>NC_069804.1:111263758-113663758 GCF_027406575.1 Nycticebus coucang
CCAGGGGTTCCTGATAGCCAGTCAGCTTTGGGAAGTATTCATCTAGAATTAAGTGTATGCTACTTGGTGAGAATAGTGTCTTGCTTTCCATTTTAACTCCTAGAGGACAGTGTCTGGAGTCTATTTAATTTATTTTGTTATTGCATAACTTGCCTGTGCTCAGTAAATACCTTGGGAGCTGATTCATAAGTGTATTGGTTCATGGTTGTGACTATATTCACAAGAGAAAGTTTTTAATAGGAACTGATGTCACATTCTGAAGCATGTCTCAGGCTGCCTCTGTCCACGCAGGACCACAAGAATCAGTCTAATAGATTGCTCTGTGCTCAAAACTGAATGACTCACCTCCTTTCCTTCTGCAAATGTTTTTTTTTTTTTTTTTTCTCAGCTTTAAGACCCCACCGATGAGCTTCCCTCTGCCCTATACACACCCCACCAAAAGTGGTTTGGTTTGGTTTGAGACAACAGTCTCACTCTGTGTTCCCAGGCTAACATTCCATAGCGTCAGCCTAGCTCACAGTAACCTCAAACTCCTAGATTCAAGTGATCCTCCTGCCTCAGCCTTCTAAGTAGCTGTGACAACAGGCAAATGCTACAATACCTGGCTTTTTTTTTCCTATTTTTAGTAGATCCAGGTCTTAATCTTGCTTAGCCTGGTCTCGAACTCCTGAGCTCAACCAATCTTTCTGCATCAGCCTCCCAAGAGTGCTAGGATTACAGGCATTTGCCACTGGGCCCAGCTTCCACAAATGTTTTTAAGATGACAGCAGAAACATATGATTACCTAGGAAGGAAAATTCCAGTCTACAAGTAGTGACTTGTGTGAACATTTGAAGATGCCAGCTATAAAATATTTTGTCACACAAACCATTATTATTGATGACACCATTCACTATAAACTGTTTTCTCTGGCATTGTCACCTGGAACAAGAAACCTAAGCATGATCTCAAGCATGTGCCCTAAATAAGGGACATTTAGATCTGTGCCTCTCAAAACCTAGCTATACATTTAATCACCTGGGGAGGTTTTTAAAAAAGAACATGATTCTTGAGCCCCACCTAAGATCTATAGACTCAAACCCTCAAAGAATAAGGCCAGCATCATAGGTCTAAAAAGCTGCACAGATATGTGATCATGCAGAATAGTAGATAGTGAGAACCAATGATGAGAATCACCTAGGGAACTTTCAAACCTACTTATCCTGAACCTGGAGATTCAAATACTTTGGTCTGGAGAGGCCCCATGGAATCTATATATATATAATATATATATATATATATATATATTTTTTTTTTTTTTTTGAGACAGAGTCTCAAGTTGTCGCCCTGGGTAGAGTGCTGTGGTGTCATAACTCACAGCAACCCTCCAACTCAGGCTCAAGTGATCCTCTTGCCTCAGTTTTTTCTATTTTTAATAGAGACTGGGGTCTCACATTTTTGCTCAGGCTGGTCTCGAACTTGTGAGCTCAAGCAATCTACCCACCTCAGCCTCCCAGAGTGTTAGGGTTCCAGGCATGAGCCACTGTGCCCAGCCAGAATCTATATCTTCACAAGCCTACTAGATGATGCTAAGACACAACCAGGCAGGAGTTTTCCTGGCTCTCTAGGGCAGTGGTACTCAAGCTTTAAAATACAGAAGAGTCACCTTGGATTTTGTTAAGTGTAGGGAGCTTATTAAACATGCAAATGCTTGGGTCCAAAGCCTAGAGATTTTGATGCATTTAGTCTAGGGTAGGCCTTAACAATCACCCCCATGTAACTCTGAAGCATGTGGTCCCCAGACCATGCTTCATGGCAAAACACTATGTGTATATATGTATACTCAGAAGCATGTATATAAGTCATAAATTTCCAAAGATCTGTAAACATATTACTAACTTCTCACTGTGGCAATCCTATGGTAAATATCACAGGCACATATGAGACCACAAGTAAGAAGTTACTGATTCTGGTCTTAGTACTCCCAAGATATGAGTGTAGAGAGAATCTATAAAATCATTTTGCCCCTAACATAGGCAGAAAGCTACATCAGAATGGTCAGTTCAACAGGGATATAGAGATGAATTAGATACAGCACCTCTCCTCAGGTGTTTATAAACTACAGAGAAAATAAGAGAAACGTAAATTGTCAGGGAACAACTGCTCATGGCACCTAGGGTTCATCAAAAATAGGACTGCATTATTGAGGAATTGGTAAGGTTTCAAGTAGAAAGAAAAAGAAAACTAGAGAAAGCTTTGTGTTCTATGCCAGGGGAAAAAATAATACAAAGCTTGTCTCAATACAGGAAGTAAAATTTTAATATACCTTTAGAATATTAACCTATTCACTTATTCTTTTTAAGTAGTCTAATACATAGCAAGTATGACATCAAAGTTGACTGAAAATTATATGTTATCTGAAAGCTATAATTAAAAAGAACATTGACTAACATGAAACCAGGTGTTTATAAAATCACATTAAAACATAATGATAATATATACACATATATAGATATATATATGTTATACTCATAAGCATGTATATAATCATACATTTCCAAAGATATGTAAACATATTACCAACTTCTCAGTCTAATGACTCACTATGGCAATCCTGTAGAAAATATCACAGGCACATCTGAGACCACAAGTAAGAAGTTACTGATTCTGGTCTTAGTACTCCCAGACAGGGGTGTAGAGAATCTATAAAATCATTTTGCCCATAACGTGGGCAGAGAGCTAAATCAGGATGGTCAGTTCAACAGATTAGAATGTGTATAAAAACTGTCATTTTGAACTGTTTTCCATGGGAACTGAATGAGGTATAGAATTCCCCATGGGATTTTATGTTCTGGCCATAGCTTTTAAACAGAAAATGTGCCTGAGTCCTGTCATGATTTCTTAGAAGAGATATATGGAAGATGACTTTACACCCTTATCCACAATAACAGCCACCATAAACATTTATCGAATACCTATTGTAACCTAGGTGTTCAATGCAGAGCCCCTCCCTCAGATAGCTTATGTTGTAGCTAGGGAAACAAGGCAAGCACAGAAAGAGGTGAAGGACCAGTTTGAGAGAGAGGGAGGGAGAAGGAAGGAGAGGAAGCGAGAGGGAGAAGGGGAGAGAGGGAAAGAGGGAGGAATAAGGGAGGGAGGGAGGGAAGGAGATAGAGAGATCTAAATTAAGTACCTGGTGCCAGCTGCTGTGCTAGACATCATGAATAAAATTGAAAGGATTCTTGTCCTACTCCATTTTATAACACAGAAAAGGAAACCCTAGAATTTACAACACTATAATATATGCTTCCGATAATGTTAAGCCCGGAAAACAGGCTACCTTATCCAGACTGGGGATGGTGGTGCGAGGGAAAAATTTTTAGAATAACAAGATTGAAAAGATATTTCATATCTTTTATGTTTACCTGGATGGAGCTGGAACATATTCTTAGTAAAGTATCTCAAGAATGGAAAAAAGGTTCGGCACTTGTGGCTCAAGCGGCTAAGGCGCCAGCCACATACACCTGAGATGGCAGGTTCAAATCCAGCCTGGGCTGCCAAACAACAATGATGGCTGCAACCAAAAAAATAATAATAATAGCTGGCATTGTGGCGGGGTGCCTGTAGTCCCCAGCTATTTTGGGAGGCAGAGGGCAGGAGACTTGCTTGAGCCCAGGAGTTGGAGGTTGCTGTGAGCTATGATGTCACCGCACTCTACCCAGGGCAACAGCTTGAGGCTGTCTCAGAAAAAAAAAAAAAGAATGGAAAAATGTATCCAATACTACTATGAAATCAGTATATAATCACCTACACACTCATAGGAATGGTAAAACATAACTATAGTCCAGAAAGAAGGTAGAAAGTGGAAGGAGAGGGGAGGCCGGGAGGAGGGAGGATATTTGGGGGACCTAATCTAATGTGCATAATTCACTGATACATTTCTAAACTATTAAGAATACAGTATGAATGTCTTACCACAATAAATAAGCGGGGAGATGGTTATATTAATCAGTTAGATGTAAGCATTCTGCGTTGTATATCAAATCAGCACAATGTACCTCATAAATGCATTAATGTACACAGTTATGACTTAATAAAGAATTAAAAAAATAAAAATAAATTAAAAAATAGGGGTTAACCAAGCAAAGAGTAATAGAAGGGTGTTCTATATGGAAGGAATGAGATCTTGTGAAGGCCAAGGGCAAGAAAGAGTATGGCATTCATATAAAAAGGGGTGTGGGAGTAAAGCAGCAGAGGGAGGAACAGAATGGGTGTGTACCAGCCAGGTTAGAATGGGAGATGGGTTTGCCAGGTTAGGAGGGCAACAGAGTCCGTTTTCTATTTGGAGCAATGGACACTCACTGAAGGTTACTGAGCCAGAAGAGGGAAGCATGGGCAAAGCATCTACATTATGAGCAGAGTAGCAGGATGCTCAGTAAGAGTTCTCAGAGCAGGGTCTAGTTAAGAGTCAGCAAATTCTTTGATCTAACTGTGTTTCCTTGCTTTGTGACGTTTCTCCTCTCTTCCTCTATGCATAGTACTTCCCAGTAGGATAGACAAATGCGTGAAATCAAAACTGACTACACTCCTGTTAGATGACTATGAAATTTCCATCTATGACCTAAATGGAGATCTGAAGGGCCGAGAAACATGGCCAAACTACTATGCTCAGGCACACGGGCTTGTTTTTGTCTTGGATTCCAGTGACTTAGAACGCATGCAAGAAGCGAAAATCATCTTGACACGCCTGCTATCTGACAGAAGACTGCAGGGAAACCCATCTTACTGTAAGATTCTACTTTGTGTCCTCTTTCTCCTTCCTAATTTGTATCTTTTTTTTTTTTTTTTCTTGAGACAGAGTCTCACTTGGTCATCCTTGGTAGAGTGCCATGGTGTCTTAGCTCACAGGCAACCTCAAACTCTTAGGTTCAAGTAATCCTCTTGCCTCAGCCTCCCAAGTAGCTGGGACTACAGGCACCTGCCACAATGCCCAGCTATTTTTTTAGAGACAGAGTCCTCACTCTGGCACAGGCTAGTCTTGAACCTGTGAGTTCAGGCAATCCACACGCCTCAGCTTCCCAAGTGCTGGGATTACAGGTTATGAGCCATCATGCCCGGCCCTCCTAATTTGTATCTTAAGTATAGAAATGGAGGGCTGGGTAGTCCCCTTTGTCACAACCAGCTAGCTCTCCTGTTCCCTTAGGCTCAATGAGGTAGAGTGGCCCAGCCCTCTAAGGGCTTTCTTCAAGAGCCACTTTCTACCACACACTGCTTATAGGGGACATGTTACCTAATTGTACAAAAGTAATTTTGAAGGTAAGCATCAAAGGGAAACGGAAAGTGATATCTAGATCTACCACCCCCATTCCTTGACTTCCCAAAGACTGACTTCCTGAATTTTCTTCTAAATCTTTTCAAGTTTCAGTCTTTCATTCCTGAGACCTCATGGTGCAGAGAACAACACCTATCTTGTATAATCAATGTCAGCAGCCTCCTCTCTGAGCAGATTGCTTAAGAGTTACAAAAACTAGTACTTATTCCAGGGTGACAATTTAGGTGGCCAGTCAATTCTCACCCCCATCCCTTTTTGCCTTATTTCATTACCCATTAGCAACCCCAACTAGACCATGAACACAGTTGAGAGAGGGACATAAAAAGTCCAAATCTTTCAGTGACTTTGTCAAATGATAAAAAAAAAAAAAACTCCAAATTTGTCTATATCCCAGTTGGCAATTCTAATTTAGTCTCTCTCTGATCCCTGCCTTCTCCCTTCTCCCTCTCTCCCCCTCTTCTCTCTCTCTGTTCTAGCTTGGCAAACAAACAAGACAAGAAGGATGCCCTTTTACCTTGTGATATTATTCAATATCTACTCTTGGAAAGGCTGGTGAATGAGTATAAGTCCCTGTGCCGAGTGGTAAGTTGTCAACCCCTTCCTTCCCTCTTTCTCTAGAGCACAGTTGATGTGGGCTCTTGGTCCCTTCCATAATCAGCCCTATATGTTGTGCTTGGGCAAAATCTCGCCCTACCAGATAATATATATAGTGATGATTTCTGACTTGATGGTGGTAACAAGTATTATATTCTGCCTTCAAAAAAGTTCTGTAAAGCTATACATTTAACATCTCCATTTTATGGATAAAAAAGCTAAGTCTCAGCCAGGCATGGTGGCTCACACCTGTACTTCTAGCACTCTGGGAGGCTGAAGCAGAAGGATTGCTTGAGCTCAGGAGTTCAAGACCAGCCTGAGCAAGAGCAAGATCCCCACCTCTACAAAATAAAAAAAAATAGGAAAATTAGCCAGGCATCGTGGTGAATGCTTGTAGTCCCAGCTACTCAGGATACTGAGACAAGAGGATCCCTGAGCCCAGGAGTTTGAGGTTGCAGTGAATTATTGTGATACCACTGCATTCTATCCAGGGCGACAGAATAAGACTCTGTCTCAAAAAAAAAAAAAAAAAAAAAACTAAGTGTCAGAGACTCTGAGTGACTTGCTCGAGGTCACACATCCAAGACACCACAACCACTTTGTTAAAGAACCTCAGCTTGGTGTCTTTCATTTACCTCCTCAAATGTGAACACTCAGTGTGTCCTAGGAAATCTCAGAGCACTCTAGATGCAGTGGAACTTATGTGTGCCTCTGCTCTTTGAATAACAGTGATTGAGCCTGTGGGCCCTAGATGCCCCCAGCTCCACATCTGAAGCCTTCTCTTTTTTTTTGTCACAGGAGCCATGTTCAGCCATCAAAAACCTACAAAGGAAGAAACATCAACCCATAATTAGAGGGCTGCGCTGGCTATTAGCTGTCATTAGAGATAAACATGAAGAACTGTGTACTCGTCAACAATCATCCACCTCAAGCATCTCAACCTTCAAGTATCCCAGAGGCTCTGGAGAAAGATGCTCATCAGACAGGTACTGAGATGCCAGTTAGAATTACTGATAATAATAGAAGCAGGAGTCAATCTTACACAAGAGCAGGTAGTTCTTAGAGGTGCTTGAATTCTGGCTGGCCCTGAGAAATTCTCTCAACATCATTTGGCCCAAATGTAGCTAGGGCAGTACCCACCAACATCCCAATATTCTTAGGTACACCCTATCCCTGGCACAACTTGAGTGGTCATGAGTGCATAAATTTCATGAAGGTAAAAGTCAACCTACTAACATTAGAGCTTCTCCAAATCAGAGCTTTATTTTCTGATTTGCCATGTGGAGGAGAAAAAGAAAACGAACCCCTGAAGGAGCCCATTGGCATTATTCGATAGACGAATGTCATAGAACTGTTCTACATTTTTAGCCTCCAGTTCTCTGATCCTCCCAATAATGAGGAATGATGGAAGAGGACAGAAATGTTGAAAAGAAGAAAAAGAAAAATGATCAGAGTTTTGAGGAATAAAAGGCCTAAATTGCTCTGTTGCACTTGCTCTGTTGTCACTGTTATTATCCAAAGGCACACAGCACGGATGGGATAGTAGCTGCAATACATAAAGAAGCTTAAAATGTGTCTGTTTATACTACTGCTTTGTCTTTCCATCTTCCCCAGCTTCTCTACCAGAATGAGATCTAGAGAGAAAAGACAACATCTAGGACAACATTTAATAGAAGCCAAGCCCCTAAAGCCAATACTACAGGTAAATGACTCTTTGAATGTTAATGCCAAGGGACAAACCCATGAATCTTTGGCAACAGCTGACTCCACCCCTCCTCCCATCTTCTTACTGTACAGAAAGAAGGTTTAAGAATAAGGCCTAAAAAGAATATATCAGTAACATTTGCTCTAGATGAATCCATGGAGGAAGGTGAATGTTCTGGGGGAAATAGAACTAAGAGCACTGCTGAGCTTCGCTGTAATCGACGTGATAACCTATGGACTCCAACTCCATCCACTGCTGGCAATCTTTTTAAAGGTAATGTTGGATCAGTGGTTAAAGATACACAGGCCAGGCTTGGCGCCTGTAGCTCAGCGGCTAGGGTGCCAGCCACATACACTGGAGCTAGAGGGTTCGAATCCAGCCCGGGCCTGCCAAACAACAATGACAACTACAACCCAAAATATAGCTAGTCATTGTGGTGGGCGCCTGTAGTCCCAGCTACTTGGGAGGCTGAGGCAAGAGAATCGCTTAAGCCCAAGAGTTTGAGGTTGCTGTGAGCTGTGATGCCATGGTACTCTACCAAGGGAGACATAGTGAGACTGTCTAAAAAAATTAAAAAAAAAAGATATCCAGGCCCTTCCTCACAATTCGTACAATAGTATTCCAATTTTGAGCCTGAAATTCTTTTTACACACTATGGTTGGTGGTTAAGAGAAGAATAAGGGGGGAATACTGGGGACCTCCTTCTGGTAGCCCAGTATGATACCCTATCACTAGTTAACCCAAGATCTTTAGATGACTATAGGCTTGTCTTAAAGGTTAAGGTTTCCAGTGGCAGAAGCACAAACTGGTATAACCTTCACAGAGGATAGTTTGGCTGTCTCTCTCCCTTCTTCCTTTTTTCTCTCAATCAATATATCAAGAACGCTGAAACTGTATATAGGCCAGGTGTGGTAGCTTACGCCTGTAATCTTAGCACTCTGGGAAGCCGAGGTAGGAGGATCATTTGAGCTCAGAAGTTTGAGACCAGCTTGAGCAAGAGCAAGACCCATCTCTACCAAAAATAGAAAAATTAGCTGTGCGTTGTGGGAGGTACCTATAGTCTCAGCTACTTGGGAGCCTGAGGCAGAAAGATCGTTTGGCCCAGGAGTTCGACGTTGCTGTGAGCTAGGCTGACACCACTGCACCCTAGCCTGGGCAACAGAGTGAGACTCTGTCTCAAGAAAACAAAACAAAACAAACAAACAAACAAAAAAAACTTTAAAACTGAGAATATGAAGGCCAAGCACAGTGGCTCATGCCTATAATCCCAGCACTCTGGGAGACCGAGGCAGATGGATTGCCTGAGCTCAGGAGTTCGAGACCAGCCTGAGAAAGAACAAGACCCTGTCTCTAAAAATAGCTGGATGTTGTGGTGGGCTCCTATAGTCCCAGCTACTTGTGAGGCTGAGGCAAGAGGTTCACTTGAACCCAAGAGTTTGAGGTTGCTGTGAGGCACTCTTCTGAAGGCAACTAAGTGATACTCTTGTCTCAAGAGCAAAGAAAAACTGTGAATATACCTTAAGCCAGTAACCTCACTTCTTAAATTATACCCAGAGATAACCATAGGCTAGAAGCAATGGCTCAGGCCTATAATCTCAGCACTTTGAGAAGCTGACACAGGAGGATAGCTTAAGGCCAGAAATCCGAGACCAGCTAGGGGAACAAAGAAAGACCCTATCTTTACAAAACAAATTTTAAGGCTGGGCAGGATGGCTCATGCCTCTAATCCCAGCACTCTGGAGGCTGAGGTATGCAGATTGCTTGAGCTCATGAGTTCAAGACCAGTCTCAGAAAAAGCAAAACCCCATCTGTAAAAATAGCTACCCTGTTTTCCCGAAAATAAGACATCCTCCGAAAATAAGACCTACTTACAGGAAAGATAAGACGTCCCCTGAAAATAAGACCTAGCGCATCTTTGGGAGCACACCTTAAAATAAGACACTGTCTTATTTTCGGGGAAACAGGGTAGGTGCAGTGGTAGACGCCTGTAATCCCAGCTACTAGGGAGGCTGAGGCAAGAAGATTGCCTGAGCCCAAAAGTTTGATGTTGCTATAAACTATGATGCCAGAGCACTCTACCCAGAGTGACAGAGTGAGAGTCTCAAAAAAAAAAAATTTTTTTTTTTTTTTTTTTAAGTAGCTAGCCATAGTGGCATGTGCTAGTAATCCTAGCTATTTGGGAGGGTGAGGAAGGAGCCTATAAATTTGAAGCTGCAAGGAGCTCCTATCAGGCCACTGCATTACAATCTAGGCAAGAAAGTAAGACCCTATATCTAAAAATAAATAAATAAATAAATATATATATATATATATTTTTTTTTTTTTTGTAGAGACAGAGTCTCACTTTATGGCCCTAGGTAGAGTGCCGTGGCGTCACACAGCTCACAGAAACCTCCAACTCCTGGGCTTAAGTGATTCTCTTGCCTCAGCCTCCCAAGTGGCTGGGACTACAGGTGTCTGCCACAACGCCCAGCTATTTTTTGGTTGCAGTTTGGCCGGGGCCGGGTTTGAATCCGTCACCCTCGGTACATGGGGCCAGTGCCCTACCGACTGAGCCACAGGCGCCGCCCATAAATAAATATATTTTTAAAGCCAGAGTTTCACTCTGTTTCCCCCAGTCTAGAGTGCTATGGCATCATAGCTCACAGCAACCTCAAACTCTTGGGCTCAAGTGATCCTCTTGACTCAGCCTCCCAATTTAGCTGGGACTACAGGCAGCTGCCACAATGTCTGGCTAATTTTTGTATTTTTTTTTTTTTTTTGAGACAGGGCCTCAAGCTGTTGCCCGGGGAGAGTGCAATGGAATCACAGCTCACAGCAACCTCCAACTCCTGGGCTTACGCGATTCTCTTGCCTCAGCCTCCCAAGTAGGTGGGACTACAGGCTCCCACCACAACGCCCAGCCATTTTTTGGTTTTAGTTGTCATTGTTGTTTGGTGGGCCCAGGCTGGATTTGAACCCACCAGCTCTGTTGTATGTGGCTGGCGCCTTAGCGGCTTGAGCTATAGGTGCCGAGCCTAATTTTTCTACCATTTTTTTTTTGTGTGTGTGTGGTTTTTGGCCAGGGCTGGGTTTGAACCCACCACCTCCGGCATATGGGACGGGCGCCCTACTCCTTGAGCCACAGGCACCACCCCTTAATTTTTGTATTTTTAGTAGAGACGGGGTCTTGCTCTTGCTCAGGCTGGTCTCGAACTCCTGAGCTCAACCAATCTACCCACCTCAGCCTTTTAGAGTACTAGGATTACAAGTGTGAGCCATCACACCCACTTAATAAAAAATTTAAAAAATAAAAAAATATATAACTACATAAGTACTCTAGAAAGGTATGCTCATGGATGTTCAATCACAGCATACCGTACAATAGCTAAAACCAGAAAAATAACCTAAATATCTAACAATGGCAAATGGCCAAATAAATTAAGATGCTGTCACACAGTGAAATACTATACTATGCAGACATTAAGAAGGCTAGTGTTGGGCGGCGCCTGTGGCTCAGTCGGTAAGGCGCCGGCCCCATATACCGAGGGTGGCGGGTTCAAACCCGGCCTCGGCCGAACTGCAACCAAAAAATAG
Source organism: Nycticebus coucang (assembly GCF_027406575.1). Classification (NCBI taxonomy): domain Eukaryota; kingdom Metazoa; phylum Chordata; class Mammalia; order Primates; family Lorisidae; genus Nycticebus; species Nycticebus coucang. Next base: position 111,274,945 of record NC_069804.1, read on the forward strand.
CCGGGCGTTGTGGCGGGCGCCTGTAGTCCCAGCTACTCGGGAGGCTGAGGCAAGAGAATCGCTTAAGCCCAGGAGTTGGAGGTTGCTGTGAGCTGTGTGAGGCCACGGCACTCTACCGAGGGCCATAAAGTGAGACTCTGTCTCTACAAAAAAAAAAAAAAAAAAAAAAAAGAAGGCTAGTGTTGACTTATATTTATTTACATGGAAAGTTTTCTACAACCTGGCAATTTGTTATGGTAAATATCAACTTAGAGTATAGCATGTACAGTAAGATGTATATACATGTACAGCACAGAGATCTGGAAGGACATCACCAAAATATGAGCAGTGGGTTTTTTGAGGAGATACTTGGTGATTTTGAGAAGTAAAAGGCCTAGGTACCATTCCTTTGGAGTTTCATTTTACTGGCAATTTTCTTTTTTTGTAATAAGCAGATATCATTTTTTTCCCATATAATAAAGGCATTTTTTTAAGAGACAGAGTCCCACTTTGTTGCCCTCGGTAGAATGCTGTGGTGTCACAGCTCACAGCAACCTCCAGCTCTTGAGCTTAGGTGATTCTCTTGCCTCAGCCTCCTGAGTATCTGGGACTACAGGCGCTCACTACAATGCCTGGCTATTTTTTGTTGCAGTTTGGCCGGGACTGGATTTGAACCCGCCACCTTTGGTATATGGGGCCAGTGCCCTCCTACCCACTAAGCCACAGGCGCTTCCCGATAAAGGCATTTTTTAAAAAGCTATGATGAGCCAGGCATGATGGCTTATGCCTATAATCCTAGCACTCTGGGAGGCCAAGGTGGGACTTGAGCTCAGGAGTTTAAGACCAGCTTGAAAAGAGTGAGACCCTATCTCTACTAAAAACAGAAAAATTAGCTGGGCTTCATGGCAGGTGCCTATAGTCCCAGCTACTCAGGCAGCTGGGCAGGATGATTGCTTGAGCCCAGGCATTTGAGGTTGCTGTGAGCTAGGCTGACACCATTACACTCTAGCCTAGGCAATAGAGTGAAACTCTGTCTCAAAAAAAAAAACACTCTGAGAGTTTGAAGGCTCACAAGAACCACTACCTCTTAGTGTTTCTTGGGACTCTAGTCTCCAAGATTGTCAACTATCAATATTATAATGTCACCTCAGCTCTGCAAAGGATCTAGTCCTTCAGGCTACCCTGGAACCCTGGGTTGTTAGACCTGCATGGAAAGATCTGGACTTGCCCAGGGCCACTAAAAAGGAGATAGACTCTACTCTGGAGACAAGGGGTGGGGATAAGAGGTGAGTGGAAGGAATCTGCTAAAAGAATTTTTATATTCAGCAACTACCCCCAACGTTCTGTCCAAAACTGAAATCTATTTTCATTTCTGTAGCCTCAGAACTCAGAACAAAAAAGAAAATGGATACCTGGAACACAAAGATGTTACTGAAAAATGCCTGTGAAGACAACTTTGGTTCATGTGGTTAGTACTCCTAATGAAGGACAGAGGGGAGTGAGCAACAGTGAGAGAAAGTATGAGGCAGGGGAAGAGAGTGGGTCCATCAGGGGGTATAGTATATACCCCTTTGAAACTGGCCAACACCCTCCTACCCTGACATGGTCTAGGAAGGACAAGAAAACTGGCCCTTGGCTTCACTTGTAGTGACCAGCCATTTTCTTCCTCTTTTTACTTTTTTTTTAATTGAGGCAGATTCTCACTTTGTCTCACTCTGTAGAGTGCTGTGCTGTCACAGCTCACAGCAACATCAAACTCTTGACTCAAGCAATGCTCTTACCTCAGCCTCCCTAGTAGCTGGTACTACAGGTGCCTGCCACAACGCCTGGCTATTTTTTTGTTGCAGTTGTTTTAGTTGGCCCAGGCTGCGTTCGAACCTGCCACCCTCATTATATGTGACTGGCGCCATAACCACTGTGCTATGGGGGCTGAGCCAGGTTTTTTTGTTTGTTTTGTTTTGTTTTGTTCTTTGTTTGTTTAGCAGGCCCAGGCCAGGTTCAAATCTACCAGCTCTGGTGCATGTGGCCAGCACCCTAACCACCAAGCTATGGGCACCCAGCCCTCTTTTTACTTTTAACAGACTTCTAAAGAAAAAAATGGAAGGAAATCAAAAGAAACACTTGGCTCAGCACCTATAGCTCATCGGTTAGGGTGCCGACCACATGCACCAGGGTTTGGTGGGTTCAAACCCGACCCAAGCCTGCTAAACAAACAACAAAACAGACTGGCGTTGTGGCAGGAGCCTATAGTCCCAGCTGCAAGGAAGCTAAGGCAAGAGAATTGCTTGAGCCTAAGAGTTGGAGGTTGCTGTGAGCTGTGATGCCATGGCATTCTACCAAGAGCGACACAGTGAGACTCTGTCTCAAAAAAAAAAAAAAAAAGAAAAGAAAAAGAAAGAAAGAAAAGAAAAAGAAATACTTAATATCCCTCCCTCAGCAAAAGGGTTCAATTCCAAAACCATCAGCACTACTTAGTTTTCTAATTTTTTATCTGGTAACATGTCTACAGTCCCCCTACTCTAACATTAAATCCCTGCGACCCCCCATTGTTCCTCTATACCTATATTCTAGCCATCAAATTAATTCTATACTCACTGACAGGCTCAAGAAAAGGTAGGTGCCTCCATATGAAAACGAAGGCCATCTTGGAAAAGAAGAACAGAGACTTTACATCTTTCTACCCAGACGCTCATGATGAAGCCTACAAAAAATAAGTGGTGGGTGACCAACCAAAATTGAGCCTAGAAGTACAAAGTTCATTTAGAAGTACTTCTTTAAGGTTCTTGAGTGTGAAGGGACTGGCAAAAATAAAGAGAACTTCTTTGCTGAGAATTACGCTCTACTGAGTTATTTTCAGTTATCTCCAAAAACAACTGGGTTTTAAAGTCTCAGTCACTGTCTGTGGTGGACAATTGCTTTGCTGTCCCTTCAGGAACAGTACCTGCTGTCTCTCCTAACTGTAGGAACCTGAATTCACTAGACTCTCTATCCCAAAAGGGGAAGTGGTGGTAGTTACTATTTACTGTTAGGATCTGAAAACTCATTAGGAACTCACAGTGCAGATGGAGAAAAATTTCTCACACAGAGATTAGGATATATAAAAATTAAAAAAGTTAATCTTGTTACAAGATAGAGTGAAAGAGAGAGGGGAAAGGGGGGTGGAGAACAGGGAGATGGCATGACATCCCAAAGAAAGAGAGGGAGGTGTCCGCACTGAGACCAAGTGGCTTGCTGATTTTCAGAGGACAGAGAGAGAAAAAAATAGTGATTGCTGTTAGCTGATAACAGAAATAGCAGCAGGATATTGAAGTCCAAGAGTTGGCTCCCCTGCCTTTCCTTGGAGACCTGATTATCACAGGAATAGGTATGACTCTGCCTCAAGGTACAGTTTTAGGCAGAGACCCCTGCTATTCACTCAGGAACTCCATAAAAAGGCAGATTCTCAAAAGTATTTTATTTTAATTTATTTTGACAGAGTTTCACTTTTTCACCCTGGGTAGAGTATCATGGAGTCATAGCTCACAGCAATCTCAAACTCCTGGGCTCAAGCAACTGACTTGCCTCAGCTTCCAGGCAGCTGGGACTACTGGCACCCACCGCAATGCCCAGCTATTTTTCAGATAAGGGGTCTCAACTCTTGCTCAGGCTGGTCTTGAACTTGCGAGCTCAAACAATTCACCTGCCTCGGCCTCCCAGAGTGCCAGGATTACAGGTGTGAGCCACCATGCCTGGCTCTTCAAAAGCAATTTTAAAGAGAAATATTTGTATCTTTTTCCCTTGTGTTCAGCTCCTTTCAGAAGTTGTGCAAAACAGAACTCCTTCAGGGGTACCTGTTAGCGAGAGAACTCACAGAATTGATTTTTAACTGTTACTAGGAAACTGCGGGATTAGGTATTTTCCTGTTCTTTTTGCAAGGCTGTCCCTTTCATTTACTACTACTACAAATTGTGTATCCCTTATAGGAAATGCTTGGTACCAAAAATGTTTTGGATTTTGAAATATTTGCATTATATATACTTACCGGATGAGCATTCCTAATCCAAAAATCCACAATGCTCCAAAGAGCATTTCCTTTGAGTGTCATGTTGGCATTCAAAAAGTTTCAAATTTTGAAGCATTTTGGATTTTTTGATTAGAAATACTTGATTTGTATTACTTTCGCCATGAGTATCACAGCCACCATTTATCAAGTGCCTTCTAGATGCCTGGCCCGGTGCTAAGTTCTTCACCTCCATTACCTTATTCACAACAACACTTAGAGGTAGGTACTATACCTGATTGCATTTTATAGATGGGGAAAATATAGGGTAGAGAAGTTAAGTAACTTGCCCAAGCTCCCACTACCTGTAAAAAGCAAAGCAAGATATTCTCACTCATATGTGGGAGATCCAAAAGTGGACCTCATAAAGATAGAGTAGACTGGTGGTTAGCAGAGGCCAGGAAGGGGAAGGAAGAGGAGAATGAAGAAAAGTTGATTACTGGGTATAAATATATAGTTTGAAAGAAGAAATAACACCCAGTGTTTCTTAGATCAGTAGGGTGACTACGGTTTACAATAATCTATTGTACACATCAAAATAGCTAGAATATGTGAATGTTTCTAGCACAAAGAAATGCAAATATTTAAGATGATGAATATCCCAATTACACTGACTTTATCTTTACAAGCTATATGAATGTATTAAATTATCACATGTACCCTGAAAATATGTATGTCTATTGTATATCAATAAAAAATAAAATAAAAATAATTTTGGTGAGGAAGAAAAAGCAGAGCAAGGAACTGTATCCTGTCTGACTCTAAAGCTACATTAGGCCTGAAAGATCTACTTATCTTTTTCTGAAACTATCCAGGAAAAAATGCAGAAGGATATCCTGTCAAGAGAATTATATTAATATCAACCAGCACATCAATAGTTGTAGCAGACACAGTTGATTGAACACTTGCATTTTGCCAAGTGCTGAGCTAAATGTTTTGTATATATCATTGCCTTTTATCCTCCCAAGCCTATAAAGCAAATTCCGTTATGAGCATATTACAGAGGCAAAAACCGATATTCTGAGAAGTTAAATAATTTGTCCTAGGGCAACCACAAGGAGTTGGCAGAACCGATTTTCAAACTAAGATCCAACTCTGTAACCCATGCTCTCAGCTCTAGGCTATACCATCTCACCAAGCAATATAAACCAACTGACCTATAATTGTTTCTGAGGGACATAAATCTGACACAGAAATATCCATCTTACAACCCCATCAGGAAGGTCTGACACTATATAAGGCTGTATTATTTATTTGTTCCTATCTTCAAGGAACTACCTCAAGCACCTTATGGGTCTTTGACACAACTCTGATTGAGGCTCAACTTTTTAGTCACAGAGCTGGAAAGAACCTTACAGAACCTCTTATCCAACCCCTGTTGTTATACAGATGAGGAACTTTGGGTATAGAGAAAGAAACTGTGACTTGCCACGATGGTACAACCAATCACTGGCAGAGCTTCTCCCAAATCCAGATCTCCTGTGTGCCCAAAGCAGTGTTCTAACCTGTCCAAAAATACTGTATCCTCCTTGGGTCTTTTTTGGCTGCTTAGCCCACCTACTTTCCTCCAATTCACCTGATTAACATGACTGGAGAATTCTGCTGACAAGCATTCTCACCCAATATGCAGCAAATATCTCTACTGAAGAGTTTCATCAGGCAGGACAGTACAATTCAACAAACCATGATTTCTAAGAAAATTGGATCATCCAATTTCTCTTTATGGCTTGTGTGTTTATGAGGCAGGAGTACTTTCTTAGCCAATAGGGAAGGGGAAGTGGATGGGAAAGGGGGGATGGAAGAGGGGGATGGAAGTGTACCCAGTGAAAGTGAGCTGGATGGAGAATTTAGGATGAACCACCTATAGTAAAACTGAATTTCAGTATATCGGCACATTCCCTTTGTGTAATGTATGTGTTACTAGGTGTCAACCAAATTTTCCCACATAGAATCTATCAATGACAAAAGCTTAGTTAAAGAATATTCTCCCTAACACAGCCAGTATACCCTTATTCATGAAAAGGAAAAACATTCTTTTTTGAGCAAATCTTAATGTTACTGCTACAGACTGTTAACATACTTTCCAAACCCCTTATCAAGCTGGATGACCTGACAACTTCCCCCAGTGAAGACTGAAAAAACTGCCTACCTTACAGGCCTGTTGTGAAGTTTAAAGAGGATAATCCATACAAAATAGTTTAGCATAGTGTATGCCATATCCTAGGTGAGCTACTTAGTTAACTAACATTATTATGATTAGTGAAGAAGGTTGGTCAGATCATTTGAAAACTATATCTCACCTTCTGAGAGAGGGACATCCCCTTTTTCCTTTTCTATAGAGGACCCAAAGGGAAATTCTAAAGTTCAAAGATCATGGAGAATCTAGAGTAATTACAACCATTGCCTCCCTTATCTTTCTCTTTGAGAATTCTAAATCTGTCAAAGAAGACTCTCTATCTCAGCACAGCAGCCCAGAGACAAAAAATAAGGATAGTTTCTTAAGCCCAGAGGGCAGATTTTCTTAAAGGGAAGTGGTTACCTTGGGGTTTCTTTTCTTTAGTTGTTAATGCCTTAGCCTTTCTCCAGGACATTTAGAGTCTAGCTTCAGACAGAGGTCGGCATATGAATGACCCTGGATCATCATTCAATAAGGCCCACATGGCTCTGAGTATTTGTCCATTTTACCTTTAAAGACAGACATGGGCTTTCTGAGCAGAGAATTCATTATGAATAGGTAAAAGAGTCCTGCACTGAATGGCTTCCTACTCTAGCACTCCAGTTCCCACTCTTAATTCACATGTTATATCTACCTGCCAGCAGTACCCTGTCCACAGGGTTGCTAAACAGTCTATGATCTATAAGATATGTGTCATATTGTTAGCACACAGCAAAGGCAGAGAAAGAACAGTGGTAATTCAGGGTTGAAGCATGGAAACCAGTAGTAGCTAACACAGCTGTAAATACCCCAGAGATGCAAGTGTTGGTGCTTGGGCCATACCAGTTGTGTTTTTTTTTTGTTTGTTTGTTTGTTTGTTTGTGATTTTTTGGCCGGGGCTGGGTTTGAACCCGCCAGCATATGGGACCGGCGCCCTACTCCTTGAGCCACAGGCGCTGCCCACCCAGTTGTGTTTTGAATATCATATTCTTCTCTCCCAGTAATCTCTTCAAATCATTCATTTTCAAGACAGTTGCTATTGGCAAGATGTAACAATCAAGTGTACTGAACATTAACATCATCCTTCTCAGGAGAATCCTGCCAAGTAGTATTCTTAACTGTAAGACGCCATTGACCATGACAGGGATAGGGGTCAAGCCTGGACTCATGGCTCTGTTACTCAACCCTGTAAACCCTTTATTGGAAGACCAAAACTTGAATTTCTGACGGGAAGGGTGTATATAATAGGAGCTGTCACCCAACTTTCATGAGAACTTGAATCATCCTCTCATCCTACTTCATTTTCAGAGGTGTGCCTAAAAGAACTATAGCCATGGCACCCCGACCTGTGTTTTATTCCTTCAACTGTAATAATCTATCTTCCCACTCCCCTTGCCTTTTCTTTCATATCAAGCTCTGTGGGAAACACAGATGGTGCTGTTATCCCACACAATAGAGAAAACAGTAGATACTCTCTGCTGTTGGCATATAGATAACTTCAGCTTAGGGTCATGGAAATTAGGGGGCTGTGCCCCTGTGCCCAGGAAGTACCTGGCTCAGGTCCAGGGAGCCAGAAAAGCTCTGCTGCTTGGTAGTGGGCAGAACAATGTTAACAAAGCACTCAGGCTGTGCTGTGTGCCGATGACTCAGGAATCCCACACGATCCCACACTTATGCTAGTCGCCACTTCCAGGAACTAAAATAGACTTCTGGTGCAAAAAGACAGCAGGCCTTTAGGTCTGCTCAGAAAAATGAGCCCAGTTCTAAGAACTGGCATGCTATTCAATATAATGAAATGTTACACAGCCATTAAAGATGGCAATTATGTGCACTGTGCGGGTGGAAACCAGAATGTGAAATAACGTTAAGCAAAAACAGTAGAATAAGAAAGCACATATACACATGCTGATCCTATGTAAAGCATACTCATAATAATACATATCTAAAGAACTTAAAAGAATGAAGAGTACCATAGTTCTTTGAGATTCCAAGTCACCTCCTGTAACACATTTTTATTTTATTTTTTATTTTATTTATTTTATTTATTTTTTTGAGACAGAGCCTCAAGCTGTCGCCCTGGGTAGAGTGCTGTGGCATCACAGCTCACAGAAACTTCCAACTCCTGGGCTTAAGTGATTCTCCTGCCTCCGCCTCCCAAGTAGCTGGGACTACAGGTGCCCACCACAACGCCCGGCTATTTTTTGGTTGCAGCCATCATTGTTGTTTGGTGGGCCCAGGCTGGATTCGAACCCTCCAGCTCATGTATATGTGGCTGGTGCCTTAGCCTCTTGAGCCACAAGCACAGAGCCAACACATTTTTAATAACTATATATTTTTTAGAAATTTGTCATGCTGATCACACTATGTTACAAAGATACTACCTTTTAGCTGACACAGGATTAACTCCACAGATAATGTGATTTAAGTATTAGAGAAAAACTGAACACTAAAGGGGCCAGTGCTCTGTCATTTGTAGCAACATGGGTAGAGCTGGAGGTCATTATGTTAAGTGAAATAGGCCAGGAACAGAAAGACAAAAATCATACATATTCATTCATGTGTGGGAGCTTAAAAAGTGGAATCCATGGAGATAGACAGTAAAATGAGATACCATAGGCTGGGATGGGAAGGGGGGTTCAGAGAAATACTGGTTAATGGGTTTAAAAATACAATTAGATAGAAGGAGTAAGACTTAGTATTCAGTAGTTCAGTAGGGTGACTATAGTTAACAATTATGTATTATGTATTTCAAAATAGCTAGAAGAATTCAAATGTTCCCAACATAAAGAAAACATGTTTGAGGTGACGAATACCTCAATTACATTGATCTGATCATCATACACTGTGTATATGTATCAAAATATCTTATGTGCCTTCCAGGCATGGTTGGTCATGCCTGTAATCCTAGTACTCTGGGAGGCCAGGGCAGGTGGATTGCTTGAGTTTAGAAGGTCGAGACCAGCCTGAACAAGAGTGAGATCCCTGTCTCAACTAAAAATAGAAAAACTAGCTGGGTGTGGTGGCAAATGCCTGTAGTCCCAGCTACTAGGGAGGCTGAGGCAATGGGATCACTTGAGCCCCAGTGTGAGGTTATTGTGAGTTATGATGATGCTACTGTCTCTCTCTCTCTCTCTCTCTCTCTCTCTATATATATATATATATATATATGTATTCCCAAAATACATACAACTATTATATATCAATAAAAAAAAAAAATCAGGCTTGGCGCCTGTAGCTCAGTGGCTAGGGTACCAGCCACATACACTGGAGCTGGTGGGTTTGAATCCAGTCTGGGCCTGCCAAACAACAATGATAACTACCACCAAAACATAGCCGGGCATTGTGGCAGGCACCTGTAGTCCCAGCTACTTGGGAGGCTGAGGCAAGAGAATCACTTAAGCCCAAGAATTTGAGGTTGCTGTGAGCTGTGACAGCACAGCACTCTACCCAGGGTGACAGCTTGAGACTGTCTCAAAAAAAAAAAATCACTGAGCTGGATCATTCTTCCTCCTCCTCCCCACTTACGCTCAGGTCACTTACTCAAACACAATTACTATTTCAGGTTTAGCACTATAATGAGAAATTCCTTCCAATCCCCAGGCTCACCAAAAAATTCCACCATAGGAGTTAAAGAAACTTATAGTTAAACCTATCTGAAGTTGGGCACAACTGCTGGGTTTTGAACCAGGTCTTGCTTATCCTGAATGAAAGTAACTGGTTTTGGGCGGTGCCTGTGGCTCACTGGGCAGGGTGCTGGCCCCATACACTGAGGGTGGCAGGTTCACTCCCGGCCCTGGACAAACTGCAACAAAAAAGTACCCAGGCTTTGTGGCAAGCAGCTGTAGTCCCAGCTACTCGGGAGGCTGAGGCAAGGGAATTGCCTAAGCCCAGGAGTTGGAAGTTGCTGTGAGCTATGTGACACCACAGCACTCTACTGGGGGCGATAAAGTGAAACTCTGTCTCTACAAAAAAAGAAGAAAAAAAGAAAGAAAGTGCCTGTGGCTCAAGGAGTAGGGCACCAGCCCCATATACCAGGGGTGGCAAGTTCAAGCCCGGCCCCGGCCAAAACTGCAAAAAATAAAAATAAAAAATAAAAAGAAAAGAAAGTAACTGGTTTCTTTGGCAGAGTTCCAGAAGTTCCTTATTTGTAAAAGAACCGCCACATGCCACCTCTCTTGTCACCTTCTGAATCACAGGTAGTTCTTACATTTAGTCAAATAGCTAGCACGTATCTGGGTGAGTAAAACTCTGGCCTCAACACCTGCCCAGACTTGAGGGGTTTTTTTGGGTTGTTTTTTTTTTTTTTTTTTTGGTGCACAAAACTTTATTTCCATTTGGTCCAAGGCTTGGGAAAAGCCTGCAAGGTGTTTAAAAAGCTGCCCTGTGGCTGGAAGAGGCGGCTCTAGCAGAAGCCCTGATGGTTTGAAAAGGGCTCCTCAGAGGTCACTGGTCTCCACAGGCTCTTAGTCGTGCTTGAGAGTGAGCCTTTCGAAGTCGCCCAGCCCAGCCTGGGGGCCAGCCAGCCTGTGGAGGTTGGTCAGGTGGTCGCCCATCTTCTTGAGGAGTTTCACTTCCTCATCTAGGAAGTGACTCTCCAGGAAGTCACAGAGATGAGGGTCTGTGCGGGCAGAACCCAGGGCATGAAGATCCAAAAGAGCCTGGTTCAGGCTCTTCTCCAGGGCTAAGGCGGCTTCCATTGCGTCCAGGGTTGTACCCCATTCATCTTGAGATGGCTTCTGCACGTCCAGGAAGAGAGCGCGGCCGCCACGCTGGTTTTGCATCTTCAAGAGAGGCTCAGAGCCCTCGCGCTTCTCCTCCGCCAACTCGCGGAAGAAGTGGCCCACGCCTTTCAGAGCCACATCACCGCGGTCAAAATAGTAGCCCAGAGAGAGGTAGGTGTAGGAGGCCCACAGATGCAAGTTGACCAGGCGGTTGACGGCAGCCTCCACATCGGTGGAATAATTCTGATGAATCTGGGAGCTCATGGTTGATCGGTAATAAGGAACTAACCACAAAAAAACGGTGTTAGCTGGCTCCAGAGGCAGGAGATGGCAGTGAAGAAGGTCCCAGAGATTGCAAGTGGAAAAGAAAAGAATGAGACTGGAAAATTGCCGAAAGCTGGAAAAAAGGGAGTCCCCGGGTCTGTTCCGTCCAAACACTGTTGAAGCAAGACACAGATCCAAGGGACCACCTCACGCGCGGCCTGTTTTGTTTGAGACAGAATCTCACTTGGTCATCCTAAATATGAGTACCATGGTATCATAGCTCACAGCAACCTCCAACTCTTGGGCTCAAGCAATCCTCTTTCCTCAGCCTCCCGAGTAGCTGGGACTACAGGCACCCGCCACTATGCCCAGCTAGTTTTTCTATTTTTAATAGAGACAGGGTCTCACTCTTGCTCAGGCTGGTCTTGAACTCCTGACCTAGAGCAATCCACTTGCCTCGGCCTCCCAGAGTGCTAGGATTACAGGCATGAATTATCACACCCAGCCACCAGACCTGGTTTTTCTAGAATTAGCTTCAATTAGTATGTTTAGATTTTTTTTAAAGAGATAGAGTCTCACTTTGTAGCCCTCGGTAGAGTGCCGTGGCATCACAGCTCACAGCAACCTCCAGCTCTTGTGCTTAGGCCTTGCCTCAGCCTCCCAAGTAGCTGGGACTACAGGTGTCCGCCACAACACCTGGCTAAGTTTGTTTAGATTTTTTTTTTGGAGACAGAATCTCTCTTAGTCACCCTGGGGTTGAGTGCCAAGGCGTCATAGCTCACAGAAACCTCAAACTCTTGGGCTCAAGCAGATCGTCTTACCTCAGCCTCACAAGTAGCTGGGACTACAGGCGCCCACCACAACACTCAACTAGTTTTCCTATTTTTAATAGAGATGGGATCTTATTCTTGCTCAAGCTGGTCTCGAACTTCTCAGCTCAGGTGATCCACTCACCTCAGCCTCCTAGAGTGCTAGTATTACAGCCATAAGCCACCACACCCAGCCAAGTATGTTTAGTTTTTAAAAGACTGTGTATGTTTAGGTTCTTTTAACTTTACATTTTTAAATAATTTTAGATTTAATGAAGAGTTATAGATACAGTACAGAGTTCACATATACTCTCCACCCAGATTCCCCTAACTGTAACATCTTCCTTACTTCTAATACATTAATCAAAACTACCACATTAACATTCTTAAATTACTATTATTAAACAATAGACTTTAGATTTTACCAGTTTTTTCAGTGATGTCCTTTTCCTATTCAGGATCTTATCCAGGATTTCACATAGCATTTACAGCAGTGTTTTTCAACCTTTTTATCTCACAGCACAATTGAACCTATAAACTTCTGCAGCACACTTAAATTGTATTGATCAAAAAAGAGTAAAAAGGGTGGCACCTGTGGCTCAAAGGAGTAGGGTGCTGGCCCCATATACCAGAGGTGGTGGGTTCAAACCAGGCCCTGGCCAAAAACTGCAAAAAAAAAAAGGAAAAAAAAATCTTACTGGGCAGTGTCTGTAGCTCAATAGGTAGGCCGGTGGCCACAAACACCTGAGCTGGTGGATTCGAACCCAGACCGGGCCAGCTAAAACAACAAAGACAACTGCAAAAAAAAAAAAAAAAAAAAGCCAGGCATTGTGGCGGGCTCCTACAGTCCCAGCTACTTGGGAGGCTGAGGCAAGTGAATCTCTTAAGCCCAAGAGTTTAGAGGTTGCTGTGAGCTGTGACATCACGGCACTTTACCCAAGGTGACAGCTTGAGACCCTGTCTCCAAAAAAAAAAACTTTGTTCTTTGAACTTCTTTTGAAAATAATTTAATTGGCTGGGCGCCTATGGCTCAAGTGGCTAAGGTGCCAGCCACATACACCTGAGCTGGCGGGTTTGAATCCAGCCCGGACCTGCCAAACAAGGATGGTTGCAACCAAAAAAAAAAAAAAAAAAAAAATAGCCAGGCTTTGTGGCAGGTGCCTGTAGTCCCAGCTACTTGGGAGGCTGAGGCAGGAGAATCGCTTGAGCCCAGGAGTTGGAGGTTGCTGTGAGCTGTGATGGCACAGCACTCTACCCAGGGTGACAGCTTGAGGCTCTGTCTCAAAAAAAATTTAATTAATTATCTTTAAAAATTTTTGCAGCACACCTAAGATCCTCTCATGGCACACCAATGTGCCATGGCACACCGGATGAAAATTACTGATTTATAGTATTTTTTTTTTTAAACCCACCTCTAGAAACAAGTTTCCTCTTAGGAGATTGAAAGGGCAAGACAGTAGTTGTTCTAAGCAACTGATGAAACTGAGCTATTCCACCCAGAAGGGAACTCCATAACTTCTGTACCTAAGCCCTTAATCCATGACACCTCATCACAGTTATTTTCAGAAAACATGTCTTACATTAGCACTTCTCACAGTAGTACAAAGCGATTTGACAAGTGGGTTATTTTTAGCAACCAAGGTGACAAAATGAGAGGGATGGCCTTCCTTGTCTATTTTCCATGCTTCATTTTTCTTCAAACTGTATTTAAAGTTTTTACTAGAAGCTATAATATTTGACTAAGCCACAAATGCTGAGAAACACCCACATCAACAAGAAGGAATTCTTTCCAACATGTGTTTAGTTTTGTTCATTTAAAATTAAGTATTAAGGGCGGCACCTGTGGCTCAGTGAGTAGGGCGCTGGCCCCATATACCGAGGGTGGTGGGTTCAAACCCAGCCCCGGCCGAACTGCAACCAAAAAATAGCTGGGCGTTGTGGCGGGCGCCTGTAGTCCCAGCTGCTCGGGAGGCTGAGGCAAGAGAATCACATAAACCCAAGAGCTGGAGGTTGCTGTGAGCCATGTGACGCCACGGCATTCTACCGAGGGCAGTAAAGTGAGACTCTGTCTGTACAAAAAAACAAAACAAAACAAAACAAAAAAACAAATAAAATTAAGTATTAAAAAAGTAAAGAAAAAACTTTAGGTTAATTTTGGTAGTTAACCTCAAGAATGAGAAGGGAGGGCGGCGCCTGTGGCTCAGTGGGTAGGGTGCAGGCCTCATATACTGAGGGTGGCGGGTTCAAACCCGACCCCAGCCAAACTGCAACAAAAAATAGCCAGGCATTGTGGCGGGCGCCTGTAGTCCCAGCTACTCAGAAGGCTGAGGCAAGAGAATCGCCTAAGCCCAGGAGTTGGAGGTTGTTGTGAGCTGTGACACCACAGGACTCTACCGAGGGTGATAGAGTAAGACTCTGTGTCAAAAAAAAAAAAAAAATACGTAGAAGGGAAAGCAGGCCATGACATCCATTTATTAACTCAACAAATAATCAGTTACTAAGAATAACTCCCATTTTATGCATGTTATGTGCCAATTTGCAAAGTGCTTTTTTTTTTTTTTTTTTGTAGAGACAGAGTCTCACTTTATGGCCCTCGGTAGAGTGCTGTAGCATCACAGCTCACAGCAATCTCCAACTCCTGGACTTAGGCGATTCTCTTGCCTCAGCCTCCCAAGTAGCTGGGACTACAGGCGCCCACCACAACGCCCAGCTATTTTTTTGTTGCAGTTCGCCGGGGACAAGTTTGAACCCGCCATCCTTGGTATATGGGGCCAGTGCCCTACTCACTGGGCCACAGGCACCGCCCTGCAAAGTGCTTGTTTCACTGAATCAGCCAGAAAAATCACACAAAAAAAGTATTACTATTGCCTTTATTTTATGGAGAGAGGAGTGGGGAATAGAGGTTTGAAGAGATTAAGTAACTTGCCCAAGGTCAGCCTTATTCCAAAGCTTCTCGACTTTGGAATAGTATGAAATATTGCCTTTCTGAGTACCTGCCATACTTCAGACCCCATGCTAGATGTTAGAGATACAACAGTGACCTAGACATAGTCCCTGTGCTCTCAAACATTAAGGTTTAGGTAGAGGAAACAGACTATTGAATGGCTAAGTATAATGTAGCCATGTCTTCTTCTCAGATAATCCTTGATTATGATTACATGTAAAGGTAATCAGTAATTCCAAATGATGAATATAAACACCTCAAAATATTTAAATTCCTTTTTAAGTCCTCAGAGCAAAGGCCTCTTCCCTCCATGTGTCTGGAAGATCTCTAAGAGTCATGAATGCACTTTAGGATATTTACACATTCTTTCACTGTGTGGCTCTGGGCCAGATGTGGGTACTGACACCCCCTTGGCCTTGAGGAGAAACAATGAGAAATAAAATACAGAAATACATACATTGATGGAATAGAATCAGCTGATGGAAAATTTTCAAGTCTTCAACATAACAGATTCCATTTCAACTGTCCTTTTGCACTTACACTAACTGAGCATGAAGGAAGCATCACCTGGTCCGTGACTGTAATTTACAGGCAATTTTGAAATATATTCCTTAGAAAATGACAGTGATGACCCTGTAAGTTATAAACTTGCAATGCGATTTTGAAGGCAAAGGGTTGGAAGACCTAAATCTCAAGAAGTGACAATAGGTTCGGTGCCTGTAGCACAGTGGTTATGGTGCCAACCACATATACCAAGACTGGCAGGTTTGAACTCGGCCTGGGCCAGCTAAACAACAATGATAGTGAGCCTGAAAATCTTGTAACAGAATCTAAGAAACTGCTCAAAGTCTAGTGGATTCATTTCTAAATGACATGGGAGCCAAGCCTGAGGAGACTGCCATTGGCCAAACTAGAGAAAATTTGAGCATCAAAAAAGAAAATGATTGAACTAAACTTTTTTTTTTTTGAGCTGAACTTAAAACATTGAATTCAAATAAGAAAAACCTTAATCAAGTGATATTTAAAAAAGAAAACAATTTTGTCACCATTGGAAATAACTATCATATCCTATCATATCAACTTCTTGCTCTGAAAATTAGTATTTAAGGGAAAAGAATAAGGCATTTACCTTGACTTCTTGGAGGGGCTCTACTTTATACCTACAGGTGAGGAAAAGCTCATCTTTACAGAAGAATGTCAACTAATAAACATAGTCTGATGGAAAGAATTAGGAAATCATCATTTTGCAACACCAATTAAATTGAGTAGGAAAATAAATTTTCAAAATTAAAAAAAATGGCTCAGTGCCTGTGGCTCAAGCAGCTAAGGTGCCAGCCACATACACCTCAGGAGGCTGAGGCAAGAGAATCAGCTAAGCCCAAGAGCTGGAGGTTGCTGTGAGTTGTGATGCCACGGTACTCTACCAAGGGCAACAAAGTGAGACTCTGTCTCTAAAAAAAAAAAAAAAAAAATAATAATAATAATAATATAACTCCACTACATAAAATTTAAAACTAAGGAAGTGGAAAAGAAAGCTTACGTGATTACCATAAACCAATACTTCCATCATTTTAGATTATTTCCTCCTAACCTTTAAAAATGGGTATTTATTGTATTGTATAGTTTTATGTAGTGTATACACATATATTTCTTTCTTTTTTTTTTCTTCTTTTTTCAGATAGAGTTTCATTCTGTTCCTCTATCACCCAAGATGGAGTGCAGTGGCACAATCATAACTCATTGTAACTTTGTAACTTCACAAACCTGGGCTCAAGTGATCTTCCTGGCTCAGCCTCCCAAGTTGCTAGGACTATAGGCACATACCACTATGCCCAGTTAATTTTAATTTTTTTTTTTTTTTGGTAGAGACAGGGTCTTGCTTGAACTCCTGGCCTCAACCCATCCTCCTACCTTAGTCTCCCAAAGTGATGGAATTACAGGCACGAACCACTAAACCCAGCCTGTATTTCTGTATGTTATTCTGTTGTGACATCCTAAAAAAAATCTTTCTGGTTGGGTGGCACCTATAGCTCAATGGGTAGGGTGCCAGCCACATACACCAGGGCTGGCAGGTTTGAACCCGGCCCAGGCCAGCTAAAACAACAATGACAACTGCAACAACAAAAAAAAATAGCTGGGCGTTATAGTAGGCACTTTCAGTCCCAGCTACTTGAGAGGCTGAAGCAAGAGAATCGCCTAAGCCCAAGAGTTTGAGGTTGCTGTGAGCTGTGACACCACAGCACTCTCTACCCAGGGCAACAGCTTGAGACTCTGTCTCAAAAAAAAAAAAAAATCTTACTAGTTGCTGCCCCTGGGCTAATTCTTAGAGATAGCAAGGACTTGGCAAGAAGATATCTTTGATATATCAACTAACCAATCAGAACCATTCCTCCTCTATCTGGCCCATATACCTAGGAAATAATATTCCTATACTGAGGTTGGGGGGGGTTGTTTATCTGTTTGTTTGAGACAGAGTCTCACTCTGTTGCCCCAGGCTACAATGCTGTGGTGTCAGCCTCCCTCACAGCAACCTCAAACTCCTGAGCTCAAGCAATTCTCCTGCCTCGGCTGCGACTATAGGTACCCACCACAATGCCAGGCTAATTTATCTATTTTTAGTAGAGATGGGGTCTGGCTCTTGCTCAGGCTAGTCTTGAACTCCTGAGCTCAAGGGATCCTCCTGCCTCAGCCTCCCAGAGTGCTAGGATTATAGGCGTGAGCTACACCCGGCTAATATTCCTGTGCTTTAATCACCATAGGGCCCAAAACAACAAAACTAGAGAGCATCCCTCTAACTTACAGCCTGAAAGAATTATTCAAACTAGCCAGCCCTAAACTGCTCACCTGCCCTGTGTTGCCTTTCCGAAGGAAACCCAAATAAAGGCAGTGGCCTAAACCTTCTCTTGTTTCTACCTTCTGTCCCCTGACTATTCTGGTGTCTTTCCTATGTGACCCTACATGCCATGGCATGCCTCCTGTCTCTATGACCTGTGAGGAGACTTTTCCTGAGCCTCTCCTGTGTCTCCTCCTGTGGCTTCATCTGACTGAATAAAAGAATATAAAAGAATATAAAACATGGGTTGGGGCCTATGGCTCAAAGGAGTAGGGCGCCGGCCCCATATACCGGCAGGTTCAAACCCGGCCCCAGCCAAAAATTGAAGAAAAAAAAAAAAAGGAATAAAAAGGAATATAAAACATGGCTCAGTGCCTGTAACTCAGCAGCTAGGGCACCAGCCACAGACACCAGAGTTGGTGGGTTCGAACACAGCCTGGGCCTGCCAAACAATAATGACAACTACAAAGAAAAAAAAAATAGCCAGGTGTTGTGGCAGGCGCCTCTCCCAGCTACTTGGGAGGCTGAGGCAAGAGAATCACTTAAGCCCAAGAGTTGAGGTTGTTGTGAGCTGTGACGCCATGGCACTTTACCAGGCAAAATAGTGAGACTCTGTCTCAAAAAAAAGAAAAAGAAAAAAAAGAATATAAAACATTATACAAGGCTATAACAGACATATTTTTCAGAGAAGGAGGCTTTTCTAGAAGTATTTAGGATTGAGAAGAATTAAAAATACTAGTAGACCTGATATAATTTTGTAAGCCAGACAATGCTTACTAAGTTACACATCCTTAGGCCACTCACTGAAAGATTCAAAACATAATCTAAATTGTTAGGCAAGAATCCAAGAACTGCAGAGCTGAAGAAATCACAGACTAGAGAATATTTAATATACAGTCTGTTTTCAATATCCACTTTATGGTACTACATATTGCATTCTGGAGCTTTCTGCCTCTATACACAGCACAATTATAGTTGTTTAGTCTCTTTTTTGAAAATCTCCTTTCCCGGGTGGCGCCTGTGGCTCAGTCGGTAAGGCGCTGGCCCCGTATATCGAGGGTGGTGGGTTCAAACCCGGCCCCGGCTGAACTGCAACCAAAAAATAGCTGGGCGTTGTGGCGGGCGCCTGTAGTCCCAGCTACTCGGGAGGCTGAGGCAAGAGAATCGCTTAAGCCCAGGAGTTGGAGGTTGCTGTGAGCTGTGTGATGCCATGGCACTCTACCGAGGGCCATAAACTGAGACTCTGTCTCTACAAAAAAAAAAAAAATCTCCTTTCCCTTAGGGTAGTGGTTCTCAACCTTCCTAATGCTGTGGCCCTTTAATACAGTTCCTGTGGGTTATGACCCACAGGTTGAGAACTGCTGTCTTAGGACCTCTCCAATAACCAATTCTACCTCTGTGGGTGAGAATTAATTGGTGCTATTGCTCCTAGGGATAATCACATTTCTCAATGGGCATTCTAGAGGCTTCAAAGCCAAGAAAACCCAAAGGAATGCATCTTTACCAATGATCACTCAGTCACCCTGCAATCACTACGTAGCTTACCCTGCTTTGTAAAAAGCTAAATTTATTTCTAGTTCTAATCCTTGGCTACCTCATGAACTTAGAAGTCTTAAAAACATCTAAAATAGTGAAATCTCTGAGCAAATACAGACTCTACTCAATGTGAAATTATTACCAGCTGCTATAAAAAGCTCAGTTGTCACCATGCCATAAACAGACTCAGATGGAAGAAGATAAGAAAATAAACTAGGACCAAGAGAATTATGACAGGCTGAAAGCAAAAGGAAGAAACAATCTAGATCCAGGGTCAAGGAATGGAAAGTGGTAAAATAAGGCAAACGAGCACAACAACCAAGGGAACCTAAAAACTAAGGTTAAATGTGCCTGAGACGGAGGACTACTATATTTTTCCAGTTCACAATCCAAAGATTACTTTCTCTGGTTATGCTCCCAGCATCTGCAATGTAGCAATATGCCAAACCTGAAAGTTTGTGAAATTTCAGCCTTAACAAATAGCCTGGGGGCGGCGCCTGTGGCTCAGCTGGTAGAACGCAGGCCCCATATACCAAGGGTGGTGGGTTCAAACCCAGCCCTGGCCGAAATACAACAAGAAAGTAGCTGGGCGTTGTGGTGGGCGCCTGTAGTCTCAGCTACTCGGGAGGCTGAGGCAAAGGAATCACCTAAGCCCAGGAGTTGGAGATTGGTGAGCTGTAACACCACATCAAGGGCAATAAAGTGAGACTGTGTCCCTAAAAAAAAAAAAAAAAACATGCAGTCTTCTAGGAGGCTGCTTATCGAGTGAACAGGAACACCAGCTCACAGCGTCGGAATCCACAGGTACAGCTTGTCTCAGGACAAAAGGCTTGCCTTGGAGCTTCTTAGCAGAGTTCGGAGGACAGCACAGCTTGTAGAATTAGATCATAAAGTCAGTTCCCCAAAACAAAAGGAGAACCTACAATAACACAATTGCTTAAAATTTAAGCCTTTCTTCTGCGTTCCCACAACGCCCTGTGTTTCTCTTTTATGAAACATTTATGATACTTATGTAAGTGTTTTTCTTTTTCTTTTATTTTGAAACAAGAGTCTCACTCTGTTCCCCAGGCTAGAGTGTGTGGAGTCAGCCCAGTTCACAGTACTCTCAAACTCGTGGATTCAAGCAATCCTTCTACCTCAGCCTCCTGAGTAGCTGGGACTACAGGTGTCCACCACAGCATCTGCACAATTTTCCTATTTTTAGTAGAGAAGAGGTTTCACTCTTTCCCAGGCTAGTTTCAAACTGCTGAGCTCAAGTGATTTTCCCCACCTTGGCCTCACATAGTGCTAGGATTATAGGAGTTAGCCACCATGCCCCGCCATACTGTTTTTCTTAACCATCTTCCTCACTAGAGTATAATCTTTCTGAGGTTAGAAATTAGGCAAAAACTGCGTATTCATCTCTGTGTCCCTACTATGTGACACAGAATAGGGGTTCAATATATATCTGGTGAATGAAGAGGATGCCCAGGTCATATATTGATTTGCACACAGGTTATTACTAAATATTTGTTTCATTTACTCTATTAAAAATTCTCAAAGTAGATTACTTTTTTTCCCCTTTTTTCTTTTTTTTTTTTTTTTTGTAGAGACAGAGTCTCACTGTACCGCCCTCGGGTAGAGTGCCGTGGCGTCACACGGCTCACAGCAACCTCTTAACCCTTGGGCTTACGCGATTCTCTTGCCTCAGCCTCCCGAGTAGCTGGGACTACAGGCGCCCGCCACAACGCCCGGCTATTTTTTGGTTGCAGTTTGGCCGGGGCTGGGTTTGAACCCGCCACCCTCGGCATATGGGGCTGGCGCCCTACTCACTGAGCCACAGGCGCCGCCCTTTTTCCCCTTTTTTCAAAGGCTCATTACAGAAAATATGGCCAAGCAAAAATGAAACCGACTACATATAAAAATGCATCTATAAAACATCCAGTGCGGTGGCCCATGCCTATAATCGTTGCACTCTGGGAAGCCAAGACGATGGACTGCTTGAGCTCAAAAGTTCAAGACCAGCCTGAGCAAGACCAAGACCCCATCTCTAAAAGCAGCTGGGCATAGGGCAGCACCTGTTTCTCAGTAGGTAGGGTGCTGGCCACATACACTTAGGCTGACAGGTTCAAACCCGGCCCAGGCCAACTAAAACAACAATGACAACTGCAACAAAAAAATAGCCGGGCATTGTGGTGGGCACCTGTAGTCCCAGCTACTCGGGAGGCTGAGGCAAGAGAATCACTTAAGTCCAAGAGTTGGAGGTTGCTGTGAGCTGACACCATGGCACTCTACTGAGAGCAACATAGTAAGACTCTGTCTCAAAAAAAAAAAAAATGTAGCCGGGCATTGTGGCAGGCACCTGTAGTCCCAGCTACTAGGGAGGCTAAGCCAAGAGCATCACTTGAGCCCAAGACTTTGAGGTTGCTGTGAGCTATGACACTACAGAACTCTATAGAGGGTGACAAAGACTCTGTCTCAAAAAAAAAAAAATACAACTATAAGCTCACCATTCAAAGAAAGGTGCTAACTTTTCTGCTAACTTTTTAAGATATATGTTTCCAAATACTTAAAATCGATTTTTAAAGATGGACTTACGTTATACATATTGTACATACTGCTTTATAATCAATTTCTTCAGTTATAAATATATCATAACCATTTCTCCATTATTCAGTATTGAAAGCTATCTCACTTTTATTGGCTATGTTATTTTATGAAATAAATGTAATATAGTTTATCTAATTCCCTGCAATTGAAAATCAAAGTTCTTTTTTTTTTTTTTTGCTATTTCAAAAACCGTCTCCATGAACACTATAGTTGTATCTTTTAACACATTTTCAGTTAGTTAGTAGAAGTGCTGAGTTGAAAGGCCTATACTTTTCCCCCCTTTTTATGAGACAGAATCTCTGTCACCCAGGCTGTAGTGCAGTGATACAATCGTAACTCACTGTGCAACCTCCCAACTCCTCGGCTGAAGTGATCCTCCTGTCTCAGCCTCCTGAGTAGCTGGGACCATAGGCACATTCCACCACACCCTGCTAATTTTTTTTTTTTTTTTTTGTAGAGATGGGGTCTCACTAGGTTGCCTGGGGTAGTCTTAAACTCTTGGGCTCAAGCAATCATTCCACCTCAGCCTCCAAAAATGTTGACATGAGCTGCCATGCTTGGCCAGGTCTGTGGGGTTTTTATTGTTTGTTTTTGTTTTTGAGACAGAGCCTCAAGCTGTCACCTTGGGTAAAGTGCCATGGCATCACAGCTCACAGCAACCTCAAACTCCTTGGCTCAAGCGAGTCTCCTGCCTCTGCCTTCCAAGTAGCTGGGACTACAGGTGCCCGCCACAATGCCTGGCTATTTTTTGGTTGCAGCCATCATTGTTGTTTGTCGGGCCCAGGGTGGATTCGAACCCACCGGCTCAGGTATATGTGGCTGGCACCTTAGCTGCTTGAGCCACAGGTGCCAAGCCCAGGTCTGTGTTTTTAAGGTCCTAAAATATATACCACCAAACTGTTCTAAAAAAGGTTTATATCCAAACCAGCAAAGTAAAACCAATTTACATCCAAACTAGTAAAGTAAAAAAAAACTCATTGTTCACCACATATTCTTTTGTATTATTTGAATTTTTTTCCACCATATACACATAACTGTCATTTCTTTTTCCTTTCTTTTTTTTCTTTTTTTTTTTTTTGAGAAAGTGTCTCACTTTGTCACCCTCAGTAGAGTACCATTGCATCATAGCTCACAGCAATCTCAAACTTTTGGGCTCAAGTAATCATCTTGCTTCAGCCTCTTTAGTAGCTGGGATTACAGGCACTCACCACAATGTCTGGCTAGTTTTTTGAGACCGGGTCTTGGTCTTGTTCTTGCTCAGGCTGGTCTCAAATACCTGAGCTCAAGCAATCCACCTGCCTTAGCCTCCCAGAGTACTAGGATTACAGGCATGAGCCACCTTGTGCCTGACATACTGTCTTTTCAAAGTAAATTTTTCTTGACATTTTGAGACCATGTTTACTGTTTTACTCAGCATGAATATTAATGGAATCCTAGGTTTACCCCTAATCATTACATTTTTTAAATTTATTGTTTTGCATTTGAGTACTTTCATTTAATTCAAAAATGAAATAATATAAAAAGGTATACAGTGAAGTCTCCATCCTGCCTGTGACTCCCATCTTCCCAGTTCTTGCAAACCATACAGAACTACTTCAGTTTCTTATATAATTACCAGAGTTTCTCTATGCATATACAAGCTAATATGAATATTTATTATTGTGCTTTTATTTTTATAAAGATGGTTTATATTATATTAACAACTCATTGGCTAGGCACGGTAGCTCACACCTGTAATCCTAGCACTCTGGGAGGCAGAGGTGAGTGGACTGTCTAAGCTCAGGAGTTTGAGACCAGCCTGAGCAAGGGCAAGACCCCATTTCTAAAACATAGCCAGGCACATTGTGGTGGGTACCTGAAGTCCCATCTACCAGGGTGCCTGAGACAAGAGAATCACTTTGAACCCAAGAATTTGAGATTGCTGTGAGCTATGACGCCATGGCATTCTACCAAGGATGACAAATTGAGACTCTATCTCAAAAAAAAAAAATTCTATACCTGTCTATTCACACTTGGTAACATAGCTCAAAACCATAGCTCTCACACTTCAAAGGATACCATACAGAAAATGAAAAGACAACCCACAGAAAGAGAGAAAACTTTTAAATCATAAGGGACTTATACCTGGAATATAAAATAACTCTTAAAACTCAATAATAAAGACAAACAAATTAAAAATGAGCAAAGAATTTGAACAGATTTCTCCAAAGATTTACAAACAGCCAAGAAGCACATGTAAAAATGTTCAACATCATTAGCCACTGGGGAATGCAAATCGAAACAATGAGCTAGGTGGCGCCCATAGCTCAGTCGGCAGGGCACCGACTACATACAAGTAGGGCGGCGGTTCAAAACCGGCCTGGCCTGCTGAGCAACAATGACAACGGCAACCAAAAAATAGCTGGGTGTTGTGGCAGGTGCCTGTAGTCCCAGCTAGTTGGGAGGCTGAGGCAAGAGAATCACTTAAGCCCAAGAGTTGGAGGTCGCTGTGACACCATGGCACTCTACCCAGGGCAACAGCTGGAGACGCTGTCTCAAAAAAAAACAAAAACAATGAGCTAGGCATAGTGGCGCACACTTGTGTCAACTACTCGGGAGGCTGAAATGGGAGGACTGCTTGAGCCTAGGAGTTTGAGATTAACCTGGTCAACAAGCAAGATCTTGTCTCTGTTTTAAAAAGGTGAGGTGAATTGTATGATAAATGAATTATATCTCAATAAACCTGCTATAAAAATAGCACACCTTAGAGATCTTTCGTTATCAATATAGACAACATCTTCATTCTTTTTTTTTTCTTCATAGCAGCACATTGTTCCATCACATGAATGTAGCATAGCTGATTTAACCAGTCCCCCACTGATGGTCTTTTGGGATATTTCAACTTTTGTAGTTAAAATACTAAAATAAACGAATTTGGGCCAGGCGTGGTGGCTCACGCCTATAATCCTAGCACTCTGGGAGGCCAAGGTGGGTGGATTGCCTGAGCTCAGAGGTTCAAGACCAGCCTGAGCCAGAGTGAGACCTCATCAATAAAAATAACTGGGCATTGTGTCGGGCACCTGTAGTCCCAGCTACTTGGGAGACTGAGACAAGAGAATGGCTTGAGCCCAAGAGTTTGAGGTTGCTGTGAGCTATAATCCCACAGTACTCTACTGGGGCGACAAAGTGAGACTCTGTCTCAAAAAAAATAATAATAAACAAATTTGCAAATATAATGTCATTTTACACTTATGTGAGTATATCTGTAGAATAAAAGCCTCAAGAATGGAATTATTGAGTCAAAGAGTACATTTGAATTTGTAATTTTAATCTTTACTGCTAAATTTCCCTCCATAGGTAGAGTACCAATGTACACAGGGTTAGTACTCAGTTTATACCAGTAATTTTTTAGAATTCACATTGCCCTATACACAGTGTCCATAAAGTTTGTGTGCAATTTAAAATACTTTTACATTGTAAATTGCACATGAACTTTATGGACACCCTATATTATCACCAACAATGTACTACCAAACTTTTGAAATTTTACCAATCAGATGTAAAAAGTAGTATCTTGGGTACTTCTTTTTTTTTTTTTTTTTCTTGAGACAGTCTCACTCTGTCGCCCTGAGAAGAGTGCTATAGTGTCATAGCTCATAGCCACCTCAAAACTGTTAGGCTTGAGTAATCTTCCTGCCTCAGACGTCGGATTAGCTGGTACTATAGGCACTCACCACAGTGCCTGGCTAGTTTTTTCTACTTTTAGTAGAGATGGGGTCTTAATCTCACTCAGGCTGGTCTTGAACTCCTGAGTTCTACCAATCTACCCACCTCAGCCTCCCAGATGCACCTGGAGTCAGGTTTTTCTAATTTGCATTCCATTATAATAGGAGAGACAACATTTTCTCATGGTTCACAAACACATTACTAACATTTCTTTTTCATATTGTCTGCTCATTTTTCTATTGGGCTATTGTACTTTTTCTTATTGATTTCCAGGAGATTGTTATAAAGGAAAAAAGTCTTGTGATATGAACTGAAATTCCCCCCCCAGTTTGTATGTTGTCCCCTGTCTTTACTTATAGTACTTTTCATCATGCACAAATTTCTTATTTTGTCCATAGTTTTATTGAAATATAAATCACATACCATAGAGTTCACCCATTCATACTGTTCATTGGTTTTTAATATATTCACAGAGTTGTAAAACTATCACCATAATCAATTTTGGCACATTTTTCATTAGGCCAAGAAAATACCACACATCCCTTAAAAATCATGTCCCATTTCTCCCCAAACCTCATCACCACCACCCCTAGCCAACCACACATTCTGTTCCTATAGATTTGCCTATTCTAGACATTTCCTATCAATGGAATCATAAAATATGAGGTCCTTTGTGTCTGGCTTCTGGATACCAGTCCCTCATAAATGATTTGCAAATATTTTTTTTTCCTATTCTGTACTTTGTCTTTTCATTTTCTCAATAATATCATTTGCAGCATGGAAGGTTTTTTTACATTTTGATCTTTTTTTTTTTTTTTTTTTGGTCTTTAAGCTTTATTTTTTTAAGAATTTTATTTATTTTTCTTTTCTTTTTTTTTTTAATTGTTGGGGATTCATTGAGGGTACAAAGAACCAGGTTATATTGATTGCATTTGTTAGGTAAAGTCCCTCTTATAATTGCTCCCAAAAGGTGTGTCACACACTGTGACCCCCCCACCTCCTCCCTCCTTCCCTCTTTCTGCTCTTCCCTTCCTCCACCCCTTCCCTCCTTTCCTCTCTCTGCTCTTCCCTTCCCCACCCCCTCCCTCGGTCTTTAAGTTTTGGGGGTTTTGGTTTTTTTTTTAAGAGACAGAGTCTCACTTTGTTGCCCTTGATAGAGTGTCATGGCGTCACAGCTCACAGCAACCTCCAGCTCTTGGGCTTAGGTGATTCTCTTGCCTCAGCCTCCTGAGTAGCTGGGACTATAGGCACCCGCCACAATGCCTGGCTATTTTTTTGTTGCAGTTTGGCCGGGGTCAGGTTCGAACCCGCCACCCTTGGTACATGGGACCGGCGCCCCACTCACTGAGCCACAGGTGCTGCCCCCAGTCTTTAAGCTTTTAATGTCATATCTAAGGAGGCTTTGCCTAACCTAAGGTTCTAAAGACTTTAAATCTCCTATGTTTTGGTTTAAGAGTTTTATAGTTTCAGCTCTTACATTCAGTTCTATGACACATTTTGAATTCATTTCTGTGTACGGTGTAATGAAGGGAGAAGTTATTTTTAGGCAGTCAGATTTAACAACTTTTCATTATATGTCTTCTGAATTTTCACTATTTGAAAATGCTTCTGCATTCCAACATAATCAAGAAATTCTTTGATTTCCTAGGGTACATTTATAGTTTCTCTTTTTTACCTTTTTTATTCAAGACAGAGTCTTGCTCTGTCACCCAGGCCAGAGTATAGTGACATGATCTTAATTCACTGTAGCCTTGAACTCCTGGGTTCAAGTCACTCTTCCATTTCAGCCTCTCAAGTAACTGGGACTAGAGGTGCACACTACCATGCCCAGCTAATATTTTTTATTTGTATTTTTCTTAGAGATCAGATCTTACTATGTTGTCCAGGCTAGTCTCGAATTCCTGGCCTCAAACAATCTTGCCACCTCAGCCTCTCAAAGCACTGGGATTACAGGAGTGAGTCACTGTGCCTGGATGATTTATGGATTTTTTTTTTTTACCATTATTGATTTCTTCCTTCAGTTTCCTTGAGGTTTATTGTTCTTTTTCTAGCTCATTGACTTGAAAGCTCAATTCACTTACATTTTCTTCATACTGTCAAATAATAATCACATATATTTACTTTTAATTCTAACTTGTTTCATTCACATATATCATCTGTATTTTATGCCTGCCTATATTGTTTGAATGTTAAAAAGAAGTTATACTACTCATGTTAAAAAGAGAAAGATTACAGTCTGGGTGTGGTGGCTCATGCCTGTAATCCTAGCACTCTGGGAGGCTGAGGCAGGAGGATCACTTGAGCTCAGGAGTTCGAGATCAGCCTAAGCAAGAGCGAAACCCTGTCTCTACCAAAAATAGAAAAATTAGTCAGGCCTCATAGAGGGCACCTGTAGTCCCACCTACTTGGAAAGCTGAAGCAGGAAGATCATTTGAACCCTAGATTTTGAGATTACTGTGAGCTAGGCTGACCCACGTCAATCTAGCCTGGGCAATAGAGTAAGACTGTGTCTCAAAAAAGAAAAAAAAAAAAGAGAGAAAGATAACAAGAAAACATTACAAAAATCAAAATAGCTGGCTCAGCACCTGTAGCATAGTGGTTACAGCACCAGCCACATAAACCAAGGCTGACGGGTTCAAATCCAGCCGGGGCCTGCTAAGACAACAATGACAACTGCAACAGAAGATAGCCAGGTATTGTAGCGGGCGCCTGTAGTCCTAGCTACTTGGGAGGCTGAGGCAAGAGAATTGCTTAAGCCCAAGAGGTTGAGGTTACTGTGAGCTGTAATGCCATAGTACTCTACAGAGGGCAACAGAATGAGACTCTGTCTCAAAAAAAAAAAAAAAAAAATCAAAATAGCTGATCAGGACCAGAACTACAATGAAGAGGCACTCACATTGGGTACAAAATGTAATGGGGTGTGAAAAAACTGAGTAGACTATCAAATTGAAAAGCTGCAGCCTGCAAGCTAGCTACCTCCTTCTATTCATAAATAAAAATTTACTAGACGGGGCCTTGGTATGTGCCACACCTTCTGGGGCCAAGACATGATTGCAAGAGGGACTTTACCTAACAAATGCAATCAGTGTAACCTGGTTTATTGTATCCTCAATGAATCCCCAACAATAAAAAAAAAAAAATCCTAAAAATAAATAAATAAATAAAAATAAAAAATAAAATAAAAATTTACTAGAACCAAAGCCAGAATTAGGGTAAGGCAGTGAGGTAGGGTTCAGCAAGTGCAGGGGAAGATCCCACCTTTTAAAAATACTTTAATGTTTTGTTCATCATGAATTTTCTGAGTTAATTTTGAATTTTTTAAATATTGCATTAATTTTTTTTTTTTTTAAGAGACAAGAGTCTCACTTTGTCGCCCTCAGTAGAGTGGCCAGGGCGTCACAGCTCACAGAATATCTAAAATTTATTTATTTATTTTTGAGAGATACTCTCACTATATCACCCTCAGTAGAGTGCCGTGGCGTCACAGCTCACAGGTCATAGAAACCTCAAACACTTGGGCTTAAGCGATTCTCTTGCTTCAGCCTCCCAAGTAGGTGGGACTATAGGCACCCACCACAATGCCCAGCTATTTTGTTGTTGTTGTTGTGGTTGTCATTGTTGTTTAGCAGGCCTGGGCCAGGTTCAAACCCACCAGCCCTAGTGTATGTGGTTGGCGCCCTAGTTGCTGAGCTATAGGCGCTGAGCCTAAAATTTATTTTGATTGCTGAGATTTCTGGCACCATCTTAAATTTCATACCCAAACAAAGACCTCACCTGGATCCAGCCCTGTAATTGACTCTTGAAGGTGGTATAATGTTTTCTTTTCTTTTCTTTTTTTCAGGGTAACAGAGATTTTACTTAGGAAGAACAAAGAGAAAGTTTAGAGCACTTCTAAAGGGAGTTGGCTGGGAGGCTGAGGCAAGTGGATTGCCTGAGCTCATGAGTTGGAGACCAGCCTGAGCCAGAGCGAGACCTCATCTCTAAAAATAGCCGGGTATTGTGGCAGGCACCTATTGTCCCAGCTACTTGGGAGCCTGAGGCAAGAGAATCTCTTAAGCCCAAGAGTTTGAGGTTGCTATTAGCTGTGACGCCATGGCACTCTACCAAGGGCAACAGAATCAGACTCTGTCTCAAAAAAAAGTAATAAGGAGAGTTGGAAGTGGGTCCCTCTCATGAAGGAGAAAAGGTGAGAAAGAAGAGGGGCAAAGGACTACTGGGTTATTAAATACTCCATTTGAAATTGGCTCCAAGTCTTTCACTGGTCTCTCTGTGCATCCAGACAGTACTGCCTTTTTCTATTGGTCATTGATGGTCTCTTTTTAGTGGTCATTGATTACCTAGGTTACTTCAGACCCACATTCTTATAAGCCCTCCAGACATCCTGGTTCAGCAAGCCAGGTTTTCCTCCCATCCCACTTGAACCCCCTTTCTTAGTATCCCTTCTCATTTCCCCCAAGGAGATTTGGTCCTGAAATCTTGAAGGTAAAATGGACAAAGACTTCTTAGCTATTTCCTGCTGTCAAAAATGGGCATTGGAGGTGGTGCCTGTGGCTCAAAGGAGTGGGGCACCAGCCCCATATACCAGAGGTGGTGGGTTTAAACCCAGCCCTGGCCAAAAACTGCAAAAAAAAAAAAAAAAAAAAGGGCATTGGCCTACATCTCTACATTTTCCACATTGTGCACATGCATAGATTACTTGCATAATGGGAAAAAAAAATTAAAAAAGAAGTCAAGACTCACTCAATGATATTTCTTATGGTTTCACCATGGGGCTTGCAGGAAATAAAAACTAAAGTGTGGATAGCCCTGCAGTTTTGAATGGCTTGAACCACCTTATAATCTGAAGGAAGAAATACCTTGCCGTTAACATAATTAAACTACCATGGTCCCAGTTATCATAAACTCCCAACTGACCAGCACATAGGATTGATTAGGAATAGAGAAGAAACAAGTTCAGGGCCTGCCCATTGGGAGTACCATTAGCACAGAGTGGGAATGAGGAATCAAAGCTGGTGGCCATCATGGGAAACACCCAACTAGCTTTTCATCCTTACACAGTCCAGCACGGGCAGGGTTCACCACAGCAATTAACTGTTCATCTTCCTTTGACATTGGCAGCTGTGGCAAAATCCTCTCTGCTTTACCAGTGTGAAATTCACAGTTGGTGATGCCTGTGGAAGAGAGGCTCACATGATATAACTCAAGCCCAGCAATAGTGGGGAAGCTTCACCTTAGAGAAATGTATAGTAGCCAGGGCTCTGCTAGGTTCCCTTTGAATCTGGCCAACCTCCAAATGAAAGAAATGATTTTGGATGTACTTCATTGTTTCCAAAGCACTTTTCCCTTAAAATATCTCAGTAAGGTTTTCAGCTTGAGTGACAAGATAGTGTTATTTTACAAATTAACAACTCACATGGTACATAAACACCTATACCAAGACAAGAACCTTAACTTTTACTCAAGTGCTCTTCCTGCTTTATCAGACCTTTTCACACACTGCCTCAGGAGGTATCTGGAAGTGGGTAGAGGGGACAAGATGATCTGTTTTCTATACTGCAGTTTGGCACATTTTGTTTGAAGAAAAGGTTTTGTTACTAAAAATGCAGGCTTTAAACCTATTGCATGATGCTATGTAATGCCTCATGAGTTTAATGTCCAGGCTTTCCAGTCCCAAGTTTTGCCACATCCCTTCTTATTGCCTAGCTTTGTTCCTTCCCTCAGGCTTCTCTTCTGGATAGGAAATAAAAAATATTAGATATTGGGACCTTTCCCCAGAAAACCATCAGGACTCCACTTTGACCACTCCAGAGCCCCCTCCTTTCTTCCCTGAAGATCAGAGATCCAATTGCTGCCTCTTCCCACATGATCCTTTACATGTCACAGAAACAACTGCATCCCTTAATTTCTCCCCAGACTGTGAGCTGTGTACCATTGAAGGCTGCAGTCCACCTGGCATCCTCTACTGCCTGCTCCACCAATTCAATCCCGAGGACATGGGATGTATGCTGAGCTAGAGATAGGCCAATTACACCTGGGGAGGTAAGAGAGAATATGAGGAAGGTATTTTAGAGTTTTAAACAAACAAAGTTATTCCTGGGTCACTACCACTACCTCCCGCTACCTACCCTTACAAGCTGCAAGGACCCTGGGAGCTAAGCAGCATGCAAAGTTGGCCCTGGGCTACTACTTGCCAGTTCCACAGCAGATGTCAAGAAGGATGGTGTGAGAGTTCACTCCACTCAGCTCCCTCACAGTCCTATACAGCATCTCTGCACCAGCAGTGTTAATTTGGAAAAAGGCTTCTGGAGAAATGTGGATCTTCAACCCTAGGATATCTTCAAAGATGTGGGGTTCCCCAAATAGGAGCTGGTAGGGGGACTGCTGATGGCTGCAACGGGTCATGGTGCTGGAAAAAAATAAGTGTCCAGGCATGGTGGCTTATGCCTGTAATCCTAGCACTTTGGAAGGCCAAGGTAGGAGTACTACCTGAGCTCAGGAATTCAAGATCAGCCTGTGCAAGTGTAAGAGAGACCCCATATTTACTAAAAATAGAAAAACTAGGCTTGGCACCTGTAGCTCAGTGGTTAGGGTGCCGGCCACATATACCTGGGCTGGTTTGTAGCCAGCCCAGGCCTGCTAAACGACAATGACAACTGCAACCCAAAGATAGCCGGGCATTGGAAGGTGCCTGTAGTGCCAGCTACTTGGGAGGCTGAGGCAGGAGAATTGCTTAAGCCTAAGAGTTTGAGGTAGCTATGAGCTGTGACGCCACGACACTCTACCAAGGACAACAAAGTGAGACTCTGTCTCAAAAAAAAAAAAAAATAAATAAAAATAAAAAATAAAAATAGAAAAATCAGCTGGGCACTGTGGAAGGTACCTGTAGTCTCAACTACTCAGGAAGCTGAGGCTAGAGATCACTTGAGCCCAGGAGTTTCAGATTGCTGTGAGCTTGGCTGATGTCACAGCACTGTCATCTGGGACAACACAGTGAGACTGTCTCAAAAAAATAAATAAATAAATAAATAAAAGAAGAAAGCATCTTGCAATGGTGGGCCATACCATAGCTAGTGGTTGCTTAGAAGAGGAGGCCCTAGCATCTCAGCTAGGAGACACAGCCTCCTTGCCAAGGCCCTGAGAGCTCTGTAGGAATTTTCCCTTAGGGAATGAAAGTCCATGTAGACAATATCATCTACATTCTGACCTGGGTTCCCAGAGCTGGCTGGTGTACAAGGGCCAGAAGCACTTAGCCCAGATCTTCTACTATCAATCAGCACCTCTGCATAAACAATCCAAAAACGGAGACTCTACAAGCCATCGGGCTCCTACTTGCTGTTTGGCTGTTGCAGGTTTACCTTTCCTGGAAGTATAGTAAGGTCAAGTCACAGGCTGCTCCAGTGCCTTTGATGAAAAATTCCTTTACAGTCTCCTTCTGAACACGGAGCTCCTCCTGCCCAGACCACAAAAACAGTAGTCAAGCAAAGACTCATTTCTGAGAAATGTTCTCTCCAGGCTCTACAGTAATAAGCCAGGCAACAGTCAGACAAGAAGACACATTTCTCAAATCCTATTATAGGGCGGTGCCTGTGGCTCAAAGGAGTAGGGCACTGGCCCCATATACTGGAGGTGCCGGGTTCAAACCCAGCCCCAGCCAAAAAAACTGCAAAAAAAAAAAAAAAACTATTATAAATAACACCATAAAGCAACATTTTATAGGACAAAAAAAAAACAACACTATTTTCACATCTCAGTAGAAGCACTATTTTGCTTATCAGCTTTTGACAAATCCTAAACAACAGAATTGGCACTTTCTCTAGTTTGAGCCTCTACTAGTTCTTTAAAGAAAGTGTAAGGTGGGCGGCACCTGTGGCTCAGCGGGTAGGGCGCCGGTCCCATATGCCGGAGGTGGCGGGTTCAAACCCAGCCCCGGCCAAAAAAAAAAAAAAAAAATGGTTCTCTCAGGGCGGCGCCTGTGGCTCAGTCGGTAGGGCGCCGGCCCCATATACCGAGGGTGGCGGGTTCAAACCCGGCCCCGGCCAAACTGCAAAACCAAAAAATAGCCGGGCGTTGTGGCGGGCGCCTATAGTCCCAGCTACTCAGGAGGCTGAGGCAAGAGAATCGCTTAAGCCCAGGAGTTGGAGGTTGCTGTGAGCTGTGTGAGGCCACGGCACTCTACCGAGGGCCATAAAGTGAGACTCTGTCTCTACAAAAAAAAAAAAAAAAAACAAAAAAGTGTAAGGTTGTACTTGTTCTAAACAAGGAGCTAAACTAAGTTTTTGTACCATTATGAAGAGGCAATAACCTTTCTTTTTATTTCTGTATCTTTAATAACCTTTCAATTGTCTTTATACATCTCCACTTCAGACATTCCAACCACCCACCCAAACACCACCTCAAAAGACATTTGAGTCCTAGGAGAAAGAAAAGAGGGGGCACAGAAGAGAATGAGCTTGGTAGTAAAATCCTTTCTTTGAGTTTGTAACATTTTAAAATTCTTACGCCACTACAGAGAACCTAAGTAATAGCCTTATACAAGGATGTATCACAACAAACCATGTTGGAGCTAGAAAGTTAAAAACACCAAGCCAGGAATCAAAAGTTGTGGGTTCAAATCCTAGCTTTGCTATTTACTAGTTCTTTAACCTTGGGTATTTCTATGCCTCCTTTTACTCATCTGTAAAATGAGGGTGACAATGCATTGCCTTCTCTTGCCTACTTCACAAGTTGACTGAGAGTATATGAATGGTTTAACGTGTGAATGTTTGGGGTGGTGCCCGTAGCTCAGGGGGTAGGGTACCGGCCACATTCACCAAGGCTCGCAGATTTGAACTGGGCCAGGGCCTGCTAAAACAACAACGACAACTGCAACAACAACAAAAAATAGCTGGGCATTGTGGCAGGTGCCTGTAGTCCCAGCTACTTGGGCGGCTGAGGCAAGAGAATCACTTAAGCCCAAGAGTTTGAGGTTGCTGTGAGCTGTGACACCATAGCACTCTACCCAGGGTGACAGCTTAAGACTCTGTCTCAAAAAAAAAGTGAATGTATGAAAGCTCTAAGTGTGCTACAAATGTTAATTATTATTTGGGTTATGAATTTCTGATATTCTAGTCTCTACTGAATTGGCTTTTAGATTCAGTAGAGCACCTACTACCATGGGTAAAGTTCTTGCGAAAATCCTTAGGACTCAGCCAGGCACAGTGGTTCACGCCTGCAATCCTAGCACTCTGGAGGCCACAGCAGATGGCTTGCTCGAGCCCATTAGTTCAAGACCAACCTGAGCAAGAGTGAGACCCCGTCTTAACTAAAAATTAAAGAAACTAGATGGGTGCGGTGGTGAATGCCTGTAGACCTAGCTACTCAGAAGGCTGAGGCAGGAAGATCACTTGAGCCCAAGAGTTTGAGGTTGCTGCGAGCCAGGATGATGCCACAGCACTCTACCCAGGGCAACAGAGTGAGACTCTGTCTCAGAATAAAATAAATTACTTAGAAATCCTCACATGACAATTAATTTGATAACCTAGCCACAGTAGTTTAATTATACCAGCAGTAGGGTTAAATATTATCCTTGGAATCTTCCCCTCCCCAATCTCAACCCCTCTCCCCAATGAACATAAATATTCCATGGATGTGTAGTTTCTGCTATGTGCCCTGAAACTTCCCCAAACCAACAGTTGCATAGTAACAGGTAGGGTTGCTACAGCTTAGCTGCCCCTATCACCCTGTGAGTCTCACCTGACTTAATTCCTGGGGATGGAAAGTGATGATAGCCATTGTGTGCCCTTGGCTATTGGTGCGGACTGTGAGCTCACGCCAGTATCCACCTTCATGAAACAGAAGGCAGGGCTCCACTGGAGACTGTCGAAGGAACATTTCATAGTACTAGGAAGGAAACAGTATTATTATACAGGGAAAACGAACAAGTTCTACAGCTGATTATTCATGGTAGGTGACTGGGGCTGTATTATGTCTTCCCAAAACTCACATATTGAAGCCTTAACCCCTAGTACCTCAGAATGTGACTGTATTTGGAGATATGCCTTTTAAGGAAGTGACCAAGTTAAAATGAGGCTGTTAAGGCAGGCCTTAATCCAATCTGACAGTCATCCTTAAAAAGAAGAAATTCAGACACACAGAGAGACACCAGAGATAAATATATAAAAAGAAAAGACCGGCTGGGCTCTGTGGCTCATGCCTGTAATCCTAGCACTCTGGGAGGCTGTGAGGCGGGTGGATTGCCTGGGCTCAGGAGATCAAGACCAGCCTAAGCAAGAGGGAGACCCCCATCTCTACTAAAAACAGAAAAAAGAAAAAAAAAAAAACTAACCAGGTGTGCTGGCACACACCTGTTATCCCAGCCACTCAGGAGGCTGAGGCAAGAGGATTGTTTAAGCCCAAGAGTTTGAAGTTGCTATGAACTATGACACCATGGCACTCTACCCAGGGTGACAGAGTAAGACTCTGTCTCAACAACAAAAAATAAAAAAAGAGATGAAGAGAAAAGGTCACAACATGAGGACAAAAAAGGTGTCCATCTATAAACTAAATCTGCCAAAGACCCTGATCTTAGAGTTCTAGCCTCAATGAGGCAATAAATGTCATTGTTTAAGCTACCCAGTCTGTGGTATTTTGCTATGGTAGCCCTAGCAGATTAATTCGGTGCCATAAGAGGATCCCTGCCCTATGACCTTACAAAGGATACTATCCATTGTATTCTAAGCAATAAGCTCCATGAAGGCTTAGAGTTGTATCATTAGTCTGGCACATACCGTATGCTCAATAAATATTATTAAAAGAAAGTATGAATGAACAGAAAAATTATTCATATATGGAATCTCAGTTTATTCTACATACAGTATGGAATATAATAATCTTCCATATCTGTGAATTCCTTCTGGCAGCAATTCCTAATGTATCACTAAGCTGCTATAATTCCATTCCTACTTATAACTTCCTAATGTTAGCCTATCATTTCTGTATTTCTTCACCCAACCAGGTGCCAACTATATTATACCTTAGTCAGATCCTCCATTTCTTCCTGGTGAATAAAAGTCAAATGCAATCCTGATTTAGTTTTTGTGATGTCAAAACTCCTTAAAGCCAATTTTTTTTTTTTTTTGGAGACAGAGTCTCAAGTCGTCACCCTGGGTAGAGTTCCATGGCACCACAGCTCACAGCAACCTCAAACTCTTAGGCTTAAGCAATTCTCTTGCCTCAGCCTCCCAAGTAGCTGGGACTACAGGTGCTCAAGACAACGCCCGGCTATTTTTTTGTTGCACTTGTCATTGTTATTTAGCGGGCCCAGGCCGGGTTCCAACCACCAGCCTCGGTGTATGTGGCTGGTGCCCTACGTACTGAGCTATGAGCACCACCCCATTTTTTTTAAAAGCCAGACTTTTTAAACAAAAGCCAGTTACTACCATGACAGGACACACTGTCCAATTTATTAGGTCCTTTTGTTTTCATAATGCATGTATTCTGGGTCCACCATGTTTTTTTTTTTTTTTGAGACAGAGTCTCACTCTGTTGCCCTTGGTAGAGTGCCATGGTGTCACAGCTCACAGAAACCTCAAACTCTTGGGCTTTAAGCAATTCTCTCGCCTCAGCCTTCCAAGTTGCTGAGACTATAGGTGCCCGCCACAAGGCCTGGCTATTTTTTTTGTTGCAGTTTGGCCGGGGCCAGGTTTGAACCCGCCACCCTTGGTATATGGGGCCAGCGCCCTACCCACTGAACCACAGGCACCGCCTAGTTTCTTTATTATTTTTTATTTATTTTATTTTATTTTATTTTTTGCAGTTTTTGGCCAGGGCTGGGTTTGAACCCACCACCTCTGGCATATGGGGTTGGTGACCTACTCCTTTGAGCCACAGGCGCCGCCCCAGTTTCTTTATTTTAAAATGGAATGAAAACTCCTATTCTTACATGGGAATGCCTACGTATTAAGACTGAAGGGAATTTCTAGTTGAAATGACAGAATATTCCTCCTAAAAATCCTACTATGATGAAATAAAATTTTAAAACTGTCTCCCTTCTCTCCCTCCTACACCATTACTACTTTCTTTAAACGGGTCATTCCAATCACTATACAAGCATGTTCTTACTCTCCCATTTTAAGAAGAAATTAGAAAAGAACCTTCTCACTCTCATGTTCTCTACTAGCTATTACTCCATTTCTCTGCTCCTCTGTGTAGCAAAACTCCACACAAGGACTGTACCTATTCATTGCCTCCCCATTCTTCTTCTATTCACCCACTTGAATTAGGTCTCCACTACTCCACCGCAGCAGCTCACAATAAGGTCACCCCTGACCTCCTTGTTATGAAGTCCAATGGTCAATTCTCAGTTCTCTTCCTCCACCTATCCGCGGCATTGGGAACAGCTGATGAGACACTCTTCATTGGCTCACTTTCTTTCCTTGGCTCCCAGGACATCTCACTCTCCTGTCTGCTACGACCTCACTGGCTGCTCCTTTTTGGTCTCCTTTACTGGTTCTTCCTCTTCTCCCAATCTTCTTAAAATGGGAATGACCAAGGGCTCAGTCCCCGTTCCTCTTCTCTTTTCTATCTACTCTCATTCCCTTGGTGATCTCTTCCCAGTCTTGTGATTTTAAATAACATCTACATGTTAACAACTCCTTGATTTCTCTCTTGACACCAGGATAATATATCCAACTACCTACTTGATGTATACACTCAGATGTTTAATAGGCATCTCAAATGCAATATGTTCAAAATTGAACTACCAATCTTCCCCTACCCAAATGTCCCCTACCTGTCTTCTCCTGTCAGTTGATAGTAACCCCATCCTTCTGCTTGCTCTACCCAAGCACCTGGAGCCTCTCTTTCTCTAACTACCTCTCATTCAATCCAACAAGAAATCCTGCTGTGGGCGGCACCTGTGGCTCAGTCGGTAAGGTGCCAGCCCCATATACCGAGGGTGGTGGGTTCAGGCCCGGCCCCGGCCAAACTGCAACCAAAAAATAGCCGGGCGTTGTGGCGGGCGCCTGTAGTCCCGGCTACTCGGGAGGCTGAGGCAAGAGAATTGCTTAAGCCCAGGAGTTGAAGGTTGCTGTGAGCTGTGTGAGGCCACGGCACTCTACCGAGGGCCATAAAGTGAGACTCTGTCTCTACAAAAAAAAAAAAAGAAAGAAATCCTGTTGTTCTATCTTCAAGGTATATCCATCTCCACTGCTACCACTGGTCTATATTATCTCTCACTTGGTTTACTACAACAGCCTCTGAACTGGGCTCCCTCCTTCTACCCTCTCCCACCAACCTCCAATTCATTCTCAACACAGCAATCAGAGTGATCTTGTTAAAAATCTAAATCACAGAAAAAGAAAAAAAATCTAAATCATAGGGTGGAGGGAGGGTAATTGGTGGGACCACATGTATGGTGCATCTTACAAGTGTACATGTGAAATTTACTAGTTGTGAATAGAAATGTTTTAACACAATAACTAAGAAAATGCTGTGAAGGCTATGTTAACCAGTTTGATGACAATATTTCAAGTTGTATATAAAACCAGCACATTGTACCCCATGATTGCA
Source organism: Nycticebus coucang (assembly GCF_027406575.1). Taxonomy (NCBI): domain Eukaryota; kingdom Metazoa; phylum Chordata; class Mammalia; order Primates; family Lorisidae; genus Nycticebus; species Nycticebus coucang. Next base: position 111,314,067 of record NC_069804.1, read on the forward strand.
TTAATGTATACAACTATGACTTCATAAAAAAAAATCTAAATCTTATCATAGCAGTCAGCCCCCATCAAAACCTACAATGGCTCCCCATTTCATTCAAAATAAAAGCCAAAGTCCTAACAATGACCCCAAAGCATAATCTGGCCCTCATTCATTCACCTCTTCCCCTTATCCATCTGGGCCTACTATCAGTTCTTCTAAAAAGCCAGCCACACTCCATCTTAGGGTCTTTGCAATAGCAATTGACTTTTTTTTAATTGAGACAGAGACTCACTTTGTCACCCTTGGTAGAGTGCCATACCATCATAGCTCACAGCAACTTCAAACTCTTGGGCTCAAGCGATTCTCTTGCCTCAGCCTCCCTAGTAGCTGGTACTACAGGCGCCCACCACAATGCCAGGCTATTTTTATTTATAGCAGGCCTGTTCAAAACCACCAGCCCTGAAGCATGTGGCCGGAGCCTGGAGCTCTAACCACTGAGCTACAGGTGCCCAGCCTGCAATAACAATTTCTTTTTGTGATGAATGCTCTTCCCTAAGACAACATCTCTTTCTCTCTCTCTCTCTTTCTTTTTTGAGACAGAGTCTCACTTTCTTACCCTGAGTACTATGCTGTAGCATCACAGCTCACAGCAACCTCAAACTCCTGGGCTCAAGTGATTCTCTTGCCTCAGCCTCCCGAGTAGCTGGGACTACAAGTGCCTGCTACAACGCCCGGCTATTTTTAGAGACGGGGTCTTGCTCTTGCTCAGGCTGATCTCCAACTCATGAGCTCAAGCAATCCACCAGCCTCGACCTCTCAGAATACTAGGATTATACGCATCAGCCACCTCGACTGGCCAACACCGTTGCTTTCTTTCTTTTCTTTTTTTTTTTGTGTAGTCTCAGGCCAGGTTTGAACTCACCAGTGCTTCGGTGCATGTGGCTGGTGCCCTAACCACTGAGCTACAAGCGCCCAGCCCACCATCCTTTTTTTTTCTTTTTGTAGAGACAGAGTCTCATTTTATCGCCCTTGGTAGAGTGCCATGGCATCACATAGCTCACAGAAACCTCCAATTCCTGGGCTTAGGTGATTCTCTTGCTTCAGCCTCCCGAGGAACTGGGACTACAGGTGCCTGCCACAATGCCCAGCTATTTTTGTTGTTGTTGTTGTTGTTGCAATTTGGCCAGGGCTGGGTTTGAACTCACCACCCTCAGTATATGGGGCCAGCCCCCTACCCACTGAGCCACAGGCTCCACCCCCACCATCATTTTCTTAAAGTCTTTTTTCCAGAGTTGCTCAACCTCAGCACTAGTGAGATTTTTTTTTTTTTTTTTTGAGACAGAGTCTATGTTGCCCTTGGTAAAGTGCTGTAGCGACACAGCTCACAGCAACCTCAAACTCCTGGGCTCAAGCAATTCTCTTGGATCAGCCTCCCAAGTAGCTGGGACTACAGGTGCCCACCACAACACCCAGCTATTTTTTTGTTGCAGTTGTCATTGTTGTTTAGCTGACCCACGCTAGGTTTGAACCCACCAGCCCCCGTGTATGTGGCTGGCGCCCTAGCCACTGAGCTACAGGTGCCAAGCCGTGACCTTATTTTTTTGTTTGTTTGTTTTTGTTTGTTTGTTTTTTTGAGACAGAGTCTCACTCTGAATAAAATTTAAAAATAACAAAAAGAAAAAAACAACAGAGTCTTACTCTGCCATCCTGGGTAAAGTACTATGGCATCATCATAGCTCACAGCAAGGTCAAATTCATGGGCTCAAGTAATCCTCTTGTTTCAGCCTCCCAAGTAGGTAGCAGTACAGGCATGTACCACCATGCCTAGTTTTTCTACTTTTAGTAGACACGGGGGTCTCACTCTTACTCAGGTTGGTCTCCTGAGCTCAAGCAATCTACCTGCCCTAGGCTCCCAAAGGGCTAGGATTATAGGTGTGAACCACGGTGCCTGGCTGCACTAGTGACATTTTGAGGCAGATAATTCTTTGTTATAGGGAACTGCCCCATGCATTATAGGATGTTGTGTGTGTGCGTGTAGGGTGGGGAGTGGCTGAGACATGACCTCACTATGTTGCTCAGGCTGGAGTGCAATGGCTAGTCACACATGCAATCATACCACATGACAGCCTCTAACTCCTAGGCTCAAGAGATCCTCCTATCTCAGCTTCCCTAGTACCCAGGACTACAGATGTGTGTCACCATGCCCAGCTATCATCGCAAGATGTTTAAAAGCAGCCAGGCATGATGGCTCATGCCTGTAATCCTAACACTCTGGGAAGTGGAGGTAGAGGGATTATTAAGCTCATGAGTTAGAGACCACCATGAGCAAGAGGGAGACCCCCTAGCTGGGCGTGGTGGCTCAAGCCTATAATCCCAACTCTCTGGGAGGCAGAGGTGGGTGGATTGCATGAGCTCATGGGTTCAAGACCAGCCTGAGCCAGATCGAGACCTCATCTCTAAAAATAGCCGGGCATTGTGGCAGGCATCTGTAGTCCTAGCTACTCGGGAGGCTAAAGCAAGAGAATCACTTGAGCCTAAGAGTCGGAGACAGAGTCTGCTATCAGTTATGATGCCACAGCACTCTACCAAGGGTGACAAAGCAAGAATCTGTCTCAAAAAAAAAAAACAAAGAGTGAGACCCCGTCTCTATTAAAATAGAAAAAATTAGCTCAGCATTGTGGTGGGCACATGTAGCCCCAGCTATTGAGAAGCTGAGGCATGAGGATTGCTTGAGTCTAAAAGTTTGAGGTTGCTGTGAGCTATGATGACGACACCACAGCACTCAACTCCAGGGTGACAGAGTGAGATTCTATCTCAAAAAAATAAAATAAAAAGTTTGACACCATCCCTGGCCTCTACTCACTAGATACCAATATTACCACCTAACCATGCCCCAGTGATAACAACTGAAAATGTCTCCGGACATTGTTAAATATTCCCTCCAGGACAAAACTACCCTCATATGAGAATCACTGCTTTATTGAAGTATCATTTTCTCAATGAAGCCTACCTTGACCCTATTAAAAACTACAGCCTACACTTTTCCCGGCTCTCAGAACTTATCCTCCTTACTCTACTGTATTTTTCCCATGACATTTATCACTTTCTAACTAACATAACCACATAATTTATTTTTTTAAATCTGCCACCCAGCTAAAATATAAGTTCCATAAGGTTAGAGATATTTTCTTCATTATTATATCATAAACATCTAGAATAGTGCCTACTGGCCAGGAACAGTAACTTATGCCTGTAAGCTTAGCACTCTAGGAGGCCGAGGCATGTGGATTGCTTGAGCTCAGGACTTCAAGACCAGCCTGAGCAAGAGCAAGACCCCATTACTGCTACAAACAAACAAACAAAAAAATAGAAAGACCAGCCAGGCATCATGGCAAGTACCTTTAGTCCAAGCTACTGGGAAGACTAAGGCAAGATGATTGCTTGAACCTAGGAGTTTGCAATTGCTGTGAGCTATGAATGATACCATGGCACTCTACCCAGGGGGACAGAATAAGACTATGTCTCCAAGCTCAGTGCCCATAGCTCAATGGCTAGGGCACCGGCCACATATACCGGAGCTGGTGAATTAGAACCCAGCCCAAGCCTGCTATCCAATGACAACTATGACAAAAAAATAGCTGGATTTTATGGTGGGTGCCTATAGTACCAGCTACATGAGAGGCTGAGGCAAGGGAACTGCTTAAGCCCAAGAGTTTGAGGTTTTGGACAGAGTCTCACTGTATCGCTCAACTCCAATCGCTTAAGTGATATAGTGAGACTCTGTCTCAAAAAAAAAAAAAAAAAAGACTGCCTCCAAAAAAAAAAAAAATACACCTCTCCATTTTAATGTCCCCTTCCTCCTCAGCCACATCTAATCAGTCTCCAAGTCTTCAAGGTTTTAATTTCTAGAAATATCCTGGATCCACACAGTTCTCTCAGTTTCTTCCACCACTACCACTTACCCAGCTCCCATCTTGTCTCACCTACATGACTGTAGCAGCCTTCAATCTAGTCTCACAGATCCCAGCCCCTTCTCTTGGTGTATTATCTGCACAGCAGCCAGAGCCACCCTTGAAATGCAAGTAAGATGATGCCATTCTCTTGTTTAAAATTCTGCAGTTGCTGTCCAATAGCTTTTAGAATTAAGTTTAAAATAGGCTGGGCATGGTGGCTCACACCTGTAATTCTAGCACTCTGGGAGGCCGAGGTGAGTGGACTGCCTGAGCTGAGAAGTTTGAGATCAGCCTGAGCAAGAATGAGACCCCCATCTCTACTAAAAACAGAAAAACTGTCCAGGCGCAATGGCTCACATCTATAATCCTAGTACTCTGGGAAGCCGAGGCAGGTAGATTGCCTGAGCTCACAGGTTCGAGACAAGCTTGATCAAGAGTGAGACCCCGTCTCTAAAAATAGCTGGGCATTTTGATGGGTACCTGTAATCCTAGCTACTCAAGAGGCTGAAAGAAGAGAATCACTTGAGGTGAAGAGTTTGAGGTTGCTGTGAGCTATGATGCCATGGCACTCTACTAAGGGTGACAAAGTGAGACCTGTCTCAAAAAATAAAAAAAATAAAAATAAATAAAAACTAAAAATAGAAAAACTACTAGAGTGTCTATTTTTTTTTTTTTTGAGACAGAGTCTCGCTATGTTGCCCTCAGTAGAGTGCTATGGCATCACCGCTCACAGCAACCTCAAACTCTTGGGCTTAAGTGATTCTCTTGCTTCAGTCTCCAAAGTAGCTGGGACTATAGGTGCCTGCCACAATGCCCGGCTATTTTTTTGTTGCAGTTATCATTGTTGTTTAGCTGGTCCAGGCCAGGTTCGAACTTGCCACCCTCAGTGCACGTGCCGGGCGCTATAACCACTGTGCTACAGGTGCCGAGCCTGGAGTGTCTTCTTGGGTGCCTGTAGTCGCAGCTACTCAGGAGACTGAAAGCAAGAGGATCACTTGATTTTGAGGTTATTGTGAGCTATGATGACACCACAGCATTCTACAGAGGGTGACAAAGTGAGACTCTGTCTCAAAAAAAAAAGAAAAGAAAAGAAAAGAAAAGCCAGGTGCAGTGGCTCATGCCTGTAATCCTAGCACTCTGGGAGGCCTAAGCAAGTGGATTGCTTGAGCTCTGGAGTTAGAGACCAGCCTGAGTAAGAGTGAGACCCCATCTCTACTAAAAATAGGAAAAACTAGCCAGGCACTATGGCTGATGCCTGTAGTCCTGGTTACACGGGAGGCTAAGGCAAGAGGATCACTTAAACCCAAGAGTTTGAACTTGCTGTCAGCTATGACATCACGCCACTCTACCCAGGGCTATAGAGTAAGACTGTCTCAAAAAAAAAAAAAGGGAAAGAAAGAAAAAATGAAGTATGCTATTGTGTGAAAAAAAAATCAAGATGCAGAACAGTGTATATGGTAAGACATCTCTTAGCTAAGAGAAGGGGGGATCCAAATATCTCTTTACTTTTTTTTTTTTTCAGTTTCTGGCTGGGGCTGGGCTCGAACCTGCCACCTCTGGCATATGGGGCCAGCACCCTACTCCTTTGAGCCACAGGCGCTGCCCTCTCTTTATATTTTTTACATTTTTTAATAAGCAAAAAGCAACAGAAGTTGTTACCCATAGAAGGAGGGAAGGAGCTGGGTAGAAGGGATAGAGGTAAAAGGTAGACCTCTCTGAATGTATCTGAATAAGTCTACCTTTATTTTGTAGGTTGGACTTCGGAACCATGTAAATATTTTACAAGATTATGAAGCAGGCTCAGCGCCTGTAGCTCAAGCAGCTAAGGTGCCAGGCACATACACTAGAGCTGGCGGGTTTGAATACAGCCCAGGCCTGCCAAACAACAATGACAACTACAACCGAAAAAAAAAAAAAAAAGCCAGGCATTGTGGCAGGCACCTGTAGTCCCAGCTATGTGGGAGGCACAGGCAAGAGAATCACTTAAGTCCAGGAGTTGGAGGTTGCTGTGAGCTATAATGCCACAGCACTCTACCCAGTGCGACAGCCTGAGGCTCTGTATCAAAAAAAATTATGAAGCAAAATTAAATAAAAATGAAAAATAAAAATCGGCTTGGTGCCTGTAGCTCAGTGGTTAGGGCACCGGCCATATACACTGGGGCTGGTAGGTTCAAATCCGGCCCGGGCCTGCTAAACAACAATGACAACTACAACAGCAACAACAAATAGCTGGGTGTTATGGTGGGCACCTGTAGTTCCAGCTACTTGGGGAGACTGAGGCAAGAGAATCACTTAAGCCCAAGAGTTTGAGGTGAGACTCTGTCTCAAAAAAAAAAAAATCAGTCTCTAAAATTTGACAGCAAAATTTAAAAAAGGAAACTGTACCAAGTATTGAGTGGTTGTGGTTTGACTACAAAAATAATTATTTTAAGGAGCACAATAATTTGACAAAAAGAACTAAAAGGAAATCCTGAGCTATATTTCAATAATCACTTGTTAGTAACCATAGTGTTACTGTTTTTCTGAAATTATTATATACATATTACCATAAGATAAAACAAGTAAATATGTTAATGTCAGGGCTAAAACTTTCACTTAACAGACAAGAGATAAAAGTATAAAATTGAAAATTTAAGTAAAAACTAACTCTAAACTTGATTTGGATTTATCAATATGAACATATACTTTATGTTTAAAAAATATTTCCTCAGGCGGCGCCTGTGGCTCGGTCGGTAGGGCGCCGGCCCCATATACCGAGGGTGGCAGGTTCAAACCCGGCCCTGGCCAAACTGCAACCAAAAAGTAGCTGGACGTTGTGGCGGGAGCCTGTAGTCCCAGCTACTCGGGAGGCTGAGGCAAGAGGATTGCTTAAGCCCCAGGAGTTGGAGGTTGCTGTGAGCTGTGTGAGGCCACGGTACTCTACCGAGGGCCATAAAGTGAGACTCTGTCTCTACAAAAAATAAAAAAAATAAAAAATATTTCCTAACTCCATCCGCTGGAAAAGCCTCAATGTATTACCAACCCAGAACAAATGAACACCCCTGGCACCTACACTGTGGTCTCAAAATACCATTTCCCACCAAAAGAAATAAGAATTCCCTGAAGAGGCTCGGCGCCTGTGGTTCAAGCGGCTAAGGCGCCAGCCACATACACCTGAGCTGGCAAGTTCAAATCCAGCCCGGGCCCGCCAAACAACAATGACAGCTGCAACCAAAAAATTAGCCTGGCGTTATGGCAGGTGCCTATAGTCCCAACTACTTGGGAGGCAGAGGCAGGAGAATCACTTGAGCCCAGGAGTTGGAGGTTGTTGTGAGCTGTGCTGCCACAGCACTCTACCCAGGGTGACAGGTTGAGGCTCTGTCTCAAAAAAAAAAGAGGCTCGGCGCCTGTGGCTCAAGTGGCTAAGGTGCCAACCACATACACCTGAGCTGGCGGGTTGGAATCCAGCCCGGGCCCGCCAAACAACAATGACGGCTGCAACCAAAAACTAGCTGGGCATTGTGGCAGGCACCTGTAGTCCCAGCTACTTGGGAGGCGGAGACAGGAGACTCACTTGAGCCCAGGAGTTTGAGGTTGCTGTGAGCTATGATGCCACAGCACTCTACCCAGGGCAACAGCTTGTGACTCTGTCTCAAAAAATAAAAAGAATTCCCTGAAGAAATGGCTGATCCCAAGTCTCAGGCAGAAAATAGAATAAATATCCTAATTTTTTTTAATTTCATATGAATATGGGGGTACCTGCAATGAGGTTACACATATGTAATTTGCTTTTATAGCATTAAAGTCCAAGTTGTAGGTGTGTCCTTTACCCAGAAAGTGTGCCATATACCTATGCAATGTATCTGCTGGTTGGGAATTTACCCAACCCTCTTCCTCCTCCCCCTTACTTGAATTTCCTTGAGTTTTCTCTCATGTGAGCATGTAGGTGTTAATCTACTAGTTCCAATTTATTGTTGAGTACATGTAGTGTTTGTTTTTCCATTCTTGTCATTCTTTGCTTAGGAGAATGGTCTCCAATTCCACCCAGGTTGTTACAAAAGATACAAAATCTCTATCTTTTATGGGTGAATAATATTCTATGGTATATATACATACCATAATTTATTAATGCATTAATGTATCAAAGGGCAATTGGATTGTTTCCACAACTTCACAATGGTGAATTGTGCTGCTATGAGCATTTAAGTGAAAATATGTTTATTATAAAATGCCTTGGGCTAGGAATTTCTTGTCAGTCCAGAATTATCAGGACCATTTAGGGCTCTAAGGCAACTTAAAGAAGTTCCAATGGCCCAAAATGGAACAGTTTCAATACCAAAATAACTATTATCTACAGCAGACTGAAACATATCAAGTATGTTAAAAATCTATGAATCCGGGCAGCTCCTGTGCCTCACTGAGTAGGGTGCCAGCCCCATATACCGAGGGTGGCAGGTTCAAACCCAACCCCGGCCAAACTGCAACAACAACAACAAAAAAAAATAGCCAGGCGTTGTGGCGGGCGCCTATGGTCCCAGCTTCTTGGGAGGCTGAGGCAAGAGAATCACCTAACCCCAAGAGCTGGAGTTTGCTGTGAGCTGTGACGCCACAGCACTCTACTGAGGGCAAAAAAAGTGAGACTCTGTCTCTAAAAAAAACAAAACAAACAAAAAAAATCTATCAATTCATAATGATACCAAAATAAACAAACATGAGCTGATCAATTTTTGAGAAAGATGATAAAACAAAGTTATTTAAATACGGCTTCTAGAGGCTGGTTTTGGTGGCTCATACTTGTAATCCCAGCACTTGGGAGGGGGAGATGGGTGGATTGCCTGAGTTCATAGGTTCGAGACCAGCCTGAGCCACAGTGAGACCTTGTCTGTAAAAATAGCTGGATGTGGCAGACGCCTGTAGTCCCAGCTACCAGGCTGGTCTTGAACCCATGAGCTCAAGCAGTCCATCCACCTCAGCCTCCCAAAGTGCCAGGATTACAGGCGCAAGCCACTGCGCCCAGCCTAGATTGGATTTTAGATGTCATACAAATTTTGAAGGAAGGAAGAATTCATCTGGATAGATATGGAGGGTAGAAATTTGTCCAAGAGAAGCTGGAAGGGCTAGAAACTTGAGCAATATGCCAAAGAGGCATTTATTTACCAAACACATGATGACCACCCATTATTTGTCTGAATCTGTGTAAGTATCAGAGTACAAAGTTAAGTAATACATAGCTACTACCTTCACTGTCTAACACGGGAGGCACCACCAAACATCACGATATGGTATAACAAGGATATGTTATATGCTATAACAGGAGACAGGCAATGGAAATACAGAAGTACAGAAGAGGCAAAGCCCTAATCAGACTGAGGAGTCAGATATAGTTTTCCACAGGATCCGATGCCTGAAAGGCATCTTAGAGAGTAAGTAGAAGCCAGGTGAAGGCATAATAAATAAAGAGGACAGCCTCAGGTAGGAATCAGATAGCAGAGCACTACAGCAGAGTAACAGGGTAATGCTAGTAAGGATGCAGCAAAAGATTAGGGTTGGGACCTTATCATGAAGATCCTTAAGTATGAAGGTAATGAATTTAAACATAATTCTGAAAGCTACTGGACAGCAACTGCAGAATTTTAAACAACAGAGTGGCATCGCCTTACCTGCATTTCAAGGATGGCTCTGGCTGCTGTGCAGACAATACACTGAGAGAAAGGGTTGAGGTCTGTGAGACCAGGTTGGAGGCTACTGCAGTCATCTAGGTGAGACAAAATGGGAGCTGGGACTAGAGTGGTGGTGGTAGAAGAAACTGAGAGAATTGTGTGGATCCAAGATATTTCTAGAAAGTAAAACCTTCAAGACTTGGAGACTGATTAGATGTGATTAAGGAGGAAGGGGACATTAATACAGAGGAGTCTATATATATTTTTTGAAGACAAATCTTATTATGCCACCTTGGGTAGAATGCCATGGAATCATAGCTCACAGCAAACCTCAGTCTACTGTGCTCAAGCGATCCTCTTGCAGCCTCTCAAGTAGCTGAGACTACAGGAGCTGCCACAATGCCCAGATAGTTTTTCTTTTCTTTCTTTTTTTTTTTCTTAAGACAGAGTCTCACTTTGTTGCCCTTGGTAGAGTGCCGTGGCATCATAGTTCACAGAAACCTCAAACTTGTGGGTTCAAGTGATTCTCTTGCCTCAGCCTCCCAAGTTGCTGGGACTACAGTCACCTGCCACAATGCCCGGCTATTTTTTTAGAGACGAGTCTTGCTCTGACTCAGGGTGGTCTCAAAACTATGAGCTCAGGCAATCCACCCGCCTCGGCCTCCCAGAGTGATAGGATTATGGGTGTGAGTCATCGTGCCTGGCCCAGATAGTTTTTCTATTTTTTTTGAGACAGAAAAAAAAGCTGTCACCCTGGGGAGAGTGTCATGGCATCATAGCTCACAGCAACCTCTAATTCTTGGTCTCAAGCAATCCTCTTGCCTCAGTTTTTCTATTTTTAGTAGAGATGGGGTCTTGCTTTTGCTCAGGCTGGTCTCAAACTCATGAGCTCAGGCAAGCTACCCACCTCGGCCTCCCAGAGTGCTAGGATTACAGGCGTGAGCTACCACTCCTGGCCAGTTTTTCTGTTCTTAGTACAGATGGGGTCTTGTTCTTGCTCAGGCTGGTCTCCAACTTGTGAGCTCAAGCAATCTACCTTCCTTGGCCTTCCAGAGTGCTAGGGTTACAGGCATGGGCCACCTTGCCCAACCAAAATAGGGGAGGCTAGCATAACACGTTTCTAATACATGCTGGTATCATTAACTAAGGTGAGAAAAAAAGAAACACATTTGGGAAAGGAAGAGGGTAAGTTTAGTTTAGGTCAGTGGTTCTCAACTGGGGTAGTTATATTCCCCAGGGTATATCTGGCAACCTCTGGAAACATTTTTGCTTGTAACAGCTAATGGCATCTTGTGGATAGAGGCCAACGATAGGGCTAAACATTCTATAATATACTTATTAACCCCTTGATGACAAAAATCTATCTGTCCCAAAATGTCAACAGTGTGGAGGCTGAGCAACCATGATCTGAGACAATACTGATTTCAAGAATTCTGCATGATAAGTAAGTTGAGGTCCTTTGGAAGCCTTTTAGAAACACACCTTCCAAAGCTCTAGAGGGCGCCAGAACGCAAACATATGTTTAGGAGTTGTCAATTTATAAGCAGTCACTAAAGTCATTGGCAATGGTTGGGTGGGGTCACCCAGGAATATATTCAGAAAGTAAAGGGCCAAGGGCTGGGTGCTGTGGTGGCTGATGTCTGTAATCCTAGCACTCTGGGAGGCCAAGGCTAATAGATTGACTGAGCTCAGGAGTTCAAGACCAGCCTGAGCAAGAGTAAGATCCTATCTCTAGAGTAAAAAGAAAGAAAGAAAGAAAAAAAAAAGGCTCAGTGCCTGTAACTCAAGCGGCTAAGTTGAGTTACACATAAGCTGGTGGATTCGAACACATAAGCTGGTGGATTCGAACCCAGCTTTGGCCCGCCAAACAACAATGATGGCTGCAACCAAAAATAGCCAGGCATTGTGGCAGGCGCCTGTAGTCCCAGCTACTTGGGAGGCGGAGGCAGGAGAATCATTTGAGCCCAGAAATTGGAGGCTGCTGTGAGCTTTGATGCCATGGCACTCTACCCAAGGTGACAGCTTGAGGCTCTGTCTCAAAAAAAAAGAGAGAAACTAGCCAGATGTCATGGCAGGTGCCTGTGGTCCCAACTACTCAGGAGGCTGAGGCAAGAGGATCACTTGAGCCCGAGAGTTTGAGGTTGCTGTGAGCTGTGATGCCAGGGCCTTTATCCAGGACGACAAGGTGAGACTCTGTCTCAAAAAAAAAAAAAAAAAAAAAAAGCCAAGGACAGATTCCTGGGAGACGTCAACATTTATAATAGAAAAGATAGAAAAAAATCCCATGAGTAAGACTAACAAGTAGCCAGCAAGATAGAAAGAAAACCATCGGAGAATGGTTATCACAACAATGTTTCAACAGGAAAAAAAGAATAATAAGCAGTGCCACAGACAGAGAAAATGTAAGTTGGGGATGCAAAGTTTCTACTGGATGTGGCAAAATGGGAGTCAATGATGACTTTGGTAAGATCAATTTCCAGCTGGGTTGATGGCTCAAGCCTCTAATTCCAGAACCCTGGCAGACCAAGGTGGGTGGACTACTTGAGGCCAGGAATTTAGACCTGCCTGGGCAACATCACAAGGCCCCATCTGTACAAAAAAAAAAAAAAAATGTAATTAGCCAGCTGTGGAGGCACATGCCTGTAATCAAAGCTGCTTGGGAGACTGAGACAAGAGGATCATTTGAACTCAGGAGTTGAAGGCTGCAGCGAACACTCAAGCCTGGGTGACAGAGGGAGAGTCTATCTCAAAAAAGTTTAAAAAGATAAGCGGCGCCCGCAGCTTACTGGGTAGGACACCAGCCACGTACACCGAGGCTGGTGGGTTCGAATCTGGCCCAGGCCAGCTAAACAACAATGACAACTATAACAGCAACCAAAAAATAGCCGGGTGTTGTAGCCAGCTCCTGGAATTCTAGCTACTTGGGAGGCTGAGGCAAGAGAATCGCTTAAGCGAAAAAGTTTGAGGTTGCTGTGAGCTGTGATGCTACGGCACTCTTCCCAGGGCGACAGCTTGAAATTCTGTCACACACACACACAAAAAAAAAGTTTAAAAAGATCAATTTCTATGGTGTGTTGGGGGCAAAAGAACCACCAGATTTTCTTAAAGACAGAAAAGATATTTAATATGCTTATGAACTGCAAGTTGATAGAGGTGGGCAGAGGAGATAAAGAAACAGAAGAAACTGGGAAGAATCAACATTGTTAAAATGTCTATACTTCCCAAAGCAATCTACCTATTCAATGCCATTCCTATTAAAATACCAACATTATACTTTCAAGATTTGGAAAAAATGATTCTGTATTTTGTATGGAACCAGAAGAAACCCCGTATAGCTAAGGCAGTGCTTAGTAATAAAAATAAAGCTGGGGGCATCACCATACCAGATTTTAGGCTGTACTACAAAGCCATAGTGGTCAAGACAGGATGGTACTAGCACAAAAATAGAAACACAGACGTTTGGAATCGAATAGAAAACCAGGAAATGAAACTAGTATCTTACAACCATCTAATCTTCGATAAACCAAAAAAGAACATACCTTGGGGAAAAGACTCCCTATTCAATAAATGGGGCTGGGAGAACTGGATATCCACATGTAAAAGATTGAAACTGGACCTATACCTTTCTCCACTCACAAAAATTGATTCAAGATGGATAAAGGACTTAAATTTAAGGCATGAAACAATAAAAATACTCAGAGAAAGCATAGGAAAAACACTGGAAGATATTGGCCTGGAGAAAGACTTCATGAAGACTGCCATGGCATTTGCAACAACAAAAATAAACAAATGGGACTTCATTAAACTGAAAAGCTTCTGTACAGCTAAGGAGACAACAACCAAAGCAAATAGACAACCTACACAATGGGAAAGGATATTTGCATATTTTCAATCAGACAAAAGCTTGACAACTAGGATCTATAGAGAGCTCAAATTAATCCACATGAAAAAAGCCAACAATCCCATATATCAATGGACAAGAGACATGAATAGAACCTTCTCTAAAGACAGACAAATGGCTAACAAACATGAAAAAAACTGCTCATCATCTGTATTTATTAGAGAAATGCAAATCAAAACCACCCTGAGATACCATCTAACCCAGTGAGAATGGCCCACATCACAAAATCTCAAAACTGCAGATGCTGACATGGATGTGGAAAGAAGGGAACACTTTTACACTGCTGGTGGGAATGCAAACTAATACAACCTTTTTGGAAGGAAGTACGGAGAACCCTCAAAGAACTCAAGCTAGACCTCCCATTTGATCCTGCAATCCCATTCCTGGGCATCTACCCAGAAAGAAAAAAAAAAAGTCCTTTTGGGCGGCGCCTGTGGCTCAATGAGTAGGGCGCTGGCCCCATATGCTGAGGGTGGCGGGGCGGGTTCAAACCCAGCCCCGGCCAAACTGCAACAACAACAACAAAAAAAAAAATAGCCGGGCGTTGTGGCGGGCGCCTGTAGTCCCAACTGCTCGGGAGGCTGAGGCAAGAGAATCGCGTAAGCCCAAGTGTTAGAGGTTGCTGTGAGCCGTGTGACGCCACGGCACTCTACCGAGGGCGGTACAGTAAGACTCTGTCTCTACAAAAAAAAAAAAAAAAAAAAAAAAAAAGTCCTTTTATCATAAGGACACTTGCACTAGACTGTTTATTTACAATTGCCAAAATGTGGAAACAGCCTAAATGCCCACCAACCCAGGAATGGATTAACAAGCTGTGGTATATGTACACCATGGAATACTATTTGGCCATTAAAAAAAATGGAGACTTTACAGCCTTCCAATTAACCTGGATGGAAGTAGAACACATTATTCTTTTTATTTATTATTTTTTTATTGTTAAATCATAGCTGTGTACATTAGTGCAATCAAGGGGTATAATGTGCTGGTTTCATACACTATCTGAAATATTCTCATCAAACTGTTCAACGTAGCCTTCATGGCATTTTCTTAGTTATTGTATGTAGACATTTGTATTCTGCATTTAGTAAGTTTCACCTGTACCCATTCTAAGATGCACTGTAAGTGTGGCCCCACCCATTACCCTCCCTCCACCCTAACCTCCCCTCTCCCTTCCTCTTCCTTGGCCCTTTCCCCATAGTCTTGTGCTATAGTTGGGTTATAGCCTTCATGTGAAAGCTATAAATTAGCTTCATAGTAGGGCTGAGTACATTGGATAATTTTTCTTCCATTCCTGAGATACTTTGCTAAGAAGAATATGTTCCAGCTCCATCCATGTAAAAATGAAAGAGGTAAAGTCTCCATCTTTCTTTAAGGCTGCATAATATTCCATGGTGTACATGTACCACAATTTGCTAGTCCATTTGTGGGTCCATGGGCACTTGGGCTTCTTCCATGACTTAGCAATTATGAATTGGGCTGCAATAAACATTCTGGTACAGACATCTTTGTTATGTTGTGACTTTTTGTCTTCTGGGTATAAACCTAGTAAAGGAATTCTAGGATCGAATGGCAGGTCTATTTTTAGGTCTCTAAGTATTCTCCAAACATCCTTCCAGAAGGAACGTATTAGTGTGCATTCCCACCAACAGTGTAGAAGTGTGCCCTTATCTCCACATCCACGCCAACATCTCTGTTTTGGGGATTTTGTTATGTGGGCTACTCTTACTGGGGTTAGGTGTTATCTCAAAGAAGTTTTGATTTGCATTTCTCTGATGATTAAGGATGATGAGCTTTTTTTCATGTGTTTGTAGATCGTGCCATCTGTCTTCTTTAGAGAAGTTTCTCTTCAAGTCCCTTGCTCACCCTGAGATGGGGTCACTTGTTCTTTTCTTGCTAATACGTTTGAGTTCTCTGTGGATTCTGGTTATTAGACCTTTATCGGAGAAATAACTTGCAAATATTTTCTCCCATTCTGAGGGCTGTCTGCTTGCTTTACTTACTATGTTCTTGGCTGTGCAGAAGATTTTTAGTTTGATCAGGAGTAGTGTATTTTTGATACTGCTTCAATTGCCTGGGGAGTCCTCCTCATAAAATATTCATCCAGGCCGATTCCTTCAAGAGTTTTCCCTGCACTTTCTTCAAGTATTTTTATAGTTTCATGTCTTAAGTTTAAATCTTTTATCCAGTGAGAGTCTATCTTAGTTAACGGTGAAAGGTGTGGGTCCAGTTTCAATCTTCTACAAGTTGCCAGCCAGTTCACCCAGCACCATTTGTTAAAAAGGGAGTCTTTTCCCCACTGAAGGTTTTTAATTGGCTTGTCAAAGATCAAATAACGGTAAGTAGCTGGATTCATCTCTTGGTTCTCTATTCTGTTCCAGACATATACCTCTCTGTTTTTGTGCCAGTACCATGCTGTTTTGATCACTATCAATTTATAGTAGTCTCAGGTCTGGTAGCGTGATTCCTCCTGCTTTGTTTTTATTGCTGAGTAATGTTTTGGCTATTCGAGGTTTTTTCTGATTCCATATAAAACAAAGTATTATTTTTTCAACATATTTAAAGTATGACAATGGAGCTTTAATAGGAATTGCATTAAAATTATATATTGCTTTGGGTAGTATAGACATTTTAACAATGTTGATTGTTCCCAGCCATGAGCATGGTATGTTTTTCCATTTGTTAACATCTTCAGCTATTTCTTTTCTTAAAGTTTCATAGTTCTCTTTGTAGAGATCTTTTACATCCTTTGTTAGGTATATTCCCAAATATTTCATCTTCTTTGGCACTACTGTGAAAGGAATAGAGTCCTTGACTATTTTTTCGGCCTGGTTATTGTTGGTATATATAAAGGCTACAGATTTATGGGTGTTGATTTTGCAGCCTGAGACACTGCTATATTCCTTGATCACTTCTTAAAGTTTTGTAGTAGAATCCCTAGTGTTTTCCAGGTATACGATCATATCATCTGCGAAGAGTGAAAATTTGATTTCTTCTGACCCTATGTGGATACCCTTGATCACCTTTTCTTCCTTACCTGCAATAGCTAAAACTTCCATTACAATGTTAAAGAGCAATGGAGACAATGGGCAACCTTGTCTGGTTCCTGATCTAAGTGGAAATTATTTCAATTTAACTCCATTCAATACGATATTGGCTGTGGGTTTGCTGTAGATGGCCTCTATTAGTTTAAGAAATGTCCCTTCTATACCAATTTTCTTAAGTGTTCTGATCATGAAGGGATGTTGGATATTATCAAAAGCTTTTTCTGCATCAATTGAAAGAATCATATGGTCCTTATTTTTTAGTTTGTTTATGTGCTGAATTACATTTATAGATTTACGTATATTGAACCAGCCTTGAGAGCCTGGGATAAATCCCACTTGGTCGTGGTGTATAATTTTTTTGATGTGATGTTGGATTCTGTTTGTTAGGATCTTGTTGAGTATTTTAGCATCAATATTCTTTAGTGATATTGGTCTATAATTTTCTTTTCTTGTTGGGTCTTTCCCTGGTTTGGGGATCAAGGTGATGTTTGCTTCGTAGAATGTGTTGGGTAATATTCCTTCTTTTTCTATATTTTGGAAGAGGTTTAGTAATATAGGTACTAGTTCTTCTTTAAAGGTTTGGTAGAATTCTGACGTAAAGCCATCTGGTCCTGGGCTTTTCTTTTTAGGGAGATTTTGTATAGTTGATGCTATTTCAGAACTTGATATAGGCCTGTTCAACATTTCCACTTCATTCTGGCTAAGTCTCAGTAGGTTGCGTACTTCCAGGTATTGGTCGATTTCTTTCAGATTTTCATATTTCTGAGAGTAGGGTTTCTTGTAGTATTCGTTAAGGATTTTTAGAATTTCTGAGGGGTCTGTCGTTATTTCATCTTTATCATTTCTGATTGATGAAATTAGAGATTTTACTCTTTTTTTCCTGGTTAGGTTGGCCAAATGTTTATCAATTTTATTGATGTTTTCAAAAAAACAACTTTTGGATTTATTGGTCTATTGTATAATTCTTTTATTTTCATGAGAAGGAGGGAGGGGTGGGGAAAGGAAGAGCAGAGAGAGGGAAGGAGGGACGGGGGGAACCTTGGTGTGTGCCACACCTTTTGGGGGCAAGACACGATTGTAAGAGGGACTTTACTTAACAAATACAATCAGTGTAACCAGGTTTCTTGTACCCTCAATGAAACCCCAACAATAGAAAAATAAATAAATAAATAAATACATGCAAAAAAAAAAAAAAAAAGAGGGCAGCGCCCGTGGCTCAGTTGGTAAGGCACTGGCCCCATATACCGAGGGTGGTGGGTTCAAACCCAGCCCCAGCTGAACTGCAACAAAAAAATAGCCGGGCATTGTGGTGGGCGCCTGTAGTCCCAGCTACTCAGGAGGCTGAGGCAAGAGAATCGCTTAAGCCCAGGAGTTGGAGGTTGATGTGAGCTGTGTGATGCCATGGTACTCTACCGAGGGCCATAAAATGAGACTCTGTCTCTACAAAAAAAAAAAAGAAAAAAGAAAGAAACAGAAGAAAGAGGGTATGTAATGAAGGAGCAAGGATACTGGAAAGTAGGGAGATGAGTCCAAACAGGAAGAATGATAAGCCTTCGACAGAGAGAGAACCAATCACCTCCTTCACTGAGATGAAGAGGAAGGAAGGATAAGATTTCATTGTAATTCATAGATGGTAGGAAAAACCATTAATGGCCACAGCTATGATTTAATAAAAAAAAAAAAAAAAAACAGTTAATGGCCTTCATTTTCCAGTGAAGAACAAGGCATGGTCATTTGCCAAGAGCAAGAGTAAAGGTGATGGAATAGAAAATTTGAGGAGAGTTTAGAATAGTCACTTTATAAACAGTTTGACACATTTTCATCACACTGGTTAATATAGCCTTCATAGCCCCATGATCGCATTAACGTACACAGCTATGATTTAATATTAATAAAAAAGAATAGTCACTTTAGAGAATGAGAGAAAAAGCTGATGATAGCTATGGACAAAGATTTCTGGAGAATGATCCTACAAAGGGGGCTGTGTCCTAGTCTAGAAATTCTAGAGGTCAAGGTGTGTCCTATCAGAAGGCAGCACCCATGTATCAGAAACCTGAATCATTAGGAGAGTGAGTGCTAGTAAGAATTAGTAGAGAACAGGTGGGCGCCTGTAGCTCAACTGGCTAAGGCACCAGCCACATACACCAAAGCTGGTGGGTTCGGAATCCAACCCAGGCCTGCCAAACAACAATGACAACTACAACCAAAAATTAGCCGGGCGTTGTGGCAGGCGCCTGTAATCCCATCTACTTGGAAGGCTGAGGCAAAAGAATCGCTTTAGCCCAGGAGTTGGAGGTTGCTGTGAGCTGTGATGCCACAGGGCTCTACCCAGGGCAACAGCTTGAGGCACTGCCTCAAAAAAAAAAAAAAAAAAAAAATTAGTAGAGAACAAGAGTCATTTGAGAGTCTTTCTCAATTTTCACCAGTAAGGGTTCGGCCGTTCTGGGTTTTTTGTTGTTGTTGTTCTTGTTGTTTGTTTCTTTGTTTTTTTGAGACAGTCTCACTCTGTCCCCCTGGTTAGAGTGCCAAGGCGTCATAGCTCACAGCAACCTCAAATCACAACAGCCTCAAACTCTTGGGTTTCAGCGATCCTCTTGCCTCAGCCTCCAGAGTAGCTGGGACTATAGGCATCTACCATAACAACTCACTAGATTTTATATTTTTGGTAGAGGCAGGGTATTGCTGTTGGTCAGGCTGGTCTCGAACTCTTGAGCTCAAGCAATCCACCCTCCTCAGCCTCCCAGAGTGGTAGGATTATAGGTGTGAGCCACCAGCATCCAGCATGGTCTTTTTTTTTTTTTTTTAAGTTCCATGAGGACAGCTATGCTGAGTCATCACTGTACCCTCAGCACCTAGCACAGGGCTTGACACAAAGTAGGCACTCAACAAATATTGGGTACATGAAATAGAATGATATAAAAACGTCTGAGGCCAATCTCATGATGTAGATACCTTACCAGCACCCATCTCTCTCCAATTTTTCAATTCTGTTCTGTTGAAAACACTAGCCTTCCAAATATTTCAGACATCTAATTACTATAGTATCCTCATCAGTATCTCTCTTTCCAAATACTTCCCTACTATTAAAGTCCTTAGATGCCTAACATTTACAAAAATGGATACAGTTCTCTTTCTTCTTCACCATCCCTAAAATGAAATACTAGCAATGTTCTCTCCAAGTTAAGAGGTACACTTTCAGTACAGAGCTCCTCCTACCCTCTAGCACTAGAAGGGGCTCTATTACTAAAATGTCAGGGACATTGCAGTTATAAGACTATAATGTCCTGGGTTATCTTCAGCCCTTGTTACTTTTTACCCGTGCCACTTGATTGTTTCTCAGGGATGTTTTTTAAGTCCTTAGACGGTACACAAATGATGTTCCCATCTATAGAAAGAAAAAAGAATTAATTAATATAGTTTGACTCTTATTTAAAAGAAAATATCTGGCATTTCAAATTCCCTTCTTCAAAGAGGCATATGTAGATATGTAAAACCAAAGTGCCTAATTCAAACTCATGGCCATTTTTCAGAAAAAACTTAATTGTTTCCTGGTCTAGCCATTAAGCAGCTAATTCTTAATGGAGAAAGTCCTCAATATTTTCTCTCATGCCACAAATGCATAATATGACAATGTCTGCTTTCTGTTCCGATTTTAAAAAGGAAATAAAATGTAATGGGTTTTGTTTTTCTATTACTAAATAATAGAACACTGATGTCATATACTCATTGAATTCAGCACAAAACAGGGAAAAAAGCCAAGTAGCTGCCTTAACGAACTATAGTTTAAGGCATATGGATATTAAACAGTGTGACTAATATAAAATGATGGTTTCAAGTAGATTTATTGAAAATGGGTAAATAGAAAGCTCAGGAATGGAATCTGGGAATGGACACCAGAATTAAGTCTCAAAAATATGCCATTGTGTTCCCACCTAACGGGTACAAAGTACAGGTATATGGCACATTTCCTGGATAAAGGACTCAACTGCAACTCAGACACCTTACAAACAAACACAAAAAATGTAACCTAATCATTTATACCCTCATATTAACCCAAAATTATAAAAAAAAGAAGTATGCCACTGTGATTACCCTCATGAGTATGCACCTCCCCTTCAAAAACTTTTTTTTTAGATATAGTCTCACTTTGTTGCCCTCAGTAGAGCACTATGGCATCATAGCTCACAGCAACCTCAAACTCATGGGCTCAAGCAATCCTCTTGCCTCAGCCTCCTGAGTAGCTGGGACTACAGGCACCCGAAACCAATGCCTGGCTATTTTTTGTTTTTTTTTTTTTTTTTTTTTTTTGAGACAGAGTCTCAAGCTGTCGCCCTGGGTAGAGTACCATGGCATCACAGCTCACAGCAACCCCAAATTCCTGGGCTTAAACAATTCTCTTGCCTCAGCCTCTCAAGCAGCTGGGACTACAGGTGCCTGCCACAATGCCCAGCTATTTCACTGTTGTTGTTGTTGCAGTTGTGAATTGTTGTTTTAGCTGGCCCGGCCTGGGTTTAAACTCACCAGTCTGGGTGTATGTGGCTGGCACCCTACCCACTGAGATACAGGCACCACCTGCCTGGCTATTTTTTTAGAAACAGGGTCTCACTTTTGCTCAGGCTGGTCTTAAACCCCATTTCTAGGGATTCAAGAAATAGAAAAGATGAGACTGCTCCGAGTATGGAAAGTACCATAAAATGATGACGACACTGAGACAGCAGCAGCAACAATACTAACATTTACTAAATGTTTACTAGGTATTAGGTATATGGCTTTTAGAGTAAAAAAGGGTGAGGGTTGTGATTTCTATCACTATGTTACAATGACTACCCATCAAAAAGTATCTACAATGAACCTTGTGATCATGTTCTGCATCGAAGACTTTCAATTCAACCTTCTTAAGGCCACCATTATTTTTCACTCCTACTGATACTATTCTCTGTACCCTTACCTTCCCCTCAGTCTTTGGTCTGTCACAATTTTCGACTCACCTCTCCATGTTCCCAGGTAGTATCCTACAGTCTTTGGATTGCCATCTGGACCTCGGTTCACAGAAAAGGTGGACTAATTTCAGTAGCCACTGATGACAGGCTGGAGAGGGCAGAGGACAGGAGGGGTGACAAAAGGTCAAATGAAATCAAGGACGACAACAATAAAGGGAAAGCAGGAATGTTCTGTGGCTGAGGACAAATGATGCTTGCTTGGCAGGTATAGCATATGTGAAAGTCTGTAACTGTAGCCGGGCGTTGTGGCGGGCGCCTGTAGTCCCAGCTACTCGGGAGGCTGAGGCAAGAGAATCGCTTAAGCCCAGGAGTTGGAGGTTGCTGTGAGCTGTGTGAGGCCACGGCACTCTACCGAGGGCCATAAAGTGAGACTCTGTCTCTACAAAAAAAAAAAAAAAAGAAAGTCTGTAACTGAGAAGAGCAAGACACTCCATAGTAAAAAGGAGTTCCAATCTTGCCATAAAGCAAAAGTCATCTTCTGTCAAGGGCCATGAGAGTAAATATTTCAGGTTTTGCGGGCCATATGGTCCCTGTCACTACTACTCAACTCTGCCATTGTAGTGAGAAAGCAGCCACAGACAACATATAAACAAGTGAACTTGGCTGTGTTCCAATAAAACTTTATTTACAAAATCAGGCCAATCCCTGCCACAAATGAAATTCTGCCTCTCTGAGGCCTCATTGAAAATGTTTCCAAAGTCTGGAATCTAAGGAGGTAAGTGGAGTGGTTGATAACCACTCTGTATCAGATAGACCTGAGTGAAATCTCAGCTCTGGCACTTTCTAGTAGTGTTTCCTGGGTAAATTACTTAATCTCTCTGGGCCTCTATGTCTTCATCTATAAAATGAGACAATGATGCACGATAATCACTTAGCGTAGGGCATAGGACCTAGCAAATGCCCAGTAAACATGGCTGCTATTATTAACCATTAAGGGGACTTAGTAAACAAGGAACAGGGAGGTAGGAACTTACAGAGGATGGAGAAGGCAACAGAGCCTATCAGATTTGGACGCAGCTGTTGTCACATTGACTCCATTGAGCATTTGGATGTAAGACTGTAGTCTTTGTAAAATTTTCTTTTGAGCTTCAAATTTCACCTGCAAAAAGGTATAAGCAATGAAACAAAATACTTCTGTAGTTTCACCTGGCTGTTGCCACTGTGCAGTCCAGGGTAAAGAAAAAAAGAATGGAAAACAAAAAGGACAAAAGGGTGTCCCACAAATTCTTGGCTCATGGTCTCAGCAAATAAGGAACACCCAATGATGCAACAGGAACAGACCTAAACAGGAAGTGAGGAAAGGTCAAGAGCAAACACTATGTAAACTCATCATTTTATCTGACTTTTCAGACTAAACACTCAAGGTATATGTCAGTGTTGTCCAGTAGAACTTTCCATAACAAAAATGTTCTATGTCTACCCTACATTCTTTCAATGTAAATGCAGGCACGAGGTGCATATAAAACTACTTGGCACTTGAAATGGTGGTTACTAGGACTCAGGCACTGAATTTTTAATCTTCTTTAATTTTAATTAACTTACAGAGTCAGATCTGCTAAAATGTGACATAAGTGTCCCTACACCACACTGCACAAAACCACATTAAAAAGATCATAGGGCTCATGGGAAAAATGGGTTTAAGCATATAATATTCCAAAACTTTATCAGTAACACCCACAAAAAAGATAGGAACCTAGCCAGGTGCAGTGGCTCATGCTCGTAATGCTAGCACTCTGGCAGGCCAAGGTGGGTGGATCGCTTGAGTTTATTTAGGTCTCTAAAAAAATAGATGGGCATTGTGGTGGGCACGTATACTTCTAAATACTCCAAAAGCTGAAGCAAGAGAATTGCTTAAACCCAAGAGTTTGAGGTTACTGTGAGCTATGATGCCACAGCACTCTACCAAGGATAACAAAATGAGACTGTCTACAAAAAAAAAAAAAAAAAAAAAGACAGGAACCTGATAAAAACAGTAGCACCATTTTACACATGTCAAATGGTTAAGAAATATGATTACAGGCCGGGCAGGCTCAGCATCCATAGCACATACACCAAGGCTGATAAGTTCAAACCTGGCCTAGGCCAGCTAAACAACAATGACAACTGCAATAAAAAATAACTGGGCATTGTGGTGAGCCTCAGTGCCTGAGTCCCAGCTACTTGGGAGGCTGAGGCAAGAAAATTGCTTAAGCCCAAGAGTTTGAGGTTGTTGTGAGCTATGATGCCCCGGTACTCTACCGAGGGCGACATACTGGAGACTGTCTCAAAAAAAAAGGAAAAGAAACATGATTATAGGCCAGGCGCAGTGGCTCAAACCTGTAATCCTTGCACTCTGGGAGGCCAAGGTGGGTGGATTCAAGATCAGCCTGAGCCAGAGTGAGACCTTGTCTCTAAAAAAATTGCAGGGTGGGCTCTCTGGTCCTCCCGTTTGTCAGACAGCCATTTCTTCTAGTGCAGCACCAGCTGCATCCCCGAGGCACCATGGTGAAAGTGAAGGTCGGAATAAATGGTTTTGGTCGTATTGGGCGCCTGGTCACCAGGGCTGCTTTTAACTCTGGCAAAGTGGATATTGTCGCCATCAATGACGCCTCAACTACATGGTCTACATGTTCCAGTATGATTCCACCCATGGTAAATTCCATGGCACAGTCAAGGCTGAGAACAGGAAGGTTGTCATCAATGGAAATCCCATAACCATCTTCCAGGAGCGAGATCCCACCAAAATCAAATGGGGTGAGGCAGGCGCAGAGTATGTTGTGGAGTCCACTGTTGTCTTCACCACCATGGAGAAGGCTGGGGCTCACCTACAGGGGGGTGCCAAAAGGGTCGTCATCTCTGCCCCTTCTGCTGATGCCCCCATGTTTGTGATGGGTGTGAACCATGAGAAGTACGAAAACAGCCTCTGCATTGTCAGCAATGCCTCCTGCACCACCAACTGCTTAGCCCCCTTGGCTAAGGTCATCCATGACAACTTTGGCATTGTGGAGGGACTCATGACCACAGTCCATGCCATCACTGCCACCCAGAAGACTGTGGATGGCACCTCTGGGAAGTTGTGGCGTGATGGTCGCGGGGCTCTCCAGAACATCATCCCTGCCTCAACTGGTGCAGCCAAGGCTGTGGGCAAGGTCATCCCTGAGCAGAATGGGAAGCTCACTGGCATGGCCTTCTGGGTACCCAATGCCAACGTGTCGGTCGTGGATCTCACCTGCCGTCTAGAGAAGGCTGCCAAATACAACGATATCAAGAAGGTAGTGAATAAGGCATCAGAGGGCCCCCTCAAGGGCATCTTGGGTTACACCGAACACCAGGTCGTCTCCTCTGACTTCAACGGTGACACCCATTCTTCTACCTTTGATGCTGCTGCTGGCATTGCTCTCAACGACCACTTTGTCAAACTCATTGCCTGGTATGATAATGAATTTGGCTACAGCAACAGGGTGGTGGATCTTATGGCCCACATGGCCTCCAAGGAGTAAGAACCGCCAGACCACAAGCCCCAGCCAGAGCACGAGAAGAAGAGAAAGGCCCTTAGCTGCTGGGGTGCCCCTGCCTACTCAGTCCCCCACCTCACTGAGAATCTCCCCTCGACAGTTTCCACACCAGACCCCCTCAAGAACAAGAGGGGCCTAAGGAGCCCCACCTTGTCATGTAACATCAATAAAGTTCCCTGAATTCAAAAAAAAAAAAATTGCAGGGTGTTGTGGCGGGTGCCTGCAGTCCCAGCTACTTGGGAGGCTGAGGAAAGAGAATTGCTTGAGCCCAAGAGTTTGAGGTTGCTGTGAGGTATGATGCCATGGCACTCTGCCAGAGGTGACAAAGTGAGACTCTGTTTAAAAAAAAAAAAAAAAGAAAAGAAACATGATTACGTAGTAAATGAGGATGGCACTTAAACTCTGACAAAGACCTAAAGCAATAGAAGCAGGTGTCAGAGTGACTGCAGTTTGGAGTTATCGTGAAATGGTAAAAAGAGGGTTACGTGGGCTCGGTGCCCATAGCTCAGTGAGTTAGGCACCAGCCACGTACGCTGAGGCTGGTGGTTTCAAACCGAGCCCGGGCTGGCTAAACAACGACAACTAGCAACCAAAAAATAACCAGGCGTTGTGGCGGGCGCCTGTAGTCCCAGCTTCATGGGAGGCTGAGGCAAGAGAATCACTTAAGCCCAAGAGTTTGAGGTTGCTGTGACGCCACAGCATTCTGCCAAGGGCGACATCATGAGACTCTGTCTTAAAAATATATATATATATATTTATTAGCTGGGTGTGGTAGAGTGTGCCTGTAGTCCCAGCTAATTGGGAGGTTGAGACAGGAGGATTGCCTGAGCCTAGGGGTTTGAGGTTGCAATGAACTATAATGACACTAGTGTACTGTAGCCTGAGCAACAGAGCAAGACAAAAACAACAAAAAAACAAACAAACAAACAACAACAACAACAAAAAAAAAAACAGAAAAGTTCCAACACCAGACACAATGGATGGGTGTGGCTCATAACATACTGAGGGAGCCAGTAGATGTTTGAGTTGTATATACATGCATTTGCTTTATGTGTTCTTAGGTAGCTCAGTTCAGCTGAGTACAGTTGCCTTCTTTCATCTAGTATTTTTCATGGATGAAATCACTCCTAAGCAAACGTGAAATTTGCATTATGCTCAAATTTTCTCTAATATGTCAATCCATTGCAACAAATTTCTGTTTTAAAAATAAGCATTATAACAGAATTGACTGTATTCATATTTAAATTGCTACATGTAGCTAGTAGCTACCATGTTGGAAAGTGCAGCTATGCATGAAACAGCAAGAGCACTGCTACTCACACTGAGCTATAAGAACAACAAAAAAAAGCAAAGAAGGAAGGAAATAAGCATTTGGATCTATGAATCTAGAGCGTGAAAGATATAAGTGGCTTAAAGTTCAAGTTTCGGAGTCGTTAGCATATTGAGCTTAAGCTGCTCAGGCATCTGGGTATAACTATCCAGTTAAGCTTCCTACAAATCTAACACCACTCCCCCCACCCTGCTGGAGAGGAGGGGTGAACACTTTAACTAAGCACCTACCTTAAGCTATTCTTCATAGCTCAGCCTCCAGAGTGATGTCACATCAGCCAGCCTTAAATAAAATAATTCAGGCACTTATTAATTGTATAACAACCATGTACTGAGCACCTACTATGCATAAATACTTCCTGTCACCATTTTCTCTGGTGTTTTACTTAACCATCATTCAGAAGACCTAACTCTCACGCTCCTAGGGAGATGGATTCTGGGAGAAGAGTGCTTTCTACTGAACAAAACAGAACAGATGGGCAAACCTAATATAAGAAAAATCCAGATTTATCAGGAGGTAATTAATCATATTACAAAAGGCTTCACTGATGGGTTCCTTTAAATAGCTCACCTCCCTAATGCTTTTAAAATATAATTTGATTTAGAAAATACATTTGTTGCATAAAATGTGGTATATTTGTGTTTCTATGGCTGCAGTGGGGACTATTCATCTCTAATTCATCTAATATTCTGGTTCCCTGGTTTTCAGCATACCTACCCTGGACTTTCAAAGACAAGCTCCCAATTTAATATCATCTGACAAAAACATACTCAAGACAAGAACATTTCCTATAACCCAAAAGCATTTCCAACAATATTCCTCAGATAGCCTCAAGTTTGCCCTGGGTATCCTATCTCAGGGGCCCCTTCAAATACTTGTAATGCCACATTAGTTACAGTAGGAATATGGAGTTTCAGTAGACCCACAAATTCAGACTTCCTAAGGAGAAAGGATATCAGCTGAGGCCTTACCTTTCCTGCCAGAAACCATGTAGTGGTCCAGGATGGCTTGGTTCCTTTTGACTTGTCTGTCCTTTTTGACCCTTCTTAGCTATCACATGGGTGAAATTTCCCTTGCATGTTGTGCTCAAAAAGAGCCATGACCAACATGGTGGTTTTCTGGCACACCAGGAAAGACATTCTGGTTTGGAAAACAAACCCACCATAGGGAGGAAGCATCTCAAGCTGTGCACTGAGACTGTTCTCTTAATGGCTACCATCCAAAGATGCACAGTGTAATTCACCTGCATGAAAGGTAGACATATATTAATTGGGAAATGGAGGCACAATTCCCAAACCCCTTCATTCATTTACAAACCCTTATGGAACTCCAGCACCTAGCACAGTGCTAGTACAGAGTAGACACTAAAAGTAGGTCTACTGAAGAGAACTGAATTACCACATGCAAGGCATTGTCTTAGGTTCCCCATATAAAGAATGAAAAAAAAAAAAAAAAGGCTCAGCGCCTGTGGCTCAAGTGGCTAAGGCACCAGCCACATACACTTGAGCTGGCGGGTTCGAATCCAGCCTGGGCCCGCCAAACAACAATGATGGCTGCAACAAAAAAATAGTCAGGCATGTGGCAGGTGCCTCTAGTCCCAGCTACTTGGGAGGCGGAGGCAGGAGACTCGCTTGAGCCCAGGAGTTGGAGGTTGCTGTGAGCTGTGATGCTACGGCACTCCACCCAGGGCAACAGCTTGAGGCTCTGTCTCAAAAAAAAAAAAAATAGTCTTTGTCCACCAGGAAAGAATTCAACTCTCTGGACATATTTCTGTAACCAGTCTCTTTCCCTATTCCACCCTCCCACCCAGCAGCCAATCAACGAATATTTAGTAAGTGTTTACCATGTACAAGACACCATGCCACACTGGAGAGGTTACAAAGGCTACAATCTAAATGAGGAGATGAACTCCTGACAAAGGAAAGACACTAGTAAATAACATAATTAATATGTTTGATTCCCTATGAGTGCTCAGGAGAGGCAGCAGAGCAGGTAGGCCTAGCAGCGCCAGGCCTTAAAGGATGGCAGCGAGGTAAACTGTAAATGTTTGGAGGACAGTGAGCAGACTGGTCTACCAAAAGCAAGTTCACATTTGAGCCATGTTGCATTTGAAATGGTAGGAAAATATACAAATGAAAATGTCTAACAAGTAAGTTTGGAAGCAGTACAGTAAGTCAAGGGAGAAGTCAGAGCTAGAGATTTGGTTGTTTACAAGTACAAGCTATAAGATAACAAAAGAAATTTGAGTAAAGAAAAGAACAAAAGGCCAATAACTAAACCTGGGGGAAAGGTAGTATTTTCAGAGCAAGAAGAGATGCTACTTTCTTGGGAGATCCAGGAGAGTACAGAGCTATGGAAGCCAAAGCTTTTGACGGTGGAAGGCACTGACACGTCCAGTAAGTCTGAGGCAAAAGAAAGGAGGAAAAGAAGGCAATGGAAAGTGGCAGTCAATAGAAACAAATGAAAGCTTTGAGATTTTAGGCGTGCAGGCCCTAGAGTCAGACAGCCAGACCTGACCCAGATGGTCCTCTGGCCCCACCACTTCCTAGGTAGATGGCCTTTAGCGAGTTAGTCATTCCCTCTGACCTTCCTTTTTTTTCACTTTTAAAGGTAGCTAATTAATACTACCTACCTTATATTGTGGTCCTAAGAGTTAAAGAAAAATTACAAAAAGTACTTAGCAAAACATTAAATAGGGAGGATGTTTGTAAAGCAGTGTCCAGTACCTCGCAAAAGCTCTTTGGTAAGTATTAATAACTATCACAATTATTATATCTATATATTTTTTTAGAGAGAGTCTTACTTTGTTGCCCTCGATAGAGTGCCAGCTCTTGGGCTTAGGCGATTCTCTTGCCTCAGCCTCCTGAGTAGCTGGAATTACAGGCGCCCGCCACAACACTCAGCTATTTTTTTTTGTTGCAGTTTGGCCGGGGCTGGGTTTGAACCCACCACTTTTGGTATATGGGCCCGGTGCCCTACTCACTGAGCCACAGGCGCTGCCCACTATCACAGTGTTTTTAAAGACAGTATGGCTGTACTCAGTGGCCCACATCTGTAATCCCAGCATTTTGGGGCTCCAAGGTAGGAGGATCACTTGAGGTTAGGATTAAGAGACCAGTCTGGGCAACATAGCAAGATCCCATCTCTAAAAAAAAATAGCCTGTACCACTACACTGCCTAGCTACTTGTGAGGCTGAGGCAGGAGGGTCACTTCAACCCAGGAATTTGAGGTTACAGTGAGCTGTGCTTGCGCCACTGCATTCTAGCCTGGGCAACATCTTTTTTTATTTTTTTTGAGACTGAGTCTCACTTTGTCATCCTTGGTAGAGTGCTGTGGCATTATAGCTCACAGCAACCTCAAACTCCTGGGCTTAAGTCAGTGGTTTTCAACCTTCCTAATGCTGCAGCCCTTTAATACAGTTCCTGTGAGTCGCAACCCACAGGTTGAAAAACCCTAGCTTAGGTGATTCTCTTGCCTGCCTCCCAAGTACCTGGGACCACAGGCACCTGCCACAACACCTTTTTTTTTTTTCAATGAAATTCCTTTATTAACCAAATTCCATAAAAAGTCTTGCAAGCTGTGATTCAGTCCTTTCCTGTGCCTAGGGGTCCCCTTCCACACATACTCCCCAGGGCTGTCCCAGAGCAGCCTTTTGCTAGCCATCCTGTGGCAACCACGTTCCAAATATCAAATGTACCTGGAGTCATGTTGCTAGGTCCTGAGCAGCTTAAAATCATTTCCCAAAAGAGGAAAATTATAGCTGAGATGATCAAATCAGTAAATTCTGTGGATTATGTGCGCCTGGAGTTCTGTGTCTCCAAAGCTCAAGCTCACTCCTCCTTTGCTTCTGGCTCTGTTTTTCTGTCTCTCTGTCTCCCCAGCCCCATTTCTCTCCAGATGTTATAGCTGTATCTGGCTATTTTTTTAGAGACGAGGTCTCCCTCTGGCTTAGGATGATCTCCAACCTGTGAGCTCAGGCAATCCACCTGCCTCAGCCTCCCAAGTGCTGGGATTATAGGCGTGAGTCGCCACAGCCAGCCCAACATCTCTCTTTTCTTTCTTTTTCTTTTTTTTGAGAAAGAGTCTCACTCTCTTCTCTCTTGTTCAGGCCAGAGTGCTGTGGAGTCAGCCTAGCTTACAGCAATCTGAAATTCCTGGGTCAAATGATCCTCCTGCCTCAACTCCCCAGTAACTGGGACTGCAGGAGCCTGCCAGGATACATAGCTAATTTTTTGTTTTTAGTAGAAATGGGGTCTTCTTGCTCAGACTGGTCTCTAACTCCTGAGCTCAAAGTATCTTCCTGCCTCAGCCTCCTAGAGTGCTAGGATTACAGGTGTGAGCCACCACACCCAGCCAAGACCTCATCTATTTAAAAAAAATGTTAGTATAGGGCTGGCGCAGTGGCTCATGCCTGTAATCCTAACACTCTCAGAGGCCGAGGTACGTGGATTGCTTGAGCTCATGAGTTCGAGACTAGCCTGAGCAAAAGCAAGACTCCGTCTCTACTAAAAATAGAAAAAAAAAACTGAGGCAAGAGGATTGCTTGAGCCTGAGTTGGAAGTTGCTGTGAGCTATGACACTACAGCACTCTACCCAGGGTAACAGTTTGAGACTCTGTCTCAAAAAAAAAAAGTTAGTATGGAACTGAGAAGGGGGTGAGCAATACTGAAAGAGGAAGGCAGCATGGGGAAGAAACAGTGGGAGTAACTATGACACAAAAGCTGAAAGAATTGAAACAAGTGACTCTGAGAACACAAGTGAAGGGCTTCACTTTGGAAAAAGGAAGGATTCCTCATATTCCAACACAGGACTCTTGTCTTTTTTCTTTTCTTTTTTTAAGAGACAGAGTTTCACTTTGTTGCCCTCAGTAGAGTGCCGGGGCATCACAGCTCACAGCAACCTCCAGCTCTTGGGCTTAGGCAATTCTCTTGCCTCAGCCTCCCGAGTAGCTGGGACTACATGCACCCGCCACAATGCCCGGCTATTTTTGTTGTTGTTGTTCTTGTTGTTGCAGTTTGGCCGGGGCTGGGTTTGAACCCACCACCCTGAGTATATGGGGCTGGCGCCCTACTCATTGAGCCACAGGAGCCGCCCAGGACTTTTGTCTTTTTACCTATTTATCTTACAGTGTAAGCACCTTTTTAAAATACCCAGAACATGTGAAAGGACTTGGCCTAACACCCTGGCCTAACACACTATTGATCTTCCATGAAATTATCTTTTTACCCTTGACCTTTACCTTGGATTATATCTCAATATTAAATCATAGCTTAATTCAGAATGATATACATACATACATGAAGGCTGTCTGGAAAGTATCCAGACATGGAATATGAAAAATAGAGACATATATGGCTGCACACTTTCCAGATAGCCCCTGCATACACACATGTACATATATATACAGGGTAGATATAAAGTTCATGTGTAATTTACTATGTTAAACTATTTTAAATTGCACACGAACTGTATGTCCACCCTGTGTGTGTGTATATATATATTTTATATATATATATATTTTTTTCTTTTTAATAAAGTCAAGGCTAGGCACAGTGGCTTATGCCTGTAATTCCAGCTACTCAGGAGGCTGAGGTGGGAGGATCACTCAAGCCCAGGAGATGGAGACTATAGTCAGCTATGATCACACCACTGCACTCCAGTCTGGGCAATAAAACAAGATGTGATCTCTAAAAAAATTAAAATGAAATCTAATGTATGCAATGGATTTATTAACAAAGATTCCTCCATGGCTCTCTCTAATATTGCTAAATTAGTATGCTATGATCAATGGGTAACCTAGAGGATGCTTACAAGGATATTGTAATATTTAGCCTATATACCATTTTATATGATTACAAAGTACTAAAACAAGCAAGTGTCATAGCATGTAATCATTTGGAGGGGTTTCAAATTTCTAACAATATATTTAAGTTAGCCAAGAGTTCAGGTGTGAACAACAGCATCTACCACCCAACCCCCCAGCAAAAGGCAACAAATTGTCACGGCTAAGAACATAGGCTTTGGAGCCAAGTTCTAATCCCAGCTCTACTTCTCACCAGCTATGTGGCTTTGGGCAAATTACTTAAGCCACTATGAATCTCAGTGTCATATCTCAGTGTATATATATATATATATATATATATATATATGAAGTACTCAGGACTGTGCTTAACACAGCAAGTGCTCAACACTTGTCACTGCCCTACCTTAGGCTCTGATTCAAAGGTATGTCACTTGGCATATTCGTGCCTCAATGTCTCCAATTTGCCAAACTAGCCAAATATAATAATGCATGCAAGTGCTGTGAGGATAAATAGAATTATGTGAAAAAATTGTTGTTTGTTTTTGAGACAGAGTCTCACTCTGTTGCCCAGGCTAGAGTGCCATGGCATCAGCCTAGCTCACACCAACCTCAAACTCCTGGGCTCAAGTGATCCTCCTGCCTTAGCCTCCTGAGTAGCTGGGACCACAAGTACTAGCCTCAATACCTGGCTATTTTTTTCTGTTTTTAGTAGAGAGAGAGGGTCTGGAATTTCTGAGCTCAAGAGATCCTCCTGTCTCAGCCGCCTGAGTGCTACAATTACAGAAATGAGCCTGTTTCTTAGTTCCTTAATGTCAGAAGGGACATTTGTTCACAGAAAATACAATTTTCTCATTATACTTTTTCCTGTTTTAAAAAAATGATTGTTTGTTTGTTTGTTTTTTTGAGACCAGAGTCTCACTTTGTCACCTTTGGTAGAGTGCCATGTAAGCGTCATAGCTCATAGCAACCTCAAACTCTTGGGCTCAAGCATTCCCTTCTTCAGCCCACCACAACACCCAGCTATTTTTAGAGATGGGGTCTCACTCTGGCTCAGGCTGGTCTAGAACCTGTGAGCTCAGGCAATTGCTGTGAAGATAAATAGAATTATGTACTAGTAGAATTGTCCAGCACTTGGACAATTGCTCTATTTGCTCTATTCCGGGAATTCCAGGCAATTCCTGCCTCAGGAAGTGATTGGAAAGGGCCCCAGAGCCCAGAATCGCCTGATATAAAGGTAAAATAAACTCTCCAGGACTTCGATGAATAAATAACCTGCCTCAAGAAGTGCTCAGAGAGGTTCAAATCCAATAGACTATGTGGTAGGTCTGATCTGTGCAGGGCCAAGGATCCCCTTGGAGCAAAATGTTCACCCACTGGACAAGGGTCCTGCTTGCACTCTCTGTTCAGCCTTCCTTTAGTTGGCCAGGCCCCAGGCACTGTTCCTTGCTAAACTAGACAGGCAGAAGGGTTGACTGGCACTTCCTTCCTTCCTTCACTAGACTCCTCCATTCCCTTTTGGACAAGTTCGGCCCACCCTGTCTACTCTAAGGGTTATTAACTAAAGGGAGACGCTAGAACAGACTACCACTGAACTTGGCTAGGCTTCAGGGCCCGGGAAGCAAAAAAGGGGGGGCGGGGCGGAGACAGAGAAGTTAGAACACAGGAAGACGCTGGGCTGGACGCAACCTGGTATAGCCACCTTTGGATCCCGTCGCCACCGCCTCCTGACTTCTCAAATACAGGCCCCGCGGGCAGTTTGGCACAGTAAGCAGTTTTTTGTACTGCAAGGGTGAAATAGGGATTTCCGGGTTACTTACCCCCCACCTTACCTTCCTTCGTAACCAGTAAATCCTCTTACAAACCTAAGGCTAAAAGACCAGCGAACTGACCGGCTCGCTGTGGTCGGGCAGTCGCTTCCTGGTGCGTAGGACGCCTCTACCCCCGCCGCACGCGCAGCCGCCAGGGGCGGGCGCGGCGGGGCGTGGGACTTCTCCTCGCGCTTGTGGGGCACTTGGCAGGGGCAGCTCGACAGCTCTCTGGGATCAGCCCTCTCTACTTTGCCGGGAGGCTCACCTTCTTCAAAAGCGTTCATGCCCCCATTGCCCGCTTTCTTCATTCTTCAAGTTCTCTGTTCCCCGCAACTCGCTCACTGCCTGCTCATTTCTCACTGTCCCTTTGGTGGATCTGGATAAGCCTCACAAATATCATAAAGAATCCAGCCACGGCCAAAAACCGCAAAAAAAAAAAAAAAATTTTTTTTTTTTCATAAAGATACTCTCACTACAATGTTTAACAGTGTTGCCCATCCCAGGGTTGCTTGCAGTTTAACTCTTCCAACCCAAGGAATTGTTTTCTAACACTGGAATTGCAGGCATCAAAAGCATAATGGATTAGAAGATTGGGGGATATGGGGCAGGATGGTTTCCTAAAATGGCATCCTTTCCTAAAAGTCAGCTCTATGCTAGGCTGTAGAGTTCTTCAGGCATTCATTCGCCCTCTGTTTTCTATTGCATCAGAAAAGGATTAGTTAATCATGACAAGGTAAACCTGCTTTCTTCACTGGATCCCATTCAAGGATATTAAATCCTAAATCTCAGAGAAAGAATTTTTTTTTTTCCTATTCAACTACAGAACTCAGAGGGAGGCCAGATACCTCTAGCTCATTTAACTAGATACCTGACCACTTTCAGTAATTCCTTGAATTTTTAGATGACTCATTAGCCCAGCCATATGAGTGAGAGAACATAAAAAAATACATACAAATGTGTGCTGTAAAAAGTTGTTGCTCTTGGGCGGCGCCTATGGCTCAAGGAGTAGGGCGCCGGCCCCATATGCCAGAGGTGGCGGGTTCAAACCCAGCCCTGGCCAAAAAACCAAAAAAAAAAAAAAAAAAAAGTTGTTGCTCTTTATTTGGTTTTTTGTCTTTTCGTTTGGAGATAGAGTCTCACTATGTCACCCTGGGTAGAGTCCCCTGGCGTCACAGCTCACAGCAACCTCAAACTCTTGGGCTTAGGCGATTCTCTTGCCTCAACCCCACCCCCACCCCCCAACCCCCCCCCCCCTCCCGCCCAAGTATCTGGGACTACAGGTGCCTGCCACAATGCCTGGCTATTTTTTTGTTGCAGTTGTCATTGTTGTTTACCTGGCCCGGGGTTTGAACCCGCCAACCTCGGTGTAACTGGCGCTGTAACCACTGTGCTATGGGTGCCAAGCCCTGTTTGTTTGTTTTTGAGACAGACTCTCACTACGTCCCCTTTGGTAGAGTGTCCTGGCATGGTAACTCACAGCAACCTTAAACTCTTGGACTCAAGTGATCCTCTTGTGTCAACCTCCCTAGTAGCTGGAACTATAGGCGACAACCACAAACCCCAGCTATTTTTTTTTTTTTTTGTAGAGACAGAGTCTCACTTTATGGCCCTCGGTAGAGTGCCATGGCATCACACAGCTCACAGCAACCTCCAACTCCTGGGCTTAAGCGATTCTCTTGCCTGAGCCTCCCAAGTAGCTGGGACTACAGGCGCCCGCCACAACGCCCAGCTATTTTTTGGTTGCAGTTCAGCCGGGGCCGGGTTTGAACCCGCCACCCTCGGTATATGGGGCCAGCGCCTCACCAACAGGCGCCGCCCAACCCCAGCTATTTTTTAGAGACTGGATCTCTGTCATGTTCAGGCTGGTCTTGAACTCCTGAACTCAAGCAATCCACCTGCCTACACCTCCCAGAGTGCTAGGATTACAGGCATGAGCCACCACGCCCCGCCTTAGTTGTTTTTTTTTTTTTTTTTTTTTTTTTTAGAGACAGAGTCTCACTCTATCACCTGTGGTAGGGTGCTGTGGCATCACAGCTCACAGCAACCTCCAACTCCTGGGCTTAGGCAATTCTCTTGCCTCAGCATCCCAAGTAGCTGGGACTTACAGGAGCCTGCCAAAACACCCGGCTATTTTTTGTTGCAGTTTGGCTGGGGCTGGGTTTGAACCTGCCACCCTCGGTAAATGGGGCCCGTGCCCTACCCACTGAGCCACAGGTGCCGCCCTGTTGTTGCTTTTTAACAGAATAAAATTTATAGCAAAGCGTGCTGGATGCCTCATAGCTTGCTTTAGCCCTCTTATCTCAGCCTCCTGAATAGCTGGGACTATAGGTGCATACCACTACCATGGCACTATTTTTTTTTTAAGTTTATTTTTTTTATTTATTATTTATTTTTTATTTTTTTGGCTGGGGCTGGGTTTGAACCTGCCACCTCCGGCATATGGGGCCAGCGCCCTACCCGCTTGACCACAGGTGCCGCCTGGCACTATTTTTTTATTTTTGTAGAGACAGGGTCTCAGTATGTTGCCCAGGCTAGTCTCCAACTCCTGACCTCAAGCCACCCTCCTGCCTGAGGAGAGATTGTAGGTGGAAGCCACTGTGCTGCCCAGCTCATTTATTTATTTATTCAAAATATAATATGCGGCTAGGCACCCATAGCACAGTGGTTACAATGCCTGCCACACACACACACTGAGGGTGGTGGGTTCAAACCTGGCCTGGGCCAGCTAAACAACTGCAACCAAAAAATAGCTAGGTGTTGTGGCGGGTGCCTGTAGTCCCAGCTACTGGGGAGGCTGAGGCAAGAGAATCACTTAAGCCCAAGAGTTGGACGTTGAGCAACATTATGAGACTCTGTCTCAAACAAAAAAAAAAAGTATAACATGCCTATTGTGTGTAAGGCAGTGCATTAGCCCTAATGAACGCAGCAGTAAATTAAACAGGGGCCAGTACCTCAAATAACAGCAAATATTGAGTCAGTCAGACCAAGGTTTAAATCCCAGAAATGCCACTATAAGCTGGGTACACTTGGGCAAGTTATTTAATTGCTCAGTGCCTCAGTTTCCCTCATCTGAAAAAATGCACATAATAATTGTACCTACCTCATAAAGTTGCAATGCAGGGCAAATGAGTTAATACGTGCAGAGTGCTTAGAACAGTGTAAGTATTCAAAACTGTTAGCTATTATCTTTAAAAAATAACTTTACATACTGTGTGTACATACACACACACATATATATATAAACTGTCTTTTTTTCTTTTTTTTTTTTTTTGGCTGGGGCTGGGTGCGAACCCACCACCTCCTTTATTTTTTTTTAATACTTTTTTATTTATTTATTTTTCATTTATTTATTTATTTATTTTTTGTGGGTTTTGGCCGGGGCTGGGTTTGAACCCGCCACCTCCGGCATATGGGACCGGCGCCCTACTCCTTGAGCCACAGGCACCGCCCTCCGCCACCTCCTTTATATGGGGCCGGCACCCTACTCCTTTGAGCCACAGGTGCTGCTCCTTTTTTTTTTTGAAACAGAGTCTCACTTTGCAGTTTTTGGCCAGGGCTCTAAAAATAGCTGGGTTTGAACCCGCCACCTCCGGCATATGGGGCCAGTGCCCTACCTCTTTGAGCCACAGGTGCTGCCCCAATGCCTGGCTTATTTTTAGAGACGGGGATCTCGCTCTGTCTCAGTCTGGTCTCAAACCTGTGAGCTCAGGCAATCCACCCACCTCAGCCTCTCAGAGTGCTAGGAACAGGCGTGAACCACCTCCGCCAGCTTCCATCTCTTTTTATTTTATTTATTTATTTATTTATTTATTTTTTGAGACAGAGTCTCATTACGTCACCCTCGGTAGAGTGCTAAGGCATCACAGCTCACAGCAACCTCAAACTCTTTGGACTTAAAGTAATTCTGAGGCAAGAGCCCGGCTATTTTTCTTTTGTTATAATTATCGTTGTTTGGCAGGTCCAGGCTGGATTTGAACCCGCCAGCTCCAGTGTATGTGGCTGGCACCCTAGCCACTTAGCTTCAGGCACTGAGCCTTCCATCTCTTTTTATTTATTTATTTATTTTTATTTTTTTTGTGATTTTTGGCTGGGGCTGGGTTTGAACCCACCACCTCCGGCATATGGGGCCGGCGCCCTACCCCTTTGAGCCACAGGCGCCGCCCCCATCTCTTTTTAAAGAGATATTTTACTTCTCATTTAGAGTCTTGAGCAAATAAATATTTGACTCACATTGCCATCATCCAAGCTGCTCTAAGCAAAATTTGAGCTCAGGGGGCAAAGCGCAATGGCTCACGTCTGCCTGTAATCCTACCACTCTGGGAGGCTGAGGTGAGTGGATTGCCTGAGCTTATGAGTTCAAGACCACCCTGAGACAGAGCAAGACCTTGTCTCTAAAAATAGCTGGGCTCGGCACCTGTAGCATAGTGTGGTTACAGTGCCAGCCACATACACCAAGGCTGACAGGTTCGAACCCGGTCTAGGCCAGCTAAACAACAATGATAACTGCAGCAAAAAAATAGCCGGGCACTGTGGGGGGCACCTGTAGTCCCAGCTTCGTGGGAGGCTGAGGCAAGAGAATTGCTTAAGCCCAAGAGTTTGAGGTTGCTGTGAGCTCTGACGCCACTCTAACCAAAGGTGATGTAGGTGAGACTCTGTCTCAAATAAATAAATAAATAGGGCGGCGCCTGTGGCTCAGTGAGTAGGGCGCTGGCCCCATATGCCGAGGGTGGCCGGTTCAAACCCAGCCCCGGCCAAACTGCAACAAAACAAACAAACAAAAAAAATAGCCAGGCGTTGTGGCGGGCGCCTGTAGTCCCAGCTGCTTGGGAGGCTGAGGCAAGAGAATCGCGTAAGCCCAAGAGTTAGAGGTTGTTGTGAGCCGTGTGACGCCACGGCACTCTACCCGAGGGCGGTACAGTGATACTCTGTCTCTACAATAAATAAATAAATAAATAAATAAATAAATAAATAAATAAATGGTTTGGTGCCTATAGCTCAACAGCTAGGGTGCCAGCCACATACACCAGAGCTGGCAGGTTCTAATCAGGCAGGGGCCTGCCAAATAACAATGACAACTACAACCTAAAAATAGCTGAGTGTTGTGGCAGGCGCCTGTAGTCCCAGCTACTTGGGAGGTTGAGGCAAGAGAATCACTTAAGCCCAAGAGATTGAGGTTGCTGTAGGCTGTGACGCCACTGCACTCTACCGAGGGTGACATAGTGAGACTCTGTCTCAAAAAAATAAAATAAAATAAATAGCTGAGTATAGGGAGGCGCCTGTGGTTCAGTGAGTAGGGCGCAGGCCCCATATACCGAGGATGGCGGGTTCAAACCCGACCCTGGCCAAACTGCAACAAAAAATAGCCAGGCATTGTGGTGGGTGCCTGTAGTCCCAGCTACTCAGGAGGCTGAGGCAAGAGAATCACCTAAGCCCAAGAGCTGGAGGTTGCTGTGAGCTGTGATACTATGGCACTCCACGGAGACTCTGTCTCTAAAAAAAAAGGAAAGAAAAGAAAAATAGCTGGGTGTTGTAGTAGGTACGTGTAGTCCCAGCCATTTGGGAAGCTGAGGCAAGGGAATCACTTGAGCCCAAGAGTTTGAGGTTGCTGTGAGCTGTGACACTACAGCACTTTAACTGAGGGTGACAGTGAGACTCGGTCTTTTTTTTTTTTTTTTAGAAAGTCTCACTATGTCACCCTCAATAGAGTGCTGCAGCATCACAGCTCACAGCAATCTCAAACTCTTGGGCTTAAGAGATTCTCTTGCCTCAGCCTCTCAAGTAGCTGGGATTACAGGCACTGCCACAACACCCGGCTATTTTTTGTTGCAGTTTTCATTGTTGTTTAGCTGGCACGGGCAGAGTTCAAACCCTCCAGCCTCAGTGTATGTGGCTGGCACCATAACCACTGTGCTACGGAAGCCAGGCCTTTTTTTTTTTCTGTTTTTAGTAGAGATGGGGGGGTCTCGCTTTTGCTCAGGCTGGTAACAAACTCATGAGCTCAAGCAATCCACCCTCCTCGGCCTCCCAGAATGCTAGGATTACAGGCATGAGCCACCATGCCCAGCCAGAGAGTCTGTGGCTCAAAGGAGTAGGGTGCCAGCCCCATGTGCTGGAGGTGGTGGGTTCAAACCCAGCCCTGGCCAAAAAACTGCAAAAAAAAAAAAAATGTTTTTCTTCTGAGCTTAAACCACTGCTTCAGGTTTCTAGCTCCACACAGTGCTGTCAAGTGACACCACGCCATAAAATGCATCTTTGGCTCTGTTATCCTTTTGTCCTCTTTTAGTTCTTTCTTGTGCTAATAGCCAGCTCTACTCCTTTCTTCACCTCCTTTTCCACTTTCTTCCCCTTCCCACGCTGTTTCTCATTTCTTTTCATGGCATTCTCTGTTTTGTGCGTAGCACTGAACCAGGTGCCCAATAGGAGCTCAATAAATATTTGATTAATTGAACTGATTCCCACCTTGTCCACTAAAAGGGAAAGGGCATTTCCTCCTTCAACCTCATCTCCACCCATTCCAAGCATCCAAGCAATTAAAGCAGGTCTGTCATTGGAGGAGGCAGAATCCCGAGGGGTAAAGAGTGAAGAGATTAAGGAAGCTGTAATGTAATTATTTAACCATTAACCCCTTTATGTTTGTTTAATCTGATAAAGCATGTTCTATAAAAGAGAACTCATTACATTTGTAAGAGGGGAAAGAAATATCCCACATTATAGGAAAGGTTAGACTCTTCAACTGAAAAAGTCAATGAATGGACATGTCATAGGCGATAAGCAATATTGTAAAATGAAATAAGAGCTGGAATCAAGATAACCTTTTGCTTAATTTTGTTATCAGTAAACCAAATCGCAACAAGTGAAATCTCTAGAAATTTGTCAAACATTTGGTGTAAGGAAAAGATATCTAAGAGGCTATAGCATTATCTCTCAGAAATAACATGCATCAAAATTATTTGCCAGTTAGCACTGGTTTGGTTCCTCAGTGTACTAGGACTGTGCTAGAGGCTATGAGAGATAGATTCACAGTCCACACCTTCAAAGACTTGGTGATTTGATAAGATAAGATCCATAACATAAGAATGCACAAGTGGGGCTGAAGTAATTTTAGGAAAGCAGCCGTCATCTTAGTAGTCAGGGGAGGAAGAGAATTTGAGGATTGAGTTGAATATATAGAGTGTGTACAATATGAGAGGAGATGGGAATGAGCAACTTTTAGATAAGACCCATGAGGAGGTAGGACTGCTACATGAAAGACCAATTTGGAAGTCATTAGCTATCCAGCTGATTAGATAAATAGGTCCAGGAAGGTAAGGAAGGACCTGGAGTGCTGGCATGAGGAGTTTGAACTAGTTCCTATAACAATAGGACACTAATGAAGAGGTTTTTTTCATGAGATATTTCAGCAAGATAATTCTAATAGCTGTCTATAGGATGAAGTGACCTGGAAGGTGGGGGAGATAGCTGCAGCCATTCTGACGGGAGGTGATAAGTCTATGTTAAACCAGGCTATCGCACACACTGCAGAAGTTTCTCAAAATATAGTCTGGGGCACATCTTCAACATAATCAGCTGAGGTGATTGTAGCAAATGCAGAATCCTGAATCCCACTCCACCCTTACTAAATTAAAATCTCAGGGAGGTATGGTTCTGGAGTATCAGGGTTTATAACAAGCACCCCAGGTGATAACTTTTAAAATCTGAGCCCCACCACTACCACATACCAACTGAAATTCTAGATGAATTAATTAAAGATTAAAAAAAATCAGGGCGATGCCTGTAGCTCAGTGAGTAGGGTGCTGGCCCCATATACGGAGGGTGGCAGGTTCAAACCTGGCCCTGGCAAAAACTGCAACAAAAAAAAATAGCCGGGCATTGTGGTGGGCGCCTATAGTCCCAGCTACTCAGGAGGCTGAGGCAAGAGAATCACCTAAGCCCAAAAGCTGGAGGTTGCTGTGAGTTGTGACGCCATAGCACTCTACTGGGGGCAACACAGTGAGACTCTGTCTCTAAAAAAACAAACAAACAAAAAATCATGGCCAGGCACAGCAGCTCACCCCTGTAATCTTAGCACTCTGGGAGCCTGAGATGGAAGGATCACTTGAGCTGAGGAGTTCAAGAACAGCCTGAACAAAAGCAAGACCCTGCCTCTACTAAAAATAGCAAAATTAACTGGACATGGTGGTGCAGGCCTGTAGTCCCAGATCCTCAAGAGGCTAAGGCAAGAGGATTGCTTGAACCCCAGAGTTTGAGGTTGCTGTGAGCTATGATGATATGGCACTCTGTCTAGGATGAGAGTGAGACTCTATTTAAAAAAAAAAAAAAACACAAACAAGAATAGCTCCGCACCTGTAGCACATACACCGAAGCTGGTGGGTTCGAGGCCGAAGCTGGTGGGTTCGAGGCCGGCCTAGGCCTGCTAAACGACGACAACTAGCCAGGTGTTGTGACGGGTGCCTGTAGTCCCATCTACTTGGGAGGCTGAGGCAAGAGAATTGCTTAAGCCCAAGAGTTTGAGGTTGCTATGAGCTGTAATGCCACGGCACTCTACTGAAGGTGACATAGTGAGACTCTGTCTCAAAAAACAAACAAACAACCAGGAAAATATATACAGGTATACCAAAGTCATTATCTTTATTATATAAAGTAATTGTATAAACTTACAAGAAAAACTCGACCTCAATAAAGACCGTGACTAAGGCATGGAGAATTCACAGAAAAAGAAACCACTGCTCAATAAAGTGCATTGTTCGTTCTCACTAGTAATAATAGAACTGAGAGAGGATACCCAGAAAAAGTGAGGTCTAAGAGAACTGAGGTCTTCTCAAGGAGACCCCAAGGATACACCTGAGACATCCTCCCTGTGATGACTCAGCTCTTAGGAATTTATAGAAACTTAATTTCCTGGGACCTGAAAACTAACACTTTCTTCTCATTCTATAGAAGCCCACAGTTCTGTAAAAGCCTGCACCTGCTTCTCTAGCTTGATTGAAATTGACCAATGAGGGCAGTACCTATTGCTCAGTGGGTAGGGCGCCGGCCCCATATACTGAGGGTGGACGGTTCGAACCCAGCCCCGGCCAAACTGCAACAAAAAAAAATAGCTGGGCGTTGTGGCAGGTGCCTGTAGTCCCAGCTACTCGGGAGGCTGAGGCAAGAGAATCGCCTAAGCCCAGGAGTTGGAGGTTGCTGTGAGCAGTGTAACACCATGGCACTCTACTGACAGTGAGACACTCTACTGACAGTGAGACTCTGTCCCTACAAAATAAATAAAAAATAAATAAAAATGAACAAACTGATCAATGAGAAAGGTACCTGTGAGCCAAATTTTTTTTTTTTGAGACAGAGTCTCTTTATGTCACCCTCAATAGAGTGCTATAGCGTCACAGCTCACAGCAACCTCAAACTCTTGGACTTAAGAGATTCTCTTGCCTCAGCTTCCCAAGTAGCTGGGACTACAGGCGTCTGCCATAACGCCCAGCTGTTTTTCGTTGTTGTTGTTGTTTTGTTTTTGTAGTTGTCATTGTTGTTTAGCAGGCCAGGGCCAGGTTCAAACCCACCAGCCCCAGTATATATGGCCAGCACCCTAACCACTGAGTCACGGGCACTGACCAGGGCCAGAACTTTTTGACTGGAGATAAAAAGGAGAAGACTGAGCCAGTCGGTGAATGCAGCCATTTTGGGACTCTGGGTCTGCTGTTGCTCCACTGGCTGGAATGAAGCCCTTCCCCTTTTTTTTTTGTAGAGACAGAGTCTCACTTTATGGCCCTCCATAGAGTGCCATGGCCTCACACAGCTCACAGCAACCTCCAACTCCTGGGCTTAAGCGATTATCTTGCCTCAGCCTCCCAAGTAGCTGGACTACAGGCACCCGCCACAACGCCCGGCTATTTTTCG
Source organism: Nycticebus coucang (assembly GCF_027406575.1). Taxonomy (NCBI): domain Eukaryota; kingdom Metazoa; phylum Chordata; class Mammalia; order Primates; family Lorisidae; genus Nycticebus; species Nycticebus coucang. The sequence goes on from NC_069804.1 coordinate 111,357,910, forward strand.
GTTGCAGTTTGGCCGGGGCTGGGTTTGAACCCGCCACTCTCGGTATATGGGGCTGGTACCTTACTGACTGAGCCACAGGCGCCGCCCAAGCCCTTCCCCTTTTAAACATAGTATTTGTGTGCTCTTTCTCTCCACTGGGCCTCTTCTTCCTACAACAGAACATGCAAGGTATATCAAATTAGTGAAGATTAAAAAAGAACTGATATTTCTCAAAGTAGACACTGAGCAGTGAGGCAGAAACCCTCTTACACTGCCTATGGGATTGTGCATTAGCACAACCCTCCTGGAAAGCAATTAGAATCAAGAGACTTTAAAATTTTTATGGCGGCTCGGCGCCTGTGGCTCAAATAGCTAAGTCGCCAGCTATATACACCTGAGCTGGTGGATTCGAATCCAACCCCGGCCTACCAAACAACAATGACGGCTGCAACCAAAAAATAGCCAGGCGTTGTGGTGGGCACCTGTAGTCCCAGCTACTTGGGAGGTGGAGGCAGGAGAATCGCTTTGTTGCAGGAAGACAAGGCCCAAGGGAGAGAAAGAGCACCCAAACACCACGTTTATAAGAGGAAGGGCTTTATTCTCCAGCCGGGAGCTTACGGCATAGAAGAATTTCAAATGGCCATGCTCCCCGACTGCCTTGGTCTTTCCCTTTTTATTGACAGTCAAAAAGTTCCACCCCACAGGTACCCTTCTCATTGGCCAGTTTGAATCAAGCGGGAGATGCTATTCCCGCCCCCACAGAACTACAGGATTTCACAGAACTTGGAAATTTCCAAGTTTCAGGAAGTTAAGTTTACAAATTCCCAAGAGCGGAGTCACCATAGAGGACCCTGCATGTGTATCCTTGTGGTATCCTTGAGAAGACCTGTTCTTCTAGACCTCACCCTTCTCGGCTATCCTCTCTCAGCTTGAGCCCAGGAGTTGGAGGTTGCTGTGAGCTGTGATGTCACGGCACTCCACACAGGGCGATAGCTTGAGGCTCTTTCTCAAAAAAATAAATAAAAAATAAAATTTTGATGGCATTAAGGCCAGGCACGGTGGCTCAGGTTTGTAATCCCAGCACTCTGGGAGGCCAAGGCGGGTGGATTGCCTGAATTAATGAGTTCGAGACCAACATAAGCAAGAGTAAGATACCATCTCTAAAAAATAGCTGGGCATTGTGGCGACTGCCTTGTAGTCCCAGCTACTTGGGAGGCTGAGGCAAGAGGATCACTTGAGCCCACGAGTTTGAGGTTGCTGTGAGGTATGCACTCTACTGAGGGTAACCAACTGAGACTCTGTCTCAAAAAAAAAAAAAATTATGGCATTTGCTGCAAAACTTCCACCTATGCTAAGGAAACAGATGTGAACAAAGATAAATGTCCAAAGGATATTGTGAAGGAAAGTACTACCAAATCCAAAAAGGGGGGGGACCAGATATGTAGCAGCACCCCTCACCCCCTACCATAAGAATGTGACCTTTTGTAACTGTCCTAGGAAATAGCCCCGAGCTGAAGCAGATAACCGGTAACTGGTTCTGAAAGAAAAAATGCTAAGCAAATGTTTAACTGCTGATCTTGTCTTAAGACAGATGAGTAATGAACCAGAGTTCTTATCTGGAAAAGCCCCTATATCTGCTACCCCTCCGTAAAGCCCCTGCTATGTCTGCTACCCCTCCCTAAAGCCCCTGCTATGTCTGATACTCCTCCCTACTTTATGGTTTTTGCCTTTATAAGCTTGTAAAACCTGCTGTTCAGGGCTTGACTCCTCGGCTCCTAAAAGAGTTGTGAGTCAAGCCCCAGCATGCTGGAATAAAATCCTCTTGCTATTTGCATCAAGCGCCATCTCTTGCGGTTGATTGGGGTCGTCAGAGCTCAGGGCAGAGTGGGGGGTCCTGCCCCAAGTCTTTCATTTGGGGGCTCGTCCGGGATTTGACGACCACCCTTCACCTGCAGAGTCGACCTTGGAGGTAAGAAAGGGGTACCCCGAAAACTGTCTGGTCTGTGTCTTCAGTCCTTTGTTTGACTTTGTGTGTGCACTTTCGGTTTTGCAGCCGTTCGGCACCTCGTGAGAGTGGCCGGACAGTGGTTGGTAGACGTGCCCGGAGGACCACAGGCTGAAATCCTGGGGGACACCCCAGGAACTGAGGAGAACCAGGGACGCCTGGTTGTCTCCTGCTGTAAGGGCACTGATCGAGTCCAGTTGTTCGATCAGAAATTACGGGAAACGCGCCCGTCTGATTCTGTTGTAGGCTTGTGAGGGACCAAGTGTGGTAGGTAGGTCCTTGTATCTGTAATATTTCTGTTATTCCTGTTATTTGTGTTTCTGACATATCTACTGACGATGGGACAGACTGTGACAACCCCTCTGAGTTTGACTCTAGATCATTGGACTGAAGTGAAAAGAAGAGGTCGTGACCTGTCAGTAGAGGTTAAAAAAGGCCCATGGCAGACTTTCTGCTCCTCGGAGTGGCCCACTTTTAACGTCGGCTGGCCCTCAGGAGGAACCTTTGACTTATCTCTAATTTTTGCTATCAAAGAGATTGTTTTTCAGAGAGGACCGGGAGCCCATCCGGATCAACAACCTTACATCATAGTCTGGCAGGATGCAGAATCCGCCCCCCTGGGTTCGGCCGTGGACTGCCACATCCAGGCCCCCGTCTAATCCTCGGGTGCTCGCTGTCCAATCTTCTGGTTCCAGAAAAGGGGGCGACAGCTCGGACCCCCCCCTAAGAAGATCTACCCGGAAATTCAGACTGATCATCTTCTCCTCGACCCTCCGCCCCCTCCTCCCCCATACCCTCCCGCCTTGGCTCCTGTCAGGGGACAGGGAGGACCAGCATTGCCAGATCCGGCGATTGCCCCCTCTGCACCCCCAGGGGAACCTTCACTGGGGCCCGCACAAGGTACCAGGAGTCACCGCCGGGGAGGAATGTCTCCCGACACTACTGTTGCCCTGCCCCTGAGGGCATACGGCCCCCCGCCAGTGGCAACAGATGAGGGACCACCTCCTCTCCAGCCCCACCAGTACGGGCCATTTTCTTCCGCAGACCTGTATAACTGGAAAACTAATCACCCCCCTTTTTCAGAAGACCCCCAACGCCTGACTGGGCTGGTAGAGTCCCTGATGTTCTCTCATCAGCCCACGTGGGATGACTGCCAGCAGCTCATACAGACTCTCTTCACTACTGAAGAGAGGGAGAGGATTTTACTAGAAGCTAAGAAGAATGTACTCGGGGCGGACGGGCGTCCTACCCAGCTCCCCAACATCATCGAGGCTGCCTTTCCCCTCTCCAGACCTGACTGGGACTTCAACATGGCAGAAGGTAGGAAGTGACTGACAGTCTATTGCCAGGCTCTAGTGGCTGGCCTCCGTGGGGCGGCAAGACGCCCCACTAATTTGGCTAAGGTAAGAGAAGTAATACAGGGGGCCATGGAACCCCCCTCAGTGTTTCTTGAGCGCCTAATGGAAGCTTTTAGGCGCTACACCCCATTTGACCCTGCCTCTGAAGGACAGAGGGCTTCCATGGCTATGACTTTCATAGGGCAGTCAGCTGTAGACATTAAAAGAAAGCTGCAGAGGATTGAAGGATTGCAGGACTATACCTTGCAGCATTTAGTTAAGGAAGCTGAGAAAGTATACCATAAAAGAGAAACTGAGGAAGAAAAAGAGCAGAGAAAGGAGAAAGAGAGAGAGGAAAGGGAAAATAAGAGAGACCGAAGACAGGAGAAAAACTTAACACGGATTTTGGCTGCAGTAGTAGGGGAGAAGAGCCAAGAACAGACCCAAGGTAGAACTAAGAAGTCAGGTAGCCTGGGCAACCGCATCCCGTTAGATAAGGATCAATGTGCCTACTGTAAGGAGAAGGGGCACTGTGCCAGGGAATGTCCTAAAAAAAGGAAGAAAGTACTGGCCTTAGAGGAAGAAAAAGATTAGCGGGGACGGGGCTCGGAACCCCTCCCAGAGCCTAGGGTAATACTTAAGGTGGAGGGGAAGCCAGTTGAGTTCCTAGTAGACACCGGAGCTCAACACTCAGTCCTACTCGAACCATCAGGACCCATCTCCAAGAAAAAATCATGGGTTGTAGGGGCCACAGGGCATCAGCAGTACTCATGGACTACCCGAAGATCAGTAGATCTGGGAGTGGGACGGGTAACCCACTCATTCTTAATTATCCCTGAGTGCCCTGCGCCCCTCCTTGGGAGAGATTTACTCACTAAAATGGAAGCCCAGATCACTTTCACTCCTGATGGCCCAGAGGTAACCCAGAATAAGAGAGTAACAGCCCTGATCATGCGTTTGGAGGATGAACATAGACTCTTTGAAAAGCAACGGGAGAAAGGGACTAGTCTCATGCATGACTGGCTAGAAAAATATCCCGGGGCGTGGGCCAAAACTGCCAGAATGGGACTGGCCGCAGAAAGGCCGCCTATAGTCATAGAACTCAAAGCTACTTCCACTCCTGTGGCAGTGCGCCAATATCCTATGACTAAGGAAGCTCGGGAAGGAATTAAGCCTCACATTCAGCGTCTCCTACAGCTGGGCATACTAGTAAAGTGCCAGTCACCATGGAACACCCCCTTATTACCCGTCAAGAAACCCGGCACAGGAGACTATCGCCCTGTGCAGGACTTGAGAGAAGTAAACAAGCAGGCACAAGACATCCATCCCACCGTGCCTAACCCTTATAATCTGTTAAGCTCTCTCCCTCCGGACCATATCTGGTACACCGTCCTGGATTTGAAAGATGCCTTCTTCTGCCTCCGACTACACTCCTCTAGCCAGAACATCTTCGCATTTGAATGGAGAGACCCGGACTCTGGAATGACGGGGCAATTGACATGGACCCGACTTCCACAGGGGTTCAAGAACTCCCCAACCATCTTTGATGAAGCCCTCCACCAAGACCTAGCTCACTTTCGCGCCAGCCACCCTCAGGTAACGCTCCTACAATATGTAGATGACTTACTACTAGCTGGAACGACAAAGGAAGAGTGCCATCGGGGCACAGAACTGTTACTGGAAGAGCTAGCCCGCTTAAGATATCGAGCCTCCGCCAAGAAAGCCCAGATCTGCCAGAAAGAGGTAACGTACCTGGGTTACACCCTAAGAGGAGGGCAGAGATGGTTAACAGAAGCCAGGAAGCATACTGTGACTCAGATTCCAGTTCCCCGCTCGCCCCGCCAGGTGCGAGAATTCTTAGGGACTGCGGGGTTCTGCCGCTTATGGATACCGGGGTTTGCTACTCTGGCAGCCCCCCTCTACCCTTTGACCAAGGAAAGCACTCCCTTCGAGTGGGGTGCCAGCCAACAGCGGGCCTTTGACAACATTAAAAAGGCATTATTATCAGCCCCGGCCCTGGCTCTACCAGATGTAACAAAGCCCTTTGTCCTATACGTAGATGAGAAGAGAGGAGTGGCCCGAGGGGTGCTGACGCAGCCTTTAGGGCCATGGAAAAGAACGGTAGCATACCTCTCCAAGAAATTAGACCCCGTCACTGGTGGTTGGCCAGCCTGTCTGAGGTCTGTGGCGGCAGTGGCGGTACTGGTAAAAGATGCAGACAAATTGACTATGGGGCAGAAGTTGACAGTCATTGCCCCCCATGCCTTAGAAAGCATCATCAGACAGCCCCCTGACCGGTGGCTGTCCAATGCCCGCATGACACACTACCAGAGTCTCCTATTAAATGGAGACAGAGTCCAGTTTGGCCCGCCTGTCATCCTCAACCCGGCTACCCTACTACTTGATACCTCTGTCCGGGAGGATGTATTACACACATGCCAAGAAGTACTGGCTGAGGAGACTGGAACTCGGAGGGACCTCTGTGATCAGCCCCTGCCGGATGCCCAACTGACCTGGTTCACTGATGGGAGCAGCTCCATAATAGAAGGTAAAAGGGTGGCCGGGGCGGCGGTGGTGGATGATAAGCAGACCATCTGGGCAAGTAGTCTGCCTGAAGGGACGTCGGCCCAGAAGGCCGAGCTGGTCGCCTTGACCCAGGCCTTACGTTTGGCAGAAGGGAAAAAAGTTAACATATACACCAATAGCAGGTATGCTTTTGCTACGGCCCATGTCCATGGGGCCATTTACAGACAGCGAGGACTGTTGACTTCAGCAGGAAAAGAAATTAAACACAGGGAATAAATCCTAAGTCTACTAGAGGCTGTTCACCTCCCTAAGAGAGTGGCCATAATCCACTGCCCTGGACATCAGAAAGGGGGGTCCAGAGTTGCCGAGGGAAACCAAAGAGCCGACCGAGAAGCTAAGCTAGCGGCTCAAGGGCTCAACATCCTACCGCTATATGAAAACACTTTAAGGCCTAGCCTTAAAGAAATAGCACCCCCCCTTATCAAAAACTTTAAATATTCGGAGCGGGATCTCGAGAGGATGGACAGATTAGGCCTCCACCTAGAATCCCCAGAGGGGATCCGAGAAACCCCGGAAGGGAAAAACATCCTCCCTGAAGAGCAGGCAATTACCTTTCTCAGGCAACTTCATAAATTAACCCATCTGGGCCCCAAGCATCTGAAAACCATTGTTCAGTCCTCTCCATACTATATTATAGAATTAAGTAAACTCGTTGATGCAGCTGTAAAAGAGTGCAGACCTTGCCAATTAGTAAACACCCAGCCTAGCACACTACCTCAGGGAAAACGACTCCGAGGGGATCACCCTGGAAGCTACTGGGAAACAGATTTTACTGAGCTTAAGCCGGCTAAGTACGGATACAAGTACTTGCTAGTGTTCATAGACACTTTCTCAGGATGGGTCAAAGCTTTTCCTACAAACAGGGAGACTGCTCAAGTTGTGGCCAAAATAATATTAGAAGAGATTTTTCCAAGATTTGGGCTACCCAAAGTAATCGGATCCGACAACAGTCCCGCTTTCGTTGCCCAGGTTAGTCAGGGTTTGGCCAAAATCCTGGGGCTTGAATGGAAATTACATTGTGCTTATTGACCCCAGAGCTCAGGGCAGGTAGAGAGGATGAATAGAACCCTAAAAGAGGCCATGACTAAATTATCCTTAGAGACTGGCATTACTGACTGGATAGTCCTCCTTCCCTTTGCCCTGTTACGTGTGCGCAACACCCCTAGTACTCTCAAGCTGACCCCCTTTGAAATCCTATATGGAGCTCACCCCCCACTCATTGCCATGCAGCACTTCCCTTCCCCAGAATCTTACTCCTCTCAATCTCTATACACCAGATTAAAAGCCCTTGAAACTGTGCAAAAGGAAGTGTGGAGCCAGCTGATCAAAGCCTACAAGCCCGGAGATCTGCAAATACCTCACCAGTTCCAGGTTGGAGATTCGGTGTACATCCGGCGCCACCAGACAGCCAACCTTGAACCACAGTGGAAAGGACCATACCTAGTACTGCTCACAGCCCCGACCGCAGTAAAAGTTGATGGCATCACAACCTGGATCCACGCATCTCATGTCAAACCAGCACCGCCGCCAGACTCCGGGTGGAAAGTGGAAAAGACGGACAACCCCCTCAAGCTCCACATCCCCCACAGAGTAGCCCTGCTCCTGCTGATATAACTCCCGGTGATAAGTAGCTCTGGTCCCAATCCCCATGCCCCCCAGAGGTTAACCTGGCAGGTTCTCTCTCAGACTGGTGCTGTAGTATGGAGTACTACAAAAGAGGACCCTCCTTGGACCTGGTGGCCGTCCCTCACCCCAGGAATTTGCGCCTTAATAGCAGGGCTAGATAATTGGAATATCCCCGATGAGACCTTTAAAGAGGTTCCATCGAGCCTTGACCACCATTTAGCAAAGCGCTCGCTTACCCAAGGCTCCACATCCCAAGGCCAGTATGTTGCAGACGCCCCTGGCTGTGGCAACTCGCCCACCCAGCGCCGGATGCGACAAACGGAGTTCTGTATCTGTCCCCGGGACAGGAGAACGAGAAGCCAGGCCAACAGATGAGGGGGGATAGAAAATTTCTATTGTAAGCAATGGGAATGTGAAACGACTGGGCAGGCCTCCTGGCACCCCATTTCCTCTTGGGACTTAATACCCGTACCTTTGGGCCCTGCATTTTCAACCGTATAGTCACCTTCGTCCGGGAGAAAGTAAGTGCTGTACAAGTGTTAATGCTCAGACAGCATTACCAGTCTCTCCGCCAGGACGATAGCCATGAGAATGAATACATAGAGCCAGAAGTTCCATGATTAGAACTTCCCAAAAAACAAATGGGGGAATGAAGGAAAGTACTACCAAATCCTAAAAGGGAGGGGACCAGATATGTAGCAGCACCCCTCGCCCCCTACCATAAGAATGTGACCTTTTGTAACTGTCCTAAGAAATAGCCCCGAGCTGAAGCAGATAACCGGTAACTGGTTCTGAAAGAAAAAAAGCTAAGCAAATGTTTAACTGCTGATCTTGTCTTAAGACAGATGAGTAATGAACCAGAGTTCTTCTTATCTGGAAAAGCCCCTATATCTGCTACCCCTCCGTAAAGCCCCTGCTATGTCTGCTACCCCTCTCTAAAGCCCCTGCTATGTCTGCTACTCCTCCCTACTTTATGGTTTTGCCTTTATAAGCTTGTAAAACCTGCTGTTCAGGGCTTGACTCCTCGGCCCCTAAAAGAGTTGTGAGTCAAGCCCCAGCAAGCTGGAATAAAATCCTCTTGCTATTTGCATCAAGCGCCATCTCTTGCGGTTGATTTGGGTCGTCAGAGCTCAGGGCAGAGTGGGGGGTCCTGCCCCAAGTCTTTCAATTGTGGTTTAAAAAATGCATCTTCCGGGCAGCGCCTGTGGCTCAGTCGGTAGGGTGCCGGCCCCATATGCCGAGGATGATGGGTTCAAATCCAGCCCCAGCCAAAAACTGCAACCCAAAACTAGCCGGGCGTTATGGCGGGTGCCTGTAGTCCCAGCTACTCGGGAGGCTGAGGCAAGAGAATCGCTTAAGCCCAGGAGTTGGAGGTTGCTGTGAGCTGTGTGAGGCCACGGCACTCTACCGAGGGTCATAAAGTCAGACTCTGTCTCTACAAAAAAAAAAAAAAAATGCATCTTCCAGGCGGCGCCTGTGGCTCAAGGAGTAGGGCGCCAGTCCCATATGCTGGAGGTGGCGGGTTCAAACCTAGCCCTGGCCAAAAACCAAAAAAAAAAAAAAAAAATTCATCTTCAGGCTCGGCGCCCATAGCACAGTCTGGGGGGTTCAAACCCAGCCCAGGCCAGCTAAACAACAGTGACAACTGCAATTAAAAAAAATAGCTGGACGTTGTGGTGGGCACCTGTAGTCCCAGCTACTTGGGAGGCTGAGGCAAGAGAATCACTTAAGCCCAAGAGTCTGAGGTTGCTGTGAGCTGAGATGCCATGACACTCTACTGAGGGTAACACAGTGAGACTCTGCCTCAAAAAAAAATGCATCTTCAATGTCCTACATTGGAAAGTGGGGAATGGTTATATAAAATATGGTTCATCTAGGGGTGGAGCCTGTGGATCAGTGAGTAGGGCACTGGCCCCATATACCAGGGTGGTTGGTTCAAACCCAGCCCCAAACTGTAACAAAGAAACAGCCAGGCATTGTGGTGGGCGCCTATAGTCCCTGCTACTTGGGAGGCTGAGGCAAGAGAATTGCCTAAGCCCAAGAGCTGCAGGTTGCTGTGACCTGTGACGCCAAAGCACTCTACCAGGGGTGATAAAGTGAGACTCTATCTCTTAAAAAACAAACAAACAAACAAACAAACAAACAAAAAAAGTAAACTAACCAGGCATTATGGTGCATGTCTGTAGTCCCAGCTACTTGGGAGGCTGAGGCAAGAGGATCACTTGAGCCCAAGAGTTTGAGTTTGAGATTGCTGCAAGCTACAAATCCAGGGCACTCTACCTAGGGCAATAGAGTGAGACTCTGTCTCAGAGGAAAAGAACCCAAACCCCATACGCAAATACAGCAACAAGAAAAATAAATAAATGATAGTTGATTACATTAAAAAGCTTTGCACATCAAAGGAAATAATCAACAGAGTAAATAGACAACCTACAGAATGGTAGAAAATATTTGCAAACTATACACATGATAAGGGCTGATGTCCAGAATCTACAAAAAATGCAAACAAATCAGTGTGATCTTAAATTTTTAAAAGATTGTGCTGAAATAAAAACTGAAGGAAATATGCCAAATATTTATAGTGATTGCTGATGGATAGTGGGCTTGGGGATGATTCATGTGTTGGCTTCTTTTCCATTTCTGTACTTCCAATTTTTTTTTTTTTTTTTTTTTGGTAGAGGCAGAGTCTCACTTTATCGCCCTCGGTAGAGTGCTGTGGCGTCACACAGCTCACAGCAACCTCCAACTCCTGGGCTTAGGCGGTTCTCTTGCCTCAGCCTCCCTTGTAGCTGGGACTACAGGTGTCCGCCACAACACCCAGCTATTTTTTTGTTGCAGCAACCTCCAACTCCTGGGCTTAGGCGATTCTCTTGCCTCAGCCTCCTGAGTAGCCGGGACTACAGGCATCCGCCACAACACCCAGCTATTTTTTTGTTGCAGTTTGGCTGGGGCTGGGCTTGAACCCACCACCCTCGGTATATGGGGCCGGCGCCCTACCCACTGAGCCACAGGCGCCTCCCTCAATTTTTTTTTTTTTTTTTTTTGTAGAGACAGAGTCTCACTTTATGGCCCTCGGTAGAGTGCCGTGGCATCACACAGCTCACAGCAATCTCCAACTCCTGGGCTTAAGCGATTCTCTTGCCTCAGCCTCCTGAGTAGCTGGGACTACAGGCGCCCGCCACAACGCCTGGCTATTTTTTGGTTCCAGTTTGGCCAGGGCCGGGTTTGAACCCACCACCCTCGGTATATGGGGCCGGCGCCTTACCGACTGAGCCACAGGCACGGCCCACTTTTTAAATCATTATTATTATTATTTTGAGACAGAATCTCATTCTGTTGCCCTGGCCAGAGCGCTGTGGCATCAGCCTAGCTCATAGCAACCTTAGACTCCTGGGCTCAAGTGATCCTACTGCCTTAGCCTCCTGAGTAGCTGAGACTACAAGTACCCACCACAACCCACAGTAACTTCTTTTTATTTTTAGTAAAGACTGGGTCTTGCCCTTGATTAGGCTGGTCTCCAACTCCTGAGCTCAAGCAATCCTCCCACCTCTGTCTCCCAGAGTGCTACGATTACAGGTGTGAGCCACTGCGCCAGCCACACAGTAGTGACAGAAATAGTCTTACCTACCATTTAGGGTCATATCTACCAGCTATTAATGTACCTGAGAAACCATAGGTAATCAGAAGGGCACTTGTAATTTGAACAAATGTAGCTGAATGGTTTTAAGGGAGGTTTAATGTTTTTAAAAAAATATATATATATATATATATATTTTGAGACAGAGTCTCACTATGTTGCCCTCAGTAGAGTGCTATGGTGTCATAGCTCACAGCAACCTCAAACTCTTGGGCTTAAGTGATTCTCTTGCCTCAGCCTCCAAAGTAGCTGGGATTACAGGTGCCCACCACAATGCCCAGCTATTTTTTGGTTGTAGTTGTCTTTTTTTTTTTAGCTGGCCCAGGCTGGATTCGAACCCGCCAGGTCCAGTGTACGTGGCTGGTGCCCTAGCCACTGAGCCACAGGCACCAAGCCTATTTTAATTTAATTTTATTTTACTTTATTTTTTAGTTGCAGTTGTCATTGTTGTTTAGCTGGCCAGGGCTGGGTTCGAACCCGCCAGCCTGGGTGTATGTGGCCAGCACCATAACCACTGTGCTACAGGCGCCAAGCCTTGAGTGGGTTATTTTAACATGTCTACCAGACCAGTGTTTATGCTACTAGAACAATGTCACATAAACACTGACTCGCCAATGTTCTTTTTTCCACCATCTTTAACTAGTTATCAGAATCTTCTGTCATTACAATATTACCTGCCTCCTATTCTCATTACATGTCACAGTTTCCAAGGTAACAACTCATCTTACATGAATTACATTGTAGGTTGGTAGCTCCCAGGTGAGATATTGGGAAGCATCTTAATCTCATCTGCATATATCTGCAAATTATATTTACCAGAAGTCGCTTCTGGGAAGAGTCACAGATGGCTAGTTTCATTCACTGTGAACCTTTTAATTTTTTTAATTTTTTAGTTGAAGAGTCTATCATTCCCTGATTTTTTCTACTTTTTTCTAAACTGTATCTCTTAAGTTAGGAAATAAACATCATTTTGGGGGCCTTCAGTTTGCTGATAAGCATAGGGTTTTTAATAATAGTACTTACAAGGATGGCACTGACGTAAACATAGGGAAATCAGACAGGAAGTCTTTTGGGAGAAGGAGGAGATAGTGAAACATAGAATGAAGGTCCAGTAGGCATGTAGAGAAAGAGTTAATATTATAGGAAAGCTCTTATGTTGTATGTGGGAGGAATTACCCTGGAAACTGTCACCAAACTACCTAGATATCTTTATACTTCTGGTTTCTAGGGTAACACAGATATTTACTACCTTATATTACATGGCTGATGCTGATGTTCATTTTCTCACTTTATAAGGTCCCAACCCTTTGCTTTTTATAGTGCTGAAATTTGCAATTCAATGTTAATAGCATTCTAATACTGGAGGCTCAATTCTCAGAGCTAGATGTAGAGAAATAACATAGGGTCATCTACCCCATGTCCTGTTGCACATTGAACTACTATCAGCTTCATGCCTAGGACTCAGCAGCAAGGGCACAAATTGTAAAAATCCCCGGAAACTAATAATTTCCATCCTCTCCAAATCATCATCCTCAGCAAACACTTAACAAAGATACTAATTTCTACTTTTTACAGATGATATGCACCTGAATTTCTGTCAAAAGCAATTGCTTTTAGGGTGCCTCCCCACTTTTATGTTCCATGATTCTTTAAAGAAACTGGTAGATGAAATACTTTCTGCCCCACTCCTGTTGTGCTATTTGGTTCCTGAACTTATAATTAGGACTTTTTCCAAAGAAACTTAATCATGTTGGAAATGTGATTATCCAGAATAGCACTTACAATAATAATGAGTATTCAACATTTATTAAATCTTCACTTTGTGTCTCACACTGTGCTAAGTGCTCTGTGTGTATTAGCCCAGGTGGATACTTAATTTACAGATGAGAATATCAATACCTATATTTTAAGATGAGGTAGCCAAGACTTAGGGAGGGATAAATAACTTGTCCAAAGTCACACAGCATATGGTGGAACCAGAAATTTAATTCAGCTATCTGATCCACATGACTCCATTTTGTATCTTTAAACTTTTAACAAGTGGTTCTCAAACTTCAGTGTGCATCAGAATTCTTTGGAGAGCTTGTTAAAACACAGATTGCTGGGTCCCGCCTCCAGAGTTTCTGATTCAGTAGGCCTGAGAATAGGTGTTTCAAACCAGTTCCCAAGTGATGATGAAATTGCTGGTTTGGAGAGTACAGAGGACCTCTGCTTTGTACTCCAATACCTCCTCATCAAAGGCAGAAGAGCCCACCACTGTAATGAAGCTAAGAAAAAACTTATACACAATAGAAGGCTTGGGCATTCCTTAGGGCTCAATGTTCTAGGATCCTGGGGGATGCTCTGATCTGTTTCCCCAGAAAAAATAGATAACTAGCTAGACTCCACTCTGGAGAATAATACAGTATATAGGCTGTGCTCACATAAAATTTCTCTAAAGACCCTGGGCTCAGCTCAGTTTCTTAGTCTTGACTATCACTAAAAGCTGGTCCATGTATCCATGTATACTGTGGTCTGTCTTCTCTTTTGGAGGGAACTCAAAGAGTTAAAATAGAAAAACAGTATTTACCAAGTATAGCTACCTGTCAGTTGAGGTTTTGATATAACTGACACATTCAGTTAGGTCTCGACTAGCACTATCTTATAAAGCTGAAGAAAGAGCCATTACAGTGCAAGCTCTCCTCAGAGCTGTTGTTCACACCTACCTTACAAAGGACATACATTGCCTGCAATAGACAGAGAAAGACACACATTGAATATAACAGTCACTCTACCATACCTTGTTTTTCTTTTCTTTTCTTTTCTTTTTTGTAGAGACAGAGTCTCACTGTACCGCCCTCAGGTAGAGTGCCGTGGCGTCACACGGCTCACAGCAACCTCTAACTCTTGGGCTTATGCAATTCTCTTGCCTCAGCCTCCCGAGTAGCTGGGACTACAGGCGCCCACCACAACACCCAGCTATTTTTTGGTTGCAGCTTGGCCGGGGCTGGGTTTGAACCCGCCACCCTCGGCATATGGGGCCGGCGCCCTACTCACTGAGCCACAGGCGCGGCCCCATACCTTGTTTTTCTTTTCATTTTTCCACCTTATGCCTTAAACGTGTATTTCCCTTAGCTACACACCTGAGATCACTGAGTCTATAGCAAATGAAGCATAGTGCAGTGTTCATTAGTGTGAACACTGGGAAACTTTTTTTTTTTGAGACAGAGTCTCACTATGTTTCTCTCTGTAGAGTGCTGTACCATCACAGTTCACAGCAACCTCAAATTCTTCAGCTTAAACGATTCTCTTGCTTCAGCCTCCCAAGTAGCTGGGACTACAGGTGCCTGCCATAACACCTGCCTATTTTTTTGTTGCAGTTGTCTAGTTTAGCTGACCCAGCCTAGGTTCAAACTTGCCAGCCTCGGTGCATGTGGCTGGCACCGTAACCACTGTGCTACAGGTGCCGAGCCTCTGGGAAATTTTTTAAAAAACAGTAGTTTGGGGTACCCCAGGCTAGACCAATTAAATCAAAATGTCTTTGGGCAGGCTGGGTGCCTGTAGCTCAGCGGCTAGAGCGCCAGCCACACACACCAGAGCTGGCGGATTTGAATCCAGCCTGGGGCCTGCCAAACAACAATGACAACTACAACCAAAAAATAGCTAGGTGTTGTGGCGGGCGCCTATCATCCCAGCTACTCGGGAGACCGAGGCAAGGGACTCGCTTAAGCCCAAGAGTTTGCGGTTTGCTGTGAGCTGTGATGCCACGGCACTGTACCCAGGGCAACAGCTTGAGACTCTGTCTCAAAAAAAAAAAAAAAGTCTTTAGGCAGGAACCGGATATATGCACTAAAAACAAATTTCCAGGTGATGCTAAAGCTAGCCACTGGTTAAGAGCCAATCGTGCGGGCGGTGCCTGTGGCTCAAGGAGTAGGGCGCCGGTCCCATATGCCGGAGGTGGCAGGTTCAAACCTAGCCCCGGCCAGAAAAAACAAAACAAAACAAACAAACAAACAAAAAGAATAGTAAAAAAAAAAAAAAAGAGCCAATCGTGCTCAAGAAAATAGGCTCTAGCTGAGTGCAGTGATGCACACCCCTAGTCCTATTTACTCAGAAAGCTAAGGCAGGAGGATCTCTTGGGCCCAGAAGTTTGAGGTCAACATGAACAACACAGGGAGAACCTCACTCCACCCCTCTCTAAAAAAATTTTTTTTCTCCAAAAAAAATTTTTTTTTTTTTTTTTTCGGGCGGTGCCTGTGGCTCAGTCGGTAAGGCGCTGGCCCTATATACCAAGGGTGGCAGGTTCAAACCTGGCCCCGGCCGAACTGCAACAAAAAAATAGCCTGGCGTTGAGGTGGGCGCCTGTGGTCCCAGGTACTCCGAAGGCTGAGGCAAGAGAATCGCTTAAGCCCAGGAGTTGGAGGTTGCTGTGAGCTGCGTGATGCCATGGCACTCTACTGAGGGCCATAAAGTGAGACTCTGTCTCTACAAAAAAAAAAAATTTTCAAACAAACAGAAAAAAAAAAAAACACTTATCATGAAACTTGAGTGGTGATAAGCCCTCAATAATTGACAGTGCTCCACAAACTAAAAGCATTCCCACCAGGCTGTTGTCATTTGCAAGTACTTAATAGTGTTCTGAATAACTAGTATTACCCTTAGACCTGAGCAAGAGGGACTACTGCCCAGGGGCCCCTGCTTTTTTAGAGGATACCTCATGTTACAAAGACTCAAATTTATTAAAGAATATTTGGGCACTTGTGCCACTCGGGACCCAGAGCTCAGTGTTGGCGCAACATAACACATAACCCAGTGTCTCTGCTCTCATGATTTTTTTTTTTTTTTTGCAGTTTTTGGCCAGGGCTGTGTTTGAACCCGCCACCTCTGGCATATGGGGCTGGCGCCCTACCCCTTTGAACCACAGGTGCCGCCCATCTGCTCTCATGATTAACATTATTCAAACTTGAAAAAAACATCTTTCAGGCTTGGTGCTCATAGCTCAGTGAGTAGGGTGCCAGCCACATACACCGAGGCTGGAGGGTTCGAGCCCAGCCTAAGCCTGCTAAACAATGACAACTGCAACCAAAAAATAGCCAGGCGGGCAGTCCCTGTGGCTCAAAGGAGTAGGGTGCCGGCCCCATATGCCAGAGGTGGCGGGTTCAAACCCAATCCTGATCAAACACTGAAAAAAAAATAGCCTGGTGTTGTGGCAGGCGCCTGTAGTCCCAACTACTTGGGAGGCTGAGGCAAGAGAATTGCTTAAGCCCAAGAATTTGAAGTTGCTGTGAGCTGTGACCGCACTCTACCGAGGGTGACATAATGAGACTCTGTCTCAAAAAAAAAAAATCTTTCAAACTTAAAGGGACTACTTCCTATCTCTTGAGCTATGTCAGTGACTTTTTTTAAAACAGACACTCACTCTGTTGCCCCAGGCTACAAGGCCATGGCATCATAGCTCACAGCAACCTCAAACTCCTGGACTCAAGTGATCCTCTTGCCTCAGCCTCCTGAGTAACTGGAACTACAGGCATCCGCCACCATGCCCATCTAATTTTTCTATTTTTAGTAGAGACAGGATCTCACTATTGCTCAAACTGTTCTTGAACTCCTGAGCTCAAGCAATCCACCTGTCTCAGTCTCCCAGAGTGCTGGTGAAAGACTTGGGGCAGAACCCCCCACTCAGCCCGGAGCTCTGACCACCCCAATCAACCACAAGAGTCGTCTCTTGATGCAAAAACGCAAGAGGATTTTTATTCCTGTATACGGGGACTTGATTCACAACTCTTTTAGGAGCCGAGAAATCAAGTCCCCCACAGCAGTTTTTTACAAGCTTATAAAGGCAAAAACTACAAAGTAGGCGGGAATAGCAGACATGCCAGGGACTCTAATAAGAGAGAATACACACACCTGGGATTCTAACTAGATAAGGAGAACTCTAGTTCACTATTCAACTGTCTTAAGACAAGACTAACGGTCAAATATTTACTTAATAGTAAACATTTGCTGAAGCTCCTGGGGCTATCTCCTGGAACAGTTACAAAAGGTCACATTCCTATGGTAGGGAGCGAGAAGTGGTCACATTCTCATGGTAATATTTTCTTTCACTGGGATTACAAGCATGAGTCACTGTGCCCAACCTGTGTCAGTGATTTTCAACCGGTATGCCACAAAAAAAATATTTTTTCAATTTATTAATAGTTTATTTATCACTCATATTCATAGCTCAGGAACACGGGTCAGCGACAAATGTCTATGTAAATCAGCCCAAAGAAATTCTTTATATTCCAAAATCACTTTACGCTCTGAAAGACACCAGCCTTCCTCATCTCAAAATCTTTCATAGAATCATAATTTCTGTAGAAATCTGCATATGTCTTCTTTTCTGGTTCAGCCACAGCATACTTATAGAAAGCTACAACCCCCAGGGATACAACAAATGCTCCAACAATATGAATCCACAGGCGCTTGGCCAAGAGGCCACACATCTGAGGTTTGGCCAAAGCACTGGAAGCCATGGTAGTCGCTGTCCTTGATGGGTATGCCAACCTCAACGCATCCTTCCCGGCTGAGGTGCACGTGAACTACCCACACTCACCTCAACGCGTCCTCGCCACAAAAATTTTTAAAGATCATTAATTAAATTATTTTCGAAATAAGTTCTTAGCTGGGCATAGTGGCTCATCCCTTTAATCCCTGCTGGTAGGTTCAAACCTGGCCTGGGCCAGATAAAACAACAATGACAACTGCAACCAAAAAATAGCCCAGCATTGTGGCAGGCGCCTGTAGTCCCAGCTACTTGGGAGGCTGAGGCAAGAGAATCACTTAAGCCCAAGAGTTGGAGGTTCCTGTGAGCTGTGACACCACGGCACTCTATCCAGGATGACAGTTTTAGACTCTGTCTTAAAATAATAATAATAACTCAGGAGTTTGAGTTTTGAGCAATACCCAGAATAAAAAAAAAAAAATTGAAGTGGGCACAACATAAATAAATAAATAAAATTAAAAAAAAATTGAAGTGGGCAGCGCCTGTGGCTCAAGGAGTAGGGCGCTGGCCCCATATACCAGAGGTGAGGGGTTCAAACCCAGCCCTGGCCAAAAACTGCAAAAAGAAAAAAAAATTGAAGTAAGAGAATTGCTTGAGTCCAAAAGTTTGAGGTTGCTGTGAGCTATTAGGTTACAGCACTCTACTGAGGGTGACAGAGATTCTGTCTCAAAAAAAGAAAAACAAAAACAAAAAAAAAAAGAAAAAGAAAAACACTGCTTTTGCCAAGAGTTTGAGGTTGCTATGAGCTATGAGACCAAGGCACTCTCCAGAGCAAAAGAGTTACACTCTGTCAATAAAAAAAAAACACTGCCCTCTGTACTGGAAACAAAAGGCAAATGTATTCAAATGCCTTGAAGGTTTTTTAATGCTGTTGCTGATGTCCGACACAGCTTTCAAGGACAGGGAAAATCTGAGCAGCACAAGTGCTTAGTAAGAGAAAAGACAAATAACTTATCAAATCCTTTTGCTCTCAATAGTAATAAATTCTGGGCGGCGCCTGTTGCTCAGTGGGCAGGGCACCAGCCCCATATACTGAGGGTGGCGGGTTCAAACCCGGTCCCGGCCAAACTGCAACAAAAAAATAGCCAGGCGTTGTGGCGGGTGCCTATAGTCCCAGCCACTCTTGAGGCTGAGGCAAGAAAATCGCCTAAGCCCAGGAGTTGGAGGTTGCTGGGAGCTGTGTGATGCCACCACACTCTACCGAGGGCAATAAAGTGAGACTCTGTCTCTACAAAAAAAAAAAAGTAATAAATTCTTCCATAATAATGATTGTTTCCGAATAGTACCTGCATGGGCTTTCTTGATTCTCTTTGTGTTCCAATTCATGATTTTCTCTCATGATAAGTAGGCCTCAATTTGCACTCTTGCCCCAGGCTAGGCAAATGTTAAAAGCTGGTCTGTAGTTAAGTAAGATATGAAAAAGAAATGAGGTATAACTATTGGAAGGGAGACAGAAATTACCATTATTTGCAGTTGATTTGTCTAACCAGAAAACACCCAAGGGAATCAATTGAAACACTCATAAATTTAACAAGAGTTCAGAAAAGAGTTCAGCAAAGTGGCTGAAGAACAATCAATAGTTTTCCTGTACACCAGCAACAACTAGTTAGAAGATATAATGGAGGAAAAATGATTCATGATGACAAAAAAAATAGCATAAAATCCCGAAGAGTAACACTTCAAAAATTCATTGACTCCGGCGGTGCCTGTGGCTCAGTCGGTAAGGCGCTGGCCCCATATACCGAGGGTGGCGGGTTCAAATCCGGCCCCGGCTGAACTGCAACCAAAAAAAAAAAAAATTCATTGACTCTGTCTATACAAAGAAAACAAGGGTATTTGTATATCTCTCAGCAACTAGGATTTGAATAAATGGAAATTTATACTCTATTCCTGGAAGAGAAAGCTAAATTTTGTAAGACATCCATTTTTAAAAATTAATTACATGTGTAATTCATTTATTTATTTAGTTTTTGCAGTTTTTGGCCAGAGCTGGGTTTGAACCCATCACCTCCGGTATATGGGGCTGGCGCCCTACTCCTTTGAGCCACAGGTGCCGCCCTACATGTGTAATTCAATCCGGTCTAATTCAAAATTATTTCACCTTGATAAAGTGTTTCTAAAATACACCTAAAATAATAAATAAGGAAGAATGATAATAATATTTTGAAAAAAGAATAATAGTGATGGGAGAGTTGGCTTATAAGGTATTAAAATATATACGTAAGTTATAATATCGAAAACATATCTTCAGATGCTGGACACTAAAAAATGAAAAAAATAATTTTATTTTTTTGAGGCAGAGTCTCACTCTGTTGCCCCGGGGTTGAGTGGCCTGGCATCATCATAACTCATAGCAACCTCACACTCTTGGGCTTGAGCAATCCTCTTGCTTCAGGCTTAAGCAATCTATCTACCCACCTCCACCTCCCAGAGTGCTAGTATTACAGGCATGAGTCACCATGCCTGGCCTATAAAAAATATTTTTTAAAACCCCCAAAATATTGCAGTACTGTCACCAAGAATCAACAAACAAATCAGTGGAACAGAACAGAAAGCCTAGTAAAAAGACAAGAATCTGATATACAATAAAGGAAGCATCACAAACTAATGAGGACAGAATTAACCAACATTGTTAAATATTAAAAAAGACATGAAACAGCTTTAAGAAAATATAGGTATCCCTTGACAAATTGTGATGGAAAAAAGAAAATATAAGCAAATGGGGTGGCGCCTGTGGCTCAGTGAGTAGGGCACCGGCCCCATATGCCGAGGGTGGCGGGTTCAAGCCCAGCCCCGGCCAAACTGCAACAACAACAAAATAGCCGGGCATTGTGGCGGGCGCCTGTAGTCCCAGCTGCTTGGGAGGCTGAGGCAAGAGAATCATGTAAGCCCAAGAGCTGGAGGTTGCTGTGAGCCGTGTGCCGCCACTGCACTCTACCCGAGGGCGGTACAGTGAGACTCCTTCTCTACAAAAAAAAAAAAAAAAAAAAAAAAAAGAAAGAAAAGAAAATATAAGCAAATGTTTAATCTTGAGATTGGAAAGAATTTTTTTTTCCTTTTTGCCGTTTTTTGGCTGGGGCTGGGTTTGAACCCACCAGCTCCGGCATATGGGGCTGGCTCCCTACTCTGTTGAGCTATAAGTGCCACCTGGAAAGAATTTTCTAAACAGAAAAGCAATGGGAAAAGATCATATAAGTCTTGCCAGATCTGACTTCATAACACTTTTTGGCTAACTGGGAAAATATTTAAAACAAACAATTCATGTCAGTATGCTCCAAAGAGCTCTTATAATTCAATCAAAGAACACCAAATACTCAAAATAGAGATGAAAAAAAAGAACATAAACAGAAGGTATACATACGACCAACAAATATATGAAAAAATGTTCTAACATCCTAATAATGAAATACAAATTTCTTTTTGGGGGAAGAAGGAAAGAAAAATGTATTACTTTGCCAGCAAAGGAGGAAAAAAGATAAACTGTTCATGCACAGAAGCACAAAAACAAAGTTCGTTTGTTTGTTTTTGAGACAGAGTCTTACTATGTCACCCTCGGTGGAGTGCTGTCGCATCACAGTTCACAGCAACCTCAAATACTTGGGCTCAACAGATTCTCTTTTGGTTTGTTTGTTTGTTTAGCAGGCTCAGGCCAGCTCAAGCCCACCAGCCCACTTGCCTGTGGCCAGCGCCCTAACCTCTGAGCTACAGGCGCCAAGCCACAAACACAAAGTTTTTAAAATTCAGGGCTATTGTCATTCAACTACAGTTAATAATTCTTATCTTCCCATCTCCAGGGAAGACAAAAGTGTGACCTCTGCCCACTTCTGAGGCCTCCACACCTCTGCTGGCCAGGTGCCAGCCTCCAGGCCTGTCTTCTATAGTGCAAGAACAGAAAACACTCCCCAGCCCCTGAAGACCACCACCCAAGGCAGGGATGAAGATTTTAGTTTCCAAAAAGAGCTGGGGAAGTTTATTTATTTATTTATTTTTCTTGTAGAGACAGTCTCACTTTATCGGCCTTGGTAGAGTGCTGTGGCGTCACACAGCTCACAGCAACCTCCAACTCCTGGGCTCAAGTGATTCTCTTGCCTCAGTCTCCTGAGTAGCTGGGACTACAGGCGCTCGCCACAACGCCCCGGCTACTTTTTGTTGCAATTTGGCCGGGGTCGGGTTTGAACCCGCCACCCTCAGCATATATGGGGGCGGCATCTGTGGTTCAGTGGGTAGGGGAAAGAGCTGGGGAAGTTTTAAAGAGACGGAACACATCAGGCTATTTCCTCTGTTACCTATTCCTCACTCTTGATTTCTCACTTCTATATCCATCCAAGGAGGGGTGCTGAATTGGGGTGATGTTTTAGATGGAAGGGGGGTTTATACATGTCATTGCAAAACTTTTGGCAGTACACGTGTAACAAGATTACTAGGTAAAAGAAATCATAAGCAACAAGTATTAACAGTGAGGACAGACAAGCATGATGGACTGTTGTACATAATGTCTGATACAGTGATGAGCTTGAAAGAAACACTGGGACCAGGTGGCGCCTGTGGCTCAGTGAGCAGGGCACCGGCCCCATATGCCGAGGGTGGCGGGTTCAAACCCGGCCCTGGCCAAACTGCAACAACAACAAAAAAAAGAAACACTGGGACCTTGGAGCACAGAACTATTTATTTGTTCCACCATGTAGGTGGTCCAGCTTGCGCAAATTAAAATATCATCTACAACACTGAACAAAGGTTAGGATAACAAATCCAGTAGCAAGACAGGTCAACAGAGAGGTGAAAGCCTGAGACAATTCTCACTAAAGAATTGTCTCTCCTGGCGGCGCCTGTGGCTCAGTGAGTAAGGCGCCAGCCCCATATGCCGAGGGTGGCGGGTTCAAACCCAGCCCCGGCCAAACTGCAACAAAAAAATAGCCGGGTGTTGTGGCGGGCGCCTGTAGTCCCAGCTGCTCGGGAGGCTGAGGCAAGAGAATCACGTAAGCCCAAAAGTTAGAGGTTGCTGTGAGCCTTGTGACGCCACGGCACTCTACCCAAGGGCGGTACAGTGAGACTCTGTCTCTACAAAAAAAAAAAAAAAAGAATTGTCTCTCCAACTATAGCTAGAACAAATAAATAATCAAAGAAAGGGTAGCAAATATATTAACATTTTATTTTTGCATTTTTTTGGCAGGGGTTGGGTTTGAAACTGCCACCTCTGGCATATGGGGCCAGCGCCCTACTCCGTTGAGCCACAGTCGCCGCCCTAACATTTTCATTTTTTTCCTTTTTCTTATACGGTCACTTTAGATTATGTGAAGGTTGGCCCCTCTTGGGAGTCTGAGTGCTCTTCTTTCATGGAACACCTCTTTATTTTGGTGTGATGGATCCAAGGTTTTCATTTCTGACAATTTTTTTTTTTTTTTTTTTTGTAGAGACAGAGTTTCACTTTATTGCCCTCAGTAGAGTGCCGTGGCGTCACACAGCTCACAGTGACCTCTAACTCCTGGGCTTAGGCGATTCTCCTGCCTCAGCCTCCCGAGAAGCTGGGACTACAGGCGCCCACCACAAAGCCCAGCTATTTTTTTGTTGCAGTTTGGCCGGGGCTGGGTTTGAACCCGCCACCCTTGGCATATGGGGCCGGGGCCCTACTCACTGAGCCACAGGCGCCGCCCCATTTCTGACAATTTTTACAAGGTGTGACTCATTGATGTCACTTCATAGGGTCATTTCTACTTTCTGCTCTCAAACAGGGCAGGGACCTGAAAGAGGGAAACTCACACATAATGTTTAGAACCTGACCCACTCATTTAACATGTTACTTTACTCTGTATTTTACTCATGGGTATTGATAGGTTTAGAAAATGTTCAGTTGGCTTGGCGCTTGTGGTTCAAGCAGCTAAGGCACCAGCCACATACACCTGAGCTGGCGGGTTCTAATCTAGCCTGGCCCACCAAAGAACAATGATGGCTGCAACCGAAAAATAGCTGGGCTTTGCGGCAGGCATCTGTAATCCCAGGTACTTCAGAGGCTGAGGCAGGAGAATCACTTGAGCCAAGGAGTTTGAGGTTGCTGTGAGCTGTGATGCCACAGTACTGTACCCAGGGCAACAGCTTGAGGCTCTGTCTCAAAAAAAAAAAAAAAATAAATAAAGCTCAGTTGCTCAGTAGATGCTGCTTAAGGGACCAGAAAAGAATTTCTGTAGGCCAAGATTAGAATAAGTAAGTATATTCCCTGTCCAGACCTGGCTCCACTCTTGGCTTCTCTTGTCCTCTTCTGCTCTTTTCCTGGTGCTCTTTTTTTTTTTTCCCTCGGTGGGGTGTGGGTAATAAAACAGCTGTGGGCTTTTGGGGACCTTTAACTTTTTTCTTTCATTTATAAAAACACTAAACATTCAATTCCAGAGAACCAAAAATCCCACCTTCCCACCGAACACTACTAAGGAGCATGTCTTCCGCTACATTCCTTTTCTCTTTTTCTTTCTTGTTAATGCTTTTAAAAATAAATGAGTTTTTTTTTTTTTTTTTGTAGAGACAGAGTCTCACTGTATCGCCCTCGGGTAGAGTGCTGTGGCGTCACACTGCTCACAGCAACCTCTAACTCTTGGGTTTACACGATTCTCTTGCCACAGCCTCCCGAGCAGCTGGGACTACAGGCGCCGGCCACAATGCCCAGCTATTTTTTTTGTTGTTGTTGTTGTTGCAGTTTGGCCGGGGCTGGGCTTGAACCCGCCACCCTCGGCATATGGGGCCGGCGCCCTACTCACTGAGCCACAGGCGCCGCCCAATAAATGAGTTTTTTTTGTTTTGTTTTGTTTTGTTTTGTTTTGTAGAGACAGAGTCTCACTGTACCGCCCTTGGGTAGAGTGCCATGGTGTCACGCGGCTCACAGCAACCTCCAACTCTTGGGCTTAAGTGATTCTCTTGCCTCAGCCTCCCGAGCAGCTGGGACCACAGGCGCCCACCACAATGCCCGGCTATTTTTTTGTTGCAGTTTGGCCAGGGCCGGGTTTGAACCCGCCACCCTTGGCATATGGGGCCGGCGCCCTACTCACTGAGCCACAGGCGCCACCCAATAAATGAGTTTTTTATATAAAAAAAGTATAAGTTTATTATAGCTGGGTGTTGTGGCAGGCACCTGTAGTCCCGGCTACTTGGGAGGCTGAGGCAAGAGAATCGCTTAAGCCCAAGAGTTGGAGGTTGCTGTGAGCTGTGACGCCATAGCACTCTACGGGTGACATAATGACACTCTGTCTCAAAAAAAAAAAGTATAATTTTATTTTATATTAGATAAAGGGGAAGGGAGTTGGGGGAAGAGATGAGAAAGTGAGAGAGAAGAGAGTAGAGAGGAGGGAGTGAGAGAAGGGAAGATGGGGATGAGGGAGAGAAAAGGATCAAGAGAATGGCTTCTGCATCCCAAAGAAGGGAAGAATGCCTGCCCTGAGGTCCAGTGTGTAGCTGGCTTTAAGAGAGGGAGCGCCTGTGGGTCAAATGGCTAAGGCGCCAGCCACATGTACCTGAGCTGGCCTGTTCAAATCCAGCCTGGGCCCATCAAACAACGATGGCTGCAACCAAAAAATGGCCAGGTGTTGTGGCAGGTGCCTGTAGTCCCAGCTACTTGGGAGGCAGAGGCAGGAGAATCGCTTGAGCTCAAGAGTTGGAGGTTGCTGTGAACTGCTCATCTATCTGGGACACGCAGAAATCACTTGAACCTTAAAGAAACAAATTCTAGAAGACAAAGGAGCTGGGGCCGTAAACAGAATTTACACTCCTTTTAGGTCTATTGGGTTCTTCTATGGACAGAGATCTGCAAGGATTGGAGTGGGGGCTGGCAAGAGAAAGAAAGGAGGTAGAGAGAATTTGTGCCTTATTGAAAAACTATGAGTTAATAGTTTTTCTATTATTTTGCTGTAGAGGCCAACTATCCTTACAGATATATTACCATATTTACCTCCTCGGGGTGTTAGGAAGGGCCTCTCATAAACTATTTTTAGTGGCTTAACTTAAGCCTGTTTCTCAGGGCCAACCTTATCAGAAGAACGATAAGCTACAATATCCTATCCTACTTTCTGGTATTAATGAAATATAAATTTTAAATGAGTGGAATTGATGAAAATGAGAAACACTGAAATTCTCAGTGCAGATCTCATGTGGGGAAGCCAACACACTTGCCTATACTGCTGATGGGAGGGTAAATTTCCTATCTGGAAAGTACATTCATAATGTGTATCAATGTATTTTTTGGTTAGGTGCAGTGGCTCACACCTGTAATCCTAGCACTGGGAGGCCGAGGCAGGTGGATTGCTGGAGTTCACAGGTTCCAGATCAGCCTGAGCCAGAGGGAGTCCCCATCTCTAAAAATAGCTGGACGTTGTGGCGGGCCCCTATAGTCCCAGCTATCAGGAGGCTGAGACAAGAGAATTGCTTAAGCATGAGAGTTGGAGGTTGCTGTGAGCTATGACGCCATAGCACTCAACTGTGGCAACAAAGTGAGACTCTGTCTCAAATAAATAAATAAATAAATAAATAAATAAAATAAAACAGCATTCCCAAAAGGTGCCACACCTCCTTAAAAAAAAAAAGAAAGAAAGAAAACCCTAAAAACCATTTTGTTCATAGAGAAGCATTTAAGAAAAAAGTCAATTGGACAGTGCCTGAAGCTCAGTCGGCAAAGGCACTGGCCACATACATCTAGGATGACGGGTTTGAACCCAGCCCAGGTCTGCTAAGCAACAATGACAACTGCAACCAAAAAATAGCCGTAATAGCCGGTGTATGGCAGACGCCTGTACTCCCAGCTACTTTGGGAGGCTGAGTCAAGAGAATTGCTTGGGGGCGGCGCCTGTGGCTCAAAGGAGTGGGGCACCAGCCCCATATACCGGAGGTGGCGGGTTCAAGCACAGCCCCGGCCAAAAAAAAAAAACTGCAAAAAAGAAAAAAGAGAGAGAATTGCTTGGGCCCAAGAGTTGGAGGTTGCTGTGAGCTGTGACGCCATAGCACTCTATGGAGGGCGACATAGTAAGACTCTGTCTCAAAAAAAAGTCAATTAATACATTGATCAATAAAAATATTAACAATATGGGCAGCACCTATGGCTCAAAGGAGTAGGGCACCGGCTCCATATGCCAGAGGTGGCGGGTTCAAACCCAGCCCCGGCCAAAAACTGCAAAAACATGGTGAGACCAAGAGTTATTTTCCCTTACATTACTTAATATTTTATACATTTTTATAATAAATATGTATTTTTCTCATTATCATCTAATTTAAAAGGAGAAATGTCTTATATATATCTTTAATGATTAGTTGCTTAGCTACATGAATAGGCTTCTCTAATGCTCATTTTACTGCCATATTCAAAGTAGAACATTCGTAAAAAAATTATAAAGACAAGCATTTTGTTTTTGTGTATTCTTTTCAGTGTTTGTTGTATGGATATACAACATTCTAGGGCCAGCACCTGTGGATCAGTGGGTAGGGCGCCGGCCCCATATACCGAGGGTGGAGGGTTCGAACCCAGCCCCAGCCAAACTGCAACAACAACAAAAACAAAAAATAGTTAGGTGTTGCGGCGGGCACCTGTAGTCCCAGCTACTCGGGAGGCTGAGGCAAGAGAATCGTCTAAGCCCAAGAGCTAGAGGTTGCTGTGAGCTGTAATGCCATGGCACTCTACTGAGCACCATAAAGTGAGTCTCTGTCTCAAAAAACAAACAAACAAAAAAGTATAAAAAACATTCTAATAAATTCTATTGTTTAATGTCTAATAAACCCATTGGGAACAGGGTCTGTGCTTCATCTGTCTGCATGTTCCTACAGTGCCAAAATTCACTTGTATGCATATTGTAGGTGCTCAGTAATTTATCAGTTGAATCATAATGAAGAGTCTGAACATTTTCATCATAAGATGCAAACGATTGCTAAATCTTAGTGTTACCACTCCCATAAATATTTGCTTTTAAATTCATCTATTTTTGGGCGGCGCCTGTGGCTCAAAGGAGTAGGGCACCAGCCCCATATACCAGAGGTGGCGGGTTCAAACCCAGCACCAGTCAAAAAAAAAAATTCATCCATTTTTCCCCCCAACAAAAATGTATTAGGATCTAATAGTTCAGGGTGCTCTGGGGGACATATAGAAGTGGTGTCTACCTTTTAAATGCTTATAATCTAATTGTTGAGTGGAAGTTATGTTAGACACTGTATTAGGCAATTTACATACATGAAATTCTTTTTTTTTTTTTCTTTTTTGACACAGTCTCACTTTGTGGCCCTCAGTAGAGTGCTATGGTATCATAGCCCACAGCAACTTCAAATTCTTGGGCTCAGGTGATCCTGTTGCCTCGCCCTCCCCAGTAGCTGGGACTACAGGAGCCTGCCACAAAGCCTATCTTTTTTTTTTCTTTAAAGACTGGATCTTGCTGTAGTTCAGGCTGGTCTCAAACTCCTGAGCTGAAACAATCCACCTGCCTTGGTCTCCCAGAGTGTTAGAATTATATGCATGAGCCAAGGTGTCTGGCCTACATACATGGAATTCTTACAGCAAATCTTTGAGGGAGAATTTTCATTCAAATTTATAAAAGTAGAAATGGAAACACAGATAAATTAATGACTTATCCAAGTTCACACAGTTAGTGCCAGATCTGGAATTCGAACCCTGGACCTTCTGGGTCTGACAATGTTGTGTGTGTGTGTGTGTGTGCATACAGGTACACATCTATGGTCCTAAGTAATTTTTGTTAAGTACCGTAGTAATTGTACAAAATATTATAGGAGAGGTAGCAGAGCAATGGGTAAGAGTCTGGACTCTAGAAATAACTGCCTAGGTTTTTTTTTTTTTTTTTTTTTTTGAGACAGAGCCTCAAGCTGTCGCCCTAGATAGAGTGCTGTTGCATCACAGCTCACAGCAACCTCCAACTCCTGGGCTCAAGCAATTCTCCTGCCTCAGCCTCCCAAGTACCTGGGACTACAGGCGCCCACCACAACGCCAGGCAATTTTTTGGTTCTAGTTGTCAATTGTTGTTTGGCAGGCCTGGGCTGGATTTGAACCCGCCAGCTCTGGTGTATGTGGCTGGCACCTTAGCCGCTTGAGCTACAGGCACTGAGCCAACTGCCTAGGTTTGAATCCTGGCTCTCCACTTACTCACTGGATACTCTTTGGCAAGTTACTTAACTTCCGTGAACCTCAATGTTTCCATCCAAAACATGAAGACTAATACCTAGCCCAAAGTACTGCTTTAACAATTAAATGACACTTTTAATAAAGCATAACTATTGCTGGAAAAAATAGAGATAAGTTAATATCAGTGTCTAATACCTAGTAAACAGTGAACAAAAATATTCGTTATTGTTATAGAAAATTGGAGGAGAGAGAAATTACATCCAGCCGGGAATGAGCCAGAAAAGACTTTATGGAGGAGATTATGTTGAAGAAAATGTTGAATGCTAATAAAGTATGATGGGAGGATCAAAATATGGGGCATCAAATGTAGGAAAAGAGAGAAGGCTCAGGTTGTATGGGGCCAGGAGTAGATAGATAGGGGTGGCACCTGGCAGTGGAGCTATTGCAAGTTAAATCTCCAAAGAGAGATAAGGGTCAAAACGCTAAGGGGCTTGAATGCCAATTTAAAAATTTTACAGTTCACCACTGGGCACTGGAGCCACTAAAAGTTTTTGAGGAAGAGGAAGATAAAGCCTCTTGGGGTAGCAATCAAGCCTGACACCTTTGAAGTTTTGTCTTTGAACAGCTACCAACTTCAGAAACCAACAACTTTCCAAGAACTAATGTTTTGATTGAAGGAAAGGAAAGGGGCCCAGAAAGGGAGAGGTGAGAAAAAGAGAGGGAATAACTGAAAGAGGACAGACAGGTGAAAGCGGGGAGATGAAAAGTGCACTGGATGGGAAGCGGTAAAAAAGCCATTTTACCTAATTCTCCATTCTGGGGGCAGCTCAGTGATTGAACTCAAAGCACAATCTACCTTCTCCCCATTTAAAAAGATTTGAAGTTTCTTTCTCAGCTGAGGGCTTCCTTTAACTTCGAGACTTTTTTGGCCTGTGAGGAGCAAGCGTAGGGCATTAGGACCCAGCGATAGTTGTAGTGAGAGGGGTTGAATCTCGATCTCTCAATTTTTCTCTCGAGCTCCCTCCTCTCCCTTTGTCATTCTAGCTGCCTGCTGCCTCCGCAGCGTCCCTCCTGCTCTCCCTGTGCTAACTGCCTGCGCCTTGGACAGAGCCGGTGCGCAAAGCAAAAGGATTAGTTGGGACCCGCCTTGGTGACCCTCATGGCATCCCCTAGAACCGTAACTATCGTGGCCCTCTCAGTGGCCCTGGGACTCTTCTTTGTTTTCATGGGGACCATCAAATTGACTCCCAGGCTCAGCAAGGATGCCTACAGTGAGATGGTAAGTGAAGCGAACGGGCGACGAGGAGCGCACCCCCATGGGACTGAGGACTTCTTTCCTTCTCAGTCTCCGGTCCCAACCCCTTAACCCCTACCCGACCCCGGACCCTTCTTTCTCCCCAACAACTTTGCAGCTCAGAAGGAGCATCTGGGCAAGAGCGCTTTCATTTGTTGGGTATGCTGTTCTGGAGCTACGGAATGCCAGTTGGGGGAGGGGCTGCCCAGCGAGTACCCCTAGCCCTAGGTAAAGCTTAAGGCTGAGACCTGCAGTACCTGTCATTGGCAGGAGCCCTACCCTCTTTCCAGCACACACCCAAAGTCTGGGCAACCAATCTGCAAGTATGATTCTTTCCCTCAGAGCTAAGAGTTTAGCAAGCTGGAGAGTTTATTTATTTTAGGGCAGAACAAAGGGGACAGAGGGAAAGAGCTGGGGTGAATGGGCTACTAAAACAAGCAATTTGTAGGGGCTGGGTAGGAATTCCTTGTCCCAGGCAGAGCTGATAGTATTCCTCTAGCTGCTTGGTTATGCATTTGGATCCTTAAGACAAAGCAGTGGTGGCCCAAATAAAGGTCATTAAGCTCCTGCTTCTTCCTCTTCTCTCAGAGGAGACCTGGATGTTTTGTTTTATTTTGTTTTGTGTGTAGGCTAATTTGCAAAATCTTTAAAGTCTGCCTTTCCTCTCTTGCAAAACAGTCCATAATTTCCACATTGCCTCCTGTGGACACCCAAGGCCAGGCCCTCTGCAGGTTTTCCCCTCTGCAGAGTTGGAATCACCAAAGGTGACCAGCCAAAACATCTCTGCAACCTGGGGGCTGGGCTGCTTTCCCCAGTTGGGCGTGATGAGGACTTGCTCTTATGCTGTGGAATACTAGAAGGTAGCAAGGGATGTTTCCAGCATTTTCCGTCTCTGGTCTCACCCCGTCACTTGCCTCTTCGTTTCCCCACCCCAGCTGAAGGGACCTTGTTTCTGGAAGCCTGTGCCAGACTGCCAGTAATGAGAGGGAGCACATTACTGGACTCTCAAGGTCAAGAAGGAAAGGAGCTTAGGGGAGGAACAGAAGAGAAGAGAGAAAAAAGAGGCAAAAGGGACTCCCTGTTAGAGCTGAGGCAGGGAGGAATAGCTTCACATGTTAAGAGAAATTAATAGCTCTCTTGAAGCCACTGCAGAGCTTTCCAGGGCCCCTTAACGTGAGCTGCAAACGGATGGAGACTGGAAAATTGTGGACATTCAGAAAATGTTTTCAGGCATCTCTGGCTTCTGTCTTGGGGTTTGAGCTGGAGCTTTCTGTTTCTTCCGTACCACAGGATCACCCTGGGGTGGGGGAGGGTGGCTGGGACTCGAGCGTTTAGGTCTGGCCCCAGTAGCAAATCCTAATATACTTCTCCTCCCCGCCCCTCCTCCCAGCATGTTTGACCAGATGGAATTGAAATCAGGTCAAAATGAGTATCCAAGGCAGCCTCCATTGGGGAGAGGAGGGGCCGGGTGGGGTAGCAGAAGCGACCTAAGGGCTTGAAGAGTTTTGGGCAGAAAGACAGGACGGAGGGGAAATGGCACTATATTTTTGCCTTGGCAGTAGTAGTTTGGTGTTAAAAGTATAAATAAATAAATATGTTCTTGCTTTACTTTTTATATGGGTATTTTATATATTTGTGTGTGTGCACCATAGCATTTGTAAGCTTTCCCTTGCCTCAGGGACATAGTACCTTTCTTTAGTATACTCCCTGCCCTCCAGACCCTGGTCAGCTGCTTTAGAGTCCCTCCAAGCTGTACCCTACAGTGTTAGGCTCTGTAGGCAATCCAACTAAGATGGAGTCACCGGGAAGCTTCCTACGAGCTTGGCAGGAGCTTAAGATGAGGACCTGCCACAAATGGGTTTACAGTAGGCTTCTTCTAGGGAATGGAGCTGTCTATTGTAACCTAATGAAAGGCAGAAGAAACAAATATGAAGATTTCATATCATACATAGGAACATATCTAAATAAGTATAATCTAATACATTAATTAGTATAGAACCATTGTGTATGTATGTGCATGTGTACACACTTCTGTACTTCTGTGCTCAGGGGCATCTGGAGGGAATGGAAAGACTAACTAGGAGGTAGGCATCACACTGGTTTGAAGCTTGAAGAGGATTTTCAGACTGCTCTTTTCCAGGGTCCCCTCCTGCATCGAGCATCCGGCCATAGACCAGAGATGGCTCTCTAGCATAAAGCCTACTGCATAGTGCCTGGTTAGCCCAACTTTATTCTTTTTATTTTATTTTATTTTTTAATTTAACCACTATACGATCATGGCACCAACTTTATCCTTGAACTCCTAGGAAGGGAAGAAATTTCAGTTCTAGCACAAAGAAGGTGCTCAATATGTTTATGGAATAGATGGGTGAATGAGTTGATGTAGCATTGCCTTGAACTAGTCACCACCCTTCAGATTTCTCTGGTTGGTTCCTGATTATGCAGTTCAGTAGCCATTTATTGCTTTTTAGAAGAGGACCACAAGTCCCTCAGAACCTCAACCCTGCATCAGCTGGGATGATTATCTAGGATTTTCTGTTTTCCATTTAGGAATGATTACTCTGCATTGGTGGGGTTAGTCATGTATCGACTGTAGTGGCATTTCTTTTAAGATCTCAAAGTATTGTTCTTGTTATTAAGATTATTTGTTCTCTAAAACATCTCTGGGAGGTAGATTTATTTTATTAGTTATTTTAGTGATGGATAAATTGAAGCAGAGCAAATTTAATGACTTATCCAAGGCTGGTAGGATAAGCTATCAAAGCAGAGGTTAGAAACCAAGTCCATGCCTCAGTAATCCCAGGAAGGGGGTCATTATGGTTAAAACTGTTGAGTTTTTATAGATGCTAGAATCTATACTGATTCTTGAAAATATCTGACACATTCTTCTTCCCTTTTTGTACCAGTGTAACTGCCCAATCCATATTTGGGGGTTTTCTTTTACTTTAAAACCAATTTTTCAAATTTAGATTTTTTTTTCTTTTCTGCCAACTATTCTTTTATTCCTGTTCTAAAACTCTTAGTGTTATGCTTAGGTTTTATCCTTTCCATTGGGAATCACTGATAAAAACCAGACAAATAGCTATGAATTTTTCTTCTGCCTCTACTGGAGAAGCCAGGAAAGGTTAGTGGAAAGAGTATAGGCTTTGGAGTTACACAGGCTTGGATTTAGGTCCTGGTACACTTGGTGTTTCAGTTTCTTTATTCATAAAATGAGGATAAGAAACCTCAGAAGGTTGTAAATATTGACTGAAATGACATGTAAAGGTATCTGGTACAGTGTTCACTATAGTAGGTGATCAAGAAATGCTCTGGGTAAGGTGATTATGATAAGTAATTCTATTTTATGCAGTGGTTTTCTAACTAATTTGAATGGCCAATTTAAGGGATCAAAATCAAGCATGTAGAAGAACAAAGATGCTATTTTCATGTGCCCTCATGAACAGATCTTTATGCAATCAGCTAATATTGAAAAATCCACACTTGCTGCTTTGTAATGCACAGTGGATCCCGTGTAGAATGTCCAGATGCATTTCTGAATAGTCTGTTTGGCATGTGTTGTCCCATACCACCTCCAGATTTAGCAAGTATGATTATGGAGTACTCTAAATCCCATGTGAATTCAACCTTACTGGCCACTCCCTTGACTAAATGCCTCCATCAATTCACTTGAAATTGGGAGACAGCACTTAACAAGTGCTGGTTAGCAGTTTCCTGTGCTTCTGGCCTGAGAACACATGAATATTGACTTGCTATAAATTTGATATTCAGCTTTTTGTGGTAGAGTTTTCATCCCGTAAACACAGGAGGCCACACAAAGACAGGTAAGAACATGCCAAAATGCTGTCACAATAAATCCAAGGGATTTTGGCCCTGAAGAAGATGGGCAAGTCAATGATTCTTTGCATCCCCTGATAGGGAATGTTTGTTAATTTGATTGATTTGCTCATCTGTAGTTAAATGCTCTCCTGTTTTTGTTTGTTTGTTTGTTTGCTTGTTTGTTTTTTGAGACAGACTCTCACCATCCCAGGTTAGAGTGCTATGGCATCATCATAGCTCACAGCAACCTCAAACTCTTTGGGCTAAAGAAATCCTCTTGCCCCAGCCTCCTGAGTAGCTGAGACTACAGGTACCTGCCACAACATCTGCCTAATTTTTTCTATTTTTAGTAGAGATGGTGGGGGGTCTCATTCTTGCTCAAGCTGGTCTCAAACTCCTGAGCTCAAGTAATCCACCCGCCCTGGCTTCCCCGAGTGCTAGGATTACAGCCATGAGCCACTGCGCCATTCAGTGCTCTCCTGTTTGTGTAAACTTTAGGAAACACTCCCAACATGTTTGCGCAGTTTATTTAATGTTCATAAGTAATCTTTTAAGCTCCCAATTACTTCCATTAATTGCTTTTCAAGTAGGTAATAACATAAAATTCACTAATGCTTATAGACTACTCTTTAAGGGCCATGGCTCACTCTAGTAATCCCAGCATTTTGGGAGGCTGACATGGGAGGATAGCCTGAGCCCAGGAGTTTGAGACCAGCCTTGACTGCTCTTTGAGGTGGCACAGTATGTTTATTCCTTTAGAAAAGAAACTGAGACCCTGAGATGTGAAGTGACTGCTTTGTTCACACAGCCTGCCATCACAAGCTAAACTACTTCTACACATTTGGAGCTTAAGTCAGGGAGCTTGTAGCTTCTCACCATGGCCAACAGCTGAGTTTCAGAGTGACCTTTGACTGACAGCAGGAGTCAGACTCTTCTGCCTAAGATTCAGTCCTGGTTAGTAGTACCAGGCTTGCCAGCTTCCTCTTTAGGTGGACATTATATGGCAGTGGAAGTAGAATTGCTTACAAAGTATTTATCATTGATAAATTGATAAATTGGCAATTAAACGTGATGGCTCTTTATTGCATTTAAACAATTATATATAATTCACATGTAGCTCTATTTCCTATAGAGATTCAGAGAAAACATACATGAGTCAGTAAATTTTGCAGCTTTTATGTAGGCTTTATGGTTTAAGATTAGCAACCAGGCCAAGATTTTTAGCCAAAATATATTTTTGTCAGTTCTCCCTTCTATTTTCAAATAGTTTTCCCCTGTACGTTTGATTGAAGTTTTATACTGAAACATGCATATAAGTGTACAGCTCAAGGAATTTTTAGAATACCTCTCATGTAACTAGCACATGAACAGAACCCAGCAACCTCTCTCATGCCCTTCCATTTACTACTGTCTCCAAGGGTAATTACTATCCTGACTTCTAACAACATAAGTTAGTCTTACCTGATTTTGAACTGTGTGTAAGTGGAATTATACAGTATACTAGCCAATTTCTTTTTTTACCTAATTGGTGTAAGTGAACTTTAAGTGGACTAAAGCATTTGCCCTGTTCCCATTTTGTCCTGTTAGCTGGCTTGTGTCAATTATCAAGTATGATCGAAGATGAATATTATTTGATTATTTGATAGTTTTGAGCTGTTCAAGTTTAATGTCATTAATATGAAATAATAGACCTTGGGGTATTGTGAATAATAAGTGACAAAAAGTGTGACTAAAGAAATGCTCCATATGCTTTTGACTCATTTCTAAATCACATGTCCTCATACCACAGAATGGACCTGCTTGATTCATAGGTATTATTAAAATAATTACTGTGGCTTGCAAATGTATGGATTTCTAATTGCGTGGTTCATTAGTAATAAGATGTGTCTATGTGTCCCTCAGTTGATCTTATGACACTTTGATTCTTTGACTAAATCTCCAAAATACTCATTTAATTTACAAAATACTTAGTAATTTTCTCCAAGCAATTTAGGGGCAAAACTGAAACTGGAATTCAATTTAAGAATCAGTCTAAGGATATTGCTGGATGATTGCCTTTGATTTGCTTAAACCCTTCTCTTTCCTGCCTCCTTTCCCTATAAGAAAACTATGGTTTCAGAGTCCGGGTCATTGCAATGGAAAGAAAACAGACCTAATAAAGTGTATTCCAAGAGTCTTTTAGGAAGTGAATCTGTCAACTCTATTCTTACTATAAGTACAATTAAAGTCTTAAGAGACCTAGACACTATAGACTCAAGACATGTGACCCGTCTATTGTTAAACTTGAGGTGGCCTGGAACAAGCATAATGAGGAAGCTGGCAATAATAGGACTCTTTTGATGTCTCCATCCTACTCCACAGGAGAACAATAAATGGCTTCCTATAATGTTGCAAGACCAATCCAAGTTTAGACCCATCTCTAATAAACTAAACATTCTCTGTCTGAAGTCCTAGAGAATAAATCCTATCTGTACCCATTCAGCTTTGAACTAAAGATTTGATAAAATGGCTTATCCATATGCAGTTTCCTCATGAGAAAAGAAGGAAAGAAAGCGGTAACAGCTGCATAGAAATATCCACAGCTGCAGTTTAAGAGGTTTACTAAACAACTGAAAAAGTAATATGCACTTAAACCAAATGGAGAAAAAAAAAATCACTGAAGTGGCAGGAACTTAATTTAAAGACCTGGAGTTTGATCCTAGGATACAGATTCCACCATAGCAATGATTTTCAACAGGTGTGCCACAAAAAATTTTAAAGATCATTAATTAATTTATTTTCAAAAGAAATTTAAAGCACAGTAAGTATAGTCTTTTCTTTTTACTCTTTTTAAAATCAACATAATTTAAGTGTGCCATGGAAGTTTAACTATAGGTTCAGTGTGCTGTGAGATAAAGTTTGAAAAACATTTCACTATAGTATGGATAAGAATCTATTCTTGAATGATGGGTTGTTAGTCCTAGGCAAAAAAGTAGCTTTTCCAGAAGCCACTCAGCCAGCATCTGGAAGTCTTGGCTCTGAACCGACTAAGAAGCTTACCTTGCCTCCTTTGTTCATCACATCAGACACTTACACTTAGGATGTAGAAACTGCCTCTTGAGAAACTTTGTGTTGCTAATTAGAAATGCCCTTTACTGGGCGGCGCCTGTGGCTCAGTCGGTAAGGCACTGGCCCCATATACTGAGGGTGGCGGGTTCAAACCCGGCCCCGGCCAAACTGCAACCAAAAAATAGCCTGGCGTTGTGGCGGGCGCCTGTAGTCCCAGCTACTCGGGAGGCTGAGGCAAGAGAATCGCTTAAGCCCAGGAGTTGGAGGTTGCTGTGAACTGTGTGAGGCCACGGCACTCTACCGAGGGCCATAAAGTGAGACTCTGACTCTACAAAAAAAAAAAAAAAAAAGAAATGGCCCTTACTTAAAAGTTTTCCCAAAGCCTACTGAGTCTAGATTCCATTCCCTAAGGTTTCCCAGCTACTCTCATCAGAGTGAAGGGCTGGAAGTAACAGGCAGGTGGTATGTTTTCAGGGCTTCTCACCAGCATCAGGTACTCTAACCCTCAGATTAGCTCTGCTGTGCTCCACAGGATCTGGGTCCTTTTAGCCCAGGATTTTACTCTGCCTACTGGCCAACGGATCTCCTAATTTTCCTCTAAAAAATCTCTGATTTAGGGCGGCGCCTGTGGCTCAAGTAGGGCACTGGCCCCATATGCCGGAGGTGGTGGGTTCAAACCCAGCCTTGGCCAAAAAAAAAACCCAAAATATTAAAAATATGAAATATAAAAATTTTAAAAAATCTCTGATTTAACCTAAGCAGGAGGGAGGAAGAATTAACATTTTGTATTTCCTTATAAGCACAGGAACAGGGTAGGGAGTAGATAAAATTTTAAATAGACAGTCTGACAGGGTGGGGGTTAGGGAGAGGTGAGTGAAGCAGGGTCATGGAAGTGCCAAGTTGAAGCTTGTCTTTATTTAAAATTTTGATATTTAGAGCCAGGTATGGTGGCTCATGTCTGAAATCCTAGCACTCTGGGAGGCTGAGGTGAGTGCATTGCCTGAGCTCAGGAGTTGAAGACCAGCCTGAGCAAGATTGAGACCCCTGTCTCTGGGCATTGTGGTGGGCACCTGTAGTTCCAGCTGCTGAGGAGCTGAGACAAGAAGATTGCTTCAGCCCAAGAGTTTGAGGTTGCTGTGAGCTATAACGCCACAGAACTCTACCCAAGGGCGACAAAGGGAGGCTCATGTGTCACTTTGATATTTGTTTGTCATGGGTATTATTTACCTTAATTAATGAGTGTTTGTGGTACCCTCTTAAAATTTCCACCCAAAGCAAATAACCTCATTTACTTCACTTTTGTCCATGTCTTGCTCAGGAAAATGAGGTTCTAAAAGGTCAAATAATTTGCTTGTGAACACCCAACTGGAAACTAGCAGAGCTGGGATTTGACACCAAGTCTGTTTAGATCCAAAAACACGCTTTTTTTTTTTTTATTAAACCGTTAGTCTTTTAACAGTCCTCATAGAGGATTATCCTGTGCCACTTATGATAATTAATCCATGAATAAAGGTGCATTCACTTGTCCAGATGTGAAAGAAATGACTTAACATTTGTTCCAAATCTAGAGTGTGTGAACACTATTTTAAGTGCCAGATGCTTCTGAGAGGTCAAGTTGGCTGTCTGCCTGATTTTTTTTTTTTTTTTTGAGACAGAGCCTCAAGCTGTCATCCTGGGTAGAGTGCTATGGCATCACAGCTCACAGCAACCTCCAGCTCCTGGGCTCAAGCGATTCTCTTGCCTATGCCTCCCAAGTAGCTGGGACTACAGGCGCCCACCACAATGCCCGGCTATTTTTTGGTTGCAGCCGTCATTGTTGTTTGGCTACCCAGGGCTGGATTTGAACCCACCAGCTCCTGCTTGAGCCACAGGCGCCGAGCCGTGTCTGCCTCATTTTTAAAATACTTGTCATGCATTTGGCACTTTTCTTTTTGGGGGGCAGAGTCTCACTTTCTTGCCCTCACTAGAGAGCCATGGTTTCATAGCTCACAGCAACCTCAAACTCTAGGGCTCAAGTAATCCTCTTGCCTCAGCCTCCCGAGTAGCTGAGATTACAGGTGCCTGCCACACTCCCAGCTGTTTTTTTTTTAGAGACAGAGTCTCACTTTGTCACCCTCGGTACAGTGCTGTGGCATCACAGCTCACAGCAACCTCCAGCTCTTGGGCTGAGGCGATTTTCTTGCCTCAGCCTCCAGAGTAGCTGGAACTACAGGTGCCTGCCACAATGCCTGGCTATTTTTTTTGTTGTTGTTGCAGTTTGGCCGGGGCCAGGTTTGAACCTGCCATTCTCAGTATATGGGGCCGGCACCCTACTCACTGAGCCACAGGTGCCACCCTCCCAACTGTTTTGATTATTTATTTATTTATATATTTTAAAGACAGAGTCTCACTTCATCACCCTCGGTTGAATGCTGTGGCGTCACAGCTCACAGCAACCTCCATCTCCTGGGCTTAGGCGATTCTCTCGCCTCAGCCTCCCAAGTAGCTGGGACTACAGGTGCCTGCCATACGCCCAGCTACTTTTTGGTTGCACTTTGGCTGGGGCTGGGTTTGAACCCACCACCCTCAGTATATGGGACCGGTGCCCTACACACTGAGCCACAGGCACCGCCCACCCCAGCTGTTTTTAGAGATGGGGTCTTGCTCT
This sequence comes from Nycticebus coucang, assembly GCF_027406575.1. Taxonomy (NCBI): domain Eukaryota; kingdom Metazoa; phylum Chordata; class Mammalia; order Primates; family Lorisidae; genus Nycticebus; species Nycticebus coucang. The sequence continues at coordinate 111,397,500 of NC_069804.1, forward strand.
AGCTCAGGCTGTTTTCAAATTCCTGAGCTCAGGCAATCTACCTGCCTCTGCCTCCTAGAGTGCTAGGATACAGGTGTGAGCCAGTGTGCCTGGCCAGTTTTTTTTTTTTTTTGAGACAGTCCACACTGTTGCCTCAAGCTAGAATGCCATGGAGTCATAGCTCACAGCAACCTCAAACTCTTGCCTCAGCCTTCTAAGTAGCTGGGACTACAGGCATGTACCATGACACCAAGCTAGTTTTTTCTATTTTTAGTAGAGACAGGGTCTTTGTCTTGCTCAGGCTGGTCTTGAACTCCTGAGCTCAAACAGTTCACCTGCCTTGGCTTCCCAGAAAGCTAGGATTACAGGTGTGAGCCACCTCCCCCGGCTGCATTTGGTACTTTTGACCATTTCCTTCTTCTTCTTCTTCTTCTTTTTTTTTTTTTGTGAGACAGAGCCTGAAGCTGTCACCCTGGGTAGAGAGCTGTGGCATCACAGCTCACGGCAACCTCCAACTCTTGGGCTCAAGCGATTCTCCTGCCTCCACCTCCCAATTAGCTGGGACTACTCTTCCTAGTGTCCATGACTCCATCTTTCCTGGTTTTCCTTTTGCTTTTCTGACCGTTCTTTTCTCTACATGCTTTGTAGATTCTCTTTTTTCCCCCATTTCTTAATTGTCTGTCACACTTTCCCCATCATGTATACCCTTCTTAGGCACACTGGTGACTATCCATCCATTCTCTCTCTTTTAACCCAGACTTCTCTTACTGAGCTGCCTACTGGTCATCTCCACTTGGATGTTTTAGAGATACTTCAACTTAAAAACCCTGCACATTGGGTTTCTTATTTTTTCCTGATTCTTGTTACCCCCCTAAACACCCCCAAAACTGTACCTTCTGATATAGACCTTTGTAGAATGGTAACGCCTGTCTCTCCAGGCACCCAAGTGACAGATCTGAGAATCTTACTTCACTCTTCATTTCTCATGGTGTCCATGGCCAGCAAGACAGCAAATTCTGTTGATTTTGCTTTAAGATTATCCTCAGCTCTGTCCCCTTCCCTTCATTTTCACTGTCATTTGGCTAGTCCAGGTCTCTTACCTGATTTCCTTGACTCTAGGCATTCCTTCCAAATCTATTCTCTGCACTATTTTCTTTTCTTTTTTTTTTTTTTTTTTTTTTGTAGAGACAGAGTCTCACTTTATGGCCCTTGGTAGAGTGCCGTGGCCTCACACAGCTCACAGCAACCTCTAACTCTTGGGCTTACGCCGATTCTCTTGCCTCAGCCTCCCGAGCAGCTGGGACTACAGGCGCCCACCACAACGCCCGGCTATTTTTTGGTTGCAGTTTGGGCGGGGCCGGGTTTGAACCCGCCACCCTCAGTATATGGGGCTGGCGCCCTACCGACTGAGCCACAGGCGCCGCTCATCTCTGCACTATTTTCAAAGGTCCTTCCTTAAAAGCAAATTGATTATGTTGTTCCTTATGGCTTATAGAACAAAGTCCAGCACTGGCATCACAAGAGCAACTTGTTTCCACTTAGAAGGATGGATTCAACAGTGCCCCCAAACAGCTTCCCATTCTGACCTCCTGAGCTTCACTTAGGTCTGGCCTGGGTTTCTTCCACTTTGTTACCTGCCAGGCCCTCTCCACCCCATAAGCCTTCTGCACAGACGGGCATTACTGGGGGTTGCCTGAGCCCAGGAGGCCATCCTGGACCCTGTCTTAAAAGTATTTAAAGAAATAAAACATTGTTTTGTGACATTGAAAAAAAAAAAAGAACAAAGTCCAGCTTCATAGCACAACCGATCTGTGTCCACAGTCTTTTTCATATATACCTTTCCTGTTTGACATCTGACCTTTCTTTATCACTTCTACAACCTATGTTGAACTGAGGCAGTATTTGTAGTACACCAGTCTATTTTGTGCTTTAGGATCTTTTTTTTTTTTTTTTCTTTGCAGTTTTTGGCTGGGGTCAGGCTTGAACCCACTACCTCCAGTATATGGGGCCGGCGCCCTACTCCTTTGAGCCACAGGCGCCACCTGATCTTTTTTCTTTTTTTGAGACAGAGTCTCACTATGTCGCCCTTGGTAGAGTGCCATGGCGTCACAGCTCACAGCAACCTCAAACTCCTGGGCTTAAGCGATTCTCTTGCCTCAGCCTCTCAAGTAGCTGGGACTACAGGCACCTGCCACAATGCCTGGCTATTTTTTTTTTTTTTGTAGTTGTCATTGTTGTTTGGCAGGCCCCCGCTGGTTTGAACCTGCCAGCTCTGGTCTACGCAGCCGGTGCCCTAGCCACTGAGCGACAGGTGCCGAACCTGTGCTTTAGGATCTTTACTCATCCAGCTTCCTCTGCCTGCAATTGTCCTTCCATTATTGATCTTAGGAACACCTGCTTTTCTTTTAAAATTCCTCTCTTGATTTTCTGTCATCATCCAGGGAGATTTGACCACTTCCTCTCATGGACCTCTATTAATGTGCTACATAATTTTATTCATCACTCCTAACACCTTATTGCACTTATGTATTTGCATATCTGTTCTTCTCCTTATAAACTTAAAGCTGTGAATGATTGATGTTTATATCCAGAGTACCTAGTATAGTGCCTAGCACAAGGAAGCACTCAAGAAATGTTGAATGGTCTCTGCGCCTGTAGCTCAGCGACTAGGGCACTGGCCACATACACTGGAGCTTGTGGATTCGGACCTGGACTGGGCCTGCCAAACAAAAATGACAACTACAACAAAAACATAGCTGTGTGTTGTGGTGGGTGCCTATAGTCCCAGCTACTTGGGAGGCTGAGGCAAGAGAATCACTTGAGCCTAAGAGTTAGAGGTTGCTGTAAGCTATGATGCCACAGCACTCTACTGAGGGTGACATAGTGAGACTGTCTCAAAAAAAAAAAAAAGAAAGAAATGTTGAATGAATGGATACTTAATGAAAACAAAGCAGTGGGCCAATACAATAAGATACTTGATAAAATCTTATCAATTTACTTAAAAATGAGGATCAGGTCAATCTGAATAGTAACAATATGAATGATCTATTACTCTCAGGTCAATATAATTCTATTGCTTTGTGATATATACAGTGACTCCCTACTCTGTCCTATGATGTTTGCCTTTGGGCTACTGTTGGATCTTGTATAGACTTCTATTATATACCACTAAGTGTGCTGCTTTTTATAATGCTATTTGCATATCTATTTCTCTGTAGTAGACCAAGAGCTTCTTTCCTTTTCCTTTCTTTTCTTTTTTTTTTTTTTAAGGCAGAGTCTTACTTTGTTGACCAGGCTAGAGTGCCATGTCATTAGCCTAGCTCACAGCAACCTCAAACTCCTGAGCTCAAGTGATCTTCTGCCTCAGCCTCCTGAGTAGGTGGGACTACTGGTGCCCCTCTACCACACCTGGCTAATTTTTCTATTTTTATTAGAGATGGGGTCTCACTCTTGTTCAGGCTGGTCTTCAACTCCTGAGCTCAAGTGATTCTCTTACCTCAGGCTCTCAGAGTGCTAGGATTACAGATGTGAGCCACCGTACCAGGCTGACCAACAGCTGCTGCTGCTTCTTTTTTTTTAATTTCAGATTGATATAAGGGTACAAATGATTAGTTACATTGTTTGCATTTGTTAGATAAAGTCCAAGTGATCAAGACCTTTTTGATCCTGTCTTATTCATCTTTGTATTGCCTATGTATAATATGTGTTGGGCAGTGCCTGTGGCTCAGTGGGTAGGGCATCGGCCCCATATACTGAGGGTGGCAGATTCGAACCGGGCCCCAGCCAAACTGCAACAAAAAAATAGCTGGTCGTTTTGGTGGGTGCCTGTAGTCCCAGCTGAGGAGGGACTGGGAGGCTGAGGCAAGAGAATCACCTAAGCCCAGGAGTTGGAGGTTGCTGTGAGCTGTGATGCCACGGCACTCTACCAAGGGCAATAAGGCGAGGCTCTGTCTCTAAAAAAAAAATAAAATAAAATAAATGAAAAAAAATTAAAAAGATATATAAGGTGTTTATATTTCCATACAGTTTAAGTTTTCTTTTCTTTTCTTTTTTTTTTTTTTGGAGACAGAGTCTCACTATGTCACCCTCGGTACAGTGCCGTGGCGTCAGAGCTCATGGCAACCTTAAACTCTTGGGCTTAAGCGATTCTCTTGCCTCAGCCTCCCAAGTAGCTGGGACTACAGGTGCCCTCCACAATGCCCAAGTATTTTTGGTTGTAGTTGTCATTGTTGTTTGGCAGGCCCAGGCTGGGTCCGGACATGCCTGCTCTGGTGTATATGGCTGGCCCCCTAGTTGCTGAGCTACAGGTGCCGAGCCACATTTTAAGTTTTCTATTTGCTCAGCAAAAACTTTTATTTTTGTAGGTTGCGCAAATATAAACTCCAGCTCAGCTCTTTTCTAAAATGTCACAGATTCCAAATTAGGGAAGTCCAAAAGTGAGGCTTTACTATACTGTGTCCTGCCTTGTTTCACTGTGCTTGGTATTCATATGCATCTGGGTTTGGACAAGACAGGCACTAGAAAATATGGATGTGGCTAACATTTGCCAGTTTTTATGGAGTCAATGTATTTTTAAAGAATTCTTAATGTTACTTATGATTTATAGTCAGAAACTTTTAAAACTGTAAAGCGAAATTCTCTGGCTTACTACCATTGGTGCTTACCTCCATCCATTCTGACTGTTATCACAAAATATCATAAACTGGGTGGCTTATAAACAACAGACATTTATTTCTCACAGCTTTAGTAGCTGGGAAGTTGAAAATCAAAGCATCAGCAGTTTAGTTTCTTTTTTTTTTTGTGGTTTTTGGCCAGGGCTAGGTTTGAACCCACCACCTCTGGCATATGGGACCGGCACCCTACTCCTTGAGCCACAGGTGCTGCCCAGCAGTTTAGTTTCAAATGAGGGCCCACCTTCTGTTTCACAGATGGCACCTTGTAGCTGTGTCCTGACATGGGAGAAGGGGCAAGGTAGCTCTCTGGGGACTGTTTTATAAAGGCACTAATGCCATTTTGAAGGCTCCACCCTCATGACCTAATTACATCCCAAAGACTCCACCTACTAATACCATCACCTTGGGAGTTAGGATCTCAATATATGGATTTTGGGGGGACACAAACATTCAGACCATAGCAGTGATACTACTAAGGTTTGACCTGCAGGGATCCCAGTTGATTGATCTTTTATTTTATTTTTTTATTAGAGACAGAGTCTTACTCTGTCACCTGGGTAGAGTGCTGTGCGGTTATAGCTTACAGCAACCTCAAACTCTTGGGGTCAAGCAATCATCTCACATCAATAGCTGAGACTAGAGGCACCCTCCACAAAGCCTAGCTAGTTTTTCCATTGTCAGTGGAGATGGGGGTCTCGCTCTTGCTCAGGCTGGTATCCAATTCCTAAGCTCAAGAAGTCCATCTGCGTAGGCCTCGCAGAATGTGGGATTATAGGCATGAGCTAGTGTGCCTGGCCTGATTGATTTTTATTTTTTGAGACAGAGTCTCACTATGTCACCCTCCATAGAGTGCCATGGCGTCACAGCTCACAGCAACCTCAAACTCTTGGGCTTAAGCAATTCTCTTGCCTCAGCCTCCCAAGTGGCTGGGACTACAGGCGCCTTGCCAAAACGCCTGGCTATTTTTTTGTTGCAGTTGTCATTGTTGTTTAGCAGGCCCAGACTGGGTTCGAACCTGCCACCCCAGGTGCATGTGGCTGGTGTCCTTAACCACTGACTACTGGCGCCAAGGCTGATTAATTTTTTTGTCTTTTTTTTTTTTTTTTTAGACAGTCTCACTATGTCACCCTGGGTAGAGTACTGTAGTGTCACAGCTCACGGCAACCTCAAACTCTTTGGCTTAAGTGATTGTCTTGCCTCAGCCTCCCAAGTAGCTGAGAATACAGGCACCCTCCACAATGCTCAGCTATTTTTTGGTTGCAGTTGTCATTGTTGTTTAGCTGGCCCAGGCAGGGTTAGAACCTGCCAGCCTCAGTGCATGTGGCCAGTGCTGTAACCACTGTGTACTGGTGCCAAGCCTTTTTTTTCTTGTCTTAATTACAACTTTTATTTAGGGGACAAACTGTAAAATGGGACACTCTTAGGTGATGTGGAAGGGGAACAGTAGGGAAGGAGGACCCTGCTTGTGTTTACTTCATTTGAATGTTAAAATCATGGTTAATGCAATGATTTCCTTATGATATTCCCACTCTAGAAACGCGCTTACAAGAGCTATGTCCGAGCTCTCCCTCTGCTGAAGAAAATGGGGATCAATTCCATTCTCCTCCGAAAAAGCATTGGTGCCCTTGAGGTGGCCTGTGGCATCGTCATGACCCTTGTGCCTGGGCGTCCCAAAGATGTGGCCAACTTCTTCCTACTCTTGCTGGTGTTGGCTGTGCTCTTTTTCCACCAGCTGGTCGGTGATCCTCTCAAACGCTATGCCCATGCTCTGGTGTTTGGAATCCTGCTCACCTGCCGCCTGCTGATTGCTCGCAAGCCTGAAGATCGGTCTTCTGAGAAAAAGCCCTTGCCTGTGAGTGCTGAGGAGCAGCCTTCCTTATATGAGAAGGCCCCTCAGGGCAAAGTGAAGGTGTCATAAGAAAGCAGAAGTGCAAAAAGTGGACTTTTCAGGCACTTGCCTCCTTGACACCCAGGAAGATGTCAGTGTGTGTTTTTCTTTTGATTTATTTATCTTGGGGAAAGGAAAAATATAATCTGCAAGACCCTATTGGCTTGTGTACATCTACACCCTAAAATGACTTCTCCACATTGACATTTGTGCACCACCTTTAATCACTCTGGGGCAATTCGCACATCTTGCTGCATGTACATGTATATGGCTACTATGGAAGTGTAATTGTGAGATGGACTCCAGCAAGCATGTGATTGTGAGATTATATGTGGGAAAATGTATTAACTACTGTGTGTGTGTGCGCCTGTGTGCACTCACTCACGTGTGGAGAAAGCTCTGATCTTGAACTAATCCTGCACAAGTATCCTTCTCTTTATAGGTTGATTCCAGCAAAGACAGAATAAAGTAAAGCTCCTATAAAGAGAATCCTGTTACTTCTGGTATGAAACAAGTGACCTATTCCCACAGTGGGGGAATTCCTCAACAGATTAAGCTAAAAAACTCACCACTTTAGGAAAAACATTTATGTCAATTTGAGATACTGAGTTATATATAAAATGAATTAGCCTCTACCCTAAGAGTTGTTTAAATTTTAAACACTCCATATTGAATTTAATTAAAACAAGGGGCATATTCAGTTAGCAGATAGTTTAATTGTTTAAGTGAAAAAATAGAAAGTTTCACTTTGCTTTTGTTGGAGACCCACCTACTAAGCTCCTTTACTCAATAGTTTGAAACTAAATAGTAAACTTGTCATCTTTTTCAGATTTTCTGAAGTCCAAAGCTGCCTTACTTCCACTATTCTCAGAAGCCACCCAGGATTTGGCAGCTGCTCCACTGGTGTGGTTGAGGGACCAGTTATCAGTCCTGTTATAAGTCTGTGAATCTCAAAGTTTAGCTGTCCTCTGAAATCATCTGAAATTTGACAAGCTGGATCTAGTGTTTCCTTGCCAAACAGATTCACTTATGCCTATTGATTGTTCACTAAACTCTGCTAGTGTAAGCAGAGTTCCAAGTCATCTCCTGTACACTTTTTTATCATTCCAGTGGGTGGAGTTTAGCTGGGGGAAGGACATTTGGTATGGGTTAGTTGGATTGACCAGTATGAAAATTTGCTTTCTTCATTACATACTGCTGTTTCTCCTTGTTAGATGTGCTTTGATGGTTTTAATATTATTGTGCCAGGGATGGGGGAAGGGGTGGGGGGTTGTGTGTGGGGAGAGTACTTGTTATTGTATTTTCTTCAGTGTCACTGTTCTTGGTAATTGATAATTGTGTCTTATTTCTCTCATTCTTTCGAAATAAAAATTTTTGAAATTTGGAGGAAACTGGGCAAAAACTTAAAATCTGGAAAGAAATCAAAGGAGTCAGGCTCTTGTTCTGAATCTGGATGCAGGAGGAGAGGAAGGGGGGGAATATCACTTAATATACTAATGAGGTCACCAACTTTCCGATCTCATTTAAGTTCTCCTACACTTTCATGATGTTAGCACACAAGACAGAAAGCCACAAAATTAGGATCCCAATACATTTTCCAGTTCTGAGGAGTTCCACTTCATTGGGTAATGCTAAAGGAAGTTAGAAAAATGATTTCAGGGAAAATTGAAGATATATTGAATAACAGTGAACCACTGTCACTAAATATGTGTTGAAAGCGTGGGACAAAGTTGCATTGCCACAGATTTGTCACATAAGGTGAGATACTGAACCACTCAAGTCTCCAGTTTCATCTCCAAAAGGAAGAGTGTTGAAGCCTTAAAATCCCTTCCAAATTAGATGAGTCTGTGAAAATTATGAAAAGCATCAAAAATGACTTGTAAAATTTTCCATTGTACTAAAGAAGAGTATCTATCATAGGGAAAATGCAAGTCTCAATTTTCATGCATGATTAGTTTGTGAAATTACTCTGAAAACCATGAGTTAAACAATCATTTCTGCAGTAACCTTTCCCAAATACATCTACCTAAACTTTTATTATCTCTTAAGATTGTACAGCTTGCCTAAACTTTATAGGTATGATTTGGCTTCAACAGGTCAGTGAGAATCGTTAAATTTTCATCTTTTTGCTCTTTGGGGTCCTCAACTATGGCCACATGAGGCGGTGTGATTGTATTTGTTCCTGTTTTGTTTTTTTACTTCAAAATAAGATATGTGCAGTGTGCACAGGAATTAGTTCATAGTTTTTTTAAAAACTATAGTCCGTCCCTCCAACGGTCTGAGGGACAGTGAACTGGCCCCCTGTTTAAAAAGTTTGAGAACCTCTTAATTGCTGTTTAGCCAGTTTCTTTAATGCACTTATTCCTCAAGGTTAGGAACATTTATAAGTTCACAGCCAGCTACTTGCAAGGTGGCACAACATCTCTCTCAGAACACATTTCTATAAAACCTCAGAAGGTATTCGTACCCATTCTCTGTAAGAGGAAAGATCCTTTATTTCCTCCCTAGCTTAACTTGGGGAAAGTGACAGACCTACCTTAAGTCTCATCATGGGAGAAGCCGCCTTTATTGTGTCCCGACACTTAAGGTCAATCTGGGCAAAACAGTCATTGTAACTGATCATATTAAATTCAAGAACTGAGACATTAGTTGCCCGGTTTTACGCAAAATGACGATTGCACACATACTTAGAACCAAGGGAACATCAGCCAATCAGCTAACTCCAGCAGCAACGGCTCGCGAGCTGCGCGCCCCAGGATCGGTTGGGTGGGGCAACCGCTCTCTGTTATTGAGTCTGCGTCAGTGACGGCGCGCGTGCCACCTCCCGCTATAGAGTTGTACTGTAACCAATCAACTTTCTGCAGAGTGCGCCGCTCCGCCCAGTTGCCGCCTGGGTCTCCGCGGAAGCGCATGCGTTGGGTGGGATCTGCTCCTTTGAATACCGGAGGCGGCATTTGGACTTCAGAGGTTGGGGCGCGGTAGGAGTTTGGTGAGATTTTTTTTTTAAAAAACACCGCGTGAAATGGCCCCCGAGAGCGAAGGGCCTCTCTTAACTTCGGAGAGTGGGACTATCCTGCAAAGTGTGGCTGGGATTGAGTTTTCTATGGTCGGTTTTTGCTGGGGCAGGCTTTGCAGTTTTTGGCGGGGGCCGGGTTTGAATCCACCCTTTCCAGTAGATGGGGCGGGCGCCCTACTCCTTGAGCCACAGGCGCCGCCCCAGGGGCAGGCTTTGAAAGGGATCCTTGGGAAGCGCTGGGACGGTTTAACTGGGTGGGGGTCAGAAGCTGCTTCCCTCGCCCTTCGTAGAACCCTAGGAAACAATCGGAATCTGGACTCTCTTGCTGGGTTGTACATAATTGTACTTTTCTGCTCTGGCCTCGTCTGTTCTAGGGAGGTGGGATTAAGTGTCATTACGACCATTGCCTTAGTTTTTCCTATTTGAAGCCAAAATCTTCGTTCTTGGTTTTTCTTTCCTTTTCTCTACATCCAATTCTTTTGTGGCCTGCCCAGTCTACCTCCAAAACATAACATGAATCTATTCATTTTCCATCTTACACTCCCCACACCTTAGGCCTAGTGCAGACTACAAGTGACTCCTTATCTGGACTTCTGCGAGAGCTTTTTAATTGGTTTCTTCCTACTTCTTGACCCCTAACATTCTAGTCTCCATATTGCAGATAAAATGGTCTTAAAACGCACATCATGTGGTATTACTGCCCTCTCTAGCCCTCCCCTTTCCCCATGGTTTCCTATGATGCTTAAAATCCAAACGATTTACTCTGACCTACAAGTCCCAATATGATCTATTTCCTGGCTACCTTTGTAACTTCATCTCTCACTTCCCTTTACCTCTTTCATTCCACTCCCCGCACACTGGTAGTGGTGCTGTTTCTTTAACATACAAGTCTCTTTTTTCACTTTTAACATGTCGTCTCCCCTCTCCATGAGGGAAGAAGCATGGATGGGTAATGATACCCTCCATAAGATCTTCACATGACTGGTTTCTTCTTAGCGTTCAAATCTCAGCTCAACGGTCACCTCTGAGAGCCTCTCTCAGAAGACTTATTCCAAAGTAGCTTTTCATCTCTACCCCATTTTCTACCACATCTCTGTATATTGCATTCATTATTACTTATTATTTATTGACTCTACTCCTCCACCCAGTGTAACTTTGATGAGAGCAGGGACCTTGACTGTTCTATTATTTCATCCCTGGTAACTAGAATTGTGCTGGCATATAGATGATATTCAGTAATTATTTATTGAATAAGTGAATTAATAAGTAGGGAATGTTTTTTTCCTGGGAATGCTTAATCTGGCCGCCAGTTTGGATTTTGAAATATGCAGTTTTAACTTGGCACTGATAAAGCGAGGAACATAAAGGTTAATACAAAATCAAAGAGTGCAGAAAGTAAGATTGAGTTCATGAGATGGATTAGTTTTGGGCTCACTTATATAGCCATTCTAAGAGAGAACTTGCTGTGTTGCCTATACTCTTATTGTTTTTTTTTTCCCCCCACAAGAAGTCCAGTTCAGCTGATGATTGTTACCTTGGTAAGTTGTTTTTGTTTCTGTTTAGGTCAAGGGCTTTCTGAGAAAGTTAACCTATAGGTTTTATTTCCTAGATTGTCAAATTATTGTGTATCTGTTGTATGCTAATGATTGTGTAGTAAGTACTGTGACTACAAGCAGATATGGTCCCTCTCCCTGTGGTGGAAAAGGAGTTTGGCTGATAAATGATAACAATTGTTTCTGAATAGGACATATGTAGTAATGGCACCTCAGAGAAGAATTAAGAAATCCCAGGCACAGAAGAGGACTTCACAAGATAGTAGTAGTTTTCAAACCAACCTCTCAGCCTGGAAAGTAAATGAGGATACGAGTCACTCAAAGAGCATCTCCAACTATGGACAGAATGGTCCAATGGAAGATTATAAACATGCTGATGATCAAGCAGAAGATGCTCTGCAAACAGCAATGGAATACTTTGAGAAAGGTAAAGACAATTGCTTTCCCTGTGAAAGTCCTATTTGTATAAGAATATATATTATTGAGTACTTACTACCAATCAGTATAGTAGGTACTAGAGACACAACAGCAAAAGATCTTCCTAATAGAGTGGTTCCCAAACTGCTGCATGTTGGGGGGAGGTATTCACTGGAGAATCTTGTATTATTATTATTATTATTATTTTTTGTAGAGACAGAGTCTCACTTTATGGCCCTCGGTAGAGTGCCGTGGCCTCACACAGCTCACAGCAACCTCCAACTCCTGGGCTTAAGCAATTCTCTTGCCTCAGCCTCCCAAGTAGCTGGGACTACAGGCGCCCGCCACAATGCCCGACTATTTTTTTGGTTGCAGTTTGGCCGGGGCCGGGTTTGAACCCGCCACCCTCGGTATATGGGGCTGGTGCCTTACCGACTGAGCCACAGGCGCCACCCCACATTCTGATTTTTAATTTTTTTTTAGAGACAGATTCTTGCTGTCACCCAGGAATGCAGTGGCATGGTCATAGCTCACTGTAACTTCAAATTTCTGGGCTTAAGTGATCCTTCTGTCTCAGCCTCCCAAAGTGCTGGGATTACAGGTGTGAGTCACCATGCTCTGCCAACATTTTGATTTTATTGTTATGAAATGCAACCTGGCATCAGGATTTTTCTCAAAGGCTTCCTAGATGATTCCAACGTACAGCAAAGTTTGGGAACCACTGCCCCTGTGTTGAAACAGGTTATAGTGTAAGTTAAATGCTTTTAGTTAGTTTAGAGCGGGAATGTGAGAGCATAATTGGGTTTTCCGCACTGAAGGTGCTATTGCTATTAAATATAGAATTTTAAGGGCTTTAAAGTGTGTTTAAGAAGATAACTTTTGCCGGGCGTTGTGGCGGGCACCTGTAGTCCCAGCTACTTGGGAGGCTGAGGCAGGAGAATCGTGTAAGCCCAGGAGTTGGAGGTTGCTGTGAGCTGTGTGATGCCACGGCACTCTACTGAGGGCAATAAAGTGAAACTCTGCCTCTACAAAAAAAAAAAATAATAATAATAAATAAATAAATAAATAAAAAAAGAAGATAACTTTTACATAAAGGTATTCCTTTAAAGAGTACCAAGTTGTAATAGTTCAGGCTGAGGACTGAAAGAATTTTAAGGGTTTCACTATTTAATTTTTTTTTCAGATCTTATTAAAACTTCACAAAGTAAAAATAAAACCTTGGAAAAACACTTGAAAACTGTGGAAAATGTGGCTTGCAAGAATGGGTTAGCTCCGGAAGGAATTGACATTCTATTAAATGTAGCACTCAGTGGCAAATTTGGTATGTTAAGGAGATGCATTTGTCATCAATTTGCTATTAGTTTTGTCTTTTAAATTTTGAGTTAGATTTATCATTGGAATCGATTGTTGTTCTTCCTGTTACTTTCATAAGACCCAGACCGGTAAGATTATAAAATGGGCCTTTCTCGTGTTTTTAGACTACCTTATGAGGCAAACGTTTCAGTATGCATATGTTGAAAATGACCAGTTACCACATATCTCTACAAATACAATGCAAAGACTTTTGTTTTGAGACAGAGTCTCACTTTGTCACCCCTGGTAGAGTGCTGTAATGTCACATCTCACAGCAACCTCAAACTCTTGGGCTCAAGTATTCTCTTGCCTCAGCCTCCAGAGTAACTGGGACTACAAGTGCTCACCACAACACTCAGCTATTTTTAGAGGTGGGGGTCCTGCTGTAGCTCAGGCTGGTCTTAAACTTGTGAGCTCAGGCGATACACCTGCCTCGGCCTCCCGGAGTGCTGGGTTTACAGGTGTCAGCCACCACACCGGGCCAATGCATACATACACTCTTGTAACCAAATACAGGGGAACCATTTTTAGCATTTCTCCTAAGAAGCATAGCTAACAGGCCATTTTCAGTGGCTCACACCCTTAATACTAGCACTCTGGAAGGCCATTGTGGGTAGATTACTTGAGCTCAGGAGTTTGAGACCACCTGACCCTCTAACTACTAAAAATAGAAAAAAATTAGTTGGGCATGGTGGTACCCACCTGTAGTCTAGCTCCCAGGGAGGCTGAGGTAGGAAGATTGCTTGAGCCTGGGAGTTTGACGTTGCTGTAAGCTAGATGATGCCATTGCATTCTCTCCAGACCAGATGAAAGTGATTCTGTCTCGAAAAGAAAAGAGGCTCGGCTCCTGTAGCTCAACAGCAAGGGGTGCTGGCCACATAAACCAGGGCTGGCTGGTTCAGACCTAGCTGGGTCTGCCAAGCAACAATGACAACTACAAAAAAATAGCTAGGTGTTGTGGCGTGTGCCTGTAGTCCCAGTACTTGGGAGGCTGAGGCAAGAGAATTTCTTTTTTTTTTTTTTTTTTTTTTTTTTTTTGTAGAGACAGAGTCTCACTGTACCGCCCTTGGGTAGAGTGCCGTGGTGTCACACGGCTCACAGCAACCTCCAACTCCTGGGCTTAAGCGATTCTCTTGCCTCAGCCTCCCAAGCAGCTGGGACTACAGGCGCCCGCCACAACGCCCGGCTATTTTTTGGTTGCAGTTTGGCCGGGGCTGGGTTTGAACCCGCCACCCTCGGCATATGGGGCCGGCGCCCTACTCACTGAGCCACAGGCGCCGCCCGCAAGAGAATTTCTTAAGCCCGAGAGTTGGAGGTTGCTGTGAGCTATGACACTACGGCACTCTACCGAGGGTGACATAGTGAAACTCTGTCTCAAAAAAAAGAAAAGAAAAGAGGGCAGCACCTGTGGCTCAGTGAGTAGGGTGCCGGCCCCATATACCGAAGGTGGTGGGTTCAAATTCAGCCCCGGCCAAACTGCAACAAAAAAATAGCCGGGCGTTATGGCAGGCGCCTGTAGTCCCAGCTACTTGGGAGGCTGAGGCAAGAGAATCGCCTAAACCCAGGAGTTGGAGGTTGCTGTGAGCTGTGATGCTACAGCATTCTACTGAGGGTGATAAAGTGAGACTCTGTCTCTAAAAAAAAAAAAAAAGAAAAAAGAACAGAAGAAAAAAGGAAGTATATGTAACAACTTAAGTAATGTTTACTTAAGGCCAGCATTTCTGAACCTGTTGGGTCGTGACCCACAGGAACTGTATTAAAGAGCCGTAGGAAGGTTGAGAACTACTGCAGTGGTTCCTAATGACGCGATGTATTTTCATTGTTATAAAGGGGTTGCAATGTACATGTTGAACCGCTGACTTAAGGCTTCTTAAAAGATCTCTTAATCGGGTGGCGCCTGTGGCTCAAAGGAGTAGGGCGCTGACCACATATACCAGAGGTGGTGGGTTCAAACCCAACCCTGGCCAAAAACTGCAAAAAAAAAAAAAATCTCTTAGTCTACTTTATTGCCTTTAGGTTTACTTATCTGTGGCAAGTCCCTGTTTACATTGTTTTCATTTCAGTGTGTAGACTTTAAAAATCAAAGTGCTGGCCAGGCGTGGTGGCTCATACTTGTAATCCCAGCACTCTGGAAGGCCGAGGTGGGTGGATTGCCTGAGATGAGGAGTTGGAGACCAGCCTGAATAAGAGCAAGACCTCTGTCTCTAAAAAAAAAAAAAAATAGGTGGGCATGTGGTGGGCTCCTGCAGTCCCACCTACTTGTGAGGCTGAGACAAGAGGATTGCATAAGCCCAAGAGTTTGAGGTTGCTGTGAGCTATGACGCCATGGTACTCTACCAGGGTCAAGAAAGTGAGACTCTGTCTCAAAAAAAAAAAAAGTGCTATTACTTGAACATAAGCATTGTTTAAAAAAAAAAAAGTCATGATGCTTTTTTTTTTTTTTTTTATGCAAATGTATCCTTTCCTGGTCTAAGTTCATTGGTAGTAGTGGGGCTACTTGGGAGAGGATTTTAGAAATAACATCTGGTTAATGTTCTATTTACTTGAAAAGACACTTTTAACTTTCTCTCATCCAGATTCAGACTTCAAAGGTTTTTTAGACCCTAAACATCCTAATTTTATTTTATTTTTTTTTGTAGAGACAGAGTCTCACTGTACCGCCCTCGGGTAGAGTGCCGTGGCGTCACACGGCTCACAGCAACCTCTTAACTCTTGGGCTTACGCGATTCTCTTGCCTCAGCCTCCCGAGCAGCTGGGACTACAGGTGCCCGCCACAACGCCCGGCTATTTTTTGGTTGCAGTTTGGCTGGGGCTGGGTTTGAACCCGCCACCCTCGGCATATGGGGCTGGCGCCCTACTCACTGAGCCACAGGTGCCGCCCCTAATTTTATTTTTTTATTTGTTTTTTGAGACAGAGTTTCACTATTTTGCTCTCAGTAGAGTGCTGTTGTGTCATAGCTCACAGTAACCTCAAACTTCAAGTGATTCTCTGGTCTCAGCCTCCCAAGTAGCTGGGACTACAGGTGCCCACCACAATGCCCAGCTGTTTTTAGAGATGGGGTCTTCCTCAGGAAGTCTCGAACTGCTGAGCTCAACCAATCTGCCCATCTTGGCCTCCCAAAGTGCTAAGATTACAGGCATGATCACTGCGCTTGGCCTCAAAACATCCTAATTTTAATGGAGAAGAAATTGAGGCCCAGAGTGGTTAAAGAGACTTGCTTAATGTCAGAGCTAAAAGTGGGACCAGCTCTCCAAACTCCCATTTTAGTGTTTATCTCATACCACATTATCACTACTTTTTCTTTTCCTTTTTTTTTAATCTCAAACTCCTAGGTTCAAGTGATCCTCCTGACTCAGCCTCCAGAATAGCTGGGACTACAACTGTGCACCACCACGCCTGGCTAATTTTTGTATTTTTAGTAGAGACAGGGTCTCACTATGAAGATAGTCTGGTCTTCAATTCCTGAGCTTAAGCAATCTTCATGTCTTGGCCTCCTAGAGTGTTAGGATTATAGATGTGAGCTACCGTGCCTAGCGTGTTTTTTTTACGCTTAAAAAAAATTAAGGCAGGCCAGGTGAGGTGACTCATGTCTGTAATCCTAGTCCTCTGGGAAACTGAGGTGAGTGGATTGCCTGAGCTTATGTGTTTGAGACCAGCCTGAGCAAGAGTGAGACCTTGTTTCTAAAAATAGCCAGGCGTTGTGATGGACAACTGTAGTCCCAGCTTGGGAGGCTGAGGCAAGAGAATCACTTGACCCCAAGAGTTCAAGGTTACTGTGAGCTATGATGATGCCATAGCACTCTACCAAGGGCAACAAAGTAAGACTCTGTCTCAGAAAAAAAAAAAAAAGTTATCAGAACTATATGCTTTAAACTTTTTTTTTTTTTTTAAGAGACAGAGTTTCGCTTTGTCGCCCTCGGTAGAGTGCTATGGCATCACAGCTCACAGCAACCTCCAGCTCTTGGGCTTAGGTGATTCTCTAGCCTTAGCCTCCTGAGTAGCTGGGACTTCAGGGGCCTGTCCTAACCCCCGGCTATTTTTGTGTGTTTTTTTTTTTTTTTTTTTGGCCGAGGCTGGGTTTGAACCCGCCACCTCTGGCATATGGGACTGGCGCCCTACTCCTTGAGCCACAGGCGCCGCCCACCCCCGGCTATTTTTTTGTTGCAGTTTGGCTGGGGCCAGGTTTGAACCCACCACCCTTGGTATATGGGGCCAACACCCTACTCACTGAGCCACAGGTGCCGCCCGCAGAACTATATGCTTTATGCACTAAATATTTCCTAGCCCTTACATGTTAGGTTCCTTCGTATATATTTTAGTAGCATATCCGCAAGTGTGTGTGTATTTTTTTTTTTGCAGTTTCTGGCCAGGACTGGGTTTGAACCCGCCACCTCTGGCATATGGGGCCGGCGCCCTACTCCTTTGAGCCACAGGTGCCGCCCAAATGTGTGTGTATTTTAAAGTAACAACAACATTGGCTCACTGCCAATAGCTCAGCGTCTAGGGTGCCAGCCACATACACTGGAGCTGGCGGGTTCCAACCCTGCCCGGGCCTGCCAAACAACAATGACAACTACAACAAAAAAAATAGCAGGGCGTTGTGGTGGGTGCCTGTGGTCTCAGGTACTTGAGAGGCTGAGGCAAGAGAATCTCTCATGCCCAAGAGTTTGAGGTTGCTGTGAGCTGTGATGCCATGACACTTCACCGAGGGTAACAAAGTGAGACAGAGTCTCAAAACAGATATTTTTATTCTTGTGATTTATTACTGTTACTGTTTCCTTTCTTCTCCACAGAGTGATAGGGTAGAAATTGATAAAATATATTTTAATTCTTTTTTTTTTTTTTTGAGACAGAGTCTGTGTCACCCTCCATAGAGTGATGTGGTGTCACAGCTCACAGCAACCTCAAACTCTTTTGGGTTTAAGCAATTCTCCTGCCTGAGCCTCCCAAGTAGCTGGGACTACAGCACCTGCCACAGCGCCCTGCTATTTTTTGTCTATAGTTGTCATTGCTATTTGGCAGGCCCGGGCTGGGCTTGAACCTGCTACCTGCAGTGTATGTGGCTGGCACCCTGGCTGCTTGAGCTACAGGCACCAAGCCTATATTTCAATTCTTAAGTTTTAATAAACGTAGGTTGATGTTAGGTATATACAAAGCCAGCCTCTGTAATACCACTTTATCAGATGTGAGAACACCATGGGGGCCAGTAAGCAAGATGGAAAGATTTGACTAGTGTACAATATTACTGCTAGCTGATTCCAAGGATATCTGTTCTATTTTGCTACTCTACCCCCTCTTTTAGGGGAGTGGAGGACACAAATATATTCTTTTTTTTTTTTTTTTTTTTTTCTTGAGACAGTCTTAGTCCCAGGTAGAGCGCTGTGGCATTATTATAGCTCACAGAAACCTCAAACTCTTGGGCTCAAGCAATCCTCTTGCCTTAGCCTCTCACGTAGCTGAGAATATAGGTGCCCACCACAACACCCAACAAGTTTTTCTATTTTTAGTAGAGACAGGGTCTTGCTTTTGCTCGGGTGCTCTTGAATTCTTGAGCTCAATCGATCCACCAGCCTCAGCTTCCCAAAGTGCTAGTATTATAGGTGTGAACCACCATGCCTGGCTTTATATTTATTCCTAAATACAACATCTTATGCCAGGTCTCTGTCAGTAGCTTTAAATAAATTGGTCTATTATGCCATTAAAAAATAATAATCTTTGAAATATTCCTGTGATTGAAAGGCGTTTTTTGAGATATAATTTACATATCATAAAATTAATCCTTTTAAAAATTATTTTTTTAAGACAGTCTCACTCTGTTGCCCTGAGTAGAGTGCTGTGATATCACAGCTCACAGCAACCTTAGTCTTCTGGGCTGAAGTGATCCTCCTGCCTCAGCCTCCCGAGTAGCTGGGACTATAGGTGAGCACCACAACACCCAGCTGGTTTTTCTATTTTTAGTAGAGACAGGTGTTGCTCTTGTTCAGGCTGGTCTAAAATTCCTGACCTCAAGCAATCCACCCACCTTGGCCTTCCCAGAGTGCTAGGATTACTGGCGTGAGCCATTGCACCCATCCTTAAAAATTCAATTTTTTTAGCATATTTAGAATTGTGCAGTTATTACCACTCTAATTCCTTTTTTTTGAGACGGAGTCTCACTGTGTTGCCCAGGCTAGAGTGCTGTGGTGTCATAGCTCACAGCAACCTTAAACTCCTGGGCTCAAGGAATCCACTTACTTTAGCCTCTGTGCCTGCCATGATGCCTGGCTAATTTTTTTCTGTTTGGTGGAGACAGGGTCTCGTTCTTGGTCAAGCTGGTCTTGAACTCCTGAGCTCAAGGGATCCTCCTGCTTTGGCCTAGGATTATTGTTGTGAGCCACCTTGCCTGGCCCACCTCTAATTCTTGAATATTTTCCTCACCCCAAGAAGAAACCGTGTATTCATCCTTTCTTTTTAAATAGAAATATTTGGGCCAAATAATTTGCTTTATAGTTAGAAGTTAAAGGTACATTTTTATTTTGAACAGTTTTTTATTGATAAGATACTGAATATTATATAATGCTGTTTTATTGCCTTTAATATAAAGAGAGATTTTTAGGTTCAAGGGTGAATAATAATAAAGGAACCATTGAGACACTAAAATGTAGTTTAATTTAGAGTTTATCTACTTTCCAGGAAATGCTGTAAACACACGGCTATTGAAGTGCATGATTCCAGCAACTCTAATATCAGAAGATTCTGTGGTTAAGGCAGTCTCCTGGCTTTGTGTTGGCAAGTGTTCTGGTAGTACCAAGGTAATCTTTTTAAACACTTTGGTGATAGTCCTTCAGAACCACTTAAGGGCTGGCAAGGAAGAGCCACTTACAGAGTAATGGGCAGTGGCCTTTTGTGCAAACCCTGTAGTTTTTGGAACAATATAGCTTGATGCAAGGACTCTGGTCAAACAAATTTTTACTGAGAAATAAAATCTATTATGCTACATTGTGCTAGAAGCTTCTAAAACTGCCCTGAGGGGCAAATTAAACTCTTCTGTACCAGTTATATTTCTCTAAAGATAAACGTTGTTTTCTCTCGATAGATACTTTTTTATCGTTGGCTGGTTGCAATGTTTGACTTTATTGATCACAAGGAGAAAATTAACTTGCTCTACGGCTTCTTTTTTGCTTCATTGCAAGATGATGCACTGGTAAGTTAAAATTGGACAGCATTGGGTGGTGCCTGTGGCTCAAAGGAGTAGGGCGCCGGCCCCATATGCCAGAGGTGGTGGGTTCAAACCCAGCCCTGGCCAAAAACTGCAAAAAAAAAAAAAAAAATGGACAGCATTGAGCATTAATCAAATATTATATCCATGTATAGTGATGTATTATATGTACTTCAGGGTGCTACACAATGTTTTTTCTTCATTTTAAAATAAACACAGAAATGTACAAAGATAACATAATATAAATACAGAAACATACAAAAAAGTACAAAGTATAACATTCTTTTACTTGTCTTTTAGATTTTTTTATTTTTTTTTTTGAGATAGAGTTTCATGTCACCCTAGGTAGAGTGCTGTGGTGTCACAGCTCACAGCAACCTCAAACTCATGGGCTTAAGCTATTTTCTTTCCTCAGTCTCCCAAGTACCTGGGACTATAGGCACCTGCCACAACGTCCAGCTGTTTTTTTTTGTTGTTGTTGTTGATGATGTTATTGTAGTTGTCATTATTGTTTAGCAGGCCCGGGCCGGGTTCGAACCTTCCAGCCCTGGTGTATGTGGCTGGTTCTCTAACCACTGAGCACAGGCGCCAAGCCCACTTGTCTTGTAGATTAAAAAATCTTAAATTTTTATCATATTTGTTTTGTATCTTTTTTTTTTTGAGACAGTCTTACTTAGTTGCCCTGGGGTTGATTACCGTGGCATCATAGCTCACAGCAACCTCAAACTCTTGGGCTCAAGCAATCCTATTGCCTCAGCTTCCTGAGTAGCTGGGACTATGGGCAACTGCCACACCTGGCTAGTTTTTCTATTTTTTGTAGAGATGGGAATCTTGGCTTTTTCTTGGGGTGGTTTTGAACTCCTGAGCTGAAGCAATCCACCCACCTCGGCCTCCAGAGTGCTAGGATTACAGCACTCTTTGAAGGAAATAAAAATGTTGCAGAGTTGACTCCACATTGGAGTTTTCTTTGTTGATCTAGAATAGCGATTGCCATCTTTTCCCTTTGAACCACTTTAACAAGGTCCTTTGGGTCACTTACTCTGCATGTTCTTGATTAACACTGCAAAAGCCTCATCAGAATTAATGAGAAGGAAAGGATTACTTTTCTAGTTGCCAGTGGACTGATTTTGATTAAATAGCATAATTATTCCCATGAAAAACATTAATAACTCTTAAGAAATCAATCTACTGTCCACCTAGAAGTCTTTCAAGGCCCATCAGCAGTTCACCAACCATGTGAACCACTCATTTAACTGTATTTCTCTTGCCTTCGGGAAAGGAATTCATTAATAATTTCCTTTTTAAAATTGATGTTTCTACTATTTTCATTGCATTATAATAGGCAATATAGAAGATTCAAAGTTTAGCACAGGATTTCTGTACTCTAGGAACTTAAAATCAAGTTGGGGAGTTGATGAAAGCACATAGAGTTAAAAGACAACTCAAGAGTTAAATTATCAAAGACAGTATATGATAGTGGGAGGATAATAATTGTAATATTTCCAGGAAGGAAGATAGTACTGTAAATCAGAGTGATTAGAAAAAGCATCGTAAAGTATGTGGTTGTTGAGCTAGTCTGTGAAGGTTGAATAGGATTTGGGATTTTATGAGAGGAAATGTTTGATATGATGAATGTTTCTTTTCTGTTTTTTTTTTTTTTTTTTTTATTGAAACAGAGTCTCACTATGTCACTCTCGGTAGAGTGCTGTGGCATCACAACTCACAGTAACCTCAAACTCAGCTACTTGGGAGGCTGAGGCAAGAGAGTCACCTAAGCCCAAGAGCTGGAGGTTGCTGTGAGCTGTGATGCCACAGCATTCTACTGAGGGTAAAAAAAAAAAAAAAAAAACTCTTGGGCTACTCACTGAGCTACGGGCACTGAGCCAATATATTTATTTCTTTAATATTCTGTGTGATGAAATGGCAAGTACAAACAAAGCCCTTTTGCATACTAAAATACAGTGTTTTTTTCTGAGGAAAAGCACTTGTGTGATTGAGTTGTGAGCTAGACTAGCATTGTTTACATAGAACATCATTTTTATTTGAAAGAGTGACTGACATGCAAACTATGGTTATTCAAACTTGGGTATTTGGAAGATGTTTTCTTGAAAACGAACAAAGCCAGTGTGTTATTTCAAAGGAAACAACTGGCAGTATTTGTTGCCAATGATAAAATCTGAGCATTCAATTGAAAATTCAGTTTGGAGAATTTGAATCTGCTACTGTGAACCTGACAGCCTCAGCATACTTAACACTTTCTGATGAGATTGGTGAATGTGATTTTTAGATACTATATAGTGAAATGTGTCAGCATTTGGAATGTTGGTATAACTCAGTAAACCAATATTTCCAGATGAACAACCATGTTACAAAGTCATGTATGGATAAAACAATCATTCAAAACGTAAGATACATCAATGAATTTTAATAGAACAGAGTGTGAAACTTTTATTGATAAGATTTCCACTTTATAGCTAATACTTAAGAACTACTACTTGGGCCAGGTACAGTGGCTCACGCCTTGTAATCCCAGCACTTGGGAGACTGAGGCGGGTGGATTGCCTGAGCTCACAGGTTTGAGACCAACCTGAGACAGAATGAGACCTCCTCTCCAAAAATAGCCGGGCGTTGTGGTGGGCACCTGTAGTCCCAGCTACTTGAGATGCTGAGGCAAGAGAATCACTTACGCCTAGGAGTTTGAGGTTGCTGTGAGCTATGATGCAACGACACTCTACGGAGGCTGACAGAGAGACTGTCTCAAAAAAAAATAAAGAACTACTACTTGCCAGGTTTTGGTGTAATATGAAAGAATAGTATCCACAATTTTCTGGAAAGGCTATTAAAATATTCCTTTTCCTACTGCATATCTGCAAAAGGCTGGATTTTCTTCATGTAATTTAATCAAAACAATGTATCTTTTTTTTTTTTTTTTTGAGACAGAGTCTTACTTTATCATCCTTGATAGAGTGCTGTAGCATCACAGCTCACAGCAACCTCCAGCTCTTGGGCTTAGGCGATTCTCTTGTCTCAGCCTCCCGAGTAGCTGGGACTATAGGCGTCTGCCACAACACCTGACTGTTTTTTGTTGCAGTTTTGGCCTGGGCTGGGTTTGAACCCACCGCCCTCAATATATGGGGCTGGCACCCTACTCACTGAGCCACAGGCACCACCCAAAGCAATGTATCTTAACAGAATGCAGAAGTACAATCCAGTTGTATTCTATTTGGTCTGAAACATTAAAAAGATTGTAGAAATGTAAAATTATGTAAAATTATGCCACTGTTCTTGCTTTTTTCTGTTTGGAAAACATAGTTATTTTTCATAGAATGTTGTTTATGTTAGCATGTAATAGTTTGTTTTTAAATTAGCTAATAAATATTAAAAATTTTCTCATTTTTGGCCGGGTATGGTGGCTCATGCTTGTAATCCTAACACTCTGGGAGGTTGAAGCAGCTGGATCGCTTGAGCTCAGGAGTTCAACACCACCTTGAGCAAGAGCAAGACTCCATCTCTACTAAAAAGAAAAAAAAAGAAAAGAAAAACTAGCTGGGGGGCGGTGCCTGTGGCTCAAAGGAGTAGGGTGCCGGCCCCATATGCTGGAGGTGGTGGGTTCAAACTCAGCCCTGGCCAAAAACTGCAGGGAAAAAAAGAAAAGAAAAACTAGCTGGGTATTATGGTAGGCACCTGTAGTCTCAGCCACTCAGGAGGCTGAGGCAGGATTGCTTGAGCCCAAGAGTTTGAGGTTGCTGTAAGCTATGATGCCATGGCATTCTACGCAGGGCAACAGAATGAGACTCTGTCTCAAAAACAAAATTTTTTCTCAGTTTTAATTTCTTTTTTTTTTTTTTTTTTGTAGAGACAGAGTCTCACTTTATGGCCCTCGGTAGAGTGCCATGGCATCACACAGCTCACAGCAACCTCCAACTCCTGGGCTTAAGCGATTCTCTTGCCTCAGCCTTCCGAGTAGCTGGGACTACAGGCACCCGCCACAACGCCCAGCTATTTTTTTTGGTTGCAGTTCAGCCGGGGCCGGGTTTGAACCCGCCACCCTCGGTATATGGGGCCAGCACCTTACTGACTGAGCCACAGGCGCCACCTCTCAGTTTTAATTTCTAATATTGTGAATATTGACAGAAATAATCTAGATAAACAAAAGCTTTTTGGGGTCCTCTGACTTTTTTTTTTTTTTTTTGAGACAAAGTTTTACTATGTCACCCTCGGTAGAGTGCCGTGGCGTCACAGCTTACAGCAACCTCAAACTCTTGGGCTTAAGCGATTATCTTGCCTGAGCCTCCCAAGTAGCTAGGACTACAGGTGCCCACCACAATGCCGGGCTATTTTTTGTTGCAGTTGTTGTTGTTTAGCTGGCCTGGGCTGGATTTGAACCCGCCACCTGCAGTGTATGTGGCTGGCACTGTAACCATTGTGCTATGGGCACTGATCCCCCCCCCTTTCTTGTTTTGACAGAATCCTACTCTGTTGCCCTGGGTAGAGTTCAGTGGTGTCATAGCTCACAGCAACCTCAAACTCTTGGTCTCAAGAGATCCTCTTGCGGGCGGCGCCTGTGGCTCAAAGGAGTAGGGCACTGGCCCCATATACTGGAGGTGGTGGGTTCAAACCTAGCCCTGGCCAAAAACTGAAAACAAACAAAAAAAAGAGATCCTCTTGCCCTAGCCTCCTGAGTAGCTGGGATTATAGGCACCTACCATGATGCTGGCTAATTTTTCTACTTTTAGTAGAGATGGGGTCTCAATTTTGCTTAGGCTAGTCTGGAACTCCTGAACTCAAGAAATCCACCTGCTCTGGCCTCCTAGAGTGCTAAGATTACAGGTGTGAGCCCCTGTACCTGACCTGATTTTTTTTTTTTTTTTTGAGACAAGATCTCACTCTATTGTCCCTGCTAGAGTGTGGTGGTGTCATCATAGCTCACTGCAACCTCAAACTCCTGGGCTTCAGCGATCCTCCTGCCTCAGCCTCTCAAGTAGCTGGGACTTACAGGCATATGCAACCATGCCTGGCTAATTTTTTTATATTTTGTTGAGATGGGGGTCTTGCTGTTGCTCAGGCTGAGATCTGAGGTTTACATGAGGATGTGAGTAGGTTGTATGCAAATAGTATATCATTTTATGTAAGAGACTTGAGCACCTGTGGATTTTGTTATGTGTGGAGGGTGTTGGAACCAATCCTCTGTGGACAACAATGTATGACCATACCACATTTTGTTATCCCTTTGTCTATCTCTGGGCACTTGATTTGTTTCTGTCTTTTGGGTGTCTTTCTGAATGATGCTGCTGCAGTCGTCATTTTATATGTATCTGTTTAAGTCCTTTTAGTTTCTTTGAGTATATACCTAGGAAGAAATTGCTGTATCATATACTTATTCTGTGTTTACCATTTTGAGGAATCTCTGAACTATTTTGCATTGTGACTGTTCTATTTTTCATTACCACCAGCAATTATGGCAGGGATCTGATTTCATTACATCCTTACCAACTTTTATTATTTTATCTGACTACTTCATTATAGCCATCCTAGTGGTTGTGAAATGGTATTTTATTGTGGTTTTGATTTGCATTTCCCTCATGACTAATGATACTGAGCATATTTCCGTGTGCTTATTGGCTATTTGTATATCTTCCCTGGAGAAATATCTTCAGATCTTTTGCCCATTTTTAAACTAAGTTATTTGTCTTTTTATTATTAGGTTATAAGAGTTGGTTTTATATTTTAGATATAAGCCTTTTATCAGATATATGATTTGCCTGGGATTATAGGATTACAGCTAATCTGGGAACACTTTAAATTCTTCACCTGAGTTTTTTTAGGCCATCCCATTAGCGTAAATTCAAACTTCAGACCTTCTTAGGGCTGGCTTATGATTACAGATTTTTTTTTTTTTCAATTTTAGCTGGGGCTGGGGTTGAACCCATTACCCCTGGTATATTGGGCCAGTGCCCTACTCCTTGAGCCATAGGTGCCGCCTGATGATTACAGATTCTTAAGAGAGGCTTTATTTTCTTTCACCTAATCAAAATGTCAGAAAAGCAAGTTTACTTGCTGTCCTCTTTAGCACAGTGGCGTTTGTTTTTATTTCACCATCATACACTTAATGTGTAGCTTGTGGTCGTTCTAGTTTTTAATACATACCCTGCATAATTCACATACTGGGTAGGTCTTTATTTCCTGCCTACCCCACTCCTACCTCCCTTTGTAGCCATTAAAGTCAGGAGTTCAAAGTTTCTAAGAAATCTTGGGAAGAAAGCTTCATCAATACTTTCCTACTTTCCTTTTTTTAGGGGGGGAGTTGCAGACTCTTTTTATTTCTTGATAGCTCAGAAGTGGCGTAATGAAATAAATTCAGCTGTATATGAAATAAAAAACATTACTAAATTGGCGACAAATTAGGGTAACTTGGTATCTAATATATAGTATTTCTATAGATGGTAATTCAGATTTGAGGACTGTTAATAAACTGTAATGCTAAGATGATTCATTGACATAGACTTTAAAGTCTTTTGGCATGATAGTGGGATTTGGATTGGAGCAGAAAACTCAGATGCCAAAGTCCTCAGTGAATTTTGGGAAAGTCCTAGGAGATTAGTTGTGAATTGATAGGATATGGGTAAGGTAGAGGTAGTGAGATTAAGTGGACTAAGTCTCAAAGGAGGTCTTTTTCTATATAAGGATGAAAGAGTGGTGACCTCCAAGTGTTGATAGAAAGTAAGAATGCTCATCTCTTCTGCTTGCCCTATGGTGCATACATATAGTTGAATGATAAGTAGTATGTGATGGACTCTGTCTTATCCTCACATTGTTTCTTTTCATAAACTGTCCAAAACGTGATACAGGTGAATTATGAACATAAGAATACTTTATAAAGAATGGGAAATAGGGGCAGCGCCTGTGGCTCAGTTGGTAAGGCGCCAGCCCCATATACCGAGGGTGGCGGGTTCAAACCCGACCCCAGCCAAACTGCAACCAAAAAATAGCCGGGCATTGTGTCCGGCGCCTGTAGTCCCAGCTACTCGGGAGGCTGAGGCAAGAGAATCGCTTAAGCCCAGGAGTTGGAGGTTGCTGTGAGCTGTGTGAGGCCACGGCACTCTACCGAGGGCCATAAAGTGAGACTCTGTCTCTACAAAAAAAAAAAAAAAAAAAAGAATGGGAAATAGGAAGGTATGCTTTCTCCATTTTTTTTTTTTTTTTGAGACAGAGTCTCACTTTGTTGCTCTCGGTAGAGTGCTATGTTGTCACAGCTCACAGCAGCCTCCAGGTCTTCTTGTGCTTATGCAGTTCTATTGCCTCAGCCTCCCTAGTAGCTGGGACTATGGGTGCATGCCACAACGCCCGGCTATTTTTGTTGTTGTTGCAGTTTGGCCGGTGCTGGGTTCAATCCCTCCTCAGTATATGGGGCTGGTGCCCTACTCACTGAGCCACAGGCGCTGCTCCTCCATTCTTCTAATAGACTTTCTCCTGGTGGGTCTGAGCCTTTTATAACCCAAGTACTTAATAACTCAATTCATGGCACACAGAATATAAACTTAACAGGAGCAGGAATTTTTTTTTTTTTTTTTGAGACAGAATCTCAAGCTGTTACCCTGGGTATAGTGCGGTGGCGTCACAGCTCACAGCAACCTCAAACTCCTGGGCTTAAGCGATTCTCTTGCCTCAGCCTCCCAAGCAGCTGGGACTACAGGCACCCGCCACAGCACCCGGCTATTTTTTGGTTGTAGTTGTCATTTCTATCTGGCAGGCCCATGCTGAATACTAACCCGCTCATTCTGGTGTATGTGGATGGTGCCCTGGGCACCGAGCCAGGAGCCGGAATTTTTTTGTCTGTTTTATTCACTATTCAGCAAATAATTGTTTCATGAGTGAATGAGTAAATAGAAACTACTCATAAATGTCAAATCAATTGCCATCTACTTGAGTAGTTTTTATCATGATGACTATGTAATTTCTTATTTATCTTGAAAGGAAGGGGCCTACTTTTCTTTTTTACTATCTTTTAAAAAATATTTATCTCAGGAGGCTGAGGCAAGGGAATCAATCGCCTAAGCCCAGGATTTGGAA
This sequence comes from Nycticebus coucang, assembly GCF_027406575.1. Taxonomy (NCBI): domain Eukaryota; kingdom Metazoa; phylum Chordata; class Mammalia; order Primates; family Lorisidae; genus Nycticebus; species Nycticebus coucang. Next base: position 111,425,648 of record NC_069804.1, read on the forward strand.
GTTGCTGTGAGCTGTGTGATGCCATGGCATTCTACTGTGGGTGATAAAGTGAAACTCTGTCTCTACAAAAAAAAAAAAATATATATATATAAATATAAATATTTTAAATGAAATAATTTAATAATTTTAAATAAAAAATATATTTTTTAATCAAGGCTGAGTGTGGTGGCTCACGCCTGTAATCTCAGCACTCTGGGAAGCTGAGGCAGGTGGATTGCCTGAGATCAGGAGTTCTAGACCAGCCTGAACAAGAGTAAGACCTCCGTCTCTAAAAATAGCTGGGCATTGTAGCAGGCGCCTATAGTTCCTGCTACTCAAGAGGCTGAGGCAAGAGAATCACTTGAGCCCGAGGTTTGAGGTTGCTGTGAGCTATGATGCTATGGCACTTTACCAAGAGTGACAAAGTGAGAATCTTTATTTATTTATTTTTTTGTAGAGACAGAGTTTCACTTTATTGCCCTCGGTAGAGTGCCGTGGCATCACACAGCTCACAGCAACCTCCAACTCCTGGGCTTAGGCGATCCTCCTGCCTCAGCCTCCCGAGTAGCTGGGACTACAGGCGCCCACCACAACGCCCGGCTATTGAGAATCTTTTTTAAAAAAAATTATCAAAGTATAATATACATGCAGAAAATTGCCTCTATCATAAATGTGAAGCTCGATTTTCACTAATTGAACACATTTGTGTAAATATCACCCAAATCAAGAAACAGGGCCTGATTTTTAAAATCAATACTTCAGAAAAGTCATTTTCATATAATTTGATGGGAGTATGAATCTCTAGTGATTCAGGTGTGGTTGCTAAATGTTTGCCAGAAAGGTAATTTTAAAATGTTATATTTGATGTGTATGAGTTTTTTCATTCTATGTGATCAAAGGAGAACGTCAGATTTCTTATAATCCTGGAGCCTAGGGCACGTGATTGTGTGATACTGATTTCACACTCAATGTGATGAATTGTGTTGTTAATGGTTCATATCCTAGGGATAGGAGGTAACAAATTTTTCATTGCAAATAACTATTCTTTCTGTGAGGAATATGGCAGGCTTGGTCAGAATTTGTATTTTTTTTTGGAGACAGAGTCTCACTATATTGCCCTCAGTAGAGTGCGGTGGCATCACAGCTCACAGCAACCTCAAACTGTTGGGCTCAAGTGATTCTCTTGCCTAACCTCCCAGGTAGCTGGGACTACAGCTACAGTGCCTGCCACAATACCTATCTGTTTTTTTTTTTTTGTTGTTGTTGTTGTAGTTGTCATTGTCGTTTAGCTGGCCCGGGCCAGGCTCAAACCTGCCAGCCTCGGTGCATATGGCTAGTGCCTTAACCACTGTGCTACAGGCACCAAGCCATAATTTGTATTCTTCCTTTTGAAAAAAATCCTATATCTGAATTCATGTTTCTTAAAAGTATGTCTAGAGTCTTTCTGAACCCATTTCTGAGTTCAGAGAAGACAATATGGAATATTCAATACTTTAAACTTATGTTTAAGGAAAATCTATGCTTTGTTGTTCTCTCTAGTCTCATTAAATAATTTACTTTTTTTCAGCCAGCTGTGGTGGCTTACGCCTGTAATCCTAGAACTCTGGGAGGCTGAGGCAGGTGGATTGCTTGAGCTCACGAGTTTAAGACCAGCCTGAGCAAAAGCAAGACCCTGTCTTTATTAAAAATAGAAAAACTGAGGCAAGAGGGTCACTTGAGCCCAGGAGTTGGAGGTTGCTGTGAGCTATGATGCCGTGGCATTCTACCCAGAGCGACAGCTTGAGACTCTGTCTCAAAAAAAAATAATAATTTACCTTTTTTCACTTTTCTATCATCTAGAGAAGGTGTTGGCAAACTTTTTCTTAAAGGTCCAGGGGCCAGGTAATAAATATTTTAGACTTGACGGCCATACTGTCTCTGTCACAACTGTTTAACTCTGTTGGTGTAGTGCAAAAACAGCTGTAAACAATACATAAATGAATGGGTGTGGCTGTGTTCCAATAAAACTTAATTTCCCAAACAGGTAGACCATAGTTTGTTGACCTATGTATAATCTACAATAAAACCTCAGTAGGTGGAGGGTGGCGCCTGTGGCTCAGTCGGTAAGGCGCCGGCCCCATATACCGAGGGTGGCGGGTTCAAACCCGGCCCCTGCTGAACTGCAACCAAAAAATAGCCAGGCATTGTGGCAGGCGCCTGTAGTCCCAGCTACTCGGGAGGCTGAGGCAAGATAATCGCTTAAGCCCAGGAGTTGGAGGTTGCTGTGAGCTGTGTGAGGCCACGGCACTCTACCGAGGGCCATAAGTGAGACTCTGTCTCTACAAAAAAAAAAAAAAACCTCAGTAGGTGGACTTTCAAAATGAAATGGTATAGGGGAATTGGTCATTCAGTAATTTAGTTAACAAATTTATTGAGTGTGTGCTATTTAACAAACTGAGGAGTAAGCTGTTAATTAAATTCTTATGTGTCTGTTCAGTGGAATATGAAGCAGTGTTGAAAATGACAATTTTGAAGACAAACAACATGGGAAATTGCTTTTAAGTGGAGATTAGGATAACATTTTTAAGTTTGAGGCTGGGCATAGTGACTCATGCCTGTAATCCCAGCACTCTGGAAGTCCTAGGCAGGCAGATCACCTAAACTCACTAGTTTGAGACAAGCTTGAGGTAGAGGGAGACCCTGTCTCTAAAAATAGCTGGGCGTTGTGGCAGGTGCCTGTAGTCCCAGCCACTTGGGAGGTTGAGGCAAGAGAATAGCTTGAGCCCAAGAGTCTGAGGTTACTGTGACCTATGATGCGATAGCTCTCTACTGGGGGTAAGACTCTGTCTCAGAAAAAAAAAAGAAGTTTTAAGTTTGAGGCCGGGTGAAGTGGCTCATGCCTATAATCTTAGTATTCTGAGAGGCCAATGTGGAGGATGACTTGAGCTTTGAGGATGACAGGAGTTTGAGACCAGCCTGAGCAAGAGTGAGACCCCCATCTCTGTTAAAAATAGGAAAATTAGCTAGGTATGGTGGCAGGTGCCTGTTGTCCCAGCTACTTGGGAAGCTGAGGCAGGAGGATCACTTGAACCTAGGAGTTTGAGATTGCTGTGAGCTAGGCTGATGCCACAGCACTGTAGCCTGGGCAACAGAGTGAGACTCTGTCTTTTTTGTTTGTCTTGAGGCAGAGTCTCACTATGTTGCCTTTGTATAGTGCCGTGGCGTCACAGCTCACAGCAACCTCAAACTCTTGGGCTTAAGTGATTCTCTTGTCTCAGCCTCCCTAGTAGCTGGGACTGCAGGCGCCCACCAGAACGCCCGGCTATTTTTTGGTTTTGGTTGTCATTGTTGTTTAGCAGTCCCAGGCTGGGCTCGAACCCACCAGCCTCAGTGTATGTGGCTGGCGCCCTACTCACTGAGCTATGGGTGCCAAGCCGAGACTGTCTTAAAAATTTTTTTTGGTTTGTATCTTCATTACTGTAGACTAATACTGAAAGGAATATATGAATTTTTGTTAGGTAGAAGGATGATGGGTAATTCCTTTCTGTTTTTTTAAATTGTCTGCAGTGTTTTTACATTCCAAAAATAGGTGAAAAATGACGTAATGGAATGTCAATTAAAACTATTGTTTTTATCAGTCAGGCATAGAGGTGCATGCCTATAAGGAGTTTGGGAGGTTGGGACAGGAGGATCACTTGAGCCCAAGTTGTAGACCAGCCTGGGTAACATAGTGAGACCTTGTCTCTACGAAAAAAAAAATGTATCTGGGTAAAAGAAATTAATCAACCATGTCGGCACACACCTATAGTCTTAGCTACTTGGGCGAGTGAGGTGGGAGGATCACTTGAGCCCAGGAGTTGAAAGTTACAGTGAGTTATGATTGTGCCACTGCCTTCCAGCCTGGACAACAGAGTGAGAATCTGACTCTTGAAAAAAAATTGGTTTTATCACTATTATGTAGTGTGAAGGAAAGAAGCTTTGTAAACTTGTGAATGAAGTCCTGAAGCCTTTGCACTTAATCAGTGTAAGATTGACATTTGGGGAAAGTGTGTTACTGTTCTGTTCAAGATACATTGTCATTTCTCTTTAAATTTTTTATATTTTAACAGTGCCCTTATGTCTGCCATTTCTTGTATTTACTTACCAAAAAAGAGAATGGTGAGTATTATCATTCCACTTGTATTACATTGACTTTGTGGAATTAACATTTGTATTGGCCTGTAGAAAGTTAAATAACTATTGGCATTAGTTATATGACAAGACTCATTTTGTGGAAATTGCTTTTTAGTACTTTTATTTAAGAACATCTACTTAGTGGCTTAACTGAACTGGGTGTTTATTTTCTTGATATGTGAACTACAAGGTGGTTAAGTATAACCAGTTTCTTTTTATTCTGAACCAAATGTATAGTATCTCTTTTCTTTGTCTTTTCTAGTCAAAGCATTTCGTGTGAGAAAACTGCTTGATCTTCAAGCCAAAATGGTGAGTACCAAAAAGACCCTAAGATGGGCCAGGGTACTATGTGCCAGGTAGTGAGCTAGGCTTTGGGGATACACGATCAAATGAGTTGTTATCGTCAGGAAACTTAACTTTCTGTGGAGCTCAGTCAATAAAATGAAAGATCAGAATCAGACATAGAGTTGAAGGGGAAGGGTGATGCTTGAGAGAATTTTAAGGGATGAATATGATTAAGTAGGCAAAGAAAGGAGAGAAGAGCACTCTTACCAGAGGAAATAGCATGAGCAAAGACATGAAGATGTCAAATAGCAAACATTGTTCAGGAAACTGGGTTGGTATTGGCTAAAACAGTGTTAGGGAGCAGTCAGAAATGAGTTTATATTTTTTATGGATGTGGTGTAAGAAAGCATTTCAAGACATCTTCTGGATATCCTCTGTATTCTCTGTCAGTATATTTTCTGGCTATTATCTCTTGTCCTTACTGCTTTCTTGCATTGATACTTCCACTGTACCTGCCAGGTAATAAAAGTCCAAACCTTTTAGTATAAAACAATAGGAAATAAGAGTGCCCATTCTCAACTAGAGTCTTCATGGCCTACCTAAATTAATGGCATTCACACTGAATGAAAATCGTAAGAACACGTTTATGTTTCTCTAGTATAAGGTCTCTTCTTAGTTGTTTGTTTGTTTTTTGTTTTTTTTGAGACAGAGTCTTACTTCATTGCCCTCAGTAGAGTTCTGTGGCATCACAGCTCACATCACACCGCCAGCTCTTGGGCTTAGGTGATTCTCTTGCCTCAGCCTCCCGAGTAGCTGGGACCACAGGTGCCTGCCACAATGCCCGGCTATTTTTGTTGCAGTTGTCACTGCTGTTTTTAGCTGGCCAGGGCCGGGTTCGAACTCACTACCCTCAGTATATGGGGCTGGCACCCTACCCACTGAGCCACAGGTGCTACCCAAGGTCTCTTCTTAGTAGAGATCAATGATTGTTCTTGTTTTATAACCTCTTGTTTTTTTTTTTTTTTTTTTTACATTTCAGATTAATGTAAGGGTACACATGATTAGGTTTCATTGTTTGTATTTATAAGGTAAAGTCCACGTTGTAGTTGCTTCCTTAAGCCCGGAAATGTGCCACATACCTATATTGTTCCCTTTGGGTGGGAATTTGCTGAACCCTCTCCCCACCCCACCTCACCCCTTCTTGAATTTAATTGAGTTTTTCTCTCAAGTGAGTACATGGTTGTTAATCTACTAGTTTCAACTTAGTATTGAGCAGGATTGTTTTTTTTTTTTTTATTTTGAGACATAGTTTCAGTTTGGTGCTGTTGGTAGAATGTTGTGTCATCATAGCTCACAGCAACCTCAAACTCTTGGGCTCAGGTGATCTTGCCTCAGCCTCCCAAGTAGCTGGGACTACAGGTGCCTACCACAATGCTGGCTAGTTTTAGAGACAGAGGTCTTGCTCTTGTTCAGGCTGGTTTTGAACTCCTAAGCTCAGGAAATCCACCCACCTTGGCCTCCCAGAGTGCTAGGATTACAGGTATGCCCTGTGCCTGGCCTGTCATGCTTGTTTCCCATTCCTGTCATCTTTACATAGGAGAGTATTCTTCGAATCCACCCTGATTGTTACAGAAGATACAAAAACCTCCATTTTTATGGCTGAGTAGTATTCCATGGTATACGTATACCATGGTTTATTAATCCATTCATGTGTTGAAGGGCATTTGGGTTATTTCTACGTCTTTGCAGTTGTGAATGGGGCTGCTGTAAACATTTGAGTTTAGGTGTCTTTATGGTAAAATGACTTTCTTTCGGGTAGATAACCTAGTATTTGGATTATGGGATCAAATGGAAGGTTCTACTTTTAGTTCTTTGATGATTCTCCATACTTCTTTACAAAGAGGCTATATTAGTTTGCAGTTCCACTAACGGTGTAAAGGGGTTCCCTTTTCTCCACACCCTTGCCAGCATCTGTAGCTTTGGGATCTATGATGTGAGCCATTCTCACTGGGGTTATGTGGTATCTCAGGGTGGTTTTGATTTACATTTCTTTGATAATTAGAGATTACAAACATTTATTCATGTGTTTGTTGGCCATTTGTCCTCATGAGAAAAGATTTTGTTCATGTTTCTTGCCTAGTTTTTAGTGGAGTTGTACACTCTTTTTGTTGTTTTGCTTGAGTTCTTTATAGATTCTGGTTATTAACCCTTTGTCAGATTCCTAGAATGCAAATATCTTCACCCACTATGAAGGTAGTTCCTTTGCTTTGTTACCCATTGTACCCTAAGCTGTGCAGAAGCTTTTTTTTTTTTTTTTGAGACATAGTCTCACTCAGTTGTCCTGGGGTTGAGTGCCCTGGCGTTGTAGCTCACAGCAACCTCAAACTCTTGGACCCAAGTGATTCTTTTGCCTCAGCCTCCTGAGTAGCTGGGATGACAGGCGCCCACCACAATACCTGGCTATTTTTAGAGATGGGGTCTCTATCTTGCTCAGGCTGTTCTTGAACTCCTGAGCTCAGATAGTCCACCCGCCTCAGCCTCCTAGAGTGCTAGGATTGCAGGTGTGAGCCACTGTGCCCGGCCTGTGCAGAAACTTTTTAACTTACTCATGTCCCATTTGCTTTTGTGTGTTCTTCATAATTTTTCCCCAAGGCTAATATCATTAAGAGTTTTTATGCACACTTTCTTCTAGAGTTTTTATAGTTTTGCATTGCAAGTTCATTTTCTTTTTTTTTTTTTTGTTTTTTGTTTTTTGGCCGGGGCTGGGTTTGAACCCGCCACCTCCAGCATATGGGACCGGCGCCCTACCCCTTGAGCCACAGGTGCCACCCTCATTTTCTTTTTTGAGACAGAGTCTCAAGCTGCTGCCATAGGTGGAGTGCTGTGGCATCATGGCTCACAGCAACCTCACACCTGTGGTGCATATTACAGGGGTATTTGCGAAACTTGGTAAATGTAGAATGTAAATGTTTTGGCACAGTAACTGAGATAACGCCGGAAAGGCTATGTTAACCACTGTGATAAAAATGTGTCAAATGGTTTATGAAGTGAGTGTATGATGCCCCATAATCATATCATTGTATACAGTTATGATTTAATAAAAAAAAAAAACCTTGGGCTTAAGCGATTCTCTTACCTTCCAAGTAGCTGGGACTACAGGCACCCACCACAATGCCCGGCTATTTTTTTGTTATTGTGGTTGTCATTGTTGTTTAGCTGGCCCGGGCTGGGCTCAAACTAGCCATCTTCAGTGTATGTGGCTGGCGCCTTAACCACTGTGTTATGGGTACTGAGCCTCGTGTGTTAATTTTCATAGGTGGTGAGAGGTAAAGGTCTAGATTCTGTCTTTTACATTGGCTAACTACTTCTAGCACCATCCCCAGTGCATGCTTTTATTTGGTTTATCAAAGATCAGATGGTGATACGAGACTAGTTTCATCTCTAGGTCCTATATTCTGTTCTATAAATCTATGTGTTTTTATGCCAGTATCATGCTATTTTGATCACTATAGATTTGTAGTATAACCTGAAGATTGGAATGTGATATCCACAGATTTGTTCTTATTTTGTAGACTTTTTTTGGCTATTCAGGGATTTTTGGGTTCTATATGAAATGTGGAACTATTTTCAAGATCTTCGAAGTATGATGTTAGAATTCTAATGGGGATTGCATTATATCTATAGATTACTTTGGGTAGTTATAGACATTTTGACAATGTTGATTCTTCCCAGGCATGAGCATATTGGGTTCTTTCGTTTGTTAACATCCTCTGCTATTTCTTTTCTCAGTGTTTCATAGTTCTCTCTGTAGAGATCCTTCACATCCTTCCAATGTATTCCAGTTTTCTTTGATGCTACTATGAAGGGTATTATATCTTTGATTTGATTCTCAGCTTGCTTACTGTTGACATATATGAAGGCTACTGATTTTTGAACATTGATTTTATATCCTGAGATGTTGCTGCATTTCTTGATGGTTTCCAGAAGTCTCGTGTTTGAATTCGTGGGACATTCTAAGTATAACATTATATCATCAGCGAAGGGGGATAGTTTGACCTACTCTGTCCCCATTTGAATAACCTTGATAATTCTTCTCTTACCTCATTGCGTTGGCTAGGACTTCCTCCACTATGTTGAATGGCATAGTAATATAGCTATATATAGTAATGGCAGTAGTATATAGCTTCCTGTTTAGATTCTATGGGTATAATATCACTAAGAATATTAATGGTAATGTTCTTGTACAAATTCAGTTTTATTTCACATTAATAGAAATTATAAAATGATGTACATTTTCCCATGTTACAGCAAAATGTAATTTCTTACTGATTTGTATTAATTGAAACATGGTGTGTGTTCAAGTCAAATAAATGATTTATTAGATAATTGTTTTAAAAATTTAAGCTCTGGCTCGGTACCCATAGCTCAGTAAGTAGGGTGCCAGCAACATACAACGAAGCTGGTGAGTTCGAGCCCAGCCTGGGCCTGCTAAACAACAATGGAAACTGCATCCAAAAAATAGCTGGGTGTTGTGGCGGGGCCCTGTAGTCCCAGCTACTTGGGAGGCTGAGGCAAGAGAATCACTTAAGCCCAAGAGTTTGAGGTTGGTGTGAGCTGTGATGCCACAGCGCTTCTACCAATGGCAACGTAGTGAGACTCTGTCTCAAAAAAAAAAAAAAAATTAAGCTCAGACATTAAATGTATGGTTTCATTATTAATATTCTCTATAGTACATTACTAAATTATCAACATCCATTTATAAAAATGCATTTGTGGCCTCATATAGTGGCTCATACCTATAATCCTACCACTCTAGGAGGCCGAGATTAGGAGTTTAAGACCAGCCTGAGCTAGATTGATACCCTGTCTCTACTACAAATAGGAAAATTAGCTGGGTGTCATGGCAGGTGCCTGTAGTCCCAGCTACTTGGGAGGCTGAGGCAGAAGGATGGCTTGAACTCAGGAGTTTGAGGTTTCTGTAAGGCAACAGAATGAGACTCTGTCTTAAAATAAACAAACAAGAAAAAGATGCATTCATAAGAATTTTTTTCATAGCTGAATTATGGTGAATTTGGGCAAATTCATCTGACAATATCAAATCAACAAGGCATAACCATGCTCATATATAGCCTAACATGCATGATAGTAACAGACATAATCAGCATATGCAAGCAAATATATTGGATGTGTGAATTTCTGATACCTGTTAAGGCAGGTATCCCATATATTCCCTATTCATGGCCCATAAATCCCAATATATGAAGGAAACAAAAACAGAAATTGCCTTTCTGGTGTCAGGCATGAATGTTGTGAAATGGGACAGGCATGTTATTATCCCACATATACTAGGCCAGAGATGGGGAACCTTTTCATGTTAGAAGGCTGCATTAATTTAGCTGTAATCAAATAAGGCTTCATTCAAGAAACTTCATTTAGATTTATTTTAAAAAGTACATTATTTTATAAAAATCTAACCACTATGTACTTAATTAAAAAATGAAAACTACTTGTCAATTTTAAAGTTAACTAATCTTTTAATGACTATGTTTTCTCTGCTTTTTGGTGGAAAGTGTTTGACTATTTGGTTGTCGCATGGAGGTCTGTAGTTTTATTGATCCTCTAGATGGGTATCAGTCATTTGTGACCTTAAAGGCATCCTGGTTTGGTTTAGGGGGAACAATGTAGATTAATAGCAATAAGTGATTGAAAAGCAAGAAAGCAATTTGGGGGCATGTTGCCAAAGACATGGGTATTCTAGTGCATTTTTCCATTTTTCAATTGGATCTTTCTTAGCATCAAACAATAACATTAAACTCATTTACTGAGCTCGGTTAATTCCATCTGTATTTCTTTAGGTGGGTTGGTGATAGAGATCTACTAAGTGAGGCTGAAATGCTAATTTGAATGTGATGTCATGATTCTCAAAGTTAGTTAACCTTTATTGTAGTCTCCAATTAATAGGTCCATAACATCTGTGTAATTCTTTACATGATTCACATGTATCATCTTACTCATTAATGACCTTTGCTAACTACGGAAAAAGTTCATCTGATATTTCCTATTGAAGAAGTATTTTGAAAAAAGGTAGCTTTTTTAGAAATGCTTGGATTTTTTGCCACATATCATATATATACTTAGTTTTACCTTACAAAAATATTGAAATCATTTTGATTTGACATGTCACACAAATGCTGCATTCCTATAGAAATCTTTCAATAATTCACATTAGTCATTCTGTTCTTCATAAAATTTAACTATCCTTGATAAAGTTTTGGCTAACACCTGTTCCTGCAGTAGCCAACACAATTTAGAAAGATACAACAAATCCATACTGAATACATTATTCTTCAACTTTAGCATGTTGTAAAACTGATAATGCTGTGTTGCATTTGCACTAATAGAATTAATAGCAAAGTGTCACTTAAGATAGTAACATCAGCACAGAGATTTTGCTGATGCAAGCTACAGTGAAAAGAAATAAGAACATCTAGATTTGTTAATTTTTTTTTTGAGACAAGTCTTACTCTGTTGCCCCAGGCTAGCTTGCCATGGCATCAGCCTAGCTCACAGCAATCTTAAACTCCTGGGCTCAAGTGATCCTCCTTCCTCAGCCTTACAAGTAGCTGGGACTACAGGCACCTGCCACATCGTCTGGCTAATTTTTCTGTTTTCAGTAGAGACCGGGGTGGAGTGGAGTGATGGGAGTCCTCACTCTTGCTCAGGCTGGTCTCGAACTTCTGAGCTCATGCAATCCACCTACCTCAGGCTCCCAGAGGGCTAGGATTATAGGCGTGAGCCACTATGCCTGGCCAAAAATAAGATAATTTACAATTTTCAGTCCTCATTAAAAAATCTATTTTCTTCCTTCAGTGTTTTCTTGGTCTTCTTTGACATAATGGGCTATTAAATAGAATTTAGAAATACTGTTGAGCTATGCAACTATTCACTAATTCCACTTCAAGCAGAAACACAGTGCACCTCTGTGAACAGCTGATAACAGACTGGTATACTCAACCCCCATAAACTCATGACAGCCAGCCTCATGTGGTATTGGTGCCAGTCAGGCGTGGCAAGGTAGAACTAAATCATGAGTGTAGCAGCCATTGATTCAGCCCTTATGGCATACTAATTTCTAATTGTGTTGGTCAATCTGGGAGGATTATTTTGTTGAAACTTATTTTATTCTTTGGTATTATAAATATGTTAATTTAAAAAGTAAAAAAATGACAAAAATTTATTAACAAAAACAAAAGGATTTGTTCTATAAAATTTGGATTTCATTTAAAAGCTGCATTTAAGGATATAGGAGGACACATGTGGCCTTAAGGCAGTGGGTTCCTCACCCTTGTACTAGGCCCTGTCCAGAACAGTCTTTGGATTAAGAAAGATGAGTTAGATCTCATCCTAAGGATTTGTGAAGATGGTTTTTGGGATTCTCTTATAGTCCTGAGCCTGTGTGTATGTTGTACCTTGAGCTATGATTTTGTTTTCTATTATTGGCTTTGTCTCTGTTTCCTCAGAGTTCCTTTCTTTAGTTTGTTTGGTCTGTCTTCTGATGGTAGAGATTTCTCTCAAATGTTTTTTTTTGTTGTTGTTGTCGTTGTTATTATTGTTTTTGAGACAGAGTCTCACTACGTCGTGCTTGGTAGAGTGCCTTGGTGTCACAGCTCACAGCAACCTCAACCTCAAACTCTTGGGCTTAAGTAATTCTTTTGCCTCAGCCTCCCAGTAGCTGGGGCTACACACAATGCCCAGCTATTTTTTTGTTATTGTTATTATTGTTGTTTTTAGCAGGCACTGGCCAGGTTTGAACCCACCAGTCCCGGTGCATGTGGCTGGCTCCCTAACCACTGAGCTATAGGTGCTGAGCCTCAAATGTTTCATAAAGCTTATTTGTTCATATTTAATAGTAAAGCACTAAAATGATTGAAAACTTGTGTAAGTGAGCAGAACTTGTTCATTGTTGTATCTCGATGTTACATTGGGGAACTTCCCAGATGACCATGTCATTTTGCCGAAGAAGAATTTCCTTGTTTCCTGCCTAGAAAGAGAACCAGTAGGGTTGGTGTTTTCATGTGTGCATACATGCATGTGTGTGTTTATGTATTTATTATAAGGAATTGGCTCATAGGCTCATATGATTATTGAGATTGGAAAATCTAAAATCTGCAAGGTGGGCCATCAGGTTGGAGATCCAGGAGAGCCAATGTTCTATTATAACTAGGAAGAGCTGACATTGCAGTTAAAGTTCAAAGATAGTCTGCTGAAGAATTCACGCTTTCTCTGGAGTGAATTCAGGCCTTCAATTTATTGACTGAGACCTACTGACATTATGGAGGGCAATCTATATTACTTAAAGTCTACTGATTTGTTAATCTTATCTAAAATGCCCTCATGGAAACACTGAGAATAATGTTTGACCAAGTATCAGGGCACCCTGTGGCCATTTGGCATGTAAAATTAACCATCATTGATATATACCAGGCTTCTGGCACTCTGGGACCTAAGCAGTGGAAAGGAGTGAGTTGTCTAAGTCCATGTTCATCTTCTGAGGGTAAAGCCCTAATGTTTTGCCAATGTAATGAAGGAATTTGGGGTTCTAACTGCTTCTTATGTAGGCTATCAAGCAATTGTCCTATTTCCTGTCCCTCTTATATCCCCACTTCTCAGAGATGTTGGGTCCCTCAAATTCCTGAACCTTTCTGGGAATTCTCAACCATGAATCTGCTGCTTTTGAGGCTTTTTCTGTTGATGCTTCGGTTTCATTTTCTTTCTTCTAACTTAGTTGCTGTTTGCTCATCTTCATTCTATTATAGTTCCAAAATCTTATTTAAATTTCTCATTTGTTGTTATCTCCCTTGTTCATTTTGAACTTGTGGTTTATGCCTTTTTCATTCCTTTACTGTCTTTTTTAATGGGTCACATATGTTCAATATATCACATTTAACTGGACATCTCTCCTTTACCTCTTTAGGGTTAACTTTTAACAACAAAGATATAGTTAACTAGACAATAAATTCTAAAGGTATCTGTTCTACTAAATAATTTGTTCTCTAAAAAAACATTCTAACTTAAACACTGATACTCATCGATAATGGGTATACAGAGGTCAAAAGATACTTTTAACATAGATAAACTGGGTCATTTTGATTTTAATAACTTTAAGGAGCTGTTATAAAATAGGAATACTGTATTTCTAAATCCCATTTGCTGCCTTACTTTGTACAGTATTCGAGTCTATAAAATTTTAGTATAATACAGCAATTTGATTACTTCTTGGAATTCATTTTAATGGTACGCTTTCTCTGGGATAGCCAGATATATAAAATACAGGTATCTAGCTAGTATTGATGACTTCTTTCATTGTGAAGTTAGTGTTTTTGTTAAGACTTGTTTTGGGCTGGGTGCGGTGGCCTATGCCTGTACTTCTAGCATTCTGGGTGGCCACGGAGGGAGGATCCCTTGAGATTAGGAGTTTGAGATTAGACCAGCCTGAGTAAGAGTGAGACCCTATCTCTACTAAAAACAGAAAAATTAGCCTGGTGTCATGGCAGGTACCTGTAGTTCCAGCTACTTAGGAAGCTAAGCCAGGAGGATGGCTTGAACCCAGGAGTTTGAGGTTGCTTGTGAGCTATGATGCTATGGCACTCTAGCCTGGGCAACAAAATGGGACACTCTCTCTCTCTCTTTCTCTCTCTCAAAAAAAAAATAGATTTGTTTTGGTTATATCAGAGCTGCTTGACTACTACTGCATACCAATTGTGATTTCCTGGTTAATTTTCCAAGAATTATGATAATCAAGTATTATTAATATTTCATTTGCTCTATATTCTTGGCTTCCCTTCTGGTCCTACCTCCTTGATGTCTAAATTAAGAACAAGTAAACTTAGAGTCCTGGATATCCTTCCAGTGAAAATAAGCCATGCTATTCTATTAAGTATGACTGGTATGCCTAAGTTATAGGTACAAAAGAAGACAAATAGGAAAAGAAGAAGGGAGCAAATATTAGTGCAAGGAAGAATTGGAAAAGGTTATAAAAGAGAAGATCAGAAGTTGGGAGGGGGTTGATTAAAATGTCTGATTACTCATTCCTTTATTTTCTGTAGCATCTTTCTGTGGCTTTTAGTGAAATTAAGGCCTGAATAAATGTTTAGTCTCAGGTTATGTTTTTGTTATTTTTTTCTTATTGATATTTGTTTTCTCAGTTTATTAATGGCCACAAAATAGAAAATGGCAAACTTTTATTTTATTTCAGGGAATGCAGCCTCATCTCCAGGCTTTGTTGTCGCTGTATAAGTTCTTTGCTCCTACCCTGATTTCTGTATCTTTGCCTGTAAGAAGGAAGGTAAGGGAGTAAGGAGAGATAAGTCATTGATATTGAAATGTTATTTTTGGTAAAATTAGCTTAAACATTTGGGCTAAAGTGTTTACAACCTACTATTTTAAGACCTAGTATCATGGCACTATTTGAGGGAAACTTTTGGGAGGATTGGCACTTCATGCTGACCCCATTTGAAATGATATATTTAAAGAGATTCTTGATCAGGAAAAAAAAGCTTTAAATAGATTTGTATGGCTGTAAACAGTTCTGTAATCTATGTACTTTTAATTAATGAAGAGTTTTAGACTTTACTCTGACTTATGGGTACTTACTCTCTTGTATTTTATGTCCAAATTTGTAGATCTATTTTAAGAATTCAGAGAATCTTTGGAAGATGGCTTTGGTTGCTGTAAGGCAAAGAAACCAGGGACCTTTTCCAGAACCTCTAAAGCAGATGTTAGGTCCAGCTAATGTTCATCCTCTAAAAGGAGTAAGTATCTAAACCCCAAATGATATATATGACTTTCTTTTATTAAATCCAAATAATCATTTGTGTAATAGAGGAAAGTACAGATATTTAAATATATTTTAATTACCTAGCATTCTGTGTAAACAACATTCGTGTTCCATTAATTAAAACACATTAACAACTGCTTTTGTACTTAAAGTTAATTGATGAATTGTTTTATCTTTTTCCTTTTTTTCATTTCAGATTAATATGAGGACATAGACAATTAGGTTGCATTGTTTGTATTTGTTAGGTAAAGTTCAAGTTGTAGTTGTGTTCCTCACTTAAGAGGTGTGTTGTATACCCTTACTTGTGCCTGTTAGGCAAGAGCTTATCAAACCCCCTGTCCCTTCTCGCCTCCCCTTCCCCCCTTTGAGTTTAATTGTGCTTTTCTCTTGTGTGGGAGTGTATTTGTCTGTCTACTGGTTTCATATTACTTTTTGTTTGTTTTTGAGATAGAGTTTCAATCTTTTGCATTGGGTAGAATACCCTGGCATCATAGCTCACAGCAGCCTCAAAGTCTTGGGCTCAAGTGATCTTCTTGCCTCAGCCTCCTGAGTAGCTGGGATTACAGACAGGCATGTGCCAACATGCTTGGCTTGTTTTTTTTTTTTTTTTTTTTCCTGTTTTTAGTAGAGATGGGGTTGTGCTCTTGCTTAGGCTGGTCTCGAACTCCTAAGCTTAGGTGTTCCACCCTCTTCAGCCTCCTAGAGTGCTAGGAGTGTGTGAGTAACTACACCTGGCCTTAAAAATTCAGTGGGATTGGGGGAATCAAATGGAAAGTCTACTTTTAGTTCTTTGAGGATTTGCTGTACTTCTTTCCAAAGAGGCTGTGTTAGTTTGCAGTCCCACCAACAGTATAAAAGTGTTCCCTTCTCTCCCATATCCTTGCCAGTATCTAGCTTTGGGACCTTATGATGTGGGCTATTCTTACTGGGGTTAGGTGATATCTCAGAGTGGTTTTGATTTGCATTTCTCTGATGGTTAGGGTTATCTTTCTCCTTTAGAGATGGAATTCGCACCCAGTTATACCAGTGCTCAATTCTAATAACTACGCTAAAGAATGTGGAAGAAAAGAGATTAATCTTTCTGACTGTTTGGGTAGCAGTGGATCATTTCCACTAGAACAACTGCAAAGCTTCCCTCAGCTCTTAAAGAACATTCATTGCTTAGAGGTATGTGACTATGTGACTGGAACATGTGCTTATTTTGTTTTCTATTTGATGTTTATGGCTTTGATTTTTGTCATATGTTTCTTTTTTTTTTTTGCCAGGGCTGGATTTGAACCCACCACCCTCGGCATATGGGGCTGGCGCCCTACTACTTGAGCCACAGGTGCCACCCGTGTTTCTTTTTTTCTTGAGACAGTCTCATTATGTCGCCCTTGTTAGAGTGCTGTGACATCATAGCTCACAGCAACCTCAAACTCTTGGGCTTAAGCGATTCTCTTGCCTTAGTCTCCCAAGTAGCTGGGCCTGCAGGCACCTGCCACAATGCCTGGCTATTTTTTGGTTGTAGTCGTTGTTTGGTAGGGCCAGGCCGGGTTTGAAACCGCCAGCTCCGGTGTATGTGGCTGGCGCCCTAGCCGCTGAGCTATAGGCACCGAGCCTGTCATATGTTTCTTATATGATGATTTCCTTGTTGCCCTGACTGATTTCACTTTTTGGATACTTGCTGCTGACCAGTTGTTCTCCCTTTGCAGCTGCCTTCTCAGATGGGCTCAGTGCTAAACAACTCTCTGCTGCTTCACTATATTAATTGTGTCAGAGATGAGTCAGTTTTACTGAGACTCTATTACTGGTTGAGTCAAACATTACAAGAAGGTAAGAGTTGATACTTGAGAGAATTGAATGAATGAGGTAAAAGCATTAGGTGAATGAAGAGAGAACAAAATAGTTTACATATGGGTTTCTATTATATGGAGGCCAAATTCTAGTCTTCATATGCTATAATTATTTCTGTGGTAATCATTTATTCAGACTATGAATTCTTCTGTTAAAATTTTAAGGAAGGGGTGAGTATTTCATGAGGAGAACCCCCCGGGCAATTGAAGCAGCTTCAAAAATACACTACTGGGACTTGATCAAACTAAAAAGCTTCTGCACAGCTAAGAACACAGTGAGCAGAGCAAGCAGACAGCCCTCAGAATGGGAGAAGATATTTGCAGGGTATATCTCTGACAAAGGTTTAATAACCAGAATCCACAGAGAACTCAAACGCATCAGCAAGAAAAAAACAAGGGATCCCATCGCAGGCTGGGCAAGGGATTTGAAGAGAAACTTCTCTGAGGAAGACAGGCGCACGGCCTTCAGACATATGAAAAAATGCTCATCATCTTTAATCATCAGAGAAATGCAAATCAAAACTACTTTGAGATATCATCTAACTCCAATGAGACTAGCCTATATCACAAAATCCCAAGACCAGAGATGTTGGCGTGGATGCGGAGAAAAGGGAACACTTCTGCACTGCTGGTGGGAATGCAAATTAATATATTCCTTTTGGAAAGATATATGGAGAACACTCAGAGATCTAAAAATAGATCTGCCATTCAATCCTGTAATCCCTCTGCTGGGCATATACCCAGAAGACCAAAAATCACAACATAACAAAGATATTTGTACCAGAATGTTTATTGCAGCCCAATTCATAATAGCTAAGTCATGGAAAAAGCCCAAGTGCCCATCGATCCACGAATGGATTAATAAATTGTGGTATATGTATACCATGGAATACTATGCAGCCTTGAAGAAAGATGGAGACTTTACCTCTTTCATGTTTACATGGATGGAGCTGGAACATATTCTTCTTAGTAAAGTATCCCAAGAATGGAAGAAAAAATACCCAATGTACACAGCCCTACTATGAAACTAATTTGGGACTCTCACATGAAAGCTATAACCCAGCTACAACTTAACAATAGGGGGAAGTGGGAAGGGGGGGGGTGGGTAGAGGGAGGGGAATCGGAGGGATCACACCTGTGGTGCATATTACAGGGGTATTTGCGAAACTTGGTAAATGTAGAATGTAAATGTTTTGGCACAGTAACTGAGATAACGCCGGAAAGGCTATGTTAACCACTGTGATAAAAATGTGTCAAATGGCTTATGAAGTGAGTGTATGATGCCCCATAATCATATCATTGTATACAGTTATGATTTAATAAAAAAAAAAATTTTAAGGAAGCAAGAAAGGAGGGGACATTGTTAAAGAAATACTGATGGATGACCACCCAAGCTCAATGGGTGGCTCTAGTTTGATGTCTGTCACAATCCAAGGCCTCTTCATCTTTGTGCAGAAACTTGTTGTTAAGTCCCCAGAGTCATAGGGTTAATGCTAATCAAACTCAGAAGAGACTAATGTGTAAACGAGCCTGTCAATTTATTAATGATAATACTATGTAGAAGTAATTCTTCCTGGTAACGAAAGTGCTCATGTCTGCCAACTAGAATATCCCCTCTCTGCTATCAGCCTTTATGTGAGCCAAATTTATCACTGGAAAATTTCTTTTTTCTTTCTTTTCTTTTTTTTTTTTTAAGACAGAGCCTCAAGCTGTTGCCCTGGGTAGAGTTCTGTGGCATCACAGCTCACAGCAACCTCCAGCTCTTGGGCTTAGGCAGTTCTCTTGCCTCAGTCTCCCAAGTGGCTGGGGCTACAGGCGCCTGCCACAATGCCTGGCTATTTTTTGTTGCAGTTTGGCCTGGGCCAGGTTTGAACTCGCCACCCTTGGTATATGGGGCCCAGTCACTGATCCCACAGATGCTGCCCATTTTTTTTTTTTTTTAAGAGTGTCACTATGTCACCCTTGGTAGAGTGCCATGGCGTCACAGCGTATAGCAACTTCAAAGTCTTAGGTTTAAGCAATTCTCTTGCTTCAGTTTCCCAAGTAGCTGGGACTACAGGCGCCCCCTGCAATGCCTGTCTATTTTTTATGGCTGGGGCTGGGTTCGAACCCACTAACCACAGTGTATGTGGCTGGCGCCATAACCGCTGTGCTACGAGCACTGAGCTTTTCTTTTCTTTCTTTCTTTCTTTTTCTTTTGAGACAGAGTCTCTCTCTGTTCTCCTGGGTAAGTGAAGTGGTATCATAGCTCACAGCAACCTGAGACTCCTAGGTTCAAGTGATCTCACTGCCTCAGCCTCCTGAGTTTTGAGACTACAGACGGTGTGCCACAGCACCTGGTTGTTTTTTTCTATTTTTAGCAGAGATGGGATCTTTTTCTTTTTTTTTTTTTTTTGTGGGTTTTTTTTGGCCGGGGCTGGGTTTGAACCCGCCACCTCCGGCATATGGGACCGGCGCCCTACTCCTTGAGCCACAGGCGCCACCCAGGGGCCTTATTCTTGCTCCGGCTGTCCCAAACTGCTGGCTTCAAGCAATCTTTCTGCCTTGGCCTCCCAGAGTGCTAGGATTACTGATGTGAGCCACTTTGCCTGCCCTTCTTCAAGTGTTTAAAGGTTTTTTTTTGTTGTTGTTGTTTGTTTGTTTTTGGTTTTGGGACAGAGTCTCACTTTGTCATCCTCAGTAGAGTGCTGTGGTATCATAGCTTACAGCAACCTCAAACTCTTGGGGTCAAATGATTCTTTTGCCTCAGCCTCCTGAGTGACTGGAACTATAGGCGCCCGCTACAACACCCAGTTTTTTTTTTTTTTTTTTTTTTGTAGAGACAGAGTCTCACTTTATGGCCCTCGGTAGAGTGCCGTGGCCTCACACAGCTCACAGCAACCTCCAACTCCTGGGGTTAAGTGATTCTCTTGCCTCAGCCTCCCGAGTAGCTGGGACTACAGGCGCCCGCCACAACACCCGGCTATTTTTTGTTTTTTTGGTTGCAGTTTGGCCGGGGCTGGGTTTAAACCCGCCACCCTCAGTATATGGGGCCGGCGCCCTACTCACTGAGCCACAGGCGCCGCCCTCACACCCAGTTATTTTTAGAGAGGAGTTTTTGCACTGGCTTAGGCTGGTCTTGAACCTCTGAGCTCAGCCAATCTACCTACCTCAGCCTCCCAGAGTGCTAGGATTACCGGCGTGAGCCACCACACCCAGATAAAGTTGGTTTTAGTTGGTTCCATGTGAGCTCTACTTCTGAGTCTATCTTTAGATAGAATATGATGTAATTTATTAGATTCCCACTTACTAAATTCATACTTATATTATATGCAGCTCACCCTAAGTGAAGTTTAAGGTATACTCAAACTTTTAATTCATGTTTATAGTTTTCTGATCATAGTCATTATATGTGAATTTTACCATTTTTTTTTTCATTGTAATCTTTCCCCTATACGAAATTATTAAGGAGTTTCTCAGTGTCACCTTAACATACTTGTTATAATCTACAGGGTGAGTTGGCTAGGATGTATGAGACTTAGGACTTTTTTTATCATTTGTTTGTCATTTATAGTGATAATTATGTTTTATGTAGTTTTATTATTTTACATTCAGATGTTTATATTTACTATTTCTGCTCCAGAATGCATTTGGTACAAGGCAAATAATTATGAACATGGAAAAGAGTTTGCCAGATTTCTGGATACTATCATCAGGGCAGAGTGCTTCTTACAAGTAAGATTCTACTTGCTTCCTGTATACTCTACCAGTCTTTACCAAAATTTATGTAGAAGTGCATTGAAAACCTTTTTTTTTTAGTACCTGACATCTTTTGTAAACAGTATTTGCTCAATTTTAAACTTATTGTAAATAGAAGTGAGTTGCACTGTTATATTTGAAGAAAGACTATATTAAATCATGCAAATAGAAGGGAAAGTCCTGTAATTTAAGAGAACAAACTAAATGTAAAATTGAATGTATGTGATTAATTGAATTAGCTAGTAGAGTAAATCTAATAGGGTCACTGCTTGTGTTTTTTGATCAATAAGCATTTTTTGAGCATTAGTTATGTTTCAGCCCAGTCAACTAGTTGGTCTTGGTAACCCTGAGTTTTATTTTATTTATTTATTTATTTTTTTGTAGAGACAGAGTTTCACTGTACCGTCCTCGGGTAGAGTGCCGTGGCGTCACACGGCTCACAGCAACCTCTAACTCTTGGGCTTACGCGATTCTCTTGCCTCAGCCTCCCGAGCAGCTGGGACTACAGGCGCCCGCCACAACGCCCGGCTATTTTCTTTGTTGCAGTTTGGCCGGGGCTGGGTTTTGAACACGCCACCCTCGGCATATGGGGCCGGCGCCCTACTCACTGAGCCACAGGCGCTGCCCCCTGAGTTTTATTTTATTTTATTATTATTATTATCATTATTATTATTATTTTTAGAGACAGAGCCTCCAATTGTCACCTTAGGTAGAGTGCCATGGCATCACAGCTCACAGCAACCTCTAACTCCTGGGCTCAAGCGATTCTCCTGCCTCCGCCTCCCAAGTAGCTGGGACTACAGGCGCCCGCCACAATGCCTGGCTATTTTTTGGTTGCAGCTGTCATTGTCGTTTGGCGGCCCTGGGCTGGATTTGAACCTGCCCTCAGGTGTATGTGGCTGGCGCCTTAGCCACTTGAGCCACAGGCACCGAGCCCCTAAGTTTTATTTTAAGCTGCAGCTTAGGCATTAGCACCATTGGGAAGCTTTCATGTATCACCCCAGTGTGGGTTGGCTTCTTATGCTATGGGCTCCCATAGCTTCCTATGGTTACTTCTATCATGTCACTTTCAGCATCTAATTTTTCACACATTATGAGCTCCCAGGAGGCAGTATCCATGTCTAACTTTTTTCATGTACAGGTATTCAGCTTGATACCTAGTATAAAAGAGATGCTTAATAAATTTTTGTGAAGTGTTCCAGTGGCACAATTGGTTAGTCCGTGGTACTGACAGAGTAATAAATTTTTGTGGAATAAATCTTTTTTTTTGAGACGGAGTCTCATGTTTCCCTCAGTAGAGTGCCGTGGCGTCTCATTTCACGGCAACCTCAAACTTTAGGGCTTAAGCGATTCTCTTACCTCAGCCTCCGAAGTAGCTGGGACTACAGGCACCTGTCACAATGCCGGGCTATTTTTTGTTGCAGTTGTCATTGTTGTTTAACTGGCCTCGGCCGGTTTCAAACCCACCAGACTTGGTGTATATGGCTGGCACCGTACCCACTGTGCTACAAGCACTGAACCATTTGTGGAATAAATCTTAAGGATTTGGTGTGAAATCATTTAATTGGAACTTGGGTTTGGATTATAGTAGTAAAGATAAAGGGAGGAATCTATGTTGACTTTTAGATTTCCTGCTTGAGAGATGGATGACATTCACTGAGTAAAGGAATATATGAGGAGCAGGCTTGGAAGGAAAAATATGTTTAGTTTAAGAGAGGCCTGTGGAACGTTTATTAATTAGTAAGAGGTCATATCCAGTAGACTCTAGATAATGAGTCTAGAGTTCAGGAAAGAGATTTGGCCTAAGATACAGATTTAGGAATCTTCATGGTAAAGTTAATGATTATAGATATGTTGTAGATGAGATTGTTCAAAGAATTCATGTCATGAAAAGAAGGTCTAGGATTGAGTCCTGGTGTATGCCACTATTTAAGATTTAGGGTGATAAAGGAAAAAATAAAGAATCCCTGGATCCTGGATCCTCACTCTGGTTTGGTGGAAATGTAAGCAACCTAGGCACTCAGACCTCTAAAGATGGAGCTGGTCAGCCCGGCATAGTGGCCCACGCCTATACTCTTAGCACTCTGGGAAGCTGAGGCAGGAGAATCTCCTGTCTCTACAAAAATAGAAAAACTAGCTGGGTATTGTGGTGGGTGCTTATAGCCTCACATACTCAGGAAGCTAAGGGAAGAGGGTTGCTTGAGCCCATGAACTTGAGGTTGCCATGAGCTAGCCTTTTCTTTTCTTTTCTTTTTTTTTTTTTTTGCAGCTTTTTTTTGTGGCTGGGGCTGGGTTTGAACCCGCCACCTCCGGTATATGGGGCTGGTGCCCTACTCCTTGATCCACAGGTGCCGCTCAGCTGCTGTGATCTAGCTTGATGCCATGACACTTTAGCCCAGGACAACACAGTAAGACTCTATTTCAAAAAAAAAAAAACAGGGAGGCAGCACCTGTGGCTCAAAGGAGTAGGGCGCCGGTCCCATATGCCAGAGATGGCGGGTTCAAACCCAGCCCTGGCCAAAACTGCAAAAAAAAAAAAAAAAAAAAAGGGAAAAAAAAATGGAGCTACTCAGAGTTTGGATTTGGTCTATGATCTCTAATGAAATTCTAGCTCTATTATGTAACATTGTATGCATTTAATTGACTATTCAAATTACTGCATATACTCCCAAATAATAAATGTCATTTATTTTAAAAATATTTTATAACTTGACTTTTTACCTTCTTTTCAATTGACAAAGTTTTATTATGTTTGAAAACTATATTGATAAAGATAATGTATGCAAATACTAAGCATCTCATCCTTTTGAGGGGGAAGAAGTCTGGCACCTAATGTAAGGTTCTCTTACATTGAGAAAAAATTAGTCAAAGAGTGACACAGCTATAGCAGAAAATAAACTGGTTGGCAGGGAGTGGTAGCTCAACACCTGTAATTCTAGCACTCTGGGAGGCTGAGGCGAGTTGATTGCCTGAGCTCACGAGTTCAACCAGATTGAGCCAGAGCGAGACCCTATCTCTAAAAATAGCTGGGCATTGTGGTGGGTGCCTGTAGTCCCAGCTACTTTGGAGGCTGAGGCTAGAGAATCGGTTAAATGCAACAGTTTGAGGGTTCTGTGAGCTGTGAAGCCACTGTACTCTACCCGAGGGTGACAAAGTGAGACTGTGTCTCAAAAAAATAAATAAATAAAATAAACTGGTTATTTAGAGAGCCATTATGACTGAAGAGTTCCATAGGTTTTACTGTCCACTTGTGTTATAGGAGGGGTTTTATTCCTGTGAAGTGTTCCTGTATAAGAGTATTCCTCTCTGGGATGGCCAGTGTTGTCGGTCACAGTTCCTTCAGCTTCTGAGCTGGATTCCTTTTAGTAACTTCTCTGGTATGTATCATGGAAATTTTGAGTCATTTAATTTCATTTACTGTGAATTAAAGGGATTTTGATTTATCTTTTTTATTTCCTAGAGGTGAAACCACTTCTGTTTGACCAACTAGCACAGCTGTTCTTTACATCAACTATTTATTTCAAGGTAAAAAAAAACTTACTTAGATTCTATAGGAAATATTATTCTGTTGTTGGTGGTATATCATTCCAAACTGCTATTACAGCTGTGATTTTCTAACAGGATTCTTTTGGGTCTGGGTTTTAAGGTGCTATACCAATCAACTCAAAGTTAATGTAGAGAATTTTCTGGGTTGTGTGTGTGTCTGTGTGGTTTTTTTTTTTTCTTTTTTTTTTTTTTTGAGACAGAGTCTCACTTTGTTGCCCCTGGTAGAGTACTATGGCATCAAAGCTCACAGCAATCACAGATTCATGGGGTTAAGCCATTCTCTTGCTTCAACCTCCCGAGTAGTTGGGACTACAGGTGCCTTCCACCACACCTGGCTATTTTTAGAGATGGGGTTTTGCTTTAGCTCAGTCTGGTCTCCAACTCGTGAACTCAGGTGATCCGCCCACCTCAACCTCCCAGAGTGCTGGGATTACAGGTGTGAGCCATGGTGCCCAGCAGAATTTTCTTTTTAAGATGTTGTCATGTCACATATAGTTTTCTGGAACTATTTCCACTTGTAGCAAATGGAAAAAGTGAATGAACAAGTGGAAAATGCATATTAATAACAATGAACTGGGAAATAGTTCACTGTGGTTTATATTTTTGTAGCTATGTTTATTCATTTCACAAATATTTACTGAAGACCTACTATATACTAGATATACTTGTTGAATGTAGCCGTGACCAGAACAAACAAAACTCCCTGTGACATTTATGTTATATATTTATAGTACATTTTTAGGCTGGGCGTGGTAGCTCACACCTGTAATCTTATCGGAGGCTGAGGCGAGTGGATTGCTTGAGCTCAGGAGTTCAAGACCAGCCTGAGCAAGAGTGAGACTCTGTCTCTAAAAAACTAGCCGGGTATTGTGGTGGGCGCCTGTAGTCCCAGCTATTCGGGAGGTTGAGGGAAGAGAATTGCTTGAGCCCAAGAGTTTGAGGTTGTTATGAGTTATGACACCATGACACTCTATCCAGGGTGACAAAGTAAGACTCTGTCTCAAAAAAGAAAAATTGTACATTTTCTGCTAATAAAATTGTTGTAACCATATATGAGATAAAATAGGTTGCAATTTTTGGAGTGGTCTCCACAAAGACCTCTATGGCTTCCAGGAGTTCTACCTAAATGAGTTTGAGATCTGTTTTCTTATAGAACGTTTCTTTCTTTTCCAAAAGGACAGTATAAGTAATGTTTCTTTTACAACCTTTTAACCTTAAATCACTTACTGTTGGCCAAATTTATAGAAAAATATGTTGTCCTGGCTAGTGTTTGTCATAATTGAATGGTACTTTATTAACTACCTATCACATTCACTTTTATTTGTGGTCTATTTATATTGCTTTTAGCTTTTACTACCTACCCAGTACCGTCATTCACATGACAATACACATCAAAACTCCTAGCTAATAAATTCTCAGGGATTTCATTTTGCAGTTTTTTTGTGCTTCTATTCCAACTTTCTAATTAGGTTATTCTTTATTTCTTCTGTTATTCCACCAATCTAAAGAGCTGTCTATCTATCACATTAGGTTGGCCATAGGAAATTACCATTTTTTTGTAGGTAAAAGATGGTTGAAGATTATTTGTTATGGTTCACCCTAATATGCATGTACATATTTATACATACATGTATTTGAAAATGAGGAGGGTAGGGAGAGGAAGGAAGGAAGGAAGGAAAACAGATAGTCGGTTAAGGACAGAACTCAGGAGAATACACAGGATTTAATTCGCAGACCAAAAAGGAGGAGAGTTTGAAGGAAACTTAAGAAGGAATTGTATAAAAAGAACCTGGAAAATAGTAGTGCCAAGGAATCAAAGGGAATGTAGCAAACAACTTTTGCATGGGAAAAGCCCCACAAACCAACTGTAACATTTTTGTTTTGGAATGTTAATTCTCCAATTTTTGTCCTTATTGATTTACTATATTTTATATAGTTGAAACATAATGGACATACATTTAAAAATCAGAATACAAAATTAACATTGCATACTAATTTCCATATTTCTACATGATCTTCATAATATTTCTAATAGTGGCATCATAGTCCACAGAGTACCAGAATTTATTTAGTCATTTCTCTATTATTATTTCCTATTTGTTTTTGTTCTTTGAATAGACAACTGTCATGAGAATCTTCGTAATGCAGATTTTTTTTTTCCTTAAATGATTTTATTGGCATACATTACCAGAGGTGAGATTATTAGATGAAAAGAAAGGGTTTGAATGTTTTTAGGATCTCAATACATATTGCTATTCCTTTGCTAAAGGGGTTGCACTGCAGGTTTTTGTTAAGAAGGATATAATGGATTGAGCTCTTAAATAAGAAAGGTCTAGCAGTCATAGAAAAAGAGTTGGAGGTTGGGAGATGATACTAGAGTAAGGGAGGCTAGGTAGGAGGTTAAAATAACCTCAGATGTGGAGGCCTGCTCTAGGGTAGTTAGAATGGGATTGGAAAGGAAATGAATTAGTAGGACATTTTGAAGGAAAAAAGTTGATAGGATTTGGTGACTGGAAATAAAGCATGAAGGATGCAACATGACAAAGCTTTCTAGCTTGAAATAGTAAAGGAACTAGGGATATTTTGCCTGGGGGAGGGAAGACTAAGATTTTCTGATTCCCTTCAAATATTTGAAACATTGTCATATGGAAGAAGAAGGTCTATGTATGGCTGCAACGGAGAATTAGATATAGGCAGTATCTTATAACAGGTAGAGCAGACTAAAAATGGAGTAAAGGACTTTCAGAGGCAGTATCTTTCTTGACAGTAGAGTAGATCAGGCAGAGGTTTAATGGCTATCTACTAGAGGTATTTATGTAGAAAAGGTTGACATGTAGGGTAGAGCTGTGTTTTTCAGCCTTTTATTAAAAGCCCATATCCCCTTCTCATAAAGACTCATACTTTCCTTTGATTTGCGGGTAGGAGTAGGGTGGGTGGATGAGTATATAAAAATTTTTGTTTCCTAAATATAGCATGTAATATTGAATATTTTTTCTAATAATAAAATTCTCTGGTTGACACTGAAGTGGACTATTGTTTTAGATGATTCCAGAGTTGCTTTCAAAAGTATTTCTAACCTGAATGTGAGGTGCCATTCTCTAAGAAAAGTATTAATTAAACAGTTCTGTGAAGTGGCAGTGAATACCCTACCACTGGAAATGTTCAAATAATAGCTAGGACATTGTTTGTAAAGGATATTTAAGAAAGGTTTTCTGTATTAGATTTTGGGGCGGTATGGATTTCTTTTGAATTATAGTCATAAATGCTCTGGATAAATTTTTGTCATGACTGTATCTTTTTGTATGTGAATGAAGTCCTGGGAAATCAAGGCAAAGCCTGAGAAAGGAAGACTTAGATTGTTTGTTTTCTAAAATCACAGAAGATAAGATAAATTTATATGAACATCAAAAAAGGGAATAAATTGTAGTTGTATATTACAAGGTGAGAAGAATTGGGAATTCATCTATAACAACTTCAAAGGTTCTCTGAGAGGGGACAATAAGGATGCTGTTTTTATTTGATGATGATGTATTTGCCATAAATGAATGTAATTTAGAGAAAAGTCTGTCCTTGGCTAAGTTGGGACAGTCCTTTTGAGATATGTTTCTTGTAGTGAAAATGGCAAAATAAACTTACATTTGCATGCATCTGTTTCCTGGAGACTGATCATGTTGGAGACTGATCATGACTGTTGTTTGTTCTGAACGCTATTATGTCTCAGTGGTTTCACAAATCATTTTTCATTTTGCCCCCTCAGTGTAGTGTTCTTCAGAGTCTGAAAGAGCTGCTGCAGAATTGGCTGTTGTGGCTTTCAAGGGATATACATGTGAAACCTGCGATGAACAGCCCTCTGTGAGTTATCTTACAATCCTCCACAAGAGATGATCTACACAAAAATGTTTACATGTATTTGATAGTGTGGCATGAGACCTCATGTTTTCATGTAAATACTTAGTAATACTTTTCTGAAAGTTTTTTTTGTTAACTTGCACTGGTCTTCCCCATAATCTTGAGGAAAAGTTTAGTTCTCTAAATTGTTATTATATAAATCAGAAAGCAATTCTTTAACCTCTAAATGACTTATAAAAGTTAAGACAGTACTTGAGAGAGATGAGATTAGAATTTGCAACTTTGACTTCCATTCAGTTTAACTCATGCTAAAATTTATTTTCATACGTAAAGTCAACTTTAATGACATCTAGAAAAATTTCTAAGATTATTCTGTACAATTGTGTTTCTATATTCCTCTGGTATATTTTGGTTATATTCATTAATTTAGCTTGACTTTGAAGTTTCAAAAAAAAAGAGTCCTGAATTTCTGTTAAATGTGTTTTACCTTTAAGAAAAATTGAAAAGTTTAATTTTGACAAACTGCATGATTAGATTGTTTTTAGTCTTTTTACTTAAAATCTTTGGCTTCAGCTGGGTGAAGTGGCTCACACTTAGAATCCTAGCACTCTGGGAGGCTGAGGCAGGTGGATTGCCTGAGTTTAAGACTAACCTGAGCAAAGTGAGACATTGTTTCTACTAAAAATGGAAAAATTAGCCAAGTGTCACAGGGACCTGTAGTCCCAGCTACTCGGGAGGCTGAGGCAAGAGGATCCCTTGAGCCCAAGAAATTGAGGTTGCTGTGAGCTATAGGGCCACTGAGTGAGACTCTGTCTCAAAAAAAAAAAAAAAAAAAAAAAGAAATCTTTGGCTTCTCCTATATTCTATTATCAGTCATATTATTTTGTGGTGTTTTTTTTTTTTTTTTTTTTTTTTTTTTTTTTTTTTTTTTTTTTATTTTTGGCCGGGGCTGGGCTTGAACCCGCCACCTCCGGCATATGGGACCGGCGCCCTACCCGTTGAGCCACAGGTGCCGCCCATTTTGTGGTGTTTTTAAAACCGTATGTCATATGGCTCAGTGCTCAGTGGTTAGGGCGCTGGCCACATGCACAGGAGCTGGCAGGTTCGAACCCCGCCCGGGCCTTCTAAACAACAATGACAAATAGCCAGGCATTGTGGCGGGTGCATGTAGTCCCAGCTACTTGGGAGGCTGAAGCAAGAGAATCTCTTAAGCCCAAGAGTTTGAGGTTGTTGTGAGCTGTAGAGGGCGACATAGTGAGACTCTGTCTCAAAAAAACAAAAACAACAACAAAAAAATTTATGTCATAGAAAATTACAAATGTAATCAAATGTAGGGAAAATAGTGTGGTGTTACACTTATATACTTGCCATCCAACCTCAACGTTAAGTCATCATGCTTTTTTGTCTGTAACATCCTTAACCTTCCTTATAGATTATTTTATTTACTTATTTATTTATTTATTTTTGCAGTTTTTGGCCGGGGCTGGGTTTGAACCCGCCACCTCCAGCATATATGGCCAGTGCCCTACTCCTTTGAGCCACAGGCACCGCCC
Organism: Nycticebus coucang; assembly: GCF_027406575.1. Lineage (NCBI taxonomy): Eukaryota > Metazoa > Chordata > Mammalia > Primates > Lorisidae > Nycticebus > Nycticebus coucang. The sequence continues at coordinate 111,455,422 of NC_069804.1, forward strand.
CCTTATAGATTATTTTTAAGCAAAACCTAGATGCCATTTCAAGTAAAGATGATACCATTATGATACCTAAAAAATTAATAATTCTTAATATCTTCAAATATCTAACCAGTGTTCAAATTCTCTTTAGATTTGGTTGCAAATAGCTGGTAGTTAGCTTGGTTAAAAGATTAGCCCATGCTCATTTTTTAAAAAATGTCAAAATAGAGTTGAAACCTTCATAGTTTACCTCCTCCTTACATTGACCACCTCCCTAAGTTAACCTAATTTTTGTATACTGCACATGCACCACATGTAAGTACCCATTACAGTAGGCCTAGTTCCTTATCTTGACCACCTCCATCTGTTAACCAGTTTGTTACAGTCCCTTGGGGCAGTCAATTTATAGAGGTTCTACTGTATTAAGGAGGTAAAAATGTTTTTCTTATATGGATAGCTTTTATAGTGCTTAAGTCAGGGCTATTTGTTTGTTCATTGTATCTGATAAATTTTTACCCCTCCCTTCCTCCCCACACACTCTATTTTTCCATATATTCTTATCCTTATAGTGATTTTCTCCTTTGGTAGGAGAATGTAGAATAGAAGCTTCTTGAGAATAGCTTGGAAAATTGTTTTTAATTCTTCATATTCGTTATTACATTGTTTTTATATGTGTCTGATCACTATTGGAAATGGGAGGCCAGGTGCAGTGGCTCACAGCTGTAATCCTAGCACTCTGGGAGGCTAAGGTCAGGAGTTTAAGACTAGACTGAGCAATAGCAAGACTGTGTCTCTGCAAAAAGTAAAAAAATTGGCTGCGTATGGTGGCATATACCTGTAGTCTCAGCTACTCAGCATGGGGCAGTGAAGCAGGAGGATAGTGTGAGACAGGGAGTTTCAGGTTGCATGAGCTATGCACGATCAAGCCACTGCTGCACTCTAGCCAAGTGACAGAGACTCTATCTAAAAAAATAAAGGAGGGGAAGGAAATGGAGCATTTAATGGATAGTGAAAACATCTTATAAAGCTGTGCCTTTCATAGTGTGGCCCTTGAACCAGCACCATCAATATCACCTGGGAGCTTATTGAGATGCAAATTCTTCAGCCCTGCCCTAGATCTATTGAAATAAGCTCTAGAGCAGGGGTCCTCAAACTGCCGCCCATGGGCCACATGAGGCGGTGTGATTGTATTTGTTCCCATTTTGTTTTTTTACTTCAAAATAAGATATGTGCAGCATGCATAGGAATTTGTTCATAGTTTTTTTTTTTTTTTTAACTATAGTCCAGCCCTTCAACAGTCTGAGGGACAGTGAAATTGGCCCCCTGTTTAAAAAGTTTGAGGACGCCTGCTCTAGAGCAGTGGTTCTCAACCTTCCTAATGCCCAATGTATTTTCTTTGTTACAAAGGGGTTGCGACCCACAAGTTGAGAACCGCTGCTCTAGAGGAAGGGTCCAGAAATCAGTTTTAACACTTCCATCATTTTAGTGTAAGCTAAAATTTGAGAACTACTGTTATAAAGAAATTCCACTTAGATATTTAAATTCTTCTACCTAAATTACATTAAGAATAGTATGTTTGAAATGGCTTTCCTGCAGCATTCCCCTGCTTTGTGCTACTGAGTCTGGACCTAGACTTATTCATTTCTATCTCTGAATAAAAGATTAATGAAAAAAGAATAGTATGTTTGCATCTATAATCTTTGGTCAACTTGAAATGTAAGGAATTAGATTCCTTAACAATTTCTATGTTATCATTTCAAAAATGTTAGGATCGGCTCCACGCCTATAGCTCAGCCACTAGGGCACAAGCCACATACACTGGAGCTGGTAGGTTTGAATCCAGCCAGGACCTGCCAAACAACAATGACAACTAAAACCAAAAAATAGCCAGGCGTTGTGGTGGGCACCTGTAGTCCTAGCTACTGGGGAGGCTGAGGCAAGAGAATTGCTTAAGCCCAAGAGTTTGAGGTTGCTGTGAGCTGTGATGTCACAGCACTCTACCAAGGGTGACAAAGTGAGACTCTGTCTCAAAAAAAGAAAATGTTAGGATCATTCTTTTACTAGTGTCATAAACTAAGGGAGAGCACTTAAAAAGGAACTTTGCTTTTCTAAAATTCTTAAAGAAAATAAATAGACATACATCTAGGTAAGATTACATGTTAGAATAATATTTAGCATTACATAGTATACTTCTTAGTCATTCCTTTTATTTTAGAGCTATAGGTATAATGCCCTATGTCCATTATATGACCAGATGCCATATGCTTGTCAAAAAGGAAGTGAATTGTACTTACAGATCACAAGAAGAGAAGGGTAGAAAACTATTTTCAACAAAGGTTCTCCAGGGAGCATTTCTGGTTGTGACAGTGACTGGGAAAGAGGATGCAATCATCATGTAGTAGGTGGGAACTAGGGATGCTCCAAATGTTGCAGTGTTTGGGGAGTAAGAGGCTGTACTGAATCGTGAATTGTTTCTTCCAAAATGCTAATAGTGTCCTCTGGAGAAACATTTCAGAAGAAGCTATTCTGAGCAGTCGTTTATATTATTTTCAGACACATTTGCCTAGTTTTGCCAAAAATAATAGTTAAGATAGTTTTGCAAATAGCCAGCTGACTATGTAGGTGCCTGCCTACTTGAAAGGTTTCCTAATTCTTCCCTGCTTTCTCTGGCACTGAACCTTCATGGTGGAGACAGGTATACTGGTAATAAAAAATAAATACAAGTCATGTTGAAACCCTCTTATAATGGCAAAAGTCAAACATGACTTGAGTATTACAAATTTAATAGTTCTTTGTTTTTTTTTTAAATGTGTATACATTCTTTTAGCATCCCGTGCATGTGTTTATTTATTTTTCCTTGTGCATAACCATTGTTGAGGTATCAATAGGAAGGTAAAGCTATGCATTTACGTTTGTAGGTCTTCCTAATCCATTTACCAGTTTATTGAAGGACAGGATTAGTTAGATGGATGGATTGAACTAATTATACCCATGTGTGGTTTTTTGTTTTTTGTTTTTAAGAAATAGGGTCTTGTTTTGTCACCCAGGCTGAAGTGTTCAGTGGCATAATTATAGCTCGCTGTAGCCTCCAACTCCTTGGGCTCAAATGATCCTCCTGGCTCAGCCTCCTTTTTTTTTTTAATTGAGACAGAGTCTCACTGTGTCATCCTCAATAGAGTGCTGTGGCGTCATAGCTCATAGCAACCCTAAACTCTTGGGCTTAAGCGATTCTCTTGCCTCAGCCTCCCAAGTAGCTGGGAATACAGGTGTCCACCACAAAGCCCAGCTATTTTTTTTTGTTGCTGTTGTCATTGTTGATTTTAGCAGGCCTGGGCTGGGTTCAAACCTGCCAGCCTTGGAGTATGTGGCCGGCGCCCTACCCATTAAGCTATGGCTGCCACCCATGGCTCAGCCTCTTGAGTAGCTAGGAGTCCAGGTACATACCACCATGCCCGGCTAATTTTTACATTTTTTATAAAGGTGGGGTCTTGCTATTTTGCCCATGCTGGTTTCGAACTCCTGGGCTCTAGTGATTCTCCTGCCTCCCAAAGTGCTGGGATTATGAACATGAACCACTACACCAGGCCCCATGTGTGTTTTAAAAACCTCTATTAATTGATTTGGGGAGAATGAAAGATGCCAAAAATTTTGCTAATTCACCTTTAGGATTGAATTGAATGGTAGTGAAAAAACATGTAAATTTTTTGAAACAGACTTTTACTTTGTCATCCTTGGTAGAGTGCTATGGCATCATAGCTTACAGCAACCTCAAACTCTTTGGCTCAAGTGATCCTTCTGCCTCAACCTCCCAAGTAGCTGGGACTGTAGGCATGTGCCACAATGCCTGGCTATTTTTAGAGTTGGGGTCTTGCTCTTACTCAGGCTGTTCAAGCAGTCCACCACCTCAGCCTCCCAGATTACAGGCACGAGACACTGCATCTGGTCCAGTAAGAATATTTTTAACAGCGTTTCAGCTCAAGAATCCAGGCAAAACTTGGTTTCAATTTGTGTACTGTAGGTTTCTTTCAACTAGTGTGTTGCAATGTTGCTGACAATGTAGAAAATAATTCCTAAAGACATTTTAATGTTTATTCTTTTAAACTGCTTGTGTTTTGGTAGAGATTAATTAGTTCTCATTTTTTCCTAATTTATTGTCCATTTTTGTTTTTATTTATTTATTTCTATACAGAATCTCATTTTGTCACCCTTGATAGAGTGCCATGGTGTCATAGCTCATAGCAACCTGAAATTCTTGGGCTCAAATTATCCTCTTGCCTCAGCCTCTCAAGTAGCTGGTACTACTGGCCTCCACCACAACACCAGCTATTTTTAGACAGAGGGTCTAATTCTTGCTCATGCTGGTCTCAGACTCCTGAGCTCAAGCACTCTTCCTGCCTCAGCCTTCCAGAGTATGATTTTTTTAAATGGTTAATTACCGTATACATAGGATCACTGATAGTTTTCAAAATTCCTATTAACTGTTTGCTATGTATTGTTCTGCTTTAGCTTGGAAATTGTGAGCAATTTTGCTACTCTGGGTCTGATTGTTATGGTTTCTTACTGCAGTAACACAACTTTGTGTGGATCCATGAGCTCTTTGTCTAAACTGATTGACTACGTAGGATGGCTGTCCACTATTGCAATGCGCTTGGAGAGCAACACTACTTTCTTGCTGCACTTTATTTTGGATTTCTATGAGAAGGTAGTACCTTTTGTGATGACTGTCCATGTTACTGGCCTGTTATTTAAATTTAATGTATACCACTATGCTAGGATCTTCTTAGCATAGTTAAAATAACCTCACATTTTGAAGTTAATAATTATTGTCTCACCTGAATAACTGACTTTCATAAAACACATTGGAAAAACAAATGAATGTTTTGGACCTAGGTACCACTTTAATAGACACAGACCTGTAATAATGCTGGCTCTACATAGAATTCTATTGTTAGTATTACATTTTGTTCATTCATTGTACATCCTCAATCTCTGGAATAAAAACAAAAATAACTTCTAGTTTTTTCAGATTTCCACTTTTGTCTTTCAACTACCTCATTTCCCCTGGTACCTAGTACCATTATGATGCTGATCCTCTTCTGTTGTTTTATACTATTTGACCTGGATAGAAGTACCCATTATAATCTTTTCCTGGCTTCCTCTCTTGACTAAGATGTAGTTGTCTTTTGTTACCAATGTGTATTTGCTTAGAAGCATTCTCCTTTGTTTTCCAGGTTGACAATTAATATGATAAATATTTAGGGGACTTGAGGAGAAAGATATGCTCCCTTCTTCTACATTGTCCCCTCAGCTATAAGACCTCTCCCTAGAAAAAGAAAGATGTTAATAATGGTCTTCTGGTAATAAGATTGATGTTGGTGAGGTATATTTTAAGCAGGCTGTAGTTACCTGTTCTTTGTTTTCTTTTGAAACAAAGTTTTACTTTGTTGTCCTTGATAGAGTGCTGTGGCATCACAGCTCACAGCAACCTCAAACCCTTGAGCTTAAATGATCTTCTTCCCTCAGCCTCCGAGTAGCTGGTACTACAGGTGCCCATCATAATGTCTGGCTGTTTTTAGATCTGAGCTGTTGCTGTTGCTCAGGCTGGTCTCGAACTCCTGAGTTCAAGCGATCCACCCACCTCAGCCTCCCAGAGTGCTAGGATTACATGCCTGAGCCACTGTACCTGGCCTGTAGTTTACTTGTTTTATCTGGGATAAGGAAGGTCCAAATCGAGCATTATTGCTTATCTTATACTAATGATTCTTTGGGTGAACTTGGTTGGGGAGTTCTAGAATATAATCTGTATGCTGATGTTATCATTCTTCTCAAAAGGTATGTGATATATATATAAATTATAGCCTTCCATTAGTGGTGTTGTTTCCTCCTGGAATCTTCTATCCTGCACTCCTCAGCCTGGATGCCAGTATCTTGAACCAGCTCTGTTATATTATGCACAGGTACGAAGCCTTTTGCCATTTTATTAAATAATATATTATAATTCTGTCTTCATCTTTCAACTATACTACAGTAAAAATTCCTATTCATCTTCTGCCAGGGCCTGTGGAAACAGGAAACATGGTATTAGACATGATCTTCCAATATGGGGCTGTGATAGCTGTGTTGTTTTTAAATCCCTCACTGCTGTGATAATAGAATAAAATGTTGATAGTAAAGATCTGTTGTACAGTAATACTTTATCTTAAAGACAAATTAGTCATTTGCTGACAACTGATTTAAGTGTACATAATTTCTCTGGTAAAAACATTCTTGGGGAGATAAGGGCAATTATTGCCAATTATATAAAACTATATTATTTCTGATGTCCTCTAATTCTTTCACTTGTAGACTAAAATTATTCTTTGTAATCCATAAATGTAGACCCTTTTGGCATACCATTTGTAGGACTACGTTAAGGTTAAATTGTTATAAAGCTAATTAAGAGTTCTCAAATAGGAAAAAAATGTATTTGTTTTTGGTTTTTTTTTTTGCAGTTTCTGGCCAGAGCTGGGTTTGAACCCTCCATCTCCAATATATGGGACCAGCGCCCTACTCCTTTTTTTTTTTTTTTTTTTTAAGAGGCAGAGTCACTTTGTCACCCTTGGTAGAGTGCTGTGGCGTTACAGCTGACAGCAACCTCCAGCTCTTGGGCTTAGGTTATTCTCTTGCTTCAGCCTCTCAAGTAGCTGGGACTACAGATGCCTGCCACAATGCCTGGCTATTTTTTTTTTTTTTTTTTTTTTTGAGACAGAGCCTCAAGCTGTTGCCCTGGGTAGAATGCTGTGGCATCACAGTTCACAGCAACCTCCCAACTCCTAGGCTCAAGCAATTCTCCTGCCTCCGCCTCCCAAGTAGCTGGGACTAAAGGCACCTGCCACAACACCTGGCTATTTTTTGGTTGCAGCCGTCATTGTTTGGCGGGCCCAGGCTGGTTTTGAACCCGCCAGGTGTATGTGGCTGGTGCCTTAGCTGCTTGAGCCACAGGCGCTGAGCCTTGGCTATTTTTTTGTTACAGTTTGGCTGGGGCCAGGTTTGAACCTACCACCCTTGGTATATGGGGCAAGCACCCTACTTACTGAGCCATAGGCGCCACCCTATATTTCTAAATTTATCCTTTATTACCTTTTTTTGTTTGTACTTTTGGCTGGGGCTGGGCTTGAACCCACCACCCCCGGTATATGGGGCCAGCGCCCTACTCCTTGAGCCACAGGCACTGCCTATTACCTTTTTTTTTAATACTGTAAAAATGTTCTGCAATTGTTCTGTAATGATGACTGATGTCTTCTGAGCCTCTGTTAATTTGTTGTTGTTGTTGTTGAGACAGGGTCTCACTCAGGCCTGGGCTAGAATACAGTGGCCTGATCATAGCTCACTGTAACCTCGAGCTACTGGGCTCAAACAATCCTCCTGGCTTAGTATCCCAAGTAACTTGAACAACGGGTTCATCCCACACTTACCTAATTAAACTTTTTTCTCGTATGAGACAGAGTCTCATTCTGTTGCCCAGGTTGGAGTGCCATGTTGTCAGCATAGGTCACAGCAAACCCCAAACTCATGGGTTCAAGTGATTGTTCTGTCTCAGTCTTCCTAAGTAGCTGCAACTATAGGCACCTACCACAATGTCCAACCAATTTTTCTATTTTTTTTTGGAGACAGAGCCTCAAGCTGTCGCCCTGGGTAGAATGCTGTGACATCACAGCTCACAGCAACCTCCAACTCCTGGGCTCAAGCGATTCTCCTGCCTCAGCCTCCCAAGTAGCTGGGACAACAGGCACCCGCCACAATGCCTGGCTATTTTTTGGTTGCTGCTGTCATTATTGTTTGGCAGGCCCAGGCTGGATTTGAACCCGCCAGCTCAGGTGTATGTGGCTGGCACCTTAGCCACTTGAGCCACAGGCGCCGAGCCCAGTTTTTCTATTTTTAGTGAAGATGGGGGTCTCCTTCTTGCTCAGGCTGGTCTCAAACTGCTGAGCTCAAGGGATCCTCTCACCTGGGCTTCCCGGAGTTCGAGGATTATAAGCATGAGACACTCCACCTGGCCTAAATGTTTTTGTTTTTTTTTTTTTTAGAGATAGGGTCTTGCTATGTTGCCCAGGCTGGTCTTTAACTCCTAACCTCAAGCAGTCCTTCCATATTGGCCTCCCAAAGTTCTGGGATTAGTAGGTATCTGCCACCTTGCCCAGCCATCTGTTAATTTTTTTAATACTGAAACAGTAAGAACATTTTTTTCATTGTTTCTTTTTTATTCAGTCAAGTACATATCTTAATTATACAAGTTATCAAGCCTCTATTTTTATTCTTTGAGGAGAATGTACCACAAAAGTTTAAAAACTTTATCTAGACCAATGGATACTTTTGTATGTGTATATTTGCATATATTTTCATTTAAAATGTACATTTTTGTTTATTGTACATTTCAGACATTATATGCAAAGGCATGTTAAATGTTTCATTCTTTTTGTTCTTTCTATTAGGTATCATAAAAATCTGGCTGCTATAAAGAAAAATAAGTTGCTTCAAAAGGTATGAATGATAAACCTCTGTTAAATCACTGTTATTTAGAAATTGAGCCAGGTATGGTGTTTTACACCTGTAATCCCAACACATTGGGATTCGAGGCAGGAAGATCATTTGAGCTCAGGGAGTGGAAACCAACCTGGGCAACATAGTGAGACTCTGTCTCTACAAACAATTAAAGTATCCAGGCATGGTGATCCTAGCTACTTGGGATGCTAAGGCAGGAGGATCACTTGAGCCTAGGAGTTGGAGGCTGCAGCAAGCTATGATCACACACTTGTACTACAGCCTGGGCAACAGAGCAAGACCCCATCTCTAAAAAATATATAATAAAAATTGAATCTAGCTATATAAGACCTGTTGGGAATAAGAAGGAAAGGGAGAATAGGTGATGATAACAATTTTATTTGTTTTCCCTTAGGCAAAGCCGCAGTTTAGTTTCAGCAGCAAAACCTATAAAGAGTTCAATCACTACTTGGTAACCATGGTTGGTTGCCTGTGGACATCCAAACCTTTTGAGAAAGGAATATATATTGAACCTGAAATCCTGAAAAAAACTGGAGTAGCAGAATATAAAAACAGTTTAAATTTGGTTCATCATCCTTCTCTACTGAGTTATGCTGTTTCCTTTTTGCTACAGGTAAGGATATTTAAATTTTTTAGATTTTATATGGTAATATTTTGATGGCATATTTGAAATATGAAATGTCATAAATTTAGTGTGTTTGAATTGCAAGATGTGTTGAGCAATTTTTTTTTTTTTTTTTTTTGTGATTTTTGGCCGGGGCTGGGTTTGAACCCACCACCTCCGGCATATGGGACCGGCACCCTACTCCTTGAGCCACAGGTGCCACCCTTGAGCAATTTTTTTTAAGTGTCAAGTAAAGTTCGGTTATTGTGCTGGCATCTGGGATTCTGTTAATTTAAGTAAGTTTCTGTCCTCTAAAAGAGCTAAGGCTTATAGCAGACTGTAAACAAATCCCTACAGTACAGTGTGGCAAAATGAAAAAAGGTACAGGAATGAGAAAGACGGGGCAGTTATTAGCTCAGTTCTGCTTAGGTACAGGTGGAGCCAGGTAAAGAAACACTTCATATGAGTATAAGCTCTCATAAAATCCTCCTAGACAAGATAGAAAATGTTATCTAGATAATATTAGCTGAAGACTGCAGATTTAATGGATTGATAACAATTTGTAGGCAGGTAGGTGGTGGTGGGGGTAATGAGTGGTGTCTTTTTAGGACTTTATTCTTAGCCCTCTCATTTTCAACATTATCAGTGAATTGGAGAAAAACTCAAATGGTATCCATCTCAAAGGCATGGATGACACAACAGGGTGGGATTACAAATCCTCTGAAAAATATATGTATTCATAATTCCCTTGACAGACTGGAACAGTGAGAAATTTCACAAAATGAAAAAATAATATACAGGGTAGAGAGATATTCCTTAAATGTTAAACATATGTATACAGTCAACCCAGCAACTGTAGTGAACAAGACACATCTGGGTGTTACCCTTGTAAAATTTACAGTCCAATCAGAGAGGCAGTCATTAACCAGACATCTTAGAAGATACAATGATGAATATTAAAATTGGAAAATACAGAGGACAGTGAAACGATATAAAGGGGCACTATGTTTAGGCTTTGCAGAAATGACACATTGAATTTTTGAGCTGATGAACATGAGCTTGCCAAGACAGGAGCAGAACTTGAGGAATAATATAGAGATGCAGAGCAAAGATAGTTACAACAGGCATCAATAAACATTTTTGTAGAGGAACGGATTGTAAATATTTTAGGTTTTGCGGGTCATGTGGGCTCTGTTAAGACTACTCACCTTACCATTGTAATGTAAAAACAGTCATAGACAATACACATGTAAACAAGTGACCATAGTTATGTTCCAATAAAAATTCATTTGTAAAAATAGGCATTGAGCTGGATTTGGGCTTTGACTCTTGTGTTAGAGCCTGTCATATTTGAGGAACTTGAAGTACAATTATAGGGCTAGAGCAGTATATGATTCTACACTGACTGAGGAGCAGAATTGTCCAGGATCCTTTTCTAAAATGTACATCCTTGGTTGCTCTTATCCTGAGACTCTTGATTTAATAACTATAGGGTGACATTCAGGATCATCTTTTTAAATATGATAGCTTTGGTACACAACAAGGTTAGAGCTTTTCACCCTGTGAAGCCTTCTACCATGTTATGACACAGCACCAGAAGCCAACCAGATGCAGATACCTCGATCTTGAACTTCCACCCTCCAGAACTATACTAAGTACAAGTCTTTTATTTATAAATTGCCCAGTCTCAGGTATTCCATTATAGCAACAGGACACTGCCTAGCCCATCACCTATTCTTGCAGGTTGTCTACTTTTCCTATTAATCTTAGCATATTTTTCATAGTTATTTTAAATTGCTGGTCTCATGGTTCTAAAATGTCTTGTCATTTGTGACTGATTCTGTTTCTTGCATCTTCTCTTCGGGGTTTTTTTTTTTTTTTTTTTCTTGCTTGCTTTCTAGCCTGCTTTATAGTTGTTTTGTTGTTGAAAACCAGACATGACATATTGAGTAATAGAAACTGAGATAAATTGGTCTTTATTGTGAGAGATTATGTTCATGTGAGTAGGAGTTGTACTACATTTATTAAAGATGAAACAATATTATACTTGGGTACTTAGAATGATGTATTATTTTTAATAAAGTTGTATTTTATATAATTGTATTATTCACCATATGGTATTTTTTATGTATAACATTGATATGCTTGATAAAATTAATACTAGTCTTGTCAGGGTATAATATAATTTGCTGTAATTATAGGCATCAGAAACTTCTGTCTTTTCTAGAGTTCTTGTATTTGTATATTTTGTTGTCTTTGAGTTTTCATAGAAACTTACTTGAATAGGGTCTGAGCTTTGCAGTTCTATTAGCTGTAATATTCTGTCTTGCAGAAGCCTTGTGAATTCGGTGAAGGGGGAGAATTCCATAATTGTATGATTAAATCTCAATCTTTTAGTAGGCCTGTGCCCCTGCGATGTGACCTAGTCACTTCATATAATATGTTTTATTATATAGGAATACATATTCACACTTGAGAGGCTAAAAAATAATATAAAAGTAAAATTTATAAAGAGAAAATTAAGAGCCACTGGGATAGACTATAACATGGTAAGAGATGAGGTTTTGAAATTCAGTCAAAGATCAGATACTGAAAAAAGTAATATATAGTCCTCCAAAAACATATTGATTGATTTCAATATTTGAATAAAGACTGTTTTTTAACTACATAGAAGAATTTCAGAAGCAGTATACTTTAGTGATTTTTTTTGATATTCCTTTTTTCTTTTTCTTGCCTTCATAATAATTTCATTTATCGTACAGTATACAAAAACCTGTTTTAAATTAGTAATACTAATATTACTGTTAATATGAGGTTAATTAGTGAAATTTAAAATATGTTCAGTTCTTCCCCCTACCCCCCAGACCAAATCCTTCTAAAAATGCACAGTACACACTCTATTTTACATGCTGTTAGGTACATTTATTTCAGTCTGTTTTCATGTTTTAGAGATTACTTTTTCCTTTTAAATTTAATTTTATTCTTGAAATACATAAATCATTTATATGATTCCAAATTCTAAACTATGAAAATCTCATTTTTTATCCTTGCCTCCTCTACCTATATTCTGCCTTGAGGTAGCCATTTTTATTACTTTTTGTTTTTACCATCCAACGCTTCCTTTATTTAAACTTCATAAATTTTGTTTATAATCCGTATCTGATAATTGCAATATCTGAAGTTTTTGTGTGTTTCTGTTGCCTGCTTTTTCTGCTGCTGCTTTCCCATACCGTGTGGATGTGTTTTCTTTTTTATGTGCGTGTTATGTATACTTAGGAGTGGGAATGCTGAATCAAATGGTAACTCCATATTTAACTATTAGAAGAGCTTCCAGACTGTTTTCCAAAGTAATTCCACCATTTTACATTCCCTCAAGCAGTATGTGAGGGGTCCATTTTGTCCACATATTTTCCAACACTTGTTATCTGTTTTGTCGTTCTAACCATCCTAAAAGTATGAAGTGGTATTTCATTGCAGTATTGATTTGCATTTCCATCATAGCTTTTGGTGTTTAACATCTTGTGATTAGCTTATTGGCCATTTGTATATATTTTTTTGAGAAATATCTATTCAGATCCTTTGCTCAGTTTTTAATGAGGTTATTTGACTTTTTATTGCTGAGTTGTAAGTATTCTCCCTATATTCTGGATACAAGTCCCTTATCAGATGATTTATGAAAGTTTTCCCTTATTCTTTTTTTTTTTCCCCTTGACTGGAGTTTTTTTTTTAATTATTAAATCATAGCTATGTACATTAATGCGATCATGGCCCTTATTCTGTAAGTTGTCTTTTCACTTTATTGTTAGTGTCTCTTTTTGGTGGCTTTTTTTTTTTTTTTTGAGACAGGGTCTCAAGCTGTTACCCTGGGTAGAGTGATGTGACATCACAGCTCATAGCAATCTCAAACTCTTGGGCTTAAGCGATTCTCTTGCCTCAGTCTCTCAAGTAACTGGGACTACAGGAGCCCACCACAGTGCCTGGCTATTTTTTGGTTGTATTTGTCATTGTTGTTTGGCAGGCCTAGGCTGAATTTGAACTTGCCAGCTCTGGTGTATGTGGCTTGCGCCCTACCCACTGAGCTACAGATGCCAAGCTTTTTTTTTGAGACACCCTGGATAGAGTGCTGTGGCATCATAGGTCATAGCAACCTTTAACTTGAACTCAAGTGATCCTCTTGCCTTAGCCTCCCAAGTAGCTGGGACTACAGGTGCCCACCCCATGCCTGGTTAGCTTTTCTACTTTTAGTAGAAATGGGAGGGTGTCACTGTTGCTCAGGGTGGTCTCGAACTCTGGAGCTCAAGCCATCCACTTATCTCAGTCTCCTAGAGTGCTAGGGTTATGAGCATGAGCTGCCATGCCCAACCTTATTAGTGTCTTTTGATTCACAAACATTTTTAATTTTGACAAAATCAAATTTATAATTTTTTCTTTTATGACTTGTGGCTTTTTATTTCAAAGCTAAGAAAATTAAGCTCATGGGTAAAGCCTCAAGGAGTAGGGCAGCAGGTTCAAGCCCGGCACTGGCCAAAACTGCAAAAAAAAAAAAATGCATATGTATATGAAAATTAAGATCATGAAGCCTTATTCTTGTATTTTGTCTAAAAGTTTTATAGGGTTTTTCTCTCTCTCTCTCTTTTTTTTTTTTGGAACAATTTAAATGCCCTTTAATTGATAAATATAGGGAGGTGGCATGGTCAGTAAAGTGTCCCATCACAGCATGAAAAGGCCAAGTACTGTGCTTCCAGATTGCAGCCCCATTCTCAGTCAGCTCAGTCCCTTCTCCAGGTCCATGGAATTATGGGTTGGTTGGTTTGTTTGTTTGAGACAGAGTCTCATTTTGTCACCCTCTGTAGAGTGCTGTAGTGTCATAGCTCACAGCAACCACAAACACTTGGGCTCAAGCAATTCTCTTGGGGTTTTTTCTCTTTTTTTGTGAGACAGAGTCTCACTCTCACCCTGGGTAGTGTGCCATGACATCATAGCCCACAGCAACCTCAAGCTCTTGGACTCAAGTGATCCTCTTACCTGTCTCCCGAGTAGCTGAGACTGCAATGCCTGCCACAACGCCTGGCAGGTTTTTCTATTTTTATTAGAGGTGGTGGTGGTGGTGGTGGTGGTGGTGGTGGTGGTGGTGGTAGTGGTGGTGGTGGTGGTAGTGGTGGTGGTGAGGTGTCGTGTCTTGCTCTTGCTCAGGCTTATCTTGAACTCTTGAGCTCAGGTGCTCTACCTGCCTCAGCCTCCTGAGTGCTAGGATTATAGGCAGTGTGCCTGGCCTATTTAAGAGTTTTATAGTTTTAATTCTTATGATTACATTTTTGATCAATTTTGAGTTAACTTTTGTATATGATGTGATACAGGTTTCTACCTTCATTTTGTGTGTGTGTGTGTGGCTATTCAGTCCCTTGTCCTGGCATCATTTGCTGAAAATGCTGTTCTTTCCCCCGTTAAAATACCTTAGCACCCTGTCAAAAATCAGTTGACCATAGATGTATGAACTCTTGATTCTAATTTGATATATAATATATGTCTATTCTTACGTGAGTACAACACTGTCTTTATTAGTATAGGTTTTTAGTAAGCTTTGAACTTGGGAAGTATGAGTTCTATAATTTTGTTCTTCTTTTTTTTTTTTTTGGCCAGGGCTGGGTTTGAACCCACCACCTCCAGCATATGGGACTGGCGCCCTACTCCTTGAGCCACAGGCGCCACCCCAATGTTTGTTTGTTTGTTTTTTTGTAGAGACAGAGTTTCACTTTATTGTCCTCGGTAGAGTGCCATGGCGTCACACAGCTCACAGCAACCTCCAACTCCTGGGCTTAGGCGATTCTCCTGCCTCAGCCTCCCGAGTAGCTTGGGACTACAGGCGCCCGCCACAACGCCCGGCTATTTTTTTTTTTTTGTTGTTGTTGTTGTTGCAGTTTGGCCGGGGCTGGGTTTGAACCCGCCACCCTCGGTATATGGGGCCGGCGCCCTGCTCACTGAGCCACAGGCACCGCCTAATTTTGTTCTTCTATTTCAAGGTTGTTTTGATTGTTCTTGGTTCTTTGTTAATTCCATGAGTTTTAGAATCAGCTTATCAGTTTCTACAAATAATCCAGCCAGGTTTCTAATAGGTAATGCCTTGAATCTGTGGATAAATTTGGGTACCATTTTAATATTAAGTTCTCCAATGCATGAACATTGAATGTCTTTCCATTTATTTTTGTCTTCTTCAGTTTTTTCAGTAATGTTTTATAGTTTCCAGAGTATAAATTTTATATTTCTTCAGTTATATTTCTTTCTTTTTTTTTTTTTTTTTTTGAGATAGAGCCTCAAGCTGTCACCCTGGGTAGAGTGCTATGGCATCACAGCTCACAGCAACCTCCAACTCCTGGGCTCAAGCGATTCTCCTGCCTCTGCCTCCCAAGTAGCTGGGACTACAGGTGCCTGCCACAATGCCCAGCTATTTTTTGGTTGCAGCCATCATTGTTTTTTGGCGGGCCCAGGCTGGATTCAAACCTGCCAGCTCAGGTGTATGTGGCTGGCGCCTTAGCTGCTTGAGCCACAGGCACCGAGCCTGTTATATTTATTTCTAAGTATTTCTTGATGCTAGTATAGATAAAATGGTTTTCTTAATTTCATTTTTATAGTAGCTTATTGCTACTATATAGAAATATAATTGACTTGTGTATATTGAGCTTACATTCTGCAACACTGTTGAACTCATTTATTAGTTTTTAAGGCTTTTTAGGAGATTCATTAGGATTTTCTATGTGTAAGATTATATATTCTGAAAATAGAGGTAGTTTTATTTCTTCCTTTATGAAAGGTGTAAAGGTGCCCAGAGATGAGGCCACAGAGATGTTCAGGCCAGGTTTATTGAAAGGATAGGGTGACCCGCTTGAGCAGTGCAAAGAAGGTGTCTGTGTCCGGGGAGGTAGGGTTAGTTAGAGACCCCTTTTATATGGAGCTGTAGAGGGGGTGGCAAATTACATAATTTGCCTGGAAAGTTAGGATCTTTTGGCTCGAAATTCTCATGGGGTAGGCTAGCCAGTTACTTTGTGTCTTTGTCTAGGAGGAGAGCAAAAGGAGAGGAAAGGGTTTGTGTCTTCCTGAATTTTTGTAATCCTTGTATCTCTTTGTTGATGCCTGTGCATTTTAAGAAACAGCCACCTCTTCCAGTTTTTGCAGGTGTTCTTTGGTGGTGTTAGACTGTTACTATTTGGTAGTAGAACTTAATATCTGCCTATTGTTTGTTCCAGTTCTGTAGAGTACTTACACTTAATTACTAGAACTAAAATACTACACTGGGACTAACTTGTTGACCTGCCATTATTTCCTGGTCTAGGGAAAATTTATGTGAACAACGAAACCCTAAATCCTGCTCTGGAACTGAATTTCTGCCCTACTGTTATTTCCTGGTCCAGGGAAGACTTACAATGAGTGCTGGAACTTAAATGGTGCTTTGGAACTATATTACTCCCCTACTGTTGTTTCTCGTGGTCTGGGGAAGACTTAAATGGGCACTGGAACTTAATCTTGACCTTTTAGTTGTTTCTGGGCTAGGGGAAGGCACTACATGGGCAACTGGGATTTGTCCAGGGATTCAAGCCTTACTGCAGATTGTGCCCCCTCCAACACTATGGCATGAGCCACCCTCTTCAATGTAGTGTCCCTGCTGAATGGAGCATAGAGTAGCTGCCAACATCTGCATGACAGTCACTGCAATCAGTGCTCCATTGTTTCTTTTTTAAAATTCATCCCAGGTAATTCAGCCCTCATGGCACTCCCGGTGGTTAACATGGGTGGGACTGGAGTAGGCTTTCTGCTAAGATTCCCAGACCAGTGGGAAGATGTAATATCTACTTTCAGTTTTCTCCTCTCACCTTAGAAACTATAGGTCTAGGAAAATTCTCTTTGTGTAACATCATACTGTCTTGGAGGAAGGGGCAGCACAGTCCAAAATAGCCGTTTACCAATCATAGCTTCTTGATTCTGTGGGCCTAGGGTGTTTTTCCCTTTACCTGGCTCCCCACCAAGGTCTGGTGAATTTAGGGTGGATAATTTCTGATTGTATTTCTGTGGTGAAATAATGCTGGAGGATCTTCTGTTTTGCCATGTTGCAAAGATACTACATGTTCATTTTTTGTTGTTGTTGTTTTAATTTTGAGATAGAGTCTCACTTTTTCACCCTGGGTAGAGTGCTGTGGCGTCACAGCTCACAGCAACCTCAAACTCCTGGGCTCAAGTGATTCTCTTGCCTCAGCCTCCCAAGTAGCTAGTGCTACGGGTGCCCACCACAACACCCGGCTATTTTTATTTATTTATTTTTTTGAGACAGAGTCTCACTTTGTCACCCCCAGTAGAGTGTGGTGGCATCACAGCTCATAGCAACCTCAAACTCGGGCTCAAGTGATTCTCTTGCCTCAGTCTCCCAAGTAGCTGGGACTACAGGCACCTGCCGCAATGCCTGGTGATTTTTTTGTTGCAATTGTCATTGTTGGTTAGCTGGCCTGTGCTGGGTTTGAACCCGCCACCTTTTGTGTATGTGGCTGGCGCTATAACCACTGTGCTAGGGGTACAGAGCCCACCAGCTATTTTTAGAGACAGGGTCTTACTCTGTCTCTGGCTTGTCTTGAACTTGTGAGCTCAGGCAATTCACCTGCCTCGACCTCCCAGAGTGCTAGTGAGCCACCACACCCAGCCTGCAAAGATACTCCATGTTGCTGGATTTTGTTTGTTAGTAGTTTGTGGAACTATTTTATGTCTGTATTCATAAAGGGATACCATTTATTCCTTAGTGATGGTGTCTTTAGTTTTGGTTTCAGGTTAATATTGGCCTTCTATAATGAGTTAGGAAGTGTGTTTTTGACACAGAGTCTTATTTTGACACCTGGGTAGAGTGCCATGGCTTCATACCTCACAGCATCCTCAAACACTTGGGCTCAAATGGTAATCTTGCTCAGCCAGGTCTCGAAATCCTGAGCTGAGGCAATCTACCTCCCTCAGCCTTCCAGAGTGCTAGGATTACAGGCATGAGCCACCATGCCTGGCAAAGAAGTGCTTTTTCTTCTTTCTTTCTTTTTTTTTTTTCTTTTGAGACAGTCTCACTATGTCGCCCTAAGAGCAACCTCAAACTCTTGGGCTTAAGCAATTCTCTTGCCTCAGCCTCCCAAGTAGCTGGGGCTATAGGCACCTGCCACAACACCTGGCTATTCTTTTTGTTGTTGCAGCAGTCATTTTTCTTTAGCTGGCCCAGGCTGGGTTCAAATCCCCTAGCCTGGGTGTATGTGGCTGCACCCTACCCACTGAACTATGGGTGCCACCAAGAAGTGCTTTTTCCTCCTCTACTTTTTGGAAAACATTGTGAAGGATTGGCATTAATTCTACTTTTAATGGTAGAATTTACCAGTGAAGCCATATGGTCATGGCTTTACATTTTTAGTGGGAAGTTTTTAAATTGGTAATTAAATCGCTTTTCTTATTATACATCTACTCATATATTCTATTCCTTCTTGACTCATTCTTGACAGTGTTTTTCTACCATTTATTTCATCTCACTTATCTAATTTGTTGGCATACTGTAGGAAGCAGTCCTTTTTGTTTCTGTAAGGTCAGTAGTAATTTGTTCATTTTCATTATTTTCTTTTTTTTTTTTTCAGACAGAGTCTCACTTTGTTGCCCTTGGTAGAGTGCTATGGCATCATAGCTCACAGCAACCTCAAACTCTTGGGCTTGAATGATCCTCTTGCCTCAGCTTCCTGAGTAGCTGCGACTATAGGCGCCTGCCACAACGCCCAGCTATTTTTTGTTTGTTTGTTTTAGAGGCCTAGGCCGGATTCAAACGCACCAGCCTGGGTGCATGTGGCCGGCGTCCTAACCACTAAGCTACGGGTGCCCAGCCACCATTTTCATTCTTAACTTTAGAAATTTGAATTTTCTCTCTTTTCTGCTTATTCAGTCTAAATGTTTGTCAGTGTTGATAATTTTAAAGAACTGACTTTTGGGCTGGGCACTGTGGCTCACACCTATAATACTAGCACTCCGGGAGGCCAAGGTGGGTAGATCACCCGAGCTCAGGAGTTTAAGACCAGCCTGAGCCAGAGTGAGACCCCGCCTCTAAAAAAAAAAAATAGCCGGATGTTGTGGCTGGTGTCTATAGCCCCAGCTACTCTGGAGGCTGAGGCAAGAGAATTGCTTGAGCCCAGGAGTTTGAGGTTGCTGTGAGCTGTGATGCCATAGCACTCTACCCAGGGTGATAAAGTGAGACCCTGTCTCAAAAAAAAAAAAAAAATATATATATATATATATATATATATGTATAAGAACCGAGTTTTGGTTTCATTTACTGTTTTCTTTAAATTATTTTTAATTTTAATAGTGAACATAAAATTTTCCATATTAACCAATTTTAAGTGTACAGTTCAGTGGCAATAAGTATATACATTCACACTGTTTTGCTACCATCATCACTGTTAATCCACAGAACTCTTTTGATCTTGAAAAACCATAGTGAAATTCTATCTCACACTCGTTGGTATGGCTACTATAGAAAAAGCAGAAAAAAATATGTTATGCTGAAGATAAAGAAAAAGTAGAACCACTGTGTGCTGTTGGGTGGGAATGTGAAATGGTATAACTACTATCAAAAACAGTATGGTGGTTCTTGAAAACAATTAAAAATGGAATTGCCATATGATCTAGTAATTTTACTTCTGGATATATACTCAAAAGAATTGAAAGCAGGTACTCAAGTAGATATTTGCATACCTGTGTTCACAGCAGCTTTACTCACAATAGCCAGAATTGAAAAGCAACCCAAATGTCCCTAAATGGATGAACAGATAAAGTAATGTATTTACATTCAATTTAGGTTCATATCCAGCCTTAAAGAGGAAGGATATTCAGATCGCATTCTACAAAATGGGTGAGCCTTGAAGACATGCTAAGTGAAGCAAGCCATTCATAAATGGACAAATGCTGTATTAATTCCACTTATATGACATACCTAGCGTAGTCAAACTTACAATGTTGTTGGATGAACAAAGTTTTTAAATCCATGAATTATGATTTTATCTATTGTTTTCTTTTGTTTCCTATGCTTTTGGTGTCATCTGCAAGACATTGTCAAATCCCGTGTCAGGAATTTTTCTCCTGTTTTCTTTTAGGTGTTAAAATTTTAGGTCTCACATGTAGATCTGAAATCCATTTTAAGTAAATTTTTGTATAGTATAAAGTAAGTGTTCAGCTTCATTCTTTTGCATGTGGATGTCCAGTTTTCCTAACCCCATTTCCCCCATTGAGTGGGCTGCATGCCTTGTTGAAAAATCATTTGACTATACACATGAACATTTAATTCTAGGCTCTCTGTTCTATTTTATTGGTGCCTGTGTCTGTGTTTATGCCAGTACCACACTTTTTTTTTTTTTGAGACAGTCTCTCTCAGTTGCTCTGGGGTTGAGTGCTGTGGTATCATAGCTCACAGCAACCTCAAACTCTTGGGCTCAAGAGATTCACTTGTCTCAGCCTCCCAAGTAGCTGACACTACAGGTGCGGGCCACAACGCCCAGCTATTTTTTGGTTACAGTTGTCGTTGTTTAGCAGGCTGGGCCAGGCTTGAACCCGCCAGCTTTGGTATATGTGGCTGGTGCTCTACTCACTGAGCTACGGGCGCTGAGCCCACACTTTTTTTTTTTGAGACAGAGTCTCACTGTGCTGCCCTGGGTAGAGTGCTGTGGTGTCACAGCTCACAGCAACCTCAAACTCTTGGGCTTAAGTGATACTCTTGCCTCAGCCTTCCAAGTAGCTGGGACAGCAGGCACCCATCACAACGCCTGGCTGGCTATTTTTATGTTGCAGTTGTCATTGTTTAACTGGCTCTGGGCTGGGTTGGCCCTGGGCCAAGTTTGAACCTGCTAGCTTTGGTGCATGTAGCTGGCGCTGTAACCACTGTGCTACAGGCACTGATCTGATACCACACTTTTTTTGTTTTTTTTTCCAGACAGAGTCTGACTTTTGCCTTAGTAGAGTGCTTGACCTCATAGCTCACAGTGACCTCAAACTCCTGTGCTCAAGTGATCCTTTTGGCCCCAGCCTCCTGAGAAGCTGGGACTACAGGTGCCCACCACAACACCTGGCTATTTTTTAGAGATGGGGTCTGACTCTTGCTCAGGCTGGTCTGGAACCTGTGATTTCAAGTGATCCACCCACCTTGGCCTCCCCGAGTGCTGGGACGCATGTGCATCACTGGCCAGGCCCTACACTGTTTTGATTAAGGTAACTTTGTAGTTAGTTTAAGTTTTGAAATCAAGATGTGAGGAGGCTTTGTTTTTATGCTATTTATTTCATTTATTTCTGCTCTGATCTTTATTATGTACTTTCTTCTTGCTTTAGGTTTAATTTGCTCTGCTTTCTTCTGGTTTTTTAAGGTAGTAGATTAGATTTTTTTTATTAAATCATAGCTGTGTACATTAATGCGATCATGGGGCACCATACACTGGTTTTATAGACCGTTTGACATTTTCATCACACTGGTTAACATGGCCTTCCTGGCATTTCCATGGTTATTGTGTTAAGACATTTACATTCTACATTTACTAAGTTTCACTTATACCCTTGTAAGATGCACCGCAGGTGTAATCCCCCCCAATCACCCTCCCTCCGCCCACCTCCACCCTCCTTCCCTCCCTTTCTCCCTTCCTCCTATTCTTGGGTTATAACTGGGTTATAGCTTTCTTGTGAAAGCCATAAATTAGTTTCATAGTACGGCTGAGTACATTGGATACTTTTTCTTCCATTCTTGGGATACTTTACTAAGAAGAATATGTTCCAGCTCCAACCATGTAAACATGAAAGAGGTAAAGTCTCCATCTTTCTTTAAGGCTGCATAATTTTCCATGGTGTACATAATACCACAATTTATTAATCCATTCGTGGATCGATGGGCACTTGGGCTTCTTCCATGAATTAGCAATTATGAATTGGGCTGCAATAAACATTCTGGTACAAATATCTTTGTTATGATGTGATTTTTGGTCTTCTGGGTATATGCCTAGTAGAGGAATTATAGGATTGAATGGCAGATCTATTTTTAGATCTCTAAGTGTTCTCCAAACATCTTTCCAAAAGGAATGTATTCATTTGCATTCCCACCAGCAGTGTAGAAGTGTTCCCTTTTGTCCACATCCACGGCAACATCTCTGGTCTTGGGATTTTGTGATATAGGCTAATCTTACTGGAGATAGATGATATCTCAAAGTAGTTTTGATTTGCATTTCTCTGATGATTAAAGATGATGAGCATTTTTCATATGTCTGTAGGCCGTGTGCCTGTCTTCTTCAGAGAAGTTTCTCTTCAAGTCCCTTGCCCAGCCTGTGATGGGATCACTTGTTCTTTTCTTGCTTATATGTTTGAGTTCTCTGTGGATTCTGGTTATTAAACTTTTGTCAGAGACATAACCTGCAAATATCTTCTCCCATACTGAGGGCTGTTTGTTTGCTTTACTTACTATGTTCTTAGCTGTGCAGAAACTTTTTAGTTAGATCAGGTCCCCGTAGTGTATTTTTGAAGCTGCTTCAATTGCCCATGGGTTCCTCCTCATAAAATACTCACACAGACCGATTTCTTCAAGGGTTTTCCCTGCACTCTCTTCTAGTATTTTTATAGTTTCATGTCTTAAGTTTAAATCTTTAATCCAGTGAGAGTCTATCTTAGTTAATGGTGAAAGGTGTGGGTCCAGTTTCAGTCTTCTACAGGTTGCCAGCCAGTTCACCCAGCACCATTTGTTAAATAGGGAATCTTTTCCCCACTGAATGTTTTTAATTGGCTTGTCCAAGATCAAATAACGGTTAGTAGCTGGATTCATCTCTTGGTTCTCTATTCTGTTCCAGACATCTACGTCTCTGCTTTTGTGCCAGTACCATGCTGTTTTGATCACTATTGATTTGTACTATAGTCTGAGGTCTGGTAGCGTGATTCCTCCTGCTTTGTTTTTATTGCTGAGTAATGTCTTGGCTATTCGAGGTTTTTTTCTGATACCATATAAAACGAAGTATGGTTTTCTCAAGATCTTTAAAGTATGACAGTGGAGCTTTAATAGGGATTGCATTAAAATTATATATTGTTTTGGGTAGTATGGACATTTTAACAATGTTGATTCTTCCCAGCCATGAGCATGGTATGTTTTTCCATTTGTTAACATCTTCAGCTATTTCTTTTCTTAGACTTTCATAGTTCTCTTTATAGAGATCTTTCACGTCCTTTGTTAGATAAACTCCCAAATATTTCATCTTTGGCACTACTATGAATGGAATAGAGTCCTTAACTGTTTTTTCAGCTTAACTATTGTTGGTATATATAAAGGCTACAGATTTATGAATGTTGATTTTATAACCTGAGATGCTGCTGTATTCCTTGATCACTTCTAAGAGTTTTGTAGTAGAATCCCTGATGTTTTCCAGATATGCTATCATATCATCTTTGAAGAGCGAAAGTTTGATCTCTTCTGACCTATATGGATACCCTTGATCGCCTTTTCTTCCCTAATTGCGGTGGCTAAAACTTCCATTATAATGTTAACGAGCAGTGGAGACAATGGGCAGCCTTGTCTGGTTCCTGATCTGAGTGGAAATGGTTTCAATTTAACTCCATTCCATACGATATTGGCTGTAGGTTTGCTGTAGATGGCCTCTATCAGTTTTAAGAAATGTCCCTTCTAGGGCGGCGCTTGTGGCTCAGTGAGTAGGGCGCCGGCCCCATATGCCGAGGGTGGCAGGTTCAAACCCAGCCCCGGCCAAACTGCAACAACAACAACAAAAAAAACGAAATGTCTCTTCTATACCAATTTTCTTAAGTGTTCTGATCATGAAGGGATGCTGGATATTATCAAAACCTTTTTATGCATCAATTGAGAGAATCATATGGTCTTTGATTTTTAATTTGTTTATGTGCTGAATTATACTTAATAGATTTACGGATATTGAACTAGCCTTGAGACCCTGGGATAAAACCGACTTGGTCATGATGTATAATTTGTTTGATGTGTTGCTGGATTCTGTTTGTTAGGATCTTGTTGAATATTTTTGCATCTATATTCATTAGTGATATTGGTGTATAATTTTCTTTTCCTGTTGGGTCTTTTCCTGGTTTGGGGATCAGGGTGATGTTTGCTTCATAGAACGTGTTGGGTAGTCTTCCTTCTTTTTCTACATTTTGGAACAGGTTGAATAATATAGGTACTAATTCCTCTTTAAAGTTTTGGTAGAATTCTGACGTGAAGCCATCTGGTCCCGGGCTTTTCTTTTTAGGGAGGTATTGTATGGTTGATGCTATTTCAGAACTTGATATTGGTCTGTTCAACATTTCCACTTGATTCTGGCTAAGTCTTGGAAGGTGACGTGCTTCCAAGTATTGTTCAGTTTCCTTCAGATTTTCATATTTCTGAGAATAAAGGTTCTTGTAATATACATTAAGGATTTTTTGAATTTCTGAGGAGTCTGTTGTTATTTTGTCTTTGTCGTTTCTGATTGATGATTAGAGATTTTACTCTTTTTTTCCTGGTTAGGTTAGCCAAAAGTTTATCTATTTTATTGACCTTCTCATAAAACCAACTTTTTTATTTATTGATCTGTTGTATAATTCTTTTGTTTTTAATTTCATTTAATTCTGGTCTAATTTTGGTTATTTCCTTTCTTCTACTGGGTTTAGGGTTGGAATGTTCTTCCTTTTCCAGTTGCTTGAGATGTCCCATCAAGTTGTTAACTTCCTCTCTTTCCGTTCTCTTGAGGAAGGCTTGCAGTGCTGTAAATTTCCCTCTTAGGACTGCCTTTGCGGTATCCAAGAGGTTCTGATAATTTGTGTCTTCATTGTTGTTTCGTTCCAAATATTTGGCAATTTCCTTCTTAACCTCCTCTCTGACCCAGCTATCATTCAGCATAAGGTTATTTAACTTCCATGTTTTTGTATGAGTATGCAGATCCTGTTGTTACTGAGCTCAACTTTTATTCCATGGTGGTCCGAGAATATGCAAAGAATAATTTCTATTCCTTTAAATTTACTAAGGTTAGACTTGTAACCTAAGATGTGATCGATTTTGGGGTATGTTTCATGGGCTGATGAGAAGAATGTGTATTCAGTTTTGTTGGGATGAAATGTTCTGTAGATGTCTGCTAAATCCAAATTTTGGGTGGTTAGGTTTAAATCTAAAATTTCTTTGCTCAGCTTCTTATTGGAGGATTGATCCAACACTGCCAAAAGCATGTTGAAATCTCCAACTATTATGGAGCTTGAAGAAGTCAAGTTGCTCATGTCTGTTAGAGTTTCTCTTATAAATTGAGGTGCATTCTGCTTGGGTGCATAGATATTAATAATTGAAATCTCATCATATTGAGTATTACCCTTAACAAATATGAAGTGACAATTCTTATTCTTCCTTACTTTTGTTGGTATAAAGGCTATTGTATCTGCAAAGAAAATCGCAACACCTGCTTTTTTCTGATTACCATTTGCCTGAAATGTGGATGACTATCCTTTCACCCTGAGTCTATATTTGTCTTTTAATGTAAGATGTGACTCTTGTATGCAACAAATAGCTGGCCTGAGTTTTTGTATCCAGTCAGCTAACTTGTGCCTCTTTAGAGGACAGTTAAAGACGTTCACATTAATAGAGAATATAAGTCTGGTAAAATTTTGGGTATGGAGTTTTTCGAAAGTCCAGTGGACATTTTTAATCCTTTCACCACTGTGGAAGTTGGAATTTGATCCTAAGTTTCTGAGTGAGTTTACTTTTGTGGTAGAGGATTGGGCTGGTCAGTATGGAGGATAGGTCTGAGAATATCCTGAAGAGCTTGTTTGGTTATGGCAAATTTCCTCAACATATGAATTTTATTAAAGTATTTAATTTCTCTATCATAAATGAAACTCAGTTTAGCTGGATACAGGATCTGGGGTTGAAACTTATTTTGTTTTAGGAGGTTAAAAGTCGATGACCTCTTCTGGCTTGAAAAGTTTCAGCAGAGATATCTGCAGTCATTCTAATATTCTTCCCTTTGTAGGTAATGGCTTTCTTTCATCTGGCTGCTTTGAGAATTTTCTCCTTCATATTAACTTTAGTGAAGTTAATTATGATTTGCCTGGGGGATGTCTTATTGGGATTGAGTAGTGCTGGGGTTCTGAAACTGTCTGCTATCTGAATTTCAGAATCTCTTGACATGTCTCGAAAATTCTCTTTCATAATTTCATGGAGAAAGGCCTCTGTGCCTAGCGAGGCCACTTCATCGGATTCAGGGATTCCAATAAGGTAGATACTAGCCTTCTTCAAATTATCCCATTGCTCTCTGAGAGAATGATCTGTTTTTGCTGTCTGTTTCTCTTCCTCTTTGAGCATTTGGGAGCGTTCAAAGGCTTTGTGTTCAATGTCAGAATTCCTTTCTTCTGCTTGCTCCACTCTGTTACTGAGGAATTCTCCTGTATTTTTTCAGATCTTTGAGGGCTGCAAATTCTTGCTTCAGTGCATCAAAATCTTTGGTGTTTTTGTCTTTAAATTTTTTAAATTCTTCAGACAACTTTTAATTTCTTCTCGAATTTCTAATTCTGACTTTTGAATTGCTGCTCGAATTTCTAATTCCAAATTTTTCTCCTAAAATTTTATTAATCTTGTTTGCAATCCAAATTCTGAATTCGATTTCTGACATCTTGGCCAGCTGTTTATAAATGGGATCTTCTGTTATATCTGCAATATCTTTCCTTGGGGGGCGTTGATCTATTCTGGTTATTCATATTACCAGAGTTTTTCCGCTCATTCCACCCCATAATTGTTTTACACCGATTGATTTTTCCCTCTGAGCTTTGTCGAGGACCTGTACAGTGCTATGGCCTGAGAAACTGGGACCTTGTTTGGTGTGGTGGGGCTTAGTGGTTCTGTCTTGTTTTCAGCTGGTTTCTGTTCATCCCTAGTGAAACAGTTACTCTGGGTTGAAGTCTCAGCTGTGGAGGAACACCAGCAATTAAGTCACCCCGCCCCCCACAAGCAACAATTGGAAAAGGAAAATCAAACCTTCCTACAACCACACACCCAGGGTACCACCTGAATAGTCCTCAGGCAATTGGCTCAGTTCAAAAGGTCCATATCAATTGTCTCAGTCAGCACCTGTCTCAGGTGGGAGAGTTTAAAAGGTCTCTGGCAACTGGATCACAGGGGTCTGGTGACTACTCTGATATGGCCTGCTCCAGGGCTGCGTGGAGTCAGGAGGAGCCACCCAGCCAATAGATCAGTCAGGGAAGGTTGATGTCTCCTTCCCTACCTTGCACCTCTGTCACACCCAGTCACTGATAGCCCCACAGTTGGCTGACCCAGTTGCCTGTAGTGAACCGATACTCCAGGGGTTTGTACCTGTCTGAATCACAAGGAAATGTATTTCTGCTAAGCCAGGCTGCTGCACTCTGCCTCTATCTAGCAGGGGGAGGTGAGGCCTGACAACCTCAGGCACTTGATGATGGCTGGGGGGTGTTCACTCAGTTCCAGCCCTGCCCCTGATTGATGTTACTGACAGAACAGAATAAAACAACTTTGCAGGAATTTCTTTCTGTCCTTGCTAAATTCCTCTGCAGAAGAGAAGCTGTTTTGAGTTCCCAGAGCCTGCGCCTCAGGCCCTGTCTTCACTCCTGCAGGTTTGTATTCAGTTACCTGGCAGTTCTAGCCTCCTGTCTTCCTTTGTCTATAGGCTGTTGATCCCCTGAGGGCCGGGTGCATCTTAGGCTCAGTAAAGCGTCTGGGTCAGCTCCACCCCGGGAACTTCCCAGGTCTACGAGTGCATTTCTAGTCCCTGGGCTCCACCCAGGTCGGTATCGCCTCAGGCAAACCCTTTACTCATGGGGCCTGCGTTTCTGTTTCAGATTTGTTCCGTGGTGGTTGCCACCTGAGTAGATGCCCGGCCTCCTCTGGTTGCCCAGGGAGATAGGGGGTATGGTTTCAGAATATCTGGGAGTGAGCCCTATTGTTGCTAAAAGATAGCTGCTGCTCTGTGCCTCAGGGCACCGCTGCTCCCCTGTGGTTCCCTCTCAGCCAACTGTCCTCTCCTCACTCCTGTGCCCCAGAGTCAGCACTGACCAGCTGTAGCTTAGGCACTGTCCACACCCCTTGAGAAATCACCCAAGAATCTGGACTCCTGGGGGACAGCCCTCCAGACCTCAGAGTGAGAGTGGAGGGGAGTGCTGGGAGCTCAGAGTTGTAGGTAGAGAATATATACAGTTTTATGCCTGGCAGGAGAACACCATGGCATCCCGAGTAGGGGAGGTAGGTCCAGTTTTTAGAGGGTCTCTCCCATGGAGTGTAGTTGGAGGACATTTGAACTCTGCTTGTTTGTTTGTGGGGCACTCCGAGCCGTTCTCATGGGGGAGGGGACTCCCGTCTGCTTGGTGCTGGATTTTGTACCTTTTGTTTGTATCTTTGGGGTGGCAGCTCGCCTCAGCAGGGTTGATGTGCGTTCTTCAATCTTCTCTCTTGGTGCAACCCAAATTCACCAGGTTACTTGTTGAATTTCTGTCCTTTAACTCTCCTTCTGGATGGGAGCCTCTGTGGAAAGCTGGCTTCAGTCAGCCGTCTTGTGCCCCTGCCCCTATATTTTTGAATTGAGATCCTTCCTTCCTTCCTTCCTCCCTCCCTCCCTCCCTTCGTCTCACTTTACCACCCTCCTTAGAGTGCCATGACGTCACAGGACTCACAGAAACCTCTAGCTCTTGGGCTTACGCGATTCTCTTGCCTCAGCCTCCTGAGCAGCTGGGACTACAGGCACCCACCACAACGCCTGGATATTTTTTGGTTGCAGTTTGGCCGGGGCTGGGTTTGAACCCGCCACCCTCAGTATATGGGGCCAGCGCCCTACTCACTAAGCCTCAGGCACCACCTGAGATTTTCGTTTTCTTACAGTGTAGGTGTTTACAGCTACAAATTTATCTCAAAATGTTTTTTTTTTTTTCATTTTCCTTTTGATTTTTTCTTTCATCCATAGGGTTATTTGTGAGTGTATTGTATTATTTTTCACACATTTGTGAATTTCCTTATTTCTGTATTATTGATTTCTGATTTTATCCTATTTTGGTCAGTCTTGAGTGTGCACACAATCACCATGGGGTGACAGTGGTTTTAATGAGCTTTCTTTGCCTCTGTCTTTAATCTGTCTGTTAAGGTTTCTGGTTCATTTGGTATTACAACCTGCTCATTAGGCTTCACTAATTACTAGCCAGTTTCTTTACTGTTTTTGGTAATGGCTTGGGGCACAAATTGCTCACTAGTCTGAGCCAATTAATTTCATGCAAGGGTAGATTTTGAGGGCAATCTTTGAGATTTGTTCTGTCTCCAGGAGAGTTTATATTAGGTGTCTCTTTTCCTAGTGTTCTCTGGTAAGTTAGCTTACCTGGGGTTTAGCTGCTTATTCTTTTTATAGAGCTGTTGTTTCCTAGAGTATCCTTAGTCTTGGACTTCCAAAACTCTTTTCCACATAAAGTCAGTTCCTTTCGGGGAGTGCTTTGCAGCTCTCTTTCCTTATGGACTGCTTTATCTCCTTGAAAAATCTCTGAGCCACTACACTGGGCACTGGTCCAGGTGGTAACTTCTGGTCTTCTTGACTCGCTTCTCCCAGCATATTCTTTCTGTCCAGTGAGCAGGGTGGGGCAAAAGCAGGTATGGTACTAGAGTTCCCAGCTTGCCACAGCTAGGGTAAAGCCTCTTTGCTATGAGTTGGGGCTGGGTGGAAAAAGGGAGACCTGAATCTTTGGCCAGTCATCAGTTAGGAACAGATCATGGCCCCAGAGTTACAGACATTTGCTGTTCATATTGAAATTTTAGTAGCTTTTCTTTGTTTTTTGTTTGTTTTGTCTTTATGTTAAGGTATGAAGTTTTGTTATGTTGTCCACGCTGGGAGACAGTGGATATTCACAGGCATGATTGATCATGGTACATTGTAGCCTTGAACTCCCAAGCTCAAGTGATGCTTTGCGTTAGCCTTCAGAATACCTGGGACTACAGGTGTGCACTTCCATGCCCAACTAGTTGACTTTCTTGAATAAAATGATTTTTGTTTTGTTTTTGAGACAGAGTCTTACCCTGTCTCCCTGGATAGAGTGCCATGGTGTCATAGGTGATAGCAATCTCCAATTACTGGGTTCAAGTGATCCTCTTGCCTTAGCCACCGCAGTAGCTGGGACTGCAGGCATGTGCTACCATGCCTGGTTAGTTT
This sequence comes from Nycticebus coucang, assembly GCF_027406575.1. NCBI lineage: Eukaryota > Metazoa > Chordata > Mammalia > Primates > Lorisidae > Nycticebus > Nycticebus coucang. The sequence goes on from NC_069804.1 coordinate 111,485,755, forward strand.
TTTTTGTTTTTTGTTTTTTGTTTTTTAGTAAAGATGGGGGTCTCACTTTTGTTCAGGCTGGTCTCCAACTCTTGTGCTCAAGCAATTTATCCACCTCAGTCTGTTCCCAGAGTGCTAAAATTACAGATGTGAGCCACCCTGCCTGGCCCATAATATTTTTTAAAAGAGTATTCTTTTGTAGGTTTGACATGGTGGCTTACGCCTGTAATCCTAGCACATTGGGAGGTAAGGCGGGAAGATCCCTTGAGGGCAGGAGTTTGAGACCAGCATGAGCAAAATAGCCAAGATAGGAAGATCCTATCTCTAGGAAAAAATAGAAAAATTAGCAAGGCATTGTGGTGCACATATGATCCCAGCTACTCAGGAGGCTGAGGAAGGGCAATTGTTTCATTTGGGAGTTTGAGATTGCAGTGAGCTACGATGATGCCACTGCACTCTTACCTAGTCGACAGAGCTGAGACCCTTTCTCAAAAAAAGAAAAAAACTGCATTTTATACTCTAATTACCAACTAACTGATCACTAAGTACCTTACCTCTGAGATAGTACAAATAACCTCTCACATCATGGTGGTATAATTTAATTCTGGCAATTTTATTTTACTGAATTATTACTTTGTAAGTGTTCCAAATTAGTCAGATTTTTAAGAGATAATTTAGTAAAATTTAATTTGGCCAAACAATTTCTCACTTAATTAGTTGAAATATTTTGAACATATGTAGAGCCTACATTTCAGGAAATTGTGAAGCGCTATGTTTTCTTATCATAAATTGCCTTTGAATTAATAAGTAGTTGTTTCTTTGTTTAGTCATTCAACAGATATTTACTTGGTGCTCCTTGTGCTCCTGATACTGGGAATACAGTACTGAAGGAGACAGATACAATCTTTGCCGAGTGGAATTTATATTCTAATGAGGACAAATGATAAACAAGTAATTAAGTAAATAAAATCATGATAATTTTAAATTCTTATAAATGCTACAAAGGAAATAAACAGAGTGGGGTGAGAAAACGTGATTGGGGAACTGTCAGAGATGAGTGGTGACCTTTTTGCAGCGGTCACACTTAATCTGAGATTGCTTCTAAAAGATGAGAATGATTCAGCGTTCTAATAGGTGGAGGAAGAGCATTCCACACAGTGGAGATAGTGCATCAGCTGAAGGGTTTCAAGGAGAATAAGTAAGGCCTGTGTGGCTTAGCACTTAAGGAACAAGACAGAGAATGGGGTGAAATAAGATCAGAGAGATGTGGGAGCCATCTGTCTTACAGGTCTGTTCAAGAGTACAGTGGGAGACAATTGAGAGAATTTTAAGCAGGGTTTTAACATGGTCTGAGTTGATATTTAATATAGGTCACTTAAGCTTCTTTGTGGAGGAAGTAATTATTAGACAAGACCCAAAGGGAAGCAGGGACTCCAATTAGGAGGCTGTTGCTAAAGCCTGGACAAGAGCTATTAATAGTGACTTACACGTATATTTAAATGATGGTAGCAGAGATGGATAGAAATGGATTGGTCTGAAGTGTATGGCAGTGGTAGGACAGATAGGACTTGCTGACGATGGCTTGATGGGAAGTAGGAATGAGAAAGACTTTCGGGTTTTTTTACTTGAGCAACTGGGTTGATGGTGGTTCTATTTATTAATGAGAAATACCAATGAAAGAAAAGGAGAAGTTATTTTGTTTTGTGGGGGAGGGCAAATTGAGAATTAAGTTATTTTTTATTTTATTTTATTGTTAATTAATAGCTGTGTACATTAGTGCAATCAAGGGGTGCAATGTGCTGGTTACATATACAATCTGAAATATTCTCATCAAACTGTTCAACGTAGGCTTCATGGCATTTTCTTAGTTATTGTATGTAGACATTTGTATTATGCCTTTAGTAAATTTCGCCTGTATCCATTCTAAGATGCACTGTAGGTGTGGCCCCACCCATTACCCTCCCTCCACCCTAACCTGCCCACTCTGTTCCCCTTCCTTGGCCCTTTCCTCATAGTCTTGTGCTATAGTTGGGTTATAGCCTTCATGTGAAAGCTATAATTTAGCTTCATAGTAGGGCTGAGTACATTGGATACTTTTTCTTCCATTCCTGAGATACTTGCTAAGAAGAATATGTTCCAGCTCCATCCAAGTAAACATGAAATAGGTAAAGTCTCTATCTTCCTTTAAGGCTGCATAATATTCCATGGTATACATATACCACAATTTGCTAGTCCATTCGTGGGTCGTTGAGCACCTAGGCTTCTTCCATGACTTAGCAATTATGAATTGGGCTGCAATAAACATTCTGGTACAGATGTCTTTGTTATATTGTGTGTTTTGGTCTTCTGGGTATAAACCTAGTAAAGGAATTCTAGGATCGAATGGCAGGTCTATTTTTAGGTCTCTAAGTATTCTCCAAACATCCTTCCAGAAGGAACGTATTAGTGTGCATTCCCACCAGCAGTGTAGTAGTGTGCCCTTTGCTCCACATCCACACCAGCATCTCTGGTTTTGGAATTTTGTTATGTGGGCTACTCTTACTGGGGTTAAATGATATCTCAAAGTAGTTTTAATTTGCATTTCTCTGATGATTAAGGATGATGAGCTTTTTTTCATGTGTCTGTAGATCGTGCGTCTGTCTTCTTTAGAGAAGTTTCTCTTCAAGTCCCTTGCCCACCTCGACATGGGATCACATGTTCTTTTATTGCTAATACGTTTGAATTCTCTGTGGATTCTGGTTATTAGACCTTTATCGAAGGTATAACCTGCAAATATTTTCTCCCATTCTGAGGGCTGTCTGCTTGCTTTCTTACTATGTTCTTGGCTGTGCAGAAGCTTTTTAGTTTGATCAGGTCCCAGTAGTGTACTTTTGATACTGCTTCAATTGCTTGGGGAGTCCTCCTCATAAAATATTCACCCAGGCCGATTCCCTCAAGAGTTTTCCCTGCACTTTCTTCAAGTATTTTTATAGTTTTATGTCTTAAGTTTAAATCTTTTATCCAGTGAGAGTCTATCTTAGTTAATGGTGAAAGGTGTGGGTCCAGTTTCAGTCTTCTACAGGTTGCCAGCCAGTTCACCCAGCACCATTTGTTAAATAGGGAGTCTTTTCCCCACTGAATGTTTTTAATTGGCTTGTCAAAGATCAAATAATGGTAAGTAGCTGGATTCATCTCTTGGTTCTATTCTATTCTAGAAATCTACTTCTCTGTTTTTGTGCCAGTACCATGCTGTTTTGATCACTATCGATTTATAGTACAGTCGCGGGTCTAGTAGCGGGATTCCTCCTGCTGTATTTTTATTGCTGAGTAATGTTTTGGCTATTCAAGGTTTTTTATAATTCCATATAAAACGAAGTATTATTTTTTTCAAGATCTTCAAAATATGACAATGGAGCTTTAATAGGAATTGCATTAAAATTATATATTGCTTTGGGTAGTATAGACATTTTAACAATGTTGATTCTTCCAAGTCATGAGCATGGTATATTTTTCCATTTGTTAACATCTTCAGCTATTTCTTTTCTTAAAGTTTCATAGTTCTCTTCGTAGAGACCTTTCATGTCCTTTGTTAGGTATACTCCCAAATATTTCATCTTCTTTGGCACTACTGTGAAAGGAATAGAGTCTTTAACTGTTTTTTCAGCTTGGTTATTGTTGGTGTATATAAAGGCTACAGATTTATGGGTGTTGATTTTGTAGCATGAGACATTGCTGTATTCCTTGATCACTTCTAAAAGTTTTGTAGTAGAATCCCTAGTGTTTTCCAGATATTCAATCATATCATCTGCGATGAGTGAAAGTTTGATCTCTTCTGACCCTGTGTGGATACCCTTGATTGCCTTTTCTTCCCTAATTGCAATGGCTAAAACTTTAAATTTAAAGAACAATGGAGACAATGGGCAACCTTGCCTGGTTCCCGATCTAAGTGGAAATGATTTCAGTTTAACTCCATTCAATACAATATTTGCTGTGGGTTTGCTGTAGATGGCCTCTATTAGTTTAAGAAATGTCCCTTCTATACCAATTTTCTTAAGTGTTCTGATCATGAAGGGATGCTGGATATTATCAAAAGCTTTTTCTGCATCAATTGAAAGAATCATATGGTGCTTGAGGAGGCGGAGCAAGATGGCAGCCGAGTAACAGCTTCCTTGCATCTGGGCACCGTGAGTCTGGGGAGATAGGACTCCAGGCGTCTCTGGCTGGTGGGAACTGCCTATCATCACTCCTATGAGGATACAGGGAGTCAGCGAGAGACTTCTGGACCCCAAGAGGAGGACTAAATCCGTGGAAAACCGGCAAGTGGTCGCGTGTGTTCAATCCGTCTAAACCCGCCCACAACTGTAAGTTCAGTAGCAGCGAGACTGCAAACCAGAAAGGCCTTACCTGTGAACTGTTTTGATGTCCTTGGACTTGGCACTGAGTTGAACTGCCTTGGGGAAGGCCTGAGCGGGAGTGCGAGAACTTTGGCCGTTGTCTAGGGCCCCAGTCTGAGCCGCTGAGCCAGACGGAGCTAATAGTGTTTGGCGGTGGGTCACACGGATCCATTGTCAGCGATCTGCCCCGGCAAGCTCCGCCCTCAGGGTCGCAGAGCTAGAAACGGGTGGGAGCTGGTAACCCAGCAACCAAGTAGCCTAAGGGTGGGGTCTGAGCCGCCTTGCAGCCCTAACCCTCAGGGGCAGAGTGAGACCGGTTTTGGCACACTGAGTAAGTGGATAGCCACTTCAGCAGCGATTCCAGCAAGAAAGCTGGGAAAGCTTCTGCTCAACAAGTTTACAAGTTCGAAGTGCCTTTTAAGTAGGCTGAAGAGAGATTCAGGGTGTCTACCTGCTGGGGTTTGAGTAATCAGCAGCCTCCAGTCGTATCTGAACTGTGACTAACATCTCATACCCCAGAAGACCACGTGTTGCCCAGACAATATTCAATAACATATACAAACTGCTTTGTTTTTGGTTGTGTATTTTTTCCTTTCTTTTTTTGCTTGGTTGTTTTTTTTGTTTGTTTATTTTGGCGTTGCTGATATTCTTTTGTTTTTTTAATTTCAATCTTTTCCACACAGATCCCTTTTTCTTTCTCAATTTTCCTAGTTTAATTATAATTTCCCATTGCTGCTTTTTTTAATAACTTCAACTTCATTTTTGCTAGTGTTTCTACCGATATAATTTGGTTTTTCACCCAATTTTATCCCTGTAAAGTTTTCTGTTTGCTTCTTTTGGTTTGATTTATAGCATTTTTGTCTTTCCTCTCTACTTGGTGGAGGTGGGGTACTGTGTCTGATCAGGTTAGCAAAGAGCTGCTGACCTCAAGGGAACCACGCAACTGGGCACCCCCAGAAGGTGGGGTTTTTTAAGGTTGTGTCAAAGTACCCTACTGTACACCTATATTGCCCTGTCTCCCTCTTCCTGTGCCTCTCTTCTTTTTGTCAATATTCCTTATACCCACCCCCTCTCCTTTCTCTATCTTTCTTTTTTTCTTATCACTCGGTCCTCCTTTCTTTCATCCCCTTTTTTTTTGCTCTTCAACCTTCTCACCCTTCTGGTCCTGTAACCTTTAGTCCACAGGCACAAGAACTTAAAGAGCAAGAGGAAGTGAAAGGAAAATTAGGGCAAGCAAACAGATAAAAGAAATCACTCATGAGGAAGAATCAGCAGAAAACTCCAGGCAACATGAAGAACCAGTCTAGAACAACCCCACCAAGGGACCATGAGGTAGCTACTGCAGATGATTCCACCAGTATAGAAATGTTAGGAATGACAGAAAGGGAATTTAGAATACACATGTTGAAAACAATGAAAGAAATGATGGAAACAATGAAGGAAATTGCTAATAAAGTGGAAAATAACCAAAAGGAAATCCAAAAACAGAATCAAATAAGAGATGAACGATATGAAGAATATAAAAAGGATATAGCAGACCTGAAGGAACTGAAACAGTCAATTAGGGAACTTAAAGATGCAATGGAAAGTATCAGCAACAGGTTAGACCATGCAGAAGAAAGAATTTCAGAGGTAGAAGACAAAGTTCTTGAGATAACTCAGACAGTAAAAGAGGCAGAATAGAAGAGAGAGAAAGCAGAACGTTCACTGTCAGAATTATGGGACTTTATGAAGCGTTCCAACATACGAGTTATAGGAATTCCAGAAGGGGAAGAAGAATGCCCCAGAGGAATGGAAGCCATACTAGAGAATATTATAAAAGAAAATTTCCCAAACATCACCAAAGATTCTGACACACTGCTTTCAGAGGGATATCGGACCCCGGGTCGCCTCAACTCTAAACGAGCTTCTCCAAGACACATTGTGATGAACCTGTCCAAAGTCAAGACAAAAGAAAAGATTCTGCAAGCTGCCAGGAGTAAGCGCCAGTTGACCTACAGGGGCAAATCCATCAGAGTTACCACAGACTTCTCTAATGAAACTTTCCAAGCAAGAAGACAATGGTCATCTACCTTTAATCTACTTAAACAGAACAATTTTCAGCCCAGAATTCTGTACCCTGCTAAGCTAAGCTTCAAAATTGACGGAGAAATCAAATCATTTACGGATATACAAACATTGAGGAAATTCGCCACAACAAGACCAGCTCTACAGGAAATACTTCAACCTGTTCTGCACACTGACCACCACAATGGATCAGCAGCAAAGTAAGAACTCAGAAATCAAAGGACAGAACCTAACCTCCACACTGATGCAAAAGATAAAACTAAGCAATGGACTCTCACCAAATAAGACGAATAGAATACTACCACACTTATCCATTATCTCAATAAATGTTAATGGCTTGAATTCCCCACTGAAGAGACATAGATTGGCTGACTGGATTAAAAAACACAAGCCATCCATTTGCTGTCTGCAAGAAACACACCTGGCTTCAAAAGACAAATTAAAGCTCCGAGTCAAGGGTTGGAAGACAATTTTTCAGGCAAATGGAATTCAGAAGAAAAGAGGAGTTGCAATCTTATTTTCAGATACATGTGGATTTAAAGCAACTAACGTCAAAAAAGACAAAGATGGTCACTTTATATTGGTCAAGGGAAAACTACAACAAGAAGACATTTCAATTCTAAATATTTATGCACCCAATTTAAATGCTCCCAGATTCTTGAAGCAGACCTTACTCAGTCTGAGCAATATGATATCTGATAATACCATCATAACAGGGGACTTTAACACACCTCTTACAGAGCTGGACAGATCCTCTAAACAGAAATTAAACAAAGATGTAAGAGATTTAAATGAGACCCTAGACCAACTATGCTTGATAGACGTATATAGAACACTCCACCCCAAAGATAAAGAATATACATTCTTCTCATCACCCCATGGAACATTCTCCAAAATTGATCATATCCTGGGACACAAAACAAATATCAACAGAATCAAAAGAATTGAAATTTTACCTTGTATCTTTTCAGACCATAAGGCACTAAAGATGGAACTCAACTCTAACAAAAATGCTCAACCCCACCCAAAGGCATGGAAATTAAACAATCTTCTGTTGAATAACAGATGGGTGAAGGAAGAAATAAAACAGGAAATCATTAACTTCCTTGAGCATAACAACAATGAAGACACAAGCTACCAAAACCTGTGGGATACTGCAAAAGCAGTTTTGAGAGGAAAATTCATCGCTTTAGATGCCTACATTCGAAAAACAGAAAGAGAGCACATCAACAATCTCACAAGAGATCTTATGGAATTGGAAAAAGAAGAACAATCTAAGCCTACACCCAGTAGAAGAAAAGAAATCTCCAAAATCAAATCAGAGATCAATGAAATTGAAAACAAAAGAATCATTCAGAAAATTAATGAAACAAGGAGTTGGTTTTTTGAAAAAATAAATAAAATAGATAAACCATTGGCCAGACTAACTAGAAATAGAAAAGTAAAATCTCTAATAACCTCAATCAGAAACGATAAAGGGGAAATAACAACTGATCCCACAGAGATACAAGAGATCATCTCTGAATACTACCAGAAACTCTTATGCCCAGAAATTTGACAATGTGAAGGAAATGGATCAATATTTGGAATCACACCCTCTCCCTAGACTTAGCCAGGAAGAAATAGACCTCCTGAACAGACCAATTTCAAGCACTGAGATCAAAGAAACAATAAAAAAGCTTCCAACTAAAAAATGCCCTGGTCCAGATGGCTTCACTCCAGAATTCTATCAAACCTTCAAGGAAGAGCTTATTCCTGTACTGCAGAAATTATTCCAAAAAATTGAGGAAGAAGGAATCTTCCCCAACACATTCTATGAAGCAAACATCACCCTGATACCAAAACCAGGAAAAGACCCAACCAAAAAGGAGAATTTCAGACCAATCTCACTCATGAATATAGATGGAAAAATTCTCAACAAAATCCTAGCCAATAGATTACAGCTTATCATCAAAAAAGTCATTCATCATGATCAAGTAGGCTTCATCCCAGGGATGCAAAGCTGGTTTAACATACGCAAGTCCATAAACGTTATCCACCATATTAACAGAGGCAAAAATAAAGATCACATGATCCTCTCAATAGATGCAGAAAAAGCATTTGATAAAATCCAGCATCCTTTTCTAATTAGAACACTGAAGAGTATAGGCATAGGTGGCACATTTCTAAAACTGATTGAAGCTATCTATGACAAACCCACAGCCAATATTTTACTGAATGGAGTAAAACTGAAAGCTTTTCCTCTTAGAACTGGAACCAGACAAGGTTGTCCTCTGTCACCTTTACTATTCAACATAGTGCTGGAAGTTCTAGCCAATACAATTAGGCAAGACAAGGAAATAAAGGGAATCCAAATGGGAGCAGAGGAGGTCAAACTCTCCCTCTTTGCTGACGACATGATCTTATACTTAGAGAACCCCAAAGAGTCAACCACAAGACTCCTAGAAGTCATCAGAAAATACAGTAATGTTTCAGGATATAAAATCAATGTCCACAAGTCAGTAGCCTTTGTATACACCAATAACAGTCAAGATGAGAAACTAATTAAGGACACAACTCCCTTCACCATAGTTTCAAAGAAAATGAAATACCTAGGAATATACCTAACGAAGGAGGTGAAGGACCTGTATAAAGAAAACTATGAAATCCTCAGAAAGGAAATAGCAGAGGATATTAACAAATGGAAGAACATACCATGCTCATGGATGGGAAGAATCAACATTGTTAAAATGTCTATACTTCCCAAAGCAATCTACCTATTCAATGCCATTCCTATCAAAGTACCTACATCGTACTTTCAAGATTTGGAAAAAATGATTCTGCGTTTTGTATGGAACCGGAAAAAACCCCGTATAGCTAAGGCAGTTCTTAGTAACAAAAATAAAGCTGGGGGCATCAGCATACCAGATTTTAGTCTGTACTACAAAGCCATAGTGCTCAAGACAGCATGGTACTGGCACAAAAACAGAGACATAGACACTTGGAATCGAATTGAACACCAAGAAATGAAACTAACATCTTACAACCACCTAATCTTTGATAAACCAAACAAGAACTTACCTTGGGGGAAAGACTCCCTATTCAATAAATGGTGTTGGGAGAACTGGATGTCTACATGTAAAAGACTGAAACTGGACCCACACCTTTCCCCACTCACAAAAATTGATTCAAGATGGATAAAGGACTTAAATTTAAGGCATGAAACAATGAAAATCCTCAAAGAAAGCATAGGAAAATCACTGGAAGATATTGGCCTGGGTGAAGACTTCATGAAGAAGACTGCCATGACAATGGCAACAACAACAAAAATAAACAAATGGGACTTCATTAAACTGAAAAGCTTCTGTACAGCTAAGGAGACAATAACCAAAGCAAAGAGACAACCTACACAATGGGAAAGGATATTTGCATATTTTCAATCAGACAAAAGCTTGATAACCAGGATCTATAGAGAACTCAAATTAATCCACATGAAAAAAGCCAACAATCCCTTATATCAATGGGCAAGAGACATGAATAGAACTTTCTCTAAAGACGACAGACGAATGGCTAACAAACACATGAAAAAATGTTCATCATCTCTATATATTAGAGAAATGCAAATCAAAACAACCCTGAGATATCATCTAACCCCAGTGAGAATGGCCCACATCACAAAATCTCAAAACTGCAGATGCTGGCGTGGATGTGGAGAGAAGGGATCACTTTTACACTGCTGGTGGGACTGCAAACTAGTACAACCTTTCTGGAAGGAAGTATGGAGAAACCTCAAAGCACTCAACCTAGACCTCCCATTCGATCCTGCAATCCCATTACTGGGCATCTACCCAGAAGGAAAAAAATCCTTTTATCATAAGGACACTTGTACTAGACTGTTTATTGCAGCTCAATTTACCATTGCCAAAATGTGGAAACAGCCTAAATGCCCACCAACCCAGGAATGGATTAACAAGCTGTGGTATATGTATACCATGGAATACTATTCAGCCATTAAAAAAAATGGAGACTTTACATCCTTCGTATTAACCTGGATGGAAGTGGAAGACATTATTCTTAGTAAAGCATCACAAAAATGGAGAAGCATGAATCCTATGTACTCAATCTTGATATGAGGACAATTAATGACAATTAAGGTTATGGGGGGGGGAAGCAGAAAGAGGGATGGAGGGAGGAGGGTGGGGCCTTAGTGTGTGTCACATTTTATGGGGGCAAGACATGATTGCAAGAGGGACTTTACCTAACAATTGCAATCAGTGTAACTGGCTTATTGTACCCTCAATGAATCCCCAACAATAAAAAAAAAAAAAAAAAAAAAAAAAAGAATCGTATGGTGCTTATATTTTAGTTTATGTGCTGAATTACATTTATAGATTTATGTATATTGAACCAGCCTTGATTCCCTGGGATAAATCCCACTTGGTCATGGTGTATAATTTTTTTGATGTGTTGTTGGATTCTGTTTGTTAGGATCTTATTGAGTATTTTAGCATCAATATTCATTAGTGATATTGGTCTATAATTTTCTTTTCTTGTTGGGTCTTTCCCCAACAAGGGGATGTTTGCTTCGTAGAATGTGTTGGGTAATATTCCTTCTTTTTCTGTATTTCGGAAGAGGTTTAGTAGTATAGGTACTAGTTCTTCTTTAAAGGTTTGGTAGAATTCTGACGTAAAGCCATCTGGTCTTGGGCTTTTCTTTTTAGGGAGATTTTATATAGTTGATGCTATTTCAGAACTTGATATAGGCCCTGTTCAACATTTCCACTTCATTCTGGCTAAGTCTCGGTAGGTGGCATGCTTCCAGGTATTGGTCGATTTCTTTCAGATTTTCATATTTCTGAGAGTAGAGTTTCTTGTATTCATTAAGGATTTTTTGAATTTCTGAAGGGTCTCTTGTTATTTCATCATTACCATTTCTGATTGATGAAATTAGAGATTTTACTCTTTTTTTTCTGGTTAGGTTGGCCAAAGGTTTATCTATTTTATTGATCTTTTCAAAAAACCAACTTTTGGATTTATTGATCTGTTGTATAATTCTTTTGTTTTCAATTTCATTTAGTTCTCTGATTTTGGTTATTTCTTTTCTTCTGCTGGGTTTGGAGTTGGAGTATTCTTCCTTCACCAGTTACTTGAGATGTCCCATTAAGTTATTAACTTCCTCTTTTTCGTTTTCTTGAGGAAGGCTTGTAGTGTTATAAATTTCCCTCTTAGGACTGCCTTTGCAGTATCCCAGAGGTTCTGGTAATTCGTGTCTTGATTGTTGTTTTGTTCCAAAAATTTGGTGATTTCCTTCTAAATCGCGTCTATGACCAATCTATCCTTTAGCATAGGGTTGTTTGGCGTCCATGTTTTTGTATGGGCATGCAGGTTCCTGTTGTTACTGAGTTCAACTTTTATTCCATGATGGTCTGAGAAGATGCAAGGAATAATTTATATTTTCTTAAATTTGCTGAGGTTAGATTTGTGGCCTAGGGTGTGGTCGATTTTGGAGTATGTTCTATGGGCTGATGAGAAGAATGTTTATTCAGTTTTATAGGGATGAAATGTTCTGTAGATGTCTGTAAAGTCCAGATGTTGAATTGTTAAGTTTAAATCTAAAATTTCTTTGCTTAGCTTCTTTTTGGAGGAACTATCCAGCACTGCTAAAGGGTTGTTAAAATCTCCAACTCCTATGGCACTGGAAGTAATCAAGTTGCTTGTGTCTGTTAGAGTTTCTCTTATAAATTGAGGTGTGTTCTGGTTGGGTGCATAAATATTAATAATTGAAATCTCATCATACTGAGTTTTACCTTTAACAAATATGAAATTTCCATCCTTATCCTTCCTTATTTCAGTTGGTTTAAAGCCTATTGCGTCTGCGAATAGGATTGCAATGCCTGCTTTTTTCTGCTTTCCATTTGCCTGGAGTATAGATGACCATCCCTTCACCTTGAGTCTATATTTGTCTTTTAATGTAAGATGAGATTCTTGTATGCAGCAGATATCTGGCTTGAGTTTTTGTGTCCAGTCAGCCAACCTGTGCCTCTTTAGAGGACAATTTAAACCATTCACATTAATTGAGAATATTGATAAGCTTTTTGAGAGTCCGGTGGAAATTTTTAATCCTTTTGTGACTGTGGTAGTTGGAATTTGATCAAAATTTTCTGGGTGGGTTTACTTTTCTGGTGGAGGATTACGCTGGTCTTTATGGAGGATAGGTCTGAGAGTAACCTGGAGAGCTGGTTTAGTTATGGCAAATTTCTTGAACATGTGAACGCCATTGAAGTATTTAATTCCTCTGTCATAAATGAAACTCATTTTAGCTGTGTATAGGATCCTGGGTTGAAAGTTATTTTGTTTTAGGAGATTAAAAGTCGATGACCATCTTCTTCTAGCTTGAAAGGTTTCCGCAGAGAGATCTACAGTTATTCTAATATTCTTGCCCTTATAGGTGATGGTTTTCTTTCGTCTGCCTGCTTTCAGAATTTCTTCTTCATATTAACTTTAGTGAAGTTGATTATCATGTGTCTGGGGGATGTCTTATTTGGGTTGAGTCATGCTGGAATTCTGAAACTGTCTGCTATCTGAATTTCAGAATATCTTGGCATGTCTGTAAAGTTCTACTTCATAATCTCATGGAGAAGAGACTCTGTGCCTTATGAAGCCACTTCCTCGCTTTCTGGGATCCCTATATGCTGAATATTGGTTTTCTTCGAATTATCCCAGAGCTCTCTGAGAGAGTGATCTGTTTTTGCCCTCCATTTCTCTTCCTCTTTTGGACTGGTTTTTGTTCTTTTTTTTTTTGTTGTTGTTGTTGTTGTTTTGAGACAGAGTCTCACTTTGTTACCTTTGGCAGAATACCCTGGCATCATAGCTCATAGTGACCTCAAATTCTTGGGCTTGAGTGATCCTTTTGCCTCAGCCTCCCAAGTAGCTGGGACTACAGGCACCTGCCACAAGGCCCAGCTATTTTTTCGAGACAAGGTGTCATTCTTGCTCAGGGTAGTCTCAAGCTCCTGAGCTTAGGCAATCCACCAACCTCGACCTCCCAGAGTGCAAATATTTACATGTGTGAGCCACTGTGCCCGGCTCTTGAAAACAGTTTTTTCACTTGAACTTTTCAGAGATCAGGATGCATCTTGTGATTCTTGCCAGCCAGGGTAGCAATCATGATACAGTTATCATTTGTTGTTTGAGTGTGCACAGACAGATTGTGAGAACCAGATTTTATAAGATGGATGTCAACAGGTTGGGGAAAAACTCTGGAGAGAACGTTGGAACATTGTTTTCACTCCCCAAAATGAAATTATCTAGCTGAGGGTAGAAGGACAATGAATCATATACTTAAAAGACTTTCCTCAAGCAGGAGGCAAAAGTAGTTAAGTTTATATAAGTGGAACCCCCAGTACTATTAGCTTTTAGGTATTTTAAGAAATGTATTGTATATTTCAAATAGCTAGAAGAGAGGATTTTGAATATTTTCACAACAAAAAATGGTAAATGTTTAAGGTGATGAAAATGCTAATTACTATTATTTAATCATTATGCAATGAATGATACATTTATCAAAATAACACATTTTACCTCATAAATATGTACAATTATGTGTTAATAAAAAAAGGACCAAGAAATGCTGCATCATCAACCCTCTGGCACGGAGGATGATGCTTTGAGAAAACAGATTTCCCACAATTCAGAGGAGTTGTACTCTGAATGTTAAGTTTTTTTTTTTTTTTTTTGGCTGGGGTCAGGTTTAAATCCGCCACCTCCGGTATATGGGGCCAGTGCCCTACTCCTTTGAGCCACAGGCGCCACCAAGTTTTTTTGTTTGTTTGTTTTGTTTTTTGAGACAGTGTCTTACTATGTCAACCTCAATAGAGTGCCATGGCGTCACAGCTCGAAGCAACCTCAAATTCTTGGGCTTAAGTGATTCTCTTGTATCAGCCTCCCAGGTAGCTGAGACTACAGGTCCCCACCACATCACCCAGCTATTTTTTTTTGGTTGTAGTTGTGATTGTTGTTTGGCAGGCCCAGGCTGGATTCAAACCCACCAGCCCCGGTGTATGTGGCTGGCACTCTAGTCACTGAGCTACAGGCGCCGAGCCTGAATGTGGAGTTCTAGAAATACTTCCATCAGTTTATTTTTTTTCTATATAATCTTATGTTCATAAAAAGAGATATATAATAAAAGTGTGCCCATATCTAAATAACTTTTAGTCATAAAAATTGTAAGTTTAAAAAGCCATTGTATTATATACATAGTTTAATAGGCAGAGGTTTCTCTTAGTGGTATTTGAAAAGGTATTTTTTTAATTTATTTTTTTAATTAATTAATTAATTTATTTTTTTTTTTTTGCAGTTTTTGGCCGGGGCTGGGTTTGAACCTGCCACCTCCAGCATATGGGGCTGGCGCCCTACTCCTTTGAGCCACAGGCACCGCCCAGTATTTTTTTTTTTTTTTTAGTAGTGATGGATCTTAGGTTTAGTAAAATACAGTAGGTGATAGTTAAAGGAAGGGAATAGTGTGATTACCTATGTCTGAGATTTTCATAGCATCTACTTTGTACATGTCCTGCTTCACCAGACTTCCTCTTCATCCTTTAGGACTTAATTCAAGGAGTATAACATTGGAGATTTGGAAAGGTGGGATGGTGGGAGGAGATGAAATGGGCACAATTTAACTATTCAGTTGATGACACAAAAAGCTCAGACTTCCCATGATGCATGTAACCAAACTGCACATGTACCCCTTAAATCTATAAAAGTAAAAGAAAAAAAACTTTACAAAAAGGCATTGCATTCCTCAGAGAAAGCCTTTTCTGACACCCTCCATCCCACACTAGCTAAGTACAGAATTTTCAAATGAAGCCATAGATGAGCAAAATGGTGCTCACTTAATCCTGTGATTTTATTTCTCCTCTATTTGTGTTTCTGGAGAGAAATGAATATGGAGTGTCAGCCAGGCGTGGTGGTGCGTGCTTGTAATCCTAGTACTCTGGGAGGCCTAGTGCGAGGATCGCATGAGGTCAAGAGTTTGAGACCAGCCTGAGTAAAAGTGAGACCCCTGTCCCTACTAAAAATAGGAGAAATTAGCTAGGCATTGTGACAGCTGCCTATAGTCCCCTCTACTCAGGAGGCTGAAGAAGGGCTATTGCTCGAGTCCAGGAGTTTGAGGTTGCTGTGAGCTACGCTGATGCCGTGGCACTCTAGCCCAGGTGACAGAGTGAGACTGTCTCAACAAAGAAAAAAAAAAAAGAAAGAAAGAGGCTTTGTGCTCGTAGCTCAATAGTTAGAGTGCCGGCCACATACACCAGGGATGATGGGTTCAAACCCGGCCCAGCCCTTCTAAACAATGAAAACTACAACCAAAAAATATCCGGGAATTGTGGTGGGTGCCTGTAGTCCCAGCTACTTGGGAGGCTGTGGGAAGAGAATCGCTTAAGCCCAAGAGTTTGAGGTTGCTGTGAGCTTTGGTGCTACGGCACTCTACTGAAGGTGACAACGTGAGACTCTGTATAAAAAAAAAATATATATATATATGGAAGACTATAGCAGGTATATATTCAAAAGAAATCCAAGAGTGATGGTAGGAATAGGACTTTAGAAATGAATCAATAAAGAGCCATCTTAATTTTCTAGAGATTTTTGCTAACCAGATATTTTAATCCCCATGTCTCCTCACCTCCTTTTTTGGTTTTTGTTTTTAAGGGAATGCCAGAAGAAAGGAGGATAAATGTGAACTCTATTCAGGTAAATAAATTCATTTTCATCATGTTCAGGGATTTCATATACACATAGCTTAATTTCATCAAAAGAATACATACCTTTTTTTTCCATATCTTAAGTCTGTTGTTTCTAAAAAGTTGAAGTGTTTGCCTTCTGAATTCATTCCAGTGACTTCAAATCTATTGGCACATCCTCTCTCTAGTCTCCTCTATGTATACGACTCTTCGTAATTTGACTCTTGGTGTTGTGACCTTGCATTATTTCATTTTATAGTATGTATGCAGTAGCATATACACAAAGTGTGACTATAATGAAATCTATTTAAGAAACCACACCTAATCATATTATTATAGAAACTCCTGTTTGCATATTTATTGTAGATAGTAATATGTGCTCCTCTGGTTTTTTTGATGTTAAATTGCTAGTGTGGAAATGATAACATTTTCATTTCACAGTACTTTGTTCAGTTGAAAAGCTAAAGTTTTTTGGCGGTGTAATAAAAGGGATGTTTAGGACTTTGGGTACTTTCTGCTTTAAATGTTATTTAGTGACTGAGCTGAACCTGGTCTGTGACCTAACTCAGATGCTGCAAACTTTTCCTGGGGAAAGAAAGGAATTAAAGAATAAGCTCTGTAAAATATTCAGTAAGTAATTTTCCTTTTTCTGTGCCTACAGGGAAAGAAATGGAACTGGTATTTGGACTATTTATTTTCAGAGGGGTTACAAGGCCTGAATCTTTTTATAAGAAGTAGTATTCATCGTTCTTCTACCTCACAATCAAAGAACCTAAACTTCACCATTTAATATTAAAGACATAAACAGAGCATATTGGACTAAATTTCTTCATTGCTAGAGAGGCCAAGTAGTTCAACTTGAGTTTCCATATTTGTTTTACTAATAGACTGCCATCCTAAAGGAGTACTCAGGCTGGCCTTCTGTCTATGGATCAGGAAAGCCTTGGTGTGCCTAAATTATTTTTTAGGATTTAGATTCTTTAGCTTACTAGTGAAAAATTACCTCTTCATCATTAGGTTTTACCATCTATCAAATTATACATAAAGAGACACAGTCTGATTTGAGGCAAGATTTTTCACATATTTGTATATTATGAGCTGCATTGATGGAAGAGAGCAGGTAATGTACAGTGATGGTTAATCCATAGATGTACATATGCAAAATACTCTGCCACCTCTTTGAAACCTGAAACCTCTGAGGATATTGCCATTTTTCTTACTCTGAACAAGAGCACCAGCACCAAGATAACAGGATATAACATGTATGACTCTAAGAGCCCTAAATAGTTGGCGACTTCCTGGGCCTTTGCTGGTAATAATTTGATGAGTGAATGTAGGGAGGAGGATTGAGGGGTAATCAAGACATTCCTGTTTATACGAGTTGGATTTCATGAAATTTCTGTTTTGTTTGTGTTTATCTCTCTCCAGTTTTTAAGCATTCAAACACAAACTAATTGCAATTTTACTTTCAGAGGTAATTCTGAAGCTTCTTAAAATTTTCATAATAGCTAGACTATCTTGCTGAAGATTTACAGTAAAATTTTGCTTCAGTATTTCTGAATAACTCTTTGCCCTTTAATAAAATTTATATTATTTGAGAGAAATCAAGCTGAATTTATTTTTGTCTTTAAGGGCACATTCTGTGATGCTGTTTATTCCCCATCCAAAAAAACCCGAACCATAAACTATATTATTGGGTAGTGTTCAGACTAGAAAGTACATTCATCTATTTATTCATTTATTGATTCAATAACTATTTCTTGAGCTCCTTAGTACATGCCAGGTATTCTTATATGTGCTAGTTATACAGCTGTGACCAACACAAGAGTACCTCCATTTATGGGTTCGTTTATATTTCAAAGTAATGTATGGAGATTACATTTCAAAGGAGAAGACAGACAATATAAGCAAATATATCAAGTGCTATGAAGAAAAAAGCAGGGAATAGAGACAGAATATGTTGAATTTTGTCAAATGTTTATTCTGCATTTATGGAAACGATCGTGTGTTTTTTGAAATCCTTCATTCTGTTAATATGTTGTATCTCATGTATTGATTTGTGTATGTTGAACCATCCTTGCATCTCTGTGTGATGAAACCCATTTGGACAGAGTGTAGAAAAGGCTGCTATTTTAGATGAGCTGTTTGGGAGTGTCTGATTGAAGGTACAGAGGTCCTAATGAAGTAATCAAATGAGCCTGGGCATATGTGGGGAAAGAGGTTTCAAGGCAGAGGTAAAGGCAAGTGAAAAAGCTTTGAAATGTTAACTTACTTGGCATGTTTAAGGAATAGTAGAGAGGCCAGTGAAGTTATGACATAGTGATTATGGGAGAAAAATGGTAAAAAATTAAATAGAAAAGACCAGGAACTAGTTCATAAAACTCCTTATAGCCTGGCATGAATATGTAAATGGGAAGCCATTAGAGAGATTGAGAAGAGGAGTGGCATAATTATGGCATATATATTTCATAAAAATATGAAATAGGGAGCTGCAGAGTGAAGGTTAGAGTGAAGAGGATTAAGGGGGAAAGCAGGAAGGCCAGTTAGGTTATTGTAGTGCTCCAAGCAATAGTCTTGGATTCGTGTGATGAATGATGGGGGAGGTGGTTAGATGTTGGATTCAGCCTTATTTTGAAGTTTGAGAGGATAAGATCTGCATATAACTTGGATCTGAGGAGGAGGAAAGGATGACTCCTAGATTTTTGACTTGAACTGGATGAATTCTGAGATGCAGAGATGAGACTTACTGGATGAAGAATAGGTTTGGAGGTGTGTGGAATTGAGTTCTGCTTTGGTCATGTTAGAATGAAGATGCTGAGTAGGAAATTGGATACACAATCTGGACATCAAGGTATAATTTGGGACTGGGAAAATTAATGTGAGAATCAGTGGGGAATAACTGTGACATTGGATCAGATTACTGAGTCCAGCTGGATAGAGAAGATGGCAAAAGATGGAGCCCTAGGGTATGCCAACATTAAGAAGTAAAGGAGAAGAGGAGGAGCTGATCAAAAACTGAGAAGGAGCCACCAGTGAACTAGAAGAAAAATGAGACTGGTATGCTGGAAGTCAAATGAAGAAAGTGTTTCAAAAAGGGGTTGGGGGTAGTATTTAATGGCATGGAATGTTGCCTATACACTTACAACTAGAAAAAAGAAGCTTTAACTAATGTGATTCCTTCCTCAGTGGGTAACCTTTCTCATTTAGAGATTTCTTTTTTGTTTTTAAGTTTGTACTCAAAAATTTTTTCTATATTGTTTTTCAGAGCATAATATTTTATTTTATTTTTTAATTAATTTTGTTTTTATTGTTTTTTCTTTTTATTTATTTATTTATTTTTATTTATTTTTTTTTTGTAGAGATAGAGTCTTATGTACCGCCCTCAGGTAGAGTGCCATGGCGTCACACGGCTCACAGCAACCTCTAACTCTTGGGCTTACGCGATTCTCTTGCCTCAGCCTCCTGAGTAGCTGGGACTACAGGTGCCCCCCACAACGCCCAGCTATTTTTTTGTTGCAGTTTGGCCGAGGCTGGGTTTGAACCCGCCACCATCGGCATATGGGGCTGGGCAACCTTGCCTGGTTCCTGATCTAAGTGGAAATGATTTCAATTTAACTCCATTCAATACGATATTGGCTGTGGGTTTGCTGTAGATGGCCTCTATTAATTTAAGAAATGTTCCTTCTATACCAATTTTCTTAAGTGCTCTGATCATGAAGGGATGCTGGATATTATCAAAAGCTTTTTCTGCATCAATTGAAAGAATCATATGGTCCTTAATTTTTAGTTTGTTTATGTGCTGAATTAAATTTATGGATTTACGTACATTGAACCAACCTTAGACCCTGGGATAAATCCCACTTGGTCGTGGTGTATAATTTTTTTGATGTGTTGTTGGATTTTGTTTGTTAGGATCTTATTGAGTATTTTAGCATCTGTATTCATTAGTGATATTGGTCTATAATTTTCTTTTCTTGTTGGGTCTATCCCTGGTTTGGGGATCAAGGTGATGTTTGATTCGTAGAATGTGTTGGGTAATATTCCTTCTTCTTCTATATTTTGGAAGAGGTTTAGTAGTATAGGTACTAGTTCTTCTTTAAAAGTTTGGTGGAATTCTGACGTAAAGCCATCTGGTCCTGGGCTTTTGTTTTTAGGGAGATTTTGTATAGTTGATGCTATTTCAGAACTTGATATAGGCCTGTTCAACATTTCCACTTCATTCTGGCTAAGTCTCGGTAGGTGGCGTACTTCCAGGTATTGGTCGATTTCTTTCAGATTTTCATATTTCTGAGAGTAGAGTTTCTTGTAGTATTCGTTAAGGATTTTTTTAATTTCTTTTTTTTTTTGTAGAGACAGAGTCTCACTTTATGGCCCTTGGTAGAGTGCCGTGGCATCACACAGCTCACAGCAACCTCCAGCTCCTGGGCTTAAGTGATTCTCTTGCCTCAGCCTGCCGAGTAGCTGGGACTACAGGTGCCCGCCACAGCACCTGGCTATTTTTTTTTTTTGTTGCAGTTTGGCCGGGGCTGGGTTTGAACCCGCCACCCTCGGCATATGGGGCCGGCGCCCTACTCACTGAGCCACAGGCGCCGCCCGATTTTTTGAATTTCTGAGGGGTCTCTTGTTATTTCATCATTACCATTTCTGATTGATGAAATTAGAGATTTTACTCTTTTTTTTCTGGTTAGGTTGGCCAAAGGTTTATCTATTTTATTTATCTTTTCAAGAAACCAACTTTTGGATGTATTGATCTGTTGTATAATTCTTGTTTTCAATTTCATTTAATTCTGCTCTGATTTTGGTTATTTCTTTTCTTCTGCTGGGTTTCGGGTTGGAGTGTTCTTTTTTCTCCATTTGGTTGAGATGTCACATTAAGTTATTAACTTTTGCTGTGTCCATTTTCTTGAGGAAGGCTGGCAGTGTTATAAATTTCCCTCTTAGGACTGCCTTTGCAGTATCCCAGAGGTTCTGGTAATTCATGTCTTGATTGTTGTTTTGTTCCAAAAATTTGGTGATTTCCTTCTTAATCTCGTCTAAAACCCATCTATCCTTCAGCATAAGGTTGTTTAGTGTCCATGTTTTTGTATGGGTATGCAGGTTCCTGTTGTTATTTAGTTCAACTTTTATTCCATGATGGTCTGAGAAGATGCAAGGAATAATTTATATTTTTTTTAAATTTCCTGAGGTTACATTTGTGGCCTAGGATGTGGTTGATTTTGCAGTATGTTCTATGGGCTGATGAGAAGAATGTGTATTCAGTTTTGTTGGGATGAAATGTTCTGTAGATATCTGTTAAATCTAGATGTTGAATGGTTGAGTATAAATCTTAAGATTTTTTTTTTAGCTTCTTTTCGGAGGATCTATCCAGCACTGCTAAAGGGGTGTTAAAATCTGCAACTACTATGGAAGTGGAGGAAATCAAGTTGCTCATGTCTGTTAGAGTTTCTTTTATAAATTGAGTTGTGTTGAGGTTGGGTGCATAAATATTAATAATAGAGATCTCATCATATTGAGTATTACCTTTAACAAATATGAAATTATAAGTCATATTGAGTATTACCTTTAACAAATATGAAATTATAAGAAATAACTATAACAAATATGAAATAAGGAAATAATTATCCATAATTATTTTGGTTGTTTTAAGGCCTATTGCGTCTACGAACAGGATTGCAATGCCTGCTTTTTTCTGCTTTCCATTTGCCTGGAATATAGATGACCATCCCTTCACCTTCACTGTATATTTGTTTTTTAATGTAAGATGCGATTCTTATATGCAGCAGATATCTGGCTTGAGTTTTTGTATCCAGTCACCCAAGCTGTGCCTCTTTAGAGGACAGTTTAAACCGTTCACATTAATTGAGAATATTGATAAGCCTTTTGAGAGTCCGGTGGACATTTTTAATCCTTTTGCGACTGTGGAAGTTGGTATTTGATCAAAATTTTCTGGGTGGGTTTACTTTTGTGGTGGAGGATTACGCTGGTCTTTATGGAGGATAAGTCTGAGAATATCCTGGAGAGCTGGTTTAGTTATGGCAAATTTCTTGAACATGTGAATGTCATTGAAGTATTTAATTTCTCCGTCATAAATGAAACTCAGTTTAGCTTGGTATAGGATCCTGGGTTGAAAGTTATTTTGTTTTAGGAGATTAAAAGTTGGTGACCATCCTCTTCTAGCTTGAGAGGTTTCAACAGAGAGATCTGCAGTTATTCTAATATTCTTCCCCTTGTAGGTAATGGTTTTCTTTCGTCTGGCAGCTTTCAGAATTTTCTCAGTCATATTAACTTTAGTGGAATTGATTATGATGTGTCTGCGGGATGTCTTACTCAGGTTGAGTTGTGCTGGAGTTCTGAAACTGTCTGCTATCTGAATTTCAGAGTCTCTTGGCATGTCTGGAAAGTTCTCCTTAATAATCTCATGAAGAAGAGACTCTGTGCCTTGTGAAGCCACTTTGTCACTTTCAGGGATCCCTATAAAACGGATATGGATTTTCTGTTTTTTTTTTTGTAGAGACAGAGTCTCACTGTACCGCCCTCGGGTAGAGTGCCGTGGCATCACACGGCTCACAGCAACCTCTAACTCTTGGGCTTACGCGATTCTCTTGCCTCAGCCTCCCGAGCAGCTGGGACTACAGGCGCCCGCCACAACGCCCGGCTATTTTTTTGTTGCAGTTTGGCCGGGGCTGGGTTTGAACCCGCCACCCTCGGCATATGGGGCCAGCGCCCTACTCACTGAGCCACAGGCGCCGCCCCGGATATGGATTTTCTTCGAATTATCCCAGAGTTCTCTGAGAGAGTGATCTGTTTTTGCCCTCCATTTGTCATCCCCTTTGAGAGTTTGGGAGCATTCGAGAATTTTGTCTTCCATGTCAGAAATCCTTTCTTCTGCTTGCTCCATTCTGTTACTGAGGGATTCTACTTTGTTTTTCAGATCTTTGAGTGCTGCAACTTCTTGTCTCATCGTGTCAAAATCTTTGGTCATTTGATCTTTGAATTTGTTGAATTCTTGAGATATCTTTTGGGTTACTGCTTGGAGTTCTAATTCAATCTTATTTGCTATCCAGATTCTGAATTCGATTTCTGACATCTCAACTATTTGTTTGTGCATGGGATCTTGTGGTGTGTCTGCCCCATTGATCCTTGGGGGAGTTGATCTACTCTGATTATTCATATTGCCAGAATTTTTCTGTTGATTTCGCCTCATGATTGTTTTTCACCGTTGTCTCTGGCCGTCCTCAGATTTCGGGAGGTGTCTCTCCAAGATTAGACCCCAGCGGGATCACTCTATTGTTGCTTGATATTTGTAGGGAGTGACCCTGTGTAGTTCCTCTGAGGCTGCTCCACCTAGGGAGTTCTGGTTGTGGAAGCAGCTCCGGCGTGTGACACACCTGGATCCAGCAACAGGGCAGGAGGTGGTACGCACCTGTTGAGTGCCTGGCACCCAGTGACTTTGGCATAGAGAGCTCAAGGCTCTAGCAGTCTCTGGCCAGGAGAAGGGCTCTGCGCAGATGCAGGGAGGGCTCCAGAGGGCACGCGGCTACCAGTATCTCTGGCCAGACAAGCGGGCCAGTTTGGAGGCTGGGAGGACGCAGGGTTGCATGGCTCCCGCAGTTTCTGGTTAGGGCATGCAGAGGCCCGGTTGGTGCAGGGTTGCGGCACAGATCTTATGCAGGTCTGGGCAGCGCCAAGGCCAGGAGTTTGAGGTTGCTATGGGCTGTGACGCCACAACACTCTACCCAGGGCAACCGCCCGAGCCTCCAGTGTGCCAAAACCGTTTCTCTCTGCCCCTAAAGGTTGAGGCTCTAAGACAGCTCTGTCCCTGCCTTTAGGCTGCTCAGTCACTAGGTTACTAGGTCCCGCCCGATCCTTGCTCTGTGACCCTGAGGGCGGGGCTTGCTGGGGCATTTCTCTCACCCAATGGCTCCCTGCAGCTCAGCTCCGTGGCTCTGTCTGGGGCCCCAGACAATGCCCAAAGTTCTCCGTACTCCTGCTCAAGCTCTCCCCAAGGCAGTTCAACTGAGTGCCAAGTCCAGAAACACTGAAACAGTTCACAGGTAAGGCCTTTCAGGTTTGCAGTCTCACTGCTGCTTGTAGTTACAGGTGCCGGCGTGATTAGGTTGATGGAACACACAACCACTTGCCAGTTTCCCACTGTTTTTGTCCTCCTCTTGGGGTCCAGAAGTCCCTTGCTGATTCCCTGTATCATCAATGGGATGATTATAGGCAGATCCCACCAGCTGGAGATGTCTGGAATCTTATCTCCCCAGACTCACCGTGCCCAGTTGCAGGGAAGCTGTTACTCGGCCGCAATCTTTAATCTCCAGAGTATAATATTTTAGTCATTAAAATCATGTAGAACTCTCAATTGTGAGAAGAGATTTGGTTATTTTTCATGCAACTTTTTATACTGACAGACTTCAGATCATTGAAGAAACATTTCTGTATTTAAATTTATGTCCCAGGAAAAAAAAAATTCCCTTAAGGCTTGTCTTTTTGTTCAATAATGATTCTGTGGGTACTTTTTTTTTAATTAAATCATAGCTGTGTACATTAATGTGATCATGGGACACCATACACTGGTTTTATAGACCGTTTGATGCATCTTCATCACACTGGTTAACATCGACTTCCTGGCATTTTCTTAGTTATTATGTTAAGACATTTACATTCTACATTTACTAAGTTTCACATACACCCTTGTAAGATGCACCGCAGGTGTAATCCCACCACTCACCCTCCCTCTGCCCATCTCCCCCCTCCCTCCCCTCCCTTTCCCCCTTCCCCCTATTCTTAGGTTATAACTGGGTTATAGCTTTCATATGAAAGCCATAAATTAGTTTCATAGTAGGGCTGAGTACATTGGATACTTTTTCTTCCATTCTTGTGATACTTTACTAGGAAGAATATGTTCCAGCTCCATCCATATAAACATGAAAGAGGTAAAGTCTCCATCTTTCTTTAAGGCTGCATAAGATTCCATGGTGTACATATACCACAATTTATTAATCCATTCATGGATCGATGTGTACTTGGGCTTTTCCCATGACTTAGCAATTATGAATTGGGCTGCAATAAACATTCTGGTACAAATATCTTTGTTACAGTGTGATTTTTGGTCTTCTGGGTTTATGCCTAGTAGAGGAATTATAGGATTGAATGGCAGATCTATTTTTAGATCTCTAAGTGTTCTCCAAACGTCTTTCCAAAAGGAATGTATTAATGTGGGTACTTTTTTGCCCATATTTCTCTTGTCTTGATTTTTTTTTTTTTTTTGAGACAAAGTCTTATTATGTCGCCCTTGGTAGAGTTTTGTGGCATCACAGCTGGTAGCAACCTCAACTATTGGGCTTAAGTGATTCTCTTGCCTCAGCCTCCCAAGTAGCTGAGAGTACAGTCACCCACCACAACGCCTGGGTATTTTTTTGTTGCAGTTGTCATTGCTGTTTAGCTGGCTCCGACTGGGTTCTAACCCGCCAGCCTCAGTGTATGTGGCTGGTGGTGTAACCACTGTGCTATGTGCACTGAGCCTCTTGTCTTGATTAATTTTTTTTTTTTTTTGAGATAGAGTCTTACTATGTTGCCCTCAGTAGGGTGCTGTGGTGTCACAGCTCACAGCAATCTCAAACTCTTGGGCTTAAGTGATTCTCTTGCCTCAGCCTCCCAAGTAGCCGGGTCTTACAGATATCTGCCACAATACCCTATTTTTTGTTACAGTTGTCATTGTTGTTTAGCCGGCCAGGGCTGGGTTCAAACCCATCACTCTCAGTGTATGTGGCTGGTGCACTACCCACTGACCTACGGGTGCCAAGCCTTGATTAATTTTTTAACCCACTTACTAGTATGTGTTTGTGAAAATAAAGCCAAGTCTAGTTATTTGAAAAATCTTCTGTTTTCCAGTGATCATTGTAGAAATGGCTGATTTTCTTTGTTGAGTCCTACTGTATCTTTCTTGGCAATGTTGTTTTTCTTCCTTCTTTTTTGAAATGTGTATATATTCATGGGGTACATATGCAGTTTTGATTCATTGATACATTACATTGCAGTGTAGTCAGGGCCTTCAGTGCATACATCACTGAAGCAACACACATCATACCCACCAAGCAACTTCCCATCATCTGACCCCTCTGCAACCTCCTCTGAATCTACATAAAATCTTTTTTGAAAACTCTTCATGGAAAAAACATACTTTAAATAAATAGGTATTTTGCTTCAGTGCAAAAAAAAGTCCAGAAAATAAATGGAAAATTTGGCTTATCATTGCAGTTGTGCAAAAGCAATACTTTCTTTACCCAATGGTTATGTGAAATTGTTGGCATTTTAAATATTAACTTAATTGCCAATACTAAAGTTGCGATTAGATTTCAAACGTTTCATTTCTTTTTAATAATAACTTTACCTTCCTCTTGATCTTGGGGCCAATCTCAGAAGAAAAGTCAGTCAGTCTATGGTGTCCCACATAAAATGAAAAAAAAAAAAAATTTTTTTTCATCTCATAACACAGATGCAGAGCATAATTTTTTTTTTTTTATACTAGCCACTAGATAGCAGGGAAGAAGATAACTTTTTTTTTTAACATAGTACAATTGTTTACTAGAAAGAAAATTATTCTTGAAAATTGGTATTATATTTTAGAGATATCTTTCAATCAGTAATATCTTTCCCTTTGTTTACATTATTGATTAATATAATCTGATTAATACAGACCCTTATTTCAGTCATGTAAAAAATTCCATTTCTAACAAAATGGATGGACAACAATGTGTAATAGACTATATTGTTGGTCTCAATTACCAATGATTTTATTTTTTTAGTACTCAGAAAAGGATATCTTCCCAAGGGACATAATAGTACATTTGAATTAAAGTCCACATTTAAGTATACAGTAGGAAAACAGATTTATTCAGCTTTCCAGGAAGATTAGTGAATCAGTGAATTGTATGACCTTAGAAAAGTCACTTAACTAATTTTCCTCTTGGTTTTCATTTTGTTAAAATTTAGATTCTAATGTCTGTCTTTTAAAAGTTTGGCATATAAAATGAGAGAAAACCTGTATAATTTTACTAAGCCAAAAAAGTGGGAAAAGATGTAGAAGTTTGTCCTACCATTGAGGTATATCTAATCACAGTATACTTTACAGAAATACAATTAAAGACTATACCAGAAGAGAGTAGCTTACCGAGGCAATTTGCATCTATTATAATTTACCTAAACAGGTTGCTTGAGCCTTTCTGGACAAAGTACAGAGTGTGAATGAGTGAGCACCTATTTAATAGATTGACATTCTGAGCATTTATTAATATTCCAGCCCTGGATTACAACATAGTACCACCTATGAAGTTGAACTCAAGACTGAATTCATTGTGTGTTATATATACCTTGCCCTTATTTGTAGGAAACTTTCTGTTAACTAGGGTAAGGAGGGAGAAGATACTATATAATTTTTTAAATTAGCCATTCAGCTTTTAAAAATTATAAGTGAATCAGTTTTGTATGTATAATCAACTGGACTAGGTTAAATTCCTAAGCCTGATCACTGAAACCTGGAATAGGGAACACTTTCAGACAGCAAAGTTCAGAACTCAGTGGAACTTCTTCCCAGAAAAATGTCTATTTCTTTTGTCAAAATTAGCCAAGGCAATCATGCAAATTCTCTAGAGAATGATCAAAGAGTTTCCAGCAAACTGAGAATCAAGTATTTGAAATCTGCAGAACTCAGTAACAGTAGCAGGAAATCATAGTATCTGAGTTAGAGGCTGCACCCATTCCCCCACCCAACTTTATGTTGCAGAAGAGCTATTCCAGTGGGCATGGCAGCAATAGTGGTAATTCCCACAGATGTTATTCCATGATACAGTTCTACCAAGGAGTGAGTCAGAACAAGCCTCGAAGACTGGCAAGACCAGGCCCTGCTGCAGGGGCCTGACTTTATGCAAACTGTAGAGCAACTTACAACTCCCCGGAATTGTTCAAAATAATAGAATAACCAGCTAGCAATCTGGAAGCTAACAGCCAGTAGAAATCCATAGAGAAAGACCAGCCAGAAGTTTAATAGGGAGATGAGAAAGAGACAGCAAAGAAGTACCTGCTGAAATCATAGTTGTACTAGTGATAATAGAAAAATGTGCACATGCTTAAGGCTGTGTTCTCTCAGAAGCAATTGAAGAAAGAACTGCTTTGCTACTGGTCCCTGCCTACATGTGGGCCAACTTCTACACTTCCTGAAGTGCAAAAGTAGCTTCCAAGCTATACAGAGCAAATGGTAAATAATGAAAACCTTATTGGCTCAAGGGCTTAAGCACAACTACTGATCAATCAGCAGCTGACTACTAAACTTTACTGTGATCCCAGGTTTTAAAAAGTAGAAACGAATCATTTTTGTACATATAATCAGCTAGGACTAGGTTAAATTCCTAAACTGCCTAAGACCCCTAAGAATTTAAAGATTTATTTATTTATTATTATTTTTTTTTTTTGTAGAGACGGTCTCACTTTATGGCCCTCGGTAGAGTGCCGTGGCCTCACACAGCTCACAGCAACCTCCAACTCCTGGGCTTAAGTGATTCTCTTGCCTCAGCCTCCCGAGTAGCTGGGACTACAGGTGCCCGCCACAACGCCTGGCTATTTTTTGGTTGCAGTTCAGCCGGGGCCGGGTTTGAACCCGCCACCCTCAGTATATGGGGCCGGCGCCTTACTGACTGAGCTACAGGCGCCGCCCCAAGAATTTAAAGATTTAAACATAAAAAGACAAAAATTCTAAACAGCATCATTAGATGCTATACACTATGGAGAAACAGACTTTACAGTATTAGTCCAGGTGTATCACCAAACACATGAACAAACAACAGGGGCAAATACTGCAGCAGAGTTATTATCCAGAGCTGCTAGGATATAGTACCTCAAGTGTTCAGTTCAATAAAATGTTATGAGACATTCAACCAAACAGGAATATATGACCCCATACAGAGGAGTAAAAAGACTAAAACATCCTTCAGGAGGACCAGATATTGAACTCAGTGAACAAGGACTTCAAAGTTATTATAAATATGTTCAAAGATATTAAACTATTTAAATAATTAGAGAAAGATAAGACAATGACTACGTCAATGAAGGATAGAGTACTTACACATACCATTTTTGTACACAGAAATGGAAATTATGTGCTTGGAAAAGAGTGAAGAGAATGAATGGAGCCTTAAACCTGGGGCACAAATAGAAACACTCAAAATGAAAATGCCAGAAGAGGAGAGAAAAAGACAGAAAATATTTAGCAAATAATGTCTGTTAACACCGAAACTTGATGAAAAACAATCTAGACGGGCGGCGCCTGTGGCTCAGTCAGTAAGGCGCCGGCCCCATATACCGAGGGTGGCGGGTTCAAACCCGGCCCCGGCCAAACTGCAACCAAAAAATAGCCGGGCGTTGTGGCGGGCGCCTGTAGTCCCAGCTACTCGGGAGGCTGAGGCAAGAGAATCACGTAAGCCCAGGAGTTGGAGGTTGCTGTGAGCTGTGTGAGGCCACAGCACTCTACCAAGGGCCATAAAGTGAGACTCTGTCTCTACAAAAAAAAAAAAAAAAAGAAAGAAAAACAATCTAGACATCCAAGAATCTCAAGGAAATACTAGCAAATGAAATCTAGCAATATACATTCATACACCACATAATGGTGTTTTGGTCAACAACAGACTGCATGTACAGTGTTCATCCCATAATATGGTAATGGAACTGAAAATAGTGATATCATAGTGAAATGCATTTATGTGGGCAGTGCCTGTGGCTCAGTGAGAAGGGCGCTGGCCCCATATACCGAGGGTGGTAGGTTCAAACCCAGTCCTGGCCAAACTGCAACAAAAAAATAGCCGGGCGTTGTGGCAGGGACCTGTGGTCCAAGCTACTCGGGAGGCTGAGGCAAGAGAATCGCCTAAGCCCCAGCAAAAGTTGGAGGTTGCTGTGAGCTGTGATAAGACAGTACTCTACTGAGGGCAACAAAGTGAGACTCTGTCTCTTAAGAAATAAATAAATAAAAGAAAAGCAATGCATTTATGTGTGTATGGTGAAGCTAGTGTAAACAAACGCACTGTGCTACCACTTACATAAAAGTATATAGTACATACAGTTATGGACAGTATATAATACTTGATAATAAACAACTATTAACATAGTGTGTTTACTATACTATTTATTCTCTTGGATTATACATTCATAGAAATGTATAATTTTTTCTGAACTTAAGAAAAAAATTTTATAGGAGGATATAAAGAAAAAGTATTTTTGTACAGCTGTACAATGTGTTCTAAACTAAGCATTACAAAAGATCAAAAAGTTAATAAAATAAAAATGTTACAGTAAGCTAATTTATTGAGAAAAATTGATTTAAAAATTTAATGAAACCTATGTGCACAGTGTTTATAAAGTCTATGGTACTACATAGTAATGTCCTAGGCCTTCAGTTCACTCAGCATCTTCCTGTCATGGACACTCCATTCACCCTATACAGAAGTACCATTTTTATTTTTCCTTGTTTATACCGTACTTTTTATACGCTTAGATAGACAGAAAGCATTGTGTCACAGTTGCCTGAAGTATTCAGAACAATAACATGCTGTACAGGTTTGTAGTCTACGTTTGTAGTAGGTTATACCACCTAGGTTGTATAAGTACATACTATGGTGGTCACTCAATGATGAAACCACCTAATGACATTTCTCAGAACATATCTTTGTCATTAACAGATTAATGACTATATAAAAAGAATTATACTCCATGGAAAACTGAAATTTATTCCAAGAATGTATGGTTGATTCAACATCCAAAAATAAGTTAATATACCACATCAAAACATTGTTTTAAAAATGTAAAAACAACCTAATAAATGCAAAGACATCCCATGTTTATAGATGAGAAGACAGAATATTATTAAGATAACAGTACACCCCAAACTGATTGAAAGTTTAATTTCAGTTCCTATTGACATCCTAGTTGGTATTTTATAGAAATTGACAGGATGAAGGCAGGGCATGGTGGCTCATGTCTAATTCTAGCACTCTGGGAGGCGGAGACAGGTGGATTGCTTGAGCTCAGGAGAGATCAGCCTGAGCCAGAGAGAGATCCCGTCTCTTAAAAATAGCTGGGCATTGGGCGGCGCCTGTGGCTCAAGGGACTAGGGTGCTGGCCCCATATGCTGGAGGTGGCGGGTTCAAACCCAGCCCCAGCCAAAAACTGCAAAAAAAAAAGCTGGACATTGTGGTGGATTCCTGTAGTCCCAGGTAGTTGGGAGGCAATCACTTGAGCCCAAGAGTTTGAGGTTGCTGCAAGCTATGACACCCCAGCACTCTATAGAGGGTGACAAAGTAAGACTCTGCCTCATATTGACAGGATGATTATAGAATTCAAACGTAATTGCAAGGGACTCCAAAACAATATTTTTTTCAATATTATTTCAATAACCAAAATGGTATTAGAAAATATTGGAGGATTCACATTTCCACTACAAAGTTACATTAATCAAGAGAGTGTGGTACTGGTGTAAGGATAGACATATATCAGTGGAATGGCATTGAGAGTCCAAAATAAACCCATATATCTAGGATCAATTTGCTTTTTCAGCAAGGGTATCAATACAGTTCAATGGAGGGAAATAGTAGACTTTTTTAACTATTGTACTGGGTCAATACAGTAGATGAAAAGACTAATAGTATTTCAACTATGGTACTGGGACACTTGTATATACCCATATAAAAGAATCCAGTTGGACCCCTATGTCAGAACATATATAAAAAGAGAATGGTTTAAAAACTCTAAATATAAGATCTAAAACTATAAAATTCCTAGACAAAGATAGATAGGAGTACATCTTTGTGACCTTCAGTTAGGCAGTTATTTCTTAGCTGTGGTAGAAAGGCAAACATAATCAAAGAAAAAGATGAACTTCATCAAGATGAAAAACTTGTGCTTCAAAGGACACCTAAGAAAGCGAAGTGGAAAAATAAAATGGGAGAAAACATTTGCAGATTATATAATCTTATAATAGTCTTAACCAACGTATATAAAGAACTCAGCTGTGGCGGTGCCTGTATCTCAGTGGGTAGGGTGCCGGCCACATACACTGAGGCTGGCGGGTTCAAACCCAGCCCGGGCCAGGTAAAGCAACAATGACAACTGCAACAACAAAATAATAGCCGGACGTTGTGGCTGGCGCTTGTAGTCCCAGCTGCGTGGGAGGCTGAGGCAAGAGAATTGCTTAATTAAGCCCAAGAGTTTGAGGTTGCTGTGAGTTGTGACACTATGGCACTCTACCCAGGGCGACAATTTGAGACTGTCTCAAAAAAAAAAAAAAATGGGCCAAGGATCTGGATTATTTCTCCCCAGAAAGATAAAGTGTGGCCATTTTGGAATAGTATTAGACAGATCCTCACAATTTTAAACATAAAGTTACTATATGACCCAGCAATTCCACTTCTGGATATATACCCAGAAGAAATAAAAACATGCCCTCAAAAACTTGAACACAAATGTTTATAGCAGCATTATTCTTAATAGCCAGAAGATGAAGCAACTCAAATATCCAACTATGAATGAGTAAAGTACACTATATCCATATACAGTACTGTTTGAAAAAAAAAAAAATGAAGATGTAGTACATATTACAGCATGGACAAACCTCAAAGACATTACGCTATGTAAAATAATCCAGTCACACAAAAGCACATGACATACGGTTCCATTTGTATGAAAATATCCACAATAGGTAAATTCTATAAAGATAGTAGTTAGGTGCCTGCCTAGGACTGACGGGGATAGAGTGCCAGGTAGTGAGTGACTGCTGTTCCGGGTTTCTTTTTGAGGTAATAACAGTGTTTTAAACTCTGTAGGTATTATAAAAGCACTGAATTATATAGTTTAAATGGGTGAATTGTTATGTAAATTGTTATCAATAAAGCTGTTTAAAAATTTGTAATGACTATTTCAACTCCCACTTTGGCAAAAGATGAGTAATCTTAAAGGTCTAT
Organism: Nycticebus coucang; assembly: GCF_027406575.1. Classification (NCBI taxonomy): domain Eukaryota; kingdom Metazoa; phylum Chordata; class Mammalia; order Primates; family Lorisidae; genus Nycticebus; species Nycticebus coucang. The sequence continues at coordinate 111,518,896 of NC_069804.1, forward strand.
GTTTGCTTAATGATCGTCCTAACTGTATAATAGCATAAAGAAAAATTATTGTCATAAAATCATTATCTGCTTCTCTTTTCTTTTTTTTTTTTTTATTGTTGGGGATTCATTGAGGGTACAATAAGCCAGGTTACATTGATGCTTCTCTTTTCTATCTCATGCTTTGCTCTTTTCTAGTCTGGGAAGTTAGGAATATGCAGAGAGAATTGTATGTGGTAATTATGCAGCTCTTAAGTAGTTGTAGGAATTCTTAAAGGTAAATATCTGATTTACATACTTATTTGAGACATTTTAGCATCAGCAAGGAAAACAAATACACTGGAATAATTTTCTAAAATGCAGATAAATAAGTGGAAATAGGTTATGAAATTGCATATGGGTAAGAATCACTGTAATATTCTTAAGGTTTCTGACCAATGTTAAGGCCATTTGCATATTTCATTTCTAAGAATTATATACTATAAGGTCAGGCATGGTGGCTCACACCTGTAATCCTAGCACTCTGGGAGGCCTAGGAGGGTGGATTGCCTGAGCTTGCAGGTTGGAGACAGCTTGAGCCAGAGCGAGGCCTCCTTTCTAAAAATAGCAGTGTTGTGGTAGGCACCTGCAGTCCCAGCTATTTGAGAGGCTAAGGCAAGAGAAATCCTTGAGCCCAAGAGATTGAGGTTGCTGTGAGCTATGATGTCACAATACTCCACCGAAGGTGACAAAGTGAGACTCCGTCTCAAAAAAAAAAAAAATATCCTATATAATGGCTGTATTCAGACAAAGCACAGCCGGATTTCTGACAAAATATTTGATTTCCCCAATTCTGAGTGAGGATATAGCCAGAGGGGCTGACGTTTAAAATAGAATTGGAAGAGGCTGAGACAGGAGAATCGCTTAAGCCCAGGAGTTGGAGGTTGCTGTGAGCTGTGTGATGCCACGGCACTCTACCGAGGGCAATAAAGTGAAACCCTGTCTCTACAAAAAAAAAAAAAAAAATAGAATTGGAAAAGTGTCACAAGAATGGAGAAGCAAGAATCCAGTATACTCAATTCTAATATGAAGCCAGTAGATGATCTAATTCACCCCCACATAAGAGAAAAAGCTAAAATCAATTCAAGGTGGGGGCAAGGGAACAAGAGAGCGGGGAGGAAGGAGGCGGATGGGGGTTTACTGTGTATGGCACACCTCTTAGGGGTGAGACACAATTATAAGAGGGACTTGACCTAACAAATGCAAATAGTAAACTAATTCTTTGTATCTTCAATGAACCTGTAACAAAAAAGAAAAAAATGGGCGGCGCCTGTGGCTCAAGGAGTAGGGCGCCGGTCCCATATGCCGGAGGTGGCAGGTTCAAACCTAGCCCCGGCCGAGAAAAAAAAAAGAAAAAAATGGAACCTTTTTCATGGATTTTTTTTTTTTTTTTTTTTTTTTTTTTGAGGCAGTCTCACTCACTCTGTTGCCCTGGATAGAGAGCTGTGAAATCATAGTTCAAGGCAGCCTCAAACTCCCTGGATTTGAGTGATTGTCTTGTCTCAGCGTCCAACTAGCTGGGACTACAGGAACCTGCCACAATACTGGGCTAGTTTTTCTATTTTTCAGTAGAGATGGGCTCTTGGTCTTGCTGAGACTAGGCTCGAACTCCTCAGCTCAGGCAACCCACCTGCTTTGACTTTTCAGAGTGCTAGGATTACAGGCATGAGCCACCACACTTGGCCCCTTTAACGTGTTTTTAAATTGATTGTAGAAATGGATTTGTAGAAAAATTATTATCTATTTTATTTGAGGTATGAATTGTAAAAATTAGGCTTGTTTCTTTTTTTTTTTTAGATAGAGTCTTATTATGTCGCCCTCGGTAGAGTGCTATGGCATCGCAGCCCACAGCAACCTCAAACCCTTGGGCTTAAGCGATTCTCTTGCCTCAGCCTCCCAAGTAGCCAAGACTACAGGTGCCTTGCCACAATGCCTGGCTATTTTTTGGTTGTAGTTGTCATTGTTGTTTGGCAGGCCCAGGCTGGGTTTGAACCCGCCAGCTCTGGTGTATGTGGTCGGCGCCCTAGCCACAGAGCCACAGGCAACAAGCCAGATTAGGCTTATTTCTAAAACATAATTCCATTTTTTTTATTAGTATTAGATCATGGCTGTGTACAGTAATGCGATCATGGGGCACCATGATATGATTGTCTTAACATAATTCCATTTTTAAGGTGTTCTATTTATAAAATCGTAGCAATGTTTACAATTCCATGTTATTTGTGTTTTATTTCAGATTAACATCAGGGTACAAATCATTAGGTTACATCATTTGCATTTGTTAGGCAAAGTACAAGTTGTAGATGAGCCCTTCACCCAGGGGGCTGTGCTGTAATACCCTTCCACTGTGCCCATTAGATAAGAGCTTACCCATCCCCCTCCCTCATCCTCCTCCCTTTTCCTTCTTCCCTCTCCCCCACTTGAATTTTTTTTTTGCGGTTTTTGGCTGGGGCTGTGTTTGAACCCGCCACCTCTGGTATATGGGGCCGGTGCCTTACTCCTCCAGCCACAGGCACTGCCCTCCCCCACTTGAATTTAATTGTGTTTTATTTTCTCCTGTGGGGTTGATTGGTCTCATTAATATTGAGTATATTGGATACTTGCTTTTCCATTTTTGTGATACTTTACTAAGAATATTCTTCAACTTCATCAAGGTAAATACAAAAGATATAAAGTCTCCATCAACATATGAATGGATTAATGAACTGTGGCACATGTATACAATTTCATGTTATTGCTGAATCTGGGATAAACTACCTTCTAGCATGGCTGGATATTTAATCCATTATAAAGAAGTAAGACTTCAGCCTCTGCAACTTAGCTTCTACGGCAGTGATTTTCAACCAGTGTGCCACAGCACACTGGTGTGTTGTGAGAAGATCTTCAGTGTGCCCTGAAAATTTTTAAAGATAATTAAATTATTTTTGAAAGAAGATCAAAATTAAAACTTTAAATTGATTATATGGGTACATCATTTATTATAACAATAATGTTACAACGAATAAACGTTTTATTGTTATAATAAATAAGCACAAGCTTATTTCTAAAGTAGGTGGGGTATAGCCTTGAAAAATAAGAGAGCAAGACCCCATGTCTTAAAAATTGCTGGGCGTCGTGGTAGGCGCCTATAGTCCCAGCTACTTGGGAGGCTGAGGCAAGAGAATCACTTGAGCCCAAGACTTTCAAGTTGCTGTGAGCTGTGATGCTATAGCACTCTACTAGAGGCGACAAAGTGAGTGTCTCAAAAAAACAAACCAAAAAATCGTTTGTTTTACCCATAACCACGGATAAGCAAAAACATCCTTATGTAATAATAATAATCCTAATTATGCAGTGGCCCATTCAGAGAGTCTTTTAAAATCAGCAGACAGTTCCCAAGTTTGTGGTCACTAATATAGAAAATATATACATATTTAAGTAATTCAATGTCCTTGGGATTTGGGTTTTTTTTTTCCTTACTCTGACACCCTGGATAGAGTGCTAGGGTGTTGTATCTCACAGCAACCTCAAACTCTTGGGCTTGTGCAATCCTCTCACCTCAGCTTCCCAAGTAGTTGGGACTACTGAGCCCAGGTAGTTTCCTTATTTTTAGTAGAGAAGGAGTCTCACTCTTGCTCAGGCTGGTCTTAAACTCCTGAGCTCAAGCAAAACACCCACCTTGGCCTCTCAGAATGCTAAGATTACAGGGATGAGCCACGGCGCCTGGACACTTTCGGGTTTTTTAAATAGTTTTTATTATAAAAGTAAAAGTGGGCAACATGAAACTCATGGGATACGTAACACTGCGTTTGAGAAATTAATGTATCAATATCTGGTTCAATGAAAGTAGTTGCAATTTTCAGTAGTTTCTCAAGGTGCTCATCAGATATTTTGGGTTTAATTTTACCTTAATCTCTTAATGTGCTTCATTCTTAAAAGTAGTTGCTCACAAATGTAGGTGCTGCCAAAAAGTGATGATGTGAATAGGGTGTGATTGTGAAGTATGGGATATTTGTCTCTGGAAAGATAGGACCTATAAAAATCCGTAACAGACATGATCAAATTTTTCTTTATTTTTTTTCAAATTTTTCTTTAAATTGACTATCAGATTGTTACTGTGTAAACCATTTGAAAATTGGCAGGTAACACATTTATGATGACCAAAAATGGAATCTCAAATGTAGCAAAATATTATTTTCTCAGAAATCTTGAAATCTGTTTTCAAATTCCTCTATCAAATCAAAAAGCATGGATTCATATTATTCAGTGTTCACAGAACTGTGTTTAGCCAACGTGTCAAAGTGCATTAACTTGTTTGCCCTTTTTTTTTTTTTTTTTTGAGACAGTCTTACTTTGTCACCCTCGGTAGAGTGCTGTGGTGTCATAGCTCACAGCAACCTCAAACTCCTGGGCTCAAGTGATCCTCTTGCCTCAGCCTACCGAGTAGCTGGGACTGCAGGTGCCGCCACAACACCTGGCTATTTTTAGAGATGAAGTCTCGCTCTGACTTAGGCTGGTCTCAAAGCTGTGAGCTCAGGCAATACACCCATCTCAGCCTCCCCAAGTGCTAGGATTATAGGTGTGAGCCACTGCACCCGGCTCGAAAATAGTTTGCCTTAATTTGGGCTTGCCCATAATTTCAGTTTTATTTTTATTGCTGTTGTGGTTGAAAATTTGTATTGATAAGTTGTTTTTCACTTTGAAGACACCTGTTTAACTCATTTAAATGAGCAATTAAATCCACTAAAAATGCTAAATCTGGAAGCCAGTTTTCATTGTCAACTTTTGGCACAGATTTGGTTTTTGGTATCATAAACAACTTGTTAACGTGTCACAAATCGTAAAATCATTTCAACATTTGGCCTCAACTTAGCCATCTTCTGAAAAGTAAATGATGTCACCATAGTCAGCATTAATACTTTTAAGGAGGCTCTGCACCTGTGGCTCAAGCAACTAAGGCGCCAGAGTCACATACACCTGAGCTGGCAGGTTCGAATCTAGCCCCGGCCTGCCAAACAACAATGATGGCTGCAACCAGAAAAATAGCTGGGCGTTGTGGCAGGTGCCTGTGGTCCCAGCTACTTGGAAGGCAGAGGCAGGAGAATCACTTGAGCCCAGGAGTTGGAGGTTGCTGTGAACTGTGGGGCCACGACACTCTACCCAGGGCAACAGCTTGAGGCTCTGTCTTGGGGGAAAAAAAATACTTTTAAGGAATTGCTGATGATGATCCAATCCCTTGGCCCTTATGAAACTCACAGTCTTGGTGATGATTTGCATGACGTTATCCATTTTTAAAGCTTTTATGCATTAATTTTATTGATGAAATGATACTTCATCAAATATGAGTTTTGGGCAGCAGTTTCGTTGTCTTTTTTTTTTTTTTTTTTTTGAGACAGAGTCTCACTATGTTGCCCTCATAGAGTTCTGTGGTATCACAGCTCACAGCAGCCTTAAACTCTTGGGCTTAAGTGATTCTCTTGCTTTAGCCTCCCAAGTAGCTGGGACTACAGGTGGCCACCACAATGCCTGGCTATTTTTTTGTTGTAGTTGTCGTAGTTTGGCAGGCCCAAGATGGGTTTGAACTCGCCAGCCCCGGTGTATGTGGCCAGTGCCCTAACCACTGAGCTACGGGCGCAGAACCTACTATTGTTTTTTTAATCCAACCATGGTTTCTACAATATCCTAAAAGAAAGCTAAACCCCAAAAAAGGTCTTTTGGGGGAAGTTTTTTTTTTTTTTTATTACTGATTCAATCTTGCTATTCATTATCAATGTGTTCAGGATTTCCTTTCTTCCTGATTCAAGCTTGGGAAGTGTGTTTTCAGGAATTTATCCATTTCCTCTAGATTTTCTGGTTTGTGTGCATAGTGGTATTCATTGAAATCTTAGACGAATTCTTGTATTTCTCTGGTATCAGTTGTAATGTTTCTTTTTCCATTTCTGATTACATTTAATTGAATTCCCTCTGTATTTTCTTGGTTTATTTAGCTAGTGGTCTATCATTTTTATCTTCTCAAAGAACCAACTCTTCATTTAACTGATGCTTTATATGTTCTTTTTTCATTTTAGTTTTCTTTAATTCTGCTCTGATCTTTGGTATTTCTTCTGATAGCTTCAGGTTTGTTTTGGTTCTTGTTTTTCTAGTTCCTTGAAATGTGACCTTAAGATTTTAATTTGTGGCTCGGTGCCTGTAGCTCAAGTGGCTAAGGCGTCAGCCAAATACACCAGAGCTGGCAGGTTCGAATCCAGCCCCGGCCTGCCAAACAACAATGACAACAACAACCAAAAAATGGCTGAGCATTGTGGCGGGCACCTGTAGTCCCAGCTACTTGGGAGGCTGAGGCAAGAGAATCGCTTGAGCCCAGGAATTTGAGGTTGCTGTGATCTGTGATGGCACAGCACTCTACACAGGGTGACAGCTTGAGGCTCTGTCTCAAAAAAAGAAAAAGTTGTTAATTTGTAATCCTGTGTCTTTTTATGTGTTTAGTGCTATAAACTTCCCCTTTAGTACTGGTTTTTCTCTATCCCAGAGAGTGTGATTGCTTATGTCATTATTATCATTCGTTTTGAAATTTTTTTTTTTTTTTTTGTAGAGACAGAGTCTCACTTTATAGCCCTCGGTAGAGTGCCGTGGTCTCACACAGCTCACAGCAACCTCCAACTCCTGGGCTTCAACAATTCTCTTGCCTCAGCCTCCCGAGCCGCTGGGACTACAGGTGCCCGCCATAACACCCGGCTATTTTTTGGTTGCAGTTCAGCCGGGGCCGGGTTTGAACCTGCCACCCTCAGTATATGGGGCCGGCGCCCTCGTTTTGAAAATTTTTAAGACTTACATTTTAAGTCATTGTTGACCCAAAGATCATTTATCAGCAGGTTATTCAATTTCTACACATCTGTATAGTTTTTAGAGTTCCTCTTGGAATTGATTTCTAGTTTTATTCCACTGCAGTATGAGAAGATACTTGATATGATTTCAATGTTTCAGAATTTATTGAGGGCTAGGCATGGTGGCTCACAACTAATCTTAGCACTCTGGGAGGCCAAGGTGGGAGGATCACTTGAGATTGGAAGTTCAAGACCAGCCTGAGCAAGAGTGAGACTCTGTCTCTACTAGAAATAGAAAAATTAGACTTGGTGCCTGTAGCACAGTGGTTATGGTGCCAGCCACATACACCGAGGCTGGTGGGTTCAAACCTTTCCTGGGCCAGGTAAACAACGACAACTGCAACAACAACAAAAAAATAGCAGGACATTGTGGCAGGCGCCTATAGTCCCAGCTACTGGGAGTTTGAGGCAAAAGAATCATCTAAGCCCAGGAGTTTGAGGTTGCTGTGAGTTGTGACGCCACAGCACTCTACTGAGGGCGACATAGACTCTGTTTCAAAATTTAAAAAAATAGAAAAATTAGCTGGGAATAGTGGTATGCACCTGTAATCACAGCTACTCAGGAAGCTGAGTCAGGAGGATCACTTGAGCCCGGAATTTGAGATCACTGTGAGCTATGATGATGCCAGTGCATAACCAGAATTTCTCTGGGTCAGGTCATTGGTGTTGAGGTTTTAAGAATAAACCCCCTACAGACCACATGAGTAAGTGAAGGGACAGAGTTTATTGAAAGATAAAAGAAATAGATAAGCAAAAGAGGGGGGAACAGAATCTCCTACAATAGAGGGGGGAACCCAAGTAGGAAGCCTCCACAGACCTTCTACCTAGGCGTTTGTATATTGCTTTTCCTATTCTGCAATCTGGGCTTTGGGGAATGTATGTCTGGACATGTCACAATTGGTCAGGAGCCTGCAGGTAGAAGATAATCCTAAAATTAACAGAGGAATGTAGGTCCTTGCAGTCCTTGCCCCAGGAGAGGCAGTAGAGTGTGTGCACCCTACCCTAGGAGGAACTACCCAGATGAGATACCCATCAGGCTGCTTTTTTCCTTACCTTGTGTGAGTCTAGATAATACAGCTGGAAAGGGCCTAGGGATGGGGGCCTGTGATAGGACTTATTTCTAAGCTCATCCAGGCCTACAAAATGAGAGGTCCCTGTTCAGCCCTGAATGGAAGAACCATGGGCAATGAGAATGAGACTTTGCCTCAAAGTAAATATTTGCTGTTACTTGTTTTGTGGCCTAATTATGGTCTATCTTGGAAAATGGTCCATGTACTTATGAGAAGAATTTATAATTGGCAATTTGGGGGTAGAATGTTCTGTAAGTATCTGTTCGGTTCATTCATTCTAGAGTCCCATTTAAGTCCAGTGCTTCTTTGTTGATATTTTGCCTCAATGATCTGTCTACTTCTGTCAGTGGAGTACTGGAATCTCCCATAATTAAGGTATTACTCTTTATTTTTTTTTCTTAGTTTTAATAGTATTTCTTTTATGAATCTGTGAGATGTTAGATCTGTATATATTTAGGATTGTTACATCTTTTTGTTGAATCAATCTCTTTATCATTATATAATGACCTTTGTCTTTGTTTTTTACTCTTGTTATAAAGTCTGTTTTATCTAATATTAGCTACTTCTCCTTGCTTTTGGCTTCTATTCAATTGGAATATTTTTTCCACCCCTTTACTTTGAATCCATGCAAATCTTTGTGGACTCAGCAGATCTTTTTGAGGTAGTAGATATCTGGGCCTTTTTGTTATTGTCATTTATTTATTTATTTATTCATTTTGAGACAGAATCTTACTATGTCGCCCTCGGTAGAGTGCCATGGAGTCACAGCTCACAGCAACCTCAAACTCTTGAGCTTAAATGATTCTCTTGCCTCAGCCTCCTGAGTAGCTGGGACTTGTACAGGCACCCACCACAATGCCCAGCTATTTTTTGGTTGCAGTTGTCATTGTTGTTTAGCAGGCCCCGGCAGGCCAGAACCCACCAGCTTCGTTGTATGTGGCTGGCACCCTACTCACTGAGCATGGGCGCCAAGCCTGTTTGTTTTGAGGTAGAGTTTCTCTCTGTCACCCAGGCTAGAGTGCAGTGGCATCAGCCTAGATCACAGGAAATGTTGCAGGAATATGAGGCCCAATAGAGAAAAAGAACACCTATGTTTAAAAGAGGAAGGGTTTTATTTCAGCTAGTGGAGCCATGGTGGATTAGAGTCCAAAAATGGCCACAGTCCCTGACTGTCTCTGTCTTTTCCCTTTTATCTCCAGTCAAGGGCTCTTTGTCCACAGGTACCCTTCTCATTGCTCAATTTGAATTGAGCTGGAGAAGGTGTACTTGGTCTTTTATAGAAGCGGAAGCAAGTGTTAGTTTCCAGGTCCCAGGAAGTTAAGTTTCTACAAATTCATAAGAGCTGAGTCACCCCAGGGAGACTCGTAAGTGTGTCCTTGGGGCTTCTGTGAGAAGACTTTCGTTTTCTCAGATGTTACTTTTCCTGGGTATCTTCTCTCAGAATGAGACGCTATATATTTTTTTAACTTGGGTTCACACTATCTGTTTGCTCCTTTAGGAGCCAGCAGTGTTTCATATAAAACATGTGTGATGCGGGGTTTTTTTTTTTTTTTTTCCTTTTTGACAACTGTCTCAATTATCGAGTGCATAGCCCTGACTACTAGTGAGAAGAGACAGGGAATAATTAAGCAAACTCTGATGATAGCTAGTACTCCTCCCACTAGAGTTTTAAATTCTCTAAGGGTTGAAAACCAGTCTTCTCACAAGTTTTGAGGACTCAACTCACTCCAAGTCTGCACCAGGACATGGGCCAATATCGGGATTTTTTTTACTATATCTCCTATGACTTTCCTTTGGTCATCAATTTGCAAGGCTAGCTGAAGGTAGTTACACTGACCCACGGAGCAATCTGCCTTCATTACTCTTTTCTTTTCTTTTTTTAATTTTTTTTTTTTTTTTTTTTGAGACAGAGTCTCATTATGTCACCCTTGGTAGAGTGTCATGGTATCACAGTTCACGGCAATCTCAAACTCTTGGGCTTAAGCAATTTTCTTGCCTCAGCCTCCCAAGTAGCTGGGACTACAGGTGCCCAACACAATTCCCGGCTATTTTTTTCTTTTTTGGTTGTAGTTGTCATTGTTTGGCAGGCCTGGGCTAGGTTCAAACCTGCCAGCTCCGGTGTATGTGGCTGGCGTCCTAGCCGCTAAGCTACAGGCACTGAGCCCATTACTCTTTTCTTGAGCAGGATATTCTTTTTGCTGTAGTCTTCACTGTCTCAGGTGCGTTTTATCACACATTCCTATACTTTATATTTGACCCTACACCACCTTCATTTTTTTGCAGTTTTTGGCCAGGGCTGGGTTTGAACCGCCACCTCCGGTATATGGGGCTGGCACCCTACTCCTTTGAGCCACAGGTGCTACCCCCACACCACCTTCTTATGAAATCTAAGGCACAGAGGTATTTCTGATCTGTCCTATAGCTTCCCCCGGCCCCGCACCCAGCTATTTTCGATGTAGTGCCTTTGCATGGTGCCATAGGCACCAAACTTCACAGTTACCTGGCTGGGTTTTCCTACTTCCCTGGTCTGGATTAGCATTCAGACTTCAGGACTGTGACTTCTTTCAGGTCTTCCACCTAGGCCTCAAATTGTACCATGATGGGGGACTCCATGGAGTTGTAACATATATACGGGTTTTCACCTTCCCTGTGTCACATATTGAGTATTGTGTCTGATTATGAGTGTAAGTCCCCTGTGGGTGCCTTCACACTCATAAAACTATAAAAGAGCAAAGTCATTGTCACCTTTTGTCCTACCTTAGTGGTGTGGGTGCACAGATCACATTCCTCCTCCCCTTTTCCCAAAGTCCAATTAAGATAGTCCTGTGAGGAATTTCCTCAGGCTTTGGCTATGTGTTGACCAGCCAGCTCCCAACCTATGGCTGGAGCAGGGCATGTTGACCACCTCAGAGTTATCTTGCAGGGGTTGGCCAGATCTGTTTTTGCTTCCCATGGGGGCAGTGAAGCTCTCTTTAGCCTGCTGTGTCCAGGCAGGGATCCCTTCCACTTTTGCTGCTGTGGGTGTGGTCAGGATGATGGTGTAGGGCCCCTTCCACCTTGGTTTGAGGGGGACTGGGTTCCAGTCCTTGACCCAGACTTGGTCCACTGGAGAGAAAGGGTGTACAGACATAAAACTAAACAGTATAGTTAATTACCCAAGTGGAAATCCTCTTTGCTACTCTTCCTAGGGCTTCTAACTGCCTGTGCAATTTGGTCTCTCCCAGTTCTTTCAGGAGTCCCTGGTAAATTGCAGAGGATTGGTGGAGGCCTATTATACATTATCTCATAAGGGGAGTTCTCTGACCTCTTAGAAGAGAGGTACATCTAATATTGAACAAGACTAGTGGCAAGGCCTGTACCCAATTAAGCTTTGTTTCCTGGAAGAGTTTACTGATTCCTGCTTTTATGGTTCTATTCATGTGCTTTACCCTCCCTGAGCTCTGAGGCCTATATATCACATGTAGTTTCTAGGTGATAGTCAAGGCTTTGGCTGTCATCTACACGATCTCTGTTATGAAGGCCGGTCCATTGTCAGATCCAATTCAAATGGCAAACTAAACCATGAGATGATTTCTCTGAGCAACGCTCTTACTACTTCACAAGCCCTCTTTATCCTGGAGTAGAAGGCTTCTATCTATCCCAAGTACATGCAGACCAGAATTTACAAGTACCGGTTTCTTCCACATCTGGGCAACTCTGTATAGTCCACTTGCACATCTTCAAAAGGTGTTGCACTGTAGGACTGAATTTCAGGTGGCAGGGGTGGTCCCTTTCTAGCATTATGTTGGCTGCATGTCACACAATGCTGGCTGACTTTCTTGGCCAGGGTGGCTGAGAGGGAATCTAGAAGTATCTTCCCAAAATCTTCTCACTTTGTTTTTTTTTTTTTTTTTTTTACTGTCTTAAGTGTGTGGCCTCATGCATAGTGAGGACAACTTCTGGCCCTAACAGACGGGGTACTAAAACTTTCCCATCTGGCAGCCTCTAGCATCCTTGTCTGGCATCTCTAGCTCCCTCCCGGTTCATCCATTCTCTTTCCCCTTCAGATTATACAGGGGTTAAGTCTGGGGCCCATAGGATTAAAGGCATAACAATGGCAGCCTAATATGGGAGGGTTACTGCCTTCTTAATTTCAATGTCTGTCTTTGCATTCTGCTGTGTCTCCAGGGTTCCTGTTCTTTGGTGCCCCTGTGAATAGATGACCACTACTTGCTTGGGTTTCCATACAGCCTCCACTAGTTGTAAAATTTCACCTGGGTATTTTAAACCTTTTCTCTCTGTTGCTAGAAGCCTTCTTTCTCTGTAAATAGCCCCATGTACATGGAAGGTAAGCAAAGCAAACCATGAGTCTGTGACAATGTTCATGCTTTTTCCTTCATTCAGTTCTAAGGCTCAAGTCAATGTTATCAGCTTGGACCTCTGGGTGGATGTTCCTTGGGGTAAGGACTTTGCTTCAATCACCTCAGTCAGAGTAACCACTGCATAGCTAGCTTGTCTTTTCCCCCTAGAGTTGCTTCTATCTACAAAGAATTCCAAGTCTGGATCTTTCAGCAGCTGGTCAAGCAGGACTCACCTGCTCGAGTACACTGCCTCAACAACCTGTACACAGTCCTGTTAAGGTTCCCTATCCCTACTGGGAGCAAAGTAGCAGGGGTCAAGGAAGATACAACCTCTATGACCAGCCTTGGATTTTTACACAGTCAGTGTTGATATTTGCTGAGGCATGAGTTAGTCAATCAGTGGTGCCCTTTGGTAGTCATGAGAGTGAACACTGTGTGTGGTACCTGGATTTTTTTTTTTTTTTTTGTAGAGACAGAGTCTCACTTTATGGCCTTCGGTAGAGTGCTGTGGCGTCGCACAGCTCACAGCAACCTCCAACTCCTGGGCTTAAGTGATTCTCTTGCCTCAGCCTCCCGAGTAGCTGGGACTACAGGCGCCCGCCACAACGCCCAGCTATTTTTTGGTTGCAGTTTGGCCGGGGCTGGGTTTGAACCCACCAACCTCGGTATATGGGGCCGGCGCCTTACCGACTGAGCCACAGGTGCCGCCCGGTACCTGGATTTTTAAGTTTTATCCAAAAGTCAACTTATCAGCCTCTTGAACCAGCATGGCAGTGGCTGTAAGTGCTCTCAGGCATGAGGGCCATTTTTTCAAGACCCCATCAAATTGCTTAGAGAGATAACCAACTGGTCTTGCCCAGAATCCTACATTCTGGATAAGCAATGCCCCAGATGTTCTATTTCTTTCTGATACATACAGTTTAAAAGGCTTGGCCAGGTCAGGGAAGCCTAATACTGGGGCTGCCTGCAGTTCTTCCTTTAGCCTCTCAAAGGCTTTTTGTTGATCGGATTTCCATCCTATTGGCTCTTTCTCGCTCACCTTTGTGGCTTCATACAATGATTTGGCCAGTCCATATGTTTCACACAGTCTTTGATAGAAATCCACAGGGCTTTCATCTGGCTTCTGCATGACCTCAGCCACTTTGCATATGTTTCTTGCTTTCTGGCTTCCCTACACTGATAGGGACAAAGTCAAGGTTGGTTCCAGGGTGAGAGAATGAAACCATTTAGCAATCACTTACAAATATCTCCAAGTTCTGGATTTTAAGGCTAAGGTTCACATGATGAGAACATTAGTATTCTTATTTACAGTCTTAGTACAGTTCTTAAGGTAATATTTAGTGTTTTTTGTTTTTTTTTTTTATAGAGACAGTCTCACTTTATCGCCTTCAGTAGAGTGCCACACAGCTCACAGCAACCTCCAACTCCTGGGCTGAAGCGATTCTCTTGCCTCAGCCTCCCGAGTAGCTGGGACTACAGGCGCCCGCCACAACGCCCAGCTATTTTTTGGTTTGCAGTCAGCCGGGGCCGGGTTTGACCCCGCCACCCTCGGTATATGGGGCCGGCACCTTACCGATGGAGCCACAGGCGCTGCCCAATAATATTTAGTTTTTAGAGTCCCTATAGGCTCAGCGCCTGTGGCTCAGCGGCTTGGGTGCCAGCCACATACATCGGAGCTGGCGGGTTCAAACCCAGCCTGGGCCTGCTAAACAGCAGTGACAACTACAACCTACAACCAAAAAAAAAAAAAAAAAAAAAAAGCCGGGTGTTGTGGCAGGCACCTGTAGTCCCAGCTACTTGGGACCCTGAGGCAGGAGATTCGCTTAAGCCCAAAAGTTTGAGGTGTGAGCTGTGATGCCACGGCACTCTACCGAGGGTGACATAGTGAGACTCTGTCTCAAAAAATAAAAGAAGTCCTACAGAACTGATCTGAAGTTCTGGGCAATTCAAGTGAATATTTCTGAAAATCAGTTGGGTGTGGGGCCACTTGTGAGGCCATGTTGCAGCCACACCACTTACTGGGAAATTTTTATTCAGGTTCCAGTTTCTCCTGAGGTATCTATATAGACAACCAGATAGTGTTTAATACTGTACAGATTTTTCCAGTGTAGCCAACAGGTGATCTTTGTTGAACCTTAAGGCTTTAGAGCAAATATAACTACTGTGTATAATTCTATATTTTTTGTCCAGTCTCTTAGACCCATTTAACGGATCAGTTTAGTTAAACAGTTATGTCTCATTCTATCAACTGGCATTGCAGACAAGGCTGGAATCTAATACAGGTGGGGCCCAGTTTTTTTTTTTTTTTTTTTTGAACAATTTTTCTCTCTCTGATTTCTCATTTTACTCAAAACAAATTACAGCAGAATCAATTTAATTGCCAAAATAAATTGTACTTTTAGTATACTGGGTCTGATTAGTTGCATCAAGTGCAGTAAGAATAATTATTAGCCATCTCAGTTTTTCTTTCTTTTAAAATTGGCTTTGCTGGAACCTTTTATAAGGAATCTGGTTACCCCTGGAAGCCTCTCATGAGCCCAGGTTTCATCTGTGCCATTAGATACTTGTATGCATTGGGTAAATTCCTCTTCTCTTGAGGACCGAAAGCAAATTGGGATTCCCAGACCTGTGAGAAACTGACATTCTTTACTCATTGCTAATCAATGAGGCTTTTTTTTTTAAGTCTTTGGCTGGGGCTGGGTTTGAACCCGCCACCTCCAGCATATGGGGCCGGCACCCTACTCCATTGAGCCACAGGCACCACCCCCAACAGGCTTTTTTATTGGCCTTATAAAGTCAACCTTAATTCCTTAACACAGTGTGGCCACCTCCGAAAATGTTATTCCAGTCAAAGCCTTGGTAAAGTAACCAAGACATAGCTGTTTTCATTGTGTCCTATAGAAGAAAACAGATTCTTACTGAACTTATGCAAATAACTGTATTGTCAGAAATTAAGAGTACTTACAAATGAGTTTCAAATTACGGACAAATCAAGGAGAGAGAAAAATAAATGTTTCAAATTTCGCTTAGAAGTACATACATTGCTGAAGGCTATCAATAGCTCAAGAGATGGAAAAAGGGCTCTCTTGACTTCTGCAAAAGAGAACACAGAAAGAATCAGCGATGTTTCAAACAAAAAGCCATAAAACTCAGCTCAGTTTAATGTAACTGATTGCTGTTCTGTTTGAAATTAGGTTCGCAATATTCATGGACATGTTAACTTTTAAATTAAAGTCCTGAAAGTTTGCTTTTAGTCGATGGTATTTAATCTTCAAAGTTATCAGAAATTTGTAATCAAGATAACTTTTCAGTCTTTAAACTTTGGACTTAGCCAGTTACAAAAACACCTTTTGAGATGAATTAAAATTATTACTAATAATATACACTAAGATAGACTTAATATTTTATAATGTTAGAACATATGTATATATAAACACAATCCACAGGAAATTAACCACCATTTCATATTTGACAACATTTCCTATACAGTTTTAACACACTAAATAAGCCTAATATGTCTTTCTCAGACTTTCAGTGTTCTTAATATTTCAAAAAGACTGAATTTAGAGTTTTGATTTTCGAAGCTTTGTCAAATATCAGAAGCTTAAAATATTTGTTCAAACCACGATCACAAGCTAAAAGATTCTAAAGGCAATACATAGCCAACTGAATGACATGCAAATTCCTTCACAAATTTTCTTTTATGAGTTTTATTTAACCTGCACAGATGATTTATAAACATCCTAAACCTTCTGGTTTGCCCTGCCTTTCACTTTCTTAAATAACCAGTCATTCTGTTTCAGGACAAAATTTACCATACAAGATCCTTTCTTACACAATGCCATTTTCCTTTCTGTTTAATCTTTCTTACCATCAAAAAAACATGGCTCGGCGCCTGTGGCTCAAGCGGCTAAGGTGCCAGCCACATACACCTGAGCTGGCGGGTTCGAATCCAGCCCGGGTCTGCCAAACAACAATGACAGCTGCAACCAAAAAATAGCCGGGCGTTGTGGCGGGCACCTGTGGTCCCAGCTACTTGGGAGGCGGAGGCAGGAGAATCACTTGAGCCCAGGAGTTTGAGGTTGCTATGAGTTGTGATGTCACGGTACTCTACCCAGGGTGACAGCTTGAGGCTCTGTCTCAAAAAGTAAAAAAAAATAAAAAAAAACACTTTTATAAAACAGGATCACAATTTACTATAAATTTAATTATTAATTTGACTAAACTGATAATTAGACTTTTAAAACGGGCTCAGTGCCCATAGCTCAGTGGTTAGGGCGCTGGCCACATACACCATGTCTGGCGGGTTCAAACCCGGCCTGTGCCTGCTAAACAACAATGACAACTAGAAAAAAAAATGGCTGGGCATTGTGGTGGGCATCTGTAGTCCCAGCTACTTGGGAGGCTGAGGCAAGAGAATCGCTTAAGCCCAAGAGTTTGAGGTTGCTGTGAGCTATGATGTTATTGCACTCTACTGAGGGTGACATAGTGAGACTCTTTCTCAAAAGAAAGAGAAGATTTAAAATGCAAAAATCTTATTCTTTCCAAACCAATGTAAACAACCAAATTATTACATTTTACAAATGAGACATTTTATGGAACATAACATGACTTTAAGGTTTTAAGTTACCAAAAAATATTCTTTTTCTTTCTTTTTTTTTGAGACAGAGTCTCATGTCGCCCTCGGTAGAGTGCTGTAGCATCATAGCTCACAGCAACCTCAAACTCTTAGGTTTAAGCAATTCTCTTTCCCCAGCCTCCCAAATAGCTGGGACTACAGGCACCTGCCACAATGCCCAGCTATTTTTTGTTGTACTAGTCCTCGTTGTTTGGCAGGCCGGGTCCGTGTTCGAACTCTCCAGCCTCGGTATATGTGGCCCGTGCCCTAGCTGCTGAGCTACAGGTGCCCAGCTGAAAAGTATTCTGAAACCACAACATAGGGGTCATTTCTGACATCTTTTCCTTGTCCTCCTAAGTCTCACATGTACATGTTGCATCGAAGATGGCAGCAAAGGACAGGACCTGTGTCCTTAATTAAATTACCAGGTGCAGAGTTCAAGACAGAAAGCAGGAAAGCAGAACATCCAGTTTGTCTTAGAATAGTCGGGGGCAAAGTTGGAGCAGGGAAGAAGGGGCCATGTGGGCTAGAATATACCTTGTAGCTGCTGGCCCAAGTATGGAGAACATGTCCCTTAGGTCTCACCATAGCTACCTCTCTAGACCTTAGTATTCAGAA
The DNA here is from genome assembly GCF_027406575.1 of Nycticebus coucang. Taxonomy (NCBI): domain Eukaryota; kingdom Metazoa; phylum Chordata; class Mammalia; order Primates; family Lorisidae; genus Nycticebus; species Nycticebus coucang. Next base: position 111,536,423 of record NC_069804.1, read on the forward strand.
GCTCAAAATCAAGAAAATAAACTCACAGTAGAATCCAGCAAATTTAAAAATATTACAGAGGTGTCAGTTTTATAATCTTTAAACATCTGAACTTTAATAATAGCTTTAAAACCAATTTTATATCAAAGGATGCCCAAGTCACCTGAACAAGGCATTTGAGTCATTCCTGCTCACACACAGTTCTCAATCTTCTTCGAGACATAGTAACCCCATAGTCTCCAGTAAACCCTTTCTTAAAACGCTTCAGCATAGTTCTCAGTGGGGTGGGCTTCCCTTGTGTGTTTCCCATTTCCCTCCCTCAGACAAACCACAAGCACACCACAGATGGGGTAAAAAGGGGGATAAGGGCAGGGGTAATCAGTCATTTTGTCTTGTGAAGGGGGAACCAGAGCCCCACCCTTGTTATCCATCTCAGTCAGTCTCCAAGCACTCACACATAATGCCACCCTATTTTCTAACCTAGGCAGCCTCGGTTTCCCACTTGAACTGCAATGAGCAGTATTTGGGAGGTGCTTGAAGTGATCAGGATCCCTCTTCTCTTCCTGAGCAGGTTCCCTTCACTTTTCCCTAGACTGGTCCTACACTGCTTCAAACAGGTGCTAGTTCTTCCATGCTAGTTCCTCCCAGTATTTGCCTTCTTGAAGACCTACTGAGGGGGTCCTCTCTCTGCCCAGTTGAGGCATCCACACAGGGAGGCAAAACTGCTGTCCCTAGAGTGCTCAGTGGTTCATTTCACCCAGGGTGATCAGCACCCCCATGGGTCTCCAGAGGGTTGGCAGCAACCACCAGGTGGGTCTGAGCGTGTTCTCTCCTTGGGTAGTTTCACTTCCTGGTCAGAGAACCAGCAATGTTGCAGGAAGACAAGGCCTGATGGAGAGAAAGAACACCCAAACACTCATGTTTAAAATAGGAAGGGCTTTATTTCAGCCAGTGGAGCCATGGCAGACTAGAGTCTAAAAATAGCCACGCTCCCTGACTGTCTCTGTTTTTTCCCTTTTATCTCCAGTCAAGGGCTCTTTGTCCACAGGTACCCTTCTCATTGGTCAGTTTGAATCAAGCTGGAGAAGGCAGGCTCAGGGTTTTACAGAAGTGGAAGCTAGTGTTCGTTTCCAGGTTCCAGGAAGTTAAGTTTCTATAAATTCCTAAGAGCTGAGTCACCATGGGGAAGACTTTGTAAGTGTGTCCTTGGGATTTCTGAGAAGACTTTTGTTTTCTCAGATCTTACTTTACCCGAGTATCCTCTTTCACAACCTCAAACTCCTAGGTTCAAGCAGTCCTTCTGCCTGAGCTTCCCAGGTAGCTGGCACTACAAGCACCCACCACAACACCTGGCTAATATTTCTATTTTTAGTAGAGACAGAGTCTCCCTCTTGCTCAAGCTGGTCTCAAACTCCTGAGCTCAAGGGATCCTCCTGCCTTTTCCTCCCAGAGTGCTAGGATTACTGGTATTGAGAGAGGATATCCAAGAAGGGTGAGGTCTAGAAGAACAGGTCTTCTCAAGGAGACCACAAGGATACACATGCAGGGTCCTCTCCACAGTGACTCAGCTCTTGGGAATTTGTAAACTTAACTTCCTGAAACTTGGACATTTCCAAGTTCTGTGAAATCCTGTAGTTCTGTGGGGGCGGGAATAGCATCTCCCACTTGATTCAAACTGGCCAATGAGAAGGGTACCTGTGGGATGGAACTTTTTGACTGTCAATAAAAAGGGAAAGACCAAGGCAGTCAGGGAGCATGGCCATTTGGAATTCTTCTATTCTGTAAGCTCCCGGCTGGTGAATAAAGCCCTTCCTCTTATAAATGTGGTGTTTGGGTGCTCTTTCTCTGCATTGGGCCTTGTCTTCCTGCAACAGTATAAGCCACTGCACTAAGCCAAGGCTGTTTTTTTTTTTTTTTTAATCTATCCTGCCGATCTATATTTTTAAAGGGAGGCATTTAAGCCATTGACATTTAATGTTAATATTCATAACGTGAGATACTACTCCAGACATTGTGTTGATTGTTACTAAGTTGTTTTATATTTTCCCTTGTGTTATTGTTTTATAATACCTGTGTGTTTTTAATTTTTTACTTTTTGGTGTTTTTATACTGGTTGAGTATTGACCCTTCATTTTGATATTTAAAACTACGTGAGCATTTCTTGGCGGCACCTGTAGCTCAGTGGGTAGGGTGCTGACCACATACAACAAGGCTGGCGGGTTTGAACCTAGCCCAGGCAAGCTAAAACAACAATTACAACTGCAACAACAACAAAAAAATTAGCCAGGCGTTGTGGTGGACGCCTATAGTCTCAGCTACTTGGGAGGCTGAGGCAAGAGAATCACTTGAGGCCAAGAGTTTGAGGTTGCTGTGAGCTGTGATGCCATGGCACTCTACTCAGGGCAACAGCTTGAGACTCTGTCTCAAAACAAAGAAAACAAAACAAGTAAAAAAAAACAAAAACCTACTTTGAGCATTTCTTGAAAGACCAAATCTTAGGTGACATATTTTCCCAGCATTTGCTTGTCTGGAAAAGATCTCGTTTTCCTTCATTTATGAATCTTAGTTTTGCAGGATACAAAATTCTTGGTTGACAATTATTCTGTTTAAGAAGATTAATGATAGGACTAAAATCCCTTATGAGGTTTCTCTTGAGAAGTCTGCTGTTAGTTTTTTGGGTTTTCCTTTGTAAGTTACTTGATACTCTCACAGAGTGTAGGATTTTTTCCTGTATGTTGACATTCACCACTTTGTGCCTTGGCGATATCTTTTTATTAATGAATTGTCCAGGAATTTATTGAACTTCTTATACTGAATATCTAAATCGCTAAGTTTTCTTCCATAATTCCCTCAAGTAAGCTTCCATGCTTTTGTTTTTGCTTCTTCTCTCTCAGGGATAATTATGATTTTTATGGTTAGACATTTGATATAATCTTGTATTTCTTGAAGATTTTGTTCATTTCTTTTGATTCTTCTTTTTTTTTTTTTTTTTAGACAGATTCTCACTATGTCGCCCTCAAGAGTGACGTGGCATCCCGGCTCACAGCAACCTTAAACTCTTGGGCTTAGGCAATTTTCTTGCCTCAACCTCCCAAGTTGCTGGGACTATAGGTACCCACCAAATGCATGGCTGTTTTTTTGGTTGTAGTTGTCATTGTTGTTTGGCAGATCCAGGCTGGGTTCGAACCTACCAGTTCCCGTGTATGTGGCTGGTGCCCTTGCTGCTGAGCTATAGGCGCTGAGCCTCTTTTGATTCTTTTTTCTTTATTTTTGACTGGGTTAATTCAAAAGCCCTGTCTCCAAGCTCTGAAATTCTTTCTTCTTCTTGGTCTACTCTGTTGCTGAAACTTTTCACTATATTTTGAAATTTCCTAGAAGACTCTTTTACTTCAAAAAGTTTTATTATATTTAGTTTAGAAATATCTCTTTAGTAATGTTTTCATTTATATCCTGAATTTGTTTTGTTTGTATTGGTTTTCAACTTTCTCATGGATCCCTTTGAGCTTACTTGTGATCCATATTTTGAATTCTTTATCTGGCATTTAAAATGTTCTTTGTTTTTGGAGTTCATTGTTGGAGATCTAGTGTGATCTTTTGCAGGCATTGAAATAGCCCTTTTTTTATGGAGACTTTACATCCTTCGTATTAACCTGGATGGAAGTGGAAGACATTATTCTTAGTAAAGCATCACAAAAATGGAGAAGCATGAATCCTATGTACTCAATCTTGATATGAGGACAATTAATGACAATTAAGTTTATGGGGGGGGAAGCAGAAAGAGGGATGGAGGGTGGGGCCTTAGTGTGTGTCACACTTTATGGGGGCAAGACATGATTGCAAGAGGGACTTTACCTAACAATTGCAATCAGTGTAACTGGCTTATTGTACCCTCAATGAATCCCCAACAATAAATAAATAAATAAATAAATAAATAAATAAATAAATAAATAAATAAATAAAAAAGAACTGGACCTACCTCCCCTACTAGGGTGCCACAGCGTTCTCCAAAAAAAAAAAAAGAAATAGCCCTTTTTTTCATACTGCCAGAGTTCTTATGCTGTTTCCCTTCTCATCTGCAATCTCTTTCCTGTGCTTAAAACAGATGGCTTTGTGGTTTACCTGTTCTCTGCCAGGAGCTCTGTTATTCAGATGTAGAGAGGAAGAGGTACACTGCCATTTGGCTTATGCAGTAAGTACCCATTATGTTGCTGGCAGTTTGGGTTGGTTCAACCTCAGATCTCTGGGAGTGTTCAGATGCTAGCAATGGTGGACTAGGTTAGGTAATTTGCAGTTCCCGGTCTCTAGGATGGCTTGCTTGAGTCCTGGGGTCACGAAACCAAGACCAAGCTCACAAAATTGCCCTCAAGCTTCCCTAAGTTCAAGCACTGGGTTTTTTTGTTTTTTGTTTTTTGTTTTGCAGTTTTGGCCAGGGCCGGGCTTGACCCCACCACCCCTGGTATATGGGGCCAGTGCTTTACTCCTTGAGCCACAGGCAGCACTAGGCACTGGCTTTAATAGGGAGTGGAAGGGTGATCTCCTGGTCTGGAAGAAGGTTGCTGCACTGAGAACGTAATACAGGACAAGCAGGCTTCTCTTGATGAGATTAGCAGAGGCAGGTGTTACCAGAAGAAGAGGGTCTGGCTGCCTGTCACTATCAGCTAGTATGCAGAGATGGAGATAAGTCCACCAAACTTTACTCATCAGAAGGCTGACAATTCTGGAGAACAGTGAGAGTAGCCTCTCCAAGACTTTTCTGTTCTTCTATTTCTAAAATCACAGTTTTATACGTAAAAGTTCAAAGCAAAGACCACATTAACCCTTTATTTTAAATAATAATCAGCATATCCCAGTGATCTATTATAACATTTCCAATTCAAAAGTTAATCTCCTAAATCAATCTACCTAAACTACTCAAGATAGACATCTTTTGGGCTGGGTTGCTCATGTCTGTAATCCTAGCATTCTGGGAGGCAGAGGCAGGTGGATTGTTTGAGCTCGGCAGTTTGAGGCTAGCCTGAGCAAGAGTGAGACTCTGTCTCTGCTAAAAATAGAAAAACTGAGGCAAGAGGATCACTTGAGCCCAAGAGTTTGAGGTTGTTATGAGCTATCATGACACCGTAGTACTCAAACCAGGGCCACAGAGTGAGATTTTTTGTATCAAAAAAATATATACATGTTTAGGTGGGACCTAAGTTTACAAAACAGGCGGCACCCATATCTCAGTAGGTAGGGTGCTGGTCACATACACCGAGGCAGGCAGGTTTGAGCCTGGCCCAGGCTGCTAAAGAACAATGATAGCTGCAACAAAAAAATAGCCAGGCATTGTGGCGGACACCTGTAGTCCCAGCTAATGGGAGGCTGAGGCAGGAGAATCGCTTGAGCCCAAGAGTTTGAGCTGTAATGCCACAACACTCTACTGAGGGTGACATAGTACGACTGTCTCAAAATAAATAAATAAATAAATAAATAAATTTTGCAAAACAATAAGAATGCAAGACAGAGCTCGGCGCCTATAGCTCCATAGCTAGGGTGCTGGCCACATACACCAAGGCTGACAAGTTCGAACCTGGCCCAGGCCTACCAAACAACAATGACAACTACAACAACAGCAACAAAAATAGCTGGGTGTTGTGGCAGGCATCTGTAATCCCAGCTATTTGGGAGGCTGAGGCATGAGAATTGCTTAAGCCCAAAAGTTTGAGGTTTCTGTGAGCAGTGATGCCACGGCACTCTACTGAGGGTGACATAATGAGACTGTCTCAAAAAAGAAAAAGAAAGAAAGAAAGAAAGAAAAAGGCTGGGTGCCCATAGCACAGTGGTTATGGTGTCAGCCACATACACTGAGGCTGGTGGGTTCAAACCCAGCCCAGGCCAGCTAAACAACGACAACTGCAACAAAAAATAGCTGGGTATTGTGGTGGGTGCCTGTAGTCCCAGCTACTTTGGAGGCTGAGGCAAGAGAATCGCTTAAGCCCAAGAGTTTGAGGTTGCTGTGAACTGTGACGCCATGGCACTCTACTAAAGGCGACATAGTGAGACTCTGTCTCAAAAAAAAGAATGGAAGACAAGAGGTAAAGGTCACTTAGGACCTTCTGACCAGACCAGCTATGTCATGTTGACTCTAGCCTGACTTCATCTTATTTATTTATTTTGCAGTTTTTGGCCAGGGCTGTGTTTGAACCCGCCACCTCCAGTATATGGGGCCTGCGCCCTACTCCTTTGAGCCACAGGTGCCACCCACTTCCTCTTATTTTTACCACGTGCACTCTCACAGGTAGCTATGGAATGTATAAGTCACGGACATCTCCCTCTCTCAGCAAGGACAACAGTCTCTTTCCTTAGAGGCACAAAAGTGTACAGATACCCAGCTCTCACCCTGGCCCAGCTACAGCAGAGGTGGTGGAGGCAGCTCAACCCACTATGTGCAGGGCTACTAGAATGACTATGGGCTGTGGATGAAATGCTTAGGAGGGGATGGTGAGGTAGTTGTGTTACAGATTTGCCTCCAGATAAAGTAGATTCCTCCCAGAAGAGGCAGGGAGCTCAGGGAGAGGGCTGCTAGTCTCACCTTCCCTCAGCACTGAAAGTAGTTTTTGTCCTTGGGACATTCACAAGTGCCATGATGCTCACCTTCTTGGTCTGGCCGCCCCGTGGCAGAGGTGGCAGAGACAGCTAAAAACCTTTATATGGCAGACTCCCACAATGGCTGGGGATTCCTGGTAAAGTGTTCTTAGGTGGGGGATGAGTGGGTAGTTGGATCAGGAACTTGTCCACCAAGGAAAGTAAGCTTCTCCCACTAGAGACAGCTCCCAAAGAGGACTGCTAGCCACGCCCCCCCTCAGTGGACGTTGTTTTTGTCTTTGGGCGACATGAAAGCACTTGCTGTAGCTTTTTATGGGGGAATGAGTGAGCCCCACACTTTTTTTTTGTTTTTTTTGACACAGAGTCTCACCTGTCACCCTTGGTAGTGTGCTATGGTGTCGTAGCTCACAACAACCTCAAACTCTTGGGCTCAAGCAATTCTCTTGCCTCGGCCTCCCAATTAGCTGGGACTATAGGCACCTGCCACAACACCCAGCTATTTTTTTAGAGATGGGAGTCATGCTCAGGCTGGTCTCAAACTCCTGAGCTCAGGCAATCCACTTGCCTTGGCCTCCCACACTGCTAGGATTATAGGTGTCAGCTACTGTGCCTGGCCCACCCACATTCTTGAAGCCCATGTGATAGGTGTTCACACGGAGGAGCCAGTGGTGGGCTGGCTCCTCCCAAGTGCCCTGGCTTAATTGTCCCCTGTGGAACACTCATCACCCTGAACAGGAAAAGCTACAGCTGCCTTGGCAGTGGTAGGTGGGGGAAAGGGAGTAGGAGATGACCCTTAACAGAGGGAAGGTGGTGCTGTGGTCTCCTTTGTCCTGTGGGGCCCTCTGGTGTGCTGCACTCTCCTCTCAGCTGGAAGCAGCCTGCCCTGACTGGCCAAGCTCTGTGAGACCAACAGTTCCCCAAGGCTGCTATCCTCTGAGTGGTGCTGGAGAACCTTGGTTGTAGAGACTGCGATTCTCTGGAACAGCTACAAAATGCTGCCTGTCCGTGAAGGGAGGGAAAGTGAGCTGATCCCTCCATGCAAAATCTGGGTGAAGTGAGCAGAGCACTATTGGAGGTCTATGCAGTCTGCAATTCTGGAACTGGCTGTCTCCTGGCACACCCACACCCAAAGCTCATGTTTGAGAGCAGAGGTGGCTATGTCCACAGCATTGGAAAGTTGGAGGAGGGGAAGCCCCTGTCTCTATGGCCTTTCCTGGATTGTGGTACTGCTTTCACTCTGGGATGGGGGACACCCTCCTACCCTACCAACTCCACTCTACACCCATGTCTCCACAGAGAGTGATGCAGACAATTTTGAGTCATAAGCCATGGAGCTCTCAGGTGCAAAAGAGAGCAAGTTCCATTTTCCTTTGTCCTAAAGAGCATTTGCAGCATTGACCAGCTCCCTTGGGGCAGCCAACCCTACTGGACAGAACTCCAGGAATACTGCTGCTCTCCTATGTCCCCTGTTCTTTTGTGGTTATCACAGTCTACACAAGTACTGAAGAATGTTTGTGTGGGATCCAGTAACAAGGAGGCTGTGACTTCCCAGGCAGGATGGAGGCACCCGGTGGGTAAAATATGGTCCCCCTGACCTCAGGTTTGTGGTGAAGAGAAGTGACCCTGCACAGGCCCATAGCCTGGTGCTCTGCTCTCAAGAAGCTCTTAGTTCACAGATGGCAGCTGTGTGTGGATTAATGGAAGTAGAAGGGCTTTCCAACAGATCATCACCTGGTAGACTGCCATCCGTGTGCAGGGAGGAAATGTAAACACTCTCTCCCCTACCCTTTCCGCTGGACTGTGAATCCCTCCAGAGTTAGTCTCTGCCAAAATCTTGCTCCTTGCTTTGCTCTGAAACTCCTTCCCATGAGATCACTGTTAAGGATATATTCCCTGGCACTTCTTCAGTATTTCACCTAGACTTTGCTATTATAGCTGGAATCTCTTTATGCTGGGTCCATGGTCTTAGAGATTCAAAGAATGAATGCACGGACTACATGAGTTAAGCAGGACAGATTTTGTTTATAGATAGATTGGAGGGCAGAAGGTCAGAGCCTTTGACAAGGCAAATAGGAGAGGTTCCCGAGCGGGTAGCCCATTTGGGCCTGCTATCTATGGGGTTATATACTGCTTTTCCTATCCTGCAGGGGGTGGATGTACAGATGGAATGTAACAACTGTTTGGCACCAGGGGGTTGGGGGGGCAGCAGTTAATTTTAAAACTGCCTTTGTGCAGGAATGAACTATGTTCTCTTCTCTAGGAGGGGCAGCCTCTTGTTTAGGGTGTGTTCTCTAACCCAGGAGTGGCAGCCCAGATGAGGTACTGGTCAGGCTGGTTTTTACAAGCCTGTTTGTGCCTAGAGATGTCTTGTGATGAGACTGATTACTGATTACTGAGCCTACTTAAGCCTAGAAAATGGGGGGTCTCTGTCCATTCCTGAGCAGGGGAACCCTGTATCACTATTTCACCTGAAACTTTTTCTTTTTTGGGGGGAAAATATGGCTACCAGTATCTCTAGTCAACCATCTTGTCCCCTCCCCTCAAGAATTTCAATTGGCCTATAAGTTTCCTGATTCTTTCTTCTGCCTGTTCAAATCTGCTGTTAAACTTTCTGGTGAATTTTTTATTTTGGTTATTGTACTTTTCAACTGCAGAATTTCTATTTGGTTCTTTTTTTATAATCCCTCTGTATTGATATTCTTTATTTGGTGAGACATCATTCTCAAGTTTTTGTTTATTGTAAGTCAAGTGTCTGGTGTCCTCAAGAAGAGTTTACATTTCTTCCTTCTTTTTATTGTGCATAGGTTATACTTTCTTGCTTGTTTGCATGATTCATAATTTTTGTTGTTGAAAATGACATTTTGAATAATCTGATGTGGCAATTCTGGAAATTAGATGGGTCCCCTTCACCAGAATTGGTTTCTGTTTGTTTATACTGCTATAGTAGTTTGTTTTAGTGACTTCTCTGATCTAGTCTCTAAGGTCTGTATTCTCTGTCATATGTGGCCACTAATGTCTCTACTCCATTAGCTTAGAGGTCAGCTTGTGATTGGATAGAAAGTTTCATAAATATCCAGAACCAGCAAATATCTTAGTTTTTGTCAAGGGACTCTGTGTGCATGGGGTGTACTTTAAACATTGAGTCAGGCCATTAATGATTTTACTTTGGACTATGGACTATGGACTATGCAGAGGTTCAAAGTCAGCCAGCCATAAGAGTGGGGTCTTTTCAGGTCTTTTTCTGAGCATATATACAGAAATGCATGTATATGCTCATCTAGATTTTCAGGTATATGTAATAGCTTTTCAAAGTGTTTGTAAATATCTCCTTCCAGGCAGCTCCTGTAGCTCAGTGGGTAGGGCTCTGGCCACATACACCAAGGCTGGAGGGTTCGAACGTGGCCTGGGCCAGCTAAAACAACAATGACAACTGCAACAACAACAAAATAGCTGGGCATTTTGGTGGGTGCCTGTAGTTCCAGCTACTTGGGAGGCTGAGGCAAGAGAATCACTTAAGCCCAAGAGTTTGAAGTTGCTGTGAGTTGCGACACTACAGCACCCTACCCAGGATGACAGCTTGAGACTGTCTCAAAGAAAAAAAAAAAAAAAAGAAAAATTAATAAATATCTCCTTCCCATTTTTTAAATGTAAGGTTTTTGTTTATTAGTCTGTTGTGCACCTAAAATGTTATTCACAGCCTCAGGCAGCTGCAAAGCTAAAACACCTGCCCGTATTTGTTTTTGATGAATACTCACCCCAAGAAGGCTTTTTGCTCTGTGTGATCTCTGAGTCAGGTCAAATACAGACAGCCTTGCAAATGGTGTCGTCCAGGGAACCAGCAGACATATACTGTAATGACAGTTGTCTGGGAATAAGGCTTTGAAAGAGCTCCACTTTCCCTTTCTACTCCCTCATATGTCAGCCACAAATGCTGGTTTCTTCACAAATGTGAGCTGTAGTTTTTGAAGGCTACTGGAGAATGGGATATGGAACTAGGACAAGTTAAAATGACATAAAGCTCACTCTTCCTGCAGTGATTCAGGTGTTTATCTTGAATAAATTTTCCCCAGGTTACTTTAAGCCTTTGGTTAATTTCCACGGTTCTGAAAATGTTGACTCTGACTAATTTGCCAGGCTTTTTTTTTTTTTCCTTTTACAGAAGAGTATATTTTCAGGGGTCCTTACCCTGCCATTTTCACTGACATTACCTTGAGGTTTCCATTTAAAAACCTTCTAGTATCATTCTTATATCTGAAAACAATCTTCCTTGATGTAACCAGATATCTACTTTATGTTTCCCTGATTGTCTCAAACTGTTTTTTTTTTTTTTAACCATTTGTTTGATTCAGATGCTTAAAATGCTCCCCACATTGCATTTGGTTGATATGTCTTTAAAGTCTCATTTAAATCTTATAGGGGCTCCTCCCTCTTCTTTATTTTTGGAATTTATTTATTGAAGAAACTGGATGTTTGTCCTCTTGAGTTTCTCATATTCTAGATTCTATTATCATGGTTTTGTTTAACAATTTCCTTTCTCCCAATTTTTTTTTCCTTTTCTTTTGAAACAGTTTCACTATATCGCCCTAGGTAGAGTGTCGTGGCATCACAGCAACCTCAAACTCTTGCACTTAAGCAATTCTCTTGCCTCAGCCTCCCAAGTAGCTGGAACCACAGGCACCCGCCACAACACCAGGCTATTCTTTTTGTTGTAGTTGCCATTGTTGTTTGGCAGGCCCTGGTTGGGTTTGAACCCACCATCTCCCCCTTTTTCTTTTTTTTTTCTTTCAAATTAGAGACTGAGTCTCACTTTGTTGCCCTTGGTAGAGTGCCATGGTGTCACAACTCATAGCAACCTCCAGCTCTTGGGCTTAGGCGATTCTCTTGCCTCAGCCTCCAGAGTAGCTGGGACTACAGGTGCCTGCCACAATGCCAGGCTATTTTGTTGTTGTTGTTGCAGTTTGGCCAGGGCCAGATTTGAACCCGCCACCCTCAGTATATGGGGCTGGTGCCCTACCCACTGAGCCACAGGTGCAGCCCCAATATATATTTTTTTAAGTAGCGATATATTTATTTACAAAATACACAGTTTCACAGAAACAGCTTGGCTTTATACACATAAACTTTAAAATTACACAGAACCATGTAAAGGATATTAAGTGTCTGGGCTGGCCAAAGCCCATGGGTGGGGCGTACATTGGGGATAACATCTTCTGTCCCCTCACCTCATTAGCCACCAACCAGGAGCCCTGGGATGGGTCATGCTTAATTTGCATATAGAAGCTGATTGTAGCTGCTCAGCTCAATCTGACACAAAAACCAAGGTGTCTGACTAAAGACACCACCCATGGGGATAGATGTGTTAAAAGAACAAAAATACAACCAAGAAACGGAAACTGAGATGAATATCAAATGCATTCCAGAGGCAACATACCTTCCAGCATGTGTAACAATCACTAGCATTGGCAGTTCCATGCTAAAATCAGTCATATTCTTCAAATGCACTTTAAAAATCTCGTATTGAAAGGACAATCCAAGATGGCAGCCGAGTAAGAGCCTCCCTGCAACAGGGCATGGTGAGTCTGGGGAGATAAGACTCCAGGCATCCCTGGCTGGTGAGACCTGCCTATAATCATCCCTTTGAGGATACAGGGAGTCAACAAGGGACTTCTGGACCCCAAGAGGAGGACAAAAACAGTGGAAAACTGGCAAGTGGTTGGGTGTGTTCAATCGACCTAATCCCGATGGCAGCTATAAGTACAAGCAGCAGTGAGACTGCAAACCGGAAAGGGCTTACTTGTGAACTGTTTCAGTGTTTTTGGACTTGGCACTCAGTTGAACTGCCTTTGGGAAGAGCTTGAGCAGGAGTGCAGAGAACTTTGGGCATTGTCTAGGGCCCCACACTGAGCCACTGAGCCAGACAGAGCTAATAGTGTTCCGCTGTGGGCCGCAGGGAGCCATTGTGAGAGAACTGCCCCAGCAAGCTCCGCCCTCAGGGTTGCAGAGCAAGGATCAGGTGGGAGCTAGTAACCTGGTGACCGAGCAGCCTAAAGGTGGGGACTGAGCTGCCTTACAGCCTTAACCCTCAGGGGCAGAGTGAGACTAGTTTTGGCACACTGGAGCCTCAGGCTGTTGCCCTGGGTAGAGTGCCGTGGCATCACAGCTCATAGCAACCTCAAATTCTTGGTCTTGGCGCCGCCCAAACCTCCATAAGAGCTGTGCCGCGACCCCCGACCCATGACCTGCTCCCGCCAGTCCTCCGTATGCCCTGACCAGGAACTACAGGAGCCGTGCAACCCTGTGTCCTCCGTCCTGTACCCTCCCTGCCTCCACGCTGGACCACTTGTCTGGTCAGGGACTCTGGTAGCCACGTGCCCTCCGGAGCCCTCCCTGCCTCTGTGCAGAGCCCTTGTCCTGGCCAGAGAGTACTGGAGCCTTGCACTCTCTGTGCCAAAGTCACTAGGCACCAGGCACTACCAGAACCATGCGCATCACCTCATGCCCAGTTGCTAGATCTGGATGTGTCACACTCTGGAGCTGCTTCCACAACCAGAACCTGGCTGGGGCAGCCTCTGAGGACCTACACAGGGTCACTCCCTACAAAGATCTAGCAATAATAGAGTGATCCTGCTGGGGTCTAATCTTGGAGAAACACCTCCCCAACTCTGAGGATGGCCAGAGGCAACGCTGAAAAACAATCATGAGGTGAAATCAACAGAAAAACTCTGGCCATATGAATAGTCAGAGTAGATCAACTCCCCCAAGGATCAATGGGACAGACACAGCACAAGATCCCATGCACAAACAAATAGCTGAGATGTCAGAAATCAAATACAGAATCTGGATAGCAAATAAGATTGGATTAGAATTCCAAGCAGTAACCCAAAAGATATCTCAAGAATTCAACGAATTCAAAGACCAAATGACCAAAGATTTTGACACATTGAGACAAGAAGTTGCAGCCCTCAAAGATCTGAGAAACACAGTAGAATCCCTCAGTAACAGAATGGAGAAAGCAGAAGAAAGAATTTCTGACATTGAAGACAAGGACACCCGGATCCAGCAGGGCAGGAGGTGGTGTGCACAGTTCTGGGAGTGCCTGGCACCCAGTGACTTTGGCACAGAGAGCCCAAGGCTCCAACAGTCTCTGGCCAGGAGAAGGGCTCTGTGTAGAGGCAGGGAGGGCTCCAGAGGGCACACGGCTACCAGAGTCCCTGGCCAGACTAGCGGGCCAGTGTGGAGGCAGGGAGGATACAGGAGGGAGGTCGCGGGGTTGCACAGCTCCCGCAGTTCCTGGTCAGGGTATGTGGAGTCCCAGCGGGAACGGTTCACAGGTCAGGGGTTGCGGCGCTGCTCTTATGGAGATCCGGGCAGCACCAAGCCCAGGAGTTTGAGGTTGCTATGAGCTGTGACGCCACGGCACTCTACCCAGGGCAACAGCCCGATGCTCCAGTGTGCCAAAACCGGTCTCACTCTGCTCCTAAAGGTTAAAGCTATAAGGCAGCTGAGTCCCCGCCTTTAGGCTGCTCAGTCACTAGGTTACTTGCTCCCTCCCAATCCTTGCTCTGGGCTTAGGGTGGAGCTTGCCGGGGCAGTTCTCTTACAATGGCTCCCTGCAGCCCAGATCAGCGGCTCAGTCTGGGGCCCCAGACAATGCCCAAAGTTCTCCACACTCCTGCTCAAGCTCTTCCCAAAGGCAGTTCAACTGAGTGCCAAGTCCAAAAACACCAAAAAAATTCACAGGTAAGGCCTTTTCAGTTTGCAGTCTAACTGCTGGTTGAACTTATGGTTGCCAGCAGGATAAGGTCGATCGAACACATGCAACCACTTGCCAGTTCTCCACTGTTTTTGTCCTCCTCGTGGGGTCCAGAAGTCCCTTACTGACTACCTGTATCCTCAAAGGGATGATTATAGGCAGATCCCACCAGCCAGAGATGCCTGGAGTCTTATCTCCCCAGAATCACTGTGCCCAGTTGCAGGGAAGCTGTTACTCGGCCACCATCTTGAGATGGGAGCCCAATATTCATGTTATAGGGATCTCTGAAAGCGACAAAGTGGCTTCACAAGGCACAGAGTCTATTCTCCATGAGATTATGAAGTAGAACTTTCCAGACATGCCAAGAGAAACTGGCAGATAGCAGACAGTTTCAGAACTCCAGCACAACTCAACCCAAATAAGACATCCCACGGACACATCATAATCAACTTCACTAAAGTTAATATGAAGGAGAAAATTCTGAAAGCAGCCAGACGAAAGAAAACCATCACCTACAAGGGCAAGAATATTAGAATAACTGCAGATCTCTCTGCTGAAACCTTTCAAGCAAGAAGAAGATTGTCATCGACTTTTAATCTCCTAAAAGAAAATAACTTTCATCCCAGGATCCTGTACCCAGCTAAACTGAGTTTCATTTATGACGGAGGAATTAAATACTTCAATAACATTCACATGTTGAAGAAATTTGCCATATCTAAACCAGCTCTCCAGGATATTCTCAGACCTATCCTCCATAAAGACCAGCATAATCCTCCACCACAAAAGTAAACCCACCCAGAAAATTTTGATCAAATTCCAAATTCCACCATTGCAAAAGAATTAAAAATGTCCACCGGACTCTCGAAAGGCTCATTAACATTCTCAATTAATGTGAATGCTTTAAACTGTCCTCTAAAGAGGCACAGGTTGGCTGACTGGATACAAAAACTCAAGCCAGATATCTGCTGCATACAAGAATCACATCTTACATTAAAAGACAAATTTAGACTCAAGTTGAAGGGATAGTCATCTATAGTCCAGGCAAATGGAAAGCAGAAAAAAGCAGGTGTTGAAATCCTATTCACAGACGCAATAGGCTTTAAACCAACCGAAATAAGGAATAATAGGATGGACACTTCATATTTCTTAAAGGTAATACCCAATATGATGAGATCTCAAGTATTAATATTTATGCACCCAACCAGAATGCACCTCAATTTATAAGAGAAACTCTAGCAAATATGAGCAACTTGATTTCCTCCAGTTCCATTGGAGTTGGAGATTGTAACACCCCTTTAAGCAGTGATGAATAGATCATCCAAAAAGAAGCTAAGCAAAGAAATTTTAGATTTAAATTTCACCCTTCAATATCTGGACTTAACAGACATCTACAGAACATTTCATCCCAACAAAACTGAATACACATTCTTCTCATCAGCCCATAGAACATACTCCAAAATCAACCACATCCTAGGCCACAAATGTAACCTCAGTAAATTTAAAAAAATAGAAATTATTCCTTGCATCTTCTCAGACCATCATGGAATAAAAGTTGAACTCAATAACAACAGGAACCTGCATACCCATACAAAAACATGGACACTAAACAACCTTATTCTGAAGGATAGATGGATTATAGACGAGATTAAGAAGGAAATCACCAAATTTTTGGAACAAAACAACCATCAAGACATGAATTAACAGAACCTCTTGGATACTGCAAAGGCAGTCCTAAGAGGGAAATTTATAGCACTGCAAGCCTTCCTCAAGAAAATGGAAACAGCGAAAGTTAATAACTTAATGGGACATCTCAAGCAACTGGAGAAGGAAGAACACTGCAACCCCAAACCCAGCAGAAGAAAAGAAATAATGAAAATCAGAGCAGTATTAAATGAAATTGAAAACAAAAGAATTATGGAATCAATCAATAGATCCAAAAGTTGGTTTTTTGAAAAGATCAATAAAATAGATAAACCTTTGGCCAACCTAACCAGGAAAAAAAGAGTAAAATCTCTAATTTCATCAATCAGAAATGGTAAATATGAAATAACAACAGACCCCTCAGAAAACCAAAAAATCCTTAACGAATACTACAAGAAACTCTACTGTCAGAAATATGAAAATCTGAAAGAAGTCGACCAATACCTGGAAGTACGCCACCTATCAAGACTTAGCCAGAATGAAGTGGGAGTGTTGAACAGGCCTATATCAAGTTCTGAAATAGCATCAACTATACAAAATCTCCCTAAAAACAAAAGCCCAGGACCAGATGGCTTTACGTCAGAATTCTACCAAACCTTTAAAGAAGAACTAGTACCTATACTACTGAACTTCTTCCAAAACATAGAAGAAGAAGGAATATTACCCAACACATTCTACGAAGCAAACATCACCTTGATCCCCAAACCAGGGAAAGACCCAACAAGAAAAGAAAATTATAGACCAATATCACTAATGAATATTGATGCTAAAATACTCAATAAGATCCTAACAAACAGAATCCAACAACACATCAAAAAAATTATACACCACAACCAAGTGGGATTTATCCCAGGCTCTCAAGGCTGGTTCAATATATGTAAATCTATAAATGTAATTCAGCACATAAACAAACTAAAAAATAAGGACTATATGATTCTTTCAATTGATGCAGAAAAAGCTTTTGATAATATCCAGCATCCCTTCATGATCGGAATACTTAAGAAAATTGGTATAGAAGGGATATTTCTTAAACTAATAGAGGCCATCTACAGCAAACCCACAGCCAATATCGTATTGAATGGAGTTAAATTGAAATAATTTCCACTTAGATCAGGAACCAGGCAAGGTTGCCCATTGTCTCCATTGCTCTTTAATATCGTAGTGGAAGTTTTAGCCATTGCAATTAGGGAAGGAAAGGTGATCAAGGGTATCCACATAAGGTCAGAAGAGATCAAACTTTCACTCTTCGCAGATGATATGATCGAATATTTGGAAAACACTAGGGATTCTACTACAAAACTTTTAGAAGTGATCAAGGAATACAGCAATGTCTCAGGCTACAAAATCAACACCCATAAATCTGTAGCCTTTATATATACCAACAATAACCAAGCTGAAAAAACAGTCAAGGACTCTATTCCTTTCACAGTAGTGCCAAAGAAGATGAAATATTTGGGAGTATACCTAGCAAAGGATGTGAAAGATCTCTACAAAAAGAACTATGCAACTTTAAGAAAAAAAATAGCTGAAGATGTTAACACACGGAAAAACGTACCATGCTTATGGCTGGGAAGAATCAACATTGTTAAAATGTCTATACTACCCAAAGCAATATATAACTTTAATGCAATTCCTATTAAAACTCCATTGTCATATTTTTAAGATCTTGAAAAAATAATACTTCATTGTATATAGAATCAGAAAAAACTTTGAATAGCCAAGACATTGCTCAGAAATAAAAACACAGCAGGAGGAATCACGTTACCAGACCTGAGACTGTACTATAAATTGATAGTGATCAAAACAGCATGTTACTAGCACAAAACAGAGAAGTAGATGTCTGGAACAGAATAGAGAACCAAGAGATGAATCCGGCTACTTACCGTTACTTGATCTTTGACAAGCCTATTAAAAACATCCAGTGGGAGGGCGGTGCCTGTGGCTCAGTGAGCAGGGCACCAGCCCCATATGCCAAGGGTGGCGGGTTCAAAACCAGCCCCGGCCAAACTGCAACAAAAAAATAGCCGGGCGTTGTGGCGGGCGCCTGTAGTCCCAGCTACTCGGGAAGCTGAGGCAGGAGAATCGCCTAAGCCCAGGAGTTGGAGGTTGCTGTGAGCTGTGTGACGCCACGACACTCTACCGAGGGCAATAAAGTGAAACTTGTCTCTACAAAAAGAAAAAAAAAAAAGAAACATCCAGTGGGGAAAAGATTCCCTATTTAACAAATGGTGCTGGGTGAACTCGCTGGCAACTTGTAGAAGATTGAAACTGGACCCACACCTTTCACCATTAACTAAGATAGGCTCTCACTGGATAAAAGATTTAAACTTAAGGGTGGTGCCTGTGGCTCAAGGAGTAGGGCTCCAGCCTCATATACTGGAGGTGGTGGGTTCAGACCCAGCCCCAGCCAAAAACTGCAAAAAAAAAAAAAAAAAAAAAAAGATTTAAACTTAAGACATGAAACTATAAAAATACTCGAAGAAAGTGCAGGGAAAAGTCTTGAAGGAATCGGCCTGGGTGAATATTTTATGAGGAGGACTCCCCAGGCAATTGAAGCAGTATCAAAAATACACTACTGGGACCTGATCGAACTAAAAATCTTCTGCACAGCCAAGAACATAGTAAGTAAAGCAAGCGGACAGCCCTCAGAGTGGGAGAAAATATTTGCAGCTTATACCTCCGATAAAGGTCTAATAACCAGAATCCACAGAGAACTCAAATGTATTAGCAAGAAAAGAACACATGATCCCATCTCAGGGTGGGCGAGGGATGTGAAGAGAAACTTCTCTAAAGAAGACAGATGCACGATCTACAAACACATGAAAAAAAGCTCATCATCCTTAATCATCAGAGAAATGTAAATCAAAACTACTTTGAGATATCACCTAACCCCAGTAAGAGTAGCCCACATAACAAAATTCCAAAACCAGAGATGTTGGTGTGGATGTGGAGCAAAGGGCACACTACTACACTGCTGGTGGGAATGCACACTAATACGTTCCTTCTGGAAGGATGTTTGAAGAATACTTAGAGACTTAAAAATAGACCTGTCATTTGATCCTATAATTCCTTTAGTAGGTTTGTACCCAGAATTCCAAAACTCACAATATAACAAAGACATCTGTACCAGAATGTTTATTGCAGCCCAATTCATAATTGCTAAGTCATGGAAGAAGCCCAAGTGCCCATGGACCCACAAATGGACTAGCAAATTGTGGTACATGTACCCCATGGAATATTATGCAGCCTTAAAGAAGGATGGAGACTTTACTTCTTTCGTGTTTACATGGATGGAGCTGGAACATATTCTTCTTAGCAAAGTATCTCAGGAATGGAAGAAAAAGTATCCAATGTACTCAGCCCTACCATGAAGCTAAATTATAGCTTTCACATGAAGACTATAACCCAACTATAGCACAAGACTATGAGGAAGGGCCAAGGAAGGGGAAGGGAGGGAGTAGGTTAGGGTTAAGGGAGGGTATTGGGTGGGGCCACACCTACGGTGCATCTTAGAATGGGTACAGACGAAACTTACTAAATGTAGAATACAAATGTCTACATACAATAACTAAGAAAATGCCATGAAGGCTACGTTGAACAGTTTGATGAGAATATTTCAGATTGTATATGAAATCAGCACATTTTACCCCTTGATTGCACTAATGTACACAGCTATGATTTAAAAATAAAAAAATAAATAAAAGCCAATATACATACACACACAAAAAAATAAAAATCTTGTATTTTTTTTTTTAGACAGAGTCTCAAGCCATCACCCTGGGTAGTGTCCTGGCGTCACAGCTCACAGCAATCTCAAACTCTTGGGCTCAAGTGATTCTCTTGCCTCAGCCTCCCAAGTAGCTGGGACCACAGCTGCCTGCCACAATGCCTGGCTATTTTTTGTTGCTGTTGTTGCAGTTGTCATTGTTGTTTTAGCTGCCACAGGCTGGGTTCGAACCTGCCAGCTTTGGTGTATGTGGCTGGCGCCCTACACACTGAGCTATAGGCGCCACCTTGTGATTTTTTTTTTTTTTTTTTTTTAAAGAAAAATGCTTTGGAGCTTTGGTTAGTCTCATGGTGAAGACAATGGACAGGCATTGTCACTGGACGGATCTTTGGCAAATTCCTCTCCACCTTGTCCTGGATGTTTGCCCCAGTCAGAGCCAGACAGATGTCTGGAGAGAAGGTTGTTTCTAAACCAGCTTACTATTTTTCTCTGCAGAACGATTTCTCCCTTGGGGATCTTCACAATAATCTGGTTTCAGAAACTATTTCTCTCTCCTTGTACGTTAATATATGCAACAGAATATTTTTTAAAAAGAAGACAGTTGACTGGACAAGTGGGAAAGATATTGGGACAAAAAAAATGGGCTCTGAATAGCCAAATTATGGTTCAAGCCCCTTGGTGCTTCAGTGAGAGAATGTGGGAAGTCTGCCTGGCCCTGCATAAGGTGCCATGTGAAGGGGCAGCCCCCTGGTGGGGATACTACAGGCCCACCCTACTGTAAATAAATATTACTAATGTGCGCATTCTTCCCTTTTGCATGCCTTACAAGAAACAATGCTTATGAAAACATATTCATCAATTTACAAAACATGTCTGAGTAAGTACTTGAACTGCTAAAGAGCAATGTCAATTTTGAAGAAAAATGAACCCCTCTTCTCCCTCCCAACCCTGAAAATACCAGTGTCCTGGGATGCACTGCCCTTGAACAGAAAGTTCTGCAGTGCAAACTCCCTGGTTTCTCCTGAGCTGGGCCTCACCAGTTCAGGATGCTAGTAAAGATCTAAGGAACTCTGCACAGGTCAATGATACATTCCTGAAGGCCTCAGTTACCCTATCGCTCACTCACCAACATAAACCAAGAAAAGGGTCCAAGCGCCAACCTCACCCCATGGAAGCAGCAGGCCAGCCTACTTAAGGGGCACACTAAGACCTACACATGTAAGAGGCCTCTCGCCTAATTTTCCTTTACCTATCATTTAGAGGAACCCATTTGGGTCCCAGTGATTGCCTAAAGTCTATGTTGCTACCAGAGTAAGATGAGTGGAACAGAGGAGGAATGAACCTAAGCACCCACACATTTGAAAACAGCCTAGGCCTCACTGGGACACCTTATACACCCACTGGAGAGAAAGGGCACTCAGCAAGAAATCGCCCAATGCTTTTGGCTGTATCGTGCAAAAAGACATGGTTTTTTACATTGTGCAAAACAGGAAACTGAGTTATGAACACAGGCCACCTCAACCCCCTAATCAACCCCCTTCACAGAGAAGCGGCCACATTCTCCCTTTTAACAAACACAAGGAAACCTAAGAACCACAAGCCACTGCGTGGATCCTCTCAAAATGAGGCCAGAGGGTTCCCACCAGTAGCTCCTGTGGGCAGGTGACAGTGAGGGGGCAGCTTTGACAGGTGCTGCACAGACACTTTGGTAAAAGACTTAACACAAGAAAAAGCTTACATGTATGACTGTTCATTAATAGGCTGGGGAAAGTAAACAATTTCCCTCCCCAGCACAGCGGTAGCAGGACTAACAACAGATAAGTACTTGTTCCAATTGGCAGGAATTTGTTAACAATGATAGCAGAAACTCACAACTACCATGTACCCTCATTTTCAGCTGAACCAAACCCACTGCACTTGGGTGTTCAGTCCACCTCCACTGCAGAGAACACAGCTCTGGCAGCAGCTTTGGCCACAAAGATTTTATTCAGTCACTGTGTACAGTTTCTACATTGGACAGCCTGTCCTTTTGCTTAGGCAACTGAATGGCAGGGATTTGCCCACACCAGAGCAGAGTTCTGTGCTCAACTAAGAGAGGGGCCAGGAAGCCTGCCATCCCTTCAACTTTGAACTCCTCGCCTGCAGCAGTCAGGGCCAATTGACAAATTAGTAATAAAAGACATAACTGGTGACCTTGGCTGACTACACTCCTCTCTGCATTAGCAGAACCCATTATCCTGTTCCTACTGGGACTAACACTAGGACCTTGTGTTATTAATGCTCTCACTTCTTAATGTCCATGGATTTCTGCATGTTTTGCACAGGACAGGTGAATCCAGGTGTGGCATTTGTTACACTCCATCATGGGGTGGTCCGCAAATGGCTTTGTGCAGAAGCAGGTGACAAGATCCCAGGAATCATCGTGGGAGTCCACCATTATGTCCTCATCATTGCCAGTGCCGTCCTCATCTCAGAACACCACCTGCTTTCCCTGCCACATGATAGACAGTTTGCCTTCAGTTTTTATTTCTTGGCCCTGATCACGTGACACAGTGGCACAAGATGAACTCGAGGGCATGACAGAGTCCCAACCTGAGCAGGGGTCACTGGGGACCTGGGGTATATCCTGCAAGGTGGGACTCATGGGGGTTTCCCCATAGGCATCAGCAGTGTCAAGCTTCATCAAGCTACCCCTGTACCTCTCCTTCTCAGGCACATCGCTGTCCCTTTGCTTCCTCTTCTTTAGTTTGTCTTCTTTCTGTCCAGCAGGAAGTTGCTGCGTTTGGCTTCCTGTGAGCAAGTGGGCTGCCCGTGACTAAAGCAGCGGTCAGAGACAGGCAAGGGCACCGAGGATGTGATGTCAATGAAACCAGTGTCCCAGCTGTCACTGTCAATAGTGCCAACAGTGCTGTTGGCAGGGCTGGGGCTGCTCCCCAAGGGGAGTTCCTCCTTCGGATAAGGGATATAACCAGCATAGGCCAAGACAAAGGTGCAGAATTTGTTGAAGTATTCCACAGTCCTGCACCTCTTGTAACTTGGGGAGTGAAAGGTTCTGGACCCAAGGAAGAAAGATCATTCCAAGGCACAAAACAAAGGAAAATGGAATCCCTGTTCTGTAGAAATTATGTGGTCTTCATTTCCACCTGGATGCAGGTGGGGTGAAATTAAGAAAGGAATTCCACTTGTGGGTTATGGCGGATGGGGATTTAAAGAGTCAGAGAGCACAGCAATTGGCGGCATTCCTATTTCTTGGGAGGGACATGAGTCTGACCCTTCCTGGGCGGGTCATGAACCTGATCCTGCCTGGGTGGGACAGGTCTATTTTGGCAGGTACACCTGATTGTATCATACCAGGCTCTTTAGTTTATTAGGAGGCAAGGTGATGGGCGTGGCATCTCTTTGACTGCTTCCTGTGGGGGAGGGGCTGCATGGGCTGCCTGTAAAGAGAATGGGAGGGGGAAGGGAATAGGGAGGGGAGTGGAATTTATAGAAAGAACTCTGGCTTTTTCAGTCTGAGGTGGTTGGTATCCAGTAGGGTGAGGATGTGAGTTGTTTTCCAGTGACTGGTTAATAAATGGAGAGATGAGGCGAAGGGTTACTGGTCTAAAACTGAGAATGAGAAAAAAATAACATAATTAGTGGCTCTATCACATACAAAAACCAGGAGTTGTAAGGGCCGCTGGTAATCCTGAGAGGACATTTCCACCTAGTAGGGGAATGTTGCAATACCTATTACTGAGATCTCTGCCTGTCTTTAGACAACTTTTATAAGGTGGCAGCATGGAAGAAGTTGCTCCCATGCTTATTAGAAAAGGAATTGGCTTATCTTCCATTAGGAAAAATACCCAAAGTTTAGCTTGTTATGGGGAGAGGTAAGGATCGTCAACACAAATTAGAATTTCAAAAAGGAGTCTTTTATTAACCCGTGGGGCTGTCTCAGCAAAGTCTAAAGCAGACTAAGTGAGAGAGCATTGAAGGGTCTGAAGTTGGGGTTTTTCTAGTCTGAAAGTTGGCAAAGGGCCAAACAGGTGGGCTGAAAGTTAGCAATTGGAAGCAAAAAAAAAAAAAAAAGTTGTCAATACAAAAAGCGAGCATGGGGCCATGATGACCTCTTTTACACAAGCAAACCTTGCAATTTAGCAGTTTAGCCAATAGGTAACATAAAGGGCAGTTAGATAGCAATAAAGTAACATAATGCAGATCTAGCAACTAAAGGGTAAATAAAACAATTTGTCACAGCACTTAGTTCATTAACTCTCGTGATGACAGTTCTTGGCCCATCCGTTCTTATCTTGTCCTGTTTCAGCCTGATCTGGACTGATTTAAGAGTAATGGTACTTGGCATCATTTCATTTACCTCTTTTTCCCCTTCCTCCTACCCAGGGGGTCGTGTGAGGCAGTTGTGAGGCTGCCAGCATCCATCTTAAGGGGGTGATGAGGCAGCTGGCACCCATGAGGCTGCTGGCACCCATCTCATTTCTCCCTTCTGATTTCGGGGAATCAAATCATTGTTCCATTCTTATCCTTATGGATATGTTGATAGTGTGCTCATAATATTATGAGTTTCACTATCTGTATTCTTTTTGGACATAAGAAGTGAGCGCATTAATAACACAAGGTCCTAGTGTTAGTCCCAGTAGGAACAGGATAATGGGTTCTGCTAATGCAGAGAGGAGTGTAGTCAGCCAAGGTGATCAATTACACGTCTTTTCATACTAGTTTGTCAATTGGCACACACCTCCTCTCTCTGTGCAACCTTTTTCTTACTAGTGACATGCTGTTTCTTATTACTCCTAAATTATTAGTGTAAAGGCAATAAGTTTGTCCCAGGGCTACACACAGGCTTTGTTAGGTAATTGCCCCAGAGAAAGCTCCTCCCCCAGAAAGCCCCTTCCTGACTGACTCACCAAGACTAGCTGTCTCACTCTTTAAGTTACAGCTACCCGCTAAAAATTTCAAACTTAGAACCTGCCCCAACGGCTATTCCCACCAAAGCAGTAACTCCTTTTTGGCTATTCTACCATCTGTCACCATTCTAAGACTTCCCCTAACCAAACCTATATAGCTCACGCTCGCGCTCTCTCTCTCTTCCTCCCCTCCCTCCTCTCTCCTCTCTCTCTCTCTCTCCTCTTTCTCTCTCTCTCTCCCTTCCTCTCTCCTTCTCTCTCTCCTTCTTTCTCTTCTTTTCTCTCCTCATTGGTGCTGCTCTGCAGCATCCCTCCCTCACCAATAAAGACCTTTCATAGAAGCCTTGGTGGTCTGTGAGATCACTGCTGGTTGGGTGCCCCCACTTTCAGGCTTCTCTGATTCAGCAATGGAAGATCCAGTCCTCTCTGATTTTGCAAGACTACCTCAGCTAGTGAGTCTAAGGATGTTTGTAGTCAGGTTATGGAGCTTTCTACTTCCTTTAAATCTTTGTTTATCTGGTGCGTTAGGATTTTAAACTTCTCTGTCCCTAACTGCAGAGCCTACTTAGATTTACGGAGATGTAACAGTTATATCAGGGTGGTTATATCAGTACAAGTTTTTACTTTTCCCTGTGTGATATTCCTCCCCACTTTTTCCAAAGTTCAGTTCAAAGTCTAATTAGGATAAGTTCCTTGAGTAGTTTCCTCAGGCTTCAGCAATGTATTGACCAGCCAGCTTCTGGTATGTGACCGGAGCAGGGCATGTTGGCTGTCTTAAAAGTTACTTTTACCTTTCAAGGGACAGTGAAGCTCTACTTAGCCAGCTGTGATGACTTCAGGTGAGGATTCTTTCATTCTCGTTGCCATGCGTGTAGTCAGGATGACGGTGTAAAGTTCTTTCTGCCCTGGTTTGGGGGGGACAGGTTCTGATTCTGGATCTAGACTTAATTCCACTGATTTTTCAGAGAGAAAGAATGTACAGACACAAAAGACTAAACAGAACACGGTTAATTACCCAAGTGGAGATTTTTCTTGCTACTCTTTCTAGGGTTTTTGTCTATTTAATTTAGTCTCTTTCAGTTCTTTTAGGAGTCCCTGCTAAATTGCAGAGGATTGACAGAGGCCTCTTTGAACAACACCAGTGGCAAGGCTAGTATCCAATTAAGCTTTGTTTCCTGGCAGAGTTTACCAATTTCTGCTTTTATGGTTCTGTTTATACATTTTACCTTATCTAAGTTTTGAGGCCTGTAAGTTACATATAGTTT
The DNA here is from genome assembly GCF_027406575.1 of Nycticebus coucang. Lineage (NCBI taxonomy): Eukaryota > Metazoa > Chordata > Mammalia > Primates > Lorisidae > Nycticebus > Nycticebus coucang. Next base: position 111,562,337 of record NC_069804.1, read on the forward strand.
CCAGGTGATACCCAAAGTTTTAGTTATTATTTGCATTCCTTCTGTTATGAAGGCTAGTTCATTGTCAAATTTAAACGAGAGTAGCTGAAACAATGGAATGATTTATCTGGGTAACACTTAGATACAGCAGATAATTGCACACATTTTTCCAGTGTAGCCAACAGGTGACCTTTGTTGAGTCTTAAGGCTTTAAAACAACTATAACTACTGTATATAATGCTATACTCTTTGGCCAGTCTCTCAGTCCCATTTAACAGATCAGTTTAGTAAAACAGTTATGTCTCATTTTATGAGTTGACATTACAGACAAGGCTGGGATTCAATACAGGTGGGCCATAGCCTTCCTTTTCTTCTTGAACTATTTTTCTCTCTCCAATTTCCCCTTCCACCACATCAGTTGCTAAAATAAACTGTACCCTCAGTATACTGGGTTTGACTATTTGCATAGAGTGCAGTAAGAATAATTAATTATTAGCCATTTAGGAATCTTTTATAAGGAATCTTAGTTGGACTTGAAGCCTTTCACGAGCCCAGGTTTCATTGTGCCATTAGATACCTGTATGCATTGGGTAGATTCTTCTTCTCTCAAGGTTCCCAAGCACATTTTGATTCCCAGACCTGTCAGAAAGTGACCTTTGTTCTATAGATTAGGAAACATCATTGATGGGTATCTGGCCAGTTTTTCCAAAGGGCTTTTTATTGGCCTTATAAAGTTAACCTCAATTCCTTAATGCAGTCTGGACACATCTGGAAATGCTATTCTAGAAAAAGCCTTGGTAAAATAACCAGTGCCTTCATTATTCTATAGAACAAAACAGATTCTTATTGAACTTATGCAAATAACTGTATTGTCAGAAATTAAGAATACTTACAAATGGCCTTTAAATTCCAGAGAAATTAATGAGAGAGAAAAAAATACATGTTTCAGATTCTGCTCATAAGTACATATATTGCTTGAAAAGCTATAAATAGCTCAAAAGATAGAAAATGGTTTTCTTGACTTCTGGAAAACAGAACACAGAAAGAATCAGCAATATTTCAAACAAAAACTATAACAAATCAGCCTAGTTCCACGTAACTGATTTCTGTTCTGTCTGAAGCTAGGTTAGCAATACTCATAGACATGTTTTATCTTTCCAATGAAAGTTCTAAAAGTCTGATTTTAGTCCAAAGGTACTCAATTTCCAAAGACATTAGGAATTTGAATTTAAGAGAATTTGTCAGTCTCTCTTAATATTTCTTTTTTCCCTTTTTTTAGATGAATTAAAATTATTACTGTAATATACATTAAGACAGACCAATATTTTATACTTTAGGACAGACTAATGTCTTATAATATTGGGACATACATATAACCATAATTCATACAAAATTAATTACCATTTCATATTTGACAATGTTTCCTATACATTTTAATGAATCAAATAAGTCTAATTTATTTTCCTCAGGTTTTCAGTGGTTTTAATATTTCAAAAAGACGAAATTTAGGGCTTGGTGCCTGTGGCTCAAGCAGCTAAGGTGCCAGCCACATACACTGGAGCTAGCAGGTTAGAATCCAGCCCAAGCCCACCAAACCACAATGATGGCTGCAACCAAAAAATAGCTGGGTGTTGTGGTGGGTGCCTGTAGTCCCAGCTACTTGGGAGGTGGAGGCAGGAGAATCGCTTGAGCCCAGGAGTTGGAGGTTGCTGTGAGCTGTGATGCCACAGCACTCTACCCAGGGTGACAGCTTGAGGCTCTGACTCAAAAAAAAAAAAAAAACCAACCAAATTTAGAATTGTGTTTTTGTTGTTTATTTGGCCTAAGCTGAGTTTGAATCCGCCAGCCTTAGGGCATGTGGCCAGCACTGCAACCACTGTGCTATAGGTGCTGAGCTCCAAATTAAGAGTTTTGACTTTGGAAGTTTTGTCAAATATCAGAGGCTTAAAACATTTGTTCAAATAAGATTTCAAGTCAAAAGATCTTAAAGGAAATACTTAGTTAACTGGATTACAAGTAAACTTCTTCATAAGTTTTTTTTTTTTCATGAGTTTTATTTAACCTGCACATACATTTTACAAATATTCTAAACTTCCTTTAACCTTTGCCCTGCCTTTCACTTTTCTATACAATCATTTTGTTTCAGGACAAATTTATGACACAAGATTCTTTCCTTATACAATGCCATTTTACTTTCTGTCTAATTTCTCTTACTTTCAAAAATATATCTCTTACAAAACAGGATTCCAGTTCACTATGAAGTCAATTATTCATTCAGTCAAACTGATAATTAGAAGGTTTAAAAAGCAAGAATTTTTTTCTCTTTGACAAAGACTCATCTTCCCTAACAATTTAAACAACTAAATTATTACATTTTGAAATTCCTTTTAAATTCTTCATAAGCATTTACAACTTACACGCACCATCTTTCAACACTTTAAAATCCTTCATTTTTGTCTTAAATCTTCTTTATTAAAACCACCAGTTACTTTAAGGCAAAATGTTTTCACACAAGATTTCTTTCTTACAGGGGTGGCACCTGTGGCTCAAAGGAGTAGGGCGCCGGCCCCATATGCCACAGGTGGTCAAGCCCAGCCCTGGTCAAAAATTGCAAAAAAAAAATTTTTTTATCTTTCTTACACAAAATTATTCTTTTTATTATATCCTTCTTTACCAAAAGTACATCTTCATACCCATGTCTTTCTACACATCTCTCTCTCTCCCCTACTTACTGGTTCCCTTTATTTTTAACTCCAAACTTAGAAAAAAGAAAATTGTATACAAAGTTTGTGTCAAGTTTCTCTAAAAGTCTGTGATGCTGAAGGAGTTAGGTGTTTAACTTAACCTTAAGATTCCATATGAACAGGGGGGGAGGGTAATTAAACTTCATTTTCCAGAGGTGAAGAAGTTGCAGAATACATAGGGGGTTGTATTTTACCTTCTAGTTCAGAGATGGAGTTACAAAAGCAGGTTCATTGTCAGAGCCTGCTCTTCCCCTGGATGTTCATTCCTCTATCAGTGAGCTGCTGTCACAGAGGACCACCGTAGGACTTCCCCATTGCTCTGCAGAAGCCCTCATCTCCGTGTAATCAGCACTGGAGGCTCTTAAGGAATGGTCAGTCAGGGTGCTGCGTAGCACCCCCATCAGAGAACCAGAATGTTGCAGGAAAACAATGATTTAAAACAGACACTTATACCAACAATATAGAGGAAGAAACCCTTAATTGTTGTCGAGAACTCAGGTGCCTCAAGGCATAAAATGCTGAGTTCTAGGGAACATTTTTCTAAATTCTCTTATACCTTTTTTCTTCTTTTCCTCTTCAGTTCAATATCAGCTACACAATTATAACTATAGATGTTACAAACCAGGGTGTTGTTGTTAGTTACAGAGTTCTTTTCAAGGTTAATTTAGCTCAGTGTAGTTTGTTCTTATCTTTAGAGGAGTTCCTTGCAGCTGCCTGTTGCTTTCTCAAGATCACTAAGAAGTATATTGTTTTTCATTTCAGTTAGTTTCCAAGCACTCACATACACACATTCCAACTCATTTCTTAACCTGGGCAGCTTCGATTTTTCACTTGAACTGCCATTTAAAACAGAATCAGTGGGAAAACAGAAGAGGTAAGTCGCTGGGATCTTTATACGGTTCAAGAGTGTTTTCACTTCCTGTAATAGAGACCTCCTTAGACTAGGAAAAGGAGAGGGCTCCACATTGAGGGCTAGTTGCTCTGATAGAAGAATCCTCCCCAGGCAACAGAAAAAGGTGGGGCCCAAAGTCCGGAGATGATGGGGAATCAAAGAGCTAGAAAGACAAAGAAGAATCAGAACTAGCCAGGGAAAAATACTCCAGATGGGGACAGAAGTATGAACAAGGTCCCCACGAAGAGATAGAAACAAGTCAGGGCCACATGCTGGAGGGGCAGTGCTACCAAGCCCAATACCAATAATAAGGATGAAGAGAGCAATGATTCCCAGGCCAAAGGTGCACCAGGCAGTGAGGGTTGTACGACACATAAAAGCAAGTAGGTAAATAAGACAGTCTCATAAGGAGTAAAGTCTTGAAGGGTCCCTTGAAAGAAAAGATCTGCAATCCACTTACAAATGTCTCTAAGACTGTTTCAGACTGAGACCAATCTTCCAATGAACACTGAACAAATGACACAAAACGACAAGACAGACACAGATCCGACATGAACAATGTTTAGTAATCCACACTTTCACACTCTCGTACTCTCGGGGACCAGTACCAGAACACACTCTCATATACTTTTTAACAGGCCTGTAGGTGATCTAACAGGGGTTGATTGGACCCCTGCTTTCATTCCAATGGTGTTTCTGGTGACGGGTGTTAACACACATTTCTGGGAGTCCCTGACAGGCCAGTAGGGCTGAGGCTCCCCACTGGTCGGGTGGTTCTACGGACACATGCCTTCACACGCCTCCAAGAGCTTCTGATAGGACAATAGCCTGGCAACCCAGGGGTCCCTGTTCAAAGTTCCTGTCTCTTTGGCCTTCTCTCAGAGGTTCCTAAGGGCTCTACACAAATTACGACAAATGAATTTAACTAACAGTTACATATTTTTACAATTCACAACAAATAAGCACAACAAAAATAATATTAATAGTTACATTAACATCTGCAGACACTAGCCAAAAATAGATGTTAAAGTGGCTTACCTCCAGAGGGGGACTCACAGATGAATTTAGGGGTGATCATCAGCTGGTATCCTGAGGGCTCCAGGTTCTCCGGGGACCCTGGGATGTTTTCAGGGGGCGCCTCCCCTCAGAGGGACCACAGCCTGCCCCCCTCCTGGAGGCTGCCTGAGGATCGGCAGAATAAGAGCCAAACAGAGTAATGCCAAGCAGCTGCTGTTTCAAAAAGTACAAAGGACTGTTTTCTTTCTTTTTCTTTAGTTCCAAATGAGTAATTGACCTTGGGTCTTCTGCTGAGTGCCAGCACCTTATCTCAAGGCTATTTGTAACATAGCAACCACAGTTTTTAGCAGCCAAAAAGAGGAACAGTTTTAACAATTTTTTGTATTAACTCTTTAACTGCCGGAAAGAGAGGGTCCCAAACGCAGGTGGGTTATTTACATTACAGTGTCAAAATAAAAATGAGGAAGTACAAAAGGGCCATGAAGAAAGATAGAAGCCAGTCAGCGCAGCACGCTGCCAAATAGACCAAGATTCCAGAGCAACACTGTACAGTAAAGTCCAACCCCCACCCGGAAAGCGATGTCAAAGGCAGTGGGAGACATAAGAGAAAGAAGGTAAAAGGCTAGTTTCCACAGGATGAAATTCCTAAAGACATTCCTGATATCCAAACTTGCAGAAGAGACATAGGTCTGACATGGAGAACAGAGGAGACAGACAGAGAACAAAAGGGACAGATGGACAGAACAGAGGAGACAGATGGAGAATAAAGGGGACAGATGGTTAGAAGAGACAGACAGACACAAAATCAGTCAGGCACGGAGCCGCATCTGACTCCCACTCAGATGCCTTCCCGGCCATGTCCCTGAAGGGATGAAAACTTTATCTTGGCATAGGCAGAGACATATAAACCCCATTCCAGGTCACCCTGAGGAGCCCGCCACTAACCCATATGATAAAGTTATGGAACTGCAGGTGGAGGCTCACTCGGACTCTGTAGCCTCAGGGCCGTGGAATCACATCCAAACATTTTCACTCACTCACTCATACAAAACACAGACCATACAAAAACAAAAGACACACAAACCAGAACTAGCATAGTTGACCGCAAAAACCAGAACAACCCAATAAAGGGTTGCAGATAACCCAACCTATGGCTGGGTGTCCCAGAACAGAACAGCCTAATCAGACAACCCCAATCTATGGCTGCATCAAGCCTCCTGGGGTCCCAAAACAGACTTACAGGTAAGAACTCCAGACCAGATGACTCCATTAGTGCCCAAATTTTAGTCAATCAATTTGGCAGGTTGAGGCAGGGGGACAGAGTCAGTCTTTCACCAGGGGCTGAGAAATATTCAGTGGCTGCCCTTTAGGTGAAAACCAGCTCTTGTGCCCTAGCCACACCAGTGGCCGTAGCCTGGGTTAAAACCCAGGAATCTCACTAGGGCCTCCAAGAATGTTATGGAGCGAGACAAGGACCACGGACTCAAATTAGAATTTCAAAAAGGAGTCTTTTATTAACTGCTGGGCTGTCTCAGCAAAGTCTAAAGCAGACTGAGAGAGCATTGAGCCGTCTGAAGATGGGGTTTTTCTAGTCTGAAAGTTGGCAAAGGGCCAAACAGGTGGGCCAAAAGTTAGCAATTGGAAGCAAAAGGAAAGTTGGCAAAAGAAGCAAAAAGCGAGCACGGGGTCACGATGATCTCTTTTACAGAAGTGAACCTTGCAATTTAGCGGTTTAGCCAATAGGTAATATGAAGGGCAGTTAGATAACAATAAAGTAACATAATGCAGATCTAGCAACTAATGGATAAATAAAACAATTTGTCACAGCACTTAGCTCATTAACTCTCGTGATGACAGTTCTTGGCCCATCTGTTCTTATCTTGTCCTGTTCCAGCCCGATCCGGACCGATTTAAGAATAATGGTACTTGGCATCATTTCATTTACCTCTTTTTCCCCTTCCTCCAACCCAGGGGGTGGTGTGAGGCCTTTGTGAGGCCACCGGCATCCATCTTATGGGGGTGGTGAGGCAGCTGGCATCCATGAGGCTGCTGGCACCCATCTCAAGCTTTCCAGGACTGTATTCAGGGGGCATCCTGAGTTTCTGGGGGTCGTCAGTCTTTTGCAGCTAGGCTCAGGTCAAGCGTTAGGTCTTGGGAGTGACTGTGAAACTAGATCTTCAGAGAAAACCTAGGCAGTCAGACTTCCAGTGAAGACGTTTGTAGGCTGACTGCTTTGCCAATTAGCCTGGTCTGATGCACTTAAAGTACGATCCTGAGGAAGATTTTGTGGTTTTCGGAATGTTCGTGGGAGTTTCAAGAAGTAGTCGGGTTTTACCTAATGGTGGAAGCCAATAACTGGAGCTCTGAGAGGTGCTGCCACACCTTGAAGGTAAGATCAATGAGATCTCATTGGGGGGGTTTGAGGGCCCTGGGGGAACTCTGCCATTTTTCTACCACGTGAGGTGGAGGGGGGATGATGGGGTATTGTTCAAGGGAAGGATACGGAAATGGGGGTTGGAGGGCAATGAGAATGGGTGAATGATGGGAGGTTATAGACAGAAGAGAGAAATGGAGGGATTGTAGGAAGGGGATTGGAGAGGAACAGGAGGGGCTGTGGAAGGGCAGAAGGGGAAGAGCTGTTTGCCAGGATAGGAATAGACAATGGAAATTCTAATGGGTCTGGAGAAGCCCGTGTTACACACACCAGGAGAATCTGAGAGGGCTTGCAAGATGAAAGTAGAGAAGGAATATATCAGAGTAAGAGAAATGTCTGGATGTAGGGAATCTGATCATTTGCCCATTTTTTTACAGTAATTATTGAGATCAGTGAGAATTGAGAGATTAAAGGTGCCATGTTTAGGCCAATGTAAGCCACTATCAAGTTTGTACGTAGGCCAAGCAGTATTACAGAAAAAAATGAGGGTGGTGCCTGTACCTCAGTGGGTAGAATGCTGGACACATACACCCAGGCTGGCGGGTTCAAACCCAGCCCCAGCCAAAAACTGCAAAAAAAAAAAAAAAAATAGCTGGGTAGTTTTCAAAAATGTTTATCATAAAGTTCCAATAAGACACAGCAGTTGATGGGCGGCGCCTGTGGCTCAAGGAGTAGGGCACCGGTCCCATATGCCGGAGGTGGTGGGTTCAAACCCAGCCCCGGCCAAAAAAAAAAAGACACAGCAGTTGGGGTGGTGCCTGTGGCTCAGTGGGTTAAGGTGCCACCCCCATATACCAAGGGTGGTGGGTTCAAACCCAGCCCTGGCCAATCTGCAACAAAAAAAAATAGGGGGCCATTGTGGCAGGCACCTGTAGTCCCAGCTACTCGAGAGGCTGAGGCAAGAGAATCACCTAAGCCCAAGGATTTGGAGGTTGCTGTGAGCTGTGACATCAAGGCACTCTACCAAGGGTTAATAAATGGGACTCTGTCTCAAAAAAAAAAAAAAAAAAGATGCAGCAGTTGAACTAGAGAATATATATACCCAAGAGCAATGACAACACAAATGCACAAAAACTTTTACACAAATGTTCAGAAGCATTAACAAACTGCCCCGTAATTTTATGAAGCATCTGCATTATCTTCCCTTCCCCTCCGGTGAGGAGGGTGCTATTTCTCCACATCACTGCCAACACATGTTATTGTCTTTCTAGTGAGTGCAAATTGCTTTTGCCTTGCACTTCACTAATGACCAATGATAGTAAGCATCTTTGCATGTATTATTGGATATTTGTATATCTCTTTAGAAAAATATCTTTTCAAATACTTTTTCCATTTCATTTTCGTTTAAATCAGGTGGCTTTTTATCATTGAGTTGTTAGAGTTCTCTGTATATTATAGATAAAAGTACCTTATGAGAAGTATGATTTGTAAAAATTTTCTCTCATGGATTGGATTGTCTTTTCACTTTCTTGATGGTGTTATTTGCAAAATGAAATTTTTAATTTTGATAAAAAAAATAGCTGGCCGTGTGGCGGGAGCCTGTAGTCCTAGTTACTTCAGAGGGTGAGGCAAGAAAATTGCTTAAGCCCAAGAGTTTGAGGTTTCTGTGAGTTGTGATGCCACGGCACTCTACCCAGGATGACAGCTTGAGACTCTGTCTCAAAAAAGAAAAAAATGTGGGCAGTGCCTGTGGCTCAAATGAGTAGGGCACCAGTCCCATATACCAGAGGTGGTGGGTTCAAACCCAGCCCCAGCCAAAAACTGAAAAAAAAAGAAAAGAAAAATATGAGACATTTAGGATTGAGGTCAGGGTAGAGACTTAGAGGTTTCAGGTGAGTTAGAAGATAGCTTAGAGATGAATTCATGACTGAGTGGTGCCCATAGCGAAAACTGGAGGTAGAAAATAAATGAGATTAAAGGTAAAATATAAAGAGAATTTTTGAGGGGGAAAAGGAGGAACAAAAATAAGCGAAACTACAGCCAGAGAGGACTCGGCCTCTGTGCGCAGCTATTAGCCGAAAATAAAGGGAACTTCAAAGGGGACAAAATGACCGAGACTGCAGAGGACTCTGAGTGTGGCTGTTAGCTGGAAAGTGATGTAGACCTCCGGGAAGATTCTAGATGAGTGAACCTGTTTCACCGAACGACCAGCCCCACTGTAGGGCTGGTGAGGCTGGAGTCAGATTACCTGGACTCTCCACGTACAACTTTGGTCAAAAGAGGGCTTGGCCTCTGTACCATGACCTTAATCTCTGTGACCTTAACCAGCCAGAGAGGCCTGGGCCCACAGTAGGGCACCAGGGGGGCAAGACTGGGGTGAGAGGAGGAGGTAGAGTCGGAATGGGAAGAGGAACAAAGTGCAGAAAAGTTTTTAGATAAGAGCTTGTAAATGGATGAATGTTAGGCAAGGTCAGAGAGTGTACTGTTTTTCTTCGTCTCACGAGAATAAGGGTCCATTTGGTTAGGTTTGGTGGGGTGTATTTTCAGCCCTGCAAAGGGGCTTCTCCCCATCTGAGTCATGCTGTAATGCCCTAACTCCATCCATTTTGAAAAGTTAACCAGACTTACTCCATGTTGTTAAGAACTTGCAGCCCCCGCTTTTGTAACCAAACTAGCTCCTTGAACAAGCAGCAACCCTGCAAAAACAGGAAGAAAAATTAGCTGAGGGCTGCAAAATCCTGTGACAACTGAAAAAAATCTTGTGGAAACCTGAATCCTGTCAAAAGTCTGTCTGGTGTGTCTGTGTGCAGTTTTTAGACCCTTTAAGACCCCTCCCCATAGCTCTAACCTTGCAGATATTAGCTCCTGTAAAATTCTGCTTATGCTAGGGCTTCCCATCCACCCTTGAAGTGCCATACAAAAATCTTGCCACCCCTGCTTCAAAGGGGTCAAGAGACTTTGTGATGTGAGCCTGCTCTTGACTGGCCGGCCCAGTCAAGTGTGCCGCCCCAAACGCCAGGGTGCTGGCGTTTCTGTATTAATTCCACTTGCAGCAGGTACAACAACAGCACTATATGAAAGGTTCCGGACTCAAGGAAGAAAGATCATTCCAAGGTACAAAAACAAAGGAAAATGGAATCCCCATTCTGTAGAAATTATGTGGTCTTCATTTCCACCTGGATGCAGGTGGGGTGAAATCAAGAAAGGAATTCCACACGTGGGTGATGGTGGATGGGGATTTAAAGGGTCAGGGAGCACAGCAATTGGCAGCATTCCTATTACTTGGGAGGGACATGAGTGACCCTTCCTAGGCGGGTCACGAACCTGATCCTGCTTGGGCCAGGCAGGTCTATTTGGGCGGGTACACCTGATTCTATCAGGGAGTATTCCTAGGTGCTCAATTAATCTTCCCAGAGATTGGAGCCCAAGACCCCAGACTAGATGAAAGCTCCCGGGTAAGTGGGAGAGCAGGGAACCTTGGCAGGTGGAAAGAACCTAGAGGCCCAGGTGTGTGGCCCACAGGTTTTATTCCAGAGTATAATTTTTTTTCTTTTTTGCATTTTTTGGCTCGGTTTGAACCCGCCACCTCCAGTATATGGGGCCAGCACCCTACCCCTTTGAGCCACAGGCGTCGCCCCTCCAGTGTATACTTTTTAAAAGAATTTTCTCAACTTGGTTGTAGCAAACCACCTTCTCTCCACACTCTTGGACCTCAAAGGCTGTCCAATTAGCCAAGGCATATACAGCTCCAGGCTCTGCGTTTTCCCGCAATCCAGAGATCCAGTTCCCCACCTCAGGGAAAAGCTGGCCAGCCACCCTCTTGACCTGTAGGGAGGGCCAAACACCCGTCCTCAAACTCTCAGAGAGCACTTTTATTTCAGCAGGGAACATACAGAGATGGGGCGGAAGCTGGACGCCAAGCAGAAGGCGGCAGCGCCCTAAAGCCGGGCGGGGACACAGCCCCGGGGTCTGCTGGGGGCCCGTGCCACCCCCCACCTCGCTTGGCTCCCCACAGATGGCAGTGAGGCCCCCTCACCGTCCTCCCGCGGAAACTGCCCCACCCCCGCGACTCTTGTTCCCGGTAGGTGTGGGGCCCATCTCGCGGGGATATGGGGGAGCAGAGACGGATTTAAGGGTCCCGGGTGGCTCCACGAAGGCCCCAGGGCAGCAACTAATCGAGAGCGCCGCGCCGGGTGCGGCATCCCTTCCCCCACCATCTGGTGATCGCCAGACCGCGCTGAGACTCTAGCGAGCACTGGGGGGAGAAGGGGCCGCGCCTGTTCCACAATCTTAAAGTCTTATCACAAACCTGGGCATGGATGCTTTCTTGATCCTGCCTATAGTTGTGAAATCGTTACCAGCTAACTGTATCTATAATATATCCACTCTTTCTTGATTAGGGCTTTAAAGGGCTTGTTTACTGACACATCAAAAGATTGCACTTGGCTGGCTAGCGCACCGGGTAACACAGCAAGTTGGATTTTCAAGTCCACTGTGATTGTTTTTGCACTTTGTGTAATCTAGGCTTTGAAGTGATCCAAAGCTAGTATTTTAAGTAATCCTCCAAACCTTGACTCTCATAGGCTCCTGGAAGTCTGGAGGTGGGTTTTGTTCATGTCCTCATGCTCAAACCTTATCTCTTCATAAAGTTAAATCACTATTTAGGTGTCCCTGAGAAATCATCAGTGTTTTTTTTTTTTTTCTTGTGCAATCCTTTTACCCTCTTCTTGTTTGTTGTTGTTGTTTTTATTTATTTTTTTTTGAGACAGAGTCACACTTTGTCACCCTCAGTAGAGTGCCGTGACGCTTGGTAGAGCATCACAGTTCACAGTAACCTCAAACTCTTGGGCGTAAGCAATGCTCTTGCCTCAGCCTCCCAAGTAGCTGGGACTACAGGCGCCCGCCACAATGGCCGGCTATTTTTTTGTTCCAGTTGACTAGATGGCCGGGCCGGGTTCGAACCCTCCACCCTCGGTGTATGTGGCTGGCGCCCTAACCACTGTGCACGGGCGCTGAGCCCTTTTACCTCCTCCTATGTCATGTTGGTCAAAACAGAGATCCCAGGTTGATGCTGCTCCAAAATCCAGGTTTCCACCTCCTGCTTCGCCTCTGACCACTTCGGAGGCTTCCCTTGCATTTTCTTCTTTAATCTTAGCATCTGAAGGTTTTTTTTTTTTTTTTCCCTGTTGCATCCACAATCTGATGATGCTCTCCGTGGGAAGATCCAAAATGTCTCTCAGCAGTTCTTTTGCTGTGCTCTTTAGCATATTTAATAATTTAATACTTGTTAACTTAAAGATTGCAGTGTGTGAAAAACATTTCAACATTTTGCTAGGGGTTTTTCAATAATTTTTGTCAAAGTATCAGCTAGATTTATAGCTCCCACCAAAAGTGTACAAAGAGAAATAAGTCACTCTTCAATGGCCAAAAATGATTTCATTTCAAGTTTGTCACAACTTCAGCAAAACCAATTACTGTATTCCAGGGCATTATTTTGCATATGGATATTTCTATTACTTTCTAGAGTTACTCTTTTAACACATAAGCGTGAATAAAATAATTAAAAACATTTATGTAGATACTGAATTAGTACTACCTATATGTAATATGTCTGCTTATTTTTATTTTTTATTTTTATTTTTTTGCAGTTTCTGGCCGGGGCTGAGTTTGAACCTGCCACCTCTGGCCCATGCCAGCGCCCTACCCCTTTGAGCCACAGGTGCCGCTTATTGTGCCTGCTTATTTTTCCCTCAAATATTTGGGCAGAAAGGTTTGCATCATACATGGCAAAATATGGTAATTTATATTCCCAACAGTGTATAAGTGTTCCCTTTTCCCTGCATCTGAGCTAATATCTATTGTTATTTTTTTTAACATTTTATTTATTTTATTTTATTTATTTATTTTTGAGACAGAGTCTCACTATGTCACCCTTGGTAGAGTGCCATGGCAACACAGCTCACAGCAACCTCAAACTCTTGGGCTTCAGTGATTCTCTTGCCTCAGGTAGCTGGGACTACAGGCACCTGCCACAATGCCCAGCTATTTTTTTTTCGTTTCAGTTGTTTAGCTGACCCAGGCTGAGCTCGAACCCACCACCCTTGGTGTATGTGGCTGGCACGTAACCACTGTGCTACAGGCGCTGAACCTTTTTTAACTTTTTAATAATGGGCTTTCTAATTGAAGTAAAATGGTATCTCATTGTGGTTTCAATTTGCATTTCCTTGATGATTAGTGATGCTGAGCATTATTTTCATGTTTCTTGACCATTTAAATATCTTTTTTTGATGTACTCAGTACTTCTATGAAACCAACTTATATTTACTCACACTTTCTTACAAAAGATAGAACACAACTATAGCCCAAGATGAAGGAGAGAAATGGAGTGGGAAGGGAGGGAGGGGGGAGGTTTGATAGAAGGAGGGTAAAAGGCAAGACCACACCTATGGAGCATATTGCAAAGGTACAAGTCAGATCTGTCAAGTGTAGAACGTAAATGTCTTAACAAAATAATCAAGTAAATGAGGCAAAAGCTATGTTGATTGGTTTGATGTAAGCACATTAGATTGTATAAAAAGATCAACACATTGTACCCCACATATGCATAAATGTATTCATGATCTATGTGTATATGACTTAATAAAAAAAATCTTCTTTTGAAAAATGCCTGTTTATGTCTTTTGCCCACTTTTTAAGTTTTTTTTTTTTTCCTTGCTGAGTTTGAGTTACTTATAGATTCTGGATAGTAGTCTTTTGTCAGACACATAGTTTTCAAATATTTTCTCCCATTCTGTAGGTTGTCTATTTACTCTTTTGATTATTTCTTTTGCTGTGAAGAAGCTTTTTAGTTCACATCTCATTTGTCTATATGTGTTTTTATTGCATTTATTTTGGGGGTCTTATTCATAAATTCTTTGCCTATTCCAATGTCCAGAAGAGTTTTTCCTAGGTTTTCTTACAGGATTTCTATTGATTCAGGTCTTATTTAAGTCTTTAATCCATCTTGAGTTAATTTCTGTGTGTGGTGAGAGAGACAGGGATCCAGTTTCGTTTTTTGCACATTGCTATCTAATTTTCCCAGCACCATTTATTGAAGAGGGTGTCTTTGGGTGGCGCCTGTGGCTGAAAAGAGGAGGGTGCCAGTCCCATATACTGGAGGTGGTGGGTTCAAACCTGGCCCCGCCAATGAAAGAAAGAAAAGGGTATCCCTTCCCCAGAGTATGTCAGCTTTGTCAAAGCTCAGTTGTTTGTACATATGTGACTTTATTTCTAGGTTCTCTTTTCTGTTGATCTATGTGTCTGTTTTTGTGCCAGTACCATGCTGTTTGTCCAGTATAGCCTTTTAGTATAATTTAAAGTCAGGCAGTGCGATGCCTCTAGGCTTGTAATTTTTGCATAGGATTACATTGGCTATTCGGGCTCTTTTTAAGTTCCAAGTGAATTTTAGAATTTTTTTTTTCTTCATTCTGTGAAAAATGACATTGGTATTTTGCAGTTTTTGGCCGGGGCTGGGTTTGAACCCACCACCTCCAGCATATGGGGCTGGCGCCCTACTCCTTTGAGCCACAGGCGCCGCCCATGACATTGGTATTTTGATAGGAATTACATTGAATCTGTAGATTGCTTTGGGGAGTATGGTCATTTTAACGATGTTAATTCTTTCAGTCCATAAGCATGGGATAGTTTTCCATTAGTTTGTGTCAGCTATGATTTCTTTCATCAGTTATTTATAGTTCTTTTATAGATCTACCACCTCATTGGTAGTCTTTTGGTGGTAGTCTTCCTTGGTGGTCTTTTTTGCAGCTATTATAAATGGGATTGAATTCTCAGTATGGTTCTGCTCATTGTGGGTGTATAGAAATACTATTGATTTTTACATGTTGATTTTATAACCTAAGATTTTGCTGAATTTATCAAGTCTAGGAATATTTTAGAGGACTTCTTAGGGTTTTCTAAGTATAGGATCATATCATCAGCAAACAAATAATTTGACTTCCTTTTTTCCAATTTGAATGCCTTTCTTTCTTTCTTTCTTTTTTTTTTTTTTTCTCTTTTTTTCCTGATTGCTCTGGCTGGGACTTCGAGTGATGCATTGAATAGATGTGGTGACAATGGGCATCCTTGTTCTAGTTCTTAGGAGGAATGCATTCAACTCTTCCCCCATATAGTATGATGTTGACTGTGGTTTTATCATATATGGATTTTATTATTTTGAGGTATATTCCTTCTATGCTAAGTTTGCTGAGCTTTTTTACCATGAAGGGATACTGGATTTTATCAAATGCTTTTTCTGCATCTATTGAAATTATTATATGGTTTTTGTTTTTTCTCTTCTTTTTCTACTTGTGAGTCTTCCAAACAATATATAATTTGTTTTTAATTCTATTTATGTGGTGAATTACATTTATTGACTGAGTTAGAGTTCTGCTTGCAAATATTGAACCATTCTTGCATCTCTGGTATAAAACCCTCTTGATCATGGTGAACTAACCATTTGATGTACTGCTGGATTCGGTTTACTAGTATTTTGTTGAGGATTTTTGCATCCATATTCATCAGAGATATTGGTCTGTTGTTTTCTTTCCTTATTGTATCCTTTCCTGACTTTGGTATCACGCTAATATTAGCTTTATAGAATGAGTTAGAGATGATTCCCTCCTTCTCAACATTTTGCAGAAGTTTCAGGAAGATTGGGCATCAGTTCTTCCTCTTTTTTTGTTTTAGACAGAGCCTCAAGCTGTCGCCCTGGGTAGAGTGCTGTGGCATCACAGCTCACAGCAACCTCCAACTCCTGGGCTTAAGCGATTCTCTTGCCTCAGCCTCCCAAGTAGCTGGGACTACAGGCGCCCGCCACAATGCCCAGCTTTTTTTGGTTGCAGCCATCATTGTTGTTTGGTGGGCCCAGGCTGGATTCGAATCCGCCAGCTCAGGTGTATGTGGCTGGCACCTTAGCTGCTTGAGCCACAGGCGTCGAGCCAGCATCAGTTCTTCTTTGTAGGTCTGGTAGAATTCAACTGTGAATCCATCTGGTCCTGAGCTTTATTTTTGGGAGAGGGAATTTTTTTGTTACTGATTGATTCAGTCTCACTATTTGTTATTGATCTATTCAGAAGTTTTATTTCTTGCAGGTTCAATGCCAGGAGGTTGTGTGTTTTTAGGAATTCATCCATTTCCTCTAGGTTTTCTAGTCTGTGAGCATATAGTTGGTCATAATAGTCTCTAATGGTCTTTTGTATTTCTGTGGTATCAGTTGTAATGTTTCCTTTTTCATTTCTAATTGTGTTTATTTGGAGTTTCCTCACTTCTTGATTAATTTAGCTGGTATTTTAGCAATTTTGTTTATCTTTTTGAAGAACCAACTTTTTTTTTTTTTTTTTTGTAGAGACAGAGTCTCACTTTATGGCCCTCGGTAGAGTGCCGTGGCCTCACACAGCTCACAGCAACCTCCAACTCCTGGGCTTAAGCGATTCTCTTGCCTCAGCCTCCCGAGTAGCTGGGACTACAGGTGCCCGCCACAACGTCCGGCTATTTTTTGGTTGCAGTTTGGCCGGGGCCGGGTTTGAACCCGCCACCCTCGGCATATGGGGCCAGCGCCCTACCGACTGAGCCACAGGCGCCGCCCTGAAGAACCAACTTTTTATTTCAGTGATTCTTTTTTTTTTTTTTTGCCTCTATTTCATTTAGTTCTGCTCTGATCTTTGTTTTCTTTTCTTCTGCTGACTCCGGGTTTAGTTTTTTCCTGTTTTTCTAGTTCCTTGAGGTGCAATGTTAGATGGTAGATTTATAATCTTTCTACTTTTTTGATGCAGGCATTTAATGCTATAAATTTTCCTCTTAGCACTACTTTTGATGTATCCTATAGGTTTTCATATGTTTTCGTTTTCATTTCTTTCACAAGATTTTAAAATTTCAACCTTTATTTCTGAATTGACCAATTGGTTTTTCCGGAGTACATTGTTTAATTTCCATGTATAGTTTCTGAAGTTCCTCTTTGTATTGATTCTGACTATTTTCCACTGTAATCGGATAAGATACTTGATGTGATTTCAACTTTTTTTTTTTTTTTGAGACAGAGCCTCAAGCTGTCACCCTGTGTAGAGTGCTATCACATCACAGCTCACAGCAACCTCCAACTCCTCGGCTTAAGTGATTCTCTTGCCTCAGCCTCCCAAGTAGCTGGGACTACAGGCGCCTGCCACAATGCCCCCCAGCTATTTTTTGGTTGTAGTTGTCATTGTTGTTTGGCAGGCCCGGGCTGGATTTGAACCTGCCAGCTCTGGTGTATGTGGTTGGCACCTTAGCTGCTTGAGCTACAGGCACCGAGCCATGATTTCAACTTTTTAAAAATTTGTTAAGGCGTGTTTTGTAGGCTCGGTGTTTGTAGCTCAGTGGCTAGGGCACCAGTCACATACACTGGACCTTGCAGGCTTGAACCCAGCCTGGGCCTGCCAGACAACAATGACAACTACAGCCAAAAATAGCTGGGCATTGGGGCACACATCTGTAGTCCCAACTACTTGGGAGGCTGAGGCAAGAGAATCGCTTAAGCCCAAGAGTTTGAGGTTGCTATGAGCTGTTTCGCCCCGGTACTCTACCGAGGGTGACATAGTGAGACTCTGTCTCAAAAAAAAAAAAAAAAAAAAGGACTTGTTTTGTGCCCTAAAGTGTGGTCTATCTTGGAGAATAATCCATGTGCTGGTGAGAAGATTATAGAGGGTGGTGCCTGTGGCTCAGTGAGTAGGGTACCGGAGTAGGGTTCGAACCCTGCCCTGGCCAAACTGCAACAAAAAATAGCCGGGTGTTGTGGCGGGCACCTGTGGTCCTAGCTACTTGTGAGGCTGAGGCAAGAGAATCACCTAAGCCCAAGAGATGGAGGTTGCTGTGAGCTGTGACACCATTGCACTTTACTGAGGGCCACAAAGTGAGACTCTGTCTCTAAAAAAAAAAAAAGAGAGAGAGAGAAAAGAATATACAGGGTGTCCATAAAGTTTGTGTGCAATTTAAAATAGTTTAACATAGTAAATTGCACATGAACTTTATGGACACCCTGTATGTTCTGTAGTTATTGGGTGGAATGTTCTATAAATGTCTGTTAAATCAATTTGATCTACACTCCAATTTAAGCCCAATATTTTTGTGTTTTGATTTTCTGTGTTGATGACCTCTTTAGTGCTAGGAGTAGGGTATTGAAGTCCCCTACTATTATTGGGTTGCTATCTATCTGTTTGTTTAGATCTAGTAATATTTGTTTTGTGAATCTGGGTGCACCAATGCTGAGTGCACATATATTTAGAATTGTTATGTCCTTTTGCTGAATTGATTTCTTTATCATTATGTTATGACCTTCTTTGTCCTGTCATTATTTATTTATTTTTTTATTTTGAGACAGAATCTTACTGTGTTTCCTTGGGGTTGAGTGCTATGGCATTGTCAAAGTTCACAGTAACCTCAAATTCTTGGGCTCAAGTGATCCTCATACCTCATTTTCTCAAGTACCTGGGACTACAGGTGCCCATCACAACACCCAGCAAATGTTTTCTATTTTATGGTTATGGTGCCAGCCACATACACTGAGGGTGGTGGTTCAAACCCGGCCTGGGCCAGTTAAACAACTGCAAAAACAACAACATAAAATAGCTGGGTGTTGTGCCAGGTGCCTGTAGTCCCAGCAACTTGGGAGGCTGAGGCAAGAGAATTGCTTAAGCCCAAGAGTTTGAGGTTGCTGTGAGGCTGTGACACCACAGCACTATACTGAGGGTGACATAATGAGACTCTGTCTCAAAAAAAAAAAATAAGTTTTTTTCTATTTTAATAGAGAAGGGGTCTTACCCTTGTTCAAGTTGGTCTCGAGCTCCTGAGTTCAAGTGATCCACCCTCCTCAGCCTCCTAGAGTGCTAGGATTACAGATGTGAGTTACCACGCCTGGCCTACTTCTTTTATTTTTTGTGGTAGAGTCTCACTCCGTTACCCTACGTTAGCATACTATGGTATCAGCTTAGCTCACAGCAATGCCAAACTCTTGGGCTCAAGCAATCTTCTTGCCTTACTCTTCTGAGTTGCTTGGAACTACAGGCTTGTCCCATTGCATCCAGCTAGTTTCTCCTTTTTTTTTTTTTTTAGTACAGATGAGGCCTGCTTTACTGAGGCTGATCTCAAACTCCTGACCTCAAGCAGTTCTCCCACCACAGCCTCCCAGAGTGCTAGGTTTACAGGCATGAGCCACTGCAACTGGCCCACCTCTTTACTTTCAGTCTATATGTGTATAGGTAAGGTGTTTCCTGTAAACAGCATACAGTTGGGTAAAGTTTTTTTAAAATCCATTCTGCCAATCTATATCTTTTGAGTGGAGCATTTAATCCATTTATGTTCAAGGTTAATATTGATATATGAGGATTTTTTTCTTGTCATAGTGTTGATTTCTAGTTATTTTATTTTATTTTATTTATTTATTTATTTTTTGCTTGAGACAGAGCCTCAAGCTGTTGCCATGGGTAGAGTGCTGTGGCATCACAGCTGACAGCAACCTCCAACTCCTGGGCTTAAGCAATTCTCCTGCCTCCGCCTCCCAAGTATCTGGGACTACAGGTGCCCGCCACAATGCCTGGCTACTTTTTGTTTGCTTGTTTGTTTTGGTTGCACCCGTTGTTGTTGTTTGGCGGGCCCAGGCTGGATTCAAACCCACCAGCTCAGTTGTATGTGGCTGGTGCCTTAGCCGCTTGAGACACAGGCGCTGAGCTGATTTCTAGTTATTTTATACTTTCTTTGTTTCCTTTTTTTTTTTTAGCTTTATGAATTTATTTACATTTAACAAAACTTAGGACCATATGCAAACAGAATAGCATAATAAATTCCCTTTTGTTGTGTCCTAAAAACATTTCCTAGGTCAGCCTCTTCTCCCCTGCCCTGAGTGTTCATCATCCTTTTTGTTTTTTTTTTTCTTTTTATTAAATCATAGCTGTGTACATTAATGCAATCATGGGGCACCATACTCTGGTTTTATAGACCGTTTGACACATTTTCATCACACTGGTTAACATAGCCTTCCTGGTATTTTCTTAGTTGTTGTGTTAAGACATTTATATTCTACATTTACTAAGTTTCACATGTACCTTTGTAATATGCACTGCAGGTGTAATCTCACCAATCGTGCTCCCTCCCCCCTCCCTCCCCTCCCTCTACCCTTTCCCCATATTCTTAAGTTATAACTGGGTTATAGCTTTCATATGAAAGCCATAAATCAGTTTCACAGTAGGGCTGAGTACATTGGATACTTTTTCTTCCATTCTTGGGATACTTTACTAAGAAGAATATGTTCTAGCTCCATCCATGTAAGCATGAAAGAGGTAAAGTCTCCATCTTTCTTTAAGGCTGCATAATATTCCATCGTGTACATATACCACAATTTATTAATCCATTCGTGGATCGATGGGCACTTGGGCTTTTCCCATGACTTAGCAATTATGAATTGGGCTGCAATAAACATTCTGGTACAAATATCTTTGTTATGATGTGATTTTTGGTCTTCTGGGTATATACCTAGTAGAGGAATTATAGGATAGAATGGCAGCTCTATTTTTTGATCTCTAAGTGTTCTCCAAAAATCTTTCCAAAAGGAACGTATTAATTTGCATTCCCACCAGAAGTGTAGAAGTGTTCCCTTTTCTCCACATCCACGCCAATATCTCTGGTCTTGGGATTTTGTGATATGGGCTAATCTTACTGGAGTTAGATGATATCTCAAAGTAGTTTTGATTTGCATTTCTGTGATGATTAAGGATGATGAGCGTATTTTCATGTCTATAGGCCGTGTGCCTATCTTCTTCAGAGAAGTTTCTCTTCAAGTCCCTTGCCCAGCCTGCCATGGGATCACTTGTTCTTGCTTATATGTTTGAGAGCTCTGTGGATTCTAGTTATTAAACATTTGTTGGAGACATAACCTGCAAATATCTTCTCCCACTCTGAGGGCTGTTTGCTTGCTTTACTTACTGTGTTCTTGGCTGTGCAGAAGCTTTTTAGTTTGATCAGGTCCAAGTAGTGTATTTTTGAAGCTGCTTCAATTGCCTGGGAGATCCACCTCATAAAAACTTGCCCAGACCGATTTCTTTTTTTTCAGACCAATTTCTTTAAGGGTTTTCCCTGTACTCTCTTCTAGTATTTTTACAGTTTCATGTCTTAAGTTTAAATCTTTAATCCAGTGAGAGTCTATCTTAGTTAATGGTGAAAGGTGTGGGTCCAGTTTCAGTCTTCTACAGGTTGCCAGCCAGTTCATCCAGCACCATTTGTTAAATAGGGAATCATTTCCCCACTGAATGCTTTTAATTGGCTTGTCAAAGATCAAATAACGGTAAGTAGCCGGGTTAATCTCTTGGTTCTCTATTCTGTTCCGTACATTTATCTGTCTGTTTTTGCACCAGTACCATGCTGTTTTGATCACTATCGATTTATAGTATAGTCTGAGTTCTGGTAGCGTGATTCCTCCTGCTTTGTTTTTATTTTTGAGTAATGTCTTGGCTATTTGAGGTTTTTTCTGATTCCATATAAAACGAAGTATTATTTTTTCAAGATCTTTAAAGTATGACAGTGGAGCTTTAATAGGGATTGCATTAAAATTGTATATTGCTTTGGTTAATATGAACATTTTAACAATGTTGATTCTTCCCAGCCATGAGCATGGTATGTTTTTCCATTTGTTAACATTTTCAGCTATTTATTTTCTTAGACTTTCATAGTTCTCTTTCTAGAGATATTTCACGTCCTTTGTTAGATAGACTCCCAAATATTTCATCTTCTTTGGCACTACTGTGAATGGAATAGAGTCCTTAACTGTTTTTTCGGCTTGGCTATTGTTGGTATCTATAAAGGCTACAGATTTATAAATGTTGATTTTGTAACCTGAGACGCTGCTGTATTCCTTGATCACTTCTAAGAGTTTTGTAGTAGAATACCTGGTGTTATCCAGATATACAATCATATCATCTGCGAAAAGTGAAAGTTTGATCTCTTCTGACCCTATATGGATACCCTTGATTGTCTTGTCTTCCCTAATTGCGGTGGCTAAAACTTCCATTACAATGTTAAAGAGCAGCAGAGACAATGGGCAGCCTTGTCTGGTTCCTGATCTGAATGGAAATGGTTTCAATTTAACTCCATTCAATACGATATTGGCTGTGGGTTTGCTGTAGATGGCCTCTATTAGTTTAAGAAATGTCTCTTCTATACCAATTTTCTTAAGTGTTCTGATCATGAAGGGATGCTGGATATTATCAAAAGCTTTTTCTGCATCAATTGAGAGAATCACATGGTCTTTGTTTTTTAATTTTTTTATGTGCTGAATTATACTTATAGATTTATGTATATTGAACCAGCCTTGAGACCGTGGGATAAAACCAACTTGGTCATGATGTATAATTTTTTTGATGTGTTGCTGGATTCTGTTTGTTAGGATCTTGTTGAATATTTTTGCATCTATATTCATTAGTGATATTTTTCTGTAATTTTCTTTACTTGTTGGGTCTTTTCCTGGTTTGGTGATGAGGGTGATGTTTGCTTCATAGAAAGTGTTGGGTAGTCTTCCTTCTTTTTCTACCTTTTGGAACAGGTTGAGTAATATAGGTACTAATTCCTCTTTAAAGTTTTGGTAGAATTCTGATGTGAAGCCATCTGGTCCCGGGCTTTTCTTTTTAGGGAGATTTCATATGGTTGATGCTATTTCAGGACTTGATATTGACCTGTTCAACATTTCCACTTGATTCTGGGTAAGTTTTGGAAGGTGACGTGCTTCCAAGTATTGGTCAATTTCCTTCAGATTTTCATATTTCTGAGAATAAAGTTTCTTGTAATGTTCATTAAGGATTTTTGATTTTCTGATGAGTCTGTTGTTGTTTCATCTTTGTCCTTTCTGATTGATGAGATTAGAGATTTTACTCTTTTTTTCCTGATTAGGTTGGCCAACGGTTTATCTATTTTATTGACCTTTTCAAAAGACCAACTTTTTTATTTATTGATCTGTTGTATAATTCTTTTGTTTTCAATTTAATTTAATTCTGCTCTAATTTTGGTTATTTCTTTTCTTCTACTCGGTTTGGGGTTGAAATGTTCTTCCTTTTCCAGTTGCTTGAGATGGCCCATTAAGTTGATAACTTCCTCTCTTTCCGTTCTCTTGAGGAAGGCCTACAGTACTATAAATTTCCCTCTTAGGACTGCCTTTGTGGTATCCCAGAGGTTCTGATAATTTGTGTCTTCGTTGTCGTTTTGTTCCAGAAATTTGGCTATTTCCTTCTTAATCTCATCTATGACCCAGCTATCATTCAGCATAAGGTTATTTAACTTCCATGTTTTTGTATGAGTATACAGATTCCTGTTGTTACTGAGTTCAACTTTTATTCCACGGTGGTCCGAGAAGATACAAGGAACAATTTCTATTCCTTTAAATTTACTGAGGTTAGACTTGTGAAATAAGATGTGATCGGTTTTGGAGTATGTTCCGTGGGCTGATGTGAAGTATGTGTATTCAGTTTTGTTGGGATGAAATGTTCTGTAGATGTCTGCTAAATTCAAACGTTGGGTGGTTAGGTTTAAATCTAGAATTTCTTTGCTCAGCTTTTATTGTAGGATCTATTCAACACTGCCAAAGGAGTGTTGAAATCTCTGCCTATTATGGAGCTGGAGCAAATCAAGTTGCTCATGTCTGTTAGAGTTTCTCTTATAAAATTGAGGTGCCTTCTGGTTAGGTGCATAAATATTAATAATTGAAATCTCATCATATTGAGTATTACCCTTAACAAATATGAAGTGACCATTCTTATCCTTCTTTACTTTTGTTGGTTTAAAGCCTATTGTGTCTGCAAATAGAATTGCTACACCTGCTTTTTTCTGATTACCATTTGCCTGAAATATGGATGACCATCCTTTCACCCTGAGTCTATATTTGTCTTTTAATGTAAGATGTGACTCTTGTATGCAGCAAATATCTGGCCTGAGTTTTTGTATCCAGTCAGCTAACCTGTGCCTCTTTAGAGGACAGTTTAAGCCATTCACATTAATGGAGAATATTGATAAGTCTGCTAAAATTATGGGTATTGAGTTTTTCAAAAGTCCAGTGGACATTTTTAATCATTTACCCACTGTGGAACTTGGAGTTTGATCAAAAGTTTCTGAGTGAGTTTACTTTTGTGGTAGAGGATTGGGCTGGTCATTATGGAGGATAGGTCTGAGAATATGCTGAAGAGCTGTTTTGGTTATGGCAAATTTCTTCAACATATGAATGTTATTAAAGTATTTAATTTCTCCATCATAAGTAAAACTCAGTTTAGCTGGATACAGGATCTGGGGTTGAAAGTTATTTTGTTTTAGAAGATTAAAAGTCGATGGCTTGAAAAGTCGATGGCTTGAA
Source organism: Nycticebus coucang (assembly GCF_027406575.1). Lineage (NCBI taxonomy): Eukaryota > Metazoa > Chordata > Mammalia > Primates > Lorisidae > Nycticebus > Nycticebus coucang. Next base: position 111,586,735 of record NC_069804.1, read on the forward strand.
AAGTCGATGGCTTCTGGCTTGAAAAGTTTGTCTAATATTCGTCCCTTTGTAGGTAATGGATTTCTTACCTCTGGCTGCTTTCAGAATTTTCTCCTTCATATTAACTTTAGTGAAGTTAATTATGATATGCCTGGGGAATGTCTTATTCGGATTGAGTCGTGCTGGGGTTCTGAAACTGTCTACTATCTGAATTTCAGAATCTCTTGGCATGTCTGGGAAATTATCTTTCATAATTTCATGGAGAAGGACCTCTGTGCCTTGTGAAGCCACTTCATCACTTTCAGGGATTCCAATGAGATGGATTTTGGCCTTCTTCCAATTATACCAGAGCTCTCTGAGAGAATGATCCAGTTTTGCTCTCCATTTCTCTTCCTCTTTGAGAGTTTGGGAGCATCCAAAAGCTTTGTCTTCAATGTCACAAATCCTTTCTTCTGCTTGCTCCACTCTGTTACTGAGGGATTCTACTGTATTTTTCAGATCTTTGAGGGCTGCAAATTCTTGCTTCAGTGCGTCAAAATCTTTGGTGGTTTTGTCTTTAAATTCGTTAAATTCTTGAGACAACTTTTCAATTTCTCCTTGAATTTCTAATTCCGACTTTTGAATTGCTCCTTGAATTTCTAATTCCAATTTTTCTTCCATTCTATTAATCTTGTTTGCAATCCAAATTCTGAATTTGATTTCTGACATCTCAGCCAGCTGTTTATGAATGGGATCTTTAGTTCCATCTGCCATATCTTTCCTTGGGGAGGGTTGATCTATTCCAGTTATTCATGTTACCAGAGTTTTTCCGCTGATTCTATCCCATGATTATTTTACACCGTTTGACATTTCCCCTGGAGCTTTTTTGAGGACCCATACAATGCTATGGCCTGAGAAACAGGGGACCTATTTGGTGTAGTGGGGCTAAGTGGTTCTGTCTTGTTTTCAGCTCGTCTCTGTCCAACCCTAGTGAAATGGTTACTCTGGTTTGAAGTCTCAGCTGTGGAGAAATACCAGCAATTAAGTCACCCCACCCCTCACAGGCAACAATTGGAAAAGGAAAATCAAACCTTCCTACAACCACACATCCAGGGCACCACTTGCATAGTCCTTGGGCGATTGGCTCAGTTTAAAAGGTCCAAATCAATTGTCTCAGTCAGCATCTGTCTCAGGTGGGAGAGTTTAAAAGGTCTCTGGCAACTGGATCGTTGGGGTCCGCTGACAACTCAAATATGACTTGCTCTGGTGCTCCGTGAAGTCAGGAGGACCCACCCAGCAAATAGATTAGTCTGGGAAGGTTGATGCCTCCTTCCCCACCTTGCAACTCTGTCACACCCAGTCACTTATAGCCCCGCAGGGCTTATGACCCAGTTGCCTTCAATGAGCAGATACTCCAGGGGTTTGCACCTGCCTGAATCATAAGGAAATCTATATCTGCTCAGCCAGGCTGCTGCTCTCTGCCTCTATCCAGCAGGGAGAGGTGAGGCCTGACAACTTTGGGTGCTTGAAGGAGGCTGGGGAGTGTTCACTCTGTTCCAGCCCCACCCCTGATTGATGTTACTGACAGAATAGAACAACTTTGCGGGAATTTGTTTCTGTCCCTGCTAAATTCCCCTGCAGAAGAGAAGCTGTTTTGAGTTCCTAGAACCTGCACCTCAGGCCATGTCTTTGGTCCTGTGGGTTTGTATTCGCAGCGTGCTTAGCTGTCAGTTCTAGCTTCCTGCCTTCCTTTGTCTATAGACTGATGATCCCCTGAGGGCCGGGTGCGTCTCAGGCTCAGTAAAGTGGTCCTCTGGATCAGCCCCACCCTGGGAATCTGCTGGCTCTGCGTGTGCATTTTCTAGTCCTTGCGCTCCACCCAGGCTGGTACCGCCTCAGGCAAACCCTTTACTCACGGGGCCTGCGTTTCCGTCCCAGATCTGTTCCACAGTGGTTGCCACCTGAGAAGATGCCTGACCTCGTTTGTTTGCCCAGCAAGATGGGGGCATGGCTTCGGAATATCTGGTGGTGAGCCCTATTGTTGCCAAAAATGGCTGTTGCACTGTGCCTCGGGGCACCACCGCTCTGCTGTGGTTCCCTCTCAGCCAACTGTCCTCTCCTCACTCCTGTGCCTCAGAATCAGCACTGACCAGCTGCAGTCCAGGCCCTGTCCACACCCCTTGAGAAATCACCCAAGAATCTAGACTCCTGGGGGACAGGCCTCCAGACCTCAGAGTGAGAGTGGAGGGGAGTGCTTGGAGCTCAGAATTGCAGGTAGAGAATATATACAGTTTTATACCTGGCAGGAAAATGCCCTGGCACCGTAGTAGGGGTGGTAGGTCCAGTTTTTAGAGGGTCTCTCCCATGGAGTATAGTGAGAGGACCTTTGAACTCTGCTTGTTTGTTTGTGGGGCACTCTGAGCCGTTCTCATGGGGGAGGGGACTCCCATCCACTTGGTGATGGATTCTGTACCTTCTGTTTGTATCCTTGGGGTCACAGCTCACCTCAGCGGGGTTGATGTGCGTTCTTCAACCTTCTCTCTTGATGCACCAGGTTACTTCTCTAATCCACCAAGTTACTTGCTACATTTCTGTCCTTTAACTCTCCTTCTGGACGGGAGCCTCGGTGGATAGCTGGCTTCAGTCAGCCATCTTGTCTCCGCCCCCCTCTTTGTTTCCTTTTATTGTCATTCTGTATTTGCAGTTTGATGAACTTCTGTTCTGATGCCGTTTAATTTCTTTCTCTTCCTCCTTTGTGTGATTGTTTTCTAAGACCTATGAGTTTTATATTTTTTGCATGTTTTCATTATGGTGACTATTGACCTTTTCTTTGCACGTTTAAAACTCCTTTCGTATTTCCTTTATGGCTTGTCTAGTGGTGGTGGATTCTCTCAGCATTTGCTTATCTAGTAAAAACTATTTCTCCTTCATTTACCAATCTTATTCTGGCAGGATATAAAATTCCTGGCTGATAATTTGTATCTTTCAGCACTTTGAAAATGCCATCCCATTCTTTTCGGGAATGTAAGGTTTCTGCTGAGAAGTCCACTATTAGTCTGATGGTATTTCCTTGATACATGTAGGTGACTAAACACTTGCTAATTTTAAAATTCTCTGTCACTTCAAATTTAATCACAATGCCCAGTTATTTTTTAGAGACGAGGTCTTGCACTTGCTCAGGCTGGTCTTAAACCTGTGAGCTCAGGGAAATCCACCCACCTCGGCCTCCCAGAATACTAGGATTACAGGCATGAGCCACCACACCCTGCCTTCTTCTTCTTTTTTGTTTTTTTTGACTGTCTCACTCTGTTGCCTAGGCTAGAGTGCCATGGTATCAGCCTAGCTCACAGCAAACTCAAACTCCGGGGCTCAAGTGATCCTCATTCCTCAGCCTCCTGAGTACTGGGACTACAGGTGCCTGCCATGGATACCTGGCAATTTTTTTTGTATTTTTAGTAAAGATGAGGTCTCCCTCTGGCTCAGGCTCGTCTCCAATGCCTGAGCTCAAGGGATCCTCCCACCTCTGCTTCCCAGAGTGCTAGGATTACAGGTGTGAGCCACCATACCTGACCTAAGATTCAGATTTTTGACAGAGAATCTGACCTTGCTTGGATCATATTGCTGTGGTAGGGAGGTGGATGTACTGTGATCAACAAGTCCATGAGACCCTGTGAAATTGGTAAGGCCCAGTTTCCTCAAAGAAAAATGTCTGCTTTTTACAGAAGCAGGGACAATAGGATGCTAGGCAGACAAATATGTCTACTAACAGGAGCAGCACATGGGAGAGGTGGTTGTGTGGAAGTGATCTGTAAAGCCTGTTGAGTTTTAGATGCCTATGAAACAACTCAAAAAGTTATAATCGGGCACGGTGCCTGTGGCTCAAGTGGTTAAAGTGCCAGCCACATGCACCTGAGCTGGCGGTTCGAATCCAGCCTGGGCCTGCCAAACAACAATGACAGCTGCAACCAAAAAAATATCCAGGCGTTGTGGCGGGTGCCTGTAGTCCCAGCTACTTGGGAGGCGGAGGTGGGAGAATCACTTGAGCCCAGGAGCTGGAGGTTGCTGTGAGCTGTGATGCCACAGCACTCGACTCAGGGTGACAGCTTGAGGCTCTGTCTCAAAAAAAAAAAGTTATAATCAGTAAGCAGCTTTAAAATGGATAATAGTCACTGTCTCATTGTGTTGTGGAAATTAAATTAATTGATGTTTGTAATGTATTAATATTTTAGATTGGATGCTGACCCATAGAAGACTACATGTTACTTACTACTACTATTATATATGGCTATCCTTTCAAAAATATTTATTAAATATATACTATGTAATGAAACTGTGCTAGATGCCTATGGTTGTTGTAAGAATGGAACAGGAGAATGGATATAGAGCAATCAGCACAATACCCCTATGTGGAAATAAGCAGAAGCCAAGAGGTACAGAAAAGATCTATTGAGCAGAGGGCGCACCCTGCTGGTTGGTAAGAGTAAGAGAAAAGATAATTTTTTTTTAAGTCAGACATGAATTTAAATGTGGGATACATACATAATATGACCTTAAGGAAATCACTTGGCCTTTAGCTGCCTCAATTTCTTCACTTGAAAATAGGTGTAATATGACATACCTTTCAGGCTTGTGTTAAAAATAATAAGATAATGGACATATTGCATAGCATAGTAGATATTATATACATATTTTTGAATTAATATTTTTCTTATTCCCCCATTGCATTTCTAGTGTCATAAGTAAATCAAGAACAGTGGAAGCAGAATACAACGATCCTCAGGAAAAGATATTTTGGAAATTTGGCTAGTGACATTGTTATAAACTCTGGCAAGAAATCTTTCACTAGCCCTACAAGAGAAAAGCTTCCACCAGAGAAAAATCTACCACCAAAGGTCTCTCATGTGGAGCCTCTTTTTACTCTTATTCCTTTGTTCTACTAAATCTTATCTTTAAAAAATAGTAATTCCTGGCGGCGCCTGTGGCTCAGTGAGTAGGGCGCCAGCCCCATATGCCGAGGGTGGCGGGTTCAAACCCAGCCCCGGCCAAACTGCAACCAAAAAATAGCTGGGCGTTGTGGCGGGTGCCTGTAGTCCCAGCTGCTCGGGAGGCTGAGGCAAGAGAATCATGTAAGCCCAAGAGCTGGAGGTTGCTGTGAGCCGTGTGACGCCACGGCACTCTACCTGAGGGCGGTACAGTGAGACTCGGTCTCTACAAAAAAAAAAAAAAAAATAGTAATTCCAGTACAAATACTGGGACTAGTCCTCATTCATTAAAAAATATTTAATGATCCTTTACTATGTTTATTAGTGTACTCAGGCTGCCATACCTATATCATAGACTGAGTGGCTTAAACAACAAAAACTTATTTCCTCATAGTTCTAGAGACTGAGAAGTGCAAGATGAAGGTGATGGCCAATTTCGTTCATGGTGAGGACTCTTTTCCTTGCTTTTCTGGTGAGCTAATGGCTTACTAGCATACCATTGTTTCCCAGTATTGTTCAAATCTGCCATCTTTCAGTTCCTGCTACCACTACCCTAGATATAGCTTTCATTTCTTATCTAGATCTTTGCCAAAGACTCCTAAATGGTCTTATTTCTGCCACTCAAGCCCTCATACTTCACCAGAGGTCTCTTCGTAAATGTGGAATGGATTGTGTTTCATCTGCCAAGAATGCCCATTGCTTAAAAAAGTAAATCTTGGTGGAGCACAGTGGCTTACACCTATAATCCTAGCACTCTGGAAGGCTGAGGGGGGAGGATCACTTGAGCACAGGAGTTTAAGACCAGTCTGAGCAATAGAAAGACCCCACCTCTATTAAAAAATAAAGAAAAAAAGTAAATCTGATTCCTTTTACATGGCATTCAATGCCCTTTACAATCTGCCCCACTTTACCTTGTTCCAGTCTATTCAACATAACTCTCACTTATTCTAATGGCCTTCATTGTAGCTCCACTCAGCTGTTCACTTTCCTGAACTTGATTATAGGAACAATATTCTTACACACCTCTGCACCTTTGCTTATGATGCTTGCTCAGCCTATAATGCTCTTCTTTGCCCAGTGACCAGTTTACATATAAGTCTCTCTTGTGAATCTCATAGATGCTTTCCCTTCAAGGTCAGAATTAATTTCTCAGTCCTGGGAATTTTGGGAAGATGGCCGACTGGTAGCAACCCTTGGCAGAGGCTCCTGAGCAGAGGAAGTAAAGCTGGATGGAATCGGACTCTATGAAGCCAAAGGTGGGGAGCTGAGCCAAGAAAGAAGTTCAGCAAGCTATAACTCCAAGGAACAGCATTCAAGAAAACAAATTACAGGTACAAAGACTATCAACTAGAGGACAGGATGCCCCTCCCCCAAGCAGGAGGCCTGCCACAGGCTATCCGCAAATGAGCAGGGAACAAAAGACCTCTCATTTTACTTCACTGGAGAGAGCTGCTAAACTCCAGGTCTCTTTCTCCAGGGAGGTCCCACTTATGAACCTAGAAACCACCCCACCAGGCATAAAATTGAACAGATATTTTCCCCCACAAGTCCAAACTCCCACTCTACCCTTTCTCCCTCACATGGCCGTCTGAAGTTCTGCCCCCTGCAGACACAGAGTGTTTGGTCTTGTCCTGAGAGATCTGGGCATAGTATGGACTGCCAACTGTCAGGATGGAATTTGTGACTACGGGGGAAGAAAAAGGGTGTGGGAAGAAAGGGGCACTTGGTGGGAGGAGGAGCAGTCCCCTGGTTATGACTATGCCCAGCCAGTGGTGGTGTTGAAACTCAGTTCAGGCTGTGTCTGGTGGGATGGAGTGCAGAACCCCCGGCTCTGACAGCACCCACAGTGGGAGAGTGGTTGTCCTATGTGGACTGAGTTCAGCAGATAGGGCTGGTCCCTAGCCCCTACTGGGCCTGCAAGCAGAAGCTTGCTAGGCATGGACTGAGACCTGAGAGCAAGGGCGTGGCCCCCTGATTCCAATAGAACCCTTGAGCAGTGGCTTACTGGGTGTGAACCAAGATCTGAGGGCTAGTGCATGGTCCCCTGTCTCCAGCAGGGCTGGTGAGCAGAAGCTTACCAGGTGAGCACTGAGACCTGCAGGTGGAGTGCGGTGCCCTGACACTAACAGAGCCTGCAAAGACTAGCAGGTGGGGGCATGGTCCCCTGTAGACTGAGACCAGTGGACAGGACGGGGCCTCTGGCTCCAACTGGGCCTGTGAGCAGAGAAGTGGACAACAGTGTGGACTGAGTCTGGCAGGCAAGAGTGTGGATCCCTGGCTCCAATTGTGCTGTTGGAGACCCTTGAATCCCTCTCTGTTGAGCAGGGTTTGCACCACCTGAGACAATTTAATTGGAACCTGTGTCTGGGGCTGTCCACTCGGGGACATTCCGAGGTTGACCTTTGAAGTTCTGTAGAGGAAAACAACCGAAGGGTGGGGACTAGGTGCCACAGCTGTTTGTATCTCTTCACAGTAGAGATTTAAACCTAATACTGTGGTTTCTTAGGATAGGGTAGAGGTTGGCTGATATCAAAACAGGGCTAGCTTGTGCTATCTCACCAAGTAGGTCCTCAGAATCTCCGGCCAAAACTCTGAAAGGGGCCTTGGTAAGGTTGTAGGAGATAAGCCACAATTACAAAGCCCAGCACTTTGGTAAGGGGCTATCTCTACTACCTGGGAACCACAGTTCAATCTTTCCCTACCAGTTCTAATAACCAAACAGTGGAAAATAAACATGGTGCAGACCCAACAGAAGAACTCTGGCAACATGAATAACCAGAGTAGATCAACCACTCCCCACCCCAATAAATGACAAAGGACAAATAATGACAAATAAATGACAACTGAAGATGCCATGCATAGACAAATGGCAGCCATGTCAGAAATCAAATTCAGAATATTGAATGCAAATAAGATAAATAAAATGGAAGAAAAGATAGAAATTGAATTCCAAAGAGTAGTTCTCAAGTTATCTCAAGAAATTAATGAATTCAAAGCCCAAGTCACCAAAGATATGAACATAATGAGAAAAGAGATAGTAGAGCTCAATGAAATGAAAAAGTTAGTTGAGGGCCTCCAAAATACAGTAGAATACCTCAGTAATAGAGTTGACCAGGCAGAAGAAAGGATCTCTGAAACTGAAGACAAAGTTTTTGAACATTGCCAAACACTCAAAGAGGTAGACAAATGGAGAGCAAAAACTGATCATTCCCTGAGAGAGTTGTGGGATCACTCTAAAAGATCAAACATTCATCTTATTATTATTCCTGAAGAAGAAGAGGATGATCCTAAGGTACAGATGCTCTACTCCAAGAGATTGAGGAGGAGAATTTCCCAAACATTGCAAGAGATACAGAACTTCAGATAGCAGACAGTTTCAGAACCCCAGCAAGACTCAATCCAAATAAAGCATCTCCTAGACACATTGTAATTAACTTTGCCAAAGTTAAGATGAAGGAGAAAATTCTGCAAGCAGCCAGATGTAAGAAAAGCATAACATACAAAGGGAGAAGTATCAGAATGACTGCAGATCTCTCAGTCGAAATGTTTCAGGCCAGAAGAAGATGGTCATCGACCTTCAATCTCCTAAAACAAAACAACTTCTAGCCCATATCCTGTATCCAGCTAAACTGAGTTTCATTTGTGATGGAGAAATCAAATACTTTAATGACATAGACATGTTGAAAAAATTGCCATAACTAAACCAGAATATTTTCTCCAGGATATTCTTGGACCTATCCTTCACAATGACCAGTGCAATGCTCTACCTCCAAAGTAAACTCACTCAGAAATTTTTTAACAAAACCCAACTTTCACAGTGGCGAAAGGATTAAAAATGTCCACTGGACATCCAAAAATCATGACACCCAAAACAAAAGCAGGCTTATCAATTCTATCGATTAATGTAAATGGTTTAAATTATATTCTAAAGAGGCACAGGTTGGCTCACTGAATATATAAACTCAGACCAGATATCTGCTGTTTACAAGAATCTCATCTTACCTTAAAGGATAAAAATAGACTCAGGGTGAAGGGATGGACATATATAATACAGGCAAATGGAAACCAGAAAAAAGCAGGGGTTGCACTTTTAGTAGCAGATACAATTGGCTTTAAACCAAAAAAGATAAAGAAAGATAAGGAAGGTCACTACATATTTGTCAAGGGAAATACCCAACATGAAGAGATTTCAATAATTAACATTTATGCACCCTACCAGAATGCTCCTCAATTTGTAAAGCAGACCCTAATGGATATAAACAACTTGATATCTTCCTGCACTATAATAGTTGGAGATTTTAACACCCCTTTGACAGTTTTTGGATAGATCCTCCAAGAAGAAACTAAACAAAGAAATATTAGACTTAAACCTGACCCTAGAACAAATGGACTGTACAGACCTCTACAGAACATTTCATCCTAATAAAACTGAATATACATTCTTCTCATCAGCCCATGTGTCATCCTCCAAAATAGATCATATCCTAGGACCCAAGTCTAACCTCAGCAAGTTTAAAAGTGTAGAAATTATGCATTGTATCTTCTCAGACCACCATGGAATAAAAGTTGAACTCAATAGGGCGGCTCCTGTGGCTCAAAGGAGTAGGACACTGGACCCATATGCCAGAGGTGGCAGGTTCAAACCCAGCCCCGGCCAAAAAAAAACCCAAAAAAAAAAAAAAAAAACTGCAAAACAAACAAACAAAAAAAAAAGTTGAACTCAATAGCAACAGGAATCTTCATACTCTAAGTCATGGAAACTAAATAATAGGCTGAATAATAGCTGGGTCAAAGACAAGATTAAGAAGGAAATCACCAAATTTTTGGAAAAAAATGATAATGAAGACACAAATTATCAAAACCTGTGGGATACTGGAAAGGCAGTCCTAAGAGGGAAATTTATAGCATTGGAAGCCTTCATCAAGAAAACTGAAAGAGGAAGCCAACAACTTAATGGATCATCTCAAGCAACTGGAAAAGGAAGAATATTCCAACCTGAAACTCAGCAGAAGAAAAGAAATAACCAAAATTAGGGCAGAATTAAATGAAATTGAAAATAAAAGAATCATTCAGAAGATCAATGAAACAAAAAGTTGGTTTTTTGAAAAGATTAACAAAATTGATAAACCTTTGGCCAACCTAACTACAAATAGAAAAGTAAAATCTCTAATATTGTCTATCAGAAATGATAAAGGAGAAATAGCAACAGACACTTCAGAAAATCAAAAAATCCTCAATGGTTACTACAAAAATCTCTATTCCCAGAAACATGAAAATCTGAAGAAAATGGACCAATACCTGGAAGGACACCACCTTCCTAGACTCAACTAGAAAGAATTAGGAATCTTGAATAGACCTATATCAATCACTGAAATAGCAACAACTATATGAAATCTCACAAAAAACAAAAGTCCAGGACCAGATGGCTTCACATCCGAATTCTACCAAACCTTTCAAGAGGAACTAGTACCTATATTATACAACCTTTTCCAAAACATAGAAAAAGAAGGAATACTTCCCAACACATTCTATGAAGCAAATATAACCCTGATACCCTAACCAAAAAAAAAGGATCCAACAAAGAAAGAAAATTATAGACCAATATCATTAATGAATATCGATGCAAAAATATTCAGTAAGAGTTTAGTACAAAGAATTTAGCAACACATCAAAAATATTTTATACCATGATCAAGTTGGTTTTATTCCAGTGTTACAGGGTTGGTTCACATATGCAAATCTATAAATATACATCACAGCAATAAAATAAAAACATTTGGGCGGCACCTGTGGCTCAAGGAGTAGGGCGCCGGTCCCATATGCTGGAGGTGGGGGGTTCAAACCTAGCCCCGGCCAAAAACAAAAACAAAACAAAAAGTAAAATAAAATAAAATAAAATAAAATAAAATAAAATAAAATAAAATAAAAACATTTACCAAGTTTCACATATATCCTTATAAGATGCACCAAGGGTGTAATCCCACCAATCCTGGAATGTAAGTGTCTTGGCACAGTAACTGAGAGAATGCCAGAAAGGCTATGTTAACCAGTGTGACGAAAGTGTGTCAAACGGTCTGTGAAGCTAGTGTATGATGCCCCATGATCATATCAATGTACACAGCTGTGATTTAATTTTAAAAAAATAAGAAAAAAATAAAATAAAAACAAAGCCCATATGATTCTCTTAATTGACACAGAAAAAGCCTTTGAACATATCCAGCATCCTTTCATGATCAGAACACTTAAGAAAATAGGCATAGAAGGGACATTTCTTAAACTGATAGAGGCCATCTACAGCAAACTTACAGCCAATATCATATTGAATGGTGTAAAATTGAAAACATTTCCACTCAGATCAGGAATGAGGCAAGAATGCCCACTGTCTCCACTGCTATTCAACATAGTGATGGAAGGCTTAGCCATCAAAATCAGGCAAGAGAAGGTAATCAAGGGTATCCAAATAGGGTCAGAGGAGATCAAACTCTCACTCTTCACTGATGATCTTATACCTGGAAAATCCCAGAGACTCAACTTCAAAACTCTTAGAAGTGATCAAGGAATACACAGTGTCTCAGGATACAAAATATCATTACAAGTATTATCAATACTTACACGTCAGTAGCTTTTATATATGCCAACAATAGTCAAGCTGACAATATAGTCAAGGACTCTATTCCTTTTACAATCGTGCCAAAGAAGATGAAATATCTGGGAATTTACCTAACAAAGGACATGAAAGATCTCTATAAAGAGAACTATGAAACTCCCAGAAAAGAAATAACTGAAAATGTTAACAAATGGAAAAACATACCATGCTCATGGCTGGGAAGAATCAACATTGTTAAAATGTCCATATTACCCAAAGCAATCTACAGATTTAATGCAATCCCTATTAAAGCACCATTGTCATACTTTAAAGAACTGGAAAAAATAGTACTTCATTTTATATGGAATCAGAAAAAATCTCAAATAGCAAATACATTACTCAGAAATAAGGACAAATCAGGAGGTATCACATTACCAGACTTCAGGCTACACTATAAATCTACAGTGATCAAAACAGCATGGTACTGGCACAAAAACAGAGTGGTACATTTATGGAACAGAATAGAGAACCAAGAGATGAACCCAGCTACTTATCGTCATTTGATCTTTGACAAGCCTATCAAAAATATTCAATGGAGGAAAGACTCCCTATTTAACAAATGGTGCTGGGTGAACTGGCTGGCAACCTCTAGAAGACTGAAACTGGACCCACACCTTTCACTATTAACAAAAATTGATTCTCACTGGATAAAAGATTTAAACTTAAGATATGAAACTGTAAAAATACTAGAAGAGAGTGTAGGGAAAACACTTGAAGAAATTGGCCTGGGAAAATATTTTATGAGGAGAACCCCTGAGGCAATTGAAGCAACACCAAAAATCCATTACTGGGATCTGATCAAACTAAAAAGCTTTTGCACAGCCAAGAGCACAGTAAGTAAAGCAAACAGACAACCTTCAGAATGGGAGAAGATTTTTGCAGGTTATGCTTCTGACAAAGGTTTGATAACTAGAAGCTACAGAGAACTCAAACTAATCAATAAGAAAAGAATAAATAACCCCATTTCTATGTGGGCAAGAGACTCGAACAGAAACTTCTCTGATAATGACAGGTGCATGGCCTAAAATCACATGAAAAAATTATCATCCTCAATCATCAGAGAAATGCAAATCAAAACTACTTTGAGATATCATCTAACTCCAGTAAGATTAGCCCACACCACAAAATCCCAAAACTACAGATGTTGGCGTAGATGCGGAGAGAAGGGAATGCTTCTACACTGCTGGTGGGAATGCAAGATAATATGACCTTTTGGGAAAGAAATTTGGAGAACACTCAAGGAACTAAAAGTAGACCTACCATTCTATCCTGCAATTCCTCTACTAGGTATATACCTAGATGATCAAAAATTATTTTACAACAAAGACATTTGCACCTGAATGTTTATTGCAGACCAATTCATAATAACCATGACATGGGAACAGCCCAAGTGCCCATCAACCCATGAATGGATTAACAAATTGTGGTATATATACACTATGGAATACTATGCAGCCATAAAAAGATGGAGACTTCACATCTTTTATGTTTACCTGGATTGAGCTGGAACATATTTTTCTTAGTAAAGTATCTCAGGAATGGAAAAAATAGGGCGGCGCCTGTGGCTCAGTTGGTAAGGCGCCAGCCCCATATACTGAGGGTGGCGGGTTCAAACCTGGCCCCGGCTGAACTGCAACCAAAAAATAGCTGGGCGTTGTGGCGGGCACCTGTAGTCCCAGCTACTCGGGAGGCTGAGGCAAGAGAATCACTTAAGCCCAGGAGTTGGAGGTTGCTGTGAGCTGTGTGATGCCATGGCACTCTACCGAGGGCCATAAAGTGAGACTCTGTCTCTACCAAAAAAAAAAAAAAAAAAAAAAGAATGGAAAAAATAGTATCCAATGTACTCAATACTACTATGAAATCAATATATAATCACCTACACACTCATATGAATGGCAAAACATAACTATAGTCCAGAAAGTAGAAGGGAAGAGGAGAGAGAGGGGAGGGGGGATATGGAAGGAGGGAGGGTATTTGGGGGGACTTCACCTAATGTGTATGATGCAATGGTACCTTTCAAAACTGTTAAGAAATGAGTATAATTGTGATGGATGTGTTACTTAGTTCAATGTAAGCATTTCATGTTATATATTGAAGCAGTACACTGAATCCCATTAATGCATCAATGTACAAAGTTATGATTTAATAAAAAAATAATAATAATTTCTCAGTCCTTGTGCTATCAGACTGAGCTTCCCCCAGAAGAGAAAACTGATAAAAAGTAGTAGTAATATCAGTAGTTATAAGCTTTCAATAAGCAGAGATCTTTTGACTAGCTTGAGCCCTGATAGCTTGAACAGAAGAAAACACTAGACACCTGGCTCATCTCTGTGGGAGTCAGTCAGGAAGTATAACTAGAGATTCATAGGGCTGGAAGAGGCTGTCTCTTTGCTTTCAGGCAGAACTATACCTAACCCATCCCAGACTATCAAAGGAGAACTTTTTGAGCATGTCTTCTAGAAGAGAAAAATAATCATAGAAAATTATTTGCCTCTGCCTTGTACCGCCCCCTCACTGTGAGCCTTCTTACACTAAGTGGGAGGTGTGAGGAACTCTGACCAAGAAATGTGAAGAGTGTACGGAAGCATGAGTTGATAGCTTGTTGGTGCTTGGGGCTCAGTCTGCTTAGTCTGCCAATACCATTACCCTGGTTCCTTCACAATTAGGTTGTTCACAAATGGTTGGTCAGCCCACCGACAGAGGAAAACAAAAATAGGGCCTCCAAATGGCAAAGGGACTTGAGGGAAAACAGTGGAGGTGACACAGAATGCTCAATGATGTTAAACCACTGTGCATGTGCCTTTGGAGCCCCCCCAGCCCTTTCCTGGGAGGACCAAGGATATTTCACTGCATTAATTATTACTGAAGAATACCAGTTCAATGAGAGAATAGTGAAGCAGAGAACATAAACATAGAATTTTATACAGTTCTGGCTGCAATCCTCTACCCAACAGGAGTGCCCATACATGATTTTATTTCAGTTTGTGAATTGAGTTCAAGAGGCCCTAACTCTGAGTGCTGTATGTAAAAGAAAAGCAATTAGTGCAGCTGTTATCATTGTATTCTCCAGTCTGGAATTAAGTTACAGGCAGAAAACAGAATATTTTTCCCACTTCAATTTAATCACAATTTGGAAGCGGAAAGTTCATTTGTTGTTTCTTTTGTATCCCTTGTGATGTTTGGCACTACTGTGCACAGAGTAGACACTAAGCATGAAAGCCAGGAATAGGGTTAAAGATTCCTGTTTGACAGTCATTAGTATAGTCAAATCTGAATTCTCGCTGTTGGCCAGGTGTGGTGGCTCATGCCTGTAATCCTAGCACTCTGGGAAGCCAAGGTGGGTGGATTGCTTGAGCTCAGGAGTTTGAGATCAGCCTGAGCAGGAGTGAGACCCTGGGCTCGGTTCCCATAGCTCAGTGGTTAGGGCGCCAGCCACGTACACTGGGGCTGGTGGGTTCAAACCTGGCCCAGGCCTGCTAAACAATGACCACCGCAACAAAAACAATAGCCAGGCATTGTGGCTGGCACCTGTAGTCCCAGCTACTTGGGAGGCAGAGGCAAAAGAATCGCTTAAGCCCAGGAGTTTGAGGTTGCTGTGAGCTGTGATGCTACAGCACTCTACCAAGGGTGACATAGTGAGACCCTGTCTCAAAAAAAAAAAAAAAAAAAAAAAAAAAAGAGCGAGACCCTCTCTACTGAAAAATAGAAAAATTAGCCAGGTGTTGTGGGTGGTGCCTGTAGTCCCAGCTACTCAGGAAGCTAAGGCAGGAGAATCACTCAAGTCCAGGAGTTTGAGGTTGCTGTGAGCTGGGCTGACACGATGGAATGTTAGCCTGGGCAATAGAGACTGTCCCCCCCCAAAAAAAATTGTGGGCCAAGTGCAGTTGCTCATGCCTATAATCCTAGCACTCTGGGAGGCTGAGGCAGGTGGATTGCTTCAGCTCAGAAGTTCAAGACCAGCCTGAGCAAGAGTGAGACCCCATCTCTACTGAAAATAGAAAAACTAGTGGGGCTTCACGGCAGGTGCCTGTAGTCCCAGCTACTCAGGAGGCTGAGACAAGAGGATCTCTTGAGCCCAATAGACTGAAGTTGCTGTGAGCTATTATGACACCACGGCACTCTACCCAATGTGACACAGCACAACTCTGTCTCGTTTGAATTCTCACTGTCACTCCCCACTCTCCCTGCATTCCTTTTAAGCCTTGACCCAGCAGGAGCTCCCCCCTACAAAGTAGTCCTAAATCAGTCCTCCTCGGTAAGCTCACCACTATTTTGTCTTTTCTCAAGTGAGGTCAGTTGGAGTATCCCAACTCACAGAACCAATTCCAGGAACAGTGTTGCTGGGAGAAATTTGAAATAATTCATTAGGTTCTGGGCTCTGCACATAAGAATCACTGCTCTAAGCCTGCATTGTGCTCTTTGTACTATGTGATAGAAAATACTATTGCTAGGGACTGGGCTATGTTAGCAGGAATCATTTACCCTAGAGAAATATGTACTGACATGCAATAATGTCCTCTTTGGTGTTGGTACTCTTCTGCAACTTCAGTAGTCATTCTCTGCCATCCAAGTGTCATTTCTATTTTACTTCCTCCAATCATGACGCCTTCTCCCCTGCTCATCTTAGCACATGCTTCTTTCCAGCAATGGGCCCATGAAACTAACTGAAGGGCAGTAAAATTTTGTTCCATTATCTATTCTCTGTTATTCATTGTTCATTGACCCTTGTCAGATTTGCTCCAATTCAGCACAAATAACAAATAATAGGTAACATTCATTGAATGTTTACCATGGGCCAAACAACCGTGCTAGCCACTTCACATATGAGTCTCATTTATCCTCACATCTGCCCTCTGGGATGAATAATTTTCATTCATCTTACTGATACTGAAGTCAGTAATCAGGCAGTAGAGTCAGGATTTAAGCCCAGGCAATTGGCCTTCAGATCCTGTGCTGGTTACCACTAATACCGCTCTGCAGTATTAAAATTAGTAAATGCTCAACAAATATTTGAATAAATGATTAGAGGTCTCTACTTTCCAAAGGGCTTCCCCTGAGGCCTCCCTCAGGCAGGATCATGTGATTTTTGCCCATTGCTATGAGGAGAGTTTTAGGCAGATGGTTGAGGGCAATTAGGTTGTGCTTGACATTTTCAAGCACAATTGAGTCCCACTTCATGAAAGTAGAGAGCAGTTCAAAAGTGAAATTACCTTCTTTGGTCTGCTGAATATGAGTTAGCTATGCCCTGGAAGCCTGCTTACTCTTAGCTTCTCTTAGGCGAAAGGCTTGCGAGATGGAGACTAGGTACCCCAAATCCATAACCTTAATGGCTGCAGTTTTCTCATGGGTAGGGGTGAGAGTAAGACAGGGAGGACACATAGTACTTATTTTTTAATTATTGGGTCACTTAATCTTCATGTGCCTCAGTGTCATCATTCATGAAATGGGAGCAATATTCCTGGCTTGCTTTCTATTTCCAAAGCAAAATACTGAATCAGAGTGATTCTAAGACTGTAAAGGCTCTCTGAAGTCTTAGCTGATTGTAAGCATTATCTCCAGAAACTGGAGTGTATTGATACCAGGAGATGTAATGGGAATGATTCAGGTAAAATAATGGATTGGAGAGAGGACAATGAGGAGCTGCTGGAGTAGGATTTGCTTATTATTGGCATGAAGTTTGCAATGAGAGATTATTATTTATAGCACACTGTGTATTATAAAACACTTTATAGTCATTTTTCAGTACAGTCCCACAAAATGATGTAAGACTAAAAGTAAAGAGGCCAGGCCTGAAAGAGTCAGCCAGTGGGGCAGTAAGTATGAATAGTCATTGAAGTGAGAAAATGACAAATATACCTCTCAGACCCAGTGTAATATATCTCTTATTAGAGATATACTTGTTCCCTGCTCCAAGAAGAATCTGGCTTCATTTGGCAGATGGGTAGGGATGAGAAGCTGGGCTGCTTTGGTGATCCTTGGGGCTGCTTAGCACTGTACTTTGCAAGAATTGCTTGTGGTTTGCCCTAACATCTCTGTCTGTCCACTGCCTTATTATAGTACCTCTCTCATTCTACTTTGTTTTATAGTTGTTGGAGTAAGTGTCTGCCTCCTCTATTAGACAGAGATTGTGACTTAGTCATTGTTGGATCTTGGTGGGTGTTAGAAATATCTGATACAGAGTAGGGCTTCCCTTGTGTACTATCCAACCCCATCAATTCAACTGGTCCCAGTCCTGGATGCTAAGTAACAGATAGATCAAGCACCTGCTTAGAAAACTAGCTAAATAGAAGCATTAAAGATTTTTTAAATGGGTATTTGACATTAAAAAAAGGAATCAGCATAATAAGATACCACTTTGTGCTCTATAGGATGATACTAAAAAGGACAGGAAGAAGTACTGGTGAGGATGTGGAGAAATTGAAACCATTATACATTGCTGGTGGAAATGTAAAATGGTCACTTTGATAAACACAGCATTTCTCAGAAAGTTACTAAATAACCCAGCAATTCTAGTCCAAAAGAACAGGAAACATTTCCATATAAAAACTGGCACACAAACGTTCATAGCAAGCAATGTTTATAATAGCCAAAAGGTGGAAACAACCCAATACCCATCAACTGATGAATGGATAAATGACATCTGGTGTATTTATACAATAGGATATTATTTAGCCATAAATAGGAATAAAGAACGGATGCCTGCTCCAACAAGAAGAACCTTGATAACATTATGCTAAGTGGAAAGAATCCAGCTGGGTGCTCACACCTGTAATCCTAGCACTGTGGGAGGCTGAGGAGGAAGGATTGCTTGAGGCTGGGATTTTGAGGCTAGCCTGAGTCAGAGTGAGACCCATCCATACTAAAAATAGAAAAATCAGTGAGGCATGGTGGCATATGCCTGTAATCCCAGCAGGAAGAGTGTACACAGGGAACTATGATGAGGCTACTGCACTCCAGCCTGGGTGACAGAGCAAGACTGTCCTAAAAAAAAGGGGGGAGGAGATAAAGAATCCAGGCACAAAAGACAAAATATTATTATTGCATTTATGTAGAATGTCCAGAGTAGGAAACACTATGGAGACAGAAAATAGACTTGTGGCTGCCTAGGGTTGAGAGGGAACTGGAGAGAAATAGGGAATGACTGGAGTTTTTTTTGGGGGGTGATGAAAATGTTCTAAAATTGATTGGGGTGATGATTGCACAACTCTGAATATACTAAAAGCCATTGAATTGCACACTTTTTTTTTTTTTTTTTTTGTGGTTTTTTGGCCAGGGCTGGGTTCGAACCCGCCACCTCCGGCATATGGGACCGGCACCCCACTCCTTGAGCCACAGGCGCCGCCCCTGAATTGCACACTTTTAAAGAATGGAAAATTATATACTTTCCATAATTATGACAGCAATAAAAAAAGATTACAGCAGTAATTATGGGAAAGATCAGATTTTGTTGAACTCTTATGCTTATTTTACATGTTAGTATTATTTATTTATTTATATTGAGACAGAGTCTCACTCTATCACCCTCAGTAGAGTGCTATGATGTCACAGCTCATAGCAACCTCAAACTCTTGGGCTTATGTGATTCTCTTGCCTCAGCCTCCTAATTATCTGGGACTACAGGTGCCTGCCACAATGCCCAGCTAATTTTGTTGTGGTTGTCATTATTGTTTTAGCCAGCCTGGGCCGGGCTTGAACCTACCAGCCTTGGTGTATGTGGCTGTCACCCTACCCACTGAGCTATGGGTGCTGCCAGGTTAGTATTATTTTTTATCTTGGGTAAAAATACGTGTGTAAGGTTTGTACTATTATCTCTTTGGTGCATGGGTTTTATTTATTTATTTTTTGGAGACAGAGTCTCAGTTGCCCTGGGGTTGAGTGCCATGGTATCATAGCTCACAGCACCCTCAAACTCTTGCTTGGGTTCACGTGATTCTGAGTCTTCCGAATAGCTGGGACCACAGGTATCCACTACAATGCCTAGCTATTTCTTATAGATGGAGTCTCGCTCTTGCTCAGGCTGGTTTTGAACTCCTGAGCTCAGACAATCCCCCCGCCTTGGCTTCCCAGAGTCCTGGGGTTACAGGTGTGAGCCACTGCACCCGGCAGTGCATGGGTTTTAAAATACCTTAACCTGGCCCTGCTGGATTCCAGCTGTACATCATACATCACATTGAATCCTTCCCTCTTTTCCTTTGCCTTCAAAAATGTCCCTGTATCCCACACTTGGATACAGTGTGATATCAGATATACAGTGTGATAATTCTGGTGATTAGAATGAAAGTGACAAACTAATGAGTATAATGTATAATAACTGAAGATGACACTTATATTTTGATACGTGCCTTAGGCTGAAGGCAGTTATTAATAGGGAATACCAGGTGCCATGCCAGGGCCAGTGCAGGAAGTAATTTTGATTAGTGATAGCATTTCAGTCCTCCTCAAATTATCTAAGTAGATACCTACTGACTCTACTGACTCCTGTAAAATTGAATTTAAGACTGAATCGAAGGAGGACCTAATGTGGTACTTCTGAGTTTGATTGGTTATTGGCCAGGCAACACTGTACAAAGTATTCTTTGATCACTGACGGATTCTCGCTTTGAAATTGTCATTTGCCTTTGCCAGGCAAATATCTTGCCTTTATTTTGTGAGATATATAGAGCTCGCTACTAGATACAAAAGATAGACAGCTCTTGTCTTTTAGGCCCAGGCTTGCTTTAGACTAAAAAGCAACTTCAGTATTTAAAGGCATCTTTGAAAGGTCCCTCTACCAGTTAATGACCAAGGTACTTGCCAGATGTTATGCCAGTATGTGCTTTTTTTTTTGAGACAGAACCTCAAGCTGTCACCTTGGATAGAGTGCTGTGGCATCACAGCTCACTGCAACCTCCAATTCCTGGGCTCAAGCGAGTCTCCTGCCTCCATCTCCCAAGTAGCTGGGACTACAGGCGCCCGCCACAGCGCTGGCCATTTTGTTTGTTTGTTTGGTTGCAGCCGTCATTGTTGTTCGGCAGGCCCAGGCTGGATTCGAACCCGCCATCTCAAGTGTACGTGGCTGGCACCTTAGCCATTTGAGCCACAGGTGCCAAGCCCCAATATGTGCCTTTGAATGTGCCTAGAATTATGAAGTAGCATGTTCTAGGATTTGTCCTATTTTTAATATTGTGACCTTGCCTGGAAATAGAAGAGAAGTTGCAAGAGTTTCAGCTTTGGTGTCAGAAGGATTTGGAATTGAATCCCAGCTTGCATTTCTTCTCAGCTTTATGAACTTGGGCAAATTACTTAATATGTCTGAACTACAGTTTCCTTTTCTGCAAAATTGGGAATAATAGTCTTTACCTCATTGAATTGTGAACATTATAGGAAGCAACAGATGTTAAGTGCCTTATGCAAGTGTTTGGAGCAGAGTATGATCTCAAAAAATGTTAGCTCCTTTCCCTCTCTCCATGCAAATTACAAGCAGGAAGTGCCTTAGCAATATATATTTTTTATTGAGACAGAGTCTTATTTTGTCACCCTTGGTAAAGTGCTGTGATGTCATAGCCCACAGTAACTTCAAACTCTTGGGCTCAAATGATCCTCTTGCCTCAGCCTACCCATGTAGGTAGGACTACAGGTGCCTACCACAACACCTGGCTATTTTTTTTTTCACAACACCCAGATTTTTTTTTAGAAACGGGGTCTCGCTCTTGGTCAGAGCTGGTCTTGAACTCCTAAGCTCAGGAAATCCACCTACCTCAGCCTTCCAGAGTGCTAGGATTACAGGTGTGAGCCACCGTGCCTGGCCTTACCATAACAATCTAAACACAGTTGAACTACAAGTCAGTAGCAGTTCTCTTTAGCCTAGAAAACTGTTAGTTTTTATTTAGTCGTATATCCTATCCTGCAAGTTCCTATGTGAAAGGTTGCCAGAGAGTATGCATACTTCTAGCACTCTGGGCTCAAGGGAGGATGGGAAGGTTGATACTGTGAAGGATGGTAAATAAGAGCCTGAACCGCATGGTTGGTATTTCTACTTAAAGAACTACAGTATCTGATCTAGCATGGAAACAGGGAGCTAATTTTATTCCTGGCACGGCTTCCTTAGCTGCTGTAATCTACTCTAGGTCTTTATGTCCTCTGCAGATAGGAAAACCACCAGGACCTTGAAGCAATGGAAATAATAATCTCTTACATTTGAATAACACTTTATAATTTCAATATATTCAACATATATTCACATCCATTATCCCATTTGATTCTCACCCTAATCAAGTGAAGTAAACAGGGCAGATATTATCTCTTTTCTGAAGGAGAAAACCAAAGCTCAAAAGGTTTGAGCTTTTAGCAATTTAGAAGCAAAATTGGGATTAGAGCCTTTGTCCTCTGACTCCTAATTCAGGGTTCTTTCCACAGTACCACTAAAACTGTAGTTTGAATGATTTTGGCCTAAATGGAATATATATTGAAAACATAAATGGAACATAATATTTTGTTATATAACTTCCCAGCTGCTGGGTCTGGTTTAGCAAAAGCTTGAGGAACAGCACAAGGGGGTGGGAGGTAACCAAGTGTGTAAAATGAATTCTACATTTCAAGATGTTCAACAAAGGCAACAGAGTGCTCAGAACATTGATTGGAACACTGATTCAACAACCTGTAGTGTGTTGTGGCTTTGCATTATTCCTTATCAACTCTAATGACAAAATCCATCCTTTTCAGCATTGTGCCCCTAAATTCCTAACAGGTTCCTCTGACTTATCTCCCAACTTCCTGCTTTTGTCATTAGTGTCATACACAGTGAAAATCCCTCCCTCCTACTGTCTGATTCATTCTCCCATTCCCAATTCGTTTCCATCTTGCTTGTCCTGAGGCATTTTGCCTGTGTGTTCCTCTACTAACCCTTTTGGTTTTGCCGCATGGAATCTCCATTTGTTGGAAACAATACCTGCTACATAAATAAAATAATATGGCAGGAGACATCCTGCAAAAATAACTAGCAAAGATTTTTTTGTTACTATCCTTTGAATTTTCTTAGTGCTATGTTTTACTTTCCAGACTTAACTGAAACCTGGGTATTCTTTGCTCTGATGATATTGCTTCCCTCCAAACTTTCTTCATCTTGTTTACAACACAGTTTTGATGTGGTTGTGTGTGTTGTGCAGAGGACTTTCTCTAGTAGGGAAAGAGTTTTCTCATTCTCCAGCTCTCAGGAATCAACACACTTTCTGTTTCCCTTGTGTTTTTTAGATAGCAGGGGAAAGAGTCCTTGGCAAAGTATTCCAGTGCCTTCATGGTCTGATCCTTGTGTGCTTCCATAGTTTGATCTACTGCCATCTTCTCCCCTTTCCCATTCATAGCCCTATCTTAACATAGCCATACTTAACTAGTACTTGCAGTCCCTTAGCAAACCATGTTCTCTGACTTTTGTGCTTTTACACGTTTTCTCTCTACTTGAATGGCCTACTTATTCTTATCTACCTAGCAAAGTCCTGTTCAATGATACCATGGTGAGTCTTGAACATCCTCCTGCCAGTTACCACGGTGGAGCTAAAGTCAAAGCTCATGGACTGACCTACTTTTACCTTTCTTTGCCCTCCTTAGAGAGATGAGGCTAGCCTATGTGCTTATGAGGCATGCTGGTGAGCTGATGCCAGCGTGAGCAGTGAGTCAGGTTCCCATGTGTTTGGTATGTATCTGTCACAGTGGGTCTGTGTCTGTGCCAGCCCAAACAATTCCTCAGAATGCTGTCTCTGGTTTTTCTTCTAGCCAACTCCTACCTCCAAATCATTTCAAGTCCGTTAGAAAGGACTCTGGGGTCCCTAAATCTAGATCAGTGGTTCTCAACCTTCCTAATGCCTCCTAATGCCACGACCCTTTAACACAGTTCCTCATAAAATTATTTTTGTTGCTACTTCATAACTGTAATTTTGCTGCTGTTATGAATCGTAATGTAAATATCTGATATGCAGGATGTATTATCATTGTTACAAAGGGGCCGTGACGCACAGGTTTAGAACCGCTGCTCTAGATGGTGTTGATAAACTCTTTAAGCTGCCAGGATGGACTAGGATAGGAACCAAAGTGCAGCGTCTGGCCTAGTCTAGGCTGGGCAGCTGAGAAGTGCTCTGTTGAGTGTGTGCATAGGTCAAGAAGCTAGATGTGCTTCCAAATACCCCTTCATAAATCAAAGGCTTTTTCTCTACCTGCTTGGGGGCCTGGCTACTGCTCTTTGGGCCACATGGGAGGGGGCTATATATGCAGCTGTGAAAGTTTGATGGAGGGGACAATTGTTTCCCATTTTGCTTGTTTTAAAGAGTGGATCAGGCCTATTTCTAGCTTTTACTGAAACCAGCAGTTTATGTTTTTAAAATAGCATATTAAAAGAAAACCACACATATATACACTAGTTATTTCTAGCTGAGGGTTTTCAATAATAATAATAACAACAACAACAATAATAATGGTGACCAGAGTTAATAATAATGTATTGTGTATTTTAAAATTACCTAAAGAATAATTAATGTCCTCACTACACACACACACACACAAAAAAAAAAAAAAAAACAGTGACGTGGGCGATGCCTGTGGCTCAGTGAGTAGGGTGCTGGCCCCATATACTGAGAGTGGCAGGTTCAAACGTGGCCCCAGCCCCAGCCAAACTGCAACAACAACAACAACAAAAAAAAAAAAAAATAGCCAGGTGTTGTGCTGGGTGCCTGTAGTCTCAACTACTTGGTAGGCTGCGGCAAGAGAATCACCTAAGCCCAGGAGCTGGAGGTTGCTGTGAGCTATGATGCCACGGTACTCTACCAAGGGCAACAAAGTGAGACTGTCTCATAAAAAAAAAAAAAAAGTGAAGTGATGGATACATTAATTAGCTGGGCTGAATCTTTCTACATTGTATACAAAGATCAAAATACCAAATTGTACCCCCTAAATCTACATAAATATTTGTCAATTAAAATTAATAATATAAACTTTCCTCATAACAAACACAAATAATAAAAAAAAGGAACTCTAAAAAAATAATTCTCAGTCCCTTAGAAACTTTGTAAACACTAGTCCAAGATCCTATGTGTCAGGAAGTATTTTCTATTCCAAATTCCAGGGCTATCAAAGCATATAGTGCTTTTAGTGTCTAATCAGTGAAGGTAAGCAACCCACCCTCAAACCGATCTCTTCTCTCTCATACACACCCTATTCTCAGAAATGGAGGGAAGAAAGATTTTTGCCCTGGCCTGGACCAGCTGAGGCTTTAAGTCTTAGTGTGTTTGTGTAGGAGGATGGGGATGGGAGCTTTCTTTCTTTTTCATGGCATCATAGCTCCCAGCAACCTCAAACTTTTGGGCTCAAGACATCCTCTTCCCTCAGCTTTCCGGTAGCTGGGACTACAGGCACCCCCACAATGCCTGGCTGTTTTTTAGAGGCAGGGTCTTCCTTGCTTAGGCTGGTCTGGAACTCGTGATCTCAAGGAATACACCCCCCTTGGCCTCTTGGAGTGTTAGGATTACAGGCATGAGTCATCTTGCGTGCCTGGCAGGATGGGGGCTTTCTGACTGCTATTCATCTACCCATTCATTCAATTTATTAATTCAACATATATTTATTAAGTAACCTACTGTGTGTTGGGCACTCAGTAAAGTGATATCATCTCCATCCTACCAGTGGCTTCTCCCAGGTCTCTCAGGGTGTTTGGAAGCTCATACTTTCTTCTTTTAACAAGGTGACAATTAAAAGAGTAAGAGCTGATGTGGGTGAGAGCAGGAGGGTGACTGAGGTAGTCATTGAAGGGAGGCATGGAGGAGCTGGATTTTCTCAAATCATTCAAAGTCCATTTTGTTTCCCCTACTTGTTGAGGCTTTTTCTAAATGTAAGACCTAAGAGCAGCTAAAGATGGGACTTAGGGGCAACTGGAAGACCGCCCTGGGCCCAAGACTGTACCTTGAGTACCAGTGACAATTCTAGAGCACAGTGTTTCAATCCCCAACACAGAAACTGAATCCTGGACTGGCTACCAAGGGGCCCCTGCCAGCTACTGGCTCTGAAGTTGGTTTTGGCTCTGGGCTAAGTCGGTGTAAGTTGAGGCCCAGGTTCCTCGCTCAGCTCAGCAGCTTGTATTGATCTCCACGGCTCTTTTGTCTCCTCCTCCCCAGTGGAAGCCTCTCCCCCTCTTCCCCTCTCTCCCTCTGCCTGTCAGGCTCTTCCGCTTTCCTCCTCTGCTTCTAATGAATTAAAATCTCCAAGAGCCACTGCGTCTCTGGTAGTTTTACAAAACTGTCCTTGCTCTTTCTGCTTTTGCCCAATCAAGGGTATCTTTGCCTGAGGTCGTAGCAGATGCTGTTAGTCCTGGTGATATGATTGCATAGCAACACAGAGTGGCTCCGAGAGGGGAGGAGGAGGAGGAAAAAGAGGACAGGGAGGTGGGAGAGACAGAGGGAGAGTGTGCTGTACAGCAGCTGTCGGCATCCCTGTCTCAGGGACTTCTTTGCTGATTCACAGAGGCAGCCCAGCCCCAGCTTCCCAGCTTCCAGCTGCCGCCTGCTTCTCAGACCTGATGGAATCAGAAGGTAGGCCGTAGAGAAATTATTTCCAAGCCTCGCCCTTGTTTGCATGGCTGAGGGGAGAGAGCTGGGTGGGGGGGAATGGGGGGAGAGAGAGAGAATGAATGTGTGTATGTGAGAGAGAGAGCTCGTGTGCCTGCCTGCCTGTATGTGCCTTTGGGGGAAAACTTGCATTAAAAAATGCCCACAATGAAGTAGCGACCACTTGAATTCATAAAGATAAAAAGATGCCCGGAAATAGAAACTCAAGCTAATTTGGGCAAACATGGTCTAAAATGAATAAGAGGAAGGTTTATGGTTTGCTTCTTTGAGAAGAGAGGAGTATTATTTATTTTAGGTTCTCAATGACATGTTTTTTTGTCCAAGGGTAGATTTCCTAGCAAGAGGGAAGGAAAGATGTGTGGAAAGCACTGGCTAAAAGGGGAGGAGAGAGGAAACGCGGGACCTTGGAGCAGATTCCCTGAACCAATGAGTATTCTGGCCAGCAGACAGGACACAGGAGTTCTTCCCAGAAGTAAACTGGGATCTGACCTAAGAACCTGGGACTGAAGGGCTCATCTCATCTCTGCATTTACTTCCTTGTTTTCCCTATTGCATCTCCCCCCCACCCCCTGTTGTGTTCTCCCCTGATTTCTTTTCTGCCTCCAGTAATCAGGAGGCATCTCTCTACTCTTGAAAGGATAGCCTGGAGTGGTTTGAAATAGGGCTTACTTCTCCTGGAGTCCAGCACCCGATCTCTTTCTGCTCTTACCTCCTTTGCCAGCATTAGGCCAAGCACCCCAGTCCGGTAATTGGGCCTGAGACTGTATGGGTAGTTAAGGTTTATCCTTCCTTTGGTAATCAGGTCGAGACAGGCCTCACGATGTTGGGTCAAAGCAGGTGGCAGGGCTGGGGTGGGGTGGCATGGGATAGAAAAGGGGTGTCAGCAGCAGCTGCTGCTGGCTTCCACTGAGAGCATGGTGTGTGCTGTCCAGAAAAGAGCATACTTTCATGTTTTCTTTTTGATTGTTCAAAAGAACAAAAGCCTTTAAAAGGCTCTATGCTACTTCATCTTAACTCCTGACTTTTGCAAAGAAATTCTTATTTCTAGATTAAAGGCCCTCAGGTAAATCACCTTTTAAAAAGCCACGTGGAAGCCACAAGCCTCAGGAGATTTGCCCTTTAAGGTTTGGGTGGAGAGAGCATTCCAAGAATCTCTGGGCTTCTTAAGGAAACCCCCCTGGAAAGATGGTGCTGGAAATGTTAAATATCCTCTCCCTGAAAGAAGACTAATCCTTTCTTCCCCTGGGTGGGCAGGCCTCTGTCCTGTGTAGTCTTTCTTCCAGAAAACTATCACTGGAGGATGAAGGCACAAGAAAGAGCTCCTCTTCCTACAAGACTTGTACTTCTAGGCATTTACCCCTAGCTAAGAATCTCTGAGCCCCAGGTCAGATCACCTTTCAACTCTGCAATTATTTAAAAAGCATGATTTGAAGCAGCAAATTTAGCAAAGGCCCCAAGCCAAATAAGGACAGATCTGGTATGCAGCCCTCCTAATCTAGATGCTCCGAAGTTTCTGATGTTGGATCTGCCACAGTGCCAAGCAGGATGGGGTCCCGCTAATGAACCCTGAGATGATAGCCTTCTAAACTTCTCAGGGATGCTCATTCAGAGGAAGCTCACTCAGTGGAAATTACACTATAAAACTATATTCCTTTATAAAAGGGTTTTAAACACACATCAGCAACTAAAATAGCAAGTGAGATAAATCCTTCTAGGACAGCATTTACCAAATCAATATTTTACAGAGCACTGTTCTCAGAGAATGTTAATAGATTCTGTTTTAAATAAGTGTGGAGGGTGTGTGTGTACACACATGCATTCTATGCTCTGATAATTTTTTGAAAATGCTTCTTAACTAAATTCTCCTCTTGGAGAATCACAATGTGTATAAAGTATAGTAAAGGCTCTGAGAAGTACTGTTGTAAAGTAATACACTGTTGTTTAACCCAGTGTATCCTAAACTGATTTGACCAGGGAACACTTTTGTATATGGCAAACACTTTAGTACCTTATAGATACGGTTTAGGGAATTGCTGCTGAAAAAAAAAACCAAAAACCCTTAATGAGTTTCTTATTTCACCCATTATTCAACATTCAAGATTTTAATAAACCTTTTCCCAAAGGCAAAAAGAAAAAAGATAGAAAAGGAAAAGAAAGAGCTATAAAGGTACGTGGATAAAACTTGTGAAATAATTGAGTCTAGTCCAATATTGCATTTTTAAACATGAAAAAACCCAAGAGGTTAATCAAATTGTTCTATTTCCTGTAACTGATGAGTATCTGAGATTTTTTTCCTGATTCCCAGCCCACTGCACCCAACTACTGCTTCTCTAGCAGGTTTCCTCCTGTGAAAATAAAGCAGGATAGGGCAGCGCCTGTGGCTCAGTGAGTAGGGCGCCGGCCCCATATGCCGAGGGTGGCGGGTTCAAACCCAGCCCTGGCCAAACTGCAACAACAACAACAAAAAAAAAAAATAGCAGGGCGTGTGGCGGGCGCCTGTAGTCCCAGCTGCTTGGGAGGCTGAGGCAAGAGAATGGCGTAAGTCCAGGAGTTGGAGGTTGCTGTGAGCCATGTGACACCACGGCACTCTACCTGAGGGTGGTACAGTGAGACTCTGTCTCTAAAAAAAAGAAAATAAAGCAGGATAATAAAGCAGATTTAGGGAATAATCTTTAATTTTGAGGACAACATTTATATTTAATACATTTCTCTTAATATTGTGTTATTATGCAAAAGTTATCAACTTTCAGCATGGGATTTATCGTATTCTTTTAAACAATGTGTTATAAAACATTTTGTATATTCAAAAAGGTATAAAAACTAAGATAGTGAAAATCGGGTACTCACTGCCCAGTTTGAGAAGGAAACATCCCCAGTAGAGTTGAAACCCTTCATTGTCCTCCTGTGGTTAAAGCACCTTCTCTCCCTCTGAAGTAATCACTACCTTGATTTAGTGTTCATTATTCCCATGCATTTATTTATCTTTTTACAACATGCGTATAAGTATTTAAACAACATATACTAGTACAGCTTTATATGTTTTTGTCTAGTTCTTTAGTTTTTTCTTTTGCTGATCACCTTACCTTAAATATTACTGTTTTATATGCTTTAAAATTTATGTCAATAGTATATTACATATATCCTTTTGCAACTTGTTTTCTTCTATTCAATTCTATGTTTGTGAAATGCATCTATGTTGTAACATGTGGCACTAGTTCACTCATTTTTTTCACTATTGTATATCCATTTAACTAATATACCACACTTTATCCATTCTGCTATTGATGGACATTTAGACTATTTTTTTAGTTTTGAACGATCACAGTTGAGACTATTCTGGCCATTCTTGTGTAGATATTATTTGGTGACTACTTCTACTTGGTAGATATCTAGGGTGGAATTCTTCCCTGTCCCTGATGGGCCATGTGCATCATTACCTTTGGGAGATATTGTCAAATTGCTCTTCAAAATGGTTTGCTAACTTACACTCCCACCAGCAGTGTATAAAGGTTTCAGATTTATTGCATTAATCGGCCCTTAGAACAAAATTTCTCCCTCACTGATTTTTTCAGTGGAAAATAAATTTTATTTCTCAAAATTGCTTGACTACTAACTTCTCAGGAATACATTCCCTTATTTCCATTTGTAAATGAGGGGGTTGGCCTAGATGATCTCGTATTTCCATTTGTAAATGAGGGGGTTGGCCTAGATGATTTCAAGTTTGGCAATCTGAGTTTCTGTGTTTTATTGATTAAGTGAGGCACATCTGAAAAGGAACCTTGGCTTTTGGCTACATTGCAGGTATTTTTTTAGGAGCATATAACAAAGTTTGGTATCAATAAAATGTATGTCTCCGGCTCAGCACCTGTAGCTCAGCGGCTAGGGTGCCAGCCACATACATCAGAGCTGGCAGGTTCCAGCCCAGCCTGGGCCTGCCAAACAACAATGACAACAACAACAACAACAACAAAAATAGCCGGGTGTAGTAGCTGGTGCCTGTAGTCCCAGCTACTTGGGAGGCTGAGGCAAGAAAATCGCTTAAGCCCAAGAGTTTGAGGTTGCTGTGAGCTGTGACACCACAGCACTGTATCAAGGGTGACATAATTAGACTCTGTCTCAGATAAAAAAAAAAAAAGTATGTCTCCTGTCTCTTACTGCCATGCTGTCCGGTAGAAAAGCAGTGCTGTGAGAGGGAGAGCATCATGTGGTATTACCCTGAACTGGGGAGAGGAATCCATAGCTCATGGGAAAGGGGTTCTTCACCCCACTGCCCTCTGTTCTTTCTAGAACTTCTCTATCTTAGAAATCTTCCTCATTTCTTGATTTCCTCTCCCAAGAATAATAAATGCTTGTTGTATCAAAAGCAAAGAATATAAAGTAAAAAGGAGAAACCTCCTCATAGAATTCTTCAGAAGTAATATCAATGAACAAAAAAAGCCCAAACTTTCTTTCTGCACATATGCACATGTAGATTTTTAAAATGTTTTTTAATTTCTTACAACAAGGCTATAAGGTAGATCTTTGTGTTATCTCTGTTTTACAGATGTGGGGACTGAAACGCAGTAAGGTTAAGGAGCTTGTCCAAATCTGTGAAGATAAGAGGCAAAGCCAGGATGCAAACCGGAGTGTCCTGGCTCAGAGCCTGTGCCCTTAACGATCATCTGTGTTGCCTCTCTGACAAATCTACTCACCAGTCCCCCTTGGTAGACGTTCAAGTCAATTGCAGATTTTTGCCATTGCAAACAATACTGCAGTTGATGTCCTTGTACTTCTGCAAGTCTTTCTGTAGCATAAGTTCCTAGACTTCTCCAGTTTTTAGGTGGAAAGAGCTTATTCATTTATTCATTAAAAACAAAAAAAAAATTATTGACCTCTCAGCACTGGGGAAGCTCTGAGCTCAACTTAGGAGGTTTGACCAGAATGTTATAGCTCAGAAGCCCTAGAAAGGTCAATTAAGTGCTTTGCAGGGTTTGCCAGCCTGGTGCTTCCCCAGACCCCAGACTCATTGAATCCTGTTTATTCTTAATTGCTTGTGTCTTTGCCCAGATAGTGGCACAACTGATTTGATTCTGGAGCTCCCACTTAGTGGCCCATAGTCAAAAATCTCTACTTGCTAGGGGTCAGTGATTACAATGCCTCAGATCCAGGGTTGTAGAATTTACAGAGGCAGAATAGTATAATGGTAAAGAACTTGTATTGTGGGACACAACTACCTGGGTATAAACCCCAGCTCCTCACCATGTATTCACAGTATGACTCTGACCAAGTTACTTACTGTTTCTGTGCCTCCATTTCTTATCCACATGATGAAGATAACAATAGTAACTACTTTGTAGGATTGTCTTGAAGATTAAATGAATTAATTATGTAGACTGCTTAGTTAATATACATAGTATATAAAACATGCAATACAGTAAGTTTCAACTGTTATGATTTATGTGGCTATGGAAAAGCTGCCACATCAATATTTCCATAAAACAGTTGAAGACCTCTGTGGTGTTTTGAAGCAGAGAGGGGAGGGAGGAAGGAAGCAGCTATTATTATTATTTGGGGGGGGAGGACAGAGTCTTACTATGTCGCCCTCAGTAGAGTGCTATGGCATCACAGCTCACAGCAACCTCAAACTCTTGGACTTAAGCGATTCTCTTGCCTCAGCCTCCCAAGTAGCTGGGACTACATGTGCCCAGCTATTTTTTTGTTGTTGTTGTCGTCGTTGTTGCAGTTGTCATTGTTGTTTAGCAGGCCCAGGCCAGACTCGAACCCCTCCAGCCTCGGCGTATGTGGCCAGTGCCCTACTCACTGAGCTACAAGCACCAAGCCAGAGGCAGCTATTATTAAATAGGTAAAATGTTCACATGGTTCACAATTCAAAAAGTACAAAAGGATATTCAATAAAAAACTGTATCTCCTATTGGGGCTTTCGTAGTGTGAGTAATGATTCTGTTTCTCAACCTGAGCTGTGATTATATTGGAATTTTCTTTGTTATAATTTAATTTACTTTACATATACACTTTATGTGCTTTTCTTGGTACATATATCTCTTGTTTTGAAAAAGAGGGAAACTTTGTGGAAAATCACAAAGGAATGAAGGGAATTTACTCTCCTCTGTCTAGTAGCTACTCAGTTCCCTTCTCCAATGGTAACAGGTTCTTTTGTATACTTCCAAAAAATATTTTATTGCATATATAAGGACATATTTTAAACATATGAATGCCTTGATTTTTTTCTTGTTTTCTTTTTACTTAAAATATATCTTAAGAGATCATTCTATATTGGCACACCAAAAGTTCTTAAAAGCCCCACTCCTCAATACTGTCACATTAGGATTAAATTTCAACATGAGTTTTGGAGGGGACACATATTCAAACCATAGCACCCACATAGGGTATGGATCATTTTATCCCTTAAAAATTTTGTTGTTGTTGTTGTTGTTATATATCTTTTTTTTTTTTGAGACAGAGTCTCACTTTGTTGCCCTTGGTAGGTGCCGTGGCATCACAGTTCGCAGCAACCTTAAACTCTTTGGGCTTAAGTGATTCTCTTGCCTCAGCCTCCCAAGTAACTGGGACTACAGTCACCTGCCACAATACCCAGCTGTTTTTAGAGATGAGGTCTTGCTCTGGCTCAGGCTGGTCTCAAACCTGTGAACTCGGACAATCCACTCACCTTGGCCTTCCAGAGTGCTAGAATTATAGGCACGAGCCACCACACCAGGCCATTGTTATATATCTTATTTCCTACATTTGACTAGTGGAGACAAATTCTGATTCATCTCCAATCCTTCATAGCCTCTGCAAATTAAAAGGAGAAATAGGAAAAGAATTAGTATGTGCAGGTAGTGATTGGGGGCAGGATGGAGATAAAGAGGCAAAAGAATCTTTGAGGATAATAAATACCACTGGCCCAAGTGGCCCAGGTTCACTTGTACCTTAGCATCTTCTTTTTTTTTTTTTTTAATGTCAATAGGTTTAGCGTTACAAGTGATTTTGGTTATATAAACGAATTGTATAATGGCGAAGCCTGGAATTTTAGTGTACCTATCACCCAAATAGCATACACTGTGCCTGATGAGTGATTTTTTTCAGTTCTCACCCCACTCCCACCCATTCACCCCCTTTTTGAGTCTCCAATGTCCATTATACCACTCTATATTTCCCTGCATACCCATAGCCTAGCTCTCAATTATAAGTGAAAACGTGATATTTGGCCATTCCTGAGTTACTTAACTTAGGATGATGACCTCCAGTTCTATCCAAGTTGCTACAAAAGACATAATTTTGTTCTTTTTTAAATACACACCCACCCTATATTTTTTATACACTCATCCATTATTAGATACTTACATTGATTCCTTATCTTTGCAATTGTGAATTGACAGCACCTTCATCTGTTACATGGGATCATAATTCTGGCTGGGACTGCCTTAACGGGTTGTGGTTAGGATCACAAAAGATAGCATAACAGACTATACAAGCATGCTATACAAATACAGGGAATGATAGTATTTTGAAGCATGGCAACTCTTAAGCATGAACATTAGCAAATGGGGAGGGGGGAGGATGGGTGGAAGGAGGGTAATTGGTGGGACCACACCTATGGTGCATCTTACAAGGGTACATGTGAAACTTACTAAATGTAGAATATAAATGTCTTAACACAATAACTAAGAAAATGCCAGGAAGGTTATGTTAACCAGTGTGATGAAAATATGTCAAATGATATATAAAACCAGCGTATGGTGCCCCATGATTGTATTAATGTTCACAGCTATGATTTAATACTAAATAAATTTTAAAAAAAGCATTAGCAAATGAAGGCCTAGAAAGGTGAAATGACTTGAGTTTCCAGTCAGGGGTAAAGTCTGAAAATAGCAGAGGATGTTCATGCCGGGACCAGAAGGAGCTTATTCCTTTTCTTTTTGTGTTGGGATTAGAAGGGCTGAATTATCTGACTTCCTGGGTTTACCTTATTTTGTTTTGTGAAGCATTGACCTGACATCAGGTTAGTAGAAGAATAAGAAGAAAGTAATTTACTCTGGATAGAAGTGAATCTCAAGAGAAGAAAAAAGAGAGAGTTCGTGGAAGAAGAAATACAAATGGGGGCAGTGCCTGTGTCTCAAAGGAGTAGGGCGCCGGCCCCATATGCCAGAGGTGGCAGGTTCAAGCCCAGCCCTGGCCAGAAACAGCAAAAAAAAAAAAAAAAAGTAAAAAGAAAAGAAATACAAATGGCCACTAAAAATGTGGGGGGAAGCTAAGTATCTCTGCTAATTAAGGAAATGCAAAGCAATCCTCTAGATGTCATTTTCACACACAAAAGTTGGCAAATAAGAGTGTATTCTAAATTTCTAGAGAAATTTAGAAATATGTATTATATGCTTAAAATCAGTTCCATACCCTTTGATTCAGAAATTCCTCCCCCTATGGAACAAATTACAAATATGCACAAGGATGTTCATTGCAGTTTGACTTATACAATAAAAGAACCATAAACGTATGTCTAATTGTTAAAATGAATTGTGGTATATCCATTCAGTGGACTACTATACAATAGTGATTATAGCTAACACTTATTGAGCCATGTACTGTTACCAGACACTATGCTAAGTTATTTAAATGCATTATTAATTGTAATCATTAGAATAATTCTATGAGGATGGCATTATTATTATCCCCATTTTGCAGATGAGGACACTGAGAGATGTTGACTTGTCCTAGGTCGTACTGCTAATAGGTTGAATAGAATGGATTTGACTCTAGGTCTGTCTGACACCAGAGCCTGTAGCTTCAACCACAGTGCTGTACAGTTTCTAAGCATACTTGCCAAAAGTGTGTACTCTTATTTTATTTTACCAGTGCAGCTGATGGAAATCATGTTTTAGAGCAATAGCTTATGAAATTCTAAAATAACTGTGGTATAATGGCAAGTGTAAAAAGCAGGATACGATATTACAGATAGCATATGATGACAATTTTATTTTAAAAGTACATATATTATTTTCATAGAAAATATTTCTATTATTTTCATAGAAAAACTTCACACCTATTAGTAATGGTGATCTCTGGGTGGTGGTATTATAGATTATTTTTACTTTCATCCTTATGAATTTTTGTATTTTTTAGTTTTTCTATAAAGAACATGCATTACTTGTGTAATCAGCAAAAACAAAAATATTAACATAAGAAGGGGTCTGAAAGCAAGCGTTTTGTAGCCTTTATGCTTATAACACGTCTATAGCAATGACTTCATTTTTTTATCTGAGTATATCTAATTCTTTTATGGTATCTGATCACAGAGGAGCCATCTTCTCAGTCATTATTTGGGGTATCTTTGGGGATGAGGAGCTATGTAACTGTGAAATCTCTAGGGACTTTTACTGCAACGAAATATCTTTCAGACCACAAACTCTTGTACCCTTATGATCTGTAATAGTCCCCAGTTTTTGGACCATGCACCTCTGAGGATGAGGAAGGGTACTTAATGCAAGGAGTCCACAGATCTTTAAATGTATAAATGTTTTTCTCACTCTGTAAGTTCTAAAAGTATAACTACTATTGTGGGTGTGAGTGGGTGAAGTGAGGTTTTCTTTTTTTCTTTTAATGTTAAGAAAGGGCCCTCATGCTGAAAATGTTGGGAACCACTGGAATACAGTCTTAAAAATGGTAGCTATTTAATCATCTGCATCAGGAATAAAAGATGTTCAGTTCCTGCCCTTTTGGATCAGAGTTTGTGTGTATGCCCACCACTAAATGAGATAACCTTTATCATTTCATCACATTTGTGTGCATTCATTGTTAATTGGTTTGTACATCTAAAATGTGTGCTTGTATCTCTCCTTTCTAAGCTTAGCTCCTAACATCTAAAGCCAAATATATCTCAAGCATAGCTTATTATGTAACACTGCCCTCACCCCCTACCACACGAAATTGCTCTCCTGTCTTCCCTCTCTTGCAGTTGGCAACATTATCTACCCAGATCCCAAATGAGAAACTTTTGACTCTTTTATTTCCCTCTCCCTTCACATCCAATTGATCACCAAGCCCAATATATTTTACCTCTCCAGTGTACCTCAAAACCATGCTGTGTGCTCCATCCTCACTCTAGCTGCCTGCCTATTATAACAGTTTCTCAATGGGTTCTTCCACTAGGAGGTTCACTCCAATAAGGCAGGTTGAGGGCTCTTTCTGAAATGCAAACCTGGTCATGTTACTCCCTTGCTTAAAACCTGTGCCTCCCTACTGTCTGCAAGATAAAGCCTGAAATCCTCTGATTGTCATTCAAGGCATGGCCCAGTCTGGCCACAGCCTCATTTTCCAGCCTCATCTCCTGCTACTCCCAACAAGGCACCTACCTTGTACTCTGGTCACTCCTAACACACCATACATTTTATTTTGTGATGTTTGGAATGTACTTTTTTGTTTTATCTTCTCTGCCAAATGACAATCCTTTCTCTTTCCTGAGTCACCTCAAGCACATTTCCTCTGGGGAGATTTTTCTTGACATGACCAGACAGAACTCACCTTTCCCTCATCTGTCTCTTCACTCTAGACTGTAAATACTTTTATTATTAATGTAAATAATACTTTATGGCCTTTATTTTCTCCATGCTTGTTCTTTCTGTGTGCGAACTCCTCAGGGGCAGGCCCCATGCCATTTTCATCTCAGTGCCTTTTAAACTCTAGCCATACTGAGCACACTGTTCTCTGAACATGTTATGCCTTTTTGTGCCATCCACCTTTGCACAGGTAAGTCCAACTTCCAAGACTGCTATTAATCCTTTTAAGACTCATCTCAAATGTGGTCTCTCTGAAATCTGTGCACATTCTCAGGTAGAGTTAGCTTTTCCCCTACTCTGTGCTCCCTTAACCTTGTGGCCAAATCTTAATTATAGCATTGGACACATAAGCATTTTAAATATCAGCTTACATGACTGCCTCCCTATCTCTCACCCCTAACCCCAGGCTATAAAATCTCAGATAGCAATTCATCTTGTGTCTTTAGCAGAAAGCACTATAGGTAAACAATAAATACTTATCAATAATTAAATAAGGTCTTTTGCAGTTCATGATGGCTTGGGTAGGTCAACAAAGTTTGCATACTTATTTGCATAATTGATCCAGGCACCTCTGGGTAGATGCTAGATTCACGGGCCTTTTCTAGATCTTGATTCTAAATCTTTCCTTGATACTCTTCCAGGTGCTTAATGCTCAACAGTCAGTGCACTGCCCATCCTCACCCCCCATGAGCCTTGGTTCTGATGCAACCTATGGTCATGCAGGGATGCCCTTATACCCTCCCACGATGTCATGAGTGGCGGGCAGCTGACCAGTTCCATCACAGCAGCAGCCTCCGAGGCACCTGCCCCCAGTCTCAGGTAAGATTCTGATAGTAAAGGAAAGACCTATGGAGAATAGTGGACAAGGGATCTGTGTGTCCTTTGGGTGCCCGTGCTTCCTAAAGCTCAGGGGCACTCTCCATATACATGAAACTCCTTGGAGAGTACAGGGAATCCTGCAGGCCCATCACTTACCACTCATGAGGCCTGTTACGAGGAGCACAGGGCAAGGAAGAAGTTTAGGCTAGGCAAGCCAAAGGACCCACTGTGGCAGAGAAAGGCTGGTTCCATGTTAACTTTCTAAGGGTTACAGGTCTAAAGAGGTCCCAGACGAGTGTGATCTTTCAGGGCATGGTCTAGGTAGGACAAGGCAGGACCTTCCCTTGCTGTGGCTTCTCTTTGGAGTACCTCACACATTCTGCACTGATCTCTTTCCTGTTGTTGGCTCTTCCTCTAAAGTTCCCAGTCTTCCTCACAGCTCCTCGCTTGGCCTCACTTAGAATTCCCTGAGCTTCCTACCTGCCTTTCATCTCTCTCTTCTCTCTGAGGCATTCCATGGTGGTGGTGTGTGTGTTTGCCTGTGTGTGTCAGTATGTGGGTAGAGGATATGTGAGAGACAGTAATCTAGAGAGGACATCCCCCTTTTTTGACAATGAGGGAGATGAGGGAAAATTGACTGGAGAAGGAAGACACATAAGCATACTTTGGGTTGTACTACAATGCTTTGGGGTCCAGAGGCTTTGGCGTGTGAGAAGTGCTATGTCTCTTGAAGTCTCACAGATAAGCTGCAGTGCTGAATCACTTCTAGAGGAGCAGGCAGCAGCTGAACATACAGGGTGGAGATAGGGAAGGAGAAAGGCAGTGGGGACAGAGAATGTAGATGCTGAGAAGGTCTTTTGGGGGAGAAGAATGAGGGAAAGTTAAGGTCTAGAGAGGCAAGAGTGTCAGGTCCTCCTGAGTTATTTCCCCATGTCTAGCCAGAGAGAATTGCTGCTTCTAACATATTCTTAAAGCCAGGATCAACTGAGAGTCCCCAAGTAACCTACTCCTTCCCTAGAATGGGACTTTCACAGAGTCAATGGATTGAAAAGCCTAAGTCCTTCCAAAAAGCTTGCCCCACTCATGGTCCACCCACTCCAAGCTTCATCACCTAGGCAGGAGGACCCGAGGGCTTCATTTTATGACTGCAAAATGGTATGACCCAAATCCTCTCTTCTGCCATGACCAGTTTCTCTTCTTTCCTCTGGCCTTTGTCTCAATGGCTCAAGGGATGAGTAGAGAGCTCCTTATTGAGAGCTGTGTGAGAAGAAAGTATCTTGGCTACAGAAGTGAGAAGTAGAAGGCAATTGATAGGGAGAGGGAAAGAAAATGATTACTATTCGTTTTTTGTTTGTTTCTTTGAGACAAGGTGTTGCTTTGTTGCCTGGGCTAGAGCGCAGTGGCAACATCATAGCTCACTACTACCTGAGTTTGAGCGATCATCCTGTCTCATCCTCCTGAGTAGCTGGTACTACAGGCAGGCACCAACAACCCAGCTAATTTTTTCTTTTTTTTTTCTGTAGAGAGAGGGTCTCGTCTTCCTCACAGTGGTCTCCAACTCCTGAGCTCAAGCGATCCTCCTAGCTTGCTCTCCCAAAGTGCTAGTATTATAAACATGAGCCACTACACTCAGACAATTACTATTTGTTATTTTCCTATTGTGTGCCTGGCTCTGCTAGGTGGGACTTGAGAGTATGCAAGGGAACTAGGAGAGGAAGAATAGGGCAATCGGGGAATAGTACAGGAGCCAGGTAGGGGTTTAGGAAACTAAGAAGGCTGGAGAGAATGAAAGGATAATGTGGGTGGAGCCCAGCTCATCGTGGGTGCTTCCCCCAGAGCCAGGACAGCTTCTTTGTGGCTGGGTCAAAAGGGACCATTTCTAACTCTGGGGCATTCTCAGTCTAGTGGACTCTGAGACTGGCTTGAGCCCAATTATCTTAGCACAAGTGAGACCACACCCCCAAGCTATAGGCACTCCCTGCTCTTGGCCTGCCATCCACTGCCATCTCCCAGCCAGCCCAGTTAGCTCCACCCCAGACCCCCAGAAAGGGTCAGGCAGCTGTTCCAACTATTCCTGTAGGTGGGCCTCAGCATGGAAACAATGTAGAACTGTGGAAAGCCCAGAAGACTCTGTGGGAGATAAATGAGGATGGGAACAGAACCCTTTTTGGTCAAAATGAAGTGTTTTCCCTCAGTGCTGAGGGGTGGGGGCCCAGCTTGGGAATGTTAACCTTTCCATGGGAAAGTCTGCTAGAGAAGTAAAGTGGCTGCTTCCAGGAGGTAGCCCTTCCCCTTGGGCCAGTGGCTTATAAGAAGGGGCTTCCCCCACCCCACGCCCAGAGTAACACAGGTGGGGCAGGGAAGCCTCCCTGGCACTGGTTCCCTGTGTGGAGCTGCTGGTTCCATAGTTCCCTTTCAACCTGAAGAGGTCCAAGGGGATGCCTGTAGAGCAGGGGCTCTCAACCTGTTGGTTGCAACCCACAGGGACTGTATTAAAGGGCCACAGCATTAGGAAGGTTGAGAACCACTGCTGTACACCATCCATTTCCTTCTGGCCTCAGGTACAGCAAGCGGTCTGAGGGCTATGGCTCTGCCTCCACTCCTCTGTCTGCATCTTAAGACAGGGCAGAGCACACCCTTATTTTCACAGTGGGCTCCAGTGAATTTCCTGGGTCCTTCACTCATCCAATGATAATCAAATTCAGAGGGATTCTGCTGCCCTGGCTTCCTGATGCTGCCATCCCATGGCTCTCTCCCCACACAAATTTGTCACACAAATTCCTCACTACCTCTGAGTAGGCTTACTTAATTGAGGACAGGGTTTATTTCCCAAGCTCATCCTCCTGCCAGACCTTGGGAAAATTGCTTACCAGAGGTTTGTCACCAAAGTGGTCTGATGCTTTGTTTCCACCTCAGGGAAGGGGTGGGCTCAGAGGCAGAGTGAGCTCTTTGTGTCTTCAATGGAAAGGGAAAATAAATCAAAAGAAGCTACTCTCTGCCTGCCCCTCCTCAGCACCATGGAATGCCCAATCCCACTCCTGCCATCCTTGCCAGCCTGGGAGGGTCATCCTGGCCCCGGTGTGGCGGGCCCAGTTGGGAGTGAGCCGGAATTCCCCACGGACAAAGCTCTGATTCACCGGCCAGGCCCTGACATAGCCGCCCCCTCCAGATTCCTGGGGGGTCAGTAAACAAACAGGGTGACAGCCCCCGCCTCCTGGCCTGGCTCAGCTCCACCTGCCTCCCAAGTGGACTTGCTTTGAGCGTGTTGGGACTCTGCCTGCCCGCGGCTCACCAGGCACTCACTGAGTCTGGATTCCTGTTGAGGGATAATCATGGAGCTGCCAGATCCCGCCACAGACCCCCCAGGCAGCACAGGTAGGGTCAGTGCATGGGGCGCAGGGTGGCTGAGTTTTGAACTGCATTCCCTCAATTCCTTTTCATGTTGTGAGCCTTGATTTTGATGGGACATCAGACTTCCTAAATTGCCTGGACAGTCTTGTATGGGGAGGAAGTATGTTTTTTTTGGGGGGTGCCTCAAGAGTCTCAGCCACTAACTAGCAAGTTTGTTTTCTTTTCAAATGAAGACAGGTGGATAGACAGGCAGGCTACTGTGTGAGTCTCCCTAGGCTGGAGTGGAGCAGCCTGGACTGAGATTTCCTCCTTCTAGTTCCCTATCCCTCTACTTACTCCTGCCCCCTTCTTGGGCAGTTTTGGCTCTGTGCTGTAGGTAGCTACCTTCCTTACAGCTATTTGCATAACTTCCATTCCTCTAAACTCACAGTTCCCCCATAGGACCTTACCAGTGCTCAAGAAACCAGGTGATGGGCTTTGAACCTGAAGGTCTAAGACTAGACTTTGGCAGGCTCCATGACTTGACCTGTTGACTGCCAGCTCTGTTCAGGGTCCTTTGCAAATATTCACAAGCAGTACTCTTTAGGACTATGTCCAGGCTTCCTGACCAGTGGGAAGTGCAGGTAGGGAAGGTGGGCAGGAGACATCAAGGCTGAAATCCATTTGGCAAGTAGGACACCTACTACTGATAGTTCTCGCTGGCTGGTCCACTTCCTCTCTGAATCTTTATGGGGCAGCTCCTCACCTTTATTTATTTATTTATTTTGCAGTTTTTGGCCGAAGCCAGGTTTGAACCCACTACCTCCGGTATATGGGGCCGGCGCCCTACTCCTCTGAGCCACAGGCGCTGCCCTCCTCAGCTTTCTTTTTCTAGAAAGTTGCGCAAACTGTGGGACCCTAAAGTACAAGTCTACAGCTTACCTGGAATGCTATAGATGCCCAGCGTTTGTGCAGTTCTGAGCAGCTTCTTGCCTAACATGAGTACTTCCAGGTCCCCATCTGGACAGTGGTCCTGGCAGAATTCATGATAATAAAAGTAATAATTACAGTAGACATCAGTCTATGCCACTGGCCTGTATCAGGAGAAGAACTGACAATGAATGGAGCCTTTCTTCATTTCACTCCCTGAAGGAACACACACACACACACACACACGCACACACACGCATGCACACACACAAACACACACATACACGCTAGGACTTCTGAACC
This sequence comes from Nycticebus coucang, assembly GCF_027406575.1. Taxonomy (NCBI): domain Eukaryota; kingdom Metazoa; phylum Chordata; class Mammalia; order Primates; family Lorisidae; genus Nycticebus; species Nycticebus coucang. Next base: position 111,628,840 of record NC_069804.1, read on the forward strand.
CTGGAACCAGCCTTTCTCTCCCCTTGTTCACACTTGTTTCACTGTTAGCTTGGTGCTGACCAGGGTGTGGCTCACTCTGAGAATCACGGGATGTCTGTGTTTCTGTCCAGGTTAGAGCTGCCATCACTACCCCTACGCCTCCTCAGGATGGTGCTGGGGTTCCCTGCCTAAGCCTAAAGCTGTTGAACAGGTCTGTTGGTGCCACTGGACCCTTAGAGTCACCAGCCATGAATCTGTGTTGGAATGAAATCAAAAAGAAGTCTCACAACCTCCGGTAAGGCCTGGCCCCTAGAAACAGATGCCTTAGCAAATCAGCCTGGATGCCATCTTGGGCTCCTTTTGCCACAGCAGCTTGTCATTCTTCTCCCCACCTATGTGTCCCCCTTTCTTCAGCCCCACTGCCTACTTCTCCCTTTCCTACTCTGGCGCTGTGGAACTGTGTTAGAAGTCAGGATATTTGAATCTGATCCTCAGTTTTAAATAATTGCATCACCTTCGACAAGTTGAGTTCTCAGAATTGTAGCTTCCATTTTAATAAAAAATGAGTGGAGGAATAATTCTTATGACAGTTTAGTCCCAAGGATTCAATTAAGATGTGGAAACACTTTCAAAACTTAAAAGTGCAAATGAGGGAAAGAATTACTCCCTCCTCCTCTTCCTCTCATAGCTGTCCTCCATCTTGGTAGGTCTCATCCATTTGCTTTCCCATCCTTTCATGCCCTACTCCCATCCATGAGTTATCAGCCCACCAATTCCTCTCCAGACTAAGGGAAACTCAGTAAGAGCTTGAAGGCAATTTCTATCACAGTTTTTTCTCTTTCCCCTACCCCTCTGTGTATGTCTTCCACTTTTCCTCCCCACCCCATATCATCAAAACCTAAACTCCTGGTAAGTTCTGGTGGGGGTTGAGGCTGTATGGAGAAGTTGAAAGAATGTAGGCTCTGGAGTTAGATAAATCGAGGTTAAAATCATAACTCTATCAGTAACTTAACTGTGTGACCTTCGGAAAACTACTTAACCTCCCTGGGGAATAGTAATACCTACCCCTTAAGGTTGTTATTAGAATTAGCTGAACCAATAATTTAGGTAAAGAGCTTGGCCCAGGTGGTAGAGAGGCAATGAGTAAAGACAGTTATTGTTTTTAGCTAAGGGAATGGGCTCAATGGCTGCACACAGCATTGGCCAGCCTCCATCTTCCTATCCCTTGGAGGGCGGGAGGAGGCAGACAGAGATGATTATACGGTAGAGACCTTTCTGCTTCTCTGTCTCAAACCTCTAGCCAATGTTTTGGTCATGCTTTCAATCCCCTTAGCTGTTTATATTCATACGCAACCTACACGTGTTTGTGCCCGCACTCAATCACCCAACCTACTCTTTCTGATTATCACATCCTCTACTGCTCACAGGAGAGGCTCAGAGGAGTCTCTGTGATGAGTAGTTTGGCGTGACTTGAATTCTGCCAGGGCAAGAGGGGAACCAGATGGTTGTCACCCTTAACATCCTTGATCAATTTCTGACCTTCCCTGGTTTGCTGTTTGGCACTCAGCTGAAGTAACTGAGGTCCACTAGTGGCATTTTAAGCCATTCAAGTTTGGAATGCCTCCCTACCCAGGGTTCTACCCACTGCTTTTACTACTGTACTCCATGTGGAGGTACCTGGGGAGCCTCTGCGGGTGGGCAAGAGCAAGGGCTCCAGGCCTTCTCCAACTTCTGGCAGAGCAGCTCCTTTTGAATCCATTTTCTATATTAAAGTTTCACTTAAGTGTTTGTTTTGGGGAAAAAAAATGTTTTGCCATTCATCTTAAAAAGAAGATTGAACATCACTGATCTTCCCATTGTGTGCAGTGCTCGCTTAGAGGCCTTCTCAGACCACAGTGGAAAGCTTCAGCTGCCACTTCAAGAGATTATTGACTGGCTCAGCCAAAAGGATGAGGAGTTGTCAGCTCAGCTGCCCCTACAAGGGGATGTGGCCCTGGTGCAACAGGAGAAGGAGACACATGCGGTAGGTTAGAATCCTGGATACTGTGGTGCATGGCCTCTCAGCTGGGAAGGAATCACTTCTGTGATACCCTCACAGACAGGCACCCAGCTCTGCATAAACACCCTCAGGGGTCCTCAAACTTTTTAAACAGGGGGCCAGTTCACTGTCCCTCAGACCATTGGAGGGCCGGACTATAGTTTAAAAAAAAAACTATGAACACATTCCTATGCACACCGCACATATCTTATTTTGAAGTAAAAAAATAAAAGGGGAACAAATACAATCACACCGCCGCATGTGGCCCGCGGGCCGTAGTTTGAGGACCCCTGCTAGGAAGCTGTATGCAGTCCTACTGGTCTGTGAATAGCATGCCGTGGACTAAATCAAATCTTTCCTTCTACCACTCCCATCAAGTTCTGGCCTCTCTTAAGGTCCTTTTCTGTTTTTTCAATGGGGGACACGGGGAAATGAATGCTAAACAACAACAAACAACAAAAAAAGCAGAATACAAAACTGAATACAGGTGGATCTCAGTTGTATAAAAATGTATACAGATGTGTGTGCATGTATACACACATAATAGCACAGGAAGGGATGAGATCAAAATATTAACAATGGTTAACTCTAGGTAGTCAAATTGGAGTTCTCTTTAATTTTCTCCTTCATACCTTCCTAAAATTCCTAATATTTGTAAGATGTGTATTATCTCTATAGCTATAAAAATAACAATATTTCTTTAAAAATGAGAACAGAATGTGATATAATGCAGTAAGAAAATAAACTATAATCATGTGCCACAACATGGGTGAATCTTAAAAAAAAAAGCCAGATACAGAAAGAGTACCTATTGTATAATTCCATTCATGTAAAGTTCAAAATTAGGTAAAACTCAGTCAGGCACAGTGGTGCACACCTACAGTCCCTGCTACTCATGGGGCTAAGATAGGAAGATCACTTGAGCCCAGGAGGTCGAGTCTAGCCTAGGCAATATAGCAAGACCTTAGAAACAAAATAGGTGAAAATAATCGGTGGTTTTATAAGTCAGGATCATGGTCACCTCTGAGAGGGAAGGATGGAACAGTGACTAGGAGGGGCCACCAGGGGGCCATCTGCGATGCTGGTAGAATTCTGTTTCTTGATCTTAGTACTAGTTACATAGGGCTGTACACTTTTGATTTGTGTACTCTGTATATTTCAACAAAAATTTTAATATAAATCCTGCCCATCCTGGTTTGATTTCTCTAAGTCCCTTACAAAGGACTTTCTGCATATTCCAGAAAAGCAAGATCCCCACATTTCTCTCTACTGTGTGGCATAGACAGACCCATTTCATACTAAATAGAGCTTTCAGTGTCAGAGTTATTCTTCTGCCTATAGGAAGGACTGCATGTCTTTTTGTCTGGTAGCTCAAAGATCCCTGATAGTGTCAAAGGGTCAAGTCACATGGAGGAGAAGAAAGGTTATCAATTGCAGAATAGAATGTAAAGCAATTGAAATGCTTTTTTTCCCCCTGTTGACCATATTGCTAAACTCCACAGGCCTTTATGGAAGAAGTCAAGTCGCGGGGCCCCTATATCTATTCTGTACTGGAGTCGGCTCAGGCCTTTTTGTCCCAGCACCCATTTGAGGAATTAGAGGAACCTCATTCTGAGAGCAAAGGTGGGTGTCTTCTGCTCTTCCCCCTTCCTAAGCTATGTACTGCTAACCAAATACCCTCTGCCCTCCCCAAATTCATTTTCTCAGCTTTATCTAGGAGGGTAGTTCTGTCTAGGAGTTGGTCCAAAGTTGGGGAGGAGCAAGATTCATAGTTCAGGAAAAAGTATAGAGAACAGAGCCTGGAGCAGGGGTCACCAGCATATGACCCAAAGCTATATGTGGCTCTCTGGACCATCACATGTGGCCTTTTAATGAGGCATGAAAAAGAAAAAAAAAACATTCAAATGAATTGAGCTGAGAATAAATGCAGCAGTATGCCCTTTAAAAAAATACTGCTTTATTCCAACACAGAGGTGTTAGCCTGGGATTTGGGGGCTCTAAATCTGCTTCTAAGAGGAGGTCTGAAGGAGGAAGAGGAAATCTACAAATTAGGAGCCTAGGTGGAAGAGCTGGTTACATTATACCGAACTTCTCCTGGGCTGAGTCTTCATAAAATGCCTCCCTTCTTTGGATGGAAGTGGGCCACAGACACAAATGCAAAATTACATTCCAGGGCCATGTGAACAAGACTCTGGATGATTCACCTCAGTACACCACTTAAAATATTTTACTCATTTTTTACCTTGCCCATTAAATAAAAAAAAGTGGAAATCCTCATGATACAGTAAGTGGAAAAAAAACAATGTGGTCTCTTGACAGTAGTGATAGATACATGAACCAACATGTGATGCAATCATACAGTACTAAACATGAGTGTACACGTGTGCACACACAACACACACAAAGTAAAACTGGGGAGCCCTAAACAGAATTGGTGAATTGTGTCAGTGTCAGTATTCTGATTGTAATATCATACTATCATTTTGCAAGATGTTACCATTTGAGGAAACTGGGCAGAGGGCACATGAGATCTCTGTATTATTTCTTACAACTGCATGTGAAACTATAATGATTTCAAAGTAAACTAATTAAAACTAATTAAACTAAACTAATTAAAAAATTAGTTGAATTTTTTTTTAAAAATCTTGAATGTGCAAAAGGGCTCAACCATGGAAACATATGTAATTGTGCATATTTGAATATATACACAAACATGCATGTGGTAATGTGAGCATGCACACAAACGCACACACTTTATAAAGGGCTGTCTTTGTCTCTGTCTTTCCCTGCCCTGCCCCTGGGTGGCTGGCCTGACCTGGCTTGCTGCCTGTCCTTACAGATACCTCCCCCAGACAGAGGATCCAGAATCTTAGCCGCTTTGTGTGGAAGCAAGCAACAGTGGCCAGTGAATTATGGGAGAAGCTGACAGCCCGCTGTGTGGACCAGCACCGTCACATTGAGCACACCCTGGAGCAGCTGTTGGAGATCCAGGGGGCAATGGAGGAGTTAAGCACTACTCTTACCCAAGCCGAGGGAGTCCGAGCTACGTGGGAGCCCATTGGGGATTTGTTCATTGATTCACTCCCAGAGCACATCCAGACTATTAAGGTATGTTAGGTCCCCTCCTTGACTGTAGTCAAACCTGAGACTTAGCTCTGTCCCCAGTCCCTGACAGTGTTCTTGCTGCTGAGACTCCATTGTTGGCCTGGACTACAGATGGGCCTCTTGGTTTCTATGCTAAATTTGGGCCTGATTTAGACTGAGTCTCTTCTGGTTTTCCACTGTCTTCTCTTTCCATGATGTTTTCTGAGAGGAGAGGAAGAGGATAAGGACAGTGGCCACCCACAGCTTAGCCTGATTGCCTAAATAGACATGCACCTAGGTAGTTTTGTTGTAACAAAACCTCTGGATGAAGAGGGAGGAGTGGAGGTGAATAAATAATGGTTCTTCTTTTCTACTCTTTGCTGTGGCATTTGGGTCCTGGTTCTCTAGCTATTCAAAGAAGAATTCTCCCCCATGAAAGATGGAGTGAAGCTGGTGAATGATCTAGCCCACCAACTTGCCATATCTGATGTGCATTTGTCAATGGAGAATTCCCGAGCCCTGGAACAGATCAACATCCGATGGAAACAGCTACAGGTAGAAGAACAGCTGAGAGGGAACCATGGGGACTTGCCTCAATATAATTAGATGTGGGGGAAACTTCTCCAGGTTCAAAGGAAATGAAGGGGTATGGGAATGGGACCTGTGTGGGAAAAGAATAGTAGAGAACATGGGGCCCAAGAATGGGCTCCTTAACCTCTAATCTTCATGGAGTGATTGGAATGAAGAAATGAGAGACCTTTCTAAACTTGGGCAGACAGGGGCAGAGAAAATGAATGTAGGCTGGAATTAGGGATGCTCTTCTCTGACCCTTGGGAGTCCTAGGGGAAGACTAGGAGTGGGGGGATGAAGATGACAGAAAAAATTGGAACCAGAGAAAAGCCAGCCGATGAGGGAGCTTATAAAGATTCATAGGGTGCTGGAGATCCCACACTGCTAGAATGAATCTACTGACTTCCTACCTGTTCTTTCCATAGGTGTCAGTTGGAGAGAGGCTTAAACAGCTCCAGGATGCCCACCGGGACTTTGGGCCGGGGTCACAACACTTCCTCTCCTGTACGTGAGACAAACTGGTCTTCGCTTGGCAGAACCTCAGCCATCTTCCAAGAGAGTCTGTTCTTGTCCCTGGGGGCATGATGGGAGCCCATACATTGACATCTGAGAAGCAGTAAGGATAATGCAGTGTAGGGTAGTAGTTAAGAGAATAGTATCTCAAATCAAGAGACCTAGATGTGAGTTATAGCACCTCAACTTAATAGCTATGCAAGCCTGAAAAAATAGCACGCCCTTTCTGAACCTCAGTTCTCCCATCTGTAAAAAGAGGGAAAAAGTTTTCCTTAGCTCATTGGGTTATGGGAATTAAATGACTTTATTTATTCAACAACATTTATTGAGGGCCCATTGTGGGCTGTATCAGTGAACAAAACAGACAGAAATCCACAATACAAATAAGTAAAACTCTAACAAATAAGGAAAATACATCTAAGGTCAATTGGTGACAAGGGTTATAGAAAAAATTAAAGCAGGGAAGGCATGGATAGGGTGTGCTGGACTTCACGGGGGAGGTGTTGCAATTTTGAACATGGTAGTTAGCAGAGGCTCACTGAGAGGGTGACATCTGAGCAGAGGCCCAATGGAGGTGAAGGATTGAACCATGTGGAGGACTGAGGGAGAAGCCTACTAGGCAGAGCGAACAGCAGCTTCCAGGCCTTTAGGCCTGAGGAGCAGCAAGGAGAAAGAAAGCAAAGACGGGAAGAGCTGAGGAAGACAGGGCCTTGTAGGTAATGGGAAGAACTTAAGATTTTATTTTACTTTATTTTATTTTTTTGAGACAGAGTCTCACTCTGTTGCCCCGGCTACAGTGTTCTGGTGTCAGCCTAGTTCACAGCAACCTCTAACTCTAGGGTTCGCATAATCTTCTTTCCTCAGCCTCCCGAGTAGCTGGGACTACAGGTGCCCTCCACAAGGCCCAGCTAGTTTTTCTATTTTTGGTAGAGACAGGATCTCGCTCTTACTCAGACTGGTCTCAGACTCCTAAGCTTTTGCCTTGGCCTCTCAGAATGCTACGATTACAGGGGTGAGCCACCGTGCCTGGCCTGTATTTTATTCTGAATGTAGTGGAGAACCTTTGGCAGAGTTTGACCTGAAGGGTGGCATGATGTGCCTTATGCTGCTTGGGGGCAGGAGTGGGAGCAGGGAAACCTGTTAGGAGGCACATTGCAATAATCCAGGCATAGGATTATAGTGGCCCAGACCGGGTGAGTAGCAGTGGAGATGATGAGAGTATACAGATAAGAAAATTAGATATATCCACAAAGCATTGAGCATAGTATCTGTCACATAGCAGGAGCTCAAGAAATATTAACTGTGGTTAGTAGTGTTGTTATAATATTCCCTGCCATGCAGCTATACCTACAGATGGCTTTTGTACCCAGGTAAACTGCAGTGGGCAGGTTGGCCAAGTAACCTGAGCCTCTCTTAAAGATCTGGAAGATAAAGACACAGGGCAGAGAGAGGCATGAGTTCCTCATGAGAGAGAAATGGGCAGTGCCATTTCCCAACTGTCCCACAGGACTCAGAAGCTTAACCTTCTGGGGGAAGGGCTTTGAGCCCCAAGAGGAAAGTAGGGTCCACTTCCTATCCACAGGAACAATCTAGCTGCCTGCAAGTGAATGGGTAGAAGTGGTAGCCTGCTCAGGAAGAAAGAAGATTGTCAGGGTGGCCAAGGTCAGATTCATACCCTTGCCATATCTCTGGTAAGTTAGGGTAACAATGAAAACCTCTTCCTCTTCCCTTGCACTAACATCAGGGAGAGAAGTATGTTCATTAGAAGTGGTAGCCCCACCCTCAAGGGCTTTTGAGAGCTGGCAGTGAGTCAGGCATCTCCTTTTGGGCTTGATCACCTCTTTGGGAGGATAGAGCAGCAGGGTGGCCAGGGGCCTAAAGAGCAGTAGTAGAGCTATGCTTGCTTTCTTTCTCTTTATCAGCCTCTGTCCAGGTTCCCTGGGAAAGAGCAATTTCACCCAATAAAGTTCCCTACTACATCAAGTGAGTGACCATCTGAATCAGAAGCGGGTCAGTCACCTGCCCATTCTCCTGCCACCTCCTCCTCTCCTATCCTTTTGCTACCCATCCCTGTCACTCCTTGTCTGTTGGGATTCCTCCATCAATTCCACTTTTTCTCCTACTCATCTCAAGAGCACAAGATTTGACCTAGATAAAGTTGAACCCTTGTGCTATGGGATCTTTAGGGTTCACCCTGGGATCCTGCACCTTCTTGTGTCCAATCTGTCAACTTAGAGGTGTGCACACATGTGTGTATATGGGGGGGTGAGTGGTATCGACACTGGTGCTATTGATGCTTTTGTTTGTAGCCACCAGGCTCAGACCACATGCTGGGACCATCCCAAGATGACAGAGTTATACCAAACCCTAGGTAAGAATGTGGAGTTCTCATACAAGATGGGGATCTATACAGCTGCCTTTGTCCTATAATGTCCATCAAGAATGAATGGATAAAGAAAATGTGGCATAATCCATATAATGGAATATTATTTAGCCTTTAAAAAGAAGGAAATCTTGCCATCTGAGACAACATGGATGAACCTGCAGGATTTTATATAAAGTGAAATAAGGCAAGCAAAGAAGGACAAATACTACATGACCCCACTTACGTAAGGAATCTAAAATAGTCAAACTTATAGAAGCGGAGAGTAGAATGGTGGTTGCCAGTGGCTGAGGGCAGGGGGAAATGGGAAAGGTACAAAGTTTCAGTTATGCAAGATGAATAAGTCCTAGAGATATACTGTGCATCAAAGTGTCGATGGTTGACTGTACTGGATTGTATCATTAAACATTTGCTAAGAAAGTAGATCTTCTATTAAGTGTTCTTCACACACTTGATCTTAGCCAAAAGGCCGAGAAGCGATGTATATTAAGTGTTCTTATAGAAAATAATAAAGAGGGGAGGAGGAAGCCTTTAGAGGGGATAGATGTATTTATGGCATCGATTGTGGTGGTGGTTTCACATGTGTTTGTTCGTTTGTTTGTTTATTTATTTATTTATTTATTGAGACAGATTCACTTTGTCACCCTTGGTAGAGTGCTGTGGCATCACAGCTCACAGCAAACTCAAACTCTTGGGCTTAAGCGATTCTCTTGCCTTAGCCTCCCAAGTAGCTGGGACTATAGCTGCCCACCACAACGCCTGGCTATTTTTTGGTTGTAGTTGTCATTGCTGTTTGGCAGCTCCAGTTTGGATTCCAACCCATCAGCTCTGGTGTATAGTGTCTGGTGCCCTAATTGCTGAGCTACAGGCACTGAGCCAACACAGGTGTATATTTAACTCCAAACTCATCAAGTTGTAGACATTAGGCTTAGTGTCTGTAGCTCAGTGGTTAGGAGCTAGTGGGTTCGAACCTGGCCCGGCCTGCTAAACAACAATGACGACAACAACAACAACAAAAAAAATAGCTGGGCATTGTAGTGGGTGCCTGTAGTCCCAGCTAGTTGGGAGGCTGAGGCAAGAGAATCACTTAAGTTCAAGAGTTTGAGGTTGCCGTGAGCTGGGACACCACGGCACTCCACTGAGGGTGACATAGTGAGACTCTGTCTCAAAAAAAAAAAAAAAAGTTGTAGACATTAAATCTGTACAGCTTTTTGTATGTCAATTATACCTCAATAAACTGGTTTTAAAGAAAAGAATAGAAGGGAATCCCAACCAATAAGCAGGTGGGAGAGGAAATGAGTGGCTCATCCTTTCTCTGATACCTTTCCTTTTGCTCCCCTCTGCACCTGCCTCAACTGGAGGCTCTACATTTCCCCCTGGATCATTTTATCATCACATTAGGGAATTATGCGTACAGATGTTAAGTCTGATCTGCTTTGAAACATACTGTCCTGGCTGTGATGAGTGTGACTTTTGCATGCCTTATCTTTGCCTACTAAGAGAGACTTATCATTGTGTTGCAAATTTTATCCATGTTGATGCATGTGACTATAGTTCATTCATTTTCACTGCTATAGCATATTCCATTGTATACGGCACAGTTTCTTTATCCATTCTACTAGAAGTGGGTTGTCTCTACTTTGGAGATAATAAGAGCAGTGCTGCTGAAGCTTTCTTGTACATGTCTTCTAGTGCATGTGTGCAAGGGTTTCTCCAGGGCATATTTTTCAGTCCACAGGTCATAACCTTATTTCAGTATGTTGTCATAAGCATTTAAAAATTTTGAAATATAGAATAGGAAGTATTAACATACAATAGATCCTTAACAATAGTCATATTCGATATTAAGTTTGTTATGCTTTATACTTATCAAATCTAGTCAGGAATTGCTTCCTGAAATGTTTGACTCAGTTATTTATATACTCACACATGCGTATGTATACTGGCTCATGACACAAAAAGAATTTCATACTATGAGTCTTGGCCAAAACATACTTGTAAATCATTGCTCTGGGATATATAGCGGCTAGGGGATAGGACATATGGCTGTTACATTTTACCAGGTAATACTAAGTTGTTTGCCAAGGTGATTGTTTCAGTTTGCACTTTCACTGGTAGTTCCTATTATTCCACATCATTGTTGACACTTCCTATTGTCAGTCAGACTTCTATTTTTTGTCAATCTGATGGGTATAAGATGATATCATGTTGTGGCTTTAATTTGCGTTTCTCTGATCTGAGTGGGTCTCTCTCCATTCTTTGCAGCTGATCTGAACAACATTAAGTTCTCAGCTTATCGCACTGCCATGAAGCTCCGCAGAGTCCAGAAGGCCCTGCGCTGTACGTCTCCTGTCATACTTCCCTATGGCTTTCACTCTCTTACTTCTGTTCCTCATCTGTCTGCTGTTTCCCACTTTCATCCCACCTTGGCCAGGGTTGTTGATTGGCATGGTAGAAACTCTCCAAAGGCTGGCATATGCTGCCTGTGAACACCTGCTCTTTTCAGGGCCCTTCCATTCTCCCTAAGCCCCAGATATGTTTCCAAACTAACCCTACAGTTATCCTCCACCTGCCCCTTTTCCCCTAACCAACATGGATAATCAAGCAAGTTCCTTGAGGAAGTATCCCAGCCCATGATTTGCCATCTTGGGGTTACTGGATGTAGCAACAGAACATTTAAAGAAAATTCCAGTGGTTAGGGAACAGTATGGCTGCAGATATTATATGCCTTCTGGCCTTTCTCGTGAACACTATTTATTCAAGCTTCCTGGCTCAAGCACATCTGGCTAGGCTCAAGCACATCCAGCATTGGAGGTAACTAAACTGTCCTTCTGATATATATCACATTTCCCCAGCCATACCTAAGCCTTCATAGCTGGTGTCTAGCTTCTCAGAACAAGGCTCATGGACAAACCGATTTGCAGTTGAAACTTAGGTAAAGACAGAGAAACTTAAAATGAGATTTGATTCCCTTAGGAGTTTATATGATATAAGGGATGAATTTACTCACATCACAACATCTTTTAAAAACAGATGTCAAAGAACATAGGGCTATAAGAATAGGTTGGGTTAATTTGAAGCACCTTTTGCTGCCTCCCACCTTCCTTGGGATGAGGGTCTTGGTAAAGGAGAAGCTGTAACATACTTGCAAATGGTTGTTCCGGAGACTGAGTCAAATTTGGTGATGCTGGTTGTATTACCTTGGTATCTAATCCTGGGAGTTCTACTTCTGGCTATGTTTTTTTTCTTCTCTATTCTCCTTCCCAGTGGACCTGGTAACTTTAACCACAGCCCTGGAGGTCTTCAACGAGCATGATCTGCAAGCCAGTGAGCACGTGATGGATGTGGTGGAGGTCATCCACTGCCTGACCGCCTTATATGAGCGGCTTGAGGAGGAAAGAGGCATCCTGGTCAATGTGCCACTCTGTGTGGACATGACCCTCAACTGGCTCCTCAATGTTTTTGATAGGTAAGGCCTTTTAACTCTGGAAGCCTCCAGGATAAAAGTCAATGGGATGGGCTCAGCGCCTATAGCTCAAGCGGTTAAGGTGCCAGCCACATAGACCAGAGCTGGAGGGTTCAAATCCAGCCCAGGCCCGCCAAACAACAATGATGGCTGCAACCAAAAAATAGCCAGGCATTGTGGGGCACCTGTAGTTCCAGCTACTTGGGAGGCAGAGGCAGGAGAATCGCTTGAACCCAGGAGTTGGAGGTTGCTGTGAGCTGTGATGCCACAGCACTCTACCCAGGGCGACAGCTTGAGGCTCTGTCTCAAAAGAATAAAAAAGTCAATGGGATGTCTTGAGTGGGAATGGTGGAAAGAGGTTGCTGCCATGGGGGACTTGGACCCAGCTCAGCTTGGGGCATGGTTGGCACAGGGATGGGCTGGGATCAACTCTGTAATGGAAGTGACTGCCAAAATGTTAACCCTTTATATATATTCATATTCTAAGTCTCTTCTTTTAAACCTAGTGGTCGCAGCGGAAAGATGCGGGCATTGTCCTTTAAGACTGGCATTGCATGCCTGTGTGGCACAGAAGTGAAGGAAAAACTTCAGTGTGAGTACAACCCCAAAGTCTAAAGTGGTGTTGAGTGGAGGTAGAGGTCTTGTAGGGAGAAAGAAGAGGGTAAGATAAGCCAGTGGTAGGTCTTATGACTCAGTAGGGGGCTGGTTGGGCTACCTTGTGACACTGTTTGGTCCAGGCTATTGCAAAGAACACATGATAGCCAAAAGCTAGCGACACTGGAATGACTGCTAATGTCATTCCAAGGGGCTTGGTTTCTTCTGATCTGATGTAAGTACTTAGCCAGGATCGACATTGGTGTCCTGGGGTACCCAGAGCCCTGACTTTCTAGTGTATTTCCCTGAAGCATTCCAGGCTTAGCCTTCCCCCAGTCTGAAGCTATGTCACACATTCCCCTAGAGACTTTTTGTGTCATTACATGGGCAGTGTGCAATAATCCCTGTTATCTGGAAGGTGGACAGTATATACTTCTGTAGTTTTTCACCTCTCTGGTTTATAGTACCTTTGCTTTCCCCTCTATCCTCCATCTTGTGTTCAGCATTTTGAATGTTTCAGCAGCAGCATCATTAGTTGTTGAGTCCTAACATGTATAGACCACTTTGCTAAATGGGGTGAATGTTAGGTTAAATTAGACACAGTCCCTGCTTCAAGTGGTTTATAGTTCAGAGGAGGAGACAGAAGTACACAGGAAGCATTGTTCGGAAAGTACCAATGAGAATAATCCAAAATGGCAAAGGATATATGCTATATCAGATCACAGAGGAGAGACAGATGATGGTGGTCTGGGGAAACTTTACAGAGAAGGGAACTTTCCCAAGCTTATTCATGGCTGTGATATTATTTATTTCTCCCAACATTCCTTTGAGATGAGATGAATAGCGCTTTGAATTAGCTCTTTTTGGATTATCCAATGCCAGTGTTTCCTTCCATTTATGTGAACAGTTGAAAGATGACTGAATTGTCAGACCATATGAGCTATAGGAGAGGGTACAGCAGCTCAACCGTGACTCATGTTCAGGCACCCTGAGCCCACACCCCCTCATCTTGCTTCTCGAGGAATCTTTTTTCCCACAAGTGTCATATCTGCGTCTGGCGCTGCTCTTACACACAGCTCTCTGTCTCTCTGTTTTCTCTCTCCCTCTCTTCCTGATGCTCTCTTTTTGTCTCTGTCTTTTTTTCTCTCTGAACAAAAAGAATGCTCTTTCTAAAACTCCTGGGCTCCTAGAGGGTCAGGGATGGATCTCCAAGTATTCTAGGTTCAAAAGACATTAACTCAGTCTGTGTGCTCTTTCCCTGTCTGTTCTGCCCTTTCTCCTCATGCCATTTTCTGGCCATTCCTGCACTGGGGTGGCCATTCTTGATGGTGGGGCCAGCAGACCTCTTCAGTCAAGTGGCCAACTCAGGCAGCCAGTGTGACCAGCGCCACCTTGGTGTCCTGCTTCATGAGGCTATTCAGGTGCCCCGTCAGCTGGGTGAAGTAGCAGCCTTTGGGGGCAGCAACGTGGAGCCCAGTGTTCGTAGTTGCTTCCGTTTTGTGAGTATGGAACTGAGGAGGGAAGGAAGGAGAGAAGGGGAGACAGGAGGGATGGAAGGAGGACTAAGTGCTAAGCTTTTGATCTGAAGTACTGAGATGTAAGGGAGTTTGTTGGGACAGGACAAAAGGGCAGAAGGTTCTCTAGGTTCTAGGGTCAGAGTCCTATTGGGGAGAGTGGCAGCTCAGCAAGGGCGGGACAGAAAAATAGGCCAACCCAGGCCCTGCTGGTTCCCCTGCTCCTCTGAGGGCTGTCATTCTACAGACAAGACACTTGGGCATCAATCATTCCCATTGGGCTTCTTGTTTTCCTAGAGCACTGGGAAGCCAGTCATTGAAGCTTCCCAGTTCCTGGAGTGGGTCAACTTGGAGCCCCAGTCCATGGTGTGGCTGGCTGTTTTGCATCGGGTCACCATTGCTGAGCAAGTGAAGCATCAGACTAAGTGCTCTATCTGTAGGCAGTGCCCCATCAAGGGATTCAGGTAAGGAAAACAATACCTGTTAGGTTGAAAATAAATGTGTCATGTGACATACAAATCAGATATTACAAAACAATGCATGACATACTTATTATATAATTACAGTTAATCTATTATGTGTTATATGTTGTTGTAATCCTTTCATCGAAGGATGTTTAATTTTTTTAAAAAATGGCAATGAAGTTTTTTTATTTTAGTTGTATTATGAAGTGTTACAGACCTACAGAAAACGTATAGAGGACACTATAAAGATCGCTATGTACCAAATAGTGTGCTGCAAATGTTTCAAAACCTACTCTCAAGGTACCCCCTTAATATTTTGGAAAACAAAAAAAACACAAAAATACAGTATGTCAAATACTCCCTTTTCTTTGGCATATAATAAAAGCAATGTAGAGAAAAAAAATCCATACTGTTTAGAAAGAAAAAAGGAAATCTGATTTGTAATATTTGCTAGTTTCTGTGACATAAACTCCCACTGTGGCTAATGTCAGGCTACCTACAGTAAGTCTCTGAGCAGAGTCGAGAGGAAATGCTCAGTTGTACATCATTTATAGTATTATATTTCCACCATGCACATACAGTTGATGTAAATAACCTCAAGAGGCCAGGCACGATGGCTCACTCCTGTAATCCCAGCACTTCGGGAGGCTAAGGCCAGAGAATCACGTGAGCACAGGGATTGGAAGTTGCAGTGAGCTATGATCATAACACTGCACTGCTGCTTGGGTGACAGAGTGAGACCCTGTCTCAAAATTAGATTGATAGATATATAGATAGATAGATAACCCCAAGAGCACAGATAATAGTAAAGTAATTAGGAAGTGATGAGTTTTGAGTATTTTTTTCCTTTTTTTAAATTTCAGATTAATATGAGGGTACTGACGATCAGGTTATATATATATATATATTTTTTTTTTTTTTTTGAGACAGAGTTTTACTTTGTCGCTCTCGGTAGAGTGAAGTGACATCACAGCTCACAGCAATCTCCAACTCTTGGGCTTAAGTGATTCTTTTGCTTCAGCCTCCCGAGTAGCTGGGACCACAGGCGCCCACTACAACGCCCAGCTTTTTTTGTTGTTGTTGCAGTTGTCATTGCTGTTTTAGCTGGCTGGGGCTGGGTACGAGCCCACCACCCTCGGTATATGGGGCCGGCGCCCTACTCACTGAGCCATAGGTGCCTCCCATGATTAGGTTATATTGTTTGCATTTATTAGGTAAAGTCCAAGTTGTAGTTGTGCCCCTCACTTAAAAGTTGCCTTGTACCATGACATTGTGCCTGTTAGGTGAGAACACACCGAGTATTTCTTACCTTTTTAAAAATCATTTATTTAATTGTGAGTTTATGTAGTTTAATTTTTAGTAATGGCTGTATTTAACAACCAGCTTAGAAAACCCCTGAAATTTTAAGCCAACCCTTGTGAGCTGGTATGACTTGGCCTCAGCATACCACAGTATATACCCACAAAAAAGCTTACAGAAATAAAATATTATTGTGATACATTTGAGGTTTCTGTTACTTCCCCTCTTTCCACCAACAAAGGTAACCATTATCCTAAATTTGGCTTTAATCATAAAATGCTCAACTTTTTGACTTTTTAAACCGCTAACACTCAACTCTTTCTTTCTTTTTTTTTTTTTTTTTTTTGGCCGAAGCCAGGTTTGACTCCACCACCGGTATATGGGGCTGGCGCCCTACTCCTTTGAGCCACAGGCACCACCCCTACTCAACTCTTTCTTACAACCACTCTGCTTTTTATAAAATGTGGAATGTGGGCAGCACTTGTGGCTCCGTGAGTAGGGCGCCTGCCCTATATACTGAGGGTGGTGGGTCCAAACCCAGCCCCGGCCAAACTGCAACAACAACAACAAAATAGCCGGGCATTGTGGCAGGCACCTGTTGTCCAACTACTCGGGAGGCTGAGGCAAGAGAATTGCCTAAGCCAAAGAGCTGGAGGTTGCTGTGAGCTGTGACACTACAGCACTCTACTGAGGGTGACAAAGTGAGACTCTGTCTCTAAAATAAAAAAATGTGGAATGTAATTTGCCCAAGTTCAGACAGCTAGTTAGTGGTAGAACCCGTCTCTAAAAATAGCTGGGCATTGTGGCAGGCACCTGTAGTCCCAGCTACTCAGGAGGCTGAAGCAAGAGGATCACTTGAGCCCAAGAGTTTGAGGTTGCTGTGAGCTAGGACGCCACAGCTCTTTACTGAGGGTGACATAGTGAAACTCTGTCTCAAAAAAAAGAAAGAAAGAAATAACTTCTGGCCAACTTATATGAGGCTTGTAGAATAAACTGACTTTGTCCTTAAAGTGTAACTTCCAAGGTAGGTAGTGATACCTGGGAGCCTAGACTTGATATAATGAGATCTTTACTTTTGCTCCTCCCCACCACCTTTAAACAAAGATGGTAAGATAATGCTATTTCCCATGCTTCCTCAGAACCTGGGCTTGTGATTTCATGGTGATTTATGATCTGTAGAATAAGGCCGTTTATCTACTGAGGACTCAGCCACTGCTATGTATAGGACATTGGGCATGTTATGGCTCCATGCCTCACTCCCTTCTAATGTGTGTGTATATTTTGATGTTTGGGGAACAGTGGGGAGGTATGGTAGCACACTGGATTCTCTTCCCTACCATGTCTCCTCTCTCCAAGGTACCGGAGTCTGAAACAATTTAATGTCGACATCTGCCAGACCTGCTTCTTAACAGGCAGGGCTAGCAAAGGCAACAAGCTGTACTACCCCATCATGGAGTATTACACACCGGTATGGAGGCCCGGGCTAGGTGGAGGGGTGGGCAACTCTCAGATACTAGACCTACATCTACTTTGTCCAGCATTGGCTCAATGTATTCGGCTGTCCTATGGGGAACGTTCTCCAAACAGCCCTGGTGATTCACTGGTATAAGGGATTCTTCTAGCATAGCTGCTGCCTCACTACCGACAGGGATTGGATGCAGCTGGCCTAGGACAGTCTCAGCTCTTTAAAGCGCACTCACTATTTTACTGCAGATTAAAGTCTCAGGAAAAAAACACAGAGGGCAAGACAGTTCCAGGTGACTCACCTTCCATTGCTCACTTGAGTTTTTCTTGCCTAGGTTCCTGTACTGCTCCTCTACTGGGTTACTTGGTCTTTTCCAATTACTTTGTCAATGTTTTCATCCCTTCTACTCAATACCAAACTTCATGCTCAAATCAATCCCTTGTGGGTAAAAAGTATGTTCTTTAATGGGCCCCAAACTCCAGTTGGTTTTCCCTGGCAGCCATGCCCTTCGTAGACCAGGGCATCAGCATCCCACGATCAGCATCCCTGAACTGCAGCTACAGATTTGCTCCTGTGCTGTGTTCAAGACCCAGAGCTGTATGCCTAGCTTCCTGAGCTGTCTCTGCTCCCTACATGTCTCTATCCCTTTCTGTCCCCACATATTCTCCCAAAGCCCCAAGAATATTCCCAGCTTTTCCCTTCACTCTTTCCTCCACCTTCCATCACATATTTTAGCCCATTTTCCCATAATCCATCTTTCCAAGACGTCACCTCTTCAAATTCTTTTGTCACAGAATTATGTGACCTAGTGGGAACAGGGACAATGCCCTTTACTTTTCATTTATTATCATGTTAGGGAAAATATAAGAAGAGTTATATATGGAAAAGTGGCTGGAGGTAGTTGACTGATAACCTTATACCTCCTGTTTATCCTCTATATCCTTAGAAGTTACAGAAAAGCTATTTTACAAATTTAACAAGCATGGGGCAGTGCCTGTGGCTCAGTGCGTAAGGCGCTGGCCCCATATACCGAGGGTGGCGGGTTTGAACCCGGCCCTGGCCAAACTGCAACAAAAAAATAGCCAGGCATTGTGGTGGGCGCTTGTAGTCCCAGCTACTCGGGAGCTAATCGCCTAAGCCCTTTGTCTACCAAGGGTGACAAAATGAGACTCTGTCTCTAAAAAAAAATAAAATAAAATAACAAACATTGTAAAAGAATCAGATTGTAAAGAAGTTTTTAAAGTATAGAAGAAAAGTTCCCCTCCTCACCCTGTTCCACACCTGTCCAGTTACTTCTCAGAGGCAACCAGTGTTCACATTTTGGCACATAGCCTTCCACATCTTTATCAAGCAGCAGGTGTGGTAGGCATGAGCAAGGGTGGATTCCTTGTCATGCTTCTGCACTAGGGGAGGAGCCACACCTGCATCTGGAAGCCATTAGGGTGAGTCCTTCTGCTCTGTCTCTCTCCCTCCCCACCAGACCACATCCAGTGAGAACATGAGGGATTTTGCCACAACCTTAAAGAACAAATTTCGTTCAAAGCATTATTTCAGCAAGCACCCTCAGCGAGGTTATCTGCCTGTGCAATCAGTGCTGGAGGCTGATTACAGCGAGATGTGAGTACCAGTGGCTGAGCAGGGGCTGCGGGCAGCCTCACTGAACCTGATTGTGTGTTGTCAAGGGGCTGAGTGCCAGGTGGGCTAGGGGAGTGTTCCAGGGTAAATCCTACTAGTGACTGGGCAGTTCGGCTTGGGCCTGACCTGGATTCTGGCTTGAGGAATAGACTGGCATCCAGCCTGTGTATCCTGTTCTATGAGCTCTTACTCATCTCCATAATGTGTGTGGTGGGGAGGGGAGAAAACAGGCTGCCCAGCTGACCAGCTGCCCGGTCTCTGGTCTTCTGAGTCTTTGCTGCTTTCTTCTAGGCCGGCTTCTTCCCCAATGTTGCCACATGCTGACACACACTCCCGCATTGAGCATTTTGCCAGCAGGTACCACCAGGTTTACGGGAGGTGGAGGTGGGGAGGTGTGGGGTTTGTAGGAAGTTCAAGTGGAAGGGGTTTTGAGTTGCAGCAAGGAGAATGGAATCAGGGCCAGGAGATGTGCATAGTAGAGTATTCAGCAGCCAATGAGCTCTAACACTTAGGGGTAGTTAAGGCAGCTTCCAAAGCCAATGGTCCTGTTGTGGGATAAGAATCCCTGTGGTGAAAGCACCCACACACACACACTTCCTGTTTTCCCTCCTGTTTCTGCTCTTTCTTCTTAGGCTTGCTGAGATGGAAAGTCAAAATTGTTCCTTTTTTAATGACAGCCTTTCCCCAGATGACAGCATGTAAGTTTCCACAGCTGCTTATTTTCCAGAAATAGCTCTCCTTGGGATCCATCTGCCACCATTTAGGATGGATGCATTCTCCAGGGCATGGGAAGCATGCAGGGTGGTTAGGGTCCTTGGCTCCCAGCTTTCCTTCCTGTTTTCTGGACAAAGTATTTAATAAAAAAAGCCATTTTCCCTCTTTCAATCAACTGAGGTAGAGAATGAATGATGTACTAATCTCCCTACTATCTGCCCAGGTGTCTTCCTGTTGCAATGTTATATCCTTTACACCAACCCCAGAAGACATCAGGGACCTAACTAAAATATAGCCAAAGGGATTCCCTGCATGTCTGGGAAGGTCCCCCTCTTGCTCAGAGGGCCTAGGTCACAGGGGTCCTCAAACTACGGCCCGCGGGCCACATGAGGTGGTGTGATTGTATTTGTTCCCATTTTGTTTTTTTTACTTCAAAATAAGATATGTGCAGTGTGCATAGGAATTTGTTCATAGTTTGTTTGTTTTTTTAACTATAGTCTGGCCCTCCAATGGTCTGAGAGACAGTGAACTGGCCCCCTGTTTAAAAAGTTTGAGGACCCCTGGTAGGAACTGCTGGCTACATGGATCAATCTGGTCCTGACTGGGACTCAGATCCCTCTGGGGGACGAGGAAACAAAGAAGGGCAGACTGGTGAAATAGCACAGAAACGGAGGTCATTTTCTCATTGTTGCCCAGGGAGTTAATAAGCAGAATCCAGAAACCCCAGCATCCCGAAAACACAATCTCCTGGTGACCCCAACCACAGCCTCTGCCATCTTTGAACATTTTCATCCCTCTCAGGCCTGAATATATGGCCTTCCCTCTTGACGTGACTTAGAAGTAAATCCTCCAGCATGCATCTCCTGGGGCCCAGGCTTGGAGCCGAGAACCCATATCCAGATCTGTTTTTCTGTTCAACACATGACTACCTCCTTTCTTCTCCCCAAACCCATGCAGAGATGAGGACCAGTACCTGCTGCGGCACTCCAGCCCCATCACAGACCGGGAGCTGGCCTTTGGGCAGCAGGCTCCATGCAGCGTGGCCACAGAAAGCAAGGGGGACCTAGAGAAGATCTTGGCCCACTTGGAAGATGAGAACCGGTGGGTGTGATGATGGTACAAATCTCTGTGGGTTCTCAAGGCAGACAGCTTGTATTTAAGTCCTGGCACTTCTGTATCCTAACTGTGTGAATTATTTTCTGTGATCCTCTATTTCCTCGTCTTTAAAATAGTGATGATGCACCTGTAATCCTAGCACTCTGGGAGGCGAAGATGGGTGGATTGCCTGAGCTCACACATTCAAGACCAGCCTGAGCAAAAGCGAGACCCCCATCTCTACTAAAAATTGAAAATCTGAGGCAAGAGGATCATTTAAGCCCGCGAGTTGGAGGTTGCTGTGGGCTATGACACCACGGCACTCTATTCAGGGTGACAGCTTGAGACTCTGTCTCAAAAAATAAAAAAAAAATAAATAAAAAGATAAAATAGGGATGATGATAATTGAACCTACTTCCTAGGGTCACTTGTGAAAACTAAATGAGATCAGGCATATAATGTATTATTTCAGTGCCTGGCTTATAATAAGGGCTCAATAAATGTTAGCTATTATAAGAATTGTTTGGATCTTTTAAATTAAATCCCTATTTTTCCACATTAGATGAAAGTAGAGAGAATAACAGCACAGAGAATATAGAAGAGAATAAGACATGTCCCTGCCCTCAGAGAACTTTTACTGTTAGAAGTGGAAAGAGATCGGGCAGTGCCTGTGGCTCAAAGGAGTAGGACACCGGCCCCATATGCTGGAGGTGGCAGGTTCAAACTCAGCCCCAGCCAAAAAAAAACTGCAAAAAAAAAAAAAAAAGTGGAAAGAGATGCTTATCATCTAGTGGAAATATCCCAGAGGACCATGACATTACACAGAGCATCTCAGGACTTGAAGAAGGAGGGTGAAGATTACAGGGATGTCATGAATCTCCATAAAGTAGGAATGGTAGCAGGGTGGCACCTGTGGCTCAGTGGATAGGACACCGGGCCCATATACAGAGGGTGGCAGGTTCGAACCTGGCCCTGGCCAAACTGCAACAACAACAACAATAAATAGCCAGGCGTTGTGGTGGGCACTTGTAGTCCCAGCTATTCGGGAGGCTAAGGCAAGAGAATCTCCTAAGCCCAGGAGTTGGAGGTTGCTGTGAGCTGTGATGCGCCACGGTACTCTACCGAGAGTAATAAAATGAGATTCTGTCTCTAAAAAAGAAAAAAAAAAAAGTGTGGAGGGCAGACCAGGGCCAGCCTATGACCAGTCCAGGACAAGATAGATGCAGATGCAAACTAGGCTCTTAGAAACTAAGGCATTGTTAACCATTGTGATGAAAATGTGTCAAATGGTCTATGAAGCGAGTGTATGATGCCCCATGATCACATCAATGTATACAGTTATGATTTAATAAAAAAAAAGAAACTATTACAGCAGCATGACATTCAAGCACAGAATTAGTGACCTCATGTCATTGAAAATGGACCAGTTGGAATGTTGTTGGCCTTTTGTGTCGAATTGTGCATGACATGAACTGTGTGCTAGTCATGTGCATGAGGATCACATATTGGTCCACAAAGGAGTGAAGAAAACCCTGGTTTTTCACTATGAATATTTTGAGAAACACAGCCTTAGAGCAGCAGTGGGCAGGCCCTGGGACACATTGGGCAACTCTGTTCTGTTGAAGAAGAAAGTGATATCCCCTGAGGTAGTCCATCTCTTTGGAATCTATTTCCTTAATGACCCAAAATGGATGTTCAAAGTGGCCCAAAGAGAAGGGTTATAGAGAAAACACACAAGGCAGGTGGTCTCTTGTTTATGTTACATCTTTCCCTGGGATCTAAAACTCTAAAAATGGACTAGGTGAGTCAGTAGCCCTAAGGCCCCATTTATTTGCAGACTGTGTTTCTGCCTGAGTTTAAGGTCAGAATTAATCCCCACAGCAGCGCATCAAAGCCCTAAGACATTTCTTATGTGAAATGTCAGCTCTCCCTGCTCTGAGGTCTCAGGATGGCAGAGTAAATGACATATGTGCTGGACAGGAAGTAGATATAGCCACTCAAGCAAGAGTGTGCTGGGGATGGCGTGGGGTGAGAGAGTACACCTAGGCCCAGGAGGACATCTGGTACCTGGACAATCAGCACCCTGTTGGGCTCATACAGGCCTTGGCTTCTCTGTCCTTGGTAGGATTCTCCAGGGAGAGCTGAGGCGCCTGAAGTGGCAGCATGAGGAGGCTGCTGAGGCACCTACCCTGGCTGAGGGCTCCACCGAGGTAGCAGCAGACCAGCACAATGAGGAGCTTCTGGCTGAGGCCCGGATCCTTCGGCAGCACAAGAGCCGCCTGGAGACACGCATGCAGATCCTTGAAGACCACAATAAGCAGTTAGAGTCCCAGCTGCAGCGCCTGAGGGAGCTGCTCCTACAGGTGAGGCTGGAGACAGGGAAAGGACCAGGGCAGCCACTAAGGGCAGGGGAAGGCTAGGGAGTTGGGGAGTGCAGTCAAGAGAATGCAGGAAAGAAATCCTTGGCAGTGGCTTTCAGGGGACTTCCTGAAAAGAACTGGGCCTGTAGTTGGGGTAGGCAGGGAAAAAAAAGGGGCTGGTATGGTCACATCACTGACCGACTATCTTCCACCTAGCTTCCATGCCACCCTTATATGTCATTCTCAAGCTACTGCGGGTTCTGGGGCAGAGTAGACTTCTGAGGGCTCATTTCTTCCCAACCCATTGGAATCCAATACTGAAAGAACTAAATTCAAAAATCATCCAAAATGTTGATTTTGCTATTGTGGTATTTACTAGAAAGAAGCAAGTCTGGACATGTTTGGCAAAAGATAACTTTTTGCTTATAGAGGTCTCTTGTTACTTTCTGTCCGTTTCATCTTTGAGAAGTAGTGTGTATACTGTAGTGTAGCTGGAGTCAGATAGCTCTGGGTTTGAATGTGGTTCTGCAAATTAGTTTGAATGTGGTTCTGCAAATTAGTGGCTACAGCGCATTAGGACTGTTACTTTACATCTCTATGCTCCCAGTTTCCTCATCTGTAAAGCAGGGATAATAATAGTACCAACTTCATAAAATTGAGGTGAACATAAAATGAGATAATGAATTCATAGAATTTAGCACAAGACCATGAATATAGTACACACTTCATAAATGGTACTTGTTATTGTCATTATATGTATCAGGCAATACCACCTGTCCCCCGTCCCCTCACCACCTCTTCCCCAGATCCTCCAAGGCATGGACTCTAAGTGGATTCCTGGAGCTTTCTAACCATATGCTATTATGTCATGATCTAAGGATCAGGTATACAACTCTACATTTCTACAGAAAATTGCATTTTAAATAGCTTAATCATAGCTGAAATGACAGCAGAGGACCTTTAGGTGCGATGCCATTCTTATAAAAACTGAGAGCCTTTGATACATGTTGTTGAAGAAGAAAATTAATCAGTAATGGGATATTCAAACGTTTTCTAAAAGAGGATGCCACTGTTTGGGCCATTACCAAAAGCTTCTTAAAGTCCAAGGGCAAAGGGATGTGTATGGAGTTCCTAAGTTCCCTTCTAAGCTCAGGAATCTGTCAAGATAAGGTCAGGAAGGCAAAGCCACTTCAATCATGCCTTACTTCTTGCTAGCCACCCACCGAATCAGATGGAAATGGCTCTGCAGGCTCGTCCCTAGCTTCCTCTCCACAGCAGTCAGAAGGCAGTCACCCTCGGGAGAAGGGAGAGACTACCCCAGACACAGAGGCTGCAGGTGAGTTTCCTTGGCTCTTTTCAGCTCCTTCTTGTGTGGCTTTGTCCTGCCCAAGGTTTTGCTAGTGCTGCCATGGGTTTCCCATGGCTTTGAGCTTAGAGTCAGATGATCAGTTTATTGACTGATTCATTCATATGCTTATTCTACAAATGTATATCAAGCACCCTCATGTACTAGGCATTGTGCTGGGAAGACATAAGCACTGCTGGTGGGTCTGCCCTTCAGCTGGTAGTATCCTACCTGGCCCCTAGGCCTCATAAAGGAGTCTCTAGTTCTCTTCCCAATCTCTTTTCCAACTCAGATGATGTGGGATCAAAGAGCCAGGATGTCAGCCTGTGCTTGGAGGACATCATGGAGAAGCTCCGCCATGCCTTCCCCAGTGTGCGAAGTTCTGATGTGACGGCCAACACCCTGCTGGCCTCTTGATGAGCGAGATCCCCATCCTATAGTCCATAGTCCTCTCCTGGTTCTGGTCAAAGCCTTCCCTCAGACTTCACCCAACCTTTTTGTCCCCACTGGCCCCATGTTCCTCAAGCAGAGTTATTTGGGCTCTGGGCAGCAGCAGGGATCTGGTGGTATGTGAGGGGTATGTGTTTGGGAGGGGGGTGGTGGGGGAAGGGGAGGCATGATTCCTCTAACTCTAAAATGTTCCCTTTAATCCTCAAGTTTGAGACCACTCCTTTAAGTACGCTTCTTTTACAACCCAGGCAAACAGCACTTAGCCATTCAGATGGAGAGCAGAGAAGCTCTCTTGCCGAGCTAAGTAGTGCCATTGGCCCCTTTACCTTCTCCATGGAATTACGGAGAGGGAGATGCCTAATGGCCCCAGGATTCCAGCATTATGAATCCACAGGCATTAGCCCTACTCTCTGGGCCAACTCAGGGAGGCAAAAGGGTATCCCTGAGACACCCCACTCCAGAGTCAGCCCGGAAAAAGTCTGGGCAGTATGGTCCTATTACTTCAGCTCCAGGGCAGATCTTTAGCCATCCAATGTTACCTAGATGTTTCCTCCTTGAATATCTTTAATCCTTCTGCCTCACTACCTGGTAGACCTTTCTCAATGGGCAATAGTTCATTTTGGTTCCTTCTCCCACCTTATATTTAGAAACATTAAAGAAATTCTTATACGGCTTTAGATTTTTTGCCCCTACCCCAATCCTCCTATTTCCTGAAGGCCTCGGCATCCTCAGAGACCTGCTGCATTGCTCTGGAAACACAGCTGCAGCCACCTTTTGTTCCTCTGAGTTTGCCCTTACAGATCCCCCGATGAGTGGCAGCTTGCTCAGGCGTTTTTTT
Organism: Nycticebus coucang; assembly: GCF_027406575.1. NCBI lineage: Eukaryota > Metazoa > Chordata > Mammalia > Primates > Lorisidae > Nycticebus > Nycticebus coucang. The sequence continues at coordinate 111,654,646 of NC_069804.1, forward strand.
TTTTTTTTTTTGTTTGTTTGTTTTTTGAGACAGAGTTTCACTTTGTTGCCCTCTGTAGAGTGCTATACTGTCACCGCTCACAGCAACCTTCAGCTCTTGGGCTTAGGCGATTCTCTTGCCTCAGCCTCCCGAGTAGCTGGGACTACAGGTGCCCGCCACAATGCCTGGCTATTTTTTTGTTGTTGTTGCGGTTTGGCCGGGGCCAGGTTCAAACCCGCCACCCTTGGTATATGGGGCCAGGGCCCTACTCACTGAGCCCCAGGCGCCGCCCCAGTGGAGGTTCTTGTTCTCCTTAGGTTAGGAAGGAGAAGCTACCCTCTAGCCTGAAGGAGTAGGACTCCCTATCACTTTTTCAGGCTGCGACCCTTCTAGATCTTAGGCTTAATCGGGTGAGGTGGCTAATTGCCCCCAGATAATCATAAGTCATTTGCAACAGACCACCTTAAGTAGTAGCCCCTCCCTAGGGGCCACTGACCATGAATCAGAAAGAGGGTCACTTTCCACCCAGACAACAGCAAGGCCTTCCTGTGCATAAAACTGTTCTTTCTAACTGTGGAAAATGAACCCAATCCTCACACTGAACTAATTCTTCCTAGGCAACATATACTATCATCCCTTTACCTAAAAACTATTCAGAACAGGTAATGGGGGATGAGAGAGTGGGCTTTGAATAGATTCAGAGCCCACTTAGGCAGCTTTCTACCAAGAGGAGCTTTATAACCTGGAGCTCTACAGTCAACTTAGTTTGCCTAAGTTTATATACATACATATCTATTCTACATATCTACTGTACATCAGCGCTCTCCTGGCCTCACTCACATATTAAATTCTAATACCTCTTGAAGAATTAATGTTCTGCCTTGCTCTTTGTTAGTCCCAGCCTCTTGTTGGAAAGATAGATGCATACTGGCTGCTCCTTTAGGATGTCTCTCTCCATTGATGTTTGGGGTGGGCTGACCTCAAGACCAAAGCAGCAGAAGTCTGTGGCCACAGAGGGAAGAGTCACTTTGTTCTCTTCACTCATTCCAAATCTTTTCCCCTTGAGACCTGGGCCTTAGATGAATTTTCCTGGGTTCCCTTAAACAATGATTCAGGTGCCAAAATAGAGCAAATGCAAGCTCTGCCCACCCCATGCAGAGACAGAAGTAACAAATATGCCGTTATTAGCTTCTTCCAGGCTAAGACACAGAGTACATTCTTAGGACCCTTCCAGTTTAAGATCTGGCTCAAGGCTTTTTAAAGAAATCTCCACCAACATCAGGGGAGAGTGAAACAGTTTGGGTGTTGTGTTATAATCAAGCCATGAGTTAGCCAGTGGGTCGAACTACTGGGAACCTAGATTGATCTGCTGCTGGGGAGGTAGAACAGTGGCTTGGGTCCGGAGGTTTAGGGTTGCCTCCTCCCCCTACTCTAAGCCACAGGTCTGGGATGTCAGACTTCATATCGCAACATCTACTCTAGTGTTCATGAGGTCTCTGAGTGGGATAACTGGGTATCTGGATAGATGGTGAGCAAGTGGTAAGTAGGTATCAGTCAACATGAGGGCCTAAATTGTAAGTAGGAATGTGGGACAGAGGGCTCAGGGACTTTGAGGCATATGCCTATGTGAGCCTTAGGAAGGCAGATATTATGGAACCCTCTCTTACCAGAAAAGCCCTGGCAAGTCCTGTTACCCCCACCCCACCTAAGAGCTCTTGGGCTGCTGAGAACCTGTGGCAATTGCCGTGGTCCAGGCATGGTAGATCTCGTTATGTAGTATCCGTGTTGTAGGTGGACTGAAGCAGCAGGTCAAGAGTTGAATTCTCACTAAGGGAGTCACTGATACTTTGTGATTCTGTGTTTACCTTAATGACCTGATGTGAGTGTATCACTCAGGGGTCCAGTGACAGTTACTGAAGCATGTATGGGCAGCGTGCCCACAGTGAAGTAAACGGATCCTTGGGCACTGTGAATCTGGATTGGGGTTGGGTTTACTGAATATATTTACTGTATATTTTTAGGCATCTGTTGTGTATCATGTTACCTGAAAGCATTGTGCTTGGTGCTGTGTAGTTCTGGCCCTGCACTGGAAGAGTGATGAAGGGAGTTGCTCAGTTGGTAGCCTAAGGGAAACCTATGACTATAGAATTAGCATCAGTGATAAGGAATGTGTTTGCTGAGGTTGTTGTCAAATAGTATCAGGGAACAGTTAGGACTGACAGGCAATTTATTCTCAACAGAATTTGATAAAGGCTAAAAGAGGATAGCTTTGCTTCCACCTAAAGCAGAGTGGATTCACATTGATTGGGGATTGTTAGGGAAGGTTGACTGGCTGGAGCACACTGGGCTGGGATATGGTTTCCTAGGGGAACCCCCCAAGAGGTCATATGCCGTTCCCTCCACTTTGGAAAGGCTAGAATCAAAGGCTCTCAAGTACCTATTTTCTTCAAGGCCCAAAGCTGAGAAATACTTCCCTACAGAGAAGCCTGTTTTAGTTTCTGGTGCTCCAGGAACTGGGCTAGCAAGTCACAGTAATGATAAACCCTAAGGCCAGGAAGAGGCCAATTCTGGGAGATGTTTTCCCTCCAGAATCATTTTAAGGAATGCCCGTGCTGCCAGGGGTGTGTTTGGAGTTTGGGCTCCATATCCAGTGTAGGGCTAGAACATTCTTTGAACTCACGTTCTCAATGGCAGAGTCATAACCTCACCTCTGGGACTATTTCAGGCCAAGGATCCCATCCAGTTTCTCTTGACATAAGGGACAGGGACAGATAACCAAGAAAATAGCTGCCCTTACACAAATGGTTAGTTCTAGGAGAGAAACTGGAGGTCCTGTCCTCGGGCTGTGGAGACATAGCTCCTCAGTTAGGCAGCTCCCGTGGGAACAAAGGAATTCTTCAGCTGTGTCTCACTTTTTTAACACCAATGGCTGTGGGAGAGGGAAAGGCTCAAGGCTCAGCTCCCAGCTTCCATCTCCTCCCACAGCTGCCATATTTGAGAAGGGACCTGCTGAATGTCTTTGCTGTCCCCTGGGCATTATTGAGGCCAGACTGAAGTCTGTTATGCTGTTTGTAAGAACTAGTCAAAAGGATGAGAATTGGGGAAGGGATTCAGGGGAAGTGACAGGGTGGCAGCCAAGTCTAGAAAAGTTTGAGATTAAGAGGCAGGGTTGGAACAAATTGGTTAACTTTGATTGCCACTCACTGTGGTGCTTTTCACCTTTCCCTTGAATTCTGCTTTGAAAAGAATAAATTTGTATTTGTTTACTTTGGTTCCTCTGGTTATACTATCTGACTCTCTTATTTGGGGGGTGGAAAGAGAAGGTGGACCAAGAAGCTTCAGAAGCATTATAAAAAATAAGGCCACCAGGCTCAGTGCCTGTGCACGATGGTTACAGCACCAGCCACATACACTGAGGCTGGCAGGTTTGAACCTGGCCTGGCCCAGCTAAACAACAATGGCAACTGCAACAAAAAAATGGCCAGGCGTTGTGGTAGGTGCCTGTAGTCCGAGCTACTTGGGAGGCCGAGGCAAGAGAATCGCTTAAGCCCAAGAGTTTGAGGTTGCTGTGAGCTGTGATGCCACGGCCCTCTACCGAGGGTGACAAAGTGAAACTCTGTCTCAAAAAAAAAAAAAAACATAAGGCCACCAGATGAGTCTAACATCTATGGGAGAAAAACCAACACCCCCATTGGTCCCATCTGCTGCTTTTACCTGGACTGGTTGCCTCTCAAGCCTCCTACCCTTCCCCAAATTAGCTAATTATCACCTCATGGGATGGAGCTCAGCATAGCAATGGCTTCTAAATTCTATCCTCATCAATCTGAGGAATTTTTCACTAGTCTAAAGCAATGTAAGAAAAATCACGATAAAAGGGCGGCACCTGTGGCTCAGTGGGTATGGCGCCAGCCCCATATACCAAGGGTGGCAGGTTCGAGCCCTGCCCCAGCCAAACTGCAACAACAACAACAACAAAAATATCTGGGCCTTGTGGCAGGCGCCTGTAGTCCAAGCTATTCAGGAGGCTGAGGCAAGAGAATCGCCTAAGCCCAGGAGTTGGAGGTTGCTGTGAGCTGTGTGACACGACGGCACTCTACCTAGGGCGATAAAGTGAGACTCTGTCTCTACAAAAAACAAACAAAAAAAGAAAAATCGGATCGGGACAAAAAAAAAAAAAGAAAATTCAGGACAATGCAGTGGCAGTTTCCATAAAGTTACATTTATTTAATTTAAAATTTTTCCTTTATTCTGAGATTATTTAATTTAAAGATTTTTCCTTTATTCTGAGATTATGGCTATATACATTTTGGGCGTAAAAATGTCCCTGTGAATTGATGGTGATAGTTCTTTTTAAATGCCATTTTCTGGCAAAATAAAATCCTATATGTCCCTCTTCCCTGCCACCATTTTTTCTTTTCTCACCAAACTACAGCAGAACTGTGCAGTAGAAATATAACGCAAGCCACATATGTAATTTTAAATTTTATAGCAACCATATTAAAAAGTAAAACAGGTAGATTAATTTTTTTTTCAGGTAGATTAATTTTAATAATATACTTTTTTTTTTGAGATAGAGTCTGACTTTGTTGCCCTCATTAGAGTGCCAGTGGCGTCATAGCTCACAGCAATCTCAAACTCTTGGGCTCAAGCGATCCTTTTGCTTCAGCCTCCCAAGTAGCTGGGACCACAGGTGCCCGCCACAATGCCCAGCAAACTTTAGAGACAGAGTCTCGCTCTGGCTCAGGCTGGTCTTGAACCTGTGAGCTCAGGCAATCCACCTACCTCAGCCTCCCAGAGTGCTAGGATTGTAGGGGTGAGCAACCGCGCCTGGCCTTAATATACTTTTTAATCAAATATATCCCAAATATTATATTTTCAACATATAATCAGTATAAAATAATTATTAATGAGAGATTTTGTATTCTTTTTAAAAACTAAGTTCTTGGAATTGTTAAGCAAACTAACAAATTCAGCTGGTAATAAAACAAGAAATGTAGATAGCTCCAAACAGTTTGTTAATTATAGAGACAGAAGAAGCAAGATCAACAATGGTGTCAGTGCCTTCCTTCCTTGTCCCACAGGATAACACTGAAACAAAAAGGGCCAGATAGCACACAACATGAATGGTGGGACTTGATGGTGCTGAGTAACCAATGCCACACTGCACTGAGCAATTTTGTGGCCTGCATCTGTTTCTTCTGGGGGAGGGCAGTCAGGCAAAAAGCCCTAGAGCCTATACCTTACTGGAATGAGGGAGGCAAATGAGAAACTGCCTCATGGCAGCCTTCCTCCTCCCAAGATTGTCTATATTCCTGTGTTTTAGGAGGATCACAGGGCATTCTGTCAAGACCTGGGTCAACCTGCAGTTGAGCCTTGCCTGTGTGACCAATGGTTAGTAGAAGGTTGTCAGGATACTCACACAGAGCAGTTCCCCTACAGAAATATAGTGTATATTTTATACTTACAGTACATTTCAATTCAGGCTAGCCATATGTCAGGTGCTCAAAAGCCACACATGCTTGCCCTTGCTCCTTCCTGCTGTGTTGTCTTCTCTACCATCCTGCCTCTCAGCAAAGCTCTGGCTGCTCTCAAAGGCAGCATGATATATGCCCTCCTTACTGGCCTCAGTGTCTCCAACATGTCCCCATGGTAGTTTCTTTTTCTACCTCGGTCCTCTGTATTCCTTTATCTGGAAAAGCCTATCTTCTTTTCAAACTTTGCTGCTTCTCGTATCTTCTACCTCTGAGATGCAATTCCTTTCCCCCATTCTTTCTCCCCCCCTTTTTTTATGAGACAGAGTCTGGCTCTGTTGCACAGGCCGGAGTGCAGTAGCATGATCACAGCTCACTATAGCCTTGAACTCCTGGGTTCAAGTGATCCTCCTCCTGCTTTTTATTTTTTAATGTTTCTTTTTTACTTTTTGTAGACAGGGTATTTGTATGTTTCCAAGTCTGGTCTCCAAGCCTGGCCTGAAGTGATCCTGCCACCTCTATTCTGAAAGTCCTAGGATTGCAGATGTGAGCCATGCACTTGACCTCATTCTCCTTATTCTCATCTTTTAAGTTCTAGGTTTCTGAAATTAAAAAAAAAAAAAATCTCTTTTCTCTCATCTTGGGGTTTTCAAACTGTCTTCTAACTTGTCTCCTAATCTTGGCTTTACTTTGTTTTCTCTTAATAGGCCTATCTCCTATAGCCCTACTTCTTTCCTTCATTTTCCCCAGCATTCTCACTGTCCTCATTCCTTCTCCACATTCCTATGTGTACATATTAACCTCTTTTTTGCCCATGATTTAACTTTGACTTGGAATAGGAGCACTAAATGTGGTGCAGAGAACTTGGGAGTACATTTCCTAGAGCAGCACTAATTTTATCAGTAGGGACTAGACCTGTGGCTAGCTGGGCTACTTCAAGAAAACCCTCAGATGCCTCTTGGTGATAAGCATTATCACCCTTGATTTACAGATGAGGAAATAGAGGCTCTAAGAAGTATAGGGACTTTCCCAAGGTGACTTCCAACCTTGTGATTATTCCACTACAACTAAATCTCAATCTAAATATTGGAGCTGCCTTCTGTAAGTCCCTATTTAGCTCAATATAAACATTGGAGCTGAATTCTGTAATTCCTGATGCTATATGGTTAATATGAGGTGATTTCCTTAGTTCATTTGGAGTTATCCTAAGAATTGTTTGGAAGGATACCCAAGTACTGACAACATTTTCTGTCACTTTCCAATCAGAATGCTATGATCTGGCAGTGCCTGTAGCTCAGTGAGTGGGGCACCAGCCCCAAATACCGAGGGTGGCAGGTTCGAACCTGGCCCTGGCCAAACTGCAACAACAACAACAAAAATAACAACAGGCAGGTGCCTGTAGTCCCAGCTACTCGGGAGGCTGAGGCAAGAGAATTGCCTAAGCCCAAGGAGCTGGAGGTTGCTGTGAGCTGACACCATGGCACTCTACTGAGGGCAACAAAGTGAGACTCTATCTCAAAAAGAAAAAAAAATGCTATGATCTGAATGTGTCCCCCCAAAATTCATATGCTGAAAATAACGTGCAATGTGTTGGTATTGTGAGAGGGATTTAGGGAGGTGATTAGGTCAAGAGGGCTCTACCCTCTTGAATGGGATTAGTGCCCTCTTAAAACAGGCCTGAGAGGCCAGACGCAGTGGCTCACGCTATAACCCTAGCACTCTGGGAGGCCAAGGCGGGTGGATTGCCTGAGCTCACAGGTTCGAGACCAGCCTGAGCCAGACCGAGACCCCATCTCTAAAATAGTCAGGCGTTGTGGCTGGAGCCTGTAGTCCCAGCTACTTGGGAGGCTGAGGCAAGAGAATTACTTGAGCCCAGGAGTTTGAGGTTGCTGTGAGCTATGATTACACAGGCACTCTACCAAGGGCAACAAAGTGAGACTCTGTCTCATAAAAATAAAATAAAATAAAATAATTAAATAGGCCTGAGGGAATGTGTCCCTTCTGCCATGTGAAGAGGCAGAAAGAAAGTATGATCCTCAACGCAGACACAGCTACTGAATACCAAATCTCACCAGATACTGAATCTGCTGGCACCTTTATCTTGGACTTTCTAGAAATGTGAGCGATAAATTTGCATTGTTTATATTTTACCCAGTCTATGGTATTTTTGTTATAGCAGCTGAAATGGATGAAGACATACAGTTTATTATTTGTCTTTTTGTTTCCTTTTGATTATGAGTATACTTTATTATGGGAGTAGTTTAATAAAAAGCAATCTATTTAACAGGATTTATTTATTTTTATTGCTTAAGTATCATAAACCAGAAAATATTAATATGAAAGCTGAAAAAAACAAAACAAAATAATCTAGGGTTTTAAAGGAAGGCTTCATAGGCATTACAAGCATCTGTTTTTCCTAACCTTTTCTTATGGGGTTAGGATGAGGAGGCTCAGAATAAGGATAAGTGCTAAGAATTTCTTCATCTGTACTCTAACTGTTCCCTTAACTGTTGAATAACAACCAGCCCCACTCCTAAATACATAACAGAAGAAACATAAGCAGCAGCGAATCATCCCTGAGCAGGAAAGCAGCCCTATTACATGAACAGAGACAGGACACAACCTAGTATTAACTGCTGCCAGGTAGGCACTTAAATTCACTGTGGTAGGTCGTAGCCCTAGAGAGAAATGAATTGACTTTTCTTTCTATGTTAAGGAAATACTTCACAGAAAACAAAACCCGGAAAAGTTTGGAAAAACATGTCAACCAGCTGTATGGCTTCTAGGCTAGACTATCTGTCTTTGGCAAGCATGGCTGAATCATCTGATGGTACCACACCCCTGGCTATGGTGGCATGTGCCTATAGTCTCAGCTGCTCAGGAGGCTGAGGCAGGAGAATTTCTTTAGCCCGAGAGTTCAATTCAGCTTGGGCAACATGCTGAGATGCTGTCTCTAGAAAAGTATTAATAATTCTCAAATTAATGAAGAGAAACAAAGTCCTGTAGTTGTATGGAGTCTTTAAATTTGCTACTTTTCTATACTGTCCCTTTCACACAATATAAACTTCAAACCTATTATAGCTAGCAAAAAGGATCTGAGCAATAACTATAGTTGATTTGACATTACGGCAAATAAAGGGACAGAAACATGCAATATTTCATCCAGTATTTAGTCTGAATAGTGAATTCCACATTTGTGTGCTAGGCTGAAGGCTCTCCTCACTTCAGATATTGTTTCAATTGTTCTTGCAGGGAAGTGAGCTGTAAGGAGATGAAAAAAAAAAAACCATGAAAATTTTACCTGAAATCTTAAGTTCCATTACTTGATCTAGAATTTACTTATATGAACCCAAAGGAACTACTGTCATTTGTAAGGTTATCTTAGTCTTACAGTATTTCAAAGAACAGTGCCACAGTCAAGGTTGCATCATGCTGTGGTGATTATGTCATCCTTTATTATGCCAAACTTAAAAAAGGAAGCTTTAACATTGAATATGCTTTAGCAATTGAATACGTTTGCTTTTAAGAATCCATGCTTCTATGAAGAATATTCGGCAGTCACAGCTCACTGATAAGATCACTGTAGCCACATTGTAAGAACCAAAAGATAAAGAAGGCAGTTGGGATGGTTTCTTGTCCCAGTGAACAAACTGGATCTTATACTGAATCTTACCCGCTTCTTCTTGCCACATTGTAAGACATTGAGAAACCAGGTCAGAGTCCTAACTAGTCAGGAACTCGATGATGTTCTACTTATGTGTTCTAAGTCAGAAGGCCTGAACCTTTTGTGGTATAGGATTTAATTTTTTTTTTTTTTGGAATAGTGAAGTGACTGATAACATACAGATATATGCGATCTTTGGACAAAAGTTGTTTTAAAGTATTATCCAATTTAGGTCACTGCATACGAGTGTGGCTTTTTAGTCTGTGACAGGAATGAAACATTATAAAACAATCCTATGCTGCACATCACCTACCAAACTGCTACAGTTGCCATCTGCATTAATCTAGAGCAGCAGTGTTTTCCAACCTTTTTCAACTCACAGCACACTTGAACCTATAAACTTCCATGGCACACTTAAATTATGTTTATTAAACAGCAATGACAACTACAACTACAACAACAACACAACAAAATAGCCAGGTGTTGTGGCAGGCACCTGTAGGCCCAGCTACTTGGGAGGCTGAGGCAAGAGACTCGCTTAAGCCAAGAGTTTGAGGTTGCTGTGAGCTGTGACGCCATGGAACTCTACCGAGGGTGACACAGTGAAACTCTGTCTCAAAAAAAATAAATAAATAAATTATGTTGATTAAAAAGAGTTAAAGAATATTAACTGTGCTTTGAACTTCTTTCAAAAATAATTTAATTCATGATCTTTAAAAATTTTCGTGGCATATGGGTCGAAAACCAGTGACCTAGAGGCCCTTCTCACTCAGATACTGAATGATTTCCCAGTTGACCATGATTACAACCACTAACTGCAGCAGTTCTTTCTCCTTTGTGAGAAAAAAACCAAGATGATGTGAAGAACCTCCCACCATCTCCTAAAGGTAGGTGTTTCCCTAGGTTTAGACTACTTGCTGAACAGTCAACCTGGCTAACTCATCTAGCCCCACGGCTTCAATGATCATCTCTGTGTTTGGGCCTCTCTCCAATGTATTATTTTCAAAAGCACTATCAACTAAACTCATCTTCTCCATTCTCATCTCTGTTGTCTTAATTTCAGTTAATGATATACCAGTTCCCAGTTACCCAGGCTTTGGACTCATCTTTATTCCCATTTTTGCCCTGTAGACCCAAACAATTGTAAATTCTGGTTCCTTCTATCATTTGTACCTTCCTCAGTTCTCTCCCTATTCCAATTTATGTTATATACAGCTGGCCAAAAAAATCTTCCTGATGTATTCCCCAGGTTAAAAAAAAAAACAAAAAAGCTTTGAAGACTCGTTATGACCTATACCCCAAATCTAAACTCTTAATTAAGTCTGGCATCACCACTTCTTAGCCATTGTGCATCTAGCTCATAGCAACCTCAAACTCCTGGGCTCAAGTGATCCTCCTACCTCAACCTCTCCAGTAGCTGGGACTACAGGTGTGCACCACCAGGCTCAGCTAATATTTTAGTAGAGAGATGAAGTCGCAGTCTTGCTTAGGCCAGTCTCCAACTCCTGAGCTCAAGAGATTCTCCCACCTTGGCCTCCCAGAGTGCTAGGGTTACTGTCATGAGCCACTGTGCCCAACCAAGCATGTTGCCTTCTCAGAGAACACCCACCCTCCTTTCCTTATCTTCTTATTAAAACTCTTCCTACATTTTAAGGCCCCAAAGATCTGCTCCATGAAGCCTTCTCTAATCTCCATAGACAAAGTAAACTCTCATTCCTCTAAGTCCCTAGCCCTGTCATGAATTTCTCCCCAACTGAAGGCAGAGACTATATCATAAACATTTCAGAGCTCCCTGCAGAACCTAGCTTAAAGTAGGCAACCAATAAATGTACTTTGAATAAAGGAGCTAATATAAAGGACTCTGAGTAAAGTTTACAGCTACATTTTTGTGTTGAAAATATTATAGCACTCTTCAGTACTAACTATAGTCATGTGTTGCTGAACAATGGGGATACATTCTGAGAAATGCATCAGTGGGAAATTTGGTTGTGTAAACATCATAGATTGTATATACACAAACTTACATGGTACAGCCGAGTACAGACCTAAGCTATAGAAACAGTCTATTGCTCCTAGCTACAAACCTGTGCTGTACAGTCAGTGTACTGAATACTGTAGGCAGCTATAACACAATGGTAAGTATGTAAACTCATCTGAATATAGAAAGGGTACAGTAAAAATACAGTATAAAATGTAAAAAAAAAAAAAAAAGGTATACCTGTACAGTGCACTGGCCATGAATGGAGCTTGCAGGACTGGAAGTTGCTCTGGGTGAGTCAGTGAGGGAATGGTGAGTGAACATGAAGACCTAGGACATTACTGTACACTACTGTAGACTTTATATGCACTATACACTTAGGCTACACCAAACTTATTTTAAAAGAGTAATTGTGGGCGGCACCTGTGGCTCAAGGAGTAGGGCGCCGGTCCCATATGCTGGAGGTGGCAGGTTCAAACCCAGCCCCGGCCAAAAATCACCAAAAAAAAAAAAAAAAAAAAAGAGTAATTATGCTACATTATGATGGCTATGATATCACTAGGCAATAGGAATATTTCAGTTCCATTATAATCTTATGGAAGGAAGTCTGCTGTTGACCAAAGCATGGTTATACAGCATGTGACTATACTTACACAGATGAAAACAAAAATGTTTGGTGGGTACTAAAGTAATCTTGGCATTAACTGTTCACCTAGTTGTTTTTAAACAGAACTTGGGTAAGTGATTTACTGAGAGGAAGGGAATATACAGAACATAAAAATTCCCCTGGTCTTATGGGGATGGGGAGCAATGTATGGCATACATCCGTAACATTCTCTTCTCCTTCAACACCCAGTGACTGACCCAAGTTCATTAATTCTACCTTTAAAATACATTATCTCACATCAATGTTCATAGCAGCATTATTCATAATAGCCAAAACTGAAAGCAACCCAAATGTCCATTAATGAATGAATAAACAAAATGTGGTATATCGGGCAGCGCCTGTGGCTCGAAGGGGTAGGGCACCAGTCCCACATGCTAGAGGTGGCAGGTTCAAATCCAGCCCCGGCCAAAAAAAACCGACAAAAAACAAAACAAAACAAAAAATGGGGTATATCCATATAATGAATATTAGTAAGTATCAAATGGAATAAAGTACTGATATGTGCCACAACATAAATAAATATTGAAAACTTATACCAAGTGAAAAAATCCCTTAAAAGACTATGTATTATGTGACTCCATCTGTATGAAATAACCAGAATAGGCATTATATTAGTAAAAAGTAGATTAGTATGGCTCAGTGCCCATAGCTCAATGGTTGGGGTACTGGCCACATACACTGTGGCTGGCAGGTTTGAACCCAGCCTGGGCCTGCTAAACAACAATGAATGACAACTACAACATAAAAATAGCCAGGATGGGCGGCACCTGTGGCTCAAAGGAGTGTGGCACCAGCCCCATATGCCAGAGGTGGTGGGTTCAAACCCAGCCCCAGCCAAACTGCAACAAAAAAATAGCCGGGCATTGTGGCGGGTGCCTGTAGTCCCAGCTACTCGGGAGGCTGAGGCAAAAGAATGGCCTAAGCCCCAGAGCTGGCGGTTGCTGTGAGCTGTAACGCCACGGCACTCTACTGAGGGTGACAAAGTGAGACTCTGTCTCTTAAAAAAAAAAATAGCCAGGATTCAGCACCTGTAGCTCAGTGGTTAGGGTACTGGCCACATACACCCAGGCTGGCATGTTAGAACCCAGCCTGGGCCTGCTAAACAACAATGAAAACTACAACCAAAAAATAGCTGGGTGTTGTGGCAGGCGCCTGTAGTCCCAGCTTACTTGGGAGGGTGAGGCAAGAGAATTTCTTGTTCCCAAGAGTTTGAGCTTGCTGTGAGCTGCTGACACCACGGCATTCTACTGAGGGCATTCTACTGAGGGCGACATAGTGAGACTCTCTCTCAAAACAAAATGTAGATTAGTAGTTGCCTAGGGCTGGGTAGGGAAGAGACTCAAGGGAAATGGTGAGTGACTTAATGGGTACAGAGTTTCTTTTGGGGGTGATGAAAACTTCAATTGTGTTGACAGTTGTGCAACTCTGAATATACTAAAAAAGCCTTTGAATTGTATGTTTTTTTTTTTTTTGTTGTTGTTGTTGAGACAGGGTCCCACCCTATGCCCCTGAGCAGAGTGCAGTGGGTGTGGTAGCTCACCGCAACCTCAGACTCGGGCTGCCGGCACCCCGCTGCCTCAGCCTCCGGAAGCCTCTGGGATTACAGGCGCTCGCTGTGGCGCCCAGCTGGGTTTTTCCATTTTTTTAGGAGTTGGGGTCTCACTCTCGCTCAGACTAGTCTCGAACTCCTGAGCTCGAGCAATTCTCCCTCCTCAGCCTCCCACAGTGCTGGGATTACAGGCGTGAGCCACCGCGCCCGGCTGAATTGTATGGTTTAAATGGGTGAAATGTTTGGTATGTGAATTACATCGCAATAAAGCAGTTATAAAAACATTTGTATTACAGTTTTAAAATCTATATTCTTTCCATCTCCACTGCCACTACCTTAGTCCAAGTTGCCATCGTTTCTTAGTAGACTACCACATGGCATCCTATCTGACCCTCTGCTTCTACTCCTGCCTTTCTACAATCCATTCTCCAGATAATACTCCGGGTAATCTTTTAAAGTTCAAATTAGATGTGATTCTCCTGCTTCAAATTCTTCAAGGGCTTCCCATTCCATTTAAGACTAAAACCCATCCTCCTTATCATGGCTACAAGGCCATAATGCTATGGCCTCTGCCTATTTCTCCAACCTTATGTTAACCATTATCTTATCTGCTTTTAAATATTTCCAAGGTCCGCAAAAAGGCCAAGTTCTTTCCCAACATAGGACCTCGCATATGATCCACCCAGAGGCTTCATCCCACTTTTTGCCTAGACTTATTCTCCAGGTCTCAGCTTAAATATATCCTCGGAAAGATCTATCAGGATTCCCCAGTTTATTTTAATTTAGGACTCTAACAGCACCATTGAATTTACTTTTTTCATAGCACTTCTTCACAATCTGTACCTTTATATAGTGCTAGACTATTAGCACCATAAGGACAAGTACAACAGGTGCTCAAATAAGATCATTTTGTTCAACATCATTTCACTTAACATCAATAGGTTCTTGGAAACTGCAACTTTAAGTAAATGACATATAAAAGGCCCTTGAATGATATCATTACTTCGATGTTGTTTTATTATAACATTAATGAGAATAAAATGGCTTCCCAACCAGGGCCCCTGTTTGTGTGGAGTTTGCACATTCTCCCCACATCTGTGTGGGTTTTTTTCCCAGTACTCCGGCTTCCTCACACATCCCAAAGATGTGCTTGATTCACTGGCACATCTATTTTTTTTTTTTTTTTTGAGATAGAGTCTCACTCTGTTGCCTGGGTAGAGAGCTGTGGCATCATAGATCACAGCAACCTCAAACTCTTGGGCTTAAGGAATTCTCTTGCCTCAGCCTCCCAAGTAGCTAGGACTACAGGCGCTAACACAATGCCCAGCTAGTTTTTCTATTTTTAGTCAAGATAAGGTCTCGCTCTTGCTCAGGCTGGTCTCCAACTCCTGAGCTCAGGAGATCCACCCAGCTCAGCCTCCCAAAGTGCTAGGATTACACAGTAAGGCTGAGCCCGGCCTTACTGTCATGCCTAAATGGTCCCAGTCTGAGTTGAGTGTGAGTCTGCGATGGTATAGTGTCCTATTCAGGCTAGTTTCCACCCTGCACTCTGAGCTGCAGGGATAAGCACTGGCCACCCAGTGCTTAAGTCTTTATTAATATTTAAATATATGTTTAACTCACATTTATTTCAATGTTTAATATTAGAAGTGTTTTTTGTTTTTGAGACAGGGTCTTGCTCTGTCACCCAGGCTGGAGTGCAGTGAAATAATTGATCCTCCCGCATCAGCTTTACAAGCAGCTGGGACTACAGGCATGCAACATTTTGCTTGGCTAATTTTTTTAGTTGTTATAGAGACCAGGGTCTTGCTATGATGCCCAGGATGGTCTCAAGCTCCTGGCCTCAAGTGATTCTCCTACCTCATCTTCCCAAAGCCCAAAGTGCTGGGATTACAGGCATGAACCATCATGTTCCACCATGAACCACCTTCTGGTTTTGGTTTTTGAGTAGTTTTCTGATATTTTTGTGACCAGAAATATGCCACAGCAACTTAACTTGTGTTTAAATCAATTAGCCTATGGTAAAATTGCTTTTATTATACGTTGTTTTGCTTTAAGTTGCAGTTTCCAAGAATCTATCAACAACATAGTACTTACTGTATCTATCTTATTCAACATTTTACATCCGGTGCTTTTCCCTCCATAGGCATTCAATATCTGTTAAGTGAGTGAATTTTCACCAAGACCTTGTTTCACCCTGCTACCCTCATTTAGAAGATTTGGCCACCACTGTTCCTTTGAGAGGAACATCCAGAAATGATACAGGGGTGAGGAAGGGAGGTTCTTTTTTATTTTTTTTATTAAATCATAAAGAGGTAGATCATGTATACATTAATGCATTTATGGGGCACAATGTGCTGATTTCATATACAATTTGGAATACTTACGTTGTACTGGTTAATATATCCCTCACCTCATTTACTTAATTATTGTGTTAAGACATTTAACCCTATACTTAATAGATCCAACATGTACCCTTGCAATATGCACCATAGGTGTGATCCCACCATTCACCCTCCCTCCATCTGGCCTGAGGAGGAGGGTTCTTTGTATGAAATGTTTTCTTTTCTCTCTTTTTTTTTTGAGACAGAGTCTCACTTTGTTGCCCTCAGTAGAGTACTGTGGCATCATAGCTCACAGCAACCTCAAACTCTTGGGCTCAAGGCATTCTCTTGTCTCAGCTTCCTGAGTAGCTGAGACTACAGGCACCCACCACAATGCTTGGCTATTTTTAGAGAAGGGGTCTTGCTCTGGCTCAGGCTGGTCTCAAACCCGTGAACTCAGGCAATCCACCCACCTTGGCCTCCCAGAGTGCTAGGGGTACAGGCATGAGCCACGGTGCCCGACTCAAATGTTTTCTGATAGATTTGGAAACATACTTCTCACCTGCTCGGTTTTTTGACTTTCTTGTAGCTCAAGCTGCTTCAGCATAGAGTGTAAATGATTCTGGAAAACAAATTGTATAATTGATAAATGCTGAGTCTCAAAGAGAAAAGGACCAAGAGAGACAAGGAGTTTGGCAAGTGATGTGATAAGTAAGAAAACTGTCAGTTATACAAAAAGCACTCTTTTTAGGGATATGGAGCATAAAAACTATACCCCCTAACTACAGTGCTGTCCTATTTTATGCACTTTATACAATGTTTTTTCTTGCCTTAAAATAAATAACTGGAATGCTTTCATGTTACTTTTTCTAGTTTAGCATAAATCCTTTTGCTGTGTGACCTATTCGACCTGGCTTAGATTCTAGTGCTGACAACATCTCCATTTCCCCTCACTAGGGCAGACAATTACTATTCCTGACTAGTAAAACAGGCAACAACAATAATTATACTAATATAATATATCTGAATCTTTAAAAGTATTTCCATAGTTATTATCTTCCTTGGTTATTCTAAAGAATAACACATGAAAACTGGGTTTAGGTCTGTATCAAGCTGCTCCCCTTCAATGACTGTAGTTCTACAGAAAAGGAAAGCTGGCGAGGAATTATGCAAATGCTTCTGAATTTCCCTCACTATAAAAATGGAAGCAAACATGACCTAACACATATTTTCCTTTTGTTGAAGCTCTTAAACACATGTATTATTAAAAATAAAACTGGATAAGAGGGACTTTACCTAACAAATGCAAGCAGTGTAACCTGGTTTCTTATAACCTCAATGAATCCCCAGCAATAAAAAAAATAAATATTAGGCTATTAAATAAACTCTATACTACATTGTAAAAAAAATAAATAAAATAAAAATAAAACTGGATATTCTTATTCAAGCATGCATTAAAAAATCTAACTAATTTAGTTACTCCTCCTTTACTGCAATAAATACATTTTGGTACAAACAACATGGTTCAATCTATGCCCAACCATTTACTTTGAGTCTTGGCAAGTTAATTAACCTTTTTGAGTTTCAATTCTTTATCTGTAAAATGAGAATGGTGATGGGGCGGCGCCTGTGGCTCAGTCGGTAAAGCGCCGGCCCCATATACCGAGGGTGGCGGGTTCAAACCCGGCACCGGCCAAACTGCAACCAAAAACTAGCCGGGCGTTGTGGCGGGCGCCTGTAGTCCCAGCTACTCGGGAGGCTGAGGCAAGAGAATCGCTTAAGCCCAGGAGTTGGAGGTTGCTGTGAGCTGTGTGAGGCCACGGTACTCTACCGAGGGCCATAAAGTGAGACTCTGTCTCTACAAAAAAAAAAAAAATGAGAATGGTGATAGTATCTAAATTTGGGGGATATGAGGCTAAAATGAGATGATACATTACAATTTTTAGCTCTTTACATGCATTCTACATAGTAAATGTTAAATAGTGACAATTTTTAAGTCACGTGATCCCTTCCCCAAAAGGCTTATATTGGATGATCAAAATTACTCAGGTTTAAGGGCTATCTTCTATTAGGAGTTTCTAAGAGATTGTTTACGTTCATGAATGAAGAACAAGAATGCTACATAGAGATGACATGAGTAGAAACACAAACATGGGATTTTGAAAGTAAGGTATCAAGATGTCTTTATATCAGCCAACAAGAATTTACCTTGAGTGTCAGGTTTTCCACTTTCATGATGAGATCCTTCTGTCTTTGAATTTTTCTCTGAATCACGCAGAGGCTTTTCTCTACGTAATGAATCTGCTTCTGAATTTCAAAGACTAACAGAGACAGACAGAAACTTTATGAATATAAATATAGCCCAGCCTAAACTAATGGACCAAGATCCAAATCAAGTAACACTTGACTACACATTTTAGCAATACCTTCCAAACTCAGCCTTGCATCTAATATGCATTTACAGTCAGCTTTTAGCACAGCTGTCCCTGTTTTTCCCTCCAACTTACCTACTGAACTGGCACCTTCCTTTGCCTCATACTGGCCAAATTCAAGAAACTTGGCCTGTAGCTCCCTTTCCAGATCTTCTTCACATTCCTCTTCCACTTCCTCATCTTCATCCTCATCTTCATCATCGTCATCGTCGTCATCGTCGTTGTCGTCATTATCATCATCATCATTATCACTGGTACTACTAGAATCACTTAACATCTCCCGAAGCATATCATATTCTACTGATTTTAAGCAAGAAAAAGGTGAACTACCTGAAACTTTCCAAATGACTCCCATTCCAGATACATATTCCTTATATTCAAATTCACTGGGCAACCAGTGAATTTTAGAAATCATCTTTCTTGCAGAAGGATTATTCCCTTCACCAAACAAGGACAGGAAAAGAAAAACACTGTAACATCCATTCACATATTCGGTGACCCATATATCTAGATAACATAAGGATCTGTAGGAAGTTAGAATACCAGCGGTGGATGGGATATTATAACACCAACCTAAAATCACTAAAGAACTAAGGGACAAATAAGAAGGAAAAAACCTAGCACTCTGGGAGGCCGAGGCAGGTGGATTGCCCTGAGCTCACAAGTTTGAGACCAGTCTGAGCCAGAGTGAAATCTCGTCTCTAAAAAGTGCTGGGTGTTGTGGCAGGCCCCTGTAGTTTCAGCTACTCAGGAGGCTAAGGCAAGAGAATCACTTGAGCGCAAGAGTTTGAGATTGCTGTGAGCTATGACACCACAGCACTCTATCAATGGTGACAAAATGAGATTGACTAAAAAAAAAAAAAAAAGGAAGGAACAAAGGTAAAGGCATCTTTTTTCCATAGTTTACCTGCAAATCTATGGAGAATGATCTGATACCCAGTCAAAACCTGTTCTATCTGAAGCACCCACTTTGCCTCAGCTAAATTACCTGAGATAGGAGCCCGCTCGTAGCCTGGGGATAACACAAAGCCTGGAATGGAACCTTGACTTTCAATTTCCTTAGTTTCATCTTCAGCAATTACTTCCCATCCTGAAAGGAGGAGGCAGTCAAAGAAAATAAAGAAGGAAAGGAAAAGGTACAGTTAAAAGAGAGGAGTGCTGGCAAACAGTGCTATTTAATTTAGTCCAACTTCAGGCTATTTGTATGTGGATTCCTAGTTTGGAGGAGTACCTTATACTGAATTATACAAATAAATAAATTTCTGGCTTGGCGCCTGTGGCTCAAGCAACTAAGGCGCCAGCCACATACACCTGAGCTGGAGGGTTCAAATCCAGCATGGGCCTGCCAAAGAACAATGACGGCTGCAACCAAAAACTGGCTGGGTGTTGTGGCAGGTGCCTGTAGTCCCAGCTACTTGGGAGGCAGAGGCAGGAGAATCGCTTGAGCCCAGGAGTTGGAGGTTGCTGTGAGCTGTGATGGCACAGCACTCTACCCAGGGCGACAGCTTGAGGCTCTGTCACACAAAAAAAAAAAGTAAATTTCTATCACATGATTTTACTGTTACTGTCCCTAGCTAGAACATAACATTTCCAAAACTCTTAAGTTCGCACATCAAAACTGGCACACAAATACCAATTGTGGGTTTGTCAGCATGTGCCTATAGGGTGGAACAGACTAAGCAGTAAATATTTTTAATTTTTTTTTTTTTTGGTAGGGGCGGCGCCTGTGGCTCAGTGAGTAGGGCACCGGCCCCATATGCCGAGGGTGGTGGGTTCAAACCCAGCCCCGGCCAAACTGCAACAAAAAAATAGCCGGGCGCTGTGGTGGGTGCCTGTAGTCCCAGCTGCTCGGGAGGCTGAGGCAAGAGAATCATGTAAGCCCAGGAGCTGGAGGTTGCTGTGAGCTGTGTGATGCCACGGCACTCTACCCGAGGGCGGTACAGTGAGACTCTGTCTCTACAAAAAAAAAAAAAAAAAAATTTTTGGTAAAAAATGTTTTTATAAAGGATACGGGCACAGATGGCTTCAGCATCTGAACACAGCAGTCTCTTTACTTCCTTTTCCACATCTGGAGAGTCAGTGAACTAAAATTGGGGAAAGAGATACAAATACTGTCATTTAACACTTTCCATTTTGCAGAAATGCCCTTTTCCTACATACTGATAAATTCAAAGTTTTAGGTCTCTTCAGATGCCCATCAAACCAAATTTCTACTTTAAGTACTGCTATTTATGAAGGATTTTGTAATCATGTTCTAGATTTTTATACAATAATTTTATTTTTCCCAATTAAACAAATTACTTGAGACATTTAATCTTTTCAATTTGCAACTCTATGGCAAAGATCTCTCTCAGAGGTACAGCCCTTAGATCTCAGTTATTAATTATTCTCCCTGATTAATACTGACAAAGAGACAAAGAACTATAATTCCTTATTAGCTATTTAGAAGTAATTTGGTCTAAGTTCCAAATCCCCAGATTTCACTTCCCCACCATCTTCATTATTAGAGATGTTCCTACAAAAACTGGATCTTAGCTACATGTTCTTCCTTGAATCCAGTTTTAGATAATTATCTCCACAGCAACCAATGCGTCATGCCACAAATAGAAATTAAGACTTTGAGGGGGGATAAGCAATTGCAAACAACTGCTGCTAAAAATAAACCCTGGATTCCAAGGAATGGCTTTTTAAATAATATGAGAGAGAAAAAAGTAGATTAGAGTAAATGGGGTCATTGGCCACATTGTATGTTTTCCTAGAAGCTACTGGATAACAAACAATAAATTCATTATTCAGTGAATTAAACACAGTGTATGTATATGGGAGTGGGAGTTGGGGTGAGAAAGCAAGCTTAAAAGTAATCTTTATGACTTATTTGGTTTGTTTGAAACTAATAAGCTATTAAGCAAAACACATTAAGGGTAAACAATAAAGGTATGATTGTTCTACCTCAGCAAAGTTGATTTCTTCAATTTGTTTGCAATCGGGGGGCTATGAAATAAAAGACAATAAACAATGAAGTTATATTATAATTGTTCCACTCCAGGAAAGCTTAAAGAGCTCTGTAACTATTCTTAATTTAGTTTTATATTTAGTAGGCACTCACTAAATGCTATTGACTAACAGAGTATAAAAGCCAAGGCAACTATATTGATAGATTGGAAGACTCAACATAGCGAAGGTGTTAATTCTTCCCAAATTCTTCTGAAAGTATAATGAATTTCCTATCAAAATTCCAGCAAAGTTTTCTGTAGACACAGACAAGCTTATTCTAAATTTTATATAGAAAGGTATAGGCTCTAAAACATCTAAAACAGTATTATATAGCTACACTGTGATACTGGTGGAGGGATTGACACATGGATCAGTGGAACAGCATAGAAAATCCAGAAATAGACCCGCACACATGCCAAACTGGTTTTTGGCAAAAGTGCAAAACAATATGGAAAGACAGCCTTTTCAACAAATGGTGCTGGAACAATTGGATGTCCTTAGGCAAAAAAAAAAAAAAAAACAACAAACTTGTACTAAATCTCATACCTTTTATTTTTGTTATTTCTTTTTTTGAGACAGAGTCTCACTTTGTCACCCTCCATAGAGTGCTGTGGCATCACAGCTTACAACAACCTCAAACTCTTGGGCACCATTGATCCTCCTGCCTCAGCCTCCCAAGTAGCTGGGACTACAGGTGCCCACTACAACACCTGGCTATTTTTAGAGATGGGGTCTCCCTCTTGTTCAGGCTGGTCTTGAGCTCCTGAGCTCAGGCAATCCACTCACCTCGGCCTCCCAGAGTGTTAGGATTACAGATGGGAGCTACTGCACCTAGCATTTAAATCTCATACCTTTCGCAAAAAATTAACTCAACAATGGATTGATCACAGGTTGAGATATAAAATGTAAAACATTTTTTTAAAAAAACATAGGAGAAAATTTTCAGGATCTGGGCTAGGCAAAGAGTTCTTAGACTTAACACCAAAGCAAGATCTTTAAAAGAAGAAAAAAACAATAAAAGTTGGACCTCATCAAAACTAAAAAGTTTTGGTATTTGAACGATCCTGAGAAGGGGATGAAAAGAGAAGATATAGACTGGGAGAAAATATTTGCTAACTACATTATCTGACAAAAGACTTCTAGTATTTAGAATACAAAAGAACTCTCAGGCGCGGCACAGTGGCTCACCCTATAATCCTAGCATTCTGGGAGGCCAAGGCAAGTAGATTGCCTGAGCTCAGGGGTTCAAGACCCGTCTGAGCAAGACTGTCTCTACCAAAAATAGAAAAACTAGCCAGGTGCTGTGGCAGGCACCTGTAGTCCCAGCTAATTGAGACGCTGAGGCAAGAGGCAAAAGGATCGTTTGAGCCCAAGAGTTTGAGGTTGCTGTGGGCTAGGCTGACTCTATGGCACTGCAGTCTAGGCAACAGAGTGAGACTTTGTTTCAAAAAAAAAAAAAAGGAAAGAAGCAGCAGCCAAGCCACAGTACTCTTGTAGCTTCCCCAAGGTCCTATAAGCTTGAAATAGGGTTAGAAATATAACTACAATTCCCAATTCTTAGGTTCCACATGAGTTCACTTTAAATCTAGATCTTGCAATTGAAAACTAAAAGCATTAGCATAAATTTCAAATTCATGATTCTTCCAGACCCCTAATGACTAGGCTATAACCTCAAGAATCAGGTTTGTTTTTATTCACTGCTATACTACACCTTCCCATCTGTTAACACATAGTGCCTGGCATTTAGCTCACATTCAATAAACATTTACTGAACACATGAATGAATGAACAAGTTAATTCCCAGCTGACTTTCTCCCTTTCCATTCTCCTCTCAATCCTCTTCTAATTGACCCAACAGACACACAAATAGCATGCAACTAACCTTTCTTGTTACTTTCCGGAACCTTCTCTTCCTGACGTTCTTAAGTGGTGGAGTAACTAAAATAAATACAACACAATGAAACATATATATGATTGATAGTAGTCACATACTTATCTGAATTTGATACAGAAAGGTCATGCTATAAACCACTGGCTCATGACATGACTCCTTCCCTTAAAAGCATCTGAGAGTCTAATGAACCTAAGGCCTAAGTGTGGTAAGAGGTCTCTGGTTCACGAGGAATTAGGATTCAACAGATAAATCTAGTCAGCCAGAATAAGCAAGGGGCTGGTGACTTACTGCCATGCTTCCAGAGATATTTTTTCTGGTTCTCCCTTTCATTTTTCTTGGTTGTTTTAACATCAGTAGAGGTAACTGGTTCTTCTGGAGAAGAATGGACATCATCTTCAGCACTGCACAGAAGCATCTACATTTAACAAAGACAAAGAAGTCGACCACAAATATTGGGTTAACAATAAATCATGTTCATTCTTACTACCAGAAATCCTAGAGCACAGAAGAGCTTGATACTTGGCATTTCCAGAAGACCAAGTATTATGTAATATACACCTATGTTCTCTCATATTCTCCCTCCCCCTCCCTCCCTCCCAACAATAGCACCATATATGGACTCTGAGGGTCTTTTTTTTTAAGTTAGAGTGCTGAACAATGCAGAGGGAATACACTGAAAACAGATACATCTTAACACTTTGATTTAGAGAGGAAATAAGAAGACAGCAGAGAGGATGATAAGAACCAATTTAAAGCTGGGCACCATGGTTCATGCCTATAATCGTAGCACTCAGGGAGGCCAAGATGGGTGGATTGCTTGAGCTCAGGAGTTCAAGACCAGCCTGAGCAAGACTGAGACCCTATGTCCACCAAAAACAGAAAAAAAAAAAACAGTCAGATGTGGTGGGTGCCTATAGTCCCAGCTACTTGGGAGGCTGAGGCAAGAAGATCTTTTGAGCTCAAGAGTTGGAGATTGCTGCAAACTACGATGCCATGGCACTCTACTCATGGTGAAAGAGTGAGACTCTATCTCAGAAAAAGAAAGTTGAACCAATTTAAACGTCCAGCATACTACTTTAGGGAAAAAGTTCAAAAGATGATCCCAGCTGCTCATAATTTCCAATTAATGAAAAGTCACCATAAATTGTAAACAAGGAGCTCTACAGGCTATTTGGACAAAATAAAGTACTGAAAAGCTAAGATCTAACACCAAACCAGAACAGGACATTTCATTCCTATGCAGTTGAAATGCATTAATGTACACAGTTATGATTTAATAAAAAATAAATAAACGAGAAGCAGCATTCAACTAGCAGAAAGGAGTACAGGAAAAAAACAAAACAAAACAGGAGGGAGAAAGGGGTTCCCTGAAGGATATCAGAGCTGGCAAATTATGAAAACAAGTTCATACCTGGGAAACATCTGCTGTTTTATAAAAGGTTTTTTTATCAAGACTTTTCAGGCTTCCGATAACACAAGGCAAATCAACTAGCTTAGCAGATAGTGAAACATCTTCCACCTGAACAATTGCACGCCGCTCGGCAGCTGAAGAGAATTAAAGATTAAAGTTGACATCTTCCCAATGAACTCTTAGGCCTCCAAAGATCTGAATAATGAAGACTTATGTGGCACCGACTAGTCTTTCAGTGAAACCTCCTATTACTCATAATGCTAGAGTTGTGTACACAATTAGTAACTTCCCAGAGAAAAGAGAGTATGAAACTCTTTTCTTCCCAGTTCATATCACTAGTTCAAAGTATCTGTTTCTGTTAACGAGTGTGAACTAAATACAAGTGAAGCAGTAAATATTTCATTCTCGTCCTGAAAAGCAAATTCCATCCGTTTAAGCCCATTGTTTTTAGAAGCATTCAATCCTGTCCCTGTATGTGGGTGTTTTCAAAAGGCTGGGTGAGAAAAGGGTTGACCCTAGAATGGTGCTAATGAGTCTCATGTTAAAAATCAATAGTTAGCATCACAAAGATAAAATTATATACAACAGCCATATACCGAAGTCTGAATCCTGCTCAGATGTCTCAAACATGAATGTCTTTTGACACAAGAGGACTTAGGTGTAATCTACATTAAGTGAAGAAAGAAAGATGCAGAACCATGTTTGACATAATCTTTTTGTGTGTGTGTGAATTAACTTTAAAAATACAGCATATAGAGAAATTATTTAAATTCTAGTATTATGCATAAAAATTTTGAAAGAAAACACAGGAAGAAATGGTTAATATTAGTTATGTTTGGAATTGAAGTTGGAGCACTGTAAGGAGAATTTCATTTCTCTTTTTGAACTTGTATGTTTTATTTGAATTTTCTAATCATAAACTTGTATTATCTTTTTTCTTGTTTTTTTTTGAGTCAGAGTCTTACTTTGTCACACTTGGTAGAGTGCAGTGGCATTATACCTCACAGCAACCTCAAACTCTTGGGCTCAGTGATTCTCTTGCCTCAGCCTCCTGAGTAGCTGGGGCTACAGGCACCCGCCACAATACCCGGCTATTTTTAAAGACAGGGTCTTGCTCTTGCTCACGCTGGTCTTGAACCTGTGAACTCAGGCAATCCACCTGTCTCGGCCTCCCAGAATTCTAGGATTACAGGTGTGAGCCACCGTGCCTGGTCCATCTCTCTTTTTTTTTTTTTTAATGTCAATAGGGTTAACTCAGTGGTGGGATTGTGGGCCACTTTTGTTTTCTCTTTATATATTTCTCTGTATTAATTAAAAAAAAAACTCTAACAAATTTTTATTTATTTATTTATTTATTTATTTATTTATTGAGACAGAGTCTCACTATGTCACCCTTGGTAGAATGCCCTGGCATCACAGCTCACAGCAACCTCAAACTCCTGGACTCAAGAAATTCTCTTGCCTCAGCCTCACAAGTAGCTGGGACTACAGGAGCCTGACGAAACACCTGGCCATTTTTTTGTTGCAGTTGTCATCGTTGTTTAGCTGGCCCAGACGGGTTTCAAACCTGCCAGCCTCAGTGTATGTGGCTGGCACTGTAACCACTGTGCTATGGGCGCTGAGTCTATTTATTTATTTATTTTTGGTTTATGTGTTTTAGGCAGAAAAGTCTTACATGAAAAAATTTATTTATTTTTGCTTTGGGAGCTTTTAAAAACTTAATATTTTAAATTGACAAATCATAATTATATTTACAGAGTACAATGTGATGTTTTAATATATGATACAATGTGGAAAGATTATGTCAAGCATATGAACATATCCTCACTTAACATTTTGGTGGTGATACCTTTGAAACTTACTCCTGGTTCATTTAAAATATATAGTATCTTCTTATGTCTGCATAGTATTCCATGGTATACATATACCACAATTTGTTAATCCATTCATGGGTCAATGGGCACCTGGGTTGCTTCCATGACTTGGCTATTATGAATTGGGCTGCAATAAACATTCTGGTGCAAATGTCTTGGTTGTAAAATGATTTTTGGTCATCTGGGCATATACCTAGTAAAGGAATTGTAGGATGTAAGCATTCCAAATTGTACATCAAATCAGCACATTGTAATCCATAAATGCATTAATGTACACAGTTATGATTTAATAAAAAATATATATTATCATTAACTATAGTCACCTGGCTGTGAAACAGATCTCAAAACTTATTCTACCTAGGCTTGGCGCCTGTAGCTCAGCGGCTAAGGCACCGGCCACATACACCAGAGCTGGCGGGTTCAAACCCAGCCCAGGCCTGCCAAACAATGACAACTACAAAAAAAAAAAAAATAGCTGGGCATTGTGGCGGGGGCCTCTACTCCCAGCTACTTGGGAGGCTGAGGCAAGAGAATTGCTTAAGCCCAAGAGTTGGAGGTTGCTGTGAGCTGTGATGCCATTGTACTCTACCAAGGGTGACAAAGTGAGACTCTGTCTCAAAAAAAAAAAAAACAAAAAAAACCTCCTTCTATCTAGCTGAAACCATGTACCATTTAACCAGTAACTCCTCATTATCTCTCATTTTTATTATTATTATTTTTTTTTTTTTGCAGTTTTTGGCCGGGGCTGGGTTTGAACCCACCACCTCTGGCATATGGGGTTGGCGCCCTACTCCTTTGAGCCACAGGCAGCGCCCACTCCTCATTCTCTGGATCCACCCCCCAGCCTCCAATCTGTGGTGACCATCATTCAACTCTCTACTTCTATGAGTTCCACTTAGTTTAGATTCCACATACTACGAGATCACACAGTATTTTGTCTTTGTGTGCCTGGCTTATTTTACTTAGCATAATGTCCTCTAACTTCATCCATGGTGTTCCAAATAACAGAATTTTATTCTTTTTAAAGGCTGAATAGTATTCCATTATATACACATACCACATTTTCTTTGCCCATTCATCTGTAATGGACACTTAGGATAATTCTGTATCTTGGCTACTGTGAATAATGCTGCAACGAATATGGGAGTGCAGATATACCTTTAACATATTGATTTCAACTCCTTTGAATATATTCCTAGAAGTAGGATTGCTGGATCATATAGTGGTTCTATTTTTTAGTTTTTGGAGGAACCTCCATAATGTTTTTCATAATGGCTATAATAATTTAAATTTTTGCCAACAATATGCAAATGTTTCCTTTTCTCTCCATCCTCACAAACACTTGCTATCTTTCTTCTTTTTGATAAAAGTCATTCTAGCAGGTATGAAGTAACATTTCAGTGTGGTTTTAATTTGCATTTCCTAGATCAGGTGCAGTGGTTCACTCCTGTAGTCCCAGTGCTTTGGGAGGCTGAGGTAGGAGGATGGATTGAGGCCAGGAGTTCAAGAGTGGGTTGGGCAACACAGTGAGACTCCATCTCTACTTAAGAATATTTTTTAAAGTAGCCAGGAGTGGTGGTGTGCACCTGCAGTCCTAGCTATTTGGGAGGCTGAGGCAGGAGTTTGAGGATGCAATGAGCTATGATCACACCATTGGACTCCAGCCTGGGAGTGAGACAGAGTGAGAAACAGAAAATAGAGTGGTGGCTCATGACTGTAATCCTAGCACTCTGGGAGGCCAAGGGGGTAGATTGCCTGAGCTCACAGGTTCAAGACCAGCCTGAACCAGAGTGAGACCTTGTCTCTAAAAATAGCCGGGTGTTGTGGTGGGTGCCTGTAGTCCCAGCAGCTCAGGAGGCTGAGGCAAGAGAATTGCTTGTGCTTAAGAGTTTGAGGTTGCTGTGAGCTATGATGCCACTGCACTTGACCAAGGGTGACAAAGTGAGATGCTGTCTCAAAAAGAGAGAGAGAAAAAAAAAAGAAAGAATAAATCAAAAACCAAAAATAAATAGGCTCAGTGCCAGTAGCTCAAGCAGCTAAGGTGCCAGCCACATACAGCAGAGCTGGCAGGTTCAGCCCAGACCTGCCAAACAACAATGATAACTACAACCAAAAAATAGCCAGGCATTGTGGTGGGCGCCTGTAGTCCCAGCTACTTGGGAGGCTGAGGCAAGAGAATTGCTTAAGCCCAGGAGTTGGAGGTTGCTGTGAGCTGTGATGCCACAGCACTCTACCCAGGGTGACAACTTGAGGCTCTGTCTCAAAATAAATAAATAAATAAATAAATAAATAAATAAATAAATAAATAATTTGTATTTTAGTGATGATCAGTGATACTGAGCATTTTTCATGAACCTGTTGGCCATTTGTATGTCTTCTTCAAAAAGTGTCTGTTCAGGCGGTGCACGGTGACTAATGCCTATAATCCTAGCACTCCGGGAGGCTGAGGTAGAAGGATCCCTTGAGCTCAAGAGTTCAAGACCAGCCTCAGCAAGAATGAGACCCTATCTTAACTAAAAATAGAAAATTAGCCAGCGTTGTGGTGGGTGCCTGTAGTCACAGGTACTCAGAAGGTTGAGGCAGGAGGATCTCTTGAGCCCAGGAGTTAGAGGTTGCTGTGAGCTAGGCTAATATCATGGCATTCTAGCCTGGGCAACAGTGTGAGACTGCCTCAGAAAAAACAAAGTGTCTGTTCATGTCCTTTTCCCATTTTTTTTTTTTTTTGAGACAGAGCCTCAAGCTGTCACCCTGGGTAGAGTGCCATGGCATCACAGCTCATAGCAACCTCCAACTCCTGGGCTCAAGCAATTCTCCAGCCTCTGCCTCCCAAGTAGCTAGGACTACAGGCACCCGCCACAACACCTGGCTATTTTTTGGTTATAGTTGTCATTGTTGTTTGGCGGGCCCGGGCTGGATTTGAACCCGCCAGCTCAGGTGTATGTGGCTGGCGCCTTAGCCACTTGAGCCACAGGTGCCGAGCCCCTTTTACCAATTTTTTAATTGGGTAATTTGTTTTCTTGCTATCGAGTTGAGTTCCTTACATGTTTTAGATTTTAACCTCTTATTAGAGGTATGGTTTGCAAATATAACAAGTTATTATTTAAAATAAATATATGTCACCTTTGTAAACAATGAACAGCATATTCATTTGTCGTTACTTTGGACATTCAGAAATCATAAATCTTGTATCTAGGAAACTACTAGCAATATGAAAATGCCACAGTTAACCCCTAAGTTCTTCCCTATACATACTATGATAATCACTCACCCCAAGTTGCATAATTCCTACTTTTTTTCCTCTTAAGAGGACTTAAGCTTCTCTAAACCATGAGTCCATCAAGAAATAAACCATATTATATTCTTTTTTACATCCTTAGTACCTAGTATAATGCCTGTCACATAGCAATCCCTTAGTAAATTATTGTTCAATGTATGCTGAATAGGTATTAACTACTTACGAGATAAGTCAATTTTTAGTTTATCCTTCATGGCGACACTTCCAGAATGTATTAAGCTCCTGACATTATAAGCTTGTTCCTAAAAAGGAGATAAATTGAAAAGTCAGGATTATTTTTATTTATTTATTTATTTTTTGCAGTTTCTGGCCTGGGCTGGGTTTGAACCCACCACCTCTGGCATATGGGACTGGCGCCCTATCCCTTTGAGCCACAGGCGCCGCCCGAAAAGTCAGGATTACTTAGTTGGCCGCTAACAGATATATCAAAGAAAAATCTCCCTTAAAAAAACTCTACACCTTCAAAATCTTAATAGCAATACCATATACAATGAGATATCATGCACTGTATAAATCAAGTCAGGATGAGGCTGATTCTAATCTCTTCATTGTCTTTTAGTAGTTACTTAATACCTTCTCTTAGCTCTACATTCCTACCTTTAACTGCTACCCTTCCGTTGCAGTGGCTAAAGAAAGGCTTAGCTTCAGTGTACCTGGCATACTAATTGGCATATTAACTAACCCTAATCGGGGAAATAGCTTTTTGAACCTCATCCTTAATATAGCTTCCTAGAGTAAGTAATGCACAAATACAGGTATCAGTGGGGGAAGAGACCCAAATACTTGTTGAGATGAGCTTCGACAGACTTTCATGGGGACAAATTTACAAAGAGATACAGGGCTGGTTCTTCTCACTTCCCCTTTTGAAGTGACAGAAAGGATTTCAGAACAGTCTTATCTTGGCTGTCCAGGGAACAGGCTGTGAGTATCTGTGATAAGTGACTGGGTCCATCATTGTCACAGCTATTTTGCCAGGAATCAACCCACATGATAGATAGTGTGTACAGAGGGGGAAAAACCTGCTGGAAGAGTGCACTCTAGGATAGGAATGCTTAATAGAACATGATTCCTGGGAAACAAATGGTGAGTTCGTATAGTCTAACTGAAACAGAAATGTTACAGATTACAAGGGTACATGTGAGATTTACTAAGTGTAGAATATGTCTTAACACAATAATTAAGAAAATGCTGTGAAGGCTATGTTAACCAGTTTGATGAAAATATTTCAAATTGTATATAAAACCAGCACATTGTACCCCATGATTACATTAATGTACACAGCTATAATTCAATTTAAAAAAAGAAATGTTATAGAATCCAAGGAGAACTATATTTATGCACTGAAGACATTTTCTCTGAGATATAAATGTTTCTTACCAAAGGCAGACGCAATATGAACTGGTTCTCAAGTTCATGAGGAGGTTCATCCTGAGTTTGACTCCTCTCTTGTGCTTGAGTTCATGGAAACAGAAAGCAAACAGTCACTAAAAACTCCTCTTGCTCCCTCTGCTGACCAATTCTGATAGTACTATTTAAATTATACAAACCCTTGCCCATAATCCTCACCGGAATGATATGTGTACAGTTACACCATACCTTACTTGACATAACTTGATTATTTCTTTTTCGAGACAGAGCCTCAAGCTGTCGCCCTGAGTAGAGTGCTATGACATCACAGCTCACAGCAACCTCCAACTCTTGGGCTCAAGTGATTCTTCTGCCTCTGCCTCCCAAGTAGCTGGGACCACAGGCGCCTGCCACAACACCCAGCTATTTTTTGGTTGCAGCCATCATTGTTGTTTGGTGGGCCTGGGCTGGATTCGAACCCACCAGCTCAGGTGTATGTGGCTAGCGCCTTAGCCGCTTGAGCCACAGGCGCCGACCCAACTTAATTGTTTCTAAAAGTCACTTTATTTCCCCTCCAATATGCATAGGTTTCCAAAAATCAATCCAAATTACTCATTTTTAGACAGTGTCTCACTTCATTGTACTGGGTAGAGTGCTCTGTGTCATAGCTCACAGCAACCTCAGACTCTTGGGTTCAAGCTATCCTCTTGCCTCAGCCTCCCAAGTAGCTAGGACTACAGAAGCCTGCCACAATGACCAGCTGGTTTTAGAGACGGGTTCTCCCTCTTGCTCAAGCTGGTCTTAAGACTCCTAAGCTCAGGGCAGCGCCTGTGGCTCAAAGGAGTAAGACGCCAGCCCCATATGCCGGAGGTGGCGGGTTCAAACCCAGCCCTGGCCAAAAACTGCAAAAAAAAAAAAAAAGACTCCTGAGCTCAGGCAATCCACTCGCCTTGGCCTCCCAGAGTGCAAGGATTGCAGGCATGAGCCACTGCACCCCAGCCTTGAAACATTTAATCTTAATGATATTCTTAGACTCTCAGGTAAAGGACTACAATTCAACTACAATATTCCTAGACTCTCAGGTAAAGGACTACAATTCAGCAACACAGTGGTGGTTACTTAAGCAAACTATAGGATCTCTGCAGGGAACAATGCAAACCAAAGGCTAAAATCAATCCAAAAGTGTTCTATGATGTCTTGAAGTAAACAAAAACTTCACTTCCAATTTTTCATCCACTTTAATGGACTGGTAGGAATTAAACAGTCCATAGGAGAGCAGGTAGTTTTTTAATGACTCTAGAAAAGCCAGCATCAGGGCAGTGCCTGTGGCTCAGTAAGTAGGGTGCCAGCCCTATATACCGAGGGTGACGGGTTCAAACCTGGCCCCAGCCAAACTGCAACAAAAAATAGCCTGGCGTGGGGCGGCACCTGTGGCTCAACGGAGTAGGGTGCTGGCCCCATATACCAGAATTGGTGGGTTCAAACCCAGCTCCGGCCAAAAATTGCAAAAAAAAAAAAAAAAATAGCCTGGTGTTGTGGCGGGTGCCTGTGGTCCCAGCTACTCGGGAGGCTGAGGCAAGTGAATTGCCTAAGCCCAAGAGCTGGAGGTTGCTGTGTGCTGTGACGCCACAGCACTCTACTGAGGGCGACAAAGTGAGACTTTGTCTCTAAAAAAAAAAAAAAGAAAAGCTAACATCAACAGTACTGAGCTACCTTTGGGAAAAATTAGAAGTTCAGTTCTTATGGCTAGACTATGTATGTGAGTACTCCTAACTTCATGGAATGATGCATTCCTGAAAGGGTAGTGTGGATAGAACTTAAACTCTGATTTTGATTTATTCATCACTAACATTTATTGCATGCATTCTATGTGCTTGGCACTACATTGAGTACATTAATGTACATTAATGAAGTCCATACTTCATTTAATTCTCACAACTACCACTTTTTTTTTTGTAGAGACAGAGTCTCACTTTATGGCCCTTGGTAGAGTGCCGTGGCCTCACACAGCTCACAGCAACCTCCAGCTCCTGGGCTTAAGCGATTCTCTTGTCTCAGCCTCCCGAGCAGCTGGGACTACAGGCACCCGCCACAACACCCGGCTATTTTTTTGTTGCAGTTTGGCAGGGGCTGGATTTGAACCCACCACCCTCGGCATATGGGGCCGGCGCCCTACTCACTGAGCCACAGGCGCCGCCCACAACTACCACTTATTTAAAATGCCCCTAAAGAATATTTAAAGTAACCCTAAGATGGATCCCTTTGTTAAAAAGAAAAATAGGCCAGGCACAGTGGCTCACACCTGTACTCTGGGAAGTCAAGGAGGGTGCATTTTCTGAGCTCACAAGTTTGAGACCAGCCTGAGCAAGAGTGAGACCTCATCTCTAAAAATAGAAAAAAATAGCCGGATGTCATGGCAGGTGCCTGTAGTCCCAGCTATTTGGGAGACTGAGGCAAGAGAATCACTTAAATCTAAGAGTTTGAGGTTGCTGTAAGCTGTGACGCCATAGCACTCTACCAAGATAACAAAGTGAGACTCTGTCTCAAAAAAGAAAAGAAAGAAAAAAAGACATCTGGTAAAGTGAATAATCTCTTCTTAGTTAATCTTTATTTGACAAATTATAATTGTATATAATTATGAGGGTATGTAGTAATGTTATGATAAGCATACTGGGAGAAACGATTGAATCAAGCTAATTTGCATATTCATCATCTTAAATACTTATTATTTACTTTTCCCATCTAACTGCAACTTTCTACCCTTTGACGAGCATCTCCCCATTCCCCCAATCCTCCAACCTCTAGAAACCACCATTCTACTCTCTGCTTCTGACTTTGACTGTTTTAGATTCCATATACAAGTGAGAATATGTGTGAATTTTTTTTTTCTTCCTCTGATTGGCTTATTTCACCGAATGATCTCCAGATTCATCCATGTTACTGCAAATGACAATTTCATTCTTTTTAAAGGCTGAATAATATTCCATTGTGTATATATACACGACATATTCTTTATCCCTTTACCCACTGATGAACACCTAGATTGATTTCATAACTTGGCTACTGTGAATAATGCTACAATGAATGTGTGCGTGCACATATCTCTTTGACATACTGATTTCAAGTGCTTAGAATATATACTCAGAAGGAGGATTGCTAGATCCCATGTTAGTCTTTAACCTTATTTTCCATCTATTTGGGATGAATTTGTAGTAGCTTGTATTTTGGGTATTAGGGCCCACACTTCTTCTGAGGAAGATTTTTCTCAAAGGTTGGAAGAAAGCAATGTACATATATGAAATCTGACTATGCTATACTCCAAGTTATAAGACTTTATACCTTGAGTTAGAGTAGAAGCTCCAGTTCAGGTACAGTCCCTAATAGTCTGTAAACCATTAACTGGACTCTAAGTTTTAAATTTGAATTTCAATTAAAAATACTGGAACCTTTTTTTTTAAACACATATAAGTGGGTTTGGGAGCCTATTAGGGTAAAATCATTCAGCAGTTATGATTTCTATCCTTTAGCATAACTTCAGAAATTATTAAAGAGGCACAGAAAACACAAAGAAGTCAGCAGTGGAAAAGCAGACAACCTGGGATGGGGGGGCGTTTGCATCATTTGTGATAGTTATTTCTTCTTGCTTCATACAGTTCTAAATACATATGCACACATGCATACATATACATAGAAATACAAAAACGAAATGTGAGTGCAAGAAAAAAGTTAATTAAAATAAATCAGTGGAACAAAAAATCTGGAGCTGGGCACATTGCCTAAGGAACAGAACAGAGTAACTAACACAAGGGTGGGAAACAGATTATTTGAACAACTAGCTGCTAAGCAAGATTTTATCAGATCAGTAGTAACTTTTAGATTTCTCAGCAGAACTAAGACTAGGGCATTTTGTTCATTGCAAAGATTTTTTGGCAACTCTTCTTTTATCAAGGAAAGAATTTAAGAACTGAAACTATTTCAAAGTAGTTGCTTGTACACAGAGCTGATAGAAGGTCCTGTGGGAGAGAAGGTGGCTAACCTTGGTTGATATGAGTTTTAATTATTTTTTACCCAAAGCTTGTACACAGAGCTGATAAAAGTTCCTGTGGGAGAGAAGGTGGCTAAAATAATTAAAACTACTTTTTAAAATTTGTTACCTGCATTTACCCAAAGAACTTTTTGTATGGTGTTTACTATAGGAAAAAAAGCATCAACTTCTTTTCCAGCAAGCACTCTTTGATACCAAATTAAATTAACAGGACCACTCTCCACCATTCACTCCACCTTCATCTCGATTTAGCTCAATTACAATTGGGGGAATTATAACTAGCTGGAGGGCTTCTGGCAGCATGCTCTAGACAGTGCAAGTCAACGCAAGCTTAAATTGGTACTTGTTCAAGTTCACAGCCTTCGGGTCCAAATTAGAGACAGTGACCCACTGCATCCTTATCCCTGGGGCTCTAAGCTTCCAAGGAGAAAGTTCAGTTAGTTCCTGGGCTTTGATCCCGTTTCCCTTGAAAACCTAACCTCAGGGCCAAACGGGGCACAGCCTTAGCGCCTCAAGGTGCAGGCAGGCTAGGGAGGGCGGTGGGGAGTGCTGTCCCCCCGCGCTGACCGGGTCCGGGGAAGACTCACCTGCTTCTCCGAGGACTCGCGCCGCCATGGGAAAGGCTGTGCGGGCCGGGAGCCGTGTCTCTGCCCTGCGGGTTCTGGGGCGGCCCCGGCAGGGACAGGTAGGAGCGGCCCGCGCCCGCCCCTCCCCGCCCCGCCACGCCTCCCCAGCCGCCCAGCAAAACTGACAGACCGGCAGCCTCGAGGTCTCGCCACGTGTGGGGCGGGAACATTTGAAAGGCCGAGCGGGGAGGGCACGCGACGGTCACGGAGCTCGGGAAGCAAAACCGAGGCTCTAAAACAAGTTACCGTTACACAGCGGCGATCTCCAGGGCCCCAGAGGATTTTTACCAGTAGACAGTGATATTTGCAAAAGGCCCGACACATTTAATTGCTCCTCAAATCTGTTAGGTTGGACAATTTGTCCCTTGGTGAGGCGACCTCACATACTGACAAATACACTGCCGCATAAACCCACTAAATAACTACAACCCAGGCCCAAAGTACTCTAGCATGATTAAACTCTCCCCTCTTCTTAGCACAGTCACTATTTTACATCTTCGTAAAGGGTCACGAGCCACTCTGAAAGGGGGCTTGCCGAAACCGGGGTTGCAGTTCTGATAAACTTCCAAAGAAAATCCTTATGAAAAAAAGAGAACTGGCTCTGCGCCCGCGGCACGGTGGTTAGGGCGCCAGCCACATACAACGAGGCTGGCGGGTTCAAACTCAGCCCGGGCCAGCTAAACAAATGCAACTGTAAACAAAGAAAAAAGAAAAAGCCAGGCATTGTGGCGGCACCTGTAGTCCCAGCTACTTGGGAGGCTGAGGCAAAGAATTTAAGCCCAAGAGTTTGAGGTTGCTGTGAGCTCTGACGCCACGGCACTCTACCAAGGGCAACATAGTGAGACTGTCTCAAATAAATAAATAAATAAATAAATAAAGAGAGAGAGAGAAAGAACAAACAAACACACAAACAAAAACCTTAAAAAACACTTACGTGTCCCTTCTGGTAAGTTTCCTGGAGTTGCAGCGGCGGCTCGGGCTCCATTGTCGGCATCAGTTGGAGCACCTTCGCTGACAGGAATTGGGGCATCTTGGCCGACGGGAATGTCGCCGCCTTGGCTGTCAGGAAATTGGACGCCGTCTTCTTCGGCAGTTTCAACAATGCTGACACAGGCACTTTCAGCTCCACGGGCACTACGAATTTGGTGCTCTTCGTAGATAATTATATCTGGTGTCGTAGTTGTCACTGTTGAATCACTTTGTGAGGAATCGGGGAGCTGTACCTCAGGGCGCTCCATGGTCCGGTGTCGTGGGGATTGTAAAATGGCTTCCTGTTTAGTCACGGGATCTGTAAAGTTCCAGAACGTTCATGAAATGATGATGTCAAAGGTATCTTCTTTGAAGGCATAAAGTAACGGCCAGGCACGGTGGCTCACGCCTGCAATCCGAGCACTCCAGGAGGCTCAAGCAGTCGATCGCTTGAGCTCACAAGTTCCAGACCAGCCTGAACAAAAGCAAGACCCCCGTCTCTACTAAAAATAGAAAATCTGAGGCAACAGGATCGCTTGAACCCGAGTTGTAGGTTGCTGTGAACTATGATGCACTCTACCCAGGGCGACAGCTTGAGAGTCTGTCTAAAAAAAAAAAAAAAAAGACATAAAGTAACAATTGCCATCAGGGTAACCTAATGCTTTGTATGCTCAATGAATCCAAAACAACGCTAAAAAAAGACATAAAGATACTATTAGAAACATTGCTTGGGCGGCGCCTGTGCCTCAGTGGGTAGGGCGCTGGCCCCATATACTGAAGAGTGGCAGGTTCAAACCCGGCCCCAGCCAAAACTGCAACAATAAAATAGCCGGGCGTTGTGGTGGGCGCCTGTAGTCCCAGCTACTCAGGAGGCTGAGGCAAGAGAATCACCTAAGACCAGGAGTTGAAGGTTGCTGTGAACTGTGTGATGCCACGGCACTCTACTGTGGGCGAGAAAGTGAAACTCTATCGCTACAAAAAAAAAAAAAAAGAAAGAAAGAAAGAAAAGAAACATTGCTGGTGCCTATTAAACACTAGCATGAACTGCCTAACTCTTAACCAAAACATAATTGTAAGGAATAAATATTTTGGGGGGGAGACTGTTGTACAACCACCTCTTGTAGGAAACGATTTCTTTTCATTCAATTGAACTACATGATCAAAGCACCAGACCTAGACAAAATAGGTTTTGGTCCCTTTTACAATCCATCCATTAATCTTTATTTTGACATTCACCCATAAAGCAGGCGTCCTCAAACTTTTTAAACAGGGAGCCAATTCACTGTCCCTCAGACCATTGGAGGGCCGGACTATAGTTTAAAAAAAAACAAAAACAAAAACTATGAACAAATTCCTAAGCACACTGCACATATCTTATTTTGAAGTAAAAAAAACAAAACGGGAACAAATACAATCACACCGCCTCATGTGACCGGTGGGCCGCAGTTTGAGGATCCCTGCCATAAAGACTTCACCCTGGATTGTAATACAAAATAGACCAACAAAACTAGTTTTACATTTACTGCATTCTTTTTTTTTTTTTTTGTGGGAATTCCAGGCATTGCACTTGTCAGTGTTGTGCGTTTTTTTTCTTCCATTTTTTTTTTTTTTTTATTGTTGGGGATTCATTGAGAGTACAATAAGCCAGGTTACACTGATTGCATT
This sequence comes from Nycticebus coucang, assembly GCF_027406575.1. Lineage (NCBI taxonomy): Eukaryota > Metazoa > Chordata > Mammalia > Primates > Lorisidae > Nycticebus > Nycticebus coucang. The sequence goes on from NC_069804.1 coordinate 111,692,830, forward strand.
TGTTAGGTAAAGTCCCTCTTGCAATCATGTCTTGCCCCCAGAAGGTGTTACACACACCAAGGCCCCACCCTTCTCCCTTCTTCCCTCTCTCTGCTTTTCCTCCCCCCCCCCATGCAGAGTATACTTAAAGGCATTTTTAAAAAATATTTTAGGTTTTTTATTATTTCAGGTTAATTTGAGAGTATAAAGAATTAGGTTACAATGCATTGTTTAGGTATAGTCCCTCTTATAATTGTGTTCTGCCCCCAAAAGGTGTATCATAACCCCCAACATTATGCCCATTAAGTGGGAGCACACCCTTCTTCCTCCCTTCTCCCTCATTCTCCTGCCCCCCACCTTGAATTGATTTGAATTTTTTTCTTATGTGAGTATGCATTAGTTCATCTACTGGCTTCATATTACTACTGAGTACATTGGATACTTGTACCTCCTTTCTTGTAATACTTTACTATGAAGACCGTGTTCCAACTCCATCCAGGTTAATACAAAAGATGTAAAGTTTCCATATTTTTAATGGCTGCATAGTATTCCATGGTATACATACACCATGGGTTGTTAATCCATTTCTGGGTTGGTGGGCATTTAGGTTGTTTCCACATTTTGGTGATTATAAATTGAGCTGCAATGAACGGTCTACTGCAGATGTTTTCATGATGAAATGATTTTTTTTCTTCTGGGTAGATGCCTAGTAATGGGATTGCAGGATCAAATGGGAGGTCTAATTTGAGTTTTTTGAGGATTCTCCATACTTCCTTCCAAAAAAGGTTATATTAGTTTGCAGTCCCACTAGCAATGTAAAAGTGTTCCCTTCTCTCCACATTCACACCAGAATCTGCAGCTTTGAGACTTTGTGATGTGGGCCATTCTCATTGGGGTTAGGTGGTATCTCAAGGTAGTTTTGATTTGCATTTCTCTGATGATTAGGGACAATGAGCATTTTTTCATATGTTAGCCATTTGTCTGTCTTCCTCAGAGAAGGTTCTGTTCATACTCTTGCCCAGTGGTAGATGGGATTGTTTGCTCTCTCTCTCTCTTTTTTTTTTTTTTTTGATTAATTTGACTTCTCTGTAGATTTTAGTTATCAACTCTTTGTCAGATTCATACCCTGCAAGTATCTTTTCTCATTGGGAAGATTGTCTTTTTGCTTTACTTGCTGTGTCCTTAGCTGTGTGAAGGCATTTATTATATTTAAAAAATCCTTTAATGAAAACTCAAAGAAAGATATTATTTTTGGTAATTGAAATGGCTGAGTAATTGTTTTGAATTGTATCAACATTGTGAATTATATAGTTAACTTTATGATGGCTTCTAGGAAGCTCAGACCAAATTTGCAACCCACCTCTAATAGCTATAAATATTATTGGCATATGTCAACCTTTCTTATTATCATTAATAACTGCATTCTCTCCCAAGTCCCTAATTATTATTATCTTATGCAATAAGTAACACTGAAAGCTCCTCAAAACTTTTTTAAAGGCTCAGTGCCTGTAGCTCAGCAGCTAAGGCACTGGCGACACACACCAGAGCTGGAGGGTTCGAACCCAGACTGGGCCTGCCAAACAACAATGACAATTACAACCAAAAAATAGCTGGGCATTGTTGTGGGTGCCTCTAGTCCCAGTTACTTGGGAGGCTGAGGCAAGAGAATCACTTAAGCCTTAGAGTTGGAGGTTGCTGTGAGCTGTGACGCCACGGCACTCTACCGAGGGCAACATAATGAGACTCTGTCACAGAAAAAAAGAAAAAAAAAACCTTTTTAAAAAGAATCAGATATAGGGTGGCGCCTGTGGCTCAAAGGAGTAGGGCACCAGCCCCATATACCGGAGGTGGCGGGTTCAAACCCGGCCCTGGCCAAAAACTGCAAATAAATAAATAAATAAATAAATAAGAATCAGATATAGAGTGTGGGGTCATCACGGTGGAGGCGCAGCAAGTGCAGGTGCAGGAGGCCATGGACTCTATGTTGAAGAGTCTGGAGAGAGAGAATATCCGGAAAATGCAGGGCCTCATGTTCCGGTGCAGCACCAACTGCAGTGAGGACAGCCATGTGACCATGCAGCAGGTACACCAGTGCATCGAGCACTGCCATGCATCTCTGGCTCAAGCTCAGTCTCTGGTTACCCTTGAGTTGGAGAAGTTCTAGGACCACCTGGCCCGATGCACCATGCATTGCCACGACAAAGCCAAAGATTCAATAGATGCAGGGAGTAAGGAGCTTCACGTGAAGCAGCAGCTGGACAGTTGTGTGACTAAGTGTGTTGATGACCACATGCACCTCATCCCAACTATGACCAAGAAGATGAAGGAGTCTCTCACGTCCATTGGGAAATAAAAGTCTTTGCCAGTGGCCTTTGGGGCTCAGGGCACGAGTCTATTTTTAAAAGGAAAGGGAATTTTAGTCTTTTAAGCAAAGTCTGTGAATGAAGATGGATGGAAATGGGTTTAAGGCATATGTCACTTGCCTCTGGACATTGGTTCCTTTGTTTCAAACCTGAAAAGTAAAATGGAAAAAATCGGTGCTAAAATTTCTGTCAGAGATAGTACAGGGGAGTGTTTTAGAGCCTATATTGTACGTGGCAAGTGCTTTTCCCAGCAGTAAGAATCTCCTCTATACCACGCTGATGCCCTCCAAGGTACCAAATTCTTACTGCATAGATACCAGCAGGCTGACAGTTGCCCCTAACCTGCCTATGATCTGGTAAAGTTTAAGTGAAAGCATTTCTGTTCGTTGCCAACCTCCTGTTTACCAAAAGTGTTGCCACACCGCTTTTCCACAATCTGTACAACAAAATTCATGAGGTCACTAATTTAGAAGGGGCAAAAAGGTTTCTGGGTTTTTATTTTACTTGGTTTTATTATATTTATACAAGGGCACAAAGTTGATTTAAGATATGGAGCTGGGAGAGAGAGTAGTTTGGATAGGAACTTTGAAAAGTTTTCTTGAGATATCCTTTTCTGACCATCAAGGTGTGGATGTGCAGTTCTTAAAATTGTTACCTGTTGCATTTTTCAGGCAGATACCATGCAAAAATATGACAGGCAACATCACAGTGATTTTGGGAATCAGAACTTCCTGCTTATTAGCTGGTAGGCCTGAGGCTGTCTGTTGCAGAGTGACATGACAATGTTGCACTAACACTTTCTCCTTGAAAACAGCATTTTGATTGTGTTAAATACCACTATGGAGAAGCCAACAGTAAAAAAGAAACTGTTGGCTGCCTGAATAGAAGAGAGTTGTGAAGGGCTGGATTTGGAAGAACATGGTTTTCACAGAATGCAATGAAAGCTTAAACCCGGCTTTGCTTACTTAGGCCCCTGAATTAACAATCTCCTGCTAATAGGAAGTTCAAGGGAAAAGTAAGCAAATTGGGCTAGGAGCTGTGACTTCTTTAAAGAAAAGGAGGGGCAGTGCCCCATTACCAAACGCCATTTTTGCCTGGGGTCTTCTCAACAAACAGTGTTTCGGCCCTCACACCTGTGGTTTTGATAAAGACTTCATTTGTCTATCAACCTATACTTGAAATGATAATACAGCCTGTCTGTTTTCTTTGTCTAGGCTGTGATATATTTTCCTAGTAATACGATTTAAAAAAATAAATAACGTTTATCTTTCCCCTCAAAAAAAAAAATCAGATATAAAGGTAAGATGAATAAAAATTGTACTCTAACAGAAGTCTCTCAGGGAGAATCCCAATGGATGGAGGAAGGGCGCATATACCTGCTCATGTATAAATTTCAGCATCCAGCAAATGTTAATTGAGAATTTAATGCGCCGGGTTGAATTTGAAACACTTATCAAATGTTTAAAACATGGTAAGTGATTCATGGGAAGGAGGCAAAAATTACCCTCAGGAAATTTACAATCTAGTTAGAGATCAAAGCATAAACACATGTAATTTTCCCCTTATTGCCAGATTTCCAGCCCATTCTGAAAGAAAAGGGGGAATAAAAAGTGGAGGATATGAGGCCGGTTGCAGTGGCTCACACCTGTAATCCCAGCACTCTGGGAGACCAAGGCAGGTGGATTGCCTGAGCTCACTAGTTCAAGACCAGCTTGAGTCAGAGTGAGACCCTGTCTCTAAAAATAGCCAGGCGTTGTGGCCGACACCTGTAGTCCCAGCTACTTGGGAGGCTGAGGCAAGAGAATCACTTGAGCCCAAGAGTTTGAGGTTGCTTGAGCTATGACACCATGGTACTCTATCAAGTGCAACAAACTGAGATTCTGTCTCAAAAAAAAAAAAAAGCGGGGGGCAAGATATGAAAGGATACAAATTATGGGGGGATATTTTTTTTTTTTTTGTGGAGTCAGAGTCTCACTTTATGGCCCTTGGTAGAGTGCCGTGGCATCACACAGCTCACAGCAACCTCCAGCTCTTGGGCTTAAGCGATTCTCTTGCCTCAGCCTCCCGAGTAGCTGGGACTACAGGCGCCTGCCACAGCACCCGGATATTTTTTTGTTGCAGTTTGGCCGGGGCTGGGTTTGAACCCGCCACCCTCGGCATATGGGGCCGGCGCCCTACTCACTGAGCCACAGGTGCCGCCCATGGGGGGATATTTTTTGAGACAGGATCTCACTCTGTCACCTAGGCTAGAGTGCAGTGGCATCATCATAGCTCCCTGTAACCTCAAACTCCTGGACTCAAGGAACTCTCCTGCCTCAGCCTCCTGAGTAGCTGAAACTACAAACACTCGCCACCATGCTTGGCTAATTTTTTCTATTTTTTGGTAGACACAGGGTCTCTGTTGCTCAGGCTGCTCTCAAACTCCCAAGCTTAAGTGATCCTCCCACCTGGACCTCCCAGAGTGCTAGGATTACAGGCATAACCAGCTGAATTATGATTTCTTTTGGTAGGGGAGAGCTGTACACCATGTACAGATGCAGATAAAAGCTGTTATACAGGGTGTTCCAAAAGTCTCCACACATAGGAAAAAGTAACAAACTCAACAAAAGAAAGATATCTTGGAACACCATGAGTTCACCATGAGTGGGAGAGAAGTGTATGTGGAAACAGCTAGCTGACACGTAGAGAGTATTTTTGTAAAAGGAAGGCTATGTTGGGCGGCGCCTGTGGCTCAAGGAGTAGGGCGCCGGTCCCATATGCTGGAGGTGGCGGGTTCAAACCCAGCCCCGGCCAAAAAAATCACAAAAAAAAAAAAAAAAAAAAAAGGAAGGCTATGTTAACCAGTGTGATGAAAATATGTCAAATGGTATGTAAAACCAGTGTATGGTGCCCCATGATTGCATTAATGTACACAGTTATGATTTAATAATAAATAAATATGTAAAAATAAAATAAAATAAAAATTTTGTAATGAATATTTTGTAAATAAAGGTAGATTTAGCTACAATTTTCCATTTTCCATATGTATAGTGACTTTTGGGACACCCTGCATACTACTATTATATTGTCAGATGCATACAGAATGTATTTCTGGGTTTTTTTCTGTCATGTGGATGTTTCTTTCCAATAAGTTCTGTTGTACACCTTCCCTGTAAAGCACTCCTCCTGCCTCCCCACTATGGCTTCAATTTCATCATTATAGCAAATACCCAGTAGCATGTGTTCCTTCTCTAGAAATATATTATGTAAGAGAAATTGTTCCAAGGTTGATGATAGCTAACATTCAATGAGCACTTTTCATGTGCTAGGGCCTTTGCCAGTGCTTTGTATGTTTATCTCATTTAACCCTCACAATTGCAATTTAAAGTAGATTAAAACTTTAATTTTTAAAGTTTTTAATTTTTAAAGTTTAAAACCCAAAAGTGTGAAACTACTAAAACAACACTTTGGGGAAACATACAGAACTTAGATCTGTACAATAATAAGACCTTAACAGAACAGGTTAAGGTAACAAAAGCAAACACAGACAAATGGGATTGCATCAAACTAAAAAGCTTCTGTACCACAAAGGAAATAATCAAAGTGAACAGACAACTCACAGAACAGAAGAAAATATTTGCAAACTATCCATCTGACAAAGGATTAACAACCAGAATATATAAAAAAACTCAATCAATAGAAAAAAAATCCTACTTAAAAATGAGCAAAAGACCTGAATAGACATTTGTCAAAAGAAGACATACGAGTGGCCAAAAGGCACATGAAAAAAATGCTCAACATCAGGGAAATGTAAATCAAAACCACAATGAGATTATTTCATCCCAGTTAGAATGACTATTCTCAAAAAGACAAAAATAGTAGATGCTGTCGAGGATGCAGTTAAAGGGGAATCTTTGCACACTGCTGCTGGGAATACAAACTATTACAGGCCCTACAGAAAACAGTATGAAGATTCATCAAAAAAACTAATAAGTTGGGCATAGTGGTCTGAGCTACTTGGAAGGCTGAGGTAGGAGGTTTGCTTGAGCCAAGGAGTTTGCGACCAGCCTGGGTTATATAAGGATACCCCATTTCAAAAAAATACTTTATTGGCAAGTGATAAATATCCCATAAAAGAAAAAAAGCTAAAAATAGAACTACTGGGCGGCACCCATAGCTCAGTGGGTAGGGTGCCAGCCATATACACGGAGGCTGGTGTGTTCGAACCCAGCCCGGGCCATCTAAGAAATCAACAATGAGAACTGCAACAACAACAACAAAATAGCCGGGCACTGTGGCAGGTGCCTATAGTCCCAGCTACTTGGGAGGCTGAGGCAAGAGAATCGCTTAAGCCCAGGAGTGTGAGGTTGCTGTGAGCTGTGACGCTACAGCACTCTACTGAGGGCGACATAGCGAGACTCTGTCTCAAAATAAATAAATAAATATAGAAATACCATATGACCTGGCAATCTCACTATTGGCTGTGTATTCAAAAGAAAGGAAATCAATGTATCAAAGAGATATCTGCACTCCCATGATCATTGCAGCATTATTCATCATAGCCAAGAGATGGAATCAACAGATGAATGAATAAAGAAAATGTGGTATATACTTGGGGTGCCATAAAAATGTATGTACAATATAAGCGATGTTATCTACATATTACTTTTCAAAGTTGAATTGAATTACTGTAGCAATGTGTACCATGATGTTTGCTCAAAAGATGGTGCTAATCAAATGAATGCTAGCATTACCATGCAACAGGCGAGAAAAAGATAGCTTTTTCTCTTAAAATGTGTATACACATCTTGGGGCACCTTCTGTATACACAATGGAATGTTATTCAACCATAAAAAAGGAATGAAATCCTGTTGTTCACAGCAACTTGCATGGAACTGGAGGATATTATATTAAACGAAATAAGCCAGCAGAGAAAGACAAATATTGCCTGTTCTTACTCATATGTGGGAGCTAAAAAAGTGGATTTCCTGGAGATAGAGAGTATAATGGTGGTTACAACAGGTTGAGAGGAGAGAGGAAGGGAAGGGACAAAGAGAAGTTAGGTAAGAGACACAAAAATACAGGTAGATATGGCTCAGCGCCTGTAGCTCAGCAGCTAGGACACCAGCCACGTACACTGGAGCTGGCTGGTTCAAATCCAGCCTGGGCCTGCCAAACAACAATGACAACTACAACCAAAAAATAGCTGGGCATTGTGGTGGGTGCCTATAGTCCCAGCTACTTGGGAGGCTGAGGCAAGAGAATTGCTTAAGCCCAGGAGTTTGAGGTTGCTGTGAGCTGTGCTGCCACAGCCCTCTACCCAGGTGGCAGCTTGAGACTCTGTCTCAAAAAAAAAAAAAATACAGGTAGATAGAAGGAATAAGTTCTAGTATTTGATAGCACAGTGGGGAAACTATAGCTAACAATAATTTATTGTATATTTTCCACAGAGTTAAAAAAGAAGTTTTGTAATGTTCCCAGAACAAAGAAAGGATAAATGTTTGAGGTCATGAATATCCCAATTACCTTGATTGATCATTACATGTGTGCATGTATTAAAATATCACATGTATTCTGTAAATATGTACAACTATTATGTATCAATTTAAGAAAGAAAATCTAAAGGACTTCAGTAAGAAAAAAAAACCATTTAATTAATAAGAGAATTTGTGGCTGGGCATGGTGGCTCAAGCCTATAATCCTAGCACTCTGACAGGCCAAGGCAGTGGATCACTTCAGCTCAGGAGTTTGAGACAAGTGCAAGACCCCATTTCTAGAAATAGCTGGATGTTATAGTGGGCTCCTGTAGTCGCAGCTACTGGGGAAGCTGAAGCAAGAAGATATCTTAAGCCCAGGAGTTTGAGGTTGCTAGAAGCTATGACATCACTGCACTCCACCCAGGTCAATAGAGTGATACTCTGTCTCAAAAAAATGAAAAACAAATTGATACTGGCACAATTGGCTATCCAGAAGAAATAAAAATACATTCCTTTCTTACACAATTTAGAAAACTAGATTCAAGATGGCTTAATTCATTTTATTTATTTTTTAGAGACAGGATCTAACTCTGTTGTCCAGGCTGGACTGCAGTCGGGAGATCACAGGTCACGGTAACCTTGAACTCCTAGGCTCGAGCGATTTTCCCATCTCAGCCTCTAGAGTAGTTGGGACTACAGGCACCTGCCACCAAACAAAGCTAATTTTTTTTTTTTTGAGATAGAGTCTAACTATGTCGCCCTCTCGTGGCGTCACAGTTCACAGCAACCGCAAAAAATATGCCATGGCACTCTGAGGGCGACAAAGTGAGACTCTGTCTCAAAAAATAAATAAATAAAAATAAAAAAGAAGAGATAGACCTATTTAACTACATAGATGTCAAAAGTGTAATTTTTAGAAAGAGAAAAATAGATCAGTTCATACTGACATTGCCAATTCAAAATTTAGATTATAGAATTTTTACTCAACCTCTTTATATTTGTATTTCTTTTCTCTGATGCTGAAAATCTTGGTTGCTAATGACATTAACATAATTATTTATTTACTTTATCCTGAGGTATGTAACCAATAATTTTAAAATAACAGTTTCAGTACTATTACTGTTTCAGTTGAGATTTCTTTGTGATTTATATTATCTTTGGGGTATATATCCCACCATTTTAGTCAAATTACTATGCCTTAAACTAACCTGAACTAATTCTTCTTTGTGTCATTCTACTGACAACTAATATACACAGAAGGCCAAAAAAATACATATACATTTTGGGGCAGTGCCTGTGACCCAGTGAGTAGAGCACCGGCCCTATATACCAAGGGCAATGGGTTCAAAACCAGCCCCGGCCAAACTGCAACAAAAAAATAGCTGGGCATTGTGGCTAGCTCCTGTAGTCCCAGCTACTCGGGAGGCTGAGGCAAGAGAATCACCTAAGCCCAGGAGTTGGAGGTTGCTGTGAGCTGTGATGCCACAGCACTCTACCAAGGGTGATAAAGTGGGACCCTGTCTCTAAAAAAAAAATATATATATATATATACACACATATATGTATACATTTTAAGAAAAAAAGCTATTCTATTCATGTCTGTTGTATGGTGATGCTAGCATTCATTTGATTAACGCCATCTTTTTCTCATTTCATATTAATATGAGAGTACAGAAGATTAGGTTACATTGTTTGCATTTGTTAGGCAGAGTCCAAGTTGTAGTTGTGCCCCTCACCCAGATATGCCATATACCCTTATATTGTGCCCGTTAGGTGGGAGCACACCAATCCCCCTTCCTCCCTTTCCCCTCCCCCCACTTGAGTTTAATTACATTTTTCTCCTGTGTGGGTGTGTATTTGTTCAATTACTGGTTTCATATTAGTATTGAGTACGTTGGATACTTGCTTTTCCATTTTTGTGATGCTTTACTAAGTAGAATGTACTCCAACTCCATCCAGGTTAATACAAAAGATGTAAAGTCTCCGTATTTTTTATGGCTGAAAAGAACCCATGGTATACATATACCACAGTTTATTAATCCATTCATGTGTAGATGGGCACTTGGGTTGATTCCACATCTTGGTGATTGTGAATTAAGCTGCAACAAACAGTCTAGTGCAAATGTCCTTATGGTAAAATGATTTTTTTTAATTCTGGGTAGATACCTAATAATGGGATTGCAGGATCAAATGGAAGGTCTAATTTGAGTTCTTTGAGGATCTCCATATTCTTTCAAAAGAGGTTGTATTAGTTTACCATCCCACCAGCATGATTAATGCCATCTTTTGAGCAAACATCATACTACACATTGCTACTGTAATTCAATTTAATTTTGAAAAGTAATACATAGATAGCATCTCTTAAAAATGTGTATACATGGCTCAGCGTCCATAGTCCAGTGGTTAGGGCACCAGCCACATATACCAAGGCTGGCAGATTCGAACCCAGCCTGGGTCTGCTAAACAATAACGACAACTGCAACAAAAAAAAAAAAAATAGCTGGGCATTGTGGCAGCAGGCACTTGTAGTCCCAACTAATTGAGAGGCTCAGGCAAAAGGATCTCTTGAGCCCAAGAGTTTGAGGTTACTCTGAGCTATGACAGCCACTGAACTCTACCCAGGGTGACAGAGTGAGACTTTGTCTCCAAAACAAACAAAAAAAATAAAAAACAAAGATATTTGTTGTATTCATTTTGTTTTCAATTTTTAGGGATTTTTAGTTTAATTTTGTTATAATTATGAAAAAAATTATGTGACTCCAATGTCAAGACCATGAAAGTTACATTCAAAAAAGTCTAGCTTTCAGCTCGGTGCCTAGAGCGCCAGTCACATACACTGGAGTTGGCGGGTTCAAATCCAGTCCAGGCCTGCCAAACAACAATGACAACTACAACAGATGTGTGGCGGATGCCTATAATCCCAGCTACTTGGGAGGCTGAGACAAGAAAATTGTTCAAGCCCAAGAGTTGGAGGTTGCTGTGAGCTGTGACACCACAGCACTGTACCCAGGGCAACAGCTTGAGACTCTGTCTCAAAAAAACAAAAAAAGTCTAGCTTTCATTCTTGACCTTTAACAACCTGTTATCTCCTTCTTCTTAGCCGTACCCATTTTTATTAGCTCTTAGTTTATACTCACATTGTTTATTTTTTATTTTTTTTCCTATGCACATTGTTTATTTTTGAAAACATAAATAGTTATATAAGTTTTTAATTTTTTTTAAATTTCAGAATACTAGAGGGTACACATTTTGTTTACATACTTTGTTTTTTACAGATTGAACTAAAATTATAAGTGTGCCCTTCACCCAGATGGTGTGCATTGTCCTTATTTCCTGTCTTTTTTTGTCTTTTTTTTAGAATAAGAAGTTTTGTTTTTTTGTTTTTTGGCCGGGGCTGGGTTTGAACCCACCACCTCCGGCATATGGGACCGGCGCCCTACTCCTTGAGCCACAGGCGCCACCCAGAATAAGAAGTTTTAATTATAGTTCAAATATAGAAAATACCAAGAGAATTAACTCATAACACATGGTAGTATAAATATTTAAAAGAATTCCTGTTGGAAAAGTCAGCAGCATACACGTTACTTTCTGAGTAAAATTAAAATTCAAAGGTAAGAACGCACATTTTAATTTTAAGAAAGCATGACACAGCCATAAAACAAACATATATAATACATCCACAATCTGTCTTGAAATTTAAAACCCAATGAAGTACAACCTACCATTTACATATCCAAAATATAGAATTCACAATTTACAATAATCCATGATAACTATGCATTCTTCTTTTTTTTGAGATAGAGCCTCAAGCTGTTGCCTTGGGTAAAGTGCCGTGGCATCACAGCTCACAGCAACCTCCAACTCCTAGGCTCAAGCAATTCTCCTGCCTCGGCTTCCCAAGTAGCTGGGACTACAGGCACCCACCACAGTGCCCAGGTATTTTTTGGTTGCAGCCATTATTGTTGTTTGGTGGGCCTGGGCTGGATTTGAACCCGCCAGTTCAGGTGTATGTGGCTGGCGCCTTAGCCGCTTGAGCCACAGGTGCCAAGCCATAACTATGCATTCTTTATTGAAAGAATCAACATTAGTTCTGGATCCCAACATCACGTAAGTTATATAATAGCAAATCATTGAGAGTATATGCTAATTTTACAATTTAAAGTTGTGAGTGTATAACAATTATCTTCCTTATACGACTGTTACTAGAATAATGCCTGACACACAGCTAGCATTCAATATTTACTCAAAAACAAATTTGTACTACACAGTTGAAAAGTATCGGCTCGGGCAGCGCCTGTGCTCAGTGAGTAGGGCACCAGCCCCATATACTGCAGGTGGCAGGTTCAAACCTGGCCTCGGCCAAACTGCAACAAAAAATGGCCAGGCATTGTGGCGGGTGCCTGTAGTCCCAGCTTCTCTGGAGGCTGAGGCAAAAGAATCACCTAAGCCTGGGAGTTGGAGGTTGCTGTGAGCTGTGACGCCATGGCACTCAACCGAGGGCGACATAGTGAGACTCTGACACACAAAAAAAAAAAAAAAAAAGAAAGAAAGAAAGAAAAAGAAAAAAGAGAAAGTATCAGACAATTATACCTGGCAGGCATGGTGGTTCACACCTGTAATCCCAGCACTTTGGGAAGCCTAGGCAGAAGGATCACTTGAGGCCAGGAATTGGACACCAGCCTGGGCAAACATTTCCTGTCTTTCTTTCATAAAAGATTACTGTACGTACTTTGAAAAGTGCTTTGCTCCTCTAACTTAAGTGTATATCCTGGAGATTATTCACAGCAGTAAATAGAACTCTTTTTCTTCTTTTTTTTTTTTTTTTTTTTTTTGTAGTTTTGGCCAGGGCCAGGCTTGAACCTGCCACCCCTGGTATATGGGGCTGGCGCCCTACTCACTGAGCCACAGGTGCCACTCATCTTTTTCTTCTCTTTTTACAGCTGCATGATATTTCATTGTTCCAATGTACCATATTTTATCCAGCAAATCTCCTATGCTGGACATTTGGGTGATTTAAGATTGGCAAAAATATATTGTTGGTGGTTATGAGAGAAAAGGGTATTCCTACTTATTGATGATAGAAATATTTAGTATTGGGTGGTGCCTGTGGCTCAGTGAGTAGGGCGCCGGCCCCATATACCGAGGGTGGCGGGTTCAAACCCAGCCCCGGCTGAACTGCAACCAAAAAATAGCTGGGCGTTGTGGCAGGTGCCTGTAATCCCAGCTGCTTGGGAGGCTGAGGCAGGAGAATCGTGGAAGCCCAAGAGCTAGAGGTTGCTGTGAGTTCTGTGACATCATGGCACTCTACTGAAGGTGGTAAAGTGAGACTCTGTCTCTACAAAAAAAATTAAAAAAAAAGAAATATTTAGTATTACAGCCATGGTAAGCAACTTTGCAGTATCTACTGACAATTTTAAAGATGCATGTAATATGCTGCCATTAAAAAAAAAAAAAAAAACAACCAGTGATCAAAAACTATTATCTATCTGTATAGGAGTATGTAAGTATAGGAAAAAATGAAAAGATACCCATTAAGTTGGTAAAATATGCGACAGGGATAGAAGTGGAGAGGAGGTGAAATAGCCAAACCAAAAACATAAAAAAAAAGAAAAAGAAAAAAAGATTGGGTAATTTTTTTTTAAAGCATGTATATAGTCTCACTTACACTTTTAGGTAAAATTGTATGGACATATGTGAAAATACTTGATCTGACTATTTAGAAAGTATAATAAGGAGGAAAGAAAGATCCCATTTGATATAGCAGCATAAAATTTTAAATTACTTAGGAATATAATATATGTAAAGGCCTATATGAAAATAACTTTGAAGCTTTAATGAGAGAACATAGAATAGCACTTAAAGTAGGCATTCCATATTACATGAAGAAGACTCAAATTAAGAAATGTTCTTGGGCAGCGCCTGTGGCTAAGTGAGTAGGGTGCCCACCCCATATACCAAGGGTGGCAGGTTTGAACCCGGCCCCGGCCAAACTGCAACAAAAAAATAGCCGGGTGTTGTGGTGGGCACCTGTAGTCCCAGTTACTCGGGAGGCTGAGGCAAGAGAATCACCTAAGCCCAAGAGCCGGAGGTTGCTGTGAGCTGTGACGTCACCGCACTCTACCAAGGGCAACAAACTGAGACTCTGCCTCTAAATAAAAGGAAAGAAATATTCTTAAATGATTTGTAATTATAATGCAATACAACGGAATTTTCATTTTGCAATTGGTAAAATATTATGAATTTTATCTGGAAGAAGAAACAGTCAATTTTTGGAGAGAACAGTGAGGGGTACTTGCTCTACTACCCTGTTTTCCCGAAAATAAGACATCCTCTGAAAATAAGACCTACTTACAGGAAAGATAAGACGTCCCCTGAAAATAAGACCTAGCTCATCTGTGGGAGCACACCGTAAAATAAGACACTGTCTTATTTTCAGGGAAACAGGGTAGATATTAAACTACATTATAAAGCTACAATAACATAGTGTGGCAATGGCACAAAAATAAGGAGAGGATGATGTGACCATCCATCAAGGTTTGCCCAAGACTCAGAGCTTTCCCATGACAGAAACTTTTTAGTGGTAAACCTGAGATAATGTCAGCAAACTGGGATGGCAGCTGCTGGTCCTATTAGTGGAAAAGAATAGCCCAGAAACAAACTTTAGTAGGTCATAGAGAATTACACATCAGTGGGAAAAAGAAGGATTGTAAGAGATAGTGCTCTCAGAAATGGTAATTACTTGGAAAAAGAAGAATTAGAACCCAACTTCATACTATTTACCAAAATAAACTGCAGGTGGATAGGTGAATTATATATAATTTAAAAAGTGAAAATATAAAATAATAGGAAGTCATAAAGGTAAATATTTTACTCATTTTGGTATGGAGAAGAACTTTCTAAGTATAAATATAGAAGATAATATCACAGAAGAAAATATTATATATTTGAATACAGATTTAAGAACTTTGATATATGCTTGGTGCCCTTAGCACAGTGGTGGGGGCTCCAGCCACATACACTCAGGGTGGCAGGTTCGAACCCGGCCTGGGACAGCTAAACAATGGCATCTGCAACAAAAAATAGCCAGGCGTTGTGGTGGGTGCCTGTAGTCCCAGCTACGTGGGAGGCTGAGGCAAGAGAATCACTTAAGCCCAAGAGTTTGAGGTTGCTGTGACCTGTGACACCATGGCACTGCACCGAGGGCGACATAGTGAGACTATGTCTCAAAAAATAAAAATAAAAAACTTTGCTATATATATATATCAGAAACAGTACATATAAAATGAGAAAGACAAATTATAAGACGTATAGTTCTGGGGAATCTAATACAGTCTAATCTAATCTAGTCACCATACTGTAATAGTAATAGTACAGCATGGTGACTATAGTTTCTTTTCTTTTGCAGTTTT
Organism: Nycticebus coucang; assembly: GCF_027406575.1. Lineage (NCBI taxonomy): Eukaryota > Metazoa > Chordata > Mammalia > Primates > Lorisidae > Nycticebus > Nycticebus coucang. Next base: position 111,708,037 of record NC_069804.1, read on the forward strand.
TGGCCGGGGCTGAGTTTGAACCCACCACCCCCGGCATATGGGGCCAGCACCCTACTCCGTTGAGCCACAGGCATCACCAATGGTGACTATAGTTAGTAATACTGTATTGTTTACTTGAAATTTACTCAAAGAACATATCTAAAAAAACAAAAAAGAAGAAGTATTTACGACTCGGTGCCCATAGCACAGTGGTTACAGTGCCAGCCACACATACCGAGGCTGGTGAGTTCAAACCTGGCCCGGGCCAGCTAGAACAACAATGACAACTGCAACAACAATAACAACAAAGAGGAAATAGCCGGGCGTTGTGGCAGGTGCCTGTAGTCCCAGCTACTTGGGAGGCTGAGGCAAGAGGATGGCTTACGTCCAAGTGAGGTTGCTGTGAGCTGTGACGCCATGCACTCTACTGAGGGTAAAAGAGTTAGACTCTGTCTCAAAAAAAAGAAAAAGAAAGAAACGAGCATATCTTCACACACACACATACACACACTGTAACTATATGTGGTAAAGAATGCATTAATTTGTTGTTATAATTGAACAATGCATGTGTATATCAAATCATCAAGTTGTACATTTTGAATATATATATTATTTTTCAATTCTATCTTAATAAAACTGAAAAATAAATTACAAATTAAAGTAAAAGATTTGCAAAAAGATATGCTAGACAAAAACAGCCACAGCCAAGAGGACCATAAGTGGACATAATGTAGTGTGGTATCTTGGAACAGAAAAAGGACATTAGGTACAAATTATTTCTGTAGTTTCTGAATAAAGTATGAACTTTAACATTTAGTTAATAATGCATAATTATTTGTCCATTAATTGTGACAAATATACCATATTAAAGTAAGATGTTAACAATAGGAGAAATTGGGCTCGGCACCTGTGGCTCAAGCGGCTAAGGTGCCAGCCACATACACCTGAGCTGGCAGGTTCAAATCCAACTCGGGCCCGCCAAACAACAATGACAGCTGCAACCAAAAAATGGCTGGGCATTGTGGCGGGCTCCTGTGGGCCCAGCTACCTGGGAGGTGGAGGCAGGAGAATTGCTTAAGCCCAGGAGTTGGAGGTTGCTGTGAGCTGTGATGCACAGCACTCTACCCACGGTGACAGCTTGAGGCTCTGTCTAAAAAAAAAAAAAAAAAAAAAAAATAGGAGAAACTGGGTGTGAAGTATATGAGAACGCTCAATACTATCTTGATAACTTTTCTGTAACTCCAAAGCTATTTGAAAATAAAAAGTTTATTAAAAAATACTGGCTCATTGGCTCATCCCCTATAGCTCAGTGGCTAGGGTGCCAGCCGCATACACCAGAGCTGGTGGGTTGGAACCCAACCCAGGCCTGCCAAACAACTACAACAACAACAACAACAACAACAACAACAAAAATAACTGGGTGTTGTGGCGGGCGCCTGTAGTCCCAGTTACAGGAGTTTGAGATTGCTGTGAGCTGTGACGCCACAGCACTCTACCAAGACTGACATAGTGAGATTCTGTCTCAAATAATAATAATAATAAACTGGTTAATATCATACTATATAAGTAACTGTATAAGATTAACTTAATATATACCATATATACATACATAACATATAACAGAACGTATCATCCAAACAAATTAGGAAAAAGAACATCTCTGAAGAAAAATGGGCAAAGAACATACATAGGTGATCAATATATATATATAAAAAGTCAGCCTTACTCTCATATACTACCAATGGGTAAATAAATGGTTCCAGCTTTTCTGGAAAACCATTTGCTAACAAATACTAAGAGTATTAAAAATATTACACTTTTTTACTTTTGAGACAAAGTTGTACTCTGTCACCCAAGGCAGAGTGCCATGGCATCATAGATCACAGCAACCTCAAACTGTTGGGCTTGAGCAAACCTCTTGCCTCAGTCACTCACCTCTAGTAGCTGGACTACAGGCACCCACCACAACCCCCTGTCTAGTTTTTCTGTTTTTAGTAGAGATGGGGTCTTGCTCTTGCTCAGGCTGGTCTCGAATTCCTGAGCTCAAGCAATCCACCCACTTAGACCTCCCAGAGTGTTAGGATTACAGGTGTGAGCCACTGAGCCCAGCCCATACTTTTTGTAACTTAGTAAATCCACTTTAGAGGGACTACCCTAAAAGAATTTGTCTGAAGTGCACCCAGTATTTTATGGGTCAAGATGTGCTTTACTGGGTTATTTGTAATGAGACGTAAATGGAAAGGATCTAGGTGTAATAGTGCAACATTTGAGAAATATTGTAGTGAGATTTATGATTTATACCTACTATGAAGCCAGTAAAATGATATAAAATAGTGTAGCGTAATAATCAAGAGCATAGTTTTTGGAGACGGCTGAATTCAAATCCAAGCACCATCACTGGGCAATGTGATCTTGGGCAAATCACCTAATAGTCTTTCTAAGCCCCACTTTTCTCCTACATAAAATCTGGGGTTTTGTGAGTATTAAATGAGTTATTTGTGTGTTTAACACAGTGCCTGAAAGATGGTTTAGTAAATAGTCACTGTGACGTAGGTTTTTACTGCTGAGAAAATAGAATCAGCAATAGGATGAGTCACTTGTCCAATGCTGCCTGGCTAGTAACTGGTGAGCTGGGATTCAAATCCAAAAAGTTCTACTTCAAAACTCATGCTCATAACAACACCACCCAGATGTTACCTGTTATTTATGCTGCTACTGCTGCTGATTAATAACATGGGAAAATGCTTATAGTAAAATATTGAGTATAAAAAGAATTCAAGGCTGAGCAAGGTGACTCACACCTGTAATATTAGCACTCTGAGAGGAAGGGGAGGGTGGATTGCTTGAGCTCAGGAGTTCCAGGTTAGCCTAAGCGAGATCGGGACCCTGTCTCTACCAAAAAATAGAAAAATTAGCTGGGGCTCATGACAGGCGCCTGTAGTCCCAGCAACTCAGGAGGCTGAGGCAAGAGGATTGCTTAAGCCCAAGAGTTTGTGGTTGCTGTGAGCTATGATAACACCACAGCAATTCTACTCAGGGCAACAAAGTGAGACTCTATCTAAAAAAAAAAAAAATGTATGATATTATTCTGATTTTGTTTTGAAATTTTTGTATTGTACATAAACATGCATTGATAAAAGACTGGAAGAAAATATACCAATATATTAATATTAAAATGATTATCTTTTGGGTAAAACAAAAAATACAAAAGAACAATCCTGGCACATAGGAAATGTTAAGTATCATCATTATAATCATTTGTCTCAATGTCTTCAGAAGATTCGACAAAATGTTCTAAATGTGAATTTTTTTTTGTAGAGACAGAGTCTCACTTTATCGCCCTCGGTAGAGTGCCGTGGCATCACAGAGATCACAGCAACCTCCAACTCCTGGGCTTAGGTGATTCTCTTGCCTCAGCCTCCCCAAAAGCTACAGGCGCCTGCCAGAACACCCGGCTATTTTTTTGTTGCAGTTTGGCCGGGGTCGGGTTTGAACCCTCCACCCGCAATATATGGGGCCAGCGCCCTACTCACTGAGCCACAGGCGCCACCCCTAAATGTGAGTTTTAATTGTATTTATCCCACTCAGGATTCATAATTCCTGAATCTGAGGATTTTTTTTTTTTTTTTTTTAGAGAGAGTCTTACTCTGTCACCCTTGGTAGAGTGCCTTGGCGTCTCAGCTCACAGCAACCTCCAGCTCTTGGGTTTAGGTGATTCTCTTGCCTCAGCCTCCCAAGTAGCTGGGACTGCAGGTGTCTGCCACAATGTTCGGCTATTTTTTGTTGCAGTTTGGCTGGGGCTGGGTTCAAACCCGCTACCCTCGACATATGGGGCTGGTGTCCTACTCACTGAGCCACAGGCGCCACCCAGGATTCATATTTTTAATTCCTAAGTTCTGGAACATCCTCAGCCATTACTTCTTTGAACATTACTTTTGTTAATTTTTCTGGTATGTGTCCTTACTTCTATTTTATATCTTGTGTTTCTTTATTTCTCTGTGCTATATTCTGTATATCTATATTCCAGTTTACTATTTTTCTTTTAGTTGTGGCCCAATTTCTGTTTTAATATGTCCACTGAGTTTCTAATTTTGAAACATTTTTTCATTTCTAGAATTCTTTTTTTTTTTCTTGGCCAGGGCCACCACCTCCTACCAGTATATGGGCCAGCGCCCTACTCCTTTGAGCCACAGGCACCGCCCTAGAATTCCTTTTTAATACTACCTGGTCTTTTTGAAATAGTGTCTTGTTCATTTCTTATGTTTTAAATGATGTCTTTAATTATTTTAAACAAAGTTATTTTGTAGTATATATTAGATTATTTTATTATCTTCAGATCTTAGCGTCCAATCCTGTTTGATGTGTCTTCAGATAGTCGCTTCAGGTACAGTGTTTCTTCCTGTGTTTTATAATTTTTTATTGTAAGTTGTGTTCAGTGCAGCTTTACCTGTGGGGATTTTGTGAAGAGTGTCTCTCTAGAGCTATTTTTTAGTTGCTTTTGCCAGCTAAGAACTACGTTATGCTCATTTTTTGGTGTGAAAGTTTCCCTGACATTACAGAAGATATATATATATATATATATATTTGAATGCCAAATCCATGTGAAACCAGGCCCGAGGTTACAAATCATCATAGGCAGACATTTTTCTTCCTTCCCAGATTGTCCTCCTGTGGTAGCAAATGGTTTCTGTCCAATTCAACTTTATTAAAGGTTTAGTCCTTTGAAAGTTCCAGCTTTCTACAGGTGTCTCAGTTCTGACCCATTGCCTTCCTTAGGCCCAAGGCTCTGTCCTGCCTCTACAAGGCCAGCAAAACCTAAGCACTTTGCATAATGAGGTAAGCAAACTGTCTGCAAATACTGATCCCTCACCTCCCTGAAGCAGCTGAAATTTCACCTCCCACCGAATGCTCTGGCTTTTGGTTTTCCATTTTGTGTTTTGAACTCCTGGTGATTTGCTTTACTGACTTGCAATCTCAGCCATATGTTTAAAAGGATGCTATATTTTATTTGTTATTTCTAAGCGTTTTGCAGTATGAAAGGACTTTCAGGTTATTTTGGCTACCATATTACCAGAATGGACATTAGAGATTTTATTTTATTATCATTATTATTATTATTGTTTTTGAGACAGAGCCTCAAGCTGTCGCCCTGGGTAGAGTGCCATGGCATCACAGCTCATAGCAACCTCCAACTCCTGGGCTCAAGCGAGTCTCCTGCCTCCGCCTCCCAAGGAGCTGGGACCACAGGCGCCCGTCACAACACTCGGCTATTTTTTTGGTTGCGGCCATCATTGTTGTTTGGCGGGCCCTGGCTGGATTCGAACCCACCAGCTCAGGTGTATATGGCTGGCGCCCTAGCCACTTGAGCCACAGGTGCCGAACCTTATCATTTTATTTTTTTTTTGAGATAAGATCTTGCTCTGTTGCACAGGCTAGACATTAGTGGCATCCTCATAGCTCACTGAAACCTCAAATACCTGGGCTCAAGGGATCCTCCTATCTCAGCCTCCCAAGTAGCTGGGACTATAGGTGTGTGTCACCATGCCCAGCTAATTTTTCCTTTATTTTCTTTTCTTTTTTTGTAGAGAAGAGGCCTCATTCTTGCTCAGGCTGCAATTATTTTCAAAGGAAAATAATTTTGGTATGGCAGGCAGCATTGGTTTAGATGCCAATCTTAGATTAAATTCTTAACGAATTTTAATTTAGAAGGTCATACCCCTTTCTTTCTTAGGAGAATGTAAATGGATTTTTCTATGCCTTATTTCATCTTTAAAGTTTTTTTTTTGTTTGCCCAAGAAAGAAAACAAAACTGTCAACCTACAACCTACCAGTCACTTGAGTCTGCTACTATACATATATTCATATATATAGATATATATTAATATCTATATATATGAATCTTGGCACATTTGGCAGAATACCAGATTTCTTGCCAGTTTCTTGAGAAAGACTTTCTTGAAATGAACAGTGGGCTGGGCGCCTGTGCTCAAGTGGCTAAGGCGCCAACCACATACACCTAAGCTGGCGGGGTTTGAACAGCCCGGGCCCGCCAAACAACAGTGATGGCTGCAACCAAAAAATAGCTGGGCATTGTGGCAGGCGCCTGTAGTCCCAGCTACTTGGGAGGCAGAGGCAGGAGAATTGCTTGAGCCGAGGAGTTGGAGTTTGCTGTGAGCTGTGATGCCACAGCACTCTACCCAGTGTGATAGCTTGAGGCTCTGTCTCAAAAAAAAAAAAAAAAAAGTAAATGGACTATAGCTAAGATAAGGGGAAAGCTTCATCTCACATTTTGCATATATATTATGAATGGATAGGAGAAATTGACGACATTAACGGTTCTCAACTTTTTGGGGTATGCTCTGCTACAAAAATAAAAGGTGCTTGGCAAGCTTCTTTTTTTTTTTTTTTAAGGACACATTAAAATTTGCTTTAATACTTCTTTAGGGGGAAAAAATATCACACTTTTAGTGAATGAACATTTTTACGCTATTATTTTTATCTACCATGCCATGAATTCATAGGGAAGAGGTTCCAGTAGTTCAGGGAGGCACCTTGCCATTGAATGTGACGAAGTGTTGATTGACTTTTGAATTCATGGGAAATAGTTTCCTGCACCTTGTATCACTGCTGTACACCTATTATGCTATGAGCTCATGGGGAATAAATGGGTTCTTGCACCTAAAAACATGGGTCCACTGGTACTCCTGTGCGCTATGTTACATGCTTATTATGACATGAATTCATAGGGAATGGGTTCCAGGAGCTCAAGCTCCTTTCTGTTAGTTCTCACAAAGTGGGCTTCTCTGGGTGGCGCAGGCTGGCACATCAGTTGAACCCAGGTACCTTTCTCTTTGGCTTCCTTCTTTTTCTGATCATTTTCCTTTACACGTTTCAGGAAACTATTTCGGCTCTTAGAGTGCTTAATATGCTCAATACGAACATTAATCCTCTTAGCCAGGATCTTGCTCTTAACTTGTTTGTTTACAACAATGCCAATAGCATGCTGGGTAACATTGTAAACTCTTCCAGTTTTGCCATGGTAACATTTGTGTGGCATGCCTTTTTGAACAGTACCCATTCCCTTAAAGTCTACAATATCACCTTTCTTGTAGATTTGCATATATGTAGCCAAAGGAACAACTCCATGTTTTCTAAAAGGCCTAGAGAATATGTATCGGGGGCCCTTCCTCTTTCCCTTTGTGTTTGTCATTTTGGTGAATTACTGGAAGATGGCGTCTCCGGCTGAAAGACTCGGAAAGCTTCTTAAAAAGGAGAGAATAATTTATTTCCTTTCACACATGTCGGGAGTGAACATATAATATAATAAGGATAAAGAGCAGACTGTATTGTATTTGGTGAATCTGAGTGGTTGATTATCCTTATTCATATCCTCTTATTCCTCACATTCAGTCTTCAGAACTTAGCCTTTCTCTATCTTAGAATTATATTTCTACCTTAAAAATCTACCAGGTCAGGGCGGTGCCTGTGGATCAAAGGAGTAGGGTGCCAGCCCCATGTGCCAGAGGTGGTGGGTTCAAACCCAGCCCCAGCCAAAAACTGCAAAATAAAAAAAAATAAAAATAAATATCTACCAGGTCTCTTGGGCGGCACCTGTGGCTCAAGGAGTAGGGCGCTGATCCCATATGCCGGAGGTGGCGAGTTCAAACCCAGCCCTGGCCAAAAACCAAAAAAAAAAAAAAAAAAAACTACCAGGTCTCTACTTCCTGTCTTGCCCTTTTATTAGTCCTCAGTACTCAATGTGATTGTAATATTTTGAAATTAATGTGCTTAAAATACTTTAGAGCAGGCGTCCTCAAACTGCGGCCTGCGGGCCTTATGAAGCGGTGTGAATTGTATTTGTTCCCATTTTGTTTTTTACTTCAAAATAAGATATGTGCAGTGTGCATAGGAATTTGTTCATAGTTTTTTTTTTTTAACTATAGTCTGGGCCTCCAATGGTCTGAGGGACAGTGAATTGGCCCCCTGTTTAAAAAGTTTGAGGATGCCTGCTTTAGAGGGTCCAGGCGTGGTGGCTCACACCTGTAATCCTTGCACTCTGGGAGGCTGAGGTGGATGAATAGCTTGAGCTCACGAGTTTGAAAACAGCCTGAGCAAAAGTGAGACCCCATCTCTACTAAAAATAGAAAAAAACCTAAGGCAAGAGGATCCCTAGAGCCCAAGAGTTGGAGATTGTTGTGAGCTATGACACCATGGCAACAGCTTGAGACTTTGTCTCAAAAAAAAAAAAATACTTTAGAGGTACCCCATCACCTTCAACACAAAATCCAAATTCCTTAGCATGACATAACTATATGGTCCATGTCTACCTTGTGATTCTCATCTCCAGAGATTCTCCAATGCTTACCTTGCATTTAAATTGCCCCAGATTTCTAGGACTTCCCTTGAATTCTACAAATTCATATTAGGCCTAAGCTTCAGGATTGTTTTTGTTGTTGTTGTTGTTGTTGTGTTTGTTTGTTTTTCTTTGGAGGCAGAGTCTTACTTTGTTACCCTCAGTAGCGTGCTATGGCGTTACAGCTCACAGCGACCTCAAACTATTGGGCTTCAGCGATTCTCTTGCCTCAGCCTCCCAAATAGCTGAGACTACAGGCACTGGGACTACAGACACTATGCCCAGCTATTTTTATTTATTTTTTATTATTTTGAGACAGAGTCTCACTTTGTCACCCTTGGTAGAGTGCTGTGGCATCATAGCTCACAGAAACCTCAAACTTTTGGGCTTAAGTGACTCTCTTGCCTCAGCCTCCCAAGTAGCTGGGACTACAGGTGCCCACCACAATGCCTGGCTATTTTCTGTTGTAGTTGTCATTGTTGTTTAGCAGGCCCCAGCTGGAATGAAACCCGCCAGCTTCATTGTATGTAGCTGGCGCCCTAACCACTATGCTATGGGTGCTGACCTTTGTTTCTATTTTTATTATTTTATTTTATTTTTTAGCAGGCCTGGGCCAGTTTCAAACCCACCGATCCCAGTGCATGTGGCTCACATTCTAACCACTGAGCTATGGGTGCCCTGCCCAGCTATTTTTAGAGACAAGGTCTCGCTCTGGTTCTGGCTGGTCTCGAAATCATGAGCTCAGGCAATCTACTTGCCTCCGCCTCTCAGAGTGCTGGGATTACAGGTGTGAGCCACCTCACCTGGCTCTAAGCTTCTGTGTATATATATATATATATTTTTTTTTATGTTTTTTTTGAGACAGAGCCTCAGGCTGTCACCCTGGGTAGAGTGCCGTGGCATTACAGCTCACAGCAACCTCCAACTCCTGGGCTCAAGCAATTCTTCTTTCTCTGCCTCCCAAGTAGCTGAGACAACAGGTGCCTGCCACAACGCCCAGCTATTTTTTGGTTGCAGCCGTCATTGTTGTTTGGCGGGCAGGGCTGAATTCAAACCCACCAGCTCAGGTGTATATGGCTGGCACCTTAGCTGCTTGAGCCACAGGCGCCGAGCCAAGCTTCTGGTTTTAATGGAAATATTTTTGATGATTTCGCTTTCATTAAAACCAGGAACATGGGCAGTGCCCATAGCTCAGTGGGTAGGTTACCCACCACATACTCCGAGGCTGGCAGATTCAAGCCGGGCCCGGGCCAGCTAAAACAATGAAAACTGCAACAACAAAAATAGCCAGGCGCTGTGACAGGTGCCTGTAGTCCCAGCTACTTGGGAGGCTGAGGCAAGAGAATCACTTAAACCCAAGAGCTGGAGGTTGCTTTGAGCTGTGACGCCACAACACTCTACCCAGGGCAACAGCTTGAGGCTCTATCTCAAAAAAAAAAAAAAAAAGAAAAGAAAGAAAGAAAGAAAAGCAGGAACATAAAATTTAATAAATTCTAGTTTTGATGGAAATAATGTATTTAAATTTAGCTGCCATGAGTTTTAAAAAAAATTATATTTGGGTGACACCTGTGGCTCAGAGGAGTAGGGCGCCGGGCCCCATATGCCAGAGGTAGTGTGTTCAAACCCAGCCCTGGTCAAAAACTGCAAAAAAAAAAAAGATTTATATTTGTTTTTTTGTTTTTTTTTTTTTGTAGAGACAGAGTCTCACTGTACCGCCCTTGGGTAGAGTGCCGTGGCATCACACGGCTCACAGCAACCTCTAACTCTTGGGCTTACGCGATTCTCTTGCCTCAGCCTCCCGAGCAGCTGGGACTACAGGTGTCTGCCACAACGCCCGGCTATTTTTTTGTTGCAGTTTGGCTGGGGCTGGGTTTGAACCCGCCACCCTCGGCATATGGGGCCAGTGCCCTACTCACTGAGCCACAGGCGCCGCCTATATTTGTTTTTAGTAAAGCATATCTGAAGACTAGATGCTGTGAGTTTTAATGTATTTTTCAATCTTCTTTTTCTTTTTTTTTTTTTTGAGACAGAGTCTCACTTTGTCACTCTTAGTAGAGTGCAATGATGTCACAGCTTACAGCAACCTCAAACTCTTGGGCTTAAGTGACTCAGCCTCTCAAGTAGCTGGGACTAGAGGTGCCCACCACAATGCTCAGCAATTTTTAGAGATAGGGTCTCGTTCTTGCTCAGGCTGGTCTTAAACTCATGAGCTTAGGTGATCCACCTGCCTCGGCCTCCCACAGGATTACAGGTGTGAGCCATCGCACCTTGCCGCATTTTTCAATTTTCAATATTTTTCAACTGCTTTAATGTTTTGGAAAACACCATTTAAGAATATATGAAATCATGGCTTGGCGCCTGTAACTCAGCTATTAGGGTGCCAGCCACATACACCAGGGCTGACGCGTTCGAACCTGTCCTGGCCCGCCAAACAATGACAACTACAACAGCAACAACAACAACAAAAATAGCCGGGCATTGTGGCAGGCGACTATAGTCCCAGCTATTTGGGAGGCTGAGGCAAAAGAATTGCTTGAGCCCAGGAGTTGGAGGTTGCTGTGAGCTGTGATGCCACAGCACTCTACCCAGGGCGGCACAGTGAGACTCTGCCTCAAAAAAAAAAAACCCAACAACAACAAAAAAGAATACCTGGAATCATGTATACAACACCTATATTTTTCCTTTTGCCCCAGGCTCCAATATGGCTCAGTATGGCACTATTACTGATCCTGTCTTTATTTAAAATTGTGTTATTTTTTGGCGGCACCTGTAGCACAGTGGTTACAGCGCCCGCCACATGCACGGAGGTTGGTGGGTTCCAACCCGGCCTGTGCCTGCTAAACAACAATGACAACGGCAACAACAACAACAAAAATAGCCGGGCGTTGTGGCAGGCGCTTATAGTCTCAGCTACTTGGGAGGCAGAGGCAAGAGAATCGCTTGAGCCCAGGAGTTGGAGGTTGCTGTGAGCTGTGATGCCACAGCACCTCTACCCAGGGCAACATAGTGAGACTCTGTCTCAAACAACAACAACAAAAAAGTGGTATTTTGCTCATCATGAATTTTTTGCATTAATTTGATTTTTAAAATAGTACATTAAAATATCATTCCTCTTGGGCAGTGCCTGTGGCTCAAAAAGTAGGGTACCGGCCCTATATACCAGAAGTGGTGGGTTCAAACCTGGTCCCAGCCAAAAGCTGCAAAAAAAAAATCATTCCTCTAGACTACTGATGTTTTTGCCCACCCCCCCACTTAAATTTTGCAAATGAAGTGTATGTCTCAGGCACCTCACCCTACTCAGCTCGGCTTGAGATATTTATTTTTATTTATTTTTTGAGACAGTATCTCAATTTGTCAGCCTCAGTAGAGTGTGACATAGCTCACAGCAACCTCAGACTCCTAGGCTCAAGCGATTCTCTTGCCTCAGCCTCCCAAGTAACTGGGACTACAGGCACCGCCGCAATGCCAGGCTATTTTTAGAGACAGTCACACTCTGGCTTAGGCTGGTCTCAAACTCGTGAGCTTAGGTGATCCACCCCCACTTGGCCTCCCAGAGTTTTAGGATTACAGGTGTGAGCCACCTTGCCAGGCCCTTGAGGTCTTTAAATATAAAGAGATTAATGGGCATCTGAGAGTATTATAGCTGAAACACAGGGTTTTTATTCCTGAAAATGGTTTGTATCATGCCTCCACACTTTTTAATGTAGAGTTCAAAGTACTGAAATGGGGAGAAATGTTATTTTTAAAACAATATTTACTTTTTGAATAGGTAATTCACTCACATGATTCAAAATTCAAAAGACAATAGAGAAAAAATACATATTAATAGCATAAAATTTCCCTCCTGCTGGGCGTGGTGCCTCAGGCATGTGATTCTGGACTCTGGGAGGCCAAGGCAGGAGGATCTCCCAGAAGCTTGGGACCAGCATCATCAGGAGCGAGACTCCATCTCTCCTAAAAAAAAAAAAAAAAAAAAAGGCCAGCCATGGTGGTGGGTGCCTGTGGTCCCAGCTCCTCAGAAGGCTGAGGCAAAAGGATCATTTGAACTCCGGAGTTTGAGGTGCTATGGGCTAGGCTAAGACCATGGTGAGAAAGAAAGTGAAGAAAGTGAGACTGTCTCAAAAAAAAAAAAAGTCTTCTAGTCAGCGCCTGTGGTTCAGTGGGTAGGATGCCAGCCCCATATATCAAGGGTGGTGGATTCTAACTGGGCCCCAGCCAGCTAAAACAGCAGTGACAACTCAACAAAAATAGCCGGGTGTTATGGCAGGAGTCTGTAGTCCCAGCTACTTTGGAATCTGAGGCAAGAGAATCGCCTAAGTCCAAGAGTTGGAGGTTGCTGTGAGCTGTGACGGTATAGCACTCTACTGAGGGCAACAAAGTGAGACTCTGTCTCAAAAAAAAAAACAAAAAAAAGTCTTCCTCCCACCCATACCTCCCAACCACCCAGTTCTTTTCCTCAGAGGCAACCAATAGCCTTCAAGAGATAATTTATGCTTATTCAAATATTCAAACAAATATGTGTGCACGTACTTTAATCCAACCCCTTTTTTTATTAGACAGAATCTCACTTTGTTGCCCTCGGTAGTATCTTGGCATCATAGTTCACAGCAGCTTCAAACTCTTGGGCTCAAGCAATCCTCTTGCCTCAGCCTCCCAAGTAGCTGGGACTACAGATGCCCTCCACAAAAAAACACCCGGCTATTTTTTAGAGACAGAGTCTTGCTCTGGCTCAGGCTGGTTTCTAACTACTGAGCTCAAGCAATCCACCTGCCTTGGCCTCCCAGAGTGCTAGGATTACAGGTGTGGACAGCGCGCCCTGCCAATACCCCCTTTTTGCATAAATGGTAGCACACTGTGTCCTGAATCCTGTTTGGTTTTTTTTTTTGCAGTTTTTGGCCGGGGCTGGGTTTGAACCTGCCAACTCTGGCATATGGGGCCGGTGCCCTACCCCTTTGAGCCACAGGCACTGCCCGGTTTTTATTTTTTTGAGACAGAGTCTCACTTTGTCACCCTTGGTAGAGTGCTGTAGCGTCATAGCTCACAGCAACCTCAAACTCTTGGGCTCAAGTGATCCTCTTGCTTCAGCCTCCTGAGTAGCTGGGACTACAGGTGCCTGCCACAATGCCCAGCTATTTTTAGAGACAGGGACTCGCTCTTGCTCAAGCTGGTCTTGAACCCGTGAGCTCTGTCAATCCACCCTCCTTGGCCTCCCAGAGTGCTAGGATTACAGGTATGAGTTATCTCAGCCGGCCTAGAATCTTGGTTTTTAAATTTAACGATATATATTGGCGCTCATTCCCTATCAATATATAAAGAGGTTCCTTATTCTTTTTTATAGTTGAGAAATAAGCGTCTCACTGTAGGAAAATTATTTAATAAATATCTTACTGAGAGACACTTGGGTTTTTTCCAGTTTTTTATTATTATAAACGTTTATATGTCATTTTGCATATATGTAACTATCTTTGTAGGATGAATTCCTAGAAGTCATATTTCTGGAATGGAAGATTTGTACATTTATAATTTGGCAGATATTGCTCAACAGCTGTCTGTGGAGGTAGTGCCAATTTATATTTCCTCCTATAAGAGAGTACTTGTTTCTTTACATCCGCATATGAAAGTATGTTATCACCGGGCAGCGCCTGTGGCTCAGTGAGCAGGGCACTGGCCACACATATACCGAGGGTGGCGGGTTCAAACTCGGCCCCAGCCAAACTGCAAGAAAAAATAGCCGAGCACTGTGGCAGGTGCCTGGGGTTCCAGCTACTCGGGAGGCTGAGGCAAGAGAATCGCCTAAGCCCAAGCGCTGGAGGTTGCTGTGAGCTGTGACGCCACAGCTCTCTACCAAGGGAAACAAAGTGAGACTCAGTCTCTAAAAAAAAAAAAAAGTATGTTATCAGACTTTTGCTTTTCCACTCTAATAGATGAGAAACATTTCAGCACAGGTTTTTTAAATTCTCTTAAATATAGAATTTACTTCATACATTCAAGAACCATTTGGATTTCCATTTCTTAAAGCCATGTCTTTATATCTATGATAATTAATTTTGTGTCAGCCTGACTGGGTTAAGGAATATCCAGATAGATGGTTACACATTATTTCTGATTGTGTCTGTGGGGGTGTGTCCAGAAGAGATTAGCATTGGAATCAGTAGACTGAATAAAGAAGATCCACCCATACCAATGTAGAGTAGCATCATCCAATCAAAGGCCCAGACAGAATAAAAAGGTGCAAATTCTCTGTCTTTTGGAGCTGGGATATCCATCTTCTTTTGCCTTTGGACATCAAAGCTCCAGGTTCTCTGGCGTTTGGACTCTGTGACTTAATACCAGCCACTTCCATGGTTCTCCAGCTTGCAGGTGTCAGATCATAGGACTTCTTTGCCTTCATAATTGGGTGAGCCAACCCTGTGGTAAATCCCCTCTTATATCTATGTATATCTAATCGGTTTTGCTCTCCTGGAGAACCCTAATATCTCTTGCCCACCCATATATCTATTGAATTATTTATCTTTTATTACTGATTTGTAGGAGCGCTTTATATAAATAAGACTATTTAGTCTTTTGTGAAAAAGTTTCAAATATTTGCTCCCCTTTTGTTGTTTTTAATTTTGCTTATGGAACTTTTTGTTCAGGATGTTTTATGTAGACAAAAGTAACACTCTTTTATTTTATGCTTCTGAGTTTTGTGTCAAGTGGGAAAGCTCGATGAAACCCCACTGAAGAATGATGACCAAGAGGGATCTTTGTAATCACCATATCAGTAAGGAATGAACTATGAATCAGAGTTGACTGTTAGAAATCTGTAAAATTCCATAACTTTTGCAATTTCCCCATACCTACTATTTGTGTTGTCCCAAGCCTGTTTCCCCATTGTGATTCAAAGCAAAACCTTTACAAAGCTAAGGGCCACTGGGCTTGTCTTGACTGGGGGTGAATCAGGGATAATAGTTAATATGATGGGAAAAGAACCCTCAAATGTTGGCAGGTTTTTAAAATTAAGTCACATACACATAGATTATGTATACATTAACGCATTTATGGGGTAAAATATGCTGATTTTATATACAATTTGGAAAACTTAGATCAAATTAGTTAATATAGGGTTTCACCTAATTTACTTAATTATTGCATTAAGACACTTATATTCTATACTTAGTAGATTTGACATGTACCCTTGCAATATGCTCCATAGGTGTGGTCCCACTGTTTACCCTCCCTCCATCAAATCTCCCCCCTCCTCTCCCCCCCCTCCTCTTCCCTCCTACATCCTGGGCTATAGTTGTGATTTATCTTTCATATGAAAGTGTGAGTGGGGCAGTGCCTGTGGCTCAGTGGATAGGGCGCTGGCCCCATATGCCGAGGGTGGTGGGTTCAAACCCAGCCCCAGCCAAACTGCAACAACAAAAAAAATAGCCGGGTATTGTGGCAGACGCCTATAGTCCCAGCTACTCATGAGGCTGAGGCAAGAGAATCGCCTAAGCCCAGGAGTTGGAGGTTGCTGTGAGGTGTGTGACACCACAGTACTCTACAGAAGGTCAAAAAGTGAGATGAAAAAGTGAGACTCTGTCTCTATTAAAAAAAAAAAAAAAAGTAAGTGTGAGTGATTGGGCAGCGCTTGTGGCTCAGTGAGTAGGGTGCCGGCCCCATATACCCAGCGTGGCAGGTTCAAACCTGGCCCCAGCCAAATTGCAACAACAAAAAAAAATAGCCGGGCATTATGGTGGGCACCTATAGTCCCAGTTACTCAGGAGGCTGAGGCAAGAGAATTGCCTAAGCCCTAGAGCTGGATGGAGGTTGCTGTGAGCTGTGACGTCACGATATTCTACCAAGGGTGACAAAGTGAGACTCTGTCTCTAAAAAAAAAAAAAGTGTGAATGATTATAAATTGGTTTCATAAAAGTACTGAGTACATTGGATACTTTTTCTTCCCTTCTTGAGATACTTTACTAAGAAAAATATGTTCCAGCTCCATGTAAACTAAAGGATGTAAAATCTCCATCTTTTTTTAAGGCTGCATGGAATACTATGCAACCTCAAATGTTGGCAGCTTAAAATAAGAAAATAAAAGTATCTCGGGCGGCGCCTGTGGCTCAAGGAGTAGGGTGCCGGTCCCATATGCCGGAGGTGGCGGGTTCAAACCCAGCCCCGGCCAAAAACCACACACACAAAAAAAAGTATCTCTGGGACCTACCACAGGGAAGGAAAAAGTGCTTGAAAAATGGGAAATAGCTCTTAAGACCTGGTGATGCATCTTGGCACACAAGGATAAGGAAGGATAGCTGTTCAGAAAATAAATGGGTATTGTTCATAATGCTACAAGGTACATCTAGCAATATCACATTACATTTTGAATTTGAACTACACCAGTCTGTTAGTCTGTCATGTCATGTAGCAAATGGCTTAAGCCGTACAGAAACAACTATAAGGCTAATGTCCAGTTTAACAAATACCATTGAGTCTCTGACTCCTCACTGTTTCCTTATTTTTCTCTTTTGTCTTTGTACTGCTTCTTCCTTTCCTTACCAAAGTATGGTGTTAAAACTCAAATGATAGGGGTGGTGCCAGTGGCTCAGTGAGTAGGGCGCCAACCCCATAGACCGAGGGTGGGGGGTTCTAACCTGGCCCCAGCCAAACTGTAACAACAACAAAATAATTGGGCGTTGTGGCGGGTGCCTATAGTCCCAGCTACTCAGGAGGCTGAGGCAAGAGAATCGCCTAAGTCCAAGAGCTGGAGGTTGCTGTGAGCTGTGTGACGCCATGGCACTCTACCAAGGGTGAAAAAGTGAGACTCTGTCTCTACAAAAAAAAAAAAAAAGAGGGTGACAAAGTGAGACTCTTGTCTCTCTCTCTCTAAAAAACAAACAAAAAAAAAGATAGTTTACCTTTTTATTCTCTTGGCTTGTTCCTAAATTTTCCTGTAAAAAATTTGTAGAACATGGTATTTGCAAGTTATCTTTTACATTTTTTTTTTTTTGGAGACAGTCTCACTTTGTTGCACTTGGTAGAATGCCATGGCATCACAGCTCACAGCAACTTCAAACTCTTGAGCTCAAGCGATTCTCTTGCCCCACCCTCCCAAGTAGCTGGGACTACAGGTGCCCATCACAATGCCCGGCTATTTTTTTTTTTTTTAGAGACAGAGTCTCACTTTATGGCCCTTGGTAGAGTGCCGTGGCCTCACACAGCTCATAGCAACCTCCAACTCCTGGGCTTAAGCGATTCTCTTGCCTCAGCCTCCCGAGTAGCTGGGACTACAGGTGCCCGCCATAGCACCCGGCTATTTTTTTTTTGTTGCAGTTTGGCCAGGGCTGGGTTTGAACCCCCCACCCGCGGCATATGGGGCCGGCGCCCTACTCACTGAGCCACAGGCGCCACCCATGCCCGGCTATTTTTAGAGATAGGGTCTCGCTCTGGCTCTGGCTGGTCTCAAACCTGTGAGCTCAGGCAATCCACCGACCTCAGCCTCCCAGAGTGCTAGGATTACAGGTGTGAGCCACTGTGCCCGGGCCATCTTTTACATATTTCTGACTTTAGGAGTAGGCTTATCTTCCTTAAATTGGAAAGGGGCAAGAAATGATTCCAAGGGTTACCTAGACACCAGAGCTCTGGGTATAGCCATCTGTGTAATTTCCTCTCTGTAGCCCCTTCAACATGATCAGTTCCGTGATCTTCCTCTCTTTCTAGTCACTATTGCTGCCCTTTGAACTCCAAGGCATCTTTTGATTGCACATTATTCTCTCTACCCTACCTTTTTTCCTTTATCATCTTGTTTTGCTCCCTTTCCACCTTACTCCAGATTTCTCTCACTGCTCTCCCATATATGTCCTCTCCCCATTTCCACTATCATAATTCTGTTCTCTAGTCTCTTCACTCAACTAATGATATATCCTTATTATTGTTCTCGTCCCCTTACTCCAACTTCCATATAGCTGTTAAAATGATCTTCCTAAATGCATACATGAGGGTAAAGAAAGGACTTTATTTTAAGCAATTCTGTTCTGTTTGAAAAATTTAAAACATGCATGAAATAATTTTGTCATTTAAAAAAGTGCAAATGTGGGCGGTGCCTGTGGCTCAGTCGGTAAGGCACCGGCCCCATATACCGAGGGTGGCGGGTTCAAACCCGGCCCCGGCCAAACTGCAACCAAAAAATAGCCGGGCATTGTGGTGGGCGCCTGTAGTCCCAGCTACTCGGGAGGCTGAGGCAAGAGAATCGCTTGAGCCCAGGAGTTGGAGGTTGCTGTGAGCTGTGTGAGGCCACGGCACTCTACCAAGGGCCATAAAGTGAAACTCTGTCTCTACAAAAAAAAAAAAAAAAAGTGCAAATGTCATCATATTAGCTGTTTAAAATCCTCCACCTTTCCATTGATCACTGGATAAAATTTAAAATACTTAATATTTTACGTTCCCTTGCCTCTGCTATTTCCCTAATCAATCAGCTTGGTGAAGTAACTTCTTGTTTTTACCTTTTTCTCCCAGGCAATGACTCTGCCAAGATTATCAAAGATGCAAAGTTCTGAATAATGATAATAATAATGGTGATAAAATAACTAACATTAAAACATCTACAGTAAGCCAAATGCTTTACTTGTTATCTCATTTTACAACTCTGTAAGGTATGTACTACCACTTCAGTTTTACAAAGAAACTGAGGGCTTGGTGCATATAGCACAGTCATTACAGTGACAGTCACATGCAACAAGGCTGGAGGGTTCGAGCCCAGCCCAGGCCAGCTAAACAACAACTGCAACCAAAAAATAGCCGGACCCTGTGGCGGGTGCCTGTAGTCCCAGCTACTTGGGAGGCTAAGGCAAGAGAATTGCTTAAGCCCAACAGTTGGAGGTTGCTGTGAGCTGTGATGCCACTCTACCCAGGGTGACATAGTGAAATTCTGTCTCAAAAAAAAAAAAATACAAAGAAACCGAGGATCAGGCTCAGGGCCCGTAGCACAGTGGTTATGGCGCGGGCCACATACACCTAGGCTTATGGGTTCAAACCCAGTCCAGGCCAGCTATGCAACAATGACAACTGCAACAGAAAAATAGCTGGGCATTGTGGTGGGCACCTGGAGTCCCAGCTACTTGGGAGGCTGAGGCAAGAAAACTATTTAAGCCCAAGAGTTGGAGATTGCTGTGAGCTATGATACCACAGCACTCTACCTAGGGCGACATAGTAGAATTCTGTCTCAAAAAAAAAAAAAAAGAAAAAGAAAAAAACTGAGGATCAAAGAGGTTAAGTGACTTCCCTAAGGTCACACAGGTGTCCTGTTAGCAGTCACGGAAGCAAGAGAGAGGGCAGAATAACGAACATTCTGAACCCTACCTACCACATTCCTCCACTGAGAGAGAGGCTCTATGGCCAATTAGCCCAGATCAAAGAGCTATTTCAGAAGGAACAGCCAGCTAGAGAGAGAACACTCCTGCTTCTGTAGATGCCCAGGGGCTCAGTGTGCCTCCACTTTGGTGTTTATGCCTAGACGGCTTCCGCAGTTTTAGTGTGAGTCTAAGATGAGATCAGGCATATAGGTATATCCATGCTTTGCGTGATATTATGGTGTCTTTAATGATAGATGATAAGGATATGCTAGGGAATTAGGATGATTCTGAGAGAATGAGAAAGAGGACCATAATTTGGTGGTAGGAAGGATTTTCCTTATTTCCAAATACTTGAGAAATTAAATCTTTAGGTTTACAAACATGATCAACTTATTCTATTAAATACATTAAATATTTAAAAAACAGCAATTCTCTTGCAAAGCCCTGGTATTTCTTTTTATAACTCCTTGAACAAATCTCTCCGTTATCTGAAAAGAGGAGCAGGTTTAATTGTTATGCTGAATTTTTATTTGCCACCACGTTCAGAGATTTAGGGATCTGACACTGGACCTTTAAACCTTAGAATATGAAAAGAAAAGTAATTCATTTTTTTACTGAAAGCAGTCTGATTACTTAGTTGCATGTTTTTCTTAGTATCATGTTACCAAAAAGATATATCCTTTTTTTGTGGGTTTCAGTATTTTTTTAAATTTTTAATTTTGCTAAAATACACATAAAATTTACCATCTTGTTCATTTTTTTTAAACCACTAGACCAACAGGTACATCGTGTTCATTTTTACTGTATGATAATTTTTTTTTTTTTTTTGCAGTTTTTGGCTGGGGCCGGGTTTGAACCCACCACCTCTGGTATATAGGGCCAGCGCCCTACTCCTTGAGCCACAGGCACCACCCATTGTGTTCATTTTTAAGTGTGAACTTCAGTGGGTACTCTTTCTTTTATTGTGTAAAATGGTGATTTAAATAGCTGAATTATTTCAGTTATTTGAAGATAGATCAACTTAAAATGTAGATAACAGAACTTTTATGTGGATGATTTATTAAACTCCAAATAATGGTCTCTGTTTTTCTTTCAAGGCCTTTTTAAATAGTGTTGTCAGGTGATCTTTAAATTATATTAGCTGACATATAGATTATGGGCTTTTTTAGCTAACACGTTGACCCCTATCTTAATATTGGTAATTAATAAGGAAAACCTGAAAAATTTTGCACTTAAAAGTTCTGTTAAATTAGCTGTCTTAGCATTAACATAAAATACAATTTTTAACAATTACTGTGTGAAGACTTTGTACCATCTATGTATTAAAATGATGAGGAAGGTGTCAAAAAGGATTCAGCTGTTTAGCGTGCGTTTTAATTTGGCCCTTGGATTCTGTGAGGAGAGTCTATTCCGTTTTGACACTCATTTCACAAGAAAGCACCTGGATGCCCTGGGCTGTGTACTTACTGCTCATGGCCTTTTTCTCAATCAGTTATCAGGGTGCTGAATTGGCAGGTGGTGACTCTGACACGCCTAAGTGATATTAAGGTTGGTGTGATGGTTGTTACATACATAACATACATATTTGTGAGTTAACCACTATTTTAATGATGCTGCTTTTTAATTTTTATTTATTTATTTATTTTGAGACAGAGCCTCAAGCTGTTGCCCTGGGTAGAGTGCTGTAGCATCACAGCTCACAGCAACCTCCAACTCCTAGGCTCAAGCGAATCTCCTGCCTCAGCCTCCCAAGTAGCTGGGACTACAGGCGCCCGCCACAACGCCCAGCTATTTTTTTTGGTTGCAGCCGGCATTGTTTGGCGGGCCCAGGCTGGATTCAAATCCGCCAGCTCAGGTGTATGTGGCTGGCCCCTTAGCCGCTTGAGCCACAGGAGCCGAGCCTGATGCTGCTTTTTAGAGTTTTCTCAAAGTACAATAGAGTTTTGATGTTTCAGGTAATTGGGAAAATCTTTAGTTTTTGCTTTTTTTTTGCAATTTTTGGCCAGGGCTGGGCTTGAACCTGCCACCTCCCGCATATGGGGCTGGCGCCCTACTCCATTGAGCCACAGGCACCGCCCAGCTTTTGCTTTTAAAAGTGTGTTAAGTAAAAAAAAAATAAAGTTTTAAGTAGAATAAAACAAAAAAAATTTTTTTTTTTTTTGCAGTTTTTTTGGCTGGGGCCGGGTTTGAACCCGCCACCTCTGGTATATGGGACTGGCACCCCACTCCTTGAGCCACAGGTGCCACCCATAATAAAACAAAATTTTAGAATATAAAACATCATTTTTGCGGCTCAGTGCCCATAGCACAGTGGTTACGGCTCCAGCCACATACATGGAGGCTGGTGGGTTTGAACTCAGCCCAGGCCAGCTAAAAGAACCATGACAACTACAACAAAAAATAGCCGGGTGTTGTGTTAGGAGCCTGTAGTCCCAGCTACTTGGGAGGCTGAGGCAAAAGAATCACTTAAGCCCAAGAGTTGGAGGTTGCTGTGAGCTGTGACACAAGGCACTCTACCAAGGGTGACATAGTGAGAGTGCCTTAAAAAACAAACAGGCTTAGCACCTGTGGCTCAAGTGGCTATGGCGCCAGCCACATACACCTGAGCTGTTGGGTTCGAATCCAGTCCGGGCCGGGCAAACAATAATGATGGCTGCAACCAAAAAATAGCCGGGCATTGTGGCAGGCACCTGTAGTCCCAGCTACTTGGGAGGAGGAGGCAGGAGAATCGCTTGAGCCCAGGAGTTGGAGGCTGCTGTGAGCTGTGATGCCAGAGCACTCTACCCAGGGCGACAGATTGATGCTTTGTCTCAAAAACAAACAAACAACAAAGAATCAAAAAACCCCATCATTTTTGCTTCAAAAATTCAATGTACATGATGATTTATAATTTATTCTGTAATCCTTACTGTCTAAAACTTCCATAACATTTAAACGTGGTGGGAAAAGTTTTTTTTTAAATAATTTACTGTAGAGACTCTGGCTTCTACTGTACCTTATACATTCTAACAGATATATGGACTATTTGTGAATTATTTCCTATACCATCAGAATGCACTCCCAGTGAAGATTGTAAGGCAGAACACATTTTTTTGGAGGGAGAATACAAACTATTTAAAAATTTTCGTGAGGCTCAGCACCTGTAGCTCAAGCAGCTAAGGCACCAGCCACATACACCAGAGCTGGCGGGTTCAAATCCAGCCTGGGCCTGCCAAACAACAATGACAACTAAAACCAAAAAATAGCCAGGTGTTGTGGCAGGTGCCTGTAGTCCCAGGTACTTGGGAGGCTAAGGCAAGAGAATCGCTCGAGTCCAGGAATTAGAGGTTGCTGTGAGCTGTGATGCCATGGCACTCTACCCAGGGCAACAGCTTGAGGCTCTGTCTCAAAAAAAAAAAAAAGGCCAGTTTGTATAGTTTTTATAATATCTATTTAGAAAAAAAAAAGATGACCTATGTATAACATGTAGTACACCAGGTGGTTCTACATACCACACTATGTGTACCCTTAACAAAGTGTAGCTGTTCTTGTCATTATATTGGCAGATAACCTGTAAAAATTCTGTTGGCCCTTTTGTTCATCTGGAGTTCCTAATTAGTACATCTGAATCCTGGTTTGACATACCCTAATATCCACTTTTTTGTATTTCTGTGTAGCAAAAAAATGCCATAATTATATTGTATAAGTTTTGCCTTTTTCAGAGTGATTTTTGCAAGATACAGTTTTAGATATACAGAAATTTTTATTAGTTCATACATTAAAAGGCTGTTTGTGCAAATGCTGCTCACTTGTTAAGGTGTTAAAAAATGTAATGGTTTAATCGTTGAATTGCTTTAGCATTTCGTATGTAAGTATTTTAAAAAGCAATTCTTTTACCAAAAGATTCAATTTTTTTTGCCCGGTGTGTAGTGGTCAGTTCCCTGATTGTATTCACCTTGCTATGGCCAGAGTAACCAACCTCCTGGTGTGTATTCCTTTTTTTCCTTGATACAGAGTTTCACCTTGTCACCCAGGTGAGAGTGCAGTGGCATCATCATACCTCACAGCAACCTCAAACTCCTGGGCTCAAGCAATCCTCCTGCCTCAGCCTCCCAAGTAGCTGGGACTACAGGCTGATTTTTCTGTTTTTTGTAAAGACAGGGTCTTGCTCTTATTCAGGCTGGTTTCAAACTCCTGGCCTCAAGCAACCCTCCGACCTCAGCCACCCACAGTTCTAGGATTATAGGTGTAAGCCACTGTGCCTGGCCTGGTGTGTATTCCTGTCTGGTCTTCTGTTGATTCACTTTGTGTCAGGTGTCAAAGGTTTGGGCCTTGCCTTGAAACAGTTGTTTTAGGGAAGCCAATCACACACATAGTCCTAGGATGGGTATTCTTGATTTGTTTTGTGATTTGTGTAAGCATTCAAATTAACTATCTGAACAAGGCCTTGGATAGTTCTAGTAACTCTATAGTCATCCTATGTGGCATAATATATCCTTTTCCCTACTGCTGCCATGACTTGCTGGCCATTCTTTTCAAGGAATAGCAAGCAGCATATGGCCCCAACCACTTTAGATGTACCATCTGTGGTTTCCTTACAACAGTTCTTGGACTTTTTTTCTCAATGCCTTTCAACGTGTCCCTTTTGGCCCATACCTGTTGCCCTTTGACTTGAAATCAGTAAATCTGAACCTTTTCATCTGCATAGAAGATGCAGGATATCAGACTTTTATCCATCAACCTCTTTTGGGCCCAGAAGATGCCAATAAAAATAAGGCTTAAGGAAAATATCAAGAGTTTTAAGAGAAATACTATTGGGTAGATTTTGCAATAAAACCTCCCTAGGTTAAGATGTTTTATTAAGGTATTTCTGGGGGGGGGATTTTTGTTTTGTTTTGTTTTGTTTGAGACAGAGTCTAGAGCGGCTGCCCTGGGTAGAGTCCTATGGCGTTATAGCTCATAGCAACCTCCAACTTAGGGTCAAGCGATCCTCATGCCTCAGTTTTTCTATTTTTAGTAGAGACAGGGTCACGCTTTTGCTCAGGCTGGTCTCCAACTCCTGAGCTCAAACAATCCACCCGCCTCAGCCTCCTAGAGTACTAGGATTACAGGTGTAAGCCACGAAGCCCATCAGGGGTGGGCAGATGTTTTTTTGCAGTTTTTTGCTGGGGCTGGGTTTGAACCCGCCACCTCCAGCATATGGGGCTGGCGCCCTACTCCTTGGAGCCATAGGCGCCGCCCAGGGATGGTTTAAAAAAAAAAAAAAAAAAGACCCTCAGCCAGGCATGGTAGCTCAGGCCTATAAGCCCTACACTTTAGGATGAATGAGCTCGAGG
Source organism: Nycticebus coucang (assembly GCF_027406575.1). Classification (NCBI taxonomy): domain Eukaryota; kingdom Metazoa; phylum Chordata; class Mammalia; order Primates; family Lorisidae; genus Nycticebus; species Nycticebus coucang. The sequence goes on from NC_069804.1 coordinate 111,733,002, forward strand.
CCCGGGAGTTCCAAACCAGCCTAGGCAACATTTCGAGACCCTGTCTCTACAAAACAAAATTTAAAAAATTAGCCAGGAATGGTGGCATGTTCCTGTAGTCCCAGAAGCTTCGGAGGCTGATGCAGGAGCACCACTTGGGGGCCCAAGAGTTAGAGGCTGCAGTGAGCTATGACCATGCTACTGCACTTCAGCCTAGGTGATGTAGTCAGACCCTTGTCTCAAGAAAAGAGAAATTAAAAAAAGGACCATCAATCGCTTTCCACTATTTCAGATAAAGGCTATTATATTACTCTATGTGGGGTTTACCACCTATTAAAGGTGGAATTTTAGGGCAGCGCCTGTGGCTCAAAGGAGTAGGGCACCAGCCCCATATGCCAGAGGTGGTGGGTTCAAACCCAGCCCCGGCCAAAAACTGCAAACAAACAAACAAACAAAAAAAGGTGGAATTTTAAAATTCAAACTCCTGGCTCAGCGCCTGTAGCTCAGCACCAGCCCAGGCCTGCCAAACAATGACAACTACAACCAAAAATAAAGCCAGGCGCCTGTAGTCCCAGCTACTTGGGAAGCTGAGGCAAGAGAATCACTTAAGCCCAAGAGTTTGAGGTTGCTGTGAGCTGTGACACCATAGCACCCTACCAAGGGTGACAAAATGAGACTGTCTCAAAAAAAATAAAATAAATAAAATAAAATTCAAACTCCTTACAGAGATTTGTTATCTTAAGTAATAAGAAGTTCTTGCTTGATCTGGTATCTGTTTATCTTTAACGTTATTTCATGGACTCATGGGTAGGAACCTTAAGGACCAATTGGTTCCAATTTTCACGGTATGTTCAGTAAAACCCGAGAAGCTTGAAGACAGTGCCTTAGGCACTGCTGGGGGCACAGGGGATGAGGAGACAGTAACGGGCAGGCTGCCAGATACTCCCACCACCAGAACACCTTGGCTTTTCTGTTTTACATAATACATTAAGCTTCTGAGTAAGATTTCATTTTAGGAAATGGGTCTGTTAATGTAATCCTTTTGTTTTACAGTTGAGTCTTGAATTTTCTACCCTTGAATATTTGAAATGAGGACTTTGAATGACAATCCCGGTCGGCGCCTGTGGCTCAATCGGTAAGGCGCCAGCCCCATATACCGAGGGTGGTGGGTTCAAACCCGGCCCCGGCTCAACTGTAATCAAAAAATAGTTGGGCATTGTGGCGGGCGCCTGTAGTCCCAGCTACTCGGGAGGCTGAGGCAAGAGAATCGCTTAAGCCCAGGAGTTGGAGGTTGCTGTGAGCTGTGATGCCACAGCACTTTACCGAGGGCCATAAAGTGAGACTCCGTCTCTACGAAAAAAAAAAAAAAAGACAATCCCACCTTTCATCAAGGATCTAAATATGTATTTCTGATACTGACAAACAGCCTAAGTTCTTGAACTCGTACTTATTAACCTGAGGACAGGGCAAATGTTATCTTTTCTTTTCCATTATATTGTGCCTCACATGGCGCCTGTAGCTCAAGTGGCTAGGGCACCAGCCACATAAACCGGAGGTGACGAGTTTGAATCCAGCCCGGGCCTGCCAAACAACGACACCTACATCCATTGTATTGTGCCTAATAGTGTTGGCACATGCTTAGTGCTCAAGCATATTGTATGAAAGTGACAGACTTGGCAGCGCCTCCTGTGGCTCAAGGAGTAGGGCGCCGGTCCCATATGCCGGAGGTGGCGGGTTCAAACCCAGCCCTGGCAAAAAAAAAAAAGGAAGTGACAGACTTTCTTATTATGTATATTAGCTGAGTAGGCAGTAAAGCAAACACATTTAAGTTTGTGTGCACAGGTAATGAGAACACTAAATGAATAAGAACAATGGATATAATAATGAAACAAATAACACAATAAATACTATAGGTAGAATGAAGAACAAGGACAAGACCAAAGAACCTTTCTTTATGACTTGAGGTTTTACATGAATTGTAGGAAAAATAAATATTAACAGGAGCACATAGATGCAAGATACCTACCCTAAAAAGTATTTCTCTTTGACTTCAAAATGCCATTATTCTTGCTACTACTGCTTCTTTTTCACCATAGACATATTCCCCAAACAGCAGCCAGACTCTCCTAGAACTTAAGTTGTATCATTTGTCTGCTGAATCCTCAAGATGGCTCCCATCTTGCTTAGCAAAAGCCAAGTATAAGTCCTTACAAGGGTCTACAAAGCATTAGGTGATCAGTATACACATACACACCCAGCTCTGATCCATCTCACACATTTTACCCTAACTTTATTTCTTACCATTCTCGTTATTCTACTCCAGCCATATTGACCTCTAGAGTCTCACTATATCGCCCTTGGTAGAGTGCTGTGGCGTCACAGCAACCTCAAACTCTTGGGCTTAAGCGATTCACTTGCCTTAGCCTCCCAAGCAGCTGGGATTAAAGGCGCCAGCCACAGCGCCCAGCTACTTTTTTTTTTTTTGCAGTTTTTGGCCGGAGACGGGTTTAAACCTACCACCTCTGGTATATGGGGCTGGTGCCCTACTCCTTTGAGCCACAGGCACCACCCCACGTGTCCAGCTATTTTTTTGTTGCAGTTGTCATTGTTGTTTAGCTGGCCCAGGCTGGAACTGAACCCGCTAGCCTGGGTGTATGTGACTGGTGCCCTACCCACTGAGCTACAGGCGCCACCCCATATTGACCTTTGACTGTTCTTGTCAGTGGCACTGTGGCACACAACTCCTACCTTGGGGCCTTTGAACTTGCTGTTACCTCTGTTATCCTCCCAGATCCCCCACAAGGCTTGGTCCCTTAGTTCTTTCAGTTCTTTGCTAAAATGCCACCTCCCCAAGGAGGCCTTCTCTAACCATCTTTTTTGAGACAGAGTCTCAAGCTGTCGCCCTAGGTAGAGTGCTGTGGTGTCACAGCTCACAGCAACCTCCAACTCTTGGGCTTAAGCGATTCTCTTGCCTCAGCCTCCCAAGTAGCTGCGACTACAGGCGCCCTCCACAACGCCCAGCTATTTTTTGGCCATTGTTGTTTGGCAGGCCTGGGCTAGATTCAAACCCGCCAGCTCCGGTGTACGTGGCTGGTGCCCTAGCTGCTGAGCTATAGGCGCCCAGCCTTACTCTAACTATCTTAGGTAAAATAACAATGCCTTTGGCTCAGTACCCGTAGTACAGTGGTTACAGTGCCAGCCACATACACTGAGGTTGGCGGGTTCGAACCCGGCCTGGGCCAGCTAAAACAATGACAACTGCAACCAAAAATAGCCAGGCTATGTGGCAAGCGCCTTAAGTCCCAGCTACTTGGGAGGCTGAGGCAAGAGAACTGCTTAAGCCCAACAGTTGGAGGTTGCTGTGAGCTGTGACCTCACAGCTCTCTACGCAGGGCAAGAGCTTGAAACTCTCCAAAAAAACAAACAAAAAAATGCCCCACAAACATTCCCTAATACCTTACCCTGCTTTTTCTCCATGGCACTTATTAAACTGACACATTTATATGTGTGTTGCCTGTTTCCCCAGCCAACAACGTACAAGGGCAAGGACTTTATTTCTGTGCACTGTTGGAACCTTGTCACTAAAAAGTGGCACAGAGTAAGCAAACTTAAATGTATGTTGAACTCTGTTTTTATCATGATTTTAAAAACTTTCCGGGGCAGCGTCTGTGGCTTAAAGGGGTAGGGCGCCAGCCCCATATGCCAGAGGTGGCGGGTTCAAACCCAGCCCCAGCCAAAAACTGCAAAAAAAAGGGAAAGGAAGAAAAAAAATAGCCAGGCTTTTGGCAGGCACCTGTAGTCCCAGCTACTTGGAAGGCTGAGGTAAGAGAATCACTTGAGCCCAAGAGTTTGAGGTTGCTGTAAGCTGTGATGCCACCCCACTCTCCTGAGGGTGACAGCTTGAGACTGTCTCAAAAAAAAAAAAATTTCCAGCTCTGCACCTGTGGCTCAAGGGGCTAAGTCGCCAGCCACATACACCTGAGCTGGTGGGTTCGAATCCAGCCCGGGCCCACCAAACAATGACAGTTGCAACCAAAAAAATAGCCAGGTGTTGTGGCGGGCGCCTGTAGTCCCAGCTACTTGGGAGGCAGTTGTTGAGAATTGCTTGAGCCCAAGAGTTGGAGGTTGCTGTGAGCTGTGATGGCACAGCACTCTACCCAGGGCGACAGCTTGAGGCTCTGTCTCAAAAAAAAAAAAAAAAAATTCCTTGTAGTGCCTAATGGTGGAGAAGCGAAACAGGAACTTAAGGCTTTTAGAAATCTGTATTTTCCCAACCTTCATGGATTTGTATTGGAGAATCCCAACAAGTAGGTCCACTTTAGGTCTATACTCCATCTACTAGGATTTGAAATAAGAGGGGAATCCAAAGCTGGGCGTGGTGGCTCCTGCCTGTAATCCTAGCACTCTGAGAGGCTGAGGTGGGTGGACTGCTTGAGCTCAGGAGTTCCAAGACTAGCCTGAGCTAGAGCCAGACCCTGTCTCTAAAAATAGCCAAGTGTTGTGGCAGGCACCTGAGGTCTCAGCTATTCAGGAGGCTAAGGCAAGAGGATCACTTGAGCCCAGGAGTTTGAGGCTGTTGTGAGTTATGACACCATGGTAACAAAGTGCGACTCTGTCTGAAAAAAAGGGGGGGAAATCCAGTCAATATAACCTCTTCTACTATACTCAGAGACTTGACTGTCAGTACAGAATTCCTTCCCTCCCCATCTTATCTTGAGGTTCTTTTCTCACAAAAAGGATAGAGACCCCTGTAATACTGTGCTACACCTTTCACAGAGCAAGTACCCAGACTGACTACATTTCAGTTTTGGAATCAGCCCACACTAAATCTCACTGGATTGCAGATGACCAAAATAGAAGCCTTCTCACTCACAGATTTGAATCTCATAGTAGGTTTTATTTTAGTGATCAAAATAATGCAGTAAATAGAATCTATACTGATTTAACATTAGACATGCACCTGTACCTGAAACTCCTATTAATTTTTGACTGGCCTAAATCTTTACAACTTATTTAGGCACATCTTTAAATTATCTGTGCCCTGATATACAGGGTAAAATTAACTCCTTCCTTGTGGCTGTCAGTAATGAGAATTATGTTCAAAAGACAGATTCCTTTGCAGTTAAAGGCCTCTAGATTTTGACTTCCTATAGTACCTTGAGACCACACTTTAATATAAATCTCAGTATAGGGAGGGAAATAATCTAGAAAGCTGAAGTGCACTGTATGAACACTCTATAGATCTTTTTTCCAACAATGATAATCGACCACTAGATAAGGAGGCCCATAGTTAAGTGCCAAATTATCCTCCCCCCGCTGCCATACTTTCTGAAAGACACAATGCTCTCCCCAGAAATCTGAAATGAATCCACATAAGTGAGAGATTTTACCTATGTAGTCTCACTATCAAATTACAGAAAGCAGTTCCACTATCAAAATTACAGGAAGCAGTTAAGGGGACTTTAAGAAAAGCATAGTCCCATACACAGTAATACACATCTAATAGTTTTCCATCCAACTGTCAATTATTTTCACAAGATTGGCATTAAAAAACACAACCAAATACACATATAGCCCTCAAGCCCCCCCAACACAAAAATTGGTCTTTGTTCATTCTCAGATGATATGATGTCCCAAGAGTGACAGAAGGTGGGAGCCAATCTCCCCATAGCCATTTCTTAAATCATCTCATAAACAGCTCTTCATTTCTTGAACTACCTTCCTCTTCCAAAGAGGTAAAGCTGAGATCAGTCAGAAAGGCTTTCTGAGAAGACTGGCTTGGATTTCTGGGTCTGTTCCAGTCGGTTCAAGATGAATTGGCTTGTATCAATGAAGCGCTCAACGCAGTTCACAAAACAGGCCTCAGCCCGACTGTCCAACTTTGGCCCAGGCTTGTCCATGCACTTCTCCTGCTCAGGACAAGATACAGAATCACAAGGGGAACTTGGAAATTAAAATAAAATAGGGGTATTTTACTTCTTATTGCTTAGAGGTAAAACTTCACCTAAAAATAGTATCAAATGTTGAGATTTAGTTCATCCTTTAAGAAGATGCTGTTTAAAGCTTGCTTTGAAATGCTTTGCAACAAGGTAGGAAGCAACCGTGCCCTTTCTACAGTAGAACCTGAACTCAACACCCAAGATGATCTCTGCAGTTCTTGAAAGAGATTGTTTTTTTTTTCTTTTTTTTATTAAATCATAGCTGTGTACATTAATATGATCATGGGGCACCATACACTTGGTTCATAGATCGTTTGACACATTTTCATCACACTAGTTAACATAGCTTTCATAGCATTTTCTTAGTTATTTTGCTAAGACCTTTACATTCCACATTTACTAGGATTCACATATACCCTTGTAAGATGCACCGCAGGTGTAATCCCATTAATCCCCCTCCCTCCACCTACCTCCCCCCTCCCTCCCCTCCCTTTCCCCCTTCTCCCTATTCTTAGGTTGTAACTGGGTTATAGCTTTCATGTGAAGGTCCTACATTAGTTTCATAATAAGGGTGAGTACATTGGGTACTTTTTCTTCCATTCTTGAGACACTTTACTAAGAAGAATATGTTCCCAGCTCCATCCATGTAAACATGAAAGAGGTAAAGTCTCCATCTTTTTTTAAGGCTGCATAGTATTCCATGGTGTCCCTTTAGAGACAAAAGAATCTATTCACTGTTTTTTTGCCATATGAGTGATAATGCTTTCATTTATGACAGATATCTATTCCTGGGGACCTATTTTTCAGGCAATTATTTTCTGTTGGGAAAAAAATTACACAGAAAACGGATGTTCCAGTACCAGTCATGGGAAAACAGAAAAAAATATTGTGAATTAAAATGTTATGTTGTTCTGGTTTTACAAAAATGTGTTTATGCTACTTAAAAAAAATAAATCATAACTATGTACATTAAAAAATAAAAATAAAAATAGTATCAAATATGTTAATAGCTCACATTTAGCAGCTTACCAAGTGTGGAGCAATTTTCTCAAATACATTAAATTCTCACAACCCTATGTAGATACCATTATAAATCCTCTTTTACAAAGAGGGAAACGGTGGCATAGAGATACCTTGCCCAAAGTCATAGGGCCAGAAAATGGTAGAGCTATTACAGAGCAAGAAAAATGGCAAAATACAAATGAAGTAACTTTTTGCTCTGATTGGTTGGAACTCCATAATGCTTCTTGCATTAAATACCTTTCAATTAACTGAAGAATAAAGGGTGAAAGAATAAATCATTACAGCAAGACACCATAACACCTATCAAAGGAAAAAAAAAAGTCTATGACCCAAGATTCTGTAACCTTGTCTACTTAATCCAGAAGTTCCTGAATCCTCTCACAATGAATGGAAAATTGTATGAATTTTCCTAAAGGGCCCACAGCTTACAGATTATTAAAGGAGTCCTTAATCACACCCACTCCTGGCCCAAAAGTAAGGAATCACAGATTTTTTAAACAGAATTAAAGCATTCTGGTCCAAAGCAGACCAGCATTAAATAAACATTTGATAAGTAAGTTTATGGGAAAAGAACTATAGAAACCGATGACTGTATATAGTTCAAGTTAAGTTAAAATTTTGGTTCATTATTCTCTTCGGTGTACACAAGCCTCAGACCTTCCAATGCCAAGAAAAATAATCCTGGACCTCTGAATTCTGTGAATTTTGTACATCAACGGAGAATAGTATGTTGTCCTTGGCAACTAGAACACTTTGACCTCAAGCTGCAAATGCCTTCCACCCTTTTGCCAAAGTCCCCTCACAGGGCAGACTCAAACTCCTCAACCTTCAGACCTGAAACGGCTTGGTATTACACAACAATCCAACAAGAAGATAAATAAGTGTGTATGTTGGAAGAGATTACGCCACTTTTACAGTTAGTGGACTAGAGCCATTCATTTCTCCCTAGGGAGAATTACAACTGGATAGTCAAGGTAAATCCTGAGGAGTCCAGGAATAGTAGATTCACTGATTCACTAACTCTCTGGGACTCGGATTTCCCCAAAGTAAAATCCCAGCATTGGGGCTCTGATCAGTCTTGGTGACCAAGTAGTAGATAGTTTCAACTTAGGGTGCCAGAAAGCGCTGGGTGGGACAGCGGCATGTCTTCTTTGATCCACAGTCCTATGGATCAACAAAGCCAAGGTCCCGACTGACAGTCCACTGAGAAGTGGAATCACCTTTCTTTCTCCCTTCTGGCTCGGCCTGAGAAAACCTGAGAAGACCAAGGGGTGCTTTCAGATCCACCCTCATCCCGAATCCCCGATGTCGCCGATAGCCCCACAGGGTAAGGACCGGGGTAGAGTACTGTACAGGTCCCAGCCCTAGGATCCTCACCCAACAAAGTTCGGTCATCTGGTGCACCAGCTGCTGGAAGCGCTGTTTCTGAGTCTCCACCTCAATGAAATGCTGCAACTGAGGGTCCACGGCGCCCAAACCCGCGGCGGAAGAAGAAGAAGAGGAATCCATCCCAGCGCGACCACGCGTGCGGAGACCAACTCCGCACCAACTCACCGACCTTCACGTGTCTCCGCGACGGAACCGGAACCACAACCCGTCGCCTTCGGGACCGCCCCGCGAGCTCACTGCGCCGGCGTGACGCCGGGAAGTGGAGCGCCGCCATCTCCCGCCATCTTTCGCGTCTCGCAGCCGGGGCGGCCCTCCGTTCCCAGCACGCCGGGTTCCCCTCCTGGGAGCCGCAACTCTGCGGCGACACCCGGTCTGTGCCTGGATGTCTCAGAGCTTGCAACCCAGCGCCGAGGTGTAATGGAGATGTTATTCCAAAAAGAAAGGAATAAAGGAAAACAAGAAGCTACTTCCGACCCTGTGGGTCGGTTGTGGGCCTGCCCGAAAGCCCCGCCCCTGCCGGCTTCCAAATTAGCCCGCGCTTTCCCAATTGGCTCGCGCTTTCCCGACTGCCTGGGTTGCGCGCCGCCGGGACTGCTGGCCTCTTCGTTATTGGTTCTGAGACTCTGGCTCCAGGTTTTTAAACGGAATTTTCATCTCCCCGACCTAGCGAAATGAGGCTCTCGCAGAGTTTGTCCCCAGCTTTCAGATTCACTCAGCTATAGCATGCCTACTGTGACATGACAGGCCCTGTGCTTTGGCTTGTGAATTCATCTCTGATTTGGAGGCAGGATTTAACAAAAGCAAGAGAGATTAGGTGGTGCCAATGCTCAGTGGGTAGGGAGCCGGCCACATACACCAAGTCTGGTAGGTTCGAACCCGGCCCGGGCCTGCTAAAGCAACAATGACAACTGCAACCAAAAAATAGCCGGGCACCTGTAGTCCCAGCTACTTAGGAGGCTGAGGCAAGAGAATCGCTTAAGCCCAAGAGTTAGAGGTTGCTGTGAGCTGTGACGCGATGGCACAGTACCGAGGGCGACACAGTGGGACTCTGTCTCAAAAACAAAACAAAGAAAAAAAAAGCAGGAGAGGTTAAATTAGAGGATACCGTTCTTGATCTGAGTGCATCAAACCATTATCACACAATAGCTTTCTTTTCATCAGAAAATTTCCCTAGGGGCGGTGCCTGTGGCACAGTGGGTGGGGCGCTGACCCCATATACCGACAGTGGTGGGTTCGAAACCCGGCCCCGGCCAAACTGCAACAAAAAATAGCCGGGCGGCTTGAGCATGCATTCTAAACTTTTTTTTTTTTTTTAATTTGGTGTTTTCTCCCCCTCCTTTCCCTTAACCCTAAATATCAAGGACAAGAATTGTTAGGATAAAAAGAGAACTTAGAACCCGAAAGAATAAAGAAAGAATGAAATTAATACGACAAAATAAAAAAATAGCCGGACTTTGTGGCGGGTGCCTGTTAAGTCCCAGCTACTCGGGAGGCTGAGGCAAGAGAATCGCCTAAGCCGAAGAGCTGGAGGTTGCTGTTAGTTGTGACGCCACGGCACTCTACCGAGGGCAACAAAAGTGAGACTCTGTCTCTAAAATAAATAAATAAATAAATAAATAAAGGCGGGCAGCGCCTGAGGCTCAAAGGAGTCGGGCGCCGGCCCCATATACCAGAGGTGGCAGGTTCAAACCCAGCCCCAGTCAAAAAAATAAAAAATAGCTTTCTTGAACACTGTGATAGGGCGCTTCAGGGAGGTTGCACGATTAATCAAGATATCAGAGGCTTTCATGCTTTCTAGTAATTTTATTTTATCAAAACACCCTCCCATTTTTAAGACACCATTTTGTCCTTTCCAAACGGCCCGCAAAGCTGAAATGCCTACCCAAAGATTTAGACCCCTTGTGAGACTATTTACATCCCTCCCTCCCCCAAAATGTTTCCATCCTAACTAAATTCAGTCTGTGTTTATACTCTTGGGAAATTTCATGGGGGGGGCAATGCCAGGCACAATAATTCCTTGGCCTTTGCTCAAAAGGCACTATCCCAGGGAATCAAAGAAGAGAGGCATTCCTAGATGTAGAGGGGAGTCTTTATGTAGTCAGTGGGAGCATAGGTTCCAGGGCCTGTGAGACTGGAAGTTCCTCAGAGAAGAGAAATTGGGGCTTGTGGAGGAGAGGAGTAGAGCCAAGCTTATTAGTGAGCTCAGGATTCTTCATCCATCACATCTAGAATATTGCCGAGAAGAATTTTGAAAGTGGGACGTTCATCTGCTTTCTAAAACCAAAGAAAAGGTGTTGTGTTATAGTGGTGAAAATCCAGAATTCAAGGGAAATGCAATGAATAAGCAGCAATTGTTTATTAAGTATTTACTGTAGACCTACTAGCCTACTCTGTCAGTTATGAAAGAAAAAAAAAAAAAAAAGGAAGGCTTGGTGCCCCTAGCTTAGCAGTTAGGGTGCCAGCCACATACACCAGGGCTGGCGGGTTCAAATCGGGCCCAGGCCTGCTAAACAACAATGATAACAACAACAAAATAGCTGGGCATTGGGGCGGGCACCTGTAGTCCCAGCTACTTGGGAGGCTGAGGCAAGAGAATTGCTTAAGCCCAAGAGTATGAAGTTGCTGTGAGCTGTGACACAACAGTACTCTACGGAGAGCAACATAATGAGACTCTTATCTCAAAAAAAAAAAAAAAAAAAGAAATAGGAGGCAGTGCCTATGGCTCAGTCGGTAGGGCGCCGGCCCCATATACCCAGGGTGGCGGGTTCATACCCAGCCCCAGCCAAACTGCAACCAAAAAATAGCTGGGCGTTGTGGCGGGTGCCTGTAAGTCCCAGCTACTCGGGAGGCTGAGGCAAGAGAATCGCCTTAAGCCCAGGAGTTGGAGGTTGCTGTGAGCTGTGTGAGGCCACAGCACTCTACCAAGGGCCATAAAGTGAGACTCTGTCTCTACAAAAAAAAATATAATAATAATAATAAGGAAAGAAACAGCAGCTCTCCATAAAGTCCTTGTGTACTTTTCATTTTTAGTAACTTAGGTTATTAGTGTGATAAGAGAAATTTGTAAATTAAACTGACAAACTTTAATTAAAACTATGGGCAAGTTCATTACCTAATTGTACACAATGCATTCTTATTTTGGTGCCTCAAGCAAAAAATGGCTACCATTTAATTGTAAGTGGTTGGCAGAACAGAAATCCCACAAGCTGTGATAATTTTTGGTTTGGTTTCTTTTTTCTTTCTTCTTCTTCTTTTTTTTTTTTTTTTTTGTAGAGACAGAGTTTCACTTTATTGCCCACGGTAGAGGGCTGTGGGGGTCACACAGCTCACAGCAACCTCCAACTCCTGGACTTAAGTGAGTCCCTTTCCTCAGCCTCCCCAGCAGCTGGGACTACAGGTGCCTGCCACAATGCCCGGCTATTTTTGTTGTTGCAGTTTGGCCTGGGCGGATTTGAACCCGACACCCCTAGTATATGGGGCCGGCGCCCAGCCCACTGAGGCATAAGTGCCTCCCTAGTTTGGTTTCAAACACTGTTTCCATCATCCTCAAACCAAAGTTAAGAAAGAGAATAACAGGCTCGGCGCCTGTAGCTCAAGCCGCTGGGGTGCCAGCCACATACACCAGAGCTGGCAGGTTTAAATACAGCTTGGGCCTGCCAAACAACAATGACAACTATAACCAAAACATAGGCATGTGGTGGGTGCCTGTAGTCCCAGCTACTTGGGAGGCTGAGGCAAGAGAATCACTTAAGCCCAAGAGTTGGAGGTTGTTGTGAGCTGTGACGCCACAACACTCAACCCAGGGAGACAGCTTGAGAATGTCTCAAAAAAAAAAAAAGAAAGAAAGAGAATAACATGGGCGGCGCCTGTGGCTCAGTGAGTAGGGCGCCGGCCCCATATGACGAGGGTGGCGGGTTCAAACCCAGCCCGGGCCAAACTGCAACAAAAAAATAGCCGGGCGTTGTGGCGGGCGCCTGTAGTCCCAGCTATTCGGGAGGCTGAGGCAAGAGAATTGCATAAGCCCAAGAGTTAGAGGTTGCTGTGAGCCGTGTGACACGGCACTCTACCCGAGGGCGGTACAGTGAGACTCTGTCTCTACAAAAAAAAAAAAAAAAGAGAATAACATTTCAAAATTATAATTTATCTCCTGTTGATTGGGCGCCTGTAGCTCAAGCTGCTAAGGGGGCAGCCATGTACACCTGAGCTGGCGGGTTAGAATCCAGCCCGGGCCACCAAACAACAATGATGGCTGCAACCAAAAAATAGTGGGGCGTTCTAACGGGCGCCTGTAGTCCCAAACTTGGGAGGCAGAGGCAGGAGAATCGCTTGAGCCCAGGAGTTGGAGGTTGCTGTGAGCTGTGATGCCACAGCACTCTCCCCAGGGCGACAGCTTGAGGCTCTGTCTCAAAAAAAAAAAAAAATTGTAATCTGCATCTCTGGGCAGGGACTCTGAATGCCTGGGACCTTTTGTTACCACTGTCTAGTCTCCAAACTAAGGCTTTTTTTGAAAGCCCATAGTCTGTAAGCCACTGAGGTTATTTAGTGATTTCAGGGAATATTTATACAAGAAAGGTCTCAATCTGTCAGAACAAAAAAATCAATTTCTTGGTCCTTTAAATCTGCAGTCCTCAAACCTAGCTGAGTATTAGAATTTCCCAGGACATTTAAAAAGAGATTTCTGGGTTCTACTTCAGACATACCTAATTAGAATTTCTGGGGAAGAGGCCCAGTGGTCTGTATTTTTAAAGGCTCCTTAGGGATTCTGATATGCACCCAGTTTTTGTGACCACTACTTTAAATAGGCTGTGGAGAAAATGTCTGTCTGAAATAGTTTTTAAATAGCAGAGTGAGGATGTCCTGGTTGGAAAGAAGCATAAACAATCACCCTTGATCCTGTATCACACAGGAGAGAGAAGGGAAATGACTCCAAGAAGCTCTCTCTCCCTTTCTCCACACATTTTTCTGTGACCTTTGTCATTTGCTCAAGGGAAAGGAGCCAAGTTCTCTCTGATCCAGTTGCCAACTTTTCACCTCACCCAGAGGGTTCCAGATTCACATATGTGTTTGTTGGGCACTGTAAAGAGCGGAGCATTTATTTCCTACTAGAGCAGCGGTTCTCAACCTGTGAGTTGCAACCCACAGGAACTGTATTAAAGGGCTATGGCATTAGGAATGTTAAGAACCACTGTACTAGAGATTTCAGTTGCCAAGGATTTACTGAAAAATGGAGAAGATAACTGGGGAAGAAGCCATGGTGAGATCAGCAAAGTTTTAGTAATAGAGGGACAGACACCTTATTTCCAAAATACCACACCTACCCACATACCCAACCATACACCATATTAAAAAACAAAAATAGGGCGGCGCTTGTGGCTCAAAGGATTGGGGTGCTGGCCCCATCTGCCAGAGGTGGCGGGTTCAAACCCAGCCGTGGCCAAAAACTGCAAAAAAATAAATAAATAAATAAAAGTAACAAAAACAAAACAAACAAAAAACTCTACTAACTATTTTAGTTCCTTTTCAAGTCTTAGAGTTAAAAATATATCTCATTTTGGACCTCAGCCAGAAAAGGTTGGCAGCTAGTGACGTAGAAGAAAGGGCCGATGACTCTCAAAGGAATGAACACAAACTTTCATGACTTTCATGCCCATATTCTTGTCTGAGTGCCTTTGGCTGCCAGCTCATGCTAGGTGATATAGTTTTACAAAACACCTTCTCTAAAGCTGATTTAGTAGTAGGGCCTACTAATTATACTCTGGTGAAAATTGGGGTGGGCTTGGGAAAGCCTCAGGACAGCAGAGGATTGGGGTGCAGGCTGGGATCAGAGAATATGTGCAGCTATCAGTCTATGCCCAAATGACTTGGAGCCATGGAGAATGGGGACTGGCCAGATAAACAGGAAAGTAGGTTCAAGTAAATAATTTAAGAGGTCACAATAAAACACATACCTCATGCCAACAACTGTACATGATGGTGTATACCCTCTCTGAAGCCAGATGAGGCCTGTAAAGTCGTAGGCCTTTTGTAATGTGTTCAGCGGTCTCACTGTTAGTAAATCTTTCATATGGCATCTTCCCCAGGGAGTAAATTTCCCACATCAAAACCCCTAGAAGACAAAAAAAAAAAAAGAAAAAGAAAAGAAAATTATTAAATCAGTTTGCAGTCTTTGGGGTTATAGGGGTCCTAGTCTTCCTAGAACAACAGCAAAGATTAAAATCAGCTGGTTCTTCCCTATGTGCTTTTTTCATTTTTTCCAAACTTCTGCTATGGTAATGACCACACTGCATGGAGTTCAGGGTTGCACTAGATATTAACTCCTCTAGAAGAGAGACAGCATCTTATTTGTCTCTGTAGTTTAAGGGTCCGGCAGAGTTCCTGGTACACAATCAGCATTCAGAAGCTGTCGAAAACTGAATGAAGGCAAGAATTATGTCCAGTTTACTGTTTTTATCCTTAGAAACCCCTGTGATGCCTGATAATAGTAAGCACTCCATGAGGATTAGATGAATGAAAGTAAGAACAATCTCTCTGTGCAGGTTGCAAGGTACCAACTTTCCCATTACATTTCTCTTCCTTTGAGCTATGCCATCTGTATAATCCTACCGCTTACCAAAAGCCCAAATGTCAGATTTGCTGCTGAACTTGCTATACATAAGGACTTCTGGTGGAGACCACCGGACAGGAAACTTGGAGCCTATTGAACTTGTGTATTCATCATCCAGGACATATCTGCAATAGATTCAGGACTTGTTACAAGTAGGATTTGGAGATCTTTGATATTTAAGTTTTCTTGGCACAGTCACAAGAGCAGCACACACACATGCTTACAGCCTTTCATAAAAGCTTCTGCTGGTCAGCCAATACTTTTTACATATGTTACTTTTAACAAATTTCCTATTTTCATATCTGAGCTTTCCTGATTAACAATATGCTACAGGAAGGATGACGTGAAATAAGATCTAGTAGGTATTCCCAGTATTCCCTTCCTTTCCTGGATCCCCCTTTCCTTTCTCTGCTTTTCTTCCCTTCCCTCTATTCTTCAGTTGCCAGTGAGAATTAGACTGATTAAGACAGAAGGAGGGATAAAGCAAAGTCAAAAGGATTAACAGATCAAGATAAAGTACTGGGGGGAAATAACTAAAAAAAAGAAAGGCTGGACATGGTGGCTCACACCTGTAATCCCAGCACTCTAGGAGGCTGAAGTGGGTGGATGGCTTGAGCTCAGGAGTTTGAGAATAGCCTGAACAAGAGAGAGACTCTGGTTCTAAAAAAAAAAAAAACAATAGCTGGGCGTGGAGCCTGGTGCCTGTATTCCCAGCTAATTGGGAGGCTGAGGCAAGGGGATCGCTTGTGCCCAAGACTTTGAGGTTGCTGTGAACTATGATACCACAGCACTCTACCAGGGACAAGAAAGTGACACTCTGTCTCAAAAAAAAAAAAGAAAAAAAAGACATAGCCGGGCATTGTGGCGGGCGCCTGTAGTCCCAGCTACTTGGGAGGCTGAGGCAAGAGAATCGCTTAAGCCCATGAGTTGGAGGTTGCTGTGAGCTGTGTGAGGCCACGGCACTCTACCGAGGGCCATAAAGTGAGACTCTGTCTCTACAAAAAAAAAAAAAAAAGACAGAGAGGGGGCAGAAATAAAGGAGAAAGGACAGGAGAGAAAACAAAACAAAAGGATGAAAGAAATGGTTTAAACAATTCAAAGTAAGAAAAAGGAATAGAAAGTGGAAAACACTAAATTGAGAAGAAAAGAAAGAGGGATTAAAAATTGTAACACCCCCTCAGGTTTGTACTGTGCTTTTTTTTTTTGGAGGTAGAGTTTAACTATGTTGCCCTCGGTAGAGTGCTGTGGCATCACAGCTCACAGCAACCTCCAACTCTTCGGCTTAAGTGATTTTCTTGCCTCAGCCTCTCAAGCAGCTGGGACTACAGGTGCCCGCCACAACACCCGGCTATTTTTTGTTGCAGTTATCATTGTTGTTTAGCTGGCTTAGGTTCAAACCTGCCAGCCTTGGTGTATGTGGCTGGCACCGAAACCACTGTGCTACAGGTGCCACGCCTGTGCTATTTTTTTTGTTGTTTGTTTGTTTTGAGAGAGAGTCTCATTTTGTCACCCTTGGTAGAGTACCATGGTGTCATAGCTCACAGCAACCTCAAACACTTGGGCTCAAGTGATCCTCTTGCCTTAGCCTCCTGAGTAGCTGGGACTACAGGTGCCCACCACAACACCCAGCTACTTTTAGAGACAAGGTCTGGCACTTGCTCAGGTGGTTCTCAAACTCCTGAGCTCAAGCAATCTACCCACCTCAGCCTCCCAGAATGCTAGGATTGCAGGCGTGAGCTATTTTTACTATTAAAGGAAAAGATGAAAAAAGGCACACTCACCTGGACAGGCCAAAGTCAGATACTTTAACAACTCCTTGATCATTTACCAAACAGTTTCGAGCTGCCTGTAGTATAAGAGATGCAAGTGAGACTTCATCCCTGGCACACAGGTCAAAGGCACAAAGCTTCTTCCCACCAGTAGAATGAAGCTAGGGAAGCCTCATTCCCTTCAATACAGAAACCTTCCCTACTAATTAGTGTTTGTTGACACCACTCAGAAATTTTGATGCATTTCCACCCCATGTGGAAAGCAATGAGGTCCTAAACAAAGCCCTGAGGACGTGCAAAACAATTTCATTTACATTGGCAACATTGTTTCTTTCTTTCTTTTTTTTAGACAGAGTCTCACTAAGTCACCCTTGGTACAGCTCACAGAAACCTCAAACTCTTGGGCATAAGTGATCCTCTTACCTCAGCTTCCCAATATCTGGGACTACAGACGCCTGCCACAATGGTCAGCTATTTTTTGTTGCAGTTGTCATTGGTGTTTAGCAGGCCCAGGCCGGGTTCGAACCCGCCACCCTGGGTATATGTGGCTGGCGCTGTAACCACTGTGCTATGGGCACCGAGCCATGCAACATTCTTTCCTTTACTTAAATGCTTAAAAAATTGAGGGAGAGGCTCTGCACCTGTAGCTCAGCAGCTAGGGCACCAGCCACATACGCTGGAGTTGGCAGATTCGAATCCAGCCTGGGGCCTGCCAAACAACAATGATGACAACTACAACAAAAAAATAGCTGGGCATTGTGGCAGGCGCCTATAGTCTCAGCTACTTGGGAGGCTGAGGTCAGAGAATCGCTGAAGCCCAAGAGTTTGAGGTTGCTGTGAGCTGAGATGCCATGGCACTGTACCGAGGGTGACTGTCTCAAAAAAAAATTTTTTTTTTGAGGTAGAACAGGAGGCAAGTTTGGTATTTGCTTTTCTACCCATGAGACCCGGGAAATTTGAGCCTTGGCCTGGCTGAAAGAAACAGGGAAACAAACTCTGATGCCTCCAGGGGCTGGACAGGCAAAGTAAGAATGAAGTGGGGTGAGTGAAAATTGCAGGAAATGGATCACATTTGTCTGGTCTAAAGGAAAGGAAAGCTGAGGTGGGAGGATTGCTTGAGGTCAAGAGTTTAAACCAGCCTGGGCAACCTAATGAGATCCTTTTAATACTTTTTTTTTTTTTGGAGATGGAGTCTCACTTTGTTGCCCTCGGTAGAGTGCTGTAGCATTACAGCTCACAGCAACCTCCAGCTCTTGGGCTTAGGTGATTCTCTTGTCTCAGCCTCTTGAGTAACTGGGACTACAGTTACTGCCACAACGCCTGGCTGTTTTTTGTTGCAATTTGGCCAGGGCTGGGTTCGAACCCACCACCACCCAGCGCCCTACTCACAGAGCCACAGGCACAGCCCTACCTTTTTTTTTTTTTCTTTGATACAAGGTCTCAATTTCTCACCTCATCAGAGCTCACTGAAACTTTGAACTCCTGCGCTTAATTGACCTCCTTGCCTCTGTCTCCTGAGAATACAGGCATTTGCCACCATGCCCAGCTACTTTTTCTATTTCTTTGTAGAGACCAGGTTTTGCCTTGCTCAGCCTGGTCTTGAATTTCTGACCCACTTTGGCCTCCCAAAGTGCTAGGATTATAGGCATGAGCCATGATGCCCAGTCCCCCTTTATCTCCTTTTAAAATATTTTTTAAAACTAACTGGGCATGGTGCTGCATGCTTTTAGTCCTAGTTGCTTGGGAGGCTGAGGTGGGAGAATGGTTTGAGCTCAGGAGTTCGAGGCTATAGTGAGCTATGATCATGGCACTGCACTCCAGCCTGGATGACAGAGACCCTGTCTCTAAAAGTAAATAAAGCAAAGGAGGTGGCCTGTGAGAATGTGGACCTGTTATTTCAAGATGGTCTAAAAACTGTGCTCGCTTCGGCAGCACATATGCTAAAATTGGAAGATGGTCTAAAAACTTTTTCAAGAGAAGCTGGAAATTCTACTTTTTAAAAAAAATGTGAAATGTTTCTTTTTAAGTGTTCAGTATTTGTAATGTTTGAAAAAAAAAAAAACAACAACAAACATGGGCTCGGTGAGGTGGCTCAGGCCTGTAATCCTAGAACTCTGGGAGGCTGAGATGGGTGGATTGCCTGAGCTCACGGGTTGGAGACTAGCCTGAGCAAGAGCGGGACCCCATCTCTAAAAATAGCTGGGCATTGTGGTGGGCACCTGGAGTCCCAGCTACTTGGGAGGCTGAGGCAAGAGAATTGCTTAAGCCCTAGGATTTGAGGTTGCCGTGAGCTGTGATGCCAAGGTACTCTACCAAGGATGACAAAGTGAGACTCTGTCTCAAAAAAAAAGAAAGAAAAGAAAAAAGAAAAAAGCGAACATTCAGAACATGGTGGCTCATGCCTATAATCCTAGCACTCTGGGAGGCCAAGGCAGATGGATTGCTTGAGCTCAGGAGTTCAAGACCAGCCTGAGAAGAGCCATACCCTGTCTCTAAAAATAGCTGGGGGTTTTGTCGGGCACCTGTAGTCCCAGCTTCTCAGGAGGCTAAGGCAAGAGGATGGCTTGAGCCCAAGTTTGAGGTTGCTGTGAGCTGTGATGACACAGCACTCTACTAAGGGTGACAAAGTGAGACTCTGTCTCAAAAAAAAAAAAAAGAAAGAAAGAAAATAAAATAAAAAGAAAAAAACAAACATATGGGCCCCAGGCTCCAGATCATGACTCTGATATAACCAAATGATCGCTCTATGCCAGGAACAGTCTCATTGGGAAGCACAGTTCCTTCTTCTCTGAGTACAGAATGACCAGTGAAGGTCTCCACCTCTTCCTTGTAGGTAGTATGGGGCTGAGGATGAGTGACTGCTCTAGCTCACACCATGGCAGACCTCATAAAGTTGAGGCTGGAGATGTTTGACTGGCTTACCACTAGGGCAGAGGCACACAAAACTTTTAATGTTTTCTAGATAAAACAGAAATGATGATACTAGTAACTCTCCTCAAACACACACGATATCTTCTATTGCTACTTCTACCCCCTCAGCATTTGGTGCCCCACCAATCTTTCTGAGGTCCCACCAGGTCTCGGTGGAGGAACTGCTTTGACTCCAGGTATTCCATGGCTTCGCAGACATCCTTGCACATCTCTAGCAGTTGCTGAGTCTGGAAGCGGTGGCGCATCTCCCTCAGGTAGTTCAGGAGGCAGCCATTGGCCATGTACTCAGTGATGATGAAGATGGGGCGCTGTTTGGTGCAGACGCCATACAACTGCACCAGCTTCTCATGGGAAAGATTCCTATAGGAGAGGCAGCAAAAAACTAGTCCTTCCTTTATGGCTCTACATACTAGTCATAAAGGGACTAAGGAATAGGGGGGTAGGCCTAGGAGTAGAGCATCACATAGGGACCATAATAGCAAGCTTCTTCCTTCCCCCCAAAACCCAAGAGTGGAGTTTAGTGGAGGTAAGCATGGATTTGGAGCCTATCAATTGAACAGGAAACAAGTCTAAGGCTGTAAGAACACTAAGGCTAAATAATCAGTTTCTTTTGAAAGTCTCACTTTCTACATCTACCCCCAAATGCTACTGAGATGGTACACTACTGTGATCAACATTATGCTCAAACAATAGCTAAGGCAAGAAATCATCTTATCAATTAGGACTCTCACCAAAGTCTGACCTCGGGTCCTGGTCCTAAATATTTTTCACTGTAATTCATTTTTATTTATTTATTTATTTATTGTTATTATTATTTTTTTTTTGTAGAGACAGAATTTCACTTTATAGCCCACGGTAGAGTGCTGTGGCATCACAACTCACAGCAACCTCCAGCTCCTGGGCTTAGGCGATTCTCTCACCTCAGCCTCCCAAGTAGCTGGGACTACAGGCATCCACCACAACGCCTGGCTATTTTTTTTGTTGCTATTTGGTCGGGTCTGGGTTTGAACCCGCCACCTTCGGTATATTGGGCCAGTGCCCTATCCACTGAGCCACAAGCGCCACCCTGTAAGTCACTTTTAAATCATGGTAGGTTATCCTGGTAATTCCTAGACTCCACAAAATAGATTGAGAATTGAATTTGGGCTATAACTCACATCATGACTTTGGCTTCTTCAATGAACTCATCTTCAGACATAGAGCCTTCTCTAATCATCTTGATAGCCACATCATACTGGCCTCTCCATTTCCCATACTTCACTACTCCAAATTGTCCAGTTCCCAGCTCCTTCAAGAAGGTCAGGTCCTTTGGATCAATTTCCCATGATCCTAACAACAAAGTCTTTATGTGATTCTTTAGGATCATGTGTATATAATTCCTATCATACATAAGAATCCCTACTGAGGTAGAAATAGGGAAAGTAGTAAAAGGGAAATTATCAGAAGTAGTAATCCATCTTTGCTCAGGTCAGTCTCAGATTCAGGGGGATTACCGGTTGGAGAAATCTGGGAATTTTAGGTTCAAGTTGGCCATAAGGGTCCATTCTTCTTTTTTTTTTTTTTTTTTACAGTTTTTGGCCAGGGCTGCGTTAAAGTTGGCCATAAGGTAGAACAGATAGACTAAACAACACCCCCCAACCTTTTATTATTATGTTAATGATGGTAGTTAATGGACTGAAAATGGTGCTGAAAATTTTTACCATAACTAAAACTATAAGACAAAAAGACCCAAAATAACAACAAATCCTTTTATGAATCCATGTTTTTGCAATCCCAACAGGAGCCACTAGAGGGAGAAAATCATTAAATAATTTTTGCTTGGCTCTGTCTTAACCTTCTTTGAGGCAGCTGGTACAGAACACTCGCTAAGGGAAGGTCTGCAAAGGGAGTCCTCGCAACTAGATAGCCCACCCTACCACAGAGAAACAAGAAGTTACCATAGCCCAGGCCAGCAGTGGAAGGTGCATTCTTGTTTTGTTGAGACACTGGATATTTGAGCCTGGATATGAGTCCTGAAACACAGAGAGGTTGTGCTGTTGGTGCAGTGTAGGGGAGGAGGGAAAGGTTGCCTTACACATCCTCACCTAAAGCCTCTCACTTCTGGTGTGTATCTTCCTATATTTTAAATCATAGAAGATATCCACAAATCCACATTTTTCTGGAAGTTTCTCTTCCCATGAAAGAATTTTCAGAGACGCAAAAGAGAAAATACTAACTAATGTACACCCCCTCCCAACTGAGTATATTCCCACCTTCCAGCCTAGGCTTGTCTCACATCTTACCTTCTCAATGCAGCTTTTCCCACGTATTCATGCCCTCACTGATCTCCAAGTTTTTAGAATTTTTACGTTATTTATAAACTGCCTTCTGATGTTGTCTAACCTGTATGTTCTATGAGGGCAAGGACCTTGACTCAGAATTTTCCCGAATTCTCCTCTAGAACCAAGGCAATTGCTGAGTAGATAGTAGGAACTTAATGAATATTTGCTGACTGATTAGTCATCAACCTCTTCTGGTGTCTTTTCTTAGCACTATGCATCAATTACCAAATAAGAAGTTAGTTCCTATCGGGTATAGCTCTGCCTTTGACCTGCTCTTTACTAGACCTCTACCCAGCATTTCAGGGGTTCACTTTTTTTTTTTTAAGAGACAGAGTCTCACTTTATCACCCTTGGTAGGGTGCTATGACATCACAGCTCACAGCAACCTCCAACTCCTGGGTTTAGGCGATTCTCTTGCCTCAGCCTCCCCAGTAGCTGGGACTACAGGCACCTGCCACAACGCCCGGCTATTTTTTTGTTGTTGTTGCAGTTTGGCTGGGGCTGGGTTTGAACCCACCACCATCAGTATATGGGGCCGGCGCCCTGCTCACTGAGCCACAGGCGCCGCCCCAGGGGTTCACTTTCACAGCTAATTTACACTGCCCTGTGAAGTGCATTTTCCCCTCACCTTATCCTGAATTGTTTCTTCTTCTCAGTTGCCTCTGGTACTCACCTGCAGAGTTGTGCTGATGGTAGTTAATGAGCTCTGGGATGGTGTTGAAAAGGTGCTTCTCAGCCAGGTAATACTGGCTCTGAGGTGTAGAGCACACAACATAATGGCGGATCACCCCTTGAGGGTCCCTGAAGAAGTGGATACTTAGTAAGTGGCAACAAGGGTCAGTAAGACTGAAGAAGTGAAAAGAGATGACTTTTGACTTTAAGGGACAGAGGAAAGAGGGGTGGCACACTATTAAGGAGCTGATGGGAGGGTACCCCTGTCTTTTGCCCCCAGGGCCTTAGAGCAGTAGCACTCACCCTGTAGATTTAGCAAATACAGACACTGTGTATTTCCCGGCTTTGCTGGAGTCTCTGACAATGAAACCTCCTTCTTTCCCCTGAAACAATAAAAAAGTAGTTTCCTGGGCAGCGTCTGTGGCTCAGTGGGTAGGGCTCCGGCCCTATATACCAAGGGTGGTGGGTTCGAACCCGGCCCCAGACAAACTGCAACAAAAAAATGGCCAGGCGTTGTGGCGGGTGCCTGTAATCCCAGCAACTCAGGAGGCTGAGGCAAGAGAATCACCTAAGCCCAAGAGCTGGAGGTTGCTGTGAGCAGTGATGCCACGGCAGTCTACCGAGGGTGACAAAGTGAGACTCTGTCTCAAAAAAAAAAAAAAAAGAAGAAGTTTCCTGTAGGATGCTCATACCTGCATCCCACTTGCCCAAACCTGAAAGAAAATAGAACCACCCCTGATTTTACTGCCAGGTTCCACGTTTGAGCAGCAGCCTCATTGCTTTTAATATTAAAAGTATAGTTGGGACCCCAGATGATAGTGGCTTTGACACCACTTGCCCAAGAGTGTTGGGCAACACAGGCTCTCAATTCAGGATTCTCACTTATTGTGCAAGTAGAGTATCATTCACTAGTAGTTCCCCACTTACCTCTTGCTTTAGCAGTTGCTCAGCTTGCCTCCGAGTCATGTGCTTGGAATACCACCTGTGAAAGGAGAGCATTCAAATGGCTCCTGGGCCAGGTTGTAAGGGGCCCATAGGTTAGAGCCCTCGCCTCCCGGCTCCTCCATGCCAATGATTCAGCCATTTCACTCAAACCTATTTACTGAGCATCTGTCTCAGGCATAACCTGCTGTATCCCTTTCCCCAAACCAGGTTGGCACTACATGTTCATAGAAATGGAGAATAGCAGGCAAAGGGAGGCAGCAGTGGGGTGCAGGGAAGAGACCAAGGACTGGGGCATTTTAGGACAATCCGCTTCCATGACTAGGGAGGAAAGGACAACAGTAGCGGTTTAAGATTTTTATCCTTTCAAATGTTTCCCATCAGGTTGTCAACTCTTTTTCTTTGAGTGTGATTTCTCTGAGTTTGAGGGCATGGTGACCACTCCAGCTCTCATCAGCAGAGGGTTATTTGGAGTGAAGGTAAGACATGGGCACTAACTTGGGGTAGTGGGATCATTTGACAAGCTGGCACCAATTTTAATATGTATCTTGAAATAAAAAATGTGTTGAAAGTATAAAAATGTATGTATGTATATATATTTTATATATGCATATATATAGTTCCTCTTGGAAGACTGTATGCTAGGAACATAAAGCATACTCACTCATACATTTCTATGGAGTCTTCTGCTTCAGTGACATAGTTACTAGGGATGTAGCCTTCTTGCCTGTAGGGGAGACAATGCAACAGGTCATCCAGCAGCTCCCCATCTTAGGAAGACAGATTCATAGGGTTCAGAAACAAACTCAGATGGAAGCATACATAGCATTCCCCTCCCTCAAAGAGGACGGTGTCTCTGAAGCATAGTTCAGTCAGTGAAGTATGGAACTTCTGCACATGTGGTATTAGTTACATGTGCATGACAACAAAGGCTCAGAACAATGGCAGAGGCCAGGTGTAGAGCCGCACACTGAGAAGTACTTGGGAGGGAGAGCATATTCACTTCAGTGTGGGAAGAACAGTCTCTGATCTGGATAATGAGCAGGAGAATGATGCTGCAGGATTTTGCACGGGTGTGGAGTGGGCGGGCACAAGGTCCAGGAAAGGCTGGCGTGGACTTACCCATTTTTATCTCGGGCTCGCCACCATGGTAAGTTGCTTTCCTCCAGGATAAAATATTCATCACCCTTCCGCAGCTGTAGGTCATTTGCATTCATTGGCATGTAATCATAAAGGGCTACAACCTTTTTCAGCTCACTTGTGGAAACTGGTGCTGCCGCTGGCTCAGGGGGCAGTGGCTTTTTCAAGATCTATGTAGTCAGGAGAAAAAAAGCAGGCAGTTTGGCTAGATATCAACCACTCTCTTCTCTCCCAACTCTCTGGCTTACTAGAGACAACATTCTAACCCAAATCAGGCATGGTAAGAGGTTTATTCAGCATTCATTCAACAACCATGTTTTTTTTTTTTTTTTTGTAGAGACAGAGTTTCACTTTATTGCCCTCGGTAGAGAGCCGTGGCATCACACAGCTCACAGCAACCTCCAACTCCTGGGCTTAGGCGATTCTCCTGCCTCAGCCTCCCAAGTAGCTGGGACTACAGGCACCTGCCACAACGCCCGGCTATTTTTTTGTTGCAGTTTGGCCGGGGCCGGGTTTGAACCCGCCACCCTCGGTATATGGGGCCGGCGCCCTGCTCACTGAGCCACAGGCGCCGCCCTCAACAACCATTTTTAAGCACCAGTGTGCACATGAAGACCATCTTGGAATTTTGATGCTAAGGCAGTTTCCTCACAGATCAATTACATCAAAATCTTTGGGAGTGGGTCCCAGACATCAGTATTTTCTTTTTTTTTTTGTAGAGACAGAGTCTCACCTTATGGCCCTCGCTAGAGTGCCGTGGCCTCACACAGCTCACAGCAACCTCCAACTCCTGGGCCTAAGCGATTCTCTTGCCTCAGCCTCCCAAGTAGCTGGGACTACAGGCGCCCGCCACAACGCCCGGCTATTTTTTGGTTGCAATTTGGCCGGGGCCGGGCTTGAACCCGCCACCCTTGGTATATGGGGCCGGCGCCCTACCGACTGAGCCACAGGCGTCGCCCAGATATCAGTATTTTCAAAGCTTACTGAACGAAAATCATGTGCAGTCCAAGTCAGGAAACCTTCTGGGCACTAAACTAGTGCACAAATCTAGTGAGTGGCTCTGAACCTTGGTTTCCTTCTTTGCAGAATGAGCATAATAATATTTGCTCTAGGCCAGGCAAAATAACTCAAAAACCTCATCCGAAAGATTAAACAATGAACATTCTACAAAAGATAAAGGAAGCCAGTGTACCGGGCACGGTCGCTCATGCCTGTAATCCCAGAACTCTGGGAGGCCGAGAGGGGTGGATACCTTGAGCTCAGGAGTTCAAGACTAGCCTAAGCAAGAGCAAGACTTCATCTCTATGTTTCTTTTTGTTTCTTTCTTTAAGACAGAGTCACACTTTTTTCACCCTATAGCCCAGCTATTTTTATTTTTATTTATTTATTTATTATTTTTTAGAGATAGAGTCTCACTTTATTGCCTTCGGTAGAGTGCTGTAGCGTCACAGCTCACAGCAACCTCCAACTCCTGGGCTTAGGTGATCCTCTTGCCTCAGCCTCCAGAGTAGCTGGGACTACAGGTGCCTGCCTCAACGCCCGGCTATTTTTTTGTTGTAGTTTCGCTGGGGCCGGGTTCAAACTCGCCTCGGAATATGGGGCCAGTGCCCTACTCACTGACCCAGAGGCGCCACCTGCCCAGCTATTTTTAGAGACAGGTATCACTCTTGCTCAGGCTGGTCTTGAACTCCTGAGCTCAGGTAATCCACCTACCTGGGCCTCCCAGAGTGCTAGGATTACAGGCCTGAGCCATGGCGCCCGGCCAAGACCTCATCTCTAAAAAAAGAATAGCTGGGCATTGTGGTGGGTGCCTATAGTCCCAGCTACTCGGGAGGCTGAGGCAAGAGATTTGCTCGAGCCCAAGAGTTTGAGGTTGCTGTGAGTTATGATACCACTGCACTCTACTGAGGGCAACAGAGTAAAAAAGGAAGCTAGTAGTAGTACTACCAGCATCAGGGGACACAAATAAATGGAATTAAAGAAAAAGTTCAAGGCTGGGTGTGGTGGCTTATGCCTGTAATCCCAGAATCCTGGGAGGCCAAGGTAGGTGAATTGTCTGAGCTCAGGAGCTCGAGACCAGCCTGAGCTAGAAGGAGACTTTGCCTCTAAAAATGGCCCAGTGCTATGGCAGGTGGCTGTAGTTCTGCCTACTTGGGAGGCTGAGGCAAGAGAATGGCTTTAGCCAAAATGTTTGAGATTGCTCTGAGCTGTGACACCACGGCACTCCACCCAGGATGACAAAGTGAGACTGTCTCAAAATAATAATAATAATAATAATAATAATATCTGCTGTACTTACCTATGATATATGAGGAAGGGTTTTCTAGATAGACCTCAAGAAGGAACAAGAAAAACCAAGTTTTTTTTTTTTTTTTTTTTTTTTGTAGAGACAGAGTCTCACCTTATTGCCCTCGGTAGAGTGCCGTGGCATCACACAGCTCACAGCAACCTCTAAATCCTTGGGCTTAGGCAATTCTCTTGCCTCAGCCTCCCGAGTAGCTGGGACTACAGGCACCCGCCACAAGGCCCGGCTATTTTTTTGTTGCAGTTTGGCCGGGGCTGGGTTTGAACCCGCCACCCTCGGCATATGGGGCCAGCGCCCTACCCGCTGAGCCACAGGCACCGCTGGAAAAACCAAGTTTTAAATTAAAATGTCAGGGGTAGGTGATGTTAGTGCTAGGTGTTGGGTATATGGGTGTTTGGTGTTAAATTCTCTCAACATTACTGTATGTTTGAAAGTACTTTTCATTAGGGTTGGTGCCTGTAGGTCACCGGCTGGGGTGCCAGCCACATACATTGGAGCTGGTGAGTTCAAACCCGGCCCGGGCCTGCCAAACAGCAATGACAATTACAACAAAAAATAGCCAGGCATTGTGTCAGGTGCCTGTAGTCTCAGCTACTTGGGAGGCTGAGGCAAGAGAATCACTTGAGCCCAAGAGTTTGAGGTTGCTGTAAGCTGGGCAACATAGTGAGACTCTGTCTCACAAAAAAAAAAAAAAAAAGAAAGAAAAGAAAATACTTTTCATTAAAAACCCAGGCTTTGTTTATAACAGATGATTGGATTACATGGTTGCCAAGAGCTACTTAATAGCCCTCTATCTTTCCTTTGAGGAGGAAGTCCTAATTACGAGGACAAATTTCCTATATTAGCAAGAATACCCATTAACCCTGCCAAGTCCCAAGAGAATTCTTTTTTTTTTTTTTTTTTTGAGACAGTCTTGCTCTGTCGCCTTGGGTAGAGTGCCATGTCTTCATCATAGCTCACAGCAACCTCAAACTCCTGGGCTCAAGAGATCCTCTTGCGTCAGTTTTTCTATTTTTAGTAGAGATATACCTGGTCCTCCTCAGGGGTTGGGGGAAGAGGCTTTTTTGTCTTCCGGTGAGAACTCCCAGGTTTTAAGCCTGCAAAACAAGAAGCCATTGATGACACAGAATGCATTTTAGGAAAGAGCCCAGAGACAGGATTGGTCAGAGGTTTTGATATCAAAAGCATCTGGGTCAATATAGCCCCATGCCAGGTCACACAGCCTGGAGAGCAGATTACCAGCTGGATTTCAGCCCCCACAAATCCCCTCTCCCAGGTCCTTTTGTGAAGTGGCCAAAGTGTATAACTTTATGCTGTCTCTGGTCTTGACAGACTCTTAGGAAAGTAAGGGAAATAGAGCCAAATGAGGGAGAAATTATATCGATCAGATCTCTTACTTCCATTCCTGTTCTCCAAAATTTGGCAGCCCATGGCATTTTTGGCTGTCTGAGAGCAGCAGAGGTACTGCCCATCAATCCAGAAGCAAGGGTGATATTTCTGTACCAGATCACTGTTGTAGCGGATTACTGTAACAGGAGAGAAGAGAGAGATCACATCTGACATGGGGGAGAATCCACCATTTGCATGTTTCCCTCTTTGACTAAGCTTAGTGGTGAGCTTCAAATAACTGCCCCCTCCTCAACCACCTCAAAGGAAAGCAGACCGCAGGACCAGTTGGCTCACATGACTAGCCTGTCTGACTGTGTGCTGGCCCCAGATAGTTCCTCTGCACTTTTCTTCAGTGGTCTGCCTTGATGAGTATCTCCTGACCAACATGATAAGAATATCTATTGGCTCCAGAGCCCAAGACGGTTAACATGTTATCTATGTGTTCCCAGCAGCCATTACAATCTTCCTGTAAATTAGGTGTTGATTGTGGGAAACAAATCAAATGGTACCAGGCCAAATCTCCAGCTTTTTTTTTTTTTTTTTTTTTAGAGAAGAGTCTTACTTTGTCACCCTCAGTAGAGTGCTATGGCATCATAGCTCTCAGCAACCTCCAGCTCTTGGGCTTAGGTGATTCTCTTGCCTCAGCCTCCTGAGTAGCTGGGACTACAGGCACTTGCCACAATGCCTGGCTATTTTTTGTTGCAGTTTGGCCAGAGCCTGGTTTGAACCTGCCACACTCGGTATATGGGGCTGGTGCCCTACTTACTGAGCCATAGGCGCTGCCCAATTCTCCAGCTTTTTTTTTTTTTTTTTTTTATAGAGACAGAGTTTCACTTTACCGCCCTCGGTAGAGTGCCATGATGTCACAGGACTCACAGCAACCTCCAGCTCTTGGGCTTCCGCGATTCTCCTGCCTCAGCCTCCCGAGCAGCTGGGACTACAGGCGCCCGCCACAACGCCCGGCTACTTTTTGGTTGCAGTGAAGCCGGTGCTGGGTTTGAACCTGCCACCCTTGGTATATGGGGCCTGCACCCTACTCACTGAGCCACAGGCGCCACCCAATTCTCCAGCTTTTAATATACTGATTTCCTAGTTCCATGAGTGATCTTTTAGAGATATTAACCTTAGCGAGAACTTCTACATTAGGCTTCATGTGTTCAGAGAATGGTCAGCAGGGCTGATTTCAAGGACAAATGAAAGTAATTTTGCTTCTAGAATAAACATGGTTCCAATTTTCATAGGGCCACTAATGTGGGTTGAGCCCATTGCCAGAGAGTTCCATTTCCCTCTCGGGGTTGTGAGGCTCAAAAGAGCTCCCAGAAGCAAAGAATAGAGTGCTTTGCAGAGAGGAGAAATTGTTACTGCTGTTTAATGCGGCATGCTATGGTTGATCATTTGTCATTAAAAAAGAAAAAAAAAAGGGTGGCACCTGTGGCTCAGTCGGTAAGGCGCCAGCCCCATATACCGAGGGTGGCGGGTTCAAACCCGGCCCCGGCCAAACTGCAACCAAAAAATAGCCGGGCGTTGTAGCGGGCGCCTGTAGTCCCAGCTACTCCAGCTACTCGGGAGGCTGAGGCAAGAGAATCGCTTAAGCCCAGGAGTTGGAGGTTGCTGTGAGCTGTGTGAGGCCACGGCACTCTACTGAGGGCCATAAAGTGAGACTCTGTCTCTACAAAAAAAAAAAAGAAAAAAAAATGTATAATGCTGTGGCATCTCAAGAACTTTAATATGAATTCAATTAGAAAAGTCATCCAGGTAGTCCCAGCTACTCAGAAATCTGAGGCATGAAGATCACTTGAGCCTGAGAGTTTGAGGTTGCTGTGAGCTATGATGATACCCTGGCACTCAACCCAGGGCAACAGGGTGAGACTCTGTCTCAAAAAAGAAAAAAAAAAAGGAAAAGAAAAGTCATCCAGGGATCATGGTGTCATGGTGCCCGATAACTGAGAGAAGCAAAGGCAATTGAAATAACAGATGGGCCTCGGTCTTTGCCCCACTTCTTGCTGTTGTTAAAGAACATGCACATTTGAGGACATACATATTTCAGCATTTACTGCCAAGAAGAATCCCACATAACTTCTTAAAAAATATAAAACCAGGGTGGTGCCTGTGGCTCAAGTAGTAGGGTGCCAGCCCCATATATTGGGGGTGGCGGGTTCGAACCCAGCCCTGGCCAAAAACTGCAAAAAAAAAAAAAAAAGATAAAACCAAAAACAAAACAAAATTTGGTACTGTAGAACACAAGTCAAGTCCTTAAAAGTGTGCTACTCACATTTCACTCAAGGCTTTTGGGGAGGCCTACAAACTTCTGGTGGCTAGATGCACTTTTATAGGGAAATGAACAAAAGTTCTACCTTTTTGTAAAGAGTGCCATCTTGATGCTTTTGTCCACATGTCCTTGAAGACTTTTAACCACTCTCCCCTGCCCACCCTCACCCCCAACTTTTTCAGCACTCCTCTTCATTGTTGTATAAAGGACAGAATGGTAGGAGTGGTTTAGACAGAGTGCAGGCTATAAAGGTTTTCAGTGCCTATAGAGAATTTCAAAACAATAATCAAGCCATCCAAAAGTTTGCTTGTCTCTTGTTATTAGCAGGTGCTAGTAATTTTGAACAATGTCACTGACACTCTTCCCTGCCAGGATAAATTTCTCCCACTATCTCCATCCTCTCCATCCTTTTCCTATGCCATACCCCTTTACGCAGGGATTTGGTCCTCTGTGCCCTCTGCAGGGCTAGGCACTAATACACATGCCAAGAATACCTAATTAACTACTAGCCAGTCTGATAGACTAAGCTGTGCCAATAAGTTAATGAGAGGAAATAAGACTTCCTGTCATTCCCACCCTCAGCACACTCATTACGAACTCCCCCCACATTCCCAAATAATGTCTGCCCTCTTAGAGGTCCTCTGAAGATGACACCCCTTCTTTTGTTGCCTAACCCAGAGCTAGTATTTCCAGCTATTCAGGACACAGTCTCCGTGTTCAAGTGGGATGGCTATGGAAGACTGGTTGCTTCACCAATGTACACAGCAAGCTCTGCCTGGGAAGCACTAGTGGTTGGTATATATCCTCCAGGCATTTCACGGACTGGATGGTCTCTTCTATTCATATTTATCAGGACAATATCTAAAATTCTGTTTCAGGCATGCATGAATCATTCCTCCTCTTACCGATTGTTGGAGTTTTGCCAATGCCATTCTTCGATTCATTTTGGTGAGGTCAGGCCATTTGCTTATTTTTGAAGTTGCAGTTAGGATAGGCTCTATTCAACTTGACCGAACAAAACTTCAAGAAAGAGTATAGGCAAGTATCTGTGGTGCTGGGACATAGAAGTGCCACTGCCACGTTCAATGAAATGGAAAGAGAGAGTATGTGGTAGGTCCTCAGAGATAGAACCTTTTTGTGAGAGCGCCATTGAGAAAATATGGCAGCTAGATATGAAGTACCTGAGGCCCTACTTTTTAAATTGAGGTATAATATGCATATAAATAAAGTGCACATATCTGAGGTGAACTGAGAGCTACATTGGTCCATACCAGTTTAATTCCTCTCAGATCCAACACCTCAGAAGACTCCCTCATGCCCTTTCATGGTCAATACCCCTGCAGAGGTAACTAGTATTCTGATTATTCTGATGAGGCCCCCTTTTTGGGCTAGTGATTTCCAATTGGTGCATTTTACCCAAAAAAGACATAACATCACTACAGTGGGATTTCATGGTGCCTGGTGCAGTTTGCTGTTGGCCTTGCCAGCACCTGGGACTGTTCTGGGATTGTTAGGACAAGCACTTAAATCTCCCAGCACTTATGGATTTGTTGGGAGGCACCTAGGATCCTGTTGTCAGCTAGGCAGGTTTAACAAGACATACATATGGGTAGAGCAATTGGAAAAAAATACCTTCAGTGAAACATAAGGGAAGAGAAGGCAAAACTCTGCCTAGCATGCTAACACTAATGACCCAGCTAAAGTGATGGTGCTCTTGTTCATGTTCTGGCTTTAGTTTTCACCTGCTGTCATTTTACTTAGCTAACAAACTTCGCTAGCAGTGCATAATCAACATAATATGGTTATCATCTGAGTTAATAAACCAAGCTTACAAGCTTAATATTACTCATACCTTGAATATAGTGGACATTATAGTCAATAAATATTTATTGGACTAAACTATGGTATTCAAATTACTTGTTGAAGTACAAAGGAGCTAACTTGAAATGCCACATTCTTTCTCCCTTGTTTCTCCCTCAGCTAATCTGCCTCACTTTCCCCTATTCCCAAACCACATCCTGGTACTTTATCAATGTGGAGCCCAAGCTGGTGATGATTATTTACTCCCACAAAAAAAAAAAATCAGTTTACGTAACTATTTATTGATCCCTTTCTGTGTGCAAAGCACTAGAGAAGTGGTTCTCAACTTTCCTAATGCTGCGGCACTTTAATATAGTTCCTGTGGGTCGCAACCCACAGGTTGAGAACCGCTGCACTGGAGGCACTGTGGAGAGAACCAAAGAAGTAAATACTGTAGATACATATACATCTGCTGTAGTTTCTATCTCAGTCTCTGTGAATATTACTCTGATTGGAAATAGCATATTGTTTCAGAGCATGGAGTCTGGAGCTTGAATTCAAAGACTGACCCTGCCGTTTACTAACTGAGTGCCTTTGGGCAAGTTACTTCACCTTTCTGTAACTCAGTTTTCTTATCTATAACATGGAGATGATAAGAACAACTGCTTCATATGGTTAATATAAAGAATAAATGTGTTAATATGTGTAAAGAATTTAGAGAAGAGCCTGGATCATAATAAGCACTACAAAGAGTTTGCTCATTTTGTACCCTTAGGCTCTTTATTCTTAAAACATGCCTAGCACTGAACTGCATGGTGTGGGATATCACATATTTGTAATACTCACATGACCGTACTCAGAGTATTTTGCAACCAACTAAATGTGAAATTTCTGGGCTTGGCAACCAAGCAGCACAAAACTATGTAATGAGCTTGGGCTTTGGAGTCATACAGACCTAGGGATTGGTGAGAATGCAGGCTCCACCACTCATTAGCAATGTGCCCACAAGTAAGTTACATAACTGCTTTGAGCCTCAGTTTCCTCATCTGAAAATAGGGGACTAATACATACTTTATAAGGTTATTGGGAGGATCAAATGAATAACACATTAGAAGCACTTGTCACCGAGCCTGGTACATAGTAAGTGCTCAGTAAGTATTAGTTATTATTATTGTTTTTAGCCCAAGGTAGTTGTGAGAATTAAATGACATAATAAATACAAGGTATCTAGCTTAGTGTCTGGCACATACCAAGAACAAGAATTCAATAGATGACCCTGACACCTGCACTCAGATGTTTATAGCAGCACAATTCACATTTGCAAAGACATGGAATCAACCTAAGTGCCCATCAATTCATGGCTCAAAGGAGTAAGGCGTCGGCCCCATATGCTGGAGGTGGTGGGTTCAAACACACCTCTGGCCAAAAAAAAAAAAAAAACTGCAAAAAAAAATATGGCGGGTGGCTCATGCCTATAATCCTGGCACTCTGGGAGGTCAAGGAGGGTGGATTGACTGAGCTCACAGGTTTGAGACCAGCTTGAGCAAGAGCAAGACCCTGTCTCTAAAAACAGCTGGGCATTGTGGTGGGTGCCTGTAATCCCAGCTACTTGGGAGGCTGAGGCAAGGGGATCACTTGAAGCCCAAGAGTTTGAGGTTGCTGTGAGCTATGACGCTACAGCACTCTACTGAGTGTGACCAAGTGAAATTTTGTCTCAAAAAAAAAAAAAAGAAAGAAAGAAAAAAAAAAGTGGTCTCCTCATTTTCTACTCAAAGTACTACTCAGCCATAAAAAGGAATGAAATAATGTCTTTTGCAGCAATGTGGATGGAACCAGAGACCATTACTCTAAGTGAAGTATCTCAGGAATGGAAAAACAAATACCACAGCAGGCACGGTGGCTCACACCTGTAAATCTAGCACTCTGGGAGGCCAAGGCAGATGGATTGCCTGAGCTCACAAGTTCATGGCCAACTTTGAGCCAGAGCAAGACCTTGTCTCTAAAAATATCCAGGCAGACTAGGCACCAGACTAGGCAGCGCTGGTGGGTTCAAACCTAGCCTAGGCCCGCTAAACAAACAAACAAAAAAATAGCCAGGCGTGTGGTGGGCACCTGTAGTCCCAGCTACTAGGAAGGCTGAGGCAAGAGAATTGCTGGAGCTCAAGAGTTTGAGGTTGCTGTGAGCTGTGATGCCACTGCACTCTACCGAGGGAACTCTGTCTCACAAAAACAAAAACAAGGCCGGCGCCTGTGGCTCAAAGGAGTAGGGCGCCGGCCCCATATACTAGAGGTGGTGGGTTCAAACCCAGCCCCAGCCAAAAAAAATGAAAACTGCAAAACAAAAACAAAAACAAAAAACCCCAACCACATATACTTTCTAATAATTGGGAGCTATTTGATGGGCACACATGGGCACAAGGAGATGTAAAGGTCATTAGAAATCAAGAAGGAAGTCTCAGTGCTTGTAGCTCAATGGCTAGGGCGCCAGCCACATACCTTGGAGCTGGCAGGTTTGGCCCTGGCCTGCCAAACAACAATGACAACTACAACCCCAAAACAGCTGGGTGTTGTGGTAGGTGCCTGTGGTCCCAGCTACCTGGGACGCTGAGGCAAGAGAATTGCTTAAGCCCAAAAGTTTGAGGTTGCTATGAGCTGTGACGCCATGGCACTCTACCAAGGGCGACAAAGTGAATCTCAGTCTCAAAAAAAAAAAAAAAAATCAAGAAGGGAGGGAGAGGAGGAGGAGAGGGTAAAAACCTACCTATCAGGTACAGGAACACTATTCAGGTAATGGGTACACTAAAAGCCCCTATTTAAGTGTTATAAAAGGTATTGAAAAACATTTGTACCCCCTTAATATTTAAAAACTTAAAAAAATAGATGACCGTTCTCTTCCTTCTTCCTCCTTCCTCTCCCCTTTCAGTTTGAAAGACTTAGTAATTATAATTTTGTCCAATCATATTTGCATTCAAAGGAGTGAACAGGCTGGTATAGTCAGCCAGTGAGTTCACAATGTAAATGTGCAAAGGGCTGTCGTGCAATAACCCAACCATGCCATTATCAGTCTGCCATCCTTCCTGTTTCTCTAGGCAGCTTTTCCTGATGTCAACTCAACCAGTTAATCTCTCAGTCACTTGACAAGTGGCTATATATACACACAAATAAGTGTGCACGCATCCTGTGCTGCAAACATTTACAGTCAAGTTTATCTGAGCACCCTGTGTGGTCTATGTGAAATGTTGAAACTATGTTCAAGTTTAGGTCCTTGCAAAGCAAGGAACACAAAATATTTCCTTGGGGAATATCCACAATGAAGAGATGTACAGTGCTTTTTGTACTGTGCTTTACAGTTTTTCATGTGCTTTTACACACATTATTACTTCATTTGATCCTTCAACAGGTGGGTACAGCAGGCATCATCATTATTCCTCTTGAGAAGAAGAAATTGAGCCTCAACAAAGCTTGTTAGCCTACTTGCCAGAAGTCACACAGTTTTTAAGTGGTAGAAGAGGATCTGAAGACAGGTTCTCTGACTGACATCAAGCACTCTCATACATCATCTACTTGGAGCTAGGTATTTCATACTTAGGATTCTAAATATTGCATAACCATTGAATGCCACACAACCTTTATAATAGTTATAAAGAATTGAACTTTTTTATAAACAGAGAAATGAAGGTGCCAATCTTACAAAATTGCAATAGAGAGATGGTGGTAAAACTGGGTTGAAACTCTCAGTCTAGTATGTTTATCTTTTATTCATAGGATAGAATACTAAACTCAATGGTATCACTAGTACTCAGCAAAAATGTAAACTTTTTTCTTTCTTTCTTTTTCTTCCTCTCTCCCTCTTTCTTTTTCTCACTTCCCTTTTTTCCTCCTTCCTTCCCTTTCTTCCCTTTTTCCATCCTTCCTTCTTTCCTCTCTCTATCCTCTCCTCCCTCTCTTTTTCTCCCCTTCCGTCCATTCTTTCTTCCTCTCTTTACCTTTCTCTTTCCTTCTTCCCTTTCTTCTTTTGCCCTTCCCCTCTCTCTTCTCTCTCTTTTCTTTTTCTCTACCTATTCTCTTTTCTCTCTCTCCTTTCTTCCTTCATTTCTTCCTTTCTTTTTAAACTAGTTTATTTTCCAAATAATTCTCACCATTTTTGAGCTGGTGAATCCAACGTTTCCTCAGTTCTTCAGTTGGAGAGAAGACATAAAGGGGGCCTTCATCATATACAACCTGAGGCAATGAACACACAGACTTCAGCAGTTAGGATTCAGAAAAAAAAAAAAGAAGAAGAAGAAGAAGAAGAAAGGCCTTGAAGTAAATAATTTTAAGGTACAACTTAGTCCTATTCATTGTGGAAGCCAAAGAAAGGCAGGTGTCTCTTTGATAAAATGACTTCTTTTCCTTTGGGTAAATACCCAGTGTTGGAATTGTTGTATCAAATGGTAGGTCTACTTTTAGTTTTTTGAGGAATCTCCATTCTGTTTTACATAGAGGTTGTACTCATTTTCAGTCCTGCCCACAGTGTATAAGCATTCCTCTCTCTGTGCATTCACACCGGCATGAGGCAATCCCACTACTGGGTATTTACCCAAAGGCAAAGGAGTCATTTTATTAAAAAGACACCTGCACCTAAATGTTTATTGCAGCACAATTCACAATTGCAAAGATGCGGAATCAACCCAAGTGCCCATCAATTTATGAGTAGATTAACAAAATGTGGTATATGTATACCATAGAATATTACTCAGGCACAAAAATGGATGAATCAATGCCTTTTGCAACAATTTGCATGGAATTAGAGGCCATTATTTTGAGAGAAGTATATAAAGAAGGGAAAAAACAAACACCAAATACGTTTACTATCAAATTGGAACTATGTGTGCATGGAGGGAAGTGAAATTCGATGGAAATCAAGGAAGGGAAAGGAGGGAGGAGGGGATGGGGAAAACCTACCTAATGAGTACAATGAACACTATCCGGGTGACAGGCACACTTCTAACCCTGACTCAAGCATAACAAAATTAATACATGTAACCAAAAACATTTGTACCCTGTAATATCTTGAAATAAACAAGAGGGTGGCGCCTGTGGCTCAGTGAGTAGGGCGCTGGCCCCATATACCGAGAGTGGCAGGTTCAAATGCGGGCCTGGCCAAACTGCAACAAAAAAATAGCTGAGTCTTGTGGCAGGCGCCTGTAGTCCCAGCTACTCGGGAGGCTGAGGCAAGAGAATTGCCTAAGCCCGGGAGTTGGAGGTTGCTATGAGCTGTGATGCCACAGCACTCTACTGAGGGTGATAAAGTGAGACTCTGTCTCTACAAACAAAAATAAATAAATAAATAAAATAAACAAGAAAAGAAATGCAGAAGCTTCAGTCAGCAGTGGTGCTCTCCTGTGAATTTCCTGAAGAATTCCTGAATTATTCCTATTCAGGAATATAGTCCTTAGAAGCTCTTAGCTTTTCGAATACTCTTAGGTCCTCTGGACTTGTTTTTTAATTTGTACGTAAACTTAGTTCATAATGTTTTTCACTCTCCTTGGCGGAGATAGGATTTTTGTTGATCCAAGAAAGGACAGTTAATTATCTTATTATTAAACTTTGAGTTCATATAAAAGAAAATTGAAGTGATGATCAATATAACTTAAATCTTGATTAGTACATACAGGTTATTTACTTGGATAGTATGGAACAAAATTTTAATTCATGGCTAACCCCTTCCCTCTCCAGTGGTCTCCCTTCCCCAAAATTAGCCAAAATAAACAAAATTTGAAACCACACATCTACTTCAAAAAGAGTAAGCTATATATAGATAAAGCACTATCATCAAGTCAGGTAGTATTTTTTTTTTTTTTTTTTTTTTTGTAGAGACAGAGTCTTACTTTATGGCCCTCAGTAGAGTGCCATGGCATCACACAGCTCACAGCAACCTCCAACTCCTGGGCTTAAGCGATTCTCTTGCCTCAGCCTCCCGAGTAGCTGGGACTACAGGCGCCCACCACAACACCCAGCTATTTTTTTGTTGCAGTTCGGCCGGGGCCGGGTTTGAACCCTGCCACCCTCGGTATATGGGGCCGGCCGCCTTACCAACTGAGCCACGGGTGCCGCCCTATTTGTTTTTTTTTTTATTGTTGGGGATTCATTGAGGGTACAATAAGCCAGGTTACACTGATTGCAATTGTTAGGTAAAGTCCCTCTTGCAATCATGTCTTGCCCCCATAAAGTGTGACACACACCAAGGCCCCACCCCCCTCCCTCCGACCCTCAGGTAGTATTTTTTTTAACCTTTACCATAACAGACATGGAGATGCATGACTATATAAGATGCAGTTCCAACCCCTACAGAGCTAATGGACATCACATAATAGAGTCTTTTTTTTTTTTGAGACAGAGTCTTACTCTATCGCCTTCGGTAGAGTGCCGTAGCGTCACAGCTCACAGCAACCTCCAACTCCTGGGCTTAGGCGATTCTCTTGCCTTAGCCTCCCGAGTAGCTGGGACTACAGGTGCCAGCCACAACGCCTGGCTATTTTTTGTTGCCGTTTGGCTAGGGCCTGGTTCGAACTCGCCACCCTCAGTATATGGGGCTGGCGCCCTCCTCACTGAGCCACAGGCACTGCCCCCACATATAAGAGATTCTAAAGTTAAATATAAATTAATTTTCAATTATCTGCTGTTCAGCATTATCCACTAGTGCAGTCAAACAATGTCATCTTGTTGAAAGACGATGGTAGTAAAAACTGTGTCTATGACACCTGTCCTCCACAGTTTTTATAACCTCAGTATAGTTAGGGACATGAACAAGATCCTTTTGCATTTTTCTCTTTGCTTGTTAGTCTTGCTGTGCTCATAAATCCATGATAGAAAGCCCCCTCCCCTGAGACTTTCCACTTCCTTTTTTGGCTTTCACTGTTGCAGAGGCTTCTATATTCACAACATGTGGCCCATACAGTTCTCAGGATATAAGCAAGCCCGATTGAAGATCGAATCTGTAGCTCTTGCTCTCCTTTATGGTTTACACTGCATCCACTAAACAGATGCCTATGTGACACTTCAACTATTTAAGTGTAGGATAGAGTTTAGGTTTAGTCTAAGTTTAATAAGCCTTCCCCATACTGAACTTCCTAATATTACTCCTTACCTCCCCTTTTCTGTTTTTTTCAACCCACATGACCACCATAAGACAGATAGTCAGAACTAGAAGGAAGTGAAATGCTCACTCAATTAGCAGAGCATCTTTCTCAATGCAGTTATCATAGACGAGCCATGTTTAATGGAATTGGTGCTACTATGCATTCTTTGTGAGGTACAGACTAAAAGAAACTATATTAGATTGGGAAAATAGAAAAGCAAACATTCTCAGCTCAGGCCACTCTGATTTCTTGGTTCAGCCTCCTTTTCCACTTCAAATTCCTTTCTCTGGGACATAGTATCCTTCCTTCTACCCTGGACTCCAACCCGAATGATTGCGTTACAGGGTCCTTTTAAGAGCTGACAAGAGAAAGTAACTCACCTGGAAGGGATAAGGAAACCTTTCAATGATTGAAATCTGCTCCATTTCACTGGACTCCTCACCCCTTCTCTGTAATATAGTAAGAAAGCATGGTTATTGCTTGATGTACTGCTCTTTTCTAGATTTCCTTAGGTGTGAGTCTTTTACTGTGGCTTCAGAAGTTTCTCCTGCACAGACAATGCCAATACTTAGTGATTATTTCCTATAGCCTATTCGGGACACATAGCCCTTGAGCCCAGCATGTACTCACTGAAGAATGCCTCAGGCACTTCAAATCATTGGGAAAAGAAAGGTTTCTCCATAATTGATGCTGGGACAAACATTTAGCCACTAATATTGGGAGGAGGAGAGGAGTTAGGGAGCTATTTCACAACATACATCAAAGTAAATTCCAGATGGATTCAAGAGCTTAATATAAAAAATGAAACTATGAATGAGAACAAATATAAGTGACCATTTATATAGTCTTATGAATGGCAAGGCCTTTCAAATATAAATGGTAAAGGTTAGAACTGTTAAGAGAAAGGTCAGAGACTGCAGAAGCAAAGGGAAACAAACACATTTCGTTCTGGGACCTTCTTACTCACTGGGATTCCAGAAACTTGGAGTGAAAGCCAACCCCAATTTAGGTTCCATAGCTGCAGAGAAGAATATCATGAGAGAAAAACCAGGAATGCAAATGGAGATGGTGACACTTCAAAGTAAAAGTATCCAAAGTCCTCAGAATGTAAAGGAGAAAAAAGAAACCCAGGGACCAAAAAGGTTCTCAGGCCAATTAGTTACATCTCTGAGTGATCACAACATCCAGACTTTCCTGGAAGAATGGGAATTCCTTGAATATGAAGTACTCTTTAGGAGGAGAAAGAAGAATCAAAAGCTGGCAAAAGCAATTGTCCAGCATCTCAAGAAGAGGGGCATAAAGAAAAGCTGGCAATAGTGTTTCCAGATGATGATAAATTTACAAGATTTGTACTGGACTATTCACGAGGCCAACCGGAAACCAAGGAGTCACCTCTTGCCATGTCCTTATAGAGAGGCCTTACACAGGATCTTGGGATATAATTGGGAGCACAATCACTTCTCAGATCCTCCCTGTGCAGAAAGAGCCAACCTTCCACCTAC
This sequence comes from Nycticebus coucang, assembly GCF_027406575.1. Classification (NCBI taxonomy): domain Eukaryota; kingdom Metazoa; phylum Chordata; class Mammalia; order Primates; family Lorisidae; genus Nycticebus; species Nycticebus coucang. The sequence continues at coordinate 111,774,097 of NC_069804.1, forward strand.
CCAGTACAAGGTTCAGGCCAGTGGCATCCCTGTACCCCTTCAGGAGCTGCTGTGCTTTCCCCCACCTGTGATTTTCATGCAGAATCCTCAGGTCCCTGAATGGAACCCCTGGGCCATAAGCCCTCCATGATCAGCTCCATGCCTGTTTCCTACCTTTTCCATGGCTGTCCTCCGACCTCAGCAGCAGTGGTATTGTAGATCTCAAACTTAAAGAAATTTTGAGCCTGAACCCTGATTGTACATGAGAGACACAAATGTTGCATTCTACATACTTATAACTCCTTCTCTCCCCCAAACCCAGTGAAATGAAAATAAAATATGAGATTGAAAAAGAAGAAAAGAAAAAAAAAGGTGAATTAATTTGATGACATAGATTTAAAAACCCTGTATGGCAAAAAAAAAAAAAAAAAAAAAAAGATAAACTGGGAAAATATTTTCAACATATATTACAGTTGAAGGATTAATATTCCTTTTCTTTCTGTCTTTCTTTTTTTTTTTTTTTTGAGACAAGGTCTCAAGCTGTTGCTCTGGGTAGAGTACCATGGCATTGCAGCTCACGGCAACCTCAAACTCTTTGGCTTAAGCGATTCTCTTGCCTCAACCTCCCAAGTAGCTGAGACTACAGGTGCCCACCACAATGCCCGGCTATTTTTTTTCTGTTGTTGCAGTTGTCATTGTTCTTTAGCATGCCCAGGCTGGGTTAAAACCCGTTAGCCTCTGTGTATATGGCCGGCACCCTACGCACTGACCTACAAGTGCCACCTATTAATATTCTTATATCAAGATCTCTTTAAAAGTACTAGGAATAAAATAAGTATGTCAATAGAAAAGTGGGCCACACCTGTAATCTTAGAACTCTAGGAGGCCAAAGTAGGTGGATTGCTTGAGCTTAGGAGTTCAAGACCAGCCTGAGCAAGAGTGAGACCCCATCACTACCAAAAATAGAAAAACTAGCCAGGCATGGTAGTGCATGCATATTGTTCCAGCCACTTGGGAGGCTAAGGCAGGAGGATCCCTTGAGCCCAAAAGTTTGAGGTTGCTGTGAGGTATGATGATGCCTGCCATGGCACTGTACCCAGGGTAACAGGGTGAGACTCTGTCAAAAAAAAAAAAAAAAAAGAAAAGAAAGAAAGAAAAAGAAAAGTGGGCCTGGCTTGGCACCTGTGGCTCAAGCAGCTAAGGTGCCAGCCACATACATCTGAGCTGGCGGGTTCAAATCCAGCCTGGGCCCATCAAACAACAATGACGGCTGCAACCAAAAAAAAAAAAAAAATAGCTGGGCATTGTGGTGGGTGCCTGTAGTCCCAGCTACTTGGGAGGCAGAGGCAGGAGAATCACTTGAGCCCAGGAGTTGGAGGTTTCTGTGAGCTGTGATGCCATAGCACTCTCCCCAGGGTGACAGCTTGAGGCCCTGTCTCAAAAAAAAACAGAAAGAAAGAAAAGAAAAGAAAAGTGGGCCCAAACATTAACAGGTAATTCACAAATGAAAAAATATAAAATGGGGTGGCACCTGTGGCTCAAAGGAGTAGGGCACCAGCCCCATATGCCGGAGGTGGAGGGTTCAAGCCCAGCCCTGGCCAAAAACTGCAAAATAAATAAATAAATAGATAAATAAAAATAAATAAATATATTTAAAATGAAAAAAAAGAAAAAGTATAAATGAATGGTAGACTAAACTTACAACAAAAAACAATTGCAAAATAAATCATCAATGAAATGGTATTTTTCCTGGCTGTCAAAATTAACCAATAACTGATAATATTTAAAATATCCAATGTTAGAAGAAATGTACAGAGATAGATACTCTCATTTATAGCTTTTAGGAGTATATAAAATTAAAATTCTACTTCTGGAAAATAAAATACAATAACCCAACTGCACAGATTTCATAAAAACAAAAACAAAATTTTACTTCTAAGAATTTCTTATAAGGAAAAGCATAAGAAAGTACAGAAAGATGTGTGCAAGCTTGTTCCTTTCAACATGGTTTATACTATCAAGTAATTGGAAATAAACTAAATATGTAGTAATAGGAGATGAATTAAATAAATTATAAGACATTCATGATAGGGAATGCCATGCAGTCATAAAAATCATGTTATTAAGGAGTATCTATTGTCATGGGGAAAAGTTTTCCATATATTGTCAAACTGAAAAAGTAGGCTACAAAGCAAGATATGGAGTATGATTCTATATTTTATTTATTTATTTTTGTAGAGACAGAGTCTCACTTTACCGCCCTCGGTAGAGTGCCATGATATCACAGGACTCACAGCAACCTCCAGCTCTTGGGCTTCTACGATTCTCCTGCCTCAGCCTCCCGAGCAGCTGGGACTACAGGCGCCCGCCACAACGCCTGGCATTTTTTGGTTGCAGTTCAGCCGGGGCTGGGTTTGAACCCGCCACCCTCGGTATATAGGGCCAGCGCCCTACTCACTGAGCCACAGGCGCCACCCTGATTCTATATTTTAAATATACAGGGTGGTCGGGCGGCTCCTGTGGCTCAAAGGGGTGGGGCACTGGCCCCATATGCCGGAAGTGGCGGGTTCAAACCCAGCCCCAGCCAAAACTGCAGAAAAAAACCCAAAATATATACAGAGTGGACATAAAGTTTGTATGCAATTTACTATGTTAAACTATTTTAAATTGCACACAAACTTTATGTCCATCCTGTATAATATATATGTGTGTGTGTGTATCTGTTCCTAGAGGAAAAAAAATCTGTAAGTCTATATACACCATGATGTTAATAGTTGTTTTAGTTTAATAACGGGATTATTCATCATTTTATCTTCTTTTTGTGCTTTTAAAATATATGTAATATTGTTTCTGTAATAAATATGCATTACTCTTATAATCAGGAAAATACCAAGAAATAATATTAAAAAAAAAAATAGGGTGGAGCCTGTGGCTCAAGGAGTAGGGCGCCAGTCCCATATGCCGGAGGTGGCGGGTTCATACCTAGCCCCGGCCAAAAACCACCAAAAAAAAAAAAAAATCAATTGAGGCTCGGTGCCTGTGGCTCAAGTGACTAAAGTGCCAGCTACATACACCTGAGCTGGCGGGTTCGAATCCAGCCTGGGCCCACCAAACAACAATGATGGCTTCAACCAAAAAAAAAAAAAATCAACTGAATGGAGAAGCATGAATCCTATGCACTCAATTTTGATATGGGGACAATTAATGACATGGTGGGGGTGGGGGAAGGGGAAAGCAGAGAGAGAAAGAAGGAGGGAGGGGTGGGGAGAGGAAGAGCAGAGAGAGGGAAGGAGGGAGGGGGGTGGGGTCTTGGTGTGTGCCACACCTTTTGGGGACAAGACACGATTGTAAGAGGGACTTTACCTAACAAATGCAATCAGTGTAACCTGGTTTCTTGTACCCTCAATGAATCCCCAGCAATAAATTAAAAAAAAAAAAAATCAACTGAAATGTCAGTAGGTTTTATGCCTTGGAGAGGCTCTGGAAGGGAAGAGGAGAATAAACACTGAGATATTAAATAATTTCACGTGACTCAGAGCTCTAGGATTCTGGCATTCAGACTTATTCAAGCCTCTAAATCTGATTCTGGTAACTGAGGAAGTGAAAGCAATCATCTCTGACCAGTTTGAAAACTTGATATAGCATCAGTTTTTTTTTTTTTTTTTGGAGACAGAGTCTCACTCTGTTGCCCTTGGTAGAGTGCTGTGGCGTCATAGCTCACAGCAACTTCCAGCTCTTGGTCTTAGGCAATTCTCTTGCCTCAGCTTCCCGAGTAGCTGGGACTAGAGGTGCCCACCACAACGCCCAGCTATTTTTTTGTTGCAGTTTGGCCACAGGTGGTTTTGAACCTGCCACCCTCCGTATATGGGGCCGGTGCCCTACTCACTGAGCCACAGGTGCTGCCCAATATAGCATCATTTTAAGATTGGTGTTAACAAATTTTTCAGATTAAGTGAGATGTTCTACATAAGAGGAAAGAGGTTGAGATTATAAACCAATATGTGATCAAATGAAGAATTTTATAAGGGAGCTTGACTGTATTCCACCTTGCACAGCATCACCACTCTATTTATAGAGAATTTAACTGTTCCAAATATCTTAAAATCTGCTAATCTGCTACTCCCTCTCTGACACTGGACTTTTCTTACCGGAATCTGTCTTTCAGGGGGAGGATTTTTTTCAGGAACCACTGTTTCAACACAGGTAATCTTCTCCACGTCTATTGAACCCTTCTTACTGCCTTTTCTCTGACAATAAGGAAGAAAATGGAAGAATATTGAGTGATTAAGCAATTAAGTGACTAGATTTTGTTATCTTATCATTCAGCGTAGTGAGGTGGCACCCACACTCTGTATCAAGACCTGTCATTTTTGGGGAAAAAGAACCCTTCCAGATCTATAAATCTAACCTTCTTTGACAACCGAATGGAGGGCACTCTCAGGTTTTATTCTCAACAGTCATCTAATGAGTGCCCACCAATTGCAAGATTCCATAATAAGATTGTCCCTGTGGCTTCCTTAGCACCTTTGAATTTTTGCCTCAACAGTGTTGTAGCACGTTCTAGGCTAGGAAATATTTTTCTGAGTTTGAATGTACTTACAAGTTCATTTCATCTCCCTCCTCCTACCAAAGTTTTCTTTCTTCCTTCCTTCCTTTCTTTTCTTTCTTCCTCCCTCCCTCCCTCCCTCCTTCCTTCCTTCCTTCCTTCCTTTTTTTTGAGACAGAGTTTTACTTTGTCACCTTCAATAGAGTGCCATGGCATCATAACTCACAGCAACCTCAAACTTTTGGACTCAAGGGATTCTCTTGCCTCAGCTTCCCAAGTAGCTGGGACTACAGGCGCCATTTACAATGCCTGGCTATTTTTAGAGATGGAGTCTCTCGCTCTGGCTCAGGCTGGTCTGGAACTCCTGAGCTCAAGCAATCCACCTGCCTTCACCTCCCAGAGTGCTGGGATTACAGGCATGAGCCACCACATCTAAGGGAAGATCTAAGGCTGAGAACTTGAAATCTTGAAACTCAGGTTTCACAGTGGAGAAACTTACCCCACGATCAAAGTCATACTCATAGTAGGAAAGTTTGTTCATAGTCAAAAGAAAAAGGCGCTTCTTGAAATTTAGAGGTGATGTTTTCTTTTTCTGCTGAGATCGTTTCAGAAAGATGCTCTCCAGTATCACCGTAGCCATAGCTTCTTTCAGGAGCTCACTGTGTGCTGTTGATAATGAAAATTCTTGAGGCCTCAGCAAGTTAATCCTCATCCTACCTCAACCTAGCTACCAGTTTTAAATGGAATGAAAATGTGCAGAGCTGACAAAGAAACTTCTTCCTACCTTGACACCCTCCTTCCACAATCCCCAGGTCTGTCAATTTTCAGATATATCCATTGATGCACACTGAATTGTTCTACATTGTGAGTTCATGTAAACAAGGTTCTTGTATACGGCAGTGGAAAGCTCTAGATGTCAAATGACACACACCTGTGTGGTTGGTAATGTGTAGAGGCAGCTTTATATTCTTCACCCTTCGATTATACACATAGCATCTGTGGATAGCAAAGGCCTCTTCACAGCTATTGGCCTTGATATCCCCAGAAGGGATAATGCAGGTGCTAGAACTCCACTGAGGCAGATATCAGCCTTTCAGTTCCCAGTTTCCCAGACAGTGAATGTAATTTTTCAAATATTGTCCCACTGGGTCTGTAACCAAGGGGTCTAATAAGGCTATGGAGGCTGCACCTGCAGTTATGGACACACACTAACTGCCACCCAACTAACTGATTTTGCCCATCACCCACTGACTGAGCTACAAAGGATAGAAGCTTCATTCTAAAGTTGAGAACACAATTTTTAGGGATGGAGACAGTAGTTGTGTGTTTTTTTTTAATTATTTATTTATTTTTTATTTATTTTTATTGAATCATAACTGTATACATTGATATGATCATGGGGCATCATTGTGTTTTGACCCTTTTCCCAACTGTATGACTGCTATAGATGCCAGTCTTTTCATTTATGAAAAGTAACTTATTTAGCCTCCCCAAACTTACAGTACTCCAGAAGGATTCATTTTAGGCAACTGAAATACAGAAAGGCAAAGAAAGTCCCAACAAATCACCACTGGCTTCTTTATTTACACTAGACAATAATTCATATCAGTCATTCATCTACAGTTTATATACAATCTTATATTATTACTAATTCCAAACTTTCTTTTTTAATTTCATTATTATTATTATTACTATTTTGAGACAGAGTTTTACTTTGTCACCCTCGGTAGAGTGTCATGGCGTCTTAGCTCACAGCAACCTCAAACTCTTGGGCTCAAGGGATTCTCTTGCCTCAGCCTACTGAGTAGCTGGTACTACAGGCACCCACTGCAATGCCTGGCTATTTTTATAGACCAGGTCTCTCTCTTGTTCAGGCTGGTCTCAAACACCTGAGCTTAAGCAATCCACCTACCTCGACCTCCCAGAGTGCTAGGATTACAGGCATAAGCCACTGTGCCTGCAAATTCCAAACTTTCTTTTGAAAGGTAATGTGAAAATAAGCCAGGCATAGTGGCATGTGCCTATAGTCCCAGATATTCAGAAGGCTGAAGTGGGAATATCACTTGAGCCTAGGAATTCACGACCAGCCTGGGCAACATAGTGAGACCCATCTCTCTCTCTCTCTCTCTCTCTCTCTCTCTCTCTCTCACACACACACACACACACACAATGAAAACAAACAACCAATACTCTCATAAAAATGGAGCATGGTGGCTCATGCCTGTAATCCTAGCACTCTAGGAGGCTAAGGAGGATGGTTTTCTTGAGCTCAGGAGTTCGAGACCAGCCTGAGCAAGAGAGAGACCTTATCTCTAAAAATAGCTGGGCATTGTGGCTGGTGCCTATAGTCCCAACTACTTGCAAGGTTGAGGTAAGAGGATCACTTGAGTCTAGGAGTTTCAGGTTGATGTGAGCTATGACACCACAGCACTCTACCCAGGATGACAGAGTGAAACTCTGTCTAAAAAAAAAAAAAAAAGGAGACTCTGGGCGGCGCCTGTGGCTCAGTGAGCAGGGCGCCAGCCCCATATACCGAGGGTGGCGGGTTCAAACCCAGCCCCGGCCAAACTGCAACAAAAAAAATAGCCGGGCGTTGTGGCAGGCGCCTGTAGTCCCAGCTACTCGGGAGGCTGAGGCAGGATAATCGCCTAAGCCCAGGAGTTGGAGGTTGCTGTGAGCTGTGTGATGCCACGGCACTCTACCGAGGGCAATAAAGTGAAACTCTGTCTCTACAAAAAAAAAGAGGCTCAGTGCCTGTAGCTCAAGCAGCTAAGGCACCAGACACATACATCAGAGCTGGCAGGTTCAAATCCAGCCCCGGCCTGCCAAACGGTAATGACAAGTACAACCAAAAAATGGCCAGGCACTGTGGTGGGTGTCTGTAGTCCCAGATACTTGGGACGCTAAGGCAAGAGAATTGCTTAAACCCAGGAGTTGGAGGTTGCTGTAAGCCATGACACCATGGCACTCTACTCAGGGGCGATGGCTTGAGGCTCTGTCTCAAAAAAAAAGAGCACTAAGAAACTAATGAAAAATCACCCACCCTCTCCTCAGCTTTTGTTAGAGGCAGAGTTTTTTCCTACAGGGTGGTAAGATTTGTTTTCTTAAACCAAACTCCTTATGCTTTGGGTGGCAGAATAAATAGCAGGGGCGCTTTGTTTGTTTTTTACTTTTCAAGCACAGATTATTGCTCACACTAGGAAAGCAAGGGAGTGGTTTTTATCAAAGCCTGGGGACTATCTACACTGTTATTTTGCTCTTTCCTGTGGTATAGAAAGTTCTATTATCATACTGGGGAAACAAAAAAAATGATTAAAGGAACACCAGAGATGCTCAGAATAATCACTTTGCCATCATAGTCTGGTGCCAGATTAGTTCAATATCTTGTAAATGATCTTTTGAGAAATATTGGGCAAAAGTGCAAACCTTTCTCCATACCCTGCCACACAGCTCTCTTCCCTGACTTCCTGGTTTAAATAGTCTCTCGGGGAAATGACAAACTGATGAGTGTTTACAGCCACTTAGTCCCTTTGTAACATTCATTTTCAGCTCAAACTCCAAAGAGATTCCTTTTAATGTTACAATTGTTCATTTACCTAGAAGTAGTGGCAACCAAGTAAAAGTACTCAGTTCTCAGAAACTGCCAACTCCTTGAGATCCCTGTAATAATACAACGTTTGTTCTCGTAGTAAATTACAATTAAGTACCTCCTTCTCACAAAGACAAATTACAGAAAACAAAATAAAACTCTGATAAAACTGAATAGCATTACCAATAAATGGGATCAGAAGCATCCCAACAAACCGCGTTCAGTTGTGCTTCCTTTAGCTGAGTAAAGCACACCAGGTACTACCTTTAGTTTTTTTGTGGGCTCTTGGTAGATACATTCTCTGCTCAGACCCAGCAGCTGCTTTAATCTTGGCCTCTGCTCTTATTTCCTATAAGACAAGCCTTTCTAGAAGCTATGTCTGTTTTTTTTTTATGAACTAGTTTTATTTTATTTGCATTTAACGTGATTATACACATTCAGGTGTCTAACAAGATCTGCACTGTTACATTAAAAATACAGTACAATAACATTCAACATGAGGTACTTCATATTTATATGTTTTTCCTTCATAAATAATGCTATAAGCTACTAAACCCAAGCACACTGGCACACAGGGAGCCAGTGTCTTCAATCGGCTGAGCTTATTTAAACACCTTAAAAAAGAAAAATGACAGTTCAGTGCAATTATGTAGAAATCAGACCATTTACTTAAATGCTATTTTAAGATATGCTTAAAGAATGTTACCTTAGAACTGCTAGCCTAGGTCCCCTTTATCCCCAGTATGAACAACAACAAAGACTGCCAGACACATTGGGAGAAGCGTGTTCTGTTTAGTAAAGTTGTGTTTATATACTAGAACTGCCTGCCTCGTTAGAACAATGGTTTCTTGCTGTAAAAGCTACAAAATTCAAAATTACAAAAATAAAGCAAGCACATTAGCCTTCATTCCACTTTGCTAAAAAAGCAGAAGGGAGAATAGGGCTTTAAATATAAAAATGCTTATTCTAAATACAACGTTCAGGTACCAGCCAATCGGATGGTGGATGTATTTTTTTTTTTAAGTAATAGTAATAAACATAAAATTAACTTCTTCCATACCCAGTGTACAAAATCTCACATGGCTCTCACCAGCAGTTCCCGAGTCACATGGAGGTGGTTAGCTAACAGGAGCACCTACGGTGAGTGTGAGTGAACGAACAAGCTCCCCCCCCAAGGCTCTCACACTCACCACAACAATCTCATAGGATAAAATAAGCACTAAATGATGTCTTTTCTCCTCTGGCTTAAAAACGTGTGCCTTCTGATCAGGTCTACCAATTTGCATGGTATTTATTCATTACTAATTGTTTAGATGTAACTTTAAGACAAATCCTTCATAGAAGCATATATATATATTTTTTTTTTACTTGAAAATGTACCTTTATTTTATCGATGCTTTGCCAAACTACTACTTAACTCCTTAGAAATAATCATTAGACAATTCTGGAAAGTTGTTCTGGGAGTACTTATCTCATCTGTAATCACCAGTAACAGCTTCTGATCATCTACGCTGACAGACGTAGGTAATGGCAAAAGCGATCGAAACATTTCCCCTAATCCAGTGTTTTCCTCCCTCAGGGAAGCCAGCTGAAGGCAGCATGCCCGCAACTACGGGGGAAGTGACCCAGAAAGACAGTGAATAGGTAGGGCAGTCACTCAACGGGCCTTGCTGAAGCCAGCAGGAGGACCATTACCGTCCCACCTCTCACTAGCCAGGCAGGGAGGAGACAATTCCTGAGTTGGCAAACGCACTTGCACATGCACAGTTGTGCACGTGCACACACACCCCACGACTAACCCCTGGCTCCAGACAAGTGAGTTTCGGGCTTGCAGAGCAGGAGAAGGAGGCGGCCAGGGACCACACTCTGGGTGGCGAGGGAAGCCATCTGAGGATCACACTGAGCAGGAACGCTGCCCAGAAACACATGGATACTTGAACTGGAAGTGAAAGACACTGGACACTGCCAGGGTCACAGGCACTAAACCAACGTAAGCCATCACTGAAAGAGAACTTTGTAATGAGCTTGTCCTTCCTCTGTGTACATCATCCATGGACAAGAACTGGATGGGATGCTGATGCAGTGAGTGTTAGGTATAATGAAATGTGTCTCTCCAGATCATTTCTTAAAAACTCTGCAGGCAGGTTGGCACTTAATGATGGCCAGAGGTCAGATTCTAGCAGTCCAGGAACAGGACAGAATTACAATTGATGAAGAAAAGAATATATGGTCAAAGTAGATCAGATAAAGTATGTTTCAGACAAAAAAAAAAAAGAACAAAAGTATCTTATCACATTAACATATAATGCTACAAAACTAATTGTTACTCCATTCATATAAAGAATGTTTGGTCCTTTTTTAAGGGGGAATCAGGGAATAGAATTCTATATAGTACGACTTATAAAAAACAAGCTAACAGTAGGGATAAAAGGCTAAGTAGAATCTGGCTTTTTCAAACTATGTATTTTAACGCGAAACAAACTATTTGTAGTACAGGACCTTTTTTAGGTTTCCTTTTGAAATTGTTTTAGTTTAAATTAGTAGGACTGCAACTTTTTCTATTGACAATTTTATAATTACTTCTAAAAGAAATGTCTGTATTGTAATATTTTGCCATCTGAACTACAAGAATATAAATTTGCTTGTAGCAGAAGTGATGGCTTAACCAAATGCCCAATTCCTTACTTTCCTATTTTACAATGATATTTGAAGTATTTACTATGTAACAATCTTATGAATTTAGGATTTAAAAAACAAAATCCCAGAAGATATATATTTAAAAGGAATAAAATAAGAGCCAAACATGACTACTGTCTACTTTCAAAATTATTACTTATTACAGAGCAAAACTTCTTTCAAAATTGTACACTGAGGTTTATCTGTTTTGGGGGGAAGAAAAGGGTTCTGTTAAAAAATAACTCTTATTTTATTTATCAACTCTTATTTTATTTAGACTATTTCTTTCTATTCATCAAATAAAGTCCAAAAGGAAATTCAGAGTGATACAAAATTATCTTCAGAGGGACAAAACTGGGAGGTCAGTGGAACACATGGAAAGCACAAAATCTCCCCAGGTGTACACACGCAACACTAAAAAAATCACGAAGCCTTAATAAGAACTTGGCTTTCTTAAGCATATAGTTAAAAGCAGAATGCTGCATCTTTGCCTGTACATAATTAAAAGGTTAAAGGAAATTAGAAATTGCCTACTGCTTCATTCATTACAAATTACCTGCGCTGATCACGTATCTGCAGATAAGCAAGCGTAAAGCAAGCAGAGACAGGTATGCACCCCAGAGCTCACACTGCTGGGGAAGTAAGTTTCAAGCATAGAATATAAGTTCAGGAATCTGCCCTCCCTGGACCCCAGTGCCATTGGTGCTATCTGAGGAGCACTGACACTGGACGGTCACTTTGCCACACTGAACTTCTGTCATGCCTTCTTGTCCAAAGTAGCTGAGTTCATTGCCATCCAGGATGACACTGGCTGTGTAGAAGGTGTCTGGCTCGATCTGCACCGGGTACTCAAACCACACCGGGAATGTATTACTGGAGCCATCCGAGAAGTACTTGCTCAAGTTCTGGCCCAGGACAACACCCTGCCGCTTGAGTTCGATCTTGGCACTGTAGTCTGCAGAGCCGCAGCTGGACCCATACAGCCCAAAACCAGCGATAAACACTCTTTTATCAACTGCAAACTGGATGCTATCACAGCGACCCCGATAGCGCCACTGGTTGCTCCGATAGGCACATGACTGGAAACGGTGACAGCGCTGAGGAACGAGGCCCTTGCGGGCTTTACTCACAAACTGGAGCTCGGGCTTTTTGGCTGCAGTATACCACAGGAAGATGTCGTTGGTCTCATTGAGCGTTAACACTCCCGACTGTGCAGCACCGTTTGCAAAGTCATCGAGGGCCATGGTGGGGATGCGGATCAAGTACAGGGCCTTTCCTAAGACCTTGCGCTTATTTTCAATGCTCGACTCCAGGTCTTGTCGCTGGCACTCTACTTCAGCCCAGTTGAGAGCTGCTTCAAAAACCACAATTTCTTTGGCATTCAGAGTTTCCCTACGGAGGATACTTTCTAGTGTCTGAAAGTCGATATCACAGAATCCCTCAGACTTGAGAGCTAACTCAGCCTGGGCATCAATCACCTCCCAGCAACGCTGGGTCAGGTCTGGCTCCTCAAACAGGCAGCTCTGGGAGAGGAGCACACAGGCATTCTTGGCGCTCAGGCTGGTCTCCAGGAAGTTCACGCACGCTCTGGCAAGGTGAGGAACGATGTACTTTTTGGCAGCATAAAGTGTGGCCAGCACTGTGTCTGCAGCCAAGTCAATTTCATCACAATAGATATATTTCAGCATAACGAGAAAAGCAGCAGGTTCGACATCTGGTATACGGATTTCATCTTTGTCTTCAGCAAGTTCTCCATAAAACATCGCATGGAACACAGAGCTCCCAACAGCTAAAACATATTCGTGTCCCGGCAACCGCTGAGTCCCACCTGGTGGCCCGACCACAAAATGTACATCTGCCATCAAATAATTATTGAACATCACTGCATTTCTTCATCTAATGGTAGGATAAAGACCCTGCCAGTTTGGGGCTGGTATAAGGTTGTTGTTACTGAGATTCTGCTGGTGGTACTGCTGGACAGTGGTGCTGCTGGAGTTGGCTGGCTTTTTACGAGGAAATATATCAGCAGCCATCTTCTTCTTCTTTTTAGTCTTCAAGGTAATTATTTCATAACAAACTGGGGGCAACTTGCTGCTGCTGCTGTTTGCTTTCTCCGAGCTTTTCTTGGACCTGTTCTTTACCGTCTCGCCCCCGCTTCTCCTTACATCAGACGCCGCCGCCGCTTGCCGCCTTGCCGGGTGCCAGCTCCTCAGGCCCCGGCCGGGCACTCGGGGATCCAGCGCCCGGCGGGCTCGGCAGGCACCGGCACGCAGGGCACGTTTTGTTTTGTTTTTAGAACAAATCCAGTTTGTACAAGATTAAGTCTTCTCTGTCCAGTGACTGTGTTGGGGTAGGGCTTAGTGCTTGTCTAAGTATGAGGAAGTAAGTAAGCCTTTCACTAGCTATAGCCCCTCTGAACCAGGGGTGAAATGGCCTCCACCTCTAGATCATAGTGAGTTGGAGGATCATCAGGATTTCCATGGTATGATATCACCTTCTTTGACTGCTTTCCTCCTATTCCTTGTCTTCCAGTCCAGATTGACACAGCCTGAAAATGTGGTAGGTCTTCCTTAGGCATTGCTGGTCCATCGACAATTGACATGAAAGGAAAGGCATCCGTCTTTGTGTTGTCCAGGAGGCTGGTGTATCAGGGACAGCTCTAAGTCGAAGAGTAGTTAGAGGGTAGAGCTTCCATGGGTACTTATTGGGAAAGGCCCACATTTTTTTCCTAACAATTTCAGCAGCCTACAAAGTCTATTTGACCACAAAATACGCACAGTGAGGGCTGACCCTGCACCTCACTCAAGGGGTAAGGGGGGTGGAAACGGAAGTGACATGAGTATCATACAAACACACACACACACATGCACGCACGCACAGTTGTTCATAAAGAGAAAACGATAAAAGGAAAGAGGGTAAATACTAGAAAGATACAGAGCTCTGCATTTAAAATATAGAGTTTCAGTGTTACAATGTTTTCTTTATTGAACTACAAATTCAAGGATTTTCACATGCCTTCCAGATCCCTATGGAGCAGCAGAATTCAGAAAGTGAAAGCTTATTAATAAAGAGTTCAGTCATCATATAAATTGGACTATGCCAAGGAATTAATAGTAATAGCATTTGCAGAATCAGTAAATCTTTGGCTGATCTTTGGCTCCTATCTTTGATCATAAGATAAAATTCTATTAAGGGCAACACCAGAACAAAATTAAGAAAACTATACAGTCTGCCTATGATTGGGAAGAGTCCATGAGATGCTAGTTAGTCATAAGCACTAAATCATACTTCATATATAACTACTTAGCTAGAGTATCTAAGAAGCGGTAATTTTTTTCTTTTTTCTCCTTTAAAGTACTACTTAATCTGCCTGCAAGATTCTGGCCATTCCTTTTCTCTTCCTAGGGGGATGGGGGGACCTCTTGTTTCTCTCAGTGCTGTCTACCTGTCAGGCATTTTACATGTGTTATTTCATTTATTCCTCAAAACAAACAGATGAGAAAACTGAGACTCATAGAGCTTATGTGACTTATCAAATCTTACCCACCTTTGGCCCTTGCTAGCTACACCTATATAATGTATAGCCCTTGCTGTTTCTGTTCTATGCTTCATTGCCTTCCAGAAGGATAATTTTTTTTTTATCTTTGATGATGTATAATGCCACTTACATCAAGGCCCTGTTATTCCCCATGGCTCTCATAAAAAAGAAGTTAAGATGAATACTCTTGGGCAGCGCCTATGGCTCTGTGGATAGGGCGCCGGCCCCATATTCCAAGGGTGATGGGTTCGAACCCGGCCCCGGCCAAACTGTAACAAAAAAATAGCTGGGCATTGTGGCGGGTGCCTGTAGTCCCAGCTACTGGGGAGGCTGAACCAAGAGAATCACCTAAGCCCGGAAGTTGGAGGTTGCTGTGAGCTGTGATGCCACAGCACTCTATTGAGGGTGATAAAGTGAGACTCTGACTCTTAAAAAAAAAAAAAAGAATAATCCTCTAGGTCAGGTACTGTGGCTCACACCTATAATCCTAGCACTCTGGGAGGCCGAGGTAGGTGGATTGCATGAGCTCAGGAGTTCGAGACCAGCCTGAGCAAGAGTAAGGCCCCATCTCTAAAAACTACCAAGGGGTTGGGGTAGGTGCCTGTAGTCCCAGCTACTCGGGAGACTGAGGCAAGAGAATCACTTGAACCCAAGAGTTTGAGGTTGCTGTGAGCTAAGATGCCACGGCATTCTACCGAGGGTAACCAAGTGAGACTCTGTCTCCAAAAAAAAAAAAAAAAAAGACAGAGATAATCCTCTGCATCTTTTAGGAATGTTCAGCAAGGAAGGAGATGGTGGTAAACACAGGGGATTTGGTCACTTTCCTCTATATTATAGAGTCTATAATATTCCTCCAGGCTGGTAATGATGCTCTATGCCTGTTAACTATACTTTCTTCCACAGGACTGTTCTTAGCCTCGCCAGGCTTTCCCACATTTTCCTTCTTTTTTTTTTAATATCTTATTAAATAATAGCTGTTGCCCTGGATAGAGTACTGTGGCATCACAGCTCACAGCAACCTCCAACTCTTGGGCTCAAGCGATTCTCCTGCCTCCACCTCCCGAGTATCTGGGACTACAGGCGCCTGCCACAACATCTGGCTATTTTTTGGTTGCAGCCATCATTGTTGTGTGGCGGGCCTGGGCTGGATTTGAACCCACCAGCTCAGGTGTATGTGGCTGGTGCCTTAGCCGCTTGAGCCACAGGCGCCAAGCCCCCACATTTTCCTTCTTTAAATCAAGGAGATTCTAATTGGTAAATTCCTAGAGTCACTTGTTTCCTTTCCAGGATGTTTCATTGTTGATGGAATAAAAGCACAGTGTTAGGTAGGACACCCACTCTTCTCTGTCTTTAGACTTGTCATTGCTTACTATGAATATAAAACTTTGTTTTTTTTGAGACAGAGTCTCACTTTGTCACCCTCAGCAGAGTGCCATGGCGTCACAGCGCACAGCAACCTCAAACTCTTGGGCTCAAGCAATTCTCTTGCCTCAGCCTCCAGTGTAGCTGGGACTACAGGCGCTGGCCCCAACGCCCAGCTATTTTTGTTGTTGTTGCATTTGTCATTGTTGTTTAGCTGGCCTGGGCCAGGCTTGAAGCCGCCAGCCTCAGTGCATGTGGCTGGCACTGTAAACCACTGTGCTATGGGCAGCCAGCCCGCCCAGCTATTTTTTGGTTGCAATTGTCATTGTTGTTTAGCAGGCCTGGGCCTGGCTGGAGCCCGCCAGCTTTGGTGTAAGTGGCCGGTGCCCTTCTCACTGAGGTATGGCGCCAAGCCTGGCTATTTTCTTTAGAGATGAAGTCTCACTCTTGCTCAGGCTGGTCTCCAACTCATGAGCTCAGGCAATCCACCCACCTCAGCCTCCCAAGTGCTGGGATTACAGGTGTGAGCCACCACACCTGTCTGAATATAAAACTTTGAATAGACTTTATTTTATATTAGAAAACAGTTCAAATAGAAAGTATGAGGAATAACATACACTCATGGATTCACCAATTAATTCTACAGAATTCTGGGCAGTGCCTGTGGCTCAGTGAGTAGGGCGCTGGTTCCATATGCCGAGGGTGGTGGGTTCAAACCCAGCCCCGGCCAAATTGCAACAACAGCAAAAAAAAAAATTCTACAGAATTCTGCCATTGTGCTATAATTGCTTTAGATGAATTTTATAAATAAAACCCTATTGATATAGTCAAAATCCCCTTATGTACTCCACAATCTTAATCCCTTCCCTCCTTAGAAGTTAAAAATATATTGAATTTGGTATTTCTCATTCCTGGGCATTTTTTTTTTTAAGAGACAGAGTCTCGGCTTGGCGCCTGTGGCTAAAGCAGCTAAGGCGCCAGTCACATACACCTTAGATGGCAGGTTCGAATCCAGCCTGAGCCAGCCAAACAACAATGACAGCTGCAACCAAAAAAAATAGCCAGGCGTTGTGGTGGGCACCTGTAGTCCCAGCTACTTGGGAGTAGTCCCAGCTACTTGGGAGACAGAGGCAAGAGAATCACTTGAGCCCAGGAGTTGGAGATTGCTGTGAGCTGTGATGCCACAGCACTCTACCCAGGACGGCAGCTTGAGGCTCTGTCTCAAAAAAAAATAAAAAAATAAAAAAAATAAGAGACAGAGTTTCACTTTATCGCCCTTGGTAGAGGGCAATCTCCAACTTGTGGGCTTAGGCTCCTGAGTAGCTGGGACTACAGGCACCCGCCATGACGCCCAGCTATTTTTTGTTATAGTAGTCTTTGTTGGTTAGTTGGGCCGGGCTGGGTTCGAACCCACCACCTTTGGTATATGTGGCTGGCGCCGTAACCACTGTGCTACAGGCACTGAGCCTAAATGTTTTAAATTTTTATATGTAAGTGATACATACCTTTCAGCAACTCACTTCCCCCCTCCCTTCAATGTAATGTGTTATGATTTATCTATCTGGGTAGTTCTAGTTCATACATATTTTTTTTGAGACAAAGTCTCACTTTGTCACCCTCTGCAGAGTGCCGTGGCATCATACCTCATAGCAACCTCAAACTCCTGGGCTTAAGCAATTCTCTTGCCTCAGCCTCCCAAGTAGCTGGGACTACAGGCGCCTGCCACAATGCCTGGCTA
This sequence comes from Nycticebus coucang, assembly GCF_027406575.1. Taxonomy (NCBI): domain Eukaryota; kingdom Metazoa; phylum Chordata; class Mammalia; order Primates; family Lorisidae; genus Nycticebus; species Nycticebus coucang. Next base: position 111,791,525 of record NC_069804.1, read on the forward strand.
TTTTTAGAGATGGGATCTTGCTCTGGCTCAGGCTGGTCTCAAACCTGTGAGCTCAGGCAATCCACCCACCTCAGCTTCCCGAATGCTGGGATTACAGGCGTGAGCCACTGTGCCTGGCTAATTCATACGTTTTAATCCATTTTCATATGCATAAAGTGATGAATACATTTCATTTTTCCATTCTGTTGATGGATATTTAGGGTTCTTTTTCTTTCTTTTTTTCCTGATAATTTCAGGATAGTTTTTTTTCTTTTTTTCAATAATAAACAATGCTGCCATAAACATTCTTGTTTCCATGGCTGTGGTCTTTTGCTCTCAGAATGAATTCTCAAATTCTCAGTTACTTAGACCATGTGGCAAACCCAGGTCCACCTTATCTGTTGGACTATGTGCTTTGTGTTATTCCTCATTCCCTTTTCAGTCCTATCTTCTTGATGCTTCCCTATGAAATCTGGTTATCAACATTCTCTAGTGCAAGAATATAACTGATGGGCTAAATTTGACCTTCCCAGTTCCAACAAGTATCTCTCAGGTTCTGATTGAGATTTAGATTGAGAATTCCTTGGCCAGGTGGCGCCTGTGGCTCAACGGAGTAGGGTGCCGGCCCCATATGCCAGAGGTGGTGAGTTCAAACCCAGCCCCAGTGAAAAACTGCAAAAAAAAAAAAAAAAAAGAGAGAGAGGAGAATTCCTTGGCCTTGAAACCAGAAGAAAATGGAGCTGGAATATATTCTTTTTGTAAAGTAACTCAAGAATGGAAAAATAAAAAAGTATCCATTGTACTCAATACTACTTACTATGCTATGAAATCAATATATAAGCACCTATACATTCATAGAAATGGTAAAACATAACTATAGTCCAGAAAGTAGAAGGGAAGATGAGAGAGAGGGGAGGGGAGGGGGAAGGCAGGAGGAGGGAGGATATTTGGGGGGACCTCACCTAATGTGCATGATGCAATGAATGGTACATTTCAAAACTATTAAGAAAAGAATATAATCGACTCAGTGCCTGTAGCTCAAGTGGCTAAGGCACCAGCCACATACACCTGAGCTGGCAGGTTCGAATCCAGCCTGGGCCCGCCAAACAACAATGACAATTACAACCAAAAAATAGCCGGGTGTTGTAGCGGGCGCCTGTAGTCCCAGCTACTTGGGAGGCTGAGGCAAGAGAATCCCTTAAGCCCAGGAGTTGGAGGTTGCTGTGAGCTGTGATGCCACAGCACTCTACCCAGGGTGACAGCTTGAAGCTCTGTCTCAAAAAAAAAAAAAAAAGACAAGAAAGAAAAGAAAAGAATATAATTGTGATGGATGTCCTAATCAGTTTAATGTAAGCATTTCACATTGTATATCAAATCAGTACACTGAACCCCATAAATGCATCAATGTACACAGTTATGATTTAATACAAAAGTAAATTAAAAAATAAAAATAAAAGACCAGTTAACTTAAAAAAAAAACCCACAACCATAACAAGAATATAACCTAATTAATTTTGTTAAGTTCCCAGGAAGCTCTGTTTGGGCCCCAGTGAAACCTAATTATTTTATGCTAAGCTTTACGGTCAGGGCTACACATAACCAATTTGTGGTGAAAACTTCCAGCCAAAATCAGTTTTCTGGCTGTGTGCTAACCAGGAAAATTCTCATCTGCTTTAGGGTTTGAAGAGATATTAGGGCTCTGGTTCTTTCACGGCACTTCATGTTGTTAATGTTTTACATGTTTCTTCTGTGGTTTTGGCAACTTCTAGGTCTCTGTGATTCATCCTCTCTTTTGCCTACACTAGAAACAATAGATTATGGCCAGGTGAAGATGAGGAAAGGCAAGCCAGCTAGCTAATCTGTGAATTTATATTCAGTGTCAGACCAGAGGTAATACTTTCATTATTGTCCCTCTGTCCTCAGGGTGACTACTGAGGTGTCTGTCTTTCACAATGGACTTATGTGCCCCTTTGGCCTTCTTTTTCAATTTAGTTTTTGTTTTCCCTGGTTTCAACATTTTATTTATTTACTTTTCCTGTTGATATCAAAATGGCACATACAACTGATTGTGGTGATGTGGCCTATAGCCCCAACTACTTGAAAGGCTGAGGCGGGAGGATCTTTTGAGCCCAGAAGTTTAAAGATGTGTGGGCAACTAAATAGACCCTTCCCCTGTTTCAAGAAAACCCAAAATAGGGCGGCGCCCATAGCTCAGTGGGCAGGGCGCCAGCCACACACAGCGAGGCTGGCAGGTTCAAACCTGGCCTGGGCCTGCTAAAACAACAATGACAACTGCAACAACAACAACAACAAAAATAGCCAGGCGTTGTGCATTGTGGCAGGCGCCTGTAGTCCCAGCATCTTGGAAGGCTGAGGCAAGAGAATCGCTTAAGCCCAAGAGTTAGAGGTTGCTGTGAGCTGTGACACCACAGCACTCTAACCAGGGCAACAGCTTGAGACTCTGTCTCAAAAAAAAAAAAAAATTGGCTCAGTGCCCGTAGCACAGTAGTTATGGTGCCAGCCACATACAACAAGGCTGGTGGGTTTGAACCCAGCTGGGCCAGCTAAACAACAATGACAACTGAAGCAAAAAATAGCTGGGCATTGTAACGGGCTGTAGTCCCAGCTACTTGGGAGGCTGAGTGAGGCAAGAGAATCACTCGAGCCCAAGAGTTTGAGGTTGCTGTGAGCTGTGATGCCACATCACTCTACCAAGGGTGACATAGTAAGACTCTGTCTTAAAAAAGAAAAAAAAATAGAATGACACATGCTCATTAGAGATAATGTTTCAAATACAGCAATATTAAAAAGAAAAAATTGGGCGGCGCCTGTGGCTCAGTGGGTTGGGTGCCAGCCCCATATACCTAGGGTGGCGGGTTCAAACCCAGCACCGGCCAAACTGGAACAAAAAGATAGCCAGGCGTTATGGTGGGTGCCTGTAGTGCCAGCTGCTTGGGAGACTGAGGCAAGAGAATCGCCTAAGCCCAGAAGTTGGAGGTTGCTGTGAGCTGTGTGATGCCACAGCACTCTACCAAGGGCGATAAAGTGGGACTGTCTCTACAAAAAAAAAAAAAAAAAAAAAAATCATTATAAGCTTATTATTCAGAGGCATTAATATTTTGTCCTATTTCCTTCTACTTTTGTCTGTGCATGTTTCTTATCATATTTGAGACCATACTGTATATACAGTTAGTTTGCTTATTATTATTATTTTATTTTTGAGACAGAGTCTCAATATGTGGCCCTTGGTAGAGTACTATGGTATCACCCCTCACAGCAACCTCCAACTCCTGGGCTTAAGCGATTCTCTTGCTTCAGCCTCCCAAGTAGCTGGGACTACAGGTGCCCGCCACAATGCCTGGCTATTTTTTTGTTGTAGTTGTCATTGTTGTTTGGCAGGCCCTGGCCAGGTTCGAACCCACCAGCCCCTGTGTATGTGGCTGGCTCTGAGCCTAAGATTCTTGTTTAGTATTTTCAATCATTATTTTCCCATGTTATTAGGCTCTCTATATTAGCATCATGTACTAACTCACAAAGAATGTGCATTATGCATTCTGATACATATAAAGTAATAATCTCCAGAAACATAGCAATTTCAGCTTCAAAGAGCAATTTTCTAGAATTTATAAACAATCCAAATCTTTCCCCACATCCTTATTTCTTTTCTGTTCCATTTCTAATAATTTTTTTTTTTTTTTTTTTTTTTGTAGAGACAGAGTCTCACTGTACCGCCCTCGGGTAGAGTGCCGTGGCGTCACACGGCTCACAGCAACCTCCAACTCCTGGGCTGAAGCGATTCTCTTGCCTCAGCCTCCGGAGTAGCTGGGACTACAGGCGCCCGCCACAACGCCCGGCTATTTTTTGGTTGCAGTTTGGCCGGGGCTGGGTTTGAACCCGCACCCTCGGCATATGGGGCCGGCGCCCTACTCACTGAGCCACAGGCGCCGCCCATTTCTAATAATTTTTAAAACTCTGATTGTATTGCAGAAAGTCTGTTTTTTCACTGAGTCAGTGATCTTGAAATTCAATATATTCTAACCTCAGATTTATCTAAAATTTAACTTCTCTTGACTCTCTAGAATTTCCTTCTTCTAGGGGTGAGATAATATAATATGGATGCTTTTATCTTCAGGGAGGCAGGACACTGATATGAGCTTCTCCCTTGAGGTTCAAATAACCAAGAAAATTCCAAGGACATCTGTTGAGGGATTTCAAAGAGTGAAGAGAAGGATTAAGGCATTTAGGTTTCCAGTGCTCTCAGGTCACACTCAGGCACTGCTCTGCACTTGACTCTCCATAGAAACTGAAAGTCACACGTGGCCCAATTGTTTCTGGGTCCTCAGAGGAGTTCTCCCTCCTCCTTCCCCTACCCTGAAGGCTTCATGCATAACCAAGTAGCTTTGGAGTGAAATAGATTAAGGCCTCTTTTCTAGATTGTTGTTTAGCGCTGCTTCATTGAAAATGCCACCTCTCCCTTATTGTCAGGGGTTAGCAATCAGACATCAGCAGTCAGATCATTTGGGGAAAAGCAGCAGGTATTTAAAGATTCTTTGGAGAACACCCAAACTTTGGTTTACAAAAGCCATATCTTTCCCTTACACCTAAGTCACTTCCTGATAGGGGTCTAGTCCACTGAAAGGAAACGCTGTAGGAAATTTGCTCGAATGGAAATAATAAATCATAGCGATAATTTAAAATAGCAACTGTGTTGGCTTGGTGCCTATAGCTCAAGCAGCTAAGGCGCTAGCCACATACACCAGAGCTGGTGGGTTCAAATCCAGCCCAGGCCTGCCAAACAACAATGACAACTACAACCAAAAAATAGCCCAGCGTTGTGGTGGGTGCCTGTAGTCCCAGCTACTTGGGAGGCTGAGGCAAGAGAATCACTTAAGCCCAGGAGTCAGAGGTTGCTGTGAGCTGTGATGCCACAGCACTCTACCCAGGGTGACAGCTTGAGGCTCTGTCTCAATAAATAAATAAATAAATAAATAAAATAGCAACTATACCCTAGAATTAGTTGGAAAGTTACACTAGTTCTCACCATAAGAAGTTTACAAAATATTCTAAAGACAAACATTCATAGTCATAATCAATTTAAACTTTCACACAAGCAAGTCATTTAAATAGTCTGAATATAAAAGAAGTCAGAGTGGAGTAGACTGGGCAAGCCTTAAAGGATGCTGCTTAGTAAAGCTTTAGATTGCCATAATTATTTGTGTCTTATTTGGAGAGTGACATAGTTTTATCACATAAGTGAGGCTCCAGAGAGGCTATAGGACTCTTGCTTCAGGCGCTTGGCATGCAAAATGTGGGAAGGAGCAGAACTAATATACAACTAACAGTAAAGAGGACGGCCCTTGAGATGTGCAGATCCTTCAGTTTCTGGGCTTTGCTGCCTCCCTGCCTCTAGAAATACGTGGCCTGTGCTAAAGACTTTCTCAGCTTTAAGAGCTGAGTGGCCAGGAAATTGGGATTCATTTGGAGTCTGGGCAACTCATCCAAAGATGTCTCCATCAGAGTCACCAGTCCCTTTTATTTTAAATCCCATACCATTTGTTCTATGCAGACCTTCTATAATAGTTCTGAGACAGAAAAAAAAATGGCAATTGCTGAGAATTTGCTATTGTCAGACATGTTTTAACGGTTTTACATTTATTTACATATTTCTGCTGCCAAACACCTTATGGGAAAGTACCAGGCAAGTAAGGAGGAGGACAGGGAAAGGGAAAAGAGCAGGGGAAGAGAAGAGGGGGCAAGAAAAATGCAATGCAATTCCACAATTATTTCCTAAGCGCTCATTGTGTCAGGGGATATGGTAATGAATAAAACAGAGGAGAGTATAAAGAAGAGGAGATGCAGATAGAGAAAAGGTAAGGAGGGGGACAGAAGGCAGAGGGGAGGTGAGTAAAGAAGAGGAGAAATAATTAAAACAAAAGAAAAGCAAACTATACACAAGGAAGGCAATGGTAAGAGGAGAAACCTTTACCACGACCTCACGGGTTGGCCGCACTGTCTGGGCTAAAGCAGAGGCTGCTTTCTCTTGGCCCCGTCTCTTACCTACTATTACCACGAGGTGGGCACAGCCTCCACACAGTTCTTCCAACAAGCCAGCTCTGACCCTGGCAACGTTTGGCCTGATGCAGCCCACAACAAGCAGCCTACATCCTGATCTAGCCAGTGCTTTTCCCCGGCTCACAAAGGCCAACTGCCTAATGTGGCGTGTGAGCTTTTACCGTGTACTCAGAGAATCTGCCTCTTAGAATTTCTTCTTCTAAGGGCCTCATTGACATAAATGTCCATTTTGAGTCTTCAAGCAATATTTGACCAAATGGCTTATTTTTATCCTACGGCCAATAGCAGCATTACTTTTCTACCCAATTTTGCAGGATTGTCCCTTTCTAACATTTGCTACCTGTTCAGATTGTCACCTCATGTCACTTTTTTCTCTTGCTGATCTCCTCACAGCCCTCCTTGAATGGACTCTTGCAGCCCCTCTGACCACTAGAGGGGACTGCCAGGGCCTTGTGCTGGTGACAATCCAACCCTCAGTTAGCCTCCTCCGCCAGCAGTTATATGGCATCAGCCATGCTTTCTCTCTGGCCTTTAGGGGGGGTCCCAAGAAAGGTACACTGCTGCTACTGCCCAGCCCGTGCCATGCCCCAGACCCACCTCAGTCCTGACTTAATACAGGTAGCTTCCCAGATGCATTGAGATGCCAGGACTTGGAAGGTGGGACTCGATCTCAGCAGACACTGGCCCTGGAGACATATTCTTACAGTCCAGAGAGGAAGGACAGTCTGAGCAAACCCCACCCTTTCACAGCCACTCAGTTCCCTTTTTTTGTTTCCTGGCTTAAACCAATGTCTTTTTTTTTGCTTCTCAGCCACATGCTATCTGGTTCCCTGCTGCTCTCCCTATCCCTCCCCTGCAACTATCTCCGCCTTTCATTTTCTTGGGACCCCTGACACTGCTATCTTTTTTTTTAGAGACATAGTCTCACTTTATGACCCTTGTTAGAGTGCCGTGGCATCACACAGCTCACAGCAACCTCCAGCTCCTGGGCTTAAGCGATTCTCTTGCCTCAGCCTCCCGAGTAGCTGGGACTACAGGCGCCCGCCACAAGACCCGGCTATTTTTTTGTTGCAGTTTGGCCAGGGCTGGGTTTGAACCCGCCACCCTTGGCATATGGGGCTGGCGTCCTACTCACTGAGCCACAGGCACCGCCCGACACTGCTATCTTGAGCCCACCTCTGAAAGAACCTTTCTCAACTTACAGCCCAGTAAGATTCCAGCTGAGCTGGGGCTGTGTTGACCAGACAGGTTATCAGGCCTCTCTCATAGAGGATAAGAGACAACATAACTAAAGGACTGTGGAGATGTTCAGTACAGGGAGAGGGGCTTAAAGGAAAGAGGAAAAATGCTGGAGCTGGCGGAAACAGCATAAAGAGACTGGCCAGGAAGAATGTCCTTAGTGTCTCCTGTCCTCAGAGGCAGAGGAAACTCAGGATCACACAGTTAAACTTGATAGTAAAGGATGGAGAGCACTCAAATAGGGAGCCTAAAGGACAAAGCCTGACAAAGGTAAAGACAAGATTTGCTCCTGCCGAGTCATTTTCTAAGAAAACATTTTTTCCTTACAGATAAAAAAGTCAGAATGTGGGGCGGCGCCTGTGGCTCAGTTGGTAAAGCGCCGGCCCCATATACCGAGGGTGGCGGGTTCAAACCCGGCCCCGGCGAAACTGCAACCAAAAAATAGCCGGGCGTTGTGGCGGGCGCCTGTAGTCCCAGCTACTCTGGAGGCTGAGGCAAGAATCGCTTAAGCCCAGGAGTTGGAGGTTGCTGTGAGCTGTGTGATGCCATGGCACTCTACCGAGGACCATAAAGTGAGACTCTGTCTCTACAAAAAAAAAAAAAAAAAAAAAAGAATTGAGAAAAAAAAGTCAGAATGTAAGCCTACACAAAGACTCGTACACTTCCCCATTTTCTGTGTAATCCCAACTACTCAGGTGGCTGAGGTGGAAGGGTCTCTTGAGCTCAAGAGCTCAATGTCAACCTGGACAACACAGTAAGATCCTCTCCAATCCCCACCTTTAAAGAAAGATAAAAAGATTCAGCCTTGGGCGGCGCCTGTGGCTTGAAGGAGTAGGGCACCAGCCCCATATGCCGGAGGTGGCAGGTTCAAGCCCAGCCCCGGCCAAAAACTGCCAAAAAAAAAAAAAAAAAATCAGCTTTGCCGGCCACAGTGGCTCATGCCTATAATCCTAGCACTCAGGGAGGCAGAGGCGGGTGGATCATCTGAGCTCAAAAGTTTGAGACCAGCCTGAGCCAGAGTGAGACCCCATATCTAAAAAATAGCCAAGCATTGTGCAGGAACCTTTAGTCCCAGTTACTTGGGAGGCTGCTGCAAGAAGATCCCTTAAGCCCAAGGTTGCTGTGAGCTATGACACTACAGTACTCTATTGGGGGTGACCAAGTGAGACTCTGTCTCAAAAAAAAAAAAATATTCAGCCTCAAGAATTTACAGTAATTTAACACATTTCTCTTTAATCCTGTAAATCAGTAAACCAGACAAAGTGTGTCACTTGAAACCTGGATGTTTCCTCAGGGGCCTCCTAGTTTATGTATTAAGTGCAATCTTCTCTCCAAGGATTCTCGCAGGAAATGCAGCCAGTATTGGCTGCAGACTACGAGGGTGGTGGAGCCCCTGACCTGCTTGCTCACCTTGACACATCATGCACTGCCATATTCCTTGCCCCAGGGTGCTGTATCCTATATTGTATAAACAGATCCCAGATAAATCTATCAGAATTTTCAAGGCAGGCTCGGCGCGTGTGACTCAAGTGGATAAGGCACCAGCCACATACACCTGAGCTGGCGGGTTTGAATCCAGCCTGGGCCCGCCAAACAACAATGACGGCTGCAACCAAAAAATAGCCGGGCATTGTTGGGGGCGTCTGTAGTCCCAGCTACTTGGGAGGCTGATGCAGGAGAATTGCTTGAGCCCAGGAGTTGGAGGTTGCTGTGAGCTGTGATGCCACAGCACTCTACCCAGGGTGACAGCTTGAGGCTCTGTCTCAAAAATAAAATAAAATAAAATAAAATAAAATAAAATAAAATAAAATAAAGAATTTTCAAGGCAACAGAACTTTATTATTTATTTATTTATTTATTTATTTTTGTAGAGAAAGAGTGTTACTTTATGGCCCTCGGGTAGAGTGCCATGGCATCACACAGCTCACAGCAACCTCCAACTCCTGGGCTTAAGCGACTCTCTTGCCTCAGCTTCCCGAGTAGCTAGGACTACAGGTGCCCGCCACAACACCCAGCTATTTTTTGGTTGCAGTTCAGCCGGGGCCGGGTTTGAACCCGCCACCCTCGGTATATGGGGCCGGCGCCTTACTGACTGAGCCACAGGCGCCGCCCAGAACTTTATTTTTTTGAGACAGAGTCTCATTTTGTCACCCTCAGTAGAGTGTCATGGCCTCATACCTCACAGCAACCTCAAACTCTTGGGCTCAAGTCATTCTCTTGTCTCAGCCTCCCGAGTAGCTGGGACAACAACAGAAGCCCACCACAATGCCCAGCTATTTTTAGAGACGGGATTTCGCTCTGGCTCAGGATGGTCTCGAACCCATTAGCTCAGGCAATCCACCTGCCTCGGCCTCCCAGAGTGTTAGGATTACAGGTGTAAGCCACTGTGCCCCGCAGGAAACAGGACTTTAAAATTTTTTTTAAAGAATTTATAGGATGGGGCAGCGCCTGTGGCTCAGAGGGTAGGGCACCGGCCCCATATACTGAGGGTGGTGAGTTTGAACCCAGCCCCTGCCAAACTGCAATAAAAAATAGCCGGGTGGTGTGGCGGGCGCCTATAGTCCCAGCTACTGAAGAGACTGAGGCAAGAGAATAGCCTAAGCCTAGGAGTTGGAGGTTGCTATGAGCTGTGACGCCACAGCACTCTACTGAGCGTGACAAAGTGAGACTCTGTCTCATAAAAAAAAAAGGGGGAAAAACATTTGTAGGATGACAGAGTGGTTGATCCTCACATCTGTACAAGGCTGCAAGCATTGTATGATCTCTTTATTGACAAATTGCATCCTTTCACTAGTCATCCCCAATACCTGTCCTAGTTGCCTGAGACTTGGCTATAGTGAGTCTCCTTGCCTCCCCTTTTTTTTTAGTCAGATGACATTTATTGTCACATACCCTATCTTTTCTCAAAGTACATGTTGGTGTGGGCACTGGAGTTGATAGGCATACACTGGGAGATCTGGACAAGAGAAAGGAGGACTGGGCAGCGCCTGTGGCTCAAAGGGGTAGGGCGCCGGTCCCATATGCCAGAGGTGGTGGGTTCAAACCCAGCCCTGGCCAAAAAAAAAAAAAAAAAAAAGAGAAAGGAGGACAAGGAAAAGGACCAGGCAAACCTAGGCTCTTCTTCACCCTCTGCCCACTACTTCCATGACACCCTCTTCTATACGGACAAGTACTATACCTAAACAGTGTGAATGAATAGCTGAGTGTTACCTCAACACATTCCCAGTATAATGTTAGGCTCTGTTCTTGGTGCCATCCTGTTCAACATTTTTATTAGTACCTTCGAGGAAGATAAGAACATAGTCTAGGGCCAGGCATGGTGGCTTATGCCTGTGATCCTAACACTCTGGGAGGCCAAGGCAGGCAGATTGCTTGAACTCAGGAGTTCAAGACTGGTCTGAGCAAAAGTGAGACCCCATCTCTACTAAATAGAAAAAGTAGCTAGGCGTGGTGGCAGGCACCTATAGTCCCAGCTACTGGGGAGGCTGAGGCAGGAGGATTGCTTGAGCCCAAGAGTTTGAGGTTTCTTTGAGTTATGATGATGCCCTGGCACTCTACCCAGGGTGACAGAGTGAGACTTTGTCAAGAAAGAAAAGAAAGGAAAGGAAAGGAGGAAGGAAGGAAAGAAGGTAGGAAGGAAGGAAGGCAGGCAGACTACCTAATCTCTGGATGGTGCAAGGCTAGATTAGATGACAGAACAGAGCAATTGGTTTCCAAAAAGATCTTGATCATCTGGTGATTTTACCAGGGCTAAAGATGATATCCCATAATTGGGCTCCATCTATGAACTTCAAATTACTCCAGGTGAAAGTGGCCGGCCCCGGCTGAACTGCAACCAAAAAATAGCCGGGCGTTGTGGTGGGCGCCTGTAGTCCCAGCTACTCGGGAGGCTGAGGCAGGAGAGTCGCTTAAGCCCAGGAGTTGGAGGTTGCTGTGAGCTGTGTGATGCCACGGCACTCTACTGAGGGCCATAAAGTGAGACTCTGTCTCTACAAAAAAAAAAAAAGATGCATAAATTCTGGGGAATCTAATGTACAGCATAGTGACCATAGTTAATAATACTGTATTATTTCATTGAAATTTGATAAGAGGGGAGATTTTAAGTGCCTTCATCTTCCCCCCAAAACAATGGTAACTATGGACCAGGATGGATGGTGGATGTGTTAATTAACTTGACAACATATACATGTATAAAACCACACATTGTATACCTTGAACATGGATACTTTTTTTTTTTTTTTTGGCCAGGGCTGGGTTTGAACCTACCACCTCCGGCATATGGGACTGGCGCCCTACTCCTTGAGCCACAGTCGCCGCCCCCAATTTTTTTTTTTTTTTGTAGAGACAGAGTCTCACTTTATGGCCCTCGGTAGAATGCCGTGGCATCACACAGCTCACAGCAACCTCCAACTCCTGGGTTTAAGCGATTCTCTTGCCTCAGCCTCCTGAGTAGCTGGGACTACAGGTGCCCGCCACAACGCCCAGCTATTTTTTGGTTGCAGTTTGACCGGGGCCGGATTTGAACCCGCCACCCTTGGTATATGGGGCTGGTGCCTTACCGACTGAGCCACAGGAGCTGCCCTGAACATGGATACTTTTTATTGATTAAATATTTTAAGATAGAAAAGAAACAAAAACAAACAACAACCCCCCACAAATTCATGTAACATGAGGAATAATACCAAGAACTAAGGTTAATTAGATTATGAGGGGCCATGTTTGCTATCTTCATATTTCTATGTTACTAAGGTAAAAATCCAGGCCAGGCAAGGTGGCTCACACCTATAATCCGATCATTCTGGGAGGCTAAGGTGGAAGGATCACTTGTGCTCAGGAGTTTGAGATCAGCCTGAGCAAGACCAACACCCTGTTTCTACTAAAAATAGAAAAAAAAAACTAGCAGGGTTTTGTGGTGAGTACTTGTAGTCCAAGCTACTTGGAAGGAGGATTGCTAGCATCTATGTTAACTGAAACAATTGGATCTCTTGACCCCAAGAGTTTGAGGTTGCTGCAAGCTATGATGATGCCATTCCACTCTACCCAGGGTGACAGAGTGAGACTCTGTTTCAAAAAAAAAAAAAAAGAAAGAAAGAAAGAAAGAAAAAGAAAAGAAAATAAATCAGGCCAGGTGTGGTGGCTCACGCCCATAATCCTAGCACTCTGAGAGGCTGAGGCTGGTGGATTGCCTAAGCTCACAGGTTTGAGACCAGCCTGAGCAGGAGAGAGACCTCGTCTCTAAAAATAGCTGGGCATTGTGGCAGGTGCCTGTAGTACCAGGTACTCGGGTGGCTGAGGCAAGAGAATCTCTTGAGCCCAAGAGTTAGAGGTTGCTGTGAGCTATGACTCCACAGCGCTCTACCAGGGATGACAAAGTGAACTTGTTTTAAAAAGAAATCCTTTAGGGTGGCAACTGTGTCTCAGTGGGTAGGGTGCCAGCCCCATATACTGAGGGTGGCGGGTTCAAACCCAGCCCCAGCCAAACTGCAACAATAAAATAGCTGGGTGTGTGGCCAGTGCCTGTAGTCCCAGCTAGTCCTACCCCCCGGCAGGCTGAGGCAAGAGAATCACCTAAGTCCAGGAGTTGGAGGTTGCTGTAAACTGTGTGACGCCACGGCACTCTACTGAGGGCGATAAAGTGAGACTCTGTCTCTGACAAACAATAATGACAACTACAACCAAAAAATAGCTGGGCGTTGTGGCGGGTGCCTGTAGTCCCAGCTACTTGGGAGGCAGAGGCAAGAGAATCACTTAAGCCCAAGAATTTGAGATTGCTGTGAGCTGTGACACTACAGCACTCTAACCAGGGAGACAGCTTGAGAATCTGTCTCAAAAAAAAAAAAAAAGGAAAAAAAATAAAGAATCTGTAGGGCGGCGCCTGTGGCTCAGTTGGTAAGGCACTGGCCCCATATACCGAGGGTGGCGGGTTCAAACCCGGCCCCGGCAAAACTGCAACCAAAAAATAGACGGGCGTTGTGGCGGGCGCCTGTAGTCCCAGCTACTCGGGAGGCTGAGGCAAGAGAATCGCTTAAGCCCAGGAATTGGAGGTTGCTGTGAGCTGTGTGAGGCCACGGCACTCTACCGAGGGCCAGAAAGTGAGACTCTGTCTCTACAAAATAAATAAATAAAGAAAGAAAGAAAGAAAGAAAGAAAGAAAGAATCTGTAGAGGAAAAAGAAATGCTATGAGACTATAGGCTGGCAGTTTGGCAAAGAAACTTTTAGTAAAGGTAGCAGTAATGTTTTTATTTTCTCATTTCCAGAGACAACCTAAAAAATAAAGGGGCGATCAGAGGGCCAACACAAGATCTCTGGGTGTTCCTGGAGTGTCATGCGAACAGGATATCCCAGGATTTCATAGTTCTTTATCCCACAATCTACTGCCACCTCTTCCCGTGTCTAGCCCAATTCTCTCTCCTCATCATCCTCTACCCTGTAGATGACCCTGCTCACCTTATGTGAAGTAGTGGTAAAGTGCAGGGCTGTGATGTTAGACTACCTAGGATCAAATTCCAATTCCATAAAATAACCACTTGTGTGACTTGGGGATAAGTGAATTTAATGCCTTTTTTGTCTCAGTTTCCTCACCTGTTAAATACTAATAATAGTACATACCTATCAGGGTTGTTGTGAGGATTAAAAGAGGTAGTTTGGGCTCAGTGCCTGTGGCTCAAGCGGCTAAGGCGCCAGCCACATACACCTGAGCTGGCGTGTTCAAATCCAGCCCAGGCCTGCCAAACAACAATGATGGCTGCAACCAAAAAATAGCCGGGCGTTGTGGTGGGCGCCTGTAGTCCCAGCGACTTGGGAGGCTGAGGCAGAGAATCGCTTAAGCCGAGGAGTTGGAGGTTGCTGTGAGCTGTATGCCACGGCACTCTACCCAGGGCAACAGCTTGAGGCTCTGGTCTCAAAAAAAAAAAAAAAGAAAAAAAACCCAAAGAGGTAGTTTGTAAGGTGGTTAGAAGAATGGTCAGCATATAATAAGTGCTCTGTAATTTTTAGCTATTATAATTAACAGGCCACAATAGCAGCATTTTATAATGGTAAAGAAGACTTACCTGGGTTTATATCCTAGATCCACAAAATACTGTTGATATTGGACAAATCATTTAACATAACATGACTTCAGAGCCTCATCTGTAAAATGGAAATAATAGTATTACCTACTTCCTAGAATCACTGTAATAACTGTATAAGACAATCCATTTAGGGCAGTGCCTGTGGCTCAGTGGGTAGGGCACAGCCCCTTATACCGAGGGTGGCAGGTTAGAACCCGACCCTGGCCAAACAGCAACAAAAAATATCTGGGCGTTGTGGTGGGCACCTGTAGTCCCAGCTACTGGGGAGGCTGAGGCAAGAGAATTGCCTAGGCCCAGGAGTTGGAGGTTGCTGTGAGCTGTGATGCTACAGCACTCTACCGAGGGTGACAAAGTGAGACTCTGTCTCAAAAAAAAAGAAAAAAAAAACAGACAATCCATTTAAATGCTTAGCACCCTGCTTTCTCTGCTGGACTCCCTGGAAACCTAGTACATGCCTTCTACTAGGTATTCAGAGAAGTTAAGAGCTGGGTACTTTCTATCTGTTGACCTGATTATTGTTGTTGCAAGAGCTGAACAATTTCATGGTCACTTTTTAGAACCTAGAGCAGCCAATGTAACTCACTCCCTTAACAAAAGAGTTGCTTTAATCTTGATCATTCAAAGTACTTACTTAGACTGTAATTGTACATTTATTAGTGTATTAGATTATTATGTATCTCCTCTAGCACAGTGCCTGACGCATAATGGGTAATCAATAAACATTTGTTGCATGGACCAACTGACCATGTGATAGGTGAACTGGAGCAACCTTCAAGCCTGAACTAGCAGTTCCCTAAAAGGTGTTCTCAGTATCCTTGAGGTGGTACAGGAATGGAATGTGGAGGTGGAGGGTCTCTCCACTCGTCCCTAGTCCTGGCTTGTCTTGGAGACAGGGATACCAGAAGGTTTGGGAACACCACTGCTGTCTTCATGATATGCTGCTACGTAGCAGCATCTGCCAAAAGTGAGGAAGTAATGAAAAACTGTAAAGCTGAGGGACGGCATAAGTGGAGGTGTGTGGATCTGCCCGTAGGTAGAGCCCTTCTTTAAGCGCTCGACCCCAGCTCTGAATCCAGTCCTCTCCGCCGCTGGAGGACGCTGCGCACAGAGCCTTAGACTCTATGGTCGCTTCCACCTACTTCCAAGAGGAAGTGCAACCAGGCACCTCCTATATACTTCCGTTTCCCGCCCCACCTCTTTCTTTCGTTGCCGCTAGCGCTCGCGCAAACATGGTATGATCTTTGTGTGGGAGCCCAGTAACATCCACCTTAATCTTAACCCTGCATCGGCGGTGCTCTCCCGGGATAGGTCTAGGCTCGCGTGAACTTGATGTATCAAAGCAATCCAATGTTGGCCGGCTCGATCCTGAAGGGACTGGGTTCCAGGGTCAGAAATTGAAGTGATGAGATCAGAGAGGTAGTCTTAGCTGGGGAATGTGATCTCTTCTGTCTTTGGGTTTTGACGGAGGACCCTCTACTTGAAACATGTGGGACTGGGCCATCTTCTAGTCAGAGCTGCAAGAGCGATGTGTGTTAGCGAGGAGTCCGAGTTGGGTCCTCGTGGAGTGCCTCAGCTTCAGTAGAGTTGGGTAGGGCGTTTTGCCATTGTTGTAACACTGCATGTTCTGAACGGTTTATTTACTAGGTGAACGTTCCTAAAACCCGCCGGACTTTCTGTAAGAAGTGTGGCAAGCACCAGCCCCACAAAGTGACACAGTATAAAAAGGGCAAGGACTCTCTCTATGCCCAGGGTAAGATGGTTTCTGCATAATTTGGTTTTAACGTGGGATTCCTGTAGTAGTATAATCAACACCCCCAGACTTTTTTCTCCCTCTCTCGGCTCGGGTATTAATGTTTGTGTTGGGAAGCCTAAGATAAAACCCGTGAGAAGAGTTATTTATTTTTTTTAAAGACAGAGTCTCACTTTCTCACCCTCGGTAGAGTGCTGTGGTATCACAACTCACAACAACCTCAAACTCTCGAGCTTAAGCGATTCTCTTGCCTCAGCCTCCCGAGTAGCTGGGACTACAGGTGCCCGCCACAACGCCCGGCTATTTTTTTGTTGGAGTTTGGCCAGGGCCGGGTTTGAACCCACCACCCTCGGTATATGGGGCCGGCGCCCTACTCATTAAGCCACAGGCGCCACCCAAGTGAGAAGAGTTTTTCATCTGGTTCCTGTGATTTATAATCTTCAGTATACAGTAACAACACTTTTTCCCCAGGAAAGCGGCGTTATGACAGGAAGCAGAGTGGCTATGGTGGGCAGACTAAGCCGATTTTCCGGAAAAAGGTTAGTTATTATTATTTGACAGTGTATAATTGTGGTAAGGGCCGTGCGTTTGTCATCTATAGTCCACACACTTTACATTATAGGTATAGCATTTGTCTCAGTGAAGTTCTCACAGTTGCCTGCAGTGACATCTAGTAGGCAGTGGAGCTGTGAGTGAAACTCAGGCTTGGCCCTAGTCTCCAAGACTGTGCTATTTCAGTGTTTTACAATTACTTTTTTTTTTTTTTTTTTAAGAGACATGAGTCTTTCTCTGTCCCCCAGCATCATTGTAGCACACCGCAACCTCAAACTTCCGGGATCAAGCTGTACTCCTGCCTCAGCCTCCCAAGTAGATGGGACTATGTGTAGGGGCCACTAGGCCTGGCTGATTTTTCCATCGTTTTGTAGAATATGGGTTTCACCTTTGTTCAGGCAGGCCTCGACGCCTGGCCTCAATGGGCCTCTCAAAGCACTAGGTTTACGGGTGTGAGTCATTATGCCTGGTCTGTTTTACATTTTTTTTTTTGGAGACAGAGCCTCAAGCTGTCACCCTGGGTAGAGTGCCGTGGCATCACAGCTCACGGCAACCTCCAACTTCTGGGCTCAAGTGATTCTCCTACCTCTGCCTCTCAAGTAGCTGGGACTACTGGCGCCCGCCGCAACACCTGGCTATTTTTTGGTTGTAGCCGTCATTGTTGTTTGGCAGGCCAAGGCTGGATTCGAATGTGCCAGCTCAGGTGTATGTGGCTGGCGCCTTAGCTGCTTGAGCCACAGGTGCCCAGCCTTATTTATTTATTTATTTATTTTTTTTTTGAGAGAGTCTACCTTTGTCTTCCTTCATAGAGTGCCATAGCGTCATAGCTCACAGCAACCTCAAACTACTGGGCTCAAATGATTCTCTTGCCTCAGCTTCCCAAGTAGCTGGGACTACAGGCGCCCACCAAAACGCCTGGCTATTTTTTTTTTTTTTTTGAGACAGAGTCTCACTATGTTGCCTTTGGAGTGCTGTGGTGTCACAATGCCTGCCTATTTTTCGAGTCTCGCTCAGGCTGGTCTCGAACCTGTGAGCTCAGGCAATCCACCTGCCTTGGCCTGCCATAGTGCTAGGATTACAGGTGTGAGCCACTGCACCTGACCTATCCTTTCCTTTTTGAAGAGGCAAAAAAAAAACCAAAAAAAAAACAACCCAAATCTGGGAACATGCCCTGCATTCGCCTTAGGTGATTTGGGTACTGCATCAGCACAGTGCCTGGAACATAACATTCCCACTAACACAGTATTTTTCTTGGCACTTTCTCATGCAGCCTGGCATTCATTTGAGTGCAATGAATGGTTTAGTCTCAGGGTGGTAAAAGGAATGCTTGAGAAACCTCTCATTTGACTAACTTGTATAGAAGACAAGGGGGTTTACTTGGTTTTGGCCTTTGAGAACTACAAATTAGCATCAGTAGAACTCTGTTAACTTGAATTACATAATTCAGTTGAAGACACAAATTCAGGGCATAATTGCAGGCAGTCTTACACATGTTTGGTTAATAGTAGGCCTTAATAATCCTATTTAATGAATTACAAAAATTGTGTTTATTTCATAGTTGCATGGACTTGGTTTACTGGTTTTTGATTGTGTGAGATAACTAGGTAGAGCTGCTGAAAGGTAGGCCACAAGGTCAAGGTGACATGAGGAGTGCCCATTTGATAGGAAGCTCTCTAGGATGTTTAATCTCAATGGAGTTTTTTTTCCTTTTTTTTTTTTTTTTTTTGGTAGAGACAGAGTGTCACTTTACTGCCCTTGTTAAGGTGCTGTGGCATCACATGGCTCACAGCAACCTCCAGCTCTTGGGCTTATGTGATTCTCTTGCCTCAGCCTCCCAAGCAGCTGGGACTACAGGCGCCTGCCACAATGCCCGGCTATTTTTTGGTTGCAGTTTGGCTGGGGCTGGGTTTGAACCCACCACCCTCGGTATATGGGGCCGGCGCCCTACTCACTGAGCCACAGGCGCCACCCCTCAATGGAGTTTTGACTAGTAGAACTCCATAGCAATTGGATAACCTGCTACCTTTGCTAGTACTACATTTTCACTTAAATTCACTGTATATAGATGGATTACGGCAACTATCATTTGCAGAACTTTGCTTTATGTAGTACGTAACTCGCCGTAGTCATATTTTTGAAGAAAATGATTTCCTCTGATTTATAAAGGCTTTGATTTTTTTTTTCCAGGCTAAAACTACAAAGAAGATTGTGCTGAGGCTTGAGTGTGTGGAGCCCAACTGCAGATCTAAGAGAATGCTAGCTATTAAGAGATGCAAGCATTTTGAACTGGGAGGAGATAAGAAGAGAAAGGTATACAATTATGGGTGGAAGGTGTAATCTTTCCTACGTAGCTTTATTATTTGGAGGGGTGAACATTTCTCTCATTGAGGCATGGAGCTCAGGCAATACTCTTCATAAGTAGATGTATAGTTGAAGGTATAAGGCTTTTTGATGTTGGTTTTCACTTAAGTAGGAAAGGAAGGTTGAGGAGACTTGATACATAGCACAGTGATCATTTTAGGATGTTCTTGGTAGAGCGGAAGTTCTTTGAAAAATTATAAATTTTTTTTCTGTTCTGTTACAGGGTCAAGTGATACAGTTCTGATCATCTTTTGTTTTATCATGAAGACAATAAAATCTTGAGATTATGTTCATTTCATCTGGCTACAGTTGGTCTTTGGCGAGGGAATAAGTGAGAGCCATCAATAAAATTACCCTTGGGGAAGTTTGTGCTTCATGATTTTACTAGGTACTACTTGTTATAGATTGAATCTAACTGGCTGCACTCATAATCAGATGCACTATCTGATTATGAGTGCAACCAGTTATCTGATTTGGATTTTTAATCCCTTGGGGCTTCATGAACTCCCATTTGCTATTAAGCAAAGGTTCTTTTTTGTCATGTTACTTAAGTAGAGACCCTTTAGGCTGATGGACGTCAGTAACATGTGGCTCAAAGGAGTAGGGCGCTGGCCCCTTATGCCGGAGGTGGTGGGTTCAAACCCAGCCCTGGCCAAAAACTGCCAAAAAAAATAATTTAAGTACAGCATTTGGCTCTGTTCTCTAGGCACTATATGTATAATACGTATTGTCTCTGAACTTATATACCCCTTAAACATTTTGACATTGGCCCCCTTTTAAATTAAATGTTTATCACACTGAGATAACTGCAAGGAGGGGTGGTGCCTGTGGCTCAAGGAGAAGGGCACCGGCCCCATATACCTGAGATGGTGGGTTCAAACCTGTCCCTGGCCAAAAAATGCAAAAGAAAAAAAAAAAATGGATGGAACCAGAATTTTGGCTCGTCGCCTGTGGCTCAAGCTGCTAAGGCACCAGCCACATAGCCCTGGCCAGCCAAACAATGATGGCTGCAACCAAAAAATAGCTGGGTGTAGCCGGGCTTTGTGGCGGGTGCCTGTAGTCTCAGCTACTCGGGAGGCTGAGGCAAGAGAATTGCGTAAGCCCAGGAGTTGGAGGTTGCTGTGAGCTGTGTGAGGCCACGGCACTCTACCGAGGGCCATAAAGCGAGACTCTACAAAAAAAGAATAGCCGGGTGTTGTGGCAGGCGCCTGTAGTCCCAGCTACTTGGGAGGTGGAGGCAGAGTCGCTTGAGCCCAGGATTTGGAGGTTGCTGTGAGCTGTGATGGCACGGTACTCTACCCAAGATGATAATTTGAGGCTCTGTCTCAATAAAATAACTGCAAGGAATATAATTTCTAGTATACTAAATTCCCCAGTAGAACCTTAACAGATAATCTATTCCTTTTTTGAGTGTTTAGTTCTTTGTAGATCTGGAGCAAAACTACGGAGAAACCTTGTTAACACATTTTGATCATTGAAATTGCATCTCAGCAATGTGGAATAGTTTTCCAAATTAATTTATCTGGATGAGTATATCTGGGTTTAATAACTTCAGTCTTTATCAATGGAAAATACTGGCTTCCAGTTACAATGAGAGTAATTGATAATCACCTGATAAGAGAATTATTCTAACATGCACTTTTTGTCTTTTGAATGGGCCTTTTGGTACTATGTATTCAGGATGGGTAAGTTGTGAGAGATATGCCTCATGTAAGGGAGCAGCCTTGACTACAGGTTCTCAAGGCAAGCCAACTATAGGAAAAGTTGGATAATTAGAATGTCTGGGAATTACATAATTTTCATTTTTTGAGACAGTCTCACGTTGTCTCCCTCAGCAGATCTAGATTACAACCTGGGGATTTGAATTTGTTAAGATTATTTCTGCCTCACTATTTTTCATTTCTATTGCATTAAGATGGTAAGCAGCACCATCTGACTACTTCTATAGGCAGCAGTGTAGTCAAGAACTTGGATCTTGGCTGGGTGCTGTGGCTCATGCCTATAATATGAGCACTCAGGGAGGCCCAGGCAGGTGGATTGCTTGAACTCACAAGTTCAAGACCAGCCTGAGCAAAAATTGAGACCCCAGTCTCTATTTAAAAAAAAAAAAAGTATAAACTGAGGCGAGAGGATCTCGTGAGCCCAAGAGTTAGAGGTTGCTGTGAGCTATGATGCCACAAGACTCTACTCAGTGCGATAGCTTGAGACTTCAAAAGAACTTGGATCTTAAGTCCTGGGTCTCCATTTTACAGTGGATAAACATCTGCCCCAGAATTTTTGCAAGTATTAAAATTAATCAATATACCTTAAACATCTAGAACTGTGCCTGGCATATACACAGTATCCAATAAATTGTAGCTATTATTTCTTAGTCGTTAGTTCCAAAAACCTCTCCCCAAACCATCCTCCTTAGAAGCATTTTTAAAGTTCAACTTTGGAAAATTTTATTCAAGGAAATATAGAGCTTTTAAGTGGGAAATGAGGAAAAGGTGAAGGGAGTGACACATTTTTAAAACAAGCTTTTGGATGCTGTGGTTCTCTTCCCTATCCGAAGCAAAACAGTGCCTGTAGGATTTATCCATATTTTTAACCTTGAAATCCATTCATGGAACCCAAGCTCCTTTTTCACAGGGAGGAGCTGTGTGATGTGGCAGGCAGGATTACAGGCCACTCCTCGACCCAGGGAATCAATTGAGATGGTGTAAGAGCGAGGTCCCCCAGTCTCCTGCTTGTTTATTATAGCCACAGCCCAGGCTAAGTCTGAGAGAGGTCGTTCCCACACTTCAAAGTTGTCAACCTGAAAAGCCAAGAAAACAGGTGTGATTGCTTGGTAACTAGCAATAAGCTGCCTTGTTAGTTTGGCATTCAGTCTTCCTGTCAAAACTATCCAGCACTTGTAGGAAAAGTTAAAATTTGGTAGAATATTTTAGAAATAAAATTAATAGTTCTAGCAAAAAACCTCATTAGTGATTGGAATAGCAAGATCAAGGTATAAAACATTCACAAAAACTCAGTTCATGTCTTCATATGTAACATTTAGGCCCAAGACAAACTTGGTATTGGGTATAAAACCATCTTAAAATGCATGCCCAGAATAAATACTTGGTTAAATTGTAGACTAGAGAAAGCAAGAGAACATGTTTTTGGCCAATTCTTGTTTTCTCCCATAGAACATTATTTACCATACCTTTCTAAGCTGGTACCCTTGCTTGCCCAAGGGGTCCTGGTTGATGGCAATTACATCTTTATCCTGAAGTAGAGCTTTGGCTTGCGGGCTGATGCTTCGGAGGTCATTAGACATGAGTAAAGGAGCTGCCATGATAGCCCAGAGGGCCATATGAGTTACTTGCTGATCCCAGCTGAGGCCAAAGTTGCCAATTACTAACTGGGACAAAGAATAAGAATTCAAATGAGAGAAAATGAAACATTTCCTAAGTTACCTGGGTAACTCAGAAGCTCATAGCATTCTGCTCTAAAAGCTATCACATAAAGTCTCTTTCCAGGAACTTTACTTCTATTTACCTTGAATGTCAAATAGGAAACAGGCCTACTGTGGGATTTTAAACAAGGAGGCTTCAAGTTTTTTACCATATCTGGGTCATTCCAACCCCCTGGTCCAGCAACACCAACAATTTTCTCCTGGTTGGAAGATGTCCAGTCCAAAATACTCTTCACACTTTGCCAGGAATCAGAAATGTCAGAAAAACTTCTCCAGTGATTGCAGTACTGTCGGATTTCTTTGTAATTGGGCTGTGAAAACAGATTATATCTCTGTTTACTTTCTACTAACATCCTTGTGAGATGAAAACAGTCAAGTTTAAAGGAGGCACTTGTAGCCTTCTCTTTATTATTTTTTTGAGACAGAGTCTCACTATGACACCCTTGGTAGAGTGCCATGGCATTGCAGCTCACAGCAACCTCAAGCTCTTGGGCTTAAGCAATTTTCTTGCCTTAGCCTCCCAAGCAGATGGGACTACAGATGCCTGCCACAACACCTGGCTTTTTTTTTTTTCTTTTTTTTTTGCAATTGTCATTGTTGTTTAGCAGGCCTGGGCCGGGTTCGAACCCACCTGACTCAGTGTATGAGGGAGGTGCTCTAACCACTGAGCAATGGTTGCCAAGTCATAGTCTTCTCTTGTTTACATACTGAAGGTCTCCATTAGGAGGTATGAGCCCTTCAAATGGAATTTTGTTAGAAGTTTGCTTCAGAAGTAGGCAAATATCCTCAGTGGGATACACAAAGTTTCTTAAGATGTTGAAGAAAAGGCAAGACTATTCTCTAGAACCTGCAGAGGTTATGAGGTAATAGTAGGATTCATTCCATAAATAACTATTCAGCACTTCTCATACAGTCAGACAAGATCCCTGCCCTTATGGAGCTTATGCTCTTGTGGAGAGACAGATAATGAACAATACTTCTATGCAGTGCTAACCTCTTAGAAGGAAATTAAACAGGTTAATGTGGCTCAATTCATAATTGACAGGTCGTGGAAGTAACCTAAGTGCCCATCAACCCATGAATGGATCAACAAAGTGTGGTATATGTATAACATGGAATATTATGCAGCCATTGAAAAAGATGGAGACTTTACATCTTTTACCTGTATGGCGTTGAAATACATTCTTAGTAAAGTATCGCAAGAATGGAAAGATGAATATCCAATGTACTCCATACTAATATGAAATCAATATATAAACACTTACATGTTTCTAAGAACAATAAAACACTAATATAGTCCAGTTTGGGGATAGAAGGAAGTGGGAGGGGATGGGGGTAGGACGTATGGCAGAGGGAGGGAGGGCATGAGGTGGGATCGAACATTGTGAGGGTGTATAACATGCCCCCTGGGTGAGGAGCTCTTCTACAAATGGAACTTTGCCCTGGAAGTGAGAACAATGTAACCTAAATATTGTACCCTCATATTAATTTGAATAAAGTTTGAAAAAAAAATCTTACAGTCCAACTTTCAATGATGCCATAGCACTCTACTGAGGGTGACAACTTGAGGCTCTGTCTCAAAAAAAAAAAAATAAACAGATTGATGTGATAAAGAATGAACAATTATAACAGAAGACCTTTCAAGTATACAGCATTTGGTCTGAGACTTTGGAAAGTCTCTGGGGCAGCAATTGGCTTGTGTTGTTGAGTGATAGAAAGAAAACCAGTGTAGCGAAGGAAAGAGCCATCACTCTTTGGAGTTTGGAGGGCCGTGCAAGTGATGTGATGCCATTTATACTTTAACAAGATAACTCTGATGCTGCTTGGAAAATGGCAGAGAGGGGCGGCGCCTATGGCTCAGTGAGTAGACCACCGACCCCATATACCGAGGGTAGCAGGTTCAAACCCGGCCCCGGCCAAACTGCAACAAAAAATAGCCGGGTATTGTGGTGGGCGCCTGTAGTCCCAGCTACTTGGGAGGCTGAGGCAACAGAAATGCTTAAGCCCAAGAGTTTGAGGTTGCTGTAAGGTGTGACACCATGGCACTTTATTGAGGGCGACACAGTGAGATTCTGCCTCAAAAGAATAAAGAACTGAGAGCAGCTCCTGTGGCTCACTGGGTAGGGCACTGGCCCCATATACTGAGGGTGACAGGTTCAAACCCGGCCCCAGCTGAACTACAACAAAAACATAGCTGGGTGTGGCTCGGCGCCTGTGGCTCAAGAGGCTAAGGCGCCAGCCACATACACTTGAGTTGGCGGGTTTGAATCTAGCCTGGGCCTACCAAACAATGACAACTACAATCAAAAAATAGCCAGGCTGGGCGGCGTCTGTGGCTCAGTGAGCAGGGCACCGGCCCCATATACCGAGGGTGGCGGGTTCAAACCCGACCCCGGCCAAACTGCAACAAAAAAATAGCCGGGCACTGTGGCAGGCGCCTGTAGTCCCAGCTACTCGGGAGGCTGAGGCAGGAGAATCGCCTAAGCCCAGGAGTTGGAGGTTGCTGTGAGCTGTGACGCCACGGCACTCTACCGAGGGCGATAAAGTGAAACTGTCTCTACAAAAAAAAAAAAAAATAGCCAGGCATTGTGGCGGGTGCCTGTAGTCCCAGCTACTAGGGAGGCGGAGGCAGGAGAATCGCTTAAGCCCAGGAGTTGGAGGTTGCTATGAGCTGTCATGCCATGACACTCTACCCAGGGCGACAGCTTGAGGCTCTGTCTCAAAAAAAAAAAAAAATAGCTGGGTGTTGTGGTGGGCGCCTGTAGTCCCAGCTGCCTGGGAGGCTGAGGCAGGAGAATCACCTAAGCCCAGGAGTTGGAGGTTGCTGTGAGCAGTGTGATGCCATGGCACTCTACCAAGGGTGATAAAGTGAGACTCTGTCTCTACAAAAAACAAAAACAAAAACAAAAAACCTGAGTGTTGATGGATAAGATGTAAATAGTGCTAAAAAGGGGAGAATCAAAGATGATTTCCCAGGTGATGGTGTTTAGACTATAATTACAGCAGTGGGGATGGTGAGAAATGGTTGGATCCTGGGGGAGGAAGTAGGACAAACTACTAAGTAAAGTTGGACTTAGGAGATCTTCGTCTCCTTTGTTTTCAAGTTCTTAAATTGTGTCAGCAAGGTTTGGGTTCTGGGCTCTGACTATCTCACCTTTTTAAAGGGCCTCATATAAAGAGGCCACTCACAGGAGTACACAATGCTTCTGCCAGTCTTGTTCAGGGCCAAAGACATGTACTTATAACCTGTATGAGAAAACAATGGATAAAATAAGGTAAAAGAAGGGAATTTCCAGCTAAGACTGTATATATATATATATATATATATATATTTTTTTTTTTTATTCATTTATTTTAAACAGAGTCTCTACCCTGGGTAGAGTGCCGTGGTGTCACAGATCACAGCAACCTCAAACTCTTAGGCTTAAGTAATTCTCTTGCCTCAGCCTCCCAAGTAGCTGGGACTACAGGCGCTCACCACAATGCCCAGCTATTTTTTGGTTGTAGTTGTCATTGTTGTTTGAGAGGCCTGGGCTGGATTCGAACCCGCCAGCTCTGGTGTATGTGGCTCAGCACTCTAGCTGCTTAAGCTAAAGGCACCGAGCCAGCTGTATATTTCTAAAAGAAGCTGCCTGTAAGGTCCATATTTATGTGGATATACACATTTATATATACATACACATTTTTTGAGACAGAGTCTCACTTTGTTGCCCTTGGTAGAGTGCTGTGGCATCACAGCTCACAGCAACCTCCAACTCTTGGGCTCAAGCGATTCTTTTATCCTAGCCTCCCAAATAGCTGGACTATGGTACCCGCCACAATGCCTGGCTATTTTTAGAGATGAGGTCTCACTCTAGCTCAGTCTGTTCTTGAACTTGTGAGCTCAGGCAATCCACCCACCTTGGCCTTTCAAAATGCTAGAAGATTACAGGCCTGAGTCACTGTGCCCTGCCCTCTATATTTATATTTTAAACTAGTAGCAGGGACAGGTGGTTGTTCTGCGCTTAAATTGCATAAAGTACTTCCTGCAGACTTCTGGGATTGTTTTGGGGAGGTAGTGTAAAGATGGTGTGCATATTAAGGATACCAAATGGTATATAAAACCAGCACATTGTACCCCATGATTGCATTAATATACACAGCTATGATTTAATAAAAAAAAAAAAGGATAGGCAGGAGTGAAGATGCTTCTTTCTCTGGGATGGGGAAGGAGATTGTGGAGAAGGGAAGAGGGAGACAAAAACTCTTAGACTCTCTGGACCTCTTTCCAAAATGATGTTATAATTCCCTTGTTTCTCCTAAGAATGAACAAATCTTTTGCCTGTTACCAAAATGATGTTATAGAGAGTTACAATTACTAATTTTAATTAATTCTTAAGAGTCCTTCTGAATTAAAAGTGCACAATGTTAGCCATAGTTAGGCATGCATGAAATTTGCATGAAATTTACATGAATGAATGAACTGAAAGAAGAGTGGGAGTTCTATTACACTGAGAATTATTTCCACTATTGTGACTGGATATTTAAAATCTGAAGATTAGTTTGTTGGATGCTCAGCTATCTTGCCCTCAAAGTTCTTCCCTTTGCTTGTGGTTAAATCTCTTGAATGAAACATACCTTCTCCCAAAATTTTTAAACTGTCACAGTGACAACCATCAAATTTTAGCAGATCTACTCCCCAGTCAGCAAAAGTCTGGGCATCAATGTCATAGTGTCCAAAACTTCCAGGGAAACCAGCACAGGTTTTATTTCCAACATCTGCATAAATCCCTAGCTTCAGTCCTTTGCTATGCACCTGAAATGAGAGGAAAAAAAGTCATCACAATAGAAGGGCAATCATGAGGTAGCAGAAACAAGTCCTAGTCAGAGGCGGAGACGTGCACTTCACCAGGTACTAAGGGCTTTTTTCTCCCACAAAACCCCAAAATATCTAGATGAGTTTGTGGGAAACAAAGGACAGATCCTCCAATTCTGCTGAGCTAGTTCAAACTACACAGGTGAGCTACAACAAGAACTGAGGAGAAAGCTACCAGCCACGCTAACCTTCCTGATGGGATCCTAAAAGTTACCTTTCTAGGGCAATGATAGATTTATCTTGACAAAGACGCTCCTTGACTAATTTTTAGACTCCTGTGAGCCTTCTTGACTAGGCTTTGACATTGGCTTTCCGTGTTTGTCCTAGCAAGCTCTCTTAGTAAGAATCCTAAGTCAGTCCTGCCACCACTGATATATGATCGAGTTCCCTCATATACCACCCCCTGATTTCTAAGTACGTGGCTTGCCTTTACTAAGAATCTCCCTACCTTGATGTCTCATTTTAATAATTTACCATCCACTGACTCTCCTCAATCTATTCATTGGCTATAAATCCCCCTTGTCTTTGCTGTATTCGGATTTGAGCTTGGATCTTCACCCTATTACAATCCTAATGAATAAAGTCTGCCTTCATTGCTTTTAACTAGTGCTGGGCTCTATTTCTCTTCAGTAACCTCCAGAATATTTTCCTTCTATCTTCTAAAATTCTAGTTTATAGTACAATTGCAATAGCTGCCCAAAGCTTACATGGAAACACATGCACACATATGTCGAGGAACAAGTTCCTTTTTCCTCCTAGAGAATTCTGGGGCTTTAGCAAAAAGAGAAGTTCTCCAAGATGGGCCTCAGGAGCTATTGCAAAACAAGCGTCTGCTGATAGAATGAAAATTCTACTTGATAAGCCTGAATAACTCAACGTTCACATGTGCTTGCAGTCTCTTAAATGAAAAAGAAAATTATCAAAGCAGTATATGGTGCCCAAGGATTGCATTAATGTACACAGCTATGATTGAATTTAAAAAAAAAAAGAAAAAGAAAATTATCTACAAACTCACATAATTAGCTAGGTGGCGGATCCCACCAGGAAATCGCTCAGGGTCTGCCTGAAGTTTTCCTTCTGAATCTCTTTGGGGAGCCATCCAACAGTCATCAATGCAGAGGTACTCATAACCTGCGTCCTTCCAGCCATCTGAGACCATGAGGTCTGCCATCTGCATGAATAGCTGCTCACTGAAAGAGAAATTCCAATAATCATTACAATTATTAAACGAACACTTAGGTATCTTCTGTTAGGTACCTTGAGATTTCACAATTTTTTTTTAACCCAGTAATAGTGTGGTAGTAATTACAACCAACATAAGGTAAAAGGAATTGTTCTTCCAAATTTTCCTATCTCCTATTCCCTAATACATGTACTTCTGCCCTAAAATCCCCCAAAAGTTAAAATAGGAATGAAAAATACATGATGAAATTGAAAAGATTAGAACTAAGAACAAAGGTAAGTAGAGTGAACCTACAAAGTTAACATAATCAACAGCTTCCTTAGATACAACAATGACCTATTTGGAGGAAAATATCACATTCACAGGAGCAACTGAAAAACCTAGAATACTTAGGGAAAAATTTAAGATATGTACAGGGCCTATATGTTAAAACTATGATGATCCTAAATGATTTCTTTTTCTTTTTTTTTTTTTTTTTTTTTTTGTGGTTTTTGGCCGGGGCTGGGTTTGAACCCACCACCTCCGGCATATGGGACCGGCGCCCTACTCCTTGAGCCACAGGTGCCACCCGATCCTAAATGATTTCAATAAGAGGAGAAACATTCTGCTCTTGGATAAGAATACTCAAGATTAGGGCGGTGCCTGTGGCTCAGTGAGTAGGGCGCCGGCCCCATATACCGAGGGTGGTGGGTTCAAACCCAGCCCCGGCCAAACTGCAACAAAAAAATAGCCGGGTGTTGTGGCGGGCACCTGTAGTCCCAGCTACTCGGGAGGCTGAGGCAAGAGAATCGCTTAAGCCCAGGAGCTGGAGGTTGCTGTGAGCTGTGTGATGCCACGGCACTCTACCAAGGGCCATAAAGTGAGACTCTGTCTCCACAAAAAAAAAAAAAGAATACTCAAGATTAAAAATAAGCTAATTCTCCCTAAAGTCCTTTATACATTTAATAAAACCCTCAAAGTATCCCTAAAGGACTTTTTAAGGACCGTGACAAAATAATTCAAAAAGCTCATCTAAAAGATTAAACAACATACATTCTACAAAAGATAAAGGATGCTAGTGTACCGGGCACGGTGGCTCACCCTTCTAATCCCAGCACTCTAGGAGGCCGAGAGGGGTGGATCCCTTGAGCTCAGAATTTCAAGACCAGCCTGAGCAAGAGCAAGACCTCATCTCTATGTTTCTTTTTGTTTCTTTCTTTGAGGCAGAGTCTCACTTTTTCACTCTGGGTAGTGCCTTCACATCATAGCTCACCTCAAACTTTTGGGCTTAAGTGATTCTCTTGCCTCAGCTTCCTGAGCAGCTAGAATTAGAGGCGCCCACCACAATGTGCAGCTATTTTTAGAGACAGGATCTCGCTCTTGTTCAGGCTGGTCTTGAACTCCTGAGCTCAGGCAATCCATTTGCCTGGGCCTCCCAGAATGCCAGGATTACAGGTGTGAGCCACCACACCCGGCCAAGACCTCATCTCTTAAAAAAAAAAAAAATAGCTGGGCATTGTGGTGGGTGCCTGTAATCCCAGCTTCTCAGGAGGCTGAGGCAAAATAATTGCTTGAGCCAAAGAGTTTGAGGTTGCTGCTCAAACTGAGCTATGATGCCAGGGCACTCTACCGAGGGTGACATAGTAAGACTCTGTCTAAAAAAAAAAATCTATTATACTAGTACAGGCTTGGCACCTGTAGCATAGTAGTTACGGTGCCAGCCACATACACGGAGGGTGGAGGGTTCAAACCCAGCCCAGGCCAGCTAAACAACATCAACTGCAACAAAAAATAGCCGGGCGTTGTGGGGGTCACCTGTAGTCCCAGCTACTTGGAGGCTGAGGCAAGAGAATCACTTAAGCCCAGGAGTTTGAGGTTACTGTTAGTTGTGATGCTATGGCACTCTACCAAGGGCGACATAATGAGACTCTGTCTCAAAAAGAAAATAATAATGCTGTAGAGCCAGGTGCGGTAGCTCACGCCTGTAATCCCAGCACTTTGGGAGGCCAACGCAGAAGGATTGTTTGAGGCCAGGAGTTTGAGGTTGCAGTGAGCCAAGACGATACCACTGTACTTTAGCCTGGGCAATAGAGCGAGACTCTATCTCAAAAAAAAAAAAAAATGCTAGTAGAAATTATAGGTGCCTATATTATCTTCAAGTAGAAAAAAACTTTCTCAGTATGACCCCAAAGCCAGAAATTATAAAGGAAATAATGTGTTTGATTGCATAAATAGCAAACCCAGCACATATCAAAAACCACTGTACTTGCAATGTATAACAGACCAGAAGAAAAAAAGAGGAAAGCTGGTCAACCTTATTAGTTACCAAACAAATGCAAATAACAGCCACCAGATTGGCAAAGTTTTCTTTGAGACAGAGCCTCAAGCTGTCACCCTGGGTAGAGTGCTGTGACATCACAGCTCACAGCAACCTCCAACTCCTGGGCTTAGGCGATTCTCTTGCTTCGGCCTCAGTAGTAGCTGGGACTACAGGCGCCCACCACAACGCCCGGCTATTTTTTTGTTGTTGCAGTTTGGACAGGACTGGGTTTGAACCTGACACCCTTAGTACATGGGGCCAGCGCCCTACCCACTGAGTCACAGTCGCTGCCCCATGATTCCGTTTTTTATGGAAAATAATGGGAAAAGAAATCTTTGTTTTTATTTACACGGAAAACAATTGCAAAATTATATATTAACATTTTGGGCGGTGCCTGTGGCTCAGTGAGTAGGGCGCCAGCCCCATATACCCAGGGTGGTGGGTTCAAACCCGGCCCCAGCCAAACTGCAAAAAAAAAAATAGCTGGGCGTCCGTAGTCCCAGCTACTCCGGAGGCTGAGGCAAGAGACTCACCTGAGCCCAAGAGCTGGAGGTTGCTGTGAGCTGTGACGCCACAACACTCTTCCGAGGGTGACAAAGTGAGACTCTGTCTAAAAAAAAAATTATATATTAACATTTTAACTGTGATTGTTTCTGGGTGGTAGGATGGGGGGAATCTATTTTTTTTTCAGAGTTTCGCTTTGTTGCCCTCGGTAGAGTGCTCTGGCATCATAGCTCACAGCAACCTCAAATTCTTGGGCTCTTGCGATTCTCTTGCCTCAGCCTCCGGAGTAGCTGGGACTGTAGGCGCCTGCCACAACGCCTGGCTATTTTTTGAGACGAGGTCTTGCTCTTGCTCAGGCAGGTCTCGAACCACAGGGCTAAGATTCCAGGCAGGCGCCCGGCCCCTCGGTTAGTGATTAACCTTTTAAAAATCACCCCCTCTGATAATCTTTAGAAAGATAAGTATTCTCTCTCTAGAAAAATACACAAATTCACATTTGCAGATTTACATTCATTTTTCCATGGATTCCAGGTTAAGGACAATTGTTCTACACGTCCAGCTGAGTGAGTGGTCAGGCACTGTGCTACGTACTTTAAATGGGTTAGCTCATAGAAAGGTCACCTGTCTTAGATAAGAGCTATTTTATAGCCTTTCTGAGTTCGCTCCTTAAGGTAAAAAATGTTATCTCAAATTTTAAATAAGGATTGTGAGGATCACATATTCAATGCCTGTCTAATCCAGCCACTCACCCACAAGTGTGACTGTGTAAACTTCTTCCATATCAACCTTCCAACCTGCCGCCACACTCAAGGTGAGGCGGCGAGGGAGAGCTCAGAGACGCTATAGTCTAACTCCTTCAAGTTACAGCCAAGGAACGCACGATCCTCAAATGCGGGGGGGACAGCACGAGTCTTTGTCCCCTCCTACCTACCTCAGCTGTGCTCGCGAGTAGCACCCGGCAAAACCAGAGCAGAAGTTACCGACAACTGTCTGAATGGAACTGAGTAGAGAAAGAGAGCAGGAACCACTGGACTCCCACCCTAGGAAGGGTCATACGGAGAAAGTTTATGGCCAGTTCCAAGCCGAGACAGTTTGCTGGGGATAAAAAAGCAGCAGCAATAGGCGAGCTCTCCCTGGGCTTAAATGTTCTCACAAAAATCCCCCCCAAATTCCCCAAACACACCCAAACAATCACATAGAAAAGCAAAGGGAAGGGATACCTGATGCAGGAATACGGATCTTCCTGGCAGTCAAGATTGCACATGAAGCGCTCCCAGTGCAGCCAGCCCATGGTAGGTGTCATTGCCAAGCCATTGTCCAGTGCCCTAGCCCTGGGGATACCCCAGGGAACCAGGGCCAGGAAGGGAAGCGCAAGTGCATAGCCCAGCGACTGACCTCTGCTGCTCAGCTGCACCATCTCTGGGTCTTGCAGCAGAGATTTCCGCAGGTAACCTGGGCTTTTAAGTTTAACCTTAGGGGCGGACCAATCACTGATGAGTTATTAAGTAATGACGTTACTGTTTCTCAGGCAACTGGGACGGTTATCCCCAGAGGCGGACCAATGATCAGTTACGTAAGACGTATCACCAACCAATCATACTCTTTCTTTTTTGATATTAGCCCGCCTTATTTCCATACCAGAAGGAAGTGCGGCACCTCCGTGAGCCAGAGTTTAAGCCGAGCGTTACTCACGTGATTTAGATCTCACCTGACGTAGGCGCTCACGTGATCAATCGCTTACGTGAGCAGAAGTAGTTCTGGTCGTCGTCTATCGTCTCTCTACAGCCGTTTGAGGGAAGGAGGAGGAAAATTACCCGGTATCGATAGAGGTTGGTGTGTGGGTGGGAACTGGGGACCCGGGGATGGTGGTGATGAAGACCAAAGCGGGGTTCGGGGGCCGCCTCCGCCTTTTTCGTTCTCTGCTTTCCCCTCCCCCCGCTCTCCCTCCTTCCTCCCCCCATCTCAGTGCCGGGAAGCCGCCTTTACTGCGCCTGGTGGGGAAATGGTGGACGTTCGTGACTGTCTGTGTGTTTGTATATCTGTCTGTTAGGGTCGATCTCGGGAGACCCCTAAGAGTAACCGTAAGGTGAAAAACGTTTGAAAATCACGGCCCTGAGTTAGGAAAAACAGATATTGAGACCAGCGGTCCGAGTGCTGGCCCATCCATTCAGGCACTCAGTCTCCGCTGCCTGATTGTTTGTCTGTAGGGGGAGGCCCCAAGTGAATTGTGTCTGTAGAGTCACATCGAGGCAAATGCTGCGTGCCTGACAGAGACGCCCAATAAACGATTTTACTGAATTGATTATTTGGATAGCGTTTATTTTTCTGCTTATAACAACAACCTACATGTTCAATTTGGAATATTTAAAAAATAACAGTATAATATAAGTTTTTAAAATACACGTAATTCACCACTTGGAGACTCAACTTTATGTCGTTACCATGGTAAAAAAGTATGTGTATAAACACGTACAAATACACAAATTCTTAACTCACAACTAGAGTTCTGGTTCCTACTTCAGGCAACAGAGGCCTTCCCAGGAGACGCAGTAATGAAGCAGAACCTTTCTGCCACTACGGAGGGGTTGTTAAGGCATAGAGTGGTGCAGGGATATTAAATGGAATGGGTCATCCCCGGGTTAAGGCATGCAAAAAAAGCAGTTTATAAATCTGAGCCCTTAGGATGCTTTATAGGAAGGCTGTTATCACTGCAGATGCAGTGCACCCGGGCATATAATAGGTAATTAGTAAACGTTTGCTAAATTGCATCCTCCTATTGTAGTTTTATGACAGTTACTACAATTTGTACTTTGTTTTCAGGAGTTCCAGTGTTCCAGACCATGTCAGATAAATCATCTACATACAAAATTAGAAAATTGTATAAAATTTCCTATACCACATCTTAGAAAAGCAAGCATATTTTAGTTTTGTTACTTTTTCTTATTGAAGAAAAAGTATTCTTTCTGTAGGAAATTTAGACCAACGAAAAATTGGCAAAATATAGTAGAAAAAGCCATAAGCCTTCCACTGTTCAGAATAACAGAATACTAATTTTTCTAACTTAAAAAATATGTTTCCGGGTGGCGCC
Source organism: Nycticebus coucang (assembly GCF_027406575.1). Classification (NCBI taxonomy): domain Eukaryota; kingdom Metazoa; phylum Chordata; class Mammalia; order Primates; family Lorisidae; genus Nycticebus; species Nycticebus coucang. The sequence continues at coordinate 111,825,920 of NC_069804.1, forward strand.
TGTGGCTCAGTGAGTAGGGCGCCGGCCCCATATACCGAGGGTGGCGGGATCAAACCCAGCCCCGGCTGAACTGCAACCAAAAAATAGCCGGGCGTTGTGGCGGGCGCCTGTAGTCCCAGCTGCTCGGGAGGCTGAGGCAGGAGAATCGCTAAAGCCCAAGAGCTAGAGGTGGCTGTGAGTCCTGTGACATCATGGCACTCTACCAAGGGTGGTAAAGTGAGACTCTGTCTCTACAAAAAAAAATTATATATGTGTTTCCACTTTTTTTGTTTTTTGCAGTTTCTGGCCGGGGCTGGGTTTGAACCTGCCACCTCTGGTATATGGGGCCAGCGGCCTACTCCTTTGAGCCACAGGCGCCGCCCTATGTTTCCACTTTTGAAAGATAACTTTTTAAAATTCCAATACAATGAGTTTAAAGAATTAAAACTGGTATGCAAGTGTATGGGGAAGAAGTGAAAATTCCCTTCACTCCCCAGTTCTTCTTTTCTGTACATTTTTTTTTTATTATTAAATCGTAGCTGTGTACATTAATGCAATTATGGGGTACAATGTGCTGGTTTTATATACAATTTGAAATACTTTCATCAAACTGGTTAACATAGCCTTCACTGCATTTTCTTAGTTACTGTAAGATATTTATATTCTACACTTAGTAGATTTAACATGTACCCTCAGTTCTTCTTTTCTTATAAACAAGTTTGTTTCTAGATGTTTTATGTATTTGCATGCATGCTTATGTTTTAATGTAAATCCAATCATACTATGCATATTCTTTCATTTAATACATTTTGGAGATCTTTCTAGGTCATGATAGATCTCTTGAACAGCTGCATAGCATTCCCTTTTAAGGACAAAGTATAATTCATTCAGCCATCCCTCTATTGATGGCTATTTAGGTTTCTAATTTTCTGCCATTTTGACAAGATACTTGGAAGAAATTCTTGCAGTGTCAAGGGATATGTGAATTTCTATTTTTTATGCAGTTGAGATTATAAAGTAGCTGTGATCTTGGGTCACCTAAGATTATACCATAAGTAATTTCTCATATTATTAAATATGTTTTGTAAGTTTAAAAATTAAATATGTGGGGAGCGGCGCCTGTGGCTCAGTGAGTAGGGCGCCGGCCCCATATGCCGAGGGTTCAAACCCGAGGGCGGGTTCAAACCCAGCCCCGGCCAAACTGCAACAAAAAAATATTTAGCCGGGCGTTGTGGCGGGCGCCTGTAGTCCCAGCTGCTCGGGAGGCTGACGCAAGAGAATCGCATAAGCCCAAGAGTTAGAGGTTGCTGTGAGCCATGTGACGCCACAGCACTCTACCCGAGGGCGGTACAGTGAGACTCTGTCTCTACAAAAAAAAAATAAATAAATAAATATGTGATATTCTACTTTTTTCTACTTTTCTTAAATACATTTTAGAGAGTAGTATTTAAGAATGAATTTAATTATCTAAAATTCAAAAAAAGATTATGGAGCTGTTATATTTATATATATATTATAAATCATAATTTATAAATTATATAATATGTGACATATAATATAAATTTATATATTATAAATTATAATTGTTTTATAATTTATTAATACATAATAATAAATAATTTATTTTTATAAAAAATATATAAATTGAATATAATAGCTCCATAATTTTTTTTTTGAATTTTAGATCTTCTCCTTAAGGACACATAACCTGAAATGGATTTACTCTTAAAAGGTGTGATGCATATTACCAAATAACCTTGCCAGAAATAATGGATCAATTTGTGAACCTTAAATAGCACTAAATTACTGTTTAATTTCCACCACCTTGATTGGTGAAAAATGGTGTTAAGTTCTGGTTTTAACTTGCATTTCCAATGATAGATGAGGCTTGAACAGTTCTCAGACTAATCTATATCCTTGTAAACCTGAATTCCCTCATGCTTAATCTGTTATCAAGTCCTGCAGATTCCTTTTTTGATTTGTGTAGATTATACCTTACCCCAATTTACTGCTGTTTTCTTAACATATTTTTAAGAGACAGGTTCTGACTAATCTCTGGAGTTTTTGACCCCCTTCTGTTTGAGTGCCACACTTTTGCCAGGGTTATCTGTTTAAAAGAGTTCTGATGAAGTCACTCCCCTCATTCTAGGCCTTGAGGATCTGATCTCTACCTTGTCAGCCTTCTTTTTCACTTTGTTCCCTCCTACTTACATTCCATCATAACTTAAAAAATGTCTTTATGTATCTCTATGTGGGTTAGTCTGTTTCATTTAGCCATTCTGCTTCCAACAGATAGAATTGACCAACTTGTCCTTTCTGTTGCCACCGTGCACAGAGTTTTTATAGCAGTTCTTTTATTTGTACTTGTATCTTTTTAGTAAAGATACACAGTGCCCATGTAGGACCATAAGGCTTTTGTGAGCCAATTCATTCTTGTATTCCAGAGCCGAGTACTGGACCTGGCAACTAAAAAACTGCAACCAAAAAATAGTCGGGCATTGTGGCAGGCGCCTATAGTCCCAGCTGCTTGGGAGGCTGAGGTAGGAGAATCGCGAAAGCCCAAGAGCTGGAGGTTGCTGTGAGTCCTGTGACGTCATGGCACTCTACTAAGGGTGGTAAAGTGAGACTGTTTCTACAAAAAAAAAGTTTGTAAAATGAATGCATGAATTCCCAATAATGTCTTTTTTTCATTTATCTTTTAGACCAAAACAGTTTTTATTTATCGATTGGCATGAGGTCTTTTTTTTGAGACAGAGTCTTACTTTGTCACCCTCGTTAGTGTGCTGTGGCATCATAGCTCACAGCAACCTCAAACTCCTGGGCTTAAGTCATCCTCTTTGCCTCAGCGTCCAAAGTAGCTGGGACTATAGGCGCCAGCTATTTTTAGAGACAGGGTCTTGTTCTTGCTCAGGCTGGTCTCAAACTGACCTCAAGCAATCCACTTGCCCCAGCTTGCCTTCCAGAGTGCTAGGATTACAGGCATGAGCCACTGCACCTGGCTTTTTCTTTTTTCTTGTTTTGAGACAGAGTCTCACTCCATTGCCTTGGGTAGAGTGCCATGGCGTCATAGCTCACAGCAGCCTCAAAATCTTGGGTTCAAGAGATCCTCTTGCCTCAACTTCCCCAGTAGCTGGGACTACTACAGGTGGTATGGACTACCTGCCATACCACCCGGCTAGTTTTTCTAGTTTTAGTAGAGATGGAGTCTCACTTCTGCTCAGGCTGGTCTTGAACTCCTGAGCTCAGGCAATCCACCTGCCTTAGCCTCCCAGAGTGCTAGGATTATAGGTGTGAGCCACTGCACCTGGCCTGCATGAGGTCTTTATATGATAAGGATATATATTTTTTTGAGACAGAGTCTTAATTTGTCACCCACAGCATCCTCAAACTCCTGGGCTTAAGCAATTCTCTTGCCTCAGCCTCCCAAGTACCTGGGACTACGGGAGCCCTTCACAGTGACCGGCTATTTTTAGAGACCAGGTCTCGCTTTGTCTCAGGCTGGTCTTGAACCTGTGAGTTCAGGCAGTCCACCCGCCTCGGCCTCCCAAGTGCTGGGATTACAGATGTAAGCCACTATAATAAGAATATTAATGTGTTTTGTTTAATTGTTTCATCTTGTAATCTAGTGAAATTTTTCATTTTTATATAATTAGGTATAACCATCCTCTATTTGTTGGCATCTTGCACTGATTTTCTTACTGTTAATTTTTTTTTTTTGAGATAATCTCTCTCTCTGTTTCTCCTTGAGTAGAGTGCAGTGACGTGGTAATAGCTCACTATAACCTTAAACTGTTGGGGTCAAGTGATCCTTCTGTTTCAGCCTCCAGTAGCTGGGACTACAGGTGCAGGCCGCCACATCCGGCTAATTTTTTAAATTTTTGGTAGAGACAGGATCTGTTCTTGCTCTTGAGCTCAAATGATCCTCCCATTTTGGTCTCCCAGTGTGCTGGATTATACGTGTGTGTCAGTACACCTCGCCTTCTTGCTGTTAATTTTTTAATCTAAAAGGCTTAAATGATAACACTATAATGTTAATACATGGTCAATGCAGAAAACTTAGAATATACAGAAATGTCCAAAGAAGAAAAATTCCCTGAAATAAAAGGCTGCCATAATCTTACTATCCAGAAATACCACCATTAACGGTACTCAACACATAATAGACAGGGAATAAATAATTGTTTAATAAATGAATAAGTTAAAATTTGGTACAGCCCTTTTTTACAGATACCTTACAAAAGCGCTATCAGCCTAACGGAGTCTTTTATTAATGGTTTTCTTGTAAATGTTTTTCCATAACAATAGTCCTCTAATTTATTTTTGCAGCCACACCACAATCCTATTAAGTCAATCTTGCCATCAGGAACCCAACATTCACCATGATGCTGAGCACAGAAGGCAGGGAGGGTTTCGTGGTGAAGGTCAGGGGCCTACCCTGGTCCTGCTCAGCTGATGAAGTGATGCGCTTCTTCTCTGATTGCAAAATCCAAAATGGCACATCAGGTATTCGTTTCATCTACACCAGAGAAGGAAGACCAAGTGGTGAAGCATTTGTTGAACTTGAATCCGAAGATGAAGTGAAATTGGCTTTGAAGAAGGACAGAGAAACCATGGGACACAGATATGTTGAAGTATTCAAGTCCAACAGTGTTGAAATGGATTGGGTGTTGAAGCATACAGGTCCGAATAGTCCTGATACTGCCAATGATGGCTTCGTCCGGCTTAGAGGACTCCCATTTGGCTGTAGCAAGGAAGAGATTGTTCAGTTCTTTTCAGGGTTGGAAATTGTGCCAAATGGGATGACACTGCCAGTGGACTTTCAGGGGCGAAGCACAGGGGAGGCTTTTGTGCAATTTGCTTCGCAGGAGATAGCTGAGAAGGCCTTAAAGAAACACAAGGAAAGAATAGGGCACAGGTACATTGAAATCTTTAAGAGTAGCCGAGCTGAAGTTCGAACCCACTATGATCCCCCTCGAAAGCTCATGGCTATGCAGCGGCCAGGTCCCTATGATAGGCCAGGGGCTGGCAGAGGGTATAATAGCATTGGTAGGGGAGCTGGGTTTGAAAGGATGAGGCGGGGTGCCTATGGTGGAGGGTATGGAGGCTACGATGACTATGGTGGTTATAATGATGGATATGGCTTTGGGTCTGATAGATTTGGAAGAGACCTCAATTACTGTTTTTCAGGAATGTCTGATCATAGATATGGAGATGGTGGGTCCAGTTTCCAAAGCACCACAGGGCACTGTGTACACATGAGGGGGTTACCTTACCGAGCCACTGAGAATGATATTTACAATTTCTTCTCACCTCTTAACCCCATGAGAGTACACATTGAAATTGGACCCGATGGCAGAGTTACTGGTGAGGCAGATGTTGAATTTGCTACTCATGAAGATGCCGTGGCAGCTATGGCAAAAGACAAAGCTAATATGCAACACAGATATGTGGAGCTCTTCTTAAATTCTACAGCAGGAACAAGTGGAGGGGCATATGATCACAGCTATGTAGAACTCTTTTTGAATTCTACAGCGGGGGCAAGTGGTGGTGCTTATGGTAGTCAAATGATGGGAGGGATGGGCTTATCCAACCAGTCTAGTTATGGGGGTCCTGCCAGCCAGCAGCTGAGTGGTGGTTATGGAGGTGGTTATGGTGGTCAGAGCAGTATGAGTGGGTATGACCAAGTTCTGCAGGAAAACTCCAGTGACTATCAGTCAAACCTTGCTTAGGTTGATAAGGAGCACTAAACAGCTACTACAGAAATAAAAGCTGTGCATTTATGGGAGTTGAATAGAATGGGAGGGATGTCTAGTATATCCAGTATGATTGGTATAAATGGGAAATATAATTCATTCTGATCACTCTTGGTCAACTAACTAACTTTTCCTTTCTTCCTTTCTTTCTTTCTCTCTTTTTCTTTGTCTTTCTCCTTTTTTAAGAAAACAAAAATTAAGTTTAACAGTTTTGCATTACAAGCTTGTGATTCATGCTTACTGTAAAGTGAAAGTCAAGATTGTTTTAAAACTTCAAGCTCAGTAATTTTGAACACTGAAACATTCATATAGGACATAATAACAAAGTTCAGTATTGACCATAACTGTTAAAACAATTTTCAGCTTTCCTCAAGTTAGTTATGTTGTAGGAGTGTACCTAAGCAGTAAGCGTATTTAGGTTAAAGCAGTTTCACTTATGTTAAATGTTGCTCTTATAACCACAATACATTGAAAACTTTGGATGCATGTTGAAAAACATGCTTTTCTGTAAAACTAAAATATAGGAGCTGTGTCTACGATTCAAAGTGAAAACATTTGGCATGTTTGTTAATTCTAGCTTTTTGTTTTAATATCCTGTAAGGCACGTGAGTGTACACTTTTAAGTTTTTTTTAAAGATCTGGGACAATTTTGAGATGTAATACCAATACTTTAGGAGTTTGGTCGTGTCGTTTGTATAAAATTCTGAGGCTTTGATTTAAATCTTTCCTTGTATTGTGATTTCCATTTAGATGTATTGTACTAAGTGAAACTTGTTAAATAAATTTTCCTTTTAAAAACTGGAAAAATAATGTTTTTTGTTTTTATTATGTTTTCTTTTATTATGTTTATTATGCAGTTGATTTTATAATCCCCAGCTATTGACATTTTTAATTTTTTAACATAAACAATATATTAGCATCTTTATATATATGCATTGTTGAATATACCATTAACTATTTCTAAGTTACATCCCTAGGTACACATTTTTAAGGCTTTTGATTTGTCTTACCAGAAAAATTACGGTACTTTGTCTTTCCACTAAAAATGCATGTTATTTTTCCCCATACCTTTCTTAAAGATGCAGATTATTTTTTTCATCTTTGCCAATTTGTTAGTTGCGAAATTATGTCCCACTGCTATTTTAATTTGATTCTTTGATTAATATTAAGGTTGAACATTTTCCTCTTTGTTTTTAAACTCATTACCATGTTCACTATTGAGCTACTTCTGGAAACTTTCTACTTTATCAAGACGGTATTCTCCAAAGTCCAAAGAACAATAATCCTTATTTAACCACAAACTAGAAGATCTAAGGTAGCTTTGTGTGTTAAAAAAAGAATTGGCTTACAATTATGGTGTCAAAACCAAAACATAAGTAAGCTTATGTTATAGAAAATTGTCTCTTCCATGAGCTCATTTATAGAGCCTCCTAAATACCCTTTTAGATTTTTCACGGCATCCAAAGCTTGTTTAAACCAGTGTTTCTGAAACTTCTGTGTGCTTCAGAATCCTCTGCAGGACTTAAGACATTAATTGCTGAGCCCTATCCCTGGAACTTATGATTGTGTAGTTCTGGAGTGATGTCCAAGAGTGTGCTAATACTGCTTGGTCTCAAGGCCACATTTAGACCCTTTACAGCTAGTTCTCCAATCGTTAAAGGTCTGTTTAATCCTAAAATGGCAACTTTAAGGAGCAGCTTCCTTTATGATCCCTGATCACTTCCTCTTTATAACAAGTAGTTTAAATTTTCTTTTTTAAGAGAGTCTCCAGCTCATCTGGACTGCAATACAGTAGCCCCATAGTTCAATGCAACCTCAATCTCCTGGCCTCAAGCGACCCTCCCACCTTGGCCTCCTGGAGTGCTAGGATTGTAGGTGTGAGCCCTTGCCCAGCCTAAATTTTTCATTAAAGTACAAGCCAGATAGGATACGATACTTTTTTTTTTTTTTTTGAGATGGAGTCTCAAGCTGTTGCCCTGGGTAGAGTGTTGAGGCGTCACAGCTCACAGCAACGTCAAACTCTTGGACTCAAGCGATTCTCTTGCCTCAGCCTCCCAAGTAGCTGGGACTACAGGCGCCGGCCACAAAGCCCAGCTGTGTTTTTGTTGCAGTTGTTTTAACTGGCCCAGGCCAGGTTCGAACCTCCAGCCTCAGTGTATGTGGCTGATGCCCTACCCTTTGAGCTACTGGTACTGCCCAATACTTTTTTTTTTTTTTTTGAGACAGAGTTTTACTTTGTTGCCCTCGGTAGAGTGCAATGGCGTCATAGCTCACAGCAACCTCAAACTCTTGGGGTCAAGTGATCCCCTTGCCTCAGCCTTCCAAGTAGCTGGGACTACAGGTGCCTGCCACAACACCCAGTTATTTTTTAGAGATGTGCTCTGGCTCAGGCTGGTCTGGAACTCAGAAGCTCAGTCTATCCACCCACGTTGGCCTCCTGGAGTGCTAGAATTACAAGCATGAACCACCTGGCCTTGCCAGATAAGATACAAATCTTGTGTCTCCCATGGGAGCCTGAGTGCCTGTGGCATCTCCATGGGGGGTATCTTGTTTTTATGTCCAGATCACAGTAGTGTTTAATGATACTTCTCAAGGATCTTTAGTCATTATTGCACTCAGATTAGTACCAGCTGTATCTGAACTACAAATTTCTTTGTAGATCTGACCATCTTGGCACTGGATTGTTACAATTTGTGCTATTTAGGGCTTTGGGCCCAGAGAACTGTCCTGAGAGAGGAGGCAAATACCAAGGTGATATTAGCTGACTCTATTTCACTTAAGGACACTCTTCACCGAGCACCATTTCTAGAAAATCATTGAAATTGAAGATGCAGTGAGAAGTGTTTTGAGATTTTTTTTGATGACTTCTAATTTCTATCACAGCTCCCAGGAAAGCAAGAAATCCATTTTATTATTATTATTATTATTGTTATTATTTTTTTTGAGACAGAGTCTCACTTTATTGCCCTCGGTAGAGTGCTGTGACATCACAGCTCACAGCAACCTCCAACTCCTGGGCTTAGGCGATTCTCTTCTCTCAGCCTCCTGAGTAGCTGGGACTACAGGCGCCCGCCACAACACCCGGCTATTTTTTTGTTGCAGTTTGGCTGGGCCCGTGTTTGAACACCCCACCCTCGGTATATGGGACCCGTGCTCTACTCAGTGAGCCACAGGCACCACCCAAGAAATCCATTTTAACTGTTCTGTTCAGCTAGTCACTGTTACCTTCCCTTCCTAAACTTCAGGAAGCCTTAAGTGCTTTTGCTTTCCCAGGCTGCTCAGTTAATTTTCCAGAAATTTCTCTGAGGAAGGATTCTCCACTAGCCACTAGATGTCACTAAATCTCAGGAAACCACACACTGTTCCCCGTTATCGGTATTTCCTTTCTCTTTGATGGATTTAGAATACTCAGAAGGGCTCTGGGAAGCAAACAACAGAAGCTAGAGGTCAGCGGTCAGCACTAGAGACATGCAGAGGTACAGCAGTACCTGTCAGGGCAGCAGTGCACGCATCCCTTACTAGTGATCTGACACTCTGAAATCTGTCACTGCTACCCAGGAGAGTTTGCTGGAACGTAGAGTGTGCAGCCTACCCACAATCCTAAACCACAGAGTCAGGGGATTCATTTTCAACCATGAGCATGAGCTGCTAGGCAGGATCAGACAGAAAATTTGCAGTCACAATAATCCAGGCCTAAGGGGTTCTCCACTGATGCCTTGTGCCAGTGGTTTTCTGAGTCTGGCTCCTGGACAGGTGGCATCTGCATGATCTGGGACCTTGTTAGAAATGTAAATTCTCAGCACCCCTTACCCTAGACCACCATGGAAAATGCATTGGAAATTCCTTTGCAAATCAAGCTCTTTGTCCATCAGGGAGAATTTCTAGCACTGTCAGTAAAAATGAAGGTTTCTCAGGAGGTGCCTGTGGCTCAAAAAATTAGGGCACGGGCCCCATATACTGGAGGTGGCAGGTTCAAACTCGGCCTCAGCCAAAAACTGCAAAAAAAAAAAAAAAAAAAAAGAAAAGAAAAAAGAGGTTTCTCCAAAATAGGCCTTAAGGGTTATTGCAAAACAGCTGCTTATGGAATGAAATTCCAGGCTGGGAATGTCACAAGGTGCACTTTCACAACATGCTCCTAGGCTGACCGAAATTCTGTCTTGTGAGGACAGAGCAGGTAAGTTCACTAGGTCAGCGGTTAGTGTGGTGCAGGACTCCACTGGAGAGGTGAGGGATTATGTTCTGTCAATGAATACCCCAACTCCTCACGTTCCCAGACAGACAAACAGAACACATCCCTCCAGCCCTCTGGTAGAGAATCTTAGGCTTTGGAAAGAAGAAATGGGTACTGAGAAACAGTACGTAAGAATCACCGTAATTTATTCAGTAATTATTTTCTGAACCATTTACCTATCCTAATGCTCCATCTGAACTGGATAGGACATTTACCGGAACAATGCGAGGACCCTCTTCCAGGATCATTTTTCTACGCCCCTCCATGGCTCTTTTCCTCTCCCTGCTCCCCATCCTTTGCACAAAATATGTTTTTCATATACAAGATGTCATTGTCATTGCCATCCCTACTTTAGAGATGGAGAAACTGAGTCTCCGGGAGGGCAAGAATCAACTGTCTTGGAAAAAGCAGCAGGAAACTCCAGGAGAGGAGGAAATGAGCTCTGGCGAAGGAAAGAGAAGGACGTGATTCTGATCTGCAGGGGATGGTGTAAGGGTAGCTGTGCCCCGGGCCCGGTGAAGTGAGTGGCAGTAACCAGCGCTGGGACCAGCTCCTGCTCCCTGGTTCCCTAGCCCACAAGGTGGCGGGGTGGGGTGGGAAAGGATGAAGAGTGGGGAAGTCCTCGGGAAGGTGGGAAAGAGTTTAGTAAGAATCCAATCCTCCATCTCCCCCTCCAGCTTTCCAGAGACCCTCAAACACACTTCCCTCCGTTTCGCAGCGCATATTTCGCTTCAGGGGAAGGGACCAGGAAGTGGCTGCGGGGAAATGGCAGCCGCGGCCCAGCGGGGGCTGGCCCGGGAGCTGCAGAGAGTGTGCTTAGAATGGCGCGTGGCGGGCGGAAGGTGGCGAGGTTGAGCAAGAGGAGTGGGAGTTCACGGAGCTCAGGAAGGGAACATCATCACTTTGCCATCCGCCGGACATCTGGAAAGGCCTGGGAAGCTCGCCGGCCCGCCCAAGCCCCTCTCTCTCCTTTCCGCCCTCCCGGCGCCCAGTTGGGGGTGGGGACACAGGCAGAACCTAAGTGAAGAAAAGAAATAGCCATGGTTCCTCCCTTATGCTCTGACTGTGGTAGGCGCACCCTTCCATGGGTTGACTCGGGCCGGTGCCCCGGGAGCTCTGCTACTGGCGACCTGTGGTGCCAGGGGCAGCTCCCACCCCAGGGCAGCCCAGAGAGGGGGTGGGAGGGGACACCAAAGTCACCTCGCCCGAGCAGAGAGAGCTGCCTTTTGAGAAGGCACTTTTCCTTACGTTGAGCCCCTTGCTTGGCACACAGTAAGCGCTTAATACATGTTTATTTTCAGTTGAGTGTTGATCCAACTTTTATGGTTTGTGATTAATCCTTATCCTTCTGTTCTAAAAAGTCTCATTACTGACTGGATCAGGAACAGACAGCTCACCAACTGTCACAACACAATATTGGAACTTTAAAAAGTTCTGAAAACATGTTGATTCTTTTGTCTTTTTATTTTGTTTATGTATTTATTTATTTATTTTTTTAGTGGTAAGATAGGACTTTTATTATAAGTTAGAAAGGAATACGGAAGAAGTAAAAGGCACCAGAGCTTCTGGAAGGGGGAAAGAACTGAAGAACTCACTCAGGAGTCTCCCTGTGGGCTCTTTTATCTAGGGGTATTAGGTTTAGACAATTACACGTGGCCAGTATTTATTTATTTTTATTAAGTCATATATACATAGATCATGAATACATTTATGCCTTTGTGGGATTCAATGTGTTGATTATTTGTACAAATTGGAGTGCTTACATCTTACTAATTAACATAGTTTTCACCTCATTTTGTTTGAGTATTTTTCATCTCCTGTTACTTTCCTTTTCCTTTTTTTCTTTGCATTTTTTTCCTCTGTAGCAAAGCCTTAATATTTTGTTTTTCCTTCAAACCTCCTCCCACTCATTAGTTCACACTGATTTGTCTTTTTCAATCTTTCTGAGCAAGCGATCAGAAATGCACAGCTAACACTTGGTGGTTTTCAAGTTATTTCACATGTGGTAGTTTTGATTTTTCCTTGTCTAGTTCAGCTGTACATTTTATCCTTAGGTGAATATGACAGACTTCAAAAATGCCCATGGGGTGGGAACTTCAAGTGACTGCAGATGGTAATGTAGTTATCTGTTAGAGGTAATGAAAATGTCTTTTTCTTTTTTTCCTTTTTTGAGACAGACTCTCACTATGTTGTCCTGGGTAGAGTGCCGTGGTGTCACAGCTCACAGGAACCTCAAACTCCTGGGCTTAAGCAATTCTTCTGCCTCAGCCTCCCAAGCAGCTGGGACCAAAGGTGCCTGCCACAACACCTGGGTATTTTTTGGTTGTAGTTGTCATTGTTGTTCGATAGGCCCCAGGCTGGATTCGAACCTGCTAGCTCCCGTGTATGTGGCTGGCGCCCTAGCTGCTTAGCTACAGGCGCCGAGCTGTAATGAAAATAACTTAGACTGTGGTGATGGTTTGTACAACTCTATAAATTTACTAAAAACTATTAAATTTACACTTAAAATGGGAGAACTTTATGAATTGTAAATTATAACACAAAGAGGCTCTTAAAAATGCCTGTGGAGTAATAAGCAAAGACTAGTGGGGATATGATATCTTTTGTGGGGAAACTAGCAAGAAAAGTAAAACATTTTGATAAACATATACCTGCCTGCAGAAGTGACAAAGACTCTGACCAAACTTTAAATAGGCCTCTTTTCTTCTTCTTCTTTTTTTTTTTTTTTAGACAGAATCTCAGTATGCTGCCCTGGGTAGAGTGCCATGGTGTCACAGCTCACAGTAACCTTAAACTCTTGGGCTTAACCTATCCTCTTGCCTCAGCATCCCAAGTTGGGACTCCTAGCTGGGACTAGAGGCATCCACCACAACGCCCGGCTATGTTTTTGTTGCAGTTGTTGTTGTTTTAGCTGGCCTTGATGTATGTGGCTGGTGCCCTACCCACTGAGCTAGGGGTACTGCCCCAGGACCTCTTTTCAACTAGGCCTTGTTTTGGTCCTGTCCTTGGCTTTCTAGCCCAGATTTAGCAAGAATCAGCTAAGTAATCTCCTTCCACCCTTGATACCTGGTCACCTTTGCCTGCCTTTAGTAAGAATCCTAGTTAGTTATTTTAGCAAGAATCTCCCTACCCTTGATGTTTCCTCTTAGTAATTTTCTATTCACTGACACCCCAACTCTGCTCCTTGACTGTCAATCCACACTTGTCCTTGTTGTATTTGGAGTTAAGCTCAGTTTTTTTTTAAATTTATTGTTGGGGATTCATTGAGGGTACAAGGAACCAGGTTACACTGATTGCATTTGTTATATAAAGTCTCTTACAATCGTGTCTTGCCCCCCCAAAGTGTGGCACACTCCAAGACTCCACTATCCTCCCTCCCTCCTTCCCTCTCTCTGCTCTTCCTTTCCCCATTCCTCCCTCCTTCTTTCTCCCTCTGCTCTCCCCTTCCCCCACCCCCACCATGTCATTAATTGTCATTAATTATCCTCATATCAAAATTGAGTACATAGGATTCATGCTTCTTCATTCTTGTGATGCTTTACTAAGAATAATGTCTTCCACTTCCATCCAGGTTAATACAAAGGCTGTAAAGTCTCCATTTTTTTAATGGCTGAATAGTATTCCACGGTGTCCATATACCACAGCTTGTTAATCCACTCCTGGGTTGGTGGGAATTTAGGCTGTTTCCACATTTTGGCGATTGTAAATTGAGCTGCAATAAACAGTCTAGTGCAAGTGTCCTTATGATAAAAGGATTTTTTTTTTCGTTCTGGGTAGATGCCCAGTAATGGGATTGCAGGATCAAATGGGAGGTCTAGCTTGAGTTCTTTGAGGGTTCTCCATACTTCTTTTCAAAAAGGTTGTATTACTTTGCAGTCTCGCCAGCAGTGTAAAAGTGTTCCCTTCTCTCCATATCCACGCCAGCATCTGCAGTTTTGAGATTTTGTGATGTGGGCCATTCTTGCTGGGGTTAGATGGTAGCTCAGGGTGACAGTTTTCTTTTTTCTTTTTTTTTTTTTTAAGACAGAGTCTCACTGTCACCCTGAGTAAAGTGCTGTGGCATCATCCTAGCTCACAGCAACCTCAAGCTCTTGGGCTTGAGCAATCCTCTTGCCTCAGTCTCCTGAGTAGCTGGGACTAAAGGTGCCCACTGCCACGCCTGGCTAGTTTTTCTATTTTTAGTAGGTGGGGTCTCACTCTTGCTCAGGCTGGTCTCGAACTCCTGAGCTCAAGCAATCCACCCTCCTTGGCCTCCCCACAGAGTGCTAGGATTATAGGCGTGTGCCACCACGCCCAGCCTTGAGCTCAGTTCTATACTAGAGTCTCTTTTCCCATATTACAATAGTGTTCAATAAAACCTGTCTTTGCTGCTTTTGACTAGTGTCTAGCTCTGTTTCTCTTTGGCAGAAGGCACTCTTAGTCACAGTGCCTTCTGGTAGTATATATTAGTCTGGGGAACAATTCAGGTACTGTGCTGGGTGCTGAGAAAATAAGTGCAAAAACATCTATAAAGTCCCTGCCCTTAAAGAGCTCATAGTCTAGTGGGGAGCCAAATAGCAAGTCAATACCCATGTGAATGTGTAAGTGCAGTAAGAACAATTCCTAGGGAGAAGAAAGTACACACTCCTATAAGCACCTTTAATATAGAAGGATTTGACTAGTCAAGATGGTCAGAAATAATGCCTTAAAGAAGTGATTATTGAGCTGAGAACTAAAGAAGGAGTAGAAGTTAATTATGTTGTAGGTGGGGGTTGAAGGAAAAGTTTAAGACAACATGTTCATTTTGTTGTTGTTTGAGACAGAGTCTCATTCTGTTGGCCTCGGTAGAGTGCTGTGGCATCACAGCTTATAGCAACCTTCAGCTCTTGGGCTTAGGTGATTCTCTTGCCTCAGCCTCCCAAGTAGCTGGGACTACAGGCGCCTGCCACATGCTCAGCTATTTTTTGTTACAGTTTGGCTGGGGCTGGGCTCGAACCCGCCATCCTCAGTATATGGGGCTGGCGCCCTACTCACTGAGCCACAGGCACTGCCCATGACAACATGTTCAAAATTCACAATTGCAAAGATGTGGAAACAACCCAAGTGCCTATCAGTCCATTAATGGATTTATAAACTGTGAGATATATATGCCATGGAATACTATTTAGCCATAAAAAGATGGAGATAGCTCACGCCTATAATCCCAGCACTCTGGGAGGCTGAGGCAGAAGGATCTGAGCTCAGGAGTTTTTTTTTTTTTTTTTGTAGAGACAGAGTCTCACTTTATGGCCTTAGGTAGAGTGCCGTGGCGTCACACAGCTCACAGCAACCTCCAACTCCTGGGCTTAAGCGATTCTCTTGCCTCAGCCTCCCGAGTAGCTGGGACTACAGGCGCCCGCCACAACGCCCGGCTATTTTTTTGTTGCAGTTTGGCCGGGGCTGGATTTGAACCCGCCACCCTCAGCATATGGGGCCGGCGCCCTACCGACTGAGCCACAGGCGCTGCCCAGGAGTTTTTTTTTTTTTTTTTTGAGACAGAACCTCAAGCTGTGGCCCTGGGTAGAGTGCCGTGGCATCACTGCTCACAGCAACCTCCAACTCCTGGGCTTAAACGATTCTCTTGCCTCAGCCTCCCAAGTAGCTGGGACCACAGGCACCCACCACAACACCCGGCTATTTTTTGGTTGTAGTTGTCATTGTTTGGCAGGCCCGATTGGATTTGCTTTTTTTTTTTTTTTTGCAGTTTTTGGCCAGGGCTGGGTTTGAACCCGCCACCTCCGGCATATGGGGCCTGGGCCCTACTCCTTTGAGCCACAGGCACCGCCCCTCCCCCGGGCTGGATTTGAACTCACCAACTCTGGTGTATGTGGCTAGCGCCTTAGCCGCTTGAGCTACAGGTGCTGAGCCGAGCTCAGGAGTTTTTACATGGATGGATTTGGAGAACATTTTCCTTAGTAAAGTATCTCAAGAATGGAAAATTAAGTATCCCATGTACTCAATACTAATTTGAAATTATTAGATAAATAACTACAGGCTCACACAAAACAAAAACAGAATTAAATTCAAGAAGTGGGGAGGGTATTCGGTAACGCTCCCATCTAGTAAGTACAATGTAGAGGTATATGGCACACGTCCTGGGTGAAGGACTCAACTATGCCTTGGACTTTACCTAACAAACACTAACAGTGTAACCTATTTGTATGTACCCTTATATTAATCAAAAAAAATTTTTTTTAAAAGACATGTTCAGAGATGGCATGGTGAGTGAAAGGGACTGAAAGAACACCAGTGTGGCTGTAGTTCAAGAGGCAGTTGGGAGAGCAACGTGGTGGTTCAGGGCCTGGGGAGCCTTAGACAGCAGGGTTTTTTTGTTGTTTGTTTGTTTTTGAGACAGAGTCTCACTATGTCGCCCTCCGTGGAGTGCTGTGGTGCCACAGCTCACAGCAACCTCAAACTCCTGGGCTTAAGTGATTTTCTTGTCTCAGCCTCCCTAGTAGCTGGGACTACAGGTGCCTGCCACAGTGCCCAGCTATTTTTTGTTGCAGTTGTCATTGTTGTTAAGCTGGCCCAGGCTGGGTTCAACCCCTCCAGCTTCTGTGTATGTGGCTGGCACTGTAACCACTGTACTACTGGTGCCGAGACTTTTTTTTTTTTTAAGTAAATTTATTTCAGGTTAACAAACGGATCAAAATATTTGGATTTTGAGCTGAGAACAAGTGTTCCTCTCGTGGTTATGTCCCATATACAAAAGGTGTGCCAAACAACTCCACCCCATGCCCGTTCAGTGAGAGCAACCTACCCTCATTCTCCTCTCTCATTACCCTTCCCCCCAACTTGAATTGAAATGAGGTTTTTTTTTTTTGAGACGGAGTCTCACTTTGTCACCCTAGGTGGAGTACTGTGGCAGGCACCAGCTCGCAGCAACCTCAAACTTTTGGGCTTAAGCCCTCCACAGTGCCCGGCTATTTTTAGAGACGGGTTCTTGCTCTTGCTCAGGCTTGTCTAGAACCCGTGAGCTCAGGCAATCCACCCGCCTTGGCCTCACAAGTGCTGGGATTATAGTTGTGAGCCCATGAGTTTTTCTCCTATGTGGGCATGTATTAGGTGATCTACTGGTTTCATATTAATATCGAATACCTTGGATAATTGCTTTTCCATTCTTGTGAACTTTACTAAGAAGAATGTATTTCAACTCCATCCAGGACATTACAGAAGATGCAAAGTAAACCATCTTTTTAATATTTTTTTTGCAGTTTTTGGCCGGGGCTGGGTTTGAACTGGCCAACTCCCGTATATGGGGCCAGCGCCCTACTCACTGAGCCATAGGCACCACTCAGTAAACCATCTTTCTGTGGCTGAATAGTATTCCATGGTGTGCATGTATTACAATTTGTTAATCCATTCCTGAGTTGATGGGCATTTAGGTTGTTTCCACGTCTTAGCAATTGTAAATTGAGCTGCGATAAACAGTCTCGTGCAAATGTTTTTTATGATAAAATGATTTTTTTTGGGGGGGGGGCCGGGCATGGTGGCTCACACCTGTAATTCCTCAAGAGTTTGAGGTTGCTGTGAGCTATGACACCATGGCGCTCTACCAAGGGTGACAAAGTGAGACTCTGTCTCAACAAACAAAACAAAACAAAAGGAATGACTTATCAGTTTCTGGCTTGTACAGCTGGATTTTTGGGATACTGCTTAGAGACACTAAATACCAAGTTCAGGGATGAAGAACGTGAGTTTGGTCTTAGATATGGTATGTTTGAGGTACCTTTGAGAACTCCCAAGAGAAGTTGGATGGATGGACCTAGAGCTCAGAAGGTACCTCTAGACTGGAGATGGAAATTGTGAGCTATATGCAAATAGGTGGTAATTGAAGACATGTGTGGGTGGGGATAAGGTTGCCTATGTCAGAGAAACTTGAGAAACTATAGTAGTTTAAGCAGAGTATAGGAGGATCAGCCTGCAAAGATCAGGCAAGACCAGCCAGGGAGAGTCAAAAGAAAATTAGGAGGGACTTGTGTTATTGAAACCAAAGGAAGAGACGGTTTCAAGAAGTGGGAAGTGGTTTGTTAACCGTGTCTGTTGGTGGCTTGGCGCCTGTAGCTCAAGCAGCTAAAATGTCAGCCACATACTCCAGAGCTGGTGGGTTCGAATCCAGCCTGGGCCTGCCAATAAATAATGACAAGTACAATCAAAAAATACCCAGGCGTTGTGGCAGGCACCTGTGGTCCCAGCTACTTGGGAGGCTGAGGCAAGAGCATCGCTTGAGCCTGGGAGTTGGAGGTTGCTGTGAGCTGTGATGCCACGGCACTCTACCCAGGGTGACAGCTTGAGGCTCTGTCTCGAAAACAAAAACAAAAACAAAAAACAGTGTCTGCTGATGCCGAGAGGTCAACTAAGATGTGGAGTAGTAAACGTGTTACATTTAGGAATATGAAGGTCATTGGCAACTTTAGCCAGATCTATTTTCATAGAGTAACAGAAGAGCAATCTGGATTGGAATAGAATGCAGTTAGCAAAGAGGGGAAGACAAAGAAATGGAAAAAAAGCGTACAGGCAGCTATTGAAGCAGTTTAGCTGCAACGGACATGGAAATGTCAAGGTAGTAGCAGGAGTGAGATTAGAGTCAAGACAGGCCTCTTTTTTAATAGGGAAAAGTTTTGTAGATGGTAAAGTTTATATTTAAGGGTCTGTAGAGAGGTTAAAATACAGCAGAGAGAGGTGATAAATTATAGTGTATGTTTGCTGAGAAAGAAAAGGGGATGGGACCCAGAGCATATAGGTGGAGGAATTAGTGTTCAGTGTGTCAACCTAAAATAATCAATTTTAGTGACCTACTTTATTTAATTTTATTTTATTTTTTGAGGCAGAGTCTCACATTGTTATCCTTAGTAGAGTCCTGTGGTGGCATAGCTCACAGCAACCTCAAACTCCTGGGCTCAGGCGATCCTCTTGCCTCAGCCTCCCAAGTAGCTGGGACTACAGGTGCCCATTACAATGCCCAGCTATTTTTTAGAGATGGGGTCTTGCTCTTGATCAGGCTGGTCTTGAACACCTGAGCTCAAGCAATCTGCCCACCTCGGCCTCCCAAGTGCAAGGATTACAGGCATGAGCCACTAGACCTGGCAAATAATCTAATTTAAAGAGAGTTTATTTGAGTGCAAAATTTGAGGATGAGCCACTTGGAAACACTGACTCCAAAGGAATGAAGTCAGTATTATGAAGTAGAGAAGTTAAAGTTTCATTTATATAGGCAGAGACAGCAGAGTTTTTAGCAGTATTATGACGTTTTTCATACAAAGTTGGTACATAGTTACAGAAATTTGATTGGTTATAAGCAGTGTTTCTTTTGGGGGAGGGTATGTTTAACATTTTTTACAGAGGTATAAAATAGTCATTTCATGAGTTCTCTGTTATCCTGTCTAAGCAAAGCAAGACAATAAAAGGAAAGTTATCTTGAACGAGGATCATTGATTAAAAAGGCAGAACGTTTTTGTCCCTGCCATCATCATTTAATTCTCTCTAGTCACTGCACAGAACAAGAAAAATAAGAAAGTAGGGTGGTGCCTGTGGCTCAGTGAGTAGGGCACCGGCCCCATATACTGAGGGTGGCAGGTTCAAACCCAGTCCCTGCTGAACTGCGTCAAAAAAATAGCTGGGCGTTGTGGTGGGCGCCTGTAGTCCCAGCTACTTGGGAGGCTGAGGCAAGAGAATTGCCTAAGCCCAGGAACTGGAGGTTGCTGTGAGCTGTGTGATGCCACGGCACTCTACCGAAGGCCACAAAGTGAGACTCTGTCTCTATAAAAAAAAAAAAAAAGAAAGAAAGAAAGAAAAATAAGAAAGTAAATTAATCTATAATCTGAGAAAAAATAAAAGGGCGGTGCTTATAGCTCAGTAGCTAGGGCACCAGCCACATACACTGGAGTTGGCAGGTTCGAACCCAGCCCAGGCCTGCCAAACAACGACAACTACAACCAAAAAATAGCCAGATGTTGTGGTGGGCACCTGTAGTCTCAGGTACTTGGGAGGCTTGGGCCCAAGAGTTGGAGGTTGCTGTGAGCTGTGACACCACAGCACTCTACTGAGGGTGACATAGTGAGACTCTGTCTCAAAATAAAAATAAAAATAAAGGGCCACAAGGTGGAACTATGGTAGGGGAAATCTATATATAAGTAGCCATTATTTCCTCCCTTCCTTTCCTATAATTGCTTACTACTCAGGAGCCATATAGCTGATGGTCCTAAAGATTCTTAACTTTCTTTTTCTTTTCTTACTGAGACAGAGTGTCACTATGTGGCCCTCAGTAGAGTGCTGTGGCATCACAGCTCACAGCAACCTCCAACTCTTGGGCTTAAGTGATTCTCTTGCCTCAGCCTCCCAAGTAACTGGGACTAAAGGTGCCTGACACGATACCTGGCTATTTTTTTGTTGCAGTTGTCATTGTTGTTTAGCAGGCCCGGGCTGGGTTTGAACACACCAGACTTGGTGTATGTGGCCGGCGCCCTACCCACTGACCTATGGGGGCTGAGCCTTCTTAGCTTTCTTCATTGCTGCCACAGATAACAACTTTGTGAAACCTGAGGCTGATTTTTTTTTTTTTTTTGAGACAGAGTCTCACTTTATGGCCCTCGGTAGAGTGCCACGGCATCACAGCTCACAGCAATCTCCAACTCATAGGCTTAGGCGATTCTCTTGCCTCAGCCTCCTGAGTAGCTGGGACTACAGGCGCCTGCCACAGTGCCCGGCTATTTTTTTTGTTGCAGTTTGGCTGGGGCTGGGTTTGAACCTGCCACCTTGGTATATGGGGCTGGCACCCTACCCACTGAGCCACAGGTGCTGCCCAATTTTTTTTTTTTTCGAGACAGAGCCTCAAGCTGTGGCCCTGAGTAGAGTACTATGGCATCACAGCTCACAGCAATCTCCAACTCCTGGGCTCAAGTGATTCTCTTGCCTCAGTCTCCCAAGTATGTGGGACTACAGGTGCTTGCCACAAGAACTGTCTATTTTTTGGTTGCAGTATTTTGTGTATTTTTTGGGAGGCCTGAGCTGGATTGGAACCCATCATCTCTGGGGTATGTGGCTGGAGCCTTAGCTGCTTGAGCTACAGGCAGCAAGTAATTTTTTTTTTTTCCTGAGACATAGTCTTACTTTGTCACCCTTGGTAGAGTGCTATGGTATCACAGCTCACAGAGACTTCAAACTCTTGGGCTTAAGCAATTCTCTTGCCTCAGCCTCCCAAGTAGCTGGGACTACAGGCACTGCCCCAATGCCCTGCTATTTTTAGAGACGGGGTCTCACTCATGCTCTAGCCGGTTTAGAACCATGAGCTCAGGTCATCCACCCACCTTGGCCTCCCTAAGGCTAATTTTTGAGATACTTTCTAGGCCCTGCATTCCAGTGGAATGGCTGACTCACCCAGACCAGTGGCCCATACTAAGAAACTGACTCAACTGGTCTTGTGACACCCCACCCAAGAACCAACTCAGCGAAGAAGGTAATTTCTTTACCCCTATGGTTCTGACCTGAAGCCAGCCAATTAGCAGACCAAAGCATACCAAATCCAATTGCCTAGCCCTTTACCTGATAAACTATCTTTAAAACCCCTTTCTCCCAGGTGGTGCCTGTGGCTCAGTGAGCAGGGCGCCGGCCCCATATACTGAGGGTGGCGGGTTCAAAACTGCAACAAAAACAAACAAAAAAAACCCAAAACAAAACCCTTTCTCCCAAATTCTTAGGGAGATGAATCTGAGAACTTCCTTCTATTTTCTCCCATGGCACCTGTAATATGCTGTCTCAGTGTATTGGCTTTGTCTTGTTCAGTGGGCAATAAACCTTGTAGGGCTCTAACAACATTGGCAGCCCATTTGTACAAGCCCGTTTCAGGGTTTTTTCTTTTTTTTTTGAATCAGAGTCTCACTTTGTCGACCTAGGTAGAGTGCTGTGACATCACAGCTCATAGCAACCTCAAATTCTTGGGCTCAAGCGACTCTCTTGCCTCAGCCTCCCTAGTAGCTGGGGCTACAGGCACCCGCAACAATGCCTGGCTATTTTTTGTTGTTGTTGTTGCAGTTGTAATTGTTGTTTTAGCTGGTCCAGGCCAGGTTCGAACCTACTAGCCTTGGTGTATGTGGCCGGTGCCCTACCCACTGAACTATGGGCACCACCCCCCTTTATTATTATTTTTTTATTTTTTATTTTTATTTTTTGCAGTTTTTGACCGGGGCTGGGTTTGAACCTGCCACCTCTGGCATATGGGGCCAGCGCCCTACTCCTTGAGCCACAGGCGCCATCCTATTTTTTTTTTTTTTTTTTTTAGAGATAGAGTCTCACTTTGTCGCCCTTGGTAGAGTTCTGTGGCATCACAGCTCACAGCACACACCCCCATTTTTTAAACAGAGTCTCACTCCATTGCCCAGAGTGCCATGGCATCAGCTTAGCTCACAGCAACTTCAAACTCCTGGGTTCAACCCATCGTCCTGCCTCAGCCTCCTTAGTAGCTCAGACTACAGGTGCCCACCACCATGCCTGGCTAATTTTTGTATTTTTAGTAGAAATGGGGTCCCTCTCTTGCTCAGACTGGTCTTAAACTCTTGAGCTCAAGTGATCCACCCACCTTGGCCTCCTAGAGTGTTAGGATTACAGGTGTGAGCCACTGCGCCCAGCCCCATTCCAGGTTGTTAATGTTAAATTTACCATGAGCCAAACTTTGTTTTCTAAATGCCTTTCGAAGTATTCTAATGTTTTATTTAGTCCTCAAAGCAGCCGCATGAGATATTATTATTATTGCCTCCTTTTCATAGAGGATGAAATGGAGATACAGCTAAGTTATGTCATTTGTTCAAAGTCAAAAGAGCTATGTTTGGAAACAGGCATCAAATCCAGATAGTCTGGTTCTAAAGCCTATGATCTTTTTAAAAAAAAATTCAGATTAGGGGGCGGCACCTGTGGCTCAGCGGAGTAAGGCGCCAGCCCCACATGCTGGAGGTGGTGGGTTCAAACCCAGCCCCGGCCAAAAACTGCAAAAAAAAAAAAAAAATTCAGATTAATTCGAGGTATAAACAATTAGGTTACAATGTTTGCATTTGTTAAGTAAAGTCCCTGTTGTAGTTGTGTCCTGTACTCAGGAGGTGTGCCTTTCCCCCTACATTCTGCCCATTAGGTGGGAGCACACCAATCCCTCTCCATCTTCCCCACTCCCCATTCCCTCCTCCTTGAATTGAATTGAGTTTTTCTCCTGTGTGGGCGTGTATTAGTTTGTCTATTGGTTTCATATTAGTGCTGAGTACATTGGGTACTTGCTTTTCCATTCTTTTGATACTTTACTAAGAAGAATGTGTTTCAACTCCCTCCAGGTTAATAAAGAGATGTAAAGTCTCCATTTTTTATGGCTGAATAGTATTCCATGGTATACATATACCATAGTTTATTAATCCATTCCTGGGTTTATGGGTACTTAAGTTGTTTCCACATCTTGGCGATTGTAAATTGAGCTGCGATAGACAGTCTAGTGCAAATGTCCTCATGATAAAATGATTTTTTTTCCTTCTGGGTAGATGCCTTGTGATGGGATTGTAGGATCAAATAGAAGGTCTATTTTGAGTTCTTTGAGGATTCTCCATACTTCTTTCCAAAGAGGCTGTATTAGTTTGCAGTCCCACCAACGTGTAAAAGTGTTCCCTTCTCAGGGCCGGGCGCGGTGGCTTACACATCCTAGCACTCTGGGAGGCTAAGGCAGGTGGATTGCCTGAGCTCACAGGTGCGAGACCAGCCTAAGTAAATACAAGACTCTATCTCTAAAAGAAAATAGCCAGCCATTGTGGCAGGTGCCTGTAGTCCGAGCTACTCGGGAGGCTGAGACAAGAGAATTGATTGAGCCCAATAGTTGGAGGTTGCTGCAAGCTATGAGGCCATGGCAGTCTACCAAAGACAGTCTACCAAGGTTGCTGCAAGCTATGAGGCCATGGCAATCTACCAAGGGCAGTCTATTCTGTCTCAAAATAAAAAAAAAGTGTTCCCTTCTCTCCACATCCCCTCCAGCATCTGTAGCTTTGGGACTTTGTGATGTGGGTCATTCTCACTTGGATTAGGTGATATCTCAGGGTGGTTTTGATTTGCATTTCTTTGATGATTAAGGATGATGACTATTTTTTTATGCGTTTTTTGGCCATTTATCTGTCTTCTTCAGAAAAGGTTCTGTTCACAAGGTTCTTGCCCAGTGATAGATGGAATTGTTTGCTCTTTTTGTTGATTAACTTACAAAGCCTGTGATATTAACTATTAGACTAAAATATGTCCTAAAAATTGGTCCTGGCTTGGCGCCCGTAGCACAGTGGTTATGGTGCCAGCCACATACACCGAGGCTGGAGGGTTTGAAACTGGCCAGAGCCAATTGCAACAAAAAAATAGCCGGGCACTGTGGCGGGCGCCTGTAGTCTCAGCTACCGGGAGGCTGAGGCAAGAGAATTGCTTAAGCCCAGGAGTTTGAGGTTGCTGTGAGCTATGATGTCATGGCACTCTACCAAGGGAACATAGTGAAACTCTGTCTCAAAAAAAAAAAAATAGGTCCTGATCATATTTTACCTTTGATAAATATAAATCTACATAATCACATTTAATGACTGCACTATAGTCCATTGTATGGGTGTAGCTCATGTTAGGATGTGGTCAAAGTATTTTCTTTCAAAGTGGTTTTCTTGTTAACAGGCACAAACTCAGTTGCTAGAACAGAAACTGTGTTCTATGTTCTTTCTTTCTTTTTTTTTTTTTACTGCCCTCTGTAGAGTGCTGTGATGTCACACGGCTCACAGCAACCTCCAGCTCCTGGGCCTAGGTGATTCTCCCGCCCCAGCCTCCTGAGCAGATGGGACAACAGGCACCCGCCATGACGCCCGGCCATTTTTTTGTTGCAGTTTGGCCGGGGCCGGGTTCGAACCCGCCACCCTCGGTATATGGGGCCGGTGCCCTACTCCCTGAGCCACTGGCACCGCCCCAGTGTGTTCTTTTGCCCTGTGTGCTTATAGGAAGAAAGCTTAGGAAGGCTGTCAGTGAACATGGAGTTGTTTGCACTTCTGGCCTGACTAGTGACTCTGTCCAAACTGAGCCTTGTAGTATACTGGGCTCTGACTCTTTCATAGAGAGCATCTCCATAGATTTGTAAATTGGTTTTATGCTTGGCAGTCTGTTCAGTTAATTTTCCAGAAACTCTATAGTTACGATTCTGTGTTCTCAAGTTAGTCAATAATGAATGCCAAATCCTAGAAAAGAGAGAGCTTATTTGAACACTAGGTTACAGGATGTTTTTTTTTTGGCCGGGGCTGGGTTTGAACCCTCCACCTCTGGCATATGGGACCGGCACCCTACTCCTTGAGCCACAGGCGCCGCCCAGGTTACAGGATTTTTAATTTCCCCTCTTTCTTTTCTTTCCTTTCTTTCTTTCTTTCTTTTTTTTTTTTTTTGAGAGACAGAGCCTCAAGCTGTCCCCCTGGGTAGAGTGCCATGGCATCACCACTCAAAGCAACCTCCAACTCCTGGGCTTAAGCGATTATCTTGCCTCAGCCTCCCAAGTAGCTGGGACTAAAGGCACCCGCCACAATGCTTGGCTATTTTTGGTTGTAGTTGTCATTGTTGTTTGGCAGGTCTGGGCTGGATTTGAATCCGCCAGCTCTGGTGTATGTGGCTGGCACCTTAGCTGCTTGAGCTATAGGCACTGAGCCGTTTCCTTCTTTCTTGTTTTTTTTTTTTTTTGGTAGAGACAGAGTCTTACTTTATTACCCTTGGTAGAGTGCGGGTGTCACACAGCTCACAGCAACCTCCAACTCCTGGGCTTAGGAGATTCTCTTGCCTCAGCCTCCCGAGGCCCCCACCACAATGCCTGGCTATTTTGTTTTCTTTGAGACAGGGCCTCAAGCTGTTGTCCTGGGTACAGTGCCGTTGCATCCAGCTCACAGCAACCTCCAACTCCTGGGCTCAAGCGATTCTCCTGCCTCACCCTCCCAAGTAGCTGGGACTACAGGCATCCGCCACAATGCCTGGCTATTTTTTGGTTGCAGCCGTCATTGTTGTTTGGTGGGCCCCAGGCTGGATTTGAACCCGCCAGCTCAGATGTATGTGGCTGGTGCCTTAGCCACTTGAGCCACAGGGGCCGAGCCCCGGCTGTTTTTTTGTTGCAGTTTGGCCAGGGCCAGGTTTGAACCTGCCACCCTCGGGTATATGGGGCCAATCGCCCAACCCACTGAGCCACAGGCGCCACTCCCTTCTTTCTTATTTGTTATATTTTTCAGTTTTCTATAGAGAGTATATGTAACTTTCATTTATGTCTTAGTAAAGCATCATAAGAATGGAGACGTAAGAATCCAATGTACTCAATTCTGATATGAGGACAATTGATGCTGGGACATGGTGGGGGGAAGGGGAAATGGGGGAGGGCAGAGAGAGGGAAGGAGGGAGGAGGAGGGAAGAGTGTGTGGGGCTATGGTGTGTGACACACCTCTTGGGGGTGGGACACTAATTTTTTTTTGAGACAGAGTCTTACTATGTCACCCTCAGCAGAGTGCTGTAGCATCACAGCTCACAGCAACCTCAAACTCTTGGGCTTAAGCAGTTCTCTTACCTCAGTCCCCAGGTAGCTGGGACTACAGGCGCCCGCCATAATGCCCGGCTATGGGGTGGGGGTGGGACACTATTAATAGAGGGACTTCACCCAGCAAACACAAGCCATATAACTTGGCTCATTGTACTCTCAACGATTCCCCAATGATAAAAAAAAAGAAAAGAAAAAAAAAATTTCATTTTGTGGTGGAAAATAAAATTAACTTCTATAAAATGAAAAATCCAGGCCAGGCAGGCAACAGGTCTAAGACTCAGTCCTTTTTTGTTTTAAGCCACTCTCTTGCCTCAGCCTCCCGAGTAGCTGGGACTACAGGCACCCGCCACAATGCCCGGCTATTTTTTTTGGTTGCCGTTGTCATAGTTGTTTAGCAGACCCGGGTTGGACTCGAACCCACCAGCCTTGGTGTATGTGGCCGACACCCTACTCACTGAACTGTGGGTGCCAAGCCAAGACTCAGTGCTTTTTTTTTTTTTTTTTTGTAGAGACAGAGTCTCACTGTACTGCCCTCGGGTAGAGTGCCGTGGCGTCACACGGCTCACAGCAACCTCTAACTCTTGGGCTTACGCGATTCTCTTGCCTCAGCCTCCCGAGCAGCTGGGACTACAGGCGCCCGCCACAACGCCCGGCTATTTTTTGGTTGCAGTTTGGCCGGGGCTGGGTTTGAACCCACCACCCTCGGCATATGGGGCCGGTGCCTTACTCACTGAGCCACAGGCGCCGCCCAAGACTCAGTGCTTTTAAATCTACAATAGCTAAACATATGTTTGCTCTGTGTCTTAGTTTATTTTGTGTTGCTAAATCAGAATTACCCAAGACAGGCAGCACCCGTGGATCAAAGGAGTAGGGCGCTGGCCCCATATGCCGGAGGTGATGGGTTCAAGTCTAGCCCTGGCCAAAAACCACAAAACAAAAACAAAAAAAAAATTTGACTAATTTTAGGGCAGTGCCTGTGGCTCAAAGGGCGCCAGCCCCATACGCCGGAGGTGGCAGGTTCAAACCCAGCCCCAGCCAAAAACTGCAAAAAAAAAAAAAGAAGCAGAATTACCCAAGACTAGGTAATTTATAATGAAAAGAGGTTTATTTGTCTCACAATTCTGCAGGTTTGGAAGTTCCAAAGCATGAGCTTGACTTGTGGCAAGGGCTTTCCTGTTGTGTCATAACATAGTTCAGAATGTCAAAGAGGAAGTGGATTCATGTAAAGAAGCAAACCTCAGGGGCATCCTGGCTTTATAACAACCCACTCTCATATGGGGGAAATGGCAACTGATCCATTTCCAAGGAAACTAATTCATTGTCCAAACAGGGAGAACTTTTCACTACTATAAGAAAGGCACCAAGCCCTAGATGCCTCCCATTAGGTCCCACCACCCAACACTGCCACATTGAGGATAAAATTGCAACATGTTTTGGTGGGGACAAACCACATGCAAACTATGATCCAAAAGTTCCATCCCTAGGTATGCACCCAAGAGAAATAAAACCTAATGTGTATGTAAAGACTTGTATACAAATATTCTTAGCAACTCTATTCATAATTGCCCCAAACTGGAAATAACCAAAATGCACATAAACAAGTGAGTAGATAAACTGTGGTACATCATACAATGAAATACTACTTATCAATAAAAAGAAATAAATTCTTTTTTTTTTGAGACAGAGTCTCACTATGTCACCCTTGGTAGAGTGCCATGGCATCACAGCTCACAGCAATCTCAAACTCTTGGGCTTAAGCGATTCTTGTGCCTCAGCTTCCCAAGTAGCTGGGACTACAGGCACCCGCCACAACACCTGGCTATTTTTTGTTGTTGCAGTTATCGTTGTTTAGCTATCCTGGGCTGGGTACGAACCCGCCAGCCTTGGTGTATGCAGCTGGCACCCTATCCACTGAGCTACAGGCGCCGTTCCGGAATAAATTCTTGATATATGCACCAACACAGACAAATCTCAAAATAATAATGCTGGGTGAAAGAAGTCAGATTTAAGAAAAGTACATGCTGTATTATTCCATTTATATACCCTGTTTTCCCCCAAATAAGACATCCTCCGAAAATAAGACCTACTTACAGGAAAGATAAGACGTCCCCTGAAAATAAGACCTAGCGCATCTTTGGGAGTACACCTCTTTCTTATTTTCTGGGAAACGGTAATATTCTAGGAAAAACCAATTAATGTATATTTACAGTAATCAGATCAGTGGTTACTTCTTGGGGAGAGGATTAATAGGGAAGTGGCATGAGGGAAACTTGTAAGGTGATGGAAATGTTCTTGATCTGTTTACAGTGGTATATATATATCAATTTCGTTGAGCTGTACATTTAATATTTGTTCATGCTATTATTCGAATATCATAACTCTTAAACCTGTACTTGGGCTCACATAATTTTTTATTTTTATTTTTTTTACCAAATAAGAATGAGAAGGCTTTTTCACTGGCTTCCACAACATTCTGTAGTGGTTGGTTTGAGACAGCTAGCTGTTGCTATGCTGTTAGAGAAGTGAAGACAGGAGAAGCATCTTGACTTCTTCAAGATCTTGTATCTTGTACAGTGATAGGTCTGGCACTGACAAAGTGTTCTGTATCTTGCCTCGTGTATGCATAATAAGACATTGCAGACACCTAAGTAAATAAAAATGAGATTATAATTTTTCTTTCTGTTCCAGATTCTACCAGATGACTCATTCCTATCACATAGAAATGACAGTAAAGTCAACCATAATACAAATGCCTATTTATTTCTCTATTTGCTGATCCATTTTTGAGAGATTTTATGCTAGCTGTGCTATTTATTTATTTATTTATTTATTTTGAGACAGATTCTCAAGCTTTCACCCTGGATAGAGTGCTGTGGTGTCACAGCTCACAGCAACCTCCAACTCTTGGGCTTAAGCGATTTCTCTTGCCTCAGCCTCCCAAGTAGCTGGGACTATCACTTATCACAATGCCCAGCTATTTTTTTTTGTTGCAGTTGTCATTGTTTCTTAGCTGGCCCGGGCTGAGTTCGAACCTGCCAGCTTCAGTGTATGTGGTGGTGCTGTAACCACTGTGCTACGGGTGCCGAGCCTATTTATTTATTTTTGAGACAAAGTCTCACTTTGTCACCCTCGGTAGAGTGCTGTGGCGTCACAGCTCACAGCAACCTCAAACTCTTGGGCTTAAGTGATTCTCTTGCCTCAGCCTCCCGAGTAGCTGGGACTACGGGTGCCCACCACAATGCCTGGCTATTTCTAGAGACGAGGTTTCCCTCTGGCTCAGTCTTCTCTGGCTCAGGCTTGTCTTGAATTATTAAGCTTAGGCAATCCATTCTCCTCGACCTCCCAGAGTGTTAGGATTACAGGTGTGAGCCACCGGTGCCCGGCCCCTGGCTGTGCTATTTAGTTGATCTCAAAGTTGTCTTCTTTAGGGAAGTTTGGAAAGAGAACTGCTATTTGTTGAATGATTGTTCTGTGTCATGCATGGGGCTGGTTGTTTAATATGAGATATAAACAACCTTGTGAGATAATGACCACTATTGGGTTGGGGAGAATGAGAAAACGTGATCTTAGAAAAGAGAACTAGGAAAAAAAGAAAGAAAGAAAAGAGAACTAAGGGCAGTACCTGTGGCTCAGTGGGTAGGGCACCAGCCCCATATACTGGGGGTGGAGGATTCGAACCCAGCCCCAACCAAACTGCAACAAAAGAATAGCTGGCATTGTGTCAGGCACCTGTATTCCCAGCTACTCGGGAGGCTGAGGCAAGAGAATCGCCTAAACCCAAGAGTTGGAGGTTGCTGTGAGCTTTGACATTACAGCACTCTACTGAGGGTGATAAAGTGAGACTCTGTCTCAAAAAAAAGAAAAAAAAGGAAAGAGAACTAGTTTCTATTCAGCCATTCAGCTAATATGCGTGAGAAGCATATCCCCATCCATTGATTTTATTACTTTTTGCTTTGTATTTAAATAAGAAGCATGTGGCAAATAGTCTAGCCTTTCTCAATTTCAGCTTTATTGCAGTCACTGTCAACCAAGGTATCTTCCTGAAACCAAAAACATTCAGTTTTAACCATGGAAGCAAATTGAACACTGATGGCCTATAAACTCCAGACATGGCTTTGACTAAATGTCTGTCTACCCATCCATTCATTTGTTCATTCATTCAACAAATTTATTGAGCATTGAGGCATAGTATAAGGTGCAACTTTTTTTGTTGTTGTTATTGTTTGTTTGTTTTTTTTTTAGAGACAGAGTCTTGCTCTGCCACCCAGGTTGGAGTGACAGAGTGAGCCCAATCGTAGCTCACTGTAACCTCAAATTCCTGGGCTCAAGCAATCCTCCTGCCTCAGCCTCCAGAGTAGCTGGAACAAGTGGATGCCACCATTTTTTGTAGAGACAAGGTCTCACTATGTTGCACAGTCTGGTCTCAAACTGCTGGCCTCAATGATCCTCTTGCCTCAGCCTCCCAAAGTGGGATTATAAGTGTGAGCCACTATGCCTGGCTGTGACTATTGAACCCAGAGTAAAACCACTTATCTCCCACAAATGAAGCATGGCTCCTTTAGGGACCTACCTGCCTTAGGAATGATTAGATTTGGGATTAGGATTGGAAGTGAGGATAGAGTCTCAGAAGGAAGGAAAGAAATATTTACTGAGCATGATTGTGTCAGATTCATGGTTTCCTGGGAAGTTCATTAACCAACAAGGGTATTCCTGGGTCTCAGCCCTGGCCAGCAGCATCTTAGAGGCTTTCTCTGGAGATGGGACTCTGAAGGGTCTAAGGCCTAGATATGCCCCTTTCAGCTGATGCCCCTTTCTTTCCTTTTTTTTTTCTTGAGACAGAGCCTCAAGCTGTTGCCCTGGGTAGAGTGCTGTGGCATCACAGCTCACAGCAACCTCCAACTCCTGGGCTCAAGTGATTCTCCTGCCTCGGCCTCCCAAGTAGCTGGGACTACAGGCGCCTGCCAGAACAGCTGGATATTTTTTGGTTGCAGCCGTCATTGTTGTTTGGTAGGTCCAGGCTGGATACGAACCCACCAGCTCAGGTGTATGTGGCTGGTGCCTTAGCCGCTTGAGCCACAGGTGCAGAGCCTGATGCCCCTTTCTATCCCCCCTCCACCCTGTACTCTTTTTTTTTTTTCTTTGAGACAGAACCTCAAGCTGTCACCCTGGGTAGAGTGGCTTTGCATCACAGCTCACAGCAACCTCAAACTCTTGGGCTTAAGTGATTCTCTTTCCTCAGCTTCCCAAGTAGCCGGGACTACAGGCGCCTGCCACAGTGCCAGCTGTTTTTTGGTTGCAGTTGTGATTGTTGTTTGGCAGGCCCTGGGCTGGATTTGAATGCGCCAGCTCTGGTTTATGTGGCTGGGGCCTTAGCCTCTTGAGCTATAGATGCCGAGCCAATCCTCTGTACTCTTGAGTTTTAGATGGTCATGTTTGTCTTTGTATCCCAAACCTACATTTCAGTGTATGTTTATTTCTTCCCCATGCTGTATGGGCATCTTGTTCATTCACCTGGGAGGGTCAGACTTGAAACTAGACTCCTTGCCACTTCAGAGGGGCTGTCAGGATACACTGTAAATCTGGGAGAATGAAACGGTTAGGTCTCACTCGCCTTGGTAAGGCAAACCAAAATGAGTACAGACATCTATCACTATGACCTAGGTAAGAATGAAAGATTAAGTGTGCCTTGCTCAGAGGTGTCTTGCAATACATATTTTCTACATCTGCATTCATTCTTTTATTTTGTTATTTTTTTTGAGACAGAGTCTCACTATGTTGCCCTCAGTAGTGTGCTGTGGTGTCACAGCTCACAGCAACCTCAAACTCTTGGGTTTAAGCGATTCTCTTGCCTCAGCCTCCCAAGTAGCTGGGATTACAGGTGCCTGCCACA
This sequence comes from Nycticebus coucang, assembly GCF_027406575.1. Classification (NCBI taxonomy): domain Eukaryota; kingdom Metazoa; phylum Chordata; class Mammalia; order Primates; family Lorisidae; genus Nycticebus; species Nycticebus coucang. Next base: position 111,858,334 of record NC_069804.1, read on the forward strand.
ACATCTAGCTATTTTTTGTTGCAGTCGTTATCGTTGTTTAGCTGTGCCGGGCTGGGTTTAAACCCATCAGCCTTGGTGTATGTGACTGGCGCCATAACCATTGTACTACGGGTGCCAAGCCTATTATTATTATTTTTTATAGACCTCTTAGTCAAGTGAATGCATTCCGTCTTGAGCATCATTTTTTGGTTCTGTTATACACTATACTTTTTTCTCAGAAATTCACAATATTTTTCATTGATAAGCAGTTAAAGAATGCCCTACATTTGGTCTTACAAAAGTTTATGCACTAAATTCCCTAAAGGCATATATAGTGATTACTTTTATTCTAGTTTTTCTTATAGCTTATATTTTCTTTAGCTTACATTTTGCTGATCATGAATAATAATTTCTGTACAAAATTTATGAAAATACAGAAATATGTATATGAACAAATGAGTCAGAGGAAATTCCTGTTGACATTCTGGCATATTTCCCTCTAGTCTTTTTTCCATTGTCTACATTGGTTCCACCCTTCTAGTTTTTTGACAAATCTTGAATCACTTTTAAAATTAACATTATATGTCCACTTTTCCTGTTTCATTAAAATATTCCCATGAAAATTTGTTTCAAAGTTTGCATTTTCTCCCTCTTATTGCTGTAGAAATGTTCACTCAATAACACCTTAACCTTGGAGCCCTCTCGGACTGCTTCTGCCCCTATATTTCCTGCCTGCAGAATGTATTATACTGAAGATGAGTTCCTTGTTTTCTATCCCTTATTACTGGTTTCATGTGAAGGAGTTCTGCCTTCCAGAATAAGTGAATCAAATCTTCCAAGACACCAGCCTTTTCTTTGTTTTACCTTATACATGTTTTAAAGCACTTATGACCATGTTGCACAATAGGAAGGTCTTCATAAAACATTCTTGGGAAGGGTACTTCTCTGAGTCTGCGTTTCCTCGTCTGTCACATGGACCACAGGAGTACCACTTCTTTTTTTTTTTTGAGACAGAGTCTCAATATGTCACCCTCCGTAGAGTGCGGTGGCATCACAGCTCACAGCAACCTCCAGCTCTTGGGCTTAGGTGATTCTCTTGCCTCAGCCTCCTGAGTAGCTGGGACTACAGGCATCCACCACAACGCCCAGCTATTTTTTTGTTGCAGTTTGTCTGGGGCTGGGTTTGAACCCACCACCTTCAGTATATGGGGCCGGTGCCCTACTCACTGAGCCACAGACACCACCCTAGAACTAATGTTTTTCAATGCCTACTATGTGCCTGACACTGTCAAGTGCTTCCCTCAGGCTTTCTCATTTAATGCTCTCAACAATATTGTAAGATCAGAGTCATAATCCCAAATTCACTAATTCTTTTTTTTTATGAGATAGAGCCTCAATCTGTCACCCTGGCTAGAGTGTTGTGGCATTACAGTTCACAGCAACCTCCAACTCCTGGGCTTAAGTGATTCTCTTGACTCAGCCTCCCAAGTATCTGGGACTACAGGTGCCTGCCACAACGCCTGGCTATTTTTTGGTTGTAGTTTTCATTGTTTGGCAGGCCCAGGCTGGATTCTGGTGTATGTGGCTGGCCCTTTAGCCGCTTGAGCTACAGGCTCTGAGCCCCAACTTCACTGATAATGAAGCTAATCCTCAGATCCCAAAAGTTTAATTATGTCACATAACTTCATTTTTTTTTTTTTTTGAGACAGAGACTCACTATGTTGCCCTCAGTAGAGTGCTACGGCATCACAGCTCACAGCGACCTCAAATCTTGGGGCTTAAGTGATCTTTTTGCCTCAGCCTTCCCAAGCAGCTGGGACTACAGGCTCCCGCCACAATGCCGGGCTATTTTTTTTTGTTTGTTTGTTTATTTAGCAGTCCTGGGGCCGGGTTCAAACCCACCAGCCCCAGTTCATTTGGTCAGCGCCTTAACCACTGAGCTATGGGCACCCAGCCAAGGTCACATAACTTCTTTTTTTGTTTGTTTGTTTGAGACAGTCTCACCTTGTTACCCTCGGTAGAGTACCACGGCATCAGAAGTCACAGCAACCTGCAACTCTTGGGCTTAAGCGATTCTCTGCCTTAGCTTCCCAAGTAGCTGGGACTACAGCTGCCTGCCACAGTGCCGGACTATTTTTTGTTGCAGTTGTTAATATTTGTTTAGCTGTCCTGGGCCGAGTTTGAACCCTCCAGCCTCGGTGTATGTGGCTGGTGCCGTAACCACTGTGTTATGGGCGCCAAGCCAGGTCACATAACTTCTAAGAGGCAGAACCTGAATGCAAATCCCAGGAGTACCTGGCTCCAAGCCCTGGTCCTCTCCTTTCACTTCTCATGATGGTGGGCTGGCCCAACAGCCCAGGGAAGCAGGCAACTTACCATTTCCTTCACCTTGAAAAAGCCCCCATTTTTTTTTTTTTTGAGACAGAGCCTCAAGCTGTCACCCTGGGTAGAGTGCTGTGGCATCACAGCTCACAGTAACCTCCAACTCCTGGGCTCAAACGATTCTCCTGCCTCTGCCTCCCAAGTAGCTGGGACTACAGGCACCCGCCACAATGCCCAGCCATTTTTTGGTTGCAGCCATCATTGTTGTTTGGCAGGCAGGGCCTGGGCTGGATTTGAACCCTTCAGCTCAGGTGTATGTGGCTGGCACCTTAGCCACTTGAGCCACAGGCGCCAAGCCGAAAAAGCCCCAATTTTAAGAAAGGGAAAGGAGAGAGAGCAAGTCAGTGGTCAGCACTAGAATCGTACAAAGGAACATCAGTACCTGTCAGGGCAGCAGTGCAGATGTGCATGAGCATGCAGAAATATGCACAAATGTATGTGGGCTGTCCAGAAAGTATCCAGCCATGTGATATGAAAAATAGAAACATACTGGATGGATACTTTCCAGAAAGTCCTCATATACCACCACCATCACCTGTGCTTTGTGACCCTCGAGTCTAACAATACCCCAGAGAGTTTGCTGGAAGGCAGAGTAGACAGCCTACCCACATCCCCCAACCACCGAGTCAGGAGATTCATTTTCCTTTGTGTGTGTGTGTGTGTGTGTGTGTGTGTGTTTGTGAGAGAGAGAGAGAGAGAGTGGGTGTGAGACAGAGTCTCACTCTGTCACCCTGTGTAGAGCGCCATGGTGTCATAGCTCACAGCAACCCCAGTCTATTGGGCTCAAGAGATCCTCTTGCCTCAGCCTCCTGAGTAGCTGGGACTACAGACGCCCACCAAGAAGCCCGGCTAGTTTTTCTATTTTGAGTAGAGATGGGGTCTTGCTCTTGCTCTTGCTCAGGCTGGTCTTGAACTCCTGAGCTCAAGCAGTCCGCCCACCTCAGCCTCCCAGAGTGCTAGGATTACAGGCATGAGCCACCACACCCTGCAGGGGATTCATTTTCAACCTGAAGCATAAGCTACTTTCCAGGATCAGGTAGAAAGTTTGCAGCCACAACAATCCTGGCCTAAGGTGATCTGTAGTGATGGCTTGTGCCAGTGGTTCTCTGAGTGTGGCTTTCCGGACAAGTGACATCAGCATGACCTGGGATCTTGTTAGAAATGCAAATTCTTTTTTTGTTTTTTTTAATAGAAAGAGTCTCACTTTATCACCCTCAGTACAGTGCTGTGGCGTTACAGCTCACAGCAACCTCCAGCTCCTGGGCTTAGGCGATTCTCTTGCCTCAGCTTCCTGAGTAGCTGGGACTATAGATGCCCACCACAATGCCCAGATATATATTTTTTTGTTGCAGTTTGTCCAGAGCCGGATTCGAACCCGCCACCCTCAGTATATGGGGCCAGCGACCTACCCACTGAGCCACAGGCATCGCCCCCAGAGATGCAAATTCTTAGCACCCGTCCCCCCAGACTACCTGAATGAGAAACTCTGTGTGTGTGTGACCCAACAAGCTGTGCTTGACCTCCCATTTGATCCTGCAATCCCATTATTGGGCATCTACCCAGAAGGAAAAAAATCCTTTTTTTTTTTTTTTGGCCGGGGCTGGGTTTGAACCCACTACCTCTGGCATATGGGACCGGCGCCCTACTCCTTGAGCCACAGGCGCCACCTGGAAAAAAGTCCTTTTATCATAAGGACACTTGTACTAGACTGTTTATTGCAGCTCAATTTATAATCGCCAAAATGTGGAAACAGCCTAAATGCCCACCATCCCAGGAATGGATTAACAAGCTGTGGTATATGTATACCATGGAATACTATTCAGCTATTAAAAAAAAATGGAGACTTTACATCCTTCGTATTAACCTGGATGGAAGTGGAACACATTATTCTTAGTAAAGCATCACAAGAATGGAAAAGCATGAATCCTATGTACTCAATTTTGATATGAGGACAATTAATGACAATTAAGGTTATGGGGGGAGGAAAAGCAGAAAGAGGGACGGAGGGAGGGGGATGGGGCCTTGGTGTGTGTCACACTTTCTGGGGGCAAGACATGTTTGCAAGAGGGACTTTGCCTAACAATTGCAATCAGTGTAACCTGGCTTATTGTACCCTCAATGAATCCCCAACAATATAAAAGAAAAACAAAAAAACAAAAACCAAAAAAACAAGTGCTCAGCTGTAGTTTTGCTTCAGGGACATACTGGCTGTTGTGGATTCCATTATTCATCCATTCACGTATTGCTGCTTTTATTTATCTAACCCTAGAGGAGGTAACAAAAACAGAGACAGTGCTGTGTACAAGCATGGTATATCTTTTCTACCTCTCCTCCCAGCAAATTGATATGAAAATGCATTGGAAATTCCTTTACAAATCAAGTCTTTTTCCATTAGGGATAACTTCTACCACTGTCAGTAAAAATGAAGATTTCTCCAAAATAGGCCTCAAGGGTTATTGCAAAACAGACAGCTGCTGATGGGTTTTCTGACATTATTACAAAGTCCTGGATTGGCAGTCAAAGCTCCCCCCCAGTATGGTTATAGACCACATTTCTAGTCCTACCTCACAAGAGCTCTATGCTCTTGGCAAACAGTGGCACAATTGTTTGTTCTTTCAAGAGACTCCTGCATTTTCCACATCCCTTGACATGCCCTGGGCTCAAGGGATCCTCCTCCTGCTTCAGCCTTCTGAGTAGGTGGGACTGTAGATCCATGCCACCACACCTGGCTTTTTAAGAATTTTTTTTTTTTGTAGAGATAGGGTCTCACTATATTGCTCAGGCTGATCTTGAACTCCTGGCCTCAAGCAATCCTGCCTTAGCCTCCCAAAGTGCTAGGATTATAGGCATGAATCACTGTGCTTGGCCTGAAACTACTTTTTACTTTTCCAGCCATCCTGATTTCTTGTCTCTTGGTTCCTTGTGAAGAGCTTAACAGTTCCCTGTGGTTGACCTATCATAATTTCAGGTGTGTTCATTTTGCTCATTCGATTTTACCCTTAAACAAATATTATGGCCTCCACAATAGCTGACTACTACATGAAAAAGAATAGGCAAGTGATGTGTTCCGTAGGCAGAGATTATTAAAACAAGGGAGCACAGAATGGCAGCTTCAGACATGTATATAGTAAGTAGCATGTATATAGTAATATCTGCCTTTTGAGGGGACAAATTTGTTTGAAAGTCTCTTGTTGATTATCTATTGCTGCACAACTGACCCCCCAAATTAGCAGCTTAAAACAATAAACCTTCATTATCTCACATATTTCTGGGGTCAAGAATCTTGAAATGGCTAAGTTGGGTGATTCTGGCTCTGAGTCTCTCATGAGGTTGCAGTTTAGATATTGGCTGAGTCGGTAGTCATTTGAAGGTTTAGAGTTAAAAGATTCATTTCCAAGTTGGTTCATAGAGCCATTTGCAAAATCAAGATGCCTGGGTTCCTCACCATGAAGGTTTCTTTCCAGGGCTGCCAGAATGTCCTCATGACCTGGCTACTGGATTCCTCCAAGTGAATAATCTGAAAGAGAGAGATAAAGGAGAAAGCTATGATGCCTTTTATGATCTAGGCACACACTGTCATTTCTGCCATGTTCTTTTAGTTGTGAGTCACTAAGTCCAGCCCACACGTAAGGGAGGGGGCGGTTAGCCCCAACTTTTAGAGGGGGGAATATTAAATAATTTGTGGATATCTTTTTAAACCACCACTGTCCTCTTAATTTTACCTACCCTGTACTCATTAGTTCAACAAATATTTAGTGACCACACTACCTAGTGCTGGGTCCTATGCTAAACTCAAAGGATCCAGCAGCAAGGAAACAACAACAAATAACAGCAACAGCAAAACCCTGACAAGATTGCTACTAAGGTTGACAGAGTAGGAGGTGGGGGGGTGGCCAGATAAAAATCAGATAATGAGGATCAATTTTGCGAACACCATCCGGAGTGGTCAAGATGGCAGCTGCCTTTGGGTGCTTTGTTTTGATACATCATCAAAGGCATTGTTTTTCCAAGATGGTTTGTCAGACATTGCTTTATCCTTGTTCTGTAAACATTCTGGGGCCCAACAGACATTTTTCTGCTGCTACAAAGCCCGCAAAGAAAACAAAAAAGGTGCTAAAGACAAAGCACAAGATGAAAAAAAAGATGATGTAGAAAAAATAAAGTGGTACTCTTACATGGAAGGTGAGTCTGAGGATGACGTCTATTTAAAACGGTTATACCCAAGGCAGATATATGACGTGGAGAAAGCGATTCCCTTACTTAAGAAATTTCAAATTCTTGACTTTACTAATCCAAGGCAAGGTGTTTATCTTGATTTGACATTGGATATGGCACTGGGAAAGAAGAAAAAAGTGGAACCATTTGCCAGTGTTGTTAGGTTACCATACCCATTCTCTTCAGAAATCAATAAAGTTGCTGTATTTACAGGGAATGCAGAAGAGGTTAAAATAGCAAAAGAAAATGGAGCTACTTTTGCAGGAGGAACTGATCTGATTCAGAAGATTTTGGATGATGAAATTCATGTAGACTTTTATGTAGCTGTCCCAGAAATAATGCCTGAGCTTCACCCATTAAGGAAGAAACTGAAAAAAAGATTTCCAAAGCTTAATCGAAATTCTATTGGCCGTGACATCCCCCAAATGCTTGAACTATTTCAATATGGACTTGAAATTAAGGTAGATGAAGAAAGGGAGAACTTTCTGAGGACCAAAATAGCAGCATTGAATATGTCAAGTGACCAGATAATTGCCAATCTGCAAGCAGTTATTAATGAAGTTTGTAAGCACAGACCACTGAGTTTGGGTCCCTTTGTGGTACATGCTTTCCTTCGTTCTTCAACAAGTGAAGGTTTGTTACTAAAAATGGATCCATTTTTGCCTAAAAAAGTAAAAACGGAAGAAAGTAATAAAGAAGCTTCCTAAATGTGTTGAATTGTGAAATTATTTGTGAATTTTGTGAATTCACAATTTTGAATTTGTGAATTTCACAATTTTATGAAGAAGCAACAGAGAAAATTATAAAACTGCATAATTTCTAAAAAAAAAAAAAATCAGATAACGAAACAAGCAAATGTGAAGAGGAGAGGATTTAATTATGGTGGCCCTGAATTGGAAAAGGCTGTGTGGGAGCTGAATTGCCCACTCTTTCCTTCCTGTTTGTCTATGCTTGTGTCTGTGTTTTGATAAGTAAAGACACAAGGCCAAAATATGCTTCAAAAGATCATAGATGAATACATTATTCACTCCCGATATTAATCTAGAGAGTCCAAAGAGTAAAAGGAAATCTCAACAATTCATTTAAAAAGAAGGTAATGTTTTTTTTCCTTTCAACCCTAGCTCCATCACACCTACTTATTGTACCACATAAAAATGGTCTTGAAATTACTACATAATGTACAAAATAGTGCTTATTTTCCTTTTTGCTGCTAAGTTTCCAAAGGAGCTACATGGCATGGTTATGCTGTTTGTTTTATGAGGAATTTATTTCTTTTCAGAAAGAAGGTAGCCGGGAAGGAGGGAATTTACATTTAATGAGTAACTACAACATGCCAGTCACTTTATATAGGTTTTCTCATTTAATTCCCACCACCACTCTGAAAGAAAAAGTACTGTTAATATTTTAGAAATGAAGAAATGGATCTTCAGAAAGGTTAATTATTTCTTTTAGGATCACTCTATCAGTGAATGGAACAGACGGGACTCAAACCTGGGCTTTGTTTACCTGTGGTGTTTATCAGGGTGCTTCCTTTTCAGGTGGTATGCTTTGTAGCTTCAGGGGTAGGTTCATTTAAATTTTCTGAGTCATAAAGTTCTTTTTTGATTCAGTGACAAAATGAATGTAAATCTTTAGCATATTTTTATGATACATAATAGTATTTATCGTTATGAAGTGCCATTAATGTTAATACCCTGAACTCTATGGCTCTAAGTCCCTAATTCTATAGATCCGCATTTCTTGAACTTACATGTGTATACATTTCATCTAGGGAATCTGATTAAAATGAAGGCTCTAATCCAATAGGTTTGGGACTGGGACCTAAGATTCTGCATGTCCAACAAGCTGATGCTGCTTGTCTTCGGATCATACTTTTTTTTGTTTTTTTGAGACAGAGCCTCAAGCTGTAGAGTGCCTGGGTAGAGTGCCGTAGCATCACAGCTCACAGCAACATCCAACTCCTGGGTTCAAGAGATTCTCCTGCCTCTGCCTCCCAAGTAATTGGGACTACAGGCACCCACCACAATGCCCAGCTATTTTTTGGTTGCAGCTGTCATTGTTGTTTGGTGGGTCCGACTGGATTCAAACTCGCCAGCTCAGGTGTATGTTGCTGGCACCTTAGCCACTTGAGCCACAGGAGCTGAGACCAGATCATACTTTTAATAGAAAGACTACGGTGTATTCCTCCTTAAATATTCCTGGTAGCTCCAAGGATGCTTCCTGCTGTCCAGGAATTTGTAGCCACTAACAAGGGTTGGATAACTGAGCTAGAACTGAGGGTCTGGTCATAGTTGTTTTACAGGGGTTCTCCTCTACATCAGAACTATGTGGTACCATTTCTATCTACTGTATATGAGTGGATTAGGAAATCTGCTATGCCAGGTATTGCTGTATCTTCATGCTATTGCAGTCCCTTGTTAAACATAAGGAGTGGCTTATGAGCAATGTCAGCCTAGAAAAGTGCGAGTTAAGAGAGGCAAGCACAATAGGTATGTGCTGTTGGATAAAGCATGGTCAATTCTGGAGGGCACATGTATAGCTTTGGTCTAGATGAAAGGTCTATATCAAGTCATGGCTTGATGCACAGGCCATAGAAAGTATCCTACTCACTCCCCTTGCTCTGATTTCATGCTTTCTGGGTAGACGGATAATCACTGCAGATAGCAGCCAGAAACTGTCTTCTCTGATAATGTTTCTCCCAGAACTGGAAAGTGTTTTATAGCTATGCATTCCAGTCATTCATTCAGATAACCCATCTTCCAAAGGAGACTAGTACTGAAGGAAACCAGAATATTTCACCCCCCAAATCTATTTCTTTGACATAATTTTTATATGGCTATTCAGAGGAACTTCAAAGCATAGGAATAGCTATGAAAAGCTGCCATTTTAAGGAGGAGATGTTCATCTGTAGAAAGAAACCTACATTAGTGAAATAAACAGCCAGACTTTCTCTGACACAGCCCCCTAAATTTAGGGAATTTTTCGAAAATTTAAAAAAGATTAACACATGAAAAGGAGACTAAAGTTGGACACTTTTAAAGGTCTGACGAAGAAACCTTTATCACAGAAGACTATGTATTCTTTCTTAGATTTGAGATTACCAGAAAAGATTTTATCTACATAACAAGACTGCTTTGGCACGCTTGCCTGCCTTCACTCTCCCATGCTGTGTTGCACCTTCCCCTGAGAAGCCCCATGCCCTTTTCCTTCTCAAGGAGCTCAAGATAGTATAAAACTTCTACCATGTGGCCCTTTTTTCAAGTCTCACATTTTATTTAGGTCCCATGTTTACACACATGAGTAAACTTGTACACTCTTCCCTCTTAGTCTGTTTGTTGTTAATTCATTTTAACATCCTTTGACACAAACTTTCAGAGAAAAAGTTTAAAATTCCCTATAGTACCTTTTGTAAGGCAGACACTCAGTAAGATTCTAGAGCTATAATGTCTTTACTCTCAAGAAAATTTCAACCTGTAGGGGAAGACAGACAAGTAACCTATAATACATAGTAATGAGGGTATTTTCAGAACCTATAGCAGAGCCATCTGACCACATTTGGAATGGGGGTGGAGGGTAGTGATGTGCTGGTAAATGTCTAACAATTGTGTAAAGAAAAGCGCTCTGATTTGGCTCGGTGTCTGTGGCTTAAGTGGCTAAGGCACCAGCCACATACACCTGAGAAGGCAGGTTCGAATCCAGCCTGGGCCCACCAAACAACAATGATGGCTGCAACCAAAAAATAGCCGGGCATTGTGGGGGGCACCTGTAGTCCTAGCTACTTGGGAGGCGGAGGCAGGAGAATTGCTTGAGCCCAGGATCTGGAGGTTGCTGTGAGCTGTGATGCCACAGCACTCTACCTAGGGTGACAGCTTGAGGCTCTGTCTCAAAGAAAAAAAAGCGCCTTGATTTGCAGTGTTTGTTGATTTCCATGGTGTAAATACTTCCATAATGGACAATTTCAACGTACTTGATGTCCCTGAACGTTGAGTGAGGAGAGATGTGCTTAAATTGGCTCTTGTAAGTCAGGGCAAACTCACTGCAGCACACCATTGATGTATGGAAGGTTTCCCAAAGAAAATGGTGTCTGTCATTGTCAGTATGGACTGTCATAGCAAAGTACCATGGACTTGGTGACTTGTAAACAACAAAAATTAATTTTTTATAGTTCTGGAGTCCAAGATCAGGGCGCTGGCATGGTTGGGTTCTGGTAAGGGCCCTCTTCTAGGTTACAGACTGCTGACTTCTCCCCGTACTCTAACATGGCATAAAAGGACAAGCTGGCTCTCTGGCCTTATAAGGGCATTAATCCCATTCATGAGGGCACTATTCTTATGACCTAATTATCTCCCAAAGGCTCCACTTTCTCATATCATCACATTGGGATTAGGCTTTCAACATATGATTTTTTTTTTTTGAGACAGAGTCTCACTTTATCACCCTCGGTAGAGTGCTGTAGCGTCACAGCTCACAGCAATCTCCAACTCCTGGGCTTAGGTGATTCCCTTGCCTCAGCCTCCCAAGTAGCTGTGACTACGGGTGCCTGCCACAACACCTGGCTATTTTTTTCTTGCAGTTTGGTCGGGGCTGGGTTTGAACCTGCCATCCTTGGTATATAGGGCCGGTGCCCTACCCATTGAGCCACAGGCGCTGCCCATCATATGAATTTTTTGATGGGGAGGGACACAAATATTTAGCCAATGCAATGCATAAGAAAAAATGTAAAGGATAAGCAAAAATCAGTCCATCAAGTGTGGAGGACAGATAAGGGAAGTCTAGGTAGAAGGAACAGCAGATATAAATGACTCAAGGTGATAGGAAAAACATGGTGCCTCGGCAGTTAAGTTATGATAGTCTGAATTAAAGAGTGGGAGAGGAAAGTGCTACATTTCCTAGTAGGCAGACATTTAATTATATATATGTATTAATTATACTCCCTTTTCTGACCTCACTATTACTTTTGCCAAACTATTTCCACTAAACTAGACCAATGGGGCATTTATGTCTGTGATGAGTTTAATCCTTAGTAAGGATATGACTTTTTTTTGTTTTGTTTTTTGAGACAGAGCACTTTGTCACCCTCGGTACCCTGTTTCCCTGAAAATAAGACATCCTCCAAAAATAAGACCTACTTACAGGAAAGATAAGACGTCCCCTGAAAATAAGACCTAGCACATCTTTGGGAGCACACCTTAAAATAAGACACTGTCTTATTTTCGGGGAAACAGGGTAGAATGTCCTGGCGTCACAGCTCACAGCAACCTCCAGCTCTTGGGCTTAGGCAATTCTCTTGCCTCAGCCTCCCGAGTAGCTGGGACTATAGGTGCCTGCCACAATGCACAGCTATTTTTTGGTTATAGTTGTCATTGTTTTTGGGCAAGCCTGGGCTGGATTCGAACCCGCCAGCTCTGGTGTATATGGCTGGTGCCTTAGCTGCTTGAGCTACAGGGGCTGAGCCAAAAATTTGTATTTTCAAGATAGTTCATAACAACTATTTCTCCATATTGTAGAAGAAGAAAGGTATTGGGGCCACTGATAACTGCCAGTCAGACTTGGGTTCTTTTCATCCTACTGTTGGAGAGATTGGGTTCTCCTTTTTTTGTTTTCCCTTTGTTGCAGTCTTTAGATAGATTTTTTTTTTTTTTTTTTTTGTAGAGACAGAGTCTCACTTTACCACCCTCGGTAGAGTGCCGTGATGTCACAGGACTCACAGCAACCTCCAGCTCCTGGGCTTCGCGATTCTCCTGCCTCAGCCTCCCGAGCAGCTGGGACTACAGGCGTCCGCCACAACACCTGGCTATTTTTTTGTTGCAGTTCGGCAGGGGCTGGGTTTGAACCTGCCACCCTCCGTATATGGGGCCGGTGCCCTACTCACTGAGCCACAGGCGCCACCCTAGATAGATTCTTGTTTAGTCACTCCAGTGAGTTTCCCTATTTCTCCTCCTTTCCTTCAGGTTACACTTTTCTTCTGAAGGTTGATCCTTTCCTGTTGCTTTTGTTTATGACTTAGTTTCAATTTTTGCAGGAACAGGTTTGACCTACAACCTGCAGAGTTTTTCTTGGGCTCTTTCTTTAGCTGAATTGATTTTCTTCTTAGAAATCTTGGCGGTGGCTGCAATGGGCATGGTGGGTATTTAAGTGCTTGTGGGTCTTCACAAAGCTTGGTTACCTGGCTGCTGCCAATCACACCGAGCTACCAGTTGGGAGAACCAGGTGGAACTGCATTTGGAGTCTATTATTTTAATCTAATTTAAGGAAATTACCATATTTTGCTGTGTATAATGAGTACTTTTTTGCCCAAAATATTGAGCGAAGGATGCACATCATACATGGATAGTACAGGGGTGGAGGGATGGGAGGAGGAAGCCCAGCAGGCCTTTTAGGCTGACCTCCCGAAGGGGTTATAGTCCAGCCTGGGAGCGTCGAGGAGGAATCTGGTGGGAGAGGGACAGAGTGGCCTCCCCTGAGCTCTGTGATAAGGGAGGTGGTGGTGGTGGGCTGGCAGTGGGGCAGCGGCTTTGCAGAGTGAGCTCCAACGCCAGAGGTGTAGTCATGGGGGAGGAGACCAGGGGCCATGCACAGGCCTCAGGGACCCTCATGACTGCCCATGGGCCGCTCCCACCCTGGTAGCCATGTGTGTGACCAACTCTCTCTGTCGGGAGGGAAGGACCCTCTGGGGCCCTTCAGGTGGAGAGGGAAGGGCTCCTGGGAGAGAGGGAAGGGGAAGCCTTCAAAGAGTGGGTGGCTTACAGGAGTGTGGAAAAGATTTGCAGAGCTGCACGTTTACCAGGGAAATGTTAGCTCTTCTAAGACGTGTCTTTCCCAGCCGGGAGCCTGGCCACTTTCCCAAGGGGTGTTTCACTGCAAGTTTAGGTGAAAAATGTAGGTGTGCATTATATGAGGAAGCACATTTTACATGGCATCTATGAAATCTTTTACCTATGTACTCATTCCTCCTCTCCCTTTTTAAATGGTAGCATACTTTACATACTTTTCTTCATCTTGCTTTTTTCACCTAAAAGTATACGAGGAGATAACTCCAAAGGAGTACATAGAGAATGTACTCTTCATTATTTTTACAGCTTCATAGTATTCCACCCACTGGATGGAATACATTTGATTCAATCAGTCTCTTATTGATGAATGTTTAGTTGAGTTTTTTTTTTTTTTTTTTTTTACATTCTGCTATTACATCTAGAGTTGTAATGAATAACCTGGGATATATGTTGTGAATATCTATTTTTGCCAGTGTGTCTTTGGGATGGATTCCCATGAGTAGGAATGCTAAGAGGATAAATGTTTATGTAATTTTGCTGGATATTGACCATTTTCCCACTGTTGGGGTAGTGCTATTTTACATTCTCACCATCAAAGCATGAGAGGGCTTGTTTACAGCCTCATCAAAAGAATATGTAGTCAAACCTTTCAATTTTTGCCAGTCTTATAAATGAGAAATCATATTCAGTTTAGTTTTAATTTATATTCCTGTTACTATGAATAAAGTTGAACAAAAATTTTCTTTCATGTATTTTGGGCCATTTGTATATTTTTTCTGGGAACAGTGTTGACAGTTTTAAAAATATATTCAATGTGTTTCAATCGATTGTAGTTTTTTTTTTTTTTTTTTTTTTTAGAGGCAGAGTCTTTACTTTGTTACCCTTGGTAGAGGGCCGTGGCGTCACAGCTCACAGCAACCTTCAACTCCTGGGCTTAGGCAATTCTCTTGCCTCAGCCTCTCGAGTAGCTGGGACTACAGGCGCCTGCTACAACGCCCGGCTGTGTTTTTGTTGCAGTTTGGCCGGGGCTGGGTTCGAACCCACCACCCTTGGTATATGGGACCGGTGCCCTACTCACTGAGCCACAGGCGCTGCCCATATTGTAGTCTTTTTTAATGCTCAAATTCTATCTTTGGATAGTGGAAACCTCTTCAGATTTCCTTTTTTTACTGATTTGTGTGTGTGTGTGTGTGTGTTACATCAGAGAAGTTGAATTTTTACTGTTTTTTTAAAATTTTGAAATATTAAGGGGAGGTTGGAACAGTGGTTCATGCCCATAATTCTGTTACTTTGGGAGGCCAAGGCTGGAGGATTGCTTGAGGCTGGGAGTTGAGACCAGCCACAGCAGGAATGAGACCCCATCTCTACTAAAAACAGAAAAATTATCTAGACACAGTGGTACACAATTGTAGTCACAACTACTTGGGAGGCTGAGGCAGGAGGATCACTTCAGCCCATAGTTTGAGGTTGCAGTGACCTATGATTATGCCATTGCACTCTATCCAGGCAAGACTTTATCTCAAAAAATTAAAAAAAATATATAAACACCTATAGTCCAAGCTACCTGGGAAACTGAGGCAGGATGATCGCTTGAGCCCAGGAGTTCAAGGTTGCAGTGAGTTATGATGAGGTCACTTCACCCAACTTAGGTGACAGAGTGAGACTCTGTCTCAAAAAATATATATATGTGTGTGTGTGTGTACAGGATACAAGCGTTTTTGTTACATGGATGAATTGAATAATGCTGAAGTCAGGGCTTTTACAGTGCTTGTCACCAGAGTAGTGTACATTGTCCCCAATAGGTATATTTTTATCCCTTATCCCCCCCTCCTTAGTTTCCAATGTCCTTTACTATATGACCATGTATACCTATTTTTTAGCTCTCTCTTATTAATGAAAACATGTAGTGTTTTTTTTTTTTTTTTTTGTAGAGACAGAGTCTCACTTTATGGCCCTCGGTAGAGTGCCGTGGCCTCACACAGCTCACAGCAACCTCCAACTCCTGGGCTTAAGCGATTCTCTTGCCTCAGCCTCCTGAGTAGCTGGGACTACAGGCGCCTGCCACAATGCCTGGCTATTTTTTGGTTGCAGTTTGGCCGGGGCTGGGTTTGAACCCGCCACCCTCAGTATATGGGGCCGGCGCCTTACCGACTGAGCCACAGGCGCCACCCGGCGGTGTTTGTTTTTCTATTTTTGAGATACTTCACATAGGAGAGTGTTCTCCGGTTCCAATTCAAGTTGCTGCAAAGGGTATTATTTCATTCCTTTTTACGGCTGAGCAGTACTCCACAAGAGTACTGAGCCCAATGCGTTCTTTCATTCATCTATTCATTCCCATATGCTGAGTAACTGGTCTGCTCTAGACAGTGGCCCAGGCAAGATGGTAATGTTTGTGTTAGCCTGGAGCCTCAGGTTGGCTACTACCATACTTTGCCTGACCAATGCCCTGGCTGGACATTGATAGATATCTAGCCAGACTGAATAGGCAGGAATGATTTCTCTCCAATGTCAATCTAAAGCTGAACTAAGTGCAGTAAGCACCTGGAATAAAAAAATGGCAGAATATTTTCTTGCCTTAGGACTCATCCTGCAATTAGATTAATACATAGCCCTAGGCTTGGTGCCTATAGCTCAAGCAGCTAAGGCACCGGCCACATACACCAGAGTTGGTGGGTTTGAATCCAGCCCGGGCCTGCCAAACAGCAATGACAACTACAACCAAAAAATGGCTGGGCATTGTGGCGGGCGCCTGTAGTCCCAGCTACTTGGGAGGCTGAGGCAAGAGAATCGCTTAAGCCCAGGAGTTGGAGGTTGCTGTGAGGATGAAGCCCAGGATGACAGCTTGAGGCTCGGTCTCAAAAAACAAACAAACAAAAAAAACCCCATAGCCCTAAAGATTCATACATTATGGAAATGTGTGTTATTTATTTATTTATGTATATTTCATTTCTTGCTTACATGTCCAGATGCTGTCTATAGTACTTCTGTTCTACACAGTTTATATGAAAGGGAGAGCAGAGTAGGCCAGGACTGACATTTGTTAAAGTCTTACTGTGTGCCATGCATTCTTTGTAGATTGTTTCATTATGTTTTCTCTTAGAGTCACTTAAAAGATAAATTAAGGAAGACAAAAAAAGCACATTTTTTCTTCTTTTTCTTTATTAAGTCAAATACACATAGATCATGAATACATTTTGCATATGTGGGGTACAATTTGTTGATTTTTTTTTTTTAATATGGACTTTTTATTCTTTTTTTTGTTTTTGAGACAGAGCCTCAAGATGTTGCCCTGGGTAGAGAGCCATGGCATTACAGCTCACAGTAACCCCAACTCCTGTGCTTAAGTGATTCTCTTGCCTCAGCCTCCCAAGTAGCTGGGACTACAGGTGTCCGCCACAATGCCCGGCTTTTTTTTTTTTGTTGTTGTAGTTGTCATTGTTGTTTGGCAGGCCCGGGCTGGATTTGAACCCGCCAGCTCTGGTGTATGTGGCTGGTGCCTTAGCTGCTTGAGCTATAGGGGCAGAGCCAATTTGTTATTCTTTTATCAACCCCAGAAGGTAATTCATCTTACAACATGGAAGTATCACTAGATAACCATCTGCACAGGATTACAATTTATTTCTCACACCACTATGGTGAAGTGGGAAAATTTATCACCTCCACTGAGGAGACTGAGGCTCAGAAGAAGTGATAGTGTATAAAACTCTCTCAGTCATTTGAGAGAGCAGAGGTTCTCAAACTTCAGCATGCATCTTTTGTAGATGTGTAAACACTAATGGCTGAGTTCCACCCCTAGAGTTTCTGATTCAGACCATCTAAGTAAGGCTGAAGGATATGCATTTCTAATAAGTACCCAAGTGATGCTGATGCTATTGGTCCAAAGACCACAGTCTGAGAACCACTAATGCAGATAATAAACAAACAAAAACAGCACTTATCCCTTATAGAATACCCAGAAGGGGCATCCAACCTGTGGCCTACAGGCCCACATACTGATTTTGTGAGGACCCTTTTTTTTTTTTTTTTTTTTGGAGACAGAGTCTCACTGTGTTGCCCTTGGTAGAGTACTGTGGTGTCACAGCTCACAGCAACCTCAAACTCTTGGGCTTAAGCGATTCTCTTGCCTCAACCTCCCAAGTAGCTGGGACTACAGGCGCCCGCCACAACGCCTGGCTATTTTTGTTGTTGTTGTTGCAGTTGTCATTGTTGTTTAGTAGGCTGGGTTCGAATCTGCCAGCCTTGGTGTATGTGGCCAGTGCCCTTAACCACTGTGCTATGGGCACCGAGCCTGTGAGGACATTTTTTGCTTTTCTGTGGTGCTAGATATCACAAAAAGTATGTATGGACCTTTTTTGGTGCTAATCAGCTTGTGTTAGTGTTTGTGTATTCAATGTGTAGCCCAACACAACTCTTATTCTTCCAGAGGAAAAAAGAAAAAAAGGGGCAGTGCCTATGGCTCAACGGAGTAGGGTGCTGGCCCTATATGCTTTAGGTGGCGGGTTCAAACCCAGCCCTGGCCAAAAACCGCAAAAAAAAAAAAGGTTGGACATCCCTGAGGAGAATCATACTGATCTGAGAGGGTTGGGGGAGGTAAATGGCCTGGATTCCAAGCATGGACGTCATAGTGTGTGGTGTACCTGGACCTATGACTTGAGCTGTACAGTTAGGCAGTGGGTGACACAATGTCATTCCCTTAAAGTGGGAGAGGTCAGTCACTGATTCCCTGGATCAGGTCACCTAGGCATTGGTGATTTCATCTCCCATCTTCAGGAGCCTTGTGGGTGAGGTTAATCACTCCAGGCTCCCAATATCTTTCTTGATCTTAACAGCTATTCAAATTATTAATTATTAAATCCATAATTCAGAGCAAGGCTTGGTAAGTCAGGAGGTTAAGTAAATCAGGGAAACTGCCTTGTAAATGCCAGATTAGTAGTGAAACCCAGAATTACTCTAAAGCTTTTCCCATTGTATTTGGAAGCCTCCAGGGCCCTAAGTGCTCTAATCTCTCTAGGCAATTGATGCTGGTGAACATACTGCTGAACTTTTTAAAAATATTGAGTTGTTGGGCGGCGCCTATGGCTCAGTCGGTAGGGCACCGGCCCCATATACCGAGGGTGACGGGTTCAAACCCCCGGCCCCGGCCAAACTGCAACCAAAAAATAGCCGGGCGTTGTCGCGGGCGCCTGTAGTCCCAGCTACTCGAGAGGCTGAGGCAAGAGAATTGCTTAAGCCCAGGAGTTGGAGGTTGCTGTGAGCTGTGTGAGGCCACGGCACTCTACCAAGGGCCATAAAGTAAGACTCTGTCTCTACAAAATAAATAAATAAATAAATAAATAAAAATAAAAATATTGAGTTGTATTATTTTTAAATTATGATATTACTAAAAAAATTAAAACATCACATGTAGCAAAAAAAATCAGTAAAGCTTGTCTGAAATGGCTATAGCAAATATTTGCTAATTATATGTGGCTAATTCTTCTGCTATATAAAGCATTCCCATTGGCCAATATAAAGAGATGGGCAAATGAGGTAAGCGGCTTCTAAGATGATTTCAATGAGCAATGCCTTCCAGTGTTCATGCACTGTTAATCCCCACCCTTGGATGTGGGCTGGAAGTTAGTGGAGGCTGAGTGGTTAATGCTGGAATTTAATCTAAGGCTTTTCCCTTAGTGTCCTGAAGCCTCCAGGGCTTTGAACATGCTAATCTTCTGGGTACTGGCATTTGAAACTCCTCCGAGTATTGTTCAATTTCTGTTAAACTACACGTAACAAAAAAATGTAGCATTTTAATCATTTTTAAGAGTACAATTCAGTGGCATTAAGTATATTCACATTGGTATGCAACCACCAGTACTCTTCATCTTGCATAACTGAAACTCTATACCCATTAAATAACTTCCTATTTTCCTCTTCCTCAGCCCCTGCAACCACTGCTCTCCTTTCTTTTTTTCCTTCCTTCCTTCCTTCCTTCCTTCCTTCCTTCCTTCCTTCCTTCCTTCCTTCCTTCCTTCCTTCCTTCCTTCCTTCCTTCCTTCCTTCCTTCCTTCCTTCCTTCCTTCCTTCCTTCCTTCCTTCCTTCCTTCCTTCCTTCCTTCCTTCCTTCCTTCCTTCCTTCCTTCCTTCCTTCCTTCCTTCCTTCCTTCCTTCCTTCCTTCCTTCCTTCCTTCCTTCCTTCCTTCCTTCCTTCCTTCCTTCCTTCCTTCCTTCCTTCCTTCCTTCCTTCCTTCCTTCCTTCCTTCCTTCCTTCCTTCCTTCCTTCCTTCCTTCCTTCCTTCCTTCCTTCCTTCCTTCCTTCCTTCCTTCCTTCCTTCCTTCCTTCCTTCCTTCCTTCCTTCCTTCCTTCCTTTCTTTGACAGAGTCTCACTATGTCGCCTTCAGTAGTCGTCATAGCTCTTGGCAACCTCAAACTCTTGTGCTTAAGTGATTCTTTTGCCTTAGTCTCCCAGGTAACTGAGACTACAGGCACCTGCCACAACGCCTGGCTATTTTTTGTTGCAGTTGTCATTTGTTGTTTAGCAGGTCTGGGCTGGGTTCCAACCTGCCAGCCTCAGTGTATGTGGTTGGTGCCGTAACCACTGTACTATGGGTGAACTGAGCCCTTCATTCTCCTTTCTATCTCTATGAATTTGACTACACAAAGTACCTCATATGAGTGAAACCATACAGTTTTTATCCTTCTGTATCAGTCTTTCATTTACCACAATGTTTTCAAGGTTCAGTCATCTTATAGCATGTGGCAGACTTTTCTTCCTTTTTAAGGCTTAATAAAATTCTACTGTATGGATATACCATATTTGTTTATCCATTCACCCACTCATGGGCATTTGCGTTGTTTCTATGTTTTGACTATTGTGACTAATGCTGCTGTGAGAATGAGTATGCAAATATCTATTCAAGTCCTTGCTTTTCAGTTCTTTTGGGTATATACCTAAAAGTGGAATTCCTGGATCATATGGTTATTCTATGCTTAATTTTTTAAGGAACTACCATAGTGTTTTCCACAGAGGGTGCACCATTTTACATCCCATAAGGGTTCTAATTTCTCCACATCCTCACCAACATTTATTATTTTCCCTTTTTTTCATAATAACTCTCTAATAAGTGTAATTAATTAATTATTTTTTGAGACTTGGTTTGTCACCCATGCTGGATGGAGTACAGTGGCCTCATCATAGGTCACTGCAACCTCAAACTCCTGGAATCAAGTGGTCTTTCTGCCTCAGTCTTCCAAGTAGCTGGGACTATAGGTATGTGGCACCAGGCCTGGTTAAGTATTTCTATCTTTAGTAGAGATGGGGTCTTGCTCTTGTTCTTGCTCAGGCTAAACTCCTGACTCGAGCAATTCTCATGCTTCAGGATCCCAAAGTACTAGTATTACAGGTGTGAGCCACAAATCTTGGCCTATTATTTATTTTTAAAATAAACTTTATTTTGCAATAAGTTTAGGTTTACGAAGCTGTATAATCTTTTTTTTTTTTTTTTTTTTTGAGACAGAGTCTCAAGCTGTCACCCTGGGTAGAGTGCTGTGGCGTCATAGCTCACAGCAACCTCAAACTCTTGGGTTTAAGCAAATCTCTTGTCTCAGCCTCTCAAGTAGCTGGGACTACAGGTGCCCACCTCAACGATCAGCTGTTTTTTTATTTTTGTTTCAGTTGTCCTTGTTCTTTAGCTGGTGTGGGCCCAGTTTGAACCTGCCATCCTTGGTGCATGTGGCTGGTGCTGTAACCACTGTGCTGTGGGTGCTGAGCCATAATATTTTTTTTTTTCTTTAGAGACAGAGTCTCACTTTGTCACCCTTGATAGAGTGCCGTGGCGTCACAGCTCACAGCAACCTCAGACTCTTGGGCTTAGGTGATTCTCTTGCCTCAGCCTCCCAAGTAGCTGGGACTACAGCCACCTGCCACAACGCCCGGCTATGTTATTTTCTTTGTTTTCTTTTCTTTATTTTTTTGGCCAGGCTACATTTTTGTTGCAGTTTGGCTGGGGCCAGCTTTGAACCTACCACCCTCGGTATATGGGGCCGGAGCCCTACTCACTGAGCCACAGGTGCTGCCCTTCTTTTTTTTTTTTTTTTTTTGAGACAGAGTCTAGCTCTGTCACACCAGTTAGAGTGTGGTGGCATCACTGTAGCTCATTGCAATCTCAAATTCCTGGGTTCAAGCCATCCTCCTGCCTCAGTCTCGCAGGTAGCTGAGACTACAGGTATGTGCCACTGTGCCCAGCTAATTCTTCTAATTTTTGTGCGGATGGGGTCTTGCTCTTGCTAACGCTAGCCTTGAGCTCTTGAGCTCAAACAATCCTTGGATTCCAAGAATGCTAGGATTACAGGTGCCCAGTCACAAAGCTGTAGTATAACCTTAATTAACAACATTATTGAAGAATTTAGTGCTTGCTTCAGCAACATATATACAGAGAATATTAGCATGTCCCTTGCGCAAGAATGACATGCAAATTCTTGAAGTGTTCCATATTTTTTAAAATAAAAAAAAATTAAGTAGGCCAGGTACAGTGGCTCACAACTGCAATCGCAGCACTCTGGGAGGCCTAGGCCAGTGGATTGCTTGAACTGAAGAGTTCAAGACTAGCCTGAGCAAGAGTGAGACCCTCATCTCTAAAAATAAGCTGGGCATTGTGGTGGGCGCCTATAGTCCCAACTACTTGAGAGGCTGAGGCAATAGAATCACTTAAGCCCAAGAGTTTGAGGTTGCTGTGAGGTGTGACATCACAGCACTCTTCCAAGGGTGACAAAGTGAGACTCTATCAAGAAAAAAATTAAAAGGCTTGGTTCCTGTAGCACGGGGGTTACCTGTGAGCCACATACACTAAGGCTGGCGGGTTTGAACCCAGCCCTGGCTAGCTAAACAACAATGACAACTGCAACAACAATAGCCTGGTTATAACTAAGACATCTGTACCAGAATGTTTATTGGAGCCCAATTCATAATTGCTAAGTCATGGAAGAAGCCCAAGTGCCCATCGACCCATTAATGGACGAGCAAATTGTGGTACATGTACACCATGGAATATTATGCAGCCTTAAAGAAAGATGGAGACTTTACCTCTTTCATGTTTACATGGATGGAGCTGGAACATATTCTTCTTAGCAAAGTTTCTCAGGAATGGAAGAAAAAGTATCCAATGTACTCAGCCCTACTATGAAGCTAAATTATAGCTTTCACATGAAGGCTATAACCCAACTATAGCACAAGACTATGGGGAAAGGGCCAAGGAAGGGGAAGGGAGAGGGAAGGTTAGGGTGAAGGGAGGGTAATGGGTGGGGCCACACCTATGGTACAATCTTAGAATGGGTACAGGTGAAACTTACTAAAGGCAGAATACAAATGTCTGCATACAATAACTAAGAAAATGCCATGAAGGCTACGTTGAACAGTTTGATGAGAATATTTCAGATTGTATATGAAATCAGCACATTTTACCCCTTGATTGCACTAATGTACACAGCTATGATTTAACAATAAAAAAAAAATTAAAGAAAAAGAAAAAAAATAGCCTGGCGTTGTGGTGGGCGCCTATAGTTCTGCAACTTGGGAGGTGGAGGCAAGAGAATCACTTAAGCCCAAGAGGGCTGTGAGCTGTGACGCCACAGCACTCTACCCAGGGTGCCAGCTTGAGATTCTGTCTCAAAAAAAAAAAAGATAAAAAACCCCCTAAAATGTGGTATATAGTAGAAAAAAGGCAAATGTTATATGAAAAATAGAATGTTTGAAAACTGTAAGAAGCTTACATTTACAAGATAGGTGGGTCAATGATGTCAACAGAAAATTCACTTCAGCCAGGCGCAGTGGCTCCCACCTGTAATCCTAGCACTCTGAGAGGTTGAGGAGGGTGGATTGCCCTGAGTTCACAACCTGAGCAAGAACTAGACCCCATCTCTAAAAATAGCAAGGCATTGTGGCAGGCACCTGTAGTATCAGTTACTCTGGAGGCTGAGGCAAGAGAATCCCTTGAGCCCAAGAGTTGGAGGTTGCTGTGAGTTATGATTTCATATCACTCTACCAAAGGTGACAAAGTGAGACTCTGTCTCAATAAAAAAAAAAAAAAATCCACTTCATGAGCAGTATTTATGCCCAGTTATCACTAGCTAATAAAATGCCAGAGAAAATCAGTGATATTGTACTAAATGAAATAGGCAAATTTTAGAAGAATTTTCATAACATGATAATATGGAAGAATATGTATATTTTTGAACATTTTATGTAAATATTTTTCTTTATACATAGCTATACATTTAGTAAATTACATGCAGTAGAAACACATCTGGAGAACATGCGTCTATTTTCACTGAATATCTTTGGGTCAGGGAATGAGGGTCAGGCAGATTAAACAGGGTATAAAGGTATATACACATACCATTTTGTTTTGTTTTATTTTATTTATTTATTTTTGAGACAGAGTTTCACTATGTCGCCCTGGGTAGAGTGCTGTGGCGTCACTCAAACTCTTGGGCTTAAGCGATTCTCTTGCCTCAGCCTCCCAAATACCTGGGACTACAGGCGCCCACCACAATGACCGGCTTTTTTTGTTGTTGTTGCAGTTGTCTTGGTTGTTTAGCTGGCCCTGGCCAGGTTCGAATCCTCTAGCCTCAGTGTATGTGGCTGGCACCCTACCTGCTGAGCTACAGGCGCTGCCCTATTTTGTTTTGTTTTAGATTTTGTAATCAGGAAAATTTATTAAGATAAATATTTTAAGGGCAGCACCTGTGGCTCAAAGGAGTAGGGCACTGGCTCCATATGCTGGAGGTGGTGGGTTCAAACCCAGCCCCAGCCAAAAACTGCAAAAACAAATAAATAAATATTTTTTTTTTTTTTTTTTTGTAGAGACAGAGTCTCACTGTACCGCCCTCGGGTAGAGTGCCGTGGCGTCACACGGCTCACAGCAACCTCTAACTCCTGGGCTTCCGCGATTCTCTTGCCTCAGCCTCCCTAGTAGCTGGGACTACAGGCGCCCGCCACAACGCCCGGCTATTTTTTTTTGTTGTTGCAGTTTGACCGGGGCTGGGTTTGAACCCGCCACCCTCGGCATGTGGGGCCGGCGCCCTACTCGCTGAGCCACAGGCGCCGCCCAAATAAATAAATATTTTAAAAAGCAAAAATACATAACTCAACCAGCAATAATTAGGTACATGTACAGGGTATCCATAAAGTTCGTGTGCATTTTAAAATTGCATTTGAACTTTATGAACATCCTGTATATTATGTTTTGGAAATACGTGCACAATACACTGGTTTCTTGGAGAAAAAGCAGATGAAAGCTATTGATTTAACTGTCTGTTTATGTGCATGTTTCTGTCTCAGACTTCTTCACCCCAAATAATCACACACGCACACAAACAGCTTTCTCTTGAGCTCAGGCAGGAAGTGGATATCTAGTTTTAGGGCTCAGAGACCACAGAAAGTCCTACATTTAGAGGATTACTGACAGTGGGTGGTAAATTCCAGAAAGATCTGGCTGACGTCAAGAAATCCAAGCCCCTCTCTCAATCCCTCCTCCCCTTGCAAAGCCTCCTGTCCTGAGACTTTCAGAATTGCAACTCTGATTCTGATCAGTAGATGGCATCTGCCTCCACTTTCTCTTGCTCTTTTTAAAGAAAAAGAAAACATAAAGATGTTATCTTTAAAGCCACTTATGAAACAATATACGTGGACTTATACATTGCTTATAAAATGTTTTTTTAATATACAAAGACTGAAGGTATATCTGTTCAATTTCATTTATGTACACTTTCTCCTCTCTCTCCCCTCCTTCCTCTCCTCTCTTTCTTCCCCACTTTTTTCTCTCTCTCTCCTCCCTCCTCCTCCTCCTCTCTCTCTCTCTCTCTCTCTCTCACTAAAATTGGCTGAACCGTCCACACTGTACAGAGAGCTCCCTGAAGAGATGGGGTGGCTCAATATCCCAAGATCCATGCCTCTATAATACAGGCCACTTTACACACGGCTGCCTAGAGCACTTTCCCTGAAGTTGGCTCTAATAATCATCACTCAAATGTTATGAGAGGCAATCTACTACCTACCAAGAGAACTACAAACTCTTTTCCCAGCTCCTCACTCTATGGATCCAGACTATTTTCCTACCGTGTCTCCCAAGTGCTCTGTGTTCTTGGCAAGCTGCACCCTGGGGTGCTCCTTCAAGGGATTCCTGTGCTCCTGTGTGCTTCTTTAGCAGATTGGGGATCAACTTGCACAGCCCTTGGCTCTTGAACACACACTGTGACATTACATAGTTATTCAACTCTTTGGGGAAGGATTATTTTCCTCGTCTTTTTTTTTATTATCCTTGTTTTAACGATGTGAAAACTGAATCTTAGGGGGAGTGGAACAAGTCTTGTCACTGGGAAAGACACTGGGGTTCTAGAACTAAGAGACATAATTGATAGCTTGGTAGTAATAATGAATAGGATTATTTTGCTCCATAACAAAGATGAAGGGATAAGGTGGTCACTACTATTAAGTGCCTACTATGTGTAGAGTTAATTTTGTTTTCCCCTAACATTTAAATGATACATGTTCACTGTAGAACATTTGGAAAATATAAGCACACGCAATCCTACAACTGCAACAAACCAAACCTTTCTAGGATTTGCTGGCATCTAGTGGCAGGTTCAAGAATGTCAAATAATACCTGTCAATGAAGATAGGTCAAGGTAGGATAAAAAGGCTTCCAGGTTCCATCTTACCCTGGCTTCAATAGATACAACTTCCTAGTTTTACAGTATTGCTTCCCTATTTAGATCGATGGCTTTCTAGGGCTCAGGATGTGACTGTGTTCCATTTGTTTGGAATGGTGGACACATTTTACGAAAATACAGATATGTATGGGTACCAGTTCATCAAATCCTTTCGATCGAGATAAAACTGCTTTCTTTGCGCTAAAAAGCCAAAGTGTATGACCGACATCACTTGGCCTCCAAGACAGTGATACAAAGCAGAAGAAGTATGGGCTTTGGAATCACAGATAGGAGTGGGGAATGAAGGCAAGTGACCTCATATTTATTTAGGAGCACTCTACAGTCAGATAATGTGGTAAAATTAATTATACTAGACTTGAGTAATGCATGCATATATTTTGTAATCACTAGGGTAACTACTACATGAATAGTAATAGAATGTATAATTAACAAGATAATAGAGAAAGTGGATTATAAAAATTATTAAGCGATCCAAAAGAGGGCAAAAGAAAAGTGAAAAACCTAAAATAGGCAGAAAGCAAATAGTAAGATGGTAGATTTAAGCCCCCAAATATAACAAATATACCATATATATGTTATAGGTAAACAGCCCAAAAATTCCAATTAAAAAATTAGATTAAACAACAACAACAACAACAACAACAACAACTATGTGCTTGGGAGGCCAAGGCAGGAGATCTCCTGGGCTCAGGTGTTGTAGACCAGCCTGAGCAAGAGGGAGATACCATCTCTAAAAATAGCTGGATGTTGCTACAGCTGTAGTCCCAGCTGTTTGGGAGGCTGAGGCAAGAGAATCACTTGAGCCCAAGAATTTGAGGTTGCTGTGAGCTGTGATACCAGAGCACTCTACTGAGGGTGACAAAATAAGACTCTGTCTCAAAAAGTCAAAAAACAAAAAACAAAAAAACCCAAAAACCTATATGCTGTTTAGAAGAGAGCCACTTGCAAAATAAATCCATAGAAGGCTGAGAGTAAAAGGATGGAAAAAGATATTCTATGCAAATATTAACAAAAGAAATCTCATGTAGTTTATATGTATTAATATCAGATAAAGTAGATTTTTTTCACACTTCTTGTTCATCAAAATTTTTATTTTAGTTGATAAAGTAGATTTTAAATCAAGAAGTAATAACAAAGACAAAAGGGACATTTAATAAATATAAGAGAGTCAATTCACCAGGAATACAAAATAATTATAAGTTTCCATGCCTCTAACAATATAGTTTTTTTTGCAGTTTTTTGGCCGGGGCCGGGTTTGAACCCACCACCTCTGATATATGGGGCCGGTGCCCTACTCCTTTGAGCCACAGGCGCCACCCAACAATATAGTTTTTAATAATAGAGCTCAACATTATGTTTGTTAGAATCATCCATTTGGTTGCATGTGTTAGTAGTTTGTTCATTATTATTGCTGTATAGCATTTCACTGTATAAATATATCAGGTGATGTTTAACAGACTTTTCTAAGTATTGGTAAAAATAATAAGACAAAAATAAATAAGAATATAAAATATTTGAATAGCACAAATTATGATCTTAGCATAATTGACAAATACAGAAACTTTCACTCTGAAACTGCAGAATACACTACAAAATTTGACTCCATGAGGGGCATAAAGAAAGTCTCAACAAACTGTGAAAGTTGAAATAACACAGAGTGGGCTCGGCACCTGTAGCTCAGTGGCTAGGGCACCAGCCGCATACACCGAAGCTGGTGGGCCTGCCAAACAATAATGACAACTACAACAACAACAACAACAAAAATAGCCGGGCGTTGTGGTGGGCGCCTGTAGTCCCAGCTACTTGGGAGGCTGAGGCAAGAGAATCACTTGAGCCCAGGAGTTGGAGGTTGCTGTGGGCTGACACCACGGCACTCTACCCAGGGCGACAGCTTGAGACTCTGTCTCAAAAAAACAAACAAACACAGAGTGTATTTTTGTTATTATAAAATTAAGCTTGGACTCAGTGCCTGTGGTTCAAGTGGCTAAGGTGCCAGCCACATACACCTGAGATGCCAGCCTGGGCCCACCAAACAACAATGATGGCTACAACCAAAAAATAGCCAGGCCTTGTGGTGGGTGCCTGTAGTCCTAGCTACTTGGGAAGCTGAGGCAGGAGAATCGCTTGAGCCCAGGAGTTGGAGGTTGCTGTGAGCTGTGATGCTACAGCACTCTACCCAGGGCAACAGCTTGAGGCTCTGTCTCAAAAAAAAAAAAAAAATTAAGCTTGAAGTTAATTTAAAAATAAAACATTGCTATATGGTCTGAAATTAAGAAACATATTTCCTTGGGCGGCGCCTGTGGCTCAGTTGGTAAGGCGCCGGCCCCATATACCGAGGGTGGAGGGTTCAAACCCGCCCCGGCCAAACTGCAACCAAAAAAAAAAAAAAAAAATAGCCGGGCATTGTGGCGGGTGCCTGTAGTCCCAGCTACTTAGGAGGCTGAGGCAAGAGAATTGCTTAAGCCTAGGAGTTGGAGGTTGCTGTGAGCTGTGTGAGGCCACAGCACTCTACCGAGGGCCAGAAAGTGAGACTCTGTCTCTACAAAAAAAAAAAAAAAAAAAGAAACATATTTCCAAGTAAACTGTGGGTCAAAGAAGAAACGAAATGCAAATTAGAAGATATTTTAAACAGAATGATAATGAAATATGACATATAAAAATTTGTGAGATAGTATCAGCACAAATACTGATGGAGTATTGGGATGGAGATTGACAGGCTGATTCTAAAATTTGTATTAAAACCGGGTGCAGTGGCTTACACCTGTAATCCCAGCACTTGGGAGGCCAAGGCGGGTGGATTTTCTGAGCTCACGAGTTCAAGATCAACCTGAGTAAGAGCGAGACCCTGTCTCTAAAAAACAGCTGGGTGCTGTGGCAGGTGCCTATAGTCCCAGCTACCTGGGAGGCTGAGGCGAGAGAATTGCTTAAGCCCAAGAGTTTGAGGTTGCTGTAAGCTAAAATTTCACGGCACTCTACCAAGGGTGACCAAGTGAGACTGTCTCAAAAATAAAATAAAATAAAATAAAATAAAATGAAATAAAATGAAATAAAATTTGTATTGAAAAACAAAGGATATAGAATAGCCAAAACAACTTTAAAAAGAACAAAATTGGAGGACCCCCACTACCTGATTTTGAGATTTACTATAAAGTACAGTAATTAAGAGGATGGTTTGGGGGAAGTGATAATAGTCTCCAATTCCATCCAAATTGTTACAAAAGACATTACTTCATTTGTTTTTAAGGCTGAGTAGTACTCTGTGGGGTGTGTGTGTGTGTGTGTATACACCACATTTTGTTAATCCACTCATGAATATTGATGGGCACTTGTGCTGATTCCACATCTTTTTTTTTTTGAGACAGAGTCTCAACCTGTCGCCCTGGGTAGAGTGCTGTGGCATCATAGCTCACAGCAACTTCCAACTCATGGGCTCAAGCCATCTTGCCTCAGTTTTTCTATTTTTAGTAGAGACAGGCTCTCGCTTTTGCTCAGTCTGGTCTCGAGCTTGTGAGCTTAAGCTGTCCACCCACCTTGGCCTCCCAGAGTGCTAGGATTACAGGCATGAGCCACCGTGTTCGGTCCTAATTGCACATTTTTTTTTTATTTTGCAGTTTTTTGGCCACCACCTCTCATATATGGGGCCATCACCACACTCTTTTGAGCTACAGGTGCTGCCCATTAATTCCACATCTTCGTGACTGTGAAATGTGCTGTAATAAACATTCAAGTACAATAAACCTAATTTTTAAATAATCCCGTGAATTTAAGAAAGACTGGAAATAAACCAGTAAAGCATCTATCTCAAGGAGCTAGGATAAAAACCCAGCCAAAAAAATTAAACGGGGTTAAGATGGTGATGGTATAATTCCTCTTTTGTAAAGTTATTTCATATATCAATACTTCAGTACTTGTTATTACTGAGTAGTATTCTACTGTATTTATGTACAATCAAATTGTTTATCAATTTGTTTATCAATGCTTAGTTATTTTAAGCTATTATGAATAAAGCTGATATAACCAGTCTTTGTGCATGTCTGTTTTCATTTTTCTTGGCTAAATAATACAAGTTAAATTGTTGAGGCCCGGCACTGTGGCCTCATGCATGCAATCCCAGCACTTGGGAGGCTGAGGTGGGTGGATTGCCTGAGCTCACAGGTTCGAGACCAGCCTGATCCAGAGCAAGGCCCCATCTCTAAAAATATTCAGGTGGATGGTGACTGTGGACTGTGGTTCAGTGAGTAGGGCCCCATATACTGCGGGTGGTGGGTTCAAACCCGGCCCCGGCCAAACTGCAACAAAAAATAGCTGGGTGTTGTGGTGGGCGCCTGCAGTCCTAGCTACTTGGGAGGCTGAGGCAAGAGAATCACCTAAGCCCAAGAGCTGGAGGCTGCTGTGAGCTGTGATTCCACATCACTCTACTGATGGCAACATAGTGAGACTCTGTCTAAAAAAAAAATGTTCGGTCATATGGTAAGTGAACATTAAACTTTATAAGAAACTGAGAAAGATTTTTGGAACGTGGCTGTACCATTTTACCTCCATGATCGCAATGTATTAGTTTTCTGGTTTCTCCACATTCTTAGTAATCTTTGGTTTGTTAGTCTTTTTTCATTCTAACCATTCTGGTGAAATAGCATTGTGGTTTCTAATTGCATTTCCCTTATTACTAACGATGTTGAAGGCTGGATATCTTCCTTTTGAAGTGTTCACTAAAGTGTGTGCCCTCCTTTACATTGAGGTTTTCTTTTTGTTGTTGATTTGTAGGAGTTCTTTATATGCTAGTTATTTGTTGGATATGTGTATCATATGTATACTTATTCCGAGTTTGTGACTTATATATTAATTTTGTTAATACTGTCTATGGAATAACAGAAAATTTAAAATTTGGTAAAGTCTAACTTATCAATTTTCTTTTTATTATTAATGCTTTTCATGCCCTGTTGAAGGCATTTTGCCTACCTTAGGATCATGAAGTTTTACCCTGTGTTTTTTTTTTATTTTTTTGAGACAGAGTCTCACTTTATCGCCCTTGGTAGAGTGCTGTGGCATCACAGCTCTCAGCAACCTCCAACTCCTGGGCTTAGGCGATTCTCTTGCCTCAGCCTCCTGTGCAGCTGGGACTACAGGCACCCGCCACAACACCCTGCTATTTTTTGTTGCAGTTTGGCCGGGGCTGGATTCAAACCCACCATCCTTGGTCTATGGGGCTGGCGACTTACGCACTGAGCCACAGGTGCTGCCACCTGTATTTTTTTTTTTTTTTTTGAGACAGAGTCTCACTTTGTCACTCTCAGTAGAGTGCCATGGCTTCATAACTCACAGCAACCTCAAACTCCTGGGCTTAAGCTATCCTCTTCAGCCTCCCAAGTAGCTGAGAGTACAGGTGCCCACCACAATGCCCCAGTCTTGCTCAAGCTGGTCTGAAACTCATGAGCTCAAACAATCCACCCGCCTTGGCCTCCCAGAGGACTAGGATTACAGGCAGGAGCCACCATGTCCAGCTTCCCCTGTGTTCTATGTTAGAAATTTTATGGCTTTGGCTTTTACTTTTAGTGTGCTAAGAACACAGAAGAGGCATTGGTCTCTCTGAAACAGGTTTTACAGAACAGGCTGTCAGATTTAGAGGTAATGGACAATGAAAATTAAGACTTCTTGGTTGGTACCTGCAAAAGAGTGAAGTTCTCATGGCTGACAAGGGAGGTGAAATAAAAATAAAATTCAGGCTGGGCGTGGTGGCTCATGCCTGTAATCCTAGTGCTCTGGGAGGCCGAGGTGAGTGGATTGCTTGAGCTCAGATGTTCAGGACTAGCCAGAACAAGAGTGAAACCCCCAAAATAAAAACAGGCTCGGCACCTGTAGCTCAGTGGTTAGGGTGCCAGCCACATACATGCACTGGGGCTGGTTCGAACCTGGCCCAGGACTGCTAAACAACAATGACAACAATAGCAGCAGCAACAACAACAACAACAAAAATAGCTGGGCATTGTGGCAGGTGCCTGTAGTCCCAGCTACTTGGGAGGCTGAGGCAAGAGAATCTCTTAAGCCCAAAAGTTTGAGGTTGCTGTGAGCTGTGACACCACAACACTCTACTGAGGGCAACATAGTGAGACTCTGTCTCAAAATAAATAAATAAATAAATAAAAACAACTAGCTGGGCATGGAGGCATATGCCTGTAGTCACAGCTACTCAGGAGGCTGAGGCAGAGGATCGCTTGATTCAAAGAGTTTGAGGTTGCTGTGAGCTATAATAATGCAATCGGACTTTACCCAGGGCAATGCAGTAAGACTATGTCACACACACACACACACACAAATAAGATTAAGTGCATAGCCTCCAGATCACAATAGGTAAATTAAATTGATCTAACACAAAGCAAGGGGGAAAAAGGAACAAAAAAGCATGGTACTGGTACATAGAAAATGCAAAGGCAGATGAGAGAAATAAATCCAAATTATACTGTAATCACAATATGAATTGGTTAAATTCATTTAAAATAAGAGACTCTCGGATTGTGTTAAAAATAAAAACAAAGAATGCACCTCTGTATCATATTAAATAAGATGGAAAAGGTAAACTATGTGAAAATTAATGAAAAGAAAGCATAGCAGGGTTCAGTGGGTCATGACTGTAATCCTAGCACTGTGGGAGGTGGAGGCGGAAGGGTCACTTGAGGCCAGGGGTTCAAGACAAGCCTGGGAAAATACGATACTGCATATCTACCGTAAATAAATAAATAATAAAATAGAAAGCAGAAGCTGCATTATTAATATGACAGCCTAGAATTTCAAACAGAAAGGACTAAAAAGGACAAAGAGGGATATTTAATATTGGTAAGTATGGTTATATTATCTAGAAAATATAACACATAATCTTTTAAGTAATTAACAACATGGTTTCAAAATATGCAATGCAAGATGTATTATAAATATACAGAAAAATTGTTACATCTATAATCATAGTTGGAAAGCTTAGTGCATCTCTTTCAGTAATCCACAGATTAGCAAGTATATAGAGGATTTGAATTCCACCATCAACGAGCTTTAACTAATCTCTGTAATATAAACAACTTTGTACTGAACAGCAAATAACATTCTTTTCAAATACACTTAGTTTTAAAAAATTGCTCATGCATTAGAACATGCTCATTCCGCAGTTAAATCTCACCATTTTATTTTTTAAAAAATCAGAAAGAATAATCATAGGGGTCACATTTATTATTCATCATTTATTTAGCAAATATTTATTGAGTGCCTACTGTGTTACAGGTCCTGTTTCAGGTAGTGAAAATGTAGTGCAAATCAGAAACAATGTTTGTGTTCCAAAGGAGCTTACATGCTAGGGAAAGGAATCAAATAATACATAAATTAATAAAAAAGTGATAATTTCTGTAATGAAAATCAAACTAAATGATGCCATAGAAGCAACAGGGATATTTTATTTTATTTTTTAAATACAATTTTTCACCTTTATTTTTATTTATTTGTTTATTTGTAGTTTTTGGCCAGGGCTGGGTTTGAACCCACCACCTCCAGCATATGAGGCCAGCGCCCTACTCCTTTGAGCCACAGGCATCACAGAGTCTCACTTGGTCACCCTTGGTAGAGTGCCATGGAATCTTGGCTTACAACAACCTCAAACTCTTGGGTTCAATTGAATCTCTTGCTTTAGCCTCCCAAGTAGCTGGCACTATAGGTGCCTGCCATAATGCCCAGCGATTTTTTAGAGATGGGATCTCTCTCTGACTCAGGCTGGTCTGGAACCTGTGAAATTAGGCAATACACCTGCCTTGGCCTCCCAAGTGCTGGGATTACAGGCATGAACTACCATTCCTGGTCTGCAGGGATATTTTAAATTGCACAAAAAAGAAAACTACAAACTGATGTCATCAATGAACACACGCAAAACATGTAAAATCACATAGTAACAAAGTGAAATCTGGCAGTATGTTAAAAATAGTCATTACCATGTAAGGTTTATCCCAAGAATTCAAAAATGGGGTGGCACCTGTGGCTCAGTGTGTAGGGCATGGCCATATACACCTAAGGCTGGCAGCTTTGAGTCCCATCTGGGCCTAAACAACAATGACAACTGCAACCAAAAAATAGCCAGGTGTTGTGGCGGGCGCCTGTAGTCCAGTTACTCGGGAGGCTAAGGCAGGAGAATTGCTTAAGCCCAAGAGCTTGAGGTTGCTGTGAGTTGTGATGTCACAACACTCTACAGAGGGCCACATAGTGAGACTCTGTCTCAAAAAAAAAAAAAAGAATTCAAACATGGTCTAATGTTTAAATATTTTTATTGTAATTCACCATATTAAAATCATATTAAAAATATGATCACCTGGCTCGGCCTCTGTGGCTCAAGTTGCTAAGGCGCCAGCCACATACACCTGAGATGGCAGGTTCAAATTGAGCTGGGGCCTGCCAAACGACAATGATGGCTGCAACCAAAAAATAGCCAGGCATTGTGGTGGGCCCCTGTAGTCCCAGATTCTTGGGAGGCAGAGGCAGGAGACTCACCTGAACCCCAGGAGTTGGAGGTTGCTGTGAGCTGTGATGCCATAGCACTCTACTTAGGGGGGAACAGCTTGAGGATCTGTCTTAAAAAAATATATATGATCACCTCAAAAGTTACCATGAAATTATTTCTTGAAATTAAATATCCATTTCTGTTAACAATTCTTAGCATTCTAGGAATAGAGGAAATTTCCTTAACTTGGCAAAAGGTTTGCTCAGGAGATGTATAGGAACATTATACAAGAGATGTATAGAAACATTAAAAGAATTCCCATTGTAGTCAGGAACTACACTCTGACTATAAGGATGTCTGTTATCACCTTTACTATTGAGCATTACTCTGGAGTTCTTGTTCCACACACTAAGACAAAAAGAAAAAATGAGCAGTATAAAATATCAGAAAGGAAACATACTAAAGTACCATTTACAGACAATATAAATGTCTTTCTAGAAAATCAGAGAGAATCAACTGACAAATTTCTATGGCTATTAATAAAGATTCATTAGGGTGACTAGATACAAGATCAACATTCAGATATTGCAGCTTTGTCTTGCACCAGCAATACACAACTAGAAAGTAGCTTAGAAGATTTTGTGTTAAAATGTAGGAATGACACTACCTTACAAAATCTCTCCTAATACTTAATAAATTGCAGAATAAATGAATAATGAATGAATGAATAAATCAGCAGGAGAAAAGTGGAGATAATCATTAGCAGCCAAACAAGGAAGGGGGCACATTCCAGTGACATAAACTTCAAAAAGTTACAGCTAAGTAAACAGGAGATTCCAGAGCTTATGATTATACTGCAGTGGAGCCAGGCTCTTAACCTTGTCTCAATCCCTCAGAAGCCACGTAATATAGAGCAAGTAAAAGGCACAGAACAGAAACAAGAAGAGAGCATACTACGAAGAGCAGAAGGACATTTCCAACCAGTATTTTAAGATATAGAACGACTTAATAAGAATAGGAACTTAAGACAAGAGCTCAAAGATGAGTTATTAAAACAGCAGAGTTAGATTACAAGGGAGTCTGTAAGCTAAAGAACCCTTCAGGACCAAACAGCATCATTATAGAAACAATAAATTATAAACAGCATGAAATAGGAAAAAAGTGGCTAAAAATTGATTTATGGACAGAGGAAGGGCTTTAGATAATCACATTGACTGGAGATGAAAAAGAAGAAATTAAAGGAAATAACTATATACATATGTATATATGTATCTACACACCCACACGTATATTCTTTTTTTTTTTTTTTTTGAGACAGAGTCTCACTATGTCACCCTGTAGAGTGCTGTGGCATCACACCCTCAAACTCTTGGGCTCAAGCAATTGTCTTGCCTCAGCCCCCCAAGTAGCTGGGACTACAGGCACCCACCACAATGCCTGACTATTTTTTTGTTGTAGTTGTTACTGTTGTTTGGCAGGCCTCAGCTAGGTTTGAACCCACCAGCCCTGATGTATGTGGCTGGCACCCTAGCCACTGAGCTATAGGCGCCGAGCCCACACGTAAGTGAAAAGAAAGAAAGAAAGAAAGAAAGAAAGAAAGAAGTGTTTAGATCTAAAGAATGTATCATGTTCCAGGATGTTTAATTATTGGTTTTTTTTTTTCTTTTTTATTGTTGGGGATTCATTGAGGGTACACAGAACCAGGTTACATTGATTGCCTTTGTTAGGTAAGGACCCTCTTATAATTGTGTCCCACCCCCAAAAGGTGTACCACACCCCTTGTCCCCCCACCCCCTCCCTCTTTCCCTTTCTCACCTCTCCCCATCCCCACCCTCCACCGTGTACTAGGACCTTAATTGTTCTCATGTCAGAATTGAGTACATAGGATTCTTGTTTCTCCATTATTGTGATGCTTTACTATGAATAATGTGTTCCACATACATCCAGGTTAATATACAGTGTTTTCACAGTGCTAGAGTCTGAGTGATATTTGATCTTTCTTTTTTGTACTTCATTGTATTGCTTCTTTATAAGAAGCATGAATAATATTTATAAAAATAATGACATTATTTTCCTTAAAAAATGAAGGGAGGGCTCAGCACCTGTAGCTCAGTGGCTAGGGCGGCAGCCACATACACTAGAGCTGATGGGTTCAAACCCAGCGCAAGCCTGCCAAACAACAC
Organism: Nycticebus coucang; assembly: GCF_027406575.1. Classification (NCBI taxonomy): domain Eukaryota; kingdom Metazoa; phylum Chordata; class Mammalia; order Primates; family Lorisidae; genus Nycticebus; species Nycticebus coucang. The sequence continues at coordinate 111,895,039 of NC_069804.1, forward strand.
TGACAACTACAACCAAAAAATGGCCGGGTGTTGTGGCAGGCTCCTGTAGTCCCAGCTACTTGGGAGGTTGAGGCAAGAGAATCGCTTAAGCCCAAGAATTGGAGGTTGCTGTGAGCTGTGACGCCACAGGACTCTACCAAGGACGAAATAGTGAGACTCTGTCTCAAAAAAAAAAAAATGAAGGGAGATTATAATGTACAAAACTCCGCCATTCACAATATTAACAAAACTATGAAATATATGGGAATATAGCTAATAAGAAACATGTAGAGTTTTTGGAATTAATGCCAAATATCAGGGGCCAACTGGGAGAAGTGCGCTGCCAGGAGAGATTGTCCTTCCCTAATGCCCTAATGTCACGATCTGACTTGAGAAGGAGGGAATCAAAGAGCAACTTATCTGGAAAGTGAAGGACAAAGCAGGCAGAGTGTAGATAAGAAAGTCCAGCAAACTTAAAACCCAGCAGAACACAAAGTAAAAGAAGAGCATTGAAAATAAAAGTAAATCAGTGAAACATACCTCCTGCCGGCTGGCTCCCTGGCTGAACTGAGTTCCCTGATGGGTTTTAGGTGGGGATACTACCTCCAGGCACCATTCCCTTGGGTAAAGAGGGGTTGGCTCTCTGAGCTACCCTTCTGGAGCTGACAGGAGCACAGAACCATTACCTGTACAAGCCTCATCCAAGTTGATTGCCAGCTTACAGTGGACGCCCTCGTTCTGAACTATAACCTTTTCCTCTTAAGTGGCTGACTTTTCTTCCTTTGTTTTCTGAACCATTAGAAGATTACTTCTTTTCTTGCATCTGTATTATGTAAAGACATAAAAAGCTGAACATGTGGAATTTCATCTCATTTTGCTGAATGTTGACAAAACAATTCAAGCTATTAAATAGTACACTAATTTAAGGAGCTGTTCAAGGACCATCTTTCCTCAGGGCCCAAAACATACACAGGCTGAATGGTGTTATAAGAGAATGTTAATTTCCTTTTAGTTAGAGATTTATACCCATAAGTGACTCAATCAGGCAGGATCCACCCCAACAGGATTTCCTCCAGGTTTATACAGAGACAAACAGAGGCAAATACCACACACACAAACATAGCCAGGCATTGTGGCAGCCACCTGTAGTCCCAGCTACTTGGGAGGCTGAGGCAAGAGAATCTCTTAAGCCCAAGAGGTTGAGGTTGCTGTGAGCTGTGACACTACAGCACTCTACTGAGGGCGTCATAGTGAGACTCTATCTCAAAAACAAACAAACAAACAAACAACAATAACAAAAAGAAACAGAGGCAAATACCACACATAAACAGAGACCAGGTATGTACACAAATAGAAATAAAAACTTTCCCTGATCTTTGACAAAAGAGCTATAACTGTAGAATAGGATCCATTTAATGGGCATTTTCCCCACCTTTAAGATTGTACATAGGCCAGGCCGTGTTACAGTAAAACCTCATCTTTTTCTTAGTCATAGGTGATAGGATGTGACCCAAAGGGCTGTTCTCTGGAACTAACAAATGAGCCCCCATATTTGGGCTCCACGAAAAATGCAGAAAATATGCCTAGGCAGTTAGATGGGGACTCTAACCCCTGTGTACAACCAGATAGGGACTCGAACCCCTGTGCGCACCTGAAGCAAAGTGAAAAGGATCTCTTTACAAATGTGAGGCTACAGAGAGCAGGAGGACATCACACCAGCCCTTCCTGGAAAAAAAGTATTCTGGTAGTGTTGCAAGGAGCGGCAGTGATGCATGTCCCCATATCACCTGTTCAGGTGGATAGGCAAGGCCCTAGGCGAGTCTGTACTCAACAAGCTAGCAAGCCAATGGTTCCATCTGGTTTGCCAAAATATGCTGCCAGACAAAGGAGCCCATCCGCCTGTCACCCAAGCCAATGAACAGAGAAGTGGATGAGAGACCAACAGTTTCATTTCTATTTACAGAAAAGCCAGAAGCTCCAGAGAACAGAGAGGATATCTCCTCAGAGCTGTTCTGCTTTCTTGTTTCTTTTTATTATTTTTATACCTTCAAGTAAAGGCCTACATCAGCAGTGTCATTAATCAGCATAGTATATACTAAACACCCCCCCCTTATAGGTTACAAAGTCAAAATATCTGTTGCTTTCAAGGTGGCTGTATCTTCAAAGCATTTTGAATTAGACTAAATTTACAGCCAGTTAACCCTTTGCTGAGTGCAGAGTGCCCTGTATCCTTGACTGGTAACATGGAGTCCAGTCTCCCAACTTATCTATGACGTTTGCCTTGGAAGTGAATAAACAATCTGCAGATGTCATCAGTCACGTAGGCTCATCCAGCCTTGGTAGGGCCTGACCAGCAGCATCCTGCAAGAAATGGCCCTTCAGGTTAATTGTGGCTAATAACACAAGTAGCAATATAACCTTTCTGTTTTTCACTTTCAGTACAGTATATAATAAATTATATAAGATATTCAACACTATATAAAATAGGCAGTGATTTTGTCCATCTGTACACTAGCTTAAGTGTTCTGAGCATGCTTACGGTAGGCTAGGCTAAGCTATGATGTTTGGTGGGCTAGGTGTATTAAATGCCTTTTTTATTAAATGCATTTTTGATTTAACAGTATTTTCGATTTATGATGGGCTTGTTGGGATGTCACCCCACCATAAGTCAAGAAACATCATTGTGTCGAGAGTGTGGGGAGATAGGTCTTGTCCTATGCTTGATGGGTGTGTAAATTGGCCCAGCCTTATTGGAGGGCAGTTTGATGTATATTCATTAACTATATAAAATCTCATATCCTTCTTTTGGCAGAGTCAAATGTATAAAATCTCATATCTTTAACCAAACAATTCTGTTTATAGAAGGATATTATGAAGAAACTTTCATCTGTGGGCAAAGTTGTATGTACCGGGTTGTTCATTGCAGCCTTGTTTTTATTAGACTCAGACCCAGACTTTTTTTTTTTTTTTTATGTCACCCTTGGTAGAGTGCTATGGTGTCACAGCTCACAGCAACCTCCAATTCTTGGGCTTAAGCCATTCTCTTGCCTCAGCTTCCCAAGCAGTTGGGACTATAGGTGCCTGCCACAACGCCTGGCTATTTTTTTGTTGCAGTTGTTTGGTTGGCCCGGGCCGGGTTGGAACCCGCCACCCTCGGTGTATGTGGCTGGCACCATAACCACTGTGCTACAGGCGCTGAGCCCCAGACCAGAATAGTTTGTGTTTTTTCTTTGAGACGGAGTCTTATTATGTCACCCTCAGTAGAGTGCTGTGGCATCACAGCTCACAGCAACCTCCAACTCTTGGGCTTAAGCCATTCTCTTGCCTCAGCCTCCCAAGCAGCTGGGACTACAGGTGCCTGCCACAATGCTTGGCTATTTTTTTGTTGCAGTTGTTTAGTTGGCCTGGGCTGGGTTCGAACCCGTCACCCTCAGTGTATGTGGCTGGCACTGTAACCACTGTGCTACAGGTGCCGAGCTCCAGACCCAGAATAGTTTGTGTTTTTTTTTGAGACAGAGTTTCACTTTGTCACCCTTGGTAAAGTGCTATGATGTCACAGCTCACAGCAACCTCAAACTTCTGGGCTCAAGCAAGTCTCTCGTCTCAGCCTCCTGAGTAGCTGAGACTACAGGTGCTGGCCACAATGCCCGGCTATTTTTAGAGATGAGGTCTTGCTCTTGCTAGGCTGGTCTTGAACCTGGAACACAGGCAATCCACCCACCTTGGCCTCCCACAGTGCTAGGATTATAGGCATGAGCCACTGTGCCTGGCCTCCCAGAATAGTTTTATGTTCATCTATAGGATGGTGTGTGTGTGTGCTGTGTGTGTGTGTTAAATAAATAATAGGATCACTATTATTATTAACTATGAAAAATATGCAGCAGTTAAAATAGAATGAAGTAGCTTTCAGTGTACTGCTACATAGAGCTCTCTGAGACATAATTTTAGGTGGAAAACCCCCCAAGTTGCAAAATAGTATGTTAATTGTGGTCCTATTTATATATTTTAATAAGACATGTATGCATCTGTAATGTATAGAAAGGGATTTAACATACCATATTTATAACAATGGGGAGGTAACTGTGATTTGGATGGGAATAGTGGAGTTAATATGGTACTAGTTATGTTTCTGGGTTTGAATTTTATACTACAATGTATTGTGAAAAATTTAAATAATGGCACCCAGAGAAGAAGCTGCAGTGGGAGAGAGAAGTGTAGGTCAGCTTTATTGAAAGGGGAGATGACCTGCCTGGGCAGTGCAAAGATGGTGTCTGTCTTCAGTGGCAGTTAGAAACCATTTTTATATAGGGCCATAAGGGTGGGCGAATTCCAGTTTGCCTGTCAGGCTAGGGTCTTTTGGAGCAAACTTCTCAGGGGATGGGCTAGTCAGATCTTTTGTCTTTGTCTCAGGAGGAAAGGAGGAGGAGATAGAGGGGAAAGTGTTTGTATGTGGCTGAGTGAGGCCCCTCAACATATTGTAGGGGAGAGGGGAAACCTGCCTTTTTCCCAGAAAGTTTGCCGAAAGATCAACTCACAATTAAGGCAGATGTGTAAGAGAAATATTTATTTTCAAATACAATGCACAGAGGGAGAATCACAAGAGTGATTACCCAGGGTCTCAATAATGGTTATAGATGCCTTTTAGAAGGGAGGGGGAAAAATATGGAGTATGGTTGCAACAAGTGGTTTCTGGGGAAGAGAAATAGATGCGGGAAATCAGACTGACTTGTAAATTAACCTGAGAGATAGATATTGTGTTTTAAAGGCTGGGTATTTTGAGATAAAGAGGAGAGGAAAAGAAGTTAGTTGATCTTCTTTTATCTTTTGATCAGGTAAGTCCAGTTTTATATAGATAGAGGGAAAGCCCCTTCCAAAAGCTTTCTGATCTTGAATGGCCTTTAATTCAAGGTATTCTTTATACCAAGTAGCCATATTTTGGGGTGAAATTTCCTTAGCTCCTCAGTATTCTTGCAAAATTTGATAGTAATTACCAAAAATAAAGGGCATATAAAAAAGATGTCCCCATTATCTTTCCATCAGGATACATAGTCCTAACTCTTCCTTTTTATCAGTTACATTGTATAAATCTAATACAATTTATTTAATCTCTCCCCTATTGGTAGTCATTTTATGTTGCTCCATTTTTTTTTTTAAACCTTTACAAGCACGGTAAAAAATATCCTAGTACACATATCTTTGTGGAGGGGTGGCGCCTATGGCTGAAGGAGTAGGGCGCTGGCCCCATATACCAGGGATGGTGGGTTCAAGCCTGGCCCTGGCTAAAACTGTATATATCTTCGTGGACCTGTGTAGATACATAGGTTGGCTGAAATCCAAGGAATAGAATTACTGGGTCAAATAATTTGTGAAATACCATATATTTCATTTAATAGATTTTGCCAAATTGCCCTCCATAGAAAGTTTGCTTCAATATCTGTCTCCAACAGTGTGGGAGTGCCCATTTTCTGACAAACCAGTCATCAATATTATCCAATTTCTAAATTTTGACAACTTATAGCTAACACATAGTAAGTTTCAATTTGCATTTCTTTGAAGTTGAGCATATTTTCATATGTTTATCAGTCATTTGTATTTATTTTCTGTGAACAAATCTGTTTATGCCTTTGGGCACATTTTCCTATTGAGTTGCTTATCATTTCATTATTGATTTGCAAGAGTTTTTAGATTATCACAAACTAGCTCTTTGACATCCACTGCATATTTTTTTTAACTTGGCCAGAGTTTTAAATTTTCATGTAATTAATTTAGCACTCTTTTCCATTGGTGGAGAAAGTAAGTTTGTCACGGGCAATTGAGTTCTGAAAAGCCGTTGGTAAGGCTGTATGGTTCTACAGGCTCCCTGGCTAGCCTCCTGAAAGGGCCCTTTCCACAAAGGGGCCCCTCTTAGAAGGCAGCTGGGAGGGGGTCTCTTGCTAGAGTGTCATATTTCAGTGTTCTACAAAAGAGGTTGCTTGGAGTATCTATATTTAGAGTATGACTCACCAGCAGGGACAGGTGGATGTCTAGGGGCTAACTTCTGCATATTTTGTCCCTGAGTTCTGGGATTATTCTGAGGGGTTTGTGCAGATAGTACAGTGAAGTTGTCACAGAAGGCAGGGAATAAAAAGGCCTCTTTTTCCTGGTAATTGCTTGGGATCTGGTACATTGTCCTTCCATTTGTGGGGGAAAATGACACAGACATTAGGGATGTTGCGACAATTCACAGTTACCCACAGACCCTTACCACCACCTCCACTGGAAAACCCCTGCTAGGGTGACATATGGTAAATGAATGAGAGACACCAGAGAGATCTCACCAGTGCCATGATGGAATGAAAATTCCATCTACTAAACCTCCTTTTCATCTATGCAATAGCAGTTGGTCCCCTTGCATGGGTGTGTTGCAATTGATTTGATTATGTGCTTATGTAAAATCCAAATAAAGACCCTTGAATAAGAAACAGGTTACTTGTTTGTAAGGCACTGGATTCTTCAGGAGATGGGTCTTCATTAAATTAACCAGGAGTTATCTGTAACCACTTGAAAAACTTGGGATATTCAGTCAGAGCTTCAACAGGTTATAAATTACTTGTGTAAAATTGTCAAAATTAGAAAACTGAATGCCTTTAAAAGATTAATTTATAGATAACATTGAAAAGGTTCTGGCTTTGTTTAGGACTATTTTGTACTTAAAATGTCGGTAATTGGGCAGGGTGGAGTGGCTGATGCAGTGGCTCATGTCTGTAATCTTAGCACTCTGAAAGCAGAGACAAGGTGGGAAGATCTCTTGAGCTCAAGAGTTTGAGACCAACCTGAGCAAGAAAGAGACCCCTCTCTACTAAAAATAGTTGTGGTGGGCACCTGTAGTCCCAGCTACTTGGGAGGCTGAGGCAGGAGGATAGCTTGAGCCCAGGAGTTTGAGGTTGCTGTGAGCTAGGCTCATGGCATGGCACTGTAGCCTGGGCAACAGAGAGAGACTCTGTCTCAAAAAAAAAAAAGAGTCAATAATTTGAAAGCTGTGAAACAGTCAACAATAACTAGAAAACGTTTTTTAATGTGGCACAAAATAATGTTAAGAATTGAATGAGTCTTTTGTTATTTTTATAACCTGAATTTTTTCATGTAAAGTGACAATGGCTATATTGCATTTTCCGAGTACAAAAAAAAAAAAAAAAGAATGTGATGTTAAAGGGAAAAAATGGAACATATAAAAGAAAGTTAAATCTCTACTTGCACTCTCTGCTTTCCTTCCCAACACCTTTCCCATCCCGTTTGGTGCAGGCGCTGTACTTCTGGAGGGAAGGTTGTGTAGGGGGTGGGTGGAGAGCGCTGGTCTTACAGCCTAAGAGAGAAAGAAAGGATTCCTCAAAGCAGCAGCAGAAAAGGCCGTAGCTAAGGCCTGGGAGTGGGTGGAGGGTACAGACCCTCCTTGGTAACAAGAGATGGGTAAACTCCAACTGTAAGGCGATGATGCCACCTGTGGGCCCTCAGATTGGAGGGGACGGAGATGAGTGACAGGGCAGCGTGCGCTGGGGCTCCGCGCACAGATGGGGGGGGGGTCTGTGCGTGCGGAAGGCGGGGGTCCTGTTGACTGGCCACGGGCCGGTGAGGGTGGTGGGGAGGAGTGCAAGCTCAATAGTGACGCGCGGACCTCACGTGACCCGGAGCTGCAGAGAGACGCAGCCTTCGGTGCAGTCGTCACTCGCGTCTGGCTACAGCTCCCCACTGCCCTGCGCTCGGCGGGCTGGCATCAGGCCCTGGGAAAGCGGAACAGGTAAAGGAAGGGCCCCGGGGCCTGCGCAGTGGCCAGGGCGGCAGCGGTTTGCCAATCCAGGCTGCGGGTATCGGAGTGCGGGGGGATATATGCTGGTTCAAGTTTGAGGCGGCTTCGCCTCTGATTCTCCCGAGCCCCCTTCCCCTGCCTCCATCTGTATTGGGGGAACCGTGAGCTTTGACAGGGCGGCTGGTAGGGAGAGTGTCTCCAGAGAGAAATACAGAGACTGAGATACCTATCCTCGGTAACTCCAATTACTGATCGCACATGTCCTTTCGCTTCCTGCTCATTTCAGTGGAAGGATGCGCCACGGTGGCGTTTGCAGAGAAAATGGTGGGCCTTAGTGGCTGGACGGCGGGGTTGGTAGGGGTGGTGTCTCGAATTATGGGAAGGGACATTTTGACAACCAGGTTCCTGAATCTGGAAAGGCGAGCATTGGGATCTGTGGCCTGTGTGCTGGTCCAACACTCAGCGCTTTACTCTCTCCTGTCTGTCGGACAGTAGTTCTGTGTGGCACTGTTTGTGGTGAAGAGAAAGGAAGAAGGAGAAGAGAAAACTGCACGGGATCTATGGAGGTTAGTGTGAGCTTGGGCACTGTCTGTAAACTGCTGGAGTTATATATGGACTCTATGACAGGAACTCAGGCGCTGCTATCTGATTGGAATGTGGGGGGTGGGGCTAGCTAGGGGACTTCCCTTTGACTTTTAACTTAAATTGTATGTTGAAGACCAATAAGGACAGAAAACTTACCTACAGATGCGTTTATTTGTTTTGCACTTCAGATAATAGTGAGAAAATATAAATTGTTGTATCAAAGAACATTACCATTTTTTTTTGAGATAGCCTTTTGGAGGGGAGAATGATTTGATGGAAACAGCATCCTTCCCCTACTCCTTGTCTCTTCTACTAGAGACTCCTATAGATGGGTTTAAAAGGAAGCAAATGGCAATAGGCTGTGACTCTAGAGTATGGAATCTGGGAGCTTCCATCTCTCCCATCAACCTCCAGTTTTCCAGATCCCCCCCAGCCACCTGACCGTCTTAATGAAGGAAATGGTGGACTTTTGGAGAACGTTCTAGAACTCTACAGGTAGTTTTAAAATAACTTGTCTATCTCTTGCCTTTTACTTTTCCTGCTTCCCTTTTACACCCTTCTTATTTCAGTGCTGGGAAGCTCCTGGTTCTGCCTGCCAGGAAATGGGTCTCTAGATCTATAAAGGCAGGTACAGAGACCCATGTCTTGGATACTAAGATGTCACAAACCTTCAACATTCATCCTCCCCCTTTTCTCTGTCTCTTCCTAGGTCTTCCTGTAGGCCTGCAGTGGGGCTGTTCACCAATGGAAGCAAGGAAAAGAGGAGACGACTGGCCTGGGACCATGGAGGTTGGTGTGAAGTGGGACAGTGCCTGGGGATGACAAGACAGGGTGAGCACAGCAGGTGGCTGAGGCTTGAGAAGTTCCCAGTGGAGGGCACTTCTGCCTCCCCTACACTCTGCCAGATTTCCTCACCCTTACTGATTTCAGTGCAGGAAAGGTAGGGCTATTGGGCTAAGATGGGCTGGAGTGTAACTGAGAGAAGCAAGGGAGACTATGAGATGGGGCACATTAGTAAGGGAGACTATGAGATGGGGCACATTAGTAAACTGAACCTGAGCCCTGGCATGGCAGGCATTGAGGTCGGAGATCAGGGTGCTCGTTTCTCTCTCTCTCTCTCTTTTTTTAGTTTTTTAAATTTCATTTTTAATTAAAATCATAACTGTATATGTTTTGGGGGTACAATGTGATGAGTTGATATACAATATGGAATGCTTAAATCAAACTGATTAACATAGTCATCAACCCATGAAGTGTGATTGTTTCTTCTATCAAAGACTCGGTCTCCATTACCTCCTATTTGTTTACTTGTCCATAGATCTCCCTGCGTGACTGCTACAAGGCTTGAGATCACTGGAAGCAAAAAAACAAGGAAGAAATCGTTCCTGATCAGTATAGACTGGTAAGAAGGTTAGGACTGCCTGCATAGACTTTCAGGGTGGGTTGGTAGAGACCAGCATGCATCCAATAAAGGCCAGTGTCCAGTCTGGAGGCTCCTCACCCTTTCCCTTTCCCAGCCACCTTTCTTACCATCCCATCATTTACTCCATGCACTTACCTTAATTCTGATACAGGAAAAAGAGGGTGACAGCACCTGGAGCACTGGAGTCAACTGAAGAGTGTGGAGATAGTGTTAATAATATGTCCCATCAAGAACAAATTTCTCCACTACCATCTATCCTTCCATCTGTCTGTCTGTCTCTAGGTCCAAAGATCTCCAAAGGTCCAAAGTTATGTATCTACTTTAGGATTTATCACCAAGCCAGAGAAAGAAAGAGGAGGGAACTGCCTCAGACCATTACAGGTTGGTATGAGGGCGGGGCCCTGTGGAGTTCACTACTGGACTAGAATAGGTCCAGTAAAAATCAAGGTCTGGGGCTTCTCATTCTCACCCATTCCTTGTTAGCTCTCCCATAATCCTTATAACTATTCATTTGGTATATGTAAATGTATACGGAAGTACCTTGGGGGAAAATTTTGGGGCCTTGGAGAAGATAGGGAGAGGATGAAATAAGGATGAAGAATTTGCTAATCATCCTATTCTTCCACTAAGCACATGATTTTACTTTTTTCTCTTCCTTTGTATCTATCTGCATGATACAATAGAATTAGAAAAGAAATTTTAGTTCATTTTCTTCCTCCACTTCTAGGTCTACCGCCAGTGGCAGCTGTAGTGGCCTTAGAGTAGCTGAAGACCAGCGCCCTCACAGATCTACATCAAGACCTACCACCCTATTCCCCCAGCCCAAGTGAGCCCTACTGTACCTTGTTCTGGCCTTCAGCAGGGGTGATTACATGGGCCGCATTCAGGAAGTGGGCTGGGTGACTGCAGGACTGATGATCTGGGCTGGTACCTGCTACTACATTTACAGATTAACGAAGGGAAGAGATCAGAGTGTGAGGAGACTTGCCAGAAATGGGTCCAGAGTCAAGACGGAGACTGTGGTTGGGGTACAGAATCAGACCTTGGCCATCAGTGAAGCCATGGCTGGATCAGAGATTGAGACTAGACCCAAGGCCAAGACTGGAGTGGAAACGGGAGCAGGAGGTGGGCCTGGAGCTGAAGTAGAGGCCATGGCCACTGCTATAGTCAGGCCTAAAGCCAATTCTCAGTCTAAGGAAATGGCTGGGGCAGAGGCAGAGATACAATCTGAAGCCAAAGTTGTGGCTGGAACACTGGTCATGACAGAGGCAGTGACTGTGATTGAGGCTGAGGCTGGAGCCTGGGAAGTGGCCGTGAAAGAAGCAGTGACACAAACTGATGTTGAGGCTGGGAGAGTAGTCAAGAAAGAGGCAGTGAATCAGACCAAGGCAAAATCTCAGGCACTGGATGCCAAGGCAGAGGCCAAGAAAGAAGCAATGACCCAGACCAAAGCTGAAGCTAATATATTGGCTAAAAAAGAGACAGAGATTAACAGTGTAATGGTGACACAGAGTGAGACCTTGGCAGTGACCAGGGAAGTGGCCAAGATGGAGGCCATGAACAAGACTGGAATTGTGGCTGAGACCAAGGCAAGAGCTCTGGAAGAGACTGTGAGTGTGGTTAAGACTCAGTCTGAGACCAGGCCTGATGCCACAGTTGATGCTAGGGGAAATCCCAATGGCATGTCCAGGGAGGTAGCTGGAATGGACATGAAGTCCTGTGCACAGTCTCAGGCTGTGGCCAAGATCCAGGGTGATGACATGCTTGGTGCTGGGGTTGAGGACAAGGGGAATTACAAATTCATATCTGTGGCAGGGTCTGGGGCAGACATGAGGGCTTCTGCTCAGCTTCAAATTGTTGCCAAGACCCAGGCTGAAGCCATGCCTGTGGCAAGGGTTGATGCTTGGGGTAATGCCTATGTCATGGGTAAGGTGGGGGCAGGGACAGATATGACAGCTTATATACAACCTCAGACTGTAGCCATGAAACAAGCTGAGGTGATGTCTAATGACAAGGCTGATGGAAGGGAAAATATCAGTGTCATATCCAAGGCAATGACTGGAGCTGAGTTGTGGGCTTCTGCTCATCCTCAAGCTGTAGCCAGTGCTCAGGCTGAGGCCATACCTGATGCCAGGGCTAAGGGTAGACCCAATCCAAATGCCATGGCTAAAGCAGGGGCCAAGGCAAACTTGAGGGCTAATTCCCAGGCCGAGGCCTTGGCTGATGCCAAGGATAAGAGCAGAGGCAATCACAATGTCACTACTAAAGTGGAGGCTGGGACAGACATATTATCTTATACACTGCCTCAGCCTGTGGCCAGTGTCCAGGCTGATAGCCGAATTAAGGCAAAGAGCATTGCCAATATCATGTCTAAGGAAGGAGCTGGGTCAGAAACAAAGGCACAACCTCAGGTTATGGCCCAGAGCCAGGTTGAAGCTTTATCTAATATAAGAAGTAAGGCTAGGGGCAAAGCCAAAGCCAAGTGTAAGGGAGTGATTGGAACAGACACAAACACCTGTGTACAACTTCAGGCTGGGGCCAAGACTGAGGACTTGCCTGATTTCATGGTTGATGGTAGGGGTGATCCTAATGCCATTTCTAAAGCAGGGGCTAAGGTAGACCAGAGGGCCTGTGGTCAGCCCCAGGTTGTGACCAATTCCCAGGGTGAGGCCTTATTTGGTAGCAAGAATAGAGTCAAAGGCAATCCAAAAGCTGTGCCTAAGGCAGAGGCTGGAGAAGGTACAACAGGCTCTGCTCAGCTCCAGGTTGTGGCTAATTCCCAGGGTGAGCCCTTGCCTGGTACCAAGCATAAGATCAAGGGACATCCTAATACTGGGTCTAAGGCAGAGATTGGGACAGATACAACAAGCTCTGCCAAGCCCCAGGCTATGGTTAGTTTCCAAGGTGAGGCCTTGCCTGGTGTCAAGAATAAGGTCAAGTGCAATTCCAGTGCTGTGTCTAAAGCAGGGGTTGGGGCAGATACCACAGGGTCTGCTCAGCCCCAGACTGTGGCCAGTTCCCAAGGTGAGGCCTTATCTGGTGCTAAGAACAAGGTCAGGGGCAATCCCAATGCTGTGTCCAAAGCAGAGGCTACCGCAGATACAATGGGTTCTTCCTATCCCCAGGTTTTGGCCAATTCCCCGGGTGAGCCCTTGCTTGGTGCCAAGAATAAGGTCAAGGGCAATCACAATGCTGTGCCTAATTTGGGGAATAGGCCAAATGCAGCAGACTCTGCTCAGCCCCAAGCTGTGACCAATTTCCAGGGCGAGGCCTTGCCTGGTGCCAAGAATAAGGTCAAGGGCCATCCTTCTGCTATGTCTAGGGCAGGGGCTGGGGCAGATACAATGGGTTCTTCCCAGCCCCAGGCTGTGACCAGTTCCCAGGGTGAGGACTTACCTGGTGCCAAAAATAAGGTCAGGGGCAATCGCAATGCTGTGCCTAAGGCAGGGGCTGGGGCAGATACAATAAGCTCTGCCCAGCCCCAAGCTATATCCATTTCCCAGGGTGAGGCCTTGCTTGGTGCCAAGAATAAGGTCAAGGGTGGTTCCAATGCTGTGTCTAAGGCAGAGGCTGGGGCAGGTATAATGGGATCTGCCCAGCCCCAGGCTATGGCTGTTTCCCAGGGTGAAGCCTTGCTTGGTGCCAAGAGTAAGGTCAGGGGCAGTCCCAGTTCTGTGTCTAAGGCAGAGACTGGTATGAGTGCAATGAGCTCTGCCAAGCCCCAGGCTGTGGCCACTTCCCAATATGAGGCCTTGCCTGGTGCCAAGAATAAGGTCAAGGGTAATCCCAATGTTGTATCTAAGGCAGGGGCTGGGGAAAATGCTGTGGGTACAGCCCAGCCTCAAGCTATGGGAAAGTCCCATAATGAGGTCTTGCTTGGTACTAGGAATAAGGCCAAGGGCAATTCCAATGCTATGTCTAAGGCAGAAGCTGGGGCAGGCACAACAGGCTCTGCCCAGCCCCAGGCTGTGGCCATTTCTCAGGGTGAGGCCTTGCTTGGTACCAAGAACAAGGTCAGGGGCAGTCCCAATGCTGTGATTAAATCAGAGGCTGGAGCAAACACAACCAGTTCTGCCCAACCCCAGGCTGTGACTAATTCCCAGAGTGGGATCTTGCTTGGTGCCAGGAATAAGGTCAGGGGCAATCCCAAAGCTGTGCCTAAAGCAGGGACTGGGGCAGGTAAAAGGGACTCTTCTCAGTCCCAGATTGTGGCCAATTCCCAGGGTGACACCTTGTCTGGGGCAAGGGTCAAGGCTATGCCTAGTTCTAAGGCAGAAGCTATAGTGGATAAGGTCCATGCAAAGCATGATGCTGAGACTGTGCCCACTTCTGAGAGTGAGGGTGGGTCAGGCACTCAGGCCTATGGAAAGACTCAGCCTAACATCCATGACTACTACTGGAATGGGATTGGTGTTGAGGATTGGATTGCTGCTGAGCGGTGGATTAAATTTCGGTTTCAGGCCATGGATGGAGACTGGGAGAATAGCATGTCCTGGGCTGATGATGAGAATGAAGCCAGTATTGGATCTTGGAGTGGGGCTAATGATAAGGCTGGTATTGTTGGGTCCTGGGCTGTGGCTTGTGATGAGGCCAGCGTTAAGTCCTGGGCTGGGGCTAGGGCTGAGAATGAGGTTGGTATTGGGTCCTGGGCTGGAGCTGGAGATCAGGCTAGTGGAGGACTCTGGGCTGGGGGTCAGACTAGTGAGGGATCTTGGGCTGGGGACAAAGCTAGTGGGAGTACCTGGGTAGTGGCTGAGGGCAAGGCCATTGGAGGATCCTGGACTGGGGCTGAGAACCAGGCCTGTGGTGGGTCTTGGGTTATCTCTGGGCATCAGGCCATTGGAGAGCTCTGGTCTGGGGGTCAGGCCAGTGATGGGTCTTGGCCTGGGGGCCAGGCCACTGTGGTATCCTGGGCTGGGGAAGGGGCTATTGGAGGATCCTGGACTGGGGCTGAGAACCAGGCCAGTGGGGGATCTTGGGCTGGGGCTGGGGCTGGGGCTGGGGCTGGGAATATGTGTAGTATTGGGTACTGGGTTGGGGCTGTGGACCAGGCCAGTGGATTGTCTTGGGTTGGGACTGGTGATCAGTCTGGTAGTGGATCCAAGCCTAGATTTGAGGATCAGGCAAGTGAAAAAGGGTCCTGGGCTGAGGCTGGTGGCCAGACCAGTGGAGGGTCCAGGTTGGGGCCTGAGGACCAGTCCAATGGTGAGTCCTGGGCTGATGTTGCAGACCAAGCCAGTGGAGGGTCAAGGCTGGGGCCTGTTGATCAGTCCAGTGGTGGGTCCTGGGCTGGCACTGGAGACCCAGCCACAGGAAGGTCCTGGACTGAGACTGGTGATCAGTCTGGTGGTGAGTCCAAGCCTAGATTTGAGAATCAGGCCAGTGAAGAAGGATCTTGGGTTGGGGCCAGTGGCCAGGCTGGTGGAGGGTCCAAGTTGGGGCCTGAGAATCAGTCCAGTGGAAGGTCCTGGCCTAATGATGGGGACCAAATCAGTGGAGGGTTCTTGGTTGCGGCTGTGGACCAGGCCAATGGAGGCTCCTGGGCTGGAGCTGGGGATCCACCTAGTGGTGGATCAAAGACTATATTTGAGGATCAAGCCAGTGGTGGAGGGTCCTGGGCTGATGCTGGGGACCAGACTGGTGGAGGATCCAGGCTAGGGCCCAGGGAGCAGTCTAGTGGTGATTCCTGGGCTAGCACTGCTGACCATGCCGGTGGATGGTTCTGTGTTTACACTGGGAATCAGACCAATGGAGGAGGCTCTTGGGGTGTTGCTGGCGGCCAGGATGTTGAAGGGTCTAAGCCAGGGTCCACAGACCAGTCCGGTGGTGGGTCTTGGGCTGGTACTGGGAATCATGTTAGAGGAGGGTCCTGGACTGGAGCTGGAGCTGTGGATCAGGCTGGTGGCTGTTCTAAACCTGGATTTGAGGATCAGACCATTGGAGGAGGATTCTGGGTTAGTGCTGGAGGCCAAACTGCTGGGGGGTCCAGGCCAGGACCTGAGGATCAGTCTAGTGGAGGATGTTCCTGGGGTGTGGCTGGTGGCCAGGTTGTTGGAGGTTCTAGGCCAGGGCCGACGGACCAGTCCATTGGTGGGTCCTGGGCTGGCACTGGGAATCAGGCCAGTGGAAGGTCATGGGTTGGGTCTGGGGATCAGGCTGGTGGCTGTTCTAAACCTGAATTTGAAGATCAGGCTTGTGGAGGAGGCTCCTGGGATGGTTCTGGGAACCAGGCCAGTGGAGAATCCTGGGCTGTGTCTAGGCCTGGGAATGAGGCCAGTGGAGGATCTAGGCTGGAGCCTGAGGACCAGGCCAGTGGAAGGTTCCAGGTCAGTTTTGAGGTAGAGGCCAATGAAGGATTTTGGTTTGGCCCTGGGGCTGAGGCCTGTATAGGGACTTGGTGTTGGACAGGGGAAGAAACTATTATTGTGTCTAGGTCTGATGACAAGGAAGAGGCCAGTACTGAATCCAAATCAGGGCCTGGGGAAGAGGCTGTCATTAGTTCTAAGTCTGAAGCTGTTATTAGTTCTAATTCTGAGGCTGGGAACAAGGCCAATATCAGCTCCTGGATCAGTCCTGAAGAGGCAGGCTCCTCTGTAGGGGCTGAGGCTAGGGCTGAGGCTGGACCTGGGGCTGAAGCTAGGGATGAGGCTGAGGCTGAGGCTGAGTCTGGGGCTGAGGCTAGGCCTGGGGCTGAGGCTGGGGCTGAGGCTGAGGCTGAGGCTGGGACTGAGGCTGGGGCTGAGGCTGAGGCTGAGGCTGAGGCTGGAGCAGGGGCTGAGGCTGGGACTGGGGTTGGGGCTGAAGCTGGGGTTGGGGCTGAGGCTGGGGCTGTGGCTGAAGCTGAGGCTGAGGATGGGGCTGGGGCTGGAGTTGGGGCTGGGGCTATGGCAGGGTCTCAGGCTGAGGCTGGGGCTAGGGTAGGGTCTGCGGTAGGGGCTGAGGCCAGTATGGGCACTTGGTCTTGGGATGGAGATGCAACCATTATAGGGTTTAGGCTTGCGGCTGAGGAAGAGGCTGGAGCAGCATTCTGGACTTTAACTGAAGATGTAGATGAGGATGAGCTAAGTAGAGAGTCCAGCCCTGATATTGAGGAGATCAGTTTAAGGTCTTTGTTTTGGGCTGAGAGTGAGAACAGTAATGAGTTCAGATCCAAGAGTGAGAGAGATGTCAATGTTGAGTCTGGGCCTGGGGATAAGGCCAGTATCAAGGATAAGTTTGAAGCTGCTGGTGGAGTTGATATAGAGTCTTGGTTCTGTGCTGATAATGAAAACAGAAGTGATGACAATTCTGCACCTATGGCTAACGCCAAAAAGTCAACTGAGCCAAGAGGTTTATATCCATCCATGGTCCCTGGCGCAGGAATGGGGTCATGGGATGGAGCCATGATCTGGTCGGAAACGAAGTTTCCACACCACATTGTGGCCCAGTTCCCATCTGAGCAAGGTTTCTCCCAAGCTGAGGAGAAATTTCGAGCCTGGTCCTGCAACTGTAAAAAAGAAGGTGATATGGATCCACAAGATTTTGAGAAACTGATTTGCATGATTGAGATGACCGAAGATCCTTCTGTTCATGAAATAGCCACTAATGCTCTGTATAACAGTGCTGACTATCCTTATTCCCATGAAGTTGTTCGTAATGTAGGTGGAATCTCAGTTATTGAAAGCTTGCTCAATAATCCCTACCCCAGTGTTAGGCAGAAGGCCTTAAATGCACTGAATAACATCTCAGTGGCTGCTGAAAACCATAGGAAGGTTAAAACATACTTAAACCAAGTATGTGAAGACACTGTCACCTATCCCTTAAATTCAAATGTGCAGCTGGCTGGACTAAGACTGATAAGGCACCTGACTATTACCAGTGAATATCAGCATATGGTTACAAATTATATTTCAGAATTTCTTCGTTTGTTAACTGTGGGAAGTGGAGAAACTAAAGACCATGTTTTGGGAATGCTTTTGAATTTCTCTAAGAATCCATCTATGACAAAAGACTTGCTCATTGCCAATGCACCAACATCACTGATTAACATTTTTAGCAAGAAAGAGACAAAAGAGAATATTCTTAATGCTCTTTCACTATTTGAAAATATAAATTACCATTTTAAAAGAAGAGCAAGAGCATTTACCCAGGACAAGTTCAGTAAAAATTCCCTTTATTTCCTATTCCAACGACCTAAAGCATGTGCCAAGAAACTTCGAGCCTTAGCGGCAGAATGCAATGACCCCGAGGTGAAGGAGAAAGTTGAGCTATTAATAAGTAAACTCTGATTGGCTGTATGTTATCAAACAAATTTGAGTAATATTTTGGTTTTGCACCCTGGAAATAATGCACATTGTAAATTGCATTATAACTTCAAGACTGATGTTACCTATGATGGTCTATAGCTGGACCATTTTACAACACTAAATGAATTCAAACTTGTACTGAAAATACATGTGTTGATTTTTATCTTGTCTGGATTGAGATATTTTTAGTATGCTTCATGAGCAGAAACTGAACTGATTCTTCATAAGTAAGGTAATCTTTGGTCCTTTGTGTGGACTTATGTTTATACATTTAAGACTTTATTTTTATGTCATCAATAAAGTTGTGTGTTTTAAGCAGCAGAAAAAAAGTCATTGTCCTTGTCCTTGAGTTTGGTCAATTGGTGTGCAGGATGGGTCCAAGCTGGGTTGGGGACAGGAGTGGTGACTGGAGATTGGAAAACCAGTTAGAAAGTCACAATAGTCCAGGCACGAGATGACAAAGGCATGAAATTTCACGGAAATGAGAGACCCTTTGAACCAGTAAGTGCTGGCATCTATTCTGGGGACATACACGGAGGGCCAATTTTATTTTAGGGGCCTGGGGAATTTGATAGGAAAACATCCTCTTTCTTGTTCAATGATGTTGTCTATGTATGTGAATCAGATAGGTATTATTTTGAAATAACAAGAATAAAGAATAAGTTTTAGTGCTTATATCAGATTTCTTCTATGATGTTGGTTAAGTTGGGTCCTTTATGGAGCCATGGAGAGTGCTGTTGGGATCCACATGGGAGACGATCCCCCTGTCTGAGGGTTGTGAGGGCATGGTGGAGAGGGCACTCTCAAACTGTAGGTGGAAGTGTACATTGATACAAAGGCCTTTCAGAAGTGTTCAAGATATGCATACCCCATTGACCCAGTAATTCCAATTGTAGAAATTCATCCTTAGGAAATAAATATGGTAGAACCTCCATAGTTGACCTCCTCCTTATATTGGCCTAATTTTCATAGACCAGACATGTACCATATGTATGTATCAGTACTATAAGCCTGGTTCCTTATGTTGATCACCTCTGTATGTTGACCAATTTGTTACAATCCCTTGGGTGGTCAACTTACAGTGGTTCTACTGTGGTTGGCTTGTATAAAGCTGTACATCTTCAAACTGTCTTGAAGGGTGAAAATTGTAAATGACCCAAGTGTCTCAAAATGGGCAGTTGGCTAAACAAATTAAGGTATGTCTACACATTTAAATATTCCACAGCTGCTGAAAATATTGATGGAGATCTACATTTATTTATGTGGAAAATTCCATTTATAATATTAAAATGAGAAATAGGTGGTAAAACTATATGCCATACTTTTTTTGTGGAGAACAAGTATGTATCTAAATTATATATAAACTTTGGTGTACATTCTGAGAATATTAATAGTTTTCCCTGGGTGTTAGACCAATGGGTGATTTTTTTTCTTTTCTTTTTCTTTTTTTCCTCAGAGAGGATAAGATTTCACAGATGGGTGGTTTTATCTGTTTTTTTCACTCATTTGTACTTTTATGATATTTATATTATAAACAGGGATTTCTTGTATAATTTACCAAAAAGGAAAATGTTTGATTCAGGCTAGGCAGGCCTGTCAATAGTATTTGAGGGTTTTGGAGCAAAAATACAAATAGAAGCTTGCATATTTATTTCCAAATATTTGGAAGGTATAACTTATAATTTTTAATAAATATTATTTAAATCAAACTATAAGTATGAACATATAAATCTTACTATTTTAAAAATATGACTATTCATAATTCTAGCATGTGATGGCCACCAACTTTCTACTGTAAAAATAATGATATCATGTTTGTGGTGGATTCTGCCATCTGCTGCCCTGATCCCCTTGAGAATAAAGAGCTTATTATTTCAGTTGCTCGGAGTGCTGCCAGTAGATGGTCTTCAGCTGTCAGCCCTCTTCAGGAATTTCCTCAGATGAAGAGAGAGAGTCACCTCCCCCAAGGTTATACCTGCTTCCTAGGGGTATTTCATATCCAATGACTGATGGACATGGCCTTCTTGCTCCAAATTGGGACAGCTTAACTTCTCCCTCTGTCCAATCCTGCTTCCTTCTTTTCCCTTCCACAGGTGTTGATTCCCTAATAAAAGCCCTTCACGCTGAACTCTGTCTCTGAGTCTGCTCCCTGGGAAGCCAACCTGCAACAGTCGGTACAAGAAGTGGTGCAAGAAAGCAAACACTGTGATGAAATTTTGGAGATGAATCACCTGCCGCCAAGCTGGCAATGAGGATTTCATCATTGGTGGTAAGGTGGAGTAGGTAGGCCTCTGGAGTAAGGTGCAGAGCTGTCATTGGTGGTGAACTGGGGTGGCATACTGGTAGAAGGAAACACATTAATTAGTGCCATGTACCAGACCTTTGAGAAATATGTGGAAAATATTAACTATAAGGAAGTTCAGAAAATTGTGTGGCTATTGCTAAGCTTTATTGATCTCTGGGAAAGAATAATAAAAAGCTGAGTTAAGTTAGTCTACAATTAAAAGCTACATTTGGAAGCCAGAGAGCTTCATTCATAGCATATAAAGAGACTCTCATCTTTTCCAGGTACAGGGTAGAGAAATCTGAGGACCGACCCAGGACTTATTGAAAGCAAGCTTCAAAGAAAGTTAAAATCCAACCAAGGCAAGTCTTCTATGCCAAGATCAGGACCCTTGTTAGGAAGGAATGGGAAACTGAGACTTGGGATGGGGACATTTGACATTTGGATGGATGATCTTTTTTTTTTTTTTTTTTGAGACAGAGCCTCAAGCTGTTGCTCTGGGTAGAGTGCTGTGGCATCACAGCTCACAGCAACCTTCAATTCCTGGGCTTAAGCAATTCTCTTGCCTCAGCCTCTCAAGTAGCTGGGACTACAGGCGCCCACCACAATGCTTGGCTACTTTTAGGTTGTAGTTGTTATTGTTGTTGGCAGGCCTGGGCTGGATTCGAACCCGTCCGCTCTGGTGTATGTGGCTGGCGCCTTAGCCACTTGAGCTATAGGCACTGAGCCTGGATTGATGATCTTAAAAATCTTGTACCCGTAGATTCTTCTGATCTCCTTGACCATTCAGAAGTGTCCCACTCCTCTCTATTAAGGGTTAGCACTCTGCCTTGCTTGAACATGCAGTATCCTTTTCCCTGTAAGACAACATAGATTTCCTTTGGAATCTTCCTCAACTTCCCATCTTGGTCAGTGGGCCTATAAGTAGGGTTTAAGCCACAGCATAATTTAGCTGGTGATGTGCTTGCCCTAGCAAAGAAGGAAAAAGGATATACCTGCAAGGCGTTTCAGGACCTAATCTAGCCAGCATGTAGTAGCAGGTGCTGAGGGAGTAAATATGGTACTAAATTTTGTTGTTGTTGTTGTTGCAGTTGTTATTGTTGTTTTAGCTGGCCTGGGTTGGTTTTGAACCTGCCAGCCTGGGTGTATGTGGCTGGCACCCTACCCACTGAGCTATGGGCACCACCTTTTATTTATTTATTTATTTATTGCAGTTTTTTTTTGGGGGGTGGGGACGGGTTTGAACCCACCACCTCCAGTATATGTGGCTGGTGCCCTACTCCTTTGAGCCACAGGCACTGCCCTGGGCGCTGCCTTTTTTTTTTTTTTTGAGACAGAGTCTCACTTTGCCACCCTTGGTAGAGTGCCATGGCATCATAGCTCATAGCAACTCTTGGGCTCAAGTGATTCTCTTGCCTCAGCTTCCTGAGTACCTGGGACTACAGGTGCCTGCCACAATGACTGGCTATTTCTTAGAGACAGGGGTCTTGCTCTTGCTCAGGCTGGTGTCAAACTTGTGAGCTCAGGAAATCCACCCCACTTGGCCTCCTAAAAGTACTAGGATTACAGGCGTGAGCCACCACACCTGTACTATGGTACTAAATTCTGAAGAGCTTGATCGGGAAGGCTGGAATATAAAATTGAATATGAAAGAATGAGTAGATTTGAGAGTACTCTCCCAGAACACAGGATTTAATATCCTGGCAAAGATCCCAGGTGATGACATGAGCTCACTATTAGGATGGCTCATTCAAAGAAAAAGAATGGTCCATATGAAGTGAAGTGTAAATGCCAGAATTGCCATAGCAGATGGTGGAAAACAGGATTAAAGACTCAGAGAAGTCTCAGAGAAGTGGGAATGTTAGAATAAATATATGGTGTAAGGCCAGAAAATCTTCCAGAAAATTATATTCTGCAGGGTCTAAAGGATACACCACTTACTGAAGCTATAAGGATTACAGTGGTGAGAGGGGCTCCATCATCACTAAGTTCAGTGGTCGCTCTCCTCTGCAGCCCAGGGCTCAGAGCAGGAGAGGATGTTAAGGAATGAGAATCACTGATAGAAATGGTGATGGCTCTGAAACAATAGAGGCAGGATGACTGCACTTAAGTCTCAGAAGTCAGGTGGATGTAGGCGCCTGTAGCTCAGTGGTTAGGGTAATAGCCACATGCTATGAGGCTGGTGGGTTCGAACCCGGCCAGGGCCTACTAAACAAACAAAAAATAGCCAGGTGTTGTGGGAGGGGCGCCTGTAGTCCCAGCTACTAGGGAGACTGAGGCAAGAGAATCACTTCAGCCCAAGAGTTTGAGATTGCTGTGAGCTATGATGCTACAGCACTCTACCGAGGGATGACAAAGTAAGACTCTGTTTCAATTAAAAAAAAAAAAAAAGTCAGGCGGATGCAAATACCTGCAGGGTCAGAGTGCCTGCAGGGAGGCCTTCTCCTGAAGAGAACTATGGAGATGGTTAGTAGGACACAGGGTCCCTGGTGGGATATAACCCATGTCCTGGGGAAAATAAGCAACCAACAATCTGTAAACAATCTGTAGAATCCAAAGAAATCAAAGATGGTTGAGAGTCTGAATAGTTGTCTCAGTAAAAAGTCCCAATCTCTTGCCTAGCTTCAGTTCCTAAGTGAGTTTTTGATCTGCTGTACACTGTTTGAAGAAAAGGCTGAGTGCCAGGAAGAAGGACCCTACAACACACGAATACTAATGATTCCTCCAGTCTTTCCATTTATTCAGGTAGCTGTATGCCAAAGAAAGAATAATACCCAGACATTTTGAGGACAGATGGGTACTAGTTCTGGTTTGATATTGGCACCCAGAGACCCAGTGTCATAATTGCCCTCAGGATAGAATGGGGGCCTATAGGAGCCAGATATTAAATGAAATTCTGGGCCAGACATGGTCGCTCATGCCTGTAATCTCAGAACTTTGGGAAGCCAAGGTCAGAAGATCACTTAAGGCCAGGAGTTCAAGACTGCCTGGGTAGCATAGTGAGACCCTATCTCTATAAAAAAGCAAAAACAATTTAAAAAATTAAATGGGATCCTGGCCTAAGTCTAGTTCACAGTGGGTCCAGTGGGTCTATGGACCCACTCTGGTTATTTTCCTGATCTCTGAATGCATAATTGGAATATACATAGTTGGTAATTGGTACAAGCTACATACCAATTCCTTGGCCTGTTGAGTCAGAACTATTTGTAGATGAAAAGGCCAAGTGGATGCTTCCAAAACTGCCCTTCCCATTCCAAGGCCAAGATAGTAAGTGAAAACATATACTTGTGGGGAGGAAGGGCAGAAATCAGTGCCAACTTTGAAGATCTAGAGAATTTGGTGATGTGGTCTCCATCAGATCTTCATTTAATTCACTAGTTTACCCTCTGCAAAATGTGGGAAGAGCCTGGTGGATGATAGTAGATTATTGCACACTCAACCAAGTATTAAGACTATGGCAATGGCCATGCCAGATGTGATTTCTTTGCTAGAGTAGATTAACATGGACTTAGGTACCTTGTGTTCAGCTATTGATTTTGGAAAGTGTGGTTTTCTTATCCATATCACAATGGAAAATTATAAAAAGTTCATATCTACATAGGGTAGACAATACTATGAATTTGCAGTTTTTCTTCTGTGAACTGCTAACTCTTATATTCTTTGTTATAATATCGTCTGAAGATATCTGGACCACTTGCGCATCCTTCAGAATATAATACTAGTCCACTATGTTCATGCCATTATGCTAATTGGACCAAAATGAGTTAGAATGGGCTAGCACATTGGAGGCTTTGGTAAGAAACATGTACTACAGAATATGGGAGACAAACCCTACAGAGATCCAGGGGCTGGCCAAATTAAGTGTAATTTTTAGGGGTTGAATAGTCTGGGAAATGCCAGGCTCTCCTGTACTCTTCAAAGTAAATGACAAATTAGGCATTTTTCACCATCTTTACAGAGAAGCATTCTCAATGCCTGGTAGGCATCTTTGGGTTCTGGAAGCAGCACATTCACACCTGGAATTACTGTTTCAACCCATATAGTGAGTAACACAATACTGCTAGTTTTGAGTGTGGGTTGAGTAGAAGGATGCATAGCAGTTTCAGAATTCAGTTTTAAGCCATCTTGCCACTTGACCCTTATGGTATTAAAGGTATCTGTGTTGGTAAAAGATACTATGCGCAGTTTTGGCATGCCCCTCTGAGAAAAATTGCAACTTAGTCAAGCTAGAGTTGTAGAGCAAAGCCATGTCACAGGCAGTGATGAATTATATACCTTTTAAAAATAGCTCCTGACATGCTATTGCATCCTGGTAGAGATGGAATGCCTGACTATAGGACATGGAGTGACCACGCAGCCTGGACTGCCCATCACAAGCTGAGTGTTAGCTCCATCAAGGTATAAGGTTGGGCAGGTCCAACAACAAGATGGGTCCAATAACAAGTTTTTATATATGGGATTAAGTACAAGCAAAACTGGAAGGCACAATCAGTTGCACAATCAAGTAGAGTAGATCCTTCATGATATCCACTACTGTTGTATGCGCACCTTCCCCTCACCTCACACCTATGGTCTCATGGGGTGACAAAATGACTGAGGAGGAAAAAAATAATCATTTGTAGATTGGTGGGCTTGGTATATGGGTATCAGCAAATGTGGCAACTCCAACCTGAGAAAGGTATGGTGAGATGGGTCGGGTAATTAGATATAGGTCATACTACCGGGTAAACCATCAAGACCCTAAGAGTGATTGGGATCTATAATTGATATTGGAAGAGGAAGGTGGTCATTCAGAGTTTTGAGACCAGTTACAGTGCTGAGGACTACAGTTTATTAGTCTTATATTTCTCCCAGGAAGAGAGGTCCACCAGACCCCTAGAGGAGCTGATGTCAGAACTTATATGAAGTTAATCTGGAACACACAAGGGGTAGACTGTGGGGGATACTGTGATGTCCTTCTCAGACTCCTGTTAGCAATAAAGGATGACTTATTACTTCGGTTGATAGAAATATTGCCATCAGGGAGCTCTTGGCTGTCGGCCTCCTTCAGGGATTGCCTCAGCTGAAGACAGCTGCCTTGTTCAAGATCACACCCTTTTCTCAGGATGTTCCACATCCAATGATTCATTGATACTGCTTGTAAAGGACTGGACCTCTTGCCCAACTAGGGTCTTATCCTATCTTCAGAATTTCCTACAGGGTATGCATTGAAACTTGATTTATCCCTCTGTTCATTCCTGCTTCTCTCCTCTCTTTCCTTCCAAAAATGTTGATCCCAGGAGTGCTCCCTAATAAACCTGCATTCTAATCTTTATCTCAGAATCTGCTTTCTGGGTAAACCAATCTATCTGATCTGCGACAATGCTTTACACATTCTATCTATCTATCTATCTATCTATCTATCTATCTATCTATCTATCTATCTGTGACAATGCTTTACACATTCTATCTATCTATCTATCTATCTATCTATCTATCTATCTATCTATCTATCTATCTATCTATCTATGTATCCTCTATCCATCCATCCTAAGATCAGGAGTAAGAATCATGAGTTATTTAATATTGCAAAGTGTTCTTCAGCTTTAATATGCAACTATTGTAAATATTGCACAAATTTGCATTATTCTTGAAATCATAAATTGGAAAATAAAAGAGAAGCAAGAAAATGGACCCTGGGTAGAACTGGGAAATAATAAGCAAAAATCTATTGCATTCATACTATCTGAGAAGGCTCTGACAAGTTAGCCAGGTCTTTCCTCCTCCTGAAGTCTTCTACTACTTCAGTCTTCTCTGAAGTTAGAAATGTCTATTTTTTATGTTGGCAATGGTACAATCAAAAAATTTCTTTTTTTTAACAATCAAAAATCTTTATGGAATTTGGACCCAGTAGCCTTTTGTTTACAGAACACACAGGGATAGATGTGGAGAGGCATTTTCCTAGAGCCTGAATAGTCTTAGTCAAAGTGTAGATGTTGAGAGTTACAAATTGCACTAGGCCAACAATGAGTACCAGATGCCCTGTGACACAGGCACCCAAATGTTCTTTAATGTGTGTGTGTGTGTGTGTGTGTGTGTGTGTGTGTGTGTGAGAGAGAGAGAGAGAGAGAGAGAGAGAGAGAGAGAGAGATAAGGGGCAATATACAAGACCCTCTAAAGCATGAGAATTAGGGAGAGGCCCTCATATTCAGTTCTGAGACTAAGATAGCAGTGGATAACAGTCCTAAAAGTTTTGGAGAGGTACGTGGTCTTATAGCCTGTTCTGGGTCTGACTCTGGTTCTACGTCCCCAGATTCTTTTTTTTCTTTTGAGACAGAGTATCACTTTGTCACCCCTTGGTAGAGTGCTGTGGCATCACAGCTCACAGCAACCTCCAACTCTTGGGCTTAAGCGATTCTCTTGCCTCAGCCTCCCAAGTAGCTGGGACTATAGGTGCCCACCACAACGCCTGGCTATTTTTTGGTTGCAGTTGTCACTGCTATTTTAGTTGGCCAGGGGCCAGGTTTGAACCCGCCACCATCTGTATATGGGGCCAGCGCCCTACCCACTGAGCAACACCTATGGTCTCATGGGGTGACAAAATGACTGAGGAGTAGAAGCAGTAGAAGACTTCAGGAGGAGGAAAGACCTGGCACTGCCCAGTCCCCAGATTTTTATTTTAGTGCTGTTGTAGTGAGACTCAGGGTGCAGGGGTAAGTTTAAGGCTTTGGTTGTAGTGACCTTGCTGAGTCATGCATATATGAGGAATCATTCAACACCACTTTTTGAAAATGAAAATGCAATCCTTCTTTTGGGGCTAAAAAGGTCTATTTTTGAAAAATCACTTGGAGTGCTCAGTCCTTAAGGCAGTGTAATATGGGAAAGAATATAATTTGGAGTGGGGGCTGAAGGGAGAAGGATGTTAACATTTTCTTCTCCTTTTATTTTTCAAACATGAAGGATAAGTTTGGGAAGGGAAGAGAATGAATCCTGACTTGAACTCTTTCAATTAGAGGTGCCGGTGTGCTATGGTTTGAAAATGGTTTGTCCCTATCAAAACTCATATTGAGGCTTGGTCCCTAATGTGGTGGTGTGGGGTGGTGGTACCTTTAAGAGGGTTTTGGGTCCTGAAGGATTCACCTTTATGAAGGGATGAATGCAGCCTTGTGGGAGTGAGCGAGTTCCCGTGGGACTGGATTAGTTACTTCGAGAGAGTGGATTGTTATAAGGTGAGGCTGCCTCTTGTGCTTGGTGTCTTTTGCATGCACCCAGTTAGTTGCCCTTTTTTTTTTTTTTTTACTATTTTATTTTATTATTACTTTTTATTAAATCATAGCTGTGTACATTAATGCAATCATGGGGTACCATGCTCTGGTTTTATGTACAATTTGAAATATTTTCATCACACTGGTTAACATAGCCTTCCTGGCATTTTCTTAGTTATTGTGTTAAGACATTTATATTCTACATTTAGTAAATTTCACATGTACCCTTGTAAGATGCACCATAAGGTGTGGTCCCACCAATTACCCTCCCTCCATCCACCCTCCCCTCTCCTCCCCTCCCTTTCCCCTTTCCCCGTATTCTTAGGTTATAATTGGGTTATAGCTTTCATATGAAAGCTATAAAT
The DNA here is from genome assembly GCF_027406575.1 of Nycticebus coucang. Classification (NCBI taxonomy): domain Eukaryota; kingdom Metazoa; phylum Chordata; class Mammalia; order Primates; family Lorisidae; genus Nycticebus; species Nycticebus coucang. The sequence continues at coordinate 111,922,987 of NC_069804.1, forward strand.
TAGCTTCATAGTAGGGCTGAGTACATTGGATACTTTTTCTTCCATTCTTGAGATACTGTGCTTAGTTCCCTTTTTGTTTCTCCAGCATGTTTTGACACAGCATGGGTCCCTTATCAGAAACTGTCAGATGAGGCTGCCCAATCTTGGACTTCTCAGCCTGCAGAACCATGAGCTAAATAAATCTCTTTTGTTTCATAGTTTCAAGTCTCAGGTAGTCTTTGATAGCAACACAAAACACACTAAGACACAGTGGGATTTTGAAGTGGAAATTTTCAGCATTCATTTGAAAAGTATGGGTTTGGAGCTTAGAGGAAAGTGCTGCTCTGAAGACACATATTAAGGAAGATAACAGTAGAATAAGTAAAGTAGTCCCAAAAAGGGGTACAGATAGAAAAACTGAGGGCAGAACACTAAAAAATCCTGATACATGTGGGACCTCGGCAGAGCAGAGTGCAGAATTGAAAATGAGGGTACATCCTTCCATTAATATTACAATACATATCTCCCTGTACATTCTTTCTTTTTCTTTTAAAAACTGTGCCAAAATATACATAACACTTAACTATCTTCACTATTTTTATGTGTATGGTTTAGTAACATTAAGTACATTTACATTGCTGTGCAACCATTACCACCATCTGTCTCCAGAACTCTTTTTATCTTCCCAAACTGAAAATTATGCCCATTAAGCAATAACTCTACTCCCTCTTCCCACCCCCTGGAAACCACTGTTCTGCTTTTTCCTCTCTGTCTCTCTCTTTTTCCTGTTACCCAGGCTAACGTGCCTTAGTGTCAGCCTTGCTCACAGCAACTCAAACTCCTGGGTTCAAGCGATTCTCCTGCCTAAGCCTCCCAAGTAGCTGGGACTATAGGTGCCCACAATAATGCCTGGCTAATATTTCTAATTTTAGTAGATACCTGGTCTCACTCTTGCTCAGGCTGGTTTCGAACTCTTGAGCTCAAGGGATCCTCCTGCCTGGGGTTCTGAGTGCTGGGATTAGAGGCATGAACCTCTGCACCCAGCCCACTATTCTACTTTCAAAGTACCTCACATACATGGAACCATATAAGACTTGTCCTTTCTGACTAATTTATGTCACTTAGCATGATATTGTTATATTAGTTTACTTGGGCTGCTACAATAAAATACCGCAGACTGGGTAGCTTAAACAACAGAAACTTATTTTCTTGAGATGGAAAGTCCAATATTAAGATGCCAGGAGTTTCTGGTGAGGACTCTGATCATGGCTTTGGCTTCTCACTATGTCCTTACATGGTGTATTCACACAGAGAGACATGGGGGTGTGTGTTGAGCTCTCTGCTGTCTTTTATTTTTCTTCTTTTCTTTCTTCCTTCTTTTTTTTTTTCTTTTTTTTGAGACAGAGCCTCAAGCTGTTGCCCTGGGTAGAGTGCTGTGGCATCACAGCTCACAGCAACCTCCAACTCCTGGGCTCAAGCGATTCTCCTGCCTCTGCCTCCCAAGTAGCTGGGACTACAGGCGCTCACCACAATGCCCAGCTATTTTTTGGTTGCAGCCGTCATTGTTGTTTGGTGAGCCCAGGCTGGATTCGAACCCGCCAGCTCAGGTGTTATGTGGCTGGCGCCTTAGCCACTTGAGCCACAGGTGCCAAGCCTCTGCTGTCTTTTCTTATAAGGATATTAATCCTATAAGATCAGGGCTCCACACTTGTGATTTCATTTAACCTTAATTACTTCCTAGAGGCCCCATCTCCAAATACAATCACACTGGGAGTTGGTACTTCAACATACGAATTTTGGAGGCAGGACACTCAGTCCATAACACTATTCGTTTCTGTGCATTCTTGATACAGAATTGGAGTTCTACTGGTTGTATATTCATTTTCAGAATCTGATTTTTAAATGTAATTTTCATAGTTGCAAAAATCCAGCAGAGTCCTTCTCATCTTTCCCCACCTCACTTCAGCTTCCAAGTTAATTTTAATTCAATTTCTGCTGATTTCAGATTACTTTTAGATCTCAATTATTTCTTCTGGTATCGCCTTCATATTTTCAAGTAGCCTTTTTATTTCTTTTTCTTTTTCTTTTTTGAGACAGAGTCTCAAGCTGTTGCCCTGGGTAGAGTGCTGTGGCGTCACAGCTCATAGCAACCTCAAATTCTTAGGCTTAAGCGATTCTCTTGCTTCAGCCTCCCAAAGCAGCTGGGACTGCAGGCGCCCACCACAACACCCAGCTATATTTTGTTTGTAGTTGTCATTGTTGTTTGGCAGGCCCGTGTTGGATTTGAACCCGCCAGCTCCGGTGTATGTGGCTGACACCCTCGCTGCTTGAGCTACAGGTGCCGAGCCTCCTTTTTATTTCTTGATTTTAAAATTTTATACAACAGCTCTGAATTCCTATAAAAGAAGGATTTGGGTGTCTTATATCTCCAACTTTGTACCCAACCTCACTTTTCTCACATTCCTCCAGTATATTGTTGTTATATCACCATATTATGTTAAATTAATATTCAACGTTTATATTAAGCCTATGTAAATATTTTTCACAGCTAAAACATTAGAAGGAGGGGAAGTTAAGAACACAGACTCTGCCAGTAGACAGCCTGGATTCAAATCCTGGATTTGACATTTAATAGCTGTGTCATCTTGAATAAATCTCTTCATCAGTTCTGCCTCACTTTCCCCATACTTTTTTTTAAGGGGGGCACTAGTGATCCTCTTGCCTTACCCTCCCAAGTAGCTGGGACTATGGGAGCCCACCACAACCCCCGGCTGTTTTTTTTAGAAACAGGGTTTCACTCTTGCTCAGGCTGGTCTTGAACTCCTGAGCTCAGGCAATCCACTTACCTTCGCTTCCCAAAGTGCTAGGATTACAGATGTGAGCCACCCACACCTGGCTTATTTTCCCCATATTTTAAATGGGAACAACAATAATACCTGTCTCATAATATTGCTGTAATGATTAAAAGATTAAGCACTCAAACTGTACAAAAGCAATTTATGTAACTAAAACATTTTTACCCACATAATATTCTGAAATTTAAAAAATAAAAAAGATTAAACACTAATGTAGTACTTGGCGCATAGTAATTGGCATATATCATATATTATTATTATTCCTGTACACATTTTTGTTTTTGCTAGTTAATCATTGACTCATTTATAGTTTGCTTAGCTTTTAATATGCCTGTAAATAATTCAGCCTTAAAATTTCTAATGGAGGGTGGTGCCCATAGCTTAGTGGGTAGGGTGCTGACCACACACACCAAGGCTGGCGGGTTTGAACCCGGCCTGGGCCAGCTAAACAACAATGACAACTGCCACAAAAAATAGCCAGGTGTTGTGGTGGGCACCTGTAGTCCCAGCTACTTGGGAGGCTGAGGCAAGAGCATCGCTTAAGCCCAAGAGTTTGAGGATGCTGTGAGCTGTGACACTACCCAGGGCGACAGCTTGAGACGCTGTCTCAAAAACAACAACAACAAAAAAAAATAAACAAACAACAAAAAAAATTTGTAAAGGAGATATAAAACTCTTGTCAATATGGCTAAACATAGTAATTTAGCAGTTCCTGGATCCTTCTATATTCCTGCTCCATTCTCTAAGCCTATCATGTTGTTCTGAAGATTCCCTTGTTATCATACCGGAATTTTCTAAGTCTCTCTTTAATGTTAGATTTTGCTTTTCCTAAATCCAATGCCTTCCTTTTTCTTGATTTATAACCTCATTTTGACTAAGTACATTTAGGTTTCTGAGAATGAGGATGAATAGGATGTAAGTGTTTTGAGATTTTGCATGTCTTAATATGTCTTTATCTTCATACTTGATTAGTAATTATTGAACTTAGAAGACTTGGTTGAAAAATTTACTTTTTAGGGCGGCGCTTGTGGCTCAAGGAGTAGGGTGCCGGTCCCATATGCCAGAGGTGGCGGGTTCAAACCCAGCCCCGGCCAAAAAAAAAAAAAAAAAAAAAGAAAAATTTACTTTTTATTTATTTATTTATTTTGAGACAGGGTTGCACCATGCCGCCCTCGGTAGAGTGCTGTGGTGTCATAGCTCACGGCAACCTCAAACTCTTGGGCTCAAAGATTGTCCTGTCTTAGCTTCCCAAGTAGCTGGAACTATAGGTGCCCATCACAATGCCTGGCCACTTTTTTGTTGCAGTTGTCATTGCTGTCCAGCTGGCCCAGGCTGGGTTTGAACCCGCCAGCCTGGGTGCACATAGCCAATGATGCTGCAACCACTGTGCTACAGGTGCCGAGCCATTTTTTATTTTTTTTGAGACAGAGCTCACTCTGTCATCCTGGGTAAAGTGCCACGGTGTCATAGCTCACAGCAATTTCAAACTCTTGGGCTCAGGTGATCCTCCTGCCTTAGCCTTCTGAGTAGCTGGGACTATAGGTGCCCACCAGAACACCTAGAGAGTTTTTCTAATTTTAGTAGAGCCTCTTGTTCAGGCTGGTTTTGAACTCCTAAGCTCAAGCAATCCACCTGCCTCAGCCTCCCAGAATGCTAGGATTACAGGTGTGAACCACCATGCCTGGTCAAATATTTACTTTACTTTTTTTTTTTTTCTGAGACAGAGTCTCACTTTGTCACCCTAGGTAGAGTGCCATGGCATCACAGCTCACAGCAAACTCAAACTCTTGGACTTAAGTGATTCTCTTTCCTCAGCCTCCTAAATAGCTGGTACTATAGGCACCTGCCACAACATCCGACTATTTTTAGAGACAGGGGTCTCACTCTTGCCCAGGCTGGTCTCCAACTTGTGAGCTTAGGTAATCCATCCACCTTAGCCTCCCAGAGTGCTAGGATTACAGGTGTGAACCACCATGCCAAGTCAGATAATTTACTTTTAAATCAAAGCTGTATGTGCATATAGTTTAAAAAGTTAAATACAGTCATGCACTAAATAACAACATTTCTTTTTTTTATCATAAATGCATGGGTTTATTTCTGGATTCTCAATTCCATTTCATTGATCTATGTGTCTACCCTTACTCTAGTATCACACAGTCTTAATCATCATAATTTTGTAGTGAGTTTTGAAATCAGAAATATGAGTCCTCCAACTTGTTCTTCTTTTTCAAGATTATTTTAGCTATTCTGAGCCCCTTGCATTTCCTTATGACTTTTAGGATCAGCTTATTAGATTTTACAATATTTTTTTGGCAGCTGGAATTTGATAGAAAGTATGTTGTATCTATAGACTTGTGTGGTGAGTATTATTGGCATCTTCACAATACTAAGTATTTCAGTCCAGAATGTCTTCCTATATTTTAGGTGTTATTCAATTTTTTTCCATGGCACTTTACAGCTTTCAGTGTATGTCTTGCACTTCTTTTGTTAAATGTATTCTTGAGTATTTTAGATGCTTTGCTTCTTCCTTCCTTTCTTCTTTTTTTTTATATATTTTTTCCCCATTTTTATTTTTTTATTTGTTGGGGATTCACTGAGGGTACAATAAGCCAGGTTACACTGATTGCATTTGTTAGGTAAAGTCCCTCTTGCAATCATGTCTTGTCCCCAGAAGGTGTGGCACACATCAAGGCACCATCCCTCTCCCTCCTTCCCTCTCTCTGCTTTTCCTCCCCCCACCATGACCTTAATTGTCATTAATTGTCCTCATATCAAAATTGAGTACATGGGATTCATGCTTCTCCACTCTTGTGATGCTTTACTAAGAATAATGTCTTCCACTTCCATCCAGGTTAATATGAAGGATGTAAAGTCTCCATTTTTTTTAATAGCTGAATAGTATTCCATGGTATACATATACCACAGCTTGTTAATCCACTCCTGGGTTGGTGGGCATTTAGGCTGTTTCCACATTTTGGCGATTGTAAATTGAGCTGCAATAAACAGTCTAGTACAAGTGTTCTTATGATAAAAGGATTTTTTTTTCGTTCTGGGTAGATGCCCAGTGATGGGATTGCAGGATCGAATGGGAGGTCTAGCTTGAGTGCTTTGAGGTTTCTCCATACTTCCTTCCAGAAAGGTTGTACTAACTTGCAGTTTTACCAGCAGTGTGAAAGTGTTCCCTTCTCTCCACATCCATGCCAGCATCTGCAGTTTTGAGATTTTGTGATGTGGGCCATTCTCACTGGGGTTAGATGGTATCTCAGGGTGGTTTTGATTTGCATTTCTCTAATATATAGGGATGATGAACATTTTTTCATATGTTTGTTAGCCATTCGTCTGTCTTCTTTAGAGAAGGTTTTATTCATGTCTCTTGCCCATTGATATATGGGATTGTTGGCTTTTTTCATGTGGATTAATTTGAGTTCTCTATAGATCCTAGTTATCAAGCTTTTTTTTTTTTAGCCACTGCCTTTTATTTTATTATTTCATTTTATTATTTTTTTTTATTAAATCATAGCTGTGTACATTGATATGATCATGGGGCATCATTCACTAGTTCACAGACCGTTTACCAAGTTTCACATATATCCTTGTAAAATGCACCGCTGGTGTAATCCCACCAATCCCCTTCCCTCTACCCACCTCCCCCCTCCCTCCTCTCCCTTTCCCCCTTCCCCCTATTCTTAGGTTGTAACTGGGTTATAGCTTTCATGTGAAAACCCTAAATTAGTCTCATAGTAGGGCTGAGTACAATGGGTACTTTCTCTTCCATTCTTGAGATACTTTACTAAGAAGAATATGTTCCAGCTCCATCCATGTAAACATGAAAGAGGTAAAGTCTCCATCTTTCTTTAAGGCTGCATAATATTCCATGGTGTACATATACCACAATTTATTAATCCATTTGTGGATCGATGGGCACTTGGGCTTCTTCCATGATTTAGCAATTATGAATTGGGCTGCAATAAACATTCTGGTACAAATATATTTGTTATGACGTGATTTTTGGTCTTCTGGGTATATGCCCAGTAGAGGAATTACAGGATTGAATGGCAGATCTATTTTTAGATCTCTAAGTGTTCTCCATATCTCTTTCCAAAAGGAATGTATTAATTTGCCTTCCCACCAGCAGTGCAAAAGTGTTCCCTTTTCTCTACATCCGCGCCAACATCTCTGATCTTGGGATTTTGTGATATAGGCTAGTCTCACTGGAGTTAGATGGTATCTCAAAGTAGTTTTGATTTGCATATCTCTGATGATTAAAGATGATGAGCATTTTTTCATATGTCTGAAGGCCACACGCCTGTCTTCTTCAGAGAAGTTTCTCTTCAAATCCCTTGCCCAGCCTGTGATAGGATCCCTTGTTCTATTCTTGCTAATGCGTTTGAGTTCTCTGTGGATTCTGGTTATTAAACCTTTGTCAGAGACATAACCTGCAAATATCTTCTCCCATTCTGAGGGCTGTTTGCTTGCTTTACTTACTGTGTTTTTGGCTGTGCAGAAGCTTTTTAGTTTGATCAAGTCCCAGTAGTGTATTTTTGAAGCTGCTTCAATTGCCCAGGGGGTCCTCCTCATAAAATACTCGCCCATCCCGATTTCTTCAAGGGTTTTCCCTGCACTCTCCTCTAGTATTTTTATAGTTTCATGCCTTAAGTTTAAATCTTTGATCCAGTGAGAGTCTATCTTAGTTAATGGTGAAAGGTGTGGGTCCACTTTCAGTCTTTTACAGGTTGCCAGCCAGTTCACCCAGCACCATTTGTTAAATAGGGAATCTTTTCCCCACTGAATGTTTTTAATTGTCTTGTGAAAGATTAAATAACGGTAAGTAGCTGGATTCATCTCTTGATTCTCTATTCTATTCCAGACATCTGCCTCTCTGTTTTTGTGCCAATACCATGCTGTTTTGATCACTATTGATTTGTAGTATAGTCTGAGGTCTGGTAGCGTAATTCCTCCTGCTTTGTTTTTATTTCTGAGTAATGTCTTGGCTATTCGAGGTTTTTTCTGATTCCATATAAAACGAAGTATTGTTTTTTCAAGATCTTTAAATTATGACAGTGGAGCTTTAATAGGGATTGCATTGAAATTATATATTGCTTCGGGTAGTATAGACATTTTAACTATGTTGATTCTTACCAGCCATGAGGATGGTATGTTTTTCCATTTGTTAATATTTTCAGCTATTTCTTTTCTTAGAGTTTCATAGTTCTCTTTATAGAGATCTTTCATGTCGTTTGTTAGATAAATTCCCAAATATTTCATCTTCTTTGGCACTACTGTGAATGGGATAGAGTCCTTAACTGCTTTTTCGACGTGAATGTTGTTGGTATATATAAAGGCTACCGATTTATGAATGTTGATTTTGTAACCTGAGACACTGCTGTATTCCTTGATCACTTCTAAGAGTTTTGTAGTAGAGTCCCTAGTGTTTTCCAGATATACTATCATATCATCCGTGAACAGTGAAAGTTTGATCTCTTCTGACCCTATATGGATACCCTTGATTGCCTTTTCTTCCCTATTGCAGTGGCTAAAACTTCCATTACAATGTTGAAAAGCAATGGAGACAATGGGCAGCCTTGTCTGGTTCCTGATCTGAGTGGAAATGATTCCAATTTAACTCCATTAAATATGATATTGGCTGTGGGTTTGCTGTAGATGGTCTCTATCAGTTTAAGAAATGTCCCTTGTATACCGATTTTCTTAAGTGTTCTGATCATGAAGGGATGCTGGATATTATCAAAAGCTTTTTCTGCATCAATTGAGAGAATCATATGGTCTTTGTTTTTTAATTTGTTTATGTGCTGGATTACATTTATAGATTTACGTATATTGAACCAGCCTTGAGATCCTGGGATAAAATCAACTTGGTCATGATGTATAATTTGTTTGATGTGTTGCTGGATTCTGTTTGTTAGGATCTTGTTGAGTATTTCTGCATCTATATTCATTAGTGATATCGGTCTATAATTTTCTTTTCTTGTTGGGTCTTTCCCTGGTTTGGGGATCAGGGTGATGTTTGCTTCATAGAACGTGTTGGGTAGTCTTCCTTCTTTTTCTACCTTTTGGAACAGGTTAAGTAATATAGGTACTAATTCCTCTTTAAAGGTTTGGTAGAATTCAGATGTGAAGCCATCTGGTCCTGGGCTTTTCTTTTCTTTTTTTTTTTTCCTTTTTTATTGTTGGGGATTCATTGAGGGTACAATAAGCCAGGTTACACTGATTGCAATTGTTAGGTAAAGTCCCTCTTGCAATCATGTCTTGCCCCCATTAAGTGTGACACACACCAAGGCCCCACCCACCTCCCTCCTTCCCTCTTTCTGTTCCCCCCCCTTAACCATAATTGTCATTAATTGTCCTCATATCAAAATTGAGTACATAGGATTCATGCTTATCCATTCTTGTGATGCTTTACTAAGAATAATGTCTTCCACGTCCATCCAGGTTAATACGAAGGATGTAAAATCTCCATTTTTTTTAATGGCTGAATAGTATTCCATGGTATACATATACCACAGCTTGTTAATCCATTCCTGGGTTGGTGGGCATTTAGGCTGTTTCCACATTTTGGCGATTGTAAATTGAGCTGCAATGAACAGTCTAGAACAAGTGTCCTTATGATAAAAGGATTTCTTTCCTTCTGGGTAGATGCCCAGTAATGGGATTGCAGGATCAAATGGGAGGTCTAGGTTGAGTGCTTTGAGGTTTCTCCATACTAACTTCCAGAAAGGTTGTACTAGTTTGCAGTCCCACCAGCAGTGTAAAAGTGTTCCCTTCTCTCCACATCCACGCCAGCATCTGCAGTTTTGAGATTTTGTGATGTGGGCCATTCTCACTGGGGTTAGATGGTATCTCAGGGTTGTTTTGATTTGCATTTCTCTAATATATAGAGATGATGAACATTTTTTCATGTGTTTGTTAGCCATTTGTCTGTCGTCTTTAGAGAAAGTTCTATTCATGTCTCGTGCCCATTGATATAAGGGATTGTTGGCTTTTTTATGTGGATTAATTTGAGTTCTCTATAGATCCTAGTTATCAAGCTTTTGTCTGATTGAAAATATGCAAATATCCTTTCCCATTGTGTAGGTTGTCTCTTTGCTTTGGTTATTGTCTCCTTAGCTGTACAGAAGCTTTTCAGTTTAATGAAGTCCCATTTGTTTACTTTTGTTGTTGTTGCAATTGCCATGGCAGTCTTCTTCATGAAGTCTTTCCCCAGGCCAATATCTTCCAGTGTTTTTCCTATGCTTTCTTGGAGGATTTTTATTGTTTCATGCCTTAAATTTAAGTCCTTTATCCATTTTGAATCAATTTTTGTGAGTGGGGAAAGGTGTGGGTCCAGTTTCAGTCTTTTACATGTAGACATCCAGTTCTCCCAACACCATTTGTTGAATAGGGAGTCTTTCCCCCAAGGTATGTTCTTGTTTGGTTTATCAAAGATTAGGTGGTTGTAAAATGTTAGTTTCATTTCTTGGTTTTCAATTCGATTCCAAGTGTCTATGTCTCTGTTTTTGTGCCAGTACCATGCTGTCTTGAGCACTATGGCTTTGTAGTACAGACTAAAATCTGGTATGCTGATGCCCCCAGCTTTATTTTTGTTACAGAGAACTGCCTTAGCTATACGGGTTTTTTTCCGGTTCCATACAAAACGCAGAATCATTTTTTCCAAATCTTGAAAGTACGATGTTGGTATTTTGATAGGAATGGCATTGAATAGGTAGATTGCTTTGGGAAGTATAGACATTTTAACAATGTTGATTCTTCCCATCCATGAGCATGGTATGTTCTTCCATTTGTTAATATCCTCTGCTATTTCCTTTCTGAGGATTTCATAGTTTTCTTTATAGAGGTCCTTCACCTCCTTCGTTAGGTATACTCCTAGGTATTTCATTTTCTTTGAGACTATGGTGAAGGGAGTTGTGTCCTTAATTAGCTTCTCATCTTGACTGTTATTGGTGTACACAAAGGCTACTGACTTGTGGACATTGATTTTATATCCTGAAACATTACTGTATTTTTTGATGACTTCTAGGAGTCTTGTGGTTGAGTCTTTGGGATTCTCTAAGTATAAGATCATGTCGTCAGCAAAGAGGGAGAGTTTGAGCATGCACCCAATTTAAATGCTCCCAGATTCTTGAAACAGACCTTACTCAGTCTGAGCAATATGATATCTGATAATACCATAATAACAGGGGACCTTAACACTCCTTTTACAGAGCTGGACACATCCTCTAAACAGAAATTAAACAAGGATATAAGAGATTTAAATGAGACCCTAGAACAACTGTGCTTGATAGACGCATATAGAACACTCCATCCCAAAGATAAAGAATATACATTCTTCTCATCACCCCATGGAACATTCTCCAAAATTGATCATATCCTGGGACACAAAACAAATACCAACAGAATCAAAAGAATTGAAATTTTACCTTGTATCTTCTCAGACCATAAGGCACTAAAGGTGGAACTCAACTCTAACAAAAATGCTGGGCTTTTCTTTTTAGGGAGGTTTTGTATGGTTGATTCTATTTCCGAACTTGATATGGTCCTGTTCAACATTTCCACTTGATTCTGGCTAAATCTTGGATGGTGACGTGCTTCCAAGTATTGGTCAATTTCCTTCAGATTTTCATATTTCTGAGAATAAATTTTCTTGTAATATTCATTAAGGATTTTTTTGATTTCTGAGGTGTCTGTTGTTATTTTGTCTTTGTTGTTCTGATTTATGAGATTAGAGATTTTACTCTTTTTTTCCTGATTAGATTGGCCAATGGTTTATGTATTTTATTGACCTTTTCGAAAAACCAGCTTTTTGATTTATTGATCTGTTGTATTATTCTTTTGTTTTCAATTTCATTTAATTCTGTTCTAATTTTGGTTATTTCTTTTCTTCTCTGGGTTTGAGGTTGGAATATTCTTCCTTTTCCAGTTGCTTGAGATGTCCCATTAAGTTGCTAACTTCCTCTCTTTCCGTTCTCTTGAGGAAGGCTTGCAGTGCAATAAATTTCCCTCTTAGAACTGCCTTTACGGTGTCCCAGAGGTTCTGATAGTTCGTGTCTTCATTGTTGTTTTGTTCCAAAAAATTGGCGATTTCTTTCTTAATCTCATCTCTGACCCAGCTATCATTCAGCATAAGGTTATTTAACTTCCATGTTTTTGTATGAGTATGCAGATTCCTGTTGTTACTCAGCTCAAGTTTTATTCCATGATGGTCCGAGAAGATGCATGGAATAATTTCTATTCCTTTAAATTTACTGAGGTTAGACTAGTGACCTAAGATGTGATCGATTTTGGAGTAAGTTCCATGGGCTGATGAGAAGTATGTGTATTCAGTTTTGTTGGGATGAAATGTTCTGTAGATGTCTGCTAAATCCAAATGTTGGATGGTTAGGTTTAAATCTAAGATTTCTTTGCTCAGCTTCTTGTTGGAGGATCAATCCAACACTGCCAAAGGAGTGTTGAAATCTCCGACGATTATGGAGCTGGAGGAAATCAAGTTGCTCATTCTGTTAGAGTTTCTCTTATAAATTGAGGTGCATTCTGGTTGGGTGCATAGATATTAATAATTGAGATGTCATCATATTGAGTATTACCCTTAACAAATATGAAGTGACCATTCTTGTCCTTCCTTACTTTTGTTGGTTTAAAGCCTATTATATCTGCAAATAAAATTGCAACACCTGCTTTTTTCTGATTATCATTTGCCTGAAATATGGACGACCATCCTTTCACCCTGAGTCTGTATTTGTCTTTTAGGTTAAGATGTGACTCTTGTATGCAACAGATATCTGGCCTGAGTTTTTGTATCCAGTCAGCTAACCTATGTCTCTTTAGAGGACAGTTTAAGCCATTCACATTAATGGAGAATATTGATAAGTCTGGTGAAGTTTTGGGTATCGAGTTTTTCAAAAGTCCAGTGGCCATTTTTAATCCTTTCGCCAGTGTGGAAATTGGAGTTTGATCCGAAGTTTCTGAGTGAGTTTACTTTTGTGGTATAGGATTTGGTTGGTCATTATGGAGGATAGGTCTGAGAATATCCTGAAGAGCTGGTATGGTTACGGCAAATTTCTTCAACATATGAATGTCATTAAAGTATTTAATTTCTCCATCATAAATGAAACTCAGTTTAGCTGGATACAAGATCCGGGGTTGAAAGTTATTTTGCTTTAGGAGATGAAAAGTCGGTGACCACCCTCTTCTGGCTTGAAAAGTTTCAGCAGAGAGATCTGCAGTCATTCTAATATTCTTGCCTTTGAAGGTAATGGTTTTCTTTCTCCTGGCAGGTTTGAGGATTTTCTCTTTCATATTAACTTTAGTGAAGTTAATTATGATATGCCTGGGGGATGTGTTCTTGGGGTTGAGTCGTGCTGGGGTTCTGAACCTGTCCGCTATCTGAATTTCAGAATCTCTAGGCATGTCTGGAAAATTCTCTTTCATAATTTCATTCAGAAGGGCCTCTGTGCCCAGCGAGGCCACTTCATCTGTTTCTGGAACTCCTATGATTCGGATATTTGCCTTCTTCGAATTATCCCAGAGCTCTCCGAGTGAGTGATCCATTTTTGCTCTCCATTTCTCTTCCTCTTTGAGAGTTTGGGAGCGTTCAAAGGCTTTATCTTCAATGTCAGAAAACCTTTCTTCTGCTTGCTCCATTCTGTTACTGAGGGATTCTACTGTATTTTTCATATCTTTGAGGGCTGCAAATTCTTGCTTCAGTGTGTCTAAGTCTTTGGTGGTTTTGTCTTTAAATTCGTTAAATTCTTGAGACAACTTTTGAATTTCTCCTTGAATTCCTAATTCCACTTTGTTAATCTTGTCTGCAATCCAAATTCTGAATTCGATTTCTGACATCTCAGCCAGTTGTTTATGAATGGGATCTTCAATTGCATCTGCCATATCTTTCCTTGGGGGGGTTGATCTATTCTGGTTATTCATGTTACCAGAGGTTTTCTGCTGATTCTGCCCCATGGTTGTTTTACTCCCTCTGATTTTTTCCCCTGGGGCTTTGTCGAGGGCCCATACAGTGTTGTGGCCTGAGAAACTGGGGCCCTGTCTGGTGTGGTGGGGCTAAATGGTTCTGCCTTGTTTTCAGCTGGTTTCTGTTCCACCCTAGTGAAACAGATACTTTGGATTGAAGTCTCAGCTGTGGAGAAATATCAGCAATTAAGTCACCCTGCTCCCCCACTGGCAAACAGTTGGAAAGGAAAAATCAAACCTTCCTACCACCGTGCACCCAGGGCACCACCTGATTTGTCCTCAGGTGATTGGTTCAGTTCAAAAATGTCCAAATCAATTGTCTCAGTCTGCACCTGTCTCTGGTGAGAGAGTTTAAGAGGTTTCTGGGAACTGGATCACAGGGGTCTGGTGACTACTCTGGTGTGGCTTGCTCCAGTGCTGCGTGGAGTCAGGAGAAGCCACCCAGCCTATAAATCAGTCTGGGAAGGTTGCTGCCTTCTTCCCCACCTAGCACCACTTCACACCCAGTCACTGATAGCCCTGCAGTTGGCTGACCCAGTTGCCTGTAGTGAATCGGTACTCCAGGAGTTTGTACCTGCCTGAATCACAAGGAAGTCTGCCAGGCCGCTGCGCTCTGCCTCTCTCCATCAGGAGGAGGTGAGGCCTGACAACCTCGGGCACTAGATGAAGGTTGAGGGGTTTTCACTCAGGTCCAGTCTCACCCCTGATTAATGTTACTGACAGAACAGAACAGAACAACTCTGCGTTTCCCCTGCAGAAGAGAAGCTGAATTGAGTTCCAAATCAGCTTGTCTTTGCTCTTGTATTGTCTATAGGCTGACGATCCCCTGAGGGCCAGGTGCGTCTTAGGTTTAGTAAAGTGGACCTCTGGGTCAGCCTCGCCCTGGGAGTTTCCCTGGTTTGCAAGTTTATGTTGCCTCAGGCAAACTCAGAGTCTCTGGTTGCCCAGGGAGACAGGGGATGTGGCTTCAGAATATTCTGTAGTGAGCTGCATTGCTAGCAAAAGAGGACTGCTGCCTTATGGCTCAGGCAACCATTCCTCCGGTGTAGCTCCCCTCGGGCCAATCGTCCTCTCTATGCTCCATACCCCAGAGTCTGCACTGACAGGCTGCAGCCCAGCACTGTCTACACCCCTTGAGCAATTGCCCAAGAGTCTGGACCCCTGGGGGACAGGCCTCCAGACCTTGGAGCGAGAGCAGAGGGGAGCACGGGAAGCGCTGGAAGCCTGGGGTTGCGGGTAGAGAACACACACAGCTTTACACAGTTTTATGCCTGGCCGTATTATCACCAAAAGACGGCTGTCGCACTGTGTCTCAGGGAACTGCCACTCTGGTGCAGTCCCCTCTCCGCCGACCGACCGGAACTGGCCTCCAGACCCCAGTGTGAGCGAAGGAGAGCGCTGGGAGCTCAGAATTCCAGGTAGAGACCATATACAGTTTATACAGTTTTATGTCTGGCAGGAGGACGCCGTGGCACCCCAGTAGGGGAGGTAGGTCCAGTTTTTAGAGGGTCTCTCCCATGGAGTGTAGTGGGAGGACCTTTGAACTCTGCCCAGTTGTTTGTGGGGCACTCTGAACCATTCTCGTGGGGGAGGGGACTCTGGTCCGCTTGGTGATGGATTTTGTACCTTTTGTTTGTATCCTTGTGGTCGCAGTTCGCCTCAGCGGGGTTGACGTGCGTTTAACCTTCTCTCTTAGTGCAGCTCAAATCCACCAGGTTACTTGCTGAATTTTTTTCCTTTAACTCTCCTTCTGAACGGGAGCCTCTGTGGAAAGCTGGCTTCAGTCAGCCATCTTGTCTCCTCCTCTGCCACTGCCATTTCACAGCTTCAGAGATGTCCCTGTGTCCTCTCTACAGATCTCCCAGTACCTGCAGGTCACAGGGAAACAAAGATGGCTACTGAAATGACTAGGACCTCCAGGAGATGGAACTGCTGAAGGTGAGACAACCGCTCAGTTCCCAGGTCAGGAAACCACTTATCAAGCTTTTGTCTGATTCAAAATATGCAAATATCCTTTCCCATTGTGTAGGTTGTCTCTTTGCTTTGGTTGTCTCCTTGGCTGTACAGAAACTTTTCAGTTTAATGAAGTCCCATTTGTTTATTTTTGTTGTTGTTGCAATTGCCATGGTAGTCTTCTTCATGAAGTCTTTCCCCAGGCCAATATCTTCCAGTGTTTTTCCTATGCTTTCTTTGAGGATTTTTATTGTTTCATGCCTTAAATTTAAGTCCTTTATCCATCTTGAATCAATTTTTGTGAGGGGAAAGGTGTGGGTCCAGTTTCAGTCTTTTACATGTAGACATCCAGTTCTCCCAACACCATTTATTGAATAGGGAGTCTTTCCCCCAAGGTATGTTCTTGTTTGGTTTATCGAAGATTAGGTGGTTATAAGATGTTAGTTTCATTTCTTGGTTTTCTATTCGACATCAAGTGTCTATGTCTCTATTTTTGTGCCAGTACCGTGCTGTCTTCACCTCTATGGCTTTGTAGTACAGACAAAAATCTGGTACGCTGATGCCCCCAGCTTTATTTTTATTACTAAGAACTGCCTTAGCTATACGGGTTTTTTTCTGGTTCCATATAAAACGCAGAATCATTTTTTCCAAATCTTGAAAGTACGATGTTGGTATTATGATAGGAATGGCATTGAATAGGTAGATTGCTTTGGGAAGTATAGACATCTTAACAATTTTGATTCTGCCCATCCATGAGCATGGTGTGTTCTTCCATTTGTTAAAATCTTCTGCTAGTTCCTTTCTGAGGATTTCATAATTTTCTTTATAGAGGTCCTTAACCTCCTTTGTTAGGTATATTCCTAGGTATTTCATTTTCTTTGAAACTATGGTGAAGGGAGTTGTGTCCTTAATTAGCTTCTCATCTTGACTGTTATTGGCGTATACAAAAGCTAGTGATTTGTGGACCTTGATTTTATATCCTGAAACATTACTGTATTTTTTGATGACTTCTAGGAGTCTTGTGGTTGAATCTTTGGGATTATCTAAGTACAAGACCATGTCATCAGCAAAGAGGGAGAGTTTGACCTCCTCTGCTCCCATTTGGATTCCCTTTATTTCCTTGTCTTGCCTAATTGTATTGGCTAGAAATTCCAGCACTATGTTGAATAGTAAAGGTGACAGAGGACAACCTTGTCTGGTTCCAGTTCTAAGAGGAAAAGCTTTCAGTTTTACTCCATTTAGTAAAATATTTGCTGTGGGTTTGTCATAGATAGCTTCAATCAGTTTTAGAAATGTGCCACCTATGCCTATACTCTTCAGTGTTCTAATTAGAAAAGGATGCTGGATTTTATCAAATGCTTTTCCTGCATCCATTGAGAGGATCATATGATCTTTATTTTTGCCTCTGTTAATATGGTGGATAACGTTTATGGACTTGCGTATGTTAAACCAGCCTTGCATCCCTGGGATGAAGCCTACTTGATCATGATGAATGACTTTTTTGATGATAAGCTGTAATCTATTGGCTAGGATTTTGTTGAGAATTTTTGCATCTATATTCATGAGTGAGATTGGTCTGAAATTCTCCTTTTTCGTTGGGTCTTTTCCTTGTTTTGATATCAGGGTGATTTTTGCTTCATAGAATATTTTGGCGGAAGATTCCTTCTTCCTCGATTTTTTGGAATAATTTCTGCAATACAGAAAGTTTGACAGAATTCTTTGATAGAATTTCTTTCTTGAAAGTTTGATAGAATTCTGGCGTGAAGCCATCTGGACCAGGGCATTTTTTGGTTGGAAGATTTATTATTATTATTATTTTTTTTCTTTCTTAGTGCTTGAAATTGGTCTGTTCAGGAGCTCTATTTCTTCCTGGCTAAGTCTAGGGAGAGGGTGTGATTCCAAATATTGATCCATTTCCTTCACATTGTCAAATTTATGGGCATAGAGTTTCTGGTAGTATTCAGAGATGATCTCTTCTATCTCTGTGGGATCAGTTGTTATTTCCCCTTTATCATTTCTGATTGAGGTTACTAAAGATTTTACTTGTTTATTTCTCATTAGTCTGGCTAATGGTTTATCTATTTTATTTATTTTTTCAAAAACCCAACTGCTTGTTTCATTAATTTTCTGAATGATTCTTTTGTTTTCAATTTCATTGATCTCTGATTTGATTTTGAAGATTTCTTTTCTTCTACTGACATTAGGCTTAGATTGTTCTTCTTTTTCCAACTCCATAAGATGGCTTTTGAGTTTGTTGACGCGCTCTCTTTCTGTTCTTCAAATGTAGGCATCTAAAGTGATAAATTTTCCTCTCAAAACTGCTTTTGCAGTATCCCACAGGTGTTGGTAGCTTGTGTCTTCATTGTTGTTATGCTGAAGGAAGTTAATGATTTCCTGTTTTATTTCTTCCTTCACCCATCTGTTATTCAACGGAAGATTGTTTAATTTCCATGTCTTTGTGTGGGGTCAAACGTTTTTTTTTGGAGTTGAGTTCCACCCTTAGTGCCTTATGGTCTGAGAAGATACAAGGTAAAATATCAATTCTTTTTATTCTGTTGATATTTGTTTTGTGTGCCAGGATATGATCAATTTTGGAGAATGCTCGCTCCATGTGGTGATCAGAAGAATGTGTATTCTTTATCTTTGGGATGGAGTGTTCTATATGCGTCTATCAAGCACAGTTGTTCTAGGGTCTCATTTAAATCTCTTATATCTTTGTTTAATTTCTGTTTAGAGGATCTGTCCAGCTGTGTAAGAGGAGTGTTAAAGTCCTCTGTTATTATGGTATTGTCAGGTATCATATTGCTCAGATTGAGTGAGGTCTGTTTCAAGAATCTGGGAGCATTTAAATTGGGTGCATAAATATTTAGAATTGAAACGTCTTCTTGTTGTATTTTTCCCTTGACCAATATAAAGTGACCATCTTTGTCTTTTTGACTTTAGTTGCTTTAAATCCACATGTATCTGAAAATAAGATCACAACTCCTCTTTTCTTCTGAATTCCATTTGCCTGAAAAATTGCCTTCCAACCCTTGAGTCGGAGCTTTAATTTGTCTTTTGAAGCCAGGTGTGTTTCTTGCAGACAGCAAATGGATGGCTTGTGTTTTTTAATCCAGTCAGCCAATCTATGTCTCTTCAGTGGGGAATTCAAGCCATTAACATTTATTGAGATAATTGATAAGTGTGGTAGTGTTCTATTCATCTTATTTTGTGAGAGTCCATTGCTTAGTTTTATCTTTTGCATCAGTGTGGAGGTTAGGTTCTGTCCTTTAATTTCTGAGTTTTTACTTTGCTGCTGATCCATTGTGATGGTCACTGTGTAGAATAGGTTGAAGTTTTTCCTGTAGAGCTGGTCTTGTTGTGGCGAATTTCCTCAATGTTTGTATATCCGTAAATGATTTGATTTCTCCGTCAATTTTAAAGCTTAGCTTAGCAGGATACAAAATTCTGGGATGTAAATTGATCTGTTTAAGTAGATTAAAGGTAGATGACCATTGTCTTCTTGCTTGGAAAGTTTCATTAGAGAAGTCTGCAGTCACTCTGATGGATTTGCCCCTGTAGCTCAACTGGCGCTTACTTCTGGCAGCTCGTAGAATCTTTTCTTTTGTCTTGACTTTGTAAAGGTTCATCACAATGTGTCTTGGAGAAGCTCGGTTAGAGTTGAGGCGACCTGGGGTCCGATATCCCTCTGAAAGCAGTGTGTCAGAATCTTTGGTGATATTTGGGAAATTTTGTTTTATAATATTCTCTAGTATGGCTTCCATTCCTCTGGGGCATTCTTCTTCCCCTTCTGGGATTCCTATAACTCGTATGTTGGAACGCTTCATAAGGTCCCATAATTCTGACAGTGAACATTCTGCTTTCTCTCTCTTCTTTTCTGCCTCTTTTACTATGTGAGTTATCTCAAGAACTTTGTCTTTTACCTCTGAAATTCTTTCTTCTGCGTGGTGTAACCTGTTGCTGATCCTTTCCATTGCATCTTTAAGTTTCCTAATTTACTGCTTCAGTTCCTTCAGCTCTGCTATATCCTTTCTATATTCTTCATATCATTCATCTCTTTTTTTTAACTTTTATTAAATCATAGGTGTGTACATTAATATGATCATGGGGCACCATACACTTGGTTCATAGATCGTTTGACACATTTTCATCACACTAGTTAACATAGCTTTCATAGCATTTTCTTAGTTATTTTGCTAAGTCATTCATCTCTTATTTGATTCTGTTTTTGGATTTCCTTTTGGTTATTTTCCACTTTATTAGCAGTTTCCTTCATTGTTTCCATCATTTCCTTCATTGTTTTCATCATGTGTGTTCTAAATTCCCTTTCTGTGATTTTTAACATTTCTTTATTGGTGGAGTCCTCTGCAGTAGCTACCTCATGGTCCCTTGGAGGGGTTTTTCTGGACTGGTTCTTTATGTTGCCTGTAGTTTTCTGCTGATTCTTTCTCATGAGTGATTTCTTTTATCTGTTTCCTTGCCCTAATTTTCCTTTCACTTCCTCCTGCTCTTTAAGTTCCCGTGCCTGTGGGCTAAGGTTTCGATGAATCCTTTCGGTATAGGACCAGAAGGATGAGAAGATTGAAAAGCAAGAAGGGATGAAAGAAAGAAGGAATGAACAAAAAGAAAATAGAGAAAGGAGAGGGAGTGGGTAAAAGGAATATTGACAAAAAGAAGAGAGGCACAGAAAGAGGGAGACAGAGCAATATAGGTGTACAGTAGGGCACTTTGACACAACCTCAAAACATCCCAACCTCTGGGGGTGCCCAGTTTGGTGGTTCCCTTGAGGTCAGCAACTCTTTGCTAACCTGATCAGACACAGTACCCCACCTCCACCAAGTAGAGAGGAAAGACAAAAATGCTATAAATCAAAGCAAAACAAGCAAACTTTATGGTATAAAATTGGGTGAAAAACCAAATAATAGGGGTAGAAACACTAGCAAAAATGAAGTTCTGGTTATTGGAAAAGGCAGCAATGGGAAATTGTATTTATACTAGAAAACTGGAGAAAGAAAAGAAAAAATTAGTATGGAAAAGGTTGAAATTAAAAAACAAACAATAACAGCAACATAAAAAAAATACCCAAAAAATAAAAATAAAAAACAACCAGAAACAAAGCAGTATATATATCTTGTTGAATATTGTCTGGGGAACAGGTTGTCTTCTGGGGTATGAGATGTTAATCACAATGCTGATATTACTGGAGGCCTCTGCTGATTTCTCAAACCCCACAGGGTAGACACCCTAAATCTCTCTTCAGCCCTGTTAAAAGGCACTTTAAACTTTTAAACTTGCTAAGCAGAAGCTTTCCCAGGAAAGTGTTTGTCACTGGAATCACTGCTGAAGTGGCTATCCACTTACCCAGTGTGCCAAAACTGGTCTCACTGTGCCCCTGAGGGTTAGGGCTGTAAGGTGGCTCAGACCCCACCTTTAGGCTGCTCAGTCACTAGGTTACTAGGTCCTGCCCGATCCTTGCTCTTCAACCCTGAGGGCGGACCTCGTTAGTGCAGTTCTCTCACAATGGCTCTCTGCAGCCCTCAGCCAAACACTATTAGCTGCTTCTGTCCGGCTCAGCGGCTCAGTGGCTCAGTCTGGGGTCCCAGACAATGCCCAAAGTTCTCCACACTGCCGCTCAAGCTCTCCCCAAGGCAGTTCAATTGAGTGCCAAGTCCCAAAACACCAAAACAGTTCACAGGTAAAGCCTTTCCGGTTTGCAGTCTCGCTGCTAGTGCACTTACAGCTGTCAGCGGGATTAGACCAATGGAACACATGCAATTACTTGCCAGTTTTCCACTGTTTTTGTCCTCCTCTTGAGGTCCAGAAGTCTCTCGCTGACTCCCTATATCCTCAAAGGTATGATTATAGGCAGATACCACCAGCCAGAGATGCTTGGAGTCTTATTTCCCCAGACTCACGGTGCCCAGATGCAAGGAAGGAATAACAACATTTCAGTCAGTGATGGACTACACATATGACAGTGTTCCTATAAGATTATAATGGCGCTGAGAAATTCCTATTGCCTAGTGACATCATAGCCATTGTACTGTACAGTGTATTACCTCTTATGTATTTAGATATGTTTATTTTTATTATTTTTAATTTTTTTTGAGGCAGTGTCTCATTATGTCGCCCTTGATAGAGTGCTGTGGCGTCACAGCTCACAGCAACCTCAAACTCTTGGGCTTAAGTGATTCTCTGCCTCAGACTACTGAGTAGCTTGGGACTACAGTAACCTGCTACAATGCCCAGCTATTTTTTTGTTGCAGTTGTCATTGTTGTTTTAGCTGGCTTGGGCTGCATTCAAACCTGCCAGCCTGGGTGTACATGGCCGTTGTCCTACCCACTGAGCTATGGGCGCCACCCTATTTATATAAGTTTAGATACAGGTACACAAATACTTCTCATTATGTTACAATTGCCTACATATTCAGTGCAGTAACATACTTACTGTATAGTTTTGTAACCTGGGAGCAATAAGTTATATCATATACCCTAGGTATGTATTAGGCTCTACATCTATTAAATATATTTGTGTAAGTATACTCTATAATATTTGCACAATGGTCAAATCACCTAATGATGCATTTCTCAGAACCTATCTTCATTATTATGTGATACATGAATGTAATTATATAATACAAGGCTGGTATATTAGACTGCTTGAGCTGTCATGACAAAATACCACAAGTTAGGTGGATTAAACAATAAAAATTCATTTTCTCAGCTCAGCGCCTGTTGCTCAGCAGCTGGGGTGCTGGCCACATACACCAGGGCTGGTGGGTTCGAACCCAGCCCAGGCATGCCAAACAACAATGTCAACTACAACAAAAAAATAGCCAGGCATTGTGGCAGGTGTCTGTAGTCCCAGCTACTCAGGAGGCTGAGGCAAGAGAATCACTTAAGCCCAAGAGTTTGAGGTTGCTGTGAGCTGTGATGCCACAGCACTCTACCCAGGGTGACATAGTGAGACTCTGTCTCAAAATAAAATAAAATTAAAATTAAAAAAGTATATTTATTTTTCTCATCGTTCTGTACGCTAGAAGTCTAAGACCAAGGTGTCATCAGGGCCGGTTTCTGGTGTGGCTTCTCTTACTGGCTTGTAGATAGCTACCTTTTTGTTGTGTCCTCACATGGCCTCTTTTTTTTTTTTTTTTTGAGACAGGGTCTTATTCTGTCACCCTCAGTAGAGTGTGATGCCGTTACAGCTCACAGCAACCTCCAACACATGGGCTTAAGTGATTCTCTTGCCTCAGCCTCCCAAGTAGCTGGGACTACAGGCGCCTGCCACAATGCCCGGCTATTTTTTATTGCAGTTGCCACTGCTGTTTTAGCTGGCCAGGGCCAGGTTCGAACCCACCACCCTCAGTATATGGGGCCGGTGCCCTACCCACTGAGCCACAGGTGCTGCCCATACATGGCCTCTTCTCTGTGTGCATGGAGATAGAGATCTTTGGTGTCACTTTTTATAAGTCTACCAATCCTATAAGATTAGGGATCTACCCCTATGACCTAATTTAAACTTAATTACCGCCCTAGAGCCCTGACTCTGAATACAGTCACATTGAGTATTAGGACTTCAACATATGAATTTTGAGGGATACAATTCAAGCTCGCTATGAAAAACAGCAATATTCTTATATTTTACTTCTATTTCCTACCTCCAGAAGCAATCTGTTTCCACCCCTTTATATGATTACTTTGGTATTATCTACCTATGTCTAAATAGCATGCTTAGGTTGCTTTTCTTGATTTTAGAATTTTAAGTTACTGACTTCTCAGTATGGGAGATGAGAGTTTAGCTCACTCTTTCACCCCCATCCCTGCCTATTCTAATCATACATTCCTATATTTTTAACACCCTACTCTCTCAATTATTTTATTCTTATTTTGGTTATATTGACATCTGGATCACACAGTACATGAGGATTACTTTTCCTGTCCTGCAAAACTTTTTGTTTTCTCCAGATTTAATCTTTTCCTCCTTCCTCTTTTTCTATGTATTCATCACCAATTTATCTCTCAATATCATCCCAGTTACGTAATGAGGCAGGAGGCCAAGGCTGATACATCCTAGTTATGTAATATCACCTATTATGTTCAAAGAAATTAGGTATCCTATCCATTTTATCTTCTTGAGGAAGCTTCTCTTGGGAATCTTTTAATCTGCTTTAAACTGAACTGGTTGCATTCTAGGCATACAACAACATTTTTTTTTGGGATTCCTTTCACAATAATTCTGGTGATTCTCCTTGCTCACTATTATGTTGAATTTTCTATTTCCTGGTTTTTATATCTCTGTCTTCTATGGTTTGTGCTGTCTGTTGGCAGAGTATATCTTCCAGTAGCTTACTGAGAAAGTGTATATGCAAAGGACATTTTGAGATATTTTATGTCTGCAAATTTTATTATTTTACTCTAATACTTGATTGATAGCTTGGCTAGAGATGGAATTTTGAATCAGAAATTCTTTAAGATTTTTGAAGACATTGTTCTATTGTATTTTTTAGATTCTAGTGTTGCTATTGAAAAGTTAGATGTTACTCCAGCTTTTATATATTCTTTAGCTAGGTAGTACTTTCACATGGCTCAAAATAATAGTAAAATATGTAGCTGGGGGTTGTGGCAGGTGTCTGTAGTTCCAGCTATTCAGGAGGCTGAGGCAGGAGGATTGCTTGAGCCCAGGAGTTTGAGATAACTTTGAGCTATTATGCCAAGACGCTCTACCCAGAGTGAGACTCTGTCTAAAAAAAAAAAAAAAAAAAAATGCCGTGAAAAACCTTCCTTCCACCACTGTCCTTCCACTCAGTCCCCCTTTTCTTCAGATAGATAACCAGTGTTAATAGTTTATTCTTTATTCTTCCAGGATTTCTTCCTGAATATGTAAAAAGACAATCATAATCTTATTTTACTTTTTATAAAAGATAAAAGATAGTATATATGCAAACATACATTCACACATGCTGTCTTCCACCCTCTTTTTTTTTTTGTAGAGACAGAGTCTCACTTTATCACCCTTGGTAGATTGCTGTGGTGTCACAGCTCAATTCAACCTCTAACTCCTGGGCTTCTCTTGCCTCAGCCTCTTGAGTAGCTGGGACTACAGGCACCTGCCACAATGCCCAGCTATTTTTTGTTTGTTTGTTTCGCAGTTTTTGGCCGGGGCTGGGTTTGAACCCGCCACCTCCAGCATATGGGGGCAGTGCTCTACTCCTTTGAGCTACAGGTGCTGCCCAACGCCTGGCTATTTTTTTGTTGCAGTTCAGCCAGGGCCGAGTTTGAACCTGCCACCCTTGGTATATGGGGCCAGTGCCTTACCCACTGAGCCACAGACACCACCTCCACCCTCCTTTTTTATGTTGTTTGCTTGTTTTACCTAACAATACATGATCTGGAAATCTTTTCATATCAGTACATAATTTATTCACTCTTTACAGCTTCATAGTATCCCTTTGTGTCAATGTCTCAGATTTATTTAGAAAGACTTCTTCTAATGGATATTTGGGTTGGGGTTGTTTCTAGTCTTTCCAACCACAAAACTTGTTTCAACAAAATAGCAGGAAGAAGGGAGCAGAGTGAGTGGAGGTTGGTGGGGGAAGGGCATGCTGCTAATTAAGGGGCACAAAAGGGAGTATGGCACACCTCTTGGGGGTGGGACACATTTATAGAAGGGACTCTATCTACAAAATGCAAACATTGTAACCTAATTCTTTGTACCCTCAGATTAACCTGAAACAATAAAACAAACAAACAAACAAGTAATCTCCAGTCTTCTGCCAGGGTGGGAGAGAGACATCACTGAGGTGCTTGAAATGGGAAAGTGTCTGAGGATCTAATTGTTTCTTAACTCTTTTTTTTTTTTTTGTGGTTTTTGGCCAGGGCTAGGTTTGAACCCACCACCTCCGGCATATGGGACTGGCGCCCCACTCCTTGAGCCACAGGTGCCACCCCTGTTTCTTAACTCTTAATCAAGCCTCCTTGGTCTTACTTTCACCCTTGCTTTAAGAGGATAATAATCTGAGCTTGGGGATTCTTTTTTTTTTTTCATAATTAATTAATTTTTTTTTTTGCAGTTTTTGGCCAGGGCTGGGTTTGAAGCTGCCACCTCTGGCATATGGGGCCAGAGCCCTACCCCTTTGAGCCACAGGCACCACCCCTGAGCTTGGGGATTCTGTGACAATATTATTTTACTTCTTACCTTTCTTTACTTTAGGAATAGGATGTAACTTTCTCAAGTCTAATAAGTCAACTGCTATCTTTCCATCTGTACTCCAGCTTCTATAATTGTGTTTATGTTGTATCCTTATCTTTTTTTGTGCCTTAAAATATCTTCAGTGCCATTTTAATAGGATTTTTAGGAAGAAATAAATCTAATGCTAATTTTATCCCAAAATATTTAACTGGAAATTTATACCTTAGAATTTTGAAAGCATTTTTCTGTCATCTTCTACTTCTGTGTGATTTTTTTTTCTTTTTCATTGCATCTTTTATTCGTGAAACTTCTGTGTGATTTAAGAAGCCTGGTGTTATTCTATTTCTTGTCCATTATAAATGATACTTTCCCCTCTCTGGAAACTTTTAGGTTCTTCTTTCTATCCATTATGTTTTGAAATTTCTCAATAATCTGATCTTGAGTGAGTCTCTTTATTCATTATGGTAAGAACCTGATGAGCTGTTTCAATCTGGTGACCCATATTTTGCATTAGTTCTTTGTAGAGAGTGGGCTGTGAGATGGCAGAGCTCTCACAGCCTGGGAAACATTCAGAGAATAAATCCCCAACTGCTTCTCCTCTGTTCCCAAAACAGCCATTTTCCTTTCTTCATACTCCCTCTGCCAGAAGTCACCTAGCCCTTTCTATAGTTATCTATGCAGAGATCCTTGCCATCTCTCCCTTCTTTCTCCTTGTCATATGCTAACAAAGTTAAGTAGTAACCACTAAGTCACATAGTTCTTCCTTTGTTTTGTCAACTATGCTGACATCTTTGTGATCTTGCTCTTCCTACTTCTTGTCATATGTTAATGAAGTTGAGCAGAAACCATTAACAAGATGGTTTGTCTTTGTTAAAGTTATTTACATTTTCCTATTGTACTGTAAGACCAAAACTTTGTCTTTTGTTTATGTTATTTCCCCATATTGTCTATGCTACCTCCCCCTGGACAACCCTGTACAGATACTGTAAAATAAAGATGATTATGTGCTTTGGGGCTGGCTGTAGCCATCAGATCAGTCAGACCTCCTGGTCCCATTTTTGTTTCTGTCTTCTCTTGTGCTATATTTTCCTCATTCCCCACCAATTCCACTCTGGTTCGCTCCCCTTCGCTGCGTTGGTTCGTGACAGTTCTTTACTTATTTCTTGTAGCTCTTTGTTCTTACCATTTTTTCTGTTCTTTCATCATAGACCTCCTATTATTTGTATGTTTTACCTCCCATACGATAATAGGAAAAGCTTTTTTCCTATTTTCTATCTCTGTTATTTGTGTTCTACGTTTGTTTTTCTATTGTTTTCACCTTCTGTTGGCATGTAGAGCTTTTCCATCTTTAATTATTTCTATGTATTTATTTTTAAATTTCAGATTAATATGAGGGTACAGATGATTAGCTTACAAAGTTTGCATTTGTTAGGCTAGTCTGACCTAATCCCAGTAAGAATAGCTCACATCACAATGTCCCTATTGCAGTTGTGTCCCTCACTCAGGAGGTGTGACATATAACCTTACATAGTGCCCATTAGATAGGAACACACCAATCTCCCTCCCTCCTCCCTTCTCTCTCCCTTATTCCTCTCCCCGCAACTTGAATTAAATTGAGTTTTTCTCTTGTGTGGGTGTGTGCTAGTTTGTCTACTGGCTTAATATTCAGTACTTTGGATACTTTCTTTTCCATTCTTGTGGTACTTTACTAAAGAGAATATTCTCCACCTCTATCCAGGTTATATAAAAGGTGTAAAGTCTCCATGTTTTTATGGTTGAATAGTATTCCATGGTATACATATACCACAGTTTATTAATCCATTTATGGGTTGATGGGCACTTATGTCGTTTCCACATCTTGGAGATTGTAAATTGAGCTGCAATAAACAATGTAGTGCAAATGTCCTTGTGATAAAATGATGTTTTTCCTCTGGGTAGATATCTACCCTGTTCCCCCGAAAATAAAACATCCTCCGAAAATAAGACCTACTTACAGGAAAGATAAGACATCCCCTGAAAATAAGACCTAGTGCAACTTTGGGAGCACACCTTAAAATAAGATACTGTCTTATTTTTGGGGAAACAGGGTAGTAACAAGATAACAGGATCAAATGGAAGATCTATTTTGAGTTCTTTGAGAATTCTCCATACTTCTTTCCAAAGAAGCAGTATTAGTTTGCAGTCCCTATCAGCTGTGTAAAAGTGTCTGTTCCCTTCTCTCCACATCCATGCCAGCATCTGCAGCTTTGGGATTTTGTGATGTGGGCTATTCTCACTGGGATTAGGTGATATCTCAGGGTGGTTTTGATTTGCATTTCTCTGATGAGTAGGGACAAGGAGCATTTTTTCATGTGTTGGCCATTTGTCTGTCTTCTTCAGAGAAGGTTATGCTTATGTCTCTTGCCCAATGATAGATGAGATTATTTGCTCTTTTTTGTTGACTAATTTGAGTTTTCTGTCGATTCTAGTTCTCAATGCTTTGTCAGATTCATAACTTGCAGATTTCTTTTCCCATTCTGAAGGTTTTCTATTTGCTTCAATTGTTATGTTCTTAGTTGTGCAGAAGCTTTTTAGCTTAATTAAGTCCCATTTATTTATTTTTATTGTTTTTGCAATTGCCAATGACGTCTTTTCATAAAATCTTTCCCCAGGCTGTTATCATCAAGAGTTTTTTCCTTGCTTTCTTGTAGGATTTTTATTGTTTCATGTTTTTGATTTAAATCTTTTATCTATCATGAGTCAATTTTTAAAAGTGGTGAGAGGTGTGGGTCCAGTTTCAGTCTTTTATATGTGGTTATACAGTTTTCCCTGAACCATTTATTGAAGAGTGAATATTTTCCCCAGTGTATGCTTTTGTTTGGTTTATTGAAGACTAGCTAGCTATAAGAGACTGGCTTCATCTCTAGGTTTTCTATTCTGTTCCATGTGTCTATGTCTGTATTTTTGTGCCAGTATCATGCTGTTTTGATTACTATGTACTTATAGTATAACTTGAAATCTGGCACTGTGATGGCTCTGGATTTTTTTTTTTTTAGAGACAGAGTCTCACTTTGTTGCCCTGGGTACAGTGTCATGGTGTCTCCAGCTCATAGCAACCTCCGGCTCCTGGGCTTAGGTGATTCTATTGCCTCAGCCTCCCAAGTAGCTGGGACTACAGGCACCTGCCACAATTCCCAGCTATTTTTTGTTGCAGTTTGGCCAGGGCCAGGTTTGAACCCACCACCCTCAGTATATGGGGTCGGCACCCTACTCACTGAGCCACAGGTGCTGCCCACTGGATTTATTTTAATTACTAAGGATTGCTTTGGCTACATTTTTAACTATTTTTTTGAGTTCTTGAAAATATGCTGTTGGTATTTTAATGGGGATTACATTGAATCTGTAGATTGCTTTGGGTGGTATACTCATTTTAACAATGTTGGTTCTTACTGGATAAGAGCCTGGTATATTATTCCATTTGTTAATGTCTTCTGCCATTTCTTTTCTTATGGTTTCATAATTGTCTTTGTAAAGATCCTTTACCTCTTTTGTTAGGTACATTCCCGGGCATTTCTTTTCTTTTCTTTCTTTCTTTCTTTTTTTTGTTGAGACAGAGTCTCACTGTGTCACCCTTGGCAGAGTGCTGTGGTGTCCCAGCTCACAGCAACCTCAAACTCCTGAGCTCAAGTGATTCTCTTGCCTCAGCCTCCCAAGTAAGTGGGACTATAGGCACCCACCACAACACCCAGCTCTTTTTTGTTGCAGTTGTCATTGTTGTTTTTAGCTGGCTGTGGCCAGGTTTGAAACTGCCACACTCAGTGTATGTGGCTGGCACCATAACCATTGTGTTACAGGTGCTGAGTACTGTGAAGCTACTGTGAAGGGTATTGTGTCCTTGATTTGCTTCTCAACTTGATACTATTGGTGTATACAAAAATTACTGATTTGTGGACATTGATTTTATACTCTGAGATGTTACTGTATTTCTTGATCACTTCCAGGAGTCTTGTAGTTGAGTCTGTGGGGTTTTCTCAATATAAGATCAGGTAGCACCCGTAGCTGAGTGGGTACAGTGTCGGCCACATACACTGAGGCTGGTGGGTTTGAACCCTGCCCAGGCCCACTAAAACAACAATGACAACTGCAATGACAACAACAGCAATGAAAAATAGCCAGGTGTTGTGGCAGGTGCCTGTAGTCCCCGCTACTTGGGAGGCTGAGGCAAGAGAATTGCTTAAGCCCAAGAATTTGAGCTTGCTGTGAGCTGTAACGCCATGGCACTCCCCTACCTAGGGTGACATAGTAAGACTCTGTATCCAAAAAAAAAAAAGAAAAGAAAAAGAAAACAGAGATATTTCTTTCTGGTTAAGTTTAGAGAGGTTGTGTGATTTGTCCATTTCAGGTATTTGTCCTTCTCCTCCACATTGTCAAATTTCTGGGCATAGAGTATTTTGTAGTAATCAGAGATGGTCTCTTGTATCTCTGTGATATCTGTTGTTATTATTCCCTTTTTGTTTTTGATTGAGGTTATTAGAGGTCTTAATTTTCTGTTTCTAGTTAGTGTGGCCAATGGTTTATCAATTTTGTTTGTCCTTTCAAAGAACCAACTTTTGTTTTGTTAATTTTCTTGATTCTCTTGTTTTCAATTTTGTTTATTTCTGATTTAATTTTGGTTATTTATTTTCTTGGGCTAGGTTTGGGATTGGATTGCTTTTCCTTTTCCATTTCCTTGAGATGATTCATTAGGTTGTTGATATGTGCTCTTTCTGTTTTTTGGATGTGGGCATCTAATGTGATAAATTTCCTTCTTAAGATTGATTTTGCAGTATCTTATAGGTTTGGGTAGCTGGTGGCTTCATTGTCGTTATGTTTCAGGAATCTAATAACTTCCTGCTTCACTTCCTCCTGGACCCAGTTGTTGTTCAGTTTCCATGACTTTGTGTGGGGAGGAAGATTTTTGTTGGAATTGAGTTCTATCTTTATTGCCTTGTGGTCTGAAAAGATACAATTATACAAGGTATAATTTTAGTTATTTTGATTTTGTTGAAGTTTGATTTTTGTGTCCTAGGATATGATCAATTTTGGAGTATGATCCATGGGCTGACAAGAAGAATGTATACTCATTAGCTTTGTGATGGTATATTCTATATATGTCTGTTAAACCAAATTTTTCTAGGTTCACATTTAAGTTCCTTGTTTCTTTGTTTAGTTTCTGTTTAGAGGATCTGTTCAGTTCTGGCAGCGGGGTGTTAAGTCCCTAGGTATGATGATGTTGTAGGATATCATATTGTTCAGGCCAGTTTGTGTTTGTTTCATAAATCTGGGAGCATTTAAATTGGGTGCATAGATATTTAGAACTGAAATGTCCTCAATATATAATGATCATCTTCATCTTTCTTTACTTTTGTTGCTTTAAATCCACCTGTACCTGCAAATAAATTTGTGACCCCTATTTCTGATTTCCATTTGCCTGAAATATTGTTTTCCAACCCTTCACCCTGAGTTCTGTTTTGTCCTTTGAGCTTGAATGTGTTTCCAGAAGGAAAAATGTAGTTGGATTGTGCTTTTTTATCTATCCAGCCAACTGTACCTCTTCAGTGGGGAATTTAAGCCATTCACATTTATTGAGAGAATTGAAAACTATTGTAGAGTTCTATTTGTCTTATTTTGTGAAGATCCATTGCTTAGTTTTATTCTTTGCACCATTGTAGAAGGTAGGATTTTGTCCTTTAGTTTCTAGGTGTCTAATTTGCTGGAGGTCCACTGTGATGGTCAGTGTGAAGAATGGGGCATAGCATTTTCTACAGAGCTGGTCTTGTGGCAAATTTCTTCAATGTTTTTATTTCAGTAAAAGATTTGATGAATACTTTGAAAATAATACAAAATTTTTTTTACACTGAATTTGAAACTTAGTTTAGCAGTATACTTTGCGTGAAAGTCTCCCAATTGATTGGTGACACAGAGAAATGAGTCCTGCAATGAAATAGTCTGAGTGATAAGGAGGATCACTTACACTCTCATGGCAAGTGGAAATCTTTATTTCTTCCACCAAAGCTTATACAGGCACATAACTTAATCAATAAACACATGACTTAAACCTTGGCTCCAGGCTTTTTACTGCCTGGTACTTACGGGTCTACTGGATAAACCAGATTAACTTATAACCATTTTACTAACATTATCTAAAGCTATCCTTATGGGCTAAGGTTTAACCGGTTTAACTGATAACTACTTAACTAAAGTTATTCTTATGTTAAGGAACAAAAAACAAAACCACAAAACAAGATTCTGAGGAAATAAGGCATTTGAATGCTTGACCATCTGGAGGCTGTTAATCATCTTTAGGGAGTAGTCTGGAAAATCCTGAGATATACAGGTGACTGTCTGAAGCCCTGCCTCCACAAAGCTCCACCCTAAATCACTTTTACATGATTAGGTTCTAAGCTACATATAGAGTTCTATCCAGGTTTTTTTCCTTTCTAACTCACAAAAGACTTTAAACTTGCCTTCACAAAATGGAACCATTTAAAGGTTTACTTATAGGCTTTTCACCTATAGGACACAGAATCCTGGGCTGAAAATTATTTTCTTTAAGATGGTTAAAGGTAGATGAATACCCTTTTCTGGTTTTAAAAGTTTGAGCTGAAATGTCCACTATCACTCCGATGGATCTGGAACTGTAGGTCAACTGGTGCTTACTCTTGGCTGCTTGCAGGATTTTCTCTTTTATTTTGACCTTGATCAGGTTCATTACAATGTGTCTAGGAAGTGCTCTATTTATGTTGAGATGAATTGAGGTTCAGGAAAAGGAGTGTGTCAGAATCTTTGGTGATGCTTGGAAATTTTCATTTGTGATATCCTCTAGTAGGGCTTCCATTCCTTTGGGATGTTCTTCTCCTTTAGGGATGCCTATAATTTGTATATTTGAATGCTTCATGATGTCCCATAATTCTCTAAGAGATTGCTCTGATTTGCTCTCTTATTTTCTGCCTTTTTTTTTTTTTTTTTGAGACAGTCTCCCTTGGTCACACTTGGTACAGTGCCATGGCCTTTTAGCTCACAGCAACCTTAAAATCTTGGGCTCAAATGATCCTATTGTCTCCACTTCCCAAGTATCTGGGACTAAAGGTGCCCGCCACAATGCCCCATTATTTTTAGAGATGGGGTCTTGCTCAGGCTCAGTCTCATCATAAACTTGTGAGTTCAGGCAATCCACTCCCCTCGGCCTCCCAAGTACTTACAGGCATGAGCCACTGTGCCTGGCTTTCTGCCTCTTTAAATGCCTGAATTAGTTCAAGTGCCTGATCTTTCATCTCTGAGATTCTTTCTTCTCCATGGTTTAATGTTATTGATACTTTCTATGGCATCTTTAAGTTCCCTGGATGACTCCTTCAATTCCTTAACCCCCATGTATAATTTCTAATTTCATCATATCTTTCATTCATTTCTTGGGTCAATTCTTTTTCCTTTTAGTGATTGTCCACTTTCCTTTCAATTCCTTTCATCATTTTTGCCATCCATACTCTAAATTCCCTTTCTGTAATTTCCATACTTTCTTTAAGGTGGGATTCTTTGTGGTAGCTGACTCATGATCCTTTGTATGTCTGTGGGGTTGATCTGTTCTGGCTTTTCTTTTCTTTCTTTATTGTTGGGGATTCATCAAGGGTACAATCAGACAGGTAACACTGATTATATCTGTTAGGTAAAGTCCCTCTTGCAATCATGTTTTGCCCCCAGAAGTTGTGGCACGCACCAAGACCCCACCACCCCCTCCTTCCCTCTCTCTGCTTTTCCTCCCCCACCATGACCTTAATTGTCCTCATATCAAAATTGAGTACATAGGATTCATGCTTCTCCATTCTTGTGATGCTTTACTAAGAATAATGTCTTCCACGTCCATCCAGGTTAATACGAAGGATGTAAAGTCTCCATTTTTTTTAAATGGCTAAATAGTATTCCATGGTATACATATACCACAGCTTGTTAATCCACTCCTGGGTTGGTGGGCATTTAGGCTGTTTCCACATTTTGGCGATTGTAAATTGAGCTGCAATAAACAGTCTAGTACAAGTGTCCTTATGATAAAAGGATTTTTTTTCATTCTGGGTAGATGCCCAGTAATGTGATTGCAGGATCAAATGGGAGGTCTAGCTTGAGTGCTTTGAGGTTTCTCCATACTTCCTTCCAGAAAGGTTGTACTAGTTTGCAGTCCCACCAGCAGTGTAAAAGTGTTCCCTTCTCTCCACATCCATGCCAGCATCTGCAGTCTTGAGATTTTGTGATGTGGGCCATTCTCACTGGGGTTAGATGGTATCTCAGGGTGGTTTTGATTTGCATTTCTCTAATATATAGGGATGATGAACATTTTTTCATATGTTTGTTAGCCATTCGTCTGTCTTCTTTAGAGAAGGTTTTATTCATGTCTCTTGCCCATTGATATATGTGATTGCTGGCTTTTTTTCATGTGGATTAATTTGAGTTCTTTATAGATCCTAGTTATCAAGATTTTGTCTTATTCAAAATATGCAAATATCCTTTCCCATTGTGTAGGTGGTCTCTTTGCATTTGTTGTTGTCTCCTTAGCTGTACAAAAGCTTTTCATTTTAATGAAGTAACATTTGTTTATTTTTGTTGTTGTTGCAATTGCCATGGCAGTCTTCTTCATGAAGTTTTTCCCCAGGCCAATATCTTCCAGTGTTGTTCCTATGCTTTCTTTGAGGATTTTTATTGTTTCATGCCTAAAATTTAAGTCCTTTATCCATCTTGAATCAAATTTTATGAGTGGGGAAAGGTGTGGGTCCAGTTTCAGTCTTTTACATGTGGATATCCAGTTCTCCCAACAGCATTTATTGAATAGGGAGTCTTTCCCCCAAGGTATGTTCTTGTTTGGTTTATCGAAGATTAGGTGGTTGTAAGATGTTAGTTTCATTTCCTGGTTTTCTATTCAATTCCAAGTGTCTATGTCTCTATTTTTGTGCCAGTACCATGCTGTCTTGAGCACTATGGCTTTGTAGTACAGACTAAAATCTGGTACGCTGATGCCCCCAGCTTTATTTTTATTACTAAGAACTGCCTTAGCTGTATGGGTTTTTTTCTGGTTACATGCAAAACGCAGAATCATTGTTTTCCAAATCTTGAAAGTATGATGTTGCTATTATGATAGGAATGGCAATGAATAGGTAGATTGCTTTGGGAAGTATAGACATTTTAACAATGTTGATTCTTCCCATCCATGAACATGGTGTGTTCTTCCCTTTGTTAACATCCTCTGCTATTTCCTTTCTGAGGATTTCATAATTTTCTTTATAGAGGTCCTTAATCTCCTTTGTTAGGTATATTCCTAGGTATTTCATTTTCTTTGAAACTATGGTGAAGGGAGTTGTGTCCTTAATTAGCTTCTCATCTTGACTGTTATTGGCATATACAAAGGCTACTGATTTGTGGACATTGATTTTATATCCTGAAACAATTCTGTATTTTTTGATGACTTCTAGGAGTCTTGTGGTTGAGTCTTTGGGATTCTGTAAGTATAGGATCATGTTGTCAGCAAAGACGGAGAGTTTGACCTCCTCTCTTTCCATTTGGATTCCCTTTATTTCCTTGTCTTGCCTAATTGTATTGGCTAAAACTTTGAGCACTATGTTCAATAGTAAAGGTAACAGAGGACAACCTTGTCTTGTTCCAGTTCTGAGAGGAAAATCTTTCAGTTTTACTCCATTTAGTAAAATATTAGATGTGGGTTTGTGATAGATAGCTTCAGTCAGTTTTAGAAATGTGCCACCTATGCCTATACTCTTCAGTGTTCTAATTAGAAAAGGATGCTTGATTTTATCAAATGCTTTTTCTGCATCTATTGAGAGGATCGTATGATCTTTATTTTTGCCTCTGTTAATATGGTGGATAACGTTTATGGACTTGTGTATGTTAAACTAGCCTTGTATCCCTGGGATGAAACCTACTTGATCATGATGTATGACTGTTTTGATGATAAGCTGTAATCTATTGGCTAGGATTTTGTTGAGAATTTTTGCATCTATATTCATGAGTGAGATTGGTCTGAAATTCTCCTTTTTGGCTGGGTCTTTTCCTGGTTTTGGTATCAGGGTGATTTTTGCTTCATAGAATGTGTTGGGGAAGATTCCTTCTTCCTCGATTTTTTGGAATAATTTCTGCAGTACAGGAATGAACTCTTCCTTGATGGTTTGATAGAATTCTGGTGTGAAGCCATCTGGACCAGGGCATTTTTTGGTTGGAAGATTTTTTTTTGTTTCTTTAATCTCAGTGCTTGAAATTGGTCTGTTCATGAGCTCTATTTCTTCCTGGCTACGTCTAGGGAGAGGGTGTGATTCCAAATATTTATCCATTTCCTTCTCATTGTCAAATTTCTGGGCATAGTGTTTCTGGTAGTATTCAGAGATGATCTCTTGTATCTCTGTGGGATCAGTTGTTATTTCTCCTTTATCATTTCTGACTGAAGTTACTAGAGATTTTACTTGTCTATTTCTCATAAGTCTGGCCAATGGTTTATCTATTTTATTAATTTTTTCAAAAAACCTTGTTTCATTAATTTTCTGAATGTTTTTTTTTTTGTTTTCAATTTCATTGATCTCTGATTTGATTTTGGACATTTCTTTTCTTCTACTGAGTTTAGACTTAGGTTGTTCTTCTTTTTCCAATTCCATAAGATGGCTTGTGAGATTGTTGATGCGCCCTCTTTCTGTTTTTCGAATGTAGGCATTTAAGCGATAAATTTTCCTCTCAAAACTGCTTTTGCAGTATCCCACAGGTTTTGGTAGCTTGTGTCTTCATTGTTGTTATGCTCAAGGAAGTTAATGATTTCCTGTTTTATTTCTTCCTGCACCCATCTGTTATTCAACAGAAAATTGTTTAATTTCCATGCCTTTGGGTGGGATTGAGCATTTTATTTAGAATTGAGTTCCACCTTTAGTGCATTATGGTCTGAGAAGATACAAGGTAAAATTTCAATTCCTTTTATTCTGTTGATAATTGTTTTGTGTCCCAGGATATGATCAATTTTGGAGAATGTTCCATGGGGTGATGAGAAGAATGTATGTTCTTTATCTTTGAGATCGAGTGTTCTCTATGTGTGTATCAAGCACAGTTGTTCTAGGGTTTCATTTAAATCTCTTATATCTTTGTTTAATTTCTGTTTAGAGGATCTGTCCAGCTCTGTAAGAGAAGTGTTAATGTCTCCTGTTATTATGGTATTGTCGGATATCATATTGCTTAGACTGAGTAAGGTCTGTTTCAAGAATCTGGGAGCATTTAAATTGGGTGCATAAATACTTAGAATTGAAACATCTTCTTGTTGTATTTTTCCCTTGACCAATGTAAAGTGACCGTCTTTGTGTTTTTTGACTTTAGTTGCTTTAAATCCACATGTATCTGAAAATAAGATTGCAACTCCTCTTTTCTTCTGAATTCCATTTGCCTGAAAAATTGTCTTCCAACCCTTGAGTCGGAGCTTTAATTTGTCTTTTGAAGCCAGGTGTGTTTCTTGCAGACAGCAAATGGATGGCTTGTGTTTTTTAATCTAGTCAGCCAATCTACGTCTCTTCAGTGGGGAATTCAATCCGTTAACATTTATTGAGATAATTGATAAGTGTGGTAGTATTCTGTTCATCTTATTTTGTGAGAGTCCATTGCTTAGTTTTATCTTTTGCATCAGTGTGGTTAGTTTCTGTCCTTTAATTTCTGAGTTCTTACTCTGCTTCTGGTCTATTGTGGTGGTCAGTGTGTAGAAAAGGTTGAAGTATTTCCTGTAGAGCTGGTCTTGTTGTGGCGAATTTCCTCAATGTTTGTATATCTGTAAATGATTTGATTTCTTTTTTTTTTTTTTTTTTTGTAGAGACAGAGTCTCACTTTATGGCCCTCGGTAGAGTGCCATGGCATCACACAGCTCACACCAACCTCCAACTCCTGGGCTTAAGCGATTCTCTTGCCTCAGCCTCCCGAGTAGCTGGGACTACAGGCGCCCGCCACAACGCCCAGCTATTTTTTGGTTGCAGTTCAGCTGGGGCAGGGTTTGAACCCGCCACCCTCGGTATATGGGGCCGGCGCCTTACCGACTGAGCCACAGGCGCCGCCCTGAATGATTTGATTTCTATGTCAATTTTAAAGCTTAGCTTAGCAGGGTACAGAATTCTGGGCTGGAAATTGTTTTGTTTAAGTAGATTAAAGGTAGATGACCATTTTCTTCTTGCTTGGAAAGTTTCATTAGAGAAGTCTGTCGTCACTCTGATGGATTTGCCCCTGTAGGTCAACTGGCTCTTACTCCTGGCAGCCTGCAGAATCTTTTCTTTTGTCTTGACTTTGGACAGGTTCATCACAATGTGTCTTGGAGAAGCTCGGTTAGAGTTGAGGTGACCTGGGGTCCGATATGCCTCTGAAAGCAGTGTGTCAGAATCTTTGGTGATATTTGGGAAATTTTGTTTTATAATATTCTCTAGTATGGCTTCCAATCCTCTGGGGCATTCTTCTTCCCCTTCTGGAATTCCTATAACTCGTATGTTGGAATGCTTCATAGAGTTTCATAATTCTGACAGTGAATGTTTTGCTTTCTCTCTCTTCTTTTCTGCCTCTTTTGCTACCCCATTTCCCCGAAAATAAGACATCCTCCGAAAATAAATCCTACTTACAGGAAAAATAAGACTTCCCCTGAAAATAAGTATGTAGCACATCTTTGGGAGCACACCTTAAAATAAGACACTGTCTTATGTTTGGGGAAACAGGGTATGTGAGTTATCTCAAGAACTTTGTGTTCTACCTCTGAAATTCTTTCTTCTGCATGGTCTAACCTGTTGCTGATACTTTCCATTGCATCTTTAAGTTCCCTAATTGACTGCTTCAGTTCCTTCAGCTCTGGTATATCCTTCTATATTCTTCATATCATTTATCTCTTATTTGATTCTGTTTTTGGATTTGCTTTTGGTTATTTCCACTTTATTAGCAGTTTCCTTCATTGTTTCTATCATTTATTTCATTGTTTTCATCATGTGTATTCTAAATTCCCTTTCTGTGATTTTCTTTTTTTGAAGTATTTTTTTTTTATTGTTGGGGATTCATTGAGGGTACAATAAGCCAGGTTACACTGATTGCAATTGTTAGGTAAAGTCCCTCTTGCAATCATGTGTTGCCCCCATAAAGTGTGACACAGCCCAAGGCCCCACCCCCCTCCCTCCTTCCCTCTTTCTGCTTCCCCCCCATTACCATAATTGTCATTAATTGTCCTCATATCAAAATTGAGTACATAGGATTCATGCTTCTCCATTCTTGTGATGCTTTACTAAGAATAATGTCTTCCACATCCATCCAGGTTAATACGAAGGATGTAAAGTCTCCATTTTTTTTTAAATGGCTGAATAGTATTCCATGGTATACATATACCACAGCTTGTTAATCCATTCCTGGGTTGGTGGGCATTTAGGCTGTTTCCACATTTTGGTGATTGTAAATTGAGCTGCAATAAACAGTCTAGTACAAGTGTCCTTATGATAAAAGGATTTTTTTCCTTCTGGGTAGATGCCCAGTAATGGGATTGCAGGATCAAATGGGAGGTCTAGCTTGAGTGCTTTGAGGTTTCTCCATACTAACTTCCAGAAAGGTTGTACTAGTTTGCAGTCCCACCAGCAGTGTAAAAATGTTCCCTTCTCTCCACATCCACGCCAGCATCTGCAGTTTTGAGAGTTTGTGATGTGGGCCATTCTCACTGGGGTTAGATGACATCTCAGGGTTGTTTTGATTTGTATTTCTCTAATATATAGAGATGATGAACATTTTTTCATATGTTTGTTAGCCATTTGTCTTTCGTCTTTAGAGAAAATTCTATTCATGTCTCTTGCCCATTGATATATGGGATTGTTGGCTTTTTTCTTGTGGATTAATTTGAGCTCTCTGTAGATCCTAGTTATCAAGCTTTTGTCTGATTGAAAATATGCAAATATCCTTTCCCATTGTGTAGGTTCTCTCTTTGCTTTGGTTATTGTCTCCTTAGCTGTACAGAAGCTTTTCAGTTTAATGAAGTCCCATTTGTTTATTTTTGTTGTTGTTGCAATTGCCATGGCAGTCTTCTTCATGAAGTTTTTCCCCAGGCCAATATCTTCCAGTGTTTTTCCTATGCTTTCTTTGAGGATTTTTATTGTTTCATGCCTTAAATTTAAGTCCTTTATCCATCTCGAATCAATTTTTGTGAGTGGGGAAAGATGTGGATCCAGTTTCAGTCTTTTACATGTAGACATCCCGTTCTTCCAACACCATTCATTGAACAGGGAGTCTTTCCACCAAGGTATGTTCTTATTTCGTTTATCGAAGATTAGGTGGTTGTGAGATGTTAGTTTCAGTTCTTGGTTTTCAATTCGATTCCAAGTGTCTATGTCTCTGTTTTTGTGCCAGTACCATGCTGTCTTGAGCACTATGGCTTTGTAGTACAGACTAAAATCTGGTATGCTGATGCCCCCAGCTTTATTTTTGTTACAGAGAACTGCCTTAGCTATACGGGTTTTTTTCCGGTTCCATACAAAATGCAGAATCATTTTTTCCAAATCTTGAAAGTACGATGTTGGTATTTTGATAGGAATGGCATTGAATAGGTAGATTGCTTTGGGAAGTATAGACATTTTCACAATGTTGATTCTTCCCATCCATGAGCATGGTATGTTCTTCCATTTGTTAATATCCTCTGCTATTTCCTTTCTGAGGATTTCATAGTTTTCTTTATAGAGGTCCTTCACCTCCTTCCTTAGGTATATTCCTAGGTATTTCATTTTCTTTGAAACTATGGTGAAGGGAGTTGTGTCCTTAATTAGCTTCTCATCTTGACTGTTATTGGTGTACACAAAGGATACTGACATGTGGACATTGATTTTATATCCTGAAACATTACTGTATTTTTTGATGACTTCTAGGAGTCTTGTGGTTGAGTCTTTGGGGTTCTCTAAGTATAAGATCATGTCGTCAGCAAAGAGGGTGAGTTTGACCTCCTCTGCTCCCATTTGGATTCCCTTTATTTTCTTGTCTTTCCTAATTGTATTGGCTAGAACTTCCAGAACTATGTTGAATAGTAAAGGTGACAGAGGACAACCTTGTCTGGTTCCAGTTCTGAGAGGAAAAGCTTTCAGTTTTACTCCATTCAGTAAAATATTGGCTGTGGGTTTGTCACAGATAGCTTCAATCAGTTTTAGAAATGTGCCACCTATGCCTATACTCTTCAGTGTTCTAATTAGAAAAGGATGCTGGATTTTATCAAATGCTTTTTCTGCATCTATTGAGAGGATCGTATGATCTTTATTTTTGCCTGTGTCAATATGGTGGATAACGTTCATAGACTTGCGTATGTTAAACCAGCCTTGCATCCCAGGGATTAAGCCTACTTGATCATGATGAATGACTTTTTTGATGATAAGCTGTAATCTATTGCCTAGGAATTTGTTGAGAATTTTTGCATCTATATTTATGAGTGAGATTGGTCTGAAATTCTCCTTTTTGTTTGGGTCTTTTCCTGGTTTTGGTATCAGGGTGATTTTTGCTTCATAGAATGTGTTGGGGAAGATTCCTTCTTCCTCAATTTTTTGGAATAATTTCTGCAGTACAGGAATAAGCTCTTCCTTGAAGGTTTGATAGAATTCTGGTGTGAAGCCATCTGGACCAGGGCATTTTTTGGTTGGAAGATTTTTTTTTTTTGTTTCGTTGATCTCAGTGCTTGAAATTGGTCTGTTCAGGAGTTTTATTTCTTTCTTGCTAAGTCTATTGAGAGGGTGTGATTCCAAATATTGATCCATTTCTTTCACATTGTCAAATTTCTGGGCATAGAGTTTCTGGTAGTATTCAGAGATGATCTCTTCTATCTCTGTGGGATCAGTTGTTATTTCCCCTTTATCATTTCTGATTGAGGTTACTAGAGATTTTACTTTTCTATTCCTCGTTAGTCTGGCCAATGGTTTATCTATTTTATTTATTTTTTCAAAAAACCAACTCCTTGTTTCGTTAATTTTCTGAATGATTCTTTTGTTTTCAATTTCATTGATCTCTGATTTGATTTTGGATATTTCTTTTCTTCTACTGAGTTTAGGCTTAGATTGTTCTTTTTCCAATTCCATAAGATCTCTTGTGAGATTGTTGATGTACTCTCTTTCTGTTTTTCGAATGTAGGCATCAAATGTGATGAATTTTCCTCTCAAAACTGCTTTTGCAGTATCCCACAGGTTTTGGTAGCTTGTGTCTTCATTGTTTTTATGCTCAAGGAAGTTAATGATTTCCTGTTTTATTTCTTCCTGCACCCATCTGTTATTCAACAGAAGATTGTTTAATTTCCATGCCTTTGGGTGGGATCGAGCATTTTTGTTAGAGTTGAGTTCCACCTTTAGTGCCTTATTGTCTGAGAAGATACAAGGTAAAATTTCAATTCTTTTTATTCTGTTGATATTTGTTTTGTGTCCCAGGATATGATCAATTTTGGAGAATGTTCCATGGGGTGATGAGAAGAATGTATATTCTTTATCTTTGGGATGGAGTGTTCTATATGCGTCTATCAAGCACAGTTGTTCTAGGGTCTCATTTAAATCTCTTATATCCTTGTTTAATATCTGTTTAGAGGATCTGTCCAGCTCTGTAAGAGGAGTGTTAAAGTACTCCGTTATTATGGTATTATCAGATATCATATTGCTCAGACTGAGTAAGGTCTGTTTCAAGAATCTGGGAGCATTTAAATTGGGTGCATAAATACTTAGAATTGAAATATCTTCTTGTTGTATTTTTCCCTTGACCAATATAAATTGACCGTCTTTGTGTTTTTTGACTTTAGTTGCTTTAAATCCACATGTATCTGAAAATAAGATTGCAACTCCTCTTTTCCTCTGAATTCCATTTGCCTGAAAAATGTCTTCCAACCCTTGAGTCGGAGCTTTAATTTGTCTTTTGAAGCCAGGTGTGTTTCTTGCAGACAGCAAATGGATGACTTGTGTTTTTTAATCCAGTCAACAAATCTATGTCTCTTCAGTGCGGAATTCAAGCTATTAAAATTTTTGAGATAATTGATAAG
The DNA here is from genome assembly GCF_027406575.1 of Nycticebus coucang. NCBI lineage: Eukaryota > Metazoa > Chordata > Mammalia > Primates > Lorisidae > Nycticebus > Nycticebus coucang. The sequence goes on from NC_069804.1 coordinate 111,965,975, forward strand.
TGTGGTAGTATTCTATTCATCTTCTTTTGTGAGAGTCCATTGCTTAGTTTTATCTTTTGCATCGTTGTGGAGGTTAGGTTCTGTCCTTTAATTTCTGAGTTTTTACTTTGCTGCTGATCCATTGTGGTGGTCAGTGTGCAGAACAGGTTGAAGTGTTTCCTGTAGAGCTGGTCTTGTTGTGGCGAATTTCCTCCATGTTTGTATATCCATAAATGATTTTCTTTCTCCGTCAATTTTTAAGCTTAGCTTAGCAGGGTACAGAATTCTGGGCTGGATATTTTTCTGTTTAAGTAGATCAAAGTTAGATGACCATTGTCTTCTTGCTTGGAAAGTTTCATTAGAGAAGTCTGCGGTCACTCTGATGGATTTGCCACTGTAGGTCAACTGGCTCTTACTCCTGGCAGCTTGCAGAATCTTTTCTTTTGTCTTGAGTTTGGACAGGTTCATCACAATGTGTATTGGAGAAGCTCGGTTAGAGTTGAGGCGACCTGGGGTCTGATATGCCTCTGAAAGCAGTGTGTCAGAATCTTTGGTGATATTTGGGAAATTTTCTTTTATAATATTCTCTAGTATGTCTTCCATTCCTCTGGGGCATTCTTCTTCCCCTTCTGGAATTCCTATAACTCGTATGTTGGAACGCTTCATAAAGTCCCATAATTCTGACAGTGAACGTTCTGCTTTCTCTCTCTTCTTGTCTGCCTCTTTTACTATCTGAGTTATCTCAAAAACTTTGTCTTCTACCTCTGAAATTCTTTCTTCTGCATGGTGTAACCTGTTGCTGATACTTTCCATTGCATCTTTAAGTTCCCTAATTGACTTTTCAGTTCCTTCATTTCTGCTATATCCTTTTTATATTCTTCATATCGTTCATCTCTTATTTGATTCTGTTTTTGAATTACCTTTTGTTTATTTTCCTCTTTATTAGCAGTTTCCTTCATTGTTTCCATCATTTCTTTCATTGTTTTCAACATGTGTATTCTAAATTCCCTTTCTGTCATTCCTAATGTTTCTTTATAGGTGGAATCCTCTGCAGTAGCTACCTCATGGTCCCTTGGCGTGGTTGTTCTGGACTGGTTCTTCACGTTGCCTGGAGTTTTCTTCTGATTCTTCCTCATGAGTGATTTCTTTTATCTGTTTCCTTGCCCTAATTTTCCTTTCACTTCGTCTTGCTCTTTAAGTTCTCATGCCTGTGGACTAAGGGTTACAGGACCAGAAGGGTGAGAAGGTTGAAGAGCAAAATAGGGATGAAGGAAAGGAGGACCGAGTGATAAGAAAAGAAAAGAAAAATAGAGAAAGGAGAGGGGGTGGGTAAAAGGAATATTGACAAAAAGAAGAGAGGCACATAAAGAGGGAGACAGATCAATATAGGTGTACAGTAGGGTACTTTTATACAACCGTAAAAAAAAAAACACCTTCTGGGAGTGCCCAGTTGGGTGGTTTCCTTGAGGTCAGCAGCTCTTTGCTAACCTGATCAGACACAGTACTCCACCTCCACCAAGTAGAGAGGAAAGACAAAATTGCTATAAATCAAACCAAAACAAGCAAACAGAAAACTTTATGGGATAAAATTGGGTGGAAAACCAAATAATAGTGGTAGAAACACTAACAAAAATGAAGTTCTAATTATTGAAATAGGCGGCAATGGGAAATTATAATTAAACTAGAAAAATAGAGAAAGAAAAAGGATCTGTATGGAAAAGGTTGAACTTAAAAAACAAAACAACATCAAAATAAACAAAAAAAAAACAACCAAAATGAAAAAAAAACACACAACCAAAACCAAAGCAGTATGTATGTTATTGAATATTGTCTGGGCAACACGTGGTCTTCTGGGGTATGAGATGTTAATCACAGTTCTGATGCGAATGGAGGCTGCTAGTTTCTCAAACCCCAGCAGGTAGACACCCTAAATCTCTCTTCAGCCCACTTAAAAGGGACTTTGAACTTGTTCACTTGCTGAGCAGAAGCTTTCCCAGGGAAGTGCTTGTCGCTGGAATCACTGCTGAAGTGGCTATCCACTTACCGTGTGTGCCAAAACTGGTCTCCCTCTGTCCCCGAGGATTAGGGCTGCAAGGCGGCTCAGACCCCGCCCTTAGGGTACTTGGTTGCTGGGTTACCAGCTGCCACCCAATTCTAGCTCTGCGATCCTGAGGGCAGAGCTTGCCGGGGCAGATTGCTCATAATGGCTGCCTGTGACTCAGAGCCAAACACTATTAGCTCCGTCTGGCTCAGTGGCTCAGACTGGCGCCCTAGACAAAGGCCAAAGTTCTCCACACTCCCGCTCAGGCTCTCCCCAAGGCAGTTCAGCTGAGTGCCAAGTCCAAAGACATCAAAACAGTTCACAGGTAAGGACTTTCTGGTTTGCAGTCTCGCTGCTACTGAACTTACAGTTGCGGGCGGGTTTAGACGGATTGAACACACGCGACCACCTGCCGGTTTTCCACTGTTCTAGTCCTCCTCTTGGGGTCCAGAAGTCTCTCGCTGACTCCCTGTATCCTCTCAGGGGTGATGATAGGCAGATCCCACCAGCCAGAGATGCCTGGAGTCCTATCTCCCCAGACTCACGGTGCCCAGATGCAAGGAAGCTGTTACTCAGCTGCCATCTTGCCCCTTTCTGTGATTTTAAACATTTCTTTATTGGTGGAATCCTCTGCAGTAGCTACCTCATGGTCCCTTGGAGGGGTTGTTCTGGACTGGTTTTTCATGTTTTCTGGAGTTTTCTGCTGATTCTTCCTCATGAGTGATTTCTTTTATCTGTTTCCTTGCCCTAATTTTCCTTTCACTTCTTCTTGCTCTTTAAGTTCCCGTGCCTGTGGACTAAGGTTTTGATGAGTCCTTTCGGTACAGGACCAGAAGGATGAGAAGATTGAAAAGCAAGAAGGGATGAAAGAAAGAAGGGAAGAACTAAAAGAAAATAGAGAAAGCAGAGGGAGTGCGTAAAATGAATATTGACCAAAAAAAGAGATGCACAGAAAGAGGGAGACAGAGCAATATAGGTGTACAGTCAGGTACTTTGACACAACCTTAAAGTACTCCCAACCTCTGGGGGGGGGCCTGGTTGGGTGGTTCCCTTGAGATCAGCAGCTCTTTGCTAACCTGATCTGACACAGTACCCCACCTCCACCAAGTAGAGAGGAAAGACAAAAATGCTATAAATCAAAGCAAAACAAGCAAACAGACAACTTTACGGGATAAAATTGGGTGAAAAACCAAATAATAGGGGTCGAAACACTAGCAAAAATGAAGTTCTATTTATTGAAAAAGGTAGCAATGGGAAGTTGTATTTAAACTAGAAAAATGGAGAAAGAAAAACATCTGTATGGAAAGGGTTTAAATTAAAAAACAAAGCAACGACAACCACATCAAAATAAACAAAAAACAAGCAAAAAGAAAAAACCAACCAAAACAAAGCAGTATGTGTATCTTGTTGAATGTTGTCTGGGCAACAGGTGGTCTTCTGTGGTATGAGATGTTAATCACAATGCTGATATGACTGGAGGCCTCTGCTGATTTCTCAAACCCCACAGGGTAGACACCCTAAATCTCTCTTTAGCCCTCTTAAAAGGCACTTTAAACTTCTAAACTTCCTAAGCAGAAGCTTTCCCAGGAAAGTCCTTGTCGCTGGAATCACTGGAGAAGTGGCTGTCCACTTACCCAGTGTGCCAAAACCGGTCTCACTCTGCCTCTGAGGGTTAGGGTTGTAAGGCAGCTCAGTGCCCGCCTTTAGTCTGCTCAGTCACTAGGTTACTAGGTCCCGCCTGATTCTTGCTTTGCAACCCTGAGGGCGGACGTTGCTGGGGCAGTTCTCTCCCAATGGCTCCCTGCGGCCCACAGCCAAACACTATTAGCTCTGTCATGCTCAGCAGCTCAGTCTGGGGCCCTAGACAACGCCCCCAATTCTCCACACTCCTGCTCAAGCTCTCCCCAAGGCACTTAAACTGAGTGCCAAGTCCAAAAACACCAAAACAGTTCACAGGTAAGGCCTTTCCGGTTTGCAGTCTTGCTGCTACTTTATTTACAGCTGTCGGCGGGATTAGCCCGATCAAACACACTCGACCACTTGCCAGTTTTCCACTGTTTTTGTCCTCCTCTTGGGGTCCAGAAGTCTCTCTCTGACTCCCTGTATCCTCAAGGGGATGATTATAGGTAGATCCCACCAGCCAGAAATGCCTGGATTCTTATGTCCCCAGACTCATGGTGCCCAGATGCAAGGAAGCTGTTACTCGTCCGCCATCTTGCTCTCTCTGTTCTGACTTTTCATGTTGCCAGTATGTTTTCATTGGTTTCTTTTTATGTATGTTTTCTTCTTGCTCATTTCCTTTCTCTAATTTTTCCCTTGCTCCCTTCTTCTCCTTAATTTTCCTTGTCACTATGCTTGGTTGTTGGAGTGGCCTTTGGGTAATGGGACAAGTGGAAGAGAAGAGTAAAGAATAAGAAGGGAGAAGAGAAAGAAAAAGAAAAAAAGGTGTATAAAATATTCAAAAAAGGAGAGAAGAATGATGAAAATAGTAAAATAAGAATGATAGTGTTGTTTGTTAGTGTGTGTTGACCCACACCTGCAATTCCAGGACTCTTTGGGGCTGGGGTGGGTAGGTCCTCTGAGGTCAAGAGCTCCTTACCAGCCTGAATTCCATCAAATATAGAAGAAAATAATTAATGTGTCATTGTGGGAACGTATCAACGCAGTCCTTTGGAAGGCCAAAGGTAGAAGGATGCTCTAGTCCAGGTGTTCATGGCCTCCTTGAGTCAGGCCAATGCTATGGCACCCCAGCCCAGCTCTGTCCCATAAATAAAATACAGAATAAAATAGGAGAAAATAGACCAAAAAAGGATACCTTGATTGTTGTTTGACATATTTATGAGGGTAAGATTTGAAAAGTGGAAAAATATCTACAAAAATAAAGAAAAGATGAAAGAACAGAAAAGGAAGTAAAAAAAAGGAAAAAAATCTCAAAGATGGAAATCTTGGTATTGAAGAAATTAAATATGAGAAAATAAAACACAACAAAGCAAAAATTTGAAAAAAAAGAAAGAAGAAAAAATTAAAAAAAAAAATGCATATTGCAATATATTGCCTGGACAGCAGGTGGTAGTCTGAAAAGAAAGAAAAAGAAGATATTTATAATGCAATATATTGCCTGGACACTGCTTTGGGGTTAGGAGATGCAATACAAACACACTCTATTGTGTATGATGGGGGCCAGAAGCCACAATCTATTTGCTGTGGAGACCCAGTCCCATCTTCCTGATTTATTTGACCTCAATCAGGGCATGGTTGTTTTGCTAGTGTTCAATCCCTGCAGGGTTGGGAGCTTGAAGCTCTTGCCAGACAAGCTTCTACCTTCCAAACAATGCCTCTTGGTCACAAATGGGTTCGAATTGGGGTGTGGGATCTGCCAAACTTACCTCAAGGGTGGCTATCAGAGCTCAGCAGGTGAGCCAGAGCTGGCCGTATGTTGGGACCCTGATGGCTGTTCTTCCCTGGTGATTCTACCACAATGGCAGTGCCCTGTCAGCAGCTAGGCCATCTTGGATTTCAAAGCCACTCAATGGTTCAAACCCTGCTGCCATTCAAACTTGAATGCTGGGTGCCATTCAAGTTTGCTTGCTAACTCTGGCCCTCCCAAGGCTATTCCTATGAGCTCCCAAGTTAAAAAAAAATAATAATAAAACAGTAAGACAGGCCTTCTTTGTGTCTAGCTCTCTGCCAAAGGGCTGGCTGGCCTCTCCATGCACACAGGCACCCAACTTTTGTGCCAGTCTTCCACTGCTCCAGATCTCATCCTTGGATCCTAGAGTCCCCTACTGTGTCACTATGCCCCCAGCAGGGTGTTTTTGGGTGAAACAATCAAGCCAGAGGTGGCTGGAGTCACCTCTATTTATCTGAGTATATTATGTATTTTTATAGCTTTCCTTTGTTTCCTGTATTGTCTACATTACTCTGAGTTTCCTTTTTATGGCTGATTGTTTTGGTTTCGTCAAAACAATGTTAGAGGCTTTCCTCTAGCAAACATCTGTTGGTATTTAAGAATGGCCCTCACCATAGGTTAGAAAAGATCCATCTGTTTCACTGTAGTACACATACATCATAGTTTTCATAGTTTCTTTTTATTGGGCTGATCAGATTACATAGAGAGGAATCCAATTTCCTTTCTTGGGCGTAGAGAGGAATCTAATTTCCTTCCTTGGGCGTACAAGCATAGTTGCCAGTGTTCAGGAAGCTGAGCAGGGGAAAAGGCCTTGAATGGAGAGAATGTGTCACCTTTCAATATGCAAACTTTCACTTGATTTTTTTTTTTTGAGACAGCGTCTCACTTTGTCACCCTTGGTAGAGTGCCGTAGCATCATAGCTCACAGCAACCTGATTTATTTATTTATTTTAATTAATTAATTAATTAATTAATTTTTTATTGTTGGGGATTCATTGAGGGTACAATAAGCCAGGTTACATTGATTGCAATTGTTAGGCAAAGTCCCTCTTGCAATCATGTCTTGCCCCCATAAAGTGTGACACACACCAAGGCTATTTATTTATTTTTTAGAGACAGAATCTCACTTTATTGCCCTCGGTAGAGTGCCATGGCCTCACAGCTTACAGCAACCTCCAACTCCTGGGCTTAGGCGATGGAGTCTCTTGCCTCAGCCTCCCGAGAAGCTGGGACTACAGGCACCCACCAGAAAGCCTGGCTTTTTTTGTTGTTGCAGTTTGGGCGGGGCTGGGTTTGAACCTGCCTGTCTCAGTATATAGGGTTGGTGCCCTACCCACTAAGCCACCGGCACCATTCGCTCACAGCAACCTTAAACTCTTGAGCTCAAGTGATTCTCTTGGTTCAGCCTCCCAACTAGCTAGGACTACAAGCACCTGCTGCAAGGCCTGGCTATTTTTAGAGACAGGGTCTCGCTCTTGCTCAGGCTGGTCTTGAACTCCTGAGCTCAGGCAATCTGCCTGCCTTGATCTCCCAGAATGTTAGGATTTCATGTGTGAGCCACCACACCCAGCCCTGATTTTTTTGTTTTTAGAAGTTAGTTATACCTACCCTCAGCTATGCTCATACGTTCAGAGCTTTTCTGGTTTAACTTCCCCAGAAAGTAAACCATCTGTCTTCTGAGAGAAGAAGAACTTTGCCAATTGTAGGAGTTAAAGAAGGGGATCTAGGGGTTTAACTGCCCCTTATTAAAAGTTTCCACCAATCTTTACCTTTTAGAGTTAAATGATGCCTCAAATCCCTGAGCCTTTGTAGAGTTCTGTGGAGTGAATCACATACTCCTAACTCCTCCTCCTTGCCAATGAGAGATGGGTTTTATCCTTTTTCTGTTTTTCTAGTTAATTCAATGTTTATCTACATATCGTTCAAAATTTTGTTGATATAGGTCATGGACTATTATTTCTTCTCTATTTCTCTTTATGCTTATTATTATTATTTTTTCTTTATTTTTTATTATATTTATTTATTTATTTTTTTATTAAATCATAACTGTATACATTGATATGATCATGGGGCATCATACACTCGCTTCATAGACCATTTGACACATTTTCAACACAATGGTTAACATAGCCTCCCTGGGATTATCTCAGTTACTGTGCCAAAACATTTACATTCTACATTTACCAAGTTTCGCAAATACCCCTGTAAGATGCACCACAGGTATGATCCCACCGATCCGCCTCCCTCTACTCACCACCCCCCTCCCTCCCTTTCCTTTCCCACTTCCCCCTATTGTTAGGTTGTAACTGGGATATAGCTTTCATGTGAAAGCCCCAAATTAGTTTCATAGTAGGGCTGAGTACATTGGGTACATTTTCTTCCATTCCTGAGATACTTTACTAAGAAGAATATGTTCCAGCTCCATCCATGTAAACATGAAAGAGGTAAAGTCTCCATCGTTCTTTAAGGCTGAATAATATTCCATGGTGTACATATACCACAATTTATTAATCCATTCGTGGATCGATGGGCACTTGGGCTTCTTCCATGACTTAGCAATTATGAATTGGGCTGCAATAAACATTCTGGTACAAATATCTTTGTTATGTTGTGATTTTTGGTCTTCTGGGTATATGCTCAGCAGAGGAATTACAGGATTGAATGGCAGATCTATTTTTAGATCTCTGAGTATTCTCCATATATCTTTCCAAAAGGAATGTATTAATTTGCATTCCCACCAGCAGTGCAGAAGTGTTCCCTTTTCTCCACATCCACGCCAACATCTCTGGTCTTGAGATTTTGTGATATAGGCTAGTCTCACTGGAGTTAGATGATATCTCAAAGTAGTTTTGATTTGCATTTCTCTGATGATTAAAGATGATGAGAATTTTTTCATATGTCTGAAGGCTGTGCACCTGTCTTCTTCAGAAAAGTTTCTCTTCAAATCCCTTGCCCAGCCTGCGATGGGATCCCTTGTTTTTTTCTTGCTGAGTTTGAGTTTCTTTCTTTCTGCATTTGAGTTCTCTGTGGATTCTGGTTATTAAACCTTTGTCAGAGATACACCCTGCAAATATCTTCTCCCATTCTGAGGGCTGTTTGTTTGCTTTACCTACTGTGTTCTTGGCTGTGCAGAAGCTTTTTAGTTTGATCAAGTCCCAGTAGTGTATTTTTGAAGCTGCTTCAATAGCCCGGGGGGTTCTCCTCATAAAATACTCGCCCAGACCAATGTCTTCAAGGGTTTTCCCTGCACTCTCCTCTAGTATTTTTATAGTTTCATGTCTTAAGTTTAAATCTTTAATCCAATGAGAGTCTATTTTAGTTAATGGTGAAAGGTGTGGGTCCAATTTCAGTCTTCTACAGGTTGCCAGCCAGTTCACCCAGCACCATTTGTTAAATAGGGAATCTTTTCCCCACTGAATGTTTTTAATTGGCTTGTCAAAGATCAAATAGCAGTAAGTAGCTGGATTCATCTCTTGGTTCTCTATTCTGTTCCAGATATCTACATCTCTGTTTTTGTGCCAGTACCATACTGTTTTGATCACTATCGATTTGTAGTAAAGTCTGAGGTCTGGTAGTGTGATTCCTCCTGTTTTGTTTTTATTTCTGAGTAATGTCTTGGCTATTCGAGGTTTTTTCTGATTCCATATAAAACGAAGTATTGTTTTTTCAAGATCTTTAAAATATGACAATGGAGCTTTAATAGGGAGTGCGTTGAAATTATATATTGCTTTGGGTAGTATGGACATTTTGATAATGTTGATTCTTCCCAGCCATGAGCATGGTATGTTTTTCCATTTGTTAACATTTTCGCTATTTCTTTTCTTACAGTTTCATAGTTCTCTCTTTTTTTTTTATTAAATCATAACTGTATACAATGATATGATTATGGGGCATCATACACTCACTTCATAAACCATTTGACACATTTTTATCACAGTGGTTAACATAGCCTTTCCGGCGTTATCTCAGTTACTGTGCCAAAACATTTACATTCTACATTTACCAAGTTTTGCAAATACCCCTGTAATATGCACCACAGGTGTGATCCCACCGATTCCCCTCCCTCTACCCACCCCCCCCTTTCCCACTTCCCCCTATTGTTAAGTTGTAGCTGGGTTATAGCTTTCATGTGAGAGTCCCAAATTAGTTTCATAGTAGGGCTGTGTATATTGGGTATTTTTTCTTCCATTCTTGGGATACTTTACTAAGAAGAATATGTTCCAGCTCCATCCATGTAAACATGAAAAAGGTAAAGTCTCCATCTTTCTTTAAGGCTGCATAGTATTCCATGGTATACATATACCACAATTTATTAATCCATTCGTGGATCGATGGGCACTTGGGCTTTTTCCATGACTTAGCTATTATGAATTGGGCTGCAATAAACATTCTGGTACAAATATCTTTGTTATGTTGTGATTTTTGGTCTTCTGGGTATATGCCCAGCAGAGGAATTACAGGATTGAATGGCAGATCTATTTTTAGATCTCTGAGTGTTCTCCATATATCTTTCCAAAAGGAATGTATTAATTTGCATTCCCACCAGCAGTGCAGAAGTGTTCCCTTTTCTCCGCATCCACGCCAACATCTCTGGTCTTGAGATTTTGTGATATAGGTTAGTCTCACTGGAGTTAGATGATATCTCAAAGTAGTTTTGATTTGCATTTCTCTGATGATTAAAGATGATGAGCATTTTTTGATATGTCTGAAGGCTGTGCGCCTGTCTTCTTCAGAGAAGTTTCTCTTCAAATCCCTTGCCCAGCCTGCGATGGGATCCCTTGTTTTTTTCTTGCTGATGCGTTTGAGTTCTCTGTGGATTCTGGTTATTAAACCTTTGTCAGAGATATACCCTGCAAATATCTTCTCCCATTCTGAGGGCTGTCTGCTTGCTCTGCTGACTGTGTTCTTGGCTGTGCAGAAGCTTTTTAGTTTGATCAGGTCCCAGTAGTGTTTTTTTGATACTGCTTCAATTGCCTGGGGAGACCTCCTCATAAAATATCCACACAGGCCTATTCCTTTAAGAGTTTTCCCTACACTTTCTTCAAGTATTTTTATAGTTTCATGTCTTAAGGTTAAATCTTTTATCCAGTGAGAGTCTATCTTAGTTAATGGTGAAAGGTGTGGGTCGAGTTTCAATCTACAGGTTTCCAGCCAGTTCAACCAGCACCATTTGTTAAATAGGGAATCTTTTCCCCTATGAAAGTTTTCTTTTTTATTGTTGGGGATTCATTCAGGGTACAATATGGCAGGTTACATTGATTGCAATTGTTAGGCAAAGTCCCTCTTGCAATCATGTCTTGCCCCCATAAAGTGTGACACATACCAAGGCCCCACCCCCACCCTCTGTCCCTCTTTCTGATTTTCCACCCCCCATAACCTTAATTATCATTAATTGCACTCATATCAAAATTGAGTACATAGGATTCATGCTTCTCCATTCTTGTGATGCTTTACTAAGAGTAATGTTTTCTACTTCCATCCAGGTTAATGCAAAGGATGTAAAGTCTCCATTTTTTTAAATAGCTGAATAGTATTCCATGGTATACATATACCACAGCTTGTTAATCCATTCCTGGGTCGGTGGGCATTTAGGCTGTTTCCACATTTTGGCGATTGTAAATTGAGCTGCAATAAACAGTCTAGTACAATTGTCCTTATGATAAAAGGATTTTTTTCCTTCTGGGTAGATGCCCAGTAATGGGATTGCAGGATCAAATGGGAGGTCTAGCTTGAGTGCTTTGAGGTTTCTCCATACTTCCTTCCAGAAAGGTTGTACTAGTTTGCAGTCCCACCAGCAGTGTAAAAGTGTTCCCTTCTCTCCACATCCATGCTGGCATCTGCAGTTTTGAGATTTTGTGATGTGGGCCATTCTCACTGGGGTTAGATGATATCTCAGGGTTGTTTTGATTTGCATTTCTCTAATATATAGAGATGAGGAACATTTTTTCATGTGTTTTTTAGCCATTTGTCTGTCTTCTTTAGAGAAAGTTCTATTCATGTCTCTTGCCCATTGATATATGGGATTGTTGACTTTTTTCATGTGGATTAATTTGAGTTCTCTATAGATCCTAGTTATCAAGTTTTTGTCTGATTCAAAATATGCAAATATCCTTCCCCATTGTGTAGGTTGTCTGTTTGCTTTGGTTGTTGTCTCCTTAGTTGTACAGAAGCTTTTCAGTTTAATGAAGTCCCATTTGTTTATTTTTGTTGTTGTTGTTGCAATTGCCATGGCATTCTTCTTCATGAAGTCTTTTCCCAGGCCAATATCTTCCAGTGTTTTTCCTATGCTTTCTTTGAGCATTTTTATTGTTTCATGCCTAAAATTTAAGTCCTTTATCCATTTTGAATCAATTTTTGTGAGTGGGGACAGGTGTGGGTCCAGTTTCAGTCTTTTACATGTAGACATCCAGTTCTCCCCACATCATTTATTGAATAGGGACTCTTTCCCCCAAGGTATGTTCTTGTTTGGTTTATCGAAGATTTGGTGGTTGTAAGATGTTAGCTTCATTTCTTGGTTTTCAATTCGATTCCAAGTGTCTATGTCTCTGTTTTTGTGCCAGTACCAAGCTGTCTTGACCACTATGGCTTTGTAGTACTGACTAAAATCTGGTATGCTGATGCCCCCAGCTTTATTTTTATTACTAAGAGCTGCCTTAGCTATACGGGGTTTTTTCCGGTTCCATACAAAACGCAGAATCATTTTCTCCAAATCTTGAAAGTATGGTGTTGGTATTTTGATAGTCATGGCATTGAATAGGTAGATTGCTTTGGGAAGTATAGACATTTTAACAATGATGAGTCTTCCCATCCATGAGCATGGTATGTTATTATATTTGTTAATATTCTCTGCTATTTCCTTTTTTAGGATTTCATAATTTTCTTTATAGAGGTCCTTCACCTCCTTTGTTAGGTATATTCCAAGATATTTCATTTTCTTTGAAACTATGATGAAGGGAGTTGTGTCCTTAATTAGCTTCTCATCTTGACTTTTATTGGTGTATACAAAGGCTACTGACTTGTGGACATTGATTTTATACCCTGAAACATTACTGTATTTTTTGATGACTTCTAGGAGTCTTGTGGTTGAGTCTTTAGGGTTCTGTAAGTATAAGATCATGTCATCAGCAAAGAGGGAGAGTTTGACCTCCTCTGCTCCCATTTGGATTCCCTTTATTTCCTTGTCTTTCCTAATTGTATTGGCTAGAACTTCCAGGACTATGTTGAATAGTAAAGGTGACAGAGGACAACCTTGTCTGGTTCCAGTTCTAAGGGGAAAAGCTTTCAATTTTACTCCATTCAGTAAAATATTAGCTGTGGGTTTGTCATAGATAGCTTCAATGAGTTTTAGACAATAAAACTTTTCAAGTCTGTCGTCACTCTGATGGATTTGCCCCTGTAGGTCAACTGGCTCTTACTCCTGGCAGCCTGCAGAATCTTTTCTTTTGTCTTGACTTTGGACAGGTTCATCACAATGTGTCTTGGAGAAGCTCGGTTAGAGTTGAGGCGACCTGGGGTCCGATATGCCTCTGAAAGCAGTGTGTCAGAATCTTTGGTGATATTTGGGAAATTTTGTTTTATAATATTCTCTAGTATGGCTTCCAATCCTCTGGGGCATTCTTCTTCCCCTTCTGGAATTCCTATAACTCGTATGTTGGAATGCTTCATAGAGTTTCATAATTCTGACAGTGAATGTTTTGCTTTCTCTCTCTTCTTTTCTGCCTCTTTTGCTACCCCATTTCCCCGAAAATAAGACATCCTCCGAAAATAAATCCTACTTACAGGAAAAATAAGACTTCCCCTGAAAATAAGTATGTAGCACATCTTTGGGAGCACACCTTAAAATAAGACACTGTCTTATTTTTGGGGAAACAGGGTATGTGAGTTATCTCAAGAACTTTGTGTTCTACCTCTGAAATTCTTTCTTCTGCATCGTCTAATCTGTTGCTGATCCTTTCCATTGCATCTTTAAGTTCCCTAATTGACTGCTTCTGTTCCTTCAGCTCTGCTATATCCTTTCTATATTCTTCATATCGTTCATCTCTTATTTGATTCTGTTTTTGGATTTCCTTTTAGTTATTTCCCACTTTATTAGCAGTTTCCTTCATTGTTTCCATCATTTATTTCATTGCTTTCATCATGTGTATTCTAAATTCCCTTTCTGTCATTCCTAACATTTGTTTATAGTGGAATCCTCTGCAGTAGCTACCTCATGGTCCCTTGGCGGTGTTGTTCTGGAGTGGTTCTTCATGTTGCCTGGAGTTTTCTACTGATTCTTCCTCATGAGTGATTTCTTTTGTCTGTTTCCTTGCCCTAATTTTCCTTTCACTTCCTCTTGCCCTTTTCGAACTCGTGCCTGTGGACTAAGGGTTCAATGAGTCCTTTTGGTATAGGACTAGAAGGATGAGAAGGTTGAAGAGCAAGAATGGGATGAAAGAAAGGAGGACCGAGTTAAAAGAAAAAAAAAATAGAGAAATGAGATGGGTGGGTAAAAGGAATATTGACAGAAAGAAGAGCGGCACAGAAAGAGGGAGACAGAGCAATATAGGTGTACAGTAGGGTACTTTGACACAAACTTAAAAAAACCCCACCTTCTGGGGGTGCCCAGTTGCGTGGTTCCCTTGAGGTCAGCAGCTCTTTGCTAACCTGATCAGACATAGTACCCCACCTCCACGAAGTAGAGAGGAAAGACAAAAATTCTATAAATCAAAGCAAAACAAACAGAAAACTTTACGGGATAAAATTGGGTGAAAAACCAAATAATATCAGTAGAAACACTAGCAAAAATGAAGTTCTAGTTACTGAAAAAGGTGGCAATGTGAAATTATAATTAAACTAGAAAAATTGAGAAAGAATAAAGTTCTATACGGAAAAGGTTGAAATTAAAAATCAAAACAACATCATCAATATCGAAATAAACATAAAAACAACCAAGCAACAATGACAATAACAAAAAAACACAACCAAAAACAAAGCAGTACATATATGTTGTTGAATATTTTCTGGGCAACACGTGGTCTTCTGTGGTATGAGAAATAAGTCACAGTTCTGATACGACTGGAGGCTGCTGATTTCTCAAACCCCTGCAGGTAGACACCCTAAATCTCTCTTTAGCCCACTTAAAAGGCACTTTGAACTTGTAAACTTGCTGAGCAGAAGCTTTCCCAGGAAAGTGCTTATCTCTTGAATCACTGCTGAAGTGGCTATCCACTTACCCAGTGTGCCAAAACCAGTCTCCCTCTGCCCCTGAGTGTTAGGTCTGCAAGGCGTCTCAGACCCCACCCTTAGGCTACTCAGTCGCTCGGTTACTGGCTCCCACCCAATTCTAGCTCTGTGACCCTGAGGGCAGAGCTTGCCAGGGCAGATCACTCACAATGGCTCCCTGTGGCCCACAGCCAAACACTATTAGCTCTGTCTGGCTCAGCGGCTCAGACTGGGGCTGTAGACAATGGCCAAAGTTCTCCGCACTCCTGCTCAGGCTCTCCCCAAGGCAGTTCAACTGAGTGCCAAGTCCAAAGACACCAAAACAGTTCAAAGGTAAGGCCTTTCCTGTTTGCAATCTCGCTGCTACTGAACTTACAGTTGCGGGTGGGTTTAGACCGATTGAACACACGCGACCAATTGGCGGTTTTCCAGTGGTTTAGTCCTCCTCTTGGGGTCCAGAAGTCTCTCGCTGACTCCCTGTATGCTCACAGGGATGATGATAGGCAGATCCCACCAGCCAGAGATGCCTGGATTTCTATCTGCCTAGACTCACGGTGCCCAGATGCAAGGAAGGTGTTACTCGGCCGCCATCTTGCTCTCCTCCCCCTCTGAAAGTTTTTAATAGCCTTGTCAAAGATCAAATAACAGTAAGTAGCTGGATTCATCTCTTGGTTCTCTGTTCTGTTCCAGACATGTACTTCTCTGTTTTTGTGTCAATACCATGCTGTTTTGATCACTATCGATTTATAGTACAGTCTCAGGTCTGGTAGCGTGATTCCTCCTACTGTGTTTTTATTGCTGAGTAATATTTTGGGTATTCAAGGTTTTTTTTCTGATTCCATATAAAACGAAGTATTATTTTTTCAAGATATTTAAAATATGACAATGGAGCTTTAATAGGAATTGCATTAAAATTATATATTGCTTTGGGTAGTACAGACATTTTAACAATGTTGATTCTTTCCAGCCATGAGCATGGTATGTTTTTCCATTTGTTAACATCTTCAGTTATTTCTTTTCTTAAAGTTTCATAGTTTCATAGAGATCTTTCACATCCTTTGTTAGGTATATTCCCAAATATTTCATCTTCTTTGGCACTACTGCGAAAGGAATAGAGTCCTTGACTGTTTTTTTCAGCTTGGTTATTGTTGGTATATGTAAAGGCTACAGATTTCTGGATGTTGATTTTGTAGCCTGAGACATTGCTGTTTTCCTTGATCATTTCTAAAATTCTTGTAGTAGAATCCCTAGTGTTTTCCAGATATATGATCATATCATCTGTGAAGAGGAAAGTTTGATCTCTTCTGACCCTATGTGGATACCCTTGATTGCCTTTTCTTCCCTAATTGCAATGGCTAAAACTTCCATTACAATGTTAAAGAGCAATGGAGACAATGGGCATCCGTGCCTGTTTCCTGATCTGAGTGGAAATGATTTCAATTTAATTCCATTCAATACGATATTGGCTGTGGGTTTGCTGTAGATGGCCTCTATTAGTTTAAGAAATGTCCCTTCTATACCAATTTTCTTAAGTGTTCTGATCATGAAGGAATGCTGGATATTTACCAAAGCTCTTTCTGCATCAATTGAAAGAATCATTTGGTTCTTATTTTTTAGTTTGTTTATGTGCTGAATTGCATTTATAGATTTACGTATATTGAACCAGTCTTGAGACCCTGGGATAAATCCGACTTGGTCATGGTGTATAATTTTTTTGATGTGTTGGATTCTGTTTGTTAGGATCTTATTGAGTAGTTTAGCATCAATATTCATTAGTGATGTTGGTCTATAATTATCTTTTCTTGTTGGGTCTTTCTCTGGTTTGGGAATCATGGTGATGTTTACATTGTGGAATGTGTTGGGTAATATTCCTTCTTTTTCTATATTTTGGAATAGGTTTAGTAATATAGGTACTAGTTCTTCTTTAAAGTTTTGGTAGAATTTTGATGTAAAGTCATCTGGTCCTGGGATTTTCTTTTTAGGGAGATTCTGTATAGTTGATGCTATTTCAGAACTTGATATAGGTCTATTCAACATTTCCACTTCATTCTGGCTAAGTCTTGGTAGGTGGCATACTTCCAGGTATTAGTCAATTTCTTTCAGATTTTCATATTTGTGAGAGTAGATTTTCTTGTAGTATTCGTTAATGATTTTTTTAATTCCTGAGGGTCTGCTATTATTTCATCATTACCATTTCTTATTGATGAAATTAGAGATTTTACTCTTTTTTTCATGGTAGGTTGGCCAAAGGTTTATCTATTGTATTGATCTTTTCAAAAGACCAACTTCTGGATTTTTTGATCTGTTGTATAATTCTTTTGTTTTCAGTTTGATTTAATTCTGCCCTGATTTTGGTTATTTCTTTTCTTTTGCTGGGTTTAGAGTTGGAGTGTTCTTCCTTCTCCAGTTCCTTGAGATGTCCCATTAAGTTATTAACTTCCTCTCTTGAGGAAGGCTTGCAGTGCTATAAATTTCCCTCTTAGGACTGCTTTTGCAGTATCCTGGAGGTTCTGGTTATTTGTGTCTTGATTGTTGCTTTGTTCCAAAAATTTGGTGATTTCCTTCTTAATCTCGTCTATAACCCATCTATCCTTCAGCGTAAAGTTGTTTAGCATCCATGTTTCTGTATGGGTATGCAGGTTCCTGTTGTTATTTAGTTCAACTTTTATTCCATGATAGTCTGAGAAGGAGCAAGGAATAATTTCTATTTTTTTTAATTTGCTGAGGTTAGATTTGTGGCCTAGGATGTGGTCAATTTTGGAGTATATTCCATGGGCTGATGAGAAGAATGTGTATTCAGTTTTGTTGGGATGAAATGTTCTGTAGATGTGTGTTAAGTCCAGATGTTGAATGGTTAAGTTTAAATCTAAAATTTCTTTGCTTAGCTTCTTTTTGGAGGGTTTATCCAGACTGCTAAAGGGGTGTTAAAATCTCCAACTACTATGGAACTGGAGGAAATCATGTTGCTCATGTCTGTTAGACTTTCTGTTATAAATTGAGGTGCGTTCTGGTTGGGTGCATAGATATTAATAATTAAAATCTCATCATATTGAGTATTACCTTTAACAAATATGAAGTGTCCATCCTTATCCTTCCTAGTTTGGTTGGTTTAAAGCCTATTGTGTCTGTGAATAGGATTGTAATGCCTGCTTTTTTCTGCTTTCCATTTGTCTGAAGTATAGATGACCATCCCTTCACCTTGAGTCCATATTTGTCTTTTAATGTAAGATACGAGTCTTGTATGGTGCAGATATCTGGCTTGAGTATTTGTATCCAATCAGCCAACCTGTGCCTCTTTAGAGGACAATTTAAACCATTCACGTTTATTGAGAATATTGATAAGCCTTTTGAGAGTCCGGTGGTCATTTTTAATCCTTTCGCGACTGTGGAAGTTGGAATTTGATCAAAATTTTCTGGGTGGGTTTACTTTTGTGCTGGAGGATTATGTTGGTCTTTATGGAGGATAGGTCTGAGAATATCCTGGAGAGCTGGTTTAGTTATGGCAAATTTCTTCAGCATGTGAATGTCATTGAAATATTTAATTTCTCCATGATAAATGAAACTCAGTTTATCTGGGTACAGGATCCTGTGTTGAAAGTTATTTTGTTTTGGCCGATTAAAAGTTGATGACCACCCTCTTCTAGCTTAAAAGGTTTCAGCAGAGAGAACTGCAGTTATTCTAATATTTTTGCCCTTGTAGGTGATGGTTTTCTTTCGTCTGGCTGCTTTCAGAATTTTCTCCTTCATGTTAAGTTTAGTGAAATTGATTACGATGTGTCTTGGGGATGTCTTATTTGGGTTGAGTCGTGTTGGAGTTCTGAAACTGTCTGCTATCTGAATTTTGGAATCTCTTGGTATGTCTGGAAAGTTCTCCTTCATTATCTCATGTAGAAGTGACTCTGTGCCTTGTGAAGCCACTTCTTCGCTGTTTGGGATCCCTATAAGACAAATATTGGTTTTCTTTGAATTATCCCAGAGCTCTCTGAGAGAGTGATCTGTTTTTGCCCTCCATTTCTCTTCCTTTTTGAGAGTTTGGGAGCATTCGAAAACTTTTTCTTCAATGTCAGAAATCCTTTCTTCTGCTTGCTCCATTCTGTTACTGAGGGATTCTTGTGTTTCTCAGATCTTTGAGGACTGCAAGTTCTTGTCTTAATTTGTCAAAATCTTTGGTCATTTGGTCTTTGAATTTGTTGAATTCTTGAGATATCTTTTGGGTTACTGCTTGGAATTCTAATTCAATCTTATTTGCTATCCAGATTTTGAATTCAATTTCTGATATCTCAGCTGTTTGTTTGTACATGGGATCTTGTGCTGTGTCTGCCCCATTGATCCTTGGGGGAGTTGATCTACTCTGATTATTCATATTGCCAGAGCTTTTCTGTTGATTTCGCCTCATGATTGTTTTTCACTGTTGCCTCTGGCCGTCCTCTCCAAGATTAGTCCCCAGTGTGATCACTCCATTGTTGCTGGACCTTTGTAGGGAGTGACTCTGTGTAGTTCCTCTCGGGATGTTCCAGCTGGGGAGTTCTGGTTGTGAAAACAGCTCTGGAGTGTGACACACCTGTATCCAGCAACAGGGCAGGAGGTGGTGACCAATGTACTGGGAGTGCCTGGCCCCCAGTGACTTTGGCACAGAGAGCCCAAGGCTCCAGCAGTCTCTGGCTAGGAGAAGGGTTCTGCTCAGAGGCAGGGAGGGTTCTGGTGAGCTCGCGGCTATCAGATGAGTGGGCCGGTGTGGAGGCAGGGAGGGTACAGGAGGGAGGACACGGGGTTGTGTGGCTCTTGCAGTTCCTCTTCAGGGCATGCAGAGGCCCGGTGTGCACAGGTCATGGGTCGGGGGTCAGCGCAGCCTTTATGGAGGTCGGCGTGGTGCCAAGCCCAGGAGCTTGAGGTTGGTATGAGCTGTGACGCCATGACACTCTGCCCAGGGAAACAGCCTGAGGCTCCAGTGTGCCAAAACTGGTTTCACTCTGCCCCTGAGGGTTAAGGCTGTAAGGCAGCTCAGTCCCTGCCTTTAGGCTGCTGAGTCCCTAGGTTACTATCTCCCACCTGATCCTTGCTCTGTGACCCTGAGAGCGGAGCTTGCTGGGGCAGTTCTCTCACAATGACTCCCTGCAGCCCATAGCCGAACACTATTAGCTCCGTCTGGCTCAGTGGCTCAGTCTGGGGCCCTAGACAATGCCCAAAATTCTCCACACTCCTGCTCAGGCTCTCCCCAAGACAGTTCAACTGAGTGCCAAGTCCAAAAACACCAAAACAGTTCACAGGTAAGGCCTTTCCGGTGTGCAGTCTCACTGCTGATTGTACTTATGGCTACTGGCGGGATTAGGTCGATCGAACACACACAACCACCTGCCAGTTTTCCACTGTTTTTGTCCTTTTCTTGGGATCCAGAAGTCCCTTGCTGATTTCCTGTATCATCAAAGGAATGATTATAGGCAGATCCCACCAGCCAGAGATGCCTCAATTCTTATCTCCCCAGACTCATCATGCCCAGTTGCAGGGAAGCTGTTACTCGGCCGCCATCTTGATTCTGTGCTTTGATACATAAAAATGAACCACAATCTACTCCTTGTAAACTTAACACACTCATATACATCTCCTTAAACCACTTTATCTCCAATTACAGACAATAACAAAGTAATGCTTCCACCCAACATGGCACAAATATTCTATGTACATCTGAAAATGCATTACCTTTCTTCCAAGAAGAGGACACAAAGTGTTTGTGTATTTGTTAGGGGTGAGAGTTCACCTCTAAGGTGTTTAGTGGACTTGGTTCAATTCACCTCCTAGAACTAATAAGTTTAGTTGAATCAACGAGAGGGCAAGGAACTGAAGTAATGGAAAATTGAGGCAGCTGGGACTCCAAGTAGCAGAATAGAACCAAAGTTTTTATTTAAGTGAAGGAAAAGAGTAAAGTAAAGCATAGACAATCATAGACTTTTCCAAGGAGTGGAAGAGTTCCCCTTGCCAGTGAAAGGAGACCTTATACAAAAGCAATAAACCAATATAAATTCTTTCATCTCAATTCTCCCTATATTCATCTATAAAAATTCCCATTGGTTCCCCTTAGGCCTTCAGGCATGTTGTCCTGGTTTAATTGGCTGTGGATTGCCTCAGTTGTTGCATAAATCAAATTATCTTTACTCTACATATTAATTGTTATTTTAATAGTGATGGTATGGTATCTGTTGGTCTCACGATATTTGTGGCAACCATGGGATGCACTGTTCTGTGACAGGGATCATTATCTTTGTTTTATGGATGGATCATTAATAGGCTAGAGGTGTCATTGGTCACAGACTACAGATTACATTTCACATAAGCAGCACATACTTGGTTAACTAGGTCACATCCACCCCAAATTCCTAGTTTCACTTCAGGGCACTTTCTAATTCTCTTGTCCAGAAGGTCATAATTCTCTCCAATCTCCCTTGTAGCTCCTTTAACCTCCTTCCATCCCTAAATATTATTCACACTTCTCCTTGATATCCTGTAATTTAAACACTACAATGTAAAGTGAACAATTCTTAAATGCTATGCTGTAAAGCTAAGACATCTTGTATGTTAAGGGAATGAAGGAGGGAACAAAAGAAAGATATTGCTAATAATATACACATACACAAACATCATAATAATAAAATAAGAAATAAACACATGTAACAATTATACTCTTCATTTCTACAACTAGTTACATAGTCATAGTTGGTTTGGTTACTACTTTTTTTTTTTCATTATCCATTTCATAATCCCTCTGTCCTCAGTAAGTACCTCAGTTGGTCATGGTTCTTTTCTAGGTCAAGTGACCTAAATTTTGATTCTTGAAGGGTCTATGCCTTTATTAGTTCTTTTAAATTGGGTTGTTGTCATTTCCTATTGATGTTAATTACAGAGCATGGTAGTGCTAAGAGATCCCCTAAGGAAGTGTTTTTCAACATTTTTATCTCATGGCACGCTTGAACCTATAGTTAAACTTCCATGGCACACTTCAATTATGTTCATCCAAAAAAGAGTAAAATAAAAAGAATATACTTACCATGTTTTTAAGAAATTAACTTCTTGGACGGCGCCTGTGGCTCAGTGAGAAGGGCGCCGGCCCCATATACCGAGGGTGGCGGGTTCAAACCCAGCCCCAGCCGAACTGCAATAAAAAAAAAATAGCCGGGCATTGTGGCGGGCACCTGTAGTCCCAGCTACTCGGGAGGCTGAGGCAGGAGAATTGCCTAAGCCCAGGAGTTGGAGGTTGCTGTGAGCTGTGTGATGCCACGGCACTCTACTGAGGGCAATACAGTGAAACTCTGTCTCTACAGAAAAAAAAAAAAGAAATTAATTTCTTTCAAACATAATTTTTTTTTGGAGACAGTGTTTCACTATGTTTGCCCAGTAGAGTGCGATGGCATCACAGCTCACAGCAACCTGCAAGGTTTAAGTGATTCTCTTACCTCAGCCTCCCAAGTAGCTGGGACTACAAGCACCAGCCACAATGCCCAAATATATATATATTTTTGTTTGTAGTTGCTATTATTGTTTGGCAGGCCAGGGCTGGGTTCGAACCTGGAAGCTCTGGTGTATGTGGCTGGCGCCCTAGCTGCTGAGCTACAGGTGCTGAGCCAAGAAGATAATTTCATTAAGGATTTTTTTTTTTTGAGACAGAATTTCACTATGTCACTGTGAGTGGTGTGGTGTGGTGTCACAGCTCACAGCAACCTCAAAATCTTGGGTTCAAGCAATTCTCTTGCTTCAGCCTCCCAAGAAGCTGGGATTACAGGTGCCAACCACAACACCTGGCTATTTTTTTTGTTGCAGTTGTCATTGTTGTTTAGCTGGCCTGGGCCAGGTTCAAACCTGCCAGCCCGGGTGTATGTGGCAGGCACCGTAACCACTGTGCTATGGGTGCTGAGCCTTAATTAATGGTTTTTAATACTCTGAGGCTCACCTAAGATCCTCTTATGACACACTAGTGTTTCTGGTTGAAAATTACTGCCAGAAGAGATGTCCTGTGTTCCAGACATACTCTTCCTTACCTCCCTTGTGAAATAGTGGGCTCATTTATCCTTGATAATCAGGATTAATAACCCCGGTTAGCACAGCAAGTCCCTTCATTGACTATTTTTTTTACATTCTTGCACATCCTTTTTATTTAATTTTATTTTATTAAATCATAGCTGTGTATATTAATGCAATCATGGGGCATCATACACTGATTTTATAGACTGTTTGACACATTTCATCACACTTGTTAACATAGCCTTCCTGGCATTTTCTTAGTTGTTGTGTTAAGGCATTTATATTCTATATTTAGTAAGTTTCACATGTACCTTTGTAAGATGCACTGCAGGTGTAATCCCACCAATCACCCTGCCTCCACCTATTCTCCCTCCTCCCTACCCTCCCTCTCCCCCTTCCCCATATTCTTAGGTTATAACCAGGTTATAGCTTTCATGTGAAAGCCATAAATTAGCTTCATAGTAGGGCTGAGTACATTGGATACTCTTTCTTCCATTCTTTTTTTTGATGTTGTTGCAGTTTTGGCCAGGGTCGGGTTCGAACCTACCACCCTTGGTATATGGGACTGGTGCCCTACTCCCTGAGCCACAGACACCACCACTTTCTTCCATGCTTGAGATACTTTACTAAGAAGTATATGTTCCAGCTCCATCCATGTAATCATAAAAGAGGTGAAGTCTCCATCTCTCTTTAAGGCTGCATAATATTCCATGGTGTACATATACCACAATTTATTAATCCATTCGTGGATCGATGGGCACTTGGGCTTCTTCCATTACTTAGCAATTATGAATTGGGCTGCAATAAACATTGTGGTGCAGATGTCTTTGTTATAATGTGATTTTTGGTCTTCTGGGTATATACTTAGTAGAGGAATTATAGGATTAAGTGGCAGATCTATTTTTAGAGCTCTAAGTGTTCTCCAAACATCTTTCCAAAAGGAACATATTAATTCGCATTCCCACCAGCAGTGTAGAAGTGTTCCCTTTTCTCCATATCCACGCCAACATCTCTGGTCTTGGGATTTTGTGATATGGGCTAATCTTACTGGAGTTAGATGATATTTCAAAGTAGTTTTGATTTGCATTTCTCTGATGATTAAAGATGATGAGCATTTTTTCGTATGTCTGTAGGCCGTGCGCCTATCTTCTTCAGAGAAATTTCTCTTCAAGTCCCTTGCCCAGCATGCGATGGGATCACTTGTTCTTTTCTTGCTTATGTGTTTGAGTTCTCTGTGGATTCTGGTTATTAAACCTTTGTCAGGGACATAACCTGCAAATATCTTCTCCCATTCTGAGGGCTGTTTGCTTGCTTTACTTAGTGTGTTCTTGGCTGTGCAGAAGCTTTTCAGTTTGATCAGGTCCCTGTAGTGTATTTTTAAAGCTGCATCAACTGCCTAGGGTGTCCTCCTCATAAAATACTCGCCCAGACTGATTTCTTCAAGCATTTTTCCCTGCACTCTCTTCTAGTATTTTTATAGTTTCATGTCTTATGTTTAAATCTTTAATCCAGTGAGAGTCTATCTTAGTTAATGGTGAAAGGTGTGCATCTAGTTTCAGTCTTCTACAGGTTGCCAGCCAGTTCATCCAGCACCATTTGTTAAATAGGGAATCTTTTCCCCACTGAATGTTTTTAATTGGCTTGTCAAAGATCAAATAATGGTAATTAGCTGGGTTAATCTCTTGGTTCGCTATTCTGTTCCATACATCTACCTTGCTGTTTCTGTGCCAGTACCATGCTGTTTTGATCACTATCGATTTATAGTATAGTCTGAGGTCTGGTAGCGTGATTCTGCCTTCTTTGTTTTTATTTCTGAGTAATGTCTTGGCTATTTGAGGTTTTTTTGGATTCCATATAAAGCTAAGTATTATTTTTTTCAAGATCTTTAAAGTATGACACTGGAGCTTTAATAGGGACTGCATTAAAATTGTATATTGTGGTGCCTCCGGATCCTCTGTCAGTGCTGTTTTCAATCCACTCTACCCCCAGAGCCAGTGCCCAGGGGAAAGAAACAGTGAGTAAGGCACATCCTGCGGGCCATTCGCCTGCATAAGGATGGAGTGGTGGAGGAGCTGCTGTACCAGAGCTTCCAAGTTTAACGGAGAAGCTGCCATTCTTCATGCAATGATTTCCGACATACTGAAAGAAAGGAGCTACAGAGGCTCCCGTCCAGAAGGAGAGTTATAGGACTGAAATTTAGCAAGTAACCTGGTGGATTTGAGCTTTACAAGAGAGAAGGTTGAAAAATGCACATCAACTCCACTGAGGTGAGCTGTGACCCCAAGTATACAAACAAAAGGTACAAAATGCATCACGAAGCGGATGGGAGTGCCCTCTACCATGAGAATGGCTCGGAGTGCCCCACAAACAAACGAGGAGAGTTCAAAGGTCCTTCCACTACACTCCATGGGAAAGACCATCTAAAAACTGGACCTACCTCCCCTAGTAGGGTGCCATGCGTTTGCCTGCCAGGCATAAAACTGTATAAAACTGTATATATTCTCTACCTGCAACTCTGAGCTCTCAGCACTCCCCTCCACTCTCACTCTGAGGTCTGGAGGCCTGTCCCCCAGGAGTCCAGATTCTTGGGTGATTTCTCGAGGGGTGTGGACAGGGCCTGGACTGAAGCTTGTCAGTGCTGATTCTGCAGCATGGGAGTGAGGAGAGGACGTAAGCTGAGAGGGAACCACGCCGGAGCGGTGGTTCCCCGAGGTGCAGAGCAGCAGCTGTTTTTGGCAAAAATAGGGCTCACCCCTGGATATTCTGAAGTCACACCCTGTGTGTCTCTGGGCAACCAGAGGAGGCCGGGCATCTTCTTAGCTGGCAACCACTGCAGAAAAGATCTGGGATGGAAACACAGGAACTGTGAGTAAAGGGTTAGACTGGGGCAGTACTGGCCTGGGTGGAGTGTGGGGAATAGAAATGCACGTGCAGAGCCGGGAGATTCCCTGGGCGGGACTGACCCAGAGGACTGCTTTACTGAGCCTAAGATGCACCCGACCCTCACTGGATTGTCAGCCTATTGAAAAAGGAAGGTAGGAGGTTAGGACTGACAGCTAACTGTGCTGCAAATACAAACCTGCAGGAGCAAAGACAGGGCCTGAGGTGCACGTTCTGGGAACCCAAAAGAGCTTCTCTTCTACTGGGGAATTTAGCAGGGACAGAAACCAGTTCCTGCAAAGCTGTTATTTTTTGTCAGTAACATCAATCAGGGGTGGGGTTAAAAGTGAGTGAACACCCCCCAGCATGCATCAAGCACCTGATGTTGTCAGGCGTCACCTCCCCCTGCTGGATTGAGGCAGAGAGTATCAGCCGGCCTGAGCAGATATAGATCTCCTTGTGATTTGGGCAGGTGCAAATCCCTGGAGTATCTGCTCATTAGAGGCAACTGGGCCAAAGCCCTGTCTGGCTAACACTGACTGGGTGTGACTGAGGTGCAAGGTGGGGAAGGAGGCATCAACGTTCCCAGACTAATCTATTTGCTGGGTGGGTCCTCCTGACTTCACGGAGCACCGGAGCAAGTCATATATTTGAGTTGTCAGCAGACCCCTGTGTTCTATTTGCCAGATACCTTTTAAACTCTTTCACTTGAGAGAGGTACTGACAGAGACAATTGATTTGGACCTTTTTGAATTAAATCAATCGCCCAAGGACTATCCAAGTGGTGGCCTAGGTGTCTGGTTTTAGGACGGTTTTATTTTCCTTTTCCAATCGTTACCTATGGGGGGTGGGTGACTTCATTGCTGATATTTCTCCACAGCTGAGACTTCAATACAGAGTAACCGTTTCACTAGGGTGCGACAGAGACCAGGTGAAAACAAGACAGAGTCATTTAACCCCACCACACCAAACAGGTCCCCAGTTTCTCAGGCCGTAGCAATTTATGGGTCCTCAACAAAGCTACAGGGGAAAAGTCAAACTGTGTAAAATAGTCATGGGGTGGAATCAGCAGAAAAATTCTGGTAACATGAATAACCAGAATAGATCAACCCCCACAAAGAAAGATATGGCACATGTAACTGAAGATCCCATTTATGAACAGCTGGCCGAGATGTTAGAACTCAAATTCAGAATTTGGATTGCAAACAAGTTTAATAGAATGGACTAAAATTTGGAATTAGAAATTCGAGGAGCAATTCAAAAGTCAGAATTAAAAATTTGAGGAGAAATTCAAAAGTTGTCTCAAGAATTTAACAAATTTAAAGACAAAACCACCAAAGATTTTGACACACTGAAGCACGAATTTGCACACCTCAAAGATCTGAAAAATACAGTAGAATCCATCAGTAACAGAGTGGAGCAAGCAGAAGAAAGGATTTCAGACATTGAAGAAAAAGCTTTTGAACACTCCCAAACTCTCAAAAAGGAAGAGAAATGGAGACCAGAAATGGATCATTCTCTCAGAAAGCTCTGGGATAATTTGAAGAAGGCTAATATCCACCTCATTGGAATCCCTGAAAGTGATGAAGTGGCCTTGCAAATCACAAATGTTGAATGGTTAGCTTTAAATCTAAAATTTCTTTGCTCAGCTTCTTCTTGGAGGATCTAATCAACTCTGCCAAAGGAGTGTTGGAATCTCTGACTATTATGGATATGGAGGAAATCACGTTGCTCAAGTCTGTTAGAGTTTCTCTTATAAATTGAGGCACATTCTGGTTCGGTGCATAAATATTAATAATTGAAATCTCATCATATTATTACCCTTAACAAATATGAAGTGACCATTCTTATCCT
The DNA here is from genome assembly GCF_027406575.1 of Nycticebus coucang. Classification (NCBI taxonomy): domain Eukaryota; kingdom Metazoa; phylum Chordata; class Mammalia; order Primates; family Lorisidae; genus Nycticebus; species Nycticebus coucang. The sequence continues at coordinate 111,993,349 of NC_069804.1, forward strand.
TCCTTGCTTTTGTTGTTTTAAAGCCTATTGTGTCTGCAAATAGACTTGCAACACCTGCCTTTTTTCTGATTACCATTTGCCTGAAATATGGACAACCATCCTTTCACCCTGAGTCTATATTTATCTTTTGAGGTAAGATGTGATTCTTGTATGCAGCAAATATCTGGCCTGAGTTTTTGTATCCAGTCAGCTAACCTGTGCCTCTTTAGAGGACAGTTTACGCCGGTCACATTAATGGAAAATATTGATAAGTCTGGTAAAATTTTTGGTATTGAGTTTTTTGAAAGTCCAGTGGACATTTTTAACCCTTTTGCCAGTGTGGAAGTTGAAGTTTGATCAAAAGTTTCTGAGTGAGTTTACTTTTGTGATAGAGGATTGGGCTGGTCATTATGGAGGATAGGTCTGAGAATATCCTGAAGAGCTGGTTTGGTTATGGCAAATTTCTTCAACATATGAATGTCGTTAAATTATTTAATTTCTCCATCATAAATGAAACTCAGTTTACCTGGATACAGGATCTGGGGTTGAAAGTTATTTTGTTTTAGGAGATTAAAAGTTGATGACCACCCTCCTCTGGCTTGAAAAGTTTCAGCAGCAAGATTCTAATGTACTTCCCTTTTGTAGGTAATGGCTTTCTTACGTCTGGCTGCTTTCCGAATTTTGTCCTTCATATGAACTTTAGTGAAGTCAGTTATAATATGCCTGGGGGATCTCTTATTCAGGTTGAGTTGTGCTGAGGTTCTAAAACTGTCTGCTTTCTGAGTTTCAGAATCTCTCGGCATGTCTGGAAAATTCTCTTTCATAATTTCATGGAGAATGGCCTCTGTGCCTTGTGAAGCCACTTCTTCACTTTCAGGGATTTCAATGAGGTGAATATTAGCCTTCTTCGAATTATCCCAGAGCTCTCTGAGAGAATGATCCGTTTTTGCTCTCCATTTCTCTTCCTCTTTGAGAGTTTGGGAGTGTTCAAAAGCTTTGTCTTCAATGTCTGAATTCCTTTCTTCTGCTTGCTTGACTCTGTTGCTGATGGATTCTACTGTATTTTTCAGATCTTTGAGGGTTTTAAATTCTTGCTTCAGTACATGAAAATCTTTGGTGGTTTTGTCTTTAAATTCGTTGAATTCTTGAGACAACTTTTGAATTTCTCCTCGAATTTCTAACTGTGACTTTTGAATTGCTCCTCGATTTTCCAATTCCAAATTTTCCTTCATTCTATTAATCTTGTTTGCAATCCAAATTCTGAATTCGAGTTCTGACATTTTGCCCAGCTGTTTATGAATGGGATCTTCAGTTACACATGCCATATCTTTCCTAGTGGGGGTTGATCTATTCTGGTTATTCACGTTACCAGAATTTTTCTGCTCATTCCACCCCATGATTATTTTACACCGTTTGACTTTTCTTCTGGAGCTTTGTCGAGGACCTGTACAATGACATGGCCTGCGCAACTGGGGAAGTTTTTGGTGTGGTGGGGCTAAGTGGCTCTGTCTTGTTTTCAGCTGGTCTCTGTGCGACCCTAGTGAAACAGTTACTCTGTTTGGAAGTCTCAGCTGTGGAGAAATACCAGGAATTATGTCACCCCACCCTCCACAGTCCATAACAATTGGAAATGGAAAATCAAACCTTCCTACAACCACACATCCAGGGCACCACTTGGATCATCCTTGGGCAATTGGCTCAGTTCAAAAGGTCCAAATCAATTGTCTCTGTCAGTACCTCTCTCAGGTGAAAGAGTTTGAAAGGTCTCTGGCAACTAGAACGCAGGGGTCTGCTGACAACTGAAATACGACTTGCTCTGGTGGTCTTTGAAGTCAGGAGGACCCACCCAGCAAATAGATTTGTCTGGATAGGTTGATGCCTCCTTTGACACCTAGCACCTCTGTCACACACTGTCACTGATAACCCCGTTGGGTGTGACCCAGTTGTCTCCAATGAACAGATATTCCAGGGGTTTGCATCTGCCTGAATCACAAGGAGATCTATGTCTGCTCAGCCAGGCCAATGCTTTCTGCCTTTATTCAGCAGGGGGAGGTGAGGTCTGACAACCTTGGGCCCTTGATGGAGGCTAGGTTGTGTTCACTCAGTTCCAGCCCCGCCCCTGATTGATGTTACTGTCAGAACAGAACAGAACAGCTTTGCAGGAATTTGTTTCTGTCCCTGCTAAATCGCCCTGCAGAAGAGAAGCTGTTTTGAGTTCCGAGAACCTGTGCCTCAGGCCCTGTCTTTGCTGCTGTACCGTCTCAGCTGTAGTTTGTATTTGTAGCATGGTTACCTGTCCGATCCAGCCTCTGCCTGCCCTCTTTTGTTTAAGCTGAAGGTACACTGGGGGCCGGGTGCATCTTAGGCTTAGTAAAGTGGTCCTCTGGGTCAGCCCCGCCCTGGGAATCTTCCGGCTCTGCGCGTGTGTTTTCTAGTCCCTGCGCTCCCCCTATGCTGGTACTGCCTCAGGCAAACCCTTTACTCATGGGGCCTGCATTTCCATCCCAGATCTGTTTCACTGTGGTTGCCACCTGAGAAGATGCCTGGCCTCCTCTGGTTGCCCAGAAAGACTGGGGGTGTGACGTCGGAATATCTGGTGGTGAGCCCTATAATTGCCAAAAACGACAGCTGCTCTGCACCTTGGGGCACCACCTCTCTGCTGTGGTTCCCTCTCAGCCAACGATCCTCTCCTCACTCCCGTGCCTCAGAATCAAGACTGACCAGCTGCATTCCAGGCCTTGTCCTCCCACTTTGAGAATCACCCAAGAATATGGACACCTGGGGGATAGGCCTCCAGGGCTCAGAGTGAGAGTGGAGGGGAGTGCTGGGAGCTCAGAATTGCAGGTAGAGAATATATACAGTTTTATACAGTTTTTTGTCTGGCAGGTGAACGTGTGGCACCCTACTAGGGGAGGTAGGTCCAGTTTTTAGATGGTCTCTCCCATGGAGTGTAGTGGGAGGACCTTTCAACTTTGCTCATTTGTTTGTTGGGCACTTTGAGCCATTCTCATGTGGGAGGGCACTACTTTCTGCTTGGTGATGGATTTTTTACCTTTTGTTTGTATCCTTGGGGTTGCAGCTCACGTCAGCGGGGTTGATGTGCCTTCTTCAACCTTTTATCTTGGTGCAGCTCTAGTCCACCAGTTTACTTGATAAATTTCTGTCCTTTAACTCTCCTTCTGGATGGGAGCCTCTGTGGATAGCTGGCTTCAGTCAGCCATCTTGTCTCTGCCCTCCCACCTTCATTGACTATTGATTCATGGGCATGTGAAGCCATAGTGGCTGGTGGCAGTCTTAACTTCCAGTTCAGTAGAATCATTGTTTTGTTTACTGCTGGGAGCATTCATTCCTCTAGTACTAAGACCTCTGGACCTGGAGTGCATAGACTCATGAGTGAAAACAATAAAAAATTGCTAGTAGATCACTAGGGATTATAGAACGTGACGCCACTCCCATTTCCAAACCATGATTCCTGGATCCTCGAATGCTGGATATGGGAAAAACAGAAGCATGTATTAAATTGTTGATTTAGAGCATATACAGCTTCCTGGAGAACATTGCTGCTGTGTATAGTTGCTTGTAAAAAATTGCCACCTGGTTTTTGCTATAACTGAGCCTTCAAAAGAACATTAAAAGAAAAAAGACCATTCCATTATTTTATCAGGCTAGCTGCTTCAGGATCATAGGGAACATGTTGTAAGACCAATGAATTTCATAAGCATGAGCTTATTGCTGTGTTTCACTTGCTGTAAAGTGAATTCCTTGATAAGAAGCAAGGCTATATAGAATGCCATGATGGTGAATAGGTTCTCTCTCTCTCTCTTTTTTTTTTTTGCAGTTTCTGACTGGGGCTGGGTTTGAACCCAACACCTCTATTATATGGTGCTGGTACCCTACTTCTTCGAGCCACAGACAACGCCATGAAAGGATATTCTTTAAGTCCATGGATGATAGTTTTGGCAGAAGAATTGCAACCAGAGAAGGTCAATCAATATCCAGGGTGAATGTCTATGCTTTTTTTTTTTTTAATATTGTTGGGGATTCATTGACGGTACATAAGCCAGGTTACACAGATTGCATTTTTTTTTTTATTAAATCATAGCTGTGTACATTGATATAATCATGGGACATCATTCACTAGCTTCACAGACCGTTTACCAAGTTTCACATATACCCTTGTAAGATGCACCACTGGTGTAATCCCATCAATCCCCTCCCCTCCATCCACCTCTCCCCTTCCTCCCTTCCCTTTCCCCCTTCCCCCTATTCTTAGGTTGTAACTGGGTTATAGCTTTCATGTGAAAACCCTAAATTAGTTTCATAGTAGGGCTGAGTACATTGGGTACTTATTCTTCCATTCTTGAGATACTTTACTAACAAGAAAATGTTCCAGGTCCATCCATGTAAACATGAAAGAGGTAAAGTCTCCATCTTTCTTTAAGGCTGCATAATATTGCATGGTGTACATATACCACAATTTATTAATCCATTCATGGATTGATGGGCACTTGGGCTTTTTCCATGACTTAGCAAATATGAATAGGGCGGCAATAAGCATTCTGGTACAAATATCTTTGTTATGATGTGATTTTTGTTCTTCTGGGTATATGCCCAGTAGAGGGATTACAGGATTGAATGGCAGATCTATTTTTACACTTGAACTTAGCCAAAAGTCCGAGAAGTGATTGGCAGATCTATTTTTAGATCACTAAGTGTTCTCCATATCTCTTTCCAAAAGGAATGTATTAATTTGCATTCCCATCAGTAGTGCAAAAGTGTTCCCTTTTCTCCACATCCATGCCAACATCTCTGGCCTTGGGATTTTTTGATATAGGCTAGTCTCACTGGAGTTAGATGGTATTTCAAAGTAGTTTTGATTTGCATTTCTCTGATGATTAAAGATGAGGAGCATTTTTTCATATGTCTAAAGGTCGTGCGCCTGTCATTTTCAGAGAAGTTTCTCTTGAAATCCCTTGCCCAGCCTCTGATGGGATCCCTTGTTCTATTCTTGCTAATGCGTTTGAGTTCTCTGTGGATTCTAGTTATTAAACCATTGTTGGAGACAGAACCTGCAAATATGTTCTCCCATTCTGAGGGCTGTTTGCTTGCTTTACTTACTGTGTTCTTGGCTGTGCAGAAGCTTTTTAGTTTGATCAAGTCCCAGTAGTGTATTTTTGAAGCTGCTTTAATTGCCCGGGGGGTCCTCCTCATAAAATTCTCGCCCAGACCGATTTCTTTAAGGGTTTTCCCTGCACTCTCCTCTAGTATTTTTATAGTTTCATGTCTTAAGTTTAAATCTTTAATCCAGTGAGAGTCTATCTTAGTTAATGGTGAAAGGTGTGGGTCCAGTTTCAATCTTCTATATGTTGCCAGCCAGTTCACCCAGCACCATTTGTTAAATAGGGAATCTTTTCCCCACTGAATGTTTTTAATTGTCTTGTGAAAGATTAAATAACAGTAAGTAGCTGGATTCATCTCTTGGTTCTCTATTCTGTTCCAGAAATCTACTTCTCTGTTTTTGTGCCAATACCACACTGTTTTGATCACTATCGATTTGTAGTATAGTCTGAGGTCTGGTAGCGTAATACCTCCTGCTTTGTTTTTATTTCTGACTGCTGTCTTGGCTATTTGACGTTTTTTCTGATTCCATATAAAATGAAGTATTATTTTTTGAAAATCTTTAAAGTATGACAGTGGAGCTTTAATAGGGATTGCATTGAAATTATATATTGCTTTGGGTGGTATGGACATTTTAACAATGTTGATTCTTCCCAGCCATGAGCATGGCATATTTTTCCATTTGTTAATATTTTCAGCTATTTCTTTTCTTAGAGTTTCATAGTTCTCTTTATAGAGATCTTTCACGTCCTTTGTTAGATAAAGTCCCAACTATTTCATCTTCTTTGGCACTACTGTGAATGGGATAGAGTCTTAAACCTTTTTTTCAACTTGACTATTGTGGTATATATAAAGGTTACCGATTTATGAATGTTGATTTTGTAACCTGAGACGCTGCTGTATTCCTTGATTACTTCTAGGAGTTTTGTAGTAGAGTCCCTAGTGCTTTCCAGATATACTATCATATCATCTGTGAAGACCGAATGTTTGGTCTCTTCTGACCCTATATGGATACCCTTGATCGCCTTTTCTTCCCTAATTGCGGTGGCTAAAACTTCCATTGCAATGTTAAAAAGCAATGGAGACAATGGGCAGCCTTGTCTGGTTCCTGATCTGAGTGGAAATGATTCCAATTTAACTCCATTCTATATGATATTGGCTGTGGGTTTGCTGTAGTTGATCTCTATCAGTTTAAGAAATGTCCCTTCTATACCGATTTTCTTAAGTGTTCTGATCATGAATGGATGCTGGATATTATCAAAAGTTTTTTCTGCATCGATTGAGAGAATCATATGTTCTTTGTTTTTTAATTTGTTTATGTGCTGGATTACATTTATAGATTTATGTATATTGAACCAGCCTTGAGACCCTGGGATACAACTGACTTGGTCATGGTGTATAATTTGTTTGATGTGTTGCTGGATTCTGTTTGTTAGGATCTTGTTGAATATTTTTGCATCTATATTCATTAGTGATATTGGTCTATAATTTTTTTTCTTGTTGGGTCTTTTCCTGTTTTGGGGATTAGGGTGATGTTTGCTTCTTAGAATGTGTTGGATAGTCTTCCTTCTTTTTCTACCTTTTGGAACACTGTGAGTAACATAGGTACTAATTCCTCTTTAAAGGTTTGGTAGAATTCTGATGTGAAAACATCTGGTCCCGGGCTTTTTTTTTTTAGGGAGGTTTTGTATGTTTGATGCTATTTCTGAACTTGATATGGGCCTGTTCAACATTTCCACTTGGTTCTGGCTGAATCTTGGAAGGTGACGTGCTTCCAAGTATCAGTCCATTTCCTTCAGATTTTCATATTTCTGAGAATAAAGTTTCTTGTAATATTCATTAAGGATTTTTTTGATTTCTGAGGAGTCTTTGTTATTTTGTCTTTGTTGTTTCTGATTGATGAGATTAGAGATTTTACTCTTTTTTGTCCTGATTAGGTTGGACAAAGGTTTGTCTATTTTATTGACCTTTTTGAAAAACCAGCTTTTTGATTTATTGATCTGTTGTATTATTCTTTTGTTTTCAATTTCATTTAATTCTGCTCTAATTTTGGTTATTTCTTTTCTTCTACTGGGTTTGGGGTTGGAATGTTCTTCCTTTTCCAGTTGCTTGAGATGTCCCATTAAGTTGTTAACTTCCTCTCTCTCCGTTCTCTTGAGGAAGGCTTGCAGTTCTATAAATTTCCCTCTTAGAACGGCCTTTGCGGTGTCCCAGAGGTTCTGATAGTTTGTGTCTTCATTGTTGTTTTGTTCTAAAAAATTGGCGATTCCTTTCTTAATCTCATCTCTGACCCAGCTATCATTCAGCATAAGGTTATTTAACTTCCATGTTTTTGTATGAGTATGCAGATTCCTGTTGTTACTCAATTCAAGTTTTATTCCATGGTGGTCCAAGAAGATGCAAGGAATAATTTCTATTCCTTTGAATTTACTGAGGTTAGACTTGTGACCTAAAATGTGGTCAATTTTGGAGTAAGTTCCATGGGCTGATGAGAAGTATGTGTATTCAGTTTTGTTGGGATGAAATGTTCTGTAGATGTCTGCTAAATCTAAATATTGGATGGTTAGGTTTAAATCTAAGATTTCTTTGCCCAGATTCTTGTTGGAGGATCCATCCAACCCTGCCAAAGGAGTGTTGACATCTCCGATGATTATGGAGCTGGAGGAAATCAAGTTGCTCATGTCTGTTAGAGTTTCTCTTATGAATTGAGGTGCATTCTGGTTGGGTGCATAGATATTAATAATTGAGATCTCATCATAGTGAGTATTACCCTTTACAAATATGAAGTGACCATTCTTGTCCTTCCTTACTTTAGTTGGTTTAAAGCCTATTGTATCTGCAAACAAAATTGCAACACCTGCTTTTTTCTGATTACCATTTGCCTGAAATATGGATGACCATCTTTTCACCCTGAGTCTGTGTTTGTCTTTTAAGTTAAGATGTTACTCTTGTATGCAACAAATTTCTGGCCTGAGTTTTTGTGTCCAGTCAGGTAACCTATGCCTCTTTAGAGGACACTTTAAGCCGTTCACAGTAATGCAGAATATTGATAAGTCTGGTGAAGTTTTGGGTATCGAGTTTTTCAGAAGTCCAGTGGGCATTTTTAATCCTTTCACCAGTGTGGAAATTGGAGTTTGATCCAAAGTTTCTGAGTGAGTTTACTTTTGTGGTGTAGGATTGGGTTGGTCATTATGGAGGATAGGTCTGAGAATATCCCAAGGAGCTGGTTCAGTTATGGCAAATTTCTTCAACATATGAATGTTATTAAAGCATTTAATTTCTCCATCATAAATGAAACTCAGTTTGTCTGGATGCAAGATCTGGGGTTGAAAATTATTTTGCTTTAGGAGATTAAAAGTCGGTGACCACCCTCTTCTGGCTAGAAAAGTTTCAGCAGAGAGATCTGCAGTCATTCTAATATTCTTCCCTTTGAAGGTAATGATTTTCTTTCTCCTGGCGGCTTTGAGAATTTTCTCCTTCATATTAACTTTAGTGATATGCCTGGGGGAATGTCTTATTTGGGTTGAGTCATGCTGGGATTCTGAAGCTGTCCGCTATCTGAATTTCAGAATCTCTAGGCATGTCTGGAAAATTCTCTTTCATAATTTCATGCAGAAGGGCCTCTGTGCCCAGCGAGGCCACTTCATCTGTTTCTGGAACTCCAATGATTCGGATATTCACCTTCTTCAAATGATCCCAGAACTCTCTATTTCTCTTCCTCTTTGAGTGTTTGGGAGCGTTCAAAGGCTTTATATTCAATTTCAGAAATCCTTTCTTCTGCTTGCTCCATTCTGTTGCTGAGGGATTCTACTGTATTTTTCGTATCTTTGAGGGCTGTAAATTCTTGCTTCAGTGTGTCTATGTCTTTGGTGGTTTTGTCTTTAAATTTGTTAAATTCTTGAGACAACTTTTCAATTTCTCCTCAAATTCCTTATTCCGCTTTGTTAATCTTGTCTGCAATCCAAATTCTGAATTTGATTTCTGACATCTCAGCCAGTTGTTTATGAATGGGATCTTCAATTACATCTGCCATTTCATTCCTTGGGGGGGTTGATCTATTCTGGTTATTCATGTTACCAGATTTTTTCTGCTGATTCCACCCCATGGTTGTTTTACTCCTTTTGATTTTTCCCCCTGGGGCTTTGTCAGGGGCCTGTACAGTGTGGCCTGAGAAACTCGGGCCCTGTCTGGTGTAGTGGGGTAATTGTTTCTGTCTATTTTCAGCTGGTTTCTGTTCCACCCTAGTGAAACAGATACTCTGGATTGAAGTCTCAGCTGTGGAGAAATATCAGCAAATAACTCACTCTGCCCCCCCACCGGCAAACAATTGGAAAAGAAAAATCAAACCTTCCTACCACTGTGCACCCAGGGCACCACCTGATTTGTCCTCAGGCGATTCGTTCAGTTGAAAAGGTCCAAATCAATTGTCTCAGTGTGCACCTGTCTCAGGTGAGAGAGTTTAAGAGGTCTCTGGGAACTGAATCACAGGGGTCTGGTGACTACTCTGGTGTGGCTTGCTCCAGTGCTGTGTGGAGTCAGGAGGAGCCACCCAGCCAACAGATCAGTCTGGGAAGTTTGCTGCCTCCTTCCCCACCTTGCACCACTGTCACACCCAGTCACTGATAGCCCTGCAGTTGGCAGTCCCAGTTGCCTGCAGTTACTTGGTACTCCAGGAGTTTGCACCTGTGTGAATCACAAGGAAGTCTGCCAGGCCAATTCGCTCTGCCTCTCTCTAGCAGGAAGAGGTGAGGCCTGATAATATCGGGCACTTGATGAAGGTTGGGGGGGTTTCACTCAGGTCCAGTCTCGCCCCTGATTAATGTTACTGGCAGAACAGAAGAGAACAACTTTGCGTTCCCCTGCAGAAGAGAAGCTGAATTGAGTTCCAAATCAGCTTGTCTTTGCTCTTGTATTGTCTATAGTCTGATGATCCCCTGAGGGCCAGGTGCGTCTTAGGTTTAGTAAAGTGGACCTCTGGGTCAGCCCTGCCCTGGGAGTTTCCATGGTTTGCATGTTGGAGTTGTCTCAGGCAAATCCTATACTCAGAGTCTCTGGTTGCCCAGGGAGACAGGGGGTGTGGCTTCAGAATATTCGGTAGTGAGCCGTATTGCTAGCAAAGAGGGCTGCTGTTTTATGCCTCAGGCAACCGCTGCTCCGGTGTAGCTCCCTTTGGGCCAACCATCCTGTCTCTGCTCCCGTACCCCAGAGTCTGCACTGACTGGCTGCAGTCTGACACTCTCTACACCCCTCAAGGAATCGCCCAAAAGTCTGGACTTCTGGGCGACAGGCCTTCAGACCTTGGAACGAGAGCAGAGGGCAGTGCGGGGAGCGCTGGAAGCCTGGGGTTGCCCATTGATATATGGGATTGTTTGCTTTTTTCATGTGGATTAATTTAAGTTTTCTATAGATCCTAGTTATCAAGCTTTTGTCTGATTGAAAATATGTATTTCCCCAGGCCAATATCTTCCAGTGTTTTTCTTATGCTTTCTTTGAGGATTTTTATTGTTTCATGCCCTAAATTTAAGTCCTTTATCCATCTTGAATCAATTTTTGTGTGTGGGGAAAAGTGTGGGTCCAGTTTCAGGCTTTTACATGTGGATATCCAGTTCTCCCAACACCATTTATTGAATAGAGAGTCTTTTCCCCAAGGTATATTGTTGTTTGGTTTATCAAAGATTAGGTGGTTGTAAGATGTTAGTTTCATTTCCTGGTTTTCTATTCGACTCCAAGTGTCTATGTCTCTATTTTTCTGCCAGTACCATGCTGTCTTGACCACTATGCCTTTGTAGTACAGACTAAAATCTGGTATGGTGATGCCCCCAGCTTTATTTTTATTACTAAGAACTGCCTTAGCTATATGGTTTTTTTTTTTTCTGTTTCCATACAAAATGCAGAATCATTTTTTCCAATCTTGAAAGTACGATGTTGGTATTTTAATAGGAATGGCATTGAATAGATAGATTGCTTTGGGAAGTATAGACATTTTAACAATGTTGATTATACCCAGTCATGGGCATGGTTTGTTCTTCCATTTGTTAATATCCTCTGCTATTTCCTTTCTGAGGATTTCTTAATTTTTTTTTATAGAGGTCCTTCACTTCCTTTGTTAGAAATATTCCTACGTATTTCATTTTCTTTGAAACTATGGTGAAGAGATTTGTGTCCTTAATTAGCTTCTCATCTTGAGTGTTATTGGTGTATACAAAGGCTACTGACTTGTGGACATTGATTTTATATCCTGAAACATTACTGTATTTTTTGATGACTTCTAGGTGTCTTGTGGTTGAGTCTTTGCGATTCTCTAAGTATAAGATCATGTCATTAGCAAAGAGGGAGAGTTTGACCTCCTCTGCTCCCATTTGGATTTCCTTTATTTCCTTGTCTTGCCTAATTGTATTTTCTAGAACTTCCAGCACTATGTTGAATAGTAAAGGTGTCAGAGGACAACCTTGTCTGGTTCCAGTTCTAAGAGGAAAAGCTTTCAGTTTTACTCCATTCAATAAAATATTTGTTGTGGATTTGTCATAGGCAGCTTCAATCAGTTTTTGAGTGAATGTCTATTCTAATAACAAAAAATGATGCTGCCTTCCATGATGGAAGTGGTCTAATATAATCAGCCTGCCACCAAGTAGCTGGTTGATTACCCCGGGGAATGGTGCCATATTGAAGACTCAGATTTTGTTTCTGATTCTGGCAGTGTTCATTTCCTCAGAGGAGGATGGAAGGGCTGCCTCTACTGGCAAGGAAGACTCAGTTGCATTTAGGGTTTTTAGATCTCTAGCTTCACTAGGATCTATCCATACATCCTCATTCAAGTTTTCATATTCCAACTCCCTTCCAATCAATGCCTTCCCTTTAACATTAGACACACTGCAAGTTGGGAGTTCAGTGTACATTATAATTCTGCCACTTAAGGATGAGATTATGAGCTTGGTTTTCAGCAATGTCAGCTTAAGCTATAGAAGATAAAAGTTTTCTGAAGGGCAGACATAGAAACTTTCAGTTCATTTATGCAGTACTTGAGCTAGAAATTTGAAGCCCTTTGCTCACCTCTTTTCCCTCCGCCATCTCATGCAGCACAATTAGGAGCTACCAAGAAATCTTGTCCTTATACTCATTAGTCTGACAAAAATGTTCTAAGGTATTAAATACATGGTAACCCAGAACCTTGAGTCTTACGAGTATGCAATTAGGCATATACAATGATGATATTTTATGTATCTCTATTGCCTCATCATATCAGGGCTATCAGTGCTGTCTTACAGTTAATCTTAGAAATACAGTCATTGGTATCTTTAAATCTAATCAGAATAGAGAACGAATTCTAAAACCCCAGAATTCACACTTAAGAATTTTTATAGAGGCTCAGCACCTATGGATCAAGCGGCTAAGGTGCCAGCCACATATACCTGAGCTGGCGGGTTCGAATACAGCCTGGACCTGCCAAACAACAATGAGGGCTGCTACCAAAAAATAGCCGGGTGTCTGGCAGGCACCTGTAATCCCAGCTACTTGGGAGGCAGAGGCAGGACAATCACTTGAGCCCAGGAGTTGGAGGTTGCTGTGAGTTGTGATGCCACGGCACTCTACCCAGGGGGACAGCTTGAGGCTCTGTCTCAAAAAAAAATAATTTTAATAGAAGTAATGTAGAATAAAAATTAAAGAGAATAGGTGGCACCTGTAGCTCAGTGAGTAGGGTGCTGGCCACATACATGGAGGCTGGTGGGTTTGAACATGGCCCAGGCCAGCTAAAACAACAGTGATAACAACAACAACAACAACAGAGCCGTTGGTGGGCGCCTGTAGTTCTAGCTACTTGGGAGGCTGAGGCAAGAGAATCGCTTAAGCCCAAAAGTTTCAGGTTGCTGTGAGCTGTGATGCCATGGCACTCTACCCAGGGTGACAGGTTTAGACTCTGTCTCAAAGGAAAAAACTTGTAAAGAGAATGACAACAGTGCACTATGGATGATATAAATATAAAATTTAAAATTGATGCTGTTGATTGAGAGAATGTAGTTATATTAAATTTTAAATAAGAACCTCTTTCATGTTTACATGGCTGGAACTGGAATATAGTCTTCTTAGCAAAGTATCTCAAGAATAGAAGAAAAAGCATCCAATATACTCAACCCTACTATGAAGCTAATTTATAGCTTTCATATGAAGGCTATAACCCAACTATAGCACAAGAATATGGGGTAAGGGCCAAGAGAGAGAAGGAGGGGGGTAGGTTAGTGTGGAGGGAGGGTAACCAGTGGGGCCACACCGATGGTGCATGTTAGAATGCAGAAACTTACTAAATGCAGAATACAAATGTCTTCATATAATAACTAAGAAAATGCCATGAAGGCTATGTTAAAAAGTTTGATGGAAATGGTAATACTCAATACGATGAGATTTCAATTATTAATATCTATGCACACAACCAGAATGCACCTCAATTTATAAGAGAAACTCTAACAGATGTGGTTAACTTGATTTCCTCCAGCTCCATAATAGTTGGAGATTTCAACACTCCTTTGGCAATGTTGGATCGACCCTCCAATAAGAAGCTGAGCAAAGAAATGTTAGATTTAAACCTAACCATCCAACATTTGGATATAGCAGACATCTACAGAACATTTCATCCAAACAAAACTGAATACACATACTTCTCATCAGCCCACGGAACATACTCCAAAATCGATTACATCTTAGGTCACAAGTCTAACCTCAGCAAATTTAAAGGAATAGAAATTATTCCTTTCATCTTCTTGGACCACCAGGGAATAAAAGTTGAACTCAGGAACAACAGGAATCTGCATACTCATTCAAAAACTTGGAAGTTAAATAACCTTATGCTGAATGATAGCTGGGTCAGAGATAAGATCAAAAAGGAAATTGCCAAACTTTTGGAACAAAATGACAATGAAGACACAAATTATAAGAACCTCTGGGATACTGCAAAGGCAGTCCTCAGAGGGAAATTTATAGCACCACAAGCCTTCCTCAAGAGAATGGGAAGAGAGGAAGTTAATGACTTAATGGGACATTTCAAGCAACTGGAAAAGGAAGAACATTCCAACCCCAAACCCAGTAGAAGAAAAGAAATAACCAAAATTAGAGCAGAATTAAATGAAATTGAAAACAAAAGAATCATACAACAGATCAATAAATTAAACAGTTGGTTTTTTGAAAAGGTCAATAAAATAGGTAAACCTTTGGCTAACCTAATCAGGGAAAAAGGAGTAAAATCTCCAATCTCATGAATCAGAAACGACAAAGACGAAATAACAACAGAACCCTCAGAAATTCAAAAAATCCGTAATGAATATTACAAGAAAATTTATTCTCAGAAATATGAAAATCTGAAGGAAATAGAACAACACTTGGAAGCACATCACCTTCCAAGACTTAACCAGAATCAAGTGGAAATGTTGAACAGGTCCATATCAAGTTCTGAAATAGCATCAACCATACAAAACCTCCCTAAAAAGAAAATCCCGGGACCAGATGGCTTCATGTCAGAATTCTATCAAACCTTTAAAGAGGAATTAGTACCTATATTACTCAACCTATTCCAAAAGGTAGAAAAAGAAGACTACCCAACATATTCTATGAAGCAAACATCACCCTGATCCCCAAACCAGGAAAAGACCCAACAAGAAAAGAAAATTATAGACCAATATCACTAATGAATATAGATGCAAAAATATTCAACAAGACTGTAAAAAACAGAATCCAGCAACACATCAAACAAATTATACATCATGACCAAGTCGGTTTTATTTCAGGGTCTCAAGGCTGGTTCAATATACGTAAATCTATAAGTATAATTCAGTACATAAACAAATTAAAAAACAAAGACAGTATGATTCTCTCAATTGATGCAGAAAAAAGCTTTTGATAATATTCAGCATTCCTTCATGATCAGACCACTTAAGAAAATTGGTATAGAAGGGACATTTCTTAAACGGATAGAGGCTATCTATAGCAAACCCACAGCCAATATTGTATTGAATGGAGTTAAATTGAAATCATTTCTACTCAGATCAGGAACCAGACAAGGCTGCCCATTGTCTCCACTGCTCTTTAACATTATAATGGAAGTTTTAGCCACCACAATTAGGGAAGAAAAGGCGATCAAGGGCATCTATATATTGTCAGAAGAGATCAAACTTTCACTCTTCGCAGATGATATGATTGTATACCTGGAAAACACCAGGAATTCTACTACAAAACTCTTAGAAGTGATCAAGGAATACAGCAACATATCTGGTTACAAAATCAGCATTCATAAATTGGTAGCCTTTATATATACCAACAGTAGTCAAGCTGAAAAAATAGGTAAGGACTCTATTCCGTTCACAGTAGTGCCAAAGAAGATGAAATATTTGGGAGTTTATCTAACAAAGGATGTGAAAGATCTCTATAAAGAGAACTATGAAACTCTAAGAAAAGAAATAGCCAAAAATGTTAACCAATGGAAAAACGTATCATGCTCATGGCTGGGAAGAATCAACATTGTTAAAATGTCCATACTACCCAAAGCAATACACAATTTTAATGTAATTCCTATTAAAGCTTCACTGTCATACTTTAAAGATCTTGAAAAAATAATGCTTCATTTTATATGGAATCAGAAAAAAACCTTGAATAGTCAAGACATTACTCAGAAATAAAATAAAAGGAGGAGGAATCATGCTATCAGACCTCAGTCTATACTATAAATAGATAGTGATCAAAACAGCATGGTACTGGCACAAAAACAGAGAAGTAGATATATGGAACAGAATAGAGAACCAAGAGATGTATCCAGCTACTTACCGTTATTTGATCTTTGACAAGCCAATTAAAAACATTCAGTGGGAAGAAGATTCCCTATTTAACAAATGCTGCTGGGTGAACTGGCTGGTAACCTGTAGAAGACTGAAACTGGACCCACACCTTTCACCATTAACTAAGATAGACTCTCACTGGATTAAAGATTTAAACTTCAGACACGAAACTATAAAAATACTAGAAGAGCGTGCAGGGAAAACCCTTGAAGAAATCGGTCTGGGTGAGTATCACCCCTGGGCAATTGAAACCGCTTCAAAAATATACTACTGGGACCTGATCAAACTAAAAAGCTTCTACACAGCCAAGAACACAGTAAATAAAGCAAGCAAACAGCCCTCAGAATGGCAGAAGACATTTGCAGGTTATGTCTCTGACAAAGGTTTAATAACCAGAATCCACAGAGAACTCAAACGTATAAGCAAGAAAAGAACAATTGGGGCGGCGCCTGTGGCTCAGTGAGTAAGGCGCCAGCCCCATATGCCGAGGGTGGCGGGTTCAAACCCAGCCCCGGCCAAACTGCAACAAAAAAATAGCTGGGCGTTGTGGTGGGCGTCTGTAGTCCCAGCTGCTCGGGAGGCTGAGGCAAGAGAATCGTGTAAGCCCGAGAGTTAGAGGTTGCTGTGAGCTGTATGACGCCACGGCACTCTACCCGAGGGCGGTACAGTGAGACTCTGTGTCTGCAAAAAAAAAAAAAAAAAAGAAAGAAAAGAACAAATGATCCCATCGCAGGCTGGGCAAGGGACTTGAACAGAAACTTCTCTGAAGAAGACAGGCGCATGGCCTACAGACATATGAAAAAATGCTCATCATCTTTAATCATCAGAGAAATGCGAATCAAAACTACTTTGAGGTATCATCTAACTCCAGTAAGATTAACCCATATCACAAAATCCCAAGACAGGAGATGTTGGCATGAATGTGGAGAAAAGGGAACACTTCTACACTGCTGGTGGGAATGCAAATTAATACATTCATTTTTGAAAGATGTTTGGAGAACACATAGAGATTTAAAAATATATCTGCCATTCAATCCTATAATTCCTGTACTAGGCATATACCCAGAAGTCCAAAAATGACATCATAACAAAGATATTTGTACCAGAATGTTTATTGCAGCTCAATTCATAATTGCTCATTCATGGAAAAAGCCCAAGTGCCCATAAATCCATCAATGGATTAAAAAATTGTGGTGTATGTACACCATGGAATATTATTCAGCCTTAGATAAAGACGGAGACTTTACCTCTTTCATGTTCACGTGGATGGAGCTGGAACATATTCTTCTTAGTAAAGTATCTCAAGAATGGAAGAAAAAGTATCCAATGTACTCAGCCCTACTATGAAACTAATTTATGGCTTTCACATGAAAGCTATAACCCATTTATAACCTAAGAATAGGGGGAAGGAGTAAAGGGAGGGGCGGGAGGTGGGAGGTGATTTGTGGGATTATGCCTGCGGTGCATCTGACAAGGGTATATGTGAAACTTAGTAAATGTAGAATGTAAACGTTTTAACACAATAACTAAGAAAATGCCAGGAAGGCTGTGTTAACCAGTGTGATGAAAATGTGTCAAACGGTCTATAAAACCAGTGTATGGTGACCCATGATCGAATTAATGTACACAGCTATGATTTAAAAAAAACAAAAACCTTTGATTAAAATTTTTCAGATTGTATATGAAACCAGCACATTATACCCCTTGACTGTACTAATGTACACAGCTATGATTTCATAATAATAAAAGAAAGAAGTATGAGTTAGATCATGGGATATAGCTTCTTTAAATATATGTATATTTTTCCCACTTTTTTTTTTTTTTTTTTGATAAGAGTCTCACTGTGTTGCCCTGGCATCATCATAGCTGACAGAAACCTCAGATTGTTAGGTTCAAGAGATTGTCTGCCTCAGCCTCCCAAGAAGTTGGGACTACAAGTGTGTACCACCATGCTGGCTAGTTTTCCTATTTTTAGTAGAGATGGGGTGGTAGTTTTTTTTTTATTGTTGGGGATTCATTGAGGGTACAATAAGCCAGGTTACACTGTTTGCAATTGTTAGGTAAAGTCCCTCTTGCAATCATGTCTTGCCCCCATAAAGTGTGACACACACCAAGGCCCTACCCCCCTCCCTCCTTCCCTCTTTCTGTTTTCCCCCCATAAACATAATTGTCATTAATTGTCCTCATATCAAAATTGAGTACATAGGATTCATGCTTCTCCATTCTTGTTATACTTTACTAAGAATAATGTCTTCCACGTCCATCCAGGTTAATACGAAGGATGTGAAGTCTCCATTTTTTTTAATGGCTGAATAGTTTTCCATGGTATACATATACCACAGCTTGTTAATCCATTCCTGGGTTGGTGGGCATTTAGGCTGTTTCCACATTTTGGCGATTGTAAATTGAGCTGCAATAAACAGTCTAGTACAAGTGTCCTTATGATAAAAGGATTTCTTTCCTTCTGGGTAGATGCCCAGTAATGGGATTGCAGGATCAAATGGGAGGTCTAGGTTGAGTGCTTTGAGGTTTCTCCATACTTCCTTCCAGAAAGGTTGTACTAGTTTGCAGTCCCACCAGCAGTGTAAAAGTGTTCCCTTCTCTCCACATCCACACCAGCATCTGCAGTTTTGAGATTTTGTGATGTGGGCCATTCTCACTGGGGTTAGGATATCTCAGGGTTGTTTTGATTTGCATTTCTCTAATATATAGAGATGAGGAACATTTTTTCATGTGTTTGTTAGCCATTTGTCTATCATCTTTAGAGAAAGTTCTATTCAAGTCTCTTGCCCATTGATATATGGGATTGTTGGCTTTTTTCATGTGGATTAATTTGAGTTCTCTATAGATCCTAGTTATCAAGCTTTTGTCTGATTGAAAATATGCAAATATCCTTTCCCATTGTGTAGGTTGTCTCTTTGCTTTGGTTATTGTCTCCTTAGCTGTACAGAAGCTTTTCAGTTTAGTGAAGTCCCATTTGTTTATTTTTGTTGTTGTTGCAATTGCCATGGCAGTCTTCTTCATGAAGTCTTTCCCCAGGCCAATATCTTCCAGTGTTTTTCCTATGCTTTCTTGGAGGATTTTTATTGTTTCATGCCTTAAATTTAAGTCCTTTATCCATCTTGAATCAATTTTTGTGAGTGGGGAAAGGTGTGGGTACAGTTTCAGTCTTTTACATGTAGACATCCAGTTCTCCCAACACCATTTATTGAATAGGGAGTCTTTCCTCCAAGGTATGTTCTTGTTTGGTTTATCATAGATTAGGTGGTTGTAAAATGTTAGTTTCATTTCTTGGTTTTCAATTCGAATCCAACTGTCTACATCTCTGTTTTTGTGCCAGTACCATGCTGTCTTGAGCACTATGGCTTTGTAGTACAGACTAAAATCTGGTATGCTGATGCCCCCAGCTTTATTTTTGTTACAGAGAACTGCCTTAGCTATACGGGTTTTTTTCCGGTTCCATACAAAATGAAGAATCATTTTTTCCAAATCTTGAAAGTACGATGTTGGTATTTTGATAGGAATGACATTGAATAAGTAGATTGCTTTGGGAAGTATAGAAATTTTAACAATGTTGATTCTTCCCATCCATGAGCATGGTATGTTCTTCCATTTGTTAATATCCTCTGCTATTTCCTTTCTGAGGATTTCATAATTTTCTTTATAGAGGTCCTTCACCTCCTTCGTTAGGTATACTCCTAGGTATTTCATTTTCTTTGAAACTATGGTGAAGGGAGTTGTGTCCTTAATTAGCTTCTCATCTTGACTGTTATTGGTGTACACAAAGGCTACTGACTTGTGGACATTGATTTTATATCCTGAAACATTACTGTATTTTTTGATGACTTCTAGGAGTCTTGTGGTTGAGTCTTTGGGGTTCTCTAAGTATAAGATCATGTCGTCAGCAAAGAGGGAGAGTTTGACCTCCTCTGCTCCCATTTGGATTCCCTTTATTTCCTTGTCTTGCCTAATTGTATTTTCTAGAACTTCCAGCACTATGTTGAATAGTAAAGGTGACAGAGGACAACCTTTTCTGGTTCCAGTTTTAGGAGGAAAAGGTTTCAGTTTTACTCGATTCAGTAAAATATTAGCATTGGGTTTGTCATAGATAGCTTCCATCAGTTTTGGAAATGTGCCACCCATGCCTATACTCTTCAGTGTTCTACTTAGAAAAGGATGCTGGATTTTATCGAATGCTTTTTCTGCATCCATTGAGAGAATCATATGATCTTCATTTTTGCCTCTATTAATATAGTGGATAACATTTATGGACTTGAATATGTTAAACCAGCCTTGCATCCCTGGGATGAAACCTACTTGATCAAGATGAATGACTTTTTTGATGATAAGCTGTAATCTATTGGCTAGGATTTTGTTGAGAATTTTTGCATCTACATTCATGAGTGACATTTGTCTGAAATTCGCCCTTTTGGTTGGTTTTTTCCTGGTTTTGGTATCAGGGTGATGTTTGCTTCCTAGAATGTGTTGGGGAAGATTCCTTCTTCCTCAATTTTTTGGAATAATTTCTGCAATACAGGAATAAGCTCTTTCTTGAAAGTTTGATAGAATTGTGGTGTGAAGCCATCTGGACCAGGTCACTTTTTGGTTGGAAGATTTTTTATTGTTTCTTTAATCTCAGTGCTTGAAATTGGTCTGTTCATGAGCTCTAGTTCTTCCTAGCTAAGTCTAGGGAAAGGGTGTGATTCCAAATATTGATCCATTTCCTTCACATTGTCAAATTTCTGGGCATAGAGTTTCTAGTAGTATTCAGAGATGATCTCTTGTGTCTCTGTGTGATCAGTTGTTATTTCCTCTTTATCATTTCTGATTGAGGTTGCTATAGAATTTACTTGTCTATTTCTCCTTAGTCTGTCCAATGGTTATCTATTTTATTATTTTTTTCAAAAAAAAACAACTCCATTTTTCATTAATTTTCTGAATGATTCTTTTGTTTTCAATTTCATTAATCTCTGATTTGATTTTGGACATTTCTCTTAATCTACTGACATTAGGCTTAGATTGTTCTTCTTTTTCTAACTCCATAAGATGGCTTGTGAGGTTGTTGATGCATTCTCTTTCTGTTTTTCGAATGTAGGCATCTTAAGCCATAAACTTTTCTCTCAAAACTGCTTTTGCAGTATCCTACATGTTTTGGTAGCTTGTGTCTTCATTGTTGTTATGCTCAAGGAAGTTAATAATTTCTTGTTTTATTTCTTCCTGCACCCATCTATTATTCAACAGAAGATTGTTTAATTTCCATGTCTTTGTGTGGGGTCAAACGTTTTTGTTAGCGTTGAGTTCCACCCTTAGTTCCTTATGGTCTGAGAAGATACAAGGTAAAATTTCAATTCTTTTTATTCTGTTGATAATTGTTTTGTGTCCCAGGATATGATCAATTTTGGAGAATGTTCCATGGGGTGATGAGAAGAATGTGTATTCTTTATCTTTGGGATGGAATGTTCTATATGCGTCTATCAAGCACAGTTGTTCTAGGGTCTCATTGAAATCTCTTATATCTTTGTTTTATTTCTGTTTAGAGGATATGTCCAGCTCTGTAAGAGAGTGTTAATGTCTACTGTTATGGTATTATCGGATTTAATATTGCTCAGACTGAGTAAGGTCTGTTTCAAGAACCTGGGAGCATTTACATTGGGTGCATAAATATTTAGAATTGAAACGTCTTCTTGTTGTATTTTTCCCTTGACCAATATAAAGTGACCATCTTTGTCTTTTTTGACTTTAGTTGCTTTAAATCCACATGTATCTGAAAATAAGATTGCAACTCCTCTTTCCTTCTGAATTCCATTTGCCTGAAAAATTGTCTTCCAACCCTTGACTCGGAGCTTTAATTTGTCTGAAGCCAGGTGTGTTTCTTGCAGACAGCAAATGGATGGCTTGTGTTTTTTTAATCCAGTCAGCCAATCTATGTCTCTTCAGTGGGGAATTCAAGCCGTTAACTTTTTTGAGATAATTGATAAGTGTGGTAGTGTTCTATTCATCTTATTTTGTGAGAGTCCATTGCTTAGTTTTATCTTTTGCATCAGTGTGGAGGTTAGGTTCTGTCCTTTAATTTCTGAGTTTTTACTTTGCTGCTGATCCATTGTGGTGGTCAGTGTGCAGAACAGGTTGAAGTATTTCCTGTAGAGCTGGTCTTGTTGTGGCGAATTTCCTCAATGTTTGTATATCCATAAATGATTTGATTTCTCCATCAATTTTAAAGCTTAGTTTAGCAGGGTACAAAATTCTGGGCTTGAAATTGTTCTGTTTAAGTAGATTAAAGGTAGATGACCATTGTCTTCTTGTTTGGAAAGTTTCATTAGAGAAGTCTGCAGTCATTCTGATGGATTTTCCCCTTTAGGTCAACAGGTGCTTACTTCTGGCAGCTTGCAGAATTTTTTCTTTTGTCTTGACTTTGGACAGGTTCATCAGAATGTGTCTTGGAGAAGCTCGGTTAGAGTTGAGGCTACCTGGGGTCCGATCTCGCTCTGAAAGCAGTGTGTCAGAATCTTTGGTGATATTTGGGAAATTTTGTTTTATAATATTCTCTAGTATGGCTTCCAATTCTCTGGGGCATTCTTCTTCCCCTTCTGGGAGTCCTATAACGCGTACGTTGGAATGCTTCATAAAGTCCCATAATTCTGACAGTGATCGTTCTGCTTTCTCTCTCTTCTTTTCTGCCTCTTTAACTATGTGAGTTATCTCAAGAACTTTGTCTTTTACCTCTGAAATTCTTTCTTCTGCATCGTCTAATCTGTTGCTGATACTTTCCATTGCATCTTTATGTTCCCTAATTGACTGCTTCAGTTCCTTCAGCTCTGCTATATCCTTTTTATATTCTTCATATCGTTCATCTCTTATTTGATTCTGGTTTTGGATTTCCTTTTGGTTATTTTCCACTTTATTAGCAGTTTCCTTCATTGTTTCCATCATTTATTTCATTGTTTTCATCATGCATATTCTAAATTCCCTTTCCATCATTCCTATAATTTCTTTATTTGTGGAATACCTTATGTTCCCTTGGAGGGGTTGTTCTGGACTGGTTCTTCATGTTGCCTGGAGTTTTCTGCTGATTCTTCCTCATGAGTGATTTCTTTTATCTGGTTCCTTGCCCAAATTTTCCTTTCACTTCCTCTTGGTCTTTAAGTTCACTTGACTGTAGACAGTTTTCCACTGTTTTTGTCCTCCTTTTGTGGTCCAGACGCCTCTCGCTGATTTCCTGTATCCTCAAAGGGATGATTATAGGGGGATCCCACCAGGCAGAGATCCCTGGAGTCTTATCTCCCCAAATTCACGGTGCCCAGATGCACGGAAGCTGTTACTCCGCTGCCATCTTGCTCTCCACTTCAGCATGTCTCGGGGTGTTAGTTTTTCTCAGGCTGGTTTCTGAGTCCTGAGCTCAAAACATCCTTCCACTTTTGCCTCCCAGAGTACTAGGATTATAGGCACAAGCCACCTTGCTCAGCCTTGAGACAGAGTCTTGCTCTGTTGTGTCGCCATGGGAGAGTGCATTGGTGTTATTCTGGCTCACTGCAATCTCAATCTCCTGGGCTCAAGTGGTCCTCTTTCTCAGCTGCCTGAGTAGTTGAGACTATATGTGCCCACCACAATGCCCTGCTAGTTTTTCTATTTTTAGTAGAGAGAATGTCTTGCTCTTGCTGAGTCTGGCTCTCATTTTTTGTTTAAAAGTACCATTATACTAGTTTCTTTCTTTCTTTCTTTTTATTTGAGACAGAGTCTCACTATGTTGCCCTGGGTAGAGTGCTGTGGTATCACAGCTCACAGCAACCTCAAACTCTTGGGCTTAAGCGATTCTCTTGCCTGAGCCTTCCAAGTAGCTGGGAATACAGTTATCCACCACAATGCCCAGCTATTTTATGTTGTTGTTGTAGTTGTAATTGTTTGGCAGGCCCGGGCTGGGTTGATATATGTGATATATGTGGCTGGTGCCAAAAGCACTCAGATACACATTCAATTTCTTAAAAAACAGACAAATTTATTTATTTATTTATTTATTTTATTTTTGGGGATTCATTGAAGGTACAAGAACCAGATTGAGCTGATTGCATTCGCTAGGTAAGGTCACTCTAACAATTGATTATTGCCCCCAAAAGATTTTACACCCACCAAGACCACACCTCCTCCCTCCTTCCCCCCTCACCTCTTCCTTTCCCCAACCCCTCCCTCCTTCTTTTTTTATAGATGTATTTTTAGTTTTATTTTTTCCTTTTTTTAATTGTTAAATCATAGCTGTGTACATTAGTGCAATCGCCTGTACCCATTCTAAGATGCACCATAGATGTGGCCCCACCCATTACCCTCCCTCCACCAAAGCTCCCCCCTCCCTTCCCCTTGCTTGGTCCTTTCCCCATAGTCTTGTGCTATAGTTGGGTTATAGTCTTCATGTGAAAGGTATAATTTAGCTTCATAGTAGGGCTGAGTACATTCGATAATTTTTCTTCCATTCCTGAGATACTTTGCTAAGAAGAATATGTTCCAGCTCCATCCATGTAAACATGAAAGAGGTAAAGTCTCCATCTTTCTTTAAGGCTGCATAGTATTCCATGGTATATATGTACCACAATTTGCTAGTCCATTCGTGGGTCTATGGGAACTTGGGCTTCTTCCATGACTTAGCAATTATGAATTGGGCTGCAATAAACATTCTGGTACAGATGTCTTTGTTATATTGTGACTTTTGGTCTTCTGGGTATAAACCTAGTAAAGGAATTATAGGATCGAATGGCAGGTCTATTTTTAGGTCTCTAAGTATTCTCCAAACATCCTTCCAGAAGAAACGTATTAGTGGGCATTCCCACCAGCAGTGTAGAAAGGTGCCCTTTCCTCCACATCCACACAAACATTTCTTGTTTTGGTATTTTGTTATGTGGGCTACTCTTACTGGGGTTAGGTGATATCTCAGAGTGGTTTCGATTCGCATTTCTCTGATGATTAAGGATGATGAGTTTTTTTTCATGTGTTTGTAGATTGTGCGTCGGTCTTCTTTAGAGAAGTTTCTCTTCAAGTCCCTTGTTCACCCTGAGATGGGGTCACGTGTTCTTTTCTTGTTAATACTTTTGAGTTCTGTGTGGATTCTGGTTATTAGACCTTTATTGGAGGTATAACCTGCAAATATTTTCTCCCATTCTGAGGGTTGTCTGCTTGCTTTACTCACTATGTTCTTGGCTGTGGAGAAGCTTTTTAGTTTGATCAGGTCCCAGTAGTGTATTTTTGATACTGCTTCAATTGCCTGGGGATTCCTCCTCATAAAATATTCACCCAGGCCGATTCCTTCAAGAGTTTTCCCTGCACTTTCTTCAAGTATTTTTATAGTTTCACGTCTTAAGTTTAAATCTTTTATCCAGTGAGAGTCTATCTTAGTTAATGGTGAAAGGTGTGGGTCCAGTTTCAATCTTCTACAGGTTGCCAGCCAGTTTACCCAGCACCATTTGTTAAATAGGGAATCTTTTCCCCACTGAATGTTTTTAAATGGCTTGTCAAAGATCAAATAACGGTAAGTAGCTGGATCCATCTCTTGGTTCTCTATTCTGTTCCAGACATCTACTTCTCTGCTTTTGTGCCAGTACCATGCTGTTTTGATCACTATGGATTTATAGTACAGTCTCAGGTCTGGTAGTGTGATTACTCCTGCTTTGTTTTTATTGCTCAGTAATGTTTTGGCTATTCGAGGTTTTTTCTGATTCTATATAAAACGAAGTATTATTTTTTGAATATCTTTAAAGAATGACAATGGAGCTTTGATAGGAATTGCATTAAAATTATATATTGCTTTGGGCAGTATGGACATTTTAACAATGTTGATTCTTCCCAGCCATGAGCATGGTATGTTTTTCCATCTGTTAACATCTTCAGCTATTTCTTTTTTTTTTTTTTCTCTCTCTCTTTTTTTTCTTATTGTTGGGGATTCATTGAGGGTACAATAAGCAAATTACACTGATTGCAATAGTTAGGTAAAGTCCCTCTTGCAATCATGTCTTGCCCCCATAAAATGTGACACACACTAAGGCCCCACCCTCCTCCCTCCTTCCCTCTTTCTGCTTCCCCCCCATAACCTTAATTGTCATTAATTGTCCTCATATCAAGATTGAGTACATAGGATTCATGCTTCTCCATTTTTGTGATGCTTTACTAAGAATAATGTCTTCCACTTCCATCCAGGTTAATATGAAGGATGTAAAGTCTCCATTTTTTTTAATGGCTGAATAGTATTCCATGGTATACATATACCACAGCTTGTTAATCCATTCCTGGGTTGGTGGGCATTTAGGCTGTTTCCACATTTTGGCAACGGTAAATTGAGCTGTAATAAACAGTCTAGTACAAGTGTCCTTATGATAAAAGGATTTCTTTCCTTCTGGGTAGATGCCCAGTAATGGGATTGCAGGATTGAATGGGAAGTCTAGGTTGAGTGCTTTGAGGTTTCTCCATACTTCCTTCCAGAAAGGTTGTACTAGTTTGCAGTCCCACCAGCAGTGTAAAAGTGTTCCCTTCTCTCCACATCCACGCCAGCATCTGCAGTTTTGAGATTTTGTGATGTGGGCCATTCTCACTGGGGTTAGATGATATCTCAGGGTTGTTTTGATTTGCATTTCTCTAATATATAGAGATGATGAACATTTTTTCATGTGTTTGTTAGCCATTCATCTGTGGTCTTTAGAGAAAGTTCTGTTCATGTCTGTTGCCCATTGATATAAGGGATTGTTGGCTTTTTTCATGTGGATTAATTTGAGTTCTCTATAGATCCTAGTTATCAAGCTTTTGTCTCATTGAAAATATGCAAATATCCTATCCCATTGTGTAGGTTGTCTCTTTGCTTTGGTTATTGTGTCCTTAGCTGTACAGAAGCTTTTCAGTTTAATGAAGTCCCATTTGTTTATTTTTGTTGTTGTTGCAATTGCCATGGCAGTCTTCTTCATGAAGTCTTTCCCCAGGCCAATATCTTCCAGTGTTTTTCCTATGCTTTCTTTGAGAATTTTTGTTGTTTCATGCCTTAAGTTTAAGTCCTTTATCCATCTTGAATCAATTTTTGTGAGTGGGGAAAGGTGTGGGTCCAGTTTCAGTCTTTTACATGTAGACATCCAGTTCTCCCAACACCATTTATTGAATAGGGAGTCTTTCCCCCAAGGTAAGTTCTTGTTTGGTTTATCAAAGATTAGGTGGTTGTAAGATGTTAGTTTCATTTCTTGGTGTACAATTCGATTCCAAGTGTCTATGTCTCTGTTTTGATGCAAAAGATAAAACTAAGCAATGGACTCTCACCAAATAAGACGAATAGAATACTACCACACTTATCAATTATCTCAATAAATGTTTATGGCTTGAATTCCCCACTGAAGAGACATAGATTGGCTGACTGGATTAAAAAACACAAGCCATCCATTTGCTGTCTGCAAGAAACACACCTGGCTTCAAAAGACAAATTAAAGCTCCGAGTCAAGGGTTGGAAGACAATTTTTCAGGCAAATGGAATTCAGAAGAAAAGAGGAGTTGCAATCTTATTTTCAAATACATGTGGATTTAAAGCAACTAAAGTCAAAAAAGACAAAGATGGTCACTTTATATTGGTCAAGGGAAAACTACAACAAGAAGACATTTCAATTCTAAATATTTATGCACCCAATCTAAATGCTCCCAGATTCTTGAAGCAGACCTTACTGAGTCTGAGCAATATGATATCTGATAATACCATCATAACAGGGGACTTTAACACACCTCTTAGAGAGCTGGACAGATCCTCTAAACAGAAATTAAACAAAGATGTAAGAGATTTAAATGAGACCCTAGAACAACTGTGCTTGATAGACGTATATAGAACACTCCACCCCAAAGATAAAGAATATACATTCTTCTCATCACCCCATGGAACATTCTCCAAAATTGATCATATCCTGGGACACAAAACAAATATCAACAGAATCAAAAGAATTGAAATTTTACCTTGTATCTTCTCAGACCATAAGGCACTAAAGAGGGAACTCAACTCTAACAAAAATGCTCAAACCCACCCAAAGGCATGGAAATTAAACAATCTTCTGTTGAATAACAGATGGGTGAATGAAGAAATAAAACAGGAAATCATTAACTTCCTTGAGCATAACAACAATGAAGACACAAGCTACCAAAACCTGTGGCATACTGCAAAAGCAGTTTTGAGAGGAAAATTCATCGCTTTAGATGCCTACATTCGAAAAACAGAAAGAGAGCACATCAACAATCTCACAAGAGATCTTATGGAATTGGAAAAAGAAGAACAATCTAAGCCTAAACCCAGTAGAAGAAAAGAAATATGCAAAATCAAATCAGAGATCAATGAAATTGAAAACAAAAGAATCATTCAGAAAATTAATGAAACAAGGAGTTGGTTTTTTGAAAAAATAAATAAAATAGATAAACCATTGGCCAGACTAACTAGAAATAGAAAAGTAAAATCTCTAATAACCTCAATCAGAAACGATAAAGGGGAAATAACAACTGATCCCACAGAGATACAAGAGATCATCTCTGAATACTACCAGAAACTCTATGCCCAGAAATTAGACAATGTGAAGGAAATGGATCAATATTTTGAATCACACCCTCTCCCTAGACTTAGCCAGGAAGAAATAGAGCTCCTGAACAGACCAATTTCAAGCACTGAGATCAAAGAAACAATAAAAAAGCTTCCAACTAAAAAATGCCCTGGTCCAGATGGCTTCACTCCAGAATTCTATCAAACCTTCAAGGAAGAGCTTATTCCTGTACTGCAGAAATTATTCCAAAAAATTGAGGAAGAAGGAATCTTCCCCAACACATTCTATGAAGCAAACATCACCCTGATACCAAAACCAGGAAAGGACCCAAGCAAAAAGGAGAATTTCAGACCAATCTCACTCATAGATGGAAAAATTCTCAACAAAATCCTAGCCAATAGATTACAGCTTATCATCAAAAAAGTCATTCATCATGATCAAGTAGGCTTCATCCCAGTGATGCAAGGCTGGTTTAACATACGTAAGTCCATAAACGTTATCCACCATATTAACAGAGGCAAAAATAAAGATCATATGATCCTCTCAATAGATGCAGAAAAAGCATTTGATAAAATCCAGCATCCTTTTCTAATTAGAACACTGAAGAGTATAGGCATAGGTGGCACATTTCTAAAACTGATTGAAGCTACCTATGACAAACCCACTGCCAATATTTTACCGAATGGAGTAAAACTCAAAGCTTTTCCTCTTAGAACTGGAACCAGACAAGGTTGTCCTCTGTCACCTTTACTATTCAACATAGTGCTGGAATTTCTAGCCAATACAATTAGGCAAGACAAGGAAATAAAGGGAATCCAAATGGGAGCAGAGGAGGTCTAACTCTCCCTCTTTGCTGATGACATGATCTTATACTTAGAGAACCCCAAAGACTCAACCACAAGACTCCTAGAAGTCATCAAAAAATACAGTAATGTTTCAGGATATAAAATCAATGTCCACAAGTCAGTAGCCTTTGTGTACACCAATAACAGTCAAGATGAGAAGCTAATTAAGGACACAACTCCCTTCACCATTGTCTCAAAGAAAATGAAATACCTAGGAATATACCTAACGAAGGAGGTGAAGGACCTCTATAAAGAAAACTATGAAATCCTCAGGAAGGAAATAGCAGAGGATATTAACAAATGGAAGAACATACCATGCTCATGGATGGGAAGAATTAACATTGTTAAAATGTCTATACTTCCCAAAGCAATCTACCTATTCAATGCCATTCCTATCAAAGTACCTACATTGTACTTTCAAGATTTGGAGAAAATGATTCTGCGTTTTGTATGGAACCGGAAAAAACCCCGTATAGCTAAGGCAGTTCTTAGTAACAAAAATAAAGCTGGGGGTATCAGCATACCAGATTTTAGTCTGTACTACAAAGCCATAGTGCTCAAGACAGCATCTTCAGCTATTTCTTTTCTTAGAGTTTCATAGATCTCTTTGTAGAGATCTTTCACGTCCTTTGTTAGGTATACTACCAAATACTTCATCTTCTTTGGCACTACTGTGAAAGCAATAGAGTCCTTGACTGTTTGTTCAGCTTGGTTATTGTTGGTTTATATAAAGGCTACAGATTTATGGGTGTTGATTTTGTAGCCTGAGACATTGCTATATTCCTTGATCACTTCTAAAAGTTTTGTAGTAGAATCCCTAGTGTTTTCCCGATATACTATCATATCATCTGCGAAGAGTGAAAGTTTGATCTCTTCTGACCCTTTATGGATACCCTTGATCGCCTTTTCTTCCCTAATTGCAATGGCTAAAACTTCCATTACAATGTTAAAGAGCAATGGAGACAATGGGCAACCTTGCCTGGTTCCTGATCTAAGTGGAAATGATTTCAATTTAACTCCATTCAATACGATATTGGCTGTGGGTTTGCTGTAGATGGCCTCTATTAGTTTAAGAGATGTCCCTTCTATACCAATTTTCTTAAGTGCTCTTATCATGAAGGATGCTGGATATTATCAAAAGCTTTTTCTGCATCAATTGAAAGAATAATATGGTCTTTATTTTTAAGTTTGTTTATGTGTTGAATTACATTTATAGATTTATGTATATTGAACCAGCCTTGGGACCATGGGATAAATCCCACTTGATCATGGTGTATAATTTTTTTGATGTGTTGTTCGATTATGTTTGTTAGGATCTTATTGAGTCTTTTAGTATCAATATTCATTAGTGATATTGGTATATAATTTTCTTTTCTTGTTGGGTCTTTCCCTGGTTTGGGAATCAAGGTGATGTTTGCTTCGTAGAATGTACTGGGTAATATTCCTTCTTTTTCTATATTTTGGAAGAGGTTTAGTAGTATAGGTACTAGTTCTTCTTTAAATGTTTGGTAGAATTCTGACGTAAACCATCGGGTCCTGGGCTTTTCTTTTTAGGGACATTTTGTATAGTTGATGCTATTTCAGAACTTGATATAGGCCTGTTCAACATTTCCACTTCATTCTGGCTACGTCTCCGTGCTTCCTGGTATTGGCCGATTTCTTTCAGACTTTCATATTTCTGAGAGTAGAGTTTCTTGTAGTATTCGTTAAGGATTTTTTGAATTTCTGAGGGGTCCGTTGTTATTTCATCATTACTATTTCTGATTGATGAAATTAGAGATTTTACTCTTTTTTTCCTGGTTAGGTTGGCCAAAGGTTTATCTATTTTATTGATCTTTTCAAAAAACCAGCTTTTGGATTTATTGATCTGTTTTATAATTCTTTTGTTTTCAATTTCATTTAATTCTGCTCTGATTTTGGTTATTTCTTTTCTTCTGCTGCGTTTGGGGTTGAAGTGTTCTTCTTTCTCCAGTTGCTTGAGATGTTCCATTAAGTTATTGACTTCCTCTCTTTCCATTTTCTTGAGGAAGGCTTGCAGTGCTATAAATTTCCCTCGTAGGAATGCCTTTGCAGTATCCCAGAGGTTCTGGTAATTCGTGTCTTGATTGCTGTTTTGTTCCAAAAATATGGTGATTTCCTTCTTAATCTCGTCTATAACCCATGTATCCTTCAGCATAAGGTTGTTTAGCTTTCATGTTTTTGTATGGGTATGCAGGTTCCTGTTGTTATTTAGTTCAAGTTTTATTCCATGTTGGTCTGAGAAGATGCAAGGAATAATTTCTATTTTTTTAAATTTGCTGAGGTTAGATTTGTGGCCTAGGATGTGCTCGATTTTGGAATATGTTCTGTGGGCTGATGAGAAGAATTTGTATTCAGTTTTTCTGATGAAATGTTCTGTAGATGTCTGTTAAGTCCAGATGTTGAATGGTTGAGTTTAAGTCTAAAATTTCTTTGCTTAGCTTCTTTTTGGAGGATATATCCAGGACTGCTAAAGGGGTGTTAAAATATCCAACTACTATGGAAATGGAGGAAATCGCGTTGCTCATGTCTGTTAGAGTTTCTCTTATAAATTGAGGTGTGTTGTGGTTGGGTGCATAAATGTTAATAATTGAGATCTCATCATATTGAGTATTACCTTTAACAAATATGAAGTGTCCATCCTTATCCTTAATTATTTTGGTTGGTTTAAAGCCTATTGCGTCTGCAAACATGATTCCAACGCCTGTTTTTTTCTGCTTTCCATTTGCCTGGAATATAGATGACCATCCCTTCACCTTGAGTCTATATCTGTCTTTTAATGTAAGGTGCGATTCTTGGATGCAGCCGATATCTGGCTTGAGTTTTTGTATCCAGTCCGCCAACCTATGCCTCTTTAGAGGACAATTTAAACCTTTCACATTAATTGAGAGTATTGATAAGCCTTTCGAGAGACCGGTGGACATTTTTAATCCTTTTGTGACCTTGGAAGTTGGAATTTCATCAAAAATTTTTTGGGTGGGTTTACTTTTGTGGTGGAGAATTATGCTGGTCTTTATGGAGGATAGGTCTAAGAATGTCCTGGAGAGCTGGTTTAGTTGTGGCAAATTTCTTCAACATGTGAATGTCGTTGAAGTATTTAGTTTCTCCGTCATAAATGAAACTCAGTTTAGCTGGGTACAGTTTCCTGTGTTGAAAGTTATTTTGTTTTAGGAGATTAAAAGTCGATGACTATCCTCTTCTAGCTTGAAAGGTTTCAGCAGAGAGATCTGCAGTTATTCTGATATTATTCCCCTTGTAGGTAATGGTTTTCTTTCATCTGGCAGCTTTCAGAATTTTCTCCTTCATATTAAGTTTAGTGAAATTGATTATGATGTGTCTGGGGGATGTCTTATTTGGGTTGAGTTGTACTGGAGTTCTGAAACTGTCTGCTATCTGAATTTTGGAATTTCTTGGCATGTCTGGAAAGTTCTCCTTCATAATCTCATGGAGACGAGACTCTATGCCTTGTGAAGCCACTTCATCACTTTTGGGGATCCCTAAAAGATGAATATTGGTTTTCTTCAAATTATCCGAGAGCTCTCTGAGAGAGTGGTCTGTTTTTGCTCTCCATTTCTCTTCTTCTTTGAGGGTTTGGAAGCGTTCAAAAACTTTGTCGTCAATGTCAGAAATCCTTTCTTCTGCTTGCTCCATTCTGTTACTGAGGGATTCTACTGTGTTTCTCAGACCTTTGAGGGATGCAACTTCTTGTGTCAATGTGTCAAAATCTTTGGTCATTTGGTCTTTGAATCCGTTGAATTCTTGAGATAAGTTTTGGAATTCTAATTCGATCTTATTTGCTGTCCAGATCCTGAATTCAATTTCTGACATCTCACCTATTTGTTTGTGCATGTGGTCTTGTGCTGTTTCTGCCCCATTGATGCTTAGGGGAGTTGATCTACTCTGATTATTCATATTGCCAGAGTTTTTCTGTTGATTTCACGTCATGATTGTTTTTCCCCATTGCCTCTGGCTGTCCTCAGAGTTGGGAGGTGTCTCTCCAAGATTAGACCCCAGTGGGATCCCTCTTTTGTTGCTGGATCTTTGTAGGTAGTGATCCTGTGTAGTTCTTCTGGGGCTGCTATAGCTGGGGAGTTCTGGTTGTGGAAGCAGCTCCGGTTTGTGACACACCCGGATCCTGCAACAGGGCTGGGGGTGTTGCGCATGGTTCTGGGAGTGCTAGGCACCCAGTGACTTTGGCACAGAGAGCCCAAGGCTCCAGCAGTCTCTGGCCAGGAGAAGAGCTCTACACAGAGGCAGGGAGGGCTCCAAAGGGCACACAGCTACCAGAGTCCCTGTCCAGATGAACAGGCTAGTGTGGAAGCTGGGAGGACACAGGAGGGAGGATGCAGGGTTGCGTGGCTCCCGCGGTTCCTGGTCAGGGAATGCGGAGGCCCGGTGGGTGCGGGTCACCGGTAGGGGGTCGCTGCACAGCTCTTATGGTGGTCTGGGCGGCACCAAGCCCAGGAGTTTGAGGTTGCTATGAGCTGTGACATCACGGCACTCTACCCAGGGCAACAGCCCAAGGCTCCAGTGTGCTAAAACCGTCTCACTCTGCCCCTAAGGGTTAAGGCTGTAAGGCAGCTCAGTCCCCGCCTTTAGGCTGCTCAGTCAGTAGGTTACTTTGACCCGCCGAATTCTTGCTCTGAGACACTGAGGTGGAGCTTGCCAGGGCAGTTCTTTCACAATGGCTTCCTTCGCCCAGCTCAGTGGCTCAGTCTGATGTCCCAGACAATGCCCAAACTTCTCCACAATCCTGCTCAATCTCTCCCCAAGGCAGTTCAACTGAGTGCCAAGTCCAAGAACTCCAAAACAGTTCACAGGTAAGGCCTTTCTGGTTTGCAGTCTCACTGCTGCTTGTATTTACGGTTGCCGGCGTGATTAGGTCGATCAAACACATGCCACCACTTGCCAGTTTTCCACTGTTTTTGTCCTCCTCCTGGGGTCCAGAAGTCCCTTGCTGGCTCCCTGTATCCTCAAAGGGATGATTATAGGCAGATCCTACTGGCCAGAGATGCCTAGAGTCTTGTCTTCCCAGACTCGCTGTTCCCAGTTGCAGGGAAGCTGTTACTCGGCTGCCATCTTTAATCTCTCTCCCCTCCTTCTTGATCTCTCTGCTCTCACCTTCCCCCACCCCCAATGTGTCATTGTCATTAATTGTCCTCATATCAAAATTGAGTGTATAGGATTCATGCTTCTCCATTTTTGTGATGCTTTACTGAGAATAATGTGTTCCACTTCCATCCAGGTTAATACAAAGGATGTAAAGTCTGCGTTTTTTTTTAAATTGCTGAATAGTATTCCATGGTGTACATAAACCACAGCCTGTTAATCAATTCCTGGGTTGGTGGGCATTTACGTTGTTTCCACATTTTGTAGATTGTAAATTGAGCTGCAATAAACAGTCTAGTGCAAGTATCCTCATGATTAAAAGATTTTTCTACTTCTGGGTAGATGCCCAGTAATGGGATTGAAGGATCAAATGGGAGGTCTAGCTTGAGTGCTTTGAGGTTTCTCCATACTTCCTTCCAAATGGTTGTATTTGTTTTCAGTCCTACCAGCAGTGTAAAAGTGTTCCCTTTTCTCCACATCCTAGCCAGCATCTGTAGTTTTGAGATTTTGTGATGTAGGCCATTTTTGCTGGGGTTAGATGGTATCTCAGGTTGGTTTTGATTTGAATTTCTCTAATAATTAGGGATGATGAGCATTTTTTCCTATGTTTGTTAGCCATTTATCTGTCTTCTTTAGAGAAGTTTCTTTTCATGTGTCTTGCCCATTGATATATGAGATTGTTGTTTTTTTTCGTGTGGATTGAGTTCTCTATAGATCGTACTTATCAACCTTTTGTCTGAGTCAAACTATGCCAATATCCTTTCCCATTGTGTAGGTTGTCTCTTTGCTTTGGTTGTTGTCTCATTAGCTGTACAGATGATTTTTAGTTTATGTCCTATTTGTTTATTTTTGTTGTTGTTGCAATTGCCACGTCAGTCTTCTTCATGAGTTCTTTCCCTAGGCCAATATCTTCCAGTGTTTTTCCTATGCTTTCTTTGAGGATTTTTTTTTTGTTTGTTTCATGCCTTAAATTTAAGTCCTTAATCCATCTTGAATTGATTTTTGTGAGTGGGGAAAGGTGTGGGTCCAGTTTTAGTCTTTTACATGTGAATATCTAGTTCTCCCAGCTCCATTTATTGAATAGCTATTCTTTCCCCCGGTGTATTGTCTTGTTTGGTTTATCAAAGGTTAGGTGGTTGTAATATGTTAGTTTCATTTCCTGGTTTTCTATTCAATTCCAAATGTCTATGTCTCTATTTTTGTGCCAGTATCATGCTGTCTTGACCACTATGGCTTTGTAGTACAATCTGAAATCTGGTATACTGATGCCCTTGTCTTTGTTTTCATTACTCAGAACAGCCGCAGCTATATGGGGTTTTTTTCTGGTTCCATACAAAATGCAGAATCATTTTTTCCAAATCTTGAGAGTACAATGTTGGTATTTTAACAGGGATAGTGTTGAATTGGTAGATTGCTTTGGGAAGTATAGACATTTTAACAATGTTGATTCTTCCCAGCTGTGAGCCTGGTATGTTCTTCCATTTGTTTGTATCCTCTATTTCCTTTCTTAGGGTTTCATAATTTTCTTTGTAGAGGTTCTTCACCTTTTTTGTTAGGTATATTCCTAGGTATTTAATTTTCTTTGAAACTATGGTGAAAGGAGTTGTGTCCTTAATTAGCCTCTCATCTTGGCTGTTATTGGCATATACTAAGGTTACTGACTTGTGGGCATTGATTTTATATCCTGAGACATTACTAAATTTTTTGATGACTTCCAGGAGTCTTGTGGTTGAGTCTTTGCGGTTGTCTAAGTATGAGATCATATCATCAGGAAGGAGGGAGAGTTTGACCTCCTCTGTTCCCATTTGAATGCCCTTTATTTCCTTGTCTGGCCTAATTGTATTGGCTAGAACTTCCAGCACTATGTTGAATAGTAATGATGATAGAGGACAACATTGTCTGGTTCCAGTTCTAAAAGGAAAACCTTTCAGTTTTACTCCATTCAGTAATTATTAGCTGTGAGTTTGTCATAGATAGCTTCGATCTGTTTAAGAAATGTGCCACCTGTGCCTATACTCTTCAGTGCTCTGATTATAAAAGGATGCTAGATTTTATCAAATGCTTTTTTCCGTATCTATTTAGAGGATCATATGATGTTTGTTTTTGGTTTTGTTGATATGGTGAATAATATTTATGGACTTGCGTAAGTTAAACCTGCCTTGCATCCCTGGGATGCAACCTACTTGATCATGATGTATGACTTTTTTGATGATAAGCTGCAATCTATTCTCTAGGATTTTGTTGAGAATTTTTGCATTTATATTCATTAGTGAAATTGGTCTGAAATTCTTCTTTTTAGATGGGTGTTTTCCTTGTTTTGGTATCAGGATGATGTTTGCTTTGTAGAACGTGTTGGGGAAGATTCCTTCCTCCTCAATATTTTTGAGTAATTTCTGCAGTATGGGAATCAGCTCTTCTTTTAAGTTTTGATAGAATTCTGGTGTGAAGCCATCTAGACCAGGGCATTTTTTGGTTGGGAGCTTTTTTATTGTTTCTTTAATGTCAATGCTTGAAATTGGTCTGTTGACGAGTTCTATTTCTTCCTGGCTAAGTCTAGGGAGAGGGTATGATTCCAAATGTTGATTCATTTACTTCACATTGTCAAGTATCTGGGCATAGAGTTTCTGGTAGTATTCAGAGATGATCTCTTGTATCTCGGTAGGATCAGTTGTTATTTCCCCTTTAATCATTTCTGATTGAGGTTACTAGAGATTTTACTTGTCTATTTCTCATT
Organism: Nycticebus coucang; assembly: GCF_027406575.1. Taxonomy (NCBI): domain Eukaryota; kingdom Metazoa; phylum Chordata; class Mammalia; order Primates; family Lorisidae; genus Nycticebus; species Nycticebus coucang. Next base: position 112,030,496 of record NC_069804.1, read on the forward strand.
AGTCTGACCAATGGTTTATCTATTTTGTTTATTTAAAAAAATAACCCAACTCCTTGTTTCATTAATTTTCTGAATGATTCTTTTGTTTTCAATTTCATTGATCTCTGATTTGACTTTGGATATTTCTTTTCTTCTACTGAGTTTAGGCTTAGATTGTTCTTCTTTTTCCAATTCCATAAGATGGCTTGTGAGTTTGTTGATGTGCTCTCGTTCTGTTTTTTGAATGTAGGCATCTAAAGTGATAAATTTCCCCCTCAGAACTGCTTTTGCAGTATCCCATAGGTTTTGGTAGCTTGTGTCTTCATTGTTGTTATGCTCAAGGAAGTTAATGATTTCCTGTTTTGTTTCTTTCTGCACCCATCTGTCTTTCAACAGAAGGTTGTTTAATTTCCATGCTTTTGTGAGGGGGTTAACATTTTTGTTGGAGTTGAGTTCCAGCTTTAGTGCCCTGTGGTCTGAGAAGATACAAGGTAAAGTTTCAATTTGTTTGATTCTGTTGAGATTTGTTTTGTGTCCTAAGATCTGATCAGTTTCGGAGAATGTCCCATGGGGCTATGAGAAGAATTTATTTTCTTTATCTTTGGGATGGAGTGTTCTATATGCGTCTATCAAGAACAGTTGTTCTAGGGTTTCATTTAAGTCTCTTATATCTTTGTTTAGTTTCTGTTTAAGGGATCTTTCCAGCTCTGTAAGAGGATTGTTAATATCCCCTGTTATTATGGTGTTATAGAATACCATATTTCTCAGACTGAAAAAGGTCTGTTTCAAGAATCAGTATTCAAGTTGGGTACATAAATATTTAGAATTGAAATGTGTTCTTGTTTTATTTTTCCCTTGACCGATATAAACTGACCATCTTTGTCTTTTTTGACTTTAGTTGCTTTAAATCCACATGCATCTGAAAGTAAGATCACAACCCCTCTTTTCTTCTGAATTCCATTTGCCAGAAACCTGTCTTCGAACACTTACCTCCAAGTTTTAATTTGTCTTTTGAATCTAGGTGTGTTTCCTGAAGACAGCAAATGGATGGCTTTTGTTTTTTAATCCCATCAGCCAATCGGTGCCTCTTCAGTGGGGGAATTCAAGCCATTAACATTTATTGAGATAATTGGTAAGTGTGGTAGTGTTTTATTCATCTTATTTTGTGAGAGTCTATTGCTTAAATTTATCTTTTGCCTCATTGTGGAAGTTAGGTTCTATCCTTTAATTTCTGAGTTCTTACTATGCTGTGGATCCATTGTGATGGTCAGTGTGTAGAACAGGTTGAAGTATTTCCTGTAGAGCTGGTCTTGTCATGGTGAACTTCTTCAATGTTTGCATATCAGTAAATGATTTTATTTCTTTGTCAATTTTAAAACTTACCTAAACAGGATATAGAATTCTGGGCTTGAAATTGTTCTGTTTCAGTAGATTAAAGATAGATGACCATTGTCTTCTTGCTTGAAAAGTTTCATTAGAGAAGTCTGCATTCACCCTGATGGATTGGCCCCTGTAGGTCAACTGGCACTTAGTCCTAGCAGCTTGCAGAATCTTTTCTTCTGTCTTGACTTTGGACAGGTTCATCACAATGTGTTTTGGAGAAGCTCAGTTAAAGTCGAGGTGACCTGGGGTCTGATATCCCTCTGAAAGGAGTGTGTCAGAATCTTTGGTGATATTTGGGAAATTTTCATTTATAACATTCTCCAGTTTGGCTTCCATTCCTCTGAGGCATTCTTCTTCCCCTTCTGGGACACCTATAACTCATATATTTGAATGCTTCATAAAGTCCCATAATTCTGTCAGTGAACGTTCTGCTTTCTCTGTCTTCTTTTCTTCCTCTTTAACTATCTGAGTTATCTCAAGAGCTCTGTTCACTACCTCTGAGATTCTTCTTTATGGTCTAATCTGTAGTTGATATTTTCTATTGTGTGTTTAAGTTCATAATTGACTCCTTCAGTTCATTCAGCTCTGCTATTTCTTTTCTATATTCTTCATATCGCTCATCTCTTATTTGATTTTGTTTTTGGATTTCTTTTTGGTTATTTTCCACTTTATCAGTAGTTTCCTTCATTGTTTCCATCATTTCCTCCATTGTTTTCATGATCTGTATTCTAACTTCCCTTTCTGTCATTTCTAACATGTTCTATAAAAGGTGAAATCCTCTGCAGTAGCTACCTCATTGTCCCTGGAATAGGGGAGTTGCTTTGGAGTGGTTTTTCTTGTTGCCAGGATATTTCTGCTGATTCTTCCTCATGAGTGTTTTCTTTTATCTGTTTTCTTGTCCTAATTTTCCTTTCACTTCCTGTGGCTAAGTTACTGTGCCTGTGTCTTAGGGTTTTGATGAGTCCTAATGGTACGGGACCAGAAGGATGAGAGATTGAAGAGCAGAAGGGAAAAAGGATTAAAAAAAAAAAAGAGAAAAGAAAAAAGAGAAAGGAGTGCATGTTAGTAAAAGGGAATATTGACAAAAAGAAGAGTTTGCACAGAAAGAGGAAGACAGAAGCAATATAGGTGTATAGTAGGGTACTTTGACCCAACCTTAAAACCCCTCAACCTCTGGGGGTACTGAGTTGGGTGATTCCCTTGAGGTCAGCAGCTCTTTACCAGCCTGTTCAGACATAGTACCCCACCTCCACCAAGTAGAGAGGAAAGACAAACATGCTATAAATAAAACCAAAACAAGAAAACAGAAAACTTCATGGTATAAAATTGGGGGGAAAACCAAATAGTAGGGGTAGAAACACTAGCAAAAATGAAGTTCTAATTCTTAAAGAACGCAACAGTTGGAAATTATATTTAAACTAGAAAAATGATGATAGAAAAGAAAGAAAAAAAAGAAAAATCTAGAGTTTAAATGCTGAAATTAAGAACAAAACAAAACAAAACGGAGACAAGATGGCTGACTGAAGCCAGCTTTCCACAGAGGCTCTCATCCAGAAGAAGAGTTAAAGGACAAAAATGCAGCAAGTAACCTGATGGATTTGAGCTGCACTAAGAGAGAGGGTTGAAGAACGCACATAAACCCCACTGAGGCGATCTGTGACCACCAGGATACAAACAAAAGGTAAAAAAATCCATCACCAAGCATACGGGAGTCCCCTCCCCCATGAGAACAGCTCAGAGTGCCCCACAAACAATCGGGCAGAGTTCTAAGGTCTTCCCACTACACTCCATGGGAGAGACTCTCTAAAAACTGGACCTACCTCCCACACTAGGGTGCCATGGCATCCTCCTGCCAGGCATAAAACTGTATAAAACTGTATATAGTCTCTGCCTGGAATTCTGAGCTCCCAGCGCTCCCCTCCACTCACAGTGAGGTCTGGAGGCCAGTCCCCCAGGAGTTCAGAGTCTTGGGTGATTTCTCAAGGGTTGTGGACGGTGCCTGGACTGTGGCTGGTTGGTGCCAGCTCTGGGGCACAGGAGTGAGGAGAGGATGGTCAGTGGAGAGGGGACCGCACCGGAGCGGCGGTTCCCTGAAGCACAGTGTGATAGCTGTCTGTTGGCGACAATACAGTCAGGCATAAAACTGTGTGAAACTGTGTGTGTTCTCTGCCTGCAGCCCTGGGCTCCCAGCGCTCCCCTCTGCTCTCGCTCCAAGGTCTGGAGGCTTGTCCCCCAGGAGTCTAGACTCTTGGGCAATTGCTCGAGGGGTGTAGACAGTGCCAGGGCTGTGGCCGGTTTGTTCAGACTCTGGGGTGTTGGAGTCGAGAGAGGACATTTGGCCAGAAAGGAGGTGCACCGGAGCAGCGGTTCCCTGAGGCATAAAACAGCAGCCCTCTTTTGCTAGCAATGCAGCTCACTAACAGATATTCTGAAGCCACACCCCTGTCTCCCTGGGCAACCAGAGACTGTGAGAATAGGATTTGCCTGAGGCAACATCAACTTGCAAACCGGGGAAACTCCCAGGGCGGGGATGACCCAGAGTTCTGCTTTACTGAACTTAAGACGCACCTGGCCCTCAGGGGATCGCCAGACTATAGACAATACAAGAGCAAAGACAAGCTGATTTGGAACTCAATTCAGCTTCTCTTCTGCAGGGGAACCACAAAGTTGTTCTGTTCTGTTCTGTCAGTAACATTAATCAGGGGCGAGACTGGACCTGAGTGAAAACCCCCCAACCTTCATCAAGCACCCGATATTGTCAGGCCTCACCTCCTCCTGCTAGAGACAGGCAGAGCACAGTGGCCTGGCAGACTTCCTTGCGATTCAGGCAGGTGCAAACTCCTTGAGTACTGGTTCACTACAGGCAACTGGGTCTGCCAACTTCAGGGCTATCAGTGACTGGGTGTGACAGTGGTGCAAGGTGTTGAAGGAGGCAGCAACCTTCCCAGAGTGATCTATTGGCTGGGTGGCTCCTCCTGACTCCACGCAGCACTAGAGCAAGCCATACCAGAGTAGTCACCAGACCCCTTTGATCCAGTTCCCAGAGACCTCTTAAACTCTCTCACCCGAGACAGGTGCAGACTGAGACAATTGATTTGGACCTTTTGAACTGACCCAATTGCCTGAGGACAAATCAGGAGGTGCCCTGGGTGCAGCGTGGTAGGATGGTTTGATTTTCCTTTTCCAATTGTTACCTGTGGGGGGCAGGGTGACGTAATTTCTGGTATTTCTCCACAGCTGAGACTTCAACCCAGAGTAACTGTTTTACTTAGGTTGGACAGACACCAGCTGAAAACAAGACAGACTCACTTAGCCCTACCAAACAAAACAGGTCCCCAGTTTCTCAGGCTGTAATACTGAAAGAAATCACCAATTTATTGGAACAAAATGACAATGAAGACACTAACTATCAGAACATCTAGGACACTGCAAAGGCTGTTCTAAGAGAGAAATTTATAGCACTGCAAGCTTTCCTCAAGAGAACAGAAAGAGAGGAAGTTAACGACTTAATGGGACATCTCAAGCAACTGGAAAAGGAAGAACATTCCAACACCAAACCCAGTAGAAGAAAATAAATAACCAAAATTAGAGCAGAATTAAATGAAACTGAAAACAAAAGAATAATACAACAGATCAATAAATCAAAAAGCTGGGTTTTTGAAAAGGTCAATAAAATAGATAAACCTTTGGCCAACCTAATCAGGAAAAAAAAAGAGTAAAATCTCTAATCTCATCAATCAGAAACTACAAAGATGAAATAACAACAGACTCCTCAGAAATCCAAAAAATCCTTAATGAATATTACAAGAAACTTTATTCTCAGAAATATGAAAATCTGAAGGAAATTGACTGATTCTTGGAAGCACGTCACCTTCCAAGACTTAACCAGAATCAAGTGGAAATTTTTAACAGGCCCATAACAAGTTCGGAACTAGCATCAACCATACAAAACCTCCCTAAAAAGAAAAGCCCGGGTCCGGATGGTTTCACGTCAGAATTCTACCAAACCTTTAAAGAGGAATTAGTACCTATATTACTCAACCTGTTCCAAAAGGTAGAAGAAGAAGGAAGACTACCCAACACGTTCTATGAAGCAAACATCACCCTGATCCCCAAATCAGGAAAAGACCCAACAAGAAAAGAAAATTATAGAACAATATCACTAAAGAACATAGATGCAAAAATATTCAACAAGATCCTAACAAACAGAATCCAGCAACACATCAAACAAATTATACATCATGACCAAGTCATTTTTATCCCAGGGTCTCAAGGCTGGTTCAATATACGTAAACCTATAAATGTAATCCAGCACATAAACAAATTAAAAAACAAAGAACATATGATTCTCTCAATCGATGCAGAAAAAGCTGTTGATAATATCCAGCATCCCTTCATGATCAGAACACTCAAGAAAATCGGTATAGAAGGGACATTTCTTAAACTGATAGAGACCAACTACAGCAAACTCACAGCCAATATCATATAGAATGGAGTTAAATTGGAATCATTTCCACTCAGATCAGGAACCAGGCAAGGTTGCCCATTGTCTCCATTGCTTTTTAACATTGTAAACGGAAGTTTTAGCCATTGCAATTAGGGAAGAAAAGGCGATCAAGGGTATCCATATAGGGTCAGAAGAGATCAAAATTTCGCTCATCCAAGATGATTTGATTGTATATCTGGAAAACACTAGGGACTCTACTACAAAACTCTTAGAAGTGATCAAGGAATGCAGCAGCATCTCAGGTTACAAAATCAACATTCATAAATTGGTAGCCTTTATATATACCAACAATAGTCAAGTTTAAAAAACAGTTAAGGACTCTATCCCATTCACAGTAGTGCCAAAAAAGATGAAATATTTGGGAATTTATCTAACAAAGGATGTGAAAGTTCTCTATAAAGAGAACTATGAAACTCTAAGAAAAGAAATAGCTGAAAATGTTAACGAATGGAAAAACATACCATGCTCATGGCTGGGAAGAATCAACATTGTTAAAATGTCCATACTACCCAAAGCAATACATAATTTCAACGCAATCCCTTTTAAAGCTCCACTGTCATACTGTAAAGATTTTGAAAAAACAATTCTTCATTTTATATGGAATCAGAAAAAACCTCGAATAGCCAAGACAGTAGTCAGAAATAAAAACAAAGCAGGAGGTATTACGCTACCAGACCTCAGACTTTACTACAAATCGATAGTGATCAAAACAGCATGGTATTGGCACAAAAACAGCGAAGCAGATGTCTGGAACAGAATAGAGAACCAAGAGATGAATCCAGCTACTTACTGTTATTTGATCTTTGACAAGCCAATTAAAACCATTCAGTGGGGAAAAGATTCCCTATTTAACAAATGGTGATGGGTGAACTAGCTGGCAACCTGCAGAAGACTGAAACTGGACGCACACCTTTCACCATTAACTAAGATGGACTTTCACTGGATTAAAGATTTTAACTTAAGACATGAAAGTATAAAAATACTAGAGAAGAGTGCAGGGAAAACCCTTGAAGAAATCGGTCTGGGCGAGTATTTTATGAGGAAGACTGCCCAGGCAGTTGAAGCAGTTTCAAAAATACACTGCTGGGACTTGAACAAACTAAAAGGCTTCTGCACAGCCAACAACACAGGAAGTGAAGCAAGGAAACAGCCCTCAGAATGGGAGAAGATATTTGCAGGTTATGTCTCCGACAAAGGTTTAATAACCAGAATCCACAGAGAACTCAAACGCATTAGCAAGGAAAGAACAAGGGATCCCACCTCAGGCTGGGCAAGGGATTTGAAGAGAAACTTCTCTGAAGAAGACAGGTGCGTGGCCTTCAGACATATGAAAAAATGCTCATCATCTTTAATCATCAGAGAAATGCAAATCAAAACTACTTTGAGATATCATCTAACTCCAGTGAGACTAGCCTATATCACAAAATCCCAAGACCAGAGATGTTGGCGTGGGTGTGGAGAAAAGGGAACACTTCTACACTGCTGGTGGGAATGCAAATTAATACATTCCTTTTGGAAAGAGATGGAGAACACTTAGAGATCTAAAAATAGATCTGCCATTCAATCCTGTAATCCCTCTACTGGGCATATACCCAGAAGACCAAAAATCACATCATAACAAAGATATTTGTACCAGAATGTTCATTGCAGCCCTATTCATAATTGCTAAGTCATGGAAAAAGCCCAAGTGCCGATCAATCCACGAATGGATTAATAAATTGTGGTATATGTACACCATGGAATATTATGCAGCCTTAAAGAAAGATGGAGACTTTACTTCTTTCATGTTTACATGGATGGAGCTGCAACATATTCTTCTTAGTAAAGTATCTCAAGAATGGAACAAAAATTGCCCAATGTACTCAGCCCTACTATGAAACTAATTTAGGGTTTTCACATGAAATCTATAACGCAGTTACAACCTAAGAATAGGGGGAAGGGGGAAAGATATGGGAGGGAGAGGGGAGGTGGGTTGAGGGAAGGGGGTTGGTGGGATTACTCCAGCGGTGCATCTTACAAGGTCATATGTGAAACTTGGTAAATGTGGAATGTAAGTGTCTTGGCACAGTAACTGAGAGAATGCCAGGAAGGTTATGTAAACCAGTGTGACGAAATTGTGTCAAACAGTCTGTGAAGCTAGTGAATGATGCCCCATGATCATATCAATGTACACAGCTATGATTTAATAAAAAAATAACAAAACAAAACAAAACAAAGCAAAACAAACAACCCAAAACCCAAAAACCAAAACCAAAACCAATTAGTCCCTGAACCCCATAAATGCATCAATGTACAAAGTTGTGATTTAATGTAAAATAATTTAAAAAAGAATTAAAACATAGAAGAATGTATATTAAAATAAATAAATAAATAAAAGCATTAGTACATTAAAAAAGCAGTATATAGATCTTGCTGAATATTGTCTGGGCAACAGGTGATCTTCTGTGGTTATGAGACGTTAATCACAATGCTGATACAGCTATATGAGATGGAGATTGGAGGCCTCTGCTGATTTCTCAAATTCTGCATGGTGTACAGCCTAAATCTCTCCTCAGCCTGCTTCAAAGGCACTTTAAATTGTCAACCTTAGCTAAGCAGAAGCTTCCCCAGGAAAGCACTTGTTGCTAGGATCACTCCTGAAGTGGCTGCCCGCTTACCCAGTGTGCCAAAACTGTTCTCACTCTATGCCCCGATGGCCAAGGCTGTAAGTCATCTCAGTCCCTGCCTTTAGGCTGCTCAGTCACTAGATTACTCACCCAAGGCCTCCTGCTTGATCCTCACTCTGTGACTCTAAGGGCAGAGCTTGCTGGGGCAGTTCTTCCACAAGGGCTCCACACGGCCCACAACCAAACACTATTAGCTTCGCTCAGGCTCAGCGGCTCAGTCCGGGGCCCTAGACAACACTCTTGCCCAAGTTCTTCCAAGGTAATTCAACTGAGTTCCAAGTCCAAAAAAATACAAAACAGCTTACAGGTAAGGCCTTTCCAGTTTGCAATCTCACTGCTGCTGTACTTACAGCTGCCAGCGGGTTTAGACTGAATGAACACATGCAACCACTTGCCACTTCTCCTTTGCTTTTGTCATCATCATGGGGTCAAGAAGGCTCTCCCTGACTCCCTGTGTCCCCACAAGGAAGTTTCTGGGCAGATCCTACCATCCATAGATGCTTCCAAGTCTCACTGTGCCCAGTTGCAAGGAAGCTGTTATTCGGCTGCCATCTTGCTCCTCCCTAAAACAGACAAATTTATTGTCTTACAGTTCTCGAGGTCAGAAGTCTAAAATAGGTTGACAGACTGTATTACTTCTGGATACTCTAGTGAAAAAGCTGTTTCCTTATCTTTTGCAGCTTCTAGACGCTGCCCATGTTACTTGTCATATCCTTCCACATCACTCCAATCTCTGATTGTATCATTACATCTCTTTTTCTGATCTTCTTTTTTGAAAAAATTAAATCATAAAGAGGTAGATCATGTATACATTAATGCATTTATGGGAGTACAATGTACTTATTTAATGTACAATTTGGAATGCTTATATCATACTGGTTAATATATCCTTCACCTCATTTACTTAGTTATTGTGATAAGACATTTATACTCTATAATTAATAGCTCTGATATGTAGCCTTGCAATATGCACCATAGGAGTGATCCCACCATTCACCCTCCCTCCATCTGACCTCCTCCCTCCCCTCCCATCCCCCCTCCTTCATCCTGGGCCATAGTTGTGATCTATTCTTCATATGAAAGTGTGAGTGATTGTAAATTTGTTTCATAATAGTACTGAGTACATTGGATACTTCTTCCTCCATTCTCCTTCCTTACTAAGGAGGATATGCTCCAGCTCCATCCATCTAAAGACAAAAGAGGGAGACAAGATGGCAGACTGAAGCCAGCTTTCAACAGAGGCTCCCGTCCAGAAGGAGAGTTAAGGGACAGGAATTTAGTAAGTATCCTGGTGGACTTGAGCCTCACCAAGAGAGAAGGTTGAAGAACGCACATCAACACCGCTGAGGCAAGTTGTGATCACAAGGACGCAAACAAAAGGTACAAAATCCACCACCAAGCGGACGGGAGTCCCCCTCCCCCATGAGACCAGCTCAAGAGCCCCACAATTAAACAAGCGGGCAGAAATTAAAGGCCCTGCCACTACACTCCACGGGAGAGACCTTCTAAAAACTGGACCTACCTCCCCTACTGGGGTGTCGTGGTGTTCTCCTGCCAGGCATAAAACTGAATAAAACTTTGGGAATCCTTCACTGGCAACCCTCCCCGCGGTCCCCTCCCGCCCACTGAAGTCGGGAGGCCTGTCCCCCAGGAGTTCGGATCCTTGGGTGATTTCTCAAGGGGAGTGCACAGTCCCCGAGTCGCGACTGGTCAGCATTGACTCTGAAGCGCGCAAGTGAGGAGAGGGCACCGGGCTGAGGGGGAGTCACGCCTCGGGCACTTCCCTGCGGTGCAGTGCAGCAACCCTTCCCGGGCAACATTACGGGGCACAAGACTGAATAAGACTCTAGCTTCCCCGCTGAGAGCTGAGAGCCCCTACTCTCACTCGGGGTCTGAGGGCCTATCCCCCAGGAGTTCGGATCCTTGGGTGATTTCTCAAGGGGAGTGCACAGTGCCTGAGCTGCGTCAGGTCAGCACTGACTCTGGGACACGTGAGCGAGGAGAGGGCACTCTGCTAAGGGGAAATCAAGCCTTGGGGGCACTTCCCTGCAGTGCAGTGAAGGAGCCCTCCCCGGGCCGTAGTGTTGCGTAAAACTGAATGAAACTCTAGCTTCCCCCCCACACTCCCAATCGGGTTCTGGGGCCCATCCCCCAAGAGTTCTGATTCTTGGGGGATCTCTTGAGGGGTGTGGACCCAGCACAAACTGCGGTGGCTCAGTGTTGACTCTGGGGCGCGGGACAGAGGAGAAAAGGGTCGCCTGAGTGCCCACACCAGAGCAGCAGTCCCCTGGAGGTAGATCAACAGCCGTTTTTTCTTTAACGGCAGAACGCTCACTTCTGGATATTCTGAGGCCACACCCCCTGTCTCCCTGGGCAACCAGAGGAGGCCACCGGTGAGTGGGTGATTTCCTGACATGGCTCACAAACCCGGGAAGCTTCCAGGGCGGGGCCAACCCAGAGAGGTGTTCGGATGCAAATCTCCAGCATCAAAGACGTTTGAACTCAAAACAGCCCGTCTTCTGTAGGCGATTTCGACAGGAACAGAGACAGAACCCCACAAAGTTGTCTGTTCTGTTCTGTTCTGTTAGCAGCATCCATCAGGGATGGGGCTAAGCCTGAGTGAACACCTCCCTCCCATCACCTGCATCAAACACTCAAAGATGTCAGGCCCCATCTCCTCCTGCTAGATAGCGGCAGTCTGCAGGGGCCTGGCAGACTTCCTTGCGATTCAGGCAGGTGCAAACCCCTGGAGTGTCTGTTCACTGCAGGCAACTGGGTTAGCCATCTGCAGAGATACCAGTGACTGGGTCCGACAGAGGGGCAAAGTGGGGAAGGAGACGTCAACCTTCCCAGACTGCTCTGTTTGCTGGGTGGCTCCTCCTGACTCCACGCTGCACTGGGGTGAGCTGTGTCAGAGGAGTCACCAGGCCCCTGTGATCCAGTTCCCAGAGACCTCTTGAACCCTTCCACCCGAGACAAGTGCCGATTGAGACAGTTGATTCGGACCTTTTGAACTGGGCTAATAGACTGAGGACTTTTCAGGCGGTGCCCTGGGTGTGCGATTGTAGGAAGGTTTGATTCTCCTTTTCCAACTGGGGCCAGAGGTGGGCAGGCGGGGTGACTTAATTGCTGATTTTTCCACACAGCTGAGACTTCAAGCCAGAGTAGAAGTTGCAATAGGATCGAACAGAAACCAGCTGAAAACAAGACAGAACCACTTTGCTCCACCACACCAGACAGGGCCCCAGTTTCTCAGGCCACAACACTGTACGGGCCCTCGATAAAACCCCAGGGGAAAAACCAAAGGGAGTAAAATAACCATGGGGCGGAATCAGCGGAAAAGCTCTGGTAACATGAATAACCAGAATAGATCAACCCCCCCAAGAAAAGATACGGCAGATGTGATTGAAGATCCCATTCATAAACAACTGGCTGAGATGTCAGAAATCGAATTCAGAATTTGGATTGCAGACAAGATTAATAAAATGGAATTAGGAATTCGAGGAGAAATTCAAAAATTGTCTCAAAAATTTAAGGAATTTAAAGACAAAACCACCAAAGACTTAGACACACTGAAGCAAGAACTTACAGCCCTCAAAGATATGAAAAATACAGTAGAATCCCTCAGTAACAGAATGGAGCAAGCAGAAGAAAGGATTTCTGACATTGAAGATAAAGTCTTTGAACGCTCCCAATCTCTCAGAGAGGAAGAGAAATGGAGAGCAAAAATGGATCACTCACTCAGAGAACTCTCAGATAATTCGAAAAAATGCAACAGAAGAATTATAGGAATTTCTGAGAACGATGAAGTCACCTCCGAGGGCACAGAGGCCCTTCTGCATGAAATTATGAAAGAAAATTTTCCAGACATGCCTAGAGAATCTGAAATTCAGATAGCAGACAGCTTCAGAACCCCAGCACGATTCAACCCCAATAAGTCATCCCCCAGACATATCATAATTAGCTTCACTAAAGGTAACATGAAAGAGAAGATTCTCAAAGCAGCCCGGCGAAAGAAAACTATAACATACAAAGGTAAGAATATTAGAATAACTGCAGATCTCTCTGCTGAAACTTTTCAAGCCAGAAGAGGCTGGTCATCAACTTTTAATCTCCTAAAGCAAAAAAACTTTCAACCCAGGATCTTGTATCCAGCTAAACTGAGTTTCATCTATGATGGAGAAATTAAATACTTCAATGACATTCATATGTTGAAAAAATTTGCCATAAGTAAACCAGCTCTTCAGGATGTTCTCAGACCTATCCTCCACAATGACCAACCCAATCCTATACCACAAAAGTAAACTCACTCAGAAACTTCGGATCAAACTCCAACTTCCACACTGGCGAAAGGATTAAAAATGTCCACTGGACCTTTGAAAAACTCGACACCCAAAATTCCACCAGACTTATCAATACTCTCCATCAATGTGAATGGCTTAAACTGTCCTCTAAAGAGGCATAGGTTAGCTGACTGGATACAAAAACTCAAGCCAGATATTTGTTGCATACAAGAGTCACATCTCAACTTAAAAGACAAATACAGACTCAGGGTGAAAGGATGGTCATCCATATTTCAGGCAAATGGTAATCAGAAAAAAGCAGGTGTTGCAATTTTATTTGCAGATACAGTAGGCTTTAAACCATCAAAAGTAAGGAAGGACAAGAATGGTCACTTCATATTTGTTAAGGGTAATACTCAATATGACGAGATCTCAATTATTAATATCTATGCACCCAACCAGAATGCACCTCAATTTATAAGAGAAACTCTAACAGACATGAGTAACTTGATTTCCTCCAGCTCCATAATCGTCGGAGATTTCAACACTCCCTTGGCAGTGTTGGATCGATCCTCCAGAAAGAAGCTGAGCAAAGAAATCTTAGATTTAAACCTAACCATCCAATATTTAGATTTAGCAGACATCTACAGAACATTTCATCCCAACAAAACTGAATACACATACTTCTCATCAGCCCACGGAACTTACTCCAAAATTGACCACATTTTAGGTCACAAGTCTAACCTCAGTAAATTTAAAGGAATAGAAATTATTCCATGCATCTTCTCGGACCATCATGGAATAAAACTTGAATTGAGTAACAACAGGAATCTGCATACCCATACAAAAACATGGAAGTTAAATAACCTTATGCTGAATGATAGCTGGGTCAGAGATGAGATTAAGAAAGAAATCGCCAATTTTTTGGAACAGAACGACAATGAAGACACAAACTATCAGAACCTCTGGGACACTGCAAAGGCAGTTCTAAGAGGGAAATTTATAGCACTGCAAGCCTTCCTCAAGAGAACGGAAAGAGAGGAAGTTAACAACTTAATGGGACATCTCACGCAACTGGAAAAGGAAGAACATTCCAACCCCAAACCCAGTAGAAGAAAAGAAATAACCAAAATTAGAGCAGAATTAAAAGAAATTGAAAATAAAAGAATAATACAACAGATCAATAAATCAAAAAGCTGGTTTTTTGAAAAGGTCAATAAAATAGATAAACCTCTGGCCAACCTAATCAGGAAAAAAAGAGTAAAATCTCTAATATCATCAATCAGAATCAACAAAGACGAAAAAACCACAGACTCATCAGAAATCCAAAAAATCCTTAATGAATATTACAAGAAACTTTATTCTCAGAAATATGAAAATCTGAAGGAAATAGATTGATACTTGGAAGCACGCCACCTTCCAAGACTTAACCAGAATCAAGTGGAAATGTTGAACAGACCAATATCAAGTTCAGAAATAGCATCAACTATACAAAACCTCCCTAAAAAGAAAAGCCCGGGACCAGATGGTTTCACGTCAGAATTCTACCAAACCTTTAAAGAGGAATTAGTACCTATATTGCTCAACCTGTTCCAAAATGTAGAAAAAGAAGGAAGACTACCGAACACGTTCTATGAAGCAAACATCACCCTGATCCCCAAACCAGGAAAAGACCCAACAAGAAAAGAAATTTATAGACCAATATCACTAATTAATGTAGATGCAAAAATATTCAACAAGATCCTAACAAACAGAATCCAGCAACACATCAAACAATTTATACATCATGACCAAGTTGGTTTTATCCCAGGGTCTCAAGGCTGGTTCAATATACGTAAATCTATAAATGTAATTCAGCACATAAACAAATTAAAAAACAAAGACCATATGATTCTCTCAATTGATGCAGAAAAAGCTTTTAATAATATGCAGCATCTCTTCATGATCAGAACACTCAAGAAAATTGGTCTAGAAGGGACTTTTCTTAAACTGATAGAGGCTATCTACAGCAAACCCACAGCCAATATCATATTGAATGGAGTTAAATTGGAATCATTTCCACTCAGATCAGGAACCAGACAAGGCTGCCCATTGTCTCCATTGCTTTTCAACACTGTAATGGAAGTTTTAGCCACTGCAATTAGGGAAGAAAAGGCGATCAAGGGTATCCATATAGGGTCAGAAGAGATCAAACTCTCGCTCTTTGCAGATGATATGATTGTGTATCTGGAAAACACTAGGGATTCTACTACAAAACTCCTAGAAGTGATCAAGGAATACAGCAGCGTCTCAGGTTACAAAATCAACATTCATAAATCGGTAGCCTTTATATACACCAACAACAGTCAAGTTGAAAAAGCAGTTAAGGACTCTATCCCATTCACAGTAGTGCCAAAGAAAATGAAGTATTTGGGAATTTACCTAACAAAAGACGTGAAAGATCTCTATAAAGAGAAGTATGAAACTCTAAGAAAAGAAGTAGCTGAAAATGTTAACAAATGGAAAAACATACCATGCTCATGGCTGGGAAGAATCAACATTATCAAAATGTCCATACTACCCGAAGCAATGTATCATTTCAACGCACTCCCTATTAAAGCTCCACTATCATATTTTAAAGATCTTGAAAAAACATTACTTCGTTTTATATGGAATCAGAAAAAACCTCGAATAGCCAAGACATTACTCAGAAATAAAAACAAAACAGGAGGAATCACACTACCAGACCTCAGACTTTACTACAAATCGATAGTGATCAAAACAGCATGGTATTGGCACAAAAACAGAGAAGTAGATATCTGGAACAGGATAGAGAATCAAGAGATGAATCCAGCTACTTAACGCTATTTGATTTTTGACAAGCCAATTAAAAACATTCAGTGGGGACAAGATTCCCTATTTAACAAATGGTGCTGTGTGAACTGGCTGGCAACCTGCAGAAGACTGAAATTGGACCCACACCTTTCACCATTAACTAAGATAGACTCTCATTGGATTAAAGATTTAAACTTAAAACATGAAACTATAAAAATACTAGAGGAGAATGCAGGGAAAACCCTTGAAGAAATTGGTCTGGGTGAGTATTTCATGAGGAGAACCCCCCGGGCAATTGAAGCAGCTTCAAAAATACACTACTGGGACTTGATCAAACTAAAAAGCTTCTGCACAGCTAAGAACACAGTAAGCAGAGCAAGTAGACAGCCCTCAGAATGGGAGAAGATATTTGCAGGGTATATCTCTGACAAAGGTTTAATAACCAGAATCCACAGAGAACTCAAACGCATCAGCAAGAAAAAAACAAGGGATCCCATCGCAGGCTGGGCAAGGGATTTGAAGAGAAACTTCTCTGAAAAAGACAGGCGCACGGCCTTCAGACATATGAAAAAATGCTCATCATCTTTAATCATCAGAGAAATGCAAATCAAAACTACTTTGAGATATCATCTAACTCCAATGAGACTAGCCTATATCACAAAATCTCAAGACCAGAGATGTTGGCGTGGATGCGGAGAAAAGGGAACACTTCTGCACTGCTGGTGGGAATGCAAATTAATACATTCCTTTTGGAAAGATATATGGAGAACACTCAGAGATCTAAAAATAGATCTGCCATTCAATCCTGTAATTCCTCTGCTGGGCATATACCCAGAAGACCAAAAATCACAACATAACAAAGATATTTGTACCAGAATGTTTATTGCAGCCCAATTCATAATAGCTAAGTCATGGAAAAAGCCCAAGTGCCCATCGATCCTCAAATGGATTAATAAATTGTGGTATATGTATACCATGGAATACTATGCAGCCTTAAAGAAAGATGGAGACTTTACCTCTTTCATGTTTACATGGATGGAGCTGGAACATATTCTTCTTAGTAAAGTATCCCAAGAATGGAAGAAAAAGTACCCAATGTACACAGCCCTAATATGAAACTAATTTGGGACTCTCACATGAAAGCTATAACCCAGCTACAACTTAACAGTAGGGGGAAGTGGGAAAGGTGGGGGGGGAGGTTGAGGGAGGGGGAGCGGTGGGATCACACATGTGGTGCATCTTACAGGGGTATTTGCGAAACTTGGTAAATGTAGAATGTAAATGTTTTGGCACAGTAACTGAGATAAAACGCCGGAAAGGCTATGTTAACCACTGTGATAAAAATGTGTCAAATGGTTTATGAAGCGAGTGTATGATGCCCCATGATCTATCAATGTATATAGTTATGATTTAATAAAAAAAATAAATAAAATAAAATTGAATAAGTTAAAAAAAGGAAAAAAATAAACACAAAAGAGGAAAAGTCTCCATGTTTTCTTAAGGATGCATAATATTCTATGGTGTACATATGCCACAATTTATTAATCTATTCATGGGTCGATGGGCACACGGGCTTCTTTCATGACTTGGCTATTATGAATTGAGCTGCACTGAACAACCTGGTGCAAATAACTTTGTTATAAAGTAATTTTTGGTCTTTTGGATACGCTCCTAGGAGAGAAATTACAGGATTGAATGGCAGGTCTACTTTTAGATCCCTGAGTATTCTCCACACTTCTTTCCAAAAGGGATGTATTAGTTTGCATTCCCAGCAGCAGTGCAGAAGTGTTCCCTTTTCTCCACATCCACGCCAACATCTGTAGTTTTGGGATTTTGTTATGTGAGCCACTCTTACTGGAGTTAAAATTGGTTTTGATTTGCATTTATCTGATGATTAAAGATGATGAGCATTTTTTCATGTGTCTATAGGCCATGCACCTATCTTCTTCAGAGAAGCTTCTGTTAAGTCCCTCGCCCACAAGGAACTGGGATTACTTATTCTTTTCTTATTAATAAGTTTGAGTTTTCTGTGGATTCTGGTTATCAAACCTTTGTCAGAAACATAACCTGCAAATATCCTCTCCCATTCTGAGGGCTGTCTGCTTGCTTTACTTACTGTGTCCTTGGCTGTGCAGAAGCTTTTTAGTTTGATCAGATCCCAGTAATGTATTTTTGGTGTTGCTTCAATTGTCTAGTGGGTCCCCCTCATAAAGTATTCTCCCAGGACAATTTCTTCAAGTGTTTCCCCTGCGATTTCTTCTAGTATTTTTATGGTTTCATGTCTTAAGTTCAAATATTTTATCCAGTGAGAGTCAATTTTTGTTAATGGTGAAAGGTGTGGGTCCAATTTCAGTCTTCTACAAGTGGCCAGCCAGTGCTCTCAGCACCATTTGTTAAATAGGGAATCTTTTCTCCCAATTTATATTTTTATAGACTTATCAAAGATCAAATGATGATAAGTGTCTGGGTTCATCTCTTTGTTCTTGATTCTGTTTCATACCTCTACCTCTCTATTTTTGTGCCAATACCATGCTGTTTTGATCACTATAGATTTATAGTATACATTGAAGTCTGGTAGCATGATTCCTCCTCATTTGTTTTTATTTCTGAGTAATGTCTTGGCTAATTGAGGTTTTTTTCTGTTTCCATATAAAACCAAATACTATTTTTTCCAGATCTTTAAAGTATGACAGTGGTGCTTTGATAGGTATTGCATTAAATTTGTATATTGCTTTGGGTAATATGGACATTTTAACAATGTTGATTCTTTCCACCCATGAGCATGGTATGTTTTTCCATTTGTTAACATCTTCATCTATTACTTTTGTCAGAGTTTCATGATTTTTTTATAGAGATTTTTCATGTCCTTTGTTAGGTAAATTCCCAAATATTTCATCTTCTTTGGCACTACTGTAAAAGGAATGGAATTCTTGACTTTTTTTCAGCTTGACTGGTATTGGTATATATAAAAGCTGCTGATTTGTGAGTACTGATTTTGTATCCTGAGACACTACTGTATTCCTTGATCACTTCTAAGAGTTTTATAGTTGAGTCCTTGGGGTTTTCCAGGTATAAAATTATATCACCTGCAAAAAGGGAATGTTTGATCTTCTCTGACCCTATTTGTATACCCTTGATCGCCTTCTCTTGCCTGATTGCAATGGCTAAGACTTCCGTTACAATGTTAAAAAGCAGTGTACACAATGGGCAACCTTGCCTGGTTCCTGATCTGAGTGGAAATGTTTGCAACTTTACTCCATTCAATACAATATTGGCTGTGGGTTTGCTGTAGATCGCCTCTATCAGCTTAAAAAAAATTCCCTTCTGTACCTATTGTCTTAAGTGTTCTGATCATGAAAGGATGTTGGATATTCTCAAAAGCCTTTTCTGCATCTGTTGAGAGAATCATATGGTCTTTGTTTTTATTTTGTTTATGCGATGTATAATATTTATAGATTTATGTAAATTGAACCAACCTTGAGACCCTGGGATAAAACCCACTTGGTCATGATGAATAATTTGTTTGATGTATTGCTGGATTCTGTTTGCTAGGATCTTATTGATTATTTTTGCATCTATATTCATTAAGGATATTGGTCTATGATTTTCTATTCTTGTTGGGTCTTTTCCTGGTTTGGGGATCAGGGTGATATTTGCTTCATAGAATGTGTTGGGAAGTATTTCTTCTTTTTGTATGTTTTGGGAAAGGTTAAGTAATGTGGGTACCAGTTCCTCTTTAAAGATTTTGTAGAATTCTGATGTGAAACCATCTGGTCCTGGACTCTTCTGTTTTGGGAGATTTCGTATAGTTAGTTTATGCTATTTCAGTACTTGGTATATGTCTATTCAGCATTTCCAATTCTTTCTGGCTACGTCTAGGGAGGTGGCATGCTTCCATGTACTGGTCAATTTCTTTTGGACTTTTATATTTCTGAGAATAGAGTTTTTTGTAGTAGTCATTAAGGATTCTTTGAATTTCTGAGTTGTCTGTTGTTATTTTGTCTTTGTCATTTCTGATTGATGATATCAGGGATTTTAATTTTCTATTTTTGGTTAGGTTAGCCAAAGTTTTATCAATTTTGTTGAATTTTTCAAAAAACCAACTTTTTGGTTCATTGATCTTTTGAATAATTCTTTTGTTTTCAATTTCATTTAATTCTGCTATAGTTTTAGTTATCTCTTTTCTTCTGATGGGTTTTGGGTTGGAATCTTCTTCCTTTTCCAGTTGCTTGAGATGTCCCATTAAGTTATTGACTTCCTCTCTTTCCATTCTCTTGAGGAAGGCTTGCAACACTATAAATTTCCCTCTTAGGATGGCCTTTGCAGTATCCCACAGGTTCTGATAATTCGTGTCTTCATTATTATTTTGTTCCCAACATTTGGCAATTTCCATTTTAATCTCATCTATGACCTAGCTATCATTCAGCATAAGGTAATTTAGTTTCCATGTCTTTGTATGAGTATGCAGATTCTTGTTATTGGTGAGTTCAACTTTTATTCTGTGATGATTCAAAAACATACAAGGAATAATTTCTATACTTTTAAATTTGCTGAGGTTAGACTTGTGACCTAAGATGTGACCAGTTTTGGAGGATATTCCATGGGCTGATGAGAAGAATGGGTATTCAGTTTCGTTAAGATGATTTTCTATAGATGTCTGTTAAATTCAATTGTATGTTGAAGTTTTAGTCCAAAATTTCTTTGCTTAGTTTCTTATTAGAGGATTTATCCAACACTGCCAATGTGGTATTAAAATCTCCAACTATTATGGTGTTGGAAGATATTAAGTTGTTTATGTCTGTTAGGGTCCCCCTTATAAATTGAGGAGCATTCTGGTTGGGCATATAAATGTTAATAATTGAAATCTCATCATGTTGAGTGTTTCCCTTGCAAATGTGAAGTGACCATCCTTGTCTTTCCTTACTTTTGTTGGTTTAAAACGTAATGTATCTGTGAATAAAATTGCAACCCTTGCTTTTTTCTGATTTCCATTTGCCTGGATTACAGATGTCCATCCCTTCAACATGAGTCTATATTTATCTTTTTAAGGTAAGATGAGATTCTTGTATGCAACAGATATCTGGCCTGAGTTTTTCTATCCAGTCAGCCAACCTGTGCCTCTTAAGATAACAATTTAAGCCATTCACATTAATTGAGAGTATTGATAAGCCTGGTAGTATTTTGGGTGTCAAGTTTTTTTGAAAGTCCAGTGGACATTTTTAATCCTTTCACCACTGTGGAAGTTGGGTTTTGATCAAGACATTCAGAGTGAGTTTACTTTGGTGGTAGAGCATTGTGCTGGTCATTGTGGAGGATGGGTCTGAGAATATCCTGAAAAGCTTGTTTAGTTATGACAAATTTCTTCAATATGTGTATGTCATTAAAATATTTAATTTCTCCATCATAAATGAAACACAGTGTAGCTGGATACAGGATCCTAGACTGAAAGTTGTTTTGTTTTAGGAGATTGTAGGTTGATGACCATCCTCTTCTAGCTTGAAAAGTTTTAGCAGAGAGATCTTCAGTCATTCTAATATTATTCCCCTTGTAGGTTATGATTTTCTTACGTCTGGCTGCTTGCAGGATTTTCTCCTTAATATTAACTTTGGCGAAGTTAATTACATGTGTCTAGAAGATGCTTTATTTGGATTAGGTCGTGGTGGGGTTCTGAAACTGTCTGCTATCTGAATTTCAGTATCTCTTGCCATGCTTGGGATGTTCTCCTCTATTATCTCTTGAAGTAGAGTATCTGTATCTTTCGGATCATCCTCATCTCCTTCAGGGATATAAGGTGAATGTTTGTTCTTTTGGAGTGGTCCCACAATTCTCTCAGGGAATGATCCATTTTTTCTCTCCACTTCTCTTCCTCATTGAGCATTTGGGAGCATTCAAAAACTTTGTTCTCAATGTCAAAGATCCTTTCTTCTGTCTGCTTCATTCTGTTATTGAGGGATTCTACTGAATTTCTCAGATCTTTGAGGGCTGCAATTTCTTGCCTCAACGTGTCAAAATCTTTGGTGATTTTGTCTTTGAATTCATTGAATTCTTGAGACAACTTTCAAATTATTCCTTGAATTTCTAATTCCAACTTTAGATCCATTCTGTTAATCTTATTTGCAATCCAAATTCTGAATTCGATTTCTGACATCTCAGCCATTTGTTTATGAATGGGATATTCTGTTGTGTCTCCTTTTTCATTCCTTGGAGGAGTTAATTTACTCTGATTATTCATGTTGCCAGAGGTTTTCCCACTGATTCTGTCCCATGATTATTTTTCAATGTTGGGCTAGAGAAGCTGGTAAGGTGAAATTTAATTGAGCACTCCTGGAGTTGTATTTAACCAGCCCTTTACCAAAGAACTGGGACTAGTTATTGTGGCTTTTCCCCTAGGGCTTCACAAAGGTCCCATTCAGTACTCAGCTTGAAACTCTGGGGACCTGCTTTGTGTTATGGGGCTAGATGGCTCTGTCCTAAAATCCTGGTGAATCAGTGGCTTTGGGCTTAAATCTCAGCTGTGGAGATATATAAGCAACTAAGACACCCCACCTCCCTTCAGGCAACAACTTGAAGAGGGGAATCCCACACTCCCACAACAGCACAAACAAGGTACAACCTTGGTGGGTCCCTGGGTGATCAGCCCATGTCAAGATTTCCAAACCAATTGTTCTGTTCAACACAAAGACAGACCAAGTGGGAGAGTTCCACAGGTCTCCAGTAACTAGACAGCAGGGGTCCACTGGCAGCTCAAGTGTAACCCATTCTGGTGTTCTCCACTCTGGTGTTCTGTGGAGTCAGAAAGGCCCACCCAGCAAAATAGTCCAGAGGGGCCGGTGCCTCTTTCCCCACCTTGCACCTCCATCTCACACCCAGGCACTGGTAGCCCCATGGGGCTGTGGCCCAGTTCCCACCAATGAGCAAATGAGCCAGGGATTTGGGCCTGCCAGAGTCAGAGGGAAGTCAATGACTCATTGGCCACATGACCACACTCTGCCACCTGCTAGCTGGGGGAGCTGAAGTCTGACTACCTTGGGTGCTCAATGGAAACTGGGGAGTGTTCCACTTGAGCTCATTCCAAACCAGAGGTTAACAAATCAGCAAATGTTTTTTGCACAGAGACCGTCCCTCTGCTCCAGCCACTCTGTTCCTCTTGTATTCCTGCTATGCGAGGTCTAGCTCCCTCTGGTGGTTCACAGAATTGGGGAGGTCTTGCTCCAAAATTTTACCCTTGTGGGATCCTTCTATTAATGCTGATTCTGTATGGGAGGTGTCTCCACTTGGGTTCCTGCACCTCAGCGTTTCCCGAGTCTCCACCCGTTGCTCAGAGACCCAAGCCTCTGCCTGCTGCTGAGTTGCACTTTCTCAGAGCCTGGCCAGACACCTTCCCCCACCCTACACCTTTCTGCTCTGTTACTGGATTCACAGATACAGCGTAGCTGTGCTGCCACAGTCAATGCAATGCCCAGTCCTAACAAAGAACTGTGGACATTCTGGTCTCTGCAGGGCCTGGACTTCTAGACCACTATGGAAGGGGAGAAGGGTGGACTGGATGTTCAAAGTGGCAGGACAAATCTTTGTTCAACCTTCCTGCTAGACAAGAGAATGCCCGGGCTCATAGCAGGGACTCTCTGGAGATGGAGTCCCAGCTTCCAGCAACTTGGTCCTATTGAAACAGGAGAGAAGAGAACCTCAGTTCACTTCTCACTAGTAGAAACCCCACAGCGTGCAAGCAATTCTCTTGCAGGAGGGGTCAGACATGCGTCCTCTTTGGGATGAGTTCTGTACCTGGAATTTGTTTCCTCAAAGTCTCAGCTTGCCTCAGCAGAGAAGATGTGCAACTATCTATCTCTTCTCTCAGCTCAGCTCCCACCCTTCAGCTTTGTTGGGTTATTTATGGCCATTATTTCTCCCTCTGGACAGGAGCTTCTGTTGAAAGCTGGCTCCAGTCTGCTATCATTCCCCACTCCCCCTTGCTCTTGTTGAATGTAAACATTGGAGTTAGGGAAAATAGCCAATCCCAGGATTTAGCAAAACACAAGACACATTGAAACAAAGTGAACAAACAAACAAAAAAGCAACCAGACACACAAACAAACAGATGCACAAACAATCAAAAACAAACAAAAACCAAAAAAAAAGAAAGAAAAACTAAAATAGCCTGATGTAAGCACTCTTAGCAACCATAAGAAGGGACGAAGAGAAAAAAATAATATTAATATTAATTTAAAAAATTTTAATAACTCCTACAAGAAAGAAAAAAAGGAAAAAAGTGCAAAAAAAGCAAAAAGAATGAGCAAAGAAAAAAGGCTCCAACAACAAAAAAATTATATATATAAATAAAGCTGTTATGTATATAAACATACAACTATATGTATGCCGTAGGGATCAACTTTAGTAGGAATATATTTATGTTGCAATATACTTTCTGGACATGAGGTGGTGCCATGAGTGGTTCCTAGGCTTATACCTGATTCCCAGCTTAGATTGTTTTTGGTGGTTGTCTGGCTACCCACCTAGCGCTTAGACCCTGCAGAAATGTTGATTCCACCCATCTCAAAAATATCTTCACAGGCAGGTTTCACAAATTCTTCCTGCAACAGTTCTGTGAAGTGCAGGATATCCTGGGCCTATTTCAAGTGTAGGATGACTGCCTGAATGTGAGACTCAAATCACCACACCTGGCCTGCAGGAAAAGGTGCCTGCAGTGACCACCATCTCTAAAATTTTAAAACAATGGCCGCTTCCTATACAGGATTTTTCCTGTCTGAGTGTCTCTCCCACTGACTAACCATGGTGGTGCTGCTCCAGCCAGCATCCCACTCTGGCCGTCAAATTCTGCTTGGGAGTGCACACTTCACCAATCTTTCGACATAACACCTAGTTTCCCCATGAACTGGGAATTGTAATCCTCTGTTGGGGGTGCTGGTTTTTGCCACCACCATGGCTGTGGCACAGAAACTTTACTAGCAGTCTCCACAGCTCCTGATTACACTCCAAGTCCAGTAATCCGCCACCTTGCTGCACACCCCGAACTGCCACTCCACACCAATATTCCATGCTGGGAATGGAATGATCTAGCCCACTCACTCTCACCTTTCGTTCTGGGAGAGCTGAGCTAAACGTCTATCCTGTCTGCCATCATGCTCTGCCTCCCCTTTTCTGATCTTCTATTTCCCTCTTTCCTTTATAAGGACTGTTGTAACTACATTTTGCTCACCCAGATAATGCATGATAACCTTCCTATTTCAATAACCTTAACTTAATTACATATGCAAAGTCTTTTTTGCTATATAAGGTAACATATTCACAGGTTATGATATGTAGACATCATTGGAGGCCTGTTATTGTTCCCAGCGCAATAAACATCAAGGATCCAATGATTCTTATATAAAGTGTCTTGGAGCATAGGAAAAGGTAGAAATTTACCCAATTAATTCTATAAGGCTTACGTAGTGCTTATATTAACACAGAGAAAAATAGAACTAAAAAGGTAGACCAAAAGTCAATCTAACATAAATGTAGATGAAAATATCCCAAATATGATACTATCAAATTCAATCTAGCATTGTAGTAAAATACTAAAAGAGGGAAAATAGCCATATTTTTATTTCTATACTATCTTATGTTGGATTTTAGCATCAGTGTTATGGAGGCTATGCATGGATAATGTAGACTTCTACTCACATAGGCTGATCTTGAACTAACACTTCTTGGTCCATCCTGACAAGAAAAGATGTTGGTGAGACTCTATAAGACATCATTCCCTGAAGGTACCAGCCAGCCCCTATGATGGGAGGATTATTATATGGAACATCTTTCATTGTGATGAGAACAGAAGTTTTTCCCCATAGAAATAAATATGTATTCCAGACACACATTTACCTTCTTTACTCACAAGGATTAGTGCCATCATTCTGGAATTCCAGAATGGCTTATTTATCATCAGGGCATCCTGTGCAACATTATCTCTGACCAAGGAACTCACTTTACTAAATGAAGTGCAATAAATAGACTTATATCTAAAGATTCACTAGTCTTTACTACTTACTCTATAATGGAGAGGGAGATTCCTGATAGAAATCTTAATAACTTAGAATCATAGTTATGAGGTCAGCTGGTCCAGGTTTGGAGTGCTATACTATAAGAGTTCAAAAGATATTTTAAAACAGTGATCAATATACAGTAGAATCTCCTTAGTTGACCACTTCCCTACCTTGGTCATTTCCTTAAGTTGACCTAATTTTCATAGACCAGACATGCACCACATGTTCATATGAGCACATTCGGCCTAGCTCCTTATGTTGACTAACTCTGTACATTGACCAGTTTGTTGCAGTCCCTTGGGTGGTCAACTTACAAGGTTATGCTGTGCTGTGCTCTTTCCTCCATAGTAAGGTTACACTATTGGAACCTCAAATAATTCAAAGTTTAAAGAGAAGTTGGGAATTTAAAAAGAAAATCCTTATGATGGCCAAATATAGGTTTTATCCTATAGTTTATTTTTTTATTTTTTGGGATTCATTCAGGGTACAAAGAATAAGGTTACACTGATTTGTTAGGTAAAGTCCCTCTTATAATTGTGTCACGCCCCCAAGAGATGTGCCTTACACGGTGACCCCCATCCTCTTCCCTCGTCCCCTCTCCCCATTCCCTCCTTCCCCTAATCCCCTTTGTATTAGATCATCTACTTCCTTCATATTATAATTAAATACATTGGATTCTTGCTTCTGCATTCTTGTGATGCTTTACTAAGAAGAACATATTCCGCCTTAAACCAGGTTAATACAAAAGATGTAAAGTCTCCATCTTTTTAAGAATAGTATTCCATGGTATACATATACCACAGCTTGTTAATCCATTCCTGGGTTGGTGGGCATTTAGGTTGTTTCTGCATTTTGGCAATTGTAAATTGAACTGCAATAAACAGTCTATCAAATGTCCTTATGATAAAATATTTTTTTTTTCTTCTGGGTAGATGCCTAGTAATGGGATTGCAGGATCAAATGGGACGTCTAATTTGAGTTCTTTGAGGATTCTCCATATTTCCTTCCAAAAAGGTTGTATTAGTTTGTAGTCCCACCAGCAGTGTAGAAGTGTTCCCTTCTCTCTACATCAATGCCAGCATCTGTAGGTTTGAGACTTTGTGATGTGGGCCTTTCTCACTGGGGTTAGGTGTATTTCAGGGTAGTTTTGATTTGCATTTCTCTGATAATTAGGGATGATGAGCGTTTTTTCATATGTTTCTTAACCATTTATCTGTCTTCTTTATAGAAGGTTCTAGTCATCTCTCTTGCCCACTGATATATGGGATTGTTGGCTCTTTTTTGTTGATTGAGTTCTTTATAGATCCTAGTTATTAAGCTTTTGTCCAATTCATAATATGCAAATATCTTTTCCCATTCTGAAGGTTGTCTATTTGCTTCAGTTGTTGTCTCCTTAGCTGTATGTTTTGTTCTATTTTTAATCAGGTAATAGAAAAGGCACACTGATCAAACATAACCTGGCTTATTGTACCCTTAATGAATCCCCAACAATAAAAGAAAAAAAAGTTATATTTCAATCATCTTTCTTACAACATACCTAATTATGAGGAAAAATTTGCAGGTTTTTGAATATGGACTAAATATTAGATAATAGCACTTAATCAATACTAAATTTCCTTTCACTATCATACCAATTAACCCCTTTTACTATTATACCGATTAACCCACCGAAGACATATTTTTTTCCTGTCTCCACAACCTTGGGCACAGTGGGAATGAATACTTCCATGAGCAAATAAAGCCATTGTTAAATTGAAAGGCGAGATACATTCTGGTCTTTTTGTCTTCTCGTGCTATTGAACTGACCAGCATATAAAGGAATTATTATAATGGCTGGAGTGATTGAACCCAATTACCAAGGGGAAATAAGGTTACTGCTATGCAATGAAAACAGAGAGAACAATGTTTGGAGCCTAGGGATATTCACTTGGGTATCTCCTAGTACTGACTTGCCCAATAGTCAATGGGAAAGTGCAGAAATTTAATAAATACTGGATTGAAGGTTAGAGTCACTACATCAGGGAAAAAACTTCGAACTGGTTGCTGTAAGGGAAATATGAAATTTCATATTTCAAATATGAAATATGAAATATGAAAGGGAAATATGAAATATGCAGAAGAGTAAAAAGTTAAAAAAGTTATGATCATTGACTTTGGCCTCATGACTAGCTTCAGGGGGAATTGTAACAGCTATGCATATTTTTGATTATTTATTTTTCTCTTCTTTTTCTCTGACATATGAAAAATAATGGAGATGGTTGTTATAAATAAGTTTTCAGGTATGAAATATGATTTAATTAGCATTATCGTTTGACAATACAGGAGATGGTGAAACTTTCTGTTCCTGACTTCTTATTGGTTAGGGCAAGAATGGATGCTTAATGTGAAAGGAGTGGATGCTGCTAGTAAGTCTTTATTTTTCCACACATTTGACCCATTTGCTGCCCTCCTTTGTCCTGCTCTATTCCCTGTGAGGCTGACCCTTATGGCCTTTATCCTACAGGCTCCATTTGTGGTTGGCATCTCTTTGGGTTTAACTATAAAATGCACTGACAGAACTTTGGAAGGCAGAAGAGAAAAGACAAGGTATTTCTTTCCTGCTCCCACTCTGATTTGGGCTGTGTCTTATTGGCAGTGATTGCATACCTTTAAGACTTAAGCTCCTTCCAAAAGTCCCCGCCTTTACAACTCTAGCTCTCACTGGTCTCCAGTAATACTATTTCTTCCTCTTTCCCTTTCATGCCCAGACAGCAGCTTCTTGACATTGCTAGTCTCTGGGTGCCACAAAATCCCTTGTTGGGTCTCTTAATCTTGCATATACCTCTGTAAGTAGTCCCTATGTCTTTCCCTATGGACTTCTCTGAGTTGGATTTTTTTTCCTGCCTGGGACTCTGACTTACAAGCATGTGCTAATGTAGGATCTAGAACTATTGTAATTACTTTGGTTCCATCAGAATGTCCAACTCAAGGATGAAGCATATATGTAAAGAAGAACATAGCAGAGAAAATTATAGAAAAATCGCCTTTTTAAATACAAACTGACCAGTAAGTCGTATTTGTTGTTTGTGGATACTAATGTCCTACTGTCCAGCCAAGGGCCCCTACATCTCAGCCCAATTTGTTGGTAAAAAAGAGAAGCTACTCCTATTTCTGTATCACAACTCCCCCTTTTTTAGCGAGTGTATGAACTCACAGTGCTTTTCTATGAATAAATCATTGATCACAGAAAAAAAATAAAGAAAAATGAAGCAGAATTTTAATAAAATTGTACTTTAAGACAGATACAATGTATTGAATTGGTGCATTTTTTTTTTTTTTGGCCAGGGCTGGGTTTGAACCCGCAACCTCCGGCATATGGGGCTGGCGCCCTACCCTCTGAGCCACAGGCACCGCCCAGGTGCATATTTTTTAAACATGATAAAAATATTTGCATTTTTAACAGGAAGCTCTTTGGCTCAGCGCCTGTGGCTCAAGTGGCTAAGGCACCAGCCACATACACCTGAGCTGATGGATTCAAATCCAGCCCGGGCCCACCAAACAACAATGATTACTGCAACTAAAAAAAAAAAAGCTGGGCATTGTGGCAGGTGCCTGTAATCCCAGCTACTTGGGAGGCAGAGGCAGGAGAATCACTTGAGCCCAGGAGTTGGAGGTTGCTGTGAGCTGTGATGCCATGGCACTCTACTCAGGGTGATAGCTTGAGGCTCTGTCTCCAACAAAACAAAACAAAACAAAACAACAAAACAAAACAAAAAACAAAACAGGAAGCTCTTTATGATTAAGGGACAGACACTAGAAGAGTTCTCATTAAAATCGGGAAAAAGACAAGGATGACAGAATTATTTAACTTGTTCTGGAAGTACTACTTAATGCAATTAAGTGGGAGAAAGAAATGCACTATTAGTATGGAAAGGGGGGCAGGACTATTATTACTACAAATTAAGCAAATTTAAGAGAATCAACTAAAAAGTACTTGAAACTCTAAGAGCTTCATAAAGAGATTTGTTATGGCTCCTGCTCTTTCCTTCCAACTTGGGCCTGCGGAATGTCTCCCGCAAAGAAGAGTGGTGAGAAGAAGGAGGGATGTTCTGCCATCAATGAAGTGGTGACTTGAGAATACACCATTAACATCACAAGCACATCCATGGAGTGGGCTTCAGGAAGCATGTTGCTAAGGCACTCAAAGAGATCTGAAAATTTGCCATGAAAGAGATGGGGACTCCAGATGTGCACGTTGATTTCAGGCTCAATAAAGCTGTCTCAGCAAAGGTAATGTCCCATACCATATCTGTGTGCGGTTGTCCAGAAAATGTAATGAAGATGAAGATTCACCAAACAAGCTCTATACTTTTGTTACCTATGTACCTATTATCCCTTTCAAAAATCTACAGTCAACGTGGATGAGAACTAACTGGTGATTGTCAGATATATTGAATAAAGTTATAAAACCACAAGAAAGGTTGGTTATGAAATCAATATACAAATACTAATCACGTTCACATCCACTTTGACTTTCATATATAAGAACAATAAACAAAAAATGTAAAATAAAAAGATCCAAATTACAAAAGCCAGGGGAAAAGATAAGCTACTTAAGAATAAACTTAACAAAAAACCCTTAAAGACATATCTATTTATTCATCAAATATTTATTGATAACCTACAGTGTTCCAGGGAATGTTCTAGGAGTTATTTTCCAAAAATATTTAGAAACTCTGCTGAGAAACATAAATGAAGACAAATAACTAGAAAAACTGTCATTCTTGGATAGAAAGATATTCTTGCAAAGATACGAATTAATCCTCAGTTATTTATAAATACATAGTTCAAATTGAAATTAAAAATAAGACTTTTAGGGGAATTAAAAAATATTACATTTAATCTCTGACTAAATACATATGAATTATGAAAAAGTAGAGTTATTAGACAGACCTTACCCTCCATGATATTAAAACATATTATGAAGATGCTACAATTAAAACAGTTTTGTATGTTCTTGTTTGGTTTATTAAAGATTAGGTGGCTGTAAGATGTTAGTTTCATATCATGGTTTTCTATTTGGTTCTACATGTCTATGTCTCTATTTTTGTGCCAAAACCATGCTATTTTCATCACTATGGCCTTGTGGTACAGTGTAAAGTCTGATAGGCTAATGCCTCCGGCTTTGCTTTTATTACTAAGAATTGCCTTGGCTATATAGGTTTTTTTTCTGGTTCCATACAAAGTGAAGAATAATTTTTTCCAAGTCTTGAATGTATGATGTTGGTATTTTAGTGGGGATTGCGTTGAATTTGTAGATTTCTTTGGGAAGTATAGATATTTTAACAATGTTAATTCTTCCCAGCCATGATCATGGTATGTTCTTCTATTTGTTAATAATTTCTGCTATTTCTTTTCTTAGAGTTTTGTAATCTTCTTTATAGAGTCCTTCACCTATTTTGTTAGGTATATTCCTAGGTATTTCATTTTCTTTGAAGCTACTGTGAAGGGAATTGCGTCCTCGATTAGCTTCTCATCTTGGCTGTTATTGGCATATTCAGAGGCTACTGATTTGTGGACATGGATTTTATATCCTGAGATATTATTGTATTTTTTGATCACTTCCAGGAGTCTTGCAGTTGAGTCTTTGGGGTTCTCTAAGTATAAGATCAGATTGGCTTGGCACCCATAGTTCAGTGGTTAGGGCACTGGCAACATGCACCAGGGCTGGTAGGTTTGAACCCAGCCAGGGCCTGCTAAACAACAATGACAACAATAACAAAAAAGTAGCCGACAGCTATGATTTAATAAAAAAAAAAAAAAAGTAGCTGGGAGTTGTGGTGAGCACCTTTAGTCCCAGCTACTTGGGAGGCTGAGGCAAGAGAATCGCTTGAGCCCAAGAGTTTGAGG
The DNA here is from genome assembly GCF_027406575.1 of Nycticebus coucang. Lineage (NCBI taxonomy): Eukaryota > Metazoa > Chordata > Mammalia > Primates > Lorisidae > Nycticebus > Nycticebus coucang. The sequence continues at coordinate 112,062,057 of NC_069804.1, forward strand.
TTGCTGTGAGCTGTGACACCACAGCACTCTACCCAGGGTGACATAATGATACTCTGTCTCAAAAAAAGAAATTTATATCATCTGCAAAGAGCAAGAGTTTGACCTCCTCTGCACCCATTTGGATGCCCAATATTTCCTTCTCTTGCCTGATTGTCTTGGCTAGAACTTCTAGCACTATGTTGCCTAGTAGTGGTGATAGAGGACAACCATGCCTAGTTCCAGTTCTAAGTGGAAAAGCTTTCAGTTTTACTCCATTCAGTATAATATTAGCTGTGGGTTTGTCTTAAATGGCTTCAATGAGATTCAGAAATGTGCTACCTATGCTGATATTCTTAAGTGTTCTAATTAGAAATGGATGCTGAATTTTATTGAATGCTTTTTTGGCATCTATTGAGAGGATCATATTTGTTTTTGTTTTTGTTTTTTTTTTTTGCTTATTCAATAAATGGTGCTGGGAGAACTGGATTACCACATGTAAAAGACTGAATTTTTATTTTCTTGAAATAATCTCAATTTCTTCTATACAATTAAATATTTTATATCCTACTTTATGAAGACTTCCGTGCCAATTGCAACAACAACAAAAATAAACAAATGGGACTTAATTAAATTGAACAGCTTCTATACAGCTAAGGAGACAACAACAAAAACAAATAGACAACCTTCAGAATGGGAAAAGATACTTTCATATTATGAATTGGACAAAAGCTTGATAACTAGGATCTACAGAGAACTCAAATTAATTAAAAAAAGAGCTAAAAATCCCTTATATCTCTGGGCAAGATGAATAGAATCATCTCTAAAGAAGACAGACAAATGGTTAAGAAACATACGAAAAAATGTTCATCATGCATGATTGTCAGAGAAATGCAAATGAATACCACCCTGAGATATCACCTAACTCCAGTGAGAATGACCCACATCACAAAATCTCAAAGCTGCAGATGCTGGCTTCCATGTGAAGAGAAGGGAACACTTTTACATTGCTGGTGGGACTGCAAACTAATATAACCTTTTTGGAAGGAAATATGGAGAATCCTCAAAGAACTCAAATTAGACCTCCCATTTGATCCTGCAATACTATTACTAGGCATCTACCCAGAAGAAAAAAAAATATTTTATCATAAGAACATTTGATAGACTGTTTATTGCAGCTCAATTTACAATCGCCCAAATGTGGAAACAATAAATGCCCACCAACCCAGGAATGGATTAACAAGCTGTGGTATATGTATACCATGGAATACTATTCTTAAAAAGATGGAGACTTTACATCTTTTGTATTAATCTGGATGGAGGTAGAACGCATTCTTCTTAGTAAAACATCACAAGAATGGAGAAGCAAGAATTCAATGTACTGAATTCTGATATGAGGACAATTGATGAGCTAGTACATTATGAGGGGTGGGAAAATGGGGGAGCAGGGAGAGAGAAGGAGGGAGAAGGATGGGGGTTCACGGAGTGTGACACACCTCTTGGGGGCAGGACACAATTATAAGAGGGAATTTACATAACAAATGCAATTAGTGTAACCTGGTTCTTTGTACAGTCAATGAGTCCCAAGGAATAGCAAACAAACAAAAAACCAAAACAGTTTTGTACTTAAAAAATGAAATAGGCTCAGCACATGTGGCTCAAGCGGCTAAGGTGCCAGCCACATACACCTGAGCTGGTGGGTTTGAATCCAGCCTGGCCCGCCAAACAACAATGACGCTGCAACCAAAAAAAAAAAAAAGCCAGGCATTGTGGTGGGCACCTGTAGTCCCAGCTGCTTGGGAGGCGGAGGGAAGAGAATCACTTGAACCCAGGAGTTGGAGGTTGCTGTGTGCTATGATGCCACAGCACTCTACCCAGGGCAACAGCTTGAGGCTCTGTCTCAAAAAAAAAAAAAAAAAAAGAAAGGCTCGTTGCCTATAGCTCAGTGGCTAAGGCACCAGCCACTTATACCGGAGCCAGCAGGTTTGAACCAGCCCTGGGACCTGCCAAACAACAAGGACAACTACAACCAAAATATAGCCAGGTGTTGTGGTGGGTACCTGTAGTCCCAGCTACTTGGGAGGCTGAGGCAAGAGAATAGCTTGAAGCCCAAGAGTTGGAGATTCCTGTGAGCCATGGCACTTTACCCAGGGCGACACCCTGAGACTCTGTCTCAAAAGAAAGAAAAAATAACAGAGTAAAAGAACATAATAAAGAGTCAAGAAATAGATCCAAATATATGTGGATATTTTAGATTATGAAAATTATGATAGGCTCACGCCCATTTTCTCAGTGGTTAGGGCTCCAGCTGCCTACACAGGGAATGGCAGGTTTGATCTGGCCTGGGCCTGCTAAACAACAATGATAACTATGACAAAAAGTAGCTGGGTGTTGTGGTGGGCATCTGTAGTCCCAGCTACTTGGGAGGCTGAGGCAAAGAGAATTGCTTAAGCCCAAGAGTTTGAGTTGCTGTTAGCTGTGATGTCATGGCACTCTATGGAGAGCGACATAGTGAGACTCTATCTCAAAAGAAAAAAAAAAAAGAAAGAAAATTATGATGAATGTGGCATTTTAAATCAGTGAGTTAAAGAGGGGATTATTTGATAATTAGCATTAGGACAATTTGCTAACCATATGAAAAAAATAATTTCATGTGGACCAAAAGTTTAGATATAAAATGAAACATGAAAAACTAGAGGAAAATATAAGGCTGGGCTCAGTGGATCATGACTGTAATCCTAGTACTTTAGGGAGACCAAGGCAGGAGGATCACTTGAGGGCAGGATTTTGAGGTTGCAGTGTGCTATGACACCACTGTACTCTAGCCCAGGCAACAGAGAAAGACTACATCTCAAAAAAAAAAAAAAAAAAAAAAAAGGATGAAAAAGAAAATACAGGTCTGCATAAGCAAAACAGAAAACCCACAAAATGTAATGAAAAATATTGATAAACTTTGTACCATAAAGATGAAAAAATTCTATATAGTATAAGTTCAAACAAGAGTATAAATTGGGAAAATATTTACAACACCTATGACAGTCAAAGGACTCAGGTAATTTATAGAAAGTTATCATATATTGGCTCGGTGCCTGTGGCTCAAGCGGCTAAGGTGCCAGCCACATACACCTGAGCTAGCGGGTTCGAATCCAGCCTGGGCCCGCCAAACAACAATGATGGCTGCAACCAAAAAATAGCCAGGCTTTGTGGCGGGCTGCCTGTAGTCCCAGTTACTTGGGAAGAGGAGGCAGGAGAATCACTTGAGCCCAGGAGTTGGAGGTTGCTGTGAGCTATGATGCCACAGCACTCTACCCCGGGCAACAGCTTGTCTCAAAAAAAAAAAAAAAAAAAGAAAGAAAGAAAGTTATCATATTATCATATGTTAATAAGAAAAATACAATGTAGTGAAAAAATGAGGACAGTCCACAGAAAGAGAAATATAAATGATGAAGAAACCTCTGAGAAGGTGCTTAATCTTACTTATAATGAAAGAAATCAAAATTTTTGGAGCACAATATAGGATATATATATATATATACACACATATATCTGCTATCTATCCATCTATCCTATCAAAATTTAAGAGGTGAAAGTTTCAGCCTGAGCAAGAGCAAGACCCCGTCTCTAAAAATAGCCAGACATTGTGATGGGCGCCTATAGTCCCAGCTACTCAGGAGGCTGAGGCAAGAGAATCACTTGAGCCCAAGAGTTTGAGGTTGCTGTGAGCTATGACACTACAGCACTTTACTGAGGGTGACAAAGTGAGACTCTGTCTTAAAAAAAGAGGTGAAAGTTGGCACCATGGATAACATTTAAAATGAACATCCATTTTGTCATGGTGATTTTGCTTTCAAGAATTTATCCTATAATTCCCCCCCCAAGTATACAGAAATGTTCATTGCAGCATTTTTGTAATAAACATTGGAAAGAGGGTAAATATCAATCAGTAATATATTGATTAAATTCTGATAAATCCACACTACAGAGCATTAATGTATGTTATAAAAAGATATATGTGATATATTAGGAAAAATGTTTTACAAAATAGTGCACATAATAATAGTGCACATAATAATCTCAAATTATTTTAGAATGGTATATAGGTAAACACATGTATAATTTATGTTTACCTATATATAAAATCTACATATATATTTTTGTTCATAAATATGTGAAACAACAAAACCTGACAGGCATCAACTGAAAAGTTAGCAGTGATTTTTAAAAAATAAATTCAGATTAATATGAAGTTATAAACGATTAGGTTACATTTTGTGTTCGTTAGGTAGAGTCCAAATTGTAGTTGAGCCCTTCACCCAGGAGGTGTGCTATGTACCCTTAGCATTGTGTACCTATGTACATTGTGCCTGTTAGGTGACAGATATCCTCTTTTAAGACATCTTTTAAGATGTCCTCTTAAAAGAGATATATCTCTTTTTGTAGGAGAGTAGTCCTTATTTTTTGCCTCTTAGAATCTGATGAGAGCTATGAATCCTTTCCCCATTAAAATGAAAGTATGTATGTGCATAATTTTAAGTGATCTGCAGAGTTGATCAGGAGAGAATGCCTATTATAAGTTAATCAGCATGGTCCGTGGGGATTGTTCCTTGGACCTGGCATACATTTGGGTGAAGTGGTAGCAAGGTGGATGTGGACTGGCAAGCAGCGACCCTGCAAAAAGTTTAGGTTCTCCCTATGTGCCCTGGAGTTAAGGAAGCCAGAGTTGAGAGCCCCAGCTGGCTGCACTTCTTAGGCCAGGTGGTGGCAGCCCACAGTATTAGTAGCTACTCATGGTGAACAGGGCGAAAGGGTAGGGAGGAAGAGTATTCCTTTCTTTGCATCACTGAGTTATCTCTGTGGGAAATTGAAGGTGGGGGAGAGAAAGAGCTAACTGCGGTTACTCCTTTTGTTGCCTGAATTCTGAGGATGTGAGGCTCTGGAATGTGGGAGGAGCGCGAGGGCAGCAACTTCCCCCTCTTTCAACCCAGCAGGGAGGATCAAACCATCTCCGCCCGCCTCACAGCTTCAGCTGCCTCAGCTTTAGGAGACTGGAATCCATCCTGTGACAGGTGTTCAGAGTAATCATCAAATCACAAGAGGCTCACACAATAGTCAAAATTTTGGGACATTAAACAAATGTTTTTCTTTAATTAAACAAGACAGGATTTTGTTGCTTTTTATCAAATTGCAAGTTGATGCAAAAGTAGAAAAAGTAATGAATCATTTGTGTAAAATGGTCAGAATTAGACAACTGGTCGTCTGTTCGTGGACAAATTCATAGATCATGTAAAAAATTTCAGTTTTAAAACAAATTAGTATGTTTTGAAAGCTACTATTTGACTATAACTAGCAGAAACATTTTCCTTGTGTTACAAATAAATATAATGAAATTAATGAGGCCTTTTGGGATCTTCCCTTCCACTTAAATTCTTTTCTACTCAGATGAAACTAGCATCACTTCATTTTCTCAATATAAAAGTAATGCAATTACTGACTTTTAAAAAATGAACAAAAGTTTAAGCAAGATACTCCCAGTACCGGTCTCATTTTCTGAGATCCCGCCCCCCACTGTATAGGAGTGGAGAGGAAAACGTTAGATCTCGGTGGTGAAGGGAGAGGCAGTTGCGTTCAGATTCCAGAAAAGGAAAAATTATTCCTCAAAGAGGAGGAAAGAGCCAAAAGACGTGGGAGCAGATGCAGTCTCTATTAACCAAAGAAAGGCAAATCCCAACGACAAGAAGAAGGTATTTCTGGTCTCCCGGTTTGGCAAAGAGGAAAATGAGTGGCAGGACCTGGTGTGGCAGGGTAGAAAGGGGGAGGGCCGGCTTCTGCCGCACTGCTGGTGGGAGGGGTAATTGGGGTCCCGATCTCGCGGATGACGTGGCCCTCACGAGAGGAGGAGACGACGTGTGCAGAAGTCCTTCTAATCCTGGTCTTCGTTTGGTCCGGTTGCCCTCTCCCTGTGGCCCGGAGGGCAGGCCTGTGGCCGGGGGAAGGAGTAGGCGGTATATGCCTGGAGCCCAGCAGGTCTGTGTGTGGATGGGCGCTGCCATGGGTATCCCTGCGGTACGGTCAGCGCAGGGTGGAAGCTGAAGGGGAATCCAGCCCGCTTTCTCACACTCTTGCAGTTTCCCTGGCCCTTCCTAGAACGAAAACGGTGGTCCCTGGGGCCGGATATCAGAGGAGATCCCAGACTAAGGGGCTGGGGCTGGAGTGGTGCTTTGGCATTCAGGGTCTTGAATTCGTGAGGGCAGGTATTAGGATTCTTGTCCCGTGTGCCGGTCCATCTACCAAGCCAGACTCCTGCGATTTTGCGTCTGTCATTCCCCTTGTCTTTCAGTAAGGCGTTATGCCTTTTGTAACAAAGGAGTAATCTGCCTCAAATCCCTGCAGGTCAGTGGAAAGCTAGAATTGCCCGCGGCCCCCGGAAGGGTGTGGTTGGCTGAGATCCTTGCCTTAATTTGGACCCATTACTAACCCAGCAAACTCTTTGGCACTTTTTGCAGGAAAAAGAACGTAACCATGCCTACAGAAACACTGGTTGTGATGGGGGATGGGTAGGGTGCGTTGAAGAGAGGAGCAGAAGAGATTGTTTGGTTTGGTCTGCTTTCTTTCCTCGGGTTTTCCTTAGGCCCTCGCTCCACTCTCTCTTCCAATGGTTAGAAAGGGGTGTGTTTTGCTGAGAAAATGGCTGACTGCTGCGCGGGAGGTGGGTGTAAGGACGGGGAGAGGGGCTCGTGAACGCTGTGTAGCGAATGGGCTGGTGTCGGGGGGTAGGGTGAGAGACAAAAAGGTAAAATCCATTTGACAGGACCCTAAATTAGGAAAAGGTAGTATTGGGACTCTCCGAAGTTCTGTTCGCTGAGCCGTCTCAGCTGTGTCACTTGTGTCTGTACATCTCATGCCTGAAGGCCAATCCAGCCCTAGGAGTAGAAAGAAGAAAATTGTCCAAAAAGAAGTAGATCAGAGTGAGAGTGATGGCTCGGTTTGGGGACCCTTGGGATGGAGGAGGATGACCTCAGAAAATTCCAGTTGGTCCACGTACCTTTTCCTCCTCCCCCCTCCTTCCTTCCTTCAAAGCTTCCTCTCTACCATTTCTGAGCTTGCACAAAGAAAATACTTTTCAGGTAATAGACAGGGAGGGGGTGGGTGTCAAGAGAGTTCTGGAGTGGGGGTGGAGAGGGCATTCCTCTATTACTGTTTGGGGTACAGTGTCCTTGGTGTTGGTCTGTCCAACTTGTTAGTTCTTAGCTTTAGCATGGGCAGAAACCAAGATAAGGGAGGAAGGAAACTGTCCCGAGCAGCGGAAATTGGTGTAATTAGGGGGCGGTTGTCCTGGTACCTTTGAGATGGTGGGGATGGCAGAGGTACAGGTGGAGTTAGAAACTTTTAAGCATTTCACGCCTGTGTAGCTTCTAGAAATTCTCACTTCACCACCATTGATTTTGTTACAAAGAAGGGAATGTGGTGCCACCTTCAAAGGATATGACTGACTGGGGTGGGGTAGAGGGTTTGAAGGAGAAGATTCCTGGAGGAGGAGGAGGGAGGGAGAAAATGAATTTCAGTTCCTCAGATCTGTGAGGAGAGGGGCTAACCAAAGGTGGGAAACACTGATAATGCAGGACAAGGGGTAGGGATTCAGAAGAGGGACATGTGCCCCATCCAGTTCTGGGTGAGGTCCATATGTTCCATGAGCACTCAGTAACCCCTCCTTGTCTGCAGGTTGGCAGGACGTAGTGCACTTGGAAGCAAGAAAGAGAAGAAAGAAACTGCCTGGACCTCTGTGGATGTATGTGAGGGAGCCACTGCCCCCAGGACCTCTTTCTGTGTCAAGAAAAAGCATTAGCATTAGTAGGAGTGGTAAGAACTGGTCAGATACTTTAAATTTAATGTTCTGGGTGGGGTAGGGCAATGTGAGCTTGGGGAATCTGGAAGTGGGGAACATTTCCAAAATTAGATAAAGGAAAGGGGTCAGTGATCTAGATACCAAGCCCTGAGTATACCTGAGTTTTTGTATGTTGCCAGTCTGTCTGCCTGCAAATGCACAAAAGGAGGAGGAGCCTGAAGCCTGAAATCTTTTCTTTTCCTAGGTGGTGTTTTCTCTGCTGCAGCAAAGCCAGTGAGCAGTAGCGCAAGACTCTGCTTCCCTTTGGGCCAGAGCAGACCTGTTTGGTGCCCAGGTTAAGAGATTCCCCCAGGCTTTACCATGGGCCGCACTCGGGAAGCTGGCTGCGTGGCTGCTGGTGTTGTCATCGGGGCTGGTGCTTGCTACTGTGTATACAGACTGACCTGGGGAAGAGATGAGAATGAGAAAATCTGGGATGATGACCAGGAGTCCAGTGACACATCAGAGGCTGCAACTGAGACTGGAAAAGGAGTAAAGGCTAACATTGGGGCAGGGTCTGGGGCCAAAGTTCAGGGTTACTCGAACGCCAAAGCTGAGGTGAGTTTGGGACTTGAGAGTGTTCCAGGTGTAAAAGAGGAGTCCCACTCAGCATCTCAGAGTGGAGGTGGCCTAGAGGCCAAGGCCAAAGCCCTTTTCAATACACTGAAGGAACAGGCAAGCGCAAAGGCAGGCAGGGGGGCCAGGGTGGGCACCATCTTTGGGAACAGGACCCTTGCACCAAGTTTACCTTGCCCAGGAGGCAGGGGTAGAGGCTGCCACCCCACCAGGAGTGGGGCTAGGACTAGGGGCAAGTCAAGTGGAAAATCCAAGGGAAAGACCCGAAGTAAGAGCACCAGGGCTCCAGCTACAACATGGCCTGTCCGCAGGGGCAAGTTCAACTTTCCTTATAAAATTGATGATATTCTGAGTGCTCCTGACCTTCAAAAGGTCCTTAATATCCTAGAGAGAACAAATGATCCTTTTATTCAAGAAGTAGCCTTGGTCACTCTGGGTAACAATGCAGCATATTCATTTAATCAAAATGCCATACGTGAATTGGGTGGTGTCCCAATTATTGCAAAACTGATAAAAACTAAAGATCCTATTATTAGGGAAAAGACTTACAATGCCCTTAATAACTTGAGTGTGAATGCTGAAAATCAGGGCAAAATTAAGACGTATATCAGTCAAGTGTGTGATGACACAATGGTCTGTCGCTTGGACTCAGCTGTGCAGATGGCTGGACTAAGACTGTTAACCAACATGACTGTGACTAATCATTACCAACATTTACTTTCCTATTCTTTTCCAGACTTTTTTGCTTTGTTATTCCTGGGAAATCACTTCACCAAGATACAGATTATGAAACTAATTATAAACTTCACTGAAAATCCAGCTATGACAAGAGAACTAGTCAGTTGTAAAGTACCATCAGAATTGATTTCCCTCTTTAATAAAGAATGGGATAGAGAGATTCTTCTTAATATCCTTACTCTATTTGAGAATATAAATGACAACATAAAAAGTGAAGGGCTTGCATCATCCAGGAAGGAATTCAGCAGAAGTTCACTTTTTTTCTTATTCAAAGAATCTGGAGTTTGTGTCAAGAAAATCAAAGCATTAGCAAATCACAATGATCTGGTGGTGAAAGTAAAGGTCCTAAAAGTATTAACCAAACTCTAATTTGGAGTCTGTTCCAAACAGTGTGGCAGCAACCTTTTAGTTTGCACCTGCAAACAATGTATTTTGTAAATCTTTGCTTACACTCTGCTCATGTGGCAAAGAGATCCTTTCAGCTACTATTGGAATAATGAATATCATAGATCATCAACGGTGATTAGTGCTGGTTGTGATGGTCTATTTAGGCTGGACCATTTTAAGATGCCAGATGACTATTAGAGCTTGTACAAAGAAAGAATTTGTTGATTTGACCTTGCTATGTTGATTTGATCTTGCTACTTAAATTGAGATATTTTCACTTTTTTTTTTCTACCTAAACTGACAGCAAATTAATTATACATCATAAATAAGCTATACTTTTGTATTGGTTTACTTTTTTTAATCTAAGACTATGTTTCATCAATAAAGTTGTGTTTTAAGCAGCAGGAAAAAATTGCCCTTGTTCTTGAGTTTATGATCTATTTGGAAAAGCAAAATTTAGGGAAACAGTGATAGTAACAAAACTGAGAGCAACTGATCGGCTTTAGTGCTCAGAGAGGTTTTTACAGAGGAGGGGGACACTTAAGTAAGCTGGGCTTAAAGGATAGGATTAAAAAGGGTTGGAAGGGCTCAGCACCTATAGCTCAACGGCTAGGGTGCCAGGAACATATACCAGAGGTGGTGGGTTTGAATCCAGCCCAGGCCTGCCAAACAACAATGATGACTACAACCAAAAAATAGCCAGGCGTTGTGGCATGCCCCTTTAGTCCCAGCTACTTGGGGTCCTGAGGCAAGAGAATCGCTTAAGCCTAAGAGTTTGAGGTTGCTGTGAGCTGTGACACCACTGTACTCTACTGAGGGCAACATAGTGAGACTTCTCAAGAAAGAAAAAAAAAAAGTGACCACAATAGTCCAGGCACAAGATGACAAAGACATGAAATTTCACTGGTGGCCGTGGGAATGTTAAGGAGAGGATTTGAACCAATAAGTGCTGGGATCTATTCTGGGGACATAACATGGAGGGCCAATTTTATTTTAGGGGCCTGGGGCATTTGATAGGAAAACATCCTCTTTCTTGTCCAATTATGTTGTCTATGTATGTGAATCAGGTATTATTTTGAAATAACAAGAATAAAGAATAAGTTTTATTGCTTAATATCAGATTTCTTCTATGCTGTTGGTTAAGTTGGGTCCTTTATGGAGCCATGGAGAGTGCTGTTGGGATCCACATGGGAGAAGATCCCCCCGTCTCTCACCCCATAGTGTTGGTGAGGGTTGTGAGGGCATGGTGGGGAGGGCACTCTCAAACTGTAGGTGGAAGCGTACAATGATACAAAGGCCTTTGGGATACAGGCTTCAGAAACCTTCAAAATGTGCATGTGGGTGGATTTCTCCCTGGTCAGGAATCTCCCCCTACCTGCACTCTTAGGTGTAATAAAGGAGAGGAAATTTGTGGGTGTATCTGGTCAAGTGAGTGAGTGGATAATGGACCTTCTTGGGGACAGAGTGAAGCTGGAGAGGCCTGTGATCTACATTGACCAGACAGGAGAAAATGTCCTTGCGAAGACCCTAAACCATAAGACGCATGAGGCTAAACATGTGATTTGTGCTGTTCCTCCTACTCTGGGAATGAAGATTCACTTCAATCCCCTTCTGCCAATGATGAGGAACCAGCTGATCGATCACTCGTGTGCCTCTGGGTTCTGTTATCAAATGTATAGTTTACTACAATGAGCCTTTCTGGAGGAAAAAGAATTACTGTGGAACCATGATTATTGAAGGGGAGGAAGCTCCAATTTCCTACACATTGGATGATACCAAACCTGATGGCAGCTATGCTGCAATAATGGGATTTATCCTTACCACAAAGCCAGAAAGCTGGCATGTCTTACCAAAGAAGAAAGGATGAAGAAACTTTGTGAGCTCTATGCAAAAGTTCTAAGATCCCAAGAAGCTCTGAAACCATCACATTATGAAGAGAAGAACTGGTGTGAGGAGCGGCACTCCAGGGGCTGCTACACCACCTATTTTCCCCCTGGGATCATGACTCAATATGGAAGGTACTACGCCAACCAGTAGGCAGGATTTATTTTGCGGGCACTGAGACTGCCACACACTGGAGTGGCTACATGGAGGGAGCTGTGGAGGCTGGGGAGAGAGCAGCCCGAGAGATCCTGCATGCTGTGGGGAAGATTCCAGAGGATGAAATCTGGCAGCCAGAACCAGAATCGGTGGATGTCCCTGCACGACTCATCACTACAGTCTTCTTGGAGAGACATCTGCCCCCTGTGCCAGGCCTGCTGAAGCTGACTGGATTGACCAGCATCTTTTAGCAGTGGCTCTGGGCTTCCTGGCCCACAAAAAGGGGCTGCTTGTGCCAGCCTAAAGAGAAAGTGTCTTAACCACACCCTCTTCTTATTGTATTTGGGGTGCGGGTTTGCGTAAGGGGTTATAATAAAGTCCCCTGAAAACATAAAGAATGGAGTGAGGTGGGGAGCATGAAGAGAAGTCCGGCTCTGACTGCTTTATCTCTTTCTCCATTGTGGCCCCAGTTTAGGGTCCCTTACCTGGCTCAGCACTGTGTTTCACCAACTTCTAAGGTCATCGTCCTTAGAACCTTTAGAATAGTTAAACAGGCTTGTGTGCTGCCCCACATTACACCTTGTCCGTGCACAAACTACTAGTTTTTTCCTCTCTCTGTGGCTTTGTGCTTGTACTTTCTTTCCTGTAATATCCTCACCTTCCCTAGTTTTTTGCATTTGTTTTTAGAATTGTGTTTTGTTATAACTAGAAGACCCCAGAGTCTCCTCACCTAATCCTCACCTTCTGTTTTAGAGCTGAGCAAACTGAAGTTTATAGAGGTGGAGCTCAATTGCTCAAGGGCCATAAGAAGCCACTGGTATCTGAGGGATGAGAACGTATGTCCGATGCTTTTCCACCTTCCAGGAAGCCTTGTTGAACAGAGCCGAGAGTGAGAAGGAGCTAGTCTTAGCTTGGCGTAGCTGTAGGTGACTGCACGTACTCTTGATGTCCTGCACCTGGTATTACTTAGGACGAATATCCCAGACTCTGGAAAGCTGTTTGAGACAGGGGCATAAGTGCCTGGTCAGGCAGGCCACACGCTGATGTCTCAGTGTTTTCACATAGCACCTTGTCATTGTCAGTGCTTTGGGGGAGGGCAGAGTTCTAGGATTGTGGCTGTGACTGTGGTGGCTCATGGGAGCAGGAAGGAGGTATGTCCTTTCTTTAGAGAGGATGGCAGCTCCTAGGAAACTGAGGAAATTAAAAACTCAGAGGGAAAAAAAAAAACTCAGAGGATATCCTGCTATTTGGATTTTGTTCTCATCTAACATTTTTAGGAATCCAAGTATGTCTATTTCAGTCCAAACATGTTCAAAGGTGATTTTATAAAGGTGGAGTTTGGTTCTGCTGTAAATTGTCAAAGTCAAGGCTCAGGAAACAGGTATTATTTTTTTTAAATTCATATTTTACCTGTGCTGTTTCAAAAGAGATTCCAAGTGTAGGTTTAGAAAATTGATGTGGTTCAGGCAGATTTTTTGTTTAGGGTTCTCTTTTGTTAATTCTCTGCTATATTCCCTTGAGAATGGCTTTACAAATAATTAATATTGTTTTCAATGCCAGCTTTTTACATTCATTTTGCTGCACATCCCAGGCTAAAGATTTTCTCTGGTTTGTCTGATTAAACTGTGGCTCTTCCTTGGCTCGAAGCCAGAAATATCTCACAGCCATCTGGGGTTGCTGGTCTGGGCTGCTCCGAGGATGTGGTATTAAACAGAATAAGGAATATTGACTTCTCAGAGGGGTATACCTCCTGCTTGACTCTGTCTTTTGGGGCCTTCTCAGGCCTTGTATTAAGGGCTTGGGCAATGTGTGGGTTTGAAGATAGGCGTGGGAGGAGGGAGAAGGGAATTGAGAGGGAGGGAAGACTTATTAGAGGGGCAAGTTTATCCTGACAGGTTCATGCAAATGTAATTCATTCCACCTTGAATGAGCTTAATGTCATGTTCTGGCCCTGTTGACCATTCCCTTTTTTTTGCAATTTTTGTCCAGGGCCGGGTTTGAACCTGCCACCTCTTGTATATGGGGCTGGCGCCCTACTCCTTGAACCACAGGCGCTGCCCTGATCATTCACATTTTAAAAAGTGAAAGTATAGGTGGAGGTTTGGTGCCTGTCACTCAGTGAGTAGGGTGCTGGCCACATACACTGAAGCTCGTGGGTTTGAGCCCAGCCCGGGCCTGCTAAACAACAATGACAACTGCAACCCCCCGCAAAAAAAAAAATAGCCGAGTGTTGTGGCAGGCACCTGTACTCCCAGCTACGTGGGAGGCTGAGGCAAGAGAATCGCTTAAGCCCTAGAGTTGGAGGTTGCTGTGAGCCACTCTACCGAGGGCGACATAGTGAGACTCTGTCTCAAAAAAATAAAAAAAAAATGTGTAGGTGGAATACAACCATCGTTTTGGGGGATATAGCCTCCTTGTTTGTTGAGCATTTCTAAGTTTGCAGAGGATATAACATGTTATCAAATGAAGTGAAATTTCCTTTTGAAAATAAAAAGCAGAATGAGAATTCGCTATTATAGAAAATATAATTATCAAGCAGACCAGATACTTAGTGTTTGCTGCTCAGAATATTTTCTCCCAAATATCAATCTACACTGGAAATCAAGTCATCATAGAAGGTTGCTTGTTTAGCAATTACAAAATTTAGCCAACTTAGCTAGAAGTTGCTGCCCTCAAAGTAGGAGAACTTGGTGGATGTGTAATTCCGTTTGGTTTGGCCATGTTTTTCCTTTAGAGGTGATTACCTACAGGTGGTCAAATCTTACATATTTCCCTTTATAGCTTGTAGGTTTTGGGTCATGCTGAGCAACCTCTAAGTTGTAAAAATAGACTCATCTTCCCTTCCATCTTTTTATAACACATTTTAATAGTTTCTTTTATTTTTTTTGTATTAACACAATCATGTGTATTACAAAGTTGACATGTATTCTCAACACTTATCTTTCCCCAGACAGACAGTATTCTTTGCAGAAGAAATTTTGTATTTTCTTTAGCCTTTGACTATTTGAAAATGTTATTTTTCCCTATAAATAGAAACATTATTTTTATGGCTGCTGCTTTTGAGGCATGGTACACTTATCTACTATTTGTGAAGTCTATACTACAGAGCTAATTTTATTTAAAATACAATTAATAATTTATGTCATATCTTAGCTCGGGACTAGAAAACAGGTTGGGGCAAAAGTTTACCTGGTGACACTATTGGAATGTACAATACAAGGAGACGAGAGAGGGGGAAGGGAAGTGAGGCAGGGAAAGACAGAAAGCAAATACAAGGGGCTGAGTTATGCACCTGGATACGACTTTTCAACAACAACACAGTTTATTACTTTATCTCATGTGATACCTTCAGCGAGAGAATGTAAAATTACTGCATCTAAGAACAGTCTACTAATGGCTTGTTGCCTGTAGCACAGTGGTTACGGTGCCAGCCACATGCACCGAGGGTGGCGGGTTTGAACCCGGTCCAGGCCAGGACCAGGTTTGAACAACAAAGACAACTGCAACAAAAAATAGTTGGGCGTTGTGGAGGGCGCCTGTAGTCCCAGGTACTTGGGAGGCTGAGGCAAGAGAATTGTTTAAGCCGAAGAGTTAGAGGTTGCTGTGAGCTGAGATGCCACAGCACTCTACCAAGGGTGAGATAGTGACACTCTACCTCAAAAAACCAAAACAAACAAACAAACAAAAAAGTCTACTAAGTGGAAGGAATAAAAAAGAATTTACCTGTCAGCTCTTTTGAGTAGCCAATTTTCCATTGATCAAAGTCCACTCATGGGGCATTAACTTCCCTGTAATTCCATGATCTAGTCTGGCATATTAGCCGACTAGTCTCCTTGTTAGGTAACACTATATTATAAAGGGGTGACTCTTCAAGATGTGGCTGGAATAGTAGTGGCAGTGGCCTGGCTTTATGGATGCAAAAAACAACATGAATGAATACGAAGTAGAGCAGGGCCCAACACAGGGGATGGGAACAAGCAGATCTAGAATGGCACACGAATTGAACTAGGGAAAGTTCTGATACTAATAATTGTGTTATGAGTCCATTATGAAATATCCTAAAACACCACTGAGTAAGGTACGATATACTTTGGGCTATGAAAATTCTCCCATTTGAAAAATGTGTTCAGGACCAGAAATTCTTGAGTCTGCAAAGTAAAGTACTCATATTATTTTCCATCTCAACACACATGACAATGAATGAGCTAGTCAGTGCATTTGAGTGTTTTAAAATCTGCTGGCTAAACTCATTCTTCAAGTTCCACGTTATCTGTGCCTTGCAACCAAGGAGAGGATGTTGGCATACTAGAAGCACCAAACAGTTATTTGTTCTTGAAGATATGAGCAGTATTAGCCAACAGATTTTTATAGGCACCTGCAAGAGAAAGTGACATCTGTGTGACATCCTGTCTGAAAATGGGTAAGATGCAAATATAACTTAAAAAAGTTATTGATTGCTTGGCGGCACCCGTAGCTCAGTGAATAGGGCACAGGCCACATACACTGAGGCTGGCAGGTTAGAACCCAGCCCGGGCCAGCTAAAAACAACAATGACAACTGCAACAACAACAACGAAAAATAGCCGGGCGTTGTGGTGGGCGCCTGTAGTCCCAGCTACTTGGGAGGCTGAGGCAAGAGACTCGCTTAAGCCCAAGAGTTTGAGGTTGCTGTGAGCTGTGATGCCAGGGCAGTCTACCCAGGTTGACATAGTGAGACTCTGTCTCAAAAAAAAAAAAAAAAGTTATTGACTGCAAATAGAGAAAATAATATAAGGATAAAGTAAAATAAGTGTAAGAGAGACCTGGGGACTGAAATGATTGAATTCTCATTGTAGCAATTGATTAATATGTCATAATGTATTATTTCTTTACCATACTTCTGGATTCTTCTTATTATTATACTTAGAATTTTGCATATACTTTCTTTGATGGGATTAAGGTATCATCATCAAGTGGTTTCATATCATCAAGTTTTTTTTTTTTTTTTAAGAGACAGAATTTCACTATATCACCCTCGGTTGAGTGCTGTGGCGTCACAGCTCACAGCAACTTCCAACTCCTGGGCTTGGGTGATTCTCTTGCCTCAGCCTCCCGAGTAGCTGGGACTATAGGCATCTGCCACAACGCCTGGCTATTTTTGTTGTTGTTGAGTTTCTCCAGGGCTGGGTTCAAACCCACCACCCTGGGTATATGGGGCTGGCACCCTACCCCCTGAGCCATAGGTGCCACCCTATCATCAAGTTGTCACTCAGGTTAGAATGCAGTGATCTTATCATAGCTCACTGTAACCTCAAATTCCTGGGCTCAAGCAATCCTCCTGCTTCAGCCTCTCAAGTATCTGGGACTACAGACATGTCCCACTATACCAGACTATTTTTAAAATTATTTGTAGAGACAGGGTCTGCCATGTTGCCCAGGCTGGTTTTGAATTTGTGGGCTCAAGTGATCCTTTCATCTCGGCCTCCCAAAGTGCTGGGATTACAAGTGTGGGCCACTATGCCCAGCCTCTATCATCAAGTTTAATATTAAGGTTGTATGGCTTGATTTTTCACTACATAATGATATCTTTTGATAAAGAGAAAGTTATTAATATTATTCTTAATTTTATTTTATCATTTTAAGGAAAATTTCTTGTATGACAGGATCATGAAGATTATCAACATAATCTTCTGGAAGATTTACTACTTTGACTTTCATATTTAGACTTATAATTTACCTAGAATTAATTTTTGTATATCCTGACATTAGGGTCAAAATTCCATTTTTTTCCATATAGATAACCAATGGACCCAGAACCATTTCTTGAGAAGACCATTCTTTCCCTACTACACTAAAGTATCACCTTTGTGATAAGTTATATTGCCATGTATGTATGACTATATCTCTGGATTTTCTATTATGTTCATTGGTCTATTTGTTTTTCCTGGCACCAATGCCCTTGCACCTTTTTACTGTAGCTTTATAACACAACTTGATATTTGGCTATATAAATCTTCTTTATTGTTCATTTTCAAGATCGTCTTGGTTATTCTTTGACCTGTGCATTTTTACACAGATTTTAAAAATACTCAAAATTTCCCTCTCTCTCTCACACACACATATTAGGATTTTAATTGTGGTTACACTGAATCTACAGAAAAATTTGGTGAGAATTAGTATATTTATAATATTGAATTTTCTATTCCATTAATATTGTTTGCTCTTTCATTTATTTAGGTCCTCTTTAATTTCTCCTAAAAATGTGAGCTGAATGTGGTTTTCAGCTGCAGACTTGCATATATATTGTTAGCATTAATCCTAGAATTCTATGCATTTTCAATGCTATTCTAAGAGGCCTGGGTTTTAAAATTTAATTTTTCTATTGTTTGCTACTGGTAGATAAGAATATAACTGATTTTAAAAGATATATTAACATTGTATTAAGTAACATTGCTGAAGTCATTTATTAATTTTATTTTATTTTTTTATTTTTATTTATTTATATTTTTATTGTTAAATCATAGCTGTGTACATTTGTGCAATCAAGGAGTACAATGTGCTGGTTTCATATACAATCTGAAATATTCTCATCAAACTGTTCAACGTAGCCTTCATGGCATTTTCTTAGTTATTGTATGTAGACATTTGTATTCTGCGTTTAGTAGGTTTCGCCTGTACCCATTCCAAGATGCACCGTAGGTGTAGCCCCACCCATTGCCTTCCCTCCACCCTGACTTCCCCCTTCACTTCCCCTCCCTTGGCCCTTTCCCCATATTCTTGTGCTATAGTTGGGTTATAGCCTTCATACAAAAGCCATAAATTAGCTTCATAGTAGAGCTGAGTACATTGGATACTTTTTCTTCCATTCTTGATATACTTTGCTAAGAAGAACATGTTCCAGCTCCATCCATGTAAGCATGAAAGAGGTGAAATCTCCATCTTTTTTTAAGGCTGCAGAATATTCCATGGTACATATTCCATGTACCACAATTTGCTAGTGCATGTGTGGGTCGATGGGCACTTGGGCTTCTTCCATGACTTAGCAATTATGAATTGGGCTGCAATAAACATTCTGGTACAGATGTCTTTGTTATATTGTGATTTTTGGTCTTCTGGGTATATACCTAGTAAAGGAAATATAGGATCGAACGGCAGGTCTATTTTTAGATCTCTAAGTATTCTCCAAACATCCTTCCAAAAGGAATGTATTAGTGTGCATTCCCACCAGCAGTGTAGAAGTGTGCCCTTTTCTCCACATCCACGCCAACATCTCTGGTTTTGGGATTTTGTTATGTGCGCTACTCTTACTGGGGTTAGGTGATATCTCAAAGCAGTTTTAATTTGTATTTCTCTGAGGATTAAGGATGATGAGCTTTTTTTATGTGTCTGTAGATCGTGTGTCTGTCTTCTTTAGAGAGATTTCTCTTCAAGTCCCTTGCTCACCCTGAGATGGGATCACTTGTTCTTTTCTTGCTAATACATTTGAGTTCTCTGTGGATTCTGTTTATTAAAACCCTTATCAGAAGTATAACCTGCAAATATTTTCTCCCATTCTGAGGGTTGTCTGCTTGCTTTACTTACTATGTTCTTGGCTGTGCAGAACAAACTAAAAGATAAAGACTGCATGATTCTCTCAATTGATGCAGAAAAAGCTTTTGATAATATCCAGCATCCCTTCATGATCAGAACACTTAAGAAAATTGGTATAGAAGGGACATTTCTTAAACTAATAGAGGCCATCTACAGCAAACCCACAGCCAACATCGTATTGAATGGAGTTAAATTGAAATTATTTCCACTTAGATCAGGAACTAGGCAAGGTTGCCCATTGTCTCCATTGCTCTTTAACATTGTAATGGAAGTTTTAGCCATTGCAATTAGGGAAGAAAAGGCGATCAAGGGTATCCACATAGGGTCAGAAGAGATCAAACTTTCACTCTGCAGATGACATGATCGTATATCTCGAAAACACTAGGGATTCTACTACAAAACTTTTAGAAGTGATCAAGGAATATAGCAATGTCTCAGGCTACAAAATCAACACCCATAAATCTGTAGCTTTTATATATACCAACAATAGCCAAGCTGAAAAAACAGTCAAAGAGTCTATTCCTTTCACAGTAGTACCAAAGAAGATGAAATATTTGGGAGTTTATCTAACAAAGGACGTGAAAGATCTCTATAAAGAGAACTATGAAACTTTAAGAGAAGAAATAGCTGAAGATGTTAACAAATGGAAAAACCTACCATGCTCATGGCTGGGAAGAATCAACATCGTTAAAATGTCTATACTACCAAAAGCAATATATAATTTTAACAGAATTCCTATCAAAGCTCCATTGTCATATTTTGAAGATCTTGAAAAAATAATACTTCGTTTTACATGGAATCAGAAAAAACCTCGAATAGCCAAAACATTACTCAGCAATAAAAACAAAGCCGGAGGAATCATGCTACCAGACCTGAGACTATACTATAAATCGATAGCATGGTACTGGCACAAAAACAGAGAAGCAGATGTCTGAAACAGAATAGAGAACCAAGAGATGAATCCAGCTACTTACCACTATTTGATTTTTGACAAGCCAATTAAAAACATTCAGTGGGGAAAAGATTCCTTATTTAACAAATGGTGCTGGCTGAACTGGCTGGTGATCTGTAAAAGACTGAAACTGGACCCACACCTTTCACCATTAACTGAGATAGACTCTCACTGGATAAAGGATTTAAACTTAAGACATGAAACTATAAAAATACTTGAAGAAAGTACAGGGAAAACTCTCGAAGGAATTGGCCTTTGTGAATATTTTATGAGGAGGACACCCCAGGCAATCGAAGCAGTATCAAAAATACATTATTGGGACCTGATCATTTATTAATTTTAATTGTTTATAGATTCTTTTGTAATTTCTACATATCATTTTCTGCACAAATTATTATTTTTTTCTCTTTCTAATTTTTATACTTTTTCTATTTTTAGCAGAGACAGGGTCTCACTCATGCTCAAGCTGGTCTTGAACTCCTGAGCTCAAGCAATCCTCCCTCCTGGGCCACCTGGAGTGCTAGGATTGTAGGCATGAGCCACAGCATCTGGCCAATTTTTATACTTAATTTTTTTTCTTTCTTTCTTTCTTTTTTTTTTTTTTTTGTAGAGACAGAGTTTCACTTTATGGCCCTCTGTAGAGTGCCGTGGCCTCACACAGCTCACAGCAACCTCCAACTCCTGGGCTTAAGCGATTCTCTTGCTTCAGCCTCCCGAGTAGCTGGGACTACAGGTGCCCGCCACAACACCTGGCTATTTTTTGGTTGCAGCTTGGCCGGGGCCGGGTTTGAACCCGTCACCCTCTGTATATGGGGCCGGCGTCCTACTGACTGAGCCACAGGTGCAGCCCTTAATTTTTTTTTATTTTCTTTTTTTCTTTTTTGTTTTGAGACAGAGTCTTATTTTGTCACCCTCGGTAGAGTGCTGTGGCATCACAGCTCACAGCAACCTCTAGCTCTTGGGCTTAGGTGATTCTCTTGCCTCAGCCTCCCCAGTAGCTGGGACTATAGGTGCTCACCACAATGTCCCACTATTTTTTTGTTGCAGTTTGGCTGGGGCTGGGTTCAAATCTGCCACCCTCGCTATATGGGGCCAGTGCCCTAGTCACGGAGCCATAGGAACCACCCATTCTTTTCTTATCGCACTGTTTAGCATCCCCCAGTACAGTAATGAATGAAAGTGGTGGGAATAGTGGCTATTCTTTTCTTGTGACTAATCTAAAGTAGAAAGTTCCCATATTTCAACATGAAATTTGTTTTATAGATAGTGCTTATCAGGAAGCTCCCTTTCATTTCTGGTTTGTTAAGATTTTTTTTTTTTTTTAAAGATATGGCATCCTGCTATGTTGCCTAGGCTGGCCTTTAACTCCTTGGCTCAAGTGATCCTCCTGTATTGGTCTCCTGGAGTGCTGAGATTATAGGCATGAGCTAACATGCCTGGCCTAATTTTTTTTTTTGAGACAGATTCTCACTTTATCACTCTAGGTAGAGTGCCATGGTGTCACAGCTCACAGCAACCTCCAACTCCTGGGCTTAGGTGATTCTCTTGCCTCAGCCTCCCGAGTAGCTGGGATTACAAGCACCCCCCACAATGCCCAGCCATTTTTTGTTGCAGTTTGGCTGAGGCCAGGTTTGAACCAGTCACCCTTGGTATATGGGGCCAGCCCCCTACTCACTGAGCCACAGAAGCCACCTGAGGCCTAAAATTTTTAAATCATGAATGAGGGTTGAATTTTATCAAATGCATTTTTGCATCTATTTAGGAGATTATTTATGTTTTTTCCTTTATTAAATTAACATGGCAAGTTGATTGATTTTCAAATGTTAATCCAACCTTGCATTTATGTGGGAAGAGCATCTGTGTTATCTGTTCTTATAATACATACAGATTTTATTTGCTCTCATTTTGTTTAAAAATTTTTGTATCAGTATTTATAAGAGAGATTGGGTCCAGTTTGTCTTCTACAGGTTGCCAGCCAGTTCACCCAGCACCATTTGTTAAATAGGGAAACTTTTCCCCACTGAATGTTTTTAATTGGCTTATCAAAGATCAAATAATGGTAAGTAGCTGGGTTAATCTCTTGGTTCTCTATTCTGTTAAATACATTTACCTCTCTGTTTTTGTGCCAGTACCATGCTGTTTTGATAACTATCGATTTGCAGTATAGTCTGAGGTCTGGTAGCGTGATTGAAACTGGACCAACACTTTTCACCATTAACTAATAAAGACTCTCACTAGATTAAAGATTTAAACTTAAGACATGAAACTATAAAAATACTAGAAGAAAGTGCAGGGAATACTCTTGAAAAAATCAGTCTGGATGAATATTTTATGAGGAGGACCCACTGGGCAATTGAAGCAGCTTCAAAAATACACTACTGGGACCTGATCAAACTAAAAAGCTTCTGCACAGCCAAGAACACAGTAAGTAAAGCAAGCAGACAGCCCTCAGAATGGGAGAAGATATTTGCAGGTTATGTATCTGACAAAGGTTTAATAACCAGAATCCACAGAGAACTCAAACATATTAGCAAGAAAAGAACAAGTGATCCCATCGCAGGCTGGGCAAGGGACTTGAAGAGAAACTTTTCTGAAGAAGACAGGTGCATGGCCTACAGACATATGAAAAAATGCTCATCATCTTTAATCATCAGAGAAATGCATGAGATATCATCATTAGATATCTAATTAGTTAGATATCATCTAACTCCAGTAAGATTAGCCCATATCACAAAATCCCAAGACCAGAGATGTTGGCATGGGTGTGGAGAAAAGGGAACACTTCTACACTGCTGGTGGTAATGCCAATTAATATATTCCTTATGGAAAGATGTTTGGAGAACACTTAGAGATCTAAAAATAGGTCTGCCATTCAATCCTATAATTCCTCTACTAGGTATATACCCAGAAGACCAAAAATCACATTATAACAAAGATATTTGTACCAGAATGTTTATTGCAGCCCAATTCATAATTGCTAAGTCATGGAAAAAGCCCAAATGGCCATCGATCCATGAATGGATTAATAAATTGTGGTATATGTACACCATGGAATATTATGCAGCCTTAAAGAAAGATGGAGACTTTACCTCTTTCATGTTTACATGGATGGGACTGGAACATATTCTTCTTAGTTAAGTATCTCAAGAATGGAAGAAAAAGTATCCAATGTACTCAGCCCTACTATGAAACTAATTTATGGCTTTCATATGAAAGCTATAACCCAGGTATAACCTAAGGATATGGGGAAGGGGGAGAGGGAGGGGAGGGAGGGGGGAGGATGGGTGAAGGGAGGGTGATTGGTGGAATTACACCTATGGTGCATCTTACAAGGGTACATGTGAAACTTACTAAATGTAGAATATAAATGTCTTAACACAATAACTAAGGAAATGTCAGCAAGGCTATGTTAACCAGTGTGATGAAAATATGTCAAATGGTATATAAAACCAGTGCATGGTGCCCCATGATCGCATTAATGTACACAGCTATAATTTAATAAAAAAAAGAGAGACATTGGCCTATGATTTTATTTTCTTATAACTTTTTTCAGGTTTTAGTATCATGTTTATGGTGGGATAAAACGAGGTGGGTAGTATGAAGTTTCATTTTATGTATCACTCTGGTTAGACCATGGCACCCATATATTTGGTCAAACACCAAGCTGGATGTTGCTGTGAAGGTGTATTTTACATAAGAGTATTATTTAAATAAGTAAGCTTTGCATAAAGCAGATCTCCTTCCATAACGTGGCTGGGCCTCATTCAATCAGTTGAAGGCCTTAAGAAAAAACTGAGCTAGGTCGCCCAAAGAAGAAAGCATTCTGCCTCCAGGAGACTGTCTTTGGACTCAATCTGCAACATCAACTCTTTCCTGAATGTCTAGACTGGCCTACCCTATAGATTTTAAACTTGCTACCTCCACAATTGTGTGAGCCCATTCCTTAAAATCTGTCTGTCTGCCTCTCTCTCTCTCTCTCTCTCTCTCTCTCTCTCTATATATATATATATATATATATATATATATATATATATATATATATATATATATATATATATATATATATATATGTATTAGACTGAGGAAATGACATATGTAATCATCTCAGTAGATGCAAAAAAGGCATTTGATAAAATTTATATAATATATATGTATACACACATATTATGGATATGTATGTGTGTGTGTATAGTAGCTGGAAGAAATCGGTCTGAGCAATTATAAATTGTGGTATGTGTATACCATGGAATATTATTTAGCCTTAAAGAAAGATGGAGAATACCTTTTTCATGTTTACATGCAAAATTTAATTTCCATTTCTCTGATGATTAAGGATGATGAGCATTTTTTCACAGTTAGATGACACACTAACTGTATTAGTCAGGGTTCTCCAGAATGAATGATGAATGTATTATATATATATATATATACTCTCTTCTCCAGGAGAATTTGTATTAAAATAGTATGATTTCTTCCTTAAATATATATGTGAATTTACCAGTGAAGCCATCTATAATGGGAATTTTTCTTTTTTTCTGGTTTGCTGAAGGAGAAAAGATTCTACTCCTTTTTTATTTATTTTCCATTTTGTAAAGTTGCTTACAAATGGTTTTTTATAAGCAAAGAATTGTAAAAATATGCAAAGAACTGCAAACAAACCCTTGGGAAATGAATTTTATTGTATTTATTTATTTTTAATTTATTTTATTTTTTTATTATTAAATCATAGCTGTGTACATTAATGTGATCATGGGGCACCATACACTGTTTTTATAGACCGTTTGCCAGAGTTTTGCTGTTGATTTAGCCTCATGATTGTTTTTTACCATTGCCTCTGGCCGTCCTCAGAGTTGGGGAGGTGTCTCTCCAAGATTAGACCTCAGTGGGATCACTCTGTTGTTGCTGGATCTTTGTAGGGAGTGACCCTGTGTAGTTCCTCTGGGGTTGCCCCAGCTGGGGAGTTCTGGTTGTGGAAGCAGGTCTGGAGTGTGACACAACTGGATCCAGCAACAGGGCAGGAGGTTGTGTGGATGGGTCTGGGAGTGCCTGGCACCCAGTGACTTAGGCACAGAGAGCCCAAGGCTCCAGCAGTCTCTGGCTAGGAAAAGGGCTCTGCACAGAGGCAGGGAGGGCACGTGGCTACCAGAGTCCCTGGCCAGATGAGTGGGCTGGTGTGCAGGCAGGGAGGGTACATGAGGGAGGATGCAGGGTTGCGTGGCTCCCACAGTTCCTGGTCAGGGCATGCAGAGGCCTGGCGGGTGTGGGTTGGGGGTAGCGGTGCAGCTCTTATGGAGGCCTAGGTGGCACCAAGCCCAGGAATTTGAGGTTGCTATGAGCTGTGACACCACAGTACTGCCCAGGGCAACAGCCTGAGGAACCAGTGTGCCAAAACTGGTCTCACTCTGCCCTTGTGGGTTAAGGCTGTAAGGCAGCTCTGTCCCTGCCTTTAGGCTGCTCAGTCACTAGGTTACTAGCTCCTGCTGGATCCTTGCTCTGTGATCCTGTGGGCAGAGCTTTCCAGGGCAGTTCTCTCACAGTGGCTCCCTGCGGCCCACAGCCGAACACTATTAGCTCCGTCCAGTTCAGTGGCTCAGTCTGGCGCCCTAGACAATGCCCAAAGTTCTCTGCACTCCTGCTCAAGCTCTCCCCAAGGCAGTTCAACTGAGTGCCAAGTCCAAAAACACCAGAACAGTTCACAGGTAAGGCCTTTCTGGTTTGCAGTCTCACTGCTGCTTGTACTTACGGCTGCCGGCAGGATTAGGTCGATCGAACATGCAACCACTTGCCAGTTTTCCTCTGTTTTTGTCTTCTTCTTGTTGTCCAGAAGTCCCTTGCTGACTTCCTGTATCCTTAAAGGGATTATTATAGGCAGATCCCACCAGCCAGAGATGCCTGGAGTCTTATATCCTCAGACTCACTGTGCTCAGTTACAGGGAAGCTGTGACTCGGCCGCCATCTTGCTCCACCTCCCTATAGAACCAACTTTCAGTTTTGTTGATTTTTGCCTGATGCTTATTTTCTTTTTTATTAATTTATGCTCTTATTTTGTTATTTACTTCCTTATGCTTCATCTGGGTTTAATTTATTGTTCTTTTTTCTAAGTTCTTGAGATAGATACTTAGATCATTGATTTTTAGCCTTTCTCCCTCATAAACATATGCAGTATATCTGTAAAATTTCTTCTATTCACTGCTTTAGTAACATCCCATACATTTTTTTAATTTTTAATTGTAAATTTCAGAATGTTACAGGGGTACAAAAGTATTGGTTACATGCATTACTTTTGTATACAGTTTGAGTCAATGTTATGACTGTGCCTGTCTCCATACATTTTTATATGTTGTATTTTCATTATCATTTAGTTCAAAATACTTTTAATTTTTAAAACCTTATAAAATTTCAAATTAATATGAGGGTACAAATTTTTAGATTACATTGTTTTCACTTCCAAGGTAAAGTCCAAGTTTTAGTTGAGCTCTTCACCATATATATACATATATATACACACACATATGTATACACACATATTATGTATACACACATAATATGTATATACACATTATATATATATATACAGAATCTCACTATGTAGCCCTGGGTAGAGTGCCATGGAATCATCATAGCTCACAGCAACCTCAAACTCTTGGGCTCAAGTGATCCTCTTGCCTCAATTTTTCTACTTTTTAGTAGAGATGTGGTCTCGCTCTTGCTTAGGGTGGTCTCACATGTCTGAGTTCAAGCAATACACTGGCCTTGGCCTCCCACAGTGTTAGGATTACAGGCATGAGTCACCATGCTCGGCTGCAATATTTTTAATTTATATTCACAATTTTTCTTTAATCCATTGGTTATTTATAAATGTTTTGCTTAATTTTCAAGTATTTGATATTTTCTAGTTGTATTTTTCTTATTGATTTCTACTTTAATTCTATGGTAGTTACACAAGATTCTCTGTATGATTTTGATCTTTTTACATGTAGTGAAACATTTTTATGACCCAATACTTGATTAATTTTTATAAATGTATATGTGTACTCAAAAATTGTGTGTATTCTGCAATTGTTTAGTGCAATAGTCTTTATATTCCCATTTAGTCAAGTTTGTTGACTATATTGTTCAAATGATGTATGTGTTTACTGCTTTTTAGAATGTGTCTGCTTCCTTCATCAATTATGAGATAGGTATATTAAATTTCCTATTAAGATTGTGAATCAAGGGTGGCGCCTGTTGCTCAAGGAGTAGGGCGCCGGTCCCATATGCCAGAGGTGGAGGGTTCAAACCCAGCCCTGGCCAAAAACCACAAAAAATAAAAATAAAAAAAATAAAAGGATTGTGAATCAATCTATTTCACTTTTCTCTTTCTTTTTATTTTTTTCTCTTTCTTTTCTTTTTTTCATTGACAAGGTCTTGATCTTTCCCCTCAGCTAGAGTGTAGTGGCATCATCATAGCTCACTGCAGCCTCAACCTCTGGGCTCAAGTGATTCTCCTTCCTGAGTAGCTAGGATTACAAGTGTGTGGCATAACGCTTGGCTAATTTTTCTATTTTTTTTGTAGAGACAGGGTCTTCCTCTTGCTCAGGCTGGTTTTGGACTCCTGACTTCAAGAGATCCTCCTGTGTTGATCTCCCAGCATGCTAGGATTACAGGCATAAGCACCTGAACCTGGCCTATTTTGTCTTTAATTGTATACATTTTGCTTCATATATTTGAAGCTATGTTATAGTTACATGCAAATTTAGAATCGTTATATCTTCTCACCTTATTGACCTGTTTATAATTATGAAATACTCCCTTTTATCTCAAGTAAGATTTCTTTTCTTCCTTTTGGTTAGTATTTCTGTGATTATTTTTCCTAACCATTTACTTGTGTTGCATCTCTTGTAAACAGAACCGAATTGGATTTATCTGTTCTGTATGATACTGATTTTTCATTTAGTTGGGGTATTTACTTCATTTATACATTTTATTTCATTTCTTTCCTTCTTTATTTATTTTAATTATATTTAATTTAATTACCAAAATTTCTACCTGGTCCATCTGTTCTATGTTCACTTTTTATTTTTTTTTATTTTTATTTATTTTTATTAAACCATAGCTGTGTACATTAGTATGATCGTGGGGCACCATACACTTGGTTCATAGATCGTTTGACACATTTTCATCACATTAGTTAACATAGCTTTTGTAGCATTTTCTTAGTTATTTTGCTAAGACCTTTACATTCCACATTTACTTTTTCTTTCTTTCTTGCCTTTTATTTCTATTTTTCTTTGGATTAAACAAGTACTTTTATTATTTCATATTATCCCCACATTAGCTTTTAAATTATGTTCTTTTATTCTTCTTTTAAAGATTAGGAGTTAGGGAATTCTGGGAAGATGGCTGACTTGTAGCAACCCTCTGCAGAGGCTTCTGACTGCACAGAATGACCCAATACTTGAAGCCAAAGGTGGGGAGCTGAGCAAGAAAGAAGTTCAGCAAGCTGTAACTCCAAGGAAGAGCATTCACAAATACAAATTATAGGTACAAAGCCTATCAACTAGAGGATGGGAGACTCCTCACCCAAGTGGAAGGCCCCCTGTGGGGTCTCTGCCAGTGAGCAGGGAACAAAAGACCTCTCATTTTTCCTCACTGGGGAGAGCCGCTAAACACCAGGTCTCTTTCTCCAGGGAGGTCCCACTTATGAACCTAGACAACACCCCACCACACATAAAATTGAACAGATATTTCCCCCCACAATTCCAAACTCCCAGTCCTCCTTTCTCCTCTTGCATGAGGGTCTTAAGTTCTGCCGCCTTAAGAGTGCAGAGTGTTTGGTCTTGTCCTGAGAGATTTGGGCATAGTGTGGACTGCTGACAATCAGGATGGAATCTGTGACTAGTGGAGAAGAAAGAGGGTGTGGGAAGAAATGGTCACTTGGCAGGAGGAGGCGCAGTCCCCTGGTTATGATTTTGCCTGGCCAGTGGTGGGGTTGATACTCAGGGCTGTGTCTGGTGGGAGGGGTTGCAGAATCCCTGGCTCTGACAGTGCCCACAATGGGAGAGTAGTTCCCCTTGTGGACTGAGTTTGGCAGGCAAGGCTGGTCCCCAGCCCCAGCTGGGCCTGACAGCAGAGGCTTGCCAGGTGTGGACTGAGACCTGAGGGCAAGGGAGTGATCCCCTGACTCCAATAGAACCCTCAAGCAGAGGCTTGTTGGGTATGGACCATGACCTGAGGGCAAGGGCGTGGTTCCCTGACTCTGACAGAGCTGGGAGTGGATTAAGACATGCAGGTGGTGGTGTGGTCCCCTGACTCCAGCTGGGCTGGAGAGTACAGGCTTGCCAGGTTTGGACTGAGACCTGCAGGAGGGGCATGGTGGCCTTACTCCAACAGAGCCCACGAACAGAGGCTTGCTGTGGGTGGACTGAGACTGGTGAACTGTGATATGGTCCCCTGACTCCAACTGGTCTGGCAACCAGAACCTTGCTGTGTGTGGACTGAGACCACCTGGCAGGGGTGTGGTGCCTGGCTCAACTGTGCCTGTGAGCAGAGGAGCTGACTACAGTGTGGACTGAGTCTGGTAGGCAGGGGCATGGATCCATGGCTCCAATTGTGTTGTTGGAGACCCTTGGATCCCTCTCAGTTGAGCAGGGTTTGTCCACCTGCGGACATTCTGAGGTTGACCTTCAAAGTTCTGTAGTGGAAAAGAACTGAAGGGTAGAGGCTGGGTGCTGCAGCTGTCTGTATCTTATAACAGCTGAGATTTAAACATAATACCATGCCTTCTTAGGATAGGGTAGAGGCTGGCTGATATTAAAACAGCTAGCTTGTGCTATCTCACCAAGGAGGTCCTCAGAGTCTCTGGCCAAAACTCTGAAAGGGGACTTGGTAAGATTGTAGGAGATAAGCCACAATTACAAAGCCTAGTGCTTTGGTAAGGGGCTGATTATCTCTACTGCATGGGAACCCCAATTCAATCTCAACCTACCAGTTCTAATAACCAAATGGTGGAAAATAAACATGGTGTGGAACCAACAGAAGAACTCTGGCAACATGAATAACCAGAGATAAAGGAGGTACAACTGAAGATGTCATGTATAAACAAATAGCTGAAATGTCAGAAATCAAATTCAGAATATGGATGGCAAATAAGATGAATAGAATGGAAGAAAAGTTAAACATTGAAATCCAAAGAGTAGTTTGAAAGTTGTCTCAAGAAATTAATGAATTCAAAGACAAAGTCACCAAAGATATGGATATAATGAGAAAAGAGATAGCAGAGCTCAAGGAAAAGAAAAAGATAGTCAAGGAGCTCTGAAATACAGAAGAATCCCTCAGTAATAGAGTTTACCAGGAAGAAGAAAGGATATCTGAAACTGAAGACAAAACTTTTGAATGTTCCCAGATGCTCAAAGAGGCAGACAAATGGAGAGCAAAAACTGATCATTCCCTGAGAGAGTTGTGGGATCACTCCAAAAGATCAAGCATTCATCTTATAGGAATTCCTGAAAGAGAAGAGGATGGTCCTAATGGTATAGATGCTCTGCTCCAAGAGATTATGGAGGAGAATTTCCCAAGCATTGGAAGAGATACAGAACTTCAGATAGTAGACAGTTTCAGAACCCCAGCAAGACTCAATCCAAATAAAGCATCTCCTAGACACATTGTGATTAACTTTGCCAAAGTTAAGATGAGGAGAAAATTCTGCAAGCAGCCGGACGTAAGAAAAGCTTCACCTACAAAGGGAGAAAAATCAGAATGACTGCAGGTCTCTTAGCTGAAACGTGTCAAGCCAGAAGAGGATGGTCATCAACCTTCAATCTCCTAAAACAAACAACTTTCAGCCCAGGATCTGGTATCCAGCTAAACTGAGTTTCATTTGTGATGGAGAAATCAAATACTTTAATGACATACACATGTTAAAGAAATTTGCCATAACTAAGCCAGTTCTCCAGGATATTTTCAGACCCATCCTCCACAATGACCAGCACAATGCTCTGCCACCAAAGTAAACTCACCCAGAAATTTTTGAACAAAAGCCAACTTCCACAGTGGTGAAAGAATTAAATATGTCCACTGGACATCCAAAAAACATGACACCCAAAACACAACCAGGCTTATCAATACCCTCAATTAATGTGAATGGTTTAAATTGTCCTCTAAAGAGGCACAGGCTGACTGCCTGGATACATAAACTCAGACCAGATATCTTCTGCATACAAGAATATCATCTTACCTTAAAGGATAAAAACAGACTCAGGGTTAAGGGGTGGACATGTATAATACAGGCAAATGGAAACCAGAAAAAAGCAGGGGTTGCAATTTTAGTTGCTGATACAATTGGCTTTAAACCCACAAAGATAAAGAAAGACAAGGATGGTTACTACATATTTTTCAAGGGAAACACCCATCATGAAGAGATTTTGATAATATTTATGCACCCTACCAGAATGCTCCTCAATTTATAAAGCAAACCCTATTGGAGACGAACAACTTGATATCTTCCTGCACTATAATAGCTGGAGATTTTAACACCCCTTTGACAGTTTTGGATAGATCCTCCAAGAAGAAACTAAACAAAGAAATATTAGACTTAAACCTGACTCTAGAACAAATGGACTTTACAGACCTCTACAGAACATTTCATCCCAACAAAACTGAATACACATACTTCTCATTAGCCCACGGATCATCCTCCAAAATTGATCATATCCTAGGACACAAGTCTACCCTCAGCAAATTTAAAAGAATAGAAATTATTCCTTGTATCTTTTTGGACCACCATGGAATAAAAGTTGAACTCAAAGCAACAGGAATCTTCATACTCAAACAAAGTTAAAGAAACTAAACAATCCTAGGCTGAATGATAGCTGAGTCAAAGACGAGATTAAGATGGAAATCATCAAATTTTCGGAACAAAATGATAATGAGGACATGAATTATCAAAACCTGTGGGATACTGCAAAGGCAGTCTTAACAGGGAAATTTATAGCATTGGAAGCCTTCATCAAGAAAAGTGAAAGAGAGGAAGCCAATAACTTAATGGATCCTCTCAAGCTGCTGGAAAAGGAAGAACATTCCAACTCCAAACTCAGCAGAAGAAAAGAAATCACCAAAATTAAGACAGAATTAAATGAAATTAAAAACAAAAGAATCATTCATATCAAGGAAACAAAAAGTTGTTTTTTTGAAAAGATTAATAAAATTGATAGATCTTTGACCAACCTAACCAGAAACAGAAAAGTAAAGTATCTAATATCATCTATAAGAAACAATAAAGGAGAAATAGCAACAGACACCTCAGAAATTCAAAATATCCTCATTGATTACTACAAAAATCTCTACAGAAATATGAAAATCTGAAGTAAATGGATCAATATGTGGAAGCATACCACTTTCCTAGACTCAACCAGAAAGCATTAGAAATCTTGAACAGACCTGTATCAATCACTGACATAGCATCAACAATACGAAATCTTCCAAAAAAGAAAAGTCTGGGACCAGATGGCTTCACATCCGAATTCTTTCAAACATTTCAAGAGGAACTAGTACCTATATTATACAACATTTTTCAAAGCAGAGAAAAAGAAGGAATACTTCCCAACACTTTGTATAAAGCAAATATCACCTTGATCCCCAAACCAGGAAAGGACCCAACAAGGAAAGAAAATTACAGGCCAATATCATTAATGAATATTGATGCAAAATATTCAATAAAATCTTAGCAAACAGAATTCAACAATACATCAAGAAAAAATATAAACCATGATCAAGTTGGTTTTATTCCACGGTTACAGGGTTGGTTTAACATATGCAATTATATAAATATAATATATCACATCAATAAAATAAAAAACAAGGACCATATAATTCTCTCAATTGATGCAGAAAAAGCTTTTGATAATATCCAGCATCCTTTCATGATCAGAACATTTAAGAAAATAGGCATAGAAGGGACATTTCTTCAACTGATAGAGGCCATCTATAGCAAACCCACAGCCAATATCATATTGAATGATGCAAGATTAAAAACAGTTCCATTCAGATCAGGAATGAGACAATGATGCCCACTGTCTCCACTGCTATTCAACATAGTAATGGAAGTCTTAGTCATTGCAATCAGGCAAGAGAAGGTGATCAAAGATATCCAAATAGGGTCAGAAGAGATCAAACTCTGACTCTTTGCTGATGATATGATCCTATACCTGGAAAATCCCAGGAACTCAATTACAAAACCCTTAGACATGATCAAGGAATATAGCTGCATCTTTGTATACAAAATCAATACTTAGACTTAGCACCTGTAGTACAGTAGTTGCAGTGCCAACCACATGCACCGAGGTTGGTGGATTCAAGCCTGGCCCAGGCCAGCTAAACAACAATGACAACTGCAACCAAAAAATAGTTGTGGCAGTCATCTGTAGTCCCAGATACTTGGGAGGCTGAGGCAAGAGAATTGCTTAAGCCCAAGAGTTGGAGCTTGCTGTGAGCTGTGACACCATGACACTCTATCAAGGGCAAACAATGAGACTCTATCTCAAAAACAAACAAACAAACAAACAAAAACAAAAACAAAATCAATACTTAGAAATCAGTAGCTTTTATATATGCCAACAATAGTCAGGCTGAAAATATAGTCAAGGATTCTATTCCTTTTACAGTAGTGCCAAAGAAGATGAAATATCTGGTAATTTACCTAACAAAGGATGTGAAAGAGCTCTATGAAGAGAACTATGAAACCCTGAGAAAAGAAAGAGGTGAAGATGTTAATAAGTGGAAAAACATACCATGCTCATGGCTGGGAAGAATCAACATTGTTAACATGTCCGTATTACCCAAAGCAATCTACGGATTTAATGCAATCCCTATCAAAGCACCATTGTTGGGTGGAACCTATGGTTCAGTGGGTAGGGCACTGGCCCCATATACTGAGGGTGGCAGGTTCAACCCAGCCCTGGCCAAACTGCAACAAAAAAATAGCCAGGTATTGTGGTGGGCATCTGTAGTCCCAGCTACTTGAGAGGCTGAGGCAGGAGAATTGTCTAAGCCCAGGAGTTGGAGGTTGCTGTGAGCTGTGATGTTATGGCACTCTACTGAGGGTGATAAAGTGAGACTGTGTCTCAAAAAAAAAAAAAAAAAAGCACCATTTTCATACTTTAAGGAGCTTGAAAAAATAGTGCTTCATTTTATATGCAATCAGAAAAAACCTTGAATAGCCAATACATTACTCAGAAATAAAAACAAATCAGGAGGTATTACACTACCAGACTTCAGGCTATACTATAAATCTATAGTGATCAAAACGGCATGTTTCTGGCATGAAAACAGAGAGGTAGATTTATGGAAAAGAATAGAGAACTAAGAGATGAACCCAGCTACTTATCATTTGATCTTCGACAAGCCTATAAAAATATTCAGTGGGGGAAAGACTCCATATTTAGCAAATGGTGCTGGGTAAACTATCTGGTGACTTGTAGAAGATTGAAACTGGACCCACACCTTTCACCAATTAACAAAAATTGATTCTCACTGGATAAAAGATTTAAACTTAAGACACGGAACTATTAAAATACTAGAAGAGAGTGCAGGAAAAACACTTGAAGAAATTGGCCTGGGATAATATTTTATGAGGAGGACCCCCCCACCAGGCAATCAAAGGAACACCAAAAATACATTACTGGGATATGATCAAACTAAAAAAGCTTCTGTACAGCCAAGAGCACAGCAAGTAAAGCAAACATACAGCCTTCAGAATGGGAGCAGATTTTTGCAGGTCATGCTCTGACAAAGGTCTGATAACTAGAGTCCACAGAGAACTCAAACTAATCAATAAGAAAAGAACAAATGTGGGCAATAGACTTGGACAGAAATTCTCTGATGAAAACAGGCACATGGCCTACAAACACATGAAAAAATGCTCATCATTCTTAATCATCAGAGAAATGCAAATCAAAACCACTTTGAGATATCATCTAACTCCAGTAAGATTAGCCCACATCACAAAATCCCAAAACTACAGATGTTGGTGTGGATGCGGAGAGAAGGGAATACTTTACACTGTTGGTGGGAATGCAAGCTAATGCAACTTTTTTGGAAAGAAGTTTGGAGGACACTCAAGGAACTAAAAGTAGACCTACTGTTCAATCCTGTAAATCCTCTACTAGGTATATACCCAGATGATCAAAAATTATTTTACAACAAAGACATTTGCACCAGAATGTTTATTGCAGCCCAATTCATAATAGCCAAGACATGGAAACAGCCCAAGTGCCCATCAACCCATGAATGAATTAACAAATGGTGGTATATGTACACCATGGAATACTATGCAGCCATAAAAAAGATGGAGCCTGGGTGGTGCCTGTGGCTCAGGGGGTAGGGGACCAGCCCCATATACTAAGGGTGGCAGGTTTGAATCCAGTCCCAGCCAGCTAAAACAGCAGTGGCAACTGCAACAAAAAATACTTGGGCATTGTGGCGGGTGCCTGTAGTCCCAGCTACTTGGGAGGCTGAGGCAAGAGAATCATTTAAGCCCAAGAGTTGGCAGTTGCTGTGAGCTGTGATGCCCTAGTACTCTACTGAGGGCAACAGAGTGAGACTCTGTCTCAAAAAAAAAAAAAAAAAAAGATGCATTTGTTCATTCATTGGGCGCTGCGCGCCCTGAAGCGTTCATGGTGCACCGCTCCCTGGGAGGCGGTCCCGCAGTTTTTCTCTCTTTATGTTCAGGTCTGGACAGCCCAGCAATTTGACCCGGCCGGAGCAGAAGACTTCCAGGGGAGTCACCAAATCCCACAGTTGAGACTTCGGTCTTTCCCAGCCCAGACATCCTGCTAGACAGAGAACTGGACCAAGTCCAAACAAATGGGAGGCAGAGCAAGATGGCAGCCGAGTAACGGCTTCCTTGCATCTGGGCACCGTGAGTCTGGGGAGATAGGACTCCAGGCATCTCTGGCTGGTGGGATCTGCCTATCATCACCCCTGAGAGGATACAGGGAGTCAGCGAGAGACTTCTGGACACCAAGAGGAGGACTAAAACAGTGGAAAACCGGCAAGAGGTCGCGTGTGTTCAATCCGTCTAAACCCGCCCGCAACTTCCAAAGGCACGAGAACTTAAAGAGCAAGAGGAAGTGAAAGGAAAATTAGGGCAAGGAAACAGATAAAAGAAATCACTCATGAGGAAGAATCAGCAGAAAACTCCAGGCAACATGAAGAACCAGGCCAGAACAACCCCGCCAAGGGACCATGAGGTAGCTACTGCAGAGGATTCCACCTATACAGAAATGTTAGGAATGACAGAAAGGGAATTTAGAATACACATGTTGAAAACAATGAAAGAAATGATGGAAACAATGAAGGAAACTGCTAATAAAGTGGAAAATAACCAAAAGGAAATTCAAAAACAGAATCAAATAAGAGATGAACGATATGAAGAATATAAAAAGGATATAGCAGAGCTGAAGGAACTGAAACAGTCAATTAGGGAACTTAAAGATGCAATGCAAAGTATCAGCAACACGTTAGACCAGGCAGAAGAAAGAATTTCAGAGGTAGAAGACAAAGTTTTTGAGATAACTCAGATAGTAAAAGAGGCAGAAAAGAAAAGAGAGAAAGCAGAACGTTCACTGTCAGAATTATGGGACCTTATGAAGCATTCCAACATATGAGTTATAGGAATTCCAGAAGGGGAAGAAGAATGCCCCAGAGGAATGGAAGCCATACTGGAGAATATTATAAAAGAAAATTTCCCAAATATCACCAAAGATTCTGACACACTGCTTTCAGAGGGATATCGGACCCCAGGTCGCCTCAACTCTAACCGAGCTTCTCCAAGACACATTGTGATGAACCTGTCCAAAGTCAAGACCAAAGAAAAGATTCTGCAAGCTGCCAGGAGTAAGCGCCAGTTGACCTACAGGGGCAAATCCATCAGAGTGACCGCAGACTTCTCTAATGAAACTTTCCAAGCAAGAAGACAATGGTCATCTACCTTTAATCTACTTAAACAGAACAATTTCCAGCCCAGAATTCTGTACCCTGCTAAGCTAAGCTTCAAAATTGATGGAGAAATCAAATCATTTACGGATATACAAACATTGAGGAAATTCGCCACAACAAGACCAGCTCTACAGGAAACACTTCAACCTGTTCTGCACATTGACCACTATAATGGATCAGCAGCAAAGTAAGAACTCAGAAATTAAAGGACAGAACCTAACCTCCACACTGATGCAAAAGATAAAACTAAGCAATGGACTCTCACCAAATAAGACGAATAGAATACTACCACACTTATCAATTATCTCAATAAATGTTAATGGCTTGAATTCCCCACTGAAGAGACATAGACTGGTTGACTGGATTAAAAAACACAAGCCATCCATTTGCTGTCTGCAAGAAACACACCTGGCTTCAAAAGACAAAGTAAAGCTCCGAGTCAAGGGTTGGAAGGCAATTTTTCAGGCAAATGGAATTCAGAAGAAAAGAGGAGTTGCAATCTTATTTTCAGATATATGTGGATTTAAAGCAACTAAAGTCAAAAAAGACAAAGATGGTCACTTTATATTGGTCAAGGGAAAAATACAACAAGAAGACATTTCAATTCTAAATATCTATGCACCGAATTTAAATGCTCCCAGATTCTTGAAAGAGACCTTACT
Source organism: Nycticebus coucang (assembly GCF_027406575.1). Taxonomy (NCBI): domain Eukaryota; kingdom Metazoa; phylum Chordata; class Mammalia; order Primates; family Lorisidae; genus Nycticebus; species Nycticebus coucang. Next base: position 112,099,812 of record NC_069804.1, read on the forward strand.
CAGTCTGAGCAATATGATATCTGATAATACCATAATAACAGGGGACCTTAACACTCCTCTTACACAGCTGGACAGATCCTCTAAACAGAAATTAAACAAAGATATAAGAGATTTAAATGAGACCCTAGAACAACTGTGCTTGATAGACGCATATAGAACACTCCATCCCAAAGATAAAGAATATACATTCTTCTCATCACCCCATGGAACATTCTCCAAAATTGATCATATCCTGGGACACAAAACAAATATCAACAGAATCAAAAGAATTGAAATTTTACCTTGTATCTTCTCAGACCATAAGGCACTAAAGGTGGAACTCAACTCTAACAAAAATGGTCGACCCCACCCAAAGGCATGGAAATTAAACAATCTTCTGTTGAATAACAGATGGGTGCAGGAAGAAATAAAAAGGAAATCATTAACTTCCTTGAGCATAACAACAATGAAGACACAAGCTACCAAAACCCGTGGAATACTGCAAAAGCAGTTTTGAGAGGAAAATTCATCGCTTTAGATGCCTACATTCGAAAAACAGAAAGAGAGCACATCAACAATCTCACAAGAGATCTTATGGAATTGGAAAAAGAAGAACAATCTAAGCCTAAACTCAGTAGAAGAAAAGAAATATCCAAAATCAAATCAGAGATCAATGAAATTGAAAACAAAAGAATCACTCAGAAAATTAATGAAACAAGGAGTTGGTTTTTTGAAAAAATAAATAAAATAGATAAACCATTGGTCAGACTAACGAGGAATAGAAAAGTAAAATCTCTAGTAACCTCAATCAGAAATGATAAAGGGGAAATAACAACTGATCCAACAGAGATACAAGAGATCATCTCTGAATACTACGAGAAACTCTATGCTCAGAAATTTGACAATGTGAAAGAAATGGATCAATATTTGGAATCACACCCTCTCCCTGGACTCAGCCAGGAAGAAATAGAGCTCCTGAACAGACAAATTTCAAGCACTGAGATCAAAGAAACAATAAAAAATCTTCCAACCAAAAAATGCCCTGGCCCAGATGGCTTCACTCCAGAATTCTATCAAACCTTCAAGGAAGAGCTTATTCCTCTACTGCAGAAATTATTCTAAAAAATTGAGGAAGAAGGAATCTTCCCCAACACATTCTATGAAGCAAACATCACCCTGATACCAAAACCAGGAAAAGACCCAAACAAAAAGGAGAATTTCAGACCAATCTCACTCATGAATATAGATGCAAAAATCCTCAACAAAATCCTAGCCAATAGATTACAGCTTATCATCAAAAAAGTCATTCATCATGATCAAGTAGGCTTCATCCCAGGGATGCAAGGCTGGTTTAACATACGCAAGTCTATAAATGTTATCCACCATATTAAAAGAGGCAAAAATAAAGATCACACGATCCTCTCAATAGATGCAGAAAAAGTATTTGATAAAATCCAGCATCCTTTTCTAATTAGAACACTGAAGAGTATAGGCATAGGTGGCACATTTCTAAAACTGATTGAAGCTATCTATGACAAACCCACAGCCAATATTTTACTGAATGGAGTAAAACTGAAAGCTTTTTCTCTTAGAACTGGAACCAGACAAGGTTGTCCTCTGTCTCCTTTACTATTCAACGTAGTGCTGGAAGTTCTAGCCAATACAATTAGGCAAGACAAGGAAATAAAGGGAATCCAAATGGGAGCAGAGGAGGTCAAACTCTCCCTCTTTGCTGACGACATGATCTTATACTTAGAGAACCCCAAGGACTCAACCACAAGACTCCTAGAAGTCATCAAAGAATACAGTAATGTTTCAGGATATAAAATCAATGTCCACAAGTCAGTAGCCTTTGTGTACACCAATAACAGTCAAGATGAGAAGCTAATTAAGGACACAACTCCCTTCACCATAGTCTCAAAGAAAATGAAATACCTAGGAATATACCTAACAAAGGAGGTGAAGGACCTCTATAAAGAAAACTATGAAATCCTCAGAAAGGAAATAGCAGAGGATATTAACAAATGGAAGAACATACCATGCTCATGGATGGGAAGAATCAACATTGTTAAAATGTCTATACTTCCCAAAGCAATCTACCTGTTCAATGCCATTCCTATCAAAATACCAACATCGTACTTTCAAGATTTGGAAAAAATGATTCTGCGTTTTGTATGGAACCGGAAAAAACCCTGTATAGCTAAGGCAGTTCTCTGTAACAAAAATAAAGCTGGGGGCATCAGCATACCAGATTTTAGACTGTACTACAAAGGCATGGTGCTCAAGACAGCATGGTACTGGCACAAAAACAGACATAGACACTTGGAATCAAATTGAAAACCAAGAAATGAAACTTGGTTTCATTTGTAAATGAAACATGTTACAACCACCTAAACTTTGATAAACCAAACAAGAACATACCTTGGGGGAAAGACTCCCTATTCAATAAATGGTGTTGGGAGAACTGGATGTCTACATGTAAAAGACTAAAACTGGACCCACATCTTTCCCCACTCACAAAAATTGATTCAAGATGGATAAAGGACTTAAATTTAAGGCATGAAACAATAAAAATCCTCCAAGAAAGCATAGGAAAAACACTGGAAGATATTGGCCTGGGGAAAGACTTCATGAAGAAGACTGCCATGGCAATTGCAACAACAAAAACAAACAAATGGGACTTCATTAAACTGAAAAGCTTCTGTACAGCTAAGGAGACAATAACCAAAGCAAAGAGACAACCTACACAATGGGAAAGGATATTTGCATATTTTCAATCAGACAAAAGCTTGATAACTAGGATCTATAGAGAACTCAAATTGATCCACATGAAAAAAGCCAACAATCCCATATATCAATGGGCAAGAGACATGAATAGAAGTTTCTCTAAAGACGACAGACAAATGGCTAACAAACACATGAAAAAATGTTCATCATCTCTATATATTAGAGAAATGCAAATCAAAACAACCCTGAGATATCATCTAACCCCAGTGAGAATGGCCCACATCACAAAATCTCAAAACTGCAGATGCTGGCATGGATGTGGAGAGAAGGGAACACTTTTACACTGCTGGTGGGACTGCAAACTAGTACAACCTTTCAGGAAGGAAGTATGGAGAAACCTCAAAGCACTCAAGCTAGACCTCCCATTTGATCCTGCAATCCCATCACTGGGCATCTACCCAGAAGGAAAAGAATCCTTTTATCATAAGGACACTTATACTAGACTGTTTATTGCAGCTCAATTTACAATCGCCAAAATGTGGAAACAGCCTAAATGCCCACCAACCCAGGAATGGATTAACAAGCTGTGGTATATGTATACCATGGAATACTATTCAGCCATTAAAAAAAATGGAGACTTTACATCCTTCGTATTAACCTGGATGGATGTGGAAGACATTATTCTTAGTAAAGCATCACAAGAATGGAGAAGCATGAATCCTATGTACTCAATTTTGATATGAGGACAATTAATGACAATTATGGTTTTGGGGGGGAAACAGAAAGAGGGAAGGAGGGAGGGGGGTGATGCCTTGGTGTGTGTCACACTTTATGGGGGCAAGACATGATTGCAAGAGGGACTTTACCTAACAATTGCAATCAGTGTAACCTGGCTTATTGTACCCTCAATGAATCTCCAACAATAAAAAAAAAGAAAAGAAAAGAAAAAAAGATAGAGACTTCACATCCTTTATGTTTACCTAGATGGAGCTGGAACACATTCTTCTTAGTAATGTATCTCAAGAAATGAAAAAAAAAAAAAGTATCCAATGTGCTCAATACTACTATGAAATCAATATATAGTCACCTACACATTCATATGAATCGTAAAACATAACTATATTCCAGTAAGTAGAAGGGAAGAGGAAAGAAAGCAAGGGGGGGGTGGGAGGCGGGAGGAGGGAGGGTATTTGGGGGGACCTCACCTAATGTGCATGATGAAATGGTACATTTCAAAACTATTATGAAAAGAGTATAATTGTGATGGATGTGTTACTTAGTTCAATGTAAGCATTTCACATTGTATATCAAAGCAGTGCACTGAACCCCATAAAAGCATCAATGTACACAGTTATGATGTAATAAAATAATAAAATAAAATAAAATATAAAGAAAGAAAACAATAAAGATTAGGAGTTAGCAAACTCTTGTCTGTGAGACAAGCACCTGTTTATGTTAATATAAATAAAGATTCAGCCCCAGCCAAAAACTGAAAAAAAAAAAAAAAAAAAGATTTATTGGGACCAACAATGCCTGTTTATTTATGTATCGTCTCTGGCTGCCTTTGCTCTACAGAGGTGGAGTTGAGTACAGTTCCCAATTGACTATGTTCCAACTTAGATTTTTGACTTTACTATGGTACAAAAGCAATATGCAATCATTGGAAGCCATACTTCAAATTTTGAAGTTTGATCTTTTTCTAGGCTACTGATAGTAGAGTATGAATCTATCTAACGATGCTGGGCAGCAGCAACAAACCTCAGCTCCTCGTCAGCCATACTATCACAAGGGTAAACAACTGACAACTCTACAGTCTACTGTGTTGCCAGGTGATTTTGCCTAATTGCAGGTTAATGTAAATCTTCTAGGTACATTTGAGGTAGGCTAGACAACACTATGATGTGTGGTAGTTTAGATGTATTAATGCATTTTTGACTCACAATATTCTCAACTTATGATAGATTTGTTGTTTATTAATTATTTTCAATTAGAACTTTTAACATTTTTGTCATAGTTATTTTAAATTCCCTATCTGATGATTCCAAAATCTGTGTCATATCTGAATCTGGTTCTGAGGTTTGCTTATCTCTTCATACTATTTTTTTGGCTTTCGTTTTTTGCCTTTTGGCATGCTTTGTACTTTTTGTTGTTATTATTGAAAGCTTGCCCTGAGGTATTGGGTAATAGGAACTGAGATAATTAGGCTTTCCTTATGAGGTTTATTTTTAATATGGTTAGAAGCAGAGCTGTATTTTATGTTTACTGTACTGTAGGTTCCAGAGGTTTCAGTTTCCTTTTTTTGTTTCCTATTTTCTTTGGATTTTTCTAAGAACTCCTTAAATAGAGTCTGTATCTTGTCACTATTTCAGTTGTAATCCACTGTTATATTTTATTTCTGTTGATGTAGTGAGGTGTTAGGAAAGGAAGCATTTTATCAATCTTGTGATCAAATCTCAGAGTTTTGGAGGGTCTGAATTCTTTGGATGTGACATTCAAAAGTACTTCTTAACCCTTTTCCTCCTTCTTTATGTAAAACAGAAAGTCTAGATGGGGCTGAAGCTGGCCAATTGCTCCGGGTCCATAAAGATGGGTTAAAATAGTTTCCCTTTCAGTACAGGCCTTTGTTATGGTGAACATTTTGGGCATATTTCAAGATTTCAAATATTGGGCAAATTTTGCCCAATATCCTTCATCAGCTGCTGAAAAGATCCAGACTTGGTACTCTTTGTAGACAGAAGCAGCTCTGTCAACTCTAGGGGAGAAAGACAAGCTGGCTATGCAGTGGTTGCTCTGAATGAGGTGAACATTTTGGGCATATTTAAAGATTTTCCCCTATGCATATTTACTCTGGCTTCAGCCAGCTCCTAGTGTACGGCTGGAGCAGGGCATGTTGACTGCCCCAAGAGTTACCTTGCAGGGGTTGGCCAGATCTGTTTTTGCTACCCATGGGGCCATTGAAGCTCTTTTTAGCCTGCTGTGATGGATTGAGGCAAGGATCCCTTCCACCTTCACTGCTGTGGGTGTAGTCAGAGTGATGGTGTAGGCCCTTACAACCTTTGTTTTAGGGGAACTGGGTTCAAATCCTTGCCCCAGACTTGGTCTCCTGGAGAGAAAGGATGTACAGACACAAAAGACTAAACAGAACACAGTTAATTACCCAAGTGGAGATCTTCTTTGCTACTTTTCCTAGGTCTTCTAACTGCCTATGCAATTCAGTCTCTCTCAGTCCTTTGAGGAATCCCTAGTAAATTTCAGAGGATTGGTGGAGGCCTATTATACATTATCTCATAAGGGGAGTACCCTGACCCTTTAGAAAGGGTACATCTAATATTGAACAAGACCAGTGGCAAGGCCTGTATCCAATTAAGCGTTGCTTCCTGGCAGAATTTACTGATTCCTGCTTTTAAGGTTCTCTTTGTGTGTTCTACTTTACCCAAGCTTTATGGCTTATATGTCACATGTAGTTTTCAGATGATATTCAAGGCTTTGGCTGTCATTTTGACTATCTCTGTTATGAAGGATTCTATCTATCCTGAGTACATGTAGACCAAAACTAGTAAGTACCGGTTTCGTCCACATCTGGACAACTCAGTATAGTCCATTTTGACAGCTTCAAAAGGGGCGTCCCTGTAGGACTGAATTCCAGGCAGCAGGGATGGTCCCTGTTTAGCACTGTGCTGGTTGAATGTCACACAATGCTGGCTGACTTTCTTGGCAAGGGTGGCCAAGAGGGAATCTAGAAGTATCTTCTCAGAAGCTTCTGAATTATTTTTCCTGTCTTAAGTGCGTAGCCTCATGCATAGTGAGGACAACTGCTGGCCCCAAGAGATGGGGTACTACAACTTTCCCATCTGGAAGCCTCCTCCATCTTTCTCCAGCATCTCTAGCTCCCTGTAAGTTCATCCATTCTCTTTCCCCTTCAGAATATACAGGGGTTAAGTCTGGGGCCAGTGGGATTAAAGGAGCAACAGTGGCAGCCTAATATGGTAGGGTTACTGCCTTCTTAATTTCAATGTCTGTCTTTGCATTCTTCTGTGCCTCCAGGGTTGCTGTTCTTTGATGCACCTATCAATGGATGACCCTACTTTCTTGGGTTTCCATACAGCCTCCAGTAGCTGTAGAATTTCACCTGGGTATTTTAAGTCTATTCTCCCTGTTTTTAGAAGCCCTCTTTCTCTATAAATAGCCCCAAGTAAATGGAGGGTAAGGAAAGCAAACCACGAGTGTGAAATGTTTATGCTTTTTCCTTCATTCAGTTCTAAGGCTCAAGTCAGTTTTATCAGCTCGGCCCTCTGGGTGGATGTTCTTTGGGGTAAGGACTTTGCTTCAATCACCTCAGTCAGAGTAACCACTGCATAGCCAGCTTGTCTTTCTCCCCTAAAGTTGACAGAGTTGCTTCTATCTACAAAGAGTTCCAAGTCTGGATCTTTCAGCAGCTGGTCAAACAGGACTGACCTGCTCAAATACACTGTCTCAACAACCTGTACACAGTCATGTTCAGGTTCCCCATTCCGACTGGAAGCAAAGTAGCAGGGCTCAAGGAACATACAACCTCTATAACCAGCCTTGGATTTTTACACAGTAAGCTTTGATATTTGATGAGGCATGAGTTGGTCAACCAATGGTGCCCTTTGGTGTTCATAAGACTGACCATTGCGTGTGGTACCCAGACTCTAAAGTTTTGTTCCAAAGTCAACTTATCAGCCTCTTTCACCAGCATGGGAGTGACTACAAGTGTCCTTAGACGTGGGGGCCATACTTTTGAGACCCCATCAAGTTGCTTAATGCAATAAGCAACTGGTCTTACCCAGGATCCAAAATTCTGGGTGAGCACTCCCCTACCTGTTGTATTTCTGACATGTAAAGTTCAAAAGGCTTGGCCAGTCAGGGAGGCCTAGCACTAGGGCTGCCTGCAGTTCTTCCTTTAGCATCTCGGAGGCTTTTGGTTGATTAGATTGCTGCTCTATTGGCCCTTTTTCTCCTACACCCCTTTGTGGCTCCATACAATGGTTTGGCCAGTCTGTATGTTTCACACAGTCTTTCATAGAAATCCCCAGGGCTCTCATCTGGCTTTTGCATGACCTCAGCCACCTTGCATATGTTTGTGGCTTTCTGGCTTCCCTACACTGAGAAGGACAAAGTCAAGCTTGAGTCCAGGTAAGTCTGAGCCTGTTCTCTCCTCGGGTGGTCTCGCTTCCTGGTCAGGGAACCAGAAACATTACAGGAAGACCAGGCCCAATGGAGAGAAAGAACACACAAACACCTTGTGTAAAAGAGGAAGGGCTTTATTCCAGTTAGTGGAGTGTAGGCAGACAAGAGTTAAAAATGGCTATGCTCCCCAACTGGCTTAGTCCTCTCCTTTTCATCTCCAGTCAGAAAGTTCTGGCCCATGAGTACATTTCTCATTGGTCAGTTTGAATCAAGCTAGAGAAGCTGGCTTGGGCTTAGAACCGCAGGGTTTTAAAGAAGCAGAAGCAAGCATTAGTTTCCGGGTCCCAGGAAATTAAGTTTCTACAAATTCCTAAGAGCTGAGTCACCATGTGGAGGACCTTGGCAGGTGTATCATGGGCGTCTCCTTGAGAAGACCTCTGTTCTCTTAGACCTCACTTTTTTTGGGTACCCTCTCTCAATAATGTCCCCTAAGATTGATTCAAACTTAGTATAAAATAATAAAGTGAACAAATGTGATGCAATTTTAAACTCTGACCATTGCTTGACACCTTAGAGGAACCGAAGCTACAATCAATTGCTAACTAAAAGTAACTATACATGTATTTAATATTTTACCACTGTTTCTACATCTATATTTAATTTAGTAATTCAAATAAAAAAATGGCATCTCAATAACATTTTATCTATGTCCAAAGCAACTGAAATCTCTATTGCCAACATTTCTAGATTTATTTAATGAATTACCTAAAACTGTAGTCAGATTGAGCATTATCATTATATTAAATTATGTTAAAATTATCTAAAAATATCCAAAGCAGTTTTATTGGAAGAAAAAACATGAAATACAAAGCATTATCAACATATTTCCTTGTACATTACAGTTTGGGAACACAGAGAAATGTGTGCTTAAAAAAACAGTATTTGGTGGCAAAGAGAGAATCTGAGTCAGCAGTAACCAGATATGTTAGAATTTAGTTACAAGTTTGGAATCTTTTAAGATAGCATCACTAAATTCCAGAAGAAGTATAATAAACTTAAACAACAGAAACTAACACTGTGGGGAGAGATTAAAGATGGCAGCCGAGTAACAGCTTCTCTGCAACTGGGAACAGCGAGTCTGGGGAGACAAGATTCCAGGCATCTCTGGCCAGTGGGATCTGCCTATAATCATCCCTTTGAGGATACAGGGAGCCAGCAAGGGACTTCTGGACCCCAAGAGGAGGACAAAAACAGTGGAAAACTGGCAAGTGGTTGCATGTGTTCGATCGACCTAATCACATCGGCAACCGTAAGCACAAGCAGCAGTGAGACTGCAAACCGGAAAGGCCTTACCTGTGAACTGTTTTGGTGTTCTTGGACTTGGCACTCAGTTGAACTGCCTTAGGGAAAGCTTGAGCAGGAGTGTGGAGAACTTTGGGCATTGTCTGGGGCCCCAGACTGAGCCACTGAGCTGGGCGCAGGAAGCCATTGTGAAAGAACTGCCCCAGCAAGCTCCACCCTCAGGGTCTCAGAGCAAGGATTGGGGTCAAAGTAACCTATTGACTGAGCAGCCTAAAGGCGGGGACTGAGTTGCCTTACAGCCTTAATCCTTAGGGGCAGAGTGAGACGGTTTTGGCACACTGGAGCCTTGGGCTGTTGCCCTGGGTAGAGTGCCGTGACTTCACAGCTCATAGCAACCTCAAACTCCTGGGCTTGGTGCCACCCAGACCCCCATAAGAGCTGTGCAACGACCCCTGACCAGTTACCCGCACCCACCAGGCCTCCACATTCCCTGACCAGGAACTGCAGGAGCCACGCAACCCTGTGTCCTCCCTCTGGTGTCCTCCCAGCTTCCATACTAGCCTGTTCATCTGGACAGGGACTCTGGTAGCTGTGTGCCCTTTGGAGCCCTCCCTGCCTCTGCGTAGAGCTCTTCTCCTGGCCAGAGACTGCTGGAGCCTTGGGCTCTCTGTGCCAAAGTCACTGGGTGCCTGGCACTCCCAGCGTGTGCAACGCCCCCAGCCCTGTTGCTGGATCTGGGTGTGTCACAAACCAGAGCTGCTTCCACAACCAGAACTCCCTAGCTAGAGCAGCCCCAGAGGAACTACACAGGGTCACTCCCTACAAAGATCCAGCAACAACAGAGTGATCCCGCTGGGGTCTAATCTTGGAAAGACACCTCTCTGAGGACAGCCAGAGGCAATGGTGAAAAACAATCATGAGGCAAAATCAACAGAAAACTCTGGCAATATGAATAATCAGAGTAGATCAACTCCCTCAAGGATCAATGGGGCAGAAACAGCACAAGACCCCAATGCACAAACAAATAGGTGAGATGTCAGAATTGAATTCAGGATCTGGATAGCAAATAAGATCGAATTAGAATTCCAAAACTTATCTCAAGAATTCAACGGATTCAAAGACCAAATGACCAAAGATTTCGATACATTGACACAAGAAGTTGCATCCCTCAAAGATCTGAGAAACACAGTAGAATCCCTCAGTAACAGAATGGAGCAAGCAGAAGAAAGGATTTCTGACATTGAAGACAAAGCTTTTGAACGCTCCCAAACCCTCAAAGAAGAAGAGAAATGGAGAGCAAAAATACACCACTCTCTCAGAGAGCTCTCAGATAATTTGAAGAAAACCAATATTCGTCTTATAGGGATCCCTGAAAGTGACGAAGTGGCTTCACAAGGCACAGAGTCTCTTCTCCATGAGATTATGAAGGAGAACTTTCCAGACATGCCAAGAGATTCCAAAATTCAGATAGCAGACAGTTTCAGAACTCCAGCACAACTCAACCCAAATAAGACATCCCCCAGACACATCATAATCAATTTCACTAAAGTTAATATGAAGGAGAAAATTCTGAAAGCTGCCAGATGAAAGAAAACCATTACCTACAAGGGGAATAATATCAGAGTAACTGCAGATCTCTCTGCTGAAACCTTTCAAGCTAGAAGAGGATAGTCATCGAGTTTTAATCTCCTAAAACAAAATAACTTTCAACACAGGATCCTGTACCCAGCTAAACTGAGTTTCATTTATGACGGAGAAACTAAATACTTCAACGACATTCACATGTTGAAGAAATTTGCCACAACTAAATCAGCTCTCCAGGACATTCTTAGACCTATCCTCCATAAAGACCAGTGTAATTCTCCACCACAAAAGTAAACCCACCCCCCAAATTTTTTGATCAAATTCCAACTTCCAAGGTCGCAAAAGGATTAAAAATGTCCACCGGTCTCTCAAAAGGCTTATCAATACCCTCAATTAATGTAAATGGTTTAAATTGTCCTCTAAAGAGGCATAGGTTGGCGGACTGGATAAAAAAACTCAAGCCAGATATCTGCTGCATCCAAGAATCGCACCTTACATTAAAAGACAGATATAGACTCAAGGTGAAGGGATAGTCATCTATATTCCAGGCAAATGGAAAGCAGAAAAAAAGCAGGCATTGGAATCCTGTTTGCAGACGCAATAGGCTTTAAACCAACCAAAATAATTAAGGATAAGGATGGACACTTCATTTTTGTTAAAGGTAATACTCAATATGATGAGATCTCAATTATTAATATTTATACACCCAACCACAACCACCTCAATTTATAAGAGAAACTCTAACAGACATGAGCAACGCGATTTCCTCCACTTCCATAGTAGTTGGAGATTTTAACACCCCTTTAGCAGTCCTGGATATATCCTCTAAAAAGAAGCTAAGCAAAGAAATTTTAGATTTAAACTCAACCATTCAACATCTAGACTTAACAGACAGCAACAGAACATTTCATCCCAAAAAAACTGAATACACATTCTTCTCATCAGCCCACGGAACATACTCCAAAATCGACCACAACCTAGGCCACAAATCTAACCTCAGCAAATTTAAAAAAATAGAAATTATTCCTTGCATCTTCTCAGACCATCATGGAATAAAAGTTGAACTAAATAACAACAGGAACCTGCATACCCATACAAAAACATGGAAGCTAAACAACCTTATGCTGAAGGATACATGGGTTATAGACGAGATTAAGAAGGAAATCACCATATTTTTGGAACAAAACAGCAATCAAGACACGAATTACCAGAACCTCTGGGATACTGCAAAGGCATTCCTACGAGGGAAATTTATAGCACTGCAAGCCTTCCTCAAGAAAACGGAAAGAGAGGAAGTCAATAACTTAATGGAACATCTCAAGCAACTGGAGAAAGAAGAACACTTCAACCCCAAACGCAGCAGAAGAAAAGAAATAACCAAAATCAGAGCAGAATTAAATGAAATTGAAAACAAAAGAATTATACAACAGATCAATAAATCCAAAAGCTGGTTTTTTGAAAAGATCAATAAAATAGATAAACCTTTGGCCAACCTAACCAGGAAAAAAAGAGTAAAATCTCTAATTTCATCAATCAGAAATAGTAATGATGAAATAACAACAGACCCCTCAGAAATTCAAAAAATCCTTAACAAATACTAAAAGAAACTCTACTCTCACAAATATGAAAATCTGAAAGAAATCGACCAATACCGGGAAGCATGCCACCTACAGAGACTTAGCCATAACGAAGTGGAAATGTTGAACAGGCCTATATCAAGTTCTGAAATAGCATCAACTATACAAAATGTCCCTAAAAAGAAAAGCCCAGGACCCAATGGCTTTACGTCAGAATTCTACCAAACATTTAAAGAAGAACTAGTACCTATACTACTAAACCTTTTCCAAAATATAGAAAAAGAAGGAATATTACCCAACACATTCTACAAAGCAAACATCACCTTGATCCCCAAACCAGGGAAAGACCCAACAAGAAAAGAAAATTATAGACCAATATCACTAATGAATATTGATGCTAAAATACTCAATAAGATCCTAACAAACAGAATCCAACAACACATCAAAAAAATTATACACCACAACCAGGTGGGATTTATCCCAGGGTCTCAAGGCTGGTTCAATATACATAAATCTATAAATGTAATTCAACACATAAACAAACTTAAAAATAAAGACCATATGATTCTTTCAATTGATGCAGAAAAAGCTTTTGATAATATCCAGCATTCCTTCATGATCAGAGCACTTAAGAAAATTGGTATAGAAGTGACATTTCTTAAACTAATAGAGGCCATCTACAGCAAACCCACAGCCAATATCGTATTGAATGGAGTTAAATTGAAATCATTTCCACTCAGATCAGGAACCAGACAAGTTTAACTCATATTTTGGACACCTGATTAAATTCAGCTCTAAAAGTATAGATAAAAAATTATATACTCCTTGTTTGTGACACTGAATTTCCAAAGCACTAAGGGAAAAGGGAGACTAACCTCTCATTTAAGTACCAATTGCCCATGACAAACATCTACACAATATCAGATAAAGAGTCTAACAAATAAAACTACATAATAAACAAACTCGAATCACAGTGTTTTAAAAAATGTAATCATTGGTAATATTCAAAGAAGGCATTGCGTCATTAACGTTCTGTTCTAGACGATGATATTCCACTGTTTTGGGACAAAAGCCATCGCGCCATTTCCGGCTTTGAATCAAAAGGAAAATCTTCCTTTTGTTGTGGTAAGTAACATAAGTGACAGCTACACAAAAAGCAAAGATAATAAAATAAAAAATGAAATGGTTATCTTCCTCCTTTATCTTTGAAGATGGGCTCTTAAAAGGTTTCACCGACTGTTCAATTTTCATGGAACCCTTGTTTTCTATCGAGGTGTCATTAGACTCATCATCCTTGGGGCTGGTGGTCAAGTCATAGTCTGTTACTCCAAACTCACCATTGTCCAGCATGTCTCTGGCGATGGACGTAGAACCGCTGAGTGTGAGAAGATCTTTCTCCTGTATGCTAGAATACTCATTGTCAAAAGCTCCGTCTAGGAACAGACTAGGCAGTGAGGGAGGAGGGGCCACAAGTGCTCTTTCACTATTCTCTCTACCAGTTGTGGGAGGGAGCGTGACACGGTTTTCTTGTATTTGAGTACTCACGTTTGGGGCAGAAACGTTTGAATTAAATATAGTTTGGTTTGGGTTAAGTGATATGACACTGGAGATAGTGATGGACGCGAGCAGGAACGTCAGGACGAGAGGCTGGGCCAGCCCCCTAAGAACCTGGAAGCCGGATTCCGGCAGCAGCTTCCCTGGAGCAGCCCTCCTCATCCTTCCGAGGGCAGCAGCGATCATAACAGATTTGGCCTGGAGTCTGCTCTGTGTTCCTAGGCTCTACATTATGACGTCATACGCTGCGTAAAGCTCCGCAGCCCCGCCTCTGATCTTTAATATAAGAACCTGGCCGGGTGCCGGTACACAGTGGTTATGGCGTCAGCTACATTCACTGAGGCTGGCATGTTCGAGGCGGCCCGGGTCAGCTAAACAACAATGACAACTGCAACAAGAAAATAGCCAGGAGTTGTGGCATGTGCCTGTAGTCCCGGGTGCTTGGGAGGTTGAGGCAAGAGAATCACTTAAGACCTAGAGTTTGAGGTTGCTGTGAGCTGTGACGCCACAGCACTCTACTGGGGTGACACAGTGAGACTCTGTCTCAAAAAACCAACCAACCAAACAACAACAAAAAAACGTGTTGGGGTTCCTTGTGGTAAAAATCAATGACAGTATGGCACTCCTCCAAGAGTGGTCCACTAGGAGTTTTGAATTCTCAAGCGAATCCACACTTAGCCTTTAGCAAGTCATCAAAATTACTATTTAAGGCTTGGCGCCATGGCTAAATGGTTAGGGCGCCAGCCACATACACTGGGGCTGGTGGGTTTGAACCCGGCCAGGGCCTGCTAAAACGACAACAACAAAAAATAGTTGGGCGCTGTGGAGGGCGTCTGTAGTCCCAGCTACTTGGGAGTCTGAGGCAAGAGAATCACTTAAGCCCAAGAGTTTGAGGTTTCTGTCAGCTGTGATGCTATGGCATTCTACTGAGGGCAACAAAGTGAGACTCTGTCTCAAAAAAAAAAAAAAATACTATTTAAGCATTCCTACTAGTAATTAGCTCCAGATCCTTCTGCTTCAGGCAAACTGGTCTTGCCTGTGATTCTACTTGTATCTCTAGATTTCGAGGTGTTGGTTTACTCTGTGGCCTAAATTTTATGTTGCATCTTAGAAAAGTTGGTTTTCTATTTGTTCAGCATTTTTCCTTGTTATGAGAAGATTAGCCATGATTTCCAAGCTCTTTATATGTTGGAGCTAAGGCTGAACGTCACTATTATATTTATTAATTTTAAGATTTTCCATTTGGGCAGCACCCATATCTCAGTGGGTAGGGTGCCGGCCACATACAATGAGGCTGGCAGGTTCAGACCCAGCTGGGCCTGCTAAAAAAACAGTGACAACTGCAACAACAACAACAACAACAAAATGGCTGGGCTTTGTGGCAGGTGCCTGTAGGCCCAGCTCCTTGGGAGGTTGAGTCAAGAAAATCCCTTAAGCCTGAGAGTTGGAGGTTGCTGTGAGCTGTGGATGCCATGGCACTCTACCCAGGGCGACAGCTTGAGACTCTGTCTCAAAAAAAAAAAAAAGGACTTTCCATTTGATTTTTCTCCTTACATTTGAGTTCTTAGGTGAAATTGTTATTTTGTCATTTTTTTTTTTTTTGAGACAAACTCTCACTATGTAGCCCTTGGTAGAGTACAGCAACCTCAAACTCTTGGGCTTAAGTGATTCTCTTGCCTCAGCCTCCCAAGTAGCTGGGACTACAGGCGCCTGTCTCAATGCCCAACTATTTTTTGTTGCAGTTCCCCTTGTTGTTTAGCTGGCCTGGGCCGTGTTTGAACCCGGCTCCCTCAGTGTATGTGGCTGGTGCCATACCCACTGAGCTATGAGTGTCGTTCCATAGGTGGTCTTCACGTCCAAGAGGCAGCTCTGTTCGCTTCCATGTCCCATTGACTTTAACATCTGGTGTTGCAGCTAAAATGTGTTTTGCCTTAAATCCTATTCTCAGACATATTTCAGTGGTGAAATTCCAGGAAACATCACTCCTTATATAGGAGTGACTCCCTATATATAAAGATATAAATTTATTTTTAGAAAGTCCATTTTTCTAAAATGGAGCAGAAGCAAGAAGTGAATAATGAAAATATCTCTATCCCTCCATGGCTTACTTTATGAAATATGCTTTTTCACAGGTCCAAGGGGGAATTAGTTACTGAGAAGAGAAGAAGTAAAGAGATGAGCCATTTCCCTCTATTCTAGAAGATAGAGAAGTAGAAATAGAAACAGACAGTTGCTCCAGGAGAAAATATGAAAGGATGAGGAAAGTCTTCTCTCTATAAATTAGAGAAAGGCAAATTCTAACAAAATGGAAATGCACTTTATTTTGGCTTCTAGGATTGTTAAAGAACAAACCGACAGTTCTAGTGTGCTGGGGGGAAGAGAGATAGGTGGGTACATTATTGCTTCGCTGCTGGTGGGAGGGGAAATTGGCAACTATGGCTCATTTGTGACATGTATCCCAGGTGATCAAGATCTGTGGAGAAGTGGTTTTTGATCCAGCCATCAGTTCCCTGTTGACCACACAGAGACGTGATTCTAGCTGGGTGAAGACGTAAGAAATAGCTCTGATTATGTGCAGGTTGGTGTGAGAATAATAAGGCTTGCCTGAGAAGTCTTAGGGTCACAGTTGGGGCAGAGTCAGATTCTTTTACACCCCCACCCCACCCACCAATTCATTTTAGTTCTCCAATGGTGCATGGGGTCGGACAGAACTGATGCTGGAGACCTGGGAGTGATAAATGAGAAATGTTTGAAAGTCCTGAATCAATAAATTGCAGGAACTGTGGTCTAAAAAGCCAGCGCTAAATGTTCACAGACTCTAACCGATAGATATTTGTTTGTCTGTCTGTAGGGGGCGGCATAACCCATAAGAAAGGAAGAGGAAGCGCTTGAGGGGATATTTGTTGGAGACTGAAGCAAGCGCGCATTTCTTCAAGTAAATGTGGGTCCAGAACTGGTCACAAGGGGGCGGCAGAGGCAAGTGCTAAACCAGAAGATGCTCTTCCATTCTTGTCCTGTTTTCAGAAAACCCTGATCCCAGTCGTTTTTGGTTCTGGGAAAGCACTGTCAATATCTATCGGGAAGAAAAGGTAGGGGTGAAGTGGAGTAAAGCAGAAAAATGGGAGAGGGCAGGGTGTTATGGGTACTTCTGAAAGCTTGTTCACTCTGGAGAAGGTGCACCCCCAGACTATATGCCAGTACATCTACCAATCTCTATTATTTGTCTGTCTACCTTTAGAAAATAATTTGGGAAAGAAAGGGAGGCATATGATCCGCAGAGTGTGATATCTGTAGATCAGGGGTCCTCAATCTGCGGCCCGCGGGCCACATGAGGTGGTGTGATTGTATTTGTTCCTGTTTTGTTTTTTTACTTCAAAATAAGATATGTGCAGTGTGCATAGAAAATTTGTTTATAGTTTTTTACTTTAAGCTATAGTCTGGCCCTCCAACGGTCTGAGGGACAGTGAATTGGCCCCGTGTTTAAGAAGTTTGAGGATGCCTGCTGTAGATAAAAGGTAGGAATGAGATGTCAGAGTCAGAACACAAAGATCAGAGGAAACTCAGCTTGTCCCACTCCCAGCCTTTTTTCTTGCCCCCCTTTTATCTTGGTACAGGAAAAAGGTAGGTGCTGTGCCTCTGGGGAAAGAGTGGAAATGAGATTGAGAGAGGTAAATGCTCATAGGAGAAACATTTGAAAATTGTAACCCTACATCAGGAAAGGGAGATACAGATACTCATGTACTCTGTTTGTTGATGTGACTCTCTGAGGAGACTTGTATCAAAGCTCTCTGTGTTTACATTGTTCCTAGGTCCACATTGAATGTCAGTTAGATAGCTTGTGTCCAGGAAAAGCATGTATAACAATCTCCTTCTTAGAACATTACAACTAGATGACTTTTCCTTTTTTAAGAGTGAGACCCATCTATGACTTGTAATATGTGTAGGATGTCCTCAGATTAATGAATTAGTGAAAACACGTCTGTGGATGGGATCTATTAATCAGAAGAAGGTGCAACAAAGGAAGAAAAGATTGGAAGAGGTGGGGAGCTGCTGACAGGGGTGGGGAAAGGTAAGGGCTCTAGTCTTCAGTCCATGGTCCAGGAAAAGCAAAGCCATGGAGATAAGACGTACATGAACCATGGGCAGTAAGAACCAAGATCTCTCCAAAAGGACACTATCAAATCATACAATAATTTCCTTTTCCCCAATAAAAATGATGACATTTTAGGGGGATGATGAAGAAATGTTAGTTGGAGTTTTAACCTCTTCAAGTGTCTTTTCATTCAGGGAAAAATATATCATGAACCCAAGGATGCAGGTTTTTCATTTTGCCACACTATCAATAGTCCTTTGGCCAGTCCCTCAATGTTAGAAACACAATCCCCACTCCTGACCCCGCTGTTGGAGAGGCTTTGTGTGCCCCAGATAACTTGAATGTGAGTATTGAAAAGCAGGGCCAGATTAAGATGTACATCATTGAAGTGTGTCAGGAGCCTGTGTTACATGGCTGCAACTCATTTCTGCAGCAGGCCGGATTAAATTTGTTAATAAGCATGACAGTTATTAATAACATGCTTGCCAAGTCTGCTTCAGACTTGAAGTTTCCTTTGATATCAGAGGAAAGTGGAAGTGCTAAGGTTCAGCTTTTAAAACCGCTGATGTGTTTGTCCGAAAAGCCAGTCTTGGCAGGGGAATTGCTCAGTGCCCAGATGCTATTGTCATTCATGACCCTCTTTATCAGAAATGGAAACAGAGAGATGCCCCCGGAAACCCTTGCCCTGTAAATGGCCACCTGGAACACAATGGGACTGAATCCACCCCGAATCCACTTGGCCTGCAGATATCAAAGAATCTGCGGAGGGTGCTAGGGAAGACCCAGCCTTAGCGATCACCACATCACTGGGTGAAAGTGCCAGTGCTAAATGGAGGACCACACTCCTATTGGCCAGGCAGGGCCTCCCACAGAGCTTTGAATAACTCCTTGGTTTTGCAGTCTGCAGGCAAAGTGCAATGTAAATTACTCCCTGGAAGCCTCCTTCATGTGGTAAAGGGATCACTCTGGCTGCCTGCTGTGGATAAAGAACACCAAATCATATGTTACCTATGATGGGGGTGGTCTCCCTCCCAGAGCAGAACCACTTTGCACAGACCAGCCCCACATCAGAGCTTGAGCTGAAAATGTATTTGTTGTGGCTTAGGTTGAATTACTTTTCATCTACTCTCTTCTACACGAGCTGACAGATGGGGAACCTATTCATCAAAAAAAGGGGACTCCCATTCTATCTACTGTACTGACTTAACCTCTTCCACCCAAGCCCACATCTGTGTGTATCATCAATAAAGTTGTGTGCTTCGATTGGCAAAAATAGAGACCTGACCCTTGTCCTTGAGTTTATAATCTGCATGAAGAGAAAGCGAAAAACCACATGATAAACGCCAGCAGACTGGGGCATCTGCTCCCTGACACAGGCACACTTCCCAGTGCTGACAGAAGGCAAGGGTAGCAGGAGGATGCAATGCTCAGAATGAGCCTCAGGAAGGGGCTGGAGGCAGGGCTAGGAGACTGGGGTGGAGGCGGCTGATGGAATTAAGATGGAAGGTGAGGGGCCTAAATGAGAAAATACCCCTGAAGCAGGCAGCGGAGTGCCTGCCACAGCACAATCCCCTCCATAAAGGTGTCTTTCCTTGACTGCCTTCCTAGAGAGGAAGGTCAGTATCCTTGGCCTTTGTCTGTTCATCCCATTGTGGGGGTGGGGGTGGAGGTAGAGTTAGCGGTGGTGGGGTGAGGGGTGCTCTGCCCCACATCCGTGAGCAGTGAATGCATGGCGATCACAGTACAGGTTGCCCCTTGCCCAGTGCCTACCTTGTGTAGTTCTCTCTCTCCTGCAAATCCGCTGTTAAACTTGCTCACAGCCCTCCTGTCTTCCTCGGGATGCAGGCGCTACTCCCTGATGGAGTAAGAAGGCTTGGCTGCTGCTTCTTTTGGGGAAACCGTCGTTCTTACCTATGCACCCCCAACACCCTGTGCCTTAGGTGGGACCCAGGAAGAGGTCCAGACACCCCTGGCAGGGAAGGAAGAGCCTCAAAGGCTGAAGCACTGCCTGGGTCCCAGCAGCTCTTTCTGCCACACCTTCCCTCATCTCCTGACTGCCCAGCAAGTTTTAGCCCCTGCATCATCACAGTCGAGGTCAGACTGGTCCTCTTCCCTAAAGCCACAGCAAGCCCAGTAAACACATCTTCCCTTGGGCAGTGCTGCTGTGCCCGGTGCCCTTGCCTGGTAGGTCTCCCTGGGCTGCTGCTGTGGGTCACTGTGCCCTGGGCAGTAGCTGCCTCCACAGTGCCCCTCCTTCTGCCTGCTCTCCACACAGAGCATAGCTCTCTTTTCTTTTCTTTTCTTTTCTTTTCTTTTCTTGTGCTCCCTTGCCCCAGAGTCTGGGTTCCAGGTGGGTTACAGCTTTCCTGCTTGCACCATCTGCCCCACCATCCATGCTGACCAGCAGGCCTGGGGCCCTGCCAGGTCCCGGACCAACTCTGGGAATTCTTCCAACCTGGGGCTGGGACTCTCTCTTCCAAGACCCTGGAGCCTGGGATGCCAGCAAGTGACTTGCAATCACTGAGACACCACACCCCCATCAAGGCTCACCTTGCTGGGGCTTCTTTGGCCCACCCCAGGGACGATGACTTGGTTTTAAAGAGCTGATAATGTGACCACTCCTTTCTCCCAGGCAAAGTCCACTTTGACTACACAATCTTTTTCTCAGGGAGGATGTGCCTGCAGATGCCCCCCACCTCCCTGCAGACACCTCCCCCAATGCACTCTTCCCAGGGGAACCTGCTCTGCCAATATTGTCTTCAGTGACACCTCATTGCTCAGCCTGTTTGATGTCAGCACAGAAGCAGGTCTTTCTTCCTCCTAGCTTGTGGTCTCAAATTAGCATGCACCTCCCTACTCCCACTGCAGCTTACAAATTTCCATTTGCCTGCAGTCGTCCACCATTTGAGGCACTTGACGCAGGAAGGTCACAACTGACTCATAACTCAGTGAGGGCCTCACAGGCTTTCTGCCCATCTCCTGAGCAACTCTGTCACTGAGAAAACTGCCAGCATCAGTGTCCTCGTGGTGTGGTTTTGAAGTAATTCAAAATGCTCTGCCCATTTGCTGGCACTGCCCTCCCCAAAACACTTCAGAAGTGTCTCGTGGGTCCAGAAGCACAGGCTTTCCACCCCACCTGTCATCCCATGACTGATTGGGGTGCAGGAGCCTGTGCCCAGTGTCTGCTGGATTCTGCCTCCCAGAATGGGCAGTGGGGTTGGGAGTGAGTATGTCTCCCAGGGCCTGACCATGACATTGAGAGGTTCTCAGCATTGGCAAGAGCACTGGTGCCCCCATCCCACAGGTCTTGCCAAATGAAAACAGCCCAAACGCATCAATCACAAAACTTACCTGTGTGCTGCAACCAAAAACAGTCTCTCTGGGCCTCTCTTCCCATGGCAAACAGTGAACAAGGTTGTCAAAACGCTGAGCTTACACGCGCTGTGGGTGGCACCCTGCCTTGCCTGTGCTGCCTCAGCCTAAGCCATCTCCTGTGTAAATCCGGAGCTGTCACCACAGTCTGCCTTCCACCTCCAGAAAGGGTTCTGGTCTTGCTGTTTATTCATCTCCTTGGTACGTTTCCATGTGATCCCTGTGGTACTGGCTTCCACATCAACTCCAGGGGCCCTCTGCAGCCTGCTGTCTCTCCTGGGGACTTTGTGCTCAGATACCCTCCCCACTGCCCCTGAAGGTAAGTGTGCCCAAGGTCCCAGACACCCAGCTTCCTGACAGACACATCTGGTCTCACACACTGCGTCCTCTCTCAGCCTCATGTGTCCCTCTCAAAGCAGTCTCCAGCCCCGTCCCCTCACTTTGAGTGCTACCTGTGACCCGGCACAGCCTTCATCTGAGTCAACATCTCCACTGATGCCTCATCCAGCTGAGAGTCTGGTAGCTGTGACAGGGAGTCGCTCCTGCCTCTCTTCTGAGAGACACGGGTTGGTGTAAGCTGCAGATGAGCCTGCTCCAGAGTTCAGCAGAGTCCCACAGAGGCCGACCCTCCTCATCTGTCACAGGATGCTGCAAGCACCTTCTCACACACAGGCTTGCCCTGTCCTCTCGCTTCGCTTGCTCATGGCTGCCTTTCCCCCTGGACTTTCACTTTCCCTTACTGCTTCTTGTTTGCAGGTGGTTTAGGACAGCCTTTCCCACTGTCCCATTGCAAGGATTCTCCTTGGTTGTTTCCTTGCTGCTTCACACCTTTCTAGTCAGAGTTTCAGCCCACAGAGCTACTTGGAATTCGCTTTTGTGCAAGGTGGGAGGTAGTGATGTGACTTGACTTCTTTTGGCAGGTTGCTGCCCAACGACTCCAGCCTCATTGGTGGAGCGTGCCATTCTAGCTCTGCTGTGTGGCACATTTCACGGTCCTCATGCACTCAGCCGAGCACCCACTCTGTAGCTTCTTGGTTTTGAAGTCCCTCCTGAGGTGCACCCCATTCCTCCAGGACCCCCTAACTGACTTGGGGATCCTCAGCTCACTGGGTGTGCTAAGGCAGGTGCTGTGTGCGTCAGTTGGGAAGGCTGCCTTGTCACTTCTGAGAAGGCCTCTGTCCCAGGTATCTTCTCAGGACATATGGTGACTCACAGGAAGCTTAGAAGCCCTCACCCTGCTGACTTTTGAAGCATGTGCAACTGGAGATTGGTCTCTTCCCTTTTACAAGTTACTATACCTGTGTCAGACAAAGTAAATTTCAGAACAAGGTGTTTTACCTTTACTTATGAACATTACATGTGCTATAATATTGGATACTACCATATGTGATTATTCTATAATATAGAATAACTCTGGAGTGGTACACAAGGAAAGAAATAGGAGTTTTGTGGGGGATTTGCTTCCTGGCAAACATAATAGGCTTGTAAGGGAAAAAGTAACTAAGATACTTAATTGTTTTTTCTGTCGTTTTTGCCACTTAAAATTTGTGCTTATATATGCAGGTTCCATTCAAAAATAAATTTACTAAGAAACTATTATTGCCGATTTTTATAAAAGGTATTGATGTAGTATTGTTATTATATAG
Organism: Nycticebus coucang; assembly: GCF_027406575.1. NCBI lineage: Eukaryota > Metazoa > Chordata > Mammalia > Primates > Lorisidae > Nycticebus > Nycticebus coucang. The sequence goes on from NC_069804.1 coordinate 112,122,797, forward strand.
TCAGGCTCTTTTAGTGAACTGTCTTATTAATTTTATTATTTTGTCTCTTTTTGTCCTTTGTCTTTTTATGTAGATAAACATAGTTTATAGATTATGACAGTTTTATCTCTTCATACTCAATTATTTATATAGTTCATTTCTTTCACTTATCTCATTGTACTGTCAAAGACCTCTAGAACAACAATATTGTTGATATGGTACATATTTGTCTTTTTCTGATTTTAATGGTTGATGTTTCGGTGTAAGGCTTATGTTTGCAGGGAGGTTCTGAATAAATTAAATGTCATATATTTAAATAATAAAATTTATAAAACTGTAAGGATGAGCGAACCAGATCTCTGTATATCAGTCTAGGCAATTCTCAAGAACCTAATGTTGGGTGAAATAATCAATTTGCAGAAATGTATAGTATGATGCCATTTGTATAATTTTAGGCATATGAAACAATACCATATGTTATGTTAGATAGATGTATTTATAGAAAAATTAAAAATGAGCACTGAAAAATGTGCATCAATTGCCTCAGGGAAGAGATAGAGGGAGATGTGACTGCAATAATATACGTGGTTTAATTTTATCTATTAAGAAAAAGATTATAAATAAATACAACAAAGTGTTGATGTTTGTTGTTAATTATGGATGAAGTACACATAGATTCTCATTTTTTCCTCTGCATTATTCTTTAAATTAAAACTAAAGATATACTGTGCATCTAATACAATTCATAAAAAATTCCTTCACTTAAACATACCTTCAAGGGAGGGGGGTGGGGCCTTGGTGTGTGTCACACTTTATGGGGGCAAGACATGATTACAAGAGGGACTTTGCCTAACAATTGCAATCAGTGTAACCTGGCTTATTGTACCCTCAATGAATCCCCAACTATAAAAAATAAATAAATAAATAAATAAATAAAGTTTAAAAGGGGAGGGGATGTCATCTACAAATCAGACTGGTATCAGACTTCCTACTCGCAATACTTGATACTGAATATCAATGTATAAATGACTTTAGATCCTGACATAATGTACTTTTCTCTAGTCTTCTACTTCTTTTTTTTTTGTTTTGTTTTGTTTTAGAGACAGAGTCTTACTCTATCACCCTCGGTAGAGTGCCGTGGTGTCACACCTCACAGCAATGTCCAACTCCTGGGCTTAGGAGATTCTCTTGACTTAGCTCTAGTCTTCTATTTCTAATCATAATATCACGCAAGTATATGATGACAATAAAAATATTTTCAGGGCTCAAAGTACTGAGAAAGTTTACCTCCTTTTAGTTTTCCCTTAGGAAGTTATTTGAACATGTACTCCAACAAAATTAGGTAGTAATCAAGTAAAGAGTAAATATGGTGTCTAGGAAATAGTTATCCCAAATTTGGAAAGTAGTACATGTGAAGTTTACTTTTACAATGATGGCCAAACAGTAAGCCCTGACTAACCAGGTCAAAGTGGAGCAGGATGACAGACGATTTAGGATAGTGGATGAACTCATGAATAAAAAGGGACTTGGTAGAATGAATTTGAGGTTAAAAAGGGTTGAAAGGTTAGAAAAACAACAGGGCATGATGAAGGCATCTAAGGGAAGAAAAACAATTAGAAAAGACACTAAGAAAATACTACAATAATGATCCTCAATGAACTGCCTCCTTTTACCCATACTATTGTGTAGTCCCGTCCCAAATCAACTCTGGGACTAGCCATGTGATTTGCTTTGGCCAGTTTAAATATTAGCAAACATGACCCAAGAAGAGGCTTGAACAGTGCATTTTCAGTGAGGCTTGCATTCTTTCTTGTATTCTTGGAACCACCATGTGTAAATTTGCCTCACTGAGCATAGATGGGCTGTTCCAACTGACGACCCCTAAAAAAGAGTTGTCGGGTACAATATAGGACTCCCAGTTAAATGTGAATTTCAATTGAACATCAAATCAATTTTCTTAGTGTATGTGTGTTTCAAAGATTGTGTAGGACATACTTATACTTAAAAAATAGTAATTGTTCATCTGCAATTCAAATTTAACTGAGAAACTTGTATTTTTATTTGTTAATTATGGAAATCTTAGTTGCAGGAAGATTAGCACCCCCCTCATCCCTGCTGATCTGTCAGTCTGTCTGCTGACTCTAGCCACATCAATGACCTCAGGCAAGACTAGCAGAAGAACCAGCCAGATACACAAGACCAAAATGTATACTTGCTCCAAAGTGCAGCAAATTTAGATACAGAGTAAGTTCAGCATTTGATGGAATTTAAGGAAAAAGAATCTGTTGAGCCTTGAGTGCAAGAATACTCTTCCTTAAGTGACTCAAGAGCCTTGAACTTGGATCCTAAAACATTTTTTTTAGATAGGGTCTCCATCTGTTGCCCAGGCTAGAGTACAGTGGTGTCAGCATAGCTCGCTGCAACCTCAAATTCCTGCGTTCAAGTAATCCTCCTGCCTCAGCCTCCCAAGGAGCTGGAAATACAGGTGCACACCACCACTCCTTGATAATTAAAAAAAAAAAAATTGTAGAGACAAGGTCTCTACAAAGGTCTCACTCTTGCTCAAGCTCGTATCAAACTCCTGACCCCAAGCTATTCTCCTACTTCAGCTTCCCAAAGTGCTAGGAGTATGGATGAGAGCCACCATGCCCAATCAGGATCTTAAAACATTTCTAAGCAACCATAGTGGGGTGGGTGGATTAAACCAGAAGTTAATCATAGTCATCCTAGGCATCTGATCATGACACATAGAATAGGACAGGCTTGAACTAACATCCAACTTACAAAGAGGGATTCAGGTTAAGTATTCCCAGTGAGAATTGATATAGTTGATTTATACCTTGCGCCCAGATCTACCACACCAGTAGAAAAAAAACCAGTAAAAAAAACCAGTAGACCTTGGCTACACAGCTCCCAGAGGAGTCTGAAGTGACCAAATGGATATAAAGGCACATAGAAAGAAAGGCCTAGGTCGACTTTGTGAAAGCATCTGAAGTATTTGAGTACTAGTCAGGTGGTCTTATCATCAGAAGGATACTTTGTGGGGTCTTGAAATCAAGGGGAGCTTATCCTTCTAATGGAGAGAATGTAGCTGAGTTTCCTGATTTATATAACCATCTGCATGCAGATAAGTTTCAGTTTATTTTTACGTTCCATTCCATGACAACCAAGTCTCTCATTGAGACTTTGTCAGTTCTAGACATTGAAAACTGTAAACTAGAGCTTTCAGTTCTAGACATTGAAAACCATAAACTTTATTTAAATGGTTATGACTATATAAATGCTCCTCATTGGTGAGTCAAGTAGTGTCCCAGCACATGAACTCATCTGTTGTAGTTTTAGAAAATGATTCTCACATGGGGCCGAGATTTTACTTATTTCTTTTTGAGACAGAGTCTCACTTTGTCACCCTTGGTAGACTGCTGTGGAGTCACAGCTCACAACAACCCCAAACTCTTGGGCTCGAGCAATTCTCTTGCCTCAGCCTCACAAATGGTTGGGACTACAGCTGCCCACCACAATGCCCGGCTATTTTTAGAGATGGGGTTTCACTCTATCTCAGGCTGGTCTTGAACTCATCAGCTCAGGTGATCCACCCACCTCGGCCACCAGAATGCGGGGGGTGGGGGATGAAATTTTAAGTAGACATGAGACTTAATAAAAGTGTAGCTGGTAGAAAGTGGCATATAGAAGAAGATGATAAAAGGCAGAAGAAAGAATAGCACAGCTGCCGGGCGCAGTAGCTCACGTCTGTAATCCTAGCACTCTGGGAGGCTGAGGCAGGTGGATTGCTGGAGCTCAGGCGTTCAAGACGAGCCTGAGCAAGAGTGAGACCCTGTCTCTAGTAAAAATAGAAGAACTAGCTGGGCATTGTGGCAGGTGTCTTTAGTCCCAACTACTTGGGAGTCTGAGGCAAGAGGATCTCTTGAGCCCAAGAGTTTGTAGTTTCTGTGATCTATGATGCCAGGGCACTTTACCCAGGGTGACAGAGTGAGATTTTGTCTGAAAAACACACAAAAAAAGAATAGCAGAGCTGGTACCCTCATTTTACAAAGTGCAGAGTGCAAAAAGTAGAGGTTTATAAAGTAGAAGGTTTATAAACTTCAAAAAGTAGAAGTTTATAAAACAAAATGAAGTTTTATGTATATTAAAAGTTTATGTACAACGTTCAAAGTTAAATTTAGCTACTTTATGTACTTTGATTCCTTTTTATTGCCTTCTTCCTCCACAGGAAAGCAAACTTAGTAAAAGCTATCTCTTTCTTGCTCACTACCAAATACTAATACTTTGAATAGTGCCCGGCACACAAAGGTACTAAGGAAATTGTTGTGGATGTCATGTTTAAACTAAAATAATAACAACATTATAAAAATTGGAATAAGATTAGGGAGAGGAAGAATGGTAATATAAATGAGCTAAAGTCCTGTTTTTATATCAGAAATTCATTAGGGGACAAGTGTATTTTTGGCATTTTGAAGATAACCAGAAGAACTTCCTTAATCTTGGCACTATTAACATTTTTTTTAATTATTAAATCATAGCTGTGCACATTAATGCCATCATGGGGCATCATACACTGGTTTTATATACCATTTGACATATTTTCATCACACTGGTTAACATAGCCTTCCTGGCATGTTTTTAGTTATTGTGTTAAGACATTTATAGTCTACATTTAGTAAGTTTCACATGTACCCTTGTAAGATGCACTGTAGGAATAATTCCACCAATCACTGTCCCTCCGCCCATCCTCTCCCCTCCCCTCCCTCTCCCCATCCCCCTCCCCTCCCTCTCCCCCTTCCCCGTATTCTTAGGTTATAACTGGGTTATAGCTTTCATATGAAAGCCATAAATTAGTTTCATAGTAGGGCTGAGTACATTGGATACTTTTTCTTCCATTATTTTATTATTACTATTATTATTATTTTATTGTTAAATCATAGCTGTGTACATTAGTGCAATCAAGGGGTACAATGTGCTGGTTTCATATACAATCTGAAATATTCTCATCAAACTGTTCAACGTAGCCTTCATGGCATTTTCTTAGTTATTGTATGTAGACATTTGTATTCTGCATTTAGTAAGTTTCACCTGTACCCATTCTAAGATGCACGGTAGGTGTGGCCCCACCCATCACCCTCCCTTCACCCTAACCTCCCCCCTCCCTTCTCCTTCCTTGGCCCTTTCCCCATATTTTTGTGCTACAGTTGGGTTATAGCTTTCATGTGAAAGCTATAATTTAGCTTCATAGTAGAGCTGAGTACATTGGATACTTTTTCTTCCATTCCTGAGATATTTTGCTAAGAAGAATATGTTCCAGCTCCATCCATGTAAACATGAAAGAGGTAAAGTCTCCATCTTTCTTTAAGGCTGAATAATATTCCATGGTGTACATATACCACAATTTATTAATCCATTCGTGGATCGATGGGCATGGGCTTTTTCCATGAATTAGCAATTATGAATTGGGCTGCAATAAACATTCTGGTACAAATATCTTTGTTATAATGTGATTTTTGGTCTTCTGGGTATATATCCAGTAGAAGAATTATAGGATTGAATGGCAGATATATTTTTAGAGCTCTAAGTGTTCTCCAAACATGTTTCCAAAAGGAACGTATTAATGTGCATTCCCACCAGCAGTGTAGAAGTGTTCCCTTTTCTCCACATCCACGCCGACATCTCTGGTCTTGGCATTTTGTGATATGGGCTAATCTTACTAGAATTAGATGATATCTCAAAGTAGTTTTGATTTGCATTTCTCTGATGGTTAAGGATGATGAGCATTTTTTCATATGTCTGTAGGCCGTGCGTCTGTCTTCTTCAGAGAAGTTTCTCTTCAAGTTCCTTGCACACCCTGAGATGGGATCACTTGTTCTTTTCTTGCTAATACATTTGAGTTCTCTGTGGATTCTGGTTATTAAACCTTTGTCGGAGACATAACCTGCAAATATCTTCTCCCATTCTGAGGGCTGTCTGCTTGCTTAACTTCCTGTGTTCTCGGCTGTGCAGAAGCTTTTTAGTTTGATCAGGTCCCAGTAGTGTATTTTTGAAGCTGCTTCAATTGCCCAGGGGTGGGTCCTCCTCATAAAATATTTGCCCAGACCAATTTCTTCAAGAGGTTTCCCTTCACTTTCTTTTAGTAAAATTTTGGGTTTTTTTGTTTTTTGTTTTTTGAGGCAGAGTCTCACTTTGTCCCTCTCAGTAGAGTGCTATGCCATCACAGCTCACAGCAACCTCAAACTCTTGGGCTTAAGTGAGTCTCTTGCCTCAGCCTCCCAAGTAGCTGGGACTATAGGCGCCTGCCACAATGCCGGGCTATTTTTTTTGTTGCAGTTGTCATTGCTGTTTAGCTGGCCCGGGCCAGGTTCAAACCTGCCAGCCTGGGTGTATGTGGCTGGTGCACTTCCCCTAAAGCTATGGGAGCTGCCCACTATTAACATTTTGGGCCAGGAACTGTCCTATGCTTTATAAGGTCCCTGGTTTCTACCCACAAGATGCGAAGAGCAACTTTCCCCTCCGTTGTGACAACTAATAATGACAAATGTCCTCTGGGGAGCAAAATCTCCCCTGGTTTGTGATCAATGCATCAGAAAGAACCATAATCAGAAAAGTTGCCACTCTAGAGAGTGATACTAAGTCTATGGAATCGTAAAAGGGAAAATTGTTTGTTTTCATCAGAAACTCTACACTAATTGCTTTGTTGTCAAGTGTATGTATTATTCTGATACATTTAAACATTTATTTAAAAAACATTAATGAGGTGGGATCAATGTGGCTTTGGAACAAGCTAGCTAAACAGAGTAAAAAAGAAAAAAGAGTCAGTAATGACTAGGGTTCTGGCATTGAGCAACTGGGTAGATGGTGGTTGTGTTCACTGAGACAGTAGATACAGGAGAGGGAACAGTTCTGCAATAATGAGACCCATTTCAAATATGTTGAGTGTGAAATGTCTGTGAGATATGCCATCTATAGGTATTAAGTACATTAATCTTGAACTCAAGATTTATAGACTTGTGAATTGTTAACGTATAGGTGATAATTGAAGCCATGACAGTGGATGAGATTCCTGGAAAGAGAAGAGACTAGAGAACAGTACCACAAGGAATAGCAAGACACCAAGAGCGTAACATTTCAGTCTTTTTCATGCATCTGCATTTTATTTTTTTATTTTTATTTATTTTTATTTTATTTTATTTATTTTTTTAATTAATTTATTTTTATTAAATCATAGCTGTGTACATTAGTATGATCATGGGGCACCATACACTTGGTTCATAGATCGTTTGCTTGCAAAGGTAAAATTTGTTTTAAAAATGTGTTAGGCAGTATTTATGGTATGGTCCTAATTAATTTTAAAATGCAGATGCTCTAATGTAGGACCTTCACATGAAAGCATCTGTATTTTAAAATTAATTAGGACCATACCATAAATACTGCCTAACACATTTTTAAAACAAATTTTACCTTTGCAAATTAATGCACATTTTTTAAGCTATTGGAAAAATATGTACATAAGCAAAAATGCCTATCCAGAGCCAGAATTGCAGTTGAAATCTAAGACAATTAAATTGAACAGACACTGAGCACTAATTATGTGCCAGGCAGATGGAGATTCAATAGTAAACAAAACAGTTGTCTTAACTGTGTTCACAGAGCTTATCTTCTAATGGAGACTAGAGTGAAAGGAAACAAGAAATACAATAGAATGTGATGAATGCTGTGAAAATTAATAATGGAAAATTATGTCAACTAAAGATTCAATGAGGTGTGATTTAAGCATCTTCAATGTCCGTTTTGCTCTTATTAGGCATGAATTCAGTTGCAAAAAACTGTTGTAAGTTTCTTTGCTCCCTGTACCTCGTAGAAAGAAAGCTCAGAAAGGCTAGCAGAGAATGTGGAGTTAATTGCCTTTTGGGGCCTGACTAGAGGCTCTGTCCAAACCAAGCCTGGCAGTATACTGGGTTCTGACTCCACAGAGAGTGTCTCCATGAATTTGTAAATTGGTTTCATGCTTGAAAGCCTATTCAGTTAATTTTCCAGAAACTCTCCAGCTGCACTCTGAAGTCAGCCACTAGGCAACACCATATTCCAGAAGGAGGAGAAGCTGTTTATATTTTAAAGATAAGAAGCACTCACAAGTTGACAGTACCTCAATGGACTCTATTGGGTTATTAGAAGCAGAAAGAGATTGGGCTAAGCTAAAGAAGAAATCACAGAGACAGGTTATATTTGCAGTAAGCAATTACTCTCCTTGGTAGCATTGGAGATGACTCCCTGAATAGCAGAGGAGAGGAGATTACACTCTCAACAGCCTCAGCCAACTCTCTAATGGCTTGGGCCACAAGGAAGATCTTTGACATCATGAAATACAATTATTTTCCTCATCTCAGATGAATAGTCTGGTTCAAGAAAACTTGATATTTCTCAAAGATAGGGACTCATAATGGAAATGGCATAAGAGGTAAACACACAATATATTTTTTAGAAAGGAGAAAAGAGATATAAAAAATAAATGGCAGATGAAGAAAAATCATCTGAAAAAATGTTACCATGGGTGAAAATTTTCAGCAAATATTTCAAACAGATTTGGAAATTTTAATGAAGCAATAAGCAAGAGCTCAAGAAAGGGATGGCAAGATAAGAATGACATAAAATTTGAGCTGTCAGACCTTAGAGAAGCATGCAGAAAAAGAAATTTAACAATCACAGATGAAGGTAAAAATGACAGCAGCAGGAGGAAGAAAGAAGCTATAGCAAAAGTATAGCAATCAGTGTCAAATCCATTAATATGTAAATTAAAACTAAGACAATATGTGAATTTAGGACTAAACAATTGTGATGTTTATGGTTACAGAATGAATGTAATGGTGATAAACTCAAAGGGAGTAGAAATTGTATAATTAACAATAATTGGGAGAGGAATGGTAAAGAAGATTTGAGGTAATGTAAATATGTTGATTTTCTTATCTTTAATAATTGGGGTCAAAAGATATCATCTAAAGCAAACAAGTATGACAATAGAGATACAAGTATATTGAATAGTACAAAGATAAATACTAAGAAATGTAATTTAATCAGCTAAAATTGGATGGATGAAAACAGGAAGGGGAGAAAGGAAGAAAAAGAAATATTTATAGATAATCATTGAATCATTATTCACAGTAGCAGTAAAAGGGGGGAACCCTATGTATTCAAAAATATGGGACTGACTACATATGACACTTTAATGCAATAAAGTACTACTTAAAATGAAAATAAAAACAAAAATAAACAAAAATAAACATTCCCCAAAATAAAAAAAGAAATAAATAAAATAAAATAAAATCAAGCTTTTTATTTAATAATATACAAGGATTGACAAGACTATTCACATACTGGGGTGCATGCATGTGTGTGTAGATATAATATCTCTGGAATAACAGACAAGAAACTGTTAAAACTGCCTCAGTGGGAGATAATTGAGTAATTTGTATGAGAGAGAGATTAAAAGGAGATTTTTTTATCTTTTGAATTTTGAATTACTAGGATGTATAATTATTTTAAAAAATAAATTAAATAAATAAATAAAAAAATTAAATTTAAATTTAAGATAAAATATACTTGATTGACTTGTCTTTGTCCAGTGTGTGGATATTGTGTTGTTTGATATGCCTGATACATGTTTTGTAGAGTTTTCTCACTCCACATAGGTCTCTTTTTGTTCTATCTCTCTGAGGACTGAGGCAAACTACTAGGGCAATGTCCTGGTTGTCAACTTGGGCCCTGTGTCCCTGTTCATTCTCATTATTCACCATCAAGACTAAGTTAATTATGATAATAGCTTCATACAAAGAGTACCTTGCTCAAGAATCTTTGAATTCTCAAAGCTAATTTATAAAATTCATAGTCACCAATTTGAAATTTTCCTAAATTCTAAAGCTACCATTACATATTGTAATCTAGGCCTGGGAAACTCTGATCATAGGTCTTTACTACAAGTCAAAGGTAATGAGAACTCAGGACATAAAGAGAGTGTTCATTGGAGAGAAAATGCGGAGATGCAAGAAGGAAAAAAAGCTGGTATTGTGTCTCCTAGGCCAGATACAGAGTAATCCTAGAACTCTGGGAGGTTGAGACTCATGGTTTGCTTAAGCTCAGGAGTTCAAGACCAGCCTAAGCAAGAGTGAGGTGCCACCTCTACTACAAATAAAAAAAAATTAGCTGGGGTGGCACCTGTGGCTTAAAGGAGTGGGGTGCCAGCCCCATATACCGGACGTGGGGGTTCAAACCTGGCCCCAGCCAAAAACTGCAAAAAAAAAAAAAAAATCAGATGGACATCCTGGTGTGTGCCTCTAGTCTCAGCTACTTAGGAGGCTGAGACAGGAGGATTGCTTGAACCCAGGAAGTTGAGATTGCAGTGAGCTACTGAAGTGACAAGGATTCTGTCTCAAAAAAGGGAGGGGGAGACAGAGAAAGGAAAAGAAACTCTAAGGAGAGTAGTGGTGGGTATTCGATATGACTAGACAAGTTACCATGAAATTAAGAACGTTGTGGTTAGTTTTATCACCTCCAGAGGCACAAGCTGCAAAAATACTGTATCCAACTTAGGACAATTCAAGTGGTAGGCTCAAAAAAGTTGTAAGAGAATGCTAGTGAGAATATCTCTCATCATTTACCTTTCCTCCATAACCCCTCCCCAAGTGAGAGGGAAGGTCACTAACTTCATCTACTACCCAATTTAAGTAACTGGTTAATTAAAACGAAAAAAGCAGAACTCTGAATATAGACTTACACATTGACAATTGGCCTTTGTGAGATGCAAATATTTATTCAGAGGAGAGGTGTGTGACATGGTTATTTAGAATGCTTATTTGTGGCAATAACTTGAGCCATCAAATTGCCTTTCTTTCCTTCGAAATCATTCCATGTCCAGACATTTCAAGAACAAAGAACAATAGATTACTTATGGCTAGATGTAATGGAGACCTTGCCAAAGATGAAAAAACATGATTGAATAAACCAGAAGAACTAGTTTGGACTACTCCACTGACAGGGGAGTGGGGAAGGAAGAAAATACAAAAGTGTTAAACAAGAAGAAAAATAAGGGAGAGTTCTGTGAAAGGAATATTTGTAGGAATAATAGTCTCAAATACTCTGTCGTTCCCTTCCCCTCCTCTCTGACAGCAGGAATGGTGAGGCACTTGACCATCTGCCGTTTTTATTACTGTCTCCAAAGTAGTAGAAGCCACAGATATGTCCTGTGTGCTGTCACATGGAATAAGAACAGCAGATTGAAAAAAGCAAAGCATTGCAGGACAAGGTGAACATCACATTTCTACCAGAAAAAAAAAAAAAAGAGAGATAAATATTAGGAAGAAAACTCAAAAGAAATGTGAAAGGGCTTTTTATAAAGAAAATTTCACAAGTGACAAAAGGTCTAAATGGCTGTACCTAGAGGGGAAAATTCTAAGGATGCCGATTCTAACCAATTTAAGCCATAAAGTTAATGCAATTGCAATCAAAAGCAAATGGGAGATTACATAATAAATGACATAAGTATAACTAAATACACCTTTACAGAAATTTAAGATAGAAATCTATCTCAAATCACGCTTACGAACAGACAACCAGACATGTACACACACAATACAAAGGAGCTAACGCTAGAAAGGATATTACCTTTATGTTCCTTCCAAGGAAATAGGGAAATGTTTTTCTTATAAAATTAGGAAAGGAAAGCATGTCTTGGCAAAAAAAAAAAAAAAAGATGAAGGATTAAAAGAAAGACAAGGCTCAGGGTCCATAGCTCAGTGCTTAGGGCACCGGCCACATACAATGGTGGGGCTGGTGGCTTGGAACCCAGCATGGGCCTGCTAAACAACAATGACAACTACAACAAAAAAATAGACAGGTGTTGTGGCAGGCACCTGTAGTCCCACTACTTGGGAGGCTGAGGCAGGAGAATCACTTAAACCCAAGAATTTGAGGTTGCTGTGAGCTGTGACACCATGACACTCTACTGAGGGTGATATAATGAGATTCTATCTCAAAAAGAAAAAAAAAGAAAGAAAGAGAAAACTTAAATTTCCAGAGTGATGAAATAAACTACACATACAAAAACAAATCAGATGAAGAGATGAGGGAGGCAATGTGCAGGATATAGGCTCAACACATCACAATAATCTTATTTCAACTGTGACTAAATGGTACCATATGGGAGAGCGGAGCAAGTAAATATATTGATAGAAAGAAACTTACTTTGTCTGACACAGGTATAGTAAAAGGGAAGAGACCACTCTCCAGTTGCACATGCTTCAAAAGTCAGCAGGGTGAGGGCTTCTAAGCTTCCTGTGAGTCACCATATGTCCTGAGAAGATACCTGGGACAGAGGCCTTCTCAGAAGTGACAAGGCAGCCTTCCCAACTGACGCACACAGCACCTGCCTTAGCACACCCAGTGAGCTGAGGATCCCCAAGTCAGTTAGGGGGTCCTGGAGGAATGGGGTGCACCTCAGGAGGGACTTCAAAACCAAGAAGCTACAGAGTGGGTGCTCGGCTGAGTGCATGAGGACCGTGAAATGTGCCACACAGCAGAGCTAGAATGGCACGCTCCACCAATGAGGCTGGAGTCGTTGGGCAGCAACCTGCCAAAAGAAGTCAAGTCACATCACTACCTCCCACCTTGCACAAAAGCGAATTCCAAGTAGCTCTGTGGGCTGAAACTCTGACTAGAAAGGTGTGAAGCAGCAAGGAAACAACCAAGGAGAATCCTTGCAATGGGACAGTGGGAAAGGCTGTCCTAAACCACCTGCAAACAAGAAGCAGTAAGGGAAAGTGAAAGTCCAGGGGGAAAGGCAGCCATGAGCAAGCGAAGCGAGAGGACAGGGCAAGCCTGTGTGTGAGAAGGTGCTTGCAGCATCCTGTGACAGATGAGGAGGGTCGGCCTCTGTGGGACTCTGCTGAACTCTGGAGCAGGCTCATCTGCAGCTTACACCAACCCGTGTCTCTCAGAAGAGAGGCAGGAGCGACTCCCTGTCACAGCTACCAGACTCTCAGCTGGATGAGGCATCAGTGGAGATGTTGACTCAGATGAAGGCTGTGCCGGGTCACAGGTAGCACTCAAAGTGAGGGGACGGGGCTGGAGACTGCTTTGAGAGGGACACATGAGGCTGAGAGAGGACGCAGTGTGTGAGACCAGATGTGTCTGTCAGGAAGCTGGGTGTCTGGGACCTTGGGCACACTTACCTTCAGGGGCAGTGGGGAGGGTATCTGAGCACAAAGTCCCCAGGAGAGACAGCAGGCTGCAGAGGGCCCCTGGAGTTGATGTGGAAGCCAGTACCACAGGGATCACATGGAAACGTACCAAGGAGATGAATAAACAGCAAGACCAGAACCCTTTCTGGAGGTGGAAGGCAGACTGTGGTGACAGCTCCGGATTTACACAGGAGATGGCTTAGGCTGAGGCAGCACAGGCAAGGCAGGGTGCCACCCACAGCGCGTGTAAGCTCAGCGTTTTGACAACCTTGTTCACTGTTTGCCATGGGAAGAGAGGCCCAGAGAGACTGTTTTTGGTTGCAGCACACAGGTAAGTTTTGTGATTGATGCGTTTGGGCTGTTTTCATTTGGCAAGACCTGTGGGATGGGGGCACCAGTGCTCTTGCCAATGCTGAGAACCTCTCAATGTCATGGTCAGGCCCTGGGAGACATACTCACTCCCAACCCCACTGCCCATTCTGGGAGGCAGAATCCAGCAGACACTGGGCACAGGCTCCTGCACCCCAATCAGTCATGGGATGACAGGTGGGGTGGAAAGCCTGTGCTTCTGGACCCACGAGACACTTCTGAAGTGTTTTGGGGAGGGCAGTGCCAGCAAATGGGCAGAGCATTTTGAATTACTTCAAAACCACACCACGAGGACACTGATGCTGGCAGTTTTCTCAGTGACAGAGTTGCTCAGGAGATGGGCAGAAAGCCTGTGAGGCCCTCACTGAGTTATGAGTCAGTTGTGACCTTCCTGCGTCAAGTGCCTCAAATGGTGGACGACTGCAGGCAAATGGAAATTTGTAAGCTGCAGTGGGAGTAGGGAGGTGCATGCTAATTTGAGACCACAAGCTAGGAGGAAGAAAGACCTGCTTCTGTGCTGACATCAAACAGGCTGAGCAATGAGGTGTCACTGAAGACAATATTGGCAGAGCAGGTTCCCCTGGGAAGAGTGCATTGGGGGAGGTGTCTGCAGGGAGGTGGGGGGCATCTGCAGGCACATCCTCCCTGAGAAAAAGATTGTGTAGTCAAAGTGGACTTTGCCTGGGAGAAAGGAGTGGTCACATTATCAGCTCTTTAAAACCAAGTCATCGTCCCTGGGGTGGGCCAAAGAAGCCCCAGCAAGGTGAGCCTTGATGGGGGTGTGGTGTCTCAGTGATTGCAAGTCACTTGCTGGCATCCCAGGCTCCAGGGTCTTGGAAGAGAGAGTCCCAGCCCCAGGTTGGAAGAATTCCCAGAGTTGGTCCGGGACCTGGCAGGGCCCCAGGCCTGCTGGTCAGCATGGATGGTGGGGCAGATGGTGCAAGCAGGAAAGCTGTAACCCACCTGGAACCCAGACTCTGGGGCAAGGGAGCACAAGAAAAGAAAAGAAAAGAAAAGAACAGAGAGCTATGCTCTGTGTGGAGAGCAGGCAGAAGGAGGGGCACTGTGGAGGCAGCTACTGCCCAGGGCACAGTGACCCACAGCAGCAGCCCAGGGAGACCGACCAGGCAAGGGCACCGGGCACAGCAGCACTGCCCAAGGGAAGATGTGTTTACTGGGCTTGCTGTGGCTTTAGGGAAGAGGACCAGTCTGACCTCGACTGTGATGATGCAGGGGCTAAAACTTGCTGGGCAGTCAGGAGATGAGGGAAGGTGTGGCAGAAAGAGCTGCTGGGACCCAGGCAGTGCTTCAGCCTTTGAGGCTCTTCCTTCCCTGCCAGGGGTGTCTGGACCTCTTCCTGGGTCCCACCTAAGGCACAGGGTGTTGGGGGTGCATAGGTAAGAACGACGGTTTCCCCAAAAGAAGCAGCAGCCAAGCCTTCTTACTCCATCAGGGAGTAGCGCCTGCATCCCGAGGAAGACAGGAGGGCTGTGAGCAAGTTTAACAGCGGATTTGCAGGAGAGAGAGAACTACACAAGGTAGGCACTGGGCAAGGGGCAACCTGTATTGTGATCGCCATGCATTCACTGCTCACGGATGTGGGGCAGAGCACCCCTCACCCCACCACCGCTAACTCTACCTCCACCCCCACCCCCACAATGGGATGAACAGACAAAGGCCAAGGATACTGACCTTCCTCTCTAGGAAGGCAGTCAAGGAAAGACACCTTTATGGAGGGGATTGTGCTGTGGCAGGCACTCCGCTGCCTGCTTCAGGGGTATTTTCTCATTTAGGCCCCTCACCTTCCATCTTAATTCCATCAGCCGCCTCCACCCCAGTCTCCTAGCCCTGCCTCCAGCCCCTTCCTGAGGCTCATTCTGAGCATTGCATCCTCCTGCTACCCTTGCCTTCTGTCAGCACTGGGAAGTGTGCCTGTGTCAGGGAGCAGATGCCCCAGTCTGCTGGCGTTTATCATGTGGTTTTTCGCTTTCTCTTCATGCAGATTATAAACTCAAGGACAAGGGTCAGGTCTCTATTTTTGCCAATCGAAGCACACAACTTTATTGATGATACACACAGATGTGGGCTTGGGTGGAAGAGGTTAAATCAGTACAGTAGATAGAATGGGAGTCCCCTTTTTTTGATGAATAGGTTCCCCATCTGTCAGCTCGTGTAGAAGAGAGTAGATGAAAAGTAATTCAACCTAAGCCACAACAAATACATTTTCAGCTCAAGCTCTGATGTGGGGCTGGTCTGTGCAAAGTGGTTCTGCTCTGGGAGGGAGACCACCCCCATCATAGGTAACATATGATTTGGTGTTCTTTATCCACAGCAGGCAGCCAGAGTGATCCCTTTACCACATGAAGGAGGCTTCCAGGGAGTAATTTACATTGCACTTTGCCTGCAGACTGCAAAACCAAGGAGTTATTCAAAGCTCTGTGGGAGGCCCTGCCTGGCCAATAGGAGTGTGGTCCTCCATTTAGCACTGGCACTTTCACCCAGTGATGTGGTGATCGCTAAGGCTGGGTCTTCCCTAGCACCCTCTGCAGATTCTTTGATATCTGCAGGCCAAGTGGATTCGGGGTGGATTCAGTCCCATTGTGTTCCAGGTGGCCATTTACAGGGCAAGGGTTTCCGGGGGCATCTCTCTGTTTCCATTTCTGATAAAGAGGGTCATGAATGACAATAGCATCTGGGCACTGAGCAATTCCCCTGCCAAGACTGGCTTTTCGGACAAACACATCAGCGGTTTTAAAAGCTGAACCTTAGCACTTCCACTTTCCTCTGATATCAAAGGAAACTTCAAGTCTGAAGCAGACTTGGCAAGCATGTTATTAATAACTGTCATGCTTATTAACAAATTTAATCCGGCCTCCTGCAGAAATGAGTTGCAGCCACGTAACACAGGCTTCTGACACAGTTCAATGATGTACATCTTAATCTGGCCCTGCTTTTCAATACTCGCATTCAAGTTATCTGGGGCACACAAAGCCTCTCCAACAGTGGGGTCAGGAGTGGGGATCGTGTTTCTAACAATTGAGAGACTGGCCAAAGGACTATTGATATCATGGCTAAATGAAAAACCCACATTCTTAGGCTCAGCAAAGAACATTTTTCCCTGAATGAAAAGAGACTGGGAGAGGTCAAGAATGCAACTGACATTTTTAAAGTTTTGAGCACTCCAAGTATTTTTGTGTTCATAGGGGAAGGGCCGCTGTTTTACTGGGTGTGCTCGGTTGGCCTTGCCCCCCCCTGAAGGCCTGTCCTCAGTGCCACCCGGGGCCCCAGGTTCAGTCCAGTCCCCATCCTCACTCCATGGTCTAGTTATAGTTGTGAAGTCAAACCAAATGTCAGGCTCTTCCTCATCCAGCTCGTCATTTTCCCATTCCTCTTCCTCCTCCTCCTCCAGCTTGTCACTGTCATCTCTTCCTATAGTCAGTTTGTAAACACAGTAGCAGGCACCAGCCCCAATCATCAGTCCTGCCGCCACCCAACCCACTTCCCGAGCCCGGCCCATGCTCAAGTCCGTGCCAGCTTCCACAGGAGATTACAGGAGAGGGTCTTGCTCCCCCTGACTGAAGAGAATTCTTATGGCCAGGATGAGTAGTGAAGGAAGGCAGTAGTTTTCAGCCTCTCTTGGTTCCTGTAGCTGTTTTGTGATGAATCTGCGGGTGAAAAAGAGTATTAGGCTTTTGGGTTGTACCTGGGTTTGTGCCTCACCAGACAATGGAATTAAGTTCTTGGTGAGAAAAGTGAATTATTAGTAAACTGGTTCTTTGCTCTTTTCTGTCTCCACCCATCTACCCTCAGGATCCACCAGTTCTCTTCCCTGGACCACGGAGAAGGGTGGGAGATTGGCCTGTGCTATGACAGCCAGGAGGTCCAGTGGGAAAGTCTATCCCTCAGACAGTCTCCTCTTTCACCACATCTCGGGGACAGTTTCCTATCAATCTCTCCAGTCAGGTAAATTCCTTCTTCCTTTATCTTCTGTTATCAGTGTTCCCTCCACAGTGACAGATGGATAGAGTCTGGCAGAAGGACAAATGCAAAGAAGGTAGGCAGCAATAGAGAACTGAAAGTGAAGTGCATGGATCAGCGCTGAGGGCACAGGTCCTAATACCCGTGTTTCTGAATTTTAGGCCCTTGAGTTTAAAAGATTTTTCACTGTCTCGACTTTCCTAACGCGGGTTTCCCCAGCCCCCGCTTACCCCCCCCAAGTCGTCCGCCATTTCCCCAGCATAGGCCGCCACACCCCTTTCCCTGCGCTGAAATGGGAGGGGGTGTGCAGAAAAAAGGGGCCAGGAGAGGGCGACTCGGACCCGGCCCATACAGATCCCATCCCCACTTCTCCGCCACCCCCACCCACGGTCCCAGGCAAATCCCACCTTCACACCGACCTGTACTGTTCCAACCACGGCAGTTTGCTCCTTCTCTCCCTGAGACTTGCGCCGCGACCTACAGGCCAACAGACCTACTAACCTGCAAACAGTCAGGGGACCGAGAGGACGGAGTGCTTGGTGGACGGACCGAGATATAAGTGCCCCGATTGTGGAACGCTTCTTTTCTCCTAGTCTCTGGAACCGTCATAATCTCCTCTCACCCCCACCCGAAGCCCGCCACTTCTCTCTACTAGTATGAGCACAGGGTGCGCTGGGGGTCAGGGGCGGAATTTAGAAAGTAGGCAAGAAAGGAATACAGCCCCGATCAGCCCGAACTTGGAGTCGCAGCACTCTCGGTCCTCTTCCACTCCCACCTCCTCACCAGAAGCGCCCACTCTCGCACCGACCTGCACAGTTCCAGCTAGTTCCATTCTTCCTTCACACGCCTGCAGAGTAATAGAGGGTTGGTACCCAGACGGAGACGACTAGCAGGACTTCTGCTCTAGGCGGCTCTTGGTCACGTGACGGCCACGTCACCAGTGAGCTCTGGCCCCCGATTTCCACTCCCACAAGCAGTGCGGCAGGCGCCAGCCTGCCCCGTACCTCCCCCAATCACACTGGGCCCTGTCACTCTTTTTCCTCTGTAACAATACCGGAATCCAGAAGGGGTCCTGCCTCTCTGGTGTTCCAATTTAACTTTCTCTAATTACAGGAAGAGACAGCGTCTTTTGCTGGGTCTGTCTTTCACTTATACTTCTTAGGGAATTTTCCCATC
This sequence comes from Nycticebus coucang, assembly GCF_027406575.1. Lineage (NCBI taxonomy): Eukaryota > Metazoa > Chordata > Mammalia > Primates > Lorisidae > Nycticebus > Nycticebus coucang. The sequence continues at coordinate 112,141,534 of NC_069804.1, forward strand.
CTTTCCTTGACTCTGAAACTCCTGCATGCCTTTCCTTAATTTCTACCACTTTACATATTCAGTCTCTGCACCAAAATTGGGGAGGGGCAGAAAAGGATGCCCAGGTAGTAGTGAGATCTTTATTAATGTTTTTGATATATTTACGTTCTATTTTTCTCTTTTTATTTTTGTGAGCTGCACTCTTTTATAATGAGATAATACAATAAAGATATTTCCACTTGGAGAAAAAAAGAATTAAAATCTATTTTCAAAAGTGTACATAACATAAATAATATTTCCCAGTTAATAGGGAGGGCTCATTGACTTGGTGAAGTTAATGTGATTTACATGGAAAATATTTGTTTTTGACTGCACAGGAAATAGCTTTCAGGCAGTCTACTAAAATTTAAAAATATATCCTTACAAACAGAACCAGTGTGCTTCCAATATGATTTATAAATTGATGGATAAATGAATCTTTATTGAGAAGGTTCAGGTTCTAATCATGACCACAGATAAATGAATCACTATCCCTTTCTCACTGCTGACTGAACTCACAGTCAAAGCGTCAGCTGACTGAGATCTTCATAGAAGACTGCCCAACCGCTTTCACTCTGGCTTCAAAGGACTTTGAATGAATCTTACATCTTCAGATGGATTTAACAAATTACTAACTTTATGGATTATCCTACCTTTCATTCCAAGGGATTTATTTAAAATCTATTCTGAAGTTTTGTGGTACAACCTACAAATCACCCAGAAATTACAGAGTTCCTTGTTGTCCCACTGATGAAAATGAGATTTGATGGAGGAAAATTTCACTGCATCATGACACTGTTGAGATCTCTCTGGTGTCTGCCGTTCACATACTATACATCACCCTAGCAGTGACTAGGGAGATGGTGGTGAGGGTCTCTGGATGACTAAGAATTACTGCAATACCCTTGATGTCCGTGTCAATTTCCCTCACAGATGGAAGGGCAATGTATAGGATCTCAAACAGTCACCAGGAGAAAGAGACTTTTCATTCCTTGCCTCCTATGACAACTTCACTGTACCACTGTTTCAAGCTCTTCAGAATAATCCCAGAACTCAGGGACGAAGCATGCAGAAGTTAGTCCCCAGACATCCACCTGTCCCTGCTGAGGAGTCATACTCTAAATATAGAAACTCCAGGCAGCCTCTTTCTTAGAACGCTGAAATATGACACCCTGGCAGGGAGGCTCCCCCTGTGAGGGGCCCTGTGCTGAAGAGGCCCTTTCTGGAGGTGAGCCTAGGAGCCCTAATGCCTTGCTGACAAATATTCAGAAGTTGAGAATATGTCACAGCTCTCTGGTCTTCTATTTTTATAATCAGAACTCACTAATATACCTCATCTCTAAATCTCTATGTCATTTGTTTCAATGTCATTCTCTTATATCTTTTTTTTCATTGCCCTTTATTTACTTTGCTTAGACAAGTGAATGCTGTTTATGAAGACTTACTAACAGAGCTCTCACATTCAACTGGCCATTATTCAGTTTCTGGCTGCTAGGTACTCCATATAAGTGGCTTTTGTTTATGTTGAATATATACATTAGAACAAACTAAGGAGTATGTAAAGCTTAACAAAAGCAGATGACTTGGTATCAAAGACATGGCTGTACAATATAGACTCATTTTTACATCACTTAATTAGGCTTCTAGGACAAAAGTTTTACTCCTGCCTCTCCTTTTGGTATGTCCTTCAATTGTTCCGATGTCTAATCCCTGACTACCATTCTCCCAGTCTGTCAGACCTTTCCGGGTTTGAATCCATTTCCTGTCTAAATCCCATAAGCATGATAACTCTTTCAGTTCTTTTAAATCTTTGTCGTTTTGATCCATAATTCCTTCCAACTCCTATCTGGGGACTAACATTTAAAAACTACTTTTATCTCTATCATACATCTATCAACAAATATTTATTTAAGGGCATGTTATGTGTCTGACATACTATGTCAAAAGTGAAAAAGTAAAATGCTCAAGCAAGTCCTCAGACAAGTCTGTTAAAAGTTCCCAAGCCTGCAAAAGACTTTGTGAAGCCACTGCCAAAAGGAACCTTTGGTTTAAATCAGAATGTGGTCGCATGTGGTATGTAGCAGGAATGACAAATAAATAATTTGCCCTGAGAAATACAACCATCAGGGGTACTGGAGGTTTCTGTCAGTTTTACCTGCCCATTCTCTTCCTGTAGCTACCCTGTTGGTACAGACTAACTACCCTGTTTTCCCCAAAATAAGACATCCTCCGAAAATAAGACCTACTTAAGGAAAGATAAGATGTCCCCTGAAAATAAGACCTAGCACATCTTTGGGAGCACACCTTAAAATAAGACACTGTCTTATTTTCGGGGAAACAGAGTACTTGGGAGCCATAACTGAGCCTGCAGTTAGAGTAAGGACATTCGTTTACCTTAAGAAGTGGCTTTTAGCTTAGGAAGCTTGAAGTACTTTGACACATCATGGGGATGACTCTGCCAAGGAAAGCTAAATGTTCCATTCGTCTTAGCCAACACTTCTCCTCCAGAAAGTGCTTGGGTGGGAAATACCAACACTTTCCTCTGACTCTCCTTTTCATATATTTCTATGCTTGAATAAGCCCCTTTGCTGCACATGATCTTTCTCTAAACACAGAATCATATATAGTTGATTTGGTTTCTGTTTACTGAATTTCAGTCATGTCCTAGTACTGCCTCCCAGAAGTCAGATTGATATGAATTTTCCTGGAGGTTTGCTTGTTCCCAAACTCCCCAGTTTTTTGATTTACTCCTGTATTGTCTATGGATTTTAAAAGTTATATGGTCAGATAACAACCTTATATCCAAACTATTAATATTAAGGAATATCTAACTGAAGGAGCCCATGTTCTGAAAAGCTTTATTAGTTTTTGTATTGCATTATTTATTTTTGTACTGTGTATTTGTTAAGATTGTTTGGTTGCCAGCAATGGAAATGAAACCTGGTAACTTAAACAATGAAAGAATGTGATACTTTTATTCCATTTCCTACTTTAAGAGAGTTAAATCCTTGATGCGGGGTGAATTTTGGAGCTCATCAAACCAGCCAGTAAAATGGTTTTGCATTAATTACTAGATGCCAAGTTCGGCCAATTTTATCTTGGTCTCAGTATTCCTCTAATACCTATTTCATTTACAGATGGTAGCTTCTATTCGTACCCAAGTATATTTTGTAATGTTCTTTGTATATCACATTGTCAGTGTGCATGCCTCTTTGTCTTACAGATACCAATTACCCCGTTGTGATTTCTACTCAGTTTTTTTTTTTGCTATTACTGGCTTCTGCAGTCTCAAAGCCTCCTTGTTGCAGGTGAAGTTCTGTAGCTCTCCTATTCAAAAGACTGGCCTAGTCAGAAAATTTACATATTCTCAGACATAAAGCCCATTCAGGGTTGTGTAATGCGTTAGGCCTCAGAAGACATTACGATTGCCTTGGGGGAAGTGTGTAACACTCTCCATCAAGTGAGAAAATGTGGGACTTTTGGAGGTCATTACCCAACATCACTCTTCACCCTCCACTATTTTATTTTATTAAAATGAATATAGTTTTATAGTATTCTTTTTCCCATAAAAAGAATATAGGCTGGGGGCAGGAACAAAAATAACGAAAAAGTAAGAAAGTAAAAGCTACATATTCTCATTCCAGGTTTCCTTTGCTGGTTGCTTGTTCATTTCACATCTGGGACTAGATTTCAGAGGAAATGGTTAGACATTAATAGCTGGGAGGAGGGGAGGTGGAGGGAGAGGCTGCTGTCCCAGGGGCCTAGGGAAGGAAGAGGCAATTTTTCAAAAAAGTACAAGTGGCCAGTAGCCCCAGGGGAAGATGCTGTCACTTTCTGGTAGTCAGGAAGGGAAACACAACTACTGGGAGACGGGATTAGCGAAGAAGAAAGAGTAACAAGGCCTAGTACCGGGGAGGGAATGGAGCGGGGCGGGCCCTCTTCTGCAGCACTGCTGGTGGGAGGGGAAATTGGGGACCCGAGTTGGTGGATGACGTAGCTCTCACGTGACCAAGAGCTGACGTGTGCAGAAGTCCTTCTTGTCCTAGTCGTTGTTCCCGTCTGAGTACTAGCTCCCCATTGCCCTGAGGGCGGGCGGGCCTGCGGCTGAGGAAAGAAGGGGAGGAGAAGGGGAGGAGAAGGAAATTGTCCCGGATCCCTGCAGGTTAGTGCCTGGGAGATTCCATATAGTGGGGGTGGTCGAGGGTGTAGGGCGGGGACCGTCGCGGGTCCAGAGGCACCTTCGTCGTCTCTCCCACTCGCTGCCCGCTTTCCAAGACATATGTCCCGCTTGCAGCCCATTTCGATGCTGAGAAACGGTGAGCAGAGGGGTGTTTGAGGAGGAGCCCAGAGATCGGGAAATTGGAATGTGCTGGGAGCTGAGGCCCGCAGTCCGGAAAAGGAGCTGTGGCCTGGGTGTTGGCCTCTAGTCCACCAAAACAGTGCCGGCAGGGAAAGGCTGGACGTGGGGGTCAGGGGTGGCAAGGTGCGACGTAATTTGTCAGCAGAACGCCTAGAGGGGTAATGGGGATGAGAAACGTTTGACAGCCAGGCCTCCAAATTAGGAAAGAGTTTCGTGTTCTGGGGACTAGTCCGTCCACTAAGCGCTCAGTAGCGGCTGTTTCCGTCCTTTTGCCTGTGCTGTGTCTTCCTGACGATGGCTCTGTCTCTAGTGGGTCCGAGCCTCTCCCGGGTGGGCAGTCTTTCCGTAGGTTGCGGCACGCTGCCAGGCAAGAGAAGAGGAAGGAAATTAACCCTGGTCGGTGAAGGTCGATTTGAGGGTAAGACCATTTGGGGACCCTAGGAGGTGCAGAGGTGGGGGTGGGAAGAAAACAAGCAAGGCAATAATCTAGGTTCAGGTCTGACTCTGAATGTGTTTCTCACACTCCCCGGACTGTGGAGAAATGGCGTGCGGGGTGTGTGTGTGTGTGTGCAACGGGGGGGCGGGGAGGCTGGGGGGATGACAGCAGGGAAACCTATCAGATAGTTTTTCATAATCCTCCTCTCTCAACAGCACTTAGTCCCCATGTTTTCGATCTGTCATCCTGCAGGTCTGCTGTAGCAGGTGGCCCTGTTTGAAACAAGGGAGGAAGTTTCCTCCGATCAGTAGAGGTCGGTGTGGGCGTGGGGGCTGTCTAGAATGGGGGAGGGGTTGGAAATCAGCCGCGGTTCGGGCAGGCTCCACCAATCCTACTTAATTTTCTTAAACCCCTCCCATTTCAGGATAGGGAGGGGTCAGGTACGTGCATGTTTCGGATGGCAAAGAGTGGTTAAAAACGAATCTGACAACCTGCGCGGTGAACGAGGAAAGCAACAAATTAAAGAACAATCAATCCATCAAGCCCTCTGTTCTCACTGGCTCTGATCTCTCTGCAGATTGGAAAGGTTGTTGGGCGTGGCACACCTCCAGGGAAGGGAAGAATTAGTAAACTGCCTATTTTGAGGTTAGTGCAAAAAAGGTGCTATTCCCTGGGGTGGCCTGAGGCTGTGGTGACTGAGACCCTCGCAGAGCCCGTGGACTCCGTTGCCTTTATCTAGACTTAGGGTGAGGGTGAACTGCGGGGAAGAGAGAGGGTGAAGTGAACGAAAGGGATAGAGGTTTTGTCAAAAGTCTACATTTACTACCCAGCATTAATTTACTACTCTTATTCTTCTGTGCAATTCCATGCATATGACAACATAAATTGAAGAGAAACTCAAACCATATTTTCTTCTTCTACCCTTAGGTCCACTTCTAGAATCAGCTATTGTGGCCTTGAAGTGGCTGAAGACTGATCACCCTTCACAGGCCTACACCCAAGGCCCACAGCCCTCTTCCCCCAGCCTGAGTGACTACTCTATTCCTTGGTCCCTGCTATTGTCAGGGACGAGTGCATGGGCTACGCCAGGAAAGTAGGCTGGGTGACTGCAGGCCTGGTGATTGGGGCTGGTGCCTGCTATTGCATTTATAGACTGACTCGGGGGAGAAAACAGAACAAAGAAAAAATGGCTGAGGGTGGGTCTGGGGATGTGGATGATGCTGGGGACTGTTCTGGGGCCAGGTACAATGACTGGTCTGATGATGATGATGACAGCAATGAGAGCAAGAGTATAGTATGGTACCCACCTTGGGCCCGGATTGGAACTGAGGCTGGAACCAGAGCTAGGGCCAGGGCCAGGGCCAGGGCTAACAGGGCACGGCGAGCTGTACAAAAACGGGCTTCCCCCAATTCAGATGACACCATTTTGTCCCCTCAAGAGCTACAAAAAGTTCTTTGCTTGGTTGAGATGTCTGAAAAACCTTATATTCTTGAAGCAGCTCTAATTGCTCTGGGTAACAATGCTGCATACGCATTTAACAGAGATATTATTCGTGATCTGGGTGGACTCCCAATTGTTGCAAAGATTCTTAATACTCGGGATCCCATAGTTAAGGAAAAGGCTTTAATTGTCCTGAATAACTTGAGTGTGAATGCTGAAAATCAGCGCAGGCTTAAGATATACATGAATCAAGTGTGTGATGACACAATCACTTCTCGTTTGAACTCATCTGTGCAGCTGGCTGGACTAAGATTGCTTACAAATATGACTGTTACTAATGAGTATCAGCACATGCTTGCTAATTCCATTTCAGATTTTTTTCGTTTATTCTCAGCAGGAAATGAAGAAACCAAACTTCAGGTTTTGAAACTCCTTTTGAATTTGGCTGAGAATCCAGCCATGACTAGGGAACTGCTCAGGGCCCAAGTACCCTCTTCACTGGGTTCCCTCTTTAATAAGAAGGAGAACAAAGAAGTTATTCTTAAACTTCTGGTCATCTTTGAGAACATAAATGACAATTTTAAATGGGAAGAAAATGAACCTGCTCAGAACCAATTTGGTGAAGGTTCACTTTTTTTCTTTTTAAAAGAATTTCAAGTGTGTGCTGATAAGGTTCTGGGAATAGAAAGTCACCATGATTTTTTGGTGAAAGTTAAAGTTGGAAAATTCATGGCCAAACTGGCAGAGCATATGTTCCCCAAGAGCCAGGAGTAACTCCTTGATTTTGTAGTTTAGAAGCAGCACACATTGTAAACTATTCCTTTTCTCCACCTTGTTTATATGGTAAAGGAATCCTTTCAGCTGCCTATTTTGAATAAAGAGTATCATACTGTATCATCAAAGCTGACATTTAACCAAGTTGGTCTTCAGGTTTAAGCTGGATGAATGAATTCCAATACTCATTCTGAATACATGTTTGTTGCTTTTTATCTCACTGCCTAGATTGAAATATTTTTACTATTTCCTCTGCATAAGTGACAGTGAACCAGTTCGTCATAAGTAAGCTCCCTTTTGTCATTTGCATTGATTTCATTTATGTATCATCAATAAAGTTGTGTGTTAAATGCTGGAAAGAAAAAAACAAGAAAGAAGAAAGAAACCATCTTTGTCCTTCAGTTTATAATCTAGTTGGAGAGATAAGAAACATGCAAACCAAAAGATAACCAAGAATATCTGAAGCATACGCTCATTATCAGATGTGTGCTTTGACAGTACAGAGGAAGCAAAGGCTTCTGTGGGATGTGCTAGCCTGCTGAAGCTTCACGGAGGAGTTGGCCATTGAAAATGAGTCCTGAATGGGGCAGGATGGTTAGGACATAACATGGGAAAGGAGGAAGGAGAGAATGGTTGGAGAAAGCCATGGAGGTAGGAACCTTCTTCCTATGACAGTCAGGAGACAAATCTGCTCAGAGTGGAAAGTGTGAGGAGTGAGTAAATAAATTTGGAAATCTGGATGAAGCGCATTTTGGAGAGCTGTTTGAATATTATCCCATTGAGCACTAAGACCCATTAAATATTTTTTACTAGAAAATAATTGGGATCTACATGAAAGTCTCTCTTTACTACTGTGCAGTATCAATGTGGGTGTGCGAAGTGAAGTGGTTCAAAACCCTGGCCATTTGGTAACACATACCATAAACCTTAAAATAGGTAAGCCCTTTATCCTAAGGAAGTAATTAAATCATTGGCCAAAGATTGTATGTACAAGGCTGTTCATCCCAAGCACTATCTGTGGTAGTCAAGATTGGAAACAACTTTTAAGTATCTAGCATACTGGATTGGTTAAATAAATTAAGGCATGTTCACACAGTAGTATCTGAAAACTGTGGTGATAAAAATCTACAGTGCCAGGAAAAACTATTCATCATGCATTATGAAGTGAGAAAGGTAGGCTACATAGCAGTATTCGGAGTATGATTCCATTTATTGAGAATAATAAAATGTAAGTTTAAAAAAGACACTAAAAACTCTGAAATTATAGATAGCCAAACAATAATGATAGTTGTCTTTGGATGGGAGAATAATGAGTGATCTTTATTTTTTCACTTTTTATTCATCTATGTGTTCTTATTTATCTAAAATTAATATTGATTTTTAGGAAATATTTGAAAAAGTGTTGGAAATGAAGCAAGTGATTGGAGCACATATTGAGTCGAAGAAATGTTTAGATTAAAAATGAGGTGGGTTGAAGTTTCCTCTCCTAAATGATAGATGAGTGGTGAAGATGGGACTTTTTGTAAGGATTAAATGAGGTAATATGCACAGTACTTACTATCTTCTGGCACATAGCAGTTAATTAAGAAAAGTGAGCACCTTTAATTATCTAGAATGCAGGGTTGATAGTTTTTTGATTTACCTTTGTTTTGCTGGGGCATTCTGCCGTGGTGTTTCAGTGTCATTTAATAAATAATAATAACAATAAAGTTTAACATTTATTAAGTGACTACTGTGTAGAGTTCTGTCATTCCTGCAAAGCAACTGTTAAAATAATTTCTCAAGGGAAGAGAAGTGGATTTCTTTTCTAAGGATTTGGAATGTTTCCTCAGACATGATCTCACCAGCCTCCATAATGTATTTCTAATTGGTTTGGGGATGCTTTCCTGCTTTATATATGGGGCCAGGAAAGGGTAAAACCCTCTGTTCAGTTGTAGTCTGGTTTTAGCCCCAGGTTTCCATATGTGTACTGTAATATTGTATAGTATTGTCGGTAGTGGACACAAGGAAAAGGAACTATTTGGCTTAAAATTGCTGGGTATGGTAACCCTATTAAATCATGCATATGTAAGGACTCATTTATCACCAGTTTTAACACCAGTTTTAAGGGAGGAATGAGGGAAAGGGAAACTACCATTTTTCTTGCTCTATTGTTAGGTGAGAGAAAAACATTTGCAGGGGGGCAGGGAAGAGTGTGTGGTGGGTGGATTTATCCATTTAAAATACATTCAGTGTGAAGGACCTGTGTGACACTTAGGTGAGGATTTCCTCTGGTTATTTGAATATATTGATTGATCTGGTACTCAGAGAAGACTGAGTTGCAAATAATGATTTGAGTACCATCCGGACGATGGATGATAAGTGAGGACATGGGGAGTGGAAGTGATCCCCCAGAGGAAGGTGCAGAATCAAAGAGTGAAGGGCCACAAAAAGAACTGTGCAAGGGACTGACAGCTGGGGAGAGAAGCAGAATTGAAACTGAATGTATGCCCTTCCAGACATTTTTATGACCCATATATGTATAGATTCTTTACACAAAATTAGATCATACTGTAAATTTTCAGAGCATGATTTTAAATTTTTCTCCTCAAAAATAATAATAAATATTCATTGGAGATACTTGAGAAAACAGGGTTCATTAGTACAAACTTGCCCCCTGCCCCAGATATCTAGTTGGAACATCTAAAAAAACCATTCACATCAAGCCACGTTGGGCATGAGGTGCAGCCTGGCTTTTACACCTGGGGGAAAAATGCGGTTAACTGAATAAAAAGCCTCATCAAGGCAGGCACAAGCCTGACTAGGGACCGTCTGCTCTTTTTCCCCTCCCCTGCTCCTTCTCATTCTTCTTTCCTCTCCCTCCCTGGCACTTCTGTCTTTATTTCCTCCTCCTGGGAGATCATTGGTGGTAGCCTCTTGTCTGCTTCTGTGTCTCTCCGAGTGGCAGTTAAATTTCTATGACATAAAGCCATGTACCAGTGGGCATATAATACAGAATAATAACTGTCATTGCTGTGGTCTTAAGATGACTCTGGGTGTGACTGGGTGCCAAGATCTTTTGGAAGCCTTGTTGAACAGAGCCAAGAGTGAGAAGGAGCTAGTCTTAGCTTGGCGTAGCTGTAGGTGCACTGCAGGTAGTCTTGATGTCCTGCACCTGGTATTACTTAGGATGAATATCCTGGACTCTGGAAAGCTGTTTGAGACATGGGCATGAGTGCCTGGTCCAGGCAGGCCACACGCTGATGTCCCAGTGTTTTCACATAGCACCTTGTCATTGTCAGTGCTTTGGGGGAGGGCAGAGTTCTAGGATTGTGGTTGTGACTGTGGTGGCTCATGGGAGCAGGGAGGAGGCATGTCCTTTCTTTAGAGAAGATGGCAGCTCCTAGGAAACTGAGGAAATTAAAAACTCAGAGGATATCCTGCTATTTGGATTTCGTTCTCATCTAACATATTTAGGAATCCATGTGTGTTTATTCAAGTCCAAACACATTCAAAGGTGATTTTACAAAGGTGGAGTTTGGTTCTGCTGTAAATTGTCAAAGTCAAGGCTCAGGAAACAGTTTTTTTTTCAGTTCATATTTTACCTGTGCTGTTTCAGCAGAGCTTCCAAGTGTAGGTTTAGAAATTGATGTGGTTCAGGCAGATTTTTTTTTTTTTTTTTTGTTTAGGCTCTCTTTTGTTAATTTCTCTGCTACATTCCCTTGAGAATGGCTTTAAAAATGATTAATACTGTTTTCAACGCCAGCTTTTTACATTCATTTTGCTTCACATCCCAGGCTGAAGGTTTTCTCTGGTTTGTCTGATTAAACTGTGGCTCTTTTTGGCTCGAAGCCAGAAATATCTCACAGCCATCCTGGGGTCCCTGGTCTGGGCTGCTCTGAGGATGTGGTATTAAACAGAAAAAGGAATATTGACTTCTCAGAGGGGTATACCTCCTGCTTGACTCTGTCGGGGCCTTCTGAGGCCTTGTATTAAGGGCTTGGGCAATGTGTGGGTTTGAAGATAGGCATGGGAGGAAGAAGGAGAGAGTGGAGAGTGAGGGAAGACTTATTAGAGGGGCAACGTTATCCTGACAGGTTCATGCAAACCTTGAGAGTGGGCTTAGTGTCATGCTCTGGCCCTGTTGACCATTCACATTTTAAAAAGCGTAGGTGTAATACAACCATCTTTCTTTGGGCATAGAGCCTTAAATGAGGCAGTATTTTCTTTTCAAAATTAAAAGCAGTGGCAATTTGTAACTATGTAAAATATAGTTACACAGACCGGATTCTTACTGTTTGCTGCTCAGACAGAACATTCATTCTCTTTCTAAGATCAATCTACACCAGAAGCCAAAATATCATAGAAGGTTGTTTGTTTAGTAGTCAGGGAACTCAGCCAACTTAGCTAGATATTGATACTGTCAAAGTAGGAGGATCTGGTGCATCCGTCTCTACAATGGGGATTAACTTGTTGCTGAAATCCAATACTTGTTTTAAAGACCTAGAGCACATTTCTCCTTGGACATAATTATAAATTTTATCTGCCTAGATACCCCTTTGGCAGAGGCAAAAGAGAGCAGTGGTGGGTGGTAGTTTTATAACTATTAAGATGTATGATCAAATTGGTCATCAAACAGAATTTCAGAGATATTTACTTTTCTGGAAATGTGATTTATTCTTTTTCCAAATTTGATTTTTGAATGGCAAATGATAATAGTATTTATTTATCAGGTATGATGTTATGTTATGATATATGTATACATTGTGGAATGATTAAAACAGACTAATAATACATATATACTTATGTACTTATCATTTCTTTCTTGTAAGAACATTTAAAATTTATTCATTTAGCAATTTTGAAATATATAATCTATCATTAAGTACAATAACTGTGCTGTGAAATAGATCATTAGAATTTATTCTTCCTGTATAACTAAAACTTTGTGTCCTTTATCTACAACCTGCCCTTTCCTTGTCCATCTCCCTTCCCTCTGCCCCCCAGCTCTTTGTAACCACAATTTCACTCTACTATGAATTTGACTATTTTATTTATTTTTCTTCTTTTCTTCTTTTTAAAGTTTTAATAAATTTGGAGGGAACAAGTCGAATTCTGTTACCTGTATGTATTGTGTAGTAGTGTAGTCTGGCCTTTTGGTGTACCAGTCAACTGAGTAGTATACACTGTACCTTACAGATAATTTTTCATTCCTCACCTCCTCCCATCCTTTCCCCTTGTGAGTTTCCAACATCCATTTTTACCACTCTGTGTGCCCTTGTATATGCATAGTTCAGTTCCCATATAGAAATGAAAACATGTGGCAATTATTTTTCTGTTTCTGAGTTACTTAATTTAGGATAATGGTCTCCCATCCCAACCAAAGAGATTTCATTCTTGCTTTTCAACACGTAGTACTCTGTGGTGTGTGTGTGTGTGTGTGTGTGTGTGTGTGTGTATTATCCACTCATCAGTTGATGGACACTTAGTTTGATTCCATACCCTTGCAATGTGAATTGTGCTGTGATAAACATGTGATTACAGGTATTTAAATTTTTTTTGATAAAATTATTTCTTTTCCTCTGGTAGATACCCAACAGTGAGATTGCAGGGTCAAATGGTACATCTACTTTTAGTTCTTTGAGAACTCTCTATACTGATCTCCATAGAGATTATACTAATTTATATTCCCACCAACAGAGTCTAAGTGTTACCTTTTCACTGAATTTATGCAAATGTCTACTCTTTTATAATTTTTTAATAACGTCATTCTAATTGGAGTAAAATGGTATCTCATTGTGATTTTAATTTTCATTTCCCTGATGACTAGTGGTATTGAGCATTTTTTCATGTTTTTTGGCCATAACTGATTTGGAAATATCTTTTGAAAAATGCCTGCTTAGGACTTGGTGCCCATAGCACAGTGGTTAAGGTGCCAACCACAACTGAGGCTGGCGGGTTCGAACCCATCCAGGGCCAGCTAAACAACAATGATGACAACCTCAACAAAAAATAGTCGGGCATTGTGGCGGGCGTCTGTAGTCCCAACTACTTGGGAGGCTGAGGCAAGAGGATTGCTTAAGCCCAAGAGTTTGAGGTTGCTGTGAGCTGTGATGCCACTGCACTCTACCGAGGGCAACATATTGAGACTCTGTCTCAAAAAAAAAAAAAAGGAAAGAAAAATGCCTGTTCATGTCATTTACCTACTTTTTAATGTTTTTTCTTTATGCTTAGTTGTTTGAGTTTCTTACAGATTCTCAATATTAATTAATCTTTTATTGTTTACAAATATTTTCTCCCATTTTGTAGGTTGCAGTTCAACTCTCTTTGATTCATTATAAGCAGTACTTGTCTTTCTGTGCCTGACTTACTTCACTTAGCTTAATGTTCTCTAGATTCATCCATTTTGTTGCAACTGACAGAATTTCCTTTATAAAGGCTGAATCATCTTCCTTCCTTCCCTCCTTCCTTCCTTCCTTCCCTCCTTCCCTCCTTCCTCCTTTCTCCTTCCTCTCCTCTGTCTCCAATTCTGTTGCCCAGGCTAGAGTGCTGTGATGTCAGCCTAGCTCAGAGCAACCTCAAATTCCTAGGTTCGAGTGATCCTCCTGCCTTAGCCTCCCAAATAGCTGAGACTACAGGTGCCCACCACAATCCCTGGCTAATTTTTCTATTTTACTTTTTAGTTGAGATGGGGTCTTGCTCTTGCTCAGGTTGGTCTCGAACTCCTGAGCTCAAAGCGTTCTCCTTCCTCAGTCTCCCAGAATGCTGGGATTATAGGTGTGAGCCACCATGCATGACCAGGGTGAATCATTTTCACTGTATATATACACAGCAATTTTTTACCCATTTGTTTATTTTTTTATTATTAAATCATAGCTGTGTACATTAATGCCATCATCGGGCACCATACACTGGTTTATAGACCATTTGACACATTTTCATCACATTGGTTAACATAGCCTTCCTGGCATTTTCTTAGTTATTGTGTTAAGACATTTACATTCTACATTTACTAAGTTTCGCATATACCCTTGTAAGATGCACCACAGGTATAATCCCACCAATCACCCTCCCTCCGCCCACTTCCCCTCTCTCTCCCCTCCCTTCTCCCCTTCCCCCTATTCTTAGGTTATAACTGGGTTATAGCTTTCATGTGAAAGGCATAAATTAGTTTCATAGTAGGGCTGAGTACATTGGATACTTTTTCTTCCATTCTTGAGATACTTTACTAAGAAGAATATGTTCCAGCTCCATCCATGTAAACATGAAAGAGGTAAAGTCTCCATCTTTCTTTAAGGCTGAATAATATTCCATGGTGTACATATACCATAATTTATTAATCCATTCGTGGATCAGTGGGCACTTGGGCTTTTTCCATGACTTAGCAATTATGAATTGGGCTGCAATAAACATTCTGGTACAAATATCTTTGTTTTAATGTGATATTTGGTCTTCTGGGTATATACCTAGTAGAGGAATTATAGGATTGAATGGCAGACCTATTTTTAGATATCTAAGTGTTCTCCAAACATCTTTCCAAAAGGCATGTATTAATTTGCATTCCCACCAGCAGTGCAAAAGTGTTCCCTTTTCTCCACATCCACGCCAACATCTCTGGTCTTGGGATTTTGTGATATGGGCTAATCTTACTGGAGTTAGATGATATCTCAAAGTAGTTTTGATTTGCATTTCACTGATTATTAAAGATGATGAGCATTTTTTTCATGTGTCTGTAGGCCGTGCACCTGTCTTCTTCAGAGAAGTTTCTCTTAAGTCCCTGGCCAAGCCTGTGATGGGATCACTTGTTCTTTTCTTGCTTATACGTTTGAGTTCTCTGTGGATTCTGGTTATTAAACCTTTGTCGGAGACATAACCTGCAAATATCTTCTCCCATTCTGATGGCTGTTTGCTTGCTTTACTTATGGTGTTCTTTGCTGTGCAGAAGCTTTTTAGTTTGATCAGGTCCCCGTAGTGTATTTTTGAAGCTGCTTCAATTGCCCGGGGGGGTCCTCCTCATAAAATACTCACCCAGACCAATTTCTTCAAGGGTTTTACCTGCACTCTCTTCTAGTATTTTTATAGTTTCGTGTCTTAAGTTTAAATCTTTAATCCAGTGAGAGTCTATCTTAGTTAATGGTGAAAGGTGTGGGTCCAGTTTCAGTCTTCTACAGTTTGACAGCCAGTTCACCCAGCACCATTTGTTAAATAGGGAATCTTTTCCCCACTGAATGTTTTTAATTGGCTTGTCAAAGATCAAATAATGATAAGTAGCTGGATTCATCTCTTGGTTCTCTATTCTGTTTCAGACATCTACTTCTCTGTTTTTCTGCCAGTACCATGCTGTTTTGATCAATATCGATTTATAGTATAGTCTCAGGTCTGGTAGCATGATTCCTCCTGCTGTGCTTTTTTTTCTGTGTAATGTCTTGGCTATTCGAGTTTTTTTCTGATTCCATATAAAACGAAGTATTATTTTTTTCAAAATCTTTAAAGTATGACAGTGGAGCTTTAATAGAGATTGCATTAAAATTGTATATTGGTTTGGGTAGTATGGACATTTTAACAATGTTGATTTTTCCTAGCCATGAGCATAGTATGTTTTTCCATTTGTTAACATTTTCAGCTATTTATTTTCTTAGAGTTTCATAGTTTCTTTATAGAGATCTTTCAAGTCCTTTGTTAAATCATAACTGTATATATTGATATGATCATGGGGCATTGTACACTCGCTTCATAGACCATTTGACACATTTTCATCACAATGGTTAACATAGCCTTCCTGGCATTATCTCAGTTACTGTGCCAAAACATTTACATTCTATATTTACCAAGTTTCGCAAATACGCCTATAAGATGCACCACAGGTATGATCCCACCGATTCCCCTCCCTCTACCCATCACCCCCCTCCCTCCCCTCCCTTTCCCACTTCCCCCTATTGTTAGTTTGTAACTGGGTTATAGCTTTCATGTGAGAGCCCCAAATTAGTTTCATAGTAGGGCTGAGTACATTGGGTATTTTTTCTTCCATTCTTGAGATACTTTACTAAGAAGAATATGTTCCAGCTCCATCCATGTAAACATGAAAGAAGTAAAGTCTCCATCTTTCTTTAAGGCTGCATAATATTCCATGGTGTACATATACCACAATTTATTAATCCATTCGTGGATCGATGGGCACTTGGGCTTTTTGCATGACTTAGCAATTATGAATTGGGCTGCAATAAACATTCTGGTACAAATATCTTTGTTATGTTGTGATTTTTGGTCTTCTGGGTATATGCCCAGAAGAGGAATTACAGGATTGAATGGCAGATCTATTTTTAGATATCTGAGTGTTCTCCATATATCTTTCCAGAAGGAATGTATTAATTTGCATTCCCACCAGCAGTGCAGAAGTGTTCCCTTTTCTCCACATCCACGCCAACATCTCTGGTCTTGAGATTTTGTGATATAGGCTAGTCTCACTGGAGTTAGATGATATCTCAAAGTAGTTTTGATTTGCATTTCTCTGATGATTAAAGATGATGAGCATGTTTTCATATGTCTGAAGGCCGCGTGCCTGTCTTCTTCAGAGAAGTTTCTCTTCAAATCCCTTGCCCAGCCTGCGATGGGATCCCTTGTTTTTTTCTTGCTGATGCGTTTGAGTTCTCTGTGGATTCTGGTTATTAAACCTTTGTCAGAGATATACCCTGCAAATATCTTCTCCCATTTTGAGGGCTGTTTGTTTGCTTTACTTACTGTGTTCTTGGCTGTGCAGAAGCTTTTTAGTTTGATCAAGTCCCAGTAGTGTATTTTTGAAGCTGCTTCAATTGCCCGGGGGGTTCTTCTCATGAAATACTCACCCAGACCAATTTCTTCAAGGGTTTTCCCTGCACTCTCCTCTAGTATTTTTATAGTTTCATGTCTTAAGTTTAAATCTTAAATCCAATGAGAGTCTATCTTAGTTAATGGTGAAAGGTGTGGGTCCAATTTCAGTCTTCTGCAGGTTGCCAGCCAGTTCACCCAGCACCATTTGTTAAATAGGGAATCTTTTCCCCACTGAATGTTTTTAATTGGCTTGTCAAAGATCAAATAGCGGTAAGTAGCTGGATTCATCTCTTGGTTCTCTATTCTGTTCCAGATACCTACTTCTCTGTTTTTGTGCCAGTACCATGGTGGTTTGATCACTATCAATTTGTAGTAAAGTCTGAGGTCTGGTAGTGTGATTCCTTCTGTTTTGTTTTTATTTCTGAGTAATGTCTTGGCTATTCGAGGTTTTTTCTGATTCCATATAAAACGAAGTATTGTTTTTTCAAGATCTTTAAAATATGACAGTGGAGCTTTAATAGTGAGTGCATTGAAATTATATATTGCTTTGGGTAGTATGGACATTTTGATAATGTTGATTCTTCCCAGCCATGAGCATGGTATGTTTTTCCATTTGTTAACATTTTCAGCTATATCTTTTCTTAGAGTTTCATAATTCTCTTTATAGAGATCTTTCACATCTTTTGTTAGGTAAATTCCCAAATATTTCATCTTCCTTGGCAGTACTGTGAATGGGATAGAGTCCTTAACTCCTTTTTCAACTTGACTGTTGTTGGTGTATATAAAGGCTACTAATTTATGGATGTTGATTTTGTAACCTGAGACGCTGCTGTATTCCTTGATCACTTCTAGGAGTTTTGTAGTAGAGTCCCTAGTATTTTCGAGATACACAATCATATCATCTGCGAAGAGTGAAAGTTTGATCTCTTCTGACCCTATATGGATACCCTTGATTGCCTTTTCTTCCCTAATTGCAGTGGCTAAAACTTCCATTACAATGTTGAAAAGCAATGGAGACAATGGGCAGCCTTGTCTGGTTCCTGATCTGAGTGGAAATGATTCCAATGTAACTCCATTCAATATGATTTTGGCTGTGGGTTTGCTGTAGATGGCCTCTATCAGTTTAAGAAAAGTCCCTTCTAGACCAATTTTCTTGAGTGTTCTGATCATGAAGGGACCTGGATATTATCAAAAGCTTTTTCTGCATCAATTGAGAGAATCATATGGTCTTTGTTTTTTTAATTTGTTTATGTGCTGGATTACATTTATAGATTTACGTATATGGAACCAGCCTCAAGAACCTGGGATAAAACCAACTTGGTCATGATGTAGAATTTTTTTGATGTGTTGCTGGATTCTGTTTGTTAGGATCTTGTTGAATATTTTTGCATCTATATTCATTAGTGATATTGGTCTATAATTTTCTTTTCTTGTTGGGTCTTTTCCTGGTTTGGGGATCAGGGTGATGTTTGCTTCATAGAATGTGTTGGGTAGTCTTCCTTCTTTTTCTACATTTTGGAACAGGTTCAGTAATATAGGTACTAATTCCTCTTTAAGGTTTGGTAGAATTCTGACGTAAAACCATCTGGTCCCGGGCTTTTTTTAGGGAGGTTTTGTATAGTTGATGCTATTTCTGAACTTGATATGGGTCTGTTTAACATTTCCACTTGATTCTGGCTAAGTCTTGGAAGGTGGCATGCTTCCAAGTATCGGTCAATTTCCTTCAGATTTTCATATTTCTGAGAATAAAGTTTCTTGTAAAATTCATTAAGGATTTTTTGGATTTCTGACGAGTCTGTTGTTATTTCGTCTTTGTTGTTTCTGATTGATGATATTCGAGATTTTACTGTTTTTTTTTTTTTTTTCTGATTAGGTTGGCCAGAGGTTTTTCTACTTTATTGACCTTCTCAAAAGACCATCTTTTTGATTTATTGATCTGTTGTATTATTCTTTTGTTTCAATTTCATTTAATTCTTCTCTAATTTTGGTTATTTCTTTTCTTCTACTGGGATTGGGGTTGGAATGTTCTTCCTTTTCCAGTTGCTTGAGATGTCCCATTAAGTTATTAACTTCCTCTCTCTCCGTTCTCTTGAGGAAGGCTTGCAGTGCTATGAATTTCCCTCTTAGAACTGCCTTTGCAGTGTCCAAGGTTCTGATAGTTTGTGTCTTCATTGTTGTTTTGTTCCAAAAAATTGGTGATTTCTTTCTTATTCTCATCTCTGACCCAGCTATCATTCAGCATAAGGTTATTTAATTTCCCTGTTTTTGTATGAGTATGCAGATTCCTGTTGTTACTCAATTCAAGTTTTATTCCATGGTGGTCCGAGAAAATGCAAGGCATAATTTCTATTCCTTTAAATTTACTGAGGTTAGACTTGTGACCTAAAATGTGGTCAATTTTGGAGTAAGTTCCATGGGCTGATGAGAAGTATGTGTATTCAGTTTTGTTGGGATGAAATGTTCTGTAGCTGTCTGCTAAATCTAAATATTGGATGGTTAGTTTTAAATCTAAGATTTCTTTGCTCAGCTTCTTGCTGGAGGATCGATCCAACACTGCCAAAGGGGTGTTGAAATCTCTGACGATTATGGAGCTGGAGGAAATCAAGTTGCTCATGTCTGTTAGAGTTTCTCTTATAAATTGAGGTGCATTCTGGTTGGGTGCATAGATATTAATAATTGAGATCTCATCATATTGAGTATTACCCTTAACAAATATGAAGTGACCATTCTTGTCCTTTCTTACTTTTGATGGTTTAAAGCCTACTGTATCTGCAAATAAAATTGCAACACCTGCTTTTTTCTGATTACCATTTGCCTGAAATATGGACGACCATCCTTTCACCCTGAGTCTATATTTATCTTTTAAGGTTAGATATGACTCTTGTATGCAGCAAATATCTGGCCTGAGTTTTTGTGTCCAGTCAGTTAACCTTTGCCTCTTTAGAGGACAATTTAAGCCATTCACATTAATGGAGAATATTGATAAGTCTGGCAAAATTTTGTGCATTGAGTTTTTCAAAAGTCCAGTGGACATTTTTAATCCTTTCACCACTGTGGAAGTTGGAGTTTGATCAAAAGTTTCTGAGTGAGTTTACTTTTGTCGTAGAGGATTGGGCTGGTCATTATGGAGGATAGGTCTGAGAATATCCTGAAGAGCTGGTTTGGTTATAACAAATTTCTTCAACATATGAATGTCATTAAAGTATTTAATTTCTCCATCATAAATGAAACTCAGTGTAGCTGGATACAGGATCCGGGGTTGAAAGTTATTTTTCTTTAGGAAATTAAAAGTCAATGACCACCCTTTTGTGGCTTGAAAAGTTTCAGCAGAGAGATCTGCAATCATTCTAATATTCTTCCCTTTGTAGGTAATGGATTTCTTACGTCTGGCTGCTTTCAGAATTTTCTCCTTCACATTAACTTTAGCAAAGTTAATTATGATATGCCTTGGGGATGTCTTATTTTGATTGAGTTGTGCTGGGGTTCTGAAACTGACTGCTATCTGAATTTCAGAATCTCTTGGCATGTCTGGCAAATTCTTTTTTTTTTTTAATTTTTTTATTAAATCATAACTGTATACAATGATATGATTATGGGGCATCATACACTCACTTCATAAACCATTTGACACATTTTTATCACAGTGGTTAACATAGCCTTTCCGGCGTTATCTCAGTTACTGTGCCAAAACATTTACATTCTACATTTACCAAGTTTCGCAAATACCCCTATAATATGCACCTTGGCATGTCTGGCAAATTCTGTTTCATAATTTCATGGAGAAGTGCCTCTGTGCCGTGTGAGGCCACTTCATCACTTTCACGGATTCCAGTGAGGTGGATATTAGCCTTCTTCGTATTATCCCAGAGCTCTCTGAGAGAATGATCCAATTTTGCTCTGCATTTCTCTTCCTCTTTGAGTTTGAGAGCATTCAAAGGCTTTGTTTTCAATGCCAGAAATCCTTTCTTCTGCTTGGTCCACTCTGTTACTGAGGGCTTCTACTGTATTTTTGAGATCTTTGAGGGCTGCAAATTCTTGCTTCAATGCATCACAATCTTTGGTGGTTTTGTCTTTAATTTCGTTAAATTCTTGAGACAACTTTTCAATTTCTCCTTGAATTTCTATTTCTGACTTTTGAGTTGTTCCTCGAATTCCTAATTCCAAATTTTCCTTCATTGTCTAAATTTTGTTTGCAATCCAAATTCTGAATTCGATTTCTCACATCTTGGCCAGCTGTTTATGAATGGGATCTTCAGTTACATCTGCCTTATCTTTTCTTGGGGTTTTGATCTATTCTGATTTTTCATGTTACCGGAGTTTTTCTGCTGATTTTGCCCCATGATTGTTTTACATCATTTGATTTTTCCCCTGGAGCTTTGTCGGGTACCCGTACAGTGCTATGGCCTGAGAAACTGGGGACCTGTTTGGTGTGGTGGGTTTAAGTGGTTCTGTCTTTTTTTCAGCTGGTCTCTGTTTGACCCTATTGAAAAGTTACTCTGTGTTGAAGTCTCAGCTGTGGAGAAATACCAGCAATTAAGTCACCCTGCCCCCCACAGGGAACAATTCGAAAAGGAAAATCAAACCTTTCTACAACCACACAACCAGGGCACCACCTGAATAGTCCTTTGGCGATTGGCTCAGTTCAAATGGTCTAAATCAATTGTCTCAGTCAGCACCTGTCTCAGGTGGGAGAGTTTAAAAGGTCTTTGGCAACTGGATCAGAGGGTCTGGTGACTACTCAGATATGGCTTGCTCCAGTGCTCTGTGGAGTTAGGAGGACCCACCCAGCAAATAGATCAGTCTGGGAAGGTTGATGCCTCCTTCCCCACCTTACTTCCCCACATTCCCCTCTGTTGCACCCAGTCACTGATAGCCCTGCAGGGCTGTGACCCAGTTGCCTGTAGTGAACAAATACTCCAGGGGTTTGCACCTGCCTGAATCACAAGGAAATCTATTTCTGCTCAGCTAGGTCGCTGCGCTCTGCCTCTATCTAGCAGGGGGAAGTGAGGCCTGACAACCTCGAGTGCTTGATGGAGGCTGGTGGGTGTTCACTCAGTTCCAGCCCTGCCCCTGATTGATGTAACTGACGGAACAGAATAGAACAACTTTGTGGGAATTTGTTTCTGTCCCTGCTAAATTCCCCTGCAGAAGAGAAGCTGTTTTGATTTCCCAGATCCTGCGCCTCAGGCCCTCTCTTTGCTTCTGCAGGTTTATATTTGGTTAGCTGTCGGTTGTAGCCTCCTATCTTCCTTTGTCTATACGCTGATGATCCCCTGAGGGCTGGGTGCATCTTAGGCTCAGTAAAGCGGTCCTCTAGGTCAGCCCCATCCTGGGAACTTCCAGGCTCTGTGCATGAATTTCTAGTCCCGTGCTCTACCCAGGCCGGTACCGCCTCAGGCAAACCCTTTACTCACGGGGCCTGCGTTTCTGTCCCAGATCTGTTCCATGGTGGTTGCCACCTGAGTAGATGCCCGGCCTCCTCTGGTTGCCCAGGCAGATAGGGGTGTGGCTTCAGAATATCTGGGAGTAAGCCCTTTTGTTGCTAAAATATGGCTGCTGCTCTGCGCCTCGGTGCACCGCCACTCTGGCGTGGTTCCCTCTCAGCCGACCTTCCTCTCCTCACTCCTATGCCACAGAGTCAGCACTGACTAGGTGCAGTTTAGGCCCTGTCCACACCCCTGGAGAAATCACCCAAGAATCTGGACTCCTCGGGGACAGGCCTCCAGACCTCAGAGTGAGAGTGGAGAGGAGAGCTGGGAGCTCATAGTTGCAGGTAGAGAATATATACAGTTTTATACGGTTTTAGGCCTGGCAGGAGAATGCCGTTGCACCCTAGTAGGGGAGGTAGGTCTAGTTTTTAGAGGTACTCTCCCGTGGAGTGTAGTGGGAAAACCTTTGAACTCTGCTCGTTTGTTTGTGGGGCACTCCGAGACGTTCTCATGGGGGAGGGGACTCCTGTCCTCTTGGTGATGTATTGTATCTTTTGTTTGTATCCTTGGGGTTGTGGTTCACCTCAGTGGGGTTGATGTGTGTTCTTCAACCTTCTCTCTTGGTGCAGCTCTAATCCACCAGGTTTACTTGCTAAATTTCTGTCCTTCAACTCTCCTTCTGGAGACTGTGTGGAAAGCTGGCTTCTGTCAGCTATCTTGTCTCTACCCCTTATCTGTTTGTTTATTAATAGACACTCAGGTAGATTTTATTTTTTTAATTTTATTTATTTTTATTAAATCATAGCTGTGTACATTAGTATGATCATGGAGCACCATACACTTGGTTCACAGATCGTTTGACACATTTTCATCACACTAGTTAACATAGCTTTCGTAGCATTTTCTTAGTTATTTTGCTAAGACCTTTACATTCCACATTTACTAGGATTCATATATACCCTTGTAAGATGCACCACAGGTCTAATCCCATTATCTTAGCTATTGTGAATAATGCAGCAATTAAAATGGGAAGTAATACATCTTTTTATAGTACTGATTTCATTTCCTTTGGATGCATATCCAGAAGTGAGATTGCTGGATCTTACAGTAATTATATTTTTGTTTTTTTGAGGATCATCCATACTCCAAAATCCATACTCCAGTGTTGAAGGGTTTCTTTGTTTTTCTTTCATATTTTTTATTATTAATTCATAGCTGTGTACATTAATGTGATCATGGGGTACCATACACTGGTTTTATAAACAGTTTCACTCATTTTCATCACACTGGTTAATATAGCCTTCCTGGGATTTTCTTAGTTATTGTGTTAAGACATTTATATTCTACATTTATTAAGTGTCACATGTACCCTTTTAAGATGCGCTGTAGGTGTAATCACACCAATCACTTTTCCTCTGCTCATCCTCTCCCCTCCCTCCCCTCCCTCTCCCTTTTCCCCATATTCTTAGGTTATAACTGGGTTATGGCTTTTATATGAAAGCCATAACTTAGTTTCATAGTAGGGCTGAGTACATTGGATACTTTTTCTTCCATTCTTGAGATACTTTGCTAAGAAGAATATGTTCCAGCTCCATCCATGGAAACATGAAAGAGGTAAAGCTTCCATCTTTCTTTAAGGCTGCATAATATTCCATGGTGTACATATACCACAATTTATTAATCCATTCGTGGATTGACGCACACTGGGCTTTTTCCATGTCTTAGCAATTATGAATTGGGGTGCAATAAACATTCTGGTACAAATATCTTTGTTATAATGTGATTTTTTTGTCTTCTGTGTATATACCTAGTAGAGGAATTATGGGATTGTATGGCAGATCTATTTTTAGATCTCTAAGTGTTCTCCATACATATTTCCAAAAGGAATGTATTAATTTGCATTCCCACCAGCAGTGCAAAAGTGTTCCCTTTTCTCCACTTCTGTGCCAACATCTCTGGTCTTGGATTTTGTGATTTGGGCTAATCTCACTGGAGTTAGATGGTATCTCAAGGTGGTTTTGATTTGCATTTCTCTGATGATTAAAGATGATGAGCATTCTTTCATAGGAAAGGGTTTCCTTTTCTGTACATCTTCACCAACAAAGGTTATCTTTTGTATTTTTGATAACAGCCATCCCTAACAGGTGTGAATTGAAAGTGGTTTTAATTTGCATTTCCTGATGATTAGAGATGTGGAACAGTTTTTCATATATCTGTTGGTCATTTATATATTTTCTTTTGAGAAATGTCCATTTAGGGCGGCGCCTGTGGCTCAGTCGGTAAGGCGCCGGCCCCATATACCGCGGGTGACGGGTTCAAACCCAGCCCCGGACAAACTGCAACCAAAAAATAGCCGGGCGTTGTGGCGGGTGCCTGTAGTCCCAGCTACTTGGGAGGCTGAGGCAAGAGAATCGCTTAAGCCCAGGAGTTGGAGGTTGCTGTGAGCTGTGTGAGGCCACGGCACTCTACCGAGGGCCATAAAGTGAAACTCTGCCTCTACAAAAAAAAAAAAAAAAAAGAGAAATGTCTATTTAGATCCTTTGTCCATTTTTAATTGGTTTTTTTTTTAGTATTGAGTTGTTTGGGTTGTTTACATATTTTGCATATTAACCCTTTATGGGTTATCTCTTCACTGTTAACTGTTTCCTTTACTGTGCAGAAGCTTTTTAGTTTAATATAATCCCATTTGTCTATTTTTGCTTTTGTTACCTATGTTTTTTGGATCATGACCAAGAAATCATTTCCCAGAGCAAAGTCATGGAGCTTTTCTCCTATGTTTTCTGAAAGACATATTCTCATAGCAGAGGACTTTAGCATTTGCAATACATTCTCTCCTACATGTTGATTAATCTTCCCTTTTCTGGATACTTTTTGATGAGAAATGATACCTTGTTATAAAATTTTTTTGAAAGCTAAACAATACTGTTTCCTCTTTAGTTATTTTTTCCATTTTCAGTCCTTTGTTGCTAAAATGTAATTTTTGACCATGTTCATATTAATTTTTGTGGCCTTCTATCAGTTAGCCTTAATGAAAATCCAGACAACACAATATGTACCCTGTTTCCCCGAAAATAAGATATCCTCCGAAAATAAGACCTACCTACAGGAAAGATAAGACTTACCCTGAAAATAAGACCTAGCGCATCTTTGGGAGCACAGCTCAAAATAAGACACTGTGTTATTTTCGGGGAAACAGGGTAAGTGAGGTGAAGGCTATGTTAACCAGTTTGATGTAAGCATTCCATATTGTATATAAAATCAGCACATTGTACCACATAAATGCATTAATGTATACAGTTATGATTTAATAAAAAAATTAAAAAAAGAAAATCCAGACCTAATGAAATGGATCCATAAAAAAAATTTTAATTCTTATTGCCTTCCACAATTTAAAATGAGTTTCAATAGGTTCTCTTTTTAGTGTTAGAAATGATGGAATAACAAAAATACTGAATAATACAAACCTTGTTTCAAATATTTAATGGATCTTCAAACCATTCAAGTTGACTTGAAGAATTGTTTTATAATCATTATTATTTATTATTATCAATGTTCACATTTTGTTAAGTTGTTCCCCATAATCTATAGCAAAATATTGGTAGTATTAAATTGTACCCTTTCACTTAGGAAAATTCAATAAATTATGACTGATTTTCTTCTGATATAGTGATAAACCTTTATATTGTGATTGTCATAACTTGTGAATATTTGTAAATATATGCTACACGTATATAATCTCATTTGTTTAGGTGACTTATGGTTATAATTGGGGAAATACTATGGTATTGTTAAGACCCCAGAATTGTTTTTCAGCTATTTTTAACCACTGATAGAAGTCCTATATGAACTAGCTATTTGACTAGCACTTGGAAATGGATTTGGGAGTTACCAGCAATCTGAGAGATTATTTTTCACTAATGAACTCTATTTTAATCTTCTTTATTGTGTTGTCTTAAACCATAGAAATAACATATACTTATTAAAAATTAAAACAGGTAAATATATAAAATATAAAAATTGTTGTCTCCCTGTCCATCTTCACAGAGTTATCTACTAGTCTGATGTTTTCTATGCATATACACAAGTAAGCAGATATTATATATACTCACATTTTTGACAGAAAATGAACTCACAGTTCCTATAGTGTTCTATTCTGTTATTTTTTTTACCTAAAGTATATCATGTGTATGTTTCCATGCATATGTTACCTCATATAAATTTATTCATTATATTTTTCTCTGTAAGTAATCTGTTTTCAGATAGTCTTATCCCTAAGCCTTTCCCTTTATGACTTTTAGGTTTTGGGTCACTCTTAGACAGGCTTTTCCCACCCTAAGATTTTAAAAGAAGTTTAAAATATTTTCTTCAAGCTTTTAAAAATAGCTCCGTGTGTGTGTGTATGTTTAATTCTTGTGGTATGTAGTTTTATGTGTGATATGAAATAGAGATATTAGTTTACTTCTTTTTTTTTTTTTAGTTCCAAGCATGGAATATGCCATCCTTTCCTCCACTTTTTTTGGCAGGATTGTTCATACACTATTAGTCATAGGTGTTTTTTTGTTTTTTTTTTTTTAGAAATTGCTATTCTTATTTGTAAAAGGAAACATCATGACTCTGTTTGGTATCTTTGAGGTATGATACAGTGAGCATTGTTGGTGAAAGCCTGTATCACAGAATCTGTTTTATTAAAAATGGAATTAATAGTATTGAGTTCTGATACTAGTAATATTTTGGGCTATGAGTCAATATAAGAACATTTAAAACACCAACAGGAAAAATAAATGCACTTTGGTCTATGAAAATGCCACAATTTGTAAAAGGTAGTCTTATAGGTGGCCTAAGTAAGTGGGACAACATTTCACTGAAAGCAATTTTAATGCTGTCCTAGGACATATGACAAAGAACAATTTAATCAATGTTTTTTTTTTTTTTTTTGCCGGGGCCAGGTTTGAGCCCGCTACCTCCAGTATATGGGGCCGGCGCCCTACTCCTTTGAGCCACAGGCACTGCCCTAATCAATATATTTGAGAGTTTGAAAGTCTGCTGGCCAATCCAGTTACCCAAGTGGGTAGTTATTATATATTGTCATGTGTGCCTTCAAACCAAAGGTAAAAAACTGGTCTTTTTGAACCGTGTAATGAACTGTCAGATCTAGAGGGATTGTATACTATGAATTAAGACATTTTGGTAGGTACTTACAAGATAAAGTAATATTCTTATCAAAAGTGGGTGAAATACATGTTAAAATTTGTAAAATTCATTTGGGTACAAATAAAGAAGCTAATATAATGAAAAATGAAATAAGTATCAGAGGCAATTGAAACAGAGGCAATTGGTTGAACTAGTAAAGAGACAAAATCTTTCTATGGATTAGTTGGATAGGTAGATGATACCCATTCACCAGTAATACATTGTGTCTATAAAGTTCATGTGCAATTCAAAATAGTTGTCAATTTTAAAATAGTTGTCTATTTTAAATTGCACATGAACTTTATGGGTACACTGTATATGTGTCTTCAAGCAAAATAAATAAGAGAATCATATTAGTACATGGGCTATTTCGTGTAATACTCCCTAGAAATTTGTTGGAACAGAGAAAACCTATTGATTTTTTTTTGTATTTGTCTTATATCTCACTACCTCTTCTAATTTGCTTATTGACTTTCTAATTGTTAGAGTTCCTTGTGTTTTAGAATAACACAGTCATATCACTTGTACATATAAATTATTTTTATCTTTTCCAAATTTTATGCTAATCATTTCTTCTTTTATTGCAATAGCTTTAATCTCAAAACTATTATTGAATAAAAACAGAGGTTTGAGTGGCACTCATTTCTGGTTTTAGTCAAAGTGACTTTGGTATTTAATGGTTAGAATAAGGATTGCTGCTGATTTTTGGTAAAAAGTCCTTTTGATATTTAAGTTATTCCCTTGTATCTGTTAGGATCAGCTGCTGATTTTTTTTCCTAATGGATTTTCAACATTTATTGACAGAATCATGTACTCTTTCTCTTTTAATTTTTTATGTAATGAGTTACATTGATAGAATTCCTGGTGTTTCATTCTTTTTGCCTGTGTGAATCAATTCCTATCAGGTTTTAGTATAGTTATTATCTTTGGCTATACTCTTGGGTTCTATTTGTTTATATATTTTACAATTAATTAATATTGATTTTTATTTTTATATTTATTACTGATATTTATTTATAGCTATCTTTTTATATGCTATTTTTATCCAGTTTTGGTCTTAGGCTTACTAACGTCATAACATTTCTGAGATACATTTGTCAGATTTGATTATATAGGTGACATGCCATGCCTCCTAACAGATACCTGGAGGATGGCTGCTTTATTTTACTAACATACAGATGGTATAAAGTCTAACCAAGTTTTCTTTACTCTGGCATATCAAAGTAAAGGGAAGCAGCAGAGAATGTCTTGATCATTCAAAGATGATACAAGCAAAATAGCCACCATATCTGATGGAGCCATGAGGAAGGAATGAGAATAGTGAATTATGTAGAAGGGTAATGCTAGAACCACACGTACCTCTAACTTCGAATAATTCTAAGGTACCCTGTAAGCATCCTTAACTTAGGCACACCATGGAAAACACAGTAGATCTTAAATTGATTCCATTTCAGCCACCCCAATGGAATGGGAAGACAAAATGGAAATTAGAAGTATTGCTATGGAAAATAAACGTTGGATGTCTTATACACCTGAGTTTGTTGTCTGAGATTTTTTCTAATTACATATAGATATACATGTATATGCCTACACATACTTGTATGTTCATCATAAAATGGCTGGATGAAAACACAATGTGTTAGCCATGGAATTCTGTAGAATGTGCCACCACAAGACATTTATATTGTCCTCTTTGTTTAGTTAACTATGCTTTTCCTTATTTCAGCTCAAACTTTACTTCCTTAGAGAAGTTTTCCCTCTTCCCTCTCTAGCTCCTCAATGTGTGTCTTGATCTTCTGTGATATACTCTTCTTATATACATTCCTGTATTCTTCTTTGTTTTTTCTTTTTCTTTTTTTTTTTTTTTTTGAGACAGAGTTTCACTATGTCACCCTTGGTAGAGTGCCATGCGGTCACAGCTTACAGCAACCTCAAACTCTTGGGCTTAAGCGATTCTCTTGCCCCAGCTTCCCAGGTAGCTGAGACTACAGGCGCCCACCACAACACGTGGCTTTTTTTTTGTTGCAGCTGTCATTGTTGGTTAGCTGGCCCAGGCTGGGTTTGAACCCTGCTCCCTCGGTGTATGTGGCTGACGCCATAACCACTGTGCTACAGGCGCCAAGTCCATTTCTTCTTTGTATTTACGTGGAATTTTAATTATTCATACATTCATGTGATTATTTGATTGATGTATATACCACACTAGTCTGTGAGCTTTATGGATGCAAAAACCTAGTCTGTTTTTCCTAACATTGTATTCTCAGTGCTTTGCATAGGCACTCAATAAAGACTTATTGCATGAATGGATGAATACAATATACTTCTATATTATTCAAAATTTTTACAATGAGTATATTCATTATTATAAGAAAATAAAAATCATCCTATTTAGAACAAATATCAACATAGTCCTACCTTCTGGGCCAGTGGTTTTTAATATCTTTTGGGTCATATTTCCCATTAAAAACATGTTGCTAATTACAGCCTATTTCTTCTGGAAAACGAAAACGTACCTTTTCCTTACTCCCAACACACCACCCTGTAGACAATTTCTAGGAATTTATGGACTTAATCAGTGGAGAACACCTCACCTAGGTTATTCGTATGGTCAGAGGTGAGATCTCCTTGGGCACTGGCCTAAGCCTGGCTGAGGGGCCTCCAGGGAGCAAAGTGACTACCTGGCAGTAACCCTGGAGTAAGGCAAGCCTCCTTCTGGGTTCTCTGGAGATAGAGAGTTTGAGGTGAGAAGCCCGCCACACTGCACCCCTCAGGCTAGGTGGGAGGCAGCAGACAGGCTCCAGGGAGGCTTCCACCCAGGCACGGTGGGTAGGGGCAGGCCTGAGGGGTCTCTCCACCACCAGCAATCAGTTCTTCAGGCCTCCTGGAAACCTTAGCCACAGGGATCTAGAAGGAATCTGTTCTGGTTTCCGGGGACAAGAAAAGTGCTCTCCTCCCTGCTGGGGCTGGGTTACCCCTGTGTGAATTTGGGGGAGGGAGAAGGAAGCCAAAGGCTTTTACTCAAGTCTCCACTTTCGTCACTTGTCTAGGTATATTTTTGAACTGAGCAACTGAGTCAGATCCCTGAATGCAGGGGATAAGGGGATATGGGAACAATATCTTCCCCACTCTGAGACAAAACAGGGAGGATCAGACCATCTCTGCTACCCTCACACCCTCAACTGCCTCAGTCTCACAACTTTTACCTTTGCCCCAGAGTTGAATCTCATTGTTTAGAAAGATTCAGTCTAATCCTTCTAAACATCTTATCAAAAATGTTAGCGTGTTTTTATAAAACATGAACACTTCTTATGTAGAAAAACAATATGTTTTAAAAACTTAATTAGACTAAGGCACTTCTGTATAGTGAGGCCTTCCTATTAAGTTGAACATAATTTTTTGATAATTTTTTTCCTCTAAATAAATACCTCAGTTTTTCAGTGAAAATAACTTCATTTTTTTTTCTGATTGTAAAAAGGATTACATGTTGATGCTTATTTTACTAAGACTGCAATAGTACCTGAAAGTATGAGGAAATAAGTACAAACTACATGTTCAGTCCCTGCTTCTATTACTGACATCTTGTCCGTTCTCTGACTCCAATCCCTGCCTGCCCTTCTTTCCTCACATTTTGAGGAATGAACATGGTTGCAGGGGAAATGAAAGACATTAATGACCATGGACATTGAGAGTGAAGAGAAGGACCTGGGGGCCAGACTAGCCCTGAGAAAGGCACCAAAGAGTTTGAAAACATTTGAAAACCATTGCCCATTAACCCACGAATGGATTAATAAATTGTAGTATATGTACACCAAGGACTATTATGCAGCCTTAAAAAAGATGGAGACTTTACCTCTTTTGTATTTACATGGATAGAGCTGGAACATATTCTTCTTAGCAAAGTATCTCAAGAATGGAAGAAAAAGTATCCAATGTACTGAACTCTACTATGAAACCAATATACAAGCACCCATACTTCCATATGAAAGCTATAACCCAACTACAACCCAAGATGAAGGGGAAAGAGGAAGGGGAGGGGAGGGCGGAAAATGGGTGGAGGAAGGGTAATTGGTCTGACCACACCTGTGGTGCATTTTACAAGGGTAGGTGTCAAATCTACTAAGTATAGAGTATAAATGTCTTAAGACAATAATTAATAAAGTGTGGTGAAGGCTTTGTTAACCAGTTTGTTGTAAATATTTCAAATTGTATATAAATCTAGCACATTGTACCCCATAAATGCATTAATGTATACAGCTGTGATTAAAAAAAACAAACAAACAAACAAAAAAACATTGCCCAGAATCAGGGAAAGTAGACACTAAGATGAGGATTCTGAATGACTGATATCTTTTAACATTTTATAATTCTCTCCACAAAGCTCTTGCACTTTTGGTAAAGGCTATCCACGCTCCCCAATATCCATGCTTTCTGCTTCTTCCTTGGAACACAGCTAGACTACAGTGGTCAATGCTCCTCATTGATTGGGTCCCCATAAGACTGAGTTCGGGCCAATGAATTGTGGCATAAGTGATGTATTCTAAACTTTCCCTCATAAAACTTCCCCATGCCTGATCTGTGATCTCTCTTTTCTCATCCATCAGGTGAATGGAGAGAACTTTGAATATCTCAAGGAGTTTGGAGCTATGGTGTGGAATGAACTACAGTATGGAATAAGCCTGGAGTCCCAAATGGCTACATGTAACAGAATCTCCCTACTGACCTGAACCACTAACTTCAGACTTCTTTGTGAATGAGAATTTCTTTTTTAAGTCATATCATCTTTGACTCTTTCATTACATTAATAGTTTAAATGTTTACTATTACAACATTAATGGGTTTTTTTCTTTACTTTTCTTTTTCCTTTTTGGACCTCAGATAATAAGAATTGTACTAACCATATTCCTCCCCTTATAGCATACCATATGCATTAGTGTAATAAAACTCTTATCTCTTTTCTTTGATTCATTTACTATTTTATTTCTTTCCTTTCTTCTCTATTCTTCACTTTCATCTTCTCTGCAGAGGCAACTATGCGAATATATTTGATGTACATATTTTTGTTTGAGTTCTTTTAAAACTTACATTATGTTGTATGCATAAATTTAGATAATAGTAGTAGTATGGTGCTGTGGATCTCATTCTGTTTTTTTTTCCCACTCAGTACTATTTATATAAAAGATTCATCCATGTTACTCTGTGTTTATGTAGTCTGTAGTTGCAAACTGTTCCATAATGTACCAGTGTTCATCCTTTCTAATTTACTTCATTTCCCTGGAAATGGATTTTAGACTGCTTCCAACTCCCTCTTACCTCAGGCATTGTGATGAATGTCCTCATGCATGTCTCCTTAAGGGCCTATGTGAGAAGTGTTCTGGAATACATATAAAAGAAATGGAATTATTGGGCCATAGGGCATATGTATAATTCATTTCATTAAGTATTGGCAGATTGCTCTTTAGAATACCAGCTTCAGTCTAAACTGTAATCAGCTGTGCATGTTAGAATTCCTCTATCTCTGCGCCCTCACTAACAATTGGCATGTACCAGTTTTCTGATTTTTGCCAGCCAAATAGATACAAACACATTTATAATTGTGATTAACTGGTTGCTAGTGAGTTTGAACATCTCTTCATGTACTTCTAAACATTTTGGTTTTCCTGTGCTCTGTGAACACTTTTCATACGTTTTGTCAATTTAAGACAGTGTGTTCCTGTCCTTTTCTTTTGAATTTGTAGGAGCACTTTGTGTGGTGGCTCACACTTGTAATCCTAGCACTTTGGGAGACTGAAGTGGGAGGATCATTTCAGGCCAAATGTTCAAGAACAGCCTGGGCAACATAGCAAGACCTCATCTCTACAGATAATTAAAAAAAAAATTGCTGCTGTGCATAGTGACTTGTGCCTGTAGTACTAGCCACTCGAGAGGCTGAGGTGGGAGGATCACTTGAGACCAAGAGTTCAAGATTGCAGTGAGCTATAATGACATCACTATACTCCAGTCTGGGCAACAGAGTGAGATACTGTCTCTTAAAAAAAGGATACTGCTAATATGTTTTATTTGTCATCTATTAACTTTGCTCATGATGTTCTTTATTGAATAAAATTTCTTATTTTATTTTAGTAAAATCTATTAACCTTTTGTGTCTTATGGTATCAATTTCTAAGGTTTTGTTTAAGAAATTATCTAATTCTAGGCCACAAAGACTCTCTCCTATATTCTATTAACTTTTTTCTTTTTTTTCAGTTTTTGGCCAGGGCTGGGTTTGAACCCACCACCTCAGGCATATGGGGCTGGCACCCCTCTCCTTTGAGCCACAGGTACCACCCTATTCTATTAACTTTTAAAATTTAGCTTTCATACTTATATCTCTTATCCTCTGGAGCTCAGATTTATACTTGGAGCTAGGGAGGGGTAATTTTATTTTTCTTTAAATAGTGAACCAGTCTTTCCCAAACCCTATATTAAACCTTTCTGTATTGATTTTTGGCGCCAATTTTATAGTATATGAAATTTCTTTATCTACTTAAGTCTGTCTCTAAGCCTTTCCATTGATCTATTTATCTCTTCCATGTTATTTTCATTACTGTGATATGGCAGGATAGTTAGTACCTATCAAATGATCTTTGTACTTAACTTTCCCAGTTTGCGTTGCAGCTGCACTGGGGCCACATTACTAAACGTAGACAAGGTTAATATAAGCTGAAGTAATGTGAATGACTTCTGGGCCAAGGTAGTTAAACACAAGTGTAAAAGGCCACATGCTGAGATAGAAGATCCACGAGATGGAAGAAGTCTGGAATTCTGAGTAATTACAATTCTGAGCAATTGCATGGAAGACTGGTGAGCTCCTTAATCCTCATTTAATTTTATGTAAGGAAGAAATGATTTTGAGGTTTATATGTTACTTCAGTGTCACCTATTTTTACCCCGGTTTTACAGTACATCTTAACTGTTCAGTGGTGTCAGTCTGTCCTCTTTATCTTTCTTTTTCAAAATTGATGTAACTCTTTTTGATCTTTTTTTTTCCTTTTTAAAATTATTTTTTATTAAATCATAATTTTGTACATAGATGCATTGATGGGGTTCAGGGTACTGCTTCGATATATAATGTGAAAGGTTTACATTGTCTTTTTGGTCTTAATATTCCCATGTAGTGTTAGAATGTATCAATAAAGGTTTGATTTTTTTTTTTACATATACATGTATTTATTTGTTTTCCACTTTTTGCCTTCATAAAATTAAAAAGGCTTAACATTTAATAACAATAGCAATGTTTAAGATAAGGACTAGAAACAAAAACCTCGTAAAGAACGAACAAAGATTACCTTCAGAAAAGAAATCAGACGATTGCTGCAACGAAATATTGAGCAATAATAAAAATAATGCAAAAAAGTAACATTTACATTGTTAGATAAAAGTAGGTCTATCATAGAATGCTTTGAATCTGAGGTTCAGTGTGGAGTCATCAGTTAACTTCTTTTTTTCCCAAAGTCTCAAAAAATAGACAACTAATATTTATAAATAAAAATAGAAGATAATTTCAAAAAACAGATCATGCCAAATCTTATAGACAATAGAAAAAGAAGAAATACTTCAAAATCATTCTACTTCATCTGGATATACTTCATATTAAAATTAAAAAAATATATTATAAAGGGAAATTACAAACATATTTCACTTATAAATGAGGATGCAATATCCTAAACAACATATTAACAAGTTGAATTAAAATTATTGTTCAAATAATATACTTTGGTCAAAATTAAATCCAATTTATGTGAGAATTAGTCACTATTTTCTTTTCTTTTCCTTTCCCTCACCCCTCCCTCCTTCTCTCTGTCTGCTCTCCCCTTCCCACCCCCCACCGTGTCATTAATTGTCCTCATATCAAAGTTGAATATATAGGATTCATGCTTCTCCATTCCTGTGACGCTTTACTAAGAATAATGTGTTCCACCTCCATCCAGGTTAATACAAATGCTGTAAAATCTTCATTTTTAATGGCTGAATAGTATTTCATGTTATACATATACCACAGCTTGCCAATCCATTCCTGGGTTGAGAGGCATTTAGGCTGTTTCCACATTTTAGAGATTGTAAATTGAGCTGCAACAAAAAGTCTAATATAACAGTCTTTATAATAAAAGTTTTTTTTTTTTTCCTTCTGGATAGATGCCCAGTAATGGGATTGCAGGATCAAATGAGAGGTCTAGGTTGAGTTCTTTGAGGTTTCTCCATACTTCCTTCCAAAAAGGTTGTATTAGTTTGCAGTTCCACCAGCAGCATAAAAGTGTTCCTTTCTCTCCACATCCAAGCCAGCATCTGCAGTTTTGAGATTTTGTGATATGGGCCATTCTCCCTGGGGTTAGATGTTATCTCAGGGTGGCTTTAATTTGCGTTTCTCTAATAATTAGGGATGATGAGCATTTTTTCATATGTTTGCTAGCCATTCGTAAGGTTTGATTTTTTTTGTTAATGTTAAGCCAACTCTGCATTACCACTTTGATCATGACTTTTTCTTTACACATTGTTAGATTCTTATTCTATTTTGTTTAAAATTTTCCACACCTATGTTTATTTTTTATTTTTTTCACACCTATGTTTATAAGTGAGACTTGCTTTTCATTTTCATTTTCCTAATGATCTTTATGTCAGTTTTGACATAAAGTTTATACTAGTCTCAGAAAATGCAGTGGAGAGCATTACTTCTTTCTATTCTGGGGGAGAGTTTGTACAAGATTGTAATTGCCTGTTCCATCTGGTTCTGTTATGTTTTTATAGACAGGGGACTATATACATATTTTGAAACAGAGTCTTACTCTGTTGCCCTGGGATTGAGTGATGTGACGTCATCATAGCTCACAGCAAACTCAAACTCTTGGGCTCAAGCTATCCTCTTGCCTTAGCCTCCTGAGTAGCTGGGACTAATAGGCGCCCATCACAACCCCCAGCTAATTTTTCTATTTTTAGTAGAGACAAGGTCTGGCTCTTGCTCAGGCTGGTCTCAAACTCATGAACTTAAGCAATCCTCCTGCCTTGGCCTCACAGAGTGCTAGGCTTACAGGGATGAGCCATCGTATCTGGCCAGGCAGGGGATTTTTAAACTATTGACTTAATTTTCTCAGTGGTGATAGGCTGAGTTAAGTTTTCAGTTTCTTTTGAAGCCAGTTTTGATAAGTTGTGTTTTTCGAGGAATACATCCATTTCATCCACATATTCAAATTCATTGTCATAAAGTTAATCATTGTATTCTTTCATCTGTTAAAATCACTGTTTATTCTCTTGTCCATTGGTAATATTGTTTATTTTCATCTTTTCTCTTGATTAGTCTCATTGAAGGTTTTGCCTTTTTCGTTATACCTTTTGGGGAAAGATTTCTGGCTCTTTTGATTCTGTCAAAAGTATTTTTGTTTTCTATTTCATCAATTTCTGCTCTTTGTCTTTTTCATTCTGGTATCTTTAGGTTTATTCTGCTGGTCTTGCTCTAATTTTTAATTTGGATGCTTAGCTCATTAATGCTTAGTCTTTTTCTTCTAGACTAACATAAGATTAAACAAATAATAGCTTTATGAGATATAATTCACATACCAAACAATTCGACCATTTAAAGTGTACAATTGAATATGCTGTCCCTCTTTATCTTGCCTCTACTATCCCTCCATTTATTATCAACCACGATTCTACTTTCTATCTCTATAGACTTGCCTATTCTAGATATTTCATATAGCACAAAAAGTTTCCTTTGATCCCCCAGATCATAAGTTTCCCTTGAAATGCTGTTTTACTTAATCCAACAAAATTTGATATTTAGTATTTTTATGATTAGTTTTCAGTATGTTAAAATTTCTATTATGCTTCCTTTTTAATCCATAAATTATTAAAAAGCCTATTTTAAAATTTCAAACACATGGATTTTTTTTTTTTTTTGTACCAGAATGTTCATTGCAGCCCAATTCACAATTACTAAGTCATGGAAAAAGCCCAAGTGCCCATTGACCCATGAATGGATTAATAAACTGTGGTACATGTACACCATGGAATACTATGCAGCCTTAAAGAAAGATGGAGACTTTACCTCTTTCATGTTTACATGGATGGAGCTGGAACATATTCTTCTCCGTAAAGTATCTCAAGAATGGAAGAAAAAGTATCCAATGTACTCAGCCCTACCATGAAACCAATCTATGGCTTTCACATGAAAGCCACAACCCAGCCATAACCTAAGAATAGGGGGAAGGGGAAAAGGGAGAAGAGGGAGGGGGTAGGTGGGCAGAGGGAGGGTGACTGGTGGGATCACACCTGCGGTGCATCTTACAAGGGTATATGTGAAACTCAGTAAATGTAGAATGTAAATGTCTTAACACAATAACTAAGAAAATGCCAGGAAGGCTATGTTAACCAGTGTGATGAAAATGTGTCAAACGGTCTATAAAACCAGTGTATGGTGCCCCATGATCGCATTAATGTACACAGCCATGATTTAAAAAAAAAATAGATAATTGCACCTGTCTCAGGGGAAAGGATCCTTTCCTCCCACTCTCCATCCTTTTCTCTTGCTTTTTTTTTTTCCTTGAGACAAGGTCTTACTCCATTGCCTGGGCTGGAGTGCAGTGGCATCATCATAACCCACTGCAACCTCAAACTTCTAGGCTCAAACGATCCTCCTGCTTCAGCCTCCTGAATAGCTGGAACTATAGGAAAGTGCTACCATGCCCAGCTAATTTTTCTATTTTTTGTAGAGACATGGTCTCAGGATATTACCCAGGCTGGTAACATTTGTTGCTCCTGCCTCAAGCAATTCTCCTGCCTGGGCCTCCCCAAATCCTGAGGTTACAGGCGAAACACATGGATTTTTAATGTTAATCATTTTATGTATTTCTAGTCTAAACGCATTTTGGTCAAATAAAGTGATCTTTATGATACTGATTCTTGGAAATTTGTTGAGATCTGCATTGAGATATGGCCAAGTTTGTGATTTATTGTTGTAAATATCTATGTCTATTTAAGAAGAAAATGTATTCTCCTATTATTGGGTGCAGGATGCAAAACTGTTCCATCACCACAAAGATATCCTTTGGGCTACCCCTTTCTAATTACACACATGACAGCCTATCATCCCTAACTTCTGGCAATTGTTAATCTGTTCCCCATCTATATATATATATATTTTTTTTTTTCATTTTTAAGAATGTTGTACAAGGAACTCAATAGGAAAAAGCAAAAAGCAAAACCCAGGTAATCTCATTAAAAAGTGGGTGAAAGATCTTCTCAAAAGAAGACATACAAATGACTGACACATATATAACAAAAAGTCTCAACATGATTAGTCATCAGAGAAATGCAAATTGAAACCACAGTGAGATATCATCTCACCCCAGTTAGAATGGCTACTATATATATATATATATATATGAATAATATATAATATATATATAAAACCCAAACATAACAAATGCTGGTAAGGATGAAGAGAAAAGACAACTCTTAATACTCCATTGGTACAAATGAAAGTTAGTGCAGCCATTATGGAAAACCATATAGAGGTTTCTCAAAAAACTAAAATTATTCTAAAAATAGAACAACCATATAATCCAACAATCCTATCCCATTACTGAGTTCTTATTTTTTTTAAAGGCAATCAGTATATTAATAGGATACCTGCATTCATGTTTATTCAGCACTATTTACAATAATAGCCAAGTTAGGGAATCAACCTATATTCCTGAATAAAGAAAATGTGGCATATATACACAGTGGAACACACACACACACACACACACACACACACACACACACACATATAAAATATCATTTGGCCATAAAAAAAGCATGAAATCCTGTCATTTGCAACAGCATGGAAGGAACCGGAGATCATTATGTTAAGTGAAATAAGCCATGCACGTAAAGATAATTGCATGTTCTCACTCATAGGTTGGAGCTTAAAAAGTGGATCACATGAACAGAAGCTTTTCTTTTTTTATTAAATCATAGCTGTGTACATTAATGCAATCATGGGTGAACAGAAGCTTTACAAAAAAAAATTTTTTTAACAGAAGCTTTTAAAAAGAAGATAGATCAATAACCAATAAACATTTGGGAAAAATTATTAATGTCAATCATCAGAGAAATGCAAATCAAAACTACAATGAGATATTACCTAACCCCAGTGAGAATAGATTTTATTAAAAAGTATCAAAACAACGGATGCTAGTGTGGATGCAGAGAGGAAGAACACTTATATACTGTTGGTGGAACTGCAAATAAGTATAAATCCCAATGAAAATAGTATGGAGCTCCTCAAAGAACTAAAAATAAGCCTACCACTTAATCCAGCAAATCTACTAATGGATATTTGCCCAAAGGAAAAAAAGGCATTTTATCAAAAAGACACTTGCAGTAGAATGTTTATTGCAGCACAACACACAATTGCTAAGACATGAAATCAACTCAAGTGCCCATCAATTCATGAGTGGATTAATAAAATATAGTATACACATATCATGCAGTACTACTCAGCCTTAAAAGATGAATTAATACCTTTTGCAACTATTTGGTTGGAACCAGAGCCCATTCTCCTAAGTGAAGTATTGCAAGAATGGAAAGCCAAAAACTACATATACTCACTATTAAACTGGAATTAACCAATAAGAACGTGGTGCACACGTGGAAGTAAACTCAGTGGGAATCAATCAGATAAGAGGGGGAGGAGAGGATGGGCAAAATCATACTTGATGGGTATAATGTACACTATCTGAGTGATGGGCACACTTATAACTTTGTTTCAAGCAGTACAAAAGCCATCCATGTAACTAAAACATTCTTACTCCCATAATATTCTGAATTTTTTTTTTAAAAGTGGATCTCATGGACGTAGAGAGCAGAATGATAGTTATTAGAGGATTAGAAGGGG
Organism: Nycticebus coucang; assembly: GCF_027406575.1. Lineage (NCBI taxonomy): Eukaryota > Metazoa > Chordata > Mammalia > Primates > Lorisidae > Nycticebus > Nycticebus coucang. Next base: position 112,181,878 of record NC_069804.1, read on the forward strand.
TGGGAGGGTATGAAGAAAGGTTGGTTAATGGGTGCAAACATACAGTTAGATATAGTGTTTGATAGTATAGTAGGGTGACTGTAGTTAATGACAATGTATTGTATAATTCAAAACAGCTGGAAGAGGAGATTTGAAATATTTCCAACCCGAAGAAATGATAACTATTTAAAGTAATGGATATCACCCAGAAGACCAAAAATCACATCATAACAAAGATATTTGTACCAGAATGTTTATTGCAGCCCAATTCATAATTGCTAAGTCATGGAAAAAGCCCAAGTGCCCATAGATCTACGAATGGATTAATAAGTTGTGGTATATGTACACCATGGGATATTATGCAATCCATGGATAATATGGGTTGGAGACTTTACTTCTTTCATGTTTACATGGATGGAGCTGGAACATATTCTTCTTAGTAAAGTATCTCAAGAATGGAAGAAAAAGTATCCGGTGTACTCAGCCCTATTATGAAACTAATCTATGGCTTTCACATGAAAGCTATAACTCAGTTATAACCTAAGAATAGGGGGAAGGGTAAGAGGGAGGGGAGGGAGGGGGGAGGATGGGTGGAGGGAGGGTGATTGTGGGATTACATCTACGGTGCATCTTACAAGGGTACATGTGAAATTTAGTAAATGTAGAATATATATGTCTTAACACAATAACTAAGAGAATGCCAGGAAGGCTATGTTAACCAGTGTGATGAAAATATGTCAAATGGTCTATAAAACCAGTGTATGGTGCCCCATGATCGCATTAATGTACACAGCTATGATTTAATAATAAAATAAATAAAAAATAAAGTAATGGATATCTTAAATACCCTGATTTGATCATTACACATCATAGGCACATATTGAAATATTACATATACCCTATAAATGTGTACAATTACTGTGTATCAGTGAAAAGTAAAGCTTAAAATGGAAACAATGGAATCCTACAGTATGTGACTTTCTGAGATTTTTTTTTTTATTCAGTATAAGGCCCCTGGGATCCATCAAGTTGTTGTGTATATCAATAGTTCATTTCTTTTATATTGATAAGTAGTATTCTATGGTATGAATGCAACACAATGTATTTAACCATTCATCTATTATTTATCTTTAATAATGCTGTCTATCTTAAAATCTACTTTGTCTCATGTTTATTCAGCCTTGCTGATTCCCTTTTGGTTAGTGCTTGCATGGTATAACTTTTTACATCCTCTTGCTTTCTAAGGTTCTGCATGATTATTCTTTAGCATGTAGCTATAATAGATTTAAAAAAAAACTGACAATATCTTTTACCTAGTAAATTTAGCCATTTTCACTAATTGTGAATACATTTAAACTATGTACTTCTGTTTTTAATGCTTTTGTGAGGCTTCATTCTTCTCATTTTTCACCTTCTGAATTTAAAATACTTTTTTCTTGTTCATTGTTTTCTTGACTGCTTTAGACATTATTCACTCTGTTGAAATTATTATTTTTTGTAAGCACTCTTGAAATTTTACCATTCATATTTAACTGAAGCCTAGAACTAATCACTATATTATCAATACATTAACAATAGGTAAGAACTCCAACTGCAATTAACTCGGACTGACCAAAACTCGTGTTCTTAGGTATGCTCAAAATCTAAGATTCTTTATTCTAATACTTTAGTACCACCCTCAGACCTAAGTCATTTTCATATTTCAAAATATGAATCTCAAAGGGGGCATATGAGACAAATTGCTGTTTTCAAAAAGTCTCAAGAGGCTCAAGACTTTCCAGATCACTTGTTTTGGTTACCAATGTTCTTAATTTCACTAAAGAAACCTGAAAAAGTGGTAAATTTGACTGTTATTATAATTAAGTGATAGATGAGGCCAATTTCTAAACTCATTATTGAGGAGGTTTCAGTCTGACAGCTTTAAGTGGAAAAGGATTCTTGGAGTAGGATTCCTTAATTACTCTATTTTATCTTTTACATTAAATTCCACATTCAAGCCTACTCATTGCTTTTCCTGGATGTTGTTCAGTGTCCTTAGAAACAAACTTCTGATCTCACTCAATTCCTCTTCCCCAAGAAATTGTTCTATGGGAGCAACTACCTTGTTGCCTAGAACCTGGTGTCAGAGAGAAAGCACTCTCAGTTAATTGTAGGCTATTAGTTTTCAACCTCAGAGTGTGGAAGGAAGTATCATTTGCACTTTGCCTACCTCTATAGAGTGCCATGGCCTCAGCCAGTCTCATTGCAACCTCGAACTCAAGTGATCCTCCCACCTGAGCCTCCCAAGTAGCTGGGACTACAGGGTTCTGCCACAACACCCAGCTAAATTTTCTATTTTTAGTAGAGACAGCCCAGGTCTTGCTCAGGCTGGTCTCAAACTCCTGATCTCAAGTGATCCTCCCACTTCAGCTTCCAACAGTCCTAGGATTATAGGCGTAAGCCACTACTCCTGGCTAGCCAGTGTTTTCTTGAGACTCTATTGCTTACCACCGCCTTTTTTGGTCTTACTCTTAGTGTGCATTTTGCTTAAGCACAAAGAGAGAATTTAAGGAAAGATATTGTGGTAATATCTTAAAAGTGATGGAAAATGTGAATAACCTGGCTGGCCTGATAAAAGATAGAAATGAATACAGTTCCAGAGACCCTGAGGACAGAAGTTTGTGTCACTTCATCCTTGTGCTCAGCCCTGTGTTCTCAGTTTGCCTTTATTGGGTCATATTCTTTTACAAAAAGAGAACAGGACTTCTTCCTGATCCAATTTTTTTACCTAGATCTCTAAAGTATAGCAAAGAAAGGAAGATTATGTAGTGCAAAGATAGTTGTGAGAACTGTACCACTTCACTCATGCCCTGGACACACAACATACAAGGTAAAAGCTATAGCACACAATGTCTAAAGAATGTTTCAACAGTCACATTTCAGAAATAATAGAGTGATACATAGATGTGGCTCAATTCCTGGTGCTTATTGTTATTATTTTACTAAGTTACATCTTTCAATGAACTACTCTTCTAAGTCTCAGTCACACCTGGACTATGCTTTTGTTCTTGCACACATGATGTGATTTAAAGCAAACTCCCCTTACACACTCCCATTTTAGAAAATGATATATTTGCCTATTGTATGATTTCTTCGCTCACTCATTAGGTTAGACTACACAGCTCTGTAGAGGGATATGTTTCACCTGAAAGAGATGGAAATTTCCACTGTTAACCAGAGCAAAGGAAGCTGTGGTTGGATTATCTGAATAGCTGGATTCAAGCCAAGAAATGCTGATCTATCTTGTATATATGAGCTCAAATGCTAGTTCTATTTCACCCAGAAAAACATATCACTCTTTCAGGACTGACATCTTTTCAGTTTCTTTTTAGTAGGGTTCAAAAATACTTGGGTCTGGCCTTATCTAGGGTCATCTTATTACCACAGCAATGGTATTCTTTATTAAATGGTCACAGATACAATGCCATATAGGTTGCAATGGTCTCAGTTGATCTTAAACTGAGTATGCTCAACATTAGGCCCTAGGGTTCTATATCAATTCTCCTCTAGAAGGAGAAAAAGAAAATAGAGACCACCATCTTCATTATTATTATCATCACTGATCTCTTCAGACAAATCTTCAAGTATCAAGTTGTCAAGCTTATGGTTGTGGATGCAAGCTTTCCAAAATTCTGATTTTACTTGAAAGCTCAGATTTTATTGTTGGTGACAAATACTGTTAGTTGTTTTCTTTGAAGACTCACTTCATTTATTTTTAAGAAAATGTCTGCTAAATACCCAAGTCTGAAGCACCATAATTTTCCAGTCATTCTTCAAGTAATATGGTGTCCCATAAAAAAGCAGCTAATTCAGTGCACAATTCTTATGATTCTGCAAATACTTTCCTTAGACACAACCATTGTCCTAAGCTATCCCGTGGAAGTCCTTTGTGCATACTTCCTATTGCATCACACAGAATAGTAAAAAGGCATGCATTCGAACATTGAGATTTAATAAAAGCTGTACAGTAGAACCTCCATAGTCAACCACCTCCCTATATTGACTTAATTTTCATAGTACAGAAGGCCTAGTTCCTTATGTTGATCACCTCCGTATGTTGACCAGTTTGTTTCAGTCCCTTGGGTGGTCAACTTACAGAGGTCTACTGAACTTTTATAGATGAGAATTTTATTAAGGACATTTTAAAATAAAACTGGATTAAATTTTGCGGTCTGTAGCTGTAAATAATGTAATCACCACTAGTATAGTTTGGGGTCACTGCATTAGTGTGTGCTAAGGAAACAGCGATTTTTCTTACCATTGCTTTTGCACCATCACTGCAAATGTCAACCCAGTGAAAACAGTAAATAACATGTCAGCATTGTTTTAAAAATAGTTTTGACCTTATATTTTCAGGGACCTGCAGTAGTCCATGGACTACACGTTGAGAACCAGTGATGTAAGAACCAATGCTTTGTAAAAAATTTACAGAGATGTACATAAATAAGCATCTGAAAGAATTTTCACCCATATTCGATTGTGTGAACCTTTTTGACTGATGCCACAGGCCTTTTCATATGGTAAATGTTTTTCAAACTTTACTTACTTATTTATTTATTTTTGAGACAGAGTCTCACTTTATCACCCTCGGTAGAGTGCCGTGGTGTCACAGTTCACAGCAACCTTCAACTCCTGGGCTTAGGCAATTCTCTTGCGTCAGCCTCCGGAGTAGCTGGGACTACAGGCAGAACGCCTGGCTGTTTTTTTGTTGCAGTTTGGCCAGGGCCGGGTTTGAACCCGCCACCCTCGGTATATGGGGCCGGCGTACCCACTGAGACACAGGCACCACCCAAAATTTATTTTTAATGGACAAAAATTGCATGTATTTGGAATATAAGATACAAGGCAATATTTATATATAGCTAATTAACATATGTATTATTTCAGATAGTTATCACATTTTATAGCTAGAAGACTTAAAATTGATTCTCAGCAATTCTCAAATACATAATATATTGCTATGAACTATATTTACCATGCTGTACAGTATATTTCTTAGTTTTTAAAAGTTGTATAGTATTTTACCTCATGAACATACTGTCTATTGTTTAGCCAATTTCATGTTAGACATTTAAGTTGCTTCTAATTTTCCTTTCTTAGAAACAGTGTGGAAACGAACAGCCTGGTATATTCCTATGTGTACAATTATTTCGTTATTTTCTTTGGTAAAAAACCTACAAGCGGAATACTTGGCTGAAGGACAGGTAGATATTTCAAGCTTCTTATGAATATTACAAAATTGCTCTCCAGATAAGTTGTATCAATATATAATGCCAGTCTATATCTTTTCTTTCCATTTTTTTTTTTTTTTTTTTGAGACAGAGTCTCACTCTCTTGCCCTGGGTAGAGTGCTATGGTGTTATAACTCACAGCTACCTCAAACTCTTATGCTCAAGAGCTCCTTTTGCCTCAGCCTCCCGAGTAGCTGGGACTACAGGCACCCACCATAATGCCCGGCTAATTTTTCTGTTTTTAGTAGAGATGGGGTCTCGCTCTTGCTCAGGCTAGTCTGGAACTCCTGAGCTCAAGCAATCCACCCGCCTGTGCCTCCCAGAGTGCTAGGATTACAGGGGTGAGCCACCACGCCCAGCTACACCTTTTCAACATGATTCCTCCCAGGGTCCCTATTTCTATCCTTGCCACAGCCTGCCATATACTTACACAAACATTTTTATGAGACGGTTCAGGAAAGCAGGCTGGGTTTGGAAAAATCTATGGGACTCCCTCCATTTTCTATTTTCATTGCACCATTGCACCAGAGAGGGAAGGAAGGTACACCTGCTCTTAAGTGAACTGGGTGTGGTGTCCCATAAAGGCCTCACCACTCCCCCTCTTCTAAAAGAAGGCTGACCCACCACACCTCTAAATCTACAGAACCAACCAGTGCTCTTATCTGAGAGTTATTCTTTCTGCCAAACTGCTTTTTCTCCTTTCAAATGGTGACTCACTTTGGTGTTGCTGTCTCCACAGTTGCCCCCCAAAGGGAGCCTTTCCCTGTCAGGACCTACATGGAGTCACACAATTTTCCCTCTTTGTTGACCCATAACCAAATTTTAAATAGCAGATCTTGGTCCTTTTCTTTTCTTTTTTGTAAGAGTCTCTTATTACTATCATACCATAACAGCTCCTTTCCTCATCAGTCCATTTTCATCCCACATCTTCTCATGCTTGATTTAGTCTAACTTTTTAACAAGTGTCCTCGTTTCCAGTCTCCAACCCTGGCCCCACCCCAACTCCAATACATCTTGCATATTTCTACCAGATTATATTTCCTGTTGTCAAAAATGTCCAAGGACTCCCAAAATATGATGGGATAATGTCTCACTATCTCAGCTTGGCATTCAGTATCTTCCTCAAAGTTTCCTCACCCTGAATTTTCACCTTTCTCTCTCATCACTCCTACCCCATGGTTTCTATTCCAGGACAACTGGTTTCTTTCCTATCACAGGAGCAGATTTTTCACCTCCATGCCTTTCCAAAGCAGATTTTCTTTGTTGTAAAATACTATACAACTGTTCAAAACTAAGAGATGTATTGTACAGCATGGTAAATACAGTTGATAACAATATATCACGTACTTGAAACATGCCTTTCCTATCACAGGAGCAGATTTTTCACCTCCATGCCTTTTCAAACCAGTTTTCCCTCTTGGAATGCCCTTCTACACTGTCTTTTAGGGCTCAGCTTAAATGTGCCCTTAAGTTTGACGCTTTCTCAGCAATATCTGCTTCGTTTAACCAGATAGCATATATTTGACAATGAGCACATGCCAGCATACTGTTAGTAATCCTTTTGTATTTGCGTATCTTATCTCTCCAGCTAGATTTTAAATTCAAGCATTAAAACAATTTTTTTGTCAGTTGAAACAACTTTATTGATGATATACAAATAAAATCTTTGGTGGATAAATTCAAGTGGAAACAAATAATAGAAGAGTAGGCCATTCATTATGGACAGGTTCACTGTCAAATCACAGAGGAATCAGTAAAAATATTTCCATCCAAGTAGCACAACTAAAGTCACAAATGTGTTTTCAGTACAAGAGGACTATTTATTTGGTATTCATAAAATGGTTCAGCTTAAAGCAGGTGACTGTCACAGATAACATCACTTTGGATGATACACTATTCAAAACTGGCAGCTGAAAGGATCCCTTTACTATATGAGCAAGGGGAAAAGTAGTAACTTCCAATTTTCAATGCTTCCAGACTGCAAAACCAAGACATTTCTTCAATTCTTTTGAAAGCACATAGCCAGTCAGAATTTGTTCACTAGTTTTATAACTTTCACTTTCACCAAGAGGTCATGGTGATTTGCTAAGGCTCGAATTTTCTTAACGCACACTCCAGATGTAGTGCATAAGTAGAAAAGGGAACCTTTATTGAATTCTCTGTAGTTGAACACTTCTGCTCTGAGATTGTCATAGATGATCTCAAACAGAGTAAGGGCATTAATAAGAATTTCTGATTCTACATAAGAATTATAGAGGGAACTAAATGATGCTGGCACTTGGGTACTGAGAAGTTTTTTGAGCATATCTGGATTTTCAGCAAAATTCGAAAGTATTTTCAATATCTCAACCTTGATTTTTCCACCTCCCTGAGATAGCAAACGGAAGAAATTTGCAATGGAATTGACAAGCAGGTGCTGGTAGTCATTAGTAATAGTCATGTTTGTTAAAAATTTCAGTCCAACTACCTGTACTGCTGAGTTCAGGTTAGATGCCATAATATCATCCATCACTTTGTTCATGTATATCTGAAGCCGGCCCTGATTTTCATAATTCTCACTCAGGTTATTCATGGCCATTAAGGCTTTTTCCTTAATATGAGGATCAGTTTTATTGATCATGTTTGCAATAATTGGGAGGCCTCCCAATTTGCGAATTGTCTCTTGGTTACAGGAATAATTGGCATTGTTGCTCAGGGTGAGTAAAGCTACCTGTTGGATGAAAGGATCATCTGATTTCTGAAGCAAGGCAAGGACTTTCCTGAGATCTCGAACACCCAGAATCTCATCAATTTCATAAGGAAAGGGGCGCTTCTGCATGGGAACAGGTCGTTTACCCCTCCCTCTACGCTGGGTCTCAGGCTCAGAGTCTGAATCCGACTCTGTGTCAGTCCATCCAGACTCCCCTTCCTCAGAGTCAGGGACTTCTGCCAGGAAGGCTTGTCCCCCATTAGCAGAGGCTGCAGCAGCTGCTGCAGCTCCATCTCCAGGGCGGAAGCCCATTCCCAATTCATCTACTTCCACCTTGCTTTTCTTGCCCTTGCCCTTTCCCCCATTCCGGGACCTGGTTCCACCTTTGGCTGCACCTTTGGGTACAGCTCCAGCTGCTGCCCCAGCCTTCGGTATGGCTCCAGTATGAGCCCCAGGGGTTGCTTTCTTGGCAGCTGCTGCTCCAGGAACTGCCACTGTCCTAGGGGACCCTGAAGTCCCAGGAGCCTCTGCAGCCCCAGTCAGTGCAGCTGCCCCAGTAGGTGCTGCTAACCCAGTTGGTGCAGCTGCCCCAGTAGATGCAGGTACTCCAGTAGGTGCTGCTACCCTAGTAGGTGCGGGTACCCCAGTAAGTGCTGCTACTCTAGTAGGTGCAGGTGCCCCAGTAGGTGCTGCTACCCTAGTAGGTGCAGGTGCCCCAGTAGGTGCTGCTACCCTAGTAGGTGCAGGTGCCCCAGTAGGTGCTGCTGCCCTAGTAGGTGCAGGTGCCCCAGTAGGTGCTGCTACCCTAGTAGGTGCAGGTGCCCCAGTAGGTGCTGCTGCCACAGTAGGTGCAGGTGCCTTAGTAGGTGCTGCTGTCACAGTAGGTGCAGGTGCCTTAATAGGTGCTGCTGCCACAGTAGGTGTTGCTGCCCTAATAGGTACAGCTGCCCCAGTAGGTGTTGTGGGCATGGGAGGCTCAGCTGCTTCAGAAGGTGCTGGCACTCCCGGAGCCCCTGCCACCTCAGTAGGCACTGCCACCCTGGGAGCCTCAGCTGTCTCAGTGGGTGCTGCCCCCTTAGTAGGCACTGCTGCCCCAGGAGCCTCTGCTGTGCTGGGGGCTTCTGCCACTTTGGGAGTCCCTGCCATTGCAGGGGCCTCTGCAGCTGTGGGAGCCTCTGCCACGCCAGAAGGTGGTGCAATTGCAGAAGCCACTGCATCCCTGACTTCTGATTCAGCCTTAGGGCCAACCCTGGAGACATCTGCCTCCTGGGCCTGACTTCCTGCCCCACTCTGAGCCTCAGCACTGGTTACAGCTGGGGCCAATGCTTCAGCTCCAGCCACGTCCAGAGCAAAAGCTTCTTCCTGGCCCCTGTTCTCTCTCCCAGCCTGGACAGGGTTTGGGGGACTGAATCCTGGCCCAAGGTCAATTGTGAATCCGGCCCTTAGCCCTGCTCTAGCCCTGACTCCAGTCCCAGTCATAGCCCGGTTCTTGGACTTGACCATTCTCTTCTTTGTCTGGTCTCTTCCCCTGGTGTATTTGTAGACACAGTACCAGGCACCAGCTCCAATCACTATCCCCGCCGCTACGCAGCCAGCATCCCGAACTCGGCTCATGGTACAGATGGGGTGATTTTCTGATCCAGGGTGTAGAACTGGCTTGCCCAAGTGGATGTGTGCTTTTCTGGGCAAGGTTATTCAGGCCAGGCTTGCAAGTTATGCAAGAGGCTGCAAGCCAAGCAGGACCTAGGGTTAAAGGATAAAATTGAATCTAAGGGCTCTGGCTCACATCTTTCGTGTCTAACCAGGGCTCCTAAAAGGAGAGTTTGGAAACACACCACTCGGTGGGCAGGCTAGCATCCAGATACAGGTGCTGAGGCCTGCAGTTTGCTGATTCAAAGGCTTAGTTGGTTAACAACATTTTCAGTACCTTCTCCCTTAACCTGCCTTACCAATGCCAACACCTTTTCCTTCACCTAAGTCCCCAACTTCCCAGCACTAAGTCGGTGGTGGGGGAATGACAGGCAGTAGAGACATAGGAAAAGTAGATGGAAAGCAGGAAAAACAGTGGTGATCTCAGGTTCTGCTTTGATGCCCTAACCTCCACTCCAAGGTCACTACATCATTGGATGCACATACCAATCTCCTGGGATCAGGAGCAGTTTTCTCTTTTCCTGTACTTGAACAAAGCCCCAAAGGCAGACAAACCTGTGGACAGATCATAGAAAGGACATTTTTGAGTCTTTGGTGGATGAACTGCCATTTCTTTCCTGATTTGAACTCTTTTTGGGTCAAAAGTTTCCTTTTCTCAAGGCTCCTCCTTTTCCAACTATTAACTAAGAAGATGGATGCCACGCCCCTTTCTCTGTACCACCAAGCAAGGGCCCGGAGCAAGGGTGTCTTTTAAACCCAGAGAAGATGCAGGAGGAAGAACCTCTGGTCCCGCACTCAGCTCTGGTTTCAGCCACACCCACACCAGTGGTTCCCAGACAATTCCCACCCCCCAACACTGACCTCCGAGGATTCAGAGCTGCTTCTCTTTCCTTCACTTTAGAGCTTCATCCTAAAGACAGACTGAAGAGCATAAGTGTAGACTGCAGACCGTGGAGACTGAGAACCTGGTGGATGGATCAGTACCCAGGACAAGAGTCACAGTCATTGCCTTTTAGTATTCTGAAGACCATAATGTCAACCAATTCTACTTCTCAGTTCCCTCAACTCTTCTCACCCCTCCCTTCCCACCCCATCCCCAGTCCTGCGCAGGCTCCCTATTCAACCCCTCCTTCCTTTTTGCCCCGCCCCGTCAGCCATTTCTCCCGGACACACCGCCACACCCCTTCGCATGCACCGAAGTGGGAGGGGGCGGGGCGAGAGTGCGGCGAAAGCTGGGTGGGAAGCAGCCCGAGAGATTCCTGACAAACAATTTAGTGTCCCCCTCCTAGGAGCACTCATCCTTCAGTCCCCATCCCCCAGGCCAGCATTAGCCTGCAGTAGTCCGCAGAAAAGGAGCCTCATCGTCTGCCTTTTTGGTTGATGTCAGGGTCGTTATTTTCCATGGTATCTCCGCTCCGGGCTCTGCCTTCTACCCCCCCACCCAAATTCCCTGATAACCGCCATTTCTCCCTCCTGCATACCAGAACTCCTTTTCTAGGACTGAAAAGACTGGGGGGCGGGAGGTGAACAGTTGTGTGGGCCAGAGGTATCTGGAAAGCCGTCTGGGAGTTAGTGGTTTAATACTAGATTCTTTCAGGGTCCCCCCTCCTGCGAAGCCCAGACAACATCAGACCTTCTGTCTCTCCAACAGTGGTTGGCACACCCATTTTCCAGTACCTTCAATGGACAGGGGGCGGGCCGGGGGAAGGGAAGTTGCGGGGGTGAGAGTAGTGGGAGATGTCTGCAAAGTGAGGGTGGGATTGAACAGTCCAGATTGTTTCCAAATTGTGTTCCCCCCCAGGTCACCTTTTGCCAGCCTCCCGGCTGGCCCTTATTTGCACTGCCACGTTTATTTCTCTTCTCTCCTCCTCTCAATGCAAGACGGGATGTGGGGTGCGGGGCCTGACTGTCAAAAATAAAACCAGAAAACACTGGCTGCAAGAGGAAATATGCGGATTCTTAGTAAAATCTATCAGCCTTTTCGTTCCCCCATTGCCCCCTCCCCACCGCCCACCAATATGAGCTGTGTCTGAGTGCCTTGAGTCTGGAAAGCCGACCAGGAGCTGGCGAGGCGGAGGTGCCCAAGGCCTCGGACGCCCTCATCCCTAGGGTACCGCTATGCAGGGGGCCCAGGTCGTGCCCACCCTCGCACCCACCTGCCCGGATCTGGGTTTTATTTTGTCCTCCTCCTCCTGCTCCTCCTCCTCCTGCTCCTCCTCCTCCTTTTCTTTCTCCCTTGGGTTAAACGCAGGGCAGTGCGCAGCGCGATAGAGTTGGTACCCAGAGGAGGACGCAGAACTGCGGTCAGAGCTTTAAGTGCCTTTGCCCACGTCAGCTCCTGGTCACGTGAGGGCTGCATCACCAGTAAGCTTGGGTCCCGAATTTCCACTCCCATCAAGAATACGAGCTCCCTCCTTTATCCCCACTCCTACCTCACCCCACTACATCAGGTCCTGTCACTCATTTTTTTGTCTTTGTAGTCCTGGAGGCCAAATGCAGCCCCATCTCGCAGCTATTGGAATTTTCCTTTCTGTGGTTACCGGGATGGGCTGTATCTTTGAGGAGGGCTATTGACAGTTTTCTCCTCTTTTTTTTGGGGGGGGAATTAATTGTCTCATCCTTTCCTGGGCTGTTGTACACTCTTCCCTCCCTCCACCTGCAATTCCCCGACCTCAAGTCCCCACACCCTCATTTTCCTTGCTCCATTGTAGGTAAGGGATGGAGTGTCAGAAAAAAGACAAGGAGTGGGACAGGGCCTGTACTTCTGGAATATTCCTCAGTTTTATTTTTAAAAATGATCAACACTGTTTATAGTAAGAAAATCCAATAACATAAGAATTCAGTGTGGAAAACAGCAACCAAAAAGGGTGAGCAAGTTTGTCAAAAGTAAAGAAAAAAAAAAAAAGACAATCCACTTTCATTGGGATGCATGATTAATTTTGGTTAATTTTTACCACACAGAACATGGATTTTATTGGTTACATAGGGAATAGTTTTCAGAACATGCTAAGCTACTTGAACATCTAAAAATAGGATTTTTCTCAACAAGGTAAGTATATTTCCATATGTTCAGTTGCCAATTTTATTTAGTTTGGACAAGTAATATCATACTTTTTCAGGGGCAGCTGTTAAGTTGGATAAATACATGATCCTGTCTTGTTCTGTTAGAGAAAACATTTATTTAGCATTTCCAAACCATTGCTGACTGCTTTGTGAACCTCCTTTAATTTGATGGCTGTAACTATGACAGTTTTGAACACCTGTCCCTGGATTAGGTTCCAGTCTAGTGATTCAGGTGTGGAGAAAAGGAAGCTCTGTGAGGCCAAGGAAACTAAGAATGTGAAGGGTGCAGGGTGGTCAGATCCTCCCTGCCATGTCAAGAGGGTGGGGGAAAGCACTCTTCCCCAACATATTCCAGAGCCTCTCATCCCCTGCCTTCAGGCACCCAACTCATATGGTCACTCCCCAGATATATTTGGACAGGTGACCAAGGCAGAGACCTGGATAAATGCCTTTGGCATTATCCTTCCCTCCCTCAAATTCCCAGGGGTAACCCATGGATTGGTGAAAAGGATTGCTGACCCTGCCGTTGAGGATTTCTAAGAAGCTGGAAAAAGTGATTGCTGGGTGAAGCTCCCAGCCTGCTGTCTGTTCTTATTCATGGTGCCCAGTCAACATTGCTCCTAATACCATCTGCTACTACCACATACCACTTGGTCTTCCAAGTGCATCCTCCTGGGACTCTCACCTCTTGACCTTGAGGGCACCTAGGAAGAGTAGCCTTGCTGCAAGGTTACTTCCTGACAGTCCACCCCTCAGCCAAATGCCCAGACTGAAGGAATGATCCCCACTGACCACACTGATTGAGCCAGAGTAGGTATTCTCATCTGACCAACTCTGTGGTCCACCTGAAATTGTATTCACCTGAAAAGCTTTGTTTTTGATTGCACGTGTGGTTAAATGCATTGTTTTCAGAAATAGAGGTCACTGAATTCATCAGTTTCTCAAGGGGTCTGTGATCCCTTCCCCAAATATTAAGAACAAATACAATGCCATATATATATATATATATCCAGATTTGGAATCATTTTCTTTTGTTCTGGCAATAAAATAACTATATATATATATATGTATATATATATAGTTAAAAATATTCAAATATATATATATTTGTTCTGGCAATAAAATAACTATATATATAGTTAAAAATATTAAAAAAATAAGGGAACGTATAAAGTATGCAGGGAAAGAACCCTGTTCTATGTTTCCCACTCCCTGCCACTGCTATTTCCAACTTTCTTTCATGCACGTATTAGTGTCTTTATGCATATTAATAAGGTTCCAAATTGAGCAACAATAACAAAAAAAGCCACTAGGATTTGTAATGTAGCTGCAGGAAATCTGCAGAGTAATTTGAGGAACACTGACACCTTCAATTGAGATCCCTCCAGGCAATGTGGTAGATACACTCTATTTTGCTCCATTCTATTTTTATGTTTGTTAATCACATTTTTTGCATTTCTTCAACTAAATAATTTATATTGTTAAGTATTTCATAGTATTTGTGGCTGATAGACTATTTCTTTTCTGATAGAAAATTTTGTTTTAAATAAAATGTTTCATTTTGTGTATTTACTTTGCATCTGCCAATACTTAGAATCTGTGTCATTAATTCTAATAGTTTTTAGGTAATGACCTTGGCTTTCCTAGGTATAGATTGTACATAATTATTTGTAAATGATGATTTTTCATTTCTTCCTTTGCAATATATATGCCCCCTTTTCCTTTTCTGCATATATTAAATTGATATCCTTGAGGGCCTTCTGATCTTGTTCTTGAAGTCAATGGAAATGCCTCATTTGTTTTATCATGTGGTGTAATTTCGCTGTTTCAGATAATTTCTCTTTTTTTCAAGGTTACTGTCACTTATGTTTACTGGAATCTCCCCCCCACCACACATAGTACAAAGAAATACTATGAGTAAATGGAGGCAAGTTGCAAGTTTTGTGGTCTTGGTAGCCCACAGGGAGTGGAATGACAAATTTTCCAGATAAGAACTTCGAATACATTTTTCATCAGATTAAGGATATTTTCATATATATCTAATTTGATTTATCCAAGAATGACTCATTAAATTACATACAATTCTCTGCTACATAAATGAAGTTTCCTCCTATTCCCATTTTATTGATGGCTTTGAAAAAATTAGGAATAGCTGACTTATTTTATCAAATGCTTTGATTGTAAGGTTTCTTTTCTCCTTCAGTTTGCTGTTGTCATGAATGATGTGGATAGACTAGTCTCCTTATCACTATTGTGTCCTTACAGTCTATTCTTAAGACACGTGCCTCTTGTTCAAATGCTCCTTGTTCAATGTCCCACCCACTGCCTGTGTTGTTTAGAGTAAATACAAATGTCCTTGCAACTGACAAAGCCCTACCCTATTTAGCCTTATTAATTTCTTGCCTCATCTATTGCACTCTGCTCCAGTCATTCTGGCTTCCTTGATGTTGCTGGAACATACTGGGAACATTCCCTTCACAGAGGAACATTTGCTTGTCCTCTTCCCTGGGATGTTCTTCCCCCAAACATCAATCACCATACTTAGATCCCTCACTGAATTTAGCTCTTCACTCAAGGATCACCTTTCTAGTGAGTCCTTCCCTGGTCCCCCTTTCTAGGTTCAACTCATTTAATTGCTTGTCTCTTTGCCTAGAATGTAAGGGTCATGAGGTTCACTGCTGTAACCACAGCATTGACAAAAATTCATGGCATATATTAGATGCTAAGTACAAGTGTTGAATAAACGAAGAAATGAATGAATGGGTTTCCAATGTTGAATTACCCTTGCACTCCAGAAATAAAGCCTAGTTGATTATGGTATATTATTGGGCTTTAAACTCTCAGATAAGTGATTAACTAAATCAGGGTGTTTTCATGTGATAAGATGCAGAAGACAGTAAGTTTCTTTGAACGATACACAAAACTCATTATGCAGTGAGAATTATTGTTTATGATACATGCATTATTGTGTAACAGAATCCATTTCTACTTTCTGCTTCCTTTCCTGACACTCCTCACTTCCCCATTCTAGGTATTTTCAGGACTGCTGAGATGAATATTAGTGTTTACAAAGAAAAGAGGTGGAGGGAGCACAGAAGAGGATGGGACCATTCCCCAGAGAGAGAAGTAAAATTTTCTAGTTGCCAAGGAGAAGATCCTGTCTCTTCTAGTAATCAGAGAAAGGCAACACTTACATATCATGTACAAGGACTAAAATGAGCAAAAGTGACAGTCCTCTGTGTCGTGAGGGCAGTAGGAGAGAAGGCCAGGAAAAAGGGGAAAGTCACCTTCTGCTTTGCTAATAATGGGAGGGGAAGTTTGGGACCTCAAGTCACCAGTGACGTGGTGTCACATGACCAGTCTTTGTCCAGATAGTGGCTCCTGCTCAGGTATCAGCTTCCTATTTCCTTAGCAGCAGCAGTGACTGTGGCCAGGAAGAAGGAAGAAGAAAAGGAGGAAACTGATCCTGATCTCTGTATGTCGGTGTGAGTGGGTGTCTTTGGAGATTCTTGGAGTAGGGGTGGAGGGTAGCAACATGATTTTTAAATTTGGAAGCAGCTTCTGTTTCCTCTTGAGGACACCAGAGCCCAGCCTTTCTCCTTTTGTGCCTCATAAAAGGCAGGACAATGTCAGCAGCATGAATAGTTGGTGTCAGTGACTTGTAAAAGTGGAAGGGAGGAAGTGGTGATTAGGGAGCAAAGTGATGGGGGGACTGTGAAGTGAGAGATAGGCTTGACAATTTGGACCCTAAACAGGGAAGGGTCGGGATTTGGACCCACATTCAGATATTGGTGCATCCACTGAGCAGGAAGTTCAAGTTGTCTCCTGTTTGCTACTGTCTGGTTCTGGCTTTGGTCTGTCTGTGTCTGTCAGTTCATCCATCAGTGGTGGGCTGGTGACACACAAGGTGGAGAAACCCAAAGCTTCATCTTCCTCCTCCTTCTCCTACCTCCAGACACTCCTGTCCCTAGATCCAGCCCAATGGCAGATTCGAGCTCACACCTCAACTCATGCTAAGGGAGTGCCCTGAGACATTTTCCCTGCTGCAGCGTGGGCCTGCTCAAAATTTGAGCTTGATGGCAGCTGGACTGGCAACTGGGGCTTGTGGTACTAAATACATATGCCAATTGACCAGCGGTGGAAAGCAGAACAAGAAGACACCAGCTTACTCATAAAGCATTAATCCTGCCTACAAAAAGTTTAGAAAATACAGAAAACTGTAAGAAAGAGAATAAAAATAAGAAACCAGTAGTTACCCTCCTTGTCTTTTCTTTCTATGCATGAATGTGGGTGTGTGTGTTTAACATTACTGTGATCACACTGTATATGTTGTCCTGGAATTATTTTTTTCAGATGCATGGCAGGGTAAGACTTTTACTAGTCAGTGAAAATGCTTCCTAAATATCCTATTAATGGAATGTTTCATAATAACCTAATATAATAATCATAACCTCCTTCTTTTGCTGCCCTTTCATGTGGCAGGTATGAAACTTAACTCAGATATTAAAGAAATATTAGACTTTTTAATGTTGGCATTTTCTTAAAAACAACCCTGTGTCGTCTCCAAGATGGCAGGGCATCCTATCGCAGACATTTGTGGGTAGTGACAAGTGGGATTAAACATTACCAAGGTAAGGGGGGTATTTTTCTATAGTTGTTGTAACCGTGATACCCATTGTAAAGGTTTCCGTGAGCCTTTCCCTGGGCCAGTTAGGCAGCTTGTGTGCCATGGTTGGCAGAGAGGGGATAGAAATTTGGTGAGACTGGGATCCCTGGGCAGGACCCAATCTCCTAAGGGTATCACACAACCATTGACATTGAATTCCTCCTCTTTTCTCAAGGCTGTTGGGGAGCAGGCTAGAGTTCTCATCAGCTCAAGGGACCCAGAGACCTCTTCTTTCTCCCCTCTAGTGGTGATGGCTGAGAGGATTTTCTTTTTAGGTCGAAGGAAATCCCTCCCTCCCCAAATTCTGTTCTTCACCATGGACTTAAGGTTTTGGGGTAAAACCCCCCACAAACTTTCTCTGAGGCAAGGAAGTACAGATTTGGCTTGATTAAGAAAGGGAAAGTGGAAAACACAGACACAGAGATGAGAAATAAATTAGTACCCTGGTTCTTAAGTGGGGTTCCCTAAAAGGAGAACCTGAAATGGAGATTTTTATGAAAGTGGTTTCTTGAGGGCATATTCTTAGATGAAACCTGTATAGAAGTGAAGGGAGCAGCATAGAACAGAGGGAGAAACTAGGCAAGCATGTAGTTCAGCTGAAGTTTAGCTTCATACTGAGCCCATGAACTGTGGACAGGGAATGGGCTCACCTGAGCCAAGGAAGCCAGGCTTTTGTATCCACTGACTGCAAGCCAGGATGTATGGGTAAGGTGTGAGAGGAGAGAAGCTTTAACTCCTCAGATATCCTGGACAAAGTGCTTTGACAAGGGCACAACTATGAATCTTCAGCAGCCAACAATCCTAGCAAATAGGGGATGGACATACTGGGCCAGTAAATGGAATCTGGATAGGGCATCAGCAGCATCTATTATATCTGTTAATACTATAACTAGCCTATCTGATTTTTACAATGAAAATGTGCTTCCTATCTATGTGCCCCACACCCCACCAGGAGGCTTAATTTCAGTGTTACTAGCTGTGGAGTCTTTTCATGTATGCTGTCTATTAAGAAATGAGTAGTTTCTCCATAAACAAAAGGAAAAGAGGAGAGTGTGCTTCTCTGATCTCCTAGGGGTTGTCTCAGAGGTCAGAGGTTAGTTTTCTCCCTTTAATCTAGAATCAAATTTCCCCCTTCACTGTATGAATTTCAGCGAGGGACTGTGTGACACACAAGTTAGCACCTAGTGAAAACTGGTGTTTTGCCTGGAATGAGATTAGAGACTAGTACAAAGACCGAAGGAAGTTTATACATAGAATGTGTGGCTCTGGACCATTTAGAACAAGTTTTGGCAGGTCTTAAAATCGACCGCCACGTACCTTTCCTCTGAAGTTTGAAGGGCAGGCATCATTTGCTTTCATAGGATGTCTCCAAAGTCGTCATACACAAGGAAAATGGGAAATTGTAGCTAAATGCGCTGTTATTTACAATTTTTTTTTTTTTAGTTTATGTCTTTTATTAACTCATATATAATTACTTGTCTTCTGGTTTGTTGAAGCAGTAAGTTAGAAAACATTTGCCACAATGTCTATCAAAGTGGCTGGCCGTAAAAACTCCAGCACCACACTCATCTGAAGGACACTCTAGATGAAGGTGACTAATTTTGCCATTCTCATCCACCTTCTGGTATTTCAGGACAGCCAGCTTAGCCTTCTTTCTCTTATGCTTATTTTTCTTGGGAGTGGTATAAGACTTCCTCTTCCTTTTCTTATCACCACCATGAAATCTTAACACAAGAGGAAGAGTGGACTCCTTTTGAATGTTGTTACAAGACTTTACAAAGAAGTGGCAAACACATTGAGAATATTTTGTAACATTTTGTACAGGTAAGCTGAGTAGAGATGGGAGGGCATCAAGGCAAAGGACCTTGCAACCCTGATAATTGGGCTACCCATTAATCTAACCACCAGGTAGTAGCCCTGGGTTTTTAGAGGTAGAATAAATCTTGAGAGAATTTAAATTTTGAGCTCCCATATTGCTAACATGTGAGAAAAATCAGCTTTATTTTGGTGCTTTTCTCACTTATCAAGTGTTGTCAAAATTTGGGAGCCAGGATATTAGAAAAAACATACCGATACACGTAGGTTATTGCTGAGACACATACTGTCTCAGATTGCAGACTTATTTCAGGCTTAATGTCGCTGGTGTTTCTGCTCTGTGCTAGGGGAACAATAATCATTTTATCAAAATCTAGAGTTGCAGGGCTAAAGATCCAATCTCCCTGGTGTATCTCGTGGCTGTCCTGTCTGGGACGTGCCACATCTTTGAAACATTTTTAGAATACCTGTTCAGGAGCCCCTGTTTCTTCATCTTCATTAAGCCTTTCCCAGAACAGAGGAATTTTCTTTTTGACTGGGAAAAATTCTTGTGTCTTTACAAGCAAGTTGTCATGCTCAACTTAACAGTTCACAAGAGGATGAATAAATTAACCAAGACCCCACAGAAAGTGTGAAGTCATTGAATAAGTCTTTTCTCATTAAAAAAATATATATCCAGTTAAGTAGGGGTAATTAAATATTGAGAAATTGTATTATAATTCTATTTAGTCCCCTCACCTGTCCCCAACCAAGTTCATTTACAATTAAAAGTTATACATTCTAATGTTGTTAGACAATTAAATACTACAGCACATTATAGGATACTGTGCAAGAGTCTATAAAAATGTCTACATAACAAAGGTTCCCAAGTCCCTAATGGCCTGTTTTTATTCAATACAAGCGTTTCTCTCACAGCCATGTTTTCATAATTTAAGTTGGATGTAACATGATTGATCAATTAGAAAGCCTAATTTGCATTATGCAAAGAGTGGGTGATGATAATGTCATCAAAACCTGGAGCCATTATCATCTGCATTGAAAAAAGAAAAAACTACATCCAGGTGCAGTGAGTCATGCCTGTAATCCTAGCACTTTGGGAGGCTGAGACAGTGGATTGCTTCTTCTCAGGAGACCAGCCAGAGCAAGAGCAAGACCCCGTCTCTAGTAAAAAGAGAAAAACTAGCTGAGTGTCGTGGCAGGCACCTGTAGTCCCAGCTACTTGGGAAGCTGAGTCAAAAGGATCTCTTAAGCCCAAGAGTTTGAGGGTGCTGTGAGCCATGACACCATGGCACTCTACCCAGGGCAACGAAGTGAGACACTGTCTCAAGAAAAAAACAAATCTGGAGAATATACCACTTGACTGGATGGCTTTTAAACTTTGTTTATCCTGAAAGTGGGTGATAAAAGTTATAAAAATTGGTAAGAATGTATAAAAAGTTGTGTGCTAATGATAGAGCTAGAGGTGATAAGGAAAAGAAAAGCCATTGCTCCTGAGCAAATATTATTTCCTGGAATCAAGCCCTTAATTTGTTCATTGAAGTCTATGTTTTATAGCTGTACACTTATAATGTGAATAAAATCTTTATTATTGAAATTCATGAAGCAAATATAACTTTGCTATTGCAAGTTTCAATTTCTCTGAACTTTAATTCCATTTTCCCCATTGAAACAAATGTTTTGAGAAGGGAATTTTGAAAAATGTGGGTTTCTCTGAAATGTGAATTCTGCTTTATAGGAGAACAGGGTGTACTTCTGAACCATTAGATAACCATGAAAATCCTGAGTACTAAGTGCAGAAATGTCTTTTTGTTATCTAGATCTAAGGCCCCCACAGGGTTCTGAAAATCCATAAACATGTTTTTTTTAAAACCTATTTTAGTTTTATTTTAAGGGGTGAGTCCAGAATAGGTTCACTGGCTGATCATACAATCAAAATCTTATCAAGGAGTTTGGAACCCTAAATCAAACTGATGGAATATGTGACCATCTCACATTATATGTCACAATAGATCAGATGATATCTTAAAAAGGGAACTCTTACCTTGTGGTACCAGAATCAACACCTACAACTGCCCTATCAGTCTCAGACTAGCCCTGTGGTTTCCTCCTCACCTAGAAAGTCAAAAGTTTGTTATAGATCAGAGAGATGGTATACTTCTCAGGCACTCTTCCTCCTGATGCCTGACATAAAAGTCCTAGGGTTGCAGCCTTCAGTTTGGGGGCATGAATAATAATAATAATAATGACAACAACAACAATAATAAACAAATGTGTTGAAACATTCTATGTGTTTTCCATTTCAATCTTTACAAAAATGTCATTGAAGATAGGATTAGTTTAGGAGGCAGATTTGGAGAAGTTAAGCAATTTTGCCAGTGTATATACAGCTAGAAATTAGCGGAGGTAGAGTCTGAACTGTCTCCAAAACCCACGTTCTTCACCACTAGATTATGTTGCATGATAATGTGCATGTCTAAGACGTCCTCCTCGGCAGGCTCTGGCAGACAGAACTGCATAAACAGTAGGAAAGAGAAAAAAAGAAAAACAGAAATAATAAACTATTTTCCTCAAAAGAGGAGGACCACCAAGAGCCCTCAAAGGATAATAAAAGGATGACAACCCCCAGCCCACTCCACCCCCAGAAATACAGACCCACAGTAACCAGGTAATCATAATAGTAAGGAAAGAAATAATATTGCCTTTGGTGTGTTACAAAAGTCCTTCTTTTCCACATCACGTGATAAGCATTTGGCCTCTGCTTTCTGTGCCTCACAGTTGTCTCTGTTTCCCACTTTTCTTCTCCATTTTTGTGGTCTGGCTTTCTGTAGCCAGCTGAGCCAGTCTTGGAATCCTGGAGGCTAACACACCCACATCTTTATCTCCCAGGGTAGACCTTGCACCTGAGCTCCAAATAGATTCATATGCTCAACTGTCACAGATGGGCTCTGTTTGGATAACTCATCAGCTCTCATAATCCAACTTTTCTCAACTTGAGCTCCTTCACTTCCTCCTCTAACCTATTTCTCCCTCTCCTCCCCCTAAGGGTTCTCATTCTCAGTGAAGGCACCAGCAATCCACCCCATTGCCCAGGCCACACTCATTTCTCTGCCTTACCCCACCCCTATCCCATCTGCGGTGGTCTGAATGTTGGTGTCGCCCCCAAATTCATATGTTGGAACCTAATACCCAACGTGATAGTATTAAGAGAAGAGGCCTTTGAGAAGTGATTGTGCCATATGAAGGCTCCACCCTTGCGAGTGGGATTAGGGTCCCTGGAGGAGAGGTTGGAGCAAGCTCCCCAGCCCTCTTCTGCCATGTGAACAAGATACCATCTGTGAAGCAGGGAAACCCTCACCAGACACTGAATCTGTAGGCATCTTGATCCTGGACTTCTCAGCCTTCAGGACTGTGCACAATAAACATCCATTGTTTATAAATTACCCGTGTAAAGTGTTCTGTTACAGCAGCCTGAAGAGGACTAAGACACCATCCATGTTCCTCTGAAATGTCTATCCCCAGTGGACTCCTCCAGGATGCCACTCCTGTCTACCTTGCCCAGGCCATCTCTCTCCTGGACAATGGCAGCAGACTGCTCTCCTCCCTTTCATCTGGCTAGTCCCCACTCAACCTTGACTGGAGTGTTGGGCATGTGTATACTCTGCTGTCAAATCTGGATACACAGTCCTCTGATTGTGGCCTGCAGTGTAATCTTCACAACCATTTTGGTTGGATTTTAACTTTTTGACTTTCAGAAGAAAACCTTACATCCAAACCCTTGAAATGTGTGTGTGTTTGTTTAGGTGTGTATGTGTGTGTGTGTGTGTTTCCTTCCTTTAAAAAAGCTTGGTTATAAGGCTGGGCACAGTGGCTCACACCTTTAATCCTAGCACTCTGGGAGACCATAGCTGGTGGATTGCCTGAGCTCATGAGTTCAACACCATCCTGAGCCTGAGCCAGAGCCAGAGAGAGACCTCATCTCTAAAAAAATAGCCAGGCGCCTATAGTCCCAGTTACTTGGGAGGCTGAGTCAAGAGGATCACTTAAGCCCAAGAGTTAGAGGTTGCTGCAAGCTGTGACACCATAGCACTCTACTGAGGGTGACAAAGTGAGACTCAGTCTCAAAAAAAAAAAAAAAAAAGGCTTGGTTATAAGGTAATTTAGTAATCTTTTGTTAGAGACTGGGTTTAGCTCTTTGTCACTAGCATCCCCTTTGTCACTTCACATGCTTTTTCAATATTGGTCTTTATTGATGCCTTAGAATATTTGTGGTCTTTTGTCTAAGAAGTGCATAATAGTTGTGAGATTGGTCCCTTTGGACAGACTTTATAGGTATAGAGTTTTGTTGCTCTTTATATGAATTTGAGCAAGTCTTAACTTTTTTATTTATATTTTTGTGTGAGCAATTAGGATAATAAGCAACCATTCCTATAGGGTAGTTGTGAGGTATATATATGATATGATGGATATAAAATGCTTAGGGAAATGCCTAGCATATAGTTAAGCATTCAGTAGATTTTAACTAAAGTTTTCAACCTAGAGAACAAATATGCTGCTTTCTCTTGCTTATGCCTTTTCTTCCAGAGAATGGAACAGCTATTTTCTTTGCATTTTAGGATCTGCAGCCATTGGTCTCTATTGACTGCGGTTTTTAAAATATACCTTATTTTTTCATCTCCCTACTTATTTATAAACTGAGAGGTAATATACTTAAAGCTTATTACAGCTTCAAAGACCAGAAAGAATTAAAGAGAACTGTCAGTGCTTAATTGAGGAAATACTAATTTAGGAAATAATTTTTCCTATGATTTTGGGAATTATGAATCTCTTCATTGGCTGGGATGAGAACAATAGAAATTTATTCTTCAATAAAATTGGGTATATAATATGTTTTGGTTTATTTTGTTGAAATATAATATTAATAATCACAGCAAGTCCTGATAATAAGGTCTAAGTGCTCAAGCGAAATCTCTCCTTCCTACCATCTCCTAATTAGCTGACATTTTAAGGTAGGATGGCTTTGAATGACCAGTCAATTGCAAAATAGGTTTTCTTTGTTCTTTTCATTCCCTGCTAATTGAGTTAGAATGATCACATCATTAAGAAGCTTCTATGAGCAGCCAACCCAGAGGAGGAGGTGGATGAAGGTGGGCCACAGGAAGGAGCATGGACATTTGAAAGCATGAACATTTAAATTACTCTCCTTACCTTGTGACTGAGTGTATCAAGATGTCAGAATTCTCTGGAAACCAGAAAACCTCAGTTTTAGAACACACACTAATTAACCAATCACACTTCTTCTTTTAGGTGGCTCAAGGTCATAATTATCAAGAAGAAACTCTTGAGATTAAGAGAGATATAATATATAATTTCATGCTATATACTTCCTTTATCTTAAAATTTGAGACTATTACTTGTTAATACCAAATAAAATACCTTAATACCTTGATCACCTTCCCAAAACTTATGAATCAAAACATTTAAAAAATCTTCTGGAGTTTAGGAGAATTTTTTAAAAAGACTTTCAGGGGAAGTGGCTTGCAGAAGGGCTGGCACTGAACTTTGGGATGCATTGGGTGGATACTGAAGTGGGAAATGCCTAACAAGCTTAACAAGTCCTAAATTAGAAAGGATTGTTATTAAAGCTTGTGTCTTGGAGTTAAGTGAGTAGTTTGGTATACTCAATGTGTCTGTTGAGTGGGGGTGACTGAAACTAGCTGGGATACTGGGGAAAACATTGCCTCTTCCAATCCATGCCACTTATCCTATTTTGTCTTAAGTAATTCTGCAGGCACTAATGCCTAATCTATGTCTGTCTATGTGCCTAGGGAATGAGGGCCAGTTCAAAGTCTAGCTTCTGACTATTGTTGCCTATTCTCTTACTATTTTACTATTCTTGACCAGTCCACCTTCACACACTCCCAGTTGTGAGTCTTTTGGATGCATGTTTCTGGTCAGTGGGATGTCTGAAGGGGCGAGTGTCCAGGGAGCCATACAAAGAATGGACTTTCAAGCACAAAAAATTCTACAAGCATGACCATGAATAAAGAACTGCAGGTATTTGGCCTTCACCCAAGCATTTCATATTCATATCTGTTTAATTATCTCTTGGGGAAGAGATGCTTTAGCCTCTCCTACTTCTTTTTTCCCATCCCTTTGTATTGTTAAAATTTCTGATTATATTTTGATCTGTGGAGAGACGGATAATGTAGACAGGAACAGGTGTCATGGAATCCCCTAAGAGCAAGATCACAAAGTAGGAAACAATGGAAAACTGGGGCCTTAATCAGGAATGACATTGGAGCTGATGGCTTAGGAAAGGCCAGTCCACAAAACAGTCTTTGGGGGTCTTCTACTATCTATGCGTCTATAGATAAAGAACAATCTGGACATCTCTACATAGTTTCAGTGAGTATTTGAAACAGAGTCACCCTGCACATAAGAAAATAGGACCATGACCCAATCTGGCAGTGAGTTTTACTAGGGCTCTAAATTTGGATCTAATCCAAATTCAGGTTAGGGACTAGGGAGGAAAGAAATTAGGACAGAGATTCAAGGAAAAGGGAATACAGTCCTCCCTCCATATCCCTGGGTTCTGCATTCATGGATTCAGCCAACCTTGGATTGAAAATACTCAGGAAAACAACAACAACAAAAAATAACAATATGACAACAAAAATAATACAAATAAAAAATACGGTATAACAGCTATTTACATGGCATTTATACTGTGTTAGATATTGTAAGTAATCTAGGGATGACAAAATATACGAGAGAATATGTGAAGGTTATATGCAAATACTACATCATATTATATCAGGGACTTGAGCATTTGTGGATTTTGGTATCTGGTAGGGTGGTGGACTGGGCATTCCTGGGAACCAATTCTTTACAGATACAAAGGATGATTAGACAAAGGTATAGGGTTTGCCCAGGTGCCAGGTGCTCTGCTGGTCCTGTCCTATCACCACACTGAAAAATCTTCATAACCTTCAAGAAGATTCCTGTTCCCAGCCCCAGATAGCAGAGTTCAGTAATGTCCTTCCTCTTTATCCAGGAGCACAGGGTTCACTTCTCCATCTTAGGCATCTCCACCCTATCATCTTGCTGAAAGGAAAGTCTCACTGAATGTTCCTAGACTTGATTTTGCTTTTCCTTTTGCCTACAGCTTTGAGCTTGCATGTTTAGATCTATTTTCATTCCCATTTGCTTGGAGACCAGCCTCAAAGACTCAACCCAGTGACAAGGAAATAGGATATCAAAGCAGTTTAGCAAGTGAAGTGAAGTATAAAGAAGAAGAAATTAATTCCACATTAGTCTGTTATTATCTAGGGACATTTTAAAATAGTTGAAAACATTCTGTATAAACAAACTCAGTTTTTCTCTATCTGGAAACTTCCAAGGCTTTTAGATGGTAAGAGTGGAGATAGGGTGTTACCCCTCCAGTCATTCATAACTTTATCAGAGCGTGTGTATTTGTGCACACGTGTTTGTGTGGGACAATATAGGAAGGGAAGTCGCAAGAGGGTTAATAGTAAGATGATAAAAAGTTAAAGACCACTAACAGAATCAGAAACTACGAATATTGATACCAATGTATCAATATTCTGTCTGGATTCTTTCACTGCTTCAGGACTTGGGGACAGCCACTCCACTTTTAGGGATTTCCATCAGCGAGTTGTTAAGGAAGTGAAGATCTAAAGAAAGAATCCCAACCCCAGCCATGCTCTTACCAGTTAATTCATCCACAAGGCATCAAGGAAACTCCTGTTCCACTAGAGAATTACTGCAGATCCTACTGGGACCTTATCAGAGTTGAACTCCAATTCCAGAGAGTTGAGGGTGAAACCAGAACCTCCAAAAATAAGGAAATAAAGTCCATTGAGCCTCTGCCAGATGTCAGCTCATTGCATCAGGACACATTATTGTCTCTTAATCCCCAAGAAAATTAATGCTTTTCACATATTTGGGCATCAGAGTCTTGAGTAGACTTCTCAGGAAATGCAGGAATGAAATAAAACCTCCTTGCCCTTCTAGCTGGTATTTACTCACAGGAAAGCCATTAAATTTTACACATTAATCCTATAACTCTGCAGTCCCCAACCCCCCAGGCCTCAGACCAGTACAAACTAAGATTGTTTATACAGGAACCAGGCTGCATGGCAGGAGGTGAGCAGCGGTGACCAAGCAAAGCTTCATCTGTATTTACAGCCACTCCCTATTGTTAGCATCTGCCCCCTGTCTGCTGGGCAGTGGCATTAGATTCTCAGAGTAGGGTAAACACTACTGTAAACTGCACATGTGAGGGATCTAGGCTGTGTGTCCCTTATGAGAATCTAATGTCTGATGAACTGAGGTGGAGCTGAGACAGTGAAGCAAACCCTGGGAAATGGCTGCAAATACCGATTATCATCAGCAGAGAGGTTTGACTGAACAGAGACCATAATAAGTCAATTGCTTGCAGACTCATATTAAGCTACCATTCCCCCACTCCCAGTCAGTGGAAAAACTGTCTTCCATGAAACCAGTCCTTTGTGCCAAAAAGTTTGGGGACTGCTGCTATAACTGGCCACTTACTAAACTGATTGGCTGCTTCTAATGGCTTTCTAGTTCTTTTCCTCAGATTTTTTTCCAGATATTAAATCATATTGTCTACAAATAAAGATAAATTTCACTTCCTCTTTCCAATATTTATATCTCTTATTTCTTTCTCATATTTAATTGCATTTGGCTATTACTTCTAGAACCCTGTTAAAACATAATAGTGAATACACTACTACCTTGTCCTAATTTTGCTGAAAATGCTTCTGCACTGTTATCTCATTAATGACTCTGGCTTTGAACTTGAGATATATTTATTAATTTTAAAAAGGATTTTTAAAAGTCACAATTAGGTGATAAAGAGTGGCATATTCCTTTCATGTATCTATAAGAATGATCATGTGGTATTCCTCCTTTAAGTATTGTTTTGCCTTATTATAGTAGTAGATTTCTTAATATTGCTACATGTTTACATTACTGAAATAAAACCCAATAAGGAGTATTATTTTTAATGGAATGTTGATATCAGTTGTTAATATTTTGAGATTTTTGCATTATTATTTCTAAGGAGGCCAGTGTCAGTTTTGGAAGATTTATTAGAAAACCATATTGACAACTTCTTTTATAATTATTGCTAGCTTTGTGGAAGGAATCTGAAAGTTTTTAAAAACGTCTCCATGTTTTAGAATAGTTTAAATAGCATAGGAATTATATGTGTCTTAAAGAATCATTAGAGTTTTAATCTGGGAAGGGACATGATAAAGTATTCTGGCAACCATGTGCAAAGGAGACTGGAGACAGGAAAACAATCTTCAAGTTTGTGAGATAAGCATGAGATGAATAAGGCCTGACATAAGAGGAAGCTGTGGGAATGCTCAGATTGAGGGAGTGGTTAGGGCAGTAAAGGATACCTCAACAAAAGGAGGGAGAGAATCTGGTAACTGACAGGGTTGCCCAATAAACTACAGGATGCCAAATATTGTACAGGGCATACTGATATTAAAAACATTTTGTTGTTTTTCTGAACTTTAAATTTGGCTTGGTGTTTTATATCTTTATTTGCTAAATATAGCAGACATAACAGAGCAACAGAGAGGGAAGATTGTATGATCTAATGCATATTTTGAAAGGTAAATGCCCTTTTACCTGAACAACTCCAGTGATTGTGTAACTGAAAAAATTACCATTTTTAATAATGAGAAAAGAGCTGTGATGGAAAGAATAACCTTTAGTGTTCACGCATGATTTGTTTTATGAAGTTAGAAGTTTATGTCTCTTTTCTTTTAGAACAAGGACAACATTAGGCCTTTTTATGACACCACTGAGCTTATTTAAGAAAAAAAAAAACTACCTTTCTTTATTCCTTTCTTTCTGTATTTATCCACTCAGATAATAAAAGGATGGTAAGTAAGTAAAATATACAAACATAATTTAAAGAAGTTGTGGTAAGTTTTTTTAGTGGTTTGGGTCACAAAAAGGAAGGATTTTTTTCATATAAGGAGTATTTAGTACTAAAATGTTAAGTAACTTGTCCTCCTAAGTTTGTGGCTCTTTGAAGAATGATGGAAATGTGAATAAGTGCTATACTCTATATTCTGCACTGGAGTCACAGGATTTTTTTCAAAGATTAAAGATGTGTTTTAGGTCACAGCTTATTTTTATAATATTAATTAACTTTTAAAAATAATTTAATTTTATTGAAAGAGGAAAGATTGCAAAATGCTTTATATAGTACAACAATAAATTTTTCTGAAATAAAAATAATGAAGGCTCGGTGCCCATAGCTCAGTGGTTAGGGTGCCAGTCACATATACTGGAGCTGGTGGGTTCGAACACAGCCCTGGCCTGCTAAACAACAATGACAACTACAACAAAAAAATAGCCAGGCATTGTGGCAGGAGCCTGTAGTCCCAGCTACTTGGGAGGCTGAGGCAAGAGAATCGCTTAAGCCCAAGAGTTTGAGGTTGCTGTGAGCTATGAGGCCACAGCACTCTACCAAAGGTGACATGGTGAGACTCTGTCTCATAATAATAATAATAATAATAATAAAGTGTGTTTGTAAAAAAAAGTGTAGTTTATATTTACTAGTAATAGCATCTCATTGGAGAGTTGGAGATATTTACTCACAGCTTGTAAGTTATCTTTTACTTATTTGTAAGTTCTTTGTTATTCCTAGCCAAGATAGACATGGGACCACAATGAGTTTCTAACATTCAGTTAAGCATGTTGAATATTTAATTGTTTTATAGTTGTATACTTAATTGTGTCACTGAGATCACTAAGCTCAATTTCCATGTACTTTTAATTTTCTTCTCAAGTGTCATTCAGAGAAGACTAAAATAAGTGATTCTATTCATTTAATTGAGAAATCAATTAAATTCCAAAACCATTTTGGTAATAAGATCCTATATGATAAATAGATGTTTAGAGATCTTAGCTTGCTGAGGAAAAAGAGAACAACAGAGAACAGAAATCACACTACTCTTTATTAAAACATAGGGATTTTGGGGTGGTGCCTATAGCTCAGTAGGTAGGGTGCCAACCACATACACCAAGGGTGGTGGGTTTGATCCCAGCCAGGGCCAGCTAAAACAACAAAAACAACTGCAATAAAAAAATAGCCGGGCGCTGTGGCAGGTGCCTATAGTCCCAGCTACTTGGGAGGCTGAGGCAAGAGAATCACTTAAGCCCAAAAGTTTGAGGTTGCTGTGAGCTGTGACGCCACAGCACTCTACCCAGGGTAACAGCTTGAGACTATGTCTCAAAAAAAAAAAAATATATATATATAGGGATTTTGTGCTAAGAGACACAGCTGCCCCCCTAGATTATCACTAGAGTCCTATCTGTATTCATTGTTTTCTGTCCACTGACCAGGGTATTCTGAATGGAATCCTCTATCACCTTCCTACAAGCTTCCTGCCTCTCCTCTCTCTTTACTCAAATAGTCAATACCAAGGGGTCTGTGAAGTAAAAGAAGGCTTTAAAATCTTCCAAGATGCAGAAGCTACCTGCTATGTATGTGTTGAACCCATCCCTTAACAGCAAATCAAAGCTAGATATATTCAGACTGTGGTGTGCAAGAGAAGGCAGGATGCGGACTCATGATCTGGACAGAGACTTTTTTCTGCAGCAGTTTTTCTCCTGTCAAGGAGGCTCCTGCTACAGCCCAGAGCTCATATTCCCCTGGGTAAAGTTCTGAATAGTCTCAGGAAGGAAGAAATATCCAATATGTTAGCATTGGATTAGGGGAGTAAAGGATGAAAGAAAACTATTATACACTCTCAAGCACTTTTCCTTAAACCCTGGAAAGGGAAAGCCATTTCATGTCCTGTTTAGAGGTTGGAATGCCATCTGATTGTGAAATGGAAATTATTATTGCAATGGAAATAGTAAACACAAGTAGCAAAAATGTCCCAGTTGGCCCAATTGAAATATAACTTATTTACGGCTCTGCCCTTGCACTTTAAGGAACAGAAGAATTAATCTTGTTTTACCGGAACTATAGTGACAGTGAAAATGTGACACGTGATGTTGAAGTCAAGAGACTGACTTTCTTCTTTAACAAACATGAGAACTTAAAATGCAAACAAGTTCTGACCTTCAAAACAGTCCCTTTTTGAATGAAGCCATGGACTTCTGTGGTCATTGCTTTAAAAACATCGGGGATTGCTTTCAAAACTGGTTCCAGGCAACAAACAAAACAACAACAACATTGTCATACTTGTGTAGCTATATCTCATGGAATAACTATAAAATGTTTTTATCTGAATCTTCTATTTAAAATGAAAGCTATTATAATCTACACATTAACGAGATAAAAGGGAAAGTACTCTGGAGAAAGCTGTGCTGGGGGGATTCCCAGACTCCTGCCATCTTGCTATCCCCTCAGGCTATACCAAGGACCACAAGAAAATTGCCTGAAACCCAGTTTGGAAGCCACTTCTTTGTATGACCATTACTGTTGATTTTAAAATGTTGTAAAGGGGGATAAAGCTCTACCAAAATGTGGCGCTCACAAACAATGGTGTGTAAGCCTTTCACAGGCTCAAATGTTCAAGCGTTATTTTTTTCTTTTAGGAATCTACCTTAATAAGGAAGAAATATAATTTTTTTAACTAATTCAACCTAATTTCTATTTTAAGCTTATCACCTCCCCTGGGGTGACATGTAGTCCCTATAAAGTTTGAGTTCTTCTCTTTTAGTGAGGCTGTGTTTAAATTTCATTGCAAAAGGGGGAGGGGAGATACTGGGTGGATGTGGATATTTGGCTCTAGAGTAATAAGTCACACAGATCTGGGTTGTTGGGTCATTGGAGTTGGCTGCTTAAAGTGCCTTATTGCTATCTGGTGGCCCTTTTGACTCAAAACCTCTCTCAGCTGTTTCCTTTCTAGGCCAAGGCACAGGAACTCTGTAAGGTTGTCCAGGGCCTCATTCACCTCCACACAACCTGCATTCATTTCCTCTCTGGACTCTTGGCTCTCATCACTTCCTCTCCTTTCCTCCCCCTCCACCAGAGTGGGGGGAGGGTTTTTCTCTAATCTGGGGGAAATCCTTCTGCCTGTTATTCTTGTTTGCTTCAGAGGTTCCTAGAATAATGGACTCAGGTTTTGATAGAATTACAAAAACCAGGAAACCCTACTACAAGCCTTCATGAAGCACAGATATCTGCTTGAATGGCAGGAAGACAAAAGAGTGAGATACTGAGGAAAGCAGCACAAATATAGGTTAGTATCTCAAAAAAAATTTCCCACACAGCTAAGGTAGAAGAACAGATGCAAAATTATGCATGTGTTAGTAATATCAGTGAGGGGCCATCTAGCATAGCCCTTGGATTAGACCTTCCAAATGATCACCATGCCATGATAAGAGGAAGGGGTTTTTCACTTGTGAAACATCGAGTGCCCTGTTCCTTCATATGCCACAGAGCAGAAAGATGACTAAGACAATTAAAGAGGTTGCAGGGTGGGACAGAGAGCTCAGCTGAGCCTGGGGCTCATGAACATGGAAATGAATTCCCTGAGCACCCTGCAGCAGCAGAGGCTGGGAGCCCCTTGAAGCAGCAGAGAAAACTGATCTAGAGCTGAGGAGTCGCTAAAGGGATGTGAATTAAAATGACAAGTTGAGGACATTGGAGGTACTATTGAAAGGGACATTATCCACAGGTCCAGAATGAGTCAATATTAAAGAAAGATAGGAAGCACCTGCCAGTGTGGGAGATAGGCAGGCTTATTAATTTAAAATAAGAATATATTGGGGGAGAAGGTTGAGATTTAGGAGGGAGATACATTGAAGTATTCTTCCTTAAAGAGTAGCTGTGGCATCTAAGACCTTTGTTTGGTATAAATTAAGAGAGAGACTATTGGCAAACAAATTCTTTTTACTATAGACATAATATCCTTCCATGATACAGGAATGAGGTCAACTCTTCCAACCCAAGCTACCCATGAGAGGGGTTATCATGAGTACTCTTCAGGGCTGTCATCATCATCAGTTCCACTGTCAGGAATTCAGTCCTTGCTACGGACACACAAATGATCAAGTGTGGTGAGGCTGGGAAGAGTGAATGAAAGATTGATGGAGATATCAAGCAGTATAATTATTGCTGCAAATTTTACCCTTTTTCCTGAGTGTGTGTGGATGAAGGCTTCTGATTCTTTCATGTCCAATCAATAACTGTCTACGCTTTTATGTACCATTTAAGCCATGTCAATAGGGAGACTCTTTGTTCCCTCTACCATATATAAGTTGCTGGATATTTTCTATGTAGTCACTATAATAGATAATATTTGAATGGGATTGACTGTGTGCCAGGCTCCATTCTGAGTGCTTTTCCACACATGGACTCATGTAATTCTCACATCAACTCATTGAGGTGCTTTCTGCCACAATCATTCATCACTAATGAAAGGCTGATGCATACTGAGGTTAACTAACTTACCTAACAGCATACAGCTGTTAAATGGAGCTTAAGAATTGGTAATGCAGGCAGGCAGACAGGAAGGATGCTCCAGAATCTATGTAATGAACCACTTCACCTTTGCTACCTATGTACTTGACTATCAGAAGGGCTATAACTAATTCCAAACCCTGAGGCATGCTTGCATAGTAAAAATATCCACCTTCTTTAAGTGGAAAGTAAAGGAAAACCAGAATGCCTTACTCAGATGGTTGGCCATTCAATGCTCTGCAGCTTTAAATGTCAGCTAATGGGAGAGGAAGCAAAGTTAGAAAAGTTTTCCTCCTCCGAGTTCACTGCCGTTTTAATAGTAGTCTTCCACACAATAATATTCTACCTCAAATCATAACTCAGAAAGTGCTAAGAATATATTCTTTGACCAAGATGTTAGAAACTTAGCCAGAAATGGTTTTATGTGGTTAGGTTGGTGCGAATGGCTTGGCTCAGCTAGATGCTGTAAGTAGATGTCTGTTAGAGTTGGACTTTTCTGTGGCTGGGCAGGGACATTTGCATGAGAGGAAAGTGGATAGGACATCAAGACAGTGTGTGTAGTACTTGATTGCTGGCCAGTACTTTATGCAAATACAAGTAGCCTTGGTTTTTTGAAAGCCTTGGCTTACTCTGAAAATTGTTTAGAACTCTTATGGAAAGGGACAGGGAAGAAGAATAAGGAGGTGGAAACATGGATAAGTTCAGCACAAAGTTAGAACCTGAGAAAGGCTAAAAAAAAGGAGGGGGGGAGAGGGAGAGAAAGAGAAAGGGCAGAAAAAAAGAGAGGGGAGAAAGTCACCTTTTATGTTATATACTTTTGCATTGTTGAATTTTTACTATGGTGATTTTTATAATTGGAAATAGTAATAGAGGGGGGAAATGTCCTTTTAAGGGGGGTATTTTTCAAACAGCAATACAGATTGCCAGTATAAATTGAGTTTCTTTTGATCTCCTCCTAACTTTTTTCCTACTATAATACCAATGTTCAACCAAACACTGTTTTACAGTCTGAATTCAGCTTGGTAAGGGCAGGAGGAAGATGTGACAATTTTAAATTCCTGGGTTTGATCCCCTGTACCCACTCCTTTATCCACCACTCCCTTTCTGTCTCATGTTTCTAGGTTTGTAGATCAATTTCCTTTTCTGCCTTGCATGTTTCTCTGTGTGGGCTAGCCTCTGAGAGGGAATCTAAAACCCAGAGCTCTCCAATTTGCCATAGGAGAAGCAGCTAAGTGAAGACAGGAGTCCCTACAGCTTCCAAGAGTGACTAATAGCTTTGTCTGTTCCTGTTATTTCTCTCACAGGGCATGGGGTTGTGTATTATAAGTTCCCTAAGAGTTCTTAAGAGAAAAGTGCCAGACTTACAGCCCATTAACTAAAACAGCTTAAGTTTTAGAATGTATGTAAAATTACAGTGAAATACCCATTTTAAGGATAGGGCAAAAATTGCAGAAAAAGTCTTCAATAACAGAGACTTAAACAAAAATTATTAAAAGTAAAACTGAGCTGAATCACACTAATTTGCCCAGATGGTTTCATAAGTGAATGTTTTCAAATCCCTAAAAAGGAATTTATATCAAATTCCAGAAAATAGTCATGAGGGGAACACTTTCATTTTACTAAGTTAGTATTACCCTGATATCAAAACCAGTATAAAGGCAGCACCTAAAAACAAAACAAAACTACAGACCAATATCCTCCATGAAAATAAGCACAAAAATCCTTAACAAAATATTAGTGCATAGAATTAAGCAACATATAAAAATAATTATATGCCATGATCGAGTGTGGTTATAGTCCAGGGATGTAAAGCTGGAGAACCCAAGCAACACAACCCATCTACCATATCAATAGTCTAAAATAGGAAAATCATATTACCATGTTAATTGAAAGAGATAAAGAACTTGATGAAATCTAACACTTATTTCATGATTATAAAAACTCTCATAAAGCTAGGAATAGAGGAGGCATATCCTCAGCTTGATGAAGAGCATCTACAAAAGATGAATAACTATTACTATACTCAGTGGTGAATGCTGAATCATTCTCCCCCTTAGATCAGGAGCATAAGTATTTTTGCTCTCACCAATCATATTGAGCACAGTGCTGGAAGTTGTAGCCATTGAAATAAAGCAAGAATAATTTCCTAATAAAAGGCATGCAGATCAGAAAGGAAGAAATAAACCATAACTACTTGCAGATGACATTATTACTTACATAGAAAATCTCAAAGAAATTATATTTTGTTATTTTTTACCATCACACAAATTTTCTAAGAAATGTATTTCAAAAAATATGCTAAAAATAAAGTAAAATGAAACAACATTATTTCCTAACATGTAAAGAATTCTACCTTACACAAGTGTGTTATCAGGCTACGTATGAAATGTTAAGATGCTCATGTTGTCTTGACTCTGGCCCCAAGTTACAGGCTCAAAGGAGTACATGTTAAGGAAAAATTGAAGTAACAAGGAGAAATCATCTTGTCTTGCCAAGTTGTACACCCAGAACCATAGAAAACTGTGATTCCCTTTGTTCACCAGGGAACATCTTATGGATTGAGAGCACATGTCTATAGGTCATATAGCCTGGCTTTGAGTCTCAGATTTGCCACATATAATTAGCTAATGTTGCAGGCAATTTACTTCAGCTTCCATTTCCTCTTTTGTAGAAAAGGGAATAATAGTGGTACCTGCCTTATAGTTTTGTGGTGAGAATTAAATGATGCAAGTAGAGCACTTAACACATTCCTTGTCATATAGTAAAGTGTATTTACAGTAAAGAGCTTAAAAAAAACTATATAAAATGAGAAATGACAACAACATGCAGAGGAAGAGACAAGGAAATTTGCTGTACCCTTATGTTTTTTGGTGTTAAGCCAAGTGGCAAGGAGATCTGTGGTTTTGTGAGACCAGAGCCAGCTGTTAAACACCAAAATGCAGTGGTAAGTGGTAAGAAGGTAAGATCCTTTTAGAAAATTCATCGTTCTCTTCAGAAATTTGTAGTTGTCCACCAAGTTCAAGAATCTTTAATCTTAGAGAGGCTTTATCTTCTGGAGTTAAGTTGTCAAAGTTGTCTTAAAATTTCGTGTCATGAAAGGCCATGTACGATACTAATGTGATGAAGAGCAGAAGAAAGAGGATGAGCTGCAACATGAAACAATGATATCGGATCATATCCGACCAACCAACCCTTGTGATGCATGGATTTTTCACTCATCTATGACTTTGCCAACAGCAAGGAATTCATCATTTGAAACATTGGAAGAGAAGGCTCCCCACAGACACAAACTCTCTAGATTGTCATCTCTTCTTTCACTCAGTCTAAGTTCACAGTTATGGGAACCAAGGCTTACAGATTTGGGTCCAAGGCTTACAGGGAGTCTCACCAGAGGAGTTCAATGTCCATTGACCAGGCAATAGAGTCACCTCATTCTGACCTGCCTCTGGTGTTCCCTCCAAGCTTTGCATTATTACCCTATCACTTAGAACTGTTTTTTAGACTCTTGGCTTCCAGTTCCGCCTTGGGTAGAGCTAGTTTTCCTAGGACCCTTATTAACTGAGTGATTTGTTTGGTGTATCCCATTTTATACTGAAAAATGACTTGTGATTCATTTCTTCTGGAACACCAGGAAAGAAAAGAAATGCTGCAGCATTCATCAAAATCTTCCAACCACTGCTTTGCTGAATGTGATTGTCTCTTCAGGCTTCACTGCAAACCCTTCTTGATTTGGGTGTATTATTCTGAACACAGAGTTTCTCTTCCCTCAGGACCAGGAGTGATCTAATCTAAGGGCCCTCATTCCATCCTTCTCTCTCATCACTCCCAATGAATTGGAGTCATTTCTCAGAAGCCCTATTGGTCCTCAATAGAGGTTATCACTTTGCTTTGCCAAGAGGCCCTAAATTAATTCTTATAAAATCTACTCCATGAACCACCTTACTTTACTAGCAAATCTCTCACTCTTTATAAGTGATGGACTTGAACAGACTCTATCAGTTCTAATTCCTGCCAAGAAACGCAATCCACCAGAAAAGTTTCTAGCTACCTCCTGGCTGTCCTGAATGGATCCACTGCACTCAGAAAGATGATCACCAGGAGCCTTCCAGCGCCCTGGGAAGACAGGTGTCAAAGCCCATTGGTACTGTGCAGTCACTGTCTGACTCTGGGGCTTGGCCCCCTTCCCTTGCAGTCTCAATGGGTCTATGGAAACAGAGGATGAGCAGTATGTTTGAAGAGAAAAAGACTATGCACCTGCACAGAGTCAGGAATCTTCTGAAGCTTTCCTCCTGTTAGTAGGAGGGGACAGGAGAGGATGAACTACAAATGTGAATACATTTCAGACACAGCACTATCTAAGAGCATCAGAGAGAAGAAGAAAAACACTTGCACATTTCTAATTTTCTCATGACTCCAGGTAATTTCTACGTGGTAGAGTAAGTGCCCTAATGGGGCTGGAAGGAGGGAAGAAGGCTATTCCACCATTTCCAGTCAATCAAGTCATGGACCTCATAAATGGAGTTTGAGATTAAGGGAATGAAGTCATCACCCACCTGTTTTTTTCCTGTTTCTCAGGTTTTCTGTCCGCTTATTTTGACACACATTTTACATGATGAAGCATGTTTGTTTCCTGAAGGGTGAGATCAAAGCCCATGTCATGAAAGAGCCACTGCAAAATAGGCAATTAATCCCAAAGGTAGAAACAAAAGAGTGGGTAGAGGGAGTAGTCATGGAACCAAATATAGAAATGTAATATTATTGCAAGGACAGCTTCCTCTGGTCCTTACCAAACAGTTCAGCATCACCCAAATAGGATAGGCAGTGTGCAAGGCACTTCTTGTGCCTTTGGTTTCAAGACAAATCTCTATTAACTTGATTCTGTCACATTTTGAGGCTGAATGTGTGTAATGTGGTGCAATTGAAAATTCAAAGAATTTTATAGAAAACGATATAAAAGAAGAACAGCAATTTGTTAACTTGGGAGGATAAAACCTGGGAATTCAAAGATTTGATTTTTATTACAAAAGTGTTCCAAAATATTTGTTATAACAGCAGAGAATTTACTGAGTTTCTATTATGCCATTTCTGCATTGTATGACATATTATAATCTATGTTATGAAAAGGCTTTTCTCTCAGAAAGGGAAAAAAAGACCTAGAATTACAAAATTAAAGACGTATTATCAGTTAAATATATGAAATTTTAAAGCTTTGTACTTTTATCTTGTAAAATTACATTCAATTTTAACCAGATTTCATTATTACCTGCTTAAAACAGTTCCCTTTTACACATTTTGTTTAAATAAAAGAATACTGACTTTTGATGGCATGCATTTTAAAACAAAGTTATTTGAAGTATTTTAAAAGAAGACAGTATACTAAACATGTCAATTAAAATATGTTAAAATTCACCAATAAGAAATGTAAATTAACGTAAAAACAATGGATACTAGTTCTCTATCTGATAGGCAAAGTAAAAGACCAAAAAAAAGGGAAAATAGTTGCAACAGATGCAACAAATGTTTCATAGAAAGAATTAATATCTTTAGTATAAAAAAGAAAGCTCATAAGAAGTAAAGGAAAATAACATCCCTGGGGCAACCAGTAAGCAATTCACTGAAGTGGAAATACAAATAAAAAATAAATGTAAGAAAAGACGCTCAACTTCACTAATAAACAACAAACAAAATACTCCTTTTTCCCCCCTATAGATTAGTTAATATGAAAAAGAATAATACTCTGTATTAATAAGAGCATGAGAAAGAGGTTTTATCATTTTCTGGTTGATTTGAGTGTCAAAGCACTCGATTTTTTTAGAGGCACTTTGACATTATGTATCAAAATTATAAATGTTTACACTTTGATATAGCAATTCTATTGCTAAGAAACAATCAGTTTTGCACCCCAATATATGCATAGCATATCTATTGAAGAGTTTTTTGTTGTAGAGAAAATTGGGGAAGATCTAAATTACTGTAAATGGAAGTTAGAAATATGGTATATTCATACAATGTAATACTAAGAAGCCATGAAAAAGATGATTTAAATGTATACTTAAACACATTAAATGTGTCCACAATATCATATTTTGTGAGAAAAAGCAGATTATAAATTGAAGAATAATACAGAATATTTTTTTAAATTAAAAATTGGAATATTAGGCTGGGCACAGTGGCTCACACCTGTAATCCTAGCACTCTGCGGGGATGAGGCAGGATGAGATGGTCTGAGCTTTGGAGTTTGAGACCAGTCTGAGAAAGAATGAGACCTTGTCTCTAAAAATAGCTGGGCGTGGTGGTGGATCCTAAAGTCCCAGCTACTTGGGAGGCTGAAGCAAGAGGATCACTTGAGCCCAAGAGTTTGAGGTTGCTGTGAGCTATGTTACCACAGCACTCTACTGAGGGCAACAAAGTGAGACTCTATCTCAAGAAAAAGGAATTGAAATACTATTAGTATTGCTAAATATGCACAGAAAAATATCTTTAAAATTATTCACCAAACTGTTTATCACTGGCTATAGAGATTATCAGGCTCTTTCACTTTATATTTCTGTATTTTTAAAAGTTTTATATTAGTTTAAACGTTTCCAAGCAGAAATAGTAAAGATATTGCCAGTTGAAAAATATAAATTAGTCAGATGTGAAAGGATATAGTTATAAGGTTCTTTATTACAGCAGATTTGTAATGATAAAATAATTAAACACAACCTCAAAGATAAACAAGAATAGACTGAATTATTCCAAGCCAAGGGATACTGTTGACAATAATATTTTAAAGACATCTACTTCTCTGTTTTTGTGCCAGTACCATGCTGTTTTGATCACTATCGATTTGTAGTACAGTCTGAGGTCTGGTAGCGTGATTCCTCCTGCTTTGTTTTTATTTCTGAGTAATGTCTTGGCTATTTGAGGTTTTTTTCTGATTCCATATAAAACGAAGTATTGTTTTTTCAAGAACTTTAAAGTATGACAGTGGAGCTTTAATGGGGATTGCATTGAAATTATATATTGCTTTGGATAGTATGGACATTTTAACAATGTTGATTCTTCCCAACCATGAGCATGGTATATTTTTCCATTCGTTAACATTCTCAGCTATCTCTTTTCTTAGAGTTTCATAGTTCTCTTCATATAGATCTTTCACGTCCTTTGTTAGATAAACTCCCAAGTATTTCATCTTCTTTGGCACTACTGTGAATGGGATAGAGTCCTTAATTGTTTTTTCAACTTGACTATTTTTGGTATATATAAAGGCTACCAATTTATGAATGTTGATTTTGTAACCTGAGACACTGCTGTATTCCTTGATCACTTCTAAGAGTTTTGTAGTAGAGTCCCCAGTATTTTCCAGATATACAATCATATCATCTGCGAAGAGTGAAAGTTTGATCTCTTCTGATCCTATGTGGATACCCTTGATCGCCTTTTCTTCCCTAATTGCGGTGGCACAAAAACAGAGAAGTAGATGTCTGGAACAGAATAGAGAACCAAGAGATGAATCCAGCTAATTACCGTTATTTAATCTTTGACAAGCCAATTAAAAACATTCAGTGGGGAAAAGATTCCCTATTTAACAAATGGTGCTGGGTGAACTGGCTGGCAACCTGTAGAAGACTGAAACTGGACCCACACCTTTCACCATTAACTAAGATAGACTCTCACTGGATTAAAGATTTAAACCTAAGACATGAAACTATAAAAATACTAGAAGAGAGTGCAGGGAAAACCCTTGAAGAAATTGGGTTGGGCGAGTTTTTTATGAGAAGGACCCCCCGGGCAGTTGAAGCTGCTTCAAAAATACACTACTGGGACTTGATCAAACTAAAAAGCTTCTGCACAGCCAAGAACACAGTAAGTAAAGCAAGCAAACAGCCCTCAGAATGGGAGAAGATATTTGCAGGTTATGTCTCTGACAAAGGTTTAATAACCAGAATCCACAGAGAACTCAAACGCATTAGTAAGAAAAGAACAAGGGATCCCAACGCAGGCTGGGCAAGGGACTTGAAGAGAAACTTCTCTGAAGAAGACAGGCGCATGGCCTTCAGACATATGAAAAAATGCTCATCATCTTTAATCATCAGAGAAATGCAGATCAAAACTACTTTGAGATATCATCTAACTCCAGTGAGACTAGCCTATATCACAAAATCCCAAGACCAGAGATGTTGGCGTGGATGTGGAGAAAAGGGAACACTTTTGCACTGCTGGTGGGAATGCAAATTAATACATTCCTTTTGGAAAGAGATATGGAGAACACTTAGAGATCTGAAAATAGATCTGCCATTCAATCCTGTAATCCCTCTACTGGGCATATACCCAGAAGACCAAAAATCACACCATAACAAAGATATTTGTATCAGAATATTTATTGCAGCCCTATTCATAATTGCTAAGTCATGGAAAAAGCCCAAGAGCCCATCGATCCACGAATGGATTAATAAATTGTGGTATATGTACACCATGGAATATTATGCAGCCTTAAAAAAAGATGGAGACTTTACCTCTTTCATGTTTACATGGATGGAGCTGGAACATATTTTTCTTAGTAAAGTGTCTCAAGAATGGAAGAAAAAGTACCCAATGTACTCACCCTTATTATGAAACTAATGTAGGACCTTCACATGAAAGCTATAACCCAGTTACAACCTAAGAATAGGGAGAAGGGGGAAAGGGAGGGGAGGGAGGGGGGAGGTAGGGGGAGGGAGGGGGATTTATGGGATTACACCTGTGGTACATCTTACAAGGGTATATGTGAATCCTAGTAAATGTGGAATGTAAAGGTCTTAGCAAAATAACTAAGAAAATGCTATGAAAGCTATGTTAACTAGTGTGATGAAAATGTGTCAAACGATCTATGAACCAAGTGTATGGTCCCATGATCATACTAATGTACACAGCTATGATTTAATAAAAAATAATAATAATAATATTTTAAAATTTAATATTTATTTTAAATTTATGAACAATAATTATGTATGCTTAAAAGGTACAATGTGATGTTCTGATCTATGTATACATTATAGAAAGATTGACTTAAGCTACTTAGCATATGTATCATGCCATTAACATCATTTTTGGGGGTGAGAACATTAAAAACTTATTCTAGAGCTCCAGTAGCACAATTGGTTAGTTCATAGTACTGATAAAAACTTATTTTGTTAGCAATTTTGAAATATATTTACAATATGTTATTATTGACCATGGTCACCATGCAGGACAATAGATCCCTAAGGATTATTCCTCCAGTCCAACTAAAATTTTGTACCCTTTGATCAAGATTTTCCTTTTCCTCATCTTCTAGTTGTGGGCATGCTTCTACTCTCTGTCTAAGTGAGACAGACTTTTCTTGGATTATACAAGTGAGATTGTGTGATATTTGACTTTCTGTGCCTGGCTTATTTCAATTAGCATAATGTCCTCCAGTTTCATCCATGTTATCTCAAATGATAGTATTTATTTTTTTCCAGGCTGAATATTATTCCACTGAATGTGTATACCACATTTTTCTTGCTGCCATACTTTTGTCACTGTGAAAAATGTTGAAATGACCATGAGAGGGCAGGTATCTCTTCTTCATACTGATTTTAATTCCTTTTCATATATAGCCAGTAGTAGAACTGCTGGATCATGTGGTCATTATATTTTTAGTGTTTTTGAGAATCTTCATAATTATTTTCCAAAATGGCATACTAATTTATATTCCTATAGATGGTGTACAAGGGTTCCCTTTTCTCCACATCCCCACCAACACTTCTTATCATTCCTCTTTTTGATGATGGCCATACTAACATGTGTGAGGTGATATCTCAATGTAGTTTTGATTTGCATTTCCTTGATGATTAGAGATGTTTAACATTTTTTCATGTATCTGTTGGCCATTTGTATGTCTTCTTTTGAGAAATGTCAATTTTAAATCCTTTGCCCATTAGTTGTTTTATTGCTATTGGGTTGTTAGAGCTCCATTCATATTTTGGATAATAGCCCCTTTTATCAGATGTATGGGCATTTGTATCCCAATTTCTGGGTTGTCTCTTCACTCTGTTGTTTCCTTTGCTGTGCAGAAGCTTTTTATTTTGATGCAATCCTATTTGTATAGAGAACAATATTTTTCAAGTATATTATTGACATGGTATATTGTTGTTAAAAATCAAGTGAAAATACTGTTCTTTCAATATGATTTCAATTTGATGAAAATATGTGTGGAATGCAAATGCATTGAGGTATCAATTTATTATTTTGTGTTTTGTTCACTATTTTTTTCTTCTCTTTCCACCCCCACCCCCAACTCCAAAAAGATAATCAGGCCCATTGTGCTCCTTTACCCCTGGGGAAGTTGGTGCTGATAGGGTGAAAATAGATGTTGTCTGCCAACAACCTCCCTTCCTGGCTTTTGTTTTCTGAAAGTCTGAGTTCCTAAGGAGGATTGTGCTGCAGGGAAAGGGAGAGAGGTGATTTAGAGGGAAAAGGAAAGTAGCCAGAGTTTCCTAAGAGTAGAAAAAGGGATTTGCAAATCCTTTATTAAGTGAAATTCTGCTCCCAAGTAGTGCCCAAGGGAGATAGCAGAAACCCTGAAGAGACCATCTCTATGACACAGTTAAAAGTATTAGACCTTAGGGCAGCTCCTGTGGCTCAAAGCATTGGGGCACCAGCCCCATATACCGGAGGTGGTGGGTTCAAACCCAGCCAAAAAAAACTGCAAAAAAAAAAAAAAAAAGTATTAGACCTTAAACATTAAAACTTCCAGCCTCATCAAAGAGTCCTGGGACTGAAACTGTCCTTACAAACTGATGAAGGGGTGCAAAGTGAGAGCTAGAGTATGGGCCTCCAAACTCTGTGAACTTAACTAAAATAATGACAATAATCGGCCACTGTCCCCTCATTTACTTGATAATGATCACTATTTTCTATGTTTGCTTCTTTATCCTGGAGTCATGCAAGATTTTAAAAACTTTCTCCATACAGAACATCACCTGTTTGGAACCTAGGTGTAGTTTTTGAGATCTCTTCCAAGTCCTGCATTTCAGTGACAGACCCACCCAGATGAAGGAACTGACTCAACTGTTCTTGGATCCCTCAGCCAAGAACTGCATTCCAGTG
This sequence comes from Nycticebus coucang, assembly GCF_027406575.1. Lineage (NCBI taxonomy): Eukaryota > Metazoa > Chordata > Mammalia > Primates > Lorisidae > Nycticebus > Nycticebus coucang. Next base: position 112,226,589 of record NC_069804.1, read on the forward strand.
GATTGGCTGACCCACCTAGACAGTGGCCCATACCCAAACCAGCCATTAGCAGAACCTCTATGCCTACCAAACTGTCTTTAAAAACCCTGTCTCCCTAATTCTTGGGGAGGCGGATTTGAGAAATTCCTCCCATCTCCCTGCATAGCTATATGTGAAATAAATTCTTTCTCTGTTATAAACCCTGTTGTCACTGGGTATTGTCTTCCTCTTGAGGAACAAGCAGATGAACCTGGTTGGGTGGTAACAGGTCCATCTTGGCACAGAAGCAGCACAGTTCACTGCTTTCCAGGCTTGGACAATGAACATAACAGCATCAGTCATAGTACCCCATTTTCTGGGCATTCTGATTCTAGTGAGACATCAGGGAGAGAGAAACCCACCCCAACTACAACACAAAATAATCAACTAAGATTAAATTTTCCACCATTAAAGTGTGATGAAAGCTTGAAGTCAGATTTAATGTGATATTTTAAAAATAACAGTGTTGTATTTCTAACATGGAAAAGTTTAAGTAGGATTCATACCAGCTATAAATGTATACATAAAGTGAAACTGACAGACAATACTGGGAAAAAGTGAGGTCTAAGAGAACAGAGATCTTCTCAAGGAGACCCCAAGGATACACCTTCCCCGTAGTGACTCAGCTTTTAGGAGTCTGTAGAAACTTAACTTCCTGGGACCTGGAAACTAACATTTGCTTCCACTTCTGTAAAAGCCCACGGTTGTATAAAAGCTGGTCTGCTTCACCAGCTTGATTCAAACTTACCAATGAGAAAGGTACCCTTGGGCCAGAACTTTTTGATTCGAGGCAGAAAGAAGACTGATCCAGTTGGGGAACCTGGCCATTTTGAGACTCTTGTCAGCCATCGCTCCTCCAGCTGGAATAAACTCTTCCTCTTTTAAACATGGTGTTTGGGTGCTCTTTCTCTCCATTGGTCCTCATCTTTGTGCAACAAAACAATTCTATAATGTTAAATACCAAAATGATAATAATGGCTATCTCTGGGTAATGAGATTATGGCTAAAAGATCATGCTTGTGCTTTTCTTTTCATTTTATATTTATATTTATTTTCCAAGTTGATATTTATATTAGTCATGTTTTCTGAATGGCTTGGTGTAGGAAACTAGGAAAATTAGCTAAGGTCATAGACCTAAAGGTGATACAGCCCTGAGTTTAACACACAACTCCACAATTTATTACCTGTCTCAGATCATGTTTCCCCAAAGCAGATCTGAGATAAAGATTCATGTGCCAGTGATTTATTAAGAAATGCTCTCAGGGGAAACCAATAAGAGGCTGAGTAAAGCCAAACAAAGAAAGAAAAGAAGCCAAGCAAGGATAAGATTTCAGACAAAGTGGAAGCCTCAGCCTGAGGGAGCTCTAAAGTGCAAATTATGCTTCAGAGTTTGGACTGCCTTGAGGCAAGGGAGCTGAGCTTTTCTATCTCCATACCAGTCACTGCCTTTGGAACTTAAACTTCCAAGATTCTGACTTTCTGCATAGGCTAGGGAAGCAGCTACTGCAGCCAAAGAGCAGAAGTCACAGGTATCGTCCATTAGAAGCCAAGTATAGATAAGGGTCTTGTGGTGACCATATCCATACCCTACCATGAGGTCTTTGCCTTATTGGTCCCTTTTATCTGGAATCTGTTCACCCAGATATGTGCATGGCTCCATCGCTCTCTACCTTCAAACCTTTTAGTAAATTTCATCTTCTCAATGAAGTCTATCCATCCCTTCTATTTAAATTTTCAATCCCTCTTCTGACCTTCCCATAGCCTTTAACATGTTCCATTTTTTTACATCATAGTTCTTACCACCATCTAACATCTTCTATAATGTACTTATTCATTATTCATATATTCACTATTTAGTATCTGCCTTCTCCCACTATAATGTGGGCTCCATGAAAACACAGAAGTTTTTCTATTGTTCCCTATATATCCCTCAACACTTACAATAGTGCCTAGGACACAGTAAGCACTCAAGAACATCTTTGGAATGAATTAATGGATGACTCTAAGAATTTATCCTTAAAAATACAGGGTGTCCATAAAGTTCATGTCATTTTAATTACACATGAGCTTTATGGACACCTTGTACTTAATGATTTGAAGAACTCAAAGTGCACAAATAATACCTGCAAATATGTCACTGGATGAATGTCATTTGGTTGGTTGGCATCTATTAATATTGGTATACATATTATTAACTCCCTATTTACAAAAAATAGTCAATGACCTAAAGAAAAACCAGCCCACCAAAAACCCTGTGTAGCTAAGGCTATTCTTAGTAATAAAAACAAAGTCAGAGGCATCACCCTACCAGACTTCAGGCTATATTACAAGTCTATAGTAATCAAAACAGCACGGTATTGGCACAAAAATAGAGACATAGACATATGGAATAGAATAGAAAACTAACCGTTGAAACCAGTCTCTACTTGCCATCTAATCTTTGATAAACCCCCCAAAAGCATACAGTGGGGAAAAGAATCCCTGTTCAACAAATGGTGCTGGCAGAACTGGATAACCACATGTAAAAGACTGAAATGTGACTCACACCTTTCACCACTTACAAAAATTGACTCAAGATGGATAAAAGACTTTAAGATATGAAACAATAAAAAATCGTGGAAGAAAGTGTGGAGAAAACTCTTGATGATGTTGGACTGGGGAATGATTTTATGACAAAGACTTCAGCAGCCACCATGGCAATGACTAAAATTAACAAATGGGACTTAATTAAGCTGAAAAGCTTCTGCACAGCTAAAGAAAGTGAAAAGCAAAGCAAAAAGACAATCTTCAGAATGGGAAAAGATATTTGCAGGGTATGAATATGACAAAGTGTTGATAAGTAGAATCTACAGAGAAATTAATTGACAAAAAAAGAGTAAACAATCCCATCTACGACTGGGCAAGAGATGTAAACAGAACCTTCTTTGATGAAGACAGATGAATGGCTAACACACATTTGGAAAAATACTCATCTTCCCTGATCATCAGAAAAATGCAAATCAAAACCACCTTGAGATATCACTTAACCCCAGTGAGAATAGCCCAAATCACAGTCTCAAAGCTGCAGATACTGGTGTGGATGTGGACAGAAGGGAACATTTTTATGCTGCTGGTGTGGCTGCAAACTAATACAATCTTTTTGGAAGGAAGTTTGGAGAATCCTCAAAGAACTCAAATTAGACCTCCCATTTGATCCTACCATCCCATTACTAGGCATCTACCCAGAAGAACAAAAATCCTTTTATCATAAGGGCATTTGAACTAGACTGTTTATTGCAGCTCAATTTACAATCACCAAATGTGTAAACAACCTAAATGCCCACCAACTCAAGAATGGATTAACAAGTTGTAGTATATGTATACCATGAAATACTATTCAGCCAATAAAAAGATGGTCATTTTGTGCTAACCAAGATGGAGGTGGAATAAATTAATCTTAGCAAAGCATCACAAGAATGGAGAAGCAAGAATTCAATGTACTCAATTATAATATGAAGGCAGTAGATTATCTAATACAAGGCAGGGGTAAGGGATGAAGGGAGCAGGTAAAGGGAGGAGGGAGGGTGTGGGGGGTTACTGTGTATAGCACACATCTTGGGGGAGGGATACAATTATAAGAGGGACCTTACCTAACAAATGCAATCTGTGTAACCTAATTCTTTGTACCCTCAATGAATCCCCAACAATAAAAAAAAAATAGCCCACAAAATAAAGTGATGTTCAAGTCTTTATGTCCTCACTGAGTTGATTTGGGGGGGTCTGCTAGTACTACCCATTACCAAGAAGTACATTAAAATCTCACACTGTTATTGTGGATTGGTCTACGTTTCATTATTTATCTGTAAAGTTTTGCATATACTTTAAAATTTTATTTTTATTTTTTTCACTACATATATATATTGTATAGTGGTCAAGGCTGGGCTTTTAGTGTACCCATCACCTGAATAGTGTACATTGTATCCACTAGGTAATTTTTCATCCCTCACTTGCACATACTTTTTGAGACTATGCTATTAGGTGCAAATAAAATTTTTTTATTAAGTCAAATACACATACATCATGAATACATTCATGCATATGTGGGGTACAATGTGGTGCAAATAAATTTAAAAATAGTTATTTAGTCTTGATGAATTGAATCTGTTATTATTTTTTTTGGTAAACTACAGATGTTTTTCCATATTTTATTTTATTTTATTTTTTTATTATTAAATCATAGCTGAGTACACTAATGCGATCATGGAGCACCATACACTGGTTTTCTAGACCTTTTGACACATTTTCATCACACTGGTTAACATAGCCTTCCTGGAATTTTCTTAGTTATTGTGTTAAGACATTTACATTCTACATTTACTAAGTTTCACACATACCCTTGTAAGATGCACCACAGGTGTAATCCCACCAATCACCCCCCTCCCCCCTCCCTCCCCTCTCTTCCCCCATCCCCCTATTCTTAGGTTATAATTGGGTTATAGCTTTCATGTGAAAGCCATAAATTAGTTTCATAGTACGGCTGAGTACATTGGGTACTTTTTCTTCCATTCTTGAGATACTTAACTAAGAAGAATATGTTCCAGCTCCATCCATGTAAACATGAAAGAGGTGAAGTCTCCATCATTCTTCAAGGTTGCATAAAATTCCATGGTGTATATATACCACAATTTATTAATCCATTTGTGGATCAATGGGCACTTGGGCTTTTTCCATGACGTAGCAATTATGAATTGGGCTACAATAAACATTCTGGTACAAATATCTTTGTTATGTTGTGATTTTTGATCTTCTGGGTATATGCCTAGTAGAGGAATTATAGGATTGAATGGCAGATCTGTTTTTAGATCTCTAAGTGTTCTCCAAACATCTTTCCAAATGGAATGTATTAATTTGCATTCCCACCAGCAGTGTAGAAGTGTTCCCTTTTCTCCACATCCACGCCAACATCTCTGGTCTTGGGATTTTGTGATATGGGCTAATCTTACTGGAGATAGATGATATCTCAAATTAGTTTTGTTTTGCATTTCTCTGATGATTAAAGATGATGAGCATTTTTTCATATGTCTGTAGAACATGCGCCTGTCTTCTTCAGAGAAGTTTCTCTTCAAGTCCCTTGCCCAGCCTGCAATGGGATCACTTGTTCTTTTCTTGCTTATACGTTTGAGTACTCTGTGGATTCTGGTCATTAAACCTTTGTCGGAGACATAACCTGCAAATATCTTCTCCCATTCTGATGGCTGTTTGCTTGCTTTACTTATGATGTTCTTGGCTGTGCAGAAGCTTTTCAGTTTGATCAGGTCCCAGTAGTGTATTTTTGAAGCTGCTTCAATTGCCCGGGGAGGGGGGGGTCTTCTGAATAAAATACTCACCCAGACCGATTTCTTCAAGTGTTTTACCTGCACTCTCTTCTAGTATTTTTATAGTTTCATGTCTTAAGTTTAAATCTTTAATCCAGTGAGAGTCTATCTTAGTTAATGGTGAAAGGTGTGGGTCCAGTTTCAGTCTTCTACAGGTTGCCAGCCAGATCACCCAGCACAACTTGTTAAATAGGGAATCTTTTCTCCACTGAATGTTTTTAATTGGCTTGTCAAAGATCAATAAGTATGATAAGTAGCTGGATTCATCTCTTGGTTTTCTATTATGTTCCAGACATCTATTTCTCTGTTTTTCTGCCAGTACCATGCTGTTTGATCATTATCAATTTATAGTATAGTCTTAGGTCTGGTAGCGTGATTCCTCCTGCTTTGTTTTTATTTCTGAGTGATGTTTTGGCTATTTGAGTTTTTTTCTGATACCATATAAAATGAAGTATTATCTTTTTTTAAGATCATTAAAGTATGACAGTGAGCTTTAATAGGGATTGCATTAAAATTGTATAGTGCTTTGGGTAGTATGCACAGTTTAACAATGTTGATTCTTCCCAGCCACGAGTATGGTATGTTTTTCCATTTGTTAACACTTTCAGCTATTTCTTTTCTTAGAGTTTCATGGTTCTCTTTATAGAGATCTTTCACGTCCTTTATTAGATAAACTCCCAACTATTTCATCTTCTTTGGCACTACTGTGAATGGAATAGAGTCCTTAACTGTTTTTTCTGCTTGACTATTGTTGATATATATAAAGGCCACCGATTTATGAATATTGGTTTTGTAACCTGAGATGCTGCTGTATTCCTTGATCTCTTCTAAGAGTTTTGTAGTAGAATCCCTGGTGTTTTCCAGATATACAATCATATCATCTGTGAAGAGCGAAAGTTTGATCTCTTCTGACCCTATATGGATACCCTTGATTGCCTTTTCTTCCCTAACTGCGGTGGCTAAAACTTCCATTACAATGTTAAAGAGTAGTGGAGACAATGGGCAGCCTTGTCTGGTACGTAATCCGAGTGGAAATGATATCAATTTAACTCCATTCAATACGATATTGGATGTGGGTTTGTTGTAGATGACCTCTGTCAGTTTAAGAAATGTCCCTTCTAGGATTCACAATGTGGAATGTAAAGGTCTTAGCAAAATAACTAAGAAAATGCTACAAAAGCTATGTTAACTAATGTGATGAAAATGTGTCAAACGATATATGAACCAAGTGTATGGTGCCCCATGATCATACTAATGTACACAGCTATGGTTTAATAAAAAAATAAAATAAAATAAAATAAAATAAAACCATTTATAATCATCTAAAAAAAAAAGAAATGTCCCTTCTTTTTTTTTTTTTTTTTTTTTGTGAAATATTTTTTTTTTCTTTTTTTTTTTTATTGTTGGGGATTCATTGAGGGTACAATAAGCCAGTTACACTGATTGCAATTGTTAGGCAAAGTCCCTCTTGCAATCATGTCTTGCCCCCATAAAGTGTGACACACACTAAGGCCCCACCCCCCTCCCTCCATGCCTCTTTCTGCACCCCCCCATAACCTTAATTGTCATTAATTGTCCTCATATCAAGATTGAGTACATAGGATTCATGCTTCTCCATTCTTGTGATGCTTTACTAAGAATAATGTCTTCCACTTCCATCCAGGTTAATACGAAGGATGTAAAGTCTCCATTTTTTTTAATGGCTGAATAGTATTCCATGGTATACATATACCACAGCTTGTTAATCCATTCCTGGGTTGGTGGGCATTTAGGCTGTTTCCACATTTTGGCGATTGTAAATTGAGCTGCAATAAACAGTCTAGTACAAGTGTCCTTATGATAAAAGGATTTTTTTCCTTCTGGGTAGATGCCCAGTAATGGGATTGCAGGATCGAATGGGAGGTCTAGGTTGAGTGCTTTGAGGTTTCTCCATACTTCCTTCCAGAAAGGTTGTACTAGTTTGCAGTCCCACCAGCAGTGTAAAAGTGTTCCCTTCTCTCCACATCCACGCCAGCATCTGCAGTTTTGAGATTTTGTGATGTGGGCCATTCTCTCTGGGGTTAGATGGTATCTCAGGGATGTTTTGATTTGCATTTCTCTAATATATAGAGATGATGAACATTTTTTCATGTGTTTGTTAGCCATTCGTCTGTCGTCTTTAGAGAAAGTTCTATTCATGTCTCTTGCCCATTGATATAAGGGATTGTTGGCTTTTTTCATGTGGATTAATTTGAGTTCTCTATAGATCCTGGTTATCAAGCTTTTGTCTGATTGAAGATATGCAAATATCCTTTCCCATTGTGTGGGTTGTCTCTTTGCTTTGGTTATCGTCACCTTAGCTGTACAGAAGCTTTTCAGTTTAATGAAGTCCCATTTGTTTATTTTTGTTGTTGTTGCAATTGCCATGGCAGTCTTCTTCATGAAGTCTTCCCCCAGGCCAATATCTTCCAGTGTTTTTCCTATGCTTTCTTTGAGGATTTTTATTGTTTCGTGCCTTAAATTTAAGTCCTTTATCCATCTTGAATCAATTTTTGTGAGTGGGGAAAGGTGTGGGTCCAGTTTCAGTCTTTTACACGCAGACATCCAGCTCTCCCAACACCATTTATTGAATAGGGAGTCTTTCCCCCAAGGTAAGTTCTTGTTTGGTTTATCGAAGATTAGGTGGTTGTAAGATGTTAGTTTCATTTCTTGGTGTTCAATTCGATTCCAAGTGTCTATGTCTCTGTTTTTGTGCCAGTACCATGCTGTCTTGAGCACTATTGCTTTGTAGTACAGACTAAAATCTGGTATGCTGATGCCCCCAGCTTTATTTTTGTTACTAAGAACTGCCTTAGCTATACGGGGTTTTTTCCGGTTCCATACAAAACGCAGAATCATTTTTTCCAAATCTTGAAAGTACGATGTAGGTACTTTGATAGGAATGGCATTGAATAGGTAGATTGCTTTGGGAAGTGTAGACATTTTAACAATGTTGATTCTTCCCATCCATGAGCATGGTATGTTCTTCCATTTGTTAATATCCTCTGCTATTTCCTTTCTGAGGAGTTCATAGTTTTCTTTATAGAGGTCCTTCACCTCCTTCGTTAGGTATATTCCTAGGTATTTCATTTTCTTTGAAACTATGGTGAAGGGAGTTGTGTCCTTAATTAGCTTCTCCTCTTGACTGTTATTGGTGTATACAAAGGCTACTGACTTGTGGACATTGATTTTATATCCTGAAACATTACTGTATTTTTTGATGACTTCTAGGAGTCTTGTGGTTGAGTCTTTGGGGTTCTCTAAGTATAAGATCATGTCGTCAGCAAAGAGGGAGAGTTTGACCTCCTCTGCTCCCATTTGGATTCCCTTTATTTCCTTGTCTTGCCTAATTGTATTGGCTAGAACTTCCAGCACTATGTTGAATAGTAAAGGTGACAGAGGACAACCTTGTCTGGTTCCAGTTCTAAGAGGAAAAGCTTTCAGTTTTACTCCATTCAGTAAAATATTGGCTGTGGGTTTGTCATAGATAGCTTCAATCAGTTTTAGAAATGTGCCACCTATGCCTATACTCTTCAGTGTTCTAATTAGAAAAGGATGCTGGATTTTATCAAATGCTTTTTCTGCATCTATTGAGAGGATCATGTGATCTTTATTTTTGCCTCTGTTAATATGGTGGATAACGTTTATGGACTTGCGTATGTTGAACCAGCCTTGCATCCCTGGGATGAAGCCTGCTTGATCATGATGAATGACTTTTTTGATGATAAGCTGTAATCTATTGGCTAGGATTTTGTTGAGAATTTTTCCATCTATATTCATGAGTGAGATTGGTCTGAAATTCTCCTTTCTGTTTGGGTCTTTTCCTGGTTTTGGTATCAGGGTGATGTTTGCTTCATAGAATGTGTTGGGGAAGATTCCTTCTTCCTCAATTTTTTGGAATAATTTCTGCAGTACAGGAATAAGCTCTTCCTTGAAGGTTTGATAGAATTCTGGAGTGAAGCCATCTGGACCAGGGCATTTTTTAGTTGGAAGCTTTTTTATTGTTTCTTTGATCTCAGTGCTTGAAATTGGTCTGTTCAGGAGGTCTATTTCTTCCTGGCCAAGTCTAGGGAGAGGGTGTGATTCCAAATATTGATCCATTTCCTTCACATTGTCAAATTTCTGGGCATACAGTTTCTGGTAGTATTCAGAGATGATCTCTTGTATCTCTGTGGGATCAGTTGTTATTTCCCCTTTATCATTTCTGATTGAGGTTACTAGAGATTTTACTTTTCTATTTCTAGTTAGTCTGGCCAATGGTTTATCTATTTTATTTATTTTTTCAGAAAACCAACTCCTTGTTTCATTAATTTTCTGAATGATTCTTTTGTTTTCAATTTCATTGATCTCTGATTTGATTTTGGAGATTTCTTTTCTTCTACTGAGTTTAGGCTTAGATTGTTCTTCTTTTTCCAATTCCATAAGGTCTCTTGTGAGATTGTTGATGTGCTCTCTGTCTGTTTTTCGAATGTAGGCATCTAAAGCGATGAATTTTCCTCTCAAAACTGCTTTTGCAGTATCCCACAGGTTTTGGTAGCTTGTGTCTTCATTGTTGTTATGCTTAAGGAAGTTAGTGATTTCCTGTTTGATTTCTTCCTGCACCCATCTGTTATTCAACAGAAGATTGTTTAATTTCCATGCCTTTGGATGGGGTCGAGCATTTTTGTTAGAGTTGAGTTCCACCTTTAGTGCCTTATGGTCTGAAAAGATACAAGGTAAAATTTCAATTCTTTTGATTCTGTTGATATTTGTTTTGTGTCCCAGGATATGATCAATTTTGGAGAATGTTCCATGGGGTGATGAGAAGAATGTATATTCTTTATCTTTGGGGTGGAGTGTTCTATATGCGTCTATCAAGCATAATTGTTCTAGGGTCTCATTTAAATCTCTTATATCTTTGTTTAATTTCTGTTTAGAGGATCTGTCCAGCTCTGTAAGAGGTGTGTTAAAGTCCCCTGTTATGATGATATTATCAGATATCATATTGCTCAGACTGAGTAAGGTCTGTTTCAAGAATCTGGGAGCATTTAAATTTGGTGCATAGATATTTAGAATTGAAATGTCTTCTTGTTGTATTTTTCCCTTGACCAATATAAAGTGACCATCTTTGTCTTTTTTGACTTTAGTTGCTTTAAATCCACATGTATCTGAAAATAAGATTGCACATCCTCTTTTCTTCTGAATTCCATTTGCCTGAAAAATTGTCTTCCAACCCTTGACTCGGAGCTTTAATTTGTCTTTTGAAGCCAGGTGTGTTTCTTGCAGACAGCAAATGGATGGCTTGTGTTTTTTAATCCAGTCAGCCAATCTATGTCTCTTCAGTGGGGAATTCAAGCCATTAACATTTATGGAGATAATTGATAAGTGTGGTAGTATTCTATTCGTCTTATTTGGTGAGAGTCCATTGCTTAGTTTCATCTTTTGCATCAGTGTGGAGGTTAGGTTCTGTCCTTTGATTTCTGAGTTCTTACTTTGCTGCTGATCCATTGTGGTGGTCAGTGTGCAGAACAGGTTGAAGTATTCCCTGTAGAGCTGGTCTTGTTGTGGTGAATTTCCTCAATGTTTGTATATCCGTAAATGATTTGATTTCTCCATCAATTTTGAAGCTTAGCTTAGCAGGGTACAGAATTCTGGGCTGAAAATTGTTCTGTTTAAGTAGATTAAAGGTAGATGACCATTGTCTTCTTGCTTGGAAAGTTTCATTAGAGAAGTCTGAGGTCACTCTGATGGATTTGCCCCTGTAGGTCAACTGGCGCTTACTCCTGGCAGCTTGCAGAATCTTTTCTTTTGTCTTGACTTTGGACAGGTTCATCACAATGTGTCTTGGAGAAGCTCGGTTAGAGTTGAGGCGAACTGGGGTCCGATAGCCCTCTGAAAGCAGTGTGTCAGAATCTTTGGTGATGTTTGGGAAATTTTCTTTTATAATATTCTCTAGTATGGCTTCCATTCCTCTGGGGCATTCTTCTTCCCCTTCTGGAATTCCTATAACTCGTATGTTGGAACGTTTCATAAAGTCCCATAATTCTGACAGTGAACGTTCTGCTTTCTCTCTCTTCTTTTCTGCCTCTTTTACTATCTGAGTTATCTCAAAAACTTTGTCTTCTACCTCTGAAATTCTTTCTTCTGCATGGTCTAACCTGTTGCTGATACTTTCCATTGCATCTTTAAGTTCCCTGATTGACTGTTTCATTTCCTTCAGCTCTGCTATATCCTTTTTATATTCTTCATATCGTTCATCTCTTATTTGATTCTGTTTTTGGATTTCCTTTTGGTTATTTTCCACTTTATTAGCAGTTTCCTTCATTGTTTCCATCATTTCTTTCATTGTTTTCAACATGTGTATTCTAAATTCCCTTTCTGTCATTCCTAACATTTCTTTATAGGTGGAATCCTCTGCAGTAGCTACCTCATGGTCCCTTGGCGGGGTTGTTCTGGACTGGTTCTTCATGTTGCCTGGAGTTTTCTGCTGATTCTTCCTCATGAGTGATTTCTTTTATCTGTTTCCTTGCCCTAATTTTCCTTTCACTTCCTCTTGCTCTTTAAGTTCTCGTGCCTGTGGACTAAGGGTTACAGGACCAGAAAGGTGAGAAGGTTGAAGAGCAAAAAAGGGATGAAAGAAAGGAGGACCGAGTGATAAGAAAAAAAAGAAAGATAGAGAAAGGAGAGGGGGTAGGGATAAGGAATATTGACAAAAAGAAGAGAGGCACAGAAAGAGTGAGACAGGGCAATATAGGTGTACAGTAGGGTACTTTGACACAACCTTAAAAAACCCCACCTTCTGGGGGTTGGGTGCCCAGTTGGGTGGTTCCCTTGAGGTCAGCAGCTCTTTGCTAACCTGGTCAGACACAGTACCCCACCTCCACCAAGTAGAGAGGAAAGACAAAAATGCTATAACTCAAACCAAAACAAGCAAACAGAAAACTTTATGGCGATAAAATTGGGTGAAAAACCAAGTGATAGCGGTAGAAACACTAGCAAAAATGAAGTTGTAGTTATTAAAAAAGGCAGCAATGGGAAATTATAATTAAACTAGAAAAATTGAGAAAGAAAAAGGGATCTGTATGGAAAAGATTGAAATTAAGAAACAAAAGAACATCAACAACGTCAAAATAAACAAACAAAAAACCCCAACCAAACAAAAAAAAAAAAGAAAAAAAAATACACAACCAAAAACAAAGCAGTTTGTATTTGTTGTTGAATATTGTCTGGGCAACACGTGGTCTTTTGGGGTATGGGATGTTAGTCACAGTTCCAATACGACTGGAGGCTGCTGATTTCTCAAACCCCAGCAGGTAGACACCCTAAATCTCTCTTCAGTCCACTTAAAAGGCACTTTGAACTTATAAACTTGCTGAGCAGAAGCTTTCCCAGCTTTCTCGCTGGAATCGCTGCTGAAGTGGCTATCCACTTACTCAGTGTGCCAAAACCGGTCTCACTCTGCCCCTGAGGGTTAGGGCTGCAAGGCGGCTCAGACCCCACCCTTAGGCTACTTGGTTGCTGGGTTACCAGCTCCCACCCGTTTCTAGCTCTGTGACCCTGAGGGCGGAGCTTGCCGGGGCAGATCACTGACAATGGATCCGTGTGACCCACCGCCAAACACTATTAGCTCCGTCTGGCTCAGCGGCTCAGACTGGGGCCCTAGACAACGGCCAAAGTTCTCCGCACTCCCGCTCAGGCCTTCCCCAAGGCAGTTCAACTCAGTGCCAAGTCCAAGGACATCAAAAGAGTTCACAGGTAAGGCCTTTCTGGTTTGCAGTCTCGCTGCTACTGAACTTACAGTTGTGGGCGGGTTTAGACGGGTTGAACACACGCGACCACTTGCCGGTTTTCCACTGTTTTAGTCCTCCTCTTGGGGTCCAGAAGTCTCTCGCTGACTCCCTGTATCCTCATAGGAGTGATGATAGGCAGTTCCCACCAGCCAGAGATGCCTGGAGTCCTATCTCCCCAGACTCACGGTGCCCAGATGCAAGGAAGCTGTTATTCGGCTGCCATCTTGCTCCGCCCCCCAGAAATGTCCCTTCTATACCAATTTTCTTAAGTGTTCTGATCATGAAGAGATGCTAGATATTATCAGAAGCTTTTTCTGCATCAATGGAGAGAATCATATGGTCTTTGGTTTCTAATTTGTTTAATTTGTTTAGTTGTTTAGTTTGCTGAATTATACTTATAGATTTACGTATATTGAACCAGCCTTGAGACCCTGGGATAAAACCGACTTGGTCATGATATACCATTTGTTTGATGTGTTGCGGGATTCTGTTTGTTAGTATCTTGTTGAATATTTTTGCATCTATATTCATTTGTGATATCGGTCTATAATTTTCTTTTCTTGTTGGGGCTTTTCCTGGTTTGGGCATCAGGGTGATGTTTGCTGCATAGAATGTGTTGGGTACTCTTCCTTCTTTTTCTACATTTTGGAACAGGTTGAGTAATATAGGTACTACTTCCTCTTTAAAGGTTTGGTAGAATTCTGATGTGAAGCCATCTGGTCCTGGGCTTTTCTTTTTAGGGAGGTTTTGTATGGTTGATGCTATTTCAGAACTTGTTATAGGAATGTTCAACATTTCCACCTGATTCTGGCTAAGTATTGGAAGGTGACATGCTTACAAGTATTGGTCAATGTCCTTCAGATTTTCATATTTCTGAGAATAAAGTTTCTTGTAGTATTCATTAAGGATTTTTTGAATTTCTGAGGAGTCTGTTATTTCTTCTTTGTCATTTCTGATTGATGAGAGATTTTACTCTTTTTTTCCTGGTTAGGTTAGCCAAAGGGTTATCTATTTTATTGACCTTTTCAAAACACCAACTTTTTGATTTATTGATCTGTTGTATAATTTGTTTGTTTTCAATTTCATTTAATTCTGCTCTAATTTTAATTACTTCTTTTCTTCTGCTGGGTTTGGGGTTGGAATGTTCTTCATTTTCCAGTTGCTTGAGATGTCTCGTTAAGTTGTTAACTTCCTCTCTTTCCATTTTCTTGAGGAAGGTTTGCAGTGCTATAAATTTTCCTCTTAGGACTGCCTTTGTGGTATCCCAGAGGTTCTGATAATTCGTGTCTTCATTGTCAAATTGTTTAAAAAATTTGGCAATTTCCTTCTTAATCTCATCTCTGACCCAGCTATCATTCAGCATAAGGTTATTTAACTTTCATGTTTTTGTATGAGTATGCAGATTACTGTTGTTACTGAGTTCAACTTTTATTCCATGGTGGTCCGAGAAGATGCAAGGAATAATTTCTATTCCTTTAAATTTACTCAGGTTAGACTTGTGACCTAAGATGTGATTGATGTTGGAGAATGTTCCGTGGACTGATGAGAAGTATGTGTATTCAGTATTGTGGGAGGAAATGTTCTGTAGATGTTGGCTCAATCCAAATTTTGGATGGTTGGGTTTAAATCTAAAATTTCTTTGCTCAGCTTCTTATTGGAGGATCTATCCAACACTGCCAAATGAGTGTTGAAATCTCTGACTATTATTGAGCTGGAGGAAATGAAGTTGCTCATGTCTGTTAGAGTTTCTCTTATAAATAGTGGTGCATTCTGGTTGGGTCCATAGATATTAATAATTTAAATCTCATCATATTGAGTATTACCCTTAACAAATATGAAGTGACCATTCTTATTCTTCCTTACTTTTTTTGGTTTAAAGCCTATTGTATCTGCAAATAGAATTGCAACACCTGCTTTTATCTGATTATTATTTGCCTGAAATATGGATGACCATCCTTTCACCCTGAGTCTATATTTTTCTTTTAAGGTAAGATGTGACTCTTGTATGCAGCAAATATCTGGCCTGAATTTTTGTATCCAGTCAGCTAACCTGTGCCTCTTAGAGGACAGTTTCAGCCATTCACATTAATGGAGAATATTGATAAGTCTGGTAAAATTTTGGGTATCGAGTTTTTTGAAAGTCCAGTGGACATTTTTAATGCTTTCACCACTGTGGACATTGGAGTTTGATCAAAAGTTTCTGAGTGAGTTTACTTTTGTGGTAGAGGATTGGACTGGTCATTATTGAGGATAGGTCTGAGAATATCCTGAAGAACTGATTTTCTTATGGCAAATTTCTTCAACATAGGAATGTCATTAAAGTATTTAATTTCTCTATCATAAATGAAACTCAGTTTGGCTGGATACATGATCTGGAGTTGAAAGTTATTTTGCTTTAGGAGATTAAAAGTTGATGACCACCCTCTTCTGGCTTGAAAATTTTCAGCAGAGAGATCTGCAGTCATTCTAATTTTCTTCCCTTTGTAGGTAATGGATTTCTTACGTTTGGCTGCTTTCAGAATTTTCTCCTTCATATTAACTTTATTGAAGTTAATTATGATATGCCTGGGGTATGACTTATTAGGATTGAGTTGTGCTGGGGTTCTGAAACTATCTGCTATCTGAATTTCAGAATCTCTTGGCATGTCTGGAAAATTCTCTTTCATAATTTCATGGAGAAGGGCCTCTGTGCCTTGCGTTGCCACTTCATCACTTTCAGAGATTCCAATGAGGCAGATATTAGCCTTCGAATTATCCCAGAGCACTCTGAGAGAATGATCCATTTTTGCTCTCCATTTATCTTCCTCTTTGAGAGTTTGGGAGCATTCAATGGCTTTGTCTTCAATGTGAGAAATCCTTTCTTCTGCTTGCTTCCCTCTGTTACTGAGGGCTTCTACTGTATTTTTGAGATCTTTGAGGGCTGCAAATTCTTGCTTCAAGGCGTCAAAATCTTTGGTGGTTTTGTCTTTAAATTTGTTAAATTCTTGAGACAAGTTTTGAATTCCTGCTCGAGTTTCTAATTCTGACTTTTGAATTGCTGTTCGAATTTCTAAATCCAAATTTTCCTCCATTTTATTAATCGTATTTGCAATCCAAATTCTGAATTCGAGTTCTGACATTTTGGCCAGCTGTTTATGAATGGGATCTTCAGTTACATCTGCCATATCTTTTTTTTTGGGGGGGTTGATCTCTTCTGGTTATTCATGTTACTAGAGTTTTTCCCCTGATTCCACCCCATGATTGTTTTAGACCATTTGATTTTTCCTGTGGAGCTTTGTTGAGGACCTATACAGTGTTATGGCCTGAGAAACTGGGGACCTGTTTGGTGTGGTGGGGCTAAGTGGTTGTGTCTTTTTTTCAGCTGGTCTCTGTTCGACCCTAGTGAAACAGTTACTCTGAGTTGAAGTCTCAGCTGTGGAGAAATACCAACAATTAAGTCCCCCACCCTCCACAGGCAACAATTGGAAAAGGAAAATCAAACCTTCCTACCACCCTGAATAGTCCTCGGGTAATTGGCTCAGTTCAAAAGGTCCAAATCAATTGTCTCAGTCAGAATCTGTGTCAGGTGGGAGAGTTTAAAAGGTCTCTGGCAACTGGATCGCAGGAGTCTGGTGACTACTCAGATATGGCTTGCTCCAGTGCTCCGTGGAGTCAGGAGGACCCACCCAGCAAATAGATTAGTCTGGGAAGGTTGAAGCCTCCTTCTCCACCTTGCACCTCTGTCACACACACTCACGGATAGTCCTGTGGGGCTTTGACCCAGTTGCCTATAGTGAACAGATGCTCTAGGGGTTTGCAGCTGCCTGAATCACAAGGAAATCTATTTATGCTCAGCCAGGCCTCTATCTATTGGGGAGGTGAGGTCTGACAACCTCGGGCACTTGATGGAGTTTGAGGAGTATTCGCTCAGTTCCAGTCCGGCCCCTGATTGATGTTACTGATAGAACAGAACAGAACAACTTTGCGGGAATTTGTTTCTGTGCCTGCTAAATTCCCCTGCAGAAGAGAAGCTGATATGAGCTCCCTGAGCCTGCACCTCAGGCTCTGTCTTTGCTCCTGCAGGTTTGTATTCGGTTACCTGTCAGTTCTAGCCTCCTGTCTTCCTTTGTCTATAGGGTGACGATCCCCTGAGGGCTGGGTGTGTCTTAGGCTCAGTAAAGCAGTCTTCTGGGTCAACCCCACTCTGGAACTTCCCGGCTCTGTGCATGCATTTCTAGTCTCCGCGCTCTACCCAGGCTGGTACCACCTCAGGCAAACCCTTTAGTCTCAGGGCCTGCGTTTCCATCCCTTTTCCGTGGTGGTTGCCACCAGAGTAGATGCCCGTCCTTCTCTGGTTGCCCAGGGAGACAGGGGATGTAGCTTCGGAATATCCAGGAGTGAGCCCTATTGTTGCCAAAAGATGGCTACTGCTCTGTGCCTTGGGGCATTGCCGCTCTGGTGTGGTTCCCTCTCATTTGACCATCCTCTCCACACTCCCGTGCTCCAGTGTCAGCACTGACCAGCTGCAGTTTAGGCCCTGTCCACACCCCTCGAGAAATCACCCAAGAATCTGGACTCCTGGGGGACAGGCCTCCAGACCTCAGACTGAGAGTGGAGGGGAGTGCTGGGAGCTCAGTGCTGCAGGTAGAGAATATATACAGTTTTATGCCTGGGAGGAGAATACTATGGCACCCTAGTAGGGGAGGTAGGTCTAGTTTTTAGAGGGTCTGTCCCGTGGAGTGTAGTGGGAGGACCTTTGAACTCTGCTAATTTGTCTGTGGGGCACTCTATGCCATTTTCATGTGGGAGGGGACTCCCATCCGCTTGGTGATGGATTTTGTACCTTTTGTTTGTATCCTTGGGGTCGTAGCTCTCCTCAGCAGGGTTGATGTGCATTCTTCAACCTTGTCTCTTGGTGCAGCTCCAATCCACCAGGTTACTTGCTAAATTTTTGTCCTTTAACTCTCCTTCTGGATGGGAGCCTCTGTAGAAAGCTGGCTTCAGTCAGCCATTTTGTCTCCACCTCACCCAATCAGCCATGATCGTACCCAGGCCACAGGACGTGTGCCCTGGTCCTCTGAATCTGTTATTCTTATGAATGTTTCTCTTTATCTCCAGTAATGGTTTTTACTGTCTACTTTTCTGATAGTTATGTGAAGTTTTTCAAACATAAGGTGATAGATATTTGGGTTGAAAAGTTCATGACAGCACCACTATAGTCTGTAACATCCTAAGTACTTCCCATCTATTCAGTACCAAAGCAATGTTTCCTGGAATGGGATTTCCCTAATACTTTTGGCATCACACCCTTATTGGGAGAGATCTCCTTTTAGCCTATTAGGCTGTTCACCATAAGCAGATTCTGGACTTTGTCTTCTGTTCCTCAGACCTCTCTAGCCCATGAAAAATTTAGGTCATGTTCCCGGTTTGGTAAATATCCTCAAGGTGAAAAGAATTTCTGTGTTTTCCATACTTATTGGGTTTTTGTTTTCACTTAGATTTTTGTCTGGCAATTTCTTAAAATCTTGTTAACTTTTTGATACTTAAAAAAAGAGATTTTGAAGTATTTTATTAAGCATTTTTTCATTGTTTTTGGCTGGCAGGGTGGTCTGAATAATCAGAAACAGAACTTTACCATTTATCTTCCTTTGACATGAACTTAAATTTATAGAATAGCAGAGAAACCACAAGAGAAGTGTAGCAATAAAATTGCAGAAAGAAACAGCAGGAACTTGTCTGATCAGTAATTCTTTTCCTGTCAGTTATAGTACCTCCCCAGGAATGATAATAAAATTTGATGTGGGAAATACATGCAAACATATGTTAAGGACTTTCCACGTGGTGTTAGAAGCTTTGAAGAGCAAGGAGATGGCATATAGTGTCTAAAAGATTAAGAAAGTGAATTTACTAGGAAAATATAGTACAAATGACAGGCTATGTTCCATGCCCATTTGTCAAAATTTAAAAGAGGTAACAGCAAAATTGAGTCATTTTAGCTGCTAGTCAAATACAAAAGAAGAGGAAGAAGAAAGTTGGGTTTAACCAAGGTTCAGATTTTTCCACATATGTGAACATGAACATAAAAAGAGGCAAGGGAATTAAGGGTGTATGCAAAAGAGTGATTATTGAATTGGGCAATAGATATGAGCTTGGCATGAAAAGAAGTATGAATAGGAGGGTGATGAACAGTGAAACACAGTAATAGGGTTAATGCATTGGACAGCCAGTAAAATTGAACAATTTTGGGGTAAAAATATGACACCGAATGACTTGGAAAGATAAAACTCATGATTGGAGAGGGAATTCTTGAAATCAATATTTCAAAGATGATGCCATTACTGGTAATGATAAGGTCTAGAGGAGTATGTCAAGTGAGAGAAGTTAGCTGATGTATGGTGCAGGATAAGACCCTCGAAGATGAAAAGTGTTTGATGGATTGTTTACATGGGGTTGAAGTCACTAAGAATGATAACAAGATTAATAGGTAAAAGAAAAGCAGACAGTGAACAAGATGCTAAAGTCTTTAGTGAATGAGAGATAACAAGAATTGTGGATGACTGCAATTCAAAGGGGTAGCAGGTGGTTTGGTCTAACAGCTTAGCATTCAAAGGACCTGAAATGTGTGAAAGATGAGAATACATATGGTGTGGAAATGGCAAGGAAGAGTAAAGAAAGAAAAATATATTACCTCCAGGCCCATAAGTAACATGAAAATAGAAGGAAAAGAAAGCATAGAGAAAAGATTACTATAATTCATTCATGGTTTCATTTATTATTTTAACAATTTGAGGAACAGCTGCTGAATGATAAACAGTTTGCCAGACCATGGGGGCTAATGAATCAAAGATATGGTGACAACTTGATAGTGACTATATCTAGTAGAAGTGAGAATTGATTCTTCTTTTGTGAATAAATAATTTTATCTGGATCACATGCTATCATGGCTGGATAAATTGTCCCTGGAAAAAAATGTTGCTGCCTAAGAATAAAAATAAAAATGGGTTTGGCAACTGTTCAGCCATAAAGGAAAACAAGTAAGTTATCGTCATTAAGCATAGCTAAACCTGATTTTAAAATTTAACTATATAGATATAGTAATCAAGATAGTGTGATATTGGTGTAAGTATAGTCACATTGATCCATGGAACAAATTATAGAATCCAGAAACAAACTTACACTGTCAGTTGATTTCCCACAAAATTGTTAAAGTAATTCCATGGGGGAAAAGATGACTTTTCCAAAAGTGATGCTAGAACAATGGAACATCCATATACAAAGAAAGCACCTTGATCTTCACTTTACACCATATACAAAAATTAGCTAAAACTGGACCACAGACCTAAATATAAAATATAAACTCTCAAATACTTAGAGGAAAAAAAAACATAGAAAAAAGCCTAACTTTGGGTTATACAAAACATTCTTAGACATGATAGCAAAAGCATAATCCACTAAAACTTGATAAGTTTTACCTTATCAAAATTTAAGACTCTTTCTCTGTGAGGCACCCTGTTAAAAGAATGAAAACACAAGCTACAGATAAAGAGAAAATATTGAAAATTGTATATCTGATAAATGACTTGTATCTAGAATACATGAAGAATTCTCAAAATTCTATAAGAAAAAAAAAACAACCCAGTGTTAAATGGGCAAAGACTGGAACAAATACTTCACAAAATAAAGCATACAAATGGCAGATAAGTATATGAAAAAGTGTTCAACATTCTTAGTAACTATGAAAATGGAAGATAAAATCACAATGAAATCACACTTACCCTCTTAGGATGACTATAATTAAAAGGCTACCAATACCAAGTGCCAGAGAGGATCTGGGGCAGCTTGAACTCTTATCATTGCTGGTAGGAATGTAAAATGGTCCAGCCACTGCTGTGGAACATAATTTGGCAGTTCTCAAAATGTTAAACATAGAGTCACTATATGACTCAGCAATTCCACTCCTAGTAATAAACCCAAGAGAAATGAAAACATATATCTACACAAAACCCTGTACACAAATGTTTATTAGAAGCATTATTCACAATGCTTCAAATGCGGTCAGAAAGTAGAAACAACTCAAATGTTCATCAGTTGAACAGATAAATAAAATATGTTATAGCCATACAATTGAATATTATTTGGCAATAGAAAGGAATGAAATTTGAAAACATTATGCTAAGTGAAAGAACTCAGACAGAAAAGACTACACATTGTATAATTCATTTATATGAAATATACAACATAAGCCAGTCACCAAAGACAGAAAGTAGATTGGTAGAGGGCAGAGTTGGGGGAGAAATGGGAAGTGACTGCTAATGGGCTCCTTTTGGGGTCATGGGAATATTTTATATCTTGATTGTGGTGATGTTTATGTTACTGGATATATTTGATATATTTATCAAAGTTTATCAAACTGTATACTTAAAGATAGTTAATTTAATTGAATGTAAATTATACCTCAATAAAGATGATTACTTTTTAAATGATTCAAAAGTCACCAACATTGATTTGTCAACAAGGGTCCATACTTTTGTATGACAGCTTTTGACTACATATATCACAAACATCCTTTAGGGAATAAACAGATTTTTATTTTTTTTCATTTTCCAAAGGAGACATACATCTACTAGGGCCACATTTTGCATCATGTGGCTCTCTATCCAAGAAACAAAATATTTGTCATTCAAGGTATAGTAATTGGAGAATTTGGACTATTTATACTCTCCCAATGGGAAAATACTATTAATATTATTGAGGCATATTTTGATTGACTAAACTTATCTTTCACAAGTGGGGTATAAACATTTCTACCTGTATAAATGGTGGCTACATATAATATAACCTAATAGTTTTGGAATGTCAATATATCATTCAAATTTAATTTAGGGAAGTTAGAACTCAAATTTAATGAAATATGGTCTTGGAATATTATTAACTACCAGTGGTACTGGTAGTATTGGCTAGATTTGTTTGGAGGACAAATAACTGTAAGCCCATCCACCTAAGAAGAAACCCATATTACTGCTGGAGGCTAATAGGATAAGGCCTTCTGTTTGAGGAAGTAAAATATAATCATTAGCTTGAGTACATCTAGCCTCTGTTAGTTTAATTTTCAAAATTAACTCATTGAGAACTTTTTGTTATGCTGAGAGTCTTATGATCTTGTAAATTAGAATAATTATTTTTTATAAGTAGTTAAAATTTTTAATTGCAAGTTTTAATATTAAGCCCAAGGAGTTAGCATTAATGAAACTGTTTTATTATGAATTTAATTAATTAATGATGTAGAATTGTGATACTAATCATGTGCTGCTAAATTAATTATGTATGCAGCTCATCATGCAAGATTTGATATGGTGTGCCTTGGGCTATGATAATTCCAGAATTTATAAAAAGTGAACTAGAACATTTGGTGAATGGATTGCACGCTTTACTCAGAGAAACGTCAATGTCCTTCTGAGTGTCTGAGAATACTTCAAATTGCTATATCTTAGAATATGCAAGTCTGCTGGCTAATACTTTTAAGTCAATGGTTTCTGAAAGTATTTTTTATGGGCCTCTATTGGCCAAAAAACTCACTTCACACATACAGTATTTATTTCTTCATAAGTAATAAACACATAATATTGCTCTAATATATACATTATAAAACAGAAAACTTAATCATTTGAAAAGGTGAGATTAAAAACTAAGAATGTACATCTATTAAGGCCTATGCACCTCACTTGAGAGACCACTGGTCTTAAATAAGAGAGGTACATAGGCAAGATAGAAATTAATGTCAAATGTGGAAAATGGGGGAAACAAATACTAAAATTTGAATTAAGCAATCACTACAGAAATAATACACTTTAGTCAGGAATAAGAGTCTTTTAATTTATAAGAATATTGTTTTATTAGCTTGTGAAAACAAAATATCCCATTTAGCACAATTTAAAACAGATGAGGATATCATTTCAGAAAAAGAATGAATAACTGAAACTCAACTGGAAAATAAATTATAAAAGATAGAATTTAACTGGTAGCTAGGATAAAATGACATCAAACTTGTTTAATAAATGTTAAAAACTAAGGAAATATAAAGATGAATCATGCCTAATAGCATTTCCAACAGGAAGAATATTGGATTAATAAACAGTGCCATCTACTTAACAAGGTATTTAAGACAGGAGATACTCCTACTTGAGTATCTACTGGAAAGAAAAAAAAGAGTTCAGACATGAAAGTAAGACAAAAAACTACTCAAGGATATGATGGTCAAATATTCTAAAGGTAAAAATTTCAGAGAGAACAGCTAGTATGGAATCTTGAAAGGTCATATTTACTGGAAAAGGGGCATCCAGGCTGACAATGTTGATACAATGTAGGCATTAATTATTAGACCATAACATACCTCCGGTTATCAGTAATTACTAGTAATGAGAAATCATACTAGATAATTAAATAAATGCCTGTATAGAGACTGTAGAGACAAGAGGCTAAAATGTGTTTTTGGTAATCAATAAAACAATCATTCTCTCACCCAGTTTGAGGGGAGAGATCACTCACTTATAGTCAATTTCTTCTTAGAACTGAAAGAAGAGGTATTACTGGTAGATAGGAGCTTCAGAGGGGTACACACACACACAAACACACACACACATTTCAAGGGTTTGGAAATAAGACTTGACACTGAGAGTTAAATAATAAAATCCAGCCACAATAGGGTGGTGCCTGTGGATCAGTGAGTAGGGCGCCAGCCCCATATACCAAGGGTGATGGGTTTGAACTGGGCCCTGGCCAAACTGCAACAACACAACAAAAAATAGCTGGGTGTTGTAGTGGGCACCTGTAGTCCCAGCTACTCGGGAGGCTGAGGCAAGAGAATCACCTAAGCCCAAAAGCTGGAGGTTGCTGTGAGCTGTGATGCCACAGCACACTACCGAGGGTGACAAAGTGATACTCTGTTTCTATTAAAAAAATAAATCCAGCCACAATGCATGTGAAGATTACACTGAAGGCCACAATCAGAGGACTGTCCAGGTTTGACAGCAGAGTATACACACGCCCAACACTCCAGTCAAGGTTGAGTGGGGTCTAGCCAGATAAAAGGGAGGAGAGCAGGCTGCTGCCATCGTCCAGGAGAGAGATGGCCTGGGCAAGGTAGGCAGGAGTGGCATCCTGGAGGAGTCCACTGGGGACAGGCATTTCAGAGGTACACGGATGGTGTTTTAGTCCTTTTCAGGCTGCTATAACAGAACACTTTACATGGATAATTTATAAACAATGGAAATTTATTGTGCACAGTTCTGGAGGCTGGGAAGTCCAAGATCAAGATGCCTACAGGTTTAGTGTCTGGTGAGGGTTTCCCTGCTTCACAGATGGTATCTTGTTCACATGGCAGAAAAGGGCTGGGGAGCTTGCTCCAGCCTCTCTTCTAGGGGAACTAATCCTACTCATGAGGGTGGAGCCTTCATATGCCCCAATCACTTCTCAAAGGCCTCATCTCTTAACACTATCACATTGGGTATTAGGTGCTAACATATGAATTTGGGGGCAAAACCAACATTCAGACCACAGCAGATGGGGTGGGGGTGGGGTAAGGCAGAGAGATGAGTGTGGCTCGGGAATGGGGTGGATTGCTGGTGCCCTTCACTGAGAACATGAACCCTTAGGAGAGGAGAGGGAGAAACAGGTCAGAGGAGGAAGTGAAGGTGCTCAGGTTGAGAAAAGTTGGATTATGAGAGCTGATGAGTTATCCAAACAGAGCCCATCCGTGACAGTTGAGCATATGAATCTATCTGGAGCTCAGGTGCAAGGTCTACCCTGGGAGATAAAGATGTGGGTGTGTTAGCCTCCAGAATTCCAAGACTGGCTCAGCTGGCTAGAGGAAGTCATACCACAAAAATGGAGAAGAAAAGTGGGAAACAGAGACAACTGTGAGGCACAGACAGCAGAGGCCAAATGCTCATCACGTGATGTGGAAAAGAAGGACTTTTGTAACACACCAAAGGCAATATTATTTCTTTCCTTACTATTATGATTACCTGGTTACTGTGGGTCTGTGTTTCTGGGGGTGGAGTGGGCTGGGGGTTGTCATCCTTTTATTATCCTTTGAGGACTCTTGGTGGTCCTCCTCTTTTGAGGAAAATAGTTTCTTATTTCTGTTTTTCTTTTTTTCTCTTTCCTACTGTTTATGCAGTTCTGTCTGCCAGAGCCTGCCGATGAGGACATCTTAGACATGCACATTGTGATGCAGCATAATCTAGTGGTGAAGAGCGTGGGTTTGGTGTCAGAGTCCTGATGGTTGTCATGGTTACCTAGTCATTAACATGGCTAACAAGTAATGCTTGAAAAACAGGCCATTGACTAAGTCTCAGCAATCCTTGTCCTGTGGATAGCTTTATAGAAGCAATTGATTTTGTGTAATGTGGCATAACTCATTTTATTCTTTCAGGCTCCAGAAATATGCCTTTTAATTATAAGGAGAAGCTTCACAGAGAGTGTGGACTAAAATGAATTATAGGAAAACATTTCAACATGAAATAATTTTCACACTAAGGTGAAATAAGGTGACATTGCCAAAGGCTCAAGGACCTGCTAATATCACCTTGCATTCCAATATCTTGTCTCTCAGACCATCATTGTGCTTTGTAGCCCTATAGTATCTTAATATTCTGGGATTGGAAGACAACACAGACGTCTCTTTGATATGCATCTCTTAAAGGGAACAGGGAGTACTTCTAAAGGGATATTTTCCCCCAACCTGACTGCATCAGACAATGTGCTGTTAATTATAGAAATTTCACTGTCTCACCTACATAATGGAGACAAGGAAAGTTCTCTTTCTTTTTGCTGTTACATTTTGAATATTCTCTTTCATGGTTCAGCTATTTGATTGAATGATTGGCTGTTTGTGGATGGGAATAGTTCGGAATCATAGTGAAGGGTACTAATTTAGCATAGTGCCTACTATGTGTCAGACACTGAAGTGAGTCCTTTTTCAGTGGTTTTCTTTTCAACTCCTACCAATTAATTGAGTAGTGTTTATCTTTTAGTTCTTTTCTTTCTTTCTGTGTGTTTTTTTTTTTTTTTTTTTTTTTTTTTTTGAGACAGAGTCTCACTTTGCCCTCTATAGAGTTCCCTGGCTTCATAGCTCACAAGCAACCTCAAACTCCTGTGCTCAGCTGAGCCTCTTGCCTCAGCCTCTGGAATAGCTAGGACTGTAGGATTCTGCTACAATGCCCTGCTATTTTTAGAGACAGGGTCTCGCTCTTGCTCAGGCTGGTCTCCTCCTGAGCTCCAACAATCCACCCGCCTTGGCTTCCTGGAGTGCTGGGATTACAGGCATGAGCCATCTTGCCATCCCTCTAGTCTTTTTCTATCTGGTCTGTATATATTTAAAGAAAATTTGAATATCTCTGTACATATTGGTTATAGCCTGGTTATAAATTAACTTTCATTGCTTTACTTTTCCCCCTTGTACTAATGATGCATGTGAATTGTGAAACATTTAGAAAATACAGATGAGTGCCACTTGGAATGCAAAGTTAGAACTGCCGCCTAAACATCACAGAGCAAGAATGCTGGAAGGGGAGGTAGGAAGGAGGGAGTGAAGGAGTGAGGAGGGGCTGCTGTTCTAACCTCCAGGCAGAGCTTTCCAGAAGTTTGTGTGGCATAGGAAACACATTAGTGGCAGGCAGCCTCTGCTGAGATTTTCTCCAGGCAAGTCAGCTCGGCCTCTAGTGCTCGGCCTCTGCTGCTTCTCCTCCCCCTTATTTTCCCTCTCCCCTCCTCTTCTCTTTCCTCCCACTTTTTCCCCTCTAATCTCTTCCCTCCCTCCTCCTGTCTCTTCCTTATCAGCCTATTCCTCCTACAACATACACAAATCAGTCTGGGAACTACTGCCAAGGTCTGTCCAGAGCAGACAGAGAGTCAGCTCAGTCCTATGAAATCTTCCATCCTCAGCTAAAGAGAAGCTCTGTGTGTGCGTGTGCATGCACGGGTGTGCACACTCCTGTGAGCACACATGCATGGGTTAAGAGGAAAAATAGGATCATGTCATGTCCAGCTTATTTCTGATTATAGAAGTTATACTTGATCATTGAGAAAATCAGTATGATTCAGAAAAGAGCAAAGAAGAAAGTTTAAATTATCTAGAACCCTGTAACTCAGATGTTCAGTTGTGTTTTTGTACTTCTGTTTGTAGAGCTTGGACATTTTCTAAGCAAAAATACAGTAGAATCTCTGTAAGTTGACCACTCAAGGGACTATAACAAACTGGTCAACATATGGAGGTGGTCAACATGAGGAACTAGGGCTACTGTACAGGTTGTGCATGTCCAGTCTTTGAAAATTAGGTTAACTTCAGGAGATGGTCAGTGCAGGAAGGTGGTCAACTATGGAGGATTTACTACGTATACGTATATACAATTTGTAACCACAATTTAAAATTTAACCACGTTATACTTTTCAATGTCAAGAAAAATTTGTACCTTATTTTCTGAATTACTTTAAAATAAGATTTTTTTAGTTTTCAAACTTTAGTCCCTATTCTTCTCATTTCAAAGGTAAAAAAGATACCTTGTAAAAACCAAATAATATAGAAATACTGTATATAACATAGATAATGAAATTTTCTTGCATCTCCTTCAGCTGTCAAATCTGTAGAAATGTTTTCTGTTTGTTTATAGTATAGAGTACATTCCTTTAGAACTATTTTTGGAAATACACGCATATTTTTTTTTTTTGAAAAATGAGACCATACTAAAAATACCGTACTCTGCATGTATTTTCCAATTCTATCTCATGCTTACAATGTTTGTAGGCTTTTCTTTTCAGTTAGCAATAAATTATAAATATATTTCAGGTTAATATATTTTCATATCTTTTTATGAATCACTCACTATTCAACCATATTTCCTTCAATTTTTGAAATTTTAACTATTTTTTCTGATTATGAATTACATATGCTTGCTGTGAAATTTCAAATTATATAATATTGTAAAATTAGGAAGTGAAATTACCCTGTTTCTGTCATTTCCCTGTGTAGGTAGCTGCTGGGGTCTATTCATCTAGGTTTTTTTTTTTTTTTGCTGGGGGGTAGAATACTGCTCTCTCTGTTTTTTTCTGTCTTGCCACCCTCCACATTCATTTCTTTTGAAAAAATGGGATTATATGGGATATGTTGTTTAGTAACTTCCTTTAAAAAATACTAACATACACAGCTATGATTTAACTATAAAAATAAATAAATTAAAAAAAAGAAAAAAAAAACCTAACAGACATCTTTCCACAATCGTACTTTGCCTTTAACACATCCAGAGGATTCCATGGCATAAATGTTTACTTTTAAAATATAACCAATCAGCTAAAAATGCCCTTTGGACTAAAAAAATTTTCCCTATTACGAACCATGGTGAAATGGACATTATACATATAGACATTATTTTTGTATGATAAATTTTTAGGAGTGAAATTGCTCTAAAAGAACACCCACATTTTAAATTTTAATAAATATCACTAAATTTGAGGCGTTTTATGGTTCCACCAAAGGTGTAAGAGAATGCCAGTTTTCTGCAACACCACATACCATCAGCACATTAAAAAAATTGCCCCCCTGTAATGTTGTGAAATATATATTTAGTCTTAGTTCCCTTTTCTTGACATACACCTCTTAAGACCCTTGGAATCTCTAGAGTAAAAATGCCTTTTGTATGCTAATGAGATGGCTGGTGGCTGGGGCCTTTAGGTAGTTTAGGAATGGGAGCTGATCACTGGAAAGACCTAGGCAAGATTAGATGGTTGGGACTTTTAGCTCCACTTCCAACCTCTCGGGAGTGGAAATTGGCTGAAAGTTGACTTGATGATGTACTCAATCTTGCCTACATAATGAAGCCTCCACACAACCCCAAAAGAAAAGGTTTCAGAGCTCCTGGAATAGGTAAATACACGTATCCCTTGAGGGTTGTGTTCCCAGAGAGGTTATGGGAATTTCCTAGTCCCTTATCCTGTACCTTTCACCCTATGCATTTCTTCCATCTGCCTGTTCATCTGTATCCCTCACATTATCCTTTACAATAAACCAATAAATGTAAGTGCTTCCCTGAGTACTGTGAGACTCTTTAGCAAATTAATCAAACCCGAGGAAGAAGGCATGCGAATCCCTGATTTATAGCTGGTCAGTCAGAAGCCACAAACTGTGCTATGATGGGCATCTCAAGTGTTGGGGACTGAACCTGCAGGATCTGACGCTATCTTCAAGGTAGATAGTGTCAGAATTGAATTGAATTTATAGCACGGTGAACTGATGCCCACTGCAGAATTCGTTGTAGCATTGGTTGCCAGTAGGGAGAAATCGCCATACATTTCGATGACCAGAGTTCACAGATGTATTCTGTGTTGTATTGTACTGAGTGAATAAGAGTAGGAAAAAATACTTTAGTGTTCTTCTATATCACAGACCCCCTCTTCAAAATCACCTGTAGGATTGCAAGAATAGAACTTGACTATTGTTATTTGTGGTGTTGCTGGAGGTGGTGGTATGTTTCTCTCAATGTTTGTAGTTGCCTAGAACTCTTTCCTCTTTCCCTTTGCACCTTCCTTGCTGCCCTTCATGTGCAGTGATTTCTCTTTCTCCAAATTCAAGTCCATGTCAATATTAGGAATTTACAAAGGTGAGCATTCTTGCAAATTTATCTGTATGCATACCTTGAACTATTTTCGTAGGATAAAATTCTAGAATGGGGATTGCTGGATGAAATGATACATATATTTTAAAGACAAATACTTTATGTACGTGCTTGTGACTTTCAAGTTTATCTCCTGTCCAGACACTTGTGAGTTTCAGACCTGATATTCAGAACTACTTTCACCTTAACATCTCAAACTCAAAATGTCTGAAAACTAAATCCATCATCTCTGCTCTCTCCCATTCTCCGACACAGTCATACTTCACCCACCATTCTTATCTCAATAAATTCAGGCAGCTTCACCCATTTTTACCAGCCAGAAACTGTGGTTCTTATCTTTCTGTCACCTTCACATCCAGTTTATCCCAAGTCTTATTGATTGTATGTCCTCAGCTATCTTGAATCTGTATGTTTCTCTCCAACTTCATTGCTACCACACTAGTCTGGGCTACCATCTTTTCTTAGGCAAACTACTGTAAAGCCTTCTTATCTGAGGCTTTCTTTATCTGTTTTTTATTTTTGGCATAAATAAAATTTATTATATGAAGTATTAGGAATATGAAACTGCAAGATAATTGTATAACTGTCTGTATTTTCACAGAGAAACACTGAATTTCTCTATTTCACACTATTGCTAACATTTAGCCTTGCTTTACTTTTTTTGTATATCAAAATATGCAAAAGACACTGTTATGAAGTAAATGTTTGTGACCCCTGAAAATTCATATGTTGCAACCCTACTCCCCCACATTTGATGGTATTAGAAGGTGGGGTAATTAGGATTAGAATTCAGTGGTTCTCAACCCACGGGTCGCGACATTGTGGCATTAGGAAGGTTGAGAACCCCTGGATTAGATGATGCCATAAAGGTGAAGCCCTCACAATGGTCTTAGTTCCTTTTAAAAGAGTAATGAGTGAGTTTGTTTCTCCTCTCTGCTCTCTGCTATGTGAGAATAAAATGAGAACTCCGTAGCCTGCAACCTGAAGGAGGATTCTCACTAGAACTTGGTCATGGTGGCAACCCAGTATTGGGCTTTTGGTCTCCAAAACTGTGAGAATAAATTTTGGTTATTTAAACCATGCCTTCTGTTGGATTTTGTTATAGCAGCCCAAGCTAAGACACTTACTTTCACTTTTTGAAACCGGATGGCACTAATAAAAAGCGTGTCACAGTGAATGAGGGAAACTGAATGCTATGATATGTACATTTTTGAAAGAAAAATTAGATGTTTCCAAAATAAAACAATTAGAAATTTTTGGGGGTTTTAAAAATATTTAGAAGTATTAGAAACTGTAGGGAGCAAATGCTTATTTTTCTCTACCCCTATGTGAAATATATATCGTGTTCTTATTCTGCTTCCTGGCATACAACTCCTAAAATCCTTGGAATCTCCAAAGTGGTGTATTTTGTATGCTAATGAGTTGACTGGTGGTTAGGGGGTCCTAGGTAGTTCAGCATCAAGAGGTGCTCATGGGAAAGAGCAAGGCAGGATTGAGAGTTGGGATTTTCAGTCTCACTTTCCATCCACTGAGGACAGGAGAGTAACTAAAGTTTATCACCAATGTCCCATAATTTAATCAATCATACCCATGTAATCAAGCTTCCATAAGAACCCCCAAGAATTGGGTTTTAGGAGTCTCCAGATCCCTGAGCCTCAGGAGGTTTTTGGAGGGCAGTGTATCCAGAGAGGGCATAGAAACTTCATATCCCTACCCATACCTTGCCCTATGCACCTGTTCATCTGTGTCTTGGGTAATATCCTTTATAATTCACTGGTAAATGTAAGTTAGTGTTTCCCTGAATTCTACAAGCTTCTCTAGCAAATTAATAGACAAGGAGGGGTTGTGGGAACCCCAAGCTATACAACCTGGGCTTTGTGATTCACATCAGAAGTGTGTGTACTGTGGGGACAGTCTTGGAGAGTGGGTGCTCAACCTGTCAGATCTGATGCTGTGTCCAGGCTAAATATTTCATTTTATGAATGTAGCATATTTTGCTTATGTATGCATCAATTGATGGACATTTCTGTTGTTTCCACTTCTAAGCTTTTATGAATAATGCTATTTTGAATATTCATGTACAAATTTTTGAGTAGACATAAGTACCTAGGAGTGGAATCGATGGGTATGGCAATTCTGTTTTTAACTATTTGAGGAACTGCCAAAATGTTTTCCAAAGTGGCTGCATGATTTCACATTCTCACCAGTGATGTATGAGGCTTTCAATTTATCCACATTTTTGCTGCATTTGTTATTGTCTTTTTCTGTCATAGCTATTCTACTGGGTGCTGAGTGGTAGGTCTTTGTGGTTTTGTGATGTTGAGTATCCTTTCATGCACTGATTGACCATTTTTATATCCTCTTTGGAGAAATATGCATTCAAATCCTTTCCTCAAGTCACATTATTTTTCTTTTGTTATTTCTGAGTTGTAAGAGTTCTTTGTGTGTTCTAGAGACTAAATCCTTAGAAATATATGACTTGCAAATATTTTAAACCTATTCTATGGGTTGTCTTTTCACTTTCTTGATGAAAAATTTCTTCTAATCTTTCAGGCACAAAATTTAAATTTTGATGATGTTAAATTTTTAAGGTTTTCTCTTTTGTTGTCTATGGTTTTGGTGTCATATCTAAGAAATCATTGCCTAGGTCAAGTTCACAAAGATTTCTCCCTATGTTTTCTTCTAAGAGTTTTATAGTTTTAGTTCTTACACTTAGGTCATGAATCCACTTTGGGTTAACTTTCATATATTGTGTAAAGTAGGGGTGCGAATTAGTCCTTTTGCATGAGCATATCCACTTGTTATAGCATCATTTGTTGAAAATACTATTCTTCCCCCATTGAGTAGTCTTGGAACCCTTGTAGAAAGTTAATTGGCCATAAACGTTAGGATTTATTTCCAGATTGTCAATTCTGTTCTGTTGATCTATATGGATGTCTTTTCATACCATTGCCCCACAACTTTGATTACAGTAGCTTTGTAGTATGTTTGAAATTGAAACTTATGAATCCCCCAACTTTGTTTTTCTTTTTCAAGATTGTTTTCACTATTCTGTGTCCCTTGCATTTCCACATTAATTTTAGGATCAGTTCATGCATTTCTCCAAAAAGTCAGCTGAGATTTCAATAGGGACTGTATTGAATGTGTTAATAAATTTGAGGAGTACTGCTCCTTAACAATAGTAAGTCTTCTAATCCATGAACATAGATATTTTCCTGTCTATTTATACATTTAAAATTTCTTACAGCAATATTTTGCAATTTCCAGTGTGGAATTTTTACTCTCTTTGATTAAATTTATTCCTAAGTATTATTTTTGAAGCCATTATAAATGAAATTGTTTTCCAAATTTAGTATTTAGATTGTTTATTGCTGGTGCATTAAAATATAAGTGATTTTTCCATATTGATTTTTTTAGCTTGCAACCTTGCTAAACTTGTTTATAACTTATTTGTGGATTCCTTAGGATTTCCTATATAAAAGATCATGTTGTCTGGAAATAGAGATAGTTTTACTTCTTCTTTTCCAGTTTGGATCCCTTTTATTTCCTGACTTCCCTGGCTAGGACATTAATACAATGTAGAATAGAAGTGATGAAAGTAGGCATCCTTTTCTTGTTCCCGATCTTAGTGTCTTCATCTAAGGAATCTTGCTTTTGATTCCTTCTCCATCCAGATAAATCATTTAATCAGTTAAATTATTATTATTATTATTATTTTGGCTGGGGCTGGCTTTGAACCCGCCACCTCTGATATATGGCGCCAGCATCCTACTCCTTTGAGCCACAGGCGCCACCCTAATCAGTTACATTATACCAAGTCAGCACCCTTCCTAAACATGCCAATGGATTTCTATCATACTTAACATAAAATATTTTTCTTGGTTTAAAAGGCCTTCCTAGCTCCTTTCCTCAAACTTATCTCATATTACTTTTCTTTTTGAAAGCTAACTCATTTTTTAAATTGATAATTAAACTTTGTATTTATTTCGTGCAACGTGATATTTGAAATATTTATGCATTGTAGAATGACTAAACTGAGCTAATTAACGTACACATTATATCACATACTTACCTATTTTTTTGTGGTGAGAACACTTAAAATCTATTTTCAGTGATTTTCAAGAATATAATATAGTTGTATATATGCAGGGATTGGTTTTGAGAACCCTGTGGCTACCCATATCCATGGATGCTCAAGTTCCTGATATAAAATGGTATAGTATTTGCATATAACCTACACATATTCTCCTGTATACTCTAAATCATCTCTAGATTACTTATAATACCTAGTAAAATGAAAATACTTTATAAGTAGTTGTTATACTGTATTATTTTTTGAATTTGTATTATTTTTATTATTATATCATCATTTGTAGTTTTTTTAGAATATTTTCAACTTGCAATTGATTGAACCATGGATATGGATCCTTTGGATATGGAAGGCCACAACTGTATGTTATTATTAACTATAGTCACAATAGATTTCTTAAATTTACTTCTCTTATCTTTATATGACTTTTCTTACTTTTTGTATGCTAGTCATATGAGCTATTTTTAGGATCTAAAATGTGCCACACTCACTCTTGCCATAAGCTCTATACACATGCTATCCCTGTCCTTGGACAAGACAATTCCTTCTACACCCTTACACATTTGCTCTAATTCAAAACCACCTGGAAAAAACACTATCCACGAATGAAAGAATCTGGTTTCCTCCCTTCTGTTTCTAATATTGTTTAATGCTGTGGAGAAAAATCACAGAGCCTTAAAATTCGGTCTCGAAGTTTGGGTATGCCCACTGTTTCTTCAGCACTTTACTGCTATTATCTCTTAGACAACTTCCACAGTGACCATGTCATACTTTTTCCACTCTTCTCAAACCTCTGAACCTTCAGAACCATCTCATCTTTCTTTCTGTTTAGTGCTAAGCCCTTCATCTTTGTTTTGAATCCCTTTTCCTCCTGCCTGCTCTGTGACCTTACTTCATCAATTATTCTCATTTTTTTTTCTGTAATTTCAACCTTATTTCTAGGTCTGAACTGCTCCAGTGAACAGGTAAACACACAAACAAACTTTTCCTTCCCTTATACAGCTCTCCAGCTATTTTTCTATCTCTCTCATGCCATCCCTATCCAAACTGTTAGAATTGTGCACTTTCTTCATTTTTACTTTTTCACCCCTCACTCTCAAATGTCTGGTTTGTATTATTATCTGTCCCATAAAATTTCTCTCACCAAGGCCATACATGACTTCGCTGTTGCTAAGTCAAATGAGCAACTCTTAGTCTTTACGTTTATGTGAACATGATCTCTTCTCACTTCCTCCTTTCTAAATGATTTTTCTTTTTTTGTATATATGAGAGATCTATGGTCCTTGTTTAAAAATCTAAACATTTTAGAAATATATATATATATATATATATATATGCAGAGATAAAAGAGCCTTATAATCCCATCCTCAGTTATTGGGCCTGTTAACAAGTCAGTATTTATTCTTCTATACAATTTTTCTATTCCAAAAGTAATATACTACATATAATAATAATTTTTGGCAAAAAGGATTATATTATTCATAGGCTTTATTTTCAGCCTTTCCTCCACTTAACATACCTTTGAATGCTTTCCTTGTATAGTTCTACCTCATTTCTTTTAAGTGCTTCCTCATTTTTCCGTGAAAAGTATTTACCATAATTTATGGAAATCTCTTGCATTGATGAACCTTTACCAATGTTTGCTATTTCAAACAATGCTGCAGTAAGCATTCTTGTAACTTGTGCAAAGTGTTTCTGTGGGATGAATTTGTAGAGCTATAATCAAAAGATGTTAATGATGTAAGAAGATAATTTTTTTAGTGTAAATATGTGGTTATTTAGAAGTTTGAGTAATATCAGGGTTTAAAGAAAATAAAAATCACCATCAATCTCTCATTCATAGAAAACCAACTTTATCTGTCATTTGGTGTGTGTCTACAAGGTCATTGGGCTGCCATTTTATATACATTAACTGATTTAACTCCTGTGACAGTCCCGAAGAGTCAACATTATATTCAGTTTTATTGGTGAAGAAGGTAAGTCTTGGAGAGAATGAGGAAACTTACTGATGAGTGTATAACTAGCAGGTAATAGAGTTGACATTCTGTCAAAAGTACTGTGCCAGCATCCCTACATGTGCAGTACAAGGAACTGTTATCTCCATTCTTTAAGTTAGAAAATGGAGGCTCAGAGAGAGTTTAGACATCAATTAGAGTTGAGTTTCCAACATGGGTCTAACTTCGAAGCCTTTGCTTTTTTCTTCAGATTACATTTTTTTTTTTTTTTTATTGTTGGGGATTCATTGAGGGTACAATAAGCCAGTTACACTGATTGCAATTGTTAGGTAAAGTCCCTCTTGCAATCATGTCTTGCCCCCATAAAGTGTGACACACACTAAGGCCCCACCCCCCTCCCTCCATCCCTCTTTCTGCTTCCCCCCCATAACCTTAATTGTCATTAATTGTCCTCATATCAAGATTGAGTACATAGGATTCATGCTTCTCCATTCTTGTGATGCTTTACTAAGAATAATGTCTTCCACTTCCATCCAGGTTAATACGAAGGATGTAAAGTCTCCATTTTTTTTAATGGCTGAATAGTATTCCATGGTATACATATACCACAGCTTGTTAATCCATTCCTGGGTTGGTGGGCATTTAGGCTCTTTCCACATTTTGGCGATTGTAAATTGAGCTGCAATAAACAGTTTCTAGTACAAGTGTCCTTATGATAAAAGGATTTTTTTCCTTCTGAGTAGATGCCCAGTAATGGGATTGCAGGATTGAATGGGAGGTCTAGGTTGAGTGCTTTGAGGTTTCTCCATACTTCCTTCCAGAAAGGTTGTACTAGTTTGCAGTCCCACCAGCAGTGTAAAAGTGTTCCCTTCTCTCCACATCCACGCCAGCATCTGCAGTTTTGAGATTTTGTGATGTGGGCCATTCTCACTGGGGTTAGATGATATCTCAGGGATGTTTTGATTTGCATTTCTCTAATATATAGAGATGATGAACATTTTTTCATGTGTTTGTTAGCCATTCGTCTGTCGTCTTTAGAGAAAGTTCTATTCATGTCTCTTGCCCATTGATATAAGGGATTGTTGGCTTTTTTCATGTGGATTAATTTGAGTTCTCTATAGATCCTGGTTATCAAGCTTTTGTCTGATTGAAAATATGCAAATATCCTTTCCCATTGTGTGGGTTGTCTCTTTGCTTTGGTTATTGTCTCCTTAGCCGTACAGAAGCTTTTCAGTTTAATGAAGTCCCATTTGTTTATTTTTGTTGTTGTTGCAATTGCCATGGCAGTCTTCTTCATGAAGTCTTCCCCCAGGCCAATATCTTCCAGTGTTTTTCCTATGCTTTCTTGGAGGATTTTTATTGTTTCATGCCTTAAATTTAAGTCCTTTATCCATCTTGAATCAATTTTTGTGAGTGGGGAAAGGTGTGGGTCCAGGTTCAGTCTTTTACATGTAGACATCCAGTTCTCCCAACACCATTTATTGAATAGGGAGTCTTTCCCCCAAGGTAAGTTCTTGTTTGGTTTATCGAAGATTAGGTGGTTGTAAGATGTTAGTTTCATTTCTTGGTGTTCAATTCGATTCCAAGTGTCTATGTCTCTGTTTTTGTGCCAGTACCATGCTGTCTTGAGCACTATGGCTTTTTAGTACAGACTAAAATCTGGTATGCTGATGCCCCCAGCTTTATTTTTGTTACTAAGAACTGCCTTAGCTATACGGAGTTTTTTCTGGTTCCACACAAAACGCAGAATCATTTTTTCCAAATCTTGAAAGTACAATGTTGGTATTTTGATAGGAATGGCATTGAATAGGTAGATTGCTTTGGGAAGTATAGACATTTTAACAATGTTGATTCTTCCAATCCATGAGCATGGTATGTTCTTCCATTTGTTAATATCCTCTGCTATTTCCTTTCTGAGGAGTTCATAGTTTTCTTTATAGAGGTCCTTCACCTCCTTTGTTAGGTATATTCGTAGGTATTTCATTTTCTTTGAAACTATGGTGAAGGGAGTTGTGTCCTTAATTAGCTTCTCATCTTGACTGTTATTGGTGTATACAAAGGCTACTGACTTGTGGACATTGATTTTATATCCTGAAACATTACTGTATTTTTTGATGACTTCTAGGAGTCTTGTGGTTGAGTCTTTGGGGTTCTCTAAGTATAAGATCATGTAGTCAGCAAAGAGGGAGAGTTTGACCTCCTCTGCTCCCATTTGGATTCCCTTTATTTCCTTGTCTTGCCTAATTGTATTGGCTAGAACTTCCAGCACTATGTTGAATAGTAAAGGTGACAGAGGACAACCTTGTCTGGTTCCAGTTCTAAGAGGAAAAGTTTTCAGTTTTACTCCATTCAGTAAAATATTGGCTGTGGGTTTGTCATAGATAGCTTCAATCAGTTTTAGAAATGTGCCACCTATGCCTATACTCTTCAGTGTTCTAATTAGAAAAGGATGCTGGATTTTATCAAATGCTTTTTCTGCATCTATTGAGAGGATCATGTGATCTTTATTTTTGCCTCTGTTAATATGGTGGATAACGTTTATGGACTTGCATATGTTAAACCAGCCTTGCATCCCTCAGATTACATTTTCTACCTCTTCTTGATACAAATATTTTTGTGAATTTTTACAATTACGAAAGTGATTCAAATCTATTAAACTGTAGAAACCACATTCAAGTTGGGCCAACAAAAAATATGTAACAAATAGTCCCACTAACCAATAATAACTCCTCTTTGTGTATTTCTTTTCATTATTTTCTATATATGCAGGCCTCAGGCCTTTTTCTCCTTTCCTGCTTTATGGCCTTTGAATTCTTGTTTTTTCTGTATCTCTTCTTCTTACAGATAGTCACTTGTCTGGTTTGTAACATTCAAGGCTTAGTTTAAATCTCCCCACTCAGGGTATGCTTTCCTGACCATGTAACGTAAAGTAGCTCAAAGTTACTTCTAGTCTTTTCTCTGTTTCATAGTCTTTTTTCTTATTTGATTTTTTATTTTTAAGTTTTTGCCTCATGTTATGTCCCCATCCCGGAAGCTAGACAATAAATAACAAACAAAAAGGTGAGGACTATATATATCTTGATCCTTTCTGTGTATCTTTTGTGTCTAAAGTAGTGCTTAGTACATGGTAGGCACTCAGTAAATGTTTTTGAATATTTCAATGAATTAATGTTATGCTAGAACAGGAATAAGAGTAAGAGATTACAGGTAGTTCTTGGCAAGTTTAGCTATCCAGACACTGTTACCACAAAACTCTCTATTTGCTTATTTTTTTTTGGTGGGGGGCTATGTTTATCTCTTTGAAAAGTTTGAACCCCTAAACCCCTAAACCATAACTTGCTCTCTTAACTACTGCAGTCTCTCTCTCTTTTTTTTTTTTATTAAATAATAGCTGTGTACATTAGTATGATTATGGGGCACCATACACTTGGTTCATTGACCGTTTGACACATTTTCATCACACTAGTCAACATAGCTTTCATGGCATTTTCTTAGTTATTTTGCTAAGACCTTTACATTCCACATTTACTAGGATTCTCTAGTGCTTCACTCTGTAACATATTGTTAAAAAGCTATCTGTTTATTGTATATCTTCCCCATGGTCTTCTATTTTCTTTACTGCCTTATCTGTAGCTCCTAGGATGGTGCCCGGCACATAGAAGATGCTCAGTAAATATTTGTTGAATGAGCAAATAGATATCTCTTGATATCTGTAGTGGATTTGCAATCCTATCCCTTGGGCTAAGATAATTAAATCTATATGGGGATTAGATGGTCCCCATTCAGTATGAATGTATATATATGTGTGTGTGAGTGTGTATAGTCATAGGACGGAGAGAGGATGGCATGGGGAAAAAGTAGTTAACATTTATCAAGTACCAAACATGAGGCAGGTAAATTTCATCTCTTGTTCTCATGACAACTTTTTGAGGTAGGTACATAGTATTATTATTCCCATTATGTAGATGAGGATACGTAGAAAAATTGAGTAACTTAATTTAGGTCACCCACCCACAGGTGACTGAACAGGGAATTAACATCCAATATTCTGAAGCCCAGTGGACTGATACTCACCCACACATTGTCATTCTGGTCACAATCAGGCTTGAATCCAGTCGCAATTTTATATGGGAATTGAAAAAAGTCTGTAGATGGATGCCATTGTTTCTGAATGTATGTCAGCGAATTGTTAAATATTTTTAATAAGATGTGATTTCCAGTCAGAAAATAAATTAAAAAATACTGTCTGTATTGCCTAAACCAACACTGAAAAACATATGAAGAACATTAATAAAATATTTGTATCATATATTACAGAAAGAGGGTTAATATATTTGATATGTAAAGACCTCTTACACCCCCAACAAGCAGATCATCAGAGGATAGGAATGAGATTTAGAGAAAAAAAATCAATATAAAGATATGCTCAATAACATTAATAATTCAAAAATTATAAATAAAAATAAAATTACTCTTTATGCCTATTAGACTGACAAAGATGAAA
Organism: Nycticebus coucang; assembly: GCF_027406575.1. Classification (NCBI taxonomy): domain Eukaryota; kingdom Metazoa; phylum Chordata; class Mammalia; order Primates; family Lorisidae; genus Nycticebus; species Nycticebus coucang. The sequence continues at coordinate 112,266,943 of NC_069804.1, forward strand.
AACATAATCAAAAGCCAGTACTATGCAAGATGTGGCAAAACATGCCTCCATACTCTGTGGAAGGTATGTAAATCAGTACATTTTTTTCTGGAAGATAACCTGGCATTGTATACTATAATAAAATGTATAAATGGCATTTCACTTTTAAGAATTTATTTTACAAAGTTCCTCTTTTAAATATACATTTATGTAAAAAATTAATTGTGAAAAAATTAATTGTGGCAGTGTTTGTAACATTGAAAAATTAGAACAGTGAAACAACAGAAAAATAGTGAAAAACCAGAAATGACCAAATCTGTATCAATAAGAGAAAGGATAGCTATACCAATATATTTCAGTATAGTATTTTATTTTCTTTTTTTTTTAAAGGGCATCCATTTTGCTTTAGTTAATAATGTAAATAAATGAGAACAAAAAACTTTTTTTTATTGTCATGGCTAAATTCCCTGGACCATCAGTTTTTTAGGAATGGACAAAATAGTTGGTATCATCACTTACACAAATGTCTTTAACTTGGAGGTGCTTATGTTGAGAAATAAAGCTTCTATTTTATTTATTTATTTATTTATTTATTTATTTATTTATTTTTGGGGATTCATTGAGGGTACAAGAAACCAGGTTACACTGATTGCATTTGTTAGGTAAAGTACCTCTTCAGTGTAGTATTTTCATATAACAAAATATTCCACAGATTTAAAGAGAAATGAAGAAATTAAAGTTTCCTTTGAAAGCACTGATAATAACATGTCCAATATATATTATGTCCAATATATATTAAATGGGGGGAATATTTCAACAAAGTTGTAATTGCTTTTAGAAAAATACTGAAATTCATATATATGCTTTTAAATTCATGAAATACATACATAAAATTGTTGAGGGGTGGCTAATACAGCCACACACCAACCTTTTCTCCTCCTCCGCCGCCTCCTCCTCTTCTCCTAAGACAAAGACACAAAGGATTTGGTTAGCCCAGCCCCCAGAAGTTCTCACCAAAGTACCCTAACTTTCCAGGAAAGCTGTGGAATTCACTCACCCGCTTGGCTCCATATAACAGTGGTCTCTAACTGCCCCGGAGCACAGACACCATCTTTGCACTGTACAGGCGAGTCACCCTCCCCTTTCAATAAACCTGGCCTGAAAGTCTCTGCAGCCTCACTTCTTGTGCCATCATTTACACCTTTCAAAAATGTCAATAATGTTTTAAACTGGGAGTTGAGAAAGAGTGTTCTTCCCCTTTTTGCTTTTCTGTTTTCTAAATTTTCTATAATGAACATATACTATCCATGTAATAAAAAATTAAAGAATGAGGATATATTTTCATCAAAATTATTATGATGCATTGATGTAAGCCTAGCTAATATCCAATAAATTTATCATGCTGTAAATTCCTTTTTGTCATATGAAATATGGATGAAATTATACACAAAATGTTAAAAAAGTGAGGCTACACCAGGGTGACAGTGAAGTGTACCAATAGTCATTCTCTTTCAGAAAATAAAAGAAAAATTAGAAGGAATAGTGTAAATCCCCAGGCTATGTAAATCAGATGCAGGAGCAATGCCAGTGCTCTCATCAAGATGCAAGTGGTGGAGGAACTCTCACATAAGACTTTCCACTGAAAAAGTGACTGGATAAAGAGTCCCTGAAAAATAGCTCCAGATCTCACAGAGACTTACTGACCACAGACACTGATCGTTGAAAATGTTAAGAGAAAAACTGATCTGTTCTCTAGAAGAAAGTGTCAAGGATGGGGTGAGGGTCAGGGATGGTTGTTGCGTATATAGCTTGGCAATAAAAGTCTTTTGACATTCGACACTGACATTTTGAAGCAGCCTTTGTGTAACAGCTGCATTAAATCAGCCTTGTCAAAATGTCCTGCTTTCTCTGAAAGAAAGGGCTTCTACAAAAGAAAATAGCATGCAGGATGACAGCAAACATGATACAAGGAACTTGGGATTGAATTTGTAATTAAAAAAATTAAAAGATTAAGATTTAGGCCTGTAATAAGAAAACGTACTAGGTAAGTAGAGTAATATTTGCCCAAACTCAGCCTCTAGTGACTAGGAAAATATGACCATTTTCTAAACCATCATGATGAAACCGGCCATATGCTTGCATCAATTAGGGGGATAATATAAATACCTAGGAGCTACAGTGAGGTGTTTTCCCAAACCCCCTCAAATAACTCAGAAATAAGCATACAACCTAAGATTTAAAGAACAGCAATCTACTGGAAATGTTGATAGTTATGCAACTTTGGGACTAAAGATGAAGATAATCACTACATGTTTTAGTGAAGGATTTGTGTATCCCTCCTTCAACCAAGGAGAACTGGCAGTAATCCTATAGTGGCAGTGATGAAAGGCACTTGCATCTATTGAGCAAAATCTAAGCTGTGTCCAGAAGACACATTAAAGGCTTGGGATAAAAACAGAGTCAGAGTCCTAGGGAAAATGTGGAAAGATATTTTTGGAAGAAAACTAGGAATAGACAGCATCAGTATGACTCATGAGGTGTGAGAACTTAGGAAAGATACAAGAAGAATGATGAAATGTAAAACCAAAACCACCCGAGTTTAGCTAGATACACTGGATCTCTGACCTCTAAGGAAAGGGTATCTGCAAGGAAGAAAGATGGCTATTGTGGAATATGAGACCACACAGCATTCTTGTGGATAAATGAAGGCCTGTGATGAGAAAGACTACTAGGTAATCAGAAGACAGTGGTACAAAGACAGTAGGTGGAACTTTGTTGTAAGGGACTGCATATTCAGGATGATTTACACCAATCTCCATGGAATATCATGCACTGGTATAAACAGATGTTGAAGCAACAGATGAGATAGTGATGTCTCAGCAGATTCACTCTTCAAATTCAAATTTGAATTCCAAATTCAAATCAGGACATGAGATTTGAATACCAGAAGTCCTCTACACCCCCAACAACATACTCTACACCCTAGACCTTATGTCCTCCAGAAAATGAGAGCAGAATGATCTAAGAGAACATTGTCTATCCAGACCAACATAGGCACTGCATCAGACTGAAAATTAATCAGTGGATACTCAAGACTGAAATAAGGTCTACATGAAAAAAAAATGTAGGGGCACAACATCCCTCTACAAAATTATTAAGGCAAACTCCCTCTAACTTCAAAATAAAATGAAAGGCAACTCAGTATACACATTATATGTACATATATGTAAATAATGTTCAGCATTTTAAAATGTCAAAGACAGGATTTCCTAACTTAAAAGCAAAAATTACAGTGGCATGACAGAAAGTAAAATTTTATTACCTCTTTATTTTTTATTCTTCAACCGACATTCAAAATTTGAGGTTTTATTCAAACACTAATATAATATTAGCCAACTTCATAGGTTAAAAGGAGCCAAGAATACTGCCAAAAATAAAATGAATCCAAGGGTTATTTATGTTTGCATTTTACGGTAGCAGCAGAAACAGGTGGTTGGTCTGGAATATTACTTCTGAGTGCTGTTACTATACTAAAGAATTATTTATAATAGTGGTGTCAAGTGTTAGAAAATGAAAACTCTTCTTTTCCCTCTGTTACCTTTTAGTGTCCTGAACTCATTGCACTTGTGAATATGTAATGATTTCAGCTTCTAAGAGATATTGTAGTGATTTGCAGGTACCCCTGGAACCTTCACATTAACTCCAATAAAAGCTGCTGAACACTAACTGATGCCAAGTGTCCGCGTGTAACATGAACCAATGAGTGAGAGGCACTGAATTGAGGAATAAAAACCTTATATCTCAACCAACACTTAGGATTTGAATATTTATTGCTTCTACAGGCAGGAACATGTGCTTCAAGGCCTTTCATAGTTCAGTCTTTTATATGGACTACATCAGGGGTTTCCAACCTTTTGGCTTCTCTGGGCCATATTGCAAGAAGAGTTGTCTGTGGTCACACATTAAATACACAAACAGTGGGTGGCTCCTGTAGCTCAAGCCGCTAGGGTGTCAGCCATATACACCAGAGTTGGTGGGTTCGAATCCAGCCTGGGCCTGCCAAACAATGACAACTACAACCAAAAAATGGCCGGGCATTGTGGTGGGCACGTGTAGTCCCAGCTACTTGGGAGACTGAGGCAGGAGAATCGCTTAAGCCCAGGAGTTGGAGGTTGCTGTGAGCTGTGATGCCATGGCACTCTACCCAGGGTGACAGCTTGAAGCTCTGTCTCAAAGGAAACAAACAAACAAAAATAAATAAATAAATAAATAAATAAATAAATACACAAACATTAATGAAAGCTGATGAGCATAAAAAAGAAAAGGTCCATGCATAATTTTGTTGATATCTACAACAACAGATAAGTGAAAAATTCCTCACATAATAATCCTAACTGTGCAGCAGCTTGTTCAGAGAGTTATTTAAAATCATTGAGCATCCCTGGGTGTCTAGTGGTTAGGATAAAAAAATAAAATCATTGAGCAGTTCCCAAGTTTACAATCACTAATATAGAAAATGTACATACATAATTAATAAAACATTTTTGTTTTTTAAAAATTTATTGTTTGGGGTTCATCGAGGGTACTAAGAATTAGGTCACACTGATTGAATTTGTTAGGTAAAGTCCCTCTTATAATTGTGTCCTGCCCCCAAGAGGTGTGCCATACACTATAACCCCCCAATCTTTCTCACATCTCCCCTCTCCCAGCTCCCTTGTTCCCCTGCCCGCCCTTGAATTTATTTGAGTTTTTCTCTTTTGTGGGTATTAGATTATCTACTGGCTTCATATTAGAATTGAGTACATTGATTCTTGCTTCCCCATTCTTGTGATACTTTATGAGGAGGAATATGTTCCAACTCAATCCGGGTTAATACAAAAGATGTAAAGTTTCCATCTTTTTAAATGGCTGAATAGTACCATGGTATACATATATCACAGCTTCTAATTCATTCCCGGGTTTGTGGGCATATAAGTTGCTTCAAATTTTGGTGATTGTAAATGGAGGTGTGATAAAGAATCTAGTGCAAATGTCCTTATGATAAAATGATTTTTTTTTGTTCTGGGTAGATGCCTAGTAATGGTATTACAGGATCAAATGGAAGGTCTAATTTGAGTTCTTGGAGGATTCTCCATGCTTCCCTTCCAAAAAGGTTGTATTAGTTTGCGGTTTTGTGATTTTTTTTTATTATAAAAGGAAAAGAAAAGTGGCAACATAAAACCAGTTGGATATTTGACATTGCATTTGAGAAACTAATATATCAATATCTGGTTCAACAGAAGAAGTTGCAATTCTCAGTGAGTTCTCAAGGTGCTCATCAGATACTTTGATTCTAATTTACTCTTAATGTGCTTCATTCTTGGAAATAGTTGATTTCAAATGTAGGTGCTGCCAAAAAACAATGACATGAATAAGGCATGATTGTGAAGCAAGTGATATTTGTTTCTGGGAAGATAGGACCTATAAAAGTCCAGTAAAGAGATGTGATCAAATTTTTCTTTAATTTGAATGTCAGACTGCAGTTCTATGCATTCCATTTAAAAATTGGCGATAACATATTTATGTTGACTGAAAATGGAATAGTAAATGCACCAAAATATTGATTATTTTCCCCCAAATCTTGAAATCTGGTAATTCTTACGTCAGATTGAAAAGGAAGGCTGAATATTTTTTATTGTTCACAGGACTATGTTTAGCCAATGTGTGCAAATGGATAAAATTGTTTGCCTTAATCTGAGTTTTCCATAATTTCAGTTTCATTTAGAACACTTTTATCATTTGAAACATTGTATTATAAGCTGGTTTCACCCTAAAGATGCATGTTTAACTCATTTAAATGAGCAGTTAAGTCCACCAAAGATGTTAAATATGTAAGCCAGTTTTCATTGTAAAGTTCTGGCACAAATTTGGTTTTTGATACCATAAATGACTTGAGAATCTATTGCAAATTATAAAGTCTTTTCAACGTTTGGCCTTGACTTAGCCATCTTACTTCCTAAAAGTAAACCATATCACCATAGTCAGCATTAGCAATTTCAGGAGTTCCTTAAATTGGCAATGATTCAATTGCTTGGCCCTTATGAAATTCACAATGTTGATGACTATTTGCATGATGTTGTCCATTTTTAAAGCTTTTGTGCATAAATTTTCTTGATGTACTATGCAAGGATATTTCATTAAATGTGAGTTTTGGGAGGGAATTGTGACATCTGCTATCAATTTTAGAAGTCCCTCTGTTTACCTACCATTGCTGGGGCACTATCGGTAACTATAGTAGATATGTCGGCAATGGACAAAGAAAATTGCTTTAATATATTTTTTCTGGTTTATATACATCTCTTGGTTTAGTTGTGTCTTTTAATGGCATTAAAGAAGCCATTTATTCAGTGATACTATATTTTTCAATACCTCCAATAAAAATGGCAAGTTGAGCTGTATTTGTAGCATCAGTGCTACCATCCATTGCTAAAGCATAAAATTTAAAGTTAGCAGCTTTACTCTACAAACATCTTTTGACAGATTTTCCAATTTCTTCAATGCACTTGGCGATAGTCTGGTGAAAGTTATTGATTTTAGAAATATCCCCCTCTTTTCCATGCAAATTATATCTGCCATGCTTTCTATACATTGCTTAATAAATTCCCCATCAGTAAATGATTTTGATTGTTTTTCTATTAAATGTGCTACCACATAACTAGCTTTTTGCAATGGACTCCACCTGAGTTTTAATGTTAAAAATATTTTTTACTGATAAGACAGATTTTTTTCAGTTCCGCTACTTACAACACAATCCCCCAATCCATCATATGCATTGAGTTTGGCAATATGTTTTTGCATGTAATTCCCCTTCAAATTACAGTCTTTGAAAACTTGCACAAATTCCCTACAAATTAAACAGAGTGCCCTACTGTTTGCTTCAATAAAAAGGTTGTCATCTGTCCACTTTGCATTGAACAATCTTCCTTCATCTGTAATTTTTCTTTTCTTGGGTTCTGTTTTCTTTAAGAAGTTGTAGAAGCCACACTGGGTTTAAAAACATAATAGTAGATAAGGAACTATATTTACTTTTATTATGAAAATTAATTTACAGGAAAATAGAAAGCAAGGTTTGGGCCCTTTCATAGTTCAGATGCTGATGCAGGGGGAGACAGAGGGCCAATTATAAAGCATGGCTGGCAATGTGTGAAGCACTACTGAGGTGTTGAAGCACCCTTAATATCAAATAAGAATGCTTACCTGACTTCTAAATAACACTAAACACCTAACATTGCAATGGTAGGTTGAAATGTTATTGATAATTGCTCCTCTCCAAGTCACCATGAGCACATGTAATGTCTAATGATGTCAATTTGACTGTCTATGCTTGGAAGAGAACATACTGGAGGTTGCACACCACTATAAAACTGAAGTCATGCATGCATACAAATATCGAGAGCCTATGTTTATTTTACATAACATTGTGACATGACATTGGCATCTACAAAATTCACATACGAGAACTGTGCAATTGAGTTTCACCAAAAAATCACAAGAATTTTCCTAATGTTTTAGTAAGTTCATGACTTTTTTTTTTTGAGCCACATTCATAGCCATCCTGGGCTGTATGTGGCCCACAGACAGCAGGTTGAACACCCCAGGCCTACAATCATCTGCTGGACCAGGGATTTTGGTTTATGACTTTTTTTGGAACCACATTCATAGACATCCTGGGCTGTATGTGTCCCATAGACAGCAGGTTGAACACCCCAGGCCTACAACCATCTGCTATATGGCTTGTGGGCCAAATCCAGCCCATTGTCTGCTTTTGTAAATAATGCTTTATTGGAATATACCCACATCCATTTATTTATATATGGCTGCTTTTGCACTATAGCAATAGAGTTCAATAGTTGAAACAGACTGCATGGACAAAGCAAAAGACCAAAAATATTTAATATCTGAAACTTTACTGAAAAAAGTTTGCAAACTCTTGGGTAGATGATTCCCCCTATTCTTAGGTTATAACTGGGTTATAGCTTTCATGTGAAACCCATAAATTAGTTTCATAGTAGGTTTTAGTACATTGGATACTTTTTCTTCCATTCCTGAGACACTTTACTAAGAAGAATATGTTCCAGCTCCATCCGTGTAAACATGAAAGAGGTAAAGTCTCCATCTTTCTTTAAGGATGCATAATATTCCATGGTGTACATATACCACTATTTATTAATCCATTTGTGTATTGATGGCACTTGGGCTTTTTCCATGACTTAGCAATTATGAATTGGGCTGCAATAAACATTCTGGTACAAATATCTTTGTTATGATGTGATTTTTGGTCTTCTGGGTATATACCTAGTAGAGGAATTATAGGATTGAATGGCCGATCTATTTTTAGATCTCTAAGTGTTCTCCAAACATCTTTCCAAAAGGAATGTATTAATTTGCATTCCCACCAGCAGTGTAGAAGTGTTCCCTTTTCTCCACATCCAAGCCTACATCTATGGTCTTGGGATTTTGTAATATGGGCTAATCTTACTGGAGTTAGATGATATCTCAAAGTAGTTTTGATTTTCATTTCTCTGATGATTAAGGATGATGAGCATTTTTTCATATGTCTGTAGGCCGCTTGCCTGTCTTCTTCAGAGAAGTTTCTCTTCAAGTCTCTTGCCCAGCCTGCGATGGGATCACTTGTTCTTTTCTTGCTTATGCATTTGAGTTCTCTGTGGATTCTGGTAATTAAACCTTTGTCAGAGACATAACCAGCAAATATCTTCCCCCATTCTGATGGCTGTGCAGAAGCTTTTCAGTTTGATCAGGTCCCAGTAGTGTATTTTTGAAGCTGCTTCAATTGTCTGGGGGGTCCTCCTCATAAAATACTTGCCCAGATCGATTTCTTCAAAGGTTTTCCCTGCAATCTCTTCTAGTATTTTTATAGTTTCATGTCTTAAGTTTAAATCTTTAATCCAGTGAGAGTCTATCTTAGTTAATGGTGAAAGGTGTGGGTCCAGGTTCAGTCTTCTACAGGTTACCAGCCAGTTCACCCAGCACCATTTGTTAAACAGGGAATCTTTTCCCCACTGAATGTTTTTAATTGGCTTGTCAAAGATCAAATAATGGTAAGTAGCTGGATTCATCTCTTGGGTCTCTATTCTGTTCCAGACATCTACTTCTCTGTTTTTGTGCCAGTATCATGCTGTTTTAATCACTATTGATTTGTAGTATAGTCTGAGGTCTGGTAGTGTGATTTCTCCTGCTTTGTTTTTATTTCTGAGTAATGTCTTCGCTATTCGAGGTTTTTTCTGATTCCATATAAAATGAAGTATTGTTTTTTCAAGATCCTTAAAGTATGACAGTGGAGCTTTAATAGGGATTGCATTAAAATTGTATATTGCTATAGGTAGTATGGACATTTTAACAATGTTGATTCTTCCCAGCCATGAGCATGGTATGCTTTTCCATTTGTTAACATTTTCAGCTATTTATTTTCGTAGAGTTTCACAGTTCTCTTTATAGAGATCTTTAACATCCTTCGTTAGATAAACTCCCAACTATTTCATCTTCTTTGGCACTACTGTGAATGAAATAGAGCCCTTAATTGTTTTTTCAGCTTGACTATTGTTGGTAAATATAAAGGCTACCAATTTATGAATGTTGATTTTGTAACCTGAGACACTGCTGTATTCCTTGATCACTTCTAAGAGTTTTGTAGTAGAATCCCTGATGTTTTCCAGATATACAATCATATCATCTGTGAAGAGCAAAAGTTTGATCTCTTCTGATCCTATTTGGATACCCTTGATTGCATTTTCTTCCTTAATTGCAGTGGCTAAAATGTCCATTACAATGTTAAAGAGCAGTGGAGACAATGGGCAGCCTTGTCTGGTTCCTGATCTGAGGGGAAATGGTTTCAATTTAACTCCATTCCATATGGTATTGGCTGTGGGTTTGCTGTAGATGGTCTCTATCAGTTTAAGAAATGTCCCTTCCATACCAATTTTCTTAAGTGTTCTGATCATGAAGGGATCCTGGATATTATCAAAAGCTTTTTCTGCATCAATTGAGAGAATCATATGGTCTTTGTTTTTTAATTTGTTTATGTGCTGAATTATATTTACAGATTTACGTATATTGAACCAGCCTTGAGACCCTGGGATAAAACCGACTTGGCAGGATGTATAAATTGTTTGATGTGTTGCTGGATTCTTTTTGTTAGGATCTTGTTGAATATTTTTGCATCTATATTCATTAGTGATATTGGTCTATAATTTTATTTTCTTGTTGGGTCTTTTCCTGGTTTGGGGATCAGGGTGATGTTTGATTCACAGAACGTATTGGGTAGTCTTCCTTCTTTTTCTACATTTTGGAACAGGTTGAGTAGTATAGGTACTAATTCCTCTTTAAAGGCTTGGTATAATTCTGACATGAAGCCATCTGATCCCGGGCTTTTCTTTTCAGGGAGATTTTGTATGGTTGATGCTGTTTCAGAACTTGATATGGGCCTGTTCAACATTTCCACTTAATTCTGGCTAAGTCTTGGAAGGTGACATGCTTCCAAGTATTTCAATTTCCTTTAGATTTTCATATTTCTGAGAATAAAGTTTCTTGTAATATTCATTAAGGATTTTTTTAATTTCTGAGGAGTCTGTTGTTATTTTGTCTTTGTCGTTTCTGATCAATGAGATTAGAGATTTTACTCTTTTTTTCCTGATTAGGTTAGCCAAAGGTTTATCTATTTTATTGACCTTTTCAAAAAACCAACTTTTTGATTTATTGATCTGTTGTATAATTCTTTTGTTTTCAATTTCATTTAATTCTGCTCTAATTTTGTTTATTTCTTTTCTTCTACTGGGTTTGGGGTTAGAATGTTCTTCGTTTTCCAGTTGCTTGAGATGTCCCATTAAGTTATTAACTTCCTCTCTTTCTGTTCTCTTGAGGAAGGCTTGCAGTGCTATAAATTTCCCTCTTAGGACTGCCTTTGTGGTATTCCAGAGGTTATAATTTGTGTCATCATTGTCATTTTGTTCCAAAAATTTGGCAATTTCCTTCTTAATCTCATCTCTGACCCAGCTATCATTCAGCATAAGGTTGTTTAACTTCCATGTTTTTGTATGAGTATGCAGATTCCTGTTGTTACTGAGTTCAACTTTTATTCCACGATGGTCCTAGAAGATGTAAGGAATAATTTCTATTCCTTTAAATTTACTGAGGTTAGACTTGTGATCTAAGATGTGATCAATGTTGGAGTCTGTTCTGTGGGCTGATGAGAAGTTTGTGTATCCAGTTTTGTTGGGTTGAAATGTTCAGTAGATGTCTGCTAAATCCAAATGTTGAATGGTTAGGTTTAAATCTAAATTTTTTTTGCTCAGCTTCTTATTGGAGGATCGATCCAACACTGCCAAAGGAGTGTTGAAATCTCCAACTATTATGGAGCTGGAGGAAATGAAGTTGCTCATGTCTGTTAGAGTTTCTCTTATAAATAGAGGTGCATTCTGGTTGGGTCCATAGATATTAATAATTGAAATCTCATCATATTGAGTATTACCCCTAACAAATATGAAGTGACCATTCTTATTCTTCCTTACTTTTGTTGGTTTAAAGCCTATTGTATCTGCAAAAAGAATTGCAACACCTGCTTTTTTCTGATTACCATTTGCCTGAAATATGAATGACCATCCTTTCACCCTGAGTCTACATTTGTCTTTTAAGGTAAGATGTGACTCCTGTATGCAGCAAATATCTGGCCTGAATTTTTGTATCCAGTCAGCTAACCTGTGCCTCTTTAGAGGACAGTTTAAGCTGTTCACATTAATGGAGAATATTGATGTGTCTGGTAAAATTTTGGGTATCAAGTTTTTTGAAAGTCCAGTGGACCTTTTTTAATCCTTTTGTCACTGTGGAAGTTGAAATTTGATCAAAAGTTTCTGAGTGAGTTTACTTTTGTGGTAGAGGATTGGGCTGGTCATTATGGAGGATAAGTCTGAGAATATCCTGAAGAGCTGGTTTTCTTATGGCAAATTTCTTCAACATATGAATGTCATTAAAGTATTTAATTTCTCTATCATAAATGACACTCAGTTTAGCTGGATACAGGATCCGGGGTTGAAAGTTATTTTGCCTTAGGAGATTAAAAGTCAATGACCACCCTTTTCTGGCTTGAAAAGTTTCAGCAGAGAAATCTGCAGTCATTCTAATATTCTCCCCTTTGTAGGTAATGGATTTCTTATGTCTGGCTGCTTTCAGAATTTTCTCCTTCATATTAACTTTAGTGAAGTTCATTATGATATGCCTTGGGTATGTCTTTTTTGGATTGAGTTGTGCTGGGGTTCTGAATCTGTCTGCTATGTGAATTTCAGAGTCTCTTGGCATGTCTGGAAAATTCTCTTTCATAATTTCATGGAGAAGGGCCTCTGTGCCTAGTGAGGCCACTTCATCACTTTCAGGGATTCCAATGAGGTGGATGTTAGCCTTCTTCGAATTATCCCAGAGCTCTCAGAGAGAATGATCCGTTTTTGCTCTCCATTTATCTTCCTCTTTGAGAGTTTGGGAGCTTTCAAAGCCTTTGTCTTCAATGTCAGAATCCTTTCTTCCACATGGTTCACTCTGTTACTGAGGGATTCTACTGTATTTTTCAGATCTTTGAGATCTGCAAATTCTTGCTTCAGTGCGTCAAAATCTTTGGTGGTTTTGTCTTTAAATTTGTTAAATTCTTGAGACAACTTTTGAATTCCTCCTTTAATTTCTAATTCCAACTTTTGAATTGCTGCTCAAATTTCTAATTCCAAATTTTCGTCCACTTTATTAATCTTTTTGCAATCCAAATTCTGAATTTGATTTCTGACATCTTGGCCAGCTGTTTATGAATGGGATCTTCAGTTACATCTGCCATATCTTTCCTTGGCGGGGGGTTGATGTATTCTGGTTATTCATGTTATCAGAGTTTTTCTGCTCATTCCACCCCATGATTGTTTTACACCGTTTGATTTTTACCCTGGAGCTTTGTTGAGGATCTGTACTGTGCTATGGCTTGAGAAACTGGGGACCTGTTTTTTATGGTGGGGCTAAGTGGTTCTGTGTTGTTTTCAGCTGGTCTCTGTTCAACACTAGTGAAACAGTTACTCTGGTTTAAAGTGTCAGCTGTGGAGAAATACCAGCAATTGATTCCCCCCGCCCCCCACAGGCAACAATTGAAAAAGGAAAATCAAACCTTCCTACCACCACACACCCAGGGCACACACCTGAATAGTCCTCAGGCAATTGGCTCAGTTCAAAACGTCCAAATCAATTGTCTCAGTCAGCACCTGTGTCAGGTGGGAGATTTTAAAAAGTCTCTGGCAACTGGATCGCAGGGGTCTGGTGACTACTCAGATATGGCTTGCTCCAGTGCTCTGTTGAGTCAGGAGGAGCCACCCGGCAAATAGATCAGTCTGGGAAGGTTGATGCCTCCTTCCCCACCTTGCACTTCTGTCACACCCAGTCACTGGTAGCCCTGCAGGGCTGTGAACCAGTTGCCTGTAGTGAACAGATACTTCAGGGGTTTGCACCTGCATGAATCACAAGGAAATCTATTTCTGCTCAGTTAGACCGCTGTGCTCTGCCTCTATCTAGCAGGGGGAGGTGAGGCCTGACAACCTCAGGTGCTTGATGGATGTTGGGGGTGTTCATTCAGTTCCAGCCTCGCCCCTGATTGATGTTAGTGACAGAATAGAACAGAACAACTTTGTGGGAATTTGTTTCTGTGCCTGCTAAATTCCTCTGCAGAAGAGAAGCTGTTTTGAGTTCCCAGAGCCTGCACCTCAGGACCTGTCTTTGCTCCTGCAGGTTTGTATTCGGTTACCTGTCAGTTCTAGCCTCCTGTCTTCCTTTGTCTATAGGCTGACGATCCCTTGAGGGCCAGGTGCGTCTTAGGCTCAGTAAAGCAGTCTTCTGGATCAGCCATGCCCTGGGAACTTCCCGGCTCTGCACGTGCGTTTCTAATCCCCACGCTCCACCCAGGTTGGTACCACCTCAGGCAAACACTTTAGTACCAGGGCCTGCGTTTCCATCCCAGATCTGTTCCATGGTGGTTGCCACCTGAGTAGATGCCCGGCCTGCTCTGGTTGCCCAGGGAGACAGGGGGTGTGACTTTGGAATATCTGGGAGTGAGCCTATTGTTGCCAAAATATAGCTGCTGCTCTGCACCTTGGGGCACCGCCTCTCCGATGTGGTTCTCTCTCAGTTGACCATCCTCTCCTCACTCCCATGCGGCAGAATCAGCACTGACCAGCTGCAGGTTAGACCCTGGAGAAATCACCCAAGAATCTGGACTCCTGGGGGACAGGCCTCCAGACCTCAGAGGGAGAGTGGAGGGGAGTGCTGGGAGTTCAGTGTTGCAGGTAGAGAATGTATACAGTTTTATACAGTTTTATGCCTGGAGGGAGAACACTGTGGCACCCTAGTAGGGGAGGTAGGTCCAGTTTTTAGAGGGTCTGTCCCGTGGAGTGTAGTAGGAGGAACTTTGAACTCTGCTTGTTTGTCTGTGGGGCACTCCGAGCTGTTCTCATGGGGCAGGGGACTCCCGTCCACTTGGTGATGGATTTAGTACCTTTTGTTTGTATCCTTGGGGTTGCAGCTCGCCTCAGCATGGTTGATGTGTGTTCTTCAACCTTGTCTCTTGGTGCAGCTCTAATCGACCAGGTTACTTGTAAATTTCTGTCCTTTAACTCTCCTTCTGGATGGGAGCCTCTGTGGAAAGCTGGCTTCAGTCAGCCATCTTGTCTCACAAATATAACTTTTTCAGAAGATCCACTTCCTGGTTAAATTGCAAAATTTTATGTTAGGCTTTCTTTCTGATCCTCCTTTATTTGTCTGGCATTATTTACACAACACTGAGAGCTGAGGCCCTTATTCTCAAAGCATTGAATTTGAACATTTTGTCATTTTGTTAAGTAGCACTTAATTCACAGATGTAGAAGATGGATGCCTGAGGACGCCTCAAGACAACATAGATGTCTAGGAGAGAGAGATAAAAGATTGACTGTGTCTGGATGAGAGTGAGGAGATAAATTCCTCTCTTTGAATTTGACATGCAGAAGCTTGTAGTGGATGATGGGGTAAGGGACTGGGAGAGATGGTGCTTCAGGCTGTACTAATACATTTGGAGAAAGACATAAGTTTGTGAAGAATTTTCAAGATTAAAAAGCTATGCATGACTCTACTGGACCAGCAGCTCTCTGGCCCATCTCATGAAAGGGCCTCTCATACACAGGGACCTCTCAGAAGGGGAAACACCAGCTGTGGGTTATATTTTCAAATTCTAGGAACCAGGCTACACAAAGGATCTATGTTTATATTATGAGTCACAGCAGAGACAGGTGGTAGGTCTGGACCTTAATGTCAGCATATGATGTCTCTGACTGTCAGGATTGTTCTGAGGAGTTGTTTGTTTGTAGGAGTGAGTTTGGAAAAGAAATGAGAGAATGAAAAGGCCCCTTTCTTTCAGTGACCATTTTATACTTTGGACTCTTTCCATTTGTTAAGGACAAATTATACCAATGTATAATGAATATTACAGAAACTTAAATTCAGCAGCAAAATTTCAGCAGAACTTTCAGTGAAAAATACTGAACACTAGATACTACCAGGGTTGGGCACAATATAAAAGAATGAATAAAGTGATAAGTGAATGAATGGCAGGGAACACGCTAGATAATGAAAAATCAACAAACACTCAATTCTCAAATGGAGAGTCAAAATAAATATCTGCTGCCTAGAAACTTGGCTTTAAAGCTCTCTCCTTTTTGTTCCTGACCTTTTATCTCTAGAGTTTTATGTGCCATCTGCCAGATATCCTAGTTTGTCAGTATAACATTCATCAACATTCCATGGGTTCACTCTTCAGTCAGTAAGGACTGACAACAAGGCCACATTGCACAGAACTACCAAAGAAACCAGGTCAAGTATGATTCCTATATCCACTTAAATTATTGCCTTAATTTCCTTGACAAAGACGTGAATTACAGAATGAGAGAAACCTTGAGAACTGGCAATAACAGAGAAGTAGAAAGACAAAGAATTGCTTTTGGCAGAAACACACAAACACTCATGGACAGGAACTCACATACACACAAAAATAAGCAGCAAGACTTCTTTTGACAAGTTGAAGAAATAAACACTCCCCTATACTGATGAGGCTTTCATCTCGCAGCTCATTAACTCAGGGGAGTTTGGTGAGGAGCAAGGATATGTTCCAAAATTGTATGAGAAAATTCAACCTGCAATTTAAGCTAGAGGACAGCAACAAAGATAAGCATTCAATGAAGTATCTACTTCATACTTAGTTCTATTTCTATTAAAATTTACTTTTCAATTTGAACTAACTTATGAGTATGTAACTGATAATGAAGAACATCAAATTTCACATCAATGTTACAACTCATTTGCTTTCTGGTTGTGCTATATATTTGCCTGAGTTATTTACTTGGGTTTTTGAATGTTGAGACCATCCTAGACCAAATAACTTTCTGCAGAGTGTCCAGCCCCAGCATCCCTGATTTAGCTCTTTAGCAGGCCAAGCATCCCCTTGAATCTCTGCTCACATTTTTCCCTATGATCATTCTATGTCATACACACACACAATTAACAACATTTCTTGATTTCATGATGGTAATAGACATGCCATGCTTGTTACTGGGTGAAGAGGCCTAGGGCTGGACTCTCCAGGAACTTGATTAGCACCATGGCAAAGCCTTGGATGGGGAAGAGCACCAACTGGGGAAATAACAAGGCTGGTCATAAATTCTGGGCTCTCTCGTTTACATCCTATGAAATTAAAGTAATTAAATATAGTAATTTTCATCTGAAGAACTGCAATATTACATCTTGTCTCCTGGGATTACTTTAATTATTAAAGTAAGCAGTACCTGAAAATCTCATACCACATTAGCAGGCATGGTTCACATGAGTTTCCTTAATGCTCCAGAGGGCAGTATCCATGTCTAGCTGGATGTTATTTGTATTTCACAAGTGTTTGTGGACATTTCATAAATAATTGACATGTGTGCCTGATGTGCAGTATTCTGTTATTCTTGGAAATTAATTTCTGTTAAAATAATTTGTTGGTCTTAACATATCTTCCCAGCTGAGACTCCAATGTTTGATCAGTTGGGCTCTCGCAGGTCTCCATGACACTTCAGGACAGCTGGACAGGGTCCATAATTTGATCCTGGTAATCATTCCAGGCAAGCAAAGGAGAAGTGATTCATTCAAGGTCCTGCCATCAGTGATGTCTTCAGTCCTGGGGCTGAGACAGTAATCCTGACTCTCTCTTCAGCATCCTGCTCAGCCAACCAATCATTGCAGCTTTGTGCTTTCATAGTCTTTCTGTGGCTAACAGGATAGCAGAGATAAACCACATGATGCACCTCTTGATGTTTACCTTTGAGAGCTGAAAGGAGAAGAGGAAAAACTGAAGTCAACAGAAAAAGGATGAAGATTGTCCTCTTTGAATTCAACATGCAAATAATTTTATTAGTTTAAAATACATAAAATTGTTTTTGTAGGTAAAAAATGATTGAATATCAGCAACTTTTGGGTTATATAAAGAATTCGCTGCATTTCCTACATAATGTAAATGTGTGTTGGTTTTACTTCTCTTGTAGCAGTTCCAAATGCTTTTTGTCACATAATTGTGCTATTTCATTATAGTGATGCCACGTCTGCTACAGAAGGGAGGTACTGAAATGGGAAAGTAACTTTTGCTGAGTACCCTGTGTGGGAATTCTGTTAGGCACGTTGCCAACTTTTTTTTTCTTTAAATGCTAAAAACTTCTATAAATAGATATCAGTGTTTATTTTATTACTCACCTCTTCACTAAGTATGCTCTGTGAGGCTTACAGAAGTTAGTTATATTTTCTATTTTTTTTTTTATACTTTGTATTCTTTATTTTTAGAAAAAAGTGATTTTAAACTTCTGATGTACCATAGAGAGGAATGGGATTAACTTTCTGCTGACATTAGCACCGAGGCCTAACTCTTCCTTAACCCTAATTTTCTTTTTTTATTATTATTATTATTTTTTTTATTGTTGGGGATTCATTGAGGGTACAATAAGCCAGGTTACACTGATTGCAATTGTTAGGTAAAGTCCCTCTTGCAATCATGTCTTGCCCCCATATAGTGTGACACACAACAAGGCCCCACCCCCTCCCTACTTCCCTCTTTCTGTTCACCCCCATAACCATAATTGTCATTAATTGTCCTCATATCAAAATCGAGTACATAGGATTCATGCTTCTCCATTCTTGTGATGCTTTACTGAGAATAATGTCTTCCACGTCCATTCAGGTTAATACGAAGGATGTAAAGTCTCCATTTTTTTTAATGGCTGAATAGTATTCCCTGGTATACATATACCACAGCTTCTTAATCCATTCCTGGATTGGTGGGCAAATGTTTCCACATTTTGGCGATTGTAAATTGAGCTGCAATAAACAGTCTAGTACAGGTGTCCTTATGATAAAAGGATATTTTTCCTTCTGGGTAGATGCCCAGTAATGGGATTGCAGGATCAAATGGGAGGTCTAGCTTGAGTGCTTTGAGGTTTCTCCATACTTCCTTCCAGAAAGGCTGTACTAGTTTGCAGTCCCACCAGCAGTGTGAAAGTGTTCCCTTCTCTCCACATCCACGCCAGCATCTGCAGTTTTGAGATTTTGTGATGTGGGCCATTCTCACTGGGGTTAGATGATATCTCAGGGATGTTTTGATTTGCATTTCTCTAATATATAGAGATGATGAACATTTTTTCATGTGTTTGTTAGCCATTTGTCTGTCGTCTTTAGAGAAACTTCTATTCATGTCTCTTGCCCATTGATATATGGGATTTTTGGCTTTTTTCATGTGGATTAATTTGAGTTCTCTATAGATCCTAGTTATCAAGCTTTTGTCTGATTGAAAATATGCAAATATCCTTTCCCATTGTGTAGGTTGTCTCTTTTCTTTGGTTATTGTCTCCTTAGCTGTACAGAAGCTTTTCAGTTTAATGAAGTCCCATTTGTTTATTATTGTTGTTGCAAATGCCATGGCAGTCTTCTTCATGAAGTCTTTCCCCAGGCCAATATCTTCCAGTGTTTTTCCTATGCTTACTTTGAGGATTTTTATTGTTTCATGCCTTAAATTTAAATCCTTTATCCATCTTGAATCAATTTTTGTGAGTGGGGAAAGGTGTGGGTCCAGTTTCAGTCTTTTACATGTAGACATCCAGTTCTCCCAACACCATTTATTGAATAGGGAGTCTTTCCCCCAAGGTATGTTATTGTTTGGTTTATCAAAGATTAGGTGGTTGTAAGATGTTAGTTTCATTTCTTGGTTTTCAATTCGATTCCAAGTGTCTATGTCTCTGTTTTTGTGCCAGTACCATGCTGTCTTGAGCACTATGGCTTTGTAGTACAGACTAAAATCTGGTATGCTGATGCCCCCAGCTTTATTCTTGTTACAGAGAACTGCCTTAGCTATACAGGGTTTTTTCCGGTTCCATACAAAACGCAGAATCATTTTTTCCAAATCTTGAAAGTACGATGTTGGTATTTTGATAGGAATGGCATTGAATAGGTAGATTGCTTTGGGAAGTATAGACATTTTAACAATGTTGATTCTTCCCATCCATGAGCATGGTATGTTCTTCCATTTGTTAATATCCTCTGCTATTTCCTTTCTGAGGATTTCATAGTTTTCTTTATAGAGGTCCTTCACCTCCTTCGTTAGGTATATTCCTAGGTATTTCATTTTCTTTGAAACTATGGGGAAGGGAGTTGTGTCCTTAATTAGCTTCCATTCTTGACTGTTATTGGTGTACACAAAGGCTACTGACTTGTGGACATTGATTTTATATCCTGAAACATTACTGTATTTTTTGATGACTTCTAGGAGTCTTGTGGTTGAGTCTTTGGGGTTCTCTAAGTATAAGATCATGTCATCCGCAAAGAGGGAGAGTTTGACCTCCTCTGCTCCCATTTGGATTCCCTTTATTTCCTTGTCTTGCCTAATTGTATTGGCTAGAAGTTCCAGCACTATGTTGAATAGTAAAGGTGACAGAGGACAACCTTGTCTGGTTCCAGTTCTAAGAGGAAAAGCTTTCAGTTTTACTCCATTCAGTAAAATATTGGCTGTGGGTTTGTCATAGATAGCTTCAATCAGTTTTAGAAATGTGCCACCTATGCCTATACTCTTCAGTGTTCTAATTAGAAAAGGATGCTGGATTTTATCAAATGCTTTTTCTGCATCTATTGAGAGGATCATGTGATCTTTATTTTTGCCTCTGTTAATATGGTGGATAACGTTTATAGACTTGTGTATGTTAAATCAGCCTTGGATCCCTGGGATGAAGCCTACTTGATCATGATGAATGACTTTTTTGATGATAAGCTGTAATCTATTGGCTAGGATTTTGTTGAGGATTTTTGCATCTATATTCATGAGTGAGATTGGTCTGAAATTCTCCTTTTTGTTTGGGTCTTTTCCTGGTTTTGGTATGAGGGTGATGTTTGCGTCATAGAATGTGTTGGGGAAGATTCCTTCTTCCTCAATTTTTTGGAATAATTTCTGCAGTAGAGGAATAAGCTCTTCCTTGAAGGTTTGATAGAATTCTGGAGTGAAGCCATCTGGACCAGGGCATTTTTTGGTTGGAAGATTTTTTATTGTTTCTTTCTTTGATCTCAGTGCTTGAAATTGGTCTGTTCAGGAGCTCTATTTCTTCCTGGCTGAGTCTAGGGAGAGGGTGTGATTCCAAATATTGATCCATTTCTTTCACATTGTCAAATTTCTGGGCATAGAGTTTCTGGTAGTATTCAGGCACGATCTCTTGTATCTCTGTGGGATCAGTTGTTATTTCCCCTTTATCATTTCTGATTGAGGTTACTACAGATTTTACCTTTCTATTCCTCGTTAGTCTGGCCAATGGTTTATCTATTTTATTTATTTTTTCAAAAAACCAACTCCTTGTTTCATTAATTTTCTGAGTGATTCTTTTGTTTTCAATTTCATTGATCTCTGATTTGATTTTGGATATTTCTTTTCTTCTACTGAGTTTAGGCTTAGATTGTTCTTCTTTTTCCAATTCCATAAGATCTCTTGTGAGACTGTTGATGTGCTCTCTTTCTGTTTTTCGAATGTAGGCATCTAAGGCGATAAATTTTCCTCTCAAAACAGCTTTTGCGGTATCCCACAGGTTTTGGTAGCTTGTGTCTTCATTGTTGTTATGCTCAAGGAAGTTAATGATTTCCTGTTTTATTTCTTCCTGCACCCATCTGTTATTCAACAGAAGATTGTTTAATTTTCATGCCTTTGGGTGGGGTCGAGCATTTTTGTTAGAGTTGAGTTCCACCTTTAGTGCCTTATGGTCTGAGAAGATGCAAGGTAAAATTTCAATTCTTTTGATTCTGTTGATATTTGTTTTGTGTCTCAGGATATGATCAATTTTGGAGAACGTTCCATGGGGTGATGAGAAGAATGTATATTCTTTATCTTTGGGATGGAGTGTTCTATATGCGTCTATCAAGCACAGTTATTCTAGGGTCTCATTTAAATCTCTTATATCTTTGTTTAATTTCTGTTTAGAGGATCTGTCCAGCTCTGTAAGAGGAGTGTTAAGGTCCCCTGTTATTATGGTATTTTCAGATATCATATTGCTCAGACTGAGTAAGGTCTGTTTCAAGAATCTGGGAGCATTTAAATTGGGTGCATAAATATTTAGAATTGAAATGTCTTCTTGTTGTATTTTTCCCTTGACCAATATAAAGTGACCATCTTTGTCTTTTTTGACTTTAGTTGCTTTAAATCCACATGTATCTGAAAATAAGATTGCAACTCCTCTTTTCTTCTGAATTCCATTTGCCTGAAAAATTGCCTTCCAACCCTTGACTTGGAGCTTTAATTTGTCTTTTGAAGCCAGGTGTGTTTCTTGCAGACAGCAAATGGATGGCTTGTGTTTTTTAATCCAGTCAACCAGTCTATGTCTCTTCAGTGGGGAATTCAAGCCATTAACATTTATTGAGATAATTGATAAGTGTGATAGTATTCTATTCGTCTTATTTGGTGAGAGTCCATTGCTTAGTTTTATCTTTTGCATCAGTGTGGAGGTTAGGTTCTGTCCTTTAATTTCTGAGTTCTTACTTTGCTGCTGATCCATTGTGGTGGTCAGTGTGCAGAACAGGTTGAAGTATTTCCTGTAGAGCTGGTCTTGTTGTGGCGAATTTCCTCAATGTTTGTATATCCGTAAATGATTTGATTTCTCCGTCAATTTTGAAGCTTAGCTTAGCAGGGTACAGAATTCTGGGCTGGAAATTGTTCTGTTTAAGTAGATTAAAGGTAGATGACCATTGTCTTCTTGCTTGGAAAGTTTCATTAGAGAAGTCTGCAGTCACTCTGATGGATTTGCCCCTGTAGGTCAACTGGTGCTTACTCCTGGCAGCTTGCAGAATCTTTTCTTTTGTCTTGACTTTGGACAGGTTCATCACAATGTGTCTTGGAGAAGCTCAGTTAGAGTTGAGGCGACCTGGGGTCTGATATCCCTCGGAAAGCAGTGTGTCAGAATCTTTGGTGATATTTGGGAAATTTTCTTTTATAATATTCTCTAGTATGGTTTCCATTCCTCTGTGGCATTCTTCTTCCCCTTCTGGAATTCCTATAACTCGTATGTTGGAACACTTCTTAAAGTCCCATAATTTTGACAGTGAACGTTCTGCTTTCTCTCTCTTCTTTTCTGCCTCTTTTACTATCTGAGTTATCTCAAAAACTTTGTCTTGTACCTCTGAAATTCTTTCTTCTGCATGGTCTAACCTGTTGCTGATACTTTCCATATTGCATCTTTAAGTTCCCTAATTGACTGTTTCAGTTCCTTCAGCTCTGCTATATCCTTTTTATATTCTTCATATCGTTCATCTCTTATTTGATTCTGTCTTTGAATTTCCTTTTGGTTATTTTCCACTTTATTAGCAGTTTCCTTCATTGTTTCCATCATTTCTTTCATTGTTTTCAACATGTGTATTCTAAATTCCCTTTCTGTCATTCCTAACATTTCTTTATAGGTGGAATCCTCTGCAGTATCTACCTCATGGTCCCTTGGAGTGGTTGTTCTGGACTGGTTCTTCATGTTGCCTGGAGTTTTCTGCTGATTCTTCCTCATGAGTAATTTATTTTATCTGTTTCCTTGCCCTAATTTTCTTTTCACTTCCTCTTGCTCTTTAAGTTCTCGTGCCTGTGAACTAAGGGTTCCAGGGCCAGAAGGGTGAGAAGGTTGAAGAGCAAAATAGGGATGAAAGAAAGGAGGACCGAGTGATAAGAAAGAAAAAAGAAAAATAGAGAAAGGAGAGGGGGTGGGTAAAAGGAATATCGACAAAAAGGAATATCGACAAAAAGAAGAGAGGCACAGAAAGAGGGAGACAGAGCAATATAGGTGTACAGTAGGGTACTTTGATACAACCTTAAAAAAAAGAAACACCTTCTGGGGGTGCCCAGTTGGGTTGTTCCCTTGAGGTCAGCAGCTCTTTGCTAACCTGATCAGACACAGTACCCCACCTCCACCAAGTAGAGAGGAACGACAAAAATGCTATAAATCAAACCAAAACAAGCAAACAGAAAACTTTACGGGATAAAATTTGGTGGAAAACCAAATAATAGCAGTAGAAACACTAACAAAAATGAAGTTCTAATTATTGAAATAGGCAGCAATGGGAAATTAAAATTAAAATAGAAAAATTGAGAAAGAAAAAGGATATATGGAAAAGGTTGAACTTAAAAAACAAAACAACAATCAACATCATCAAAATAAACAAAAAAGCCAACCAAACCAAAAAAAAAAAAAAAAAACACAACCAAAAACAAAGCAGTATGTATATGTCATTGAATATTGTCTGGGCAAGAACTGGTCTTCTGGGGTATGAGATGTTAATCACAGTTCTGATATGACTGGAGGCTGCTAGTTTCTCAAACCCCAGCAGGTAGACACCCTAAATCTCTCTTCAGCCCACTTAAAAGGCACTTTGATCTTGTTCACTTGCTGAGCAGAAGCTTTCCCAGGGGAAGTGCTTGTCGCTGGAATCACTGCTGAAGTGGCTATCCACTTACCCCGTGTGTCAAAACTGGTCTCCCTCTGCCCCCGAGGGTTAGGGCTGCAAGGCGGCTCAGACCCCGCCCTTAGGCTACTTGGTCGCTGGGTTACCAGCTCCCACCCAATTCTAGCTCTGCGACCCTGAGGGTGGAGCTTGCTGGGGCAGATCGCTCACAATGGCCGCCTGTGACCCAGAGCCAAACACTATTAGCTCCATCTGGGTCAGCGGCTCAGAGTGGGGCCCCAGACAAAGGCCAAAGTTCTCCGCACTCCCGCTCAGGCTCTCCCCAAGGCAGTTCAGCTGAGTGCCAAGTCCAAAGACACCAAAACAGTTCACAGGTAAGGTCTTTCTGGTTTGCAGTCTCGCTGCTAGTGAACTTACAGTTGCAGGCGGGTTTAGACAGATTGAACACACGTGACCACTTGCCGGTTTTCCACTGTTTTAATCCTCCTCTTGGGGTCCAGAAGTCTCTCGCTGACTCCCTGTATCCTCTCAGGGGTGATGATAGGCAGATCCCACCAGCCAGAGATGCCTGGAGTCCTATCTCCCCAGACTCACGGTGCCCAGATGCAAGGAAGCTGTTACTCGGCTGCCATCTTGCTCCGCCTGCTCTAACCCTAATTTTCTATAGAGGCTTTCACTGTTACTAGATGTGGTGGTGGTGTGCACTTTCTGTTAGAGAGCTTTAAGGCAGAGGTAATATTTTGGATTTAGTTTTAGGAAATGGAGGAGAGCATTTGTGTTCAGAGATTAATGCTGCATGACCTCCCTGTGTAGCTGCCGTGGAACATGTGGTAATGTTTACTCCAGGGGCAGTCAGAAGTTAGTTATATTTTCTAAGATGACAGTTAATAAGAGGTAGAATAGGAGTTCTAACACAGTTGTGTCTGACTTAAAAGCTCAAGCTCTTGCCTTTGTGCCATATAGCCTACCTTTT
Organism: Nycticebus coucang; assembly: GCF_027406575.1. Lineage (NCBI taxonomy): Eukaryota > Metazoa > Chordata > Mammalia > Primates > Lorisidae > Nycticebus > Nycticebus coucang. The sequence continues at coordinate 112,291,922 of NC_069804.1, forward strand.
ACATGATGAGCTTTTAGAATTTAGGGCCAGGTTAGTCTGAACTTGTTGTGGACAGTCCATATGAGGTCACAGATAATAGTCAGTTAGCAATATTTATTTTCCTCAAATGAGCATGTGTAGTAGGCTGTTTTCTATATAAGTCTGAAATTAAAGAGAAATAAATTGTGGAATGAAGCTATGGAATCGGCATCTGATAATTAATAATACCCAATAAATATTTCTGGAATGAATGAATAATTACATGAATTATAGATTTTGAAAGTCATCAGCACAGAAAATTGAGAGTATATACCTCTAATCTTTTTTTTATGCACATGCATTTTTCAAGGGATTTGGGATCATACCATAAAGACTTTCATAATTTTTCAATAGTAACTTTTTTGACTTTGTAAATTTCCAGGATATAAAACTCAGTGAGTAAAGAAATGTATCTCTTTGTTTTATATACCTGATTTTAGAATGCATTTGGAGCCCCTTTATTCCTGTTGTAGAAAACCTAATCTTACCAGTCAAGAATAAATTCTGTCACCTTAGGGCTTGCTCAATAATCCAGCATGAGCTAAACCTATTTATGCTGAAATCTAAGCCCAAAGAGTGGGGGACTTATATTGTGCACAAGTAGTATAGAATCCTGCATGGGAGGGTTAGGTAAGAATGATTTGTCTGGCAGAGGTTAGGTCTGAAAGAACCAGTAACCACCCTTAAACTAGAGAGGTGAAAAATCTACCTAGTAACCAGTCTTACCCATTTGACAAAAGGGGATCCTGGGGAAGATAGTGTCCACTTACTGATTTGAGTATGGAAATTACTCTTTTTTTCCCCTAAAACTTTTTATTTATGTATTTGCTTTTGTTTTTTATTAAATAATAACTGTGTATATTGATGCATTTATGGGGTTCAGTGTACTGATTTGATATACAACATGAAATGCTTACATTGAACTGATTAACACATCCATCTCAATTATGCTCTTTTCTTAATAGTTTTGAACTGTACCATTGCATCATGCACATTAGGTGAGGTTCCCCCCAAATACCCTCCCTCCTCCCTCTCCCAGATTCCCCTCTCCCCTCCTCTCTCTCCCCTTTTTCCTTCTACTTTCTTGACTATAGTTATGTTTTACTATTTGTATGAATGTGTAGGTGATTATATACTGATTTCATAGTAGTATTGAGTACATTGGATACTTTTTTGCCATTCTTGAGATACTTTACTAAGAAGAATGTGTTCCAGCTCCATCCAGGTAAACATAAGAGATGTGAAGTCTCCATCTTTTTTATGGCTGCACAGTATTCCATGGTGTACACATACCACAATTTGTTAATCCATTCATGGGTTGATGGGCACTTGGGCTGTTTTCATGTCTTGGAAATTATGAATTGGGATGCAAAAAATATTCTGGTGCTAATGTCTTGGTAGTAAAATAATTTTTGAGGGGAGGGGAGACAAGATGGCGGACTGAAGCCAGCTTTCAACAGAGGCTCCCGTCCAGAAGGAGAGTTAAGGGACAGGAATTTAGTAAGTATCCTGATGGACTTGAGCCTCACCAAGAGAGAAGGTTGAAGAACGCACATCAACACCGCTGAGGCAAGTTGTGATCACAAGGACGCAAACAAAAGGTACAAAATCCACCACCAAGCGGACGGGAGTCCCCCTCCCCCATGAGACCGGCTCAAGAGCCCCACAATTAAACAAGCGGGCAGAAATTAAAGGCCCTCCCACTACACTCCACGGGAGAGACCTTCTAAAAACTGGACCTACCTCCCCTACTGGGGTGTCATGGTGTTCTCCTGCCGGCACTCCCCTCCCACCCACTGAGGTCTGGAGGCCTGTCCCCCAGGAGTTCGGATCCTTGGGTGATTTCTCAAGGGGAGTGGACAGTCCCCGAGTTGCAAATGGTCAGCATTGACTCTGAGGCGCGTGAGTGAGGAGAGGGCACCGGGCTGAGGGGGAGTCAAGCCTCGCGGCACTTCCCTGTGGTGCAGTGCAGCAACCCTCCCCGGGCAACATTACAGGGCAGGCACAAGACTGAATAAGACTCTAGCTTCCCCGCTGAGAGCTGAGAGCCCCTACTCTCACTTGGGGTCTGAGGGCCTATCCCCCAGGAGTTCGGATACTTGGGTGATTTCTCGAGGGGAGTGCACAGTGCCTGAGCTGTGCCAGGTCAGCGCTGACTCTGGGACACTTGAGCGAGGAGAGGGCACTCTGCTGAGGGGAAATCAAGCCTTGGCGGCACTTCCCTGCGGTGCAGTTCAGGAGCCCTCCCCGGGCCGTAGTGTTGCGCAAAACTGAATGAAACTAGCTTCCCCCCCGCCACTCCCAATCGGGGTCTGGGGGCCCATCCCCCAAGAGTTCTGATTCTTGGGGGATCTCTTGAGGGGTGTGGACCCAGCACAAACTGCGGCCACTCATTGCTGACTCTGGGGCGCGGGACAGAGGAGAAAAGGGTCGCCTGAGTGCCCACACCAGAGCAGCAGTTCCCTGGAGGTAGATCAACAGCCGTTTTTTCTTTAACGGCAGAACGCTCACTTCTGGATATTCTGAGGCCACACCCCCTGTCTCCCTGGGCAACCAGAGGAGGCCACCGGTGAGCGGGGGATTTCCTGATACGGCTCACAAACCTGGGAAGCTTCCAGGGCGGGGCCGACCCAGAGAGGTGTTCGGACGCAAATCTCCAGCAGCAAAGACGTTTGAACTCAAAACAGCCCGTCTTCTGTAGGCGATTTCGACAGGAACAGAGACAGAACCCCGCAAAGTTGTCTGTTCTGTTCTGTTAGCAGCATCAATCAGGGACAGGGCTAAGCCTGAGTGAACACCTCCTTCCCATCACCTGCATCAAACACTCAAAGATGTCAGGCCCCATCTCCTCCTGCTAGATAGCGGCAGTCTGCGGGGGCCTGGCAGACTTCCTTGCGATTCAGGCAGGTGCAAACCCCTGGAGTGTCTGTTCACTGCAGGCAACTGGGTTAGCCATCTGCAGAGATACCAGTGACTGGGTCCGATGGAGGGGCAAAGTGGGGAAGGAGACGTCAACCTTCCTAGACTGCTCTGTTTGCTGGGTGGCTCCTCCTGACTCCACGCTGCACTGGGGTGAGCTGTGTCAGAGGAGTCACCAGGCCCCTGTGATCCAGTTCCCAGAGACCTCTTGAACTCTCCCACCCGAGACAAGTGCCGATGGAGACAGTTGATTTGGACCTTTTGAACTGGGCTAGTAGACTGAGGACTTTTCAGGCGGTGCCCTGGGTGTGTGATTCTAGGAAGGTTTGATTCTCCTTTTCCAACTGGGGCCAGAGGTGCGCGGGCGGGGTTACTTAATTGCTGATTTTTCCACACAGCTGAGACTTTAAGCCAGAGTAGAAGTTGCAATAGGATCGAACAGAAACCAGCTGAAAACAAGACAGAACCACTTTGCTCCACCACACCAGACAGGGCCCCAGTTTCTCAGGCCACAACACTGTACGGGCCCTCGATAAAACCCCAGGGGAAAAACCAAAGGGAGTAAAATAACCATGGGGCGGAATCAGCGGAAAAACTCCGGTAACATGAATAACCAGAATAGATCAACCCCCCCAAGAAAAGATACGGCAGATGTGATTGAAGATCCCATTCATAAACAACTGGCTGAGATGTCAGAAATCTAATTCAGAATTTGGATTGCAGACAAGATTAATAAAATGGAATTAGGAATTCGAGGAGAAATTCAAAAATTGTCTCAAGAATTTAACGAATTTAAAGACAAAACCACCAAAGACTTAGACACACTGAAGCAAGAACTTACAGCCCTCAAAGATATGAAAAATACAGTAGAATCCCTCAGTAACAGAATGGAGCAAGCAGAAGAAAGGATTTCTGACATTGAAGATAAAGTCTTTGAACGCTCCCAATCTCTCAAAGAGGAAGAGAAATGGAGAGCAAAAACGGATCACTCACTCAGAGAACTCTCAGATAATTCGAAAAAAAGCAACATAAGGATTATAGGGATTTCTGAGAATGATGAAGTGGCTTCCGAGGGCACAGAGGCCCTTCTGCATGAAATTATGAAAGAAAATTTTCCAGACATGCCTAGAGAATCTGAAATTCAGATAGCAGACAGCTTCAGAACCCCAGCACGATTCAACCCCAATAAGTCATCCCCCAGACATATCATAATTAGCTTCACTAAAGTTAACATGAAAGAGAAGATTCTCAAAGCAGCCCGGCGAAAGAAAACTATAACGTACAAAGGTAAGAATATTAGAATAACTGCAGAACTCTCTGCTGAAACTTTTCAAGCCAGAAAAGGCTGGTCATCAACTTTTGATCTCCTAAAGCAAAAAAACTTTCAACCCAGGATCTTGTATCCAGCGAAACTGAGTTTCATCTATGATGGAGAAATTAAATACTTCAATGACATTCATATGTTGAAAAAATTTGCCATAAGTAAACCAGCTCTTCAGGATGTTCTCAGACCTATCCTCCACAATGACCAACCCAATCCTATACCACAAAAGTAAACTCACTCAGAAACTTCGGATCAAACTCCAACTTCCACACTGGCTAAAGGATTAAAAATGTCCACTGGACCTTTGAGAAACTCGATACCCAAAATTCCACCAGACTTATCAATACTCTCCATTAATGTGAATGGCTTAAACTGTCCTCTAAAGAGGCATAGGTTAGCTGACTGGATACAAAAACTCAAGCCAGATATTTGTTGCATACAAGAGTCACATCTCAACTTAAAAGACAAATACAGACTCAGGGTGAAAGGATGGTCATCCATATTTCAGGCAAATGGTAATCAGAAAAAAGCAGGTGTTGCAATTTTATTTGCAGATACAGTAGGCTTTAAACCATCAAAAGTAAGGAAGGACAAGAATGGTCACTTGATATTTTTAAGGGTAATACTCAATATGATGAGATCTCAATTATTAATATCTATGCACCCAACCAGAATGCACCTCAATTTATAAGAGAAACTCTAACAGACATGAGTAACTTGATTTCCTCCAGCTCCATAATCGTTGGAGATTTCAACACTCCCTTGGCAGTGTTGGATCGATCCTCCAGAAAGAAGCTGAGCAAAGAAATCTTAGATTTAAACCTAACCATCCAATATTTAGATTTAGCAGACATCTACAGAACATTTCATCCCAACAAAACTGAATACACATACTTCTCATCAGCCCACGGAACTTACTCCAAAATTGACCACATTTTAGGTCACAAGTCTAACCTCAGTAAATTTAAAGGAATAGAAATTATTCCATGCATCTTCTCGGACCATCATGGAATAAAACTTGAATTGAGTAACAACAGGAATCTGCATAACCATACAAAAACATGGAAATTAAATAACCTTATGCTGAATGATAGCTGGGTCAGAGATGAGATTAAGAAAGAAATCGCCAATTTTTTGGAACAAAATGACAATGAAGATACAAACTATCAGAACTTCTGGGACACTGCAAAGGCAGTTCTAAGAGGGAAATTTATAGCACTGCAAGCCTTCCTCAAGAGAACGGAAAGAGAGGAAGTTAACAACTTAATGGGCCATCTCACGCAACTGGAAAAGGCAGAACATTCCAACCCCAAACCCAGTAGAAGAAAAGAAATAACCAAAATTAGAGCAGGATTAAATGAAATTGAAACAAAAGAATAATACAACAGATCAATAAATCAAAAAGCTGTTTTTTTGAAAAGGTCAATAAAATAGATAAACCCTTGGCCAACCTAATCAGGAAAAAAAGAGTAAAATCTCTAATATCATCAATCAGAAACAACAAAGACGAAATAACCACAGACTCATCAGATATCCAAAAAATCCTTAATGAATATTACAAGAAACTTTATTCTCAGAAATATGAAAATCTGAAGGAAATAGACCGATACTTGGAAGCACGCCACCTTCCAAGACTTAACCAGAATCAAGTGGAAATGTTGAACAGACCCATATCAAGTTCAGAAATAGCATCAACTATACAAAACCTCCCTAAAAAGAAAAGCCCGGGACCAGATGGTTTCACGTCAGAATTCTACCAAAACTTTAAAGAGGAATTAGTACCTATATTACTCAACCTGTTCCAAAATGTAGAAAAAGAAAGAAGAGTACCCAACACGTTCTATGAAGCAAACATCACCCTGATCCCCAAACCAGGAAAAGACCCAACAAGAAAAGAAAATTATAGACCAATATCACTAATGAATATAGATGCAAAAATATTCAACAAGATCCTAACCAACAGAATCCTGCAACACATCAAACAAATTATACATCATGACCAGGTTGGTTTTATCCCAGGGTCTCAAGGCTCGTTCAATATACGTAAATCTATAAATGTAATTCAGCACATAAACAAATTAAAAAACAAAGACCATATGATTCTCTCAATTGATGCAGAAAAAGCTTTTGATAATATCCAGCATCCCTTCATGATCAGAACACTCAAGAAAATTGGTCTAGAAGGGACTTTTCTTAAACTGATAGAGGCTATCTACAGCAAACCCACAGCCAATATCATATTGAATGGAGTTACATTGGAATCATTTCCACTCAGATCAGGAACCAGACAAGGCTGCCCATTGTCTCCATTGCTTTTCAACATTGTAATGGAAGTTTCAGCCACTGCAATTAGGGAAGAGAAGGCGATCAAGGGTATCCATATAGGGTCAGAAGAGATCAAACTCTCGCTCTTCGCAGATGATATGATTGTGTATCTGGAAAACACGAGGGACTCTACTACAAAACTCCTAGAAGTGATCAAGGAATACAGCAGCGTCTCAGGTTACAAAATCAACATTCATAAATCGGTAGCCTTTATATACACCAACAACAGTCAAATTGGAAAAGCAGTTAAGGACTCTAGCCCAGTCACAGTAGTGCCAAAGAAGATGAAATATTTGGGAATTTACCTAACAAAAGACGTGAAAGATCTCTATAAAGAGAAGTATGAAACTCTAAGAAAAGAAATAGCTGAAAATGTTAACAAATGGAAAAACATACCATGCTCATGGCTGGGAAGAATCAACATTATCAAAATGTCCATACTACCCAAAGCAATATATAATTTCAATGCACTCCCTATTAAAGCTCCACTGTCATATTTTAAAGATCTTGAAAAAACATTACTTCGTTTTATATGGAATCAGAAAAAACCTCGAATAGCCAAGACATTACTCAGAAATAAAAACAAAACAGGAGGAATCACACTACCAGACCTCAGACTTTACTACAAATCGATAGTGATCAAAACAGCATGGTATTGGCACAAAAACAGAGAAGTAGATATCTGGAACAGAGTAGAGAACCAAGAGATGAATCCGGCTACTTACCACTATTTGATTTTTGACAAGCCAATTAAAAACATTCAGTGGGGAAAAGATTCCCTATTTAACAAATGGTGCTGGGTGAACTGGCTGGCAACCTGCAGAAGACTGAAATTGGACCCACACCTTTCACCATTAACTAAGATAGACTCTCATTGGATTAAAGATTTAAACTTAAGACATGAAACTATAAAAATACTAGAGGAGAATGCAGGGAAAACCCTTGAAGAAATTGGTCTGGGTGAGTATTTCATGAGGAGAACCCCCTGGCAATTGAAGCAGCTTCAAAAATACACTACTGGGACTTGATCAAACTAAAAAGCTTCTGCACAGCTAAGAACACAGTAAGCAGAGCAAGGAGACAGCCCACAGAATGGGAGAAGATATTTGCAGGGTATATTTCTGACAAAGGTTTAATAACCAGAATCCACAGAGAACTCAAATGCATCAGCAAGAAAAAAACAAGGGATCCCATCGCAGGCTGGGCAAGGGATTTGAAGAGAAACTTCTCTGAAGAAGACAGGCGCATGGCCTTCAGACATATGAAAAAATGCTCATCATCTTTAATCATCAGAGAAATGCAAATCAAAACTACTTTGAGATATCATCTAACTCCAATGAGACTAGCCTATATCACAAAATCTCAAGACCAGAGATGTTGGCGTGGATGCGGAGAAAAGGGAACACTTCTGCACTGCTGGTGGGAATGCAAATTAATACATTCCTTTTGGAAAGATATATGGAGAACATTCAGAGATCTAAAAATAGATCTGCCATTCAATCCTGTAATTCCTCTGCTGGGCATATACCCAGAAGACCAAAAATCACAACATAACAAAGATATTTGTACCAGAATGTTTATTGCAGCCCAATTCATAATAGCTAAGTCATGGAAAAAGCCCAAGTGCCCATCGATCCACGAATGGATTAATAAATTGTGGTATATGTATACCATGGAATACTATGCAGCCTTAAAGAAAGATGGAGACTTTACCTCTTTCATGTTTACATGGATGGAGCTGGAACATACTCTTCTTAGTAAAGTATCCCAAGAATGGAAGAAAAAGTACCCAATGTACACAGCCCTACTATGAAACTAATTTGGGACTCTCACATGAAAGCTAAAACCCAGCTACAACTTAACAATAGGGGGAAGTGGGAAATGGGGGGGTGGGTAGAGGGAGGGGGATCGGTGGGATCACACCTGTGGTGCATATTACAGGGGTATTTGTGAAACTTGGTAAATGTAGAATGTAAATGTTTTGGCACAGTAACTGAGATAACGCCGGAAAGGCTATGTTAACCACTGTGATAAAAATGTGTCAAATGGTTTATGAAGCGAGTGTATGATGCCCCATGATCATATCAATGTATACAGTTATGATTTAATAAAAAATATATATATATATAAAAATAATAATAATTTTTGATTCTCTGGGTATATACCTGGTAGAGGAATTTCAGGATCAAATGGTAGGTCTACTTTTAGTTCCTTGAGTATTCTCCCAACTTCTTTTCACAAAGGTCATATTAGCTTGCATTCCCACCAGCAGTGTAGAAGTGTTCCCTTCTCTCTGCATCCACACCGACATCTCTGGTTTTGGGATTTTGTTATGTGGGCTATCTTACTGGAGTTAGATGATATCTCAAAGTGGTTTTGATTTGAATTTCTCTGATGATTAAAGATGATGACCATTTGTTCATGTGTTTGTAGGCCATGCACCTATCTTCTTCAGAGAAGTTTCTGTTTGAAGTCTCTTGCCCACGTAAAAATGGCATTATTTGTTCTCTTCTTATTGATAAATTTGAGTTCTCTATGGATTCTAGTTGTAAGACCTTTGTTGGAAGCATAACCTGCAAAAATTCTCCCATTCTGAAGGTTGTCTGTTTGCCTTACTTACTGTGCTCTTGGCTGTGTGGAAGCTTTTTAGTTTGATCAGATTCCAGTAATGTATTTTTGGTGTTGCTTCAATTGCCTGGGGAGTTCTCCTCATAAAATATTCTCCCAGGCCAAATTCTTCAAGCATCTTTCCTACATTCTCTTCTGGTATTTTTATAGTTTCTTGTCTTAAGTTTAAATCTTTTATCCAGTGAGAATCAATTTTTGTTATTGGTGAAAGGTGGGGGTCCAGATTTAGTCTTCTACAGATCGCCATCCAGTTCACCCAGCATCATTTGTTAAATAGGGAGTCTTTTCCCCACTGAATTTTTTTGATAGGCTTATCAAAGATCAAATGATGCTAAGTAGCTGGATTCATCTCTTGGTTCTCTATTCTGTTCCATACATCCAACTCTCTATTTTTGTGCTAGTACCATGCTGTTTTGATCACTATAGATTTATAGTATAGCCTGAAGTCTGGTACCGTGATACTTCCTGGTTTGTTTTTATTTCTGAGTAATGTATTGGCTATTTGAGGTTTTTTATGATTCCATATAAAAAGGGAATTACTCTTGTAGACAAATTTTGGAAAACCATTATATTCCTATCTTCTTTGAAAAGATGACACCTAGATGAGAAATACATTTTCTTTGTGAGGGAACAAGAATTTTTTAAAGGCAGAAAACGTGGCAAGATGAAATATTGTCTGATATATTCCTTGCCCCCTGACATACACATCTTAACCTATGATACTTCTTTGTTTTTGTCTGAATATCAGGGACACTGTAGCCTCACAAGAATTCTGTGCCATCATGATGTGAGTGTAGTATAACAGAGAAGGGTTCATTTCATATGATGGCCTGAGAAGGCCTTAGGTAGCCCCATTCAGTTTCCCACACAGTCCTCTGAGGTATGGGAATGTAGGCCAGTTTTTCTAGATTTCCAATAGGGCACAGGATTAGCTGAGCAAGACTGCCTATAGTTTTGAACCAGTCTTATGGTCAAGATGGAAGGTTGCAACACGACAACATGAATGGTGTATTTGAGATTTAGAGGGAAGTCCAAATATCTGAGGGATGCCATCAAGGATAGATAAAGATCAGGACACTGGATAAGCCCTGAGAATTTAAATGTCATATGAAGAGAAGCAGACAATGGAAGAGAGGCATAAATTGATTGAATTTATCATAAATTGACTAAGCAAACCAAGAAGGAACAGAGTTTACTCTGAATTGGAGACATTATGCTTCCTACTCACAGCCATCTGGGGCCTCAAAATGGAAATAAGTTTCAGTTACAATATAGAAAAGTACACAAAGTAATACTTCTTGTACACTTGAGTGCTTAAGTGTGGCTTGAAAATGCATGCCTACCATATTTTTCCCTCTTCATAAATATTATAGTTATTCATTGGAGAAATTTTGTAAAACATAGCAGTGTTGAAGGTCTTGATCAGAGCAAAAAATGAAAGTTAAACATCTCAAACAAAGGAGGAAATAGGGAGTAAGGAAAGGATTATTTCCTTAACTTAGTAATGTCTTGAAAGTCTATTTAGGAAATAAAATATTTCTAGAATCCCCATTTTCAGAACTGTCTAAGACATGCAACAGAAACATGTTTATTTAAAAAATATTAAATACCACAGACATGTATAATCTAGAAGGTGAATCTGTCTATATTTACTCCTTCCAAAAAAACTTTTGAATTCAAAAATGCTGTGAAAATTTCTTTGCCTTCATTATACTGACACCTATGTAAATATTATCACACATAAAGCATTCATATTCTTAGCCCATCCTATTGTTGCTTTGTAAGGGACCTGTGCAAAATTAACAATACTGACTACTTTTATAATATATTTTGTAAATGTATATCATGTTTCTATGACTTTTATTTTTGCTCACGGGGATTTTTGTTACATATAATATGTTAAAAATTTGTTTATGTACCAAGTTCAATATAAACAAATTTGGACCAAATACCAGTGCATTCACCACTCTCAAACCTAAAAGTCAGCTGAGTTGGTGATTATAAATTTGCAATATTAAACCCTGGTAAATGCAGACTCAGTGTGTCTGTGGTAGTTTTGAATTCCTACTCTCATATTTGTTTACACGTTTGGTGATCTGGGATAAGTCCTTAACTCGTCTAAGCCTCTAATGGTTTTGCTGTTATAAAAGGATATAAAGTTACTCCTACATAGTTTCCCTATTCTAGTTTTTTAGGACAAAGGCCACAATTTCATTTCCTCTGTTGACATCATCACTACCACCATCATTGTTATCATCATCTTCTTCATGCAATCTGAACATAAGTCTAGCAAGTTAAAGATAACTTGTCCCTGAATCCTGGAAACACATCTAACAGAAAGGCAGAAGAACAAGAATTAGAATCTTCTTACTGCCATTTATTAGATGCTCATCCCCAGAAAACTTACTTACCCTCTGTAAATATGAGATAGATCATCTGAAAATATTGATTATGCTGCCTTCCTAAAGGATGTTTTCTAAAAGAGAAAAAGAGGCAATCTCTAGGAAGTGTTTGGCATGTGCTAAGGCTTCTAGAATGTTATTATCTAATTTCACATGACTTCCTTCCTTCCATTATAGAAATGATATTTACATAAACCGAATAGTTTAATATAAGGATCAAATGATCAAACAACCTCCCCCCCAACTTAGGTAAGTATCACATTTCTAGTGAAATAAAGCTGAACTTTCTGTAATTGTGTCAAATATCACCAATTCACAGGTATGGATGGCTGAGGACTTGAGGACTCCTTAAGGGAACACAAATGTCTAGTAGAGGGCAAAAGCTTGACTGCATTTGGATGAGAACAAGGAGAAGAGGTAAGATCTTTGTAGCATAAACTTGAAGTGGGTGAAGGGATAGGTACTCTACAGGGATCTGGGACAGATGGCACTTCAGATTGGTGCCTGTGGGAAATCGTGTTTCTAAAGATGGCTGTAATAATATCTGTCATTCCACATGCTCTTTTGGGATGTGACTTTGCCTCCATCCCCGAAAAGAGAAAAATCTGTTTCCCCTTTACTGGAATCTGGGTTGGCCCTGTGTTTATTTTTGAACAATAAAATGCAGTAGAGATAATGTGGCCTTTCCACAGCTGTGCCTTTAAGGGGTCTGTGGCTTTTACTTCTATCTTGTGAAGTGCCCCTTCTTGGAACCCAGCTGCCATGCTGTGAGGAGTTCAAGAAGTCTTGTAGATGGGCAGGTGGTAAATTGAGTGTTCCTGCTGCCAGCTCCATCTGAGCTCTCTGTCAGTAGACTACATCAATCTGCAGTCACGTAAATGAGACTATTTTTGATCTTTTGACCACCTCAATATCCAAGCTGGCACCACCTGAAGCAAATGAGCCACTCAGTCAACTTACAGAATTATGAAAAATAAAGATAATAAATTGTTGATGTTTTTAGGCTATACACTTGGGGTGGTTTGTTATGCAGCAGAAGATAACCAAATACTGCCTATGTTTGTGTTGGTAATATGGGAAAGACTGTGAAGGCTCTCAAGATCTGATGAAACATGATTCTCTGGCCTACCTCTCCTATACAGGGGCTTCTCAGAAAAGGTAGATACCAGCTGGGGATTATATTTCAAAATTCTAAAAAAAGAGGGCATTGCCTGGAGATGCTGCTACTTAGTTAATGAGTTTGGAGCCTAATGTCTGCATATAATGCCTCTCACTGTTTTTTTTTTTTTTAGGAATGGCAAGAATGGTCCCTTGGGTTTTGCAACAGAAAGCAAGTAACAAAATGGCCTCTTTCTCTCTGGTTATTTCATATTCTGGATTGACTTCTTTCATTTCGAAGGAGAGAATTTGATTGACACCCAAGGGGTGCTGCAGTGATTCATAATCACCAACAGACCCTCACTACCAAATCCAGTGAAAAAGACTGTATGTGAGCTACTTCCACAATCCAATTGTTACAGGACAGGAGAGAGGGAGGAGGAAAAAAAAAGAAACCTTAGAATAAGAAAATATACCATATCATTTTAATAGAGAGTAAGAATTCTGAATATCAGTTGTTTGGACACCTTGTTGTCATGATTACATCTTTGGAATGGAATATACGGTTGACTCAGACAGTGACAATAACATCCATTAACATTTAACAGACCCATTCCCCTCTTAACAAAGACCTTGGCATCAGGATCAGTCCAGACAGAACTGCCAGGCAGCCCAGTTCAGGTATGATTTTATACATTCCCTAAAAAGCTAAGCTTAAATCCTTTGATAAGGACCCAAATTCACAGATAAAAATAGAATCCCTAATAAGAGGGCAGTAACAAAATAGCAGAAAGACATGCAGAAACTCCTTGTAGATAGGAGCACAGATACAAACAACATATATGTGATCCTGTATGTGTATTTATAGAACACTGCTTAGAACAAACCTTTCAGAACAGTCTCTATCTCAGAAGCTTGCTGGGATAATTAAATGAGTTGACCATGTAAAGAAATTATCACAGTGAGAGTTCCCTTAGCTTGTTCTTAAGTGGGCAGGCATCATGTGCTTTGGGGTGGCTTCTGAATTCTACTAGAGTCTACTTCCAACACAGGGAGTTAAAATATTAAATTAATAGAAGGCATTTATTAGGTAATTATTCTCTAGAAGCCTAATTTTCTTACAGATAATTCTCGCTAAATTGATTTCCTTGTATATAACAGAGCTTTTTTCTTCTCTTCTGAGAACTCAGGATGCTTACAGAAATGGGGCTTTCATTTATCTCCCCAGTATTTCTGAATGCTTAGCAATGCTTTGTCCTGTCATTATGGATTACTTAGAAACTGGGTCCCAGACAGAGCTCTTGACTTTTTCTCTTGTGTTCCTCCTACAGATACATCATTATTTATTATGTTTCTGTTATGTCCCTTAACAGTTTGAGGCTCAAAGAACACTATGAACCTCTGAAGTCATACACATTGATCATGTGAATTTAGAAGGTTAAAGGGGTTTGGAAAAGCACAATGACTGAATTCTGTCAATCAACTTGCTCTATTGGATCACGTCCATAATGTAAACACATTTAACATTATTTTTTCTCCTACATTTCTGAATCTTCTCTAAGATATAGTTATAGTATTAATTTAATATCAGAGTCATTTCTTCTAAGGAAGAAAGAGATAGAGTGGGAAATATGAATATGTGTTGAATTTTCAGATGGAGTGGCTGAGTGTACTACATTCCACAGCTTTTCCTTTGAAAACCAGGTAACAAGCTTCTTGTACAGATCAAGAAATTAAGTCTTCAAGATGCTAAGTAAATTTTCCAAGCTTAAACACCTTAAATAAATGGAAAAACATGAATTTTAACCTTGTTGTTCTGCTTCCAAACTCCTTTCTCTCGCTCTGCCCCGACCACACTGATTTCTATTTAGGCGGTAAGCTTACAGTGCTCAAGAACTGTATAATTTGAATTGGCTTGATAAAGTGTCCATGTCTGGTCATACACATTAATATTCATCATGCTGTAGTTGTATAATAGGATCTGGAGCTTGGAAGAAAAGGCATATAGTGGAGGTACAATTTGGTCTGGTAGTTCCTTGCACTTACTTGCTGTCCAGAAAATATTTGGTGAATGAATAAAAGAAAAAGAGAGAAAGACAAAAATATATATTTATTAGTCATCATCACATTGGCAAGTAAAACTAAGTGAATATCTTTTCCTTTTTTACTCATTCAATTGAAAAGTGAATTGAGAAATTCTGTACATGCTGTTTCATAATAGGCTTTTTGTAAATAAAGCCAAATATATTTATTTTATCTTGTAAAAATCATATTTTTAATAGAAGTGATAGAGTATACAGAGAGCTATTGTGGGGTGAAAATGGCAACATGTTTAGTATTGTCTAGCACACAGTACGCTGCACAAGTATGATTCCTGTCTCCCTGCATTCCCTCTACCATTAAATATATGATTGTAATATACTTTAAATAGCAAAATTATTACAGAGAATATTTGAAAATGTAACATCAACAAGTAAAATGTGAACATATTTTTAATAATCTGTGAGTTTTAATGGCATTTATGGATTATTGGATGGATTGCCTTGTGAATATAGGAAAAGGAAAAAAATAATCTTTATGCCATTTCCTTTGTGTTTATGTGCTTTCCCGTCTCTGGTATTACCCTCTAGTGCAGCGGTTCTCAACCTGTGGGTCATGACCCACAGGAACTGTATTAAAGGATCGCAGCATTAGGAAGGTTGAGAACCACTGCTCTAGTGGATCAGATAAATAGTTTTCTATTGAGTCCAAGAAATACATGATAATAATAGCTCTTCTGGCTAGAAGACTGAAGATAGAGCGCCTGGAAGCCAGATACCAGATTCGTTACTAATTATTGGACCATGCATGTGTGTCTTCCTCTGGGATAGGCTCATTTCTAAAATACAAAACACTGTATGTAACATTGAACAATAAGAAATTGACAATTTTGTTGGTCTAAATGCTTCAATAGTGACTATTTCGTTCAATTCATTTTAATATAAGAGTAGTTAAGAGCAAGGGCTTACTGTGAGAAGACCTGGGTTTGATACCAGTTTGCACATCAAACCAGTTTAGTCTTTTTTACCTGAAGTTTTTCTTCTAGTCAATGGGGATAAGAATAGTAGCTACAATTACACCATTATGTGTAACTGAAAATTAAATGTGCTACTACAAGTGAAGTGTCAGATGTATAGCAAAGGTCCAATAAATGTCAGCTACATTTATTGTTGTTGTTGAGAGCAAATAATGAAAGCAAAGTTGTATTTTTAGCTTAAGATATTTTATGAAGCAACAATATTAAAACAGCATAAGACTGGTAGAAAATCCGAGATACAGTTTAATGGAACTTTAGTTCCAAAAAGGTTTTAAAATAGGATACACTTGACACATTTTTTTTGTTGTTTTTGCAGTTTGGCCGGGGCCAGGTTCGAACCTGCTACCCTCGGTATATGGGGCCGCCTACTCACTGAGCCACAGGCACCACCCACACTTGACACTTTTAATCAGTGAGTAATACGGATTATTTTGGGAATGGTGTTGGGCCTGTCGGGTAAAATTTTTCATTTAAACACATACATTTGGATCTATTTCTCACTCCATAAAATATAAATAAAACTCCTCACCATGGTACTGACACAATAAGGAACACACGGTATAGTGGTAAATAATTTAACAAAACTAGAGCAATAACCAAATTACATAGTATGCATTTTAAGTATTTATCACTCAAAGTTATTAGCAGTTTCCAATTAAACAACAATGAAATATCACTTACCTTAGAGACAGGCAAAAATAAAAATGCTGGATGCCAAGTGTTTTGGGGGTTATGGGAACCTCCATGCACGGCTGGTAGAAGTACATTCTAGAGAGCAGTATGGAAGTGCTTAGTCATATCACAGGTACACATTCTCAGCAACTCCGTTCTATAATGTACACGTATATCTCTGAGTCATTTTTTGTATGGCTAAATAAGGGAATATGTACAAGGATATATCTGTGGTGGTGAGAAGTTAAAAGTAACTTGGATGTCTAGCACAGGAACAGTGGAAAATACTTGTCTGTTGTTGAGAATCACTAGAAATGCTGTTTTTCATTTCTGATACCTGGTCCTTTCTCATCCACAAATCATCTCTGTTGGCAGCCAGTCACCAAACCTCTTCTAGCTCCTATTTCATCAACCACAAAATGAAGAGAACTGTGTTGATCACTACAGTGTATTTATGTGGTGATTTTTATTCCCTCTGACATATGAGTTCACTAACTTTCCATATAACTTTATGTCTTTGTGTCCCTACACGTTTCATATTAGGGTAATGATGACTTTGGCAAATAGTTTAAACATTAGGGGTTTGACTCTGAAAGGAATCTTTTCTGTGAGATCTTTAAATAATAAAGGCTAAAATAAAGTTGTCCTTTAATAAGAATAACCAGGCCATGATTCACTTATTTTGAATGCAGTAAATGGAGATATATTTAAAAAAAAGGAAAAGAAAATGGGAACATAGAAAATGACATTTTGTTGAGCACTGAAATTTTACTTGAGAAAAGGTTAGAGAGGACTGATACAAAACCCAGTTCATCATGGTATCTTTTCTTGCTATTTCCCTTCTTATTTTATACCTTGAGCATTTTAAAAACCTTATCTTTAACCAAAAATTACAAAAAGTAATATGACGTAAAGTATGAACAAAAGGTTGATGGTAATTACAAAATATTTCAATTACTCTAGGAGAGTCTGAAGTATAATGCAAAAGTCCAGCCCTCATGGTCAAATGGCATTATGTAAGGCCTGTGTCTACCTCTTGCAAATTCTCATGTAATTTAATGGAATAAACCTGTTTTTTCAGGCCTCTTTCTACAGCATCTGGCTGAGTCATACTGTTTTCAGAGGGACTCTGTTATGCCAAATTATATCTGCTAAAAAAGAAAAAAGAAACGCTTACGTTCAAGTAGGAAAATAAATCACTTTCTTTCCAGAGTGTAAGGCAGACAGAGTGTTTGGAATCGCTTAATTGCTTTCTGCATTAGTCACCTGGCCTTTATATAAATTTTTTGCTATGCACTAGTTTCTCTTGGGGACCAATCCAGGTGGAGTCCAGCACTAAAATCAGCCTGGAACATGAAAGTAACATGTTTTAGGTTTTAAGAGAGGTACAAAACATTCAGAACAGGCATCTGCAGCATCTTGAAAGGCCAAGACTCACTCTGCTTGTCAAAAACTCAAGTGTTCTGGTAAGGAGAAGACTAGGAATCCTCTTTTCAGAAAACCTCTGTAATCAGTGGTCAGAACAGTCTCTTTCTGCTGAGAACATGGAAGGAGAGAAGTTGATATTTTTTATAATAAGATCCACACGTTCGTTGAGTGAAAACTTGGATCTATTTTATCTAAATGTGGTGCTGGTCTATAGGTACAATTTTTCTCATAATAATGATAATACGAGGTTTTAAAAACAGTTATATATATTCTTTACCCATGGCTACTGACTCCAACTCCTGCGGTCTTGCCATTAATTAATTAGCCCCATGCTGCTTCACTATGAATTTATGTTTAATATTGCCTTTCCCTATTTACCACTCTGAGGTTGACTCAAAGCTTCTGCTCAGTGGAGTCCAAGGCCTGCACTTTCTAAAAGGACATCAGCACAGCCATGCTCCTCACTTCCCTGAGGCTTTTTTCACTTAATTCCAGTTTATAGACTTTAAATTGGTACAACTTTTCTGGGTGGTAGGTAGGGAATTAAATTAAGCATGTGTATACCATTTGAGGCAGCAATTCCATGTCTTGAAATGTACCCTAAGGAAACAGCTAAGGATGTGCACAAGTGTATGGAAACAATAAAACTCATCAACCTAAATACATAGTTTTGCTCTTTATCACCAATGTAAATTTACTGAAAGGTAAAGAGAACACAAAGGATATCTGCCAGTGAATGGGGTAGGTAGAAACATAGATAACTGATATTGGGAAACATAAACACTCACAAGCACACATATGCACACTTTGAACTGGTCATCAAAGTCTATTCATAAAGACCTAAAAAGTACTCATATGAGTTTCAGAAGTAGGAAGAGGGCAAACTCATAAATGTACTAGATCTATTCTAAATGCAAACCACCTTTAGCAATAGGAAATAATTAAATCTCATTATTATTATAGAAAAATGCATCAGTTGCATTATGAAAGATTCATGCTTTATTAATCTTTTATATTAATGTTTTCTTTTATAGCTAGGTGTTATAAGGTAAAATGTAAAAGTAAAGAACAAAGGTCTGTCAGTGAAAAATTGTAGGGTGCTCCTTCATATCAATATGTCTGTATAATTTTAATAGTGTGTGGGAAACTCACTTGACATGTCCTAAATCAAGTTAAATTATAATAAAATTTTAAAAGGGCAAAGCCACTCTTTGGTATGGCAAAAGTCATCATTAATAACTGACACCACTTTTGAAACTCAATGAAATTGTAGGTGAGAAACCTGAGAGGTGTAGCACATCACAGTGATAAACAAAACACAGATGCAGTCTAACAGGGACGATAGTGAAGCCAGCAGAAATGAAATTTTGTAGGTGATATGGTAAGACAAGTCAGAGTGCTATGTGTGTAGAGCAGACAGCACAAGCACCCAACTGGTCTTAGGTACATGGTGGGGACACTTCCCACAGGGGGTGATTTTTAAAGTGAGACCAGGGAGATAAGGAGGCACTATCTAAGAAATTAGCTAAAAGAGGGTTGGAGCCGATGTGAGACCTCAGCCAGATATAACAAGCAGGAAATACGCCATGACCTGGTACATCCTTGGGGATATCCTGTGTGGAAATCCACTACCCAGCTGCAGTTGGCCATTTCCAGAAAACTGTGTGAACTAAGCAGGGCAACTGTGGAAAGTGCCTGAACTCTGTAGTTCATACCCATGAGAGAAACCAAGGATGAAACCTCCTAAGAGTTTTCTCATCCTTAATTCTTTCTACACCATCTTGACAATGAGCTCCTATCAGGAGAAGAGAACAAATCATTGGTATGTAGAAAAGTGAATGTATGGGTGAAATGCTCAAAGTATAAGGATGTCTCTACCCCTCTTCCCTTTAGAGCTATGGTCCCCATCCCCCAGGCCACAAACCAGTCCCTGTCTTTGTCCCATTAGGAAGCAGGCCTGCACAGCAGAAGGTGAGTGGTGAGTGAACTAGCTAGCAAAGTTTCACCTGTTATTTACAGCCACTCCCCATTGTTAGCATCACTGCCTGAGCTCTGCCTCCTGTCTGATCAGCAGTGGGATTAAACTCTCATAGGAGCCCGAACCCTACTGTAAACTGATCATGTGAGAGAGCTAGATTGTGCACTTCTTATAAGAATTTAATGCTTGATGAACTGAGGTGGAGCTGAGGCAGTGATGCTTGCACTGGGGAATGGCGACAAATGCTGATTATCATTAGCAGAGAGGTTTGACAGCACAGAGACCATAATAAATCAGTTGCTCACAGACTCATATCAAAACCACCATCCCCCTACCCCTGGTCCCTGGAAAAATTGTCTGCCATGAAACTGGTTCCTGGTGCCAAAAGGGTTGAGGGCTTCAGAGGGTACTCTTCCAGGATTCCTAGACTCTTTGATTTATGCTGGTGGGCTACAACGTCTGAGCCTGATCATGGATGTACAGGTGAACACTAAAGCCAGGCATGTCTAGTAGAGCATAGACCACATATTTTTAGTGTTCAGGAAAGATGAAGACAAATGGTAATGATAGATTTAGACTGATGGCGACTGGCACACAGGAGATACTCAAACACTATACATATGGTGAATGGAAGAATGAATGAATAAGTAAATGAAAGGTGTTTGGAGGTGTTTCTATATTTTCATTTGAAAATGATTTGGTTTATCTGCTTTTTAATCTGATTTTTAAAATATTATTGATTTTTGTCACTAGAAAATCATTAATTTTTTTCTTTTAATAAAGTTTTAAAAATACTTATAAACATTAATAAGAGTTGCCGTTTAGATATTATAGAGTATGAAGTTTAGGAATGAGAGAGCTGTTGGTGTTCCATTTTTTGAGACAGCTTTCTGAAAATTTCCTGGAGGAAAAATATTGCTAGGAAACTCAGCAACTGCCTCAGACTCGAGAGTAGGTGAATAGACAGCTCCAGCTCCATCTCAGGAGGAGATATTGTGTGTGTGTGTGTGTGCGTGCATGCATGAGAGAGAGAGAGAATTTGTGTATAAATATGTGGGGTTATTTATTTTAACATACTTTATGTATACATTGATTTATTTTGAAATAACAGGATCTTTTTATTGTTATTTTTAAATTTCAGATTAATATGAGGGTACAAATGATTAGGTTATGTTGTTTGCATTTCTAAGGTAAAGTTCAAGCTGTAGTTAAGCCCTACACTCAAGGGGTGTGCTGTGTACCTTTACGTTGTGATCCTTAGGTAAGAGCTCACTAATTCCTCTTCTTCCTCTCCCCTCCACTTGAATATACTTGTGTTTTTCTCTCATGTGGGCATATAGTTGTTTATTTATTGGTTTCATATTAGTATTGACTACATTGAATATTTGCTTTTCCATTCCTATGATACTTTACTAAGAAGAATGCGCTTCAAATCCATCTAGGTAAGTAAAAAAGAGGTAAAGTCTCCATCTTTTTAATGGCTGAATAGTATTCCATTGGATACATATACCACAGTTTATTAAAAATAACAGGATCTTACTATATAGTCTGTAATAGGATTTTTCCCCCACTTAATAGTGTACGGTGAACACCTTTTCATGTCAATACATATACATTGTTAGTTTTATGATTTGTCTTAAAACCAGATATTTTCTGTGAGTTGAAAGTATCAGGAGAGTTATTTCTTCTGATCATGAAATCAATGTGTTGTTATTTAAACAAAATGAAACAATATTGTAATACAGTATTAGAAGGTAAAATTTAACCTTTGCCTCTAACCTCTTGCCTCCCAGCCCTTTTACTTCATGATACCAATTGATACTATTACCGGTGGGTTACAGGTCCTTCCAGGTGTTTTACCTTGCCAATTAAATATTAACTTAGATATACCAATAGATTATACAAATGCACATATAATTTTATATACCTTTGTAAAAATTAGATCATATATTTATCATACTCTGAATTTAGTTTTTCCAACATATATCTCTTTGTTTTTATTTTCACGTCTGTAATTATTAGTTGCGGCTGATTTTTTTCACATTTTATGTCAGTAATAGTCTTCCGTGAGATTTCTGCCTCTCAATATGCATTTATAAATCTATATTTAAATTTCTGATTTAGAAAGCAGTATGGTAGATATTTTAAAATGCACTGGAGTGTATTCTTTACTGTCCCGACCATCTCTAGGGAAATTCCAGCCTCCCGAACAATTAGACTCAAAGCTTAGGAGGTCCCTTGGGAGAGAATTAGCACCTTAGAGACAATGCACATTTTAAGCCCGTCCTCTGTCAATTATAAGCCTGAAGATTTGTGGTAAGTTACTTAACTTATGAATCTTATACTCTTCCTCTATTTAATGGAGATAATATTAGCCACTTCAGATGGTGGTAGTTTTTAAGAATAAAGGAAGTCAAATGTACTGTTTAATCTTATGTAGCAGGAATTTTACAAATGCTATGTTCATTCTCATCTCACTCCCCAGACTGCAATACCAGTGTTTGAACCTTACACCATCTCAGGTACCAGTCAATCCATGGGACTCCCTTGCTTAGACGTCTTAGCCAAGGGGCATATTTCAGTCCCACAGTTGACAATATGAAGGATTGTTGCATTTAGTCGCCATACTATGCACATGATACAGGTGGCACACTAAGAAAATTATCGGACCATTTTCCTTTACTTCCCTCTCTAGATTAATTGTATAGACATTTCCCATAGATTCCTCAAAAGACAAGATGTTCTAGAAGAACAAAGCATGACAGTGATTCTGTTTGAGGAATGTTTTCTTTGAGATGCAAATGATTCAGGATCTGGCAACCAGAGGAGTGGTGAGCTTATCTTGGGTAAGTCATTTCTCCTCTTTCAACTCATTTCTATAACAGAGTAATGGTATCTGTAAACTGGTTAATAACACGGATTGTGGAGACACACAGTCTATCACTACAACTTTGCCAATAGCTGAGTGA
Source organism: Nycticebus coucang (assembly GCF_027406575.1). NCBI lineage: Eukaryota > Metazoa > Chordata > Mammalia > Primates > Lorisidae > Nycticebus > Nycticebus coucang. Next base: position 112,314,759 of record NC_069804.1, read on the forward strand.
TCTTGAACAAGTTACTTAATCTTCAAAGCTTCTGTATCTTTGCCTCTAAACAAGGGATAATAATACTACCCATTCTACGTGGTGGTAGGGAAGAATTAAAGAGCTAACACATGGAACATTCTTAGCATATAACTAGCACATAGTGTGGGTTCAGTACATTTTCCCCTTGACTGTTATTATTAGTCCTCTCCACCAGGGCCAAAACTAGGGTGAGGTGATTGAAGCATCTAGAGCACAAAATTTAAGAATTCACCTTCAGTGTTGTGCAAAGGCTACAGATGCACCTGTACAAGCCTGAGGGTAAGTACGTCCTTGAGAGGAAGTGCTTCTTTTATGCATTCCTCACCCTAGTCCATGGCAGGATTTCAGCTGGGTATTTTGCTCACTAGGGAGCCCAAGGAACTCTGAGCATTTGTAGTATGCCTGACACTGTGATTCCTCCCTTATGTATTTTCTATGAGGGAAATAATCTAATCTATTCATACTCATAACTCTGGTGTGGGGAATTGTCACTTCAATTCCACGGATTAAAATGCTCAAGCCCAGAGAAGGGAAGTACCTTGTTTTGGGTCACACATTTACCAAGTGGATAAATAGAGCTGGGAACAAATGTCCTCCTGACTGCCAGCTCTGTTTCTTCCAGGATACTACAGAGCCTCAACTGTAAATCCTCCATTTATAAACCAGGTGATTTTTTTTAAAAATTGTGCTAATATATAAAAAAATAGAGATACATGTGTTTATGTCTGGCATGCTAGAAAGATCTTAGTTCTTTCTCATTCATTAGCTGTCTGATCTTGAGCAAGTCATTGAACCTCTCTAAACTCCATTTTGTCACCTGTGAAACCAAGTGAATTCAATGTCACTGTCAAGAAATCTAAATATTTTACATCCTACAGTTTATTACTTCATTTTGCCTACTACTCAGCCTTTTGTTTTTTTGTCTCCTTTTTTGTTAAATGAATAAAATGTACAATGACTCATTAAATACTTTGGTGGTGGGACTCTGTTTTAAAGGGGTCTCTAAAAATAAGAAAATCATAAACAATAAGATTATAAGTCATCTACTTTATATAACAGAATATTATATATAGAGATAGCATAATACAGAGCATATTTTTTGAAAATGTTCAGGAAATAGAACTATTATCTAGCTTTGAGTTGGTATTATGCCTGACAAAAAGTTAAGGGGAAAATCAAGTAAAACCTGAATGTATTAACTGTAATTATAAAATAATGATCTTGGTGTTCTTATGAAGGTCATAAACTGTGGAGTCAGTTGAAAATACGTGATTAATGACATTCTCTTTACACAGGTGTGTGGCTTCATGGAAATGGAGATCTATTTTTATGTGCAACCTCAGTCTGTGTTTAAAAATATGATTTCTGTGTCATTTCACCCATCTTTAGTCTCAGATACTTGAGAGGCTGAGGTGAGAGGATCTCTCCAGTTCAGAGTTTGAGACCAGTGTGGGCAATACAGCCAGACTCGATCTCTAAAAATAATACCTAATTACTCCATTGCCACTTGAGTATAGAAAAGGGACCTCTAACCGAGAGGCAAATAACACTATAGATAAGATATATACATGTTATATAGGCAGAAGGCAGAATGATGGTGTCTCCCAAGGAATTGGATATACTTTGGTTTGATGGGGACTTAAACGAACTCTGACTCAATAAAATGCTTATTTGGGTTTCATCTTGTAGTAAAATATAACCAAAAACTTCAGTATGCTTTAAAATACCTTCATATCTTTCTCATAAAGCTAGAACTGGTATCGGTGCTAATGAGTCCAAGATCTGTGAGATTGGCAGTGATTAGTTCTAACTTGCCTCTTGATGTCATCTTATGCTGATTTCCTACAGTTACGGAAACTTGATTATAATATATATCTAATTTTTCTCTTGCATAACCCTGGATCATTGAGAGACAGGGAAGGTGAAATTCAGACAGGTGAGGTCAGATAGAGGTGAAGGGATTTACACAAATTCGTCACAGAGTGACTGGGTTAGGTCTGTCACTGGAATTGAGACATATCTCCTGACTTAAGTGGCCTATTCAGAAAACAAAATACTGGCCTTTTTACTATGAATACCTTGCCTTTAAGGGGAACAGAGGAAACGTGATTCTCTAATGTTAACATATAGAAAGTAAAATAACAATAGAGGAAAACACACGGAACATAAGAATAGTATATACAATCTTACTTGTTTTTTATCTTCTCTAACCCCCAGGGTTCCTGTGTACTTGGGAAGGAAACTCTGACTTGAAGCAGAAAAAGTTCCCTTTCCAGAGAGGATATTTAGGATAACGGACAGCAGGGATTCTAAATTGTATGGGTCACACTACCAAGAGTGAGGTAAGCCCCAAATCTACCACTTTGTTCTGGCAGAAAGGAGTAAACAAAGCCCTCCCTTTTATAAGAATTAATTATGCACCAATCATGGTTAGACTTAAATAAGTATTTGTCCAATTTACTTGCATCAAACTGAGCCCTCAGTAAGATTTTGTGGTCCCTGGCCAGCAAAACACAGTGGCAATCCTTCTTAGCAAAAATAACCACAAATTTCAGCAAAATCATGGATCAGAAAACCCAGTTTGGCAAGATGAGACAAGTAGATAGACAAAAAAGCAGAGAAAGGAGCTAAGCATACAATTTAGCAAGATAATCCATCATGCCACTACTTCATCCTCGAGGAAGTCATATACAGAAATGTAACACAGCTCAGAGGAAAGTGTCTATTCCTTTGAGTATTTTCCTGAAAGAATGCATGAACAAGGGAGATGCAGACTTGGAAATCACCACAAAATAAAAGAGAATGTACCCTTTCTATATCTTCCTAGCCATGTATTTCTTTCAAATATCTTTTGGATCATAGTGTACATGTTTCATAACCTGTTATTAAGAGGTCACGAGGATTAGTAATCTTTCTCCTTGTAGAAGTCGATGCGTTTCTGCTGTAGCAAGGGTATAATAGATATGAGATAATTGCCATCTGCTGGTCGAATCCAGAGCTACATCTCTGAGACTCTGGGAGTTGGTTCTGCTAGGATTTAAGGAGGGAGGGGCCTCTGGCCTGACCTACCAAACAGGGCTTTTTGGAGGCTTGAATGGCGCAGGCAGCCTTTCCCACAGAATCAGTTGCTGCCTGGTTCTCCGAACTCCCGACAGGAAGTTCCACCCCTGTCTCAGATGAAGAGAAAGCTGCCAGTGTGAGCGTCTCTGAGGGAGTGTACATCTGTGTGTGTGTGTATTTTGTGTTTTGGGTGATATCCTTTAAGACATATTTGCTTTATAACATATACTTACTCATACACATGACAGTATTACCAACAATAAGTAGAACCAATCATATTGTACATACAGTGTACAATCTGCTTTTTATGCTTAGTAGTAACTGTTTCTCCAAGTGAATATTTCTATAACATCAGTTGTGTGAATCAGATTGTAAAAGAGTTTTTCCCGTGCTTTGAAAATTATATCGTGGTTATTTTCTGAATTACAAAATTGATATTTGTGTGTATGTATGTATACAGAGGGTGCCAAAAATGTATGCACATTTTAAGAGATGTTATGTATGCATTACTTTTCAAATTGAATTGAAGTTGCTGTTATTGCTTACGTGTACCTAAACATGCTATATATATCCATTTTCCCTGTGATTTGTACACTTTTTGGAAGTGATTGATTTTACTTCCAAGAAGATCTCTTAAAAAGTCTATACATTTTTTTTGGCACCACACACATACACACACACACACACTTCAAAGACATCAAACTGTACAGAAATGTGTAATAGAAAATGAAATTGAGCTTTGCGTACCCCCCAAGATAAACATTCTTAATGGAGTGCTAATATATTCTACTAATGTTTCTAACAACATATAATGTACTGGCATGTATAAGTACTTTTGTGCAAAAAGCACTAAACACATAATGTACTCATGGTATAAATGTACCTCGATGTGTCTATTCTTCAGCAGAAAAAGGAGACATTAATCTTTTCTTTTCTTTTTCTTTTAGGAAATCTTAAGATTTTTATTTTTATTTCTTTGTTATGTTTGGGTTATTTTTCATTGTTGGGAATTCATATGGCCTTTTATGAAAATTGAAAGTTACCCTTTATCCAGCTTTTACTAGGTAAAACAGAATTCTTTGTATCAAAGATGACCAAATAATTTATTGTGTGAACTGACACTTTGAAGAGTAAAAGGTGTACTCTTAAACAACAAGGATAAGTTGGGACCATATGAAGCCATATGGTCACTTTCTTCTATATCACGATCATCAACTCAATGTCTGTAATATATGTGAACAGTCTTTTCCCACTTCATAATTCTATTTCTCATGTTTAAAATTCAAGTGTTTTGAATGTTCTTTGATTTTATTATTAAAAGACAAAGTGATTAATTATAAATATTTGAAGAATACTTCTGGGGTAGAGGAATTGCCATTCTACCGGCAGATAGGCATAGAGAGCATTCAAAGCCCATATCCCACAGGACACAGTGGGAAAAGCTTGAGTGTTAGAACAATTCTAGGCTCAGAGTCCTTGGTCTGTAACTTATGATAGCAGTAACCTGGGCCTTGGATTGACATCTAGATAAGAAAGAAGATAGTACTCCCTACCATGAATGTTTGTTTTCCAGATTAAAACAGATGAAATGTAAAGTACACTTGCTTACACTTTCCTTCCCTCCACCTGACCTGTCCCAAGGGCAACGCTTGAGTTTCTGCCGGGGCCCACTCACTACTTCAGGGATCAGCCAACTTATTGGGGCTCTACACACAAAGAGCCTTTGTTGGCACAAAGGCTGGGATTTCATCTCCTCTGTCATCTTCATCACTCAGAGATGTTGCGGAGTGAGTCCTTGGGGGGCTGCAAAAGCAGGGGAGCGTGTTCTGACCATTTCTTAAGCCCTGGAAGCCCATCTTCTAAAAATGAGGCTGCTCAGGATCCTCTAGGGAGGAAAAAGAATGAAATCCCATTCCTACCTCTTTCCAGATGTATGGCTCAGGAAAACTGATCATGTATCCTGTAAAACGGGAAAAAAAAATTGATAATTTCCCCACAGGGTTGTGTGGGGAAAATCAGAAAACTTAAATGTTTGGCTCATGGAATGACTTCAACAAATGTTTGTCCTGCCCACCATGACGCCATTTGACCATAAAAGAGACTTTAATATAAAAAGAAGAGCAGAACTGTCAGTGACAGCATGTGGAAATGTAGCCATAAGAAATTAAATATATAATCATTTACATAATGTTTGAATTTGGGTGCCTTGTTCAGGTTGCGGCATGAGTTATCTAAGGAATTTGGAGAAAAGGGAGATAATATTGCACTATTTCTTTTCATTTCATGTGATTTCCTTTCTCTGTAACTTCACTTTGTAACTGAATATCCAAAGAAACAGTTTTCCAATAAGTCCTGGAAAGAGGAGGCAGGACAGGTGAACCAAGCATAGTAAGGGACCTCAGGGCCTTGGATGAGTGAGTCACTTCCCCTGTGCTGGACTAACCTCTAACACTGAGTCACATGCAATATAACTGGTTACAGGGTTTGGGCCTTGGGTTACTACTATAATATTTTCTGATTGCATGGTCTTTAGAATATTTCTTAAATTCTCTGAGTTCCATTAAGAAAATTTAAAATGGTAATTGTAACAGCAACAACATCATCAGGTTGTACTGAAAATTAAATGACAAAAATGCATGTAAAGCATTTAGTAAAATGTCTGCCACCACTTAGTGCTCATGTTTCTTTAATACTATCCTTTTCAAGCCAATCAGAAAAAGAAATGGCTTAGGGCTGGCAAGGGCTGTAATGTATCATCTTAGGTGACAAGTTTCTTTTTTTTTTCTATTGTTGCATTTTTATGTTGTTTTTTATTTCTTTATTTTTCCTTTTTTAATTATTAAATCATAGCTATGTACATTAATATGATCATGGGGCACCATATATTGGTTTTATAGACCGTTTGACACATTTTAATCACACTGGTTAACATAGCCTTCCTGGCATTTTCTTAGTTATTGTGTTAAGACATTTGCATTCTACATTTACTAAGTTTCACGTGTACCCTTGTAAGACGCACCATAGGTGTAATCCCACCAATCACCCTCCCTCCACCCATCCTCCCCCCTCCTTCTCCTCCCTCTCCCCCTTCCCCATATTCTTAGGTTATAACTGGGTTATAGCTTTCATATGAAAGCATAAATTAGTTTCATAGTAGGACTGAGTACTGATGCAGTATTAAAATAGTTGAATACTGGTGCAAGAAACGACATATGTATTATGAGACAGAAGAGAAAAATCAGCTGAATCAAGTGTGTAGAAACATTTAATATTTCACAAATATTCAGTGGCATTTCCTATTACTTGAGAATCCATAGGCAATAAGAACTGGTGCTGGGTCATTGATAAACTGAAGGAATGGGAGACCTCATCCTCATGCCATATGATATAATGTGAAGATAAGCATCAGTATATGAGACCATATATCTATTCAGTATGTTTCCAGTTACATAAAATACATATGCAGCTATACACGTGTATGTATATATGTAGATGTTTCTGGTTGCACTGGGATGCAGCAAACTATGAACGCTGCTTATCAATAAGAATGTGATTGGAGGTTACTTGTAATTTTGATAGTACCCTAAATGAACATGAATTATTTTTATAAAGCAGAAACAAAGCCCATAAAAGTCTTTAGAGGTGAGGAATGCAAGGCAATGTTGTAGGTTAGAAAGAGAAAAGGCTTTAGGGGCATACACACCTTGTGTTCTTGTCTTGTTCTACCCATTACTAGAGAGTGACTCAAAGGTAAAGTACCTAAACATTATGATCTGTTTCCTTGCTCTGAAAAGGAGGAAAGTAATCCTTTCTTTACAGAGTTCTTGAAGCAATTTGATGGAATTATCAAAATGGATAAATGTGCCCATCTTTATTTTGTAGTACACCTGGGATCCCATCCTGTCTCAACTTTAATACTTACCCCTACAAATTTTTTCACTCTATGAGACTCAGATTCCTTATTTTTAAATTGGTAATAATATGGATGTTGAAATATTATGTATATTAGCTGTAAAACATGGTGACATAATAGACACTCCTTTCCCTTAGGTAATCATTGCCAAGAATATTATAAATCCTAGTATAGAAAAGAAAGAGGTTGTTATTTCTGACTAATGGCCAAAGAATTGATAGTCATTTTTGTTTTCTTGAAGTAATCTCATTTTCTTTTATATAATTAAATATTTTATATCCTACTATATGAAGAACACTTCCTTGGCAATTGCAACTACAACAAAAATAAAAAAATGGGACTTAATTAAACTGAAAAGCTTCTGTACAGCTAAGGAGACAACAACCAAAACAAATAGACCACCTACACAATGGGAAAGGATATTTGCATATTTTGAATCAGACGAAAGCTTGATAACTAGGATCTACAGAGAACTCAGATTAATAAACATGAAAAAAGCCAACAATCCGTTATATCAATGGGCAAGAGAGATGAACAGAACCTTCTCTAAAGAAAACAGACGAATGACTAACAAACATATGGAAAAATGCTTGTAGTCCCTAATTATCAGAGAAATGCAAATCAAAACCACCCTGAGATACACCTAACCTCAGTGAGAAAGGCCCACATGACAAAGTCTCAAAATTTCAGATGCTGTTCTGGATGTGGAGAGACAGCAACACTTTTACACTGCTGGTGGGACTGCAAACTAATACAACCTTTTTGGAAGGAAGTATGGAGAACCCTCAAAGAACTCAAACTAGACCTCCCATTTGATCCTGCAATCCCATTCCTGGGCATCTACCCTGAAACATCTTGATCCTTCCATTCTGTCTTAAGGAATTTTTCTTACATCAAAACATCTTTCAAGAATTTCCTATTTGAAACAATGGTACAATCATGGTGATTGTGCATGTACTTTTGGGAACTTTTGTAAGATTTTCTATAGCATAAATTCCTAAAAGTGAAAAATTTCAATCAAAGCATATGACATTGCCAAATGCAGACTAAAATGTTCAATACCAATTTCCACTCCCACTCAGAATGGATGGGAATTCCTCTTTCCCCACAGTCTTTTCATCGGCTGAAAGGGGCTTATGCATTTTGACCTGGCAATTCTTCTTGCAGGAATTTGTCCTCCAGGATGGTATGTACAGAGCTACATATTGCAGAGCTTAGGGTTCACCCTGTGATGGAAGCGAAAAACTAAGGGACAAGGGAATTGAGAATCGCTGCAGTGAAACAGTTTAAGTGCTAAGTCATGCACTCTAGGCTGGAAGAAAGTGCATATTTAAGGGGCTCTGATGCACTGGAAGAAATTAAAGGACTCAGGATTAGTCCCACGCTCCATGCTTCTCCTGCTCCCACTTCTTTGTGCTGAGCACTTCTCTGTGTCAGGTGCTGGGATTGCTGCTGTACACAGTTTTATCTTCCTTAATCCTCAGAACAGTTCTGTGAAGGGGACATTTTTAGCTCCATTCTCTAGATAAAAAAACTGAGGCCCTGGGTGGTGCCTGTGGCTCAAAGGGTGCCGGCCCCATATGCCAGAGGTGGCACGTTCAAACCCAGCCCCAGACAAAAACCGCAAAACAAACAAACAAACAAAAAAAAACCTGAGCCCCTGACAGGTATTCACCAAATCTAAGATGTCATGCTATTTTAGGGACTACAAGAAAAATAACATTCTGGTTATTATATTTGTAAGACACCAATGATTGAGATGTTAACAAGTGAAAAATAAAAGTGTGTCTTAGGGACGGCGCCTGTGGCTCAAAGGAGTAAGGCGCCAGCCCCATATGCTGGAGGTGGCGTGTTCAAACCAAGCCCTGACCAAAAAAAAAAAAAGCACGTCTTAGAATCAAGGAAAGGTAATACCTTGTGTAGGCTCATGCATCCATCATGTGAAAAATTGCAATTGAAATCTATTTCTTTCTTTATTTACTGAAAAAAAAAATTCAGGGTAAGGTGAGGGTACAAACAACTAGGTTACAATATTTGCATTTGTCAGGTTGATTCCCTCTTGTAGTTCCGTCCTGCACCCAAAACTGCATAGATTCTTTAGGAAATCTATGTCTTTCTGATATCAAACTCCATGTCAGAGTGCAGAACTGCAGTGGTATGTTAGACTTACAGAGATCAGGCAGTGCTTTCTTCTTCTATTATCCTTCTGTGGGCTACACTAGAAATATTTATATTCCTTTCTGATAATAAGGTGCTAGATTTTTCTCTTTTGCCTAGTGGTTGTGTGACCTTGGGCAAGTCACTCCATATATATGTGCCACATTATCTTTAGCCATAATTATTAAGAAGATGGACTCTGGATCACTTTAAGCCATTCACATTTTATTATCTAAAATTCCCACTTGTCTGGCACTCAGTCTTTAGTTACTCTACCTCCTTCTCATCTGGGATTGGTTGGGGTGGGATGAGATAGTGGAAAGTGCTGTCTTTGAAAGATGCCTGCAGCAGCATTGCTAAATACTGGGACAAACTACTTCATTTTTCTCTTTAATAGAACCCACTTTGCCATATATGGAGTTTTCTTAATGCAAAACGTACATACAGCAATAAATGGAAAGTGCCAGGATGTTGGAAATAACTCAAGCAAAACCTTGTAAAGGACATGCCTATAAAAGGCATGGAAAGTTTACTAAAAAGTAGAAAATAAATGGTTTTGGTTGGGCTTTAAAATCTAGTTGACAAAAATCTGAGGGAGGATGCAAGTAAGGCCAAATTCAAAAGACTAAAACTTTCATTAGAGAATTTTGATTTTCATTTCCCTTTTGTACCATTTTTTAATAATGAAAACATTACTCATCCTGTTAAATGCCAGCAATATGGATATGTGTAAAATAAAACGTGAACGTCTCTCTTGCATGTTTCTAATCTCTTTAAACTGCTAAATGTCACTCTATAGAATTGATATTGTTATTGTTTATTTTTAAATGAAATTGAAATTTCCTGATATGCATGGACATGGGACACCATGTTTCTCTCCTGAAAATGTAGGCACCAAGCAGCTGAATGTACTAAAGTGAGATCTCACAAAATATATCTTCAGAAAGGGGGACAGGGCAGAATGTTAGAAGAAAAAGACAAATGGAAAAGCCTTGAAACATGTGATAAGGCCATTTTAATGTTTATATTGTGTGAATTATAAAATGTTAACATTGTTTGCTCTATATGCCTTTAAGAACTCATGAAATGAGAATGTGAAGTAAAATCTGAAAGTATCCATTGCTTGCTGAGACTCAGTTGTATGATATCTGCTTCTGCATGCCTGCAGGTAAAAGCATTTGGATGATTTAGACTGTTTTATCAGGACTCTACTTTGCAAAACTATTTCTTGCTTTAAAAAGTTATGTGGCTTATCATGTTGCCTCTTACCCATACAAAGATATTTCTGCCACTCGTAGCACCATTCAGAGAAAGAAGCATCACACTGCTTCACATTCCACCCTCTTCATTCTAAGTGGCTTCCAGAAGTTCATTTCTGTTGGAATCTTCTAGAACCTTCTATAGACTGTGTTGTCCTTTTTAAATTGATTCATATAATACATTGCAGATTATTCAAGAATTCTTATACTAATCCTTTGTTCATTATATTTGTTGCAAATATATTTTCCTAGTTGAAGATTTGCTTTTTCATGTATTTTAAATTGATTATTTGATACACCAAAGTTTTATATTTTATTGTAGTTTAATTATCAGCTATTTTCTTTATGGTTTGTATTTCTTCATGTCATGTTTTAGAAAGTTTTCCTATCTCAAGTCGAAAAATTATTTCCTTGCCCCGGTGCAGTGGCTCATGCCTGTAATCCTAGCACTTTGGGAGGCTGAGGTACGTGGATTGCTTGAGCTCACGAGTTCGAGAGAGAACAGCCTGAGCAAGAGTGAGACCCCCCACCATCTCTACTAAAAATGAAAAAACTGAGGCAAGAGAATCGCGCAAGCCCAAGAGTTTGATGTTGCTGAGAGCTATGACACCCGCACTCTACCAAGGACAAGAAAGTGAGACTGCCCCCCCAGAAAAAGTTATTCCTACATTTACTTCTAAATGTTTCGTGTTTGTTTTTCACGTTTAAATCTTTAATCTACTTGGGACTGAATTTTGATTGGTGTTAACATACATATACAATTTTATTTTTACATATAAATAAACAAGTGTCCTAATGCCACACATTTTAACTCATCTTTCTCCACAGACCTGGTCTGCAATGTCAGTCATATGTTGAGATTCCATGTATATCATTCTGTTTTTAGGCTCTCTATTAGGTTACATTGGTTTATTTATAGGGATGCCAGATTTAGCACACAAAATACATGTTCATTGTTTTTCTGAAATTCTAATTTAACCAGGCCTCCTGTATTTTATCTGATAAATCTGTTCATCCCTGTACCTATATCACACTGTCTTAATTACTATAGCTACTAATAGGTTTTTATGTCTGGCAGGACAGATTTCCTAATTTGGGCTTCTATTCCTGTCACTTTTCCTCATCCAAATACATTTTAGAATCAGCCTGTATTTTTTTTTTTTTTGAGATTTGTTTTATGGAGTAGTATAATGTCGATTTTTGTAACTGTTCCAGTTAAAGAATGCCTGAGAAGAATTTAATTTCTCTACTTGTTGATGCAGAATCCTATGTCCATTAGACTGAGTGTGCTAATATTATTTTTCAAGTCTTCTATATCTGCACTGATTTTTTGCCTGCTTGATCTATCACTTACTGAGAGAGCAATGTTACGAACTCTCACTGTAATGCTAAATTTGTCAATTTCTCTTTGGAATTTGCTGATTTTTGCTCTGCAGATTTTGAAGCTGTATATTAAGAGGCATAAAAGCATATAACTGTGATACTTTTCTGAAGAATTATACCTTTCTGTAGTGACCCTTATAATTCTTAAAAATGTTTTTTGCCTGAAAGTCTATTTTTTCCTAATAATAAGGTAGCTACACTAGGTTTCTTATGTTCAGTATTTGTCACCATATATTTTTCTGTCCCTTTGCTTTAAAAATTTCTATGCTGTCATTTTTCAGGGGTAAATTTGTTAACTCCGTGTATCTGGAATTATTTTCTCCTTTCCGTGCCATTGTAGTTTAGTTGTGTCTCTTGTAAACTGCGTATAACTAGACTTGAAAAATGAATCAGATTCTGTACTTTTAAAAACTGATCAGATTAGTTTATATTTGGAATGATTTCTTATATATTTAAATTTGCTTATACTATTTTATTTTGTACTTCTGTTTTCTTGGTTTTTCTATGATCTACTTTTCTTCCACTTTCCTGGCATTTTTTTTTTTGACATTTTCATGCTTTTCTTTCCCTTTTAAATCCTTGGGTTAATTCTTCTCTTCTAAAAATTACACTTTAATGAGGACAGTTAATGACAATTAAGGTCATGGTGGGGGTGGGGGAAGGGGAGAGCAGAGAGAGAAAGAAGGAGGGAGGGGTGTGGAAAGGAAGAGCAGAGAGAGGGAAGGAGGGAGGGGGGTGGGGCCTTGGTGTGTGCCACACCTTTTGGGGGCAAGACATGATTGCAAGAGGGACTTTACCTAACAAATGCAATCAGTGTAACCTGGCTTATTGTACCCTCAATGAATCTCCAACAATAAAAAATAAAAATAAAGAAAGAAAGAAAGAAAAAATAAAAAAATAAAAAATATACTTTAACTTACCATTATTTTAGTCATTATTATCAAGACTTTTTTTTTTTTTTCGATATGCTCACTTTGTTTTAAAACCAGAAAGTTTGCACAGAGGGGAAGGGAAATAAGGAAATGTGAACAGTTGCTGTCCTAGCTATTTAAAAAAGTTTCTTGTGGTTTCTGACAGGTATTCTTCCACCAGGCTCTTCAACACAGGGCTGGTCATAAATGTGGTCCATTTTTCCCTCCAACTCAGGTATTGCTATACACTTTATAGTCAATACGACTGTTTTTAGGTATTCAGTTCTGTAAGTCTGACAAATAAATACAGTTGATAACTACCACCAAAACAGAGACATAAACATTTCTGTCACCGGTAAAGTTCATTTGTGTTTTTTTGTAGTCAATCTTCTCCCTTTCACCAGTACCTAGCAACCTCTGGTCTGATTTTTACCCCTATAGTTTTATATTTTCCCACGGTAGTATATAAATGGAATAATACAGTAAATATTTTTTTGTTTGGTTTATTTAACTTTACATAATGTTTTTGAGATTCATCCACATAGCAGGTACCAGTACTTAGATTTCTTCTTAGGACTGAATAATATTTTATTGTGTGGATATACAGTACAATAAATCATTTATCCATTCATCAATTGATGGACATTTGAGTTTTTTCATGTTTTGTCTGTTATGAGTACTGGTGCTGTAAACATTCACAGATAAATTTTTGTGTGAACTTATTTTTCATATCTCTTGGGTAAATATCTAAGAGTGGGACTGTGGTTGTATGCTAACTTTAAGTTTATAAAAACTGCCAAATTGTTTGCCAAAGTCATTGTACCATTTTGAATTTCTACCAGCAATGTATGAGAATTCAGTTGCTCTGCATTTTTGTTAGTCCTTGTATTGCATATTAAAAAAAGAGTCTGTTTCACAATACTTTTCGTTTCAAAACAAAATTGGAAAAAAAATTACTCTTTAATTTCCACTTCAGAGAATTTTATCTTATCATTTATCGTATATGTCAAAGTTTATATTTGCATTTCTGTAGTCACTGTGGCGAGAAAGATTTTGATGATTTTAATTTTATTTGGCATTTCTGTTGCTTTTAATGAGAATTATAGGGTGGTTTTATTTTCACATCTCTCAATGGAATTATTTATATATGAAGGATACTAATCTTACATCAGTGATAAACATGGTATTTTCCCCAAGTTTTCCATATACCTTTTTAAGGTAAAATTAACATAATATAACAAAAAATCAACTTTTTAAAGTGTATAGTTCTGTGGCATTTACTAAATTCACAATGTTGTTCATCCATCACCTCAACCTAGTTCCAAATGATTTTTATCACCCCAAATGAAAACCCCATACCCATTAAGTACTAACTTCCTATCTACCCTTTCTGTCCTTCAATTTCTGAGTTTTAACTTTGCTGCTGATCCATTGTGATGGTCACTGTGTAGAACAGGTTGAAGTGTTTCCTGTAGAGCTGGTTTTGTTGTGGCAAATTTCCTCAATGTTTGTATATCTGTAAATGGTTTGATTTCTCCATCAATTTTAAAGTTTAGCTTAGCAGGGTACAAAATTCTGGGCTGGAAATTGATCTGTTTAAATAGATTAAAGGTAGATGAACATTGTCTTCTTGCTTGGAAAGTTTCATAAGAGAAGTCTTCAGTCATTCTGTTGGATTTGCCCCTGTAGGTCAACTGGCGCTTACTCCTGGCAGCTTGCAGAATCTTTTCTTTTGTCTTGACTTTGGACAGGTTCATCACAATGTGTCTTGGAGAAGCTCAGTTAGAGTTGAGATGACCTGGGGTCCGATATCCCTCTGAAAGCAGTGTGTCAGAATCTTTGGTGATAGTTGGGAAATTTTCTTTTATAATATTCTCTGGTATGGCTTCCATTCCTGTGGGGCATTCTTCTTCCCCTTCTGGGATTCCTATAACTTGTATGTTGGAACGCTTCATAAGGTCCCATAATTCTGACCGTGAACGTTGTGCTTTCTCTCTCTTCTTTTCTGCCTCTTTTACTATGTGAGTTATCTGAAGAACTTTATCTTCTACCTCTGAAATTCTTTCTTCTGCATGGTCTAACCTGTTGCTGATACTTTCCATTGCATCTTTAAGTTCCCTAATTGACTGCTTCAGTTCCTTCAGTGCTTCTATATCCTTTCTATATTCTTCATATCATTCATCTCTTATTTGATTCTGTTTTTGGATTTCCTTTTGGTTATTTTCCACTTTATTAGCAGTTTCCTTCAGTGTTTCCATCATTTCCTTCATTGTTTTCATCATGTGTATTCTAAATTCCCTTTCTGTCATTCCTATCATTTCTTTATTGTTGGAATCCTCTGCAGTAGCTACCTCATGGTCCCTTGGCGGGGTTGTTCTGGACTGGTTCTTCATGTTGCCTGGAGTTTTCTGCTGATTCTTCCTCATGAGTGATTTCTTTTATCTGTTTCCTTGCCCTAATTTTCCTTTCACTTCCTCTTGCTCTTTAAGTTCCCATGCCTGTGGACTAAGGTTTCAATGAGCCCTTTTGGTATAGGACCAGAAGGATGAGAAGGTTGAAAAGCAAGAAGGGATGAAAGGTAGAAGGAAAGAACAAAAAGATAATAGGAGAAAGAAAGACTTTTTAAGGCAAATAAACACTGTAGGAATTTGTCAAGACCAGGCATACCCTGGAGAAACTATTCAGAACTGCATTATACATAGATTAGAAAACACCAGTGTAAAAGCACCCAAAAGCTAAAGGTCAGAGCTCATATAAAATAGAACAAAAGGAAAAAAACAAAAAAAAAAAATAAAGCACTACCCAAGACAATTAACAGAAAAGTGTCCCACATATTAGTCCTATCATTCAACATTAATGGTTTAAATTATCCTCTCATGAGAAATAGGTTAACTAAACAGATGAAAAATAACAACCCAAGTATCTTTCATCCCCAGGAAACACATCTAACCCACAAAGACTCACACAGTCTCAAGATGAAGGGATGGAAAAAACACTCCATGCAAATGGAAACCAAAAGGGAGCAGGTATAGCCATTCTTATATTAGATAAAATATACTTTAAATCAACTATAGTAAACAAAGGCAGAGATAGTCATTCCATAATGCTAAAGGGAGCAATTCCCCAAGAGAACATAGCAACATTAAGTATACAGAGGGTGCCAATATATACACATTTTAAGAAAGGCAAAAAATGTATTAAAATTGTAATATTCAATATATACCAGTAACAAAAGATGAATACAAGTCACATTGATCACCACTAGTAATTGCAGAAGTCAAATATATTTTGAGTATTATAAATTTAATATAGTTTTATCCTTTCTTAAAATGTGTATATATTTTTTGGAACCCTCTGCATATGCATCTAACAAAGGAACTCCCAGATTCATAAAGTAAATTTCACTAAATCTGAGCAAAGAGATAAGCAGCAGCTTTTTTTTTTTGTAGTTGAGATTTTATTGGTTGTGTTGAACATCAGTACAGACATTTCAATTTGTACACAATTCTTAACGTACATACCTAAAATCTAAAAAGCCATTTATTGTAACCATTTTAAAACAGTTATTCCAGTGACTTTCCAGGTGAAAATTTGGAGGCAAATTTTCCGTAAGAGGATATCATATACAAGTATCTTCAAATGTTGAAAAGCTGTTAGGTAAGTCTCACCAATTCACAATTTGTTAGCATATATGCTACATACTCAAATACAGCACAGTAACAAAGTTATTAGGAAAACAGGAGTACCACAACCAAAGGTGTTACAGAGTGTACACAATTCTGACATGGAGACCCATGATCACAGGAGTGGTTTTCTTTAGGAAACAATTCTACTAAAAAACAACATGGGAATAGAAGTAATTTAAAATGTTCAAGACATTAAATGTAGGACTGGGACTCCATATTGCCATTTAGTATACTTTGTATTACAGGATATAAAAACTAACCCCCATCTGTGGAATGTTCAGCTCACACCCAATACAGTCAGCCTCCCATAATTCAACATCCCACACTATTTTCTGGTTGTACCAAAAAATAAACAACCAGCAAATGATTTGACCTCTTAAAAAAAAAGCATTTATGAGTGAGAGCAAGATGGCAGCCAAGTAACAGCTTCCCTGCAAGTGGGCACTGTAAGTCTGGGGAGATAAGACTCCAGGCATCTCTGGCTGGTGGAATCTGCCTATAATCATCCCTTTGAGGATACAGGGAGTCAGTGAGAGACATCTGGACCCCAAGAGGAGGATAAAAACAGTGGAAAACTGGCAAGTGGTCGCATGTGTTTGATCAGTCTAATCCTGCCAGCAGCTGTAAGTATAGCAGCAGCCAGACTACAAACCAGAAAGGCCTTACCTTTAAACTGTTTTGGTGTTTTTGGACTTGGCACTCAGTTGAACTGCCTTGGGGAGAGCTTGAGCAGGAGTGTGGAGAACTTTGGGTGTTGTCTAGGGCCCCAGACTGAGCCTCTGAGCCGGACAGAGCTAATAGTTTAGGCTGTGGGCCGCAGGGTGCCATTGTGAGAGAACTGCCCTGGCAAGCCCTGCCTTCAGGGTCGCAGAGCAAGGATCGGGTGGGAGCTAGTAACTAGTGACTGAGCAGCCTAAAGGTGCGGACTGAGCCGCCTTATAGCCTTAACCCTCAGGGGCAGAGTGAGACCAGTTTTGGCACCCTGGGTAAGTGGATAGCCACTTTAGCAGTGATCCCAGCAACACGCACTTTCCTGGGAAATCTTCTGCTTAGCCAAGCTTAGAAGTTTAAAGTGCCTTTCAAGAGGGCTGAAGACAGATTTAGGGTGTCCACCCTGCGCTGTTTGAGAAATCAGCAGAGGCCTCCAATTGTATCAGCATTGTGATTAACATCTTATACCCCAGAAGTTCACCTGTTGCCCAGACGATATTCAACAAGATATATATACTGCTTTGTTCTTTGTTGTTGTTGTTGTTTGTTTGTTTTTTGATTATTTTGTTGTTGCTGTTTTGTTTTTTCATTTCAACCTTTTCCGTGCAGATTTTTTCTTTTCTTTGTTTTTCTTTATTTTCTTTCTCCATTTTTCTAGTTTAAATACAATTTCCCCATGCTGCCTTTTTCAATAATTAGAACTTAATTTTTTGCTAGTGTTTCTATCCCTATTATTTGGTTTTTCACCCAATTTTATCCCATAAAGTTTTCTGTTTGCTTGTTTTGGTTTGATTTGTAGCATTTTTTTGTCTTTCCTCTCTACTTGGTGGAGGTGGGGTACTGTGTCCGATCAGGTTAGTAAAGAGCTGCTGACCTCAAGGGAACCACCAAACTGGGCACCCCCAGAAGTTGTTTTTTTTTTTTTTTAAGGTTGTGTCAAAGTACCCTACTGTACACCTATATTGCTGTCTCCCTCTTTCTGTGCCTCTTTTCTTTTTGTCAATATTTCCTGTTACCCACTCCCTCGCCTTTCTCTACTTTCTTTTTGTTATTTCTTTCTTTCTTTTATCCCTTCTTGCTCTTCAACTTTCTCATCCTTCTGGTCCTGTACCAAAAGGACTTATCAAAACTTTAGTCCACAGGCATTGGAACTTAAAAAGCAAGAGGAAGTGAAAGGAAAATTAGGGCATGGAAACAGATAAAATAAATCACTCATGAGGAAGAATCAGCAGAGAACTCCAGGCAACATGAAGAACCAGTCCAGAGCAACCCATCCAAGAAACTATGAGGTAGCCACTGCAGAGGGTTCTACCTACAAAGAAATGTTAGAAATGACAGAAAGTGAATTTAGAATATACATGATGAAAACAATAAAGGAAATGATGGAAACAATGAAGGAAACTGGTAATAATGTGGAAAATAACAAGAAGGAAATCAAAAAACAGAATCAAATAAGAGATGAATGATATGAAGAATACAGAAAGGATATAGCGGAGCTGAAGGAACTGAAGCAGTCAATTAGGGAACTTAAGGATGCAATGGAAAATATCAGCAACAGGTTAGACCATGCAGAAGAAAGAATTTTGGAGGTAGAGGACAAAGTTCTTGAGATAATTCAGACAGTTAAAGAGGCATAAAAGAAGAGAGAGAAAGCACAACGTTCACGGTCAGAATTATGGGACTTTATGAAGCGTTCCAACATATGAGTTATAGGAATCCCAGAAGGGGAAGAAGAATGCCCCAGAAGAATGGAAGTCATAGTAGAGAATATTATAAATGAAAATTTTGCAACTATCACCAAAGATTATGACGCACTGCTTTCAGAGGGATATCGGACCCCAGGTCACCTCAACTCTAACCAAGCTACTCCAAGACACATTGTGATGAACCTATCCAAAGTGAAGACAAAAGAAAAGATTCTGCAAGCTGCCAGGAGTAAGCACCTGTTGACCTACAGGGAAAAATCCATCAGATTGACTGCAGACTTCTCTAATAAAACTTTTAAAGCAAGAAGACAATGGTCATCTAACTGTAATCTACTTAAACAGAATAATTTCCAGCCCAGAATACTGTACCCTGCTAAGGTAAGCTTTAAATCGACAGAGAATTCAAATCATTTACGGATACACAAACATTGAGGAAATTTGCCACAATAAGACCAGCTCAAAAGAAAATACTTCAACCTGTTCTACACAGTGACCATCACAATGGATCAGCAGAAAAGTAAGAACTCAGAAATTAAAGGACAGAACCTAACCTCCACATTGATGGAAAAGATAAAACTAAACATTGGACTCTAAACAAAATAAGATGAATAGAATACTACCACACTTATCAATTATCTCAATAAATGATAATGGCTTGAATTCCCCACTGAAGAAACATAGATTGGTTGACTGGATTAAAAAACACAAGCCATCCATTTGCTGTCTGCAAGAAACACACCTGGATTCAAAAGACAAATTAAAAATGCAAGTCAAGGGTTGGAAGACAATTTTTCAGGGTAATGGAATTCAGAAGAAAAGAGGAGTTGCAATCTTATTTTCAGATACATGTGGATTTAAAGCAACTAAAGTCAAAAAACACAAAGATGGTCACTTTATATTGGTCAAGGGAAAAATACAACAAGAAGACTTTTTAATTCTAAATAGTTTTGCACCTATATTAAATGCTCCCGCATTCTTAAAACAGACCTTACTCAGTCTGAGCAGTATGATATCCGATAATTCCATAATAACAGGGGACTTTAACACTTCTCTTGTTGAGCTGGACAGATCCTCTAAACAGAAATTAAACAATGATATAAGAGATTTAAATGAGACCCTAGAGCAACTGTGCTTGATAGACGCACATTGAACACTCCATTCCAAAGACAAAGAATATACATTCTTCTCATCACCCCATGGAACATTCTCCAAAATTGATCATATCCTGGGACACAAAACAAATATCAACGGAATCAAAAGAATTGAAATTTTACCTTGTATTTTCTCAGACCATAAGGCATTAAGGGTGGAACTCAACTCTAACAAAAATGTTCGACCCCACACAAAGGCATGGAAATTAAACAATCTTCTGTTGAATAACAGATGGGTGCAGGAAGAAATAAAACAGGAAATCATTAACTTCCTTGAGCATAACAACAATGAAGACACAAGATACTGAAACCTGTGGGATACTGCAAAAGCAGTTTTGAGAGGAAAATTTATCACTTTAGATGCCTACATTCGAAAAACAGAAAGAGAGCACATCAACAAACTCACAAGCTATCTTATGAAGTTGGTAAAAGAAGAACAATCTAAGCCTAATGTCAGTAGAAGAAAAGAAATATCCAAAATCAGATCAGAGATCAATGAAATGGAAAACAAAAGAATCATTCAGAAAATTAATGAAACAAGGAGTTGTTTTTTTGAAAAAATAAATAAAATAGATAAACCATTGGCCAGACTAACGAGAAATAGAAAGGTAAAATCTCTAGTAACCTCAGTCAGAAATGATAAAGGGGGAAATAACAACTGATCCCACAGGTATAAAAGAGATCATCTCTGAATAGTACCAGAAACTCTATGCCCAGAAATTTGACAATGTGAAGGAAATGGATCAATATTTGGAATCACACCCTCTCCCTAGACTTAGCCAGGAAGAAATAGAGCTCCGGAATAGACAAGTTTCAAGCACTGAGATTAAGGAAACAATAAAATGCTTCCAACCAAAAAATGCCCTGGTCCAGATGGCTTCACACCAGAATTCTATCAAACTTTCAAGGAAGAGCTTATTCCTGTACTGCAGAAATTATTCCAAAAAAATGAGGAAGAAAGAATCTTCCCCAACACGTTCTATGAAGCAAACATCTCCCTGAAACAAAAACCTGGAAAAGACCCAAACAAAAAGGAGAATTTCAGACCAATTTCACTCATGCATATAAATGCAAAAATTCTCAACAAAATCCTAGCCAATAGATTACAGCTTATCATCAAAAGAGTCATACATCATGATCATGTAGGTTTCATCCCAGGGATGCAAGGCTGGTTTAACATACATAAAAACAGCCAAAAGTTCCTTATACCACCGGGCAAGAGACATGAATAGAATCTTCTCTAAAGAAGACAGACAAATGGCTAACAAACATATGAAAAAATGTTCATCATCCCTATATATTAGAGAAATGCAAATCAAAACCACCCTGAGATACCATCTAACCCCACATCACAAAATCTCAAAACTGCAGATGCTGGCATGGATATGGAGAGAAGGGAACACTTTCACACTGCTGGTAAGACTGCAAACTAGTACAACCTTTCTGGCAGGAAGTATGGAGAAACCTCAAAGCACTCAAGCTAGACCTCCCATTTGATCCTGCAATCCCATTACTGGGCATCTACCCAGAAGGGAAAAAAAAATTTTATCACAAGGACTCTTGTACTAGACTGTTTACTGCAGCTCGATTTACAATCGCCAAAATGTGGAAACAGCCTAAATGCCCACCAACCCAGGAATGGATTAACAAACTCTGGTATATGTACACCACAGAATACTATTCAGCCATTAAAAAAAATGGAGACTTTACATCCTTCGTATTAACGTGGATGGAACTGGAAGACATTATTCTTAGTAAAGCATCACAAGAATGGAGAAGCATGAATCCTATGTACTCAATTTTGATATGAGGACAATTAATGACAATTAAATTCATGGTGGGGGTGGGGGAAGGAGAGATCAGAGAGAGAAAGAAGGAGGGAGGGGTGGGGAATAGAAGAGCAGGGAGAAGGAAGACAGGAGGGGGGTGGGACCTTGGTGTGTGCACACCTTCAGGGGGCAAGACACGATTGCAAGAGGGACTTTCCCTAAAAAATGCAATCAGTGTAACCTGGCTTATTGTACCCTCAATGAATCCCCAACAATAAAAAAACAAAAAAGCATTTACACTTAAAAAATGGGATGAGGTGGGATTCCCTCCTTCTTAAAAATGTTTCTAGAGCTACTAAAAAACTTGCATTTACAAAATAGTTGATAAAAATATTCCTCTAGATTGTAGAAGAAGGGAGACAGGGACCACTGATAAGACACATATATGATATTAATCAGACTTGGCTTCTTTCTCTTCTGCTTCATCAGCGGCTGAATTCTCCTCAGTTTTAGTTTCAATGTTTTCTGCTGCATAATTTTCTTTAGCTTCTTGGTTAGCCACTTTGGCCTGCTTTCCCTTTGCTCCTTTCTTCCCTTTTGGTTGTGCTTCTTTGTCTGAAGATTTATCCCTTGCTGCTGCCTTTTTTGGCTTCTTTCCACTTTCACAGGAGCATGTTTAGCTGACAACCAAACTGACCTCCTCTTGGGCTTTTCCTTCTGGGTGCCTTCACCAGGGCTGACCTTCCTCTTTGGCATCTTGGCCACGGGCAGGGCACTGCCTGGTGCCTGCGGGGCCATGGTGCACTGAAAGCCTTTACCAAGCTGCGCTGCCTGGCCTCTGCAGCTCCTCCCACCGTCTGAGCTGCTGAGACCCCCAGCGGGGGTGTGGTGGGGGTGAGAGAACCAGATGGAACTCAGCAGCAGCTTTTTAATTGGCAGAGACTTAAAACTCCCCACTGTTAGAGCTGGAAAGATCATCTAAGCAGAAAATAAATTAAAAAACACTGGACTTAAAGGAGACTTTAAATAAAATGGTCCTAACAGACATTTACAGAATATTCTACCCCAGATTTACTAAATATACATTTTTCTCATCAGAACATGGGACATTCTACAATATTTATGATACCCTAGGCCAGAAAACGTGTCTCAACAAATTAAAAAAAAAATCAAAACCATACCACGTATCTTCTCAGACCACGGTGGAATAAAATTAGAAATCAATTCAAAGAGAAACGCTCAAATCTACACAAAGTCATAGAAATCAAATAACATGCTGCTGAATAATTATTACATCAAGAATGAAATTAAGATGGAAACTAAAAGATTCCTTGAACTGAATGACAAAGGGGACATAAGCTACCAGATTCTATGGGATTCACCAAAAGCATTCTGCAAGGGAAAATTCATAGCCTTAAAAGCCTACATCAAAAGACATAAAGATCACAAATTAGCAACCTAATGACACATCTCAAGGAACTAGAAAAAGAAGAGAAAACTGAACCCAAAGGCAGCAGAAGAAAATAAATAACTAAGGTGAGAGCAGACATAAATGAAATGGAAAACAAAAGGACAATACAAAGTACAGGGAAACACCAAGTTGGTTCTTTCAAAAGATAACCAAAATTAATAGACTTCTTCCTCGATTAACCAGGAATAGAAGAGAAAGAATGTGTGTGGCACCTGTGGCTCAGTGGGTAGAGCACCAGCCCTATATATCGAGGGTGGTGGGTTTGAATCTGGCCCCGGCCAAACTGCAACAAAAAATAGCCAGGCATTGTGGCAGGTGCCTGTAGTCCCAGCTACTTGAGAGGCTGAAGCAAGAGAATCTCCTAAGCCCAGGAGTTGGAGGTTGCTGTGAGCTGTGATGCCACAGCACTGTACTGAGAGTGACAAAGTGAGACTCTGTCTCTAAAAACAAAAAAAGAAAAGAAAGAAAGAAAGAAGAGAAGGGACCCAATAAGCGCAAATAGAAATTAAAAAGGTATAATTGCAACTGATGCAATAGAAGTGCAAACTATCATCCATGAATACTATGAAAATCTCTACTCACATAAAATAGAAAATGCAGAGGAAATGGACAAATTCCTTCTCTTCCCAAGGAAGAAATAGGACTCCTGAACAGACCTAGAATGAGCAGTGAGAT
The DNA here is from genome assembly GCF_027406575.1 of Nycticebus coucang. Taxonomy (NCBI): domain Eukaryota; kingdom Metazoa; phylum Chordata; class Mammalia; order Primates; family Lorisidae; genus Nycticebus; species Nycticebus coucang. Next base: position 112,338,632 of record NC_069804.1, read on the forward strand.
TGAAGCAATAACAAAGAATCCACCAACAAAATAAGCCCCAGATCAGATGAATTCACAGCCAGATTATACCATGCCTACAAGAAGAGCTGGTGCTCATGCTGCAGAAATTATTCCATAACATCAAAGTAGGGAATCCTCCTCAACTCATTTGATGAAGCCAGTATAACCTTAATACCAAAGCTAGGAAAGGACACAACAACAAAAGAAAACAACAGACCTACATTACATATGAATATACATGGAAAACTCTTTTCTATCTTTTTTTTCTTTATTAAATCATAGCTGTGTACATCAATATGATCACGGGCCACCATACACTTGTTTCATAGAATATTTGACACATTTTCATCTCATCAGAGAAATGCAAATCAAAACTACTTTGAGATATCATCTAACTCCAGTGAGACTAACCTATATCACAAAATCTCAAGACCAGAGATGTTGGCGTGGATGTGGAGAAAAGGGAACACTTTTGCACTGCTGGTGGGAATGCAAACTAATATATTCCTTTTGGAAAGATATATGGAGAACACTTAGAGATCTAAAAATAGATGTGCCATTCAATCCTGTAATTCCTCTGCTGGGCATATACCCAGAAGACCAAAAACCACATCATAACAAAGATATTTGTACCAGAATGTTTATTGCAGCCCTATGTCATAATTGCTAAGTCATGGAAGAAACCCAAGTGCCCATCGATCCACAAATGGATTAACAAATTGTGGTATATGTACACCATGGAATACTATGCATCCTTGAAGAAAGATGGAGACTTTACCTCTTTCGTGTTTACATGGATGGAGCTGGAACATATTCTTTTCAGTAAAGTGTCTCAAGAATGGAGGAAAATATATCCAATGTATTCACCCCTACTATGAAACTAACTTAGGACCTTCACATGAAAGCTATAACCAAGTTACAACCTAAGAACGGGGGAAGGGGGAAAGCGTGGGGAGGGAGGAGGGGGCGGTGGGTAGAGGGAGGGGGATTGAAAGGATCACACCTGTGGTGCATCTTACAAGGGTACATGTGAGCCTTGGAAAACTCTTTAATAAAATACTAACAAACTGAATTCAACAGCACATCAAAAAAAAAAAATGCACCATGACCTACTGGTGTATTATTTCCTCCGAGTGATGCAAGGATGGTTCAACATAAGTAAATCAATAAATGTGATTCAGCACATAAACTGGAGAAAACCAAAGACCATATGATAATCTCAATAGATGCAGAAAAGAATTTGATAAAATCAAGCACACTTCCATTATAAAAATCTTCAACAAACTCGGCATAGAAGGAACTTGCCTCAAAATTATAAAAGCCATATATGACAAACCCATGGCCAGCATCATGAGGAAAAGTTGAAAACATTCTAAAACCTAGTACAAGCAAGAATGCCCACTGTCACCACTTCTATTCATCATATTCCTGGAAGCCCCAGCCAGAGAAATCAGACTAGATAAAAAAATAAAAGATACTTAAACTAGGAAAGAGGAGCTCAAACTATTCCTGGACCCCTATCAAAGGAGGTCAGACTCCTAATAATGATATAATAATATGATCTTGTATCAAGAAAATCCCTAAAACTCCACCAAGAGATTCCTAGAAGAAAAATATAAAGTCAGCAAAGTCTCAGGTTACAAAATCAATATACACAAATAAGTAGCATTTCTATATACCAATAATAGTCAAGCTGAGAGTTAAACTGAAGATTTAATACCATTCGCGATAGCTACAGAAAAAAAAATACTTAGGAATATACTTAGCCAAGGACATGACAGATCTCTACACAGAGAACTATAAATGCTTAGGAGAGAAATTGGAGATGGCACCACCAAATGGGTAAACAACATAAGGGCCCATTGTTTCAACATTGTTAAAATGCCCACACTGCCTAAAGTGATTTATAGTTTTAGTGCAATTGCCATTAAAATACCAATGTCATATTCCACAGAATTAGAAAAAAATAATTCTAAACGTCATTTGGAACCAGAATAGAGCCTGAATGGCCAAAGAAATCTTAAAGAATGAAAAAAATCTGAAAATGCTCATCATCTTTAATCATCAGAGAAATGCAAATCAAAACTACTTTGAGATATCATCTAACTCCAGTGAGACTAGCCTATATCACAAAATCCCAAGACCAGAAATGTTGGCGTGGATGTGGAGAAAAGGGAACACTTTTGCACTGCTGGTGGGAATGCAAATTAATACATTCCTTTTGGAAAGAGATATGGAGAACACTTAGAGATCTAAAAATAGATCTGCCATTCAATCCTGTAATCCCTCTACTAGGCATATACCCAGAAGACCGAAAATCACACCATAACAAAGATATTTGTACCAGAATGTTTATTGCAGCCCAATGCATAATTGCTAAGTCATGAGAAAAGCCCAAGTGCCCATCGATCCATGAATGGATTAATAAATTGTGGTATATGTACACCATGGAATATTATGCAGCCTTAAAGAAAGATGGAGACTTTACCTCTTTCTTGTTTACATGGATGGAGCTGGAACATATTCTTCTTAGTAAAGTGTCTCAAGAATGGAAGAAAAAGTACCCAACGTACTCACCCTTATTATGAAACTAATGTAGGACCTTCACATGAAAGCTATAACCCAGTTACAACCTAAGAATAGGGAGAAGGGGGAAAGGGAGGGGAGGCTGGGGGGGAGGTAGGTGGAGGGAGGGGGATTAATGGGATTACACCTGTGGTGCATCTTACAAGGGTATATGTGAATCCTAGTAAATGTGGAATGTAAAGGTCTTAGCAAAATAACTAAGAAAATGCTATGAAAACTATGTTAACTAGTGTGATGAAAATGTGTCAAACGATCTATGAACCAAGTGTATGGTGCCCCATGATCATATTAATGTACACAGCAATGATTTAATAAAAATAAAAAAAAATGAAAAAAATCTGGAGGCATCACATTATCAGAGTTCAAAGTATACTAGAAAAGGCTGTAGTCACCAAAACCACATGCTGTAAAACTAGAGACATAGAGGAATGGAACAGAACAGAGAACTCAGATATAAAACAATATACCTGTAACCAACTAATCTTCAACAAAGAAGACAACATACACTGATGGAAAACGGCCCTATTTAATAAATAGTATTGGGAAAATTGGATAGCTACATGCATAACAAGGAAAGAAAACCCATCTTTCACCACTTACAAAAGTTAGTTCAAAATGAATAAAAGACTGAAATGTAAGGCATGACATGTTAAAAATTCTAGAAGAAAATGTAGGAAAAACTCTTCTCGATATCAATGTAGGCAAAGAATTTGTGACAAAGATCAATTACAGAAACAACAAAAATAAATAAAAGGGACATGGTTAAATTAAAAAGCTTCTGTACAACAAAGGAAAAACAATTAAAAGAAGAATTAGATAACCTATGGAATGGGAAAAATATTCGCAAACTATACATCCAATAAAGGGCTAACACCCAGAATCTAGAAGGAACTCATTCAAATCAGCAAGGAAAAACAAACAAACAAACAAGCCAATTTCTTTGTAGGCAAGAGACTTGAACAGAAACTTCTCAGAAGATGACAGGCAAATAGACAACAAACACATAAAAATGCTTATCATCTTTAATCATCAGAGAAATGATCAAAACCACTTCGAGATACCACTTAATTCTAGTAAGATTTGCCTACATCACGAAGTCCCCAAAGTGCAGATGTTGGTGTGAATGTGGAGAGAAGGGAACACTTCTACACTGCTGGTGGGATTGCAAACTAATACAGCCTTTTTGGAAAGAAGTATGGAGAATTATCAAGGATCTAAAAGTTGACTGTCCATTTGATCCTGCAATCCCATTACTGGGTATTTACCCAGAAGAACAAAAATCACTTTACCACAAAGACATTTGCACCAGAATGTTTATTGCAGCCCAATTCATTATTGCCAGGTCGTGGAAGTAGCCCAAATGCCCATCAACCCATGAATGGATTAACAAACTGTGGTATTTGTATACCATGAAATACTATGCAGCCATAAAAGAAGCTGGAGACTTTACATCATTTATGTTTACCTGGATAGAGTTGAAAGACATCCTTCTTAGTAATGGACAGTCAACTTTTAGATCTCAAGAATGGAAAAAAATGTATCCAAAGTACTCAATATTATTATGAAATGAATATGAAAAACATTCTCTTACAAATGATACAATACAAATATAGTCTAACAAGGAGGAAGAAGGGGGCAGGAAGGAGGGGAAGGGAGAAGGTGTTTGGTAGGAGGAGGGAGGGCATTTGACAGGATTTTGACTAATGTGCACAATGCAAAGGTATATTTCTAAACAACTAAGAATAAATGGTAAATAGCTTACCACAAAAAATAAGTAAGTGAGGTGATGGTTATATTAATTGGTTTGATTTAAGCATTTATCAATTATAGGCTTATTATATGATTATATATCGAATCATCACATTATTAATAAAAAATTTAAAAATAAGTGGGCAAAAGACATGAACAGAAGCTTTTCCAAAGAAGATAGACAGATGGCTAAAGCACATGGAAAAATGCTCAACATCACTAATCATCTGGGAAATGCAAATTAAGTCCACAATGAGATAGCACGTTTCTTTTGTCAAAATGGCTATTATTAAAAATCCCCAAAACAACAGATGCTGGTGTGGATGCAGAGAGACAAGAACGCTCATATGTTGTTTGTGGAACTGCAAATTAACACAAGCTCAATGGAAAATGGTATTCAGATTTCTCACAGAACTAAAGGGACCTACCACTGGATCCAGTGGTCCCACTACTGGGTATCTACAGAAGGAAAAGAAGTCATTTTACCAAAAGTCACCTGCTCTCAAATGTTTACTGCAGCACAATTCTCTGTTGCAAAAATGTGGAATCAATTTATGAGTGGATTAACAAAATGTGATATATACACACAAATATACGCATACATACATGTACCATGGTGTACTACTCAGCCATAAAGGGAATACATTAATGTAATTTGCAGCAATTTTGGTGGAACTGGAGACTATTATCCTAAGTAAAGTGTCTCAAGAATGGAAAACAAACACCACATATACTGTCTAATAATTTGGAACTAATTAATGGGCACATGAGCACAGAGAGAAGTAAAAATTATTGAAAATCAAGAAGGGGGGAGGAGAAGGAGGGATAAAAACCTATCTAAGATACTTGTGCCAGTTTACATGCTCAGAAACAGGGTATGAGAGTACCTGTTGCTCCCTGCCACAAACTTCATGAACACTATTTGAGTGATGGACATACTTATTGATTGCCATGACTTAAGCATTATAAAAGCTATCCATGTAAATAAAAAAAGCTAAATGCTAATCTAATCTAAAAATACCTTCACAGAAACATTTAGAATAATGTTTGACCAAATATCTGAGTACCAGGTGCTACCCAAGTTGACCCACACAATTAATCATCACACCTGGGATCCTATTACAAATACACATTCTAAGCCACTATCACAGACATTCACCCTTCCCAAACACCAGAAAGTGTCCCTTTCTACAATTACATTACCACTTTTTTTGATGCAGGTTAGGGTGCTAAGAATAGCCATACACCACTTCTCTCCACTTTATTTACCTTCCTACTCTAAGTTTGAGTTTCCTTTCTTTGGATATGACCATTCATGGGGTGGAGAATTCACATCCGACCACTGTCTTTCTCTAGCACAGGGGTCACAGGAGGATGAAATCACAAGGAGAGCCTCACGAAAGGGAATTCTATGGTCCTTAATGGAATGATGCCATTAAAGCCTCATGATCAGTCAACTAGGATGAATGGAATCCATATTTATAAAGGGCCGAGGGTAGGAGCTATAGGCAGGGGCCTCTAGGGGTAAGAGAATTAGTTCAGACACAAGTTCTGGAACAAAGTGTTGGGAGTGGAGGTTGTACATAGGAGCCAGAGGTGTTTTGAGGGAGACACTCAGATAAACATGAGGGATGGAAAAGGGCATTGTCAAGGCCACTCCCGCCTGAAGCTCTTGCAGCTGTTTCTGGGCTCCTTCCCTATAGAGGCTCCTGGGCTCTGGTGAGGGACAGGGAGGGAGTCTTAACCCCCCCCCAACCCTCTGAAGAAGTGCACTTTGTTGGAGGTGTCCATGAACTTGGTGCCTTTGTAGGTGATGGGTAGGAAAGGAAGTGACATATAGGAAATAATGGCTTTTGACAGAATTAAGCCCTTGTGAATTCTGCAGTCCCAGCCTCCCTATGATCCTGTCCCCAAGCAGAGTATGCAAGGGCCACAGAAAATGAACAGGGCAGCAGTGGGTGGACCGTCCTGAGTATGGATGCCATTTATGCCTTCGATCCTACTCAGCCTCCCACCCCACACTGCTGACAATTAGCACATAAATTAATAATGTCTAGACTTAAAGGAAGTTATCATTGTAGATTCTACAAAAATGTACAGCATAAGTGCTCATAAACAGCTCTATGCTGATAACTTCTATGACTAGAATGAAATGAATACAAAATTATATCTGCTTTATGATTTCATTTATATGAAATATGTGTGTTATGGTGGTGCCTGTGGCTCAACGGAGTAGGGCGCTGGTCCCATATGCCGGAGGTGGTGGGTTCAAACCCAGCCCCAGCCAAAAAAAATAAATAAATAAAAGTTGTAAGCACTTTGAGGGCAAGAGCCCTGTTTTTAAAAAAAAAAACAAATAGAAATATATGTGTTATGTGATGAAATTGATCCATATGTTGCTAAGAATTAGTTATGCCAATTTCCATGCTCAGAAACAATGTATGAGAGTATCTGTTGCTCTCCACCACAAACTTTAGAAATCTTCTTGAAATCGTACACTTGCCTCATGACTTACACTTCCCAGATAATGTCCTAAGGGACACTTCGCAGACAAAGATGTGTGTGTGTGTGTGTGTGTGTGTGTGTGTACAAAGAGACAAGGATACAGAGAGAGACACAGAGATACAGATAGAGAGACTACATACAGGGTTAGCGTATTCCCAGAACACGGGACCACAGGGAATCGTGGGGATTGGCAGGAGAATAAGTAACTGGAAAACCATGGCATTCCTGATAATGTAGAGAGACGTACAGGATCCATGAGATGGGATCCATGGTTCCTGCCCAAAGAGAACCCAGGCAGCTCGGGGAGCCTGAGTTAGACCATACACTGCAGCTGATGGGTAACTTGAGAGACCATCTCTCTTCCTCACAATTAGGCTGGTAAGCATGCAATGTGTTCTCTATTCCCTGGGTGAGAGGCTTAGAGAGATTCAGGAGCTTGTCTTTGACCATAGAGGCACTACATGGAAGAACAAGGTTGGCATCATTCTTTAGGTAATGGCAATTACCCCTTAGCTCATAGTTTTCAGAAATTCACACTGCAGCATATGGCTCCCTAATGTACATACACATAAATAATTGAAAAGTGGGCTGGGCATGGTGGCTCATGCCTGTAATCCTAGAACTGTGGGAGGCCAAAGTGGGAGGATCCCTTGAGCCCAGGAGTTTAAGACCAGCTTGATCAAGAGCAAGACCCCGTCTCTACTAAAGAAGAGAAACTAGCTGGGCACTGTAGTGGGTGCCTATAGTCCCAGCTACTAGGGAGGCCGAGGCAGGAGCATCACTTGAACCCAGGAATTTGAGGTCGCTATGAGCTTGGCTGATGCCACACCGCTCTAGCCTGGTGTAACAGAGTGATAGACTGTGTCAAAAAAAAAAAAAGAAAGAAAGAAAGAAAGAAAAGAAAAGAAAAGAAAAACCTGAAGGAACTAAAAAATCAATAAGAATTGAAAAGTGGCAAGTGTTAGGAAATAACGTATGCCAAACATGAAAGTGGAGGCATAATTTGTAAACTGGTGGTACTTGCCTGACCTCTGTCATCATTTATAGTGTTATAATTTGAAAATTTTGTACTGCTCTTCTTACAATTTCAAAAGTTACGCCTGCTTATTTTCCTGCATAGAAAATAAGTTGCATGAATGTTTAACTCTTGCCTGCAGTTGGGAACTGCTAATTGCCAGTTGTTGAGAAAAGTCCCAAAGAACTGACCACAAGGTGAGCTTCTGTGCTATCATTGCTTGTTTAGATGTGGAAATAAGTGGCTGAATCTCCTCAAGAACATGGACATGGGGCCTGGTATCAGCTCTCCAAGGAAAGCACTGGGCAGTCAAGCTGACTCTTCCTCACCCTGCAGGTACTAACATGAGACTCCTCACACAGTGCACCTTCAGGAAGGGTAGGGGGTGGAACTTTGAGATAGGAAGACAGATGGCAGCATGGTGAGAGCTGTGAGAAGGCCCATTTCCCATTCACTTGCATGTAAATCATAAAACTGATCAAGGTATGGTCTTGGAAAATGTTCAAATGATGAAGATTGAGAAGCCAAATGTGAATCTTCTTTTTCCTTCTTTGCTTCCTTGCTTCCTTCCCACCTGCCTGAACACCTGCCTATCTGCTTTCACCTCCCTCACTACCTAGTAGGACTCCCTTACAAAGCCCCTGTTGTGTTAGATATCAGGCCTGCTTCTACAGGCCTCCAGGTACAGTGTCTGACAGAGTCTGGATGTCTCCAAAGGCCCATCTCTGGAAGTAGAGTGTGTCCTTTCTCATCAGGATTTATCGATAAACTGCCTATCAAGTGAAGCCTGATGTATCCGCTAAGGCCTTCCAGGGCTGAATGGCAGGGTCTTTTAGTCCTGGCCCTGTGGGCTCTTGGTTAAGGCAGGGGAAGAGCAATCTAGGACATACAATGTGCAACATGCAACATCATTCTTTATTATGGAAATAAAAGTGATCACAAGTGGGGAAAACACACATAACTGGCTCTTTGGGTGGTTACGTGACCTGGCCTACAAGCTACATTTGGCTTCTTGATCAGTTGGGCCTCCAACCTCAGTAATGGGTGTGGCCTTAGGCTGTTGAAAAGAGAAACGAAAATGATGTGGATTGTAACGAAGACAACATCCAGGGGCTCCTTTCAGGGGATTGGTTGGAAGGCCTCCTCTGGGATCTTGCCCTTATCCTGGAGGGAAGGAATTGGAATGTCAGAAGAGCCAGGTACCCCAAGTTCCATCCCCAGGCCACGCACCCTCCATTTTCTTGTCCTTCCTGATGGCTCAGACACATCCATCTTTTACCCACTTGATTTCCGGACCTCACCTGGAGCAGAGTGAAGATCTCACCAGCTTTGCTGTAGTTCCATTCGTTGTCCTGAAGGCATCTGGGGTGGGAGAAGAACAGGTGACCTCCATTACTACCCAAGGATGAACACACTGATCATGCAATGTCACCACTTCACCTATGCTACTTTTTTGCTGGGGCACACATACCAATATGAGGACTATTGTAGTGGTGAAGAAAGATCTAGTGAAAACCAACATGTCTATCACAAACATTCATGTCTACTGCAATTCAAAGCAGAATAACAGGACTGTTTAAACAAATAAGGGAGCTTAATACGTATTGATAAAGATGTTTGAGAAACTAACAAATGAATTTTTTTTATTTCAAATTAATATGAGTGTACAGATGTTTAGGTTACATTATTTTCAAATCTAAAGTTCAAGTTGTAGTTGAGCCCTTCACCCAGGGGGTGTGCTGAATACCCTCACATGTGCATATTAGGTGAGATCCCACCAACTGTCCTCCCTCCTCGTCTCCTCTTCCCTCCCCCTTGCTTGACTACATTCGTGTTTTATCTTTCATGGGGGCATGTAATTGTTTATATATTGGCTTCACATTAGTATTGAGTACATTGGATAAAGAACTAAAAGTTGACCTTCCATTTGATCCCACAATCTCATTGCTAGGTATCTACCCAGAAAAAAATATGAAATTTTTAAAACACGAATTTCCTTTCACTGAGCTATGACACATATATGGTAGCATTCACCATTTTAAAATGCACAGTTCAGTGCTTTTAAGCATATTCACAAGATTGTGCAACCATCACAACTATCTAATTCAAAAATATTTTTATCATCTCAAAAAGTAACTCCTTAACTGTTAGAGACCACTCCTGATTCTCGCACCTCCTCCAGATGCTGGCAACCACTACTCTTCTTTTGCTCTCTATGGGTTTGCCTGTTCTGAACATTTCATAGAAATGGAGTCATGCCATGTGTGGCCTTTTGTGACTGGCTCCTTTCACTCAGCATAATGTTTTTGAGGTTCATCCATGTCAGAGCATATATCAGAACTATATTCCTTTTATGACTGAATAATATTCTACTCTATGAATGTACCATGTTGACTTGTCTACTCATCAGCTAAAGGACATTTGTGTTATTTCCACTTTTTGGCCATTATGAATAATGTCATTATGCACATTCATGTGCAAGTGTTTGAATGAACATATATTTTCATTTCTATCGGTATATACTTAGGAGTGGGATTACTGGGTCATATGGTAACTCCACGTTTAAATTTTGCGGAACTGCCAGAATGTTTTCCTCCATTTTACATTACCACCAGAAATGCATGAGATTTCCAATTTCTCCACATCCTCACCAACTCTTCTATTTTTCCTTCCATTTCATTGATTAAATGGAAGAAACATTTTTGTGTGAACCGGTATCTCATTACAGTTTTGATTTGCATTTCCCCAAAGACTAAATAATGTTGAACTGGTTTTTATGTGTTTATTGGCCATTTGTGTATTTTCTTCGGAGAAATATCTATTCCAATAATTTCCCCCATTTTAATTAGTCTGTTTATCTCTTTATTGTTGAGTTGTAAGAGTCTTTGATATATTTTGGATAGTAGATCTTATCAGACATGAGATTTATAAATATCTTCTTCCATTATTTTACTGTTTTGATAGTGTCCCCTGGTGTATAAAGCCTTTTAATTTTGATGAAGTCCAATTGTCTGATTTTTTTCTTTCTTTGCTTGTGCTCTTGGTATTATATACAAGAAACTGTTGTCTAATTCAGTGTCATCAAGATAATACACTTATTTTTTTCTAAGAGCTTTTTAATTTTAGCTGTTCCTTTTAGACCTTTATTTCAAATTAATATGAGAGAACAAATTTTTAGGTTACATTGTTCTCACTTCCAGAGTAAAGTTTCAGTTATAAAAGAGCCCCTCACCCAGGGGGAGTGTTATACACCCTCACCATGTGCACATTAGGTGAGATACCACCTCATGCCCTCCCTCCTTCTTCCAGTCATTCTCCTTCCTCTTCTCTTACCCCTTCTGTTCCCCCTACCCCTGTATTAGACTATATTTGTGTTTTATTGTTCATATAAGGATGTAATTGTTTATATATTGGTATCATATTAGTATGGAGTACATTGGATATTTATTTTTCCATTCTTGCAATACTTTACTAAGAAGAATGTATTTCAACTCCATCCAGGCAATGTAAAAGATGTAAAGTCTCCATCTTTTTTAATGGCTGAATAATATTCCGTGGTATACATATACCACAGTTTGTTGATCCATTCATGGGTTGATGGGCACTTAGGTTGCTTCCATGACTTGGCAATTATGAATTGAGCCACAGTAAACATTCTGGTGCAAATGTCTTTGTGGTAAAATGATTTTTGTTCTTCTGGATCGATACCTAGTAATAGTATTTCAGGATCAAAGGGAAGGTCTACTTTTAGTTCTTTGAGGATTCTCCATACTTCTCTCCAAAAAGGCTGTATTAGTTTGTAATCCCACCAGCAGCGTAGAAGCATTCCCTTCTCTCCGCACCCGTGCCAGCATCTGCAGTTTTGGAACTTTGTGATGTGGGCTAATCTTGCTGTCTTTAGGTGATGTCTTAGAGTGGTTTTGATTTGCATTTCTCTGATGATTAAAGATTAAATATGATGAGCATTTTTTTGTGTGTTTGTAGGTCATTCATCTGTCATCCTTGGAGAAGTTTCTGTTCAAGTCTTTTGGCCACTTATAGAAGGGGTTGTTTGCATTTTTCTTACCGTTTAATTTGAATTCTCTGTAGATTCTAGTTATCAGGCCTTTGTCAAATTCACAACATGCAAAAATCTTCTTCCATTCCAAAGGATGCCTGGTTGCTTTTTTTGTAGCTGTACAAAATATTTTTAGCTTGATCAAATCCCAAGATTTAGAAATTTTGAATAGACCAATACCAAGCACTGAAATAGCATCAATTATACAAAATCTCCCAAAAAAGGAAAGCCCTGGACCAGATGGTTTCACAACAGAATTCTATCAAACCTTCAAAAAGCAACTAGTTCTTATAATGCATCAACTATTTAAAAATATAGCGAAGGAAGGAATTCTCCTCAACACATTCTGTAAAGCATATATCACCCTGATCCCCACACCAGGAAAGGATCCAACAAAAAAAGAAAACTAAAAACCAATAGCATTAATGAATATCGATGCAAAATTATTCACCAAGATATCAGCAAGCAGAATACAATGACACATTGAAAAGGTTGTACACCATGATCAAGTAGGTTTTATCCCAAAGATGCAAGGTTGGTTCAACATATGTAAGTCCATAAATATACTACACCACATAAGTAGAATAAAAAAAAAAAAGACCATATGATTCTTTCGATTGATGCAGAAAAGGCTTTTGATAATATCCAGCATCCTTTCATGATAAAAAATACTCAAGGTTTAGATGGAACATACCTTAAATTGATAGATGCCATCTACAGCAAACCCACAGCCAATATCATATTGAATAGAGTAAAACCGAAAGCATTTCCACTCAAATCTGGAACCAGACAAATATGCCCACTGTTTCCACTGCTATTTAACATAGTATTGGAAGTCCTAGCCATTGTAATCAGGCAAGAGCAAGAGATCAAAGGAGTTCAAATGGGGACAGAGGAGGTCAAACTCTCCCTCTTTGCCGATGACATGATCTTATGCCAGGAAAACCCCAAGAACTCAACTACAAACACTTAGAAGTGATCAAGGAAAATAGCAATGTCTCAGGAGACAAAATCAATACCCACAAATCAGTAGCCTTCGTATATGCCAACAATTGTCAAGCTGAGAATAAAATCAAAGACTCTGTTGCTTTTACAATAGTACCAAAGAAGATGAAATACCTGGGAGTATATCTAACAAAGGATGTGAAAGATCTCTATAAAGAGAATTATGTAACTTTGAGAAGGTAAATAGCAGATGTCAACAAATGGAAGAACATACCACGTTTGTGGCTGGGAAAAATCAACATTGCTAAAATGTCCATACTACCCCAAACAATCTATAGATTTAATGCAATCTCCATCGAAGCACCAATGTCATACTTTAAAGAACTTGAAAAAATAGTACTTTGGTTCATATGGAACCAGAAAAAAGCCTGAATAGCAAATACAGTTCTTAGAAATAAAAACAAATCTGGAGGCATCACATTGCCAGATTTCAGGTTATATTGCAAGTCTATGGTGATCAAAACAGCATGGTACTGGCACAAAAATAAAGATGTAGATCTATGGAATAGGATAGAGAATCTAGAGATGAACCCAGCCACATACATCATTTGATCTTTGATACGCCTCACAAAAACATGCACTCAGGAAAAGAATACCCTATTTAATAATGGTGCTCGGAGAACTGGTTAGCCACTTGTAGAAGACTGAAACTAGACCCACACCTCTCACCATTGACAAAAATTGATTGTTACTGGATAAAAGATTTAAATTTAAGACACTAAACAATAAAAATCCTAGAGGAGAGTGGGGAAAACATGTGAAGATATTGCCCTGGGAAAAAAGTTTATGAGAAAGACCTTCCTGGCAATTGCAGCAACACTTTTTAGATCTTTGATGTATTTTGATTCAATTTGTGATTATGGTGTTTGGTAGAAGTCAAAGTTTATTCTTTTGCATGTGGACAAGCAGTACTATTTGTTGAAAAAACTATTTTTTCTCCATTAAATTTTTTTGGTGCCTGGTTGGAAATCAATTGACCATAAATGTCAAAGTTTACTTCTGTACTCTCAATTCTATTGCATTGTTCTATATATTTATCCAAATGCCAGTACCATATAATCCTGATTACAGTAGTTCTGTACTATGTTTTAATACAGGAAAGTGTGAGTTCATTAACTTTGTTCTTCTCTTACAAGATTGTTTTGGCTATTCTGAATCCATTGTTTTTTCCATACAAACTTTAGGATCACCTTGTCAATTTCTGAAAAAAAGCCAGTTGAGATTTTGCTAGCTATTGTGTTTAATCTTTAGACTGCTTTTAGTAGTACTGTCATTTTAACAATATTAAAGTCTTCCGAAATATGAAGATAGAGTGCCCATTTTATTTTTAGGTCCTCTTTAATATATTTCAGAAATGTTTTACAAATTTCAAGATCTAAGTTTTGCACTTCTCTAGTAATATTTCTTCCTAAGTATTTATTCTTTTTGATATTATAAATGAAATTGTTTCCTTAATTTCTTTTTTTAATTGTTCAATGAAAGTTGCATGAAAATGCAAATGATTTTTGCATGTTAATCTTGTACCCTACAATCCTGTTTACTGGTTTATCATTTCTAATAGTTGTTTAGTGGATTCCTTAGGATTTTCGATATATAAGATAAAGGTAACTGAACACTACTGTGTTAAATTTTTTTTACAGATATCTTTATAAAACTAGAATGCCTTTTTATTGGGCCACTTTCTTAAGAAAGAACAATATACAAATACTTATTTTTCCAAATCACCTACAAATTCCCTTATTCACCCTCATGCTCCTTCCAGTTCATCCTATTGTTAGGCACACCCAACACTCACTTCTGAGACCACTCGAGTTTCATCCCAGAATGCATGGAGAAAGCCTGCACCATTTTTTGCTGCTCCTGGGGGAGGACGAGCAGGGAACTGGAGCAGGATATGGGCACCGAGATGAATAAGGCGCTCTGGATCTCCTTGAGGCTGGCATTCCTCACAATCAGCTCATCATTCACAATGTATATACTGGAGGGAAAAAAAATGGGCCCTGAGACAATTTAAGAGATGGACAACCCTGTACCTTGATGATTATCCTACACTGACTGCCACTCAATTATATCAACTTCCTTCCATACCCCAACTGTGCCTGGCTCCCAGGTTCCTTGAACTGTCCCACAGAGCACACCTCTGGAGAGATTGTCTTCAGTTGCACTGTATTTGTAGATATAGCCCCAATGCATTTGCCCTGTACAACAGTGCAATGAATAGAACACTCTAACCCATATTTTCAGAGGAAGACACTAAATCAGACACAGGTCATACCATTTGACCAATGTCATATATTGAGTATTGGGGTCATAAAAAGAATCCAGTATTCCACTCACAGAACCTATGTTCTTAACCATCAGAATAGACTGTTCGTTGGACTTACATTTAGCTTTCCACAAACCCTGAAGACTGCACCACTACATTTCCACACCACTGGCCCCAGGCTGGGAAAGGTTTTCCCCCCAACAACACAGCACTTACCTGGAATTGCTGGCAGGGATAAAAATGAATGTCCGGGTGAAAGCTCGAAAACATCCCTGAGATTTTCCTTCTACTTCAAGGACAATAACAAAAAACACTCCCTCAGATCTTCACGTGCTTTACTTGCTCACAAGACATTCCCCAGTCAGGATCTTACTTTGATACTCATGCTGAAGGGTGCCAGACCAGAACAACTGCTCACTTGGAGTCAAGAGGGTGTGGTGGGAATGGGAAGGGCAGCAATAGGAAGAATCCGCTTCCAGTGACAGGGCCTCTATCATGTGTAGGGCCCTGTGAAAACCACTTCCCAAATTAACCTGATCCCTGTGTCACAGTAGCCTGAGAGAGGGTTATTCTTAGCCCCAGTCTTCAAACGAGGAAACTAAAGGGTTAAGTGACTGCCCCAGGTTCACAGAATAAGGAGCCAGGATGAGAGCCATCAGGCTCCACCGCCTGTGTCCTTAACATCTGAACCATGCAGCAGGGCATACAGGCATTGACCTAGGTCAGAACCAGGATGAGTTTTCGGCTGGGTGAGGATCGGAGAACACAGAGGGAAGAAGTGGAAGAAAAGGAATGAAATCAGGGGATCTGGGAGAGTTCTGAGAGGAAGCCCAGATAGGGCAAGGAGCAGTCCAGGACCTGGGAGGGGACTCTACAGACACTCACCTTCTTTGAACACCCCCTTCACAGAAAAGCAGAGCATCCTTTCCTGAAAGGGAAGAGCCCAGGTACTCAGGACCCTCTTTCACCTCCCATCCACCTCCAGCTTTCTGGGCCTGCCCGAGGTAAGAAGCAGGTGCTCACTGTCTGGAAGCAGACATCCACCAGAAAGGAGCTGAGGTCATGCTGCGTTCTGGGCAACATTCTGAGGGTATCCACGATGTCACTTTTTGTGTGCTTCAGCAGCTGCCTCCTCAGGTCTGTGAGGAGAGGAGAAGCAAAGATCGGGGCTGCCACGCCCTGACCCTGGGCCGCTATGCATGTCCCCTTCACACCCGCTTACCCTGCCCAGTCTTTGCCATTACACACTTACAGGGGTTCTTGACCATTTTCATATTCCTGCTTTCCTTGAAATATTCACAAAAGCTGCTCCTAGGAGAAAAAGAGGAACAGAGGGTTGTGGTCCAGCCAGTGCAGGTGTTTGCAGGAGCTGGCCTGTGTCTGCTGGGGAGCCACTCAACCCTAGAGCAGAGTCTGATACTCACGAAGCTGGGTCCTTGCGGCTTAAGGGAATGGCCAGCGAGAAGCAGGCATCATCGTGGTAAGCAGTGAGGAGACTCTGCCTGTCTCCGTAGTCATAGATGAAATAATACCTGTGTGGAGCAACAAGGGTAGGCTACTTCTGTGGTCTGGTTTGCAAATGAGATTTGAAAATCTCTGTGAGCAGGCTGGTGCTTGGGTGGTTTGATCCATCCCATCCCTCTCCTTCCCCATGGTTCCCAGAGGTACTTACTGACGTAGGAATTCTACAACTAGACTCTTTATAATATCAGATCCTTTATAGCTATCCTGGAATCAAAAGACATTTTAGACTATGTAGATGACAAAGCATGCCTTGAACCACCCCACATCTTGCTTGATCTTGCTTGGTTCTTTTTCCTTACCTGGCAGGGTTTTATTAACTCAGGGATTCCAATGTCAGCAATAATTGGTGAGGGTAACACTTGTCCATCCTAGAGAAGGAAAGAGGAAGTCAGCAGTGGAGACTAGGGAGGGAGATGGCACTGGAGGATCAATGGAATGAACAGGCCCAGAGAGGAACAATAGTCAGAGGTAAGGAGCGAAAGGACTCTGGAAATTCCAGGAGGTGTCTTTATCATAGGGTGCTGGAAGTCTCTACTATTATATGCAAACACCTCTGTGTGTGTGTGTATGTGTGTGTGCATGCACACATGTTTTTGGACATATTTTCCAGGGAGAATATTCTTGCATTATTCGAAAATCCGTGTCCTCTACAGTGGATGAGGGTATGATGCAAACATGTCATCTAGGTAAGACACAAAGGGCTTGAGAGCAAGTGAGGAGGTCATGCATGTTAGTAATAATAAAAGGAAACAATGGTGACAGTAGATACTTACCAGACGTAACAATTTTGGAAAACAATTCCGGATGGCTCTGTCCAAAACCAGAAACAGAATGAAGTGATTGACAGTTCAGGGTGGCATTCTCTCTCTCTCCCCCTTTCCCCCCATGTGCACACACTCTCCCTCTTGCTCTCACTCTCTTGCCCTCTTTCCCACCCCCCTCTTATTCTATTTCCTCTCTCTCTCTCTCCCCTGCTTGCTCTCATCCCTTTCCTTCCTCCTAGGTAGCCCCCAGCTGGACTGCCTTGACTTGCTTTTCCAACACCAGAAGCAGCAGCATTTGGAGCCAGGCTCCAGGGCTTCCTTGCCTTCCCTGCCTCCCTTACCTTTCTGCAGGATACCATGAAAGGCTCTGAAGGGAGGAGGGAATGGAGCAGGAGCCAAGACCTCTGCTACCTCACTAGGTGTCCACCATTCTGCTGTGCATGGCTCTGGCCCTGGCTGACACCAGGTCATCCCCCAGGGATGGGTGATGATGCTCGAGCAGGGAGGTGAGCGAGGCCAGAATCAGGAGTCAGAGTGAGGAGGATGGGGAGATGCCAGAAAGGGCATGAGGGTCAGGGAGGAAGAGATGGGAGAGACACAGGAGAACAGAGGCCAGGAGAAAGAGGAAGCAAAGCACAGGGAAGGAAAAGAACCAGTGCTCTCCCATAGTGGTGGGGGTCAGGGAGGAAGAGAGAAGGCTCCCCTGCAGCTGCACTTTTCTTTTTCTTTTCTTCTTTTTTTTTTTTGCAGTTTTTTTTTTTTGGGGGGGGGCCGGGGCCGGGTTTGAACCCACCAACTCCGGTATACGGGGCTGGTGCTCTACTCACTGAGCCACAGGTGCCACCCTGCAGCTGCACTTTTCCTCACCTGTTCTTGGTGGGCCCTGGACAAAGAGCCAGGAATGGGAACCATGCACCTGTTGGCCTGGGGCCCACTGAAAGCAGGTAGGGCTTCTGTCATCTGGGAGAGCCCATTATGAGCCGGGCGTGGGAAATGTAGCAGCCATGGGGGTGGGAGACCTTTCCCCAGGAGTGAAGCATCAGGCCCCAGATCAGCATGGGGTTGAGGGGCTGGGGCACCCTCTCAGGATCACGAGGTTCTCTCCTGATGGTGCTGCCCAACTGTGTTTGTCTGAGCTGGTGCCTTGCCTGAGGAGTCATTCCCACTTTGGGATACCCAGGGCTCCTCTGAAAGACCAGGCAGGATGCTGTGAGGTATGGCAGGAGAGAGGGGCCAGTGCCCCGAGAGGCCTGTCCTCCTGTCTCCTCAACGTCTTCTGCCCTTTGCCTCCCACTGCTGCTTCAGGAAGCCCTCTGCTCACTGGTGGTGGTTCACTTCTAGTCTCTCGAAGAAGGGAACTCAGGTTTCTCCCCAAGAAGGGCCCATCTCCTGTCTTTGCACCAGAGTAAACAATGTCACAACAGCAGCCATCCATGGCCTCAACCCTCAGCATGGTTCTGGGAAGCCACCATGTCATCCTGGGACAGGAGGGTGGGTTGTTGCAGAGCAAGGGAAGGAGGGCCCCTCTCAGGAGAGGGGAGGGAAGGCCCATGTCAACAAGGAGGCAGTAAGGCCTGGGTCATCATGGGGCCTTGGACTTCTCAGTCCAGGGCCCCAGCATCTGGCCCAAGTCTGGATAGCCCTGGTGCTGGTGAGGAGGGGAGCCCTGCTTCCTGGCACACACTCATCCAGGGCATGCTGAAGGAGGCTGGGAGCAGAGATGGCAAACACACCCTCAAGCAGGGGAAAAGGCGAGCAGGTCAGGGAAGTAAAGGAGCCCTGTAAGCACAGCTGAGGGACACAGAGTTAGAGGAGAGGGCAGGCCCAGTGGTCTTACCAGAGGACAAGGCTGCCTCTTCCTGCAGAAGGGCACTGTCAGGGGTAGCTAAAGCTCCTGTGGGGATGAAGGGACCTAGGGAGGGTGACAGGAGTTACCACTGACCTTATGTAGGCAGATTTGTCTGGGAAGGTGCTGCACAGGGGGTTCCCTTCTAGCCACAGCTCTTCCAGCTTCAGTGCTTTCACCTTGGCCAACTCACAAGCTGACTTCAGCTGAGAATGATGAGAGGGAAACTAGAGGTAGTCCCAGGGAAAGAGAGACATCCGGGACCCTGGACCCCTCAGTCTCCTCCTTCAACCACAGGTACCTCTGCCTACCTGTTGTCATCACTCAGTATGCACTACTCCCCACCCCCTACCCAAATTTGATCTGACTTCTTCCTCTCACCTCATTTTTGGAGAGATTCAGGATCCTGACATTGGGGGCCTTCTCTATAATGTCAGACAGGCCATCCAGCCGGTATAGTTTGTTGCTGTGCAAGTTCAAGGACAATAACTTTGGGGGAAGAATTGGAGTGATGGTTACTCTTTAGGGCTTCGGAGATAAGCCTGCCTTCCACCCCATCTCGTCCATCCCTCTACCTATGGCCTCACCTCAGGGAAATTCTTCTCAATGATCTGCAGGGTGGCAGCCATGCAGCCTCTTCGATTCAGGATTATGTCTATATTATGACCTACCAGATCTTCAGAAAAGGAAATCAGAAGGCTTAGAGGGGTTTGTCTGGACTAGTGACATCACTGACCCCCTCCTCAAATTTTCATCCCCGAGTCTCCCTCCCAAGCACACACTTCTTCCCTGACCTACCCTAGAATCACTACTGACAGCCATACCTGGGTCCAACCGGAGCTTCTGGAGGTCAAGAACTTGCTGGCCATCATTATATCGTTTTTTCAAGGTTAGCTGCAGAAAAACAGAGATGGAGAGTCACTCTGAGGCTGTGCTGGTCATGGTGACAGGGAAATCAGGGTCTGGGGCAAGAGGTGAGTCTGGGAAATAGGCATACAATGTGCTTTGAGTCTACATTACCTCTAGATGCTCCATTTGCTCGGGCTTCAACTTATTTTGTATAGAGTAGGGCACACCAGAAGGACTGACAAACATAGATATCTGCAGGAAGGAGAGGCAGAGCAAGCTCCAGGACCTTGAACCCCACAGAAGATGACCAGCCCCTGGCCTGTTCTCCTGCCCTGAGACTAGGTACAGTGAGTGCCCCGGCACACACCTTTCGGTCGTCCTCATCACGAATCTTGTAGCTGACATCCTTCAATGCGGAAGCAGTTTTAGCATTCTGGATAAAGAACTGGGCCCGGTTTTTGACATAATGGAACTACAGGGAGTGAAGGCCAGAGCAACAGTGTCAGAGGCCAACAGCCAGACCTTCGCCCCTCCCATCCGTGACCATCCATCTGTCTTCACCATCCCCTCTTACATCAACAGGTGTGAAGGGGACACTGCAATGGCTCTGGATTGAGTTCAGTAGCCATGCCTTGTCGTACTTTCTCTCATAAGGAATCTAAGGGTGAAAAGAAGAAATGAGAGAGAAGAGAGACAACACAGAATTGAGCCTGGAGAACACACCTAGACAGGAGTGCTCTTCCAATCCCCTACCTTGCTTTCACGGACTACTAATGAAGGGACCACTGACACGATTTCTTATTTTTACGGCAAATATGAATCTCTTAAGGCCCTTTACTCTCCATTCAGAAGCCCCCCCCTCCAAATAATCAACTTAAGGAGTTTAATGTGGTCTTCCTTCTATAGGGTTCCAGAATATTCTATCAAATGCAGACCTTGCCATTGACTGTGACCCTGTACCAGCTCCTCCTGGCTCTGTGTCGTATGTTCTTCTTCAGTGCTCTCTCTGGAGGTTTTCTATTTCTCCACACAGAGAAACGGATTTCGTCTGCATTATGCCATTTCACTCCCCTCCTGTTACGTCGGATGGTACAAGGAATGCTGTGGAAAATGAGAGAGGAGGAGGGATCCATGAATGCTAAGAAAGTCTTCCACACACACTCCCCAAATGGGGACCATAGCTATAGTTAGGATTGCTCAACTGTCATTCCACTTCTATCATTCTTCACTTTTTCAGTCAGAAAAGTAAGGGAGGACGACAGAGAGTGAATGAGTTGCACTGTCCCAGGATTTGCTACACGCGAACCTGACTGCCTGGTCACTTACCGTCTTAATTTGGGGTCCTCATGGACATCCCTCCTCTCCGTGTTTCCATCATCCTCCAGGTGGTGTGAAGGAGGAAGTTCATGTTCGCGGTGTTCACAATGAAGGTTCCTTTCGCCAAAATGACCCTGTAAAGAATTCCTACTTTTCTTTCTTCCTTCAAAATAGCAACAGTCAAAAAAAAACAAACAAAAAAAAAAAATAGCAACAGTCATCATCGTGTTCTAAAATTAGGAATAAAAATTAATGTTTGAAGTCACATCAGTCATAGCACTCATTATACCATCCACTTAACCAGTACTACATCCTAAGCTAACCTCACAGTAGGGCAAACAAAATGTCAATGTGCCCCAAGGGACCAATCACATAAACCCCAGAAAGCAAACTCCTCTGCCTGCCTGACTGTCCAGACATGAGAGCCTTATCTCACAGGTGGCATAATCAGGGAAGAAATCTTGAAAGGGGAAACAACTCTGTTGAACTTTTTTAGAAATGGAGCAAGTTTTTTTTTTTTTTTTTTTTTTTTTAATGAACAGAGGTGCATGCATCCATGGATTAGACCAGACATCAGCCACACACTAGGAAGCTGTCTCAATCATGCCTTCTCTCAGGCTTCTCTAATCTAACAATGACACCAATACCTGGGAGGCAACCTCTCTCACACACCTGGCACATCCAATCAACCCCCAAATTGATGGTGTGAACCATTGGCAAGCTGCAATTCTTTTGCTGGTGCAGTGCAAGCTCTAATGCCACATGGGACTGATGTAACAGCTTCCTAAACTGTCTACCTGTCTCCAGCCTTGCCCCCATCAATGCTGAATTTGCAATATCCAGAGCAAGCTTTCCTTTTGCCCAGCCTGAAATGTTTTCAGTCTAAGACACAATTATTTTTTAACTCAGCTCTTCTATGTGGTATAGTAAGGGTCTGAACAACAAAATAGAGTAATAGTATCAACTACTATTTCTAGATGTTTGGGTATTTCCATGTTATCTTTCTAGTTTTATTCTATTATGATCAGAGGAAATACTTTGGATGATTTTGGTTCTTTTAGATTTGTTGAGGTCTGTTTGATGGGGCAGGAGGTAGTCTAATTTCCTGAATGCTACAAGACACTTGGAGGGAAAAAAAAAAATGTTTACTCTGCTGTTGTTGGAAAGCGTGCTCTATTTGCATCATTTAGATCCTGTTTTTGTATTGATTGTATTATTCAGATATTTTTGTATTGTTGCTGATTTTCTGTCTAATAATTCCATCACTTGCTGAGAGAAGGGGTTGAAGACCCCCACCATAACTGTGGATTTAGCTATTTCTTCACTGAGCTCCATCAGTGTTTGTTTTCTGTACTTTGAGGTTCTGTTGTTTGGTGTGTACACACTGAGGATCGTTATGTCTTCCTGGTTGATTGATTCTTTTATCATTACGTAAGGACCCTCTTTGTCTCTCATTAATTTTCTTTGCTCCAACATCTGATTTATTGGATAAATAAATATTGGATAAATAAATATTGGATCAATAAATATTGACTTTGTGTGCATGTAAAGTGTTTAATTTATACTACATATTTCATCTTAAGAGTAGCATGGATGCTTGCCCCTTCCCACATACATATCTAATTTACCATGTGGCAAGATATCAAAGATTTTTTTTTCATCTACCAAAGTAAGATCATCTTAATTCTCTCTCCCATAGGTAGCTTCACTAAGGATATTTTATTTTTACCAAGGGCAACTGAAACAATATACCAGCAGATGACAATACTCATGGTTTGTAGGGGAATGGGGATTAAGGTAATTAGACCATAAGAATCCAGATTCCTCTTAGGCTCTAACGTTTAAGGTTCTCTAGGTCTCTGTGTTATATATTTCATACACTAATTACTATACGTTGTCTCAGGGCTCACTTACGAATAAAAATTCATTCACTGCTGATCTCTCCAGGATGTACTAATCATGACTAGGCCTTGGGTAAAAACCTCTGAGGGGTGAGACGCTCACTACTTCCACTGTCAGGACAGTTCTGCTACTCACAACTTTTGGGAGTTTCCCTGTGTGGCACTGGAGGTCAAATCAAATGTGGGTAGAGCATTTGACCTAGACATTCCACATGCTCAGTCCCCCAAATTTGGAGGTAACCTGAAGCACTCTATTTGTCTTACACTCCACATCCAACTTGTCAGGACAGATACAGTGTCTCTTGCATCTACCTTTGAAATATTTCCAGAGTCTGGACACTTCTCACCCCCTCCCTTGCTACCACACTGGCCAGATCATCAGCATCTGTCTCTTGACTTATGTTGCCTTCCAACTCTTCCCTCTGCTTTTACACTTGCTCCCTTACCAACTATCAGCATGGTAGGCAGAGTGATTGTTCTAAGTATAACTCAAGTTTTCTTATTCCTCTGTTCAAATTCCAACAACAGGGATTTGAAGCCCATCATTATGTTACCAACCCATAAGTGCACAAGAAACTCATAAAAACAACAATGCACTTCCCCCTATTGTTAAGTTGTAGCTGGGTTATAGCTTTCATGTGAGAGTCCCAAATTAGTTTCATAGTAGGGCTGTGTACATTGGGTATTTTTTCTTCCATTCTTGGGATACTTTACTAAGAAGAATATGTTCCAGCTCCATCCATGTAAACATGAAAGAGGTAAAGTCTCCATCTTTCTTCAAGGCTGCATAGTATTCCATGGTATACATATACCACAATTTATTAATCCATTCGTGGATCGATGGGCACTGGGCTGGGTAGAGGGAGGGGAATCGGTGGGATCACACCTGTGGTGCATATTACAGGGGTATTTGCAAAACTTGGTAAATATAGAATGTAAATGTTTTGGCACAGTAACTGAGATAACGCCGGAAAGGCTATGTTAACCACTGTGATAAAAATGTGTCAAATGGTTTATGAAGTGAGTGTATGATGCCCCATAATCATATCATTGTATACAGTTATGATTTAATAAAAAAATTAAAAAAAAAAACAACAATGCAATGTTCCTTATTCATGTCTTTAGAGAATATCAGGAGACCAACTCATTATAACAAAAGGCCTCACATGAAAGAAATAAACAACTACGGTAGTGAGGGTTAAGGGTGTATGGCCAATGTTTGGTATACAGGAAGAGTTAGAGTCATGTTCGAGAACTCACATTACTTCAAAAACAAGGTAACTAAGGGGAAAGTGTAAAGGTGAGCTAGCCAACAGATACAGCTACAATGTCGGCAAGGACTTGTGCTGGGAATCCCACAGGAGAGCGTACATGTGATAAAAAGTCACAGGGGGACCCAATGGACAGAGACACTGAAGATAATAGACACAGGTTCACATTCACTTACTGAACTCTTGCATCTCGGCACGACCCTTGTCTCATAGTTGTGCTGCCAGAATTGAAGGCATCGACAGGAGGATTATACAGCCTCTAGTGAATCTCACCCAGACCACCTGGGTTTCACCTCAGGCCTACCATGTCCTTCCTGGTTGATTCTCCCTCATAGTTACAGTAGTGAATATCCTTTATGACATCACATGCATCCCTATTGGTACTTCCTGTGTCATTTGGAATTCTCCCTACATCATTGCCACTGAGTAAGTGCCAAAAGCATCCCTGTTGTGGAAGGGAAAGAGTTGGGGGGAGAAGGAAACTGACACTTGCCTTCAATTGGCAACCATCAATTGGCTCAGTTGTGGGCAGGCTCCCTAGGTTTCTTTTGACCTCCTCATAGAAATCCCATGAGAGTTGTATCCACAGTGCCTTTTCAGGTCATGACCATTAGGCTCACAGATGTTAGGTACATTTCCCAGGATTTCTCAGACAAGTAAGTGGAGGAATTGTGTCCTCCTCTATTTGTCTGCCTCCACACCCTGGGTGCTCCTTCAGGGACTGCACTGTTTGTCCCTTGAGGGTGAGCTTTCAGGTCTTGTGGAAAGATTTCTGTGAGCAGGCCAGCAGCGATGTTTTGTGCTAGTCACTCCTGTTGGGGTGGGAACCAGGTGTCTTGGACTAGGTGGGATAAATCTGTTTTGATCATAAGGTTTGCAGATTAGAAGTCCCTTCAGGCTGTCAGTGTCTGGCATAGAATGGGGGGTACCTAATGATAATATTTGCTAAAAGAAGGCATGAAACATAGATTTGGGTTCATCAACAAAACCATTTTTGAGAATACGTCCATCTCAACTATTTCTGCCTACATCCTATTCATTTAGTCCAGATACTCTTGGGTTGCAGAACTGTTTCATAACCTGCATGTAAAACCACCACAAATTCATTTTTTTTTTGCAAAATTGCTTTTTCAATTAATGTACCCTTAGAAATAGAACCAAATACCTCCCTATAGATTAATGCTAAAACTGTAGCTTCGGTGAGCTCAGAGAAGGCTTCTGCAAACAGTAGGGACAGAAAATGAAGAGAGGCTTCCCCTGAATCCAGCAGAGAGAGCTACACTGGAATGTGTAGGAAGGAGGATGCTCTGAACGTGTAGGCATGTCTGTGGTCACTCCGCTTTGTGACAGACAGGAAGTATCACCCATAAGAGGAAAGGGTGTGTGTGTGTGTGTGTGTGTGTGTGTGCACGAGTGCACGCACCCACACCCTAACTCATGTATCTGTGCACATTGGCATCCATTTGTACTCTGTATTATATGTTTTTATGAATTAGGTTGCAGCTGCATTTATTACAAATCATGCTGGTGAGTGTACTGCCACACAACACTGGACCCACTGCACATTTCATGTGTTATGCCTTACTCGTGGCCAAATTTGGTTCCTGGTTTTGAATATGGTTTCTAATGCCTTTTTCTCTTTGCATCTTTTTTTTTTTTTCAATTCAGATGAATATGAGGGTACAAACCATTAGGTTACATTGTTTGTGTTCATTATGTAAATTCCAAGTTGTAGTTGAGCCCTTCACCCAGGGATGTGCTGTATACCCTTACATTGTGCCCCTTAGGTGAAAGCTTAGCAATCCCCCTTCCCTTCTCTTCTTTCCCCTTTCCCTCTTGAATTTAATTGTGTTTTTCTCTTATGTGGGTGTGTATTTGTTTATCTACTAGTTTCATATTAGTATTGAGTACATTGTATACTTGCTTGTCTATTATTGTGATACTTCATTAAGGAGAATGCTCTTCAACTCTATCCAGGTTAATACAAAATACGTAAAGTCTCCATCTTTTTATGGCTGAATAGCATTCCAGGGTATACATATACCACAGTTCATTAATTTACTCATATGCTGATGGGCCCTGGGGTTGATTCCATATCTTGATGACTGTGAATTGAGCTGTTATCAACATTCGAGTGCAAATTTCCTTATGCTAAAATGATAATTTTTTTCTTCTGAGTAGATACCTAGTAATGGGATTGTGCTGGGGAAAAGATTTAAACTTGAGACATGAAACATTAAAAATCCTAGAAGAAAGTGTGGGAAAACCTCTTGATGATATTGGCCTGGGAAAAGATTTCACGAAGGAAACCCCCTTGGGAAATGCAGCAACACCAAAAACAAATGGGAGATGATCAAACTAAAAACCTTCTGCACAGCTAAGGGGATAACGATTAAAGCAAACAGACAACCTTCAGAATTTGAGAAGTATTTGCATACTATGAATATGACAAAGGGTTGATAACTAGAGAGTCTTACTATGTCACCCTTGGTAGAGTGCCGTGGTGTCACAGCTCACAGCAATGTCAAACTCTTAGGTTTAAGCAATTGTCTTGCCTCAGCCTCCCTAGTAGCTGGGACTACAGGTGCCTACCACAGCACTCATCTATTGTTGCAGTTGTTATTATTGTTTAGCAGGCCCATGCATGTTTGAACCCACCAGCATCGGTGCATGTGGATGGTGTTGTAACCACTGTGCTATGGGCGCTGAGCCTCAAAAGCTGTTTTTATACATTGGCCCAGACATCCCACTTTTTGAATTTTTCATACAAAATATTCCCTAAGTGATGAGATCAAAGAATAGCTTATATTGTTGGCAGAGGAATAGAAATGATTCCCTTTGGAATCAAGTATAGATTGGAAGGATGGGATGTTAGTACCTTATGCATAGGGTGAAGTGGCCAAAGGATGGATTTATATATCAGAAAGATTAGGATGAGTATTAGGATGAGAATGAAACACACATCATAAAAGCCTCTGAGGAACTGAATTCATCCTGGTGATACGCTCTCCTCCAGAAATCTTGCTTTCTTTCCAGCTGTATCTTGTCAATATCTGTTACTTCACCTTAAGTTGAACGCCAGAGAAACAGTTCCCACATAGTCTGAGGAAAGAGAGACAGCACAAGGGAACAGTGCATTGATGGCTTTCCTGGGCTGTAGGCTGGAGAGAGTCAGGGGATATTGGTTTTAGACACCACACCCATCACTGCCCACCGGGTTTGGAGGCCTGTCCCACTGCTCACTTCAGTCCCAACACAGAGATGCATATTATTGGCTATAAGGATAGGACTGAGGTTAGATCAATCAGTATTTTAATCCTGGTGCTGAATTCTATGGTCCCAAGAAAGTTACTTTGATCTCTCTGTAACTTGCATTGTTTCTCTCCCCCCCACCACCATTTCAAGAATTGTTTCTATTTCATGGGTTATTGTAGAAAAATAAGTGAACTAATATACAGAAATACATAGAAAGCACCTGGAGAAATTCCTGTTATCTAACAAGCACTATAAGTAAGTTGGCTAGGAGGAGGCAAGATAGCTGACTGGAGCCAGCTTTCCACAGAGGCTCCCGTCCAAAAGGAAAGTTAAAGGACAGAAGTTTAGCAAGTAAGCTGATGGTTTGGAGCTGAGCCAAGAGATAAGATTGAAGAGTGCACATCACCCCTGCTGAGGCAAGCTGTGATCCCAAGGAAATAAGCAATAGGTACAAAATCCATCGCCAAGCAGATGGGAGTCCCCTCCCTCATGAGAATGGCTCTCAGTATACTTTCTACAAACAAGCGAGCAGAGTTCAGAGCTCCTTCTATTTTTTAGAGGGAGAGACCCTCTAAAAACTGGAACTCCTTCCCCAGAGAGGACCCACTAGTGTGCCATGGCACTCTCCCACCAGGCATAAAACTGAACATATATGCTATGCACAATTCTGAACTCCCAGCACTCCCCTCCCCTCTCACTCCATGGTCTGGAAGCCTGTCCCCCATGGAGTCCACATTCTTGGGCATTTTCTCGAGAGGTGTGGACAGGGCATCGGCTGTTACAGGTCTGTGCTGAATCGGTGGCACGGATATAGAGTGGGGACTGTGGAGTGAGGGAGCAATAAGGTAGAGGGAGAGATGTTGCCCCATGGTAAAGAACAGCAGTGGCAGCAGCAGGAACAATAGGGCTCACACCCCTGGTGATGTTTTGGAGAAACACTTCCCAACTCTCTTAGCAAGAAGAGGGAGCTGGGCCTCTGCTCCAGTGGCAGCCATGGGTGGAACAGATCTGGGACGGAAATGCAGGCCCCGTGATCAAAGGTTATGCCTGAGGTGGTACCTTCCTGGGTGGGGGCGACGGGGACAGAGAATAGAATCCACATGGGCAGAGGTGGCATACTCCCAGGGCAGGGCTGAGTCAGAATTGCTGCTTTTGTGAGCCCAAGATGCAACCTCCCCCCAGGGGAGCATAGCTGGGACAATAGTAGGAGAGCTGCTTATGAGCTCTAACCATGCCTGGCCCAACATAGAGTGCAGTGAAGACAGAGATGCCAGCTCCATGAGAATTGATGCAGTGACAGTGGCACAGGGTGGGGCTGAGCCCCCATTTCTGTGAACTCAAACAGCACCTGGCCCACAGGGGAATATAGCTGGGACAGAAACGCAAATTCTGTGAGAATATAAGTGGCAGCAACATCAATCGGGGGCAGGGCTGAAACTGAACAGAACTCCCCAGCCTCCATTAAGCACCGGAGGTAGTCAGGCTTCAGCTCCCCCTGCCAGCTAGTGGCAGAGTGTGGTGGCCTGGCCGAGGAGACATAGATCTCCCAGTGACACCGGTAGGTGCAAACCCCTGGTGCATCTGCTCACTGGGGGGAACTGGGTCACAGCTCTGTGGGGTTACCAGTGACTGGGTGTGACAGAGGTGCAAGGTGGGGAAGGAGACATCAACCGTTCTGGACTAATTCATTTGCTGGGCGGGCCCTTCTGACTCCACAGAGCACCAGAGCGAGTCATACTCAAGCTGCCAGCAGACCCCTGCTATCTAGTTGCTGGAGACCTTTTGAACACTCCCATTTGAGTCTGGGTGCTGAGTGAGATAATTGATTTGGAACTCTTGACCTGGGCCAATCACCCGAGGACCATCAAAGGTGGTGCCCTGGTTGTGTTGTTTTGGGAAGGTTTGATTTTCCTTTTCCAGTTGTTGCCCATGGGAGGTGGGATGTCTTAGTTGCTTGTATTTCTCCACAGCTGAGACTTCAACCCAGAGTTACCAATTCAGTAGGATTGGACAGAGACTACCTGAAAACAAGACAAAAACCACTTAGCTCCACAACACCAAGCGGGTCCCCAGTGTTTCAGGCCATAGAACTGTGCAGGTCCTTTGCAAAGAGGTAGGGGAAAACCTACAGTAACCACTCCCAGCTCTCTGTCAAAAGGCTGGTGAATCACTCCTCCAGGAGCCCCCATTCCAATTTCACCTTATCTGCTCATCTAGCCAAACAGTGAAAAATAATCATGGGGCAAAATCAGTGGAAAAACTCTGGCAACACGAATAATCAGAGTAGATCAGCTCCCCCAAGGAACGACAAGACGGACACACCAGAAGATCCCATTCATAAACAAATGGCTGAGATGTCAGAAATTGAATTCAGAAATTGGATTGCAAATAAGTTTAACAGAATGGAGGTAAAATTGGGATTAGAAGTTCAAGGAGCATTTCAAAAGTTGTCTCAAGAATTCAATGAATTCAAAGACAAAATTACTAAAGATTTTGACAAATTGAGGCAAGGACTTGAAGCCCTCAAAGGTATGAGAAATACAGTAGAATCCCTCAGTAACAGAATGGAGCAGGCAGAAGAAATGATCTCTGACATTGAAGAGAAAGCTTTTGAACAATCCCAAATGCTCAAAGTGGAAGAGAAGTGGAGAGCAAAAATGGATCATTCTCTCAGAGAGCTCTGGGACAATTAAAAAAAAAAAAAACCACAAAAAACTAATATTTGCCTGATAGGAATTCCTGAAGGTGATGAGGTTGCTTTGAAAGGCCCAGATGCTCTACTTAAGGAGATAATCGTGGAGAATTTCTGAAACATGGCAAGAGATTCTGAAATTCAGATATCAGACAGTTTCAGAACCCCAGCACAACTCAACCCAAATAAAGTATCTCCCAGATACATTATAATTAACTTTGCTAAAGTTAATCTGAAGGAGAAAATTCTGCAAGCAGCCAGACGTAAGAAAACCATAACCTACAAGGGGAAGAATATTAGAATGACTGCAGATCTCTGCTGAAACCTTTCAAGCTAGAAGAGGGTGGTCATCGAACTTTAACCTCCTAAAACAAAATAACTTTCAACCCAAGATCCTGTATCCAGCTAAACTGAGCTTCATTTATGATGAAGAAATTAAATACTTTAATGACATGCACATGTAGAAGAAATTCACCATAACTAAACAATTCTTCAAGACATTCTCAGACCTATCCTCCATAATGACCAGCACAATGCTCTACCACCAAAGTAAAATCACTCAGAAATTTTTGATCAAATTCCAGTTTCTACAGTGGGGAAAGGATTAAAAATGTCCACTGAACTTTTGAATAACTCGATACCCAAAACTCCCAGGCTTATCAATATTCTCAATTAATGTGAATGGCTTAAATTGTCCCCTAAAGAGGCACAGGTTGGCTGACTGGTTACAAAAACTCAGGCCAGATCTGGTGCATACAAAAATCTCATCTTACCTTAAAAGATTAATATAGACTCAGGGTGAAGGGATGGTCATCTATAATTCAGGCAAATGCAATCAGAAAAAAAGCAAGTGTTGCAATTTTATTCACAGATACAATAGGCTTTAAACCAACAAAAGTAAGGAAAGATAAAGGTGGTCACTTCATATTTGTTAAGGGAAACACTCAACATAATGTGATTTCAATTAACATTTATGCACCCAACCAAAATGCGCCTCAAATTATAAGAGAGATTCTTAACACACACGAGCAACTTGATTTCCTCCAGCACCATAATAGTCAGAGAATTTAACACCCCTTTGGCAGTGTTGGATAGATACTCTAATAAGAAACAAAGCAAAGACATTTTAGACTTAAACTTAACCATTCAACATTGGATTTAACAGACCTCTACAGAACATTCCATCCTAACAAAGCTGAATACACATTCTCTCATCAGCCCATAGAACATCATCCAAAATTGATCACAACTTAGGTCACAAGTCTAACCTCAGCAAATTTAAAAGAATAGAAATCATTCCTTGTATCTTCTCAGACCATCATGGAATAAAAGATGAACTCAGTTACAACAGGAATCTGCATACTCATACAAAAGCATGGGAACTAAATAACCTTCTGCTGAGTGATAGCTGGGTCATATATGAGATTAAGAAGGAAATTACCAAATTTTGGAACAAAACAATAATGAAGACTTGAATTACCAGAACATCTGGGATACCACAAAGGCAGTCCTAAGGGGGAAATTTATAGAATTGCAAACCTTACTTAAGAGAATTTAAAGAGAGGAAGTTAACAACTTATTGGGACATCTCAAACAACTTGAAAAGGAAGAAAATCCCAATCCCTCTTTCCTGCTTACATGGTTGGAGTTCGAACATATTCTTCTTCGCAATGTATCTGAAGAATGGAAATAAAAGGGGTGTGGAGACAAGATGGCTGACTGAAGCCAGCTTTCTACCGAGGCTCCTGTCCAGAAGGAGAGTTAAAGGACAGAAATTTAGCAAGTAACCTGGTGGATTAGAGATGCACCAAGAGAAAAGGTTGAGGAATGCACCTCAAACCCACTGAGGCGAGCTGCAACACCAAGGATACAAACAAAAGGTACAAAATCCATCATCAAGGGGATGGGAGTCCCCTACCCCATGTGAATGGCTCAGAGTGCCCCACAAACAAATGAGCAGAGTTCAAAGGTCCTCCCACTACACTCCACGGGAGAGACCCTCTAAAAACTGGACCTACCTGCCCTTTCTTGGGTGCCACGGCATTCTCCTGGAGTCATGAAACTGTATGAAACTTTATATATTCTCTACCTGCAATTCTGAGCTCCCAGCACTCCTCTCCATTCTCACTCTGGTCTGGAGGCTTGTCCCCCAGGAGTCCAGATTCTTGGGTGATTTCTCGAGGGGTGTGGACAGGGCCTAGACTGCAGCTGGTCAGTGCTGATTTGGTGGGACAGGAGTTAGGAGAGGATGGTCGGCTGAGAGGGAACCACACTGGAGCAGCAGTGTCCTGGGGTGCAGAGCAGCAGCTGTTTTTGGCAACAATAGGACTCACTTCCAGATTCTGAAACCACAACCTCTGTCTCCCTGGGCAACCGGAGGAGGCCAGGCATCTTCTCAGGTGGCAACCACCACGGAAACAGATCTGGTATGGAAATGCAGGCCCCGTGAGTAAAGGGTTTGCTTTAGGTGGTACCGGCCTGGGTGGAGCGTGGAGCCTAGAAAACGCACGCAAAAAGCTGGGAGATTCCCAAGGTGGGGCTTACCCATAGGACTGCTTTACTGAGCCTAAGACACAACTGGCCCTCAGGAGATCATCGGTCTATAGATAAAGGAAGGCAGGAGGATAGAACTGACAGGTAACCAAGCTGCAAATACAAACCTGCATGAGCAAAGACAGGGCCTGAGGTGCAGGTTCTGGGAACTCAAAACAGCTTCTCTTCTGCAGGGGAATTTAGCAGGCACAGAAACAAATTCCTGCAAAGTAGTTCTGTTCTGTCAGTAACATCAAGCAGGGGCGGGGCTTGAATTGAGTGAACACACCCACAGACTCCATCAAGCACCCATGGTTGTAAGGCCTCAACTCCCCCTGCTAAATAGAGGCAGAACGTGGTGGCCTGTTTGAGTAGATATAGATTTCCTTGTGATTCAGGCAGGTGCAAACCCCCGGAGTATCTGTTCACTAGAGGCAACTGGGTCACAGCCCCACGAGGCTATCAGTGACTGGGTGATACAGAGGTTCAAAGCGTGGAAGGAGGCATCAACCTTCCCAGACTAATCTATTTGCTGGGTGGGTCCTCCTGGCTTCACGAAGCACTGGAACAAGTCATATCTGAGTTGTCTCCAGACCCCTAAAATCCACTTGCCAGAGACCTTTTAAACTCTCCCACCTGAGACAGGTGCTGACTGAGACAATTGATTTGGACCTTTTGAACTGAGCCAATCGCCTGAGGACTATACAAGTAGTGCCCTTGGCGTATGGTTGTAGGAAGGTTTGATTTTCCTTTCCAATTATTGCCTGTTGGGGGCAGGGTGACTTAATTGCTGGTATTTCTCCAAAGCTGAGAGTTCAACTCAGTGTAACTGTTTCACTAGGGTAGGACAGAGACCAGCTGAAAAGAAGACAGAACCACATATCCCCACCACACAAAACAGGTCCCCAGTTTCTCAGGCCATAGCACTGTACAGGTCCTCAACAAAGCTCCAGGAGAAAATCAAACAGTGTAAAATAATCATGGTAACTCTGGCAACATGAATAACCAGAATAGATCAACCCTCCCATGGGAAGATATGGTAGATGTAACTGAAGATCCCATTCATAAACAGCTGGCCAAGATGTCAGAAATCAAATTCAGAATTTGGATTGCAAAAAAGATTAATAGAATGGAGGAAAAGTTGGAATTAGAAATTCAAGGACCAATTCAAAAGTCAGAATAAGAAATTCAAAGACCAATTCAAAAGTCGGAATTAGAAATTCGAGGAGAGGCAGAGCTTTCTCTTCAGAGACCTCCCAGGCAGCCTAGGAGCAAGCACCTCAGAGGAGAGCAAGATGGCGGCCCAGTAACAGCTTCCTTGCATCTGGGCACCGTGAGTCTGGGGAGATAGGACTCCAGGCATCTCTGGCTGGTGGGATCTGCCTATCACCACCCCTGAGAGGATACAGGGAGTCAGAGAGAGACTTCTGGACCCCAAGAAGAGGACTAAAACAGTGGAAAACCGGCAAGTGGTCGCGTGTGTTCAATTGGTCTAAACCCGCCCACAACTGTAAGTTCAGTAGCAGTGAGACTCCAAACCAGAAAGGCCTTAGATGTGAACTGTTTTGGTGTCTTTGGACTTGGCATTCAGGTGAACTGCCTTGGGGAGAGCCTGAGCGGGAGTGCGGAGAACTTTGGCCATTGTCTAGGGCCCCAGTCTGAGCCGCTGAGCCAGACGGAGCTAATAGTGTTTGGCTGTGGGCCACAGGGAGCAATAGTGAGTGATCTGCCCAGGCAAGCTCCGCCCTCAGGGTCGCAGAGCTAGAATTGGGTGGGAGCTGGTAACCTAGCAACTGATTAGCCTAAGGGTGGGGTCTGAGCCGCCTTGCAGCCCTAACCCTCAGGGGCAGAGTGAGACCGGTTTTGGCACACTGGGTAAGTGGATAGCCACTTCAGCAGTGATTCCAGCAACAAGCACTTTCCTGGGAAAGCTTCTGCTCAGCAAGTTTACAAGTTCAAAATGCCTTTTAAGTGGGCTGAAGAGAGACTTAGGGTGTCTACCTGCTGGGGATTGAGAAATCAGCAGCCTCCAGTCATATCAGAACTGTGATTAACATCTCATATCCCAGAAGACCACGTGTTGCCCAGGCAATATTCAACAACATATACATACTGCTTTGTTTTTGATTGTGTTTTTTTCTCTTTTTGTTTTGATTGTTTTTTTGTTTATTTTGATGTTGTTGATGTTGTTTTGTTTTTCAATTTCAACCTTTTCCATACAGATTTTTTCTTTCTCAATTTTTCTAGCTTAATTATAATTTCCCATTGCTGCTTTATTCAATAACTAGAACTTCATTTTTGCTAGTGTTTCTACCGCTATTATTTGGTTTTTCACACAATTTTATTCCATAAAGTTTTCTGTCTGCTTGTTTTGGTTTGATTTATAGCATTTTGTCTTTTCTCTCTACTTGGTGGAGGTGGGGTACTGTGTCTGATCAGGTTAGCAAAGAGCTGCTGACCTGAAGGGAAACACCCACTGGGCACCCCCAGAAGGTGGTTTCTTTTTAAGGTTGTGTCAAAGTACCCTACTGTACACCTACACTGTTCTGTCACCCTCTTTCTGTGTCTCTCTTCTTTTTGTCAATATTCCTTTTACCCACCCCAACTCCTCTCTCTATTTCTCCTTTCTTTTCACTTGATCCTCCTTTCTTTCATCCCTTTCTTGCTCTTCATGTCCCAAAAGGACTTGTCGAACCCTTAGTCCACAAGGACAAGAACTTAAAGAGGAAAAGGAAGTGAAAGGAGAATTTGGGCAAGGAAACAGATAAAAGAAATTACTCATAAGGAAGAATCAGCAGAAAACTCCAGGCAACATGAAGAACCAGTCCAGAACAACCCCGCCAAGCGACCATGAGGTAGCTACTGCAGAAGATTCCACCTATAAAGAAATGTTAGGAAGGACAGAAAGGGAATTGAGAATACACATGATGAAAACAATGAAAGAAATGATGGAAACAATGAAGAAAACTGCTAATAAAGCGGAAAATAACCAAAAGGAAATCCAAAAACAGAATCAAATAAGAGATGAACGATATGAAGAAAATAAAAAGGATATAGCAGAGCTGAAGGAACTGAAACAGTCAATTAGGGAACTTAAAGATGCAATGGAAAGTATCAGCAACAGGTTAGACCATGCAGAAGAAAGAATCTCAGAGGTAGAAGACAAAGTTCTTGACATAACTCAGACAGTAAAAGAGGCAGAAAAGAAGAGAGAGAAAGCAGAAGGGTCACAGTCAGAACTATGGGACTTTATAAAGTGTTCCAACATACGAGTTATAGGAATCCCAGAAGGGGAAGAAGAATACCCCAGAGGAATGGAAGCCATACTAGAGAATATTATAAAAGAAAATTTCCCAAATATCACCAAAGATTCTGACACACTGCTTTCCGAGGGATATCGGATCCCAGGTCACCTCAACTCTAACCGAGCTTCTCCAAGACACATTGTGATGAACCTGTCCAAAGTCAAGACACAAGAAAAGATTCTGCAAGCTGCCAGGAGTAAGCACCAGTTGACCTACAGGGTCAAATCCATCAGAGTGACCGCAGACTTCTCTACTGAAACTTTCCAAGCAAGAAGACAATGGTCATCTACCTTTAATCTACTTAAACAGAACAATTTCCAGCCCAGAATTCTGTTCCATGCTAAGCTAAGCTTCAAAATTGACGGAGAAATCAAATCATTTATGGATATACAAACATTGAGGAAATTCGCCATAACAAGACCAGCTCTACAGGAAATACTTCAACCTGTTCTGCACATTGACCACCACAATGGATCAGCAGCAAAGTTAGAACTCAGAAATTAAAGGACAGAACCTAACCTCCACATTGATGCAAAAGATAAAATTAAGCAATGGACTCTCACAAAATAAGATGAATAGAACACTACCACACTTATCAATTATCTCAATAAATGTTAATGGCTTGAATTCCCCACTGAAGAGAGATAGATTGGCTGACTGGATTAAAAAACACAAGCTATCCATTTGTTGTCTGCAAGAAACACACCTGGCTTCAAAAGACAAATTAAAGCTCCGAGTGAAGGGTTGGAAGACAATTTTTCAGGCAAATGGAATTCAGAAGAAAAGAGGAGTTGCAATCTTATTTTCACACACATGTAGATTTAAAGTAAAGTCAAAAAGATTTAATAGATTTAAAGTCAAAAAAGACAAAGATGGTCACTTTATATGGGTCAAGGGAAATACAACAAGAGGACGTTTCAATTCTAAATATTTATGCACCCAATTTAAATGCTCCCAGATTCTTAAAACAGACCTTACTCAGTCTGAGCAATATGATATCTGATAATACCATAATAACAGGGGACTTTACCACTCCTCTTACAGAGCTGGACAGATCCTCTAAAGAGAAATTAAACAAAGATATGAGAGATTTAAATGAGAACCTAGAACAACTGTGCTTGATAGACACATATAGAACACTCCATCCCAAAGATAAAGAATATACATTCTTCTCATCATGGAACATTCTCCAAAATTTGTCATATCCTGGGACATAAAACAAATATGAAAAGAATCAAAAGAATTGAAATTTTACCTTGTATCTTCTCAGACCATAGGCACTACAGGTGGAACTCAACTCTAACGAAAATGCTCGACCACACAGAAAGGCAGGGAAATTAAACAATTTTCTGTTGAACAACAGATGGGTGCAGGAATAAATAAAATAGGAAATCATTAACTTCCTTGAGCATAACAGCAATGAAGACACAAGCTACCAAAACCTGTGGGATACTGCAAAAGCGGTTCTGAGAGGAAAATTCATCGCTTTAGATGCCTACATTCGAAAAACAGAAAGCGAGTGCATCAACAATGTCACAAGCTATCTTATGGAATTGGAAAAAGAAGAACAATCTAAGCTTAAACTCTATAGAAGAAAAGACATATCCAAAATCAAATAAGAGATCAATGAAATTGAAAACAAAAGAATCATTCAGAAAATTAATGAAACAAGGAGTTGGTTTTTTGAAAAAATAAATAAAATAGATAAACAATTGGCCAGACTAACGAGGAATAGAAAAGTAAAATCTCTAGTAACCTCAATCAGAA
Organism: Nycticebus coucang; assembly: GCF_027406575.1. Taxonomy (NCBI): domain Eukaryota; kingdom Metazoa; phylum Chordata; class Mammalia; order Primates; family Lorisidae; genus Nycticebus; species Nycticebus coucang. The sequence goes on from NC_069804.1 coordinate 112,376,838, forward strand.
ATGATAAAGGGGAAATAACAACTGATCCCACAGAGATACAAGAGATAATCTCTAAATACTACCAGAAACACGATGCCCAGAAATTTGACAAGGTGAAGAAAATGGATAAATATTTGGAATCACACCCTCTCCCTAGACTCAGCCAGGAAGAAATAGAGCTCCTGAACAGACCAATTTTAAGCACTGAGATCAAAGAAACAATAAAAAATCTTCCAACCAAAAAATGCCCTGGGCCAGATGGCTTCACTCCAGAATTCTATCAAACCTTCAAGGAAGAGCTTATTCCTCTACTGCAGAAATTATCCCAAAAAATTGAAGAAGAAGGACTATTCCCCAACACATTCTATGAAGCAAACATCACCCTGATACCAAAACCAGGAAAAGACCCAAACAAAAAGGAGAATTTCAGACCAATCTCACTCATGAATATAGATGCAAAAATTCTCAACAAAATCCTAGCCAAGAGATTACAGCTTATCATCAAAACAGTCATTCATCATGATCAAGTAGGCTTCATCCCAGGGATGCAAGGCTGGTTTAACATATGCATGTCCATAAACGTTATCCATCATATTAACAGAGGCAAAAATAAAGATCTCATGATCCTCTCAATAGATGCAGAAAAAGCATTTGATAAAATCCAGCATCCTTTTCTAATTAGAACACTGAAGAGTATCGGCATAGGTGGCACATTTCTAAAACTGATTGAAGCTATCTATGACAAACCCACAGCCAATATTTTACTGAATGGAGTAAAACTGAAAGCTTTTCCTCTTAGAACTGGAACCAGACAAGGTTGTCCTCTGTCACCTTTACTATTCAACATAGTGCTGGAAGTTCTTGGCAATACAATTAGGCAAGACAAGGAAATAAAGGGAATCCAAATAGGAGCACAGGAGGTCAAACTCTCCCTCTTTGCTGATGACATAATCTTATACGTAGAGAATCCCAAAGACTCAACCACAAGCCTCCTAGAAGTCATCAAAAAATACAGCAACGTCTCAGGATATAAAATCAATGTCCACAAGTCAATAGCCTTTGTATACACCAATAACAGTCAAGATGAGAAGCTAATTAAGGACACAACTCCCTTCACCATAGTTTCAAAGAAAATGAAATACCTAGGAATATACCTAACGAAGGAGGTGAAGGACCTCTATAAAGAAAACTATGAAATTGTCAGAAAGGAAAGAGCAGAGGATATTAAAAAATGGAAGAACATACCATGCTCAGGGATGAGAAGAATCAACATTGTTAAAATGTCTATACTTCCCAAAGCAATCTACCTATTCAATTGTCATTCCTATCAAAATACCAACATTGTACTTTCAAGATTTGGAGAAAATGATTCTGCATTTTGTATGGAACCGGAAAAAAACCCTTATAGCTAAGGCAGTTCTTAGTAATAAAAATAAACCTCGGGGCATCAGTATACCAGATTTTAGTCTGTACTACAAAGCCATAGTGCTCAAGACAGCATGGTACTGGCACAAAAACAAAGACATAGACACTTGGAATCCAATTGAAAACCAAGAAATGAAACTAACATCTTACAACCACCTAATCTTTGATAAACCAAACAAGAACATACCTTGGGGGAAAGATTCCCTATTCAATAAATGGTGTTGGGAGAACTGGATGTCTACATGTAAAAGACTGAACCTGGACCCACACCTTTCCCCACTCACAAAAATTGATTCAAGATGGATAAAGGACTTAAATTTAAGGCACGAAACAATAAAAATCCTCCAAGAAAGCATAGGAAAAACACTGGAAGTTATTGGCCTGGGGAAAGACTTCATGAAGAAGACTGCCATGGCAATTGCAACAACAACAAAAATAAACAAATGGGACTTCATTAAACTGAAAAGCTTCTGTACAGCTAAGGAGACAATAACCAAAGCAGGGAGACAACCTACACAATGGAAAAGGATATTTGCATATTTTCTTTTCTTTTTTTTTTTTTTATTGTTGGGGATTCATTGAGCGTACAATAAGCCAGGTTACACTGATTGCAATTGTTAGGTAAAGTCCCTCATGCAATCATGTCTTGCCCCCATAAAGTGTGACACACACCAAGGCCCTTCCCCCCTCCCTCCTTCCCTCTTTCTGTTTCCCCCCCATAACCATAATTGTCATTAACTGTCCTCATATCAAAATTGAGTACATAGGATTCATGCTTCTCCATTCTTGTGATGCTTTACTAAGAATAATGTCTTCCACTTCCATCCAGGTTAATACGAAGGATGTAAAGTCTCCAATTTTTTAATGTCTGAATAGTATTCAATGGTATACATATACCACAGCTTGTTAATCCATTCCTGCGTTGGTGGGCATTTAGGCTGTTTCCATATTTTGGCCATTGTAAATTGAGCTGCAATAAACAGTCTAGTACAAGTGTCCTTATGATAAAAGGATTTCTCTCCTTCTGGGTAGATGCCCAGTAATGGGATTGCAGGATCAAATGAGAGGTCTAGCTTGAGTGCTTTGAGGTTTCTCCATACTTCCTTCCAGAAAGGTTGTACTAGTTTGCAGTCCCACCAGCAGTGTAAAAGTGTTCCCTTCTCTGCACATCCACGCCAGCATCTGCAGTTTTGAGATTTTGTGATGTGGGCCATTCTCACTGGGGTTAGATGATATCTCAGGGTTGTTTTGATTTGCATTTCTCTAATACATAGAGATGATTAACATTTTTTCATGTGTTTGATAGCCATTCGTCTGTCGTCTTTAGAGAAAGTTCTATTCATGTCTCTTGCCCATTGATATAAGGGATTGTTGGCTTTTTTCACGTGCATTAATTTGAGTTCTCTATAGATCCTAGTTATCAAGCTTTTGTCTGATTGAAAATATGCAAATATCCTTTCCCATGGTGTAGGTTGTCTCTTTGCTTTGGTTATTGTCTCCTTAGCTGTACAGAAGCTTTTCAGTTTAATGAAGTCCCATTTGTTTATTTTTGTTGTTGCAATTGCCATGGCAGTCTTCTTCATGAAGTCTTTCCCCAGGCCAATATCTTCCAGTGTTTTTCCTATGCTTTCTTTGAGGATTTTTATTGTTTCATGCCTTAAGTTTAAGTCCTTTATCCATCTTGAATCAATTTTTGTGAGTGGGGAAAGGTGTGGGTCCAGTTTCAGTCTTTTACATGTAGACATCCAGTTCTCCCAACACCATTTATTGAATAGGGAGTCTTTCCCCCAAGGTATGTTCTTGTTTGGTTTATCAAAGATTAGGTGGTTGTAAAATGTTAGTTTCATTTCTTGGTTTTCAATTCGATTCCAAGTGTCTATGTCTCTGTTTTTGTGCCGGTACCATGCTGTCTTGAGCACTATGGCTTTGTAGTACAGACTAAAATCTGGTATGCTGATGCCCCCAGCTTTATTTTTGTTACAGAGAACTGCCTTAGCTATACGGGGTTTTTTCCGGTTCCATACAAAATGCAGAATCATTTTTTCCATACCTTGAAAGTACGATGTAGGTACTTTGATAGGAATGGCATTGAATAGGTAGATTGCTTTTGGAAGTATAGACATTTTAACAATGTTGATTCTTCCAAGCCATGAGCATGGTATGTTCTTCCATTTGTTAATATCCTCTGCTATTTCCTTTCTGAGAATTTCATAGTTTTCTTTATACAGGTCCTTCACCTCCTTCGTTAGGTATATTCCTAGGTATTTCATATTCTTTGAGACTATGGTGAAGGGAGTTGTGTCCTTAATTAGCTTCTCATCTTGACTGTTATTGGTGTACACAAAGGCTACAGACTTGTGGACATTGATTTTATATCCTGAAACATTACTGTATTTTTTGATGACTTCTAGGAGTCTTGTGTTTGAGTCCTTGGGGTTCTCTAAGTATAAGATCATGTCGTCAGAAAAGAGGGAGAGTTTGACCTCCTCTGCTCCCATTTGGATTCCCTTTATTTCCTTGTCTTGCCTAATTGTATTGGCTAGAAGTTCCAGCACTACGTTGAATAGTAAAGGTGACAGAGGACAACCTTGTCTGGTTCCAGTTCTAAGAGGAAAAGCTTTCAGTTTTACTCCATTCAGTAAAATATTGGCTGTGGGTTTGTCATAGATAGCTTCAATCAGTTTTAGAAATGTGCCACCTATGCCGATACTCTTCAGTGTTCTAGTTAGAAAAGGATGCTGGATTTCATCAAATGCTTTTTCTGCATGTTTTGAGAGGATCATGTGATCTTTATTTTTGCCTCTGTTAATACGGTGGATAACGTTTATAGACTTGCGTATGTTAAACCAGCCTTGCATCCGTGGGATGAAGTCTACTTGATCATGATGAATGATTTTTTGATGATAAGCTGTAATCTATTGGCTAGGATTTTGTTGAGAACTTTTGCGTCTATGTTCATGAGTGAGATTGGTCTGAAATTCTCCATTTTGTTTGGGTCTTTTCCTGGTTTTGGTATCAGGGTGATGTTTGCTTCATAGAATGTGTTGGGGAAGATTCCTTCTTCCTCAATTTTTTGGAATAATTTCTGCAGTACAGGAATAAGCTCTTCCTTGAAGGTTTGATAGAATTCTGGAGTGAAGCCATCTGGACCAGGGCATTTTTTGGATGGAAGATTTTTTATTGTTTCTTTGATCTCAGTGCTTGAAATTGGTCTGTTCAGGAGCTCTATTTCTTCCGCGCTGAGTCTAGGGAGAGGGTGTGATTCCAAATATTGATCCATTTCTTTCACATTGTCAAATTTCTGGGCATAGGGTTCCTGGTAGTATTCAGAGATGATCTCTTGTATCTCTGTGGGATCAGTTGTTATTTCCCCTTTATCATTTCTGATTGAGGTTACTAGAGATTTTACTTTTCTATTCCTCATTAGCCTGGCCAATGGTTTATCTATTTTATTTATTTTTTTCAAAAAAACCAACTCCTTGTTTCATTAATTTTCTGAATGATTCTTTTGTTTTCAATTTCATTGATCTCTGATTTGATTTTGGATATTTCTTTTCTTCTACTGAGTTTAGGCTTAGATTGTTCTTCTTTTTCCAATTCCATAAGATCTCTTGTGAGATTGTTGATGTGCTCTCTTTTTGTTTTTCGAATGTAGGCATCTAAAGCGATGAATTTTCCTCTCAAAACTGCTTTTGCAGTATCCCGCAGGTTTTGGTAGCTTGTGTCTTCATTGTTGTTATGCTCAAGGAAGTTAATGGTTTCCTGTTTTATTTCTTCCTTCACCCATCTGTTATTCAACAGAAGATTGTTTAATTTCCATGCCTTTGGGTGGGGTCGAGCATTTTTGATAGAGTTGAGTTCCACCTTTAGTGCCTTATGGTCTGAGAAGATAGAAGGTAAAATTTCAATTATTTTGATTCTGTTGATATTTGTTTTGTGTCCCAGGATATGATCAATTTTGGAGAATGTTTCATGGGGTGATGAGAAGAATGTATATTCTTTATCTTTGGGGTGGAGTGTTCTATATGCGTCTATCAAGCATAGTTGTTCTAGGGTCTCATTTAAGTCTCTTATATCCTTGTTTAATTTCTGTTTAGAGGATCTGTCTAGCTCTGTAAGAGGAGTTTTAAGGTCCCCTGTTATTATGGTATTATCAGATATCATGTTGCTCAGACTGAGTAAGGTCTGTTTCAAGAATCTGGGAGCATTTAAATTGGGTGCATAGATATTTAGAATTGAAATGTCTTCTTGTTGTATTTTTCCCTTGACCAATATAAAGTGACCATCTTTGTCTTTTTTGACTTTAGTTGCTTTAAATCCACATATATCTGAAAATAAGATTGCAACTCCTCTTTTCTTCTGAATTCCATTTGCCTGAAAAATTGTCTTCCAACCCTTGACTCGGAGCTTTAATTTGTCTTTTGAAGCCAGGTGTGTTTCTTGCAGATAGCAAATGGATGGCTTGTGTTTTTTAATCCAGTCAACCAATCTATGTCAATTCAGTGGGGAATTCAAGCCATTAACATTTATTGAGATAATTGATAAGTGTGGTAGTATTCTATTCGTCTTATTTTGTGAGAGTCCATTGCTTAGTTTTATCTTTTGCATCAGTGTGGAGGTTTGGTTCTGTCCTTTAATTTCTGAGTTCTTACTTTGCTTCTGATCCATTGTGGTGGTCAGTGTGTAGAACAGGTTGAAGTATTTCCTGTAGAGCTGGTCTTGTGGCGAATTTTTTCAATGTTTGTATATCCGTAAATGATTTGATTTCTCCATCAATTTTAAAGCTTAGCTTAGCAAGGTACAGGATTCTGGGCTGGAAATTGTTCTGTTTAAGTAGATTAAAGGTAGATGACCTTTGCCTTCTTGCTTGGAAAGTTTCATTAGAGAAGTCTGCGGTCAATCTGATGGATTTGCCCCTGTAGGTCAACTGGCGCTTACTCCTGGCAGCTTGCAGAATCTTTTCTTTTGTCTTGACTTTGGACAGGTTCATCACAATGTGTCTTGGAGAAGCTCGGTTAGAGTTGAGGCGACCTGGGGTCCGATAGCCCTCTGAAATCATTGTGTCAGAATCTTTGGTGATATTTGGGAAATTTTGTTTTATAATATTCTCTAGTATGGCTTCCATTCCTCTGGGGCATTCTTCTTCCTCTTCTGGAATTCCTATGACTCGTATGTTGGAACGCTTCATAATGTCCCATAATTCTGACAGTGATCGTTCTGCTTTCTCTCTCTTCTTTTCTGCCTCTTTTACTGTCTGAGTTATCTCAAAAACTTTGTCTTCTACCTCTGAAATTCTTTCTTCTGCATGGTCTAACCTGTTGCTGATACTTTCCATTGCATCTTTAAGTTCCCTGATTGACTGTTTCATTTCCTTCAGCTCTGCTATATCCTTTTTATATTCTTCATATCGTTCATCTCTTATTTGATTCTGTTTTTGGATTTCCTTTTGGTTATTTTCCACTTTATTAGCAGTTTCCTTCATTGTTTCCATCATTTCTTTCACTGTTTTCAACATGTGTATTCTCAATTCCCTTTCTGTCATTCCTAACATTTCTGTATAGGTGGAATCCTCTGCAGTAGCTACCTCATGGTCCCTTGGCGGGGTTGTTCTGGACTGGTTCTTCATGTTGCCTGGAGTTTTCTGCTGATTCTTCCTCATGTGTGATTTCTTTTATCTGTTTCCTTGCCCTAATTTTCCTTTCACTTTCTCTTGCTCTTTAGGTTCTCGTGCTGTGGAAGTTGCGGGAGGGTTTAGACGGATTGAACACACACGACCACTTGCCGGTTTTCCACTGTTTTAGTCCTCCTCTTGGGGTCCAGAAGTCTCTCGCTGACTCCCTGTATCCTCTCAGGGGTGATAATAGGCAGATCCCACCAGCCAGATATGCCTGGAGTCCTATATCCCCAGACTCATGGTGCCCAGATGCAAGGAAGCTGTTACTCGGCTGCCATCTTGCTCCGCCTCTCTCAGTGGCTTTTCTTGCAGGCTCCTCAGCTTCTCTAACTAGCCTGCTACTGTTCTGCTCTTGGGTCACCAAACCAGGTCTGCCACACCCTCCCTCGTGATGAGACAGGTGTTCCACCTGGGGCACTCGGAGGCAGGTTTCTGGCTCTCCTGGGCACTTTATCTACCCACTTCTCTGTGCTGCTAATTTTGCTCTCCTCCTTCCTTTCCTCCTCTCTTCTCTTGTCTTTTCTCTCTGCTCTTACCCTTTCCCTGTTTTTTTTTTTTTTTTTGTAGAGACAAAGTCTCACTGTACCACACTCAGGTAGAGTGCCCTGGTGTCACAAGGCTCACAGCAACCTCTAACTCTTGGGCTTACGCGATTCTCTTCCCTCAGCCTCCGGAGCAGCTGGGACTCCATATTTGCATATTTTCAATCAGACAAAAGCTTGATAACTAGGATCTATAGAGAACTCAAATTAATATGCATGAAAAAAGTCAACAATCCCATATTTCAATGGGTAAGAGACATGAATAGAACTTTCTCTAAAGATGACAGACGAATGGCTAACAAACACATGAAAAAATGTTCATCGTCTCTATATATTAGAGAAATGCAAATCAAAACAACCCTGAGATATCATCTAACCCCAGTGAGAATAGCCCACATCACAAAATCTCAAAACTGCAGATCCTGGCGTGGATGTGGAGAGAAGGGAACACTTTTACACTGCTGGTGGGACTGCAAACTAGTACAACCTTTCTGGATGGAAGTATGGAGGAACCTCAAAGCACTCAAGCTAGACCTCCCATTTGATCCTGCAATCCCATTACTGGGCATCTACCCAGAAGGAGAGAAATCCTTTTATCATAAGGACACTTGTACTAGACTGTTTATTGCAGGTCAATTTACAATCGCCAAAATGTGCATACAGCCTAAATGCCCACCAACCCAGGAATGGATTAACAAGCTGTGGTATATGTATACCATGGAATACTATTCAGCCATTAAAAAAATGGAGACTTTACATCCTTCGTATTAACCTGGATGGACGTGGAAGACATTATTGCCGCGGACCACCCTGTCAGTGGGCTTCAGTCCGAGGGAAAGCAGGGAGAAGGAACGCGAAGGTTGAGAGATCGGCGAAGGAATGACAGTCTGACACACTACGGGTTAAAGTATGCAGCTGTAATTTTACTGTGAAAGCATGCAAGTATTTATACACTTTTTCTTACAGGCAGGGGGCGTCATACACAAGAGTTATTTTGAGTTAGTGGGAGAGTTACAATCATTTACTTAGATGTACAGATCTTTCCTTTATGTTTGCAGTTTTTCATGCTTAGGTAAGTTCTGATTATTCGAGACATTTTCAACAACAATTCAATTGCTCTGCTTTTTGTTGATAACAGTCAAAAGCATGTCCAGACTAAACAGTACAAAGTTTAACTCATTATAAAAGAGCTGGTCTCAGCATGGTTGTGAAGTTGTTTGCTTCTTCCTCTTTCCAGAGATAACAAGGTTTGCATTTTTTTGCTAACTGCTCAAGGCAAAGGGAAGGCTGGCATAATTTCTTACTTTTCTTATATTCTGCTTTCCCTGCCTTTGCATGATTGTATTATTTTGATTTGTATATGATCATTGTCTTTTCTAGTTATAAATGATTCTTTTTGTAACAAAACATCTATACATTGTCTGAAATCATTGGTATTTACTGTGAAGGTATTTATTACTTAAACATCTTAGTGCTTGACTTATAGGCGGCATTGAGCCTAGCAAGCTCGTGCCTTATCTCATCCTGCAGTGCAATGGGTCCGGCCCTGAGAAAGCACATTGTGATTAGTAATAGAACACACAGACTTATGTTAAAGAAAAACAAAGTGATAAATTTTAAAGACTGCCACGGTCGTTCAAGCTCCTGCGGGTGACTTGGCACGTAGAGCACCGTTTCTGATGCCGTTTGTGCAGGGGTCGCTGGGGGCGAAGCTCCGTGGAGTACAAGCCTCCTTACCGGCGCTCTAAACGCGGTCAGCGCCGCCTCGCTTCGGCAGTAATGCCGTGGGCGCGGCACATTATTCTTAGTAAAGCATCACAAGAATGGAGAAGCATGAATCCTATGTACTCAATTTTGATATGAGGACAATTAATGACAATTAAGGTTATGGGGGGGAGGAAAAGCAGAAAGAGGGATGGAGGGAGTGGGGTGGGGCCTTGGTGTTTGTCACACTTTATGGGGGCAAGACATGATTGCAAGAGGGACTTTGCCTAACAATTGCAATCAGTGTAACCTGGCTTATTGTACCCTCAATGAATCCCCAACAATAAGAAAAAAAAAAGAAAATCATTTCAGGATAATTAGAAAGCAAACATAAATAAATTTTTCAGTATACTGAATCTGTAATGATACATTCTATCTTTCCCATGCTATCCAGTTTTGGTCCATGGCTAAAATGAAGTTCCAAAGAATCTAAAAGTTATCCCAGCATACAACATAATATGTGTATCAATAATCTGTGGATGATACATATGATTATTTTTTGCTTAGGCTGTTTTATTAAGGTAGCAGTTCCCAACAGATCTAAAATCCATTTTGCAATCTGAAGGAGACTCTTAAAGCCAATATTGTTAGATTTTTTATAATTTACATATTATAACAGTTCAGTACTATACAAGACCTTTCCTGTCACATCATCAGTACAGTGAGGTAGATTGCATCACAAGGGAAATATGAATTATCTTTTCAAATTATCAAACCAAATAATACGGCAAATTGATTTATACACCAACTTTGAGTTAAAACAAATTTCCAAAGAGCATCCTATTCTCTTTTCTTTAAGAACATACTTTTGTTTTATTTTTTTATATTTTGAACATATATTTGGATCACTGATCGTTACATTAAAAGTATAGATTTTTTTATTAGCATTGCATAATTATCAATTATAAAGTTGGGCATTTAGATTGATTTCAGTTTTTACCCTCTCTAATCCTATCTTGGAAAACATACAGCACCTTTTATTTTTTTTTTTGGTTGCATTTGTTCACCCATTCCACTGCAGAAAATGTGCAGACACAGCTTTCTTACTGGGGAAATCTCAGCACTCAGTTTGCGAGCAATGTGAGTAAGGGAAACTCAAGAAAGATGGAAGACCATCATCTTCTGACACCGAGGAAAGGCTAAATGGAAAGATGGCTTTTATAATTAAAAAAAAAAAATTGCATGGTTTGCAGCAGAAGAAGAGAGATGGAAGGAGAGAAACTATTTTCTACTGTGACATATACTAGAGGAAGCCTGGACATTACTTCAAGAAATATCACATTGGCTGGGTGTGGTGGCTCACGCATGTAATCCTAGCTCTCTGGGAGGCCAAGGTGGGTAGATTGTTTGATCTCAGAAGTTCTGAGACTGGCCTGAAGAAAGGCCAAGCCCCATATCTAAAAACAGCCAGGCACTGTGGCAGGTGCCTGATGTCCCAGATACTTGGGAGACTGAGGTAAGAGGATTCCTTGACCACAAGAGTTTGAGGTTGCTATGAGCTGACACCACAGCACTCTACAGAGGCAAAGTGAGGCCCTGTCTCAAAACAAAACAAAACAAAAAATACAAAGCATCATGCTCAAAAAAAAAAAAACTATAAACAAAAATAAATAAAAACAACACAAAACACTTTAAATATCTTATGTAACCTAAAATAGATGATGAGATCATCAGGCAAGATCCTATTTATGTTTTTTCATTTAAAGCTATAGGATAATTACAAGTAATTCACCAACCTCTTTCTCACCCAAAATAAATAAAGAATCCAGGTGGCATAAAAATTGGATTAGATATTGAAGGTCATTTTCAAAGAATGGTTACAATGAATAGCTTTGTAGTTAAACCTAACCATAAATCTCAGATTGTTTCTTTAAAACATTTCCAGAAATAGTATTTTATTAAGGCATTTGACCTACACTTGTAAAATTCCCTGTAGAAGATGTTCTGCTCTTCTCATAATCCAATTTTTGTGTGACTTATGTTGTATCAAATATGTCTTTATATGCATAGTATACACAAGAAATGCAAAGGTAACAGGTAAAGAAACAAATATATCACCTAACTAAATGACAGTTTGACATAGTTTTAATGGTATTTTTAAAAAATACTATAAATTTATATCAAGTCGGTACCTAAAGTAATTCTCAAAAAAGATCCATAGAACAAAGTACTTAATTTCCAGATATGGTAGGTGTGTGCTCAGGTTCCCAGCAGGAAATATATACGTTATAATCCAATGTGGTCACTTATATGAAATGTGGAATAAGGGTTTGGGCAGCATATGGGGAAACCACACAGAGTTCATCTAGTATCTCTGAGTTAGAAATAAATGGGCACTGGTAGCAGCCCTGGTCCTACAAGAAAGAGATGAGGAAGTAACCAAATCCACACCGGCAGAGAGTGCTGTGAGGAAAGGGCTTCCTGACAGGAGCTGTAACTTTTGGTCAAGGTATGTGGTTAGTGCTAGCAATTCCGGATGGAGGAGAGAACCAGGAACATAACTATTTCCTTCACTTGTTTTTCTCTCTCAATCTCCTGCTAATGCTTCAAATGGCTGAACCCAAACAAAGTTGGACAACAGCAGGCTTGGGAAATGGAATATTAAATGCTCAGCCTCCTGGGTGCAGAGAGTAGGTTTAAGAAGAATAGTGGTTGAACTTGCAGTAAATATTTCTCTATTTTATTTTTCCTCATGAGTGCCTATCAATTGATAGGAGAATTCAGTTCCATACTTTATATATATTTTTAATATTTTTATGTCATTTTCTTTCTTTTTTTTTTTTTTAGAGGATAATTCTTTTTTTTTTTTTATTGTAGCTACCTCATGGTTCATGGCGGGTTGTTCTGGATTGGTTCTTCATGTTGCCTGGAATTTTCTGCTGATTCTTCCTCATGAGTGATTTCTTTTATCTGTTTCCTTGCCCTAATTTTCCTTTAACTTCCTCTTTCTCTTTAAGTTCTCATGCCTGTGGAAGTTGCGGGCAGCGGGGGATTGAACACACGCGACCACTTGCCATTTTTCCACTGTTTTTGTCCTCCTCTTGGGGTCCAGAAGTCTCTCGGTGACTCTCTGTATCTTCACAGGGGTGATGATTGGCAGATCCCACCAGCCAGAGGTGCCTGGAGTCCTATCTCCCCAGACTCACGGTGCCCAGATGCAAGGAAGCTGTTACTCGGCCGCCATCTTGCTACGCCTCCTCTTTTATGTCATTTTCAACTTGAACTTATAATTTTCATTGAGATCTTTAAAATTCTAATCACTTTAATTTACATGGAGATAATTCAGTATCTGTGAAAATAAGTTTAGTGTACATGTATGTATATATTATATAAAGTAAATGAGAATTACATATCTAATATATAATCCAATTATATTAACAGTCCAAATAATTATATGATATAATCAATATATAAATCAATAATATACATGTTTTACTTTGATTTATATTTTATTATTATCATGTCACTGTTTCCAAAGAAAAGGGCACAGCTCCATTTTATGGCAATTTTTATAAAATAAAAGCTAAATAACATAGTCTTAAAAAAAAAATTCGAGGATAAATTCAAAAGTTGTCTCAAGAATTTAGTGAAATTAAAGACAAAATCACCAAAGATTTTGAAGTACTGAATCAAAAATTTGCAGCCCTTAAAAATCTGAAAAATGCAGTAGAATCCCTCAGTAACAGAGTGAATCAAGCAGAAGAAAGCATTTCAGACATTGAAGACAAAGCCTTTGAACGCTCCCAAACTCTCAAAGAGGGAGCGAAATGGAGAGCAAAAACGGATCATTCTCACAGAGAACTCTGGGATAATTTGAAGAAGGCTAAATCTTCCTCATTGGAATCCCTGAAAGTGATGAAGTGGCATTGCAAGGCACAGTGGCCCTTCTCCATGAAATTATGAAAGAGAATTTTCCAGACATGCCTAGTGATTCTGAATATCAGATAGCAGACAGTTTCAGAACCCCAGCATGACTCATTCCCAATAAGACATCCCCCAGGCATATCATTGTTAACTTCACTAAAGTTAATATGAAGGAGAAAATTTAAAGACAAAACAACAAAAGATTTAAACACACTGAAGCAAGAATTTGCAGCCCTCAAAGATATGAAAAATACAGTAGAATCCCTCAGTAACCGAGTGGAGTAGCAGAAGAAAGGATTTCTGACATTGAAAACAAAGCCTTTGAACACTCCCAAATTCTCAAAGAGGAAGTGAAATGGAGAGCAAAAAAGGATCATTCTCTCAACGAACTCTGAGATAATTCGAAGAAGGCTCATATCCACCCCATTGGAATCCCTGAAACTGATGAAGTGGCCTTGCTAGGCACAGAGGCCCTTTTCCATGAAATTATGAAAGAGAATTTTCCAGACATGCCTAGAGATTCTGAAATTCAGATAGCAGACAGTTTCAGAACCCCAGCATGACTCAATCCCAATAAGACATCCCCCAGGCATATCATAAATAACTTCACTAAAGTTAATATGAAGGAGAAAATTCTGAAAGCAGCCAGAAGGAAGAAAGCCATTACCTACAAAGGGAAGAATATTCGAATGACTGCAGATCTCTCTGCTGAAATTTTTCAAGCCAGAAGCGGGTGGTCATCGACTTTTAATCACCTAATGCAAAATAACTTTCAACCCCGGATTCTGTATCCAGCTAAACTGAGTTTCATTTATGATAGAGAAATTAAATACTTTAAAGACATTTATATGTTGAAGAAATTTGCCATAACCAAACCAACTCTTCATGATATTCTCAGACCTGTCCTCCATAACGACCAACCCAATTCTCTACCGCAAAAGTAAACTCACTCAGAAACTTTTAGTCAAACTCCAACTTCCACACTGGTGAAAGGATTCAAAATGTCCACTGGGCTTTCAAAAAACCCAATAGTCAAAATTTTACCAGACTTATCAATATTCTCCATTAATGTGAATGGCGTAAACTGTCCTCTAAAGAGGCACAGGTTAGCTGACTGGATACAAAAACTCAGGCCAGATAAACGTTGCATACAAGAGTCACATCTTACCTTAAAAGACAAATATAGATTCAGGGTGAAAGGATGGTCATCTATATTTCAAGCAAATGGTAATCACAAAAAAGCAGGTGTTGCAATAATATTTGCAGATACAATAGGCTTTAAACCAACAAAAGTAAGGAAGTATAAGAATGGTCACTTCATATTCGTTAAGGGTAATACTCAATATAATGAGATTTCAATTATTAATATCTATGTACCCAAGCAGTATGCACCTCAATTTATAAGAGAAACTGTAACAGCCATGAGCAACTTGATTTTCTCCAGCTTCATAATAGTCTGAGATTCTAACACTCCTTTGGCAGTGTTGGATAGATCCTCCAATAAGAAGCAGAGCAAAGAAATTTTAGATTTAAATCTAACCATCCAACATTTGGATTCAGCAGACATCAACAGAACATTTTATCCCAACAAAACTGAATACACATACTTCTCATCAGCCCAGGGAACATACTACAAAATTGATCACATCTTAGGTCACAAGTCTAACCTCAGTAAATTTAAAGGAATAGAAATTATTCCTTGAATCTTCTCGGACCACCATGGAATAAAAGTTGAGCTCAGTAACAACAGGAATCTGCATACTCATACAAAAACATGGAAGTGAAAGAACCTTATGCTGAATGATACCTGGGTCAGAGATGAGATTAAGAAGGAAATAGCCAAATTTTTGGAACAAGATGAAATGAAAACATGAATTATCAGAACCACTGGGATACTGCAAAGGCAGTCCTGTGAGGGAAATTTATAGCAATGCAAGCCTTCCTAAAGAGAACAGAAAGGGGGGAAGTTAACAAAAAAAAAAAATTGGACATCTCAAGCAACTGGAAAAGGAAGAACATTCCAACCCAAAACCCAGTAGAAGAAAAGAAATAACCAAAATTAGAGCAGAATTAAATGAAATTGAAAACAAAAGAATTATACAAGAGATCAATAAATCAAAAAGTTGGTTTTTTTAAAAGATCAATATAATAGATAAATCTTTGGCCAGCCTAATCAGGAAAAAAAGAGTATAATCTCTAATCTCATCAATCAGAAACAACACAGATGAAATAACAACAGACTCCTCAAAAATTCAAAACATCCTTAATGAATATTACAAGAAACTTTATTCTCAGAAATATGAAAATCTGAAGGACATTGACGAACACTTGGAAGCATGTCACCTTTCAAGACTTAGCCAGAATCAAGTTGAAATGTTGAACAGGCCCATATTAACTTTTGAAATAGCATCAACCATACAAAACCTCCCTAAAAAGAAAAGCCCAGGACCAAATGGTTTCACGTCAGAATTCTACCAAACTTTTAAAGAGGAATTAGTATCTGTATAACTCAACCTGTTCCAAAATGTAGAAAAAGAAGGAAGACTACCTAACATGTTCTATGAAGAAAACATCACCCTGATCCCCAAACCAGAAAAAGACCCAACAGGAAAAGAAAATTATAGACCGATATCACTAATGAATATATATGCAAAACTATTCAACAAGATCCTAACAAACAGAATCCAGCAATACATCAAACAAATGATACATCACGACCAAGTTGGTTTTATCCCAGGGTCTCAAGGCTGGTTCAATATCCATAAATCGGGGGGAGAGACAAGATGGTGGACTGAAGCCAGCTTTCAACAGAGGCTCCCGTCCAGAAGGAGAGTTAAGGGACAAAAATTTAGTAAGTATCCTGGTGGATTTGAGCTGCACCAAGAGAGGGAAGGTTGAAGAACGCACATCAACACCGCTGAGGCAAGCTGTGATCACAAGGATGCAAACAAAAGGTACAAAATCCATCACCAAGCGGACGGGAGTCCCCCTCCCCCATGAGACCGGCTCAAGAGCCCCACAATTAAACAAACGGGCAGAAATTAAAGGCCCTCCCACTACACTCCACGGGAGAGACCTTCTGAAAACTGGACCTATCTCCCCTACTAGGGTGCCAT
This sequence comes from Nycticebus coucang, assembly GCF_027406575.1. Classification (NCBI taxonomy): domain Eukaryota; kingdom Metazoa; phylum Chordata; class Mammalia; order Primates; family Lorisidae; genus Nycticebus; species Nycticebus coucang. Next base: position 112,393,202 of record NC_069804.1, read on the forward strand.
GGCGTTCTTTGCCAGGCATAAAACTGTATAAAACTTTAAATATCCTTTGCTGGCAACCCAGAACTCCCAACACTCCCCTCCTACTCACACTGAGGTCTGGAGGCCTGTCCCCCAGGAGTTCGGATTCTTGGGTGATTTCTCAAGGGGAGTGACATTCCCCGAGCTGCAACTGGCCAGCGCTGACTCTGAGGCACACAAGCGAGGAGAGGGCACCCGGCTAAGGGGGAGTCATGCCTCAGCGGCACTTCCCTGTGGTGCAGTGCAGCAGCCATCCCCGGGCAACAATATGGCCAGGCATAAAACTGAATGAAACTCTAGCTTCCCCGCTGAGCTCCCAGCAATCCCCCCCACTCTCACTCAGGGTCTGGGGGGCCTACCCCCAGGAGTTCGGATTCTTGGGTGATTTCTCAAGGGGAGTGCACAGTGCCCGAGCTGCGATTGGTCAGCACTGACTTTCAGAGTCGCAAGTGAGGAGAGGGCACTCTGCTGAGGGGGAGTCACGCCTTGGTGGCTCTTACATGCGGTGCGGTGCAGCAGCCCTCCCTGGGCAACAATACAGCCAGGCATAAAACTGAATGAAACTCTAGCTTCCCCGCTGAGCTCCCAGCACTCCCCCCCACTCTCACTCAGGGTCTGGGGGCCTGTCCCCCAGGAGTTCGGATCCTTGGGTGATTTCTCGAGGGGAGTACACAGTGCCCGAGCTGCGACTGGTCAGCGCTGACCCTGAGACACGCGAGTGAGGAGAGGGCACTCAGCTGAGGGTGAGTCACGCCTTGGAGGCACTTCCCTGTGGCGCGGTGCAGCAGCCTTCCCCGGGCAACAATACGGCCAGGCATAAAACTGAGTAAAACTGTAGCTTCCCCGTTTCCAGCACCGAGCTCCCAGCACTCCCCCCAACTCTCACTCGGGGGTCTGGGGGGCCTGCCCCCCAGGAGTCTGGATTCTTGGGAGATCTCTCGAGGGGTGTGGACAGTGCATAAACTGTGGCAGGTCAGTGCTGACTCTGGGGCGCGAGACAGAGGAGAAAAGGGTCGGCTGGGTGGCCACACCAGAGCGGCAGTTCCTGGAGGCAAATCAACACCCGTTTTTTCTCTAACAGCAAAACGGCTCACTTCTGGATATTCTGAAGCCACACCCCCTGTCTCCCTGGGCAACCAGAGGAGGCCACCAGTGAGCAAAGGATTTGCCTGACGCTGCTTACAAACCCGGGAAGCTTCCAGGGCAGGGCCAACTCAGAGAGGTAATCGGACACAAACCGCCAGCAGCAAAGATGTTTGAACTCAGAACAGCCCATCTTCTGCAGGCGATTTTAGCAGAAACAGAGACAGAATCCCACAAAATTGTCTGTTCTGTTCTGTTAGCAACATCAATCAGGGACAGGGCTAAGCCTGAGTGAACACCTCCCCCCCACCACCTGCATCAAGCACTCAAAGATGTCAGGCTCCATCTCCTCCTGCTAGATAGCAGCAGAGTGCAGGGGCCTGGCAGATTTCCTCGCAATTCAGGCAGGTGCGAACCCCTGGAGTATCTTTTCACTACAGGCAACTAGGTTAGCCATCTGCAGAGATACCAGTGAATGGGTCCAAGGGAGGGGCAAAGTGGGTAAGGAGACATCAACCTTCCCAGACTGATCTATTTGCTAGGTGGCTCCTCCTGACTCCACACAGCACTGGAGTAAGCCATATCAGAGTAGTCACCAGCACTGGTGTAAGCCATATCAGAGTAGTCACCAGACCCCTGTGATCCAGTTCCCAGAGACAGTCTCTTGAACTCTCCTACCTGAGACAGGTGACAATTGAGACAATTGATTTGGACCTTTTGAACTGAACTAATAGACTGAGAACTTTTCAGGCGGTGCCCTGAGTATGCGGTTGTAGGAAGGTTTGATTTTCCTTTTCCAATTGGTGCCAGAGGTGGGCGGGTGGGGTGACTGAATTGCTGGTTTTTTCACACAGCTGAGACTTCAAGCCAGAGTAAATGTTACAATAGGACCGAACAGAAACCAGCTGAAAACAAGACAGAACCACTTCACACCACCACACAAGACAGGCCCCCAGTTTCTCAGGCCACAACACTGTACGGGCCCTTGATAAAGCCCCAGGGGAAAAATCAAAGGGAGTAAAATAACCAGGGGGTGGAATCAGCGGGAAAACACTGGTAACATGAATAACCAGAATAGATCAACCCCCACAAGAAAAGTATGGCAGATGTAATTGAAGATCCCATTCATAAACAACTGGCTGAGATGTCAGAAATCAAATTCAGAATTTGGATTGCAGCCAAGATTAACAAAATGGAATTAGGAATTCGAGGAGAAATTGAAAAGTTGTCTCAAAAATTTAACGAATTTAAAGACAAAACCACCAAAGACTTAGACACACTGAAGCAAGAATCTGCAGCCCTCAAAGATATGAAAAATACAGTAGAATCCCTCAGCAACAGAATGGAGCAAGCAGAAGAAAGGATTTCTGACATCGAAGATAAAGTCTTCAAATGCTTCCAATCTCTCAAAGAGGAAGAGAAATGGAGAGCAAAGATGGATCATTTACTCAGAGAACTCTGGGATAATTCGAAGAAAAGCAATATACGAATAATTGGGATTTCTGAGAATGAAGTGGCCTCACTGGGCATGAAATTATGAAAGAACATTTTCCAGACATGCCTAGGGAATCTGAAATTCAGATAGCAGACAGCTTCAGAACCCCAGCACGATTCAACCCCAATAAGTCATCCCCCAGGCATATCATAATTACCTTCACTAAACTTAATATGAAAGAGAAGATTCTGAAAGCAGCCCGGTGAAAGAAAACCATTACGTACAAAGGAAAGAATATTAGAATAACTGCAGATCTCTCTGCTGAAACTTTTCAAGCCAGAAGAGGGTGGTCATCGACTTTTAACCTCCTAAAGCAAAATAACTTTCAACCCAGGATCTTGTATCCAGCTAAACTGAGTTTCATTTATGATGGAGAAATTAAATACTTCAATGACATTCATATGTTGAAAAAATTTGCCATAAGTAAACCAGCTCTTCAGGATATTCTCAGACCTATCCTCCACAATGACCAACCCAATCCTATACCACAAAAGTAAACTCACTCAGAAAGCTATAACCCAGTTACAACCTAACAAGAGGGGGAAGTGGGAAATGGAGGGGAGGGAGCGGGGTGGTGGGTAGAGGGAGGGGAATTGGTGGGATTATACCTGTGGTGCATCTTACAGGGGTATTTGCAAATCTTGGTAAACATAGAATGTAAATGTCTTGGCACAGTAACTGAGATAATGCCAGGAAGGCTATGTTAACCATTGTGATGAAAATGTGTCAAATGGTCTATGAATTGAGTGTATGATTCCCCATGATCATATCAATGTACACAGCTATGACTTAATAAAAAAAATAAAATAAAAATAGTGATAAACTAAAAAAAACAATATCTGTAAATCTATAAGTATAATTCAGCACATAAACAAATTACAAAACAAAGACCATATGATTCTCTCAATTGATGCAGAAAAAGCTTTTGATAATATCCAGCATCCCTTCATGATCAGAACACTTAAGAAAATTGGTATAGAAGGGACATTTCTTAAACTGATAGAGGCCATCTACAGCAAACCCACAGCCATTGTCATATTCAATGGAATTAAATTGAAATCATTTCCAGTCAGATCAGGAACCAGACAAGGCTGCCCATTGTCTCCACTGCTCTTTAACATTGTAATAGAAGTTTTTTTGTTTGTTGTTTGTTTTGTGGAGACACTTTATGGCCCTAGGTAGAGTGCCGTGGTGTCACACGGCTCACAGCAACCTCCAACTCCTGGGCTTAAGTGATTCTCTTGCCTCAGCCTCCCAAGTAGCTGGAAATACAGATGCCGGCCACAACACCCGGCTATTTTTTGATTGCAGTTCAGACAGGGCCAGGTTTAGAACCCGCCACCCTTGGTATATGGGGCCGGCACCTTACCGACTGAGCCACAGGTGCCACCCTGTAATGGAAGTTTTAACCACTGCAATTAGTGAAGAAAAGGCGATCAAGGGTATCTACATAGGGTCAGAAGAGATCAAACTTTCCCTCTTCGGAGATGATATGATTTTATATCTGGAAAACACCAGGGATTCTACTACAAAAATTTTAGAAGTGATCAAGGAATACAGCAGCGTCTCAGGTTACAAAATCAACATCCAGAAATCCGTAGCCTTTATATATAACAACAATAGCCAGGCTGAAACCACACTTAAGAACTCTATCCCATTCACAGTAGTGCCAAAGAAGATGAAATATTTGGGAGTTTATCTGACAAAGGATGTGAAAGATCTCTATAAGGAGAACTATAAAACTCTAAGAAAAGAAAAAGCTGGGCGGCGCCTCGGGAGGCTGAGGCAGGAGAAACGCTGAAGCCCAGGAGTTGGAGGTTGCTGTGAGCTGTGTGATGCCATGGCACCCTACAGAGGGCTATAAAGTGAGACTCTGTCTCTACAAAAAAAAAATAAAGAAAGAAAGAAAGAAAAATAAAAATAAAAGAAAGAAAAGAAATAGCTGACAATGTTAACAAATGGGAAAACATACCATGCTCATGGCTGGGAAGAATCAACATTGTTAAAATGTCCATACTACCCAAAACAATATATAAATTTAACGTAATCCCTATTAAAGTGCCACTGTCATACTTTAAAAATCTTGAAACAACAATACTTCATTTTATATGGAATCAGAAAAAAACTCAAATTGCCAAGACATTGCTTAGAAATGAAAACAAAGCAGGAGGAATCACGCTACCAGACCTCAGACCATACTACAAATCGATAGTGATCACAGCAGCATGGTACTGGCACAAAAACAGAGAAGTAGATGTCTGGAACAGAATAGAGAACCAAGATATGAATCCAGCTACATACTGTCATTTAATCTTTGACAAGCCAATTGAAAACATTCAGTGGGGAAAAGATTCCCTATTTAACAAATAGGGAAGTGGCTGGCAACCGGCAGAAGATTGAAACTGGACCCACACCTTTCATCATAAACTAAGATAGACTCTCACTGGATTAAAGATTTAAACTTAAGACATGAAACTATAAAAATACTAGAAGAGAGTGCAGGGAAAACCCTTGAAGAAATCGGTCTGGGCGAGTATTTTATGAGGAGGAACTGCTGGGCAATTGAAGCAGCTTCAAAAATACACTACTGGGACCTGATCAAACTAAAAAGCTTCTGGACAACCAAGAACACAGTAAGTAAAGCAAGCAAACAGCCATCTGAATAGGAGAATATATTTGCAGATTATGTCTCTGACAAAGGGTTAATAACCAGAATCCATAGAGAGCTCAAACGTAAAAGCAAGAAAAGAACAAGTAATCCCATCTCAGGCTGTGCAAGGGACTGGAAGAGAAACTTCTCTGAAGAAGATAGGCGCACAGCCTACTGACATATGAAAAAAAGCTCACCATCTTTAATCATCAGAGAAATGCAAATTAAAACTACTTTGAGATATCATCTAACTCCCATAAGATTAGCCTATATCAAAAAATCCCAAGACCAGAGATGTTGGTGTGGATGTGGAAAACAGGGAACACTTCTACACTGCTGCTAGGAATGCAAATTAATACATTTCTTTTGGAAAGATGTTTGGAGAACACTTAGAGTTCTAACAATAGATCTGCCATTCAATCCTATAATTCCTCTACTAGGCATATACCCAGAAGACCAAAAATCACATCATAACAAAGATATTTGTACCAGAATGTTTAATTCAGCCCAATTCATAATTGCTAAGTCATGGAAAAAGCCCAAGTGCCCATCGATCCACGAATGCATTAATAAATTGTGGTATATGTACACCATGGAATATTATGCAGCCTTAAAGAAAGATGGAGACTTTACCTCTTTCATGTTTACATGGATGGAGCTGGAACATATTATTCTTAGTAAAGTATCTGAAGAATGGAAGAAAAATTATCCAATATACTCAGCCCTATTATGAAACTAATCTATGGCTTTCACATGAAAGCTATAACTCAGTTACAACCTAAGAATAGGGGGAAGAGGGAAAGGGAGGGGAGGGAGAGGGGAGGTGGGCCGAGGGAGGGTGATTAGTGGGATTACACCTGCGGTGCAACTTACAAGGGTATATGTGAAACTTAGTAAATGTGGAATGTAAATGTCTTAACACAATAACTAAGAAAATGCCAGGAAGGCTATGTTAACCAGTGTGATGAAAATGTGTCAAATGGTCTATGAAAGCAGTGTATAGTGCCCCTTGATCACATTTATGTACACAGCTATAATTTAATAAGAAAATAAACTGTATGATCATTTTAATACATCCTGAAAAATAAATTAGAGCAGATTAATTGAAATTGAAAACAAAAGAATTATACAACAGATTAATAAATCAAAAAGTTGGTTTTTTGAAAAGGTCAATAAAATAGATAAACCTTTGGCTAACGAAACCAGGAAAAAAAATGTAAAATCTCTACTTTCATCAATCAGAAATGACAAAGACAAAATAACAACAGACTCCTCAGAAATTCAAAAAATCCTTAATGAATGTTACAAGAACGTTTATTCTCAGAAATATGAAAATCTGAAGGAAATTGACCAATACTTGGAAGCATGTCACCTTCCAAGACTTAGCCAGAATGAAGTGGAAATTTTGAACAGGCCAATATAAAGTTCTCATATAGCATCAACCATACAAAATCTTACACATGTGGTGCATCTTACAAGGGTATATGTGAATCCTAGTAAATGTGGAATGTAAAGGTCTTAGCAAAATAACTAAGAAAATGCTACGAAAGCTGTAAACTAGTGTGAAGAAAATGTGTCAAACGATCTATGAACAAAGTGTATGGTGCCCCATAGTCATACTAATGTACACAGCTATGAATTAATAAAAATAAATAAATAAATAAATAATACAACAAAACAAAACAAAACAAAACAAAATCTCCCTAAAAACAAAACCCCTGGACCAGATGGCTTCATGTTAGAATTTTACCAAACCTTTAAACAGGAAATAGAACCTATATTACTCAACCTGTTCCAAAATGTAGAAAAAGAAGGAAGACTACCCAACACTTTCTATGAAGCAAACATCATCCTGATCCCCAAACCAGGAAAAGACCCAACAAGAAAAGAAAATTATAGACCGATATCACTAATGAATATAATTGCAAAAATATTCAACAAGATCCTAACAAACAGAATCCAGCAACACATTAAACAAATTATACTTCATGACCAAGTCGGTTTTATCCCAGGGTCTCAAGGCTGGTTCAATATACATAAATCTATAAATGTAATTCAGCACATAAACAAATTAAAAAAACAAAGGCCATATGATTCTCTCAATCGATGCAGAAAAAGCTTTCGATAATATCCAGCATCCTTTCATGATCAGAACACTTAAGAAAATAGGTATAGAAGGGCATTTCTTAAACTGATAGAGACCATCTACAGCAAACATACAGCCAATATCATATTGAATGTAGTTAAATTGGAATCATTTCCACTCAGATTAGGAACCAGACAAGGCTGCTCATTGTCTCCACTGCTCTTTAACATTGTAATGGAAGTTTTAGCCACCACAATTAGGGAAGAAAAGGCGATCAAGGGTATCCATATAGGGTCAGAAGAGATCAAACTTTCGCTCTTCAGAGATGATATGATTGTATATCTGGAAAACACTAGGAGTCTACTACAAAACTCTTAGAAGTGTTCAAGGAATACACCAGCGTCTCAGATTACAAAATCAACAGTCATAAATCAGTAGCCTTTATATATACCAACAATAGTCAAGGTGAAAAAACAGTTAAGGACTCTATCCCATTCACAGTAGTGCCAAAGAAGACGAAATATTTGGGAATTTATCTAAAAAAGGACATGAAAGATCTCTATAAAGAGAACAATTAAACTCTAAGAAAAGAAATAGCTGAAAATGTTAACAAATGGGAAAACATACCATGCTCATGGCTGGGAAGAATCAACATTGTTAAAATGTCCATAATACCCAAAGCAATACATAATTTCAATGCAATCCCTATTAAAGCTCCACTGTAATACTTTAAAGATCTTGAAAAATCAATACTTCGTTTTATATGGAATCATAAAAAACCTCGAATAGCCAAGACATTACTCAGAAATAAAAACGAAGCAGGGGGAATTACGCTACTTGACTTCAGACTATACTACAAATCGATAGTGATCAAAACAGCATGGTTTTGGCACAGAAACAGACAAGTAGATGTCTGAAACAGAATAGAGAATCAAGAGATGAATCCAGCTACTTACCGTTATTTATTCTTTGACAAGCCAATTAAAAACATTCAGCGGGGAAAAGATTCCCTATTTAACAAATGGCGCTTGGTGAACTGGCTTGCAACCTGCAGAAGACTGAAACTGGACCCACACCTTTCACCATTAACTAAGATAGACTCTCACTGGATTAAAGATTTAAACTTAAGACATGAAACTATAAAAATACTAGAGGAGAGTTCAGGGAAAACCCTTGAAGGAATCAGTCTGGGCGAGTATTTTATGAGGAGGACCCCCTGGGCAATTGAAGCAGCTTCAAAAATACACTACGGGGGCAAGACATGATTGCAAGAGGGACTTTGCCTATCAATTGCAATTAGTGTAACCTGGCTTATTGTACCCTCAATGAATCCCCAACAATAATAAAAAATATATACACTACTGGTTCTTGATCAAACTAAAAAGCTTCTGCACAGCCAAGAGCAGAGTAAGTAAAGCAAGCAAACAGCCCTCAGAATGGGAGAAGTTATTTGCAGGTTATGTCTCCGACAAAGGTTTAATAAACAGAATCCACAGGGAACTCAAACACATTAGCAAGAACAGAACAAGGGATCCCATCGCAGGCTGGGCAAGGGATTTGAAGAGAAACTTCTCTGAAGAAGACAGGTGTGTGGCCTTCAGACATATGAAAAAATGTTCATCATCTTTAATCATCAGAGAAATGCAAATCAAAACTACTTTGAGATATTATCTAACTCCAGTGAGACTAGCCTATATCACAAAATCCCAAGACCAGAGATGTTGGCGTGGATGTGGAGAAAAGAAACACTTTTTCACTGCTGGTGGGAATGCAAATTAATACATGCCTTTTGGAAAGATATATGGAGAACACTTAGAGATCTGTAAATAGATCTTCCATTCAATCCTGTAATCCCTCTACTGGGCATATACCCAGAAGACCAAAAATCATATCATAACAAAGATATTTGTACCAGAATGTTTATTGCAGCCCTATTCATAATTGCTAAGTCATGGAAAAAGCCCAAGTGCCCATTGATCCACAAATCAATTAATAAATTGTGGTATATGTACACCATGGAATATTATGGAGCCCTAAAGAAAGATGGAGACTTTACCTCTTTCATGTTTACATGGATGGAGCTGGAACATATTCTTCTTAGTAAAGTATCTCAAGAATGGAAGAAAAAGTACCCAATGTACTCAGCCCTACTATGAAACTAATGTAGGTTTTTCACATGAAAGCTATAACCCAGTTACAACCTAAGAATAGGGGAAAGGGGAGGGACGGGAGGGAGGGGGGAGGTGGTAGAGGTTCGGGGATTGGTGGGATTACACCAGCGGTGCATTTTACAAGGGTATATGTGAAACTTGGTAAATGTGGAATGTAAGTGTCTTGGCACAGTAACTGAGAGTATGCCAGGAAGGCTATGTTAACCAGTGTGATGAGAGTGTGTCAAACAGTCTGTGAAGCTAGTGAATGATGCCCCATGATCATATCAATGTACACAGCTATGGTTTAATAAAAAATAAATAAAAAATAATAATAATAAAAAATAAATTCAAAAAATCCTTGTATTCACTACAAGAAACTTTAGTCTCAGAAATATGAAAATCTAAAGGAAATTGACCAATACTTGGAAGCATGTCACCTTCCAAGACTTAGCCAGAAGTGGAAATTTTGAACAGGCCAATATCAAGTTCTGAAATAGCATCAACCATACAAAATCTCCCTAAAAACAAAAGCCCTGGACCAAATGGCTTCATGTCAGAATTTTACCAAACCTTTAAACAGGAACTTGTACCTATATTATTCAACCTGTTCCAAAATATAATAAAAGAAGGAAGACTACTCAACACGTTCTATGAAGCAAACATCACCCAGATCCCCAAACCGGGAAAAGACCCAACAAGAAAAGAAAATTATAGACCGATATCACTAATGAATATCATTGCAAAAATATTCAACAAGATCCTAACTAACAGAATCCAGCAGTACATCAAACAAATTATACATCATGACCAAGTTGGTTTTATCCCAGGGTCTCAAGGCTGGTTCAATATACGTAAATCTATAAATGTAATTCAGCACATAAACAAATTAAAAAACAAAGCCCGTATGATTCTCTCAATCAATGCAGAAAAAGCTTTTGATAATATCCAGCATCCCTTCATGATCAGAACACTTAAGAAAATTGGTATAGAAGGGACATTTCTTAAACTGATAGAGGCCATCTACAGCAAACCCACAGCCAATATCGTATTGAATGGAGTTAAATTGAAATCATTTCCACTCAGATCAGGAACCAGACAAGGCTGCTCATTGTCTCCACTGCTCTTTAACATTGTAATGGAAGTTTTAGCCATCGCAATTAGGGAAGAAAAAGCGATCAAGGGTATCCATATAGGGTCAGAAGAGTTCAAACTTTCACTCTTCCTAGATGATATGATTGTATATCTGGAAAACACCAGGGATTCTATTACAAAACTCTTAGAAGTGATCAAGGAATACAGCAGCATCTCAGGTTACAAAATCAACATCCAGAAATTGGTAGCCTTTATATATACCAACAATAGTCAAGCTGAAAAAATAGTTAAGGACTCTATTCTGTTCACAGTAGTGCCAAAGAAGATGAAATATTTGGGAGTTTATTTAACAAAGGATGTGGAAGATCTCTATAAAGAGAACTATGAAACTCTAAGAAAAGAAATAGCTGAAAATGTTAACAAATGGAAAAACATACCATGCTCATGGCTGGGAAGAATCAACATTGTTAAAATGTCCATTTTACCCAAAGCAATATACAATTTTTTAAAATTTTTTTTTGTTTTTTATTGTTGGGGATTCATTGAAGGTACAATAAGCCAGGTTACACTGCTTGCATTTTTTAGGGAATGTCCCTCTTGCAATCGTTTCTTGCCCCCAGAAACTGTGGCACACACCAAGGCCCCACTCTCTCCCTCCTTCCCTCTCTCTGCTCTTCTTTTCCCCACCCCCTCCCTCCTTCTTTCTCTCTCTGCTGTCCCCTTCCCCCACCCCCACTGTGGCCTTAATTGTCATTAATTGCCCTCATATCTAAATTGAGTACATAGGATTCATGCTTTTCCATTCTTATGATGCTTTACTAAGAATAATGTCTTCCACGTCCATCCAGGTTAATACGAAAGATGTAAAGTCTCCATTTTTTTTAATAGCTGAATAGTATTCCACAGTGTACATATACCACAGCTTGTTAACCCATTCCTGGGTTGGTGGGCATTTAGGCTGTTTCCACATTTTGGCGATGGTAAATTGAGCTGCAATAAACAGTTTAGTACAAGTGTCCTTATGATAAAAGGATTTTTTTCCTTCTGGGTAGATGCCCAGTAATGGGATTGCAGGATTAAATGGGAGGTCTAGCTTGAGTGCTTTGAGGTTTCTCCATACTTCCTTCCAGAAAGGTGGTACTAGTTTGCAGTCCCACCAGCAGTGTAAAAGTGTTCCCTTCTCTCCACATCCACACCAGCATCTACAGTTTTGAGTTTTTGTGATGTGGGTCATTCTTGCTTTGCAGAACCTTTTTAGTTTGTTCAGATCCCAATAATGTACTTTTGATGTTGCTTCAATTGCCTGGGGTGGGGGGTCCTCCTCATAAAATATTCTTCCAGGCCAATTTTTTCAAATGTTTTCCATGCACTTTTTTCTATTATTTTTATAGTTTCATGACTTAAGTTTAAATCTTTAATCCAGTGAGAGTCTACCTTAGTTAATGGTGAAAGGTGTGAGTCCAGTTTCAGTCTTGTACAGGTCGCCAGCCAGTTCACCCAGCATCGTTTGTTAAATAGGGAGTCTTTTCCCCACTGTAAGTTTTTACTTGGCTTATCAAACATCAAATGATGGTAAGAATTTCGGTTTGTCTCTTGGTTCTCTGTTCTGTTCCATACATCTACTTCTCTGTTTTTGTGCCAGTTCCATGCTGTTTTGTTCACTATTGATTTGTAGTACCATCTGAAGTCTGGTAGTGTGATTCCTCCTGATTTGCTTTTATTTCTAAGTAATATCTTACCTATTCTAAGTTTCTTCTGATTCCATATAAAATGAAGTATTATTTTTTGAGGCCTTTAAAATATGACAGTGGTGTTTTAATAGAGATTGCATTTAAATTGTATATTGCTTTAAGTAGTATGGACATTTTAACAATGTTGATACTTCCCAATCATGAGCATGGTATGTTTTCCATTTATTAACTTCTTCAGCTATTTCTTTTTTTAGAGTTTCATAGTTCTCTTTATAGAGATCTTTCATGTCCTTTGTTAGGGAAGTTCCCAGATATTTCATCTTTGGCACTACTGTAAATGGAATAGAGTCTTTGACTGTTTTTTCAGTTTGACTATTGTTGGTATATATAAAGGCTACAGATCTGTGAGTATTGATTTTGTAACCTGAGACATTGCTATATTCCTTGATCACTTCTAAGAGTTTTGTAGTTAAATCCCTGGGGTATTCCAGGTATGCAATCGTATCATCTGCAACAAGTAAAAGTTTGTTCTCCTCTGACCCCATATGGATACCCTTTGATCGCCTTCTCCTGCCTGATTGCGGTGACTAAGACTTCCACTACTATGTCAAAAAGCGGTGAAGACAATGGGAAACCTTGCCTAGTTCTTGAGCTAATTGGAAATTATTTCAATTAAACTCCATTTAATATAATATTGGATGTGGTTTTGCTGTAGATGGCCTCTATCAGTTTAAGAAAAGTCCCTTCCATACCAATTTTCTTAAGTGTTCTGAACATGAAAGAATACTGAATATTATCAAAAGCTTTTCTGCATCAATTGAGAGAATCATATGGTCTTTGTTTTTCATTTTGTTTATGTGATGAATTATATTTATAGATTTATGTATATGTAACCAGCCTTGAGACCCTGGGATAAAACCCACTTGGTCATGGTGCTTTATCCATGTTTGATGTGATGCTGGATTCTGTTTGCTAGGATCTTATTGAATATTTTTGAATATTTTATCCATGTTTGATGTGATGATGGATTCCATTTGCTAGGATCTTATTGAATATTTTTGCATCAATATTCATTAGAGATATTGGTCTATAATTTTCTTTTCCCATTGGGTCTTTTCCTGGTTTGGGGATCAAGGTGATATGTGCTTCATAGAATGTGTTGGGTAGTATTCCTTCTTTTTCTGTATTTTAGGAAAGGTTAAGTAATATAGATCAGTACTAGTTCCTCTTTAAAGGTTTGGTAGAATTCTTATATGAAGTCATCTGGTCCAAAACTTTTCTTTTTGAAGACATTTTGGATAGTTGATGCTATTTCAGAGCTTGATATAAGATTGTTCAACACTTCCACTTCATTCTGGCTAGGGCTAGGAAGGTGGTATGCTTCCAAGTGTTGGTCTATTTCCTTCAGATTTCCATATTTCTGAGAATAAAGTTTCTTGTAATAGTCATTAAGGATTTGTTGAATTTCTGAGGAGTCTGTTGTTATTTCATCTTTGTCATTTTGGAGTGATGAAATTAGAGATTTTCTTCTTTTATTCCTGGTGGTTAACCAAAGGTTTATCTATTTTATTGACCTATACAAAAAACAAAGTTTTTTATTTGTTTCTCAGTTGTATAAACCTTTGGTTTTCAATTTCATTTAATTCTGCTATAATTTTCATTACTACTTTTGTTCTGCTGGGTTTGGGATTGGAGTGTTCTTCCTTCACCAGTTGTTTGAAATGTCCCATTAAGTTCTTAACTTCCTCTCTTTAAATTCTCTTAAGTAAGGTTTGCAATTCTATAAATTTCCCCCTTAGGACTGCCTTTGTGGTATCCCAGATGTTCTGGTAATTCAAGTCTTCATTATTGTTTTGTTCCAAAATTTGGTAATTTCCTTCTTAATCTCATATATGACCCAGCTATCACTCAGCAGAAGGTTATTTAGTTCCCATGCTTTTGTATGAGTATGCAGATTCCTGTTGTAACTGAGTTCATCTTTTATTCCATGATGGTCTGAGAAGATACAAGGAATGATTTCTATTCTTTTAAATTTGCTGAGGTTAGACTTGTGACCTAAGTTGTGATCAATTTTGGATGATGTTCTATGGGCTGATGAGAGAATGTGTATTCAGCTTTGTTAGGATGGAATGTTCTGTAGAGGTCTGTTAAATCCAATGTTGAATGGTTAAGTTTAAGTCTAAAATGTCTTTGCTTTGTTTCTTATTAGAGTATCTATCCAACACTGCCAAAGGGGTGTTAAATTCTCTGACTATTATGGTGCTGGAGGAAATCAAGTTGCTCGTGTGTGTTAAGAATCTCTCTTATAATTTGAGGCGCATTTTGGTTGGGTGCATAAATGTTAATTGAAATCACATTATGTTGAGTGTTTCCCTTAACAAATATGAAGTGACCACCTTTATCTTTCCTTACTTTTGTTGGTTTAAAGCCTATTGTATCTGTGAATAAAATTGCAACACTTGCTTTTTTTCTGATTGCATTTGCCTGAATTATAGATGACCATCCCTTCACCCTGAGTCTATATTAATCTTTTAAGGTAAGATGAGATTTTTGTATGCACCAGATCTGGCCTGAGTTTTTGTAACCAGTCAGCCAACCTGTGCCTCTTTAGGGGACAATTTAAGCCATTCACATTAATTGAGAATATTGATAAGCCTGGGAGTTTTGGGTATCGAGTTATTCAAAAGTTCAGTGGACATTTTTAATCCTTTCCCCACTGTAGAAACTGGAATTTGATCAAAAATTTCTGAGTGATTTTACTTTGGTGGTAGAGCATTGTGCTGGTCATTATGGAGGATAGGTCTGAGAATGTCTTGAAGAATTGTTTAGTTATGGTGAATTTCTTCTACATGTGCATGTCATTAAAGTATTTAATTTCTTCATCATAAATGAAGCTCAGTTTAGCTGGATACAGGATCTTGGGTTGAAAGTTATTTTGTTTTAGGAGGTTAAAGTTCGATGACCACCCTCTTCTAGCTTGAAAGGTTTCAGCAGAGATCTGCAGTCATTCTAATATTCTTCCCCTTGTAGGTTATGGTTTTCTTACGTCTGGCTGCTTGCAGAATTTTCTCCTTCAGATTAACTTTAGCAAAGTTAATTATAATGTATCTGGGAGATACTTTATTTGGGTTGAGTTGTGCTGGGGTTCTGAAACTGTCTGATATCTGAATTTCAGAATCTCTTGCCATGTTTCAGAAATTCTCCACGATTATCTCCTTAAGTAGAGCATCTGGGCCTTTCAAAGCAACCTCATCACCTTCAGGAATTCCTATCAGGCAAATATTAGTTTTTTGTGGTTTTTTTTTTTTTTAATTGTCCCAGAGCTCTCTGAGAGAATGATCCATTTTTGCTCTCCACTTCTCTTCCACTTTGAGCATTTGGGATTGTTCAAAAGCTTTCTCTTCAATGTCAGAGATCATTTCTTCTGCCTGCTCCATTCTGTTACTGAGGGATTCTACTGTATTTCTCATACCTTTGAGGGCTTCAAGTCCTTGCCTCAATTTGTCAAAATCTTTAGTAATTTTGTCTTTGAATTCATTGAATTCTTGAGACAACTTTTGAAATGCTCCTTGAACTTCTAATCCCAATTTTACCTCCATTCTGTTAAACTTATTTGCAATCCAATTTCTGAATTCAATTTCTGACATCTCAGCCATTTGTTTATGAATGGGATCTTCTGGTGTGTCCGTCTTGTCGTTCCTTGGGGGAGCTGATCTACTCTGATTATTCGTGTTGCCAGAGTTTTTCCACTGATTTTGCCCCATGATTATTTTTCACTGTTTGGCTAGATGAGCAGATAAGGTGAAATTGGAATGGGGGCTCCTGGAGGAGTGATTCACCAGCCTTTTGACAGAGAGCTGGGAGTGGTTACTGTAGGTTTTCCCCTACCTCTTTGCAAAGGACCTGCACAGTTCTATGGCCTGAAACACTGGGGACCCGCTTGGTGTTGTGGAGCTAAGTGGTTTTTGTCTTGTTTTCAGGTAGTCTCTGTCCAATCCTACTGAATTGGTAACTCTGGGTTGAAGTCTCAGCTGTGGAGAAATACAAGCAACTAAGACATCCCACCTCCCATGGGCAACAACTGGAAAAGGAAAATCAAACCTTCCCAAAACAACACAACCAGGGCACCACCTTTGATGGTCCTCGGGTGATTGGCCCAGGTCAAGAGTTCCAAATCAATTATCTCACTCAGCACCCAGACTCAAATGGGAGTGTTCAAAAGGTCTCCAGCAACTAGATAGCAGGGGTCTGCTGGCAGCTTGAGTATGACTCGCTCTGGTGCTCTGTGGAGTCAGAAGGGCCCGCCCAGCAAATGAATTAGTCCAGAACGGTTGATGTCTCCTTCCCCACCTTGCACCTCTGTCACACCCAGTCACTGGTAACCCCACAGAGCTGTGACCCAGTTCCCCCCAGTGAGCAGATGCACCAGGGGTTTGCACCTACCGGTGTCACTGGGAGATCTATGTCTCCTCGGCCAGGCCACCACACTCTGCCACTAGCTGGCAGGGGGAGCTGAAGCCTGACTACCTCCGGTGCTTAATGGAGGCTGGGGAGTTCTGTTCAGTTTCAGCCCTGCCCCCGATTGATGTTGCTGCCACTTATATTCTCACAGAATTTGCGTTTCTGTCCCAGCTATATTCCCCTGTGGGCCAGGTGCTGTTTGAGTTCACAGAAATGGGGGCTCAGCCCCACCCTGTGCCACTGTCACTGCATCAATTCTCATGGAGCTGGCATCTCTGTCTTCACTGCACTCTATGTTGGGCCAGGCATGGTTAGAGCTCATAAGCAGCTCTCCTACTATTGTCCCAGCTATGCTCCCCTGGGGGGAGGTTGCATCTTGGGCTCACAAAAGCAGCAATTCTGACTCAGCCCTGCCCTGGGAGTATGCCACCTCTGCCCATGTGGATTCTATTCTCTGTCCCCGTCGCCCCCACCCAGGAAGGTACCACCTCAGGCATAACCTTTGATCACGGGGCCTGCATTTCCGTCCCAGATCTGTTCCACCCATGGCTGCCACTGGAGCAGAGGCCCAGCTCCCTCTTCTTGCTAAGAGAGTTGGGAAGTGTTTCTCCAAAACATCACCAGGGGTGTGAGCCCTATTGTTCCTGCTGCTGCCACTGCTGTTCTTTACCATGGGGCAACATCTCTCCCTCTACCTTATTGCTCCCTCACTCCACAGTCCCCACTCTATATCCGTGCCACCGATTCAGCACAGACCTGTAACAGCCGATGCCCTGTCCACACCTCTCGAGAAAATGCCCAAGAATGTGGACTCCATGGGGGACAGGCTTCCAGACCATGGAGTGAGAGGGGAGGGGAGTGCTGGGAGTTCAGAATTGTGCATAGCATATATGTTCAGTTTTATGCCTGGTGGGAGAGTGCCATGGCACACTAGTGGGTCCTCTCTGGGGAAGGAGTTCCAGTTTTTAGAGGGTCTCTCCCTCTAAAAAATAGAAGGAGCTCTGAACTCTGCTCGCTTGTTTGTAGAAAGTATACTGAGAGCCATTCTCATGAGGGAGGGGACTCCCATCTGCTTGGCGATGGATTTTGTACCTATTGCTTATTTCCTTGGGATCACAGCTTGCCTCAGCAGGGGTGATGTGCACTCTTCAATCTTATCTCTTGGCTCAGCTCCAAACCATCAGCTTACTTGCTAAACTTCTGTCCTTTAACTTTCCTTTTGGACGGGAGCCTCTGTGGAAAGCTGGCTCCAGTCAGCTATCTTGCCTCCTCCTAGCCAACTTACTTATAGTGCTTGTTAGATAACAGGAATTTCTCCAGGTGCTTTCTATGTATTTCTGTATATTAGTTCACTTATTTTTCTACAATAACCCATGAAATAGAAACAATTCTTGAAATGGTGGTGGGGGGGAGAGAAACAATGCAAGTTACAGAGAGATCAAAGTAACTTTCTTGGGACCATAGAATTCAGCACCAGGATTAAAATACTGATTGATCTAACCTCAGTCCTATCCTTATAGCCAATAATATGCATCTCTGTGTTGGGACTGAAGTGAGCAGTGGGACAGGCCTCCAAACCCGGTGGGCAGTGATGGGTGTGGTGTCTAAAACCAATATCCCCTGACTCTCTCCAGCCTACAGCCCAGGAAAGCCATCAATGCACTGTTCCCTTGTGCTGTCTCTCTTTCCTCAGACTATGTGGGAACTGTTTCTCTGGCGTTCAACTTAAGGTGAAGTAACAGATATTGACAAGATACAGCTGGAAAGAAAGCAAGATTTCTGGAGGAGAGCGTATCACCAGGATGAATTCAGTTCCTCAGAGGCTTTTATGATGTGTGTTTCATTCTCATCCTAATACTCATCCTAATCTTTCTGATATATAAATCCATCCTTTGGCCACTTCACCCTATGCATAAGGTACTAACATCCCATCCTTCCAATCTATACTTGATTCCAAAGGGAATCATTTCTATTCCTCTGCCAACAATATAAGCTATTCTTTGATCTCATCACTTAGGGAATATTTTGTATGAAAAATTCAAAAAGTGGGATGTCTGGGCCAATGTATAAAAACAGCTTTTGAGGCTCAGCGCCCATAGCACAGTGGTTACAACACCATCCACATGCACCGATGCTGGTGGGTTCAAACATGCATGGGCCTGCTAAACAATAATAACAACTGCAACAATAGATGAGTGCTGTGGTAGGCACCTGTAGTCCCAGCTACTAGGGAGGCTGAGGCAAGACAATTGCTTAAACCTAAGAGTTTGACATTGCTGTGAGCTGTGACACCACGGCACTCTACCAAGGGTGACATAGTAAGACTCTCTAGTTATCAACCCTTTGTCATATTCATAGTATGCAAATACTTCTCAAATTCTGAAGGTTGTCTGTTTGCTTTAATCGTTATCCCCTTAGCTGTGCAGAAGGTTTTTAGTTTGATCATCTCCCATTTGTTTTTGGTGTTGCTGCATTTCCCAAGGGGGTTTCCTTCGTGAAATCTTTTCCCAGGCCAATATCATCAAGAGGTTTTCCCACACTTTCTTCTAGGATTTTTAATGTTTCATGTCTCAAGTTTAAATCTTTTCCCCAGCACAATCCCATTACTAGGTATCTACTCAGAAGAAAAAAATTATCATTTTAGCATAAGGAAATTTGCACTCGAATGTTGATAACAGCTCAATTCACAGTCATCAAGATATGGAATCAACCCCAGGGCCCATCAGCATATGAGTAAATTAATGAACTGTGGTATATGTATACCCTGGAATGCTATTCAGCCATAAAAAGATGGAGACTTTACGTATTTTGTATTAACCTGGATAGAGTTGAAGAGCATTCTCCTTAATGAAGTATCACAATAATAGACAAGCAAGTATACAATGTACTCAATACTAATATGAAACTAGTAGATAAACAAATACACACCCACATAAGAGAAAAACACAATTAAATTCAAGAGGGAAAGGGGAAAGAAGAGAAGGGAAGGGGGATTGCTAAGCTTTCACCTAAGGGGCACAATGTAAGGGTATACAGCACATCCCTGGGTGAAGGGCTCAACTACAACTTGGAATTTACATAATGAACACAAACAATGTAACCTAATGGTTTGTACCCTCATATTCATCTGAATTGAAAAAAAAAAAAAGATGCAAAGAGAAAAAGGCATTAGAAACCATATTCAAAACCAGGAACCAAATTTGGCCACGAGTAAGGCATAACACATGAAATGTGCAGTGGGTCCAGTGTTGTGTGGCAGTACACTCACCAGCATGATTTGTAATAAATGCAGCTGCAACCTAATTCATAAAAACATATAATACAGAGTACAAATGGATGCCAATGTGCACAGATACATGAGTTAGGGTGTGGGTGCGTGCACTCGTGCACACACACACACACACACACACACACCCTTTCCTCTTATGGGTGATACTTCCTGTCTGTCACAAAGCGGAGTGACCACAGACATGCCTACACGTTCAGAGCATCCTCCTTCCTACACATTCCAGTGTAGCTCTCTCTGCTGGATTCAGGGGAAGCCTCTCTTCATTTTCTGTCCCTACTGTTTGCAGAAGCCTTCTCTGAGCTCACCGAAGCTACAGTTTTAGCATTAATCTATAGGGAGGTATTTGGTTCTATTTCTAAGGGTACATTAATTGAAAAAGCAATTTTGCAAAAAAAAAATGAATTTGTGGTGGTTTTACATGCAGGTTATGAAACAGTTCTGCAACCCAAGAGTATCTGGACTAAATGAATAGGATGTAGGCAGAAATAGTTGAGATGGACGTATTCTCAAAAATGGTTTTGTTGATGAACCCAAATCTATGTTTCATGCCTTCTTTTAGCAAATATTATCATTAGGTACCCCCCATTCTATGCCAGACACTGACAGCCTGAAGGGACTTCTAATCTGCAAACCTTATGATCAAAACAGATTTATCCCACCTAGTCCAAGACACCTGGTTCCCACCCCAACAGGAGTGACTAGCACAAAACATCGCTGCTGGCCTGCTCACAGAAATCTTTCCACAAGACCTGAAAGCTCACCCTCAAGGGACAAACAGTGCAGTCCCTGAAGGAGCACCCAGGGTGTGGAGGCAGACAAATAGAGGAGGACACAATTCCTCCACTTACTTGTCTGAGAAATCCTGGGAAATGTACCTAACATCTGTGAGCCTAATGGTCATGACCTGAAAAGGCACTGTGGATACAACTCTCATGGGATTTCTATGAGGAGGTCAAAAGAAACCTAGGGAGCCTGCCCACAACTGAGCCAATTGATGGTTGCCAATTGAAGGCAAGTGTCAGTTTCCTTCTCCCCCCAACTCTTTCCCTTCCACAACAGGGATGCTTTTGGCACTTACTCAGTGGCAATGATGTAGGGAGAATTCCAAATGACACAGGAAGTACCAATAGGGATGCATGTGATGTCATAAAGGATATTCACTACTGTAACTATGAGGGAGAATCAACCAGGAAGGACATGGTAGGCCTGAGGTGAAACCCAGGTGGTCTGGGTGAGATTCACTAGAGGCTGTATAATCCTCCTGTCGATGCCTTCAATTCTGGCAGCACAACTATGAGACAAGGGTCGTGCCGAGATGCAAGAGTTCAGTAAGTGAATGTGAACCTGTGTCTATTATCTTCAGTGTCTCTGTCCATTGGGTCCCCCTGTGACTTTTTATCACATGTACGCTCTCCTGTGGGATTCCCAGCACAAGTCCTTGCCGACATTGTAGCTGTATCTGTTGGCTAGCTCACCTTTACACTTTCCCCTTAGTTACCTTGTTTTTGAAGTAATGTGAGTTCTCGAACATGACTCTAACTCTTCCTGTATACCAAACATTGGCCATACACCCTTAACCCTCACTACCGTAGTTGTTTATTTCTTTCATGTGAGGCCTTTTGTTATAATGAGTTGGTCTCCTGATATTCTCTAAAGACATGAATAAGGAACATTGCATTGTTGTTTTTTTTTTTAATTTTTTTATTAAATCATAACTGTATACAATGATATGATTATGGGGCATCATACACTCACTTCATAAACCATTTGACACATTTTTATCACAGTGGTTAACATAGCCTTTCCGGCGTTATCTCAGTTACTGTGCCAAAACATTTACATTCTATATTTACCAAGTTTTGCAAATACCCCTGTAATATGCACCACAGGTGTGATCCCACCGATTCCCCTCCCTCTACCCAGCCCAGTGCCCATCGATCCACGAATGGATTAATAAATTGTGGTATATGTATACCATGGAATACTATGCAGCCTTGAAGAAAGATGGAGACTTTACCTCTTTCATGTTTACATGGATGGAGCTGGAACATATTCTTCTTAGTAAAGTATCCCAAGAATGGAAGAAAAAATACCCAATGTACACAGCCCTACTATGAAACTAATTTGGGACTCTCACATGAAAGCTATAACCCAGCTACAACTTAACAATAGGGGGAAGTGCATTGTTGTTTTTATGAGTTTCTTGTGCACTTATGGGTTGGTAACATAATGATGGGCTTCAAATCCCTGTTGTTGGAATTTGAACAGAGGAATAAGAAAACTTGAGTTATACTTAGAACAATCACTCTGCCTACCATGCTGATAGTTGGTAAGGGAGCAAGTGTAAAAGCAGAGGGAAGAGTTGGAAGGCAACATAAGTCAAGAGACAGATGCTGATGATCTGGCCAGTGTGGTAGCAAGGGAGGGGGTGAGAAGTGTCCAGACTCTGGAAATATTTCAAAGGTAGATGCAAGAGACACTGTATCTGTCCTGACAAGTTGGATGTGGAGTGTAAGACAAATAGAGTGCTTCAGGTTACCTCCAAATTTGGGGGACTGAGCATGTGGAATGTCTAGGTCAAATGCTCTACCCACATTTGATTTGACCTCCAGTGCCACACAGGGAAACTCCCAAAAGTTGTGAGTAGCAGAACTGTCCTGACAGTGGAAGTAGTGAGCGTCTCACCCCTCAGAGGTTTTTACCCAAGGCCTAGTCATGATTAGTACATCCTGGAGAGATCAGCAGTGAATGAATTTTTATTCGTAAGTGAGCCCTGAGACAACGTATAGTAATTAGTGTATGAAATATATAACACAGAGACCTAGAGAACCTTAAACGTTAGAGCCTAAGAGGAATCTGGATTCTTATGGTCTAATTACCTTAATCCCCATTCCCCTACAAACCATGAGTATTGTCATCTGCTGGTATATTGTTTCAGTTGCCCTTGGTAAAAATAAAATATCCTTAGTGAAGCTACCTATGGGAGAGAGAATTAAGATGATCTTACTTTGGTAGATGAAAAAAAAATCTTTGATATCTTGCCACATGGTAAATTAGATATGTATGTGGGAAGGGGCAAGCATCCATGCTACTCTTAAGATGAAATATGTAGTATAAATTAAACACTTTACATGCACACAAAGTCAATATTTATTGATCCAATATTTATTTATCCAATATTTATTTATCCAATAAATCAGATGTTGGAGCAAAGAAAATTAATGAGAGACAAAGAGGGTCCTTACGTAATGATAAAAGAATCAATCAACCAGGAAGACATAACGATCCTCAGTGTGTACACACCAAACAACAGAACCTCAAAGTACAGAAAACAAACACTGATGGAGCTCAGTGAAGAAATAGCTAAATCCACAGTTATGGTGGGGGTCTTCAACCCCTTCTCTCAGCAAGTGATGGAATTATTAGACAGAAAATCAGCAACAATACAAAAATATCTGAATAATACAATCAATACAAAAACAGGATCTAAATGATGCAAATAGAGCACGCTTTCCAACAACAGCAGAGTAAACATTTTTTTTTTTCCCTCCAAGTGTCTTGTAGCATTCAGGAAATTAGACTACCTCCTGCCCCATCAAACAGACCTCAACAAATCTAAAAGAACCAAAATCATCCAAAGTATTTCCTCTGATCATAATAGAATAAAACTAGAAAGATAACATGGAAATACCCAAACATCTAGAAATAGTAGTTGATACTATTACTCTATTTTGTTGTTCAGACCCTTACTATACCACATAGAAGAGCTGAGTTAAAAAATAATTGTGTCTTAGACTGAAAACATTTCAGGCTGGGCAAAAGGAAAGCTTGCTCTGGATATTGCAAATTCAGCATTGATGGGGGCAAGGCTGGAGACAGGTAGACAGTTTAGGAAGCTGTTACATCAGTCCCATGTGGCATTAGAGCTTGCACTGCACCAGCAAAAGAATTGCAGCTTGCCAATGGTTCACACCATCAATTTGGGGGTTGATTGGATGTGCCAGGTGTGTGAGAGAGGTTGCCTCCCAGGTATTGGTGTCATTGTTAGATTAGAGAAGCCTGAGAGAAGGCATGATTGAGACAGCTTCCTAGTGTGTGGCTGATGTCTGGTCTAATCCATGGATGCATGCACCTCTGTTCATTAAAAAAAAAAAAAAAAAAAAAAAAACTTGCTCCATTTCTAAAAAAGTTCAACAGAGTTGTTTCCCCTTTCAAGATTTCTTCCCTGATTATGCCACCTGTGAGATAAGGCTCTCATGTCTGGACAGTCAGGCAGGCAGAGGAGTTTGCTTTCTGGGGTTTATGTGATTGGTCCCTTGGGGCACATTGACATTTTGTTTGCCCTACTGTGAGGTTAGCTTAGGATGTAGTACTGGTTAAGTGGATGGTATAATGAGTGCTATGACTGATGTGACTTCAAACATTAATTTTTATTCCTAATTTTAGAACACGATGATGACTGTTGCTATTTTTTTTTTTTGTTTGTTTTTTTTTGACTGTTGCTATTTTGAAGGAAGAAAGAAAAGTAGGAATTCTTTACAGGGTCATTTTGGCGAAAGGAACCTTCATTGTGAACACCGCGAACATGAACTTCCTCCTTCACACCACCTGGAGGATGATGGAAACACGGAGAGGAGGGATGTCCATGAGGACCCCAAATTAAGACGGTAAGTGACCAGGCAGTCAGGTTCGCGTGTAGCAAATCCTGGGACAGTGCAACTCATTCACTCTCTGTCGTCCTCCCTTACTTTTCTGACTGAAAAAGTGAAGAATGATAGAAGTGGAATGACAGTTGAGCAATCCTAACTATAGCTATGGTCCCCATTTGGGGAGTGTGTGTGGAAGACTTTCTTAGCATTCATGGATCCCTCCTCCTCTCTCATTTTCCACAGCATTCCTTGTACCATCCGACGTAACAGGAGGGGAGTGAAATGGCATAATGCAGACGAAATCCGTTTCTCTGTGTGGAGAAATAGAAAACCTCCAGAGAGAGCACTGAAGAAGAACATACGACACAGAGCCAGGAGGAGCTGGTACAGGGTCACAGTCAATGGCAAGGTCTGCATTTGATAGAATATTCTGGAACCCTATAGAAGGAAGACCACATTAAACTCCTTAAGTTGATTATTTGGAGGGGGGGGCTTCTGAATGGAGAGTAAAGGGCCTTAAGAGATTCATATTTGCCGTAAAAATAAGAAATCGTGTCAGTGGTCCCTTCATTAGTAGTCCGTGAAAGCAAGGTAGGGGATTGGAAGAGCACTCCTGTCTAGGTGTGTTCTCCAGGCTCAATTCTGTGTTGTCTCTCTTCTCTCTCATTTCTTCTTTTCACCCTTAGATTCCTTATGAGAGAAAGTACGACAAGGCATGGCTACTGAACTCAATCCAGAGCCATTGCAGTGTCCCCTTCACACCTGTTGATGTAAGAGGGGATGGTGAAGACAGATGGATGGTCACGGATGGGAGGGGCGAAGGTCTGGCTGTTGGCCTCTGACACTGTTGCTCTGGCCTTCACTCCCTGTAGTTCCATTATGTCAAAAACCGGGCCCAGTTCTTTATCCAGAATGCTAAAACTGCTTCCGCATTGAAGGATGTCAGCTACAAGATTCGTGATGAGGACGACCGAAAGGTGTGTGCCGGGGCACTCACTGTACCTAGTCTCAGGGCAGGAGAACAGGCCAGGGGCTGGTCATCTTCTGTGGGGTTCAAGGTCCTGGAGCTTGCTCTGCCTCTCCTTCCTGCAGATATCTATGTTTGTCAGTCCTTCTGGTGTGCCCTACTCTATACAAAATAAGTTGAAGCCCGAGCAAATGGAGCATCTAGAGGTAATGTAGACTCAAAGCACATTGTATGCCTATTTCCCAGACTCACCTCTTGCCCCAGACCCTGATTTCCCTGTCACCATGACCAGCACAGCCTCAGAGTGACTCTCCATCTCTGTTTTTCTGCAGCTAACCTTGAAAAAACGATATAATGATGGCCAGCAAGTTCTTGACCTCCAGAAGCTCCGGTTGGACCCAGGTATGGCTGTCAGTAGTGATTCTAGGGTAGGTCAGGGAAGAAGTGTGTGCTTGGGAGGGAGACTCGGGGATGAAAATTTGAGGAGGGGGTCAGTGATGTCACTAGTCCAGACAAACCCCTCTAAGCCTTCTGATTTCCTTTTCTGAAGATCTGGTAGGTCATAATATAGACATAATCCTGAATCGAAGAGGCTGCATGGCTGCCACCCTGCAGATCATTGAGAAGAATTTCCCTGAGGTGAGGCCATAGGTAGAGGGATGGACGAGATGGGGTGGAAGGCAGGCTTATCTCCGAAGCCCTAAAGAGTAACCATCACTCCAATTCTTCCCCCAAAGTTATTGTCCTTGAACTTGCACAGCAACAAACTATACCGGCTGGATGGCCTGTCTGACATTATAGAGAAGGCCCCCAATGTCAGGATCCTGAATCTCTCCAAAAATGAGGTGAGAGGAAGAAGTCAGATCAAATTTGGGTAGGGGGTGGGGAGTAGTGCATACTGAGTGATGACAACAGGTAGGCAGAGGTACCTGTGGTTGAAGGAGGAGACTGAGGGGTCCAGGGTCCCGGATGTCTCTCTTTCCCTGGGACTACCTCTAGTTTCCCTCTCATCATTCTCAGCTGAAGTCAGCTTGTGAGTTGGCCAAGGTGAAAGCACTGAAGCTGGAAGAGCTGTGGCTAGAAGGGAACCCCCTGTGCAGCACCTTCCCAGACAAATCTGCCTACATAAGGTCAGTGGTAACTCCTGTCACCCTCCCTAGGTCCCTTCATCCCCACAGGAGCTTTAGCTACCCCTGACAGTGCCCTTCTGCAGGAAGAGGCAGCCTTGTCCTCTGGTAAGACCACTGGGCCTGCCCTCTCCTCTAACTCTGTGTCCCTCAGCTGTGCTTACAGGGCTCCTTTACTTCCCTGACCTGCTCGCCTTTTCCCCTGCTTGAGGGTGTGTTTGCCATCTCTGCTCCCAGCCTCCTTCAGCATGCCCTGGATGAGTGTGTGCCAGGAAGCAGGGCTCCCCTCCTCACCAGCACCAGGGCTATCCAGACTTGGGCCAGATGCTGGGGCCCTGGACTGAGAAGTCCAAGGCCCCATGATGACCCAGGCCTTACTGCCTCCTTGTTGACATGGGCCTTCCCTCCCCTCTCCTGAGAGGGGCCCTCCTTCCCTTGCTCTGCAACAACCCACCCTCCTGTCCCAGGATGACATGGTGGCTTCCCAGAACCATGCTGAGGGTTGAGGCCATGGATGGCTGCTGTTGTGACATTGTTTACTCTGGTGCAAAGACAGGAGATGGGCCCTTCTTGGGGAGAAACCTGAGTTCCCTTCTTCGAGAGACTAGAAGTGAACCACCACCAGTGAGCAGAGGGCTTCCTGAAGCAGCAGTGGGAGGCAAAGGGCAGAAGACGTTGAGGAGACAGGAGGACAGGCCTCTCGGGGCACTGGCCCCTCTCTCCTGCCATACCTCACAGCATCCTGCCTGGTCTTTCAGAGGAGCCCTGGGTATCCCAAAGTGGGAATGACTCCTCAGGCAAGGCACCAGCTCAGACAAACACAGTTGGGCAGCACCATCAGGAGAGAACCTCGTGATCCTGAGAGGGTGCCCCAGCCCCTCAACCCCATGCTGATCTGGGGCCTGATGCTTCACTCCTGGGGAAAGGTCTCCCACCCCCATGGCTGCTACATTTCCCACGCCCGGCTCATAATGGGCTCTCCCAGATGACAGAAGCCCTACCTGCTTTCAGTGGGCCCCAGGCCAACAGGTGCATGGTTCCCATTCCTGGCTCTTTGTCCAGGGCCCACCAAGAACAGGTGAGGAAAAGTGCAGCTGCAGGGTGGCACCTGTGGCTCAGTGAGTAGAGCACCAGCCCCGTATACCGGAGTTGGTGGGTTCAAACCCGGCCCCGGCCCCCCCCCAAAAAAAAAAAACTGCAAAAAAAAAAAAGAAGAAAAGAAAAAGAAAAGTGCAGCTGCAGGGGAGCCTTCTCTCTTCCTCCCTGACCCCCACCACTATGGGAGAGCACTGGTTCTTTTCCTTCCCTGTGCTTTGCTTCCTCTTTCTCCTGGCCTCTGTTCTCCTGTGTCTCTCCCATCTCTTCCTCCCTGACCCTCATGCCCTTTCTGGCATCTCCCCATCCTCCTCACTCTGACTCCTGATTCTGGCCTCGCTCACCTCCCTGCTCGAGCATCATCACCCATCCCTGGGGGATGACCTGGTGTCAGCCAGGGCCAGAGCCATGCACAGCAGAATGGTGGACACCTAGTGAGGTAGCAGAGGTCTTGGCTCCTGCTCCATTCCCTCCTCCCTTCAGAGCCTTTCATGGTATCCTGCAGAAAGGTAAGGGAGGCAGGGAAGGCAAGGAAGCCCTGGAGCCTGGCTCCAAATGCTGCTGCTTCTGGTGTTGGAAAAGCAAGTCAAGGCAGTCCAGCTGGGGGCTACCTAGGAGGAAGGAAAGGGATGAGAGCAAGCAGGGGAGAGAGAGAGAGAGGAAATAGAATAAGAGGGGGGTGGGAAAGAGGGCAAGAGAGTGAGAGCAAGAGGGAGAGTGTGTGCACATGGGGGGAAAGGGGGAGAGAGAGAGAATGCCACCCTGAACTGTCAATCACTTCATTCTGTTTCTGGTTTTGGACAGAGCCATCCGGAATTGTTTTCCAAAATTGTTACGTCTGGTAAGTATCTACTGTCACCATTGTTTCCTTTTATTATTACTAACATGCATGACCTCCTCACTTGCTCTCAAGCCCTTTGTGTCTTACCTAGATGACATGTTTGCATCATACCCTCATCCACTGTAGAGGACACGGATTTTCGAATAATGCAAGAATATTCTCCCTGGAAAATATGTCCAAAAACATGTGTGCATGCACACACACATACACACACACACAGAGGTGTTTGCATATAATAGTAGAGACTTCCAGCACCCTATGATAAAGACACCTCCTGGAATTTCCAGAGTCCTTTCGCTCCTTACCTCTGACTATTGTTCCTCTCTGGGCCTGTTCATTCCATTGATCCTCCAGTGCCATCTCCCTCCCTAGTCTCCACTGCTGACTTCCTCTTTCCTTCTCTAGGATGGACAAGTGTTACCCTCACCAATTATTGCTGACATTGGAATCCCTGAGTTAATAAAACCCTGCCAGGTAAGGAAAAAGAACCAAGCAAGATCAAGCAAGATGTGGGGTGGTTCAAGGCATGCTTTGTCATCTACATAGTCTAAAATGTCTTTTGATTCCAGGATAGCTATAAAGGATCTGATATTATAAAGAGTCTAGTTGTAGAATTCCTACGTCAGTAAGTACCTCTGGGAACCATGGGGAAGGAGAGGGATGGGATGGATCAAACCACCCAAGCACCAGCCTGCTCACAGAGATTTTCAAATCTCATTTGCAAACCAGACCACAGAAGTAGCCTACCCTTGTTGCTCCACACAGGTATTATTTCATCTATGACTACGGAGACAGGCAGAGTCTCCTCACTGCTTACCACGATGATGCCTGCTTCTCGCTGGCCATTCCCTTAAGCCGCAAGGACCCAGCTTCGTGAGTATCAGACTCTGCTCTAGGGTTGAGTGGCTCCCCAGCAGACACAGGCCAGCTCCTGCAAACACCTGCACTGGCTGGACCACAACCCTCTGTTCCTCTTTTTCTCCTAGGAGCAGCTTTTGTGAATATTTCAAGGAAAGCAGGAATATGAAAATGGTCAAGAACCCCTGTAAGTGTGTAATGGCAAAGACTGGGCAGGGTAAGCGGGTGTGAAGGGGACATGCATAGCGGCCCAGGGTCAGGGCGTGGCAGCCCCGATCTTTGCTTCTCCTCTCCTCACAGACCTGAGGAGGCAGCTGCTGAAGCACACAAAAAGTGACATCGTGGATACCCTCAGAATGTTGCCCAGAACGCAGCATGACCTCAGCTCCTTTCTGGTGGATGTCTGCTTCCAGACAGTGAGCACCTGCTTCTTACCTCGGGCAGGCCCAGAAAGCTGGAGGTGGATGGGAGGTGAAAGAGGGTCCTGAGTACCTGGGCTCTTCCCTTTCAGGAAAGGATGCTCTGCTTTTCTGTGAAGGGGGTGTTCAAAGAAGGTGAGTGTCTGTAGAGTCCCCTCCCAGGTCCTGGACTGCTCCTTGCCCTATCTGGGCTTCCTCTCAGAACTCTCCCAGATCCCCTGATTTCATTCCTTTTCTTCCACTTCTTCCCTCTGTGTTCTCCGATCCTCACCCAGCCGAAAACTCATCCTGGTTCTGACCTAGGTCAATGCCTGTATGCCCTGCTGCATGGTTCAGATGTTAAGGACACAGGCGGTGGAGCCTGATGGCTCTCATCCTGGCTCCTTATTCTGTGAACCTGGGGCAGTCACTTAACCCTTTAGTTTCCTCGTTTGAAGACTGGGGCTAAGAATAACCCTCTCTCAGGCTACTGTGACACAGGGATCAGGTTAATTTGGGAAGTGGTTTTCACAGGGCCCTACACATGATAGAGGCCCTGTCACTGGAAGCGGATTCTTCCTATTGCTGCCCTTCCCATTCCCACCACACCCTCTTGACTCCAAGTGAGCAGTTGTTCTGGTCTGGCACCCTTCAGCATGAGTATCAAAGTAAGATCCTGACTGGGGAATGTCTTGTGAGCAAGTAAAGCACGTGAAGATCTGAGGGAGTGTTTTTTGTTATTGTCCTTGAAGTAGAAGGAAAATCTCAGGGATGTTTTCGAGCTTTCACCCGGACATTCATTTTTATCCCTGCCAGCAATTCCAGGTAAGTGCTGTGTTGTTGGGGGGAAAACCTTTCCCAGCCTGGGGCCAGTGGTGTGGAAATGTAGTGGTGCAGTCTTCAGGGTTTGTGGAAAGCTAAATGTAAGTCCAACGAACAGTCTATTCTGATGGTTAAGAACATAGGTTCTGTGAGTGGAATACTGGATTCTTTTTATGACCCCAATACTCAATATATGACATTGGTCAAATGGTATGACCTGTGTCTGATTTAGTGTCTTCCTCTGAAAATATGGGTTAGAGTGTTCTATTCATTGCACTGTTGTACAGGGCAAATGCATTGGGGCTATATCTACAAATACAGTGCAACTGAAGACAATCTCTCCAGAGGTGTGCTCTGTGGGACAGTTCAAGGAACCTGGGAGCCAGGCACAGTTGGGGTATGGAAGGAAGTTGATATAATTGAGTGGCAGTCAGTGTAGGATAATCATCAAGGTACAGGGTTGTCCATCTCTTAAATTGTCTCAGGGCCCATTTTTTTTCCCTCCAGTATATACATTGTGAATGATGAGCTGATTGTGAGGAATGCCAGCCTCAAGGAGATCCAGAGCGCCTTATTCATCTCGGTGCCCATATCCTGCTCCAGTTCCCTGCTCGTCCTCCCCCAGGAGCAGCAAAAAATGGTGCAGGCTTTCTCCATGCATTCTGGGATGAAACTCGAGTGGTCTCAGAAGTGAGTGTTGGGTGTGCCTAACAATAGGATGAACTGGAAGGAGCATGAGGGTGAATAAGGGAATTTGTAGGTGATTTGGAAAAATAAGTATTTGTATATTGTTCTTTCTTAAGAAAGTGGCCCAATAAAAAGGCATTCTAGTTTTATAAAGATATCTGTAAAAAAAATTTAACACAGTAGTGTTCAGTTACCTTTATCTTATATATCGAAAATCCTAAGGAATCCACTAAACAACTATTAGAAATGATAAACCAGTAAACAGGATTGTAGGGTACAAGATTAACATGCAAAAATCATTTGCATTTTCATGCAACTTTCATTGAACAATTAAAAAAAGAAATTAAGGAAACAATTTCATTTATAATATCAAAAAGAATAAATACTTAGGAAGAAATATTACTAGAGAAGTGCAAAACTTAGATCTTGAAATTTGTAAAACATTTCTGAAATATATTAAAGAGGACCTAAAAATAAAATGGGCACTCTATCTTCATATTTCGGAAGACTTTAATATTGTTAAAATGACAGTACTACTAAAAGCAGTCTAAAGATTAAACACAATAGCTAGCAAAATCTCAACTGGCTTTTTTTCAGAAATTGACAAGGTGATCCTAAAGTTTGTATGGAAAAAACAATGGATTCAGAATAGCCAAAACAATCTTGTAAGAGAAGAACAAAGTTAATGAACTCACACTTTCCTGTATTAAAACATAGTACAGAACTACTGTAATCAGGATTATATGGTACTGGCATTTGGATAAATATATAGAACAATGCAATAGAATTGAGAGTACAGAAGTAAACTTTGACATTTATGGTCAATTGATTTCCAACCAGGCACCAAAAAAATTTAATGGAGAAAAAATAGTTTTTTCAACAAATAGTACTGCTTGTCCACATGCAAAAGAATAAACTTTGACTTCTACCAAACACCATAATCACAAATTGAATCAAAATACATCAAAGATCTAAAAAGTGTTGCTGCAATTGCCAGGAAGGTCTTTCTCATAAACTTTTTTCCCAGGGCAATATCTTCACATGTTTTCCCCACTCTCCTCTAGGATTTTTATTGTTTAGTGTCTTAAATTTAAATCTTTTATCCAGTAACAATCAATTTTTGTCAATGGTGAGAGGTGTGGGTCTAGTTTCAGTCTTCTACAAGTGGCTAACCAGTTCTCCGAGCACCATTATTAAATAGGGTATTCTTTTCCTGAGTGCATGTTTTTGTGAGGCGTATCAAAGATCAAATGATGTATGTGGCTGGGTTCATCTCTAGATTCTCTATCCTATTCCATAGATCTACATCTTTATTTTTGTGCCAGTACCATGCTGTTTTGATCACCATAGACTTGCAATATAACCTGAAATCTGGCAATGTGATGCCTCCAGATTTGTTTTTATTTCTAAGAACTGTATTTGCTATTCAGGCTTTTTTCTGGTTCCATATGAACCAAAGTACTATTTTTTCAAGTTCTTTAAAGTATGACATTGGTGCTTCGATGGAGATTGCATTAAATCTATAGATTGTTTGGGGTAGTATGGACATTTTAGCAATGTTGATTTTTCCCAGCCACAAACGTGGTATGTTCTTCCATTTGTTGACATCTGCTATTTACCTTCTCAAAGTTACATAATTCTCTTTATAGAGATCTTTCACATCCTTTGTTAGATATACTCCCAGGTATTTCATCTTCTTTGGTACTATTGTAAAAGCAACAGAGTCTTTGATTTTATTCTCAGCTTGACAATTGTTGGCATATACGAAGGCTACTGATTTGTGGGTATTGATTTTGTCTCCTGAGACATTGCTATTTTCCTTGATCACTTCTAAGTGTTTGTAGTTGAGTTCTTGGGGTTTTCCTGGCATAAGATCATGTCATCGGCAAAGAGGGAGAGTTTGACCTCCTCTGTCCCCATTTGAACTCCTTTGATCTCTTGCTCTTGCCTGATTACAATGGCTAGGACTTCCAATACTATGTTAAATAGCAGTGGAAACAGTGGGCATATTTGTCTGGTTCCAGATTTGAGTGGAAATGCTTTCGGTTTTACTCTATTCAATATGATATTGGCTGTGGGTTTGCTGTAGATGGCATCTATCAATTTAAGGTATGTTCCATCTAAACCTTGAGTATTTTTTATCATGAAAGGATGCTGGATATTATCAAAAGCCTTTTCTGCATCAATCGAAAGAATCATATGGTCTTTTTTTTTTTTATTCTACTTATGTGGTGTAGTATATTTATGGACTTACATATGTTGAACCAACCTTGCATCTTTGGGATAAAACCTACTTGATCATGGTGTACAACCTTTTCAATGTGTCATTGTATTCTGCTTGCTGATATCTTGGTGAATAATTTTGCATCGATATTCATTAATGCTATTGGTTTTTAGTTTTCTTTTTTTGTTGGATCCTTTCCTGGTGTGGGGATCAGGGTGATATATGCTTTACAGAATGTGTTGAGGAGAATTCCTTCCTTCGCTATATTTTTAAATAGTTGATGCATTATAAGAACTAGTTGCTTTTTGAAGGTTTGATAGAATTCTGTTGTGAAACCATCTGGTCCAGGGCTTTCCTTTTTTGGGAGATTTTGTATAATTGATGCTATTTCAGTGCTTGGTATTGGTCTATTCAAAATTTCTAAATCTTGGGATTTGATCAAGCTAAAAATATTTTGTACAGCTACAAAAAAAGCAACCAGGCATCCTTTGGAATGGAAGAAGATTTTTGCATGTTGTGAATTTGACAAAGGCCTGATAACTAGAATCTACAGAGAATTCAAATTAAACGGTAAGAAAAATGCAAACAACCCCTTCTATAAGTGGCCAAAAGACTTGAACAGAAACTTCTCCAAGGATGACAGATGAATGACCTACAAACACACAAAAAAATGCTCATCATATTTAATCTTTAATCATCAGAGAAATGCAAATCAAAACCACTCTAAGACATCACCTAAAGACAGCAAGATTAGCCCACATCACAAAGTTCCAAAACTGCAGATGCTGGCACGGGTGCGGAGAGAAGGGAATGCTTCTACGCTGCTGGTGGGATTACAAACTAATACAGCCTTTTTGGAGAGAAGTATGGAGAATCCTCAAAGAACTAAAAGTAGACCTTCCCTTTGATCCTGAAATACTATTACTAGGTATCGATCCAGAAGAACAAAAATCATTTTACCACAAAGACATTTGCACCAGAATGTTTACTGTGGCTCAATTCATAATTGCCAAGTCATGGAAGCAACCTAAGTGCCCATCAACCCATGAATGGATCAACAAACTGTGGTATATGTATACCACGGAATATTATTCAGCCATTAAAAAAGATGGAGACTTTACATCTTTTACATTGCCTGGATGGAGTTGAAATACATTCTTCTTAGTAAAGTATTGCAAGAATGGAAAAATAAATATCCAATGTACTCCATACTAATATGATACCAATATATAAACAATTACATCCTTATATGAACAATAAAACACAAATATAGTCTAATACAGGGGTAGGGGGAACAGAAGGGGTAAGAGAAGAGGAAGGAGAATGACTGGAAGAAGGAGGGAGGGCATGAGGTGGTATCTCACCTAATGTGCACATGGTGAGGGTGTATAACACTCCCCCTGGGTGAGGGGCTCTTTTATAACTGAAACTTTACTCTGGAAGTGAGAACAATGTAACCTAAAAATTTGTTCTCTCATATTAATTTGAAATAAAGGTCTAAAAGGAACAGCTAAAATTAAAAAGCTCTTAGAAAAAAATAAGTGTATTATCTTGATGACACTGAATTAGACAACAGTTTCTTGTATATAATACCAAGAGCACAAGCAAAGAAAGAAAAAAATCAGACAATTGGACTTCATCAAAATTAAAAGGCTTTATACACCAGGGGACACTATCAAAACAGTAAAATAATGGAAGAAGATATTTATAAATCTCATGTCTGATAAGATCTACTATCCAAAATATATCAAAGACTCTTACAACTCAACAATAAAGAGATAAACAGACTAATTAAAATGGGGGAAATTATTGGAATAGATATTTCTCCGAAGAAAATACACAAATGGCCAATAAACACATAAAAACCAGTTCAACATTATTTAGTCTTTGGGGAAATGCAAATCAAAACTGTAATGAGATACCGGTTCACACAAAAATGTTTCTTCCATTTAATCAATGAAATGGAAGGAAAAATAGAAGAGTTGGTGAGGATGTGGAGAAATTGGAAATCTCATGCATTTCTGGTGGTAATGTAAAATGGAGGAAAACATTCTGGCAGTTCCGCAAAATTTAAACGTGGAGTTACCATATGACCCAGTAATCCCACTCCTAAGTATATACCGATAGAAATGAAAATATATGTTCATTCAAACACTTGCACATGAATGTGCATAATGACATTATTCATAATGGCCAAAAAGTGGAAATAACACAAATGTCCTTTAGCTGATGAGTAGACAAGTCAACATGGTACATTCATAGAGTAGAATATTATTCAGTCATAAAAGGAATATAGTTCTGATATATGCTCTGACATGGATGAACCTCAAAAACATTATGCTGAGTGAAAGGAGCCAGTCACAAAAGGCCACACATGGCATGACTCCATTTCTATGAAATGTTCAGAACAGGCAAACCCATAGAGAGCAAAAGAAGAGTAGTGGTTGCCAGCATCTGGAGGAGGTGCGAGAATCAGGAGTGGTCTCTAACAGTTAAGGAGTTACTTTTTGAGATGATAAAAATATTTTTGAATTAGATAGTTGTGATGGTTGCACAATCTTGTGAATATGCTTAAAAGCACTGAACTGTGCATTTTAAAATGGTGAATGCTACCATATATGTGTCATAGCTCAGTGAAAGGAAATTCGTGTTTTAAAAATTTCATATTTTTTTCTGGGTAGATACCTAGCAATGAGATTGTGGGATCAAATGGAAGGTCAACTTTTAGTTCTTTATCCAATGTACTCAATACTAATGTGAAGCCAATATATAAACAATTACATGCCCCCATGAAAGATAAAACACGAATGTAGTCAAGCAAGGGGGAGGGAAGAGGAGACGAGGAGGGAGGACAGTTGGTGGGATCTCACCTAATATGCACATGTGAGGGTATTCAGCACACCCCCTGGGTGAAGGGCTCAACTACAACTTGAACTTTAGATTTGAAAATAATGTAACCTAAACATCTGTACACTCATATTAATTTGAAATAAAAAAAATTCATTTGTTAGTTTCTCAAACATCTTTATCAATACGTATTAAGCTCCCTTATTTGTTTAAACAGTCCTGTTATTCTGCTTTGAATTGCAGTAGACATGAATGTTTGTGATAGACATGTTGGTTTTCACTAGATCTTTCTTCACCACTACAATAGTCCTCATATTGGTATGTGTGCCCCAGCAAAAAAGTAGCATAGGTGAAGTGGTGACATTGCATGATCAGTGTGTTCATCCTTGGGTAGTAATGGAGGTCACCTGTTCTTCTCCCACCCCAGATGCCTTCAGGACAACGAATGGAACTACAGCAAAGCTGGTGAGATCTTCACTCTGCTCCAGGTGAGGTCCGGAAATCAAGTGGGTAAAAGATGGATGTGTCTGAGCCATCAGGAAGGACAAGAAAATGGAGGGTGCGTGGCCTGGGGATGGAACTTGGGGTACCTGGCTCTTCTGACATTCCAATTCCTTCCCTCCAGGATAAGGGCAAGATCCCAGAGGAGGCCTTCCAACCAATCCCCTGAAAGGAGCCCCTGGATGTTGTCTTCGTTACAATCCACATCATTTTCGTTTCTCTTTTCAACAGCCTAAGGCCACACCCATTACTGAGGTTGGAGGCCCAACTGATCAAGAAGCCAAATGTAGCTTGTAGGCCAGGTCACGTAACCACCCAAAGAGCCAGTTATGTGTGTTTTCCCCACTTGTGATCACTTTTATTTCCATAATAAAGAATGATGTTGCATGTTGCACATTGTATGTCCTAGATTGCTCTTCCCCTGCCTTAACCAAGAGCCCACAGGGCCAGGACTAAAAGACCCTGCCATTCAGCCCTGGAAGGCCTTAGCGGATACATCAGGCTTCACTTGATAGGCAGTTTATCGATAAATCCTGATGAGAAAGGACACACTCTACTTCCAGAGATGGGCCTTTGGAGACATCCAGACTCTGTCAGACACTGTACCTGGAGGCCTGTAGAAGCAGGCCTGATATCTAACACAACAGGGGCTTTGTAAGGGAGTCCTACTAGGTAGTGAGGGAGGTGAAAGCAGATAGGCAGGTGTTCAGGCAGGTGGGAAGGAAGCAAGGAAGCAAAGAAGGAAAAAGAAGATTCACATTTGGCTTCTCAATCTTCATCATTTGAACATTTTCCAAGACCATACCTTGATCAGTTTTATGATTTACATGCAAGTGAATGGGAAATGGGCCTTCTCACAGCTCTCACCATGCTGCCATCTGTCTTCCTATCTCAAAGTTCCACCCCCTACCCTTCCTGAAGGTGCACTGTGTGAGGAGTCTCATGTTAGTACCTGCAGGGTGAGGAAGAGTCAGCTTGACTGCCCAGTGCTTTCCTTGGAGAGCTGATACCAGGCCCCATGTCCATGTTCTTGAGGAGATTCAGCCACTTATTTCCACATCTAAACAAGCAATGATAGCACAGAAGCTCACCTTGTGGTCAGTTCTTTGGGACTTTTCTCAACAACTGGCAATTAGCAGTTCCCAACTGCAGGCAAGAGTTAAACATTCATGCAACTTATTTTCTATGCAGGAAAATAAGCAGGCGTAACTTTTGAAATTGTAAGAAGAGCAGTACAAAATTTTCAAATTATAACACTATAAATGATGACAGAGGTCAGGCAAGTACCACCAGTTTACAAATTATGCCTCCACTTTCATGTTTGGCATACGTTATTTCCTAACACTTGCCACTTTTCAATTCTTATTGATTTTTTAGTTCCTTCAGGTTTTTCTTTTCTTTTCTTTTCTTTCTTTCTTTCTTTCTTTTTTTTTTTTTGACACAGTCTATCACTCTGTTACACCAGGCTAGAGCGGTGTGGCATCAGCCAAGCTCATAGCGACCTCAAATTCCTGGGTTCAAGTGATGCTCCTGCCTCGGCCTCCCTAGTAGCTGGGACTATAGGCACCCACTACAGTGCCCAGCTAGTTTCTCTTCTTTAGTAGAGACGGGGTCTTGCTCTTGATCAAGCTGGTCTTAAACTCCTGGGCTCAAGGGATCCTCCCACTTTGGCCTCCCACAGTTCTAGGATTACAGGCATGAGCCACCATGCCCAGCCCACTTTTCAATTATTTATGTGTATGTACATTAGGGAGCCATATGCTGCAGTGTGAATTTCTGAAAACTATGAGCTAAGGGGTAATTGCCATTACCTAAAGAATGATGCCAACCTTGTTCTTCCATGTAGTGCCTCTATGGTCAAAGACAAGCTCCTGAATCTCTCTAAGCCTCTCACCCAGGGAATAGAGAACACATTGCATGCTTACCAGCCTAATTGTGAGGAAGAGAGATGGTCTCTCAAGTTACCCATCAGCTGCAGTGTATGGTCTAACTCAGGCTCCCCGAGCTGCCTGGGTTCTCTTTGGGCAGGAACCATGGATCCCATCTCATGGATCCTGTACGTCTCTCTACATTATCAGGAATGCCATGGTTTTCCAGTTACTTATTCTCCTGCCAATCCCCACGATTCCCTGTGGTCCCGTGTTCTGGGAATACGCTAACCCTGTATGTAGTCTCTCTATCTGTATCTCTGTGTCTCTCTCTGTATCCTTGTCTCTTTGTACACACACACACACACACACACACACACACATCTTTGTCTGCGAAGTGTCCCTTAGGACATTATCTGGGAAGTGTAAGTCATGAGGCAAGTGTACGATTTCAAGAAGATTTCTAAAGTTTGTGGTGGAGAGCAACAGATACTCTCATACATTGTTTCTGAGCATGGA
This sequence comes from Nycticebus coucang, assembly GCF_027406575.1. Classification (NCBI taxonomy): domain Eukaryota; kingdom Metazoa; phylum Chordata; class Mammalia; order Primates; family Lorisidae; genus Nycticebus; species Nycticebus coucang. The sequence continues at coordinate 112,432,623 of NC_069804.1, forward strand.
AATTGGCATAACTAATTCTTAGCAACATATGGATCAATTTCATCACATAACACATATATTTCTATTTGTTTTTTTTTTTAAAAACAGGGCTCTTGCCCTCAAAGTGCTTACAACTTTTATTTATTTATTTTTTTTGGCTGGGGCTGGGTTTGAACCCACCACCTCCGGCATATGGGACCAGCGCCCTACTCCGTTGAGCCACAGGCACCACCATAACACACATATTTCATATAAATGAAATCATAAAGCAGATATAATTTTGTATTCATTTCATTCTAGTCATAGAAGTTATCAGCATAGAGCTGTTTATGAGCACTTATGCTGTACATTTTTGTAGAATCTACAATGATAACTTCCTTTAAGTCTAGACATTATTAATTTATGTGCTAATTGTCAGCAGTGTGGGGTGGGAGGCTGAGTAGGATCGAAGGCATAAATGGCATCCATACTCAGGACGGTCCACCCACTGCTGCCCTGTTCATTTTCTGTGGCCCTTGCATACTCTGCTTGGGGACAGGATCATAGGGAGGCTGGGACTGCAGAATTCACAAGGGCTTAATTCTGTCAAAAGCCATTATTTCCTATATGTCACTTCCTTTCCTACCCATCACCTACAAAGGCACCAAGTTCATGGACACCTCCAACAAAGTGCACTTCTTCAGAGGGTTGGGGGGGGGTTAAGACTCCCTCCCTGTCCCTCACCAGAGCCCAGGAGCCTCTATAGGGAAGGAGCCCAGAAACAGCTGCAAGAGCTTCAGGCGGGAGTGGCCTTGACAATGCCCTTTTCCATCCCTCATGTTTATCTGAGTGTCTCCCTCAAAACACCTCTGGCTCCTATGTACAACCTCCACTCCCAACACTTTGTTCCAGAACTTGTGTCTGAACTAATTCTCTTACCCCTAGAGGCCCCTGCCTATAGCTCCTACCCTCGGCCCTTTATAAATATGGATTCCATTCATCCTAGTTGACTGATCATGAGGCTTTAATGGCATCATTCCATTAAGGACCATAGAATTCCCTTTCGTGAGGCTCTCCTTGTGATTTCATCCTCCTGTGACCCCTGTGCTAGAGAAAGACAGTGGTCGGATGTGAATTCTCCACCCCATGAATGGTCATATCCAAAGAAAGGAAACTCAAACTTAGAGTAGGAAGGTAAATAAAGTGGAGAGAAGTGGTGTATGGCTATTCTTAGCACCCTAACCTGCATCAAAAAAAGTGGTAATGTAATTGTAGAAAGGGACACTTTCTGGTGTTTGGGAAGGGTGAATGTCTGTGATAGTGGCTTAGAATGTGTATTTGTAATAGGATCCCAGGTGTGATGATTAATTGTGTGGGTCAACTTGGGTAGCACCTGGTACTCAGATATTTGGTCAAACATTATTCTAAATGTTTCTGTGAAGGTATTTTTAGATTAGATTAGCATTTAGCTTTTTTTATTTACATGGATAGCTTTTATAATGCTTAAGTCATGGCAATCAATAAGTATGTCCATCACTCAAATAGTGTTCATGAAGTTTGTGGCAGGGAGCAACAGGTACTCTCATACCCTGTTTCTGAGCATGTAAACTGGCACAAGTATCTTAGATAGGTTTTTATCCCTCCTTCTCCTCCCCCCTTCTTGATTTTCAATAATTTTTACTTCTCTCTGTGCTCATGTGCCCATTAATTAGTTCCAAATTATTAGACAGTATATGTGGTGTTTGTTTTCCATTCTTGAGACACTTTACTTAGGATAATAGTCTCCAGTTCCACCAAAATTGCTGCAAATTACATTAATGTATTCCCTTTATGGCTGAGTAGTACACCATGGTACATGTATGTATGCGTATATTTGTGTGTATATATCACATTTTGTTAATCCACTCATAAATTGATTCCACATTTTTGCAACAGAGAATTGTGCTGCAGTAAACATTTGAGAGCAGGTGACTTTTGGTAAAATGACTTCTTTTCCTTCTGTAGATACCCAGTAGTGGGACCACTGGATCCAGTGGTAGGTCCCTTTAGTTCTGTGAGAAATCTGAATACCATTTTCCATTGAGCTTGTGTTAATTTGCAGTTCCACAAACAACATATGAGCGTTCTTGTCTCTCTGCATCCACACCAGCATCTGTTGTTTTGGGGATTTTTAATAATAGCCATTTTGACAAAAGAAACGTGCTATCTCATTGTGGACTTAATTTGCATTTCCCAGATGATTAGTGATGTTGAGCATTTTTCCATGTGCTTTAGCCATCTGTCTATCTTCTTTGGAAAAGCTTCTGTTCATGTCTTTTGCCCACTTATTTTTAAATTTTTTATTAATAATGTGATGATTCGATATATAATCATATAATAAGCCTATAATTGATAAATGCTTAAATCAAACCAATTAATATAACCATCACCTCACTTACTTATTTTTTGTGGTAAGCTATTTACCATTTATTCTTAGTTGTTTAGAAATATACCTTTGCATTGTGCACATTAGTCAAAATCCTGTCAAATGCCCTCCCTCCTCCTACCAAACACCTTCTCCCTTCCCCTCCTTCCTGCCCCCTTCTTCCTCCTTGTTAGACTATATTTGTATTGTATCATTTGTAAGAGAATGTTTTTCATATTCATTTCATAATAATATTGAGTACTTTGGATACATTTTTTTCCATTCTTGAGATCTAAAAGTTGACTGTCCATTACTAAGAAGGATGTCTTTCAACTCTATCCAGGTAAACATAAATGATGTAAAGTCTCCAGCTTCTTTTATGGCTGCATAGTATTTCATGGTATACAAATACCACAGTTTGTTAATCCATTCATGGGTTGATGGGCATTTGGGCTACTTCCACGACCTGGCAATAATGAATTGGGCTGCAATAAACATTCTGGTGCAAATGTCTTTGTGGTAAAGTGATTTTTGTTCTTCTGGGTAAATACCCAGTAATGGGATTGCAGGATCAAATGGACAGTCAACTTTTAGATCCTTGATAATTCTCCATACTTCTTTCCAAAAAGGCTGTATTAGTTTGCAATCCCACCAGCAGTGTAGAAGTGTTCCCTTCTCTCCACATTCACACCAACATCTGCACTTTGGGGACTTCGTGATGTAGGCAAAACTTACTAGAATTAAGTGGTATCTCGAAGTGGTTTTGATCATTTCTCTGATGATTAAAGATGATAAGCATTTTTATGTGTTTGTTGTCTATTTGCCTGTCATCTTCTGAGAAGTTTCTGTTCAAGTCTCTTGCCTACAAAGAAATTGGCTTGTTTGTTTGTTTGTTTTTCCTTGCTGATTTGAATGAGTTCCTTCTAGATTCTGGGTGTTAGCCCTTTATTGGATGTATAGTTTGCGAATATTTTTCCCATTCCATAGGTTATCTAATTCTTCTTTTAATTGTTTTTCCTTTGTTGTACAGAAGCTTTTTAATTTAACCATGTCCCTTTTATTTATTTTTGTTGTTTCTGTAATTGATCTTTGTCACAAATTCTTTGCCTACATTGATATCGAGAAGAGTTTTTCCTACATTTTCTTCTAGAATTTTTAACATGTCATGCCTTACATTTCAGTCTTTTATTCATTTTGAACTAACTTTTGTAAGTGGTGAAAGATGGGTTTTCTTTCCTTGTTATGCATGTAGCTATCCAATTTTCCCAATACTATTTATTAAATAGGGCCGTTTTCCATCAGTGTATGTTGTCTTCTTTGTTGAAGATTAGTTGGTTACAGGTATATTGTTTTATATCTGAGTTCTCTGTTCTGTTCCATTCCTCTATGTCTCTAGTTTTACAGCATGTGGTTTTGGTGACTACAGCCTTTTCTAGTATACTTTGAACTCTGATAATGTGATGCCTCCAGATTTTTTTCATTTTTTTTTATTTTTATTAAATCATTGCTGTGTACATTAATATGATCATGGGGCACCATACACTTGGTTCATAGATCGTTTGACACATTTTCATCACACTAGTTAACATAGTTTTCATAGCATTTTCTTAGTTATTTTGCTAAGACCTTTACATTCCACATTTACTAGGATTCACATATACCCTTGTAAGATGCACCACAGGTGTAATCCCATTAATCCCCCTCCCTCCACCTACCTCCCCCCCAGCCTCCCCTCCCTTTCCCCCTTCTCCCTATTCTTAGGTTGTAACTGGGTTATAGCTTTCATGTGAAGGTCCTACATTAGTTTCATAATAAGGGTGAGTACGTTGGGTACTTTTTCTTCCATTCTTGAGACACTTTACTAAGAAGAATATGTTCCAGCTCCATCCATGTAAACAAGAAAGAGGTAAAGTCTCCATCTTTCTTTAAGACTGCATAATATTCCATGGTGTACATATACCACAATTTATTAATCCATTCATGGATCGATGGGCACTTGGGCTTTTCTCATGACTTAGCAATTATGCATTGGGCTGCAATAAACATTCTGGTACAAATATCTTTGTTATGGTGTGATTTTCGGTCTTCTGGGTATATGCCTAGTAGAGGGATTACAGGATTGAATGGCAGATCTATTTTTAGATCTCTAAGTGTTCTCCATATCTCTTTCCAAAAGGAATGTATTAATTTGCATTCCCACCAGCAGTGCAAAAGTGTTCCCTTTTCTCCACATCCACGCCAACATTTCTGGTCTTGGGATTTTGTGATATAGGCTAGTCTCACTGGAGTTAGATGATATCTCAAAGTAGTTTTGATTTGCATTTCTCTGATGATTAAAGATGATGAGCATTTTCAGATTTTTTTCATTCTTTAAGATTTCTTTGGCCATTCAGGCTCTATTCTGGTTCCAAATGACGTTTAGAATTATTTTTTTCTAATTCTGTGGAATATGACATTGGTATTTTAATGGCAATTGCACTAAAACTATAAATCACTTTAGGCAGTGTGGGCATTTTAACAATGTTGAAACAATGGGCCCTTATGTTGTTTACCCATTTGGTGGTGCCATCTCCAATTTCTCTCCTAAGCATTTATAGTTCTCTGTGTAGAGATCTGTCATGTCCTTGGCTAAGTATATTCCTAAGTATTTTTTTTTCTGTAGCTATCGCGAATGGTATTAAATCTTCAGTTTAACTCTCAGCTTGACTATTATTGGTATATAGAAATGCTACTTATTTGTGTATATTGATTTTGTAACCTGAGACTTTGCTGACTTTATATTTTTCTTCTAGGAATCTCTTGGTGGAGTTTTAGGGATTTTCTTGATACAAGATCATATTATTATATCATTATTAGGAGTCTGACCTCCTTTGATAGGGGTCCAGGAATAGTTTGAGCTCCTCTTTCCTAGTTTAAGTATCTTTTATTTTTTTATCTAGTCTGATTTCTCTGGCTGGGGCTTCCAGGAATATGATGAATAGAAGTGGTGACAGTGGGCATTCTTGCTTGTACTAGGTTTTAGAATGTTTTCAACTTTTCCTCATGATGCTGGCCATGGGTTTGTCATATATGGCTTTTATAATTTTGAGGCAAGTTCCTTCTATGCCGAGTTTGTTGAAGATTTTTATAATGGAAGTGTGCTTGATTTTATCAAATTCTTTTCTGCATCTATTGAGATTATCATATGGTCTTTGGTTTTCTCCAGTTTATGTGCTGAATCACATTTATTGATTTACTTATGTTGAACCATCCTTGCATCACTCGGAGGAAATAATACACCAGTAGGTCATGGTGCATTTTTTTTTTTTTGATGTGCTGTTGAATTCAGTTTGTTAGTATTTTATTAAAGAGTTTTCCAAGGCTCACATGTACCCTTGTAAGATGCACCACAGGTGTGATCCTTTCAATCCCCCTCCCTCTACCCACCGCCCCCTCCTCCCTCCCCACGCTTTCCCCCTTCCCCCGTTCTTAGGTTGTAACTTGGTTATAGCTTTCATGTGAAGGTCCTAAGTTAGTTTCATAGTAGGGGTGAATACATTGGATATATTTTCCTCCATTCTTGAGACACTTTACTGAAAAGAATATGTTCCAGCTCCATCCATGTAAACACGAAAGAGGTAAAGTCTCCATCTTTCTTCAAGGATGCATAGTATTCCATGGTGTACATATACCACAATTTGTTAATCCATTTGTGGATCGATGGGCACTTGGGTTTCTTCCATGACTTAGCAATTATGACATAGGGCTGCAATAAACATTCTGGTACAAATATCTTTGTTATGATGTGGTTTTTGGTCTTCTGGGTATATGCCCAGCAGAGGAATTACAGGATTGAATGGCACATCTATTTTTAGATCTCTAAGTGTTCTCCATATATCTTTCCAAAAGGAATATATTAGTTTGCATTCCCACCAGCAGTGCAAAAGTGTTCCCTTTTCTCCACATCCACGCCAACATCTCTGGTCTTGAGATTTTGTGATATAGGTTAGTCTCACTGGAGTTAGATGATATCTCAAAGTAGTTTTGATTTGCATTTCTCTGATGAGATGAAAATGTGTCAAATATTCTATGAAACAAGTGTATGGTGGCCCGTGATCATATTGATGTACACAGCTATGATTTAATAAAGAAAAAAAAGATAGAAAAGAGTTTTCCATGTATATTCATATGTAATGTAGGTCTGTTGTTTTCTTTTGTTGTTGTGTCCTTTCCTAGCTTTGGTATTAAGGTTATACTGGCTTCATCAAATGAGTTGAGGAGGATTCCCTACTTTGATGTTATGGAATAATTTCTGCAGCATGAGCACCAGCTCTTCTTGTAGGCATGGTATAATCTGGCTGTGAATTCATCTGATCTGGGGCTTATTTTGTTGGTGGATTCTTTGTTATTGCTTCAATCTCACTGCTCATTCTAGGTCTGTTCAGGAGTCCTATTTCTTCCTTGGGAAGAGAAGGAATTTGTCCATTTCCTCTGCATTTTCTATTTTATGTGAGTAGAGATTTTCATAGTATTCATGGATGATAGTTTGCACTTCTATTGCATCAGTTGCAATTATACCTTTTTAATTTCTATTTGCGCTTATTGGGTCCCTTCTCTTCTTTCTTTCTTTCTTTTCTTTTTTTTGTTTTTAGAGACAGAGTCTCACTTTGTCACTCTCAGTACAGTGCTGTGGCATCACAGCTCACAGCAACCTCCAACTCCTGGGCTTAGGAGATTCTCTTGCTTCAGCCTCTCAAGTAGCTGGGACTACAGGCACCTGCCACAATGCCTGGCTATTTTTTGTTGCAGTTTGGCCGGGGCCAGATTCAAACCCACCACCCTCGATATATAGGGCTGGTGCTCTACCCACTGAGCCACAGGTGCCACACACATTCTTTCTCTTCTATTCCTGGTTAATCGAGGAAGAAGTCTATTAATTTTGGTTATCTTTTGAAAGAACCAACTTGGTGTTTCCCTGTACTTTGTATTGTCCTTTTGTTTTCCATTTCATTTATGTCTGCTCTCACCTTAGTTATTTATTTTCTTCTGCTGCCTTTGGGTTCAGTTTTCTCTTCTTTTTCTAGTTCCTTGAGATGTGTCATTAGGTTGCTAATTTGTGATCTTTATGTCTTTTGATGTAGGCTTTTAAGGCTATGAATTTTCCCTTGCAGAATGCTTTTGGTGAATCCCATAGAATCTGGTAGCTTATGTCCCCTTTGTCATTCAGTTCAAGGAATCTTTTAGTTTCCATCTTAATTTCATTCTTGATGTAATAATTATTCAGCAGCATGTTATTTGATTTCTATGACTTTGTGTAGATTTGAGCGTTTCTCTTTGAATTGATTTCTAATTTTATTCCACCGTGGTCTGAGAAGATACGTGGTATGGTTTTGATTTTTTTTTTAATTTGTTGAGACACGTTTTCTGGCCTAGGGTATCATAAATATTGTAGAATGTCCCATGTTCTGATGAGAAAAATGTATATTTAGTAAATCTGGGGTAGAATATTCTGTAAATGTCTGTTAGGACCATTTTATTTAAAGTCTCCTTTAAGTCCAGTGTTTTTTAATTTATTTTCTGCTTAGATGATCTTTCCAGCTCTAACAGTGGGGAGTTTTAAGTCTCTGCCAATTAAAAAGCTGCTGCTGAGTTCCATCTGGTTCTCTCACCCCCACCACACCCCCGCTGGGGGTCTCAGCAGCTCAGACGGTGGGAGGAGCTGCAGAGGCCAGGCAGCGCAGCTTGGTAAAGGCTTTCAGTGCACCATGGCCCTGCAGGCACCAGGCAGTGCCCTGCCCGTGGCCAAGATGCCAAAGAGGAAGGTCAGCCCTGGTGAAGGCACCCAGAAGGAAAAGCCCAAGAGGAGGTCAGTTTGGTTGTCAGCTACACATGCTCCTGTGAAAGTGGAAAGAAGCCAAAAAAGGCAGCAGCAAGGGATAAATCTTTAGACAAAGAAGTGCAACCAAAAGGGAAGAAAGGAGCAAAGGGAAAGCAGGCCAAAGTGGCTAACCAAGAAGCTAAAGAAAATTATGCAGCAGAAAACATTGAAACTAAAACTGAGGAGAATTCAGCCGCTGATGAAGCAGAAGAGAAAGAAGCCAAGTCTGATTAATATCATATATGTGTCTTATCAGTGGTCCCTGTCTCCCTTCTTCTACAATCTAGAGGAATATTTTTATCAAATATTTTGTAAATGCAAGTTTTTTAGTAGCTCTAGAAACATTTTTAAGGAGGAGGGAATCCCACCTCATCCCATTTTTTAAGTATCAATGCTTTTTTGTTTTTTTATTGTTGGGGATTCATTGAGGGTACAATAAGCCAGGTTACACTGATTGCATTTTTTAGGGAAAGTCCCTCTTGCAATCGTGTCTTGCCCCCAGAAGTTGTGGCACACACCAAGGGCCCACCCCCCTCCCTCCTTCCCTCTCCCTGCTCTTCTATTCCCCACCCCTCCCTCCTTCTTTCTCTCTCTGATCTCTCCTTCCCCCACCCCCACGATGAACTTAATTGTCATTAATTGTCCTCATATCAAAATTGAGTACATAGGATTCATGCTTCTCCATTCTTGTGATGCTTTACTAAGAATAATGTCTTCCAGTTCCATCCACGTTAATACGAAGGATGTAAAGTCTCCATTTTTTTAAATAGCTGAATAGTATTCTGTGGTGTACATATACCAGAGTTTGTTAATCCATTCCTGGGTTGGTGGGCATTTAGGCTGTTTCCACATTTTGGCAATTGTAAATTGAGCTGCAGTAAATAGTCTAGTACAAGTGTCCTTGTGATAAAATTTTTTTTTCCCTTCTGGGTAGATGCCCAGTAATGGGATTGCAGGATCAAATGGGAGGTCTAGCTTGAGTGCTTTGAGGTTTCTCCATACTTCCTTCCTGAAAGGTTGTACTAGTTTGCAGTCCCACCAGCAGAGTAAAAGTGTTCCCTTCTCTCCACATCCACACCAGTATCTGCAGTTTTGAGATTTTTGTGATGTGGGCCATTCTTGCTGGGGTTAGATGGTATCTCAGGGTGGTTTTGATATGCATTTCTCTAATAGATAGGGATGATGAATGTTTTTCCATATGTTTATTACCCATTCCTCTGTGTTCTTTAGAGTAGGTTTTATTCATGTCTCTTGCCCATTGAAATATGGGATTGTTGGCTTTTTTCATATGGATTAACTTGAGTTCTTTATAGATCCTAGTTATTAAGTTTTTGTCTGATTCAAAATATGCAAATATCCTTTCCAATTGTGTAGGTTGTCTCTTTGCTTTGGTTGTTGTGTGCTTAGGTGTACAGAAGCTTCTCAGTTTATTGAAGTCCCATTTGTTTATTTTTGTTGTTGTTGCAATTGCCATGGCAGTCTTCTTCATGAAGTGTTTCCCCAGGCCAATATCTTCCAGTGTTTTTCCTATGCTTTCTTTGATGACATTGTGGCATCCTCTGCTGGAGTCTGTGGTCCCACTGTATCCTATAACATTGTTGCTTTGACTTCAAACTACATACCTCTGCTAGCACTCTAAGCACAATGTGATTCTCTAGGTAATCTATAAAGTGTAAGTAAGTACTGTTTTGTTTTGTTCTTTTTTGTTTCTATAATCTGCGTTGGTGGTCCTCTAAGTGTGGTCCCCAAACCAGTATCACCTGGGAACTTTCTAGAAATCGCTGATTCTTAGCAGACCTACCGTATCAGAAAATCTTGAATTTGGTTCTAGCAATCCTTTAGCAAGCCTCCCAGGTGACGTTGATGCAAACTGAAGTTTGAGAACCATACTCTACAAAACTTAAAAAAAGTAATAAATTAAAATTTTAATTGATGAGTTAAGGAATTAATCATGATCCTATTGCACATACTTCTCATAACTAAAATCTGGTATGGTGATGCCCCCAGCTTTACTTTTATTACTAAGTACTCCCATAGCTATACGTTTTTTTTTTTCTGGTTCCATACATAACACAAAATCATTTTTTACATATCTTGAAAGTACTATGTTGGTATTTTGATAGGAATGGCATTGAATAGGTAGATTGCTTTGGGAAGTATAGACATTTTAACGATGTTGATTCTTCCCATCCATGAGCATGGTGTGTTCTTTCATTTGTTAATATCCTCTGCTGTTTCCTTTCTGAGGATTTCATAATTTTCTTCATAGAGATCCTTCACCTCCTTCGTTAGGTATATTCCTAGGTATTTCATTTTCTTTGAAACTATGGTGAAGAGAGTTGTGTCCTTAATTAGCTTCTCATCTTGACTGTTATTGGTGTATACAAAGGCTACTGACTTGTGGACATTGATTTTATATCCTGAAACATTACTGTATTTTTTGATGACTTCTAGGAGTCTTGTGGTTGAGTTTTTGGGGTTCTCTAAGAATAAGATCATTTCGTCAGCAAAGAGGGAGAGTTTGACCTCCTCTGCTCCCATTTGGATTCCCTTTATTTCCTTGACTTGCCTAATTGTATTCACTAGAACTTCCAGCACTATGTAGAATAGTAAAGGTGACAGAGGACAACCTTGTCCGGTTCCAGTTTTAAGAGGAAAAGCTTTCAGTTCTACTCCATTCAGTAAAATATAAGCTGTGGGTTTGTCATAGATAGCTTCAATCAGTTTTAGAAATGTGCCACCTATGCTTATACTCTTCAGTGTTCTAATTAGAAAAGGATGCTGGATTTTATCTATTGAGAGGATCATACGATCTTTACTTTTGCCTCTGTTAATACGGTGGATAATGTTTATGAACTTGCATATGTTAAACCAGCCTTGCATCCCTGGGATGAAACCTACTTGATGATGATATATGACTTTTTTGCTGATAAACTGTAATCTATTGGCTAGGATTTTGTTGAGAATTTTTGCATCTATATTCATGAGTGAAATTGGTCTGAAATTCTCCTTTTTGGAGAATTTCCCTGGTTTTGGTATCAGGGTGATGTTTACTTTATAGAACGTGTTGGGGAAGATTCCTTCTTCCTCAATTTTTTGGAATAATTTCTGCAGTAGAGGAATAAGCTCTTCCTTGAAGGTTTGATAGAATTCTGGTGTGAAGCCATCTGGACCAGGGCATTTTTTGGTTGGAAGCATTTTATTGTTTCTTTAATCTCAGTTCTTGAAACTGGTCTGTTCTGGAGCTCTATTTCTTCCTGGCTAATTCTAGGGAGAAGGGGTGATTCCAAATATTGATCCATTTCCTTCACATTGTCAAATTTCTGGGCATAGAGTTTCTGGTAATATCCAGAGATGATCTCTTTTATCTCTGTGGTATCAGTTGTTATTTCCCCTTTATCATTTCTGATTGAGGTTACTAGAGATTTTACTTTTCGATTTCTCGTTAGTCTGGCCAATGTTTTATGTAATTTATTTTTTTTTTTCAAAAAACCAACTCCTTGTTTCATTAATTTTCTGAATGATTCTTTTGTTTTCAATTTCATTGATCTCTGATTTGATTTTGGGTATTTCTTTTCTTCTACTGGGTTTAGGCTTAGATTGTTCTTCTTTTTCCAATTCCATAAGATGGCTTGTGAGTTTGTTGATGTGCTCTCTTTCTGTTTTTCAAATGTAGGCGTCTGAAGTGATAAGTTTTCCTCTCAAAACTGCTTTTCAGTATCTCACAGGTTTTGGTAGCTTGTGTCTTCATTGTTGTTATGCTCAAGGAAGTTAATGATTTCCTCTTTTATTTCTTCCTGCACCCATCTGTTATTCAACACAAGGTTGTTTAATTTCCATGCCTTTGTTTGGGGTTGAACATTTTTGTTTGAGTGAGTTCCACCTTTAGTGCATTATGGTCTGAGAAGATACCAGGTAAAATTTCAATTCTTTTTTTCTGTTGTTATTTGTTTTGTGTACCAGGATATGATCAATTTTGGAGAATGTTCCATGGGGTGATGAGAAGAATGTATATTCTTTATCTTTGGGATGGAGTGTTCTGTATGCGTCTATCAAGCACAGTTGTTCTAGGGTCTCATTTAAATCTCTTATCTCTTTGTTTAATTTCTGTTTAGAGGATCTGTCCAGATCCATAAGAGGAGTGTTAAAGTCCCCTGTTATTATGGTATTATCAGATATCATATTGCTCAGACTGAGTAAGTTCTGTTTCAAGAACCTGGGAGCATTTAAATTGGGTGCATAAATATTTAGAATTCAAACATCTTTTTGTTGTATTTTTCCCTTGAACAATATAAAGTTACCGCCTTTATCTTTTTTGACTTTAGTTGCTTTAAATTCACACGCATCTGAAAATAAGATTGCAACTCCTCTTTTCTTCTGAATTCTATTTGCCTGAAAAATTGTCTTACAACCTTTGACTTGGAGTTTTTATTTGTCTTTTGAAGCCAGGTGTGTTGGTTTCTGACCGAAAATGGATGGCTTGTGTTTTTTAATCCAGTCAGCCAATCTATGTCGGCTATGTCTCTTCAGTGGGGAATTCAAGCCATTAACATTTATGGAGATAATTGATAAGTGTGGTAGTGTTCTATTCATTTTATTTTGTGAGAGTCCATTGCTTAGTTTTATCTTTTGCATCAGTGTGGAAGTTAGGTTATTTCCTTTAATTTCTGAGTTCTTACTTTCCTGCTGATCCATTGTGATGGTCAGTGTGTAGAACAGGTTGAAGTATTTCCTGTAGAGCTGGTCTTTTTTGTGGCGAATTTCCTCAATGGTTGTGTATCCGTAAATGATTTGAATTCCTTGTCAATTTTAAAGTTTAGCTTAGCAGAGTACAGAATTTTGGGCTGAAAATTGTTCTGTTTAAGTATATTAAAGGTAGATGACCATTGTCTTCTTCCTTGAAAAGTTTCATTAGAGTAGTCTGCAGTCACTCTGATGGATTTGCCTCTGTAGGTCAACTGGCGCTTACTCCTTTCAGCTTGCAGAATCTTTTCTTTTGTCTTGACTTTGGACAGGTTCATCACAATGTGTCTTGGAGAAGCTCGGTTAGAGTTGAGGTGACCTGGGGTCTGCTATCCCTCTGAAAGCAGTGTGTCAGAATCTTTGGTGATATTTGGGAAATTTACTTTTATAATATTCTCCAGTATGACTTCCATTCCTCTGGGGCATTCTTCTTCCCCTTCTGGGATTCCTATATGTTGTATGTTGGAATGCTTCATAAAGTCCCATAATTCTGAGAGTAAACATTCTGCTTTCTCTCTCTTCTGCCTCTTTAACTGAGTTATCTCAAGAACTTTGTCCTCTACCTTCCGAAATTCTTTCTTCTGCATCGTCTAACCTGTTGCTGATACTTTCCATTGCATCTTTAAGTTCCCTAATTTACTGCTTCAGTTCCTTCAGCTTCGCTATATTCTTTCTATATTCTTCATATCATTCATCTCTTAGTTGATTCTGTTTTTTGATTTCCTTTTGGTTATTTTCCACTTTATTAGCAGTTTCCTTCATTGTTTTCATCATTTCCTTCATTGTTTTCATCATTTCCTTCATTGTTTTCATCATGTGTATTCTAAATTCCCTTTCTGTCATTTCTAACATTTCTTTGTAGGTAGAACCCTCTGCAGTAGCTACCTCATGGTCCCTGAATGGGTTGCTCTGGACTGGTTCTTCATGTTGCCAGGATTTTTCTGCTGATTCTTCCTCATGAGTGATTTCTTTCATCTGTTTCCTTGCCCTAATTTTTCTTTCACTTCCTCTTGCTCTTTCAGTTCCCATGCCAGTTTTCCACTGTTTTTCTCCTCCTCTTGGGTCCAGAAGTCTCTCGCTAACTCCCTGTATCCTGAAAACGATGATTATAGGCTGATCACCAGCCAGAGATGTCTGGAGTCTTATCTCCCCAGACTCACAGTGCCGAGTTGCAGGGAAGCTGTTACTCAGCTTCCATGTTGCTCTCACTCCCTCTAAATTTGTCTCTTTCTGTTTCTTTACAGACTCAGTTGTAGGCTTCCAAACCTTCTGTTAGTGCTTTAACTTCTCAGACTCCACCTTACCTTACTCGGGGCTTTGTTGACATGAATTGTGGATGTTGCCATCTCTTACTATTTTTCCATGCCAGGAAGTCAGTCCTTTGATTTGGCCCCAGACCAAGTCCAGCAATATACAGTTTTAATGCAATCCCTATTAAAACTCCAGTGTCATACTTGAAAAATACTTCGTTTTGTTTGGAATTAGAAAAAACCTTGAATAGCAAAGACATGACTCAGAAACAAAAACAAACCAGGAGGAATCACACTACCAGACCTCAGACTATACTATAAATTGATATTGATCAAAACAGCATGGTACTGGCAGAAAAACAGAGAGGTATATGTATGGAACATAATAGAGAACCAAGTGGTGAACCCAGCTACTTACCATTATTTGATCTTTGACAAGTCAATTAAAAACATTCAGTGGGGAAAAGATTCCCTATTTAACAAATGGTACTGTGTGAATTAGCTGGCGACCTGTAGAAGACTGAAACTGGACCCACACCTTTCACCATTATCTAAGATAGACTCTCACTGGATTAAAGATTTAAACTTAAAACATGAAACTATAAAAGTACTAGTAGAAAGTGCAGTGAAAACTCTTGAAGAAATCGGTCTGTGCAAATATTTTATGAGGAGTACCACCCTGGCAATTGAAGCAGCTTCAAAAATACACTACCAAGATCTGATCAAACTAAAAAGTTCCACACAGCCAAGAACACAGTCAGTAAAGCAAGCAGACAGCCCTCAGAATGGGAGTAGATATTTGCAGGTTATGTCTCCAACAAAAGTTTAATAACTAGAATCCATAGGGAACTCAAATGTATTAGTAAGGAAAGAACAATGATCCCATCTCAGGCTGTGGAAGGAACTTGAAGAGAAACTTCTCTGAAGAAGACAGGCACATGGCCTACAGACATATGAAAAAATGTTCACTATCCTTAATCATCAGAGAAATGCAAATCAAAACTACTTTGAGAGATCACCTAGCTCCAGTAGATTAGCCCATATCACAAAATCCCCAAACCAGAATTGTTGGCGTGGATGTAGTGAAAAGGGAACACTTAACACTTCTGCTGGGACACAAACTAAGACATTCCCTTTGGAAAGGTGTTTGGAGAACACTTAGAGAACTAAAAATAGACCTGTCATTCGATCCTACAATTCCTCTACTAGGTATATATCCAGAAGATCAAAAATCACAGTTAAAAAAAAATATTCGTACTAGAATATTTATTGCAGTTCATGACTGCTAAGTCATGGAAGAAGCCCATGTGCCCATCGACCCACAAATGGATCAATAAATTGTGATATATGTACACCATGGAATATTATGCAGCCTTAAATAAAGATGGAGACTTTACCTCTTCCATGTTTACATGGGTGGAGCTGTAATATATTCTTCTTAGTAAAGTATCTCAAGAATGGAAGAAAAAGTGTCCAATGTACTCAGCCCTAGTATGAAACTAATTTATAGCTTTCATATGAAAGCTATAACTCAGTTATGACCTAAGAATATGAAGAAGGGGGAGAGGGATGGGAGCAGAGTGGGGAGGATGGGTGGAGAGAGGGTAATTGGTGGGATCACATCTATGGTGCATCTTACAAGGGTACATGCGAAACTTACTAAATGTAGAATATAAATGTCTTAACACAATAATTAAGAAAATGCCTGGAAGGCTATGTCAACCAGTGTGATGAAAATATGTCAAATGCTATATAAAACTAGTGTGTTGTGCCCCATGATTGCATTAAAGTACACAGGAATGGTTTAATAACACATTAAAAAAAATGAAATAAAATAAATCATGCTGGCCAATATCACTTTCAAGGGCCCTGAGGAATGGATTTTGCCATGCTCCTTCCAGGGCCTGTCAAAGAGATGTGGCAGCTTGTTACACTGATCAGTTCAAAAGGGTTTTATGGCCATTTGGAAACTAAACCTGAAGATATGGAATCAGATATAGAGATCTGACAGAGAGAGGCAAGATGGCTGACTGGAGCCAGCTTTCCACAGAGGTACCAGTCCAGAATGAGAGTTAATGGACAGAAGCTTATCAAGTAAGCTGATGATTTGGAGCTGAGCCAATAGAACAGGTTGAAGAGTGCATATCACCCCTGCTGAGGCATGCTGTGACCCCACGGAAACAAAGAAGTACAAAACCCATTGCCAAGTGGATGGGAGTCCCCTCCCCCATGAGAATAGCTCACAGTGTACTTTCTACCAGCAAGCAAGCAGAGTTCAGATCTACTATTTTATCCTATGGGAGAGACACATTAAAAACCAGAACTTCTTGTCCAGAAAGAACCCACATGTGTGCCTTGGCATTCTCCCACTAGGCATAAAACCGAACATATACTCTACCCACAAATCTCAACCCCCAGCATGCCCCTCCACTCCCAGCTAGACGTCTGGAAGCCTGTCCCCCGTGGAGTCCAGACTCTTGGGCAATTTCCTGAGAGGTATGGACAAGGCATGGACTGCTACAAGTCTATGCTGAATCAATGGCACAGGTAAAGTGGGGACTCTGGAGTAAGGGAGCCAAGTTGGAGAGGGAGAAATGGTACCCCACAGCAAAGCGTGGCAGTGGTGGTGGTGCTGACCCAACAGCATTAATAGGGTTCACATCCCTGGTGGTATTTTGGAGAAACACTTCCCGTCTCTCTTAGCAACCAGAGAGAGCCAGGCCTCTACTCTGGGGACAGCCAAGGGTGGAGCAGACCTGGGACGGAAATTCAGGCCCCATGAGCAAAGGGTATGTCTGTGGTGATTCCTGCCTGGGCAGGGCTCAGAGAGGACTGAGACTAGAATACATGCTCACAGAGGTGTCATACTCCCAGGGAAGAGATGAGTCAGAATTGCTGCTTTTGTGAGGCCAAGACACACCCAATCCCCAGTGAAGCATACCTGGGACAAGAGGGTGCATGGCAATGGCATGAGCCCAGGGTGGGGCAGGTACTGAGAGCCCTTTGTGTGATCTAATCACCCCATCCCCAACAAAGAGTGCAGTGGAGACAGTGACACCATCTTCATGACAATTTGCAAGGCAGCAGCGACACAGGGGTACTCAACATGTGCCTAGCCCATGGTGGAACACAGCCAGGACTGAAACACAAATTCCACAAGACTATATATGGCAGCAGTATCAGCCTGGGGCAAGGCTGGAATTGAGTGATACTCCCCAGCTTCCATTGAGCACCTGAGGTAGTCAGACTTCAGCTCCCCCCGCCAGCTTGTGGCAGAGTGTGGCAGCCTGGCAGAGGACACCTCTCTGTGACTCTGGCAGGTGCAAACCCCTAGTGAATTTGCTTATTGGAGGGAACTGGGCCACAGTCTCGTGGGGTTACCAGTGACGGGGTGTGATGGAGGTGCAAGGTGGGGAAGGAGGCATCAACCTCTCTGCAACTAACTCATTTGTGGGGCAGGCCTTTCTGACACCATGGAGCACTGGAGTGAGCCACACTTGAGCTGCCAGTAGACCCCTGCCAGCTAGTTGCTGGAGACCTATTAAATGCTCCCACTTGAGAGTTGGTGCTAACTGGGACAATTGGTTTGGAACTCTTGACCTGGGCCAACCACCCAAGGACCCTCCAAGGTGGTACCCTCGTTGTGTTGTAGTGGGAAGGTTTGATGTTTGTCTTCCAGTTATTGCCTTGGGGGGGGGTCAGGGTGTCTTAGTTGCTTGTATTTCTCCACAGCTGAGACTTCAACCCAGAGTCACTGATTCACTAGGATTGGAGAGAGACCAGCTGAATACAAGACAGAGTCACCAAGCCCCACCACACCAACCAGATCCTCAGAGTCACAGGCTATAGTACTGTACTGGTTCTTTGCAAAGCTATAGGGGAAAAACTGCAGTCACCAGTCCCAGCTCTCTTTCAAAGGGCTGGTTAAGCACTACTCCAGGAGCCCCCAGTCCAATTTCACCTTACCTGCTCATATAGCCAAACCATGAAAAATAATCATGGGGCAGAATCAGTGGAAAAACTCTTGCAACATGAATAATCAGAGTAGATCAACTTCCCCAAGGAACGATAAGGTGGAAACACCAGAAGATCCCATTCATAAACAAATGGCTGAGATGTCAGAAATCAAGTTTAGAATTTGGATGGCAAATAAGATTAGCAGAATGGAAGTAAATTTGGAACTGGAAATTCTAGGAATAATTCTAAAGTTGTCTCAAGAATTCAATTAATTCACAGATAAAATCACCAAAGATTTTGACACATTAAGAAAAGAATTTGCAGCCCTCCAAAATATGAGAAATACAGTAGAATCCCTCAGTAACAGAATGGAGCAGGCAGAAGAAAGGATTTCTGACACTGAAGACAAAGCTTTTGAATGCTCGCAAATGCTCAAAGAGGAAGCGAAGTGGAGAGCAAAAACAGATCATTCTCTCAGAAAGCTGTGGGAAAATTCCAGGAAAGTAAACATTTGCATTTCAGGAATTCCTGAAGGCAACTAAGGGTATTTCAAAAGGTCCAGATGCTCTACACCAACAGACAATCAAGGAGAACTTCCCAAAAAATGTCAAGAGATTCTGAAATTCAGATAGCAGACAGTTCCAGAACCCCAGCACAACTCAAACCAAAGAAAGCATCTCCCAGGCACATTGTAATTAACTTTTCCAGAGTTAGTATGAAGGATAAAATTCTGAAGGCAGCCAGACAAAAGAAAATCATAATCTACAAGGGGAAGAATATCAGAATGACTGTGGATCTCTCTGCAGAAAATGTTCAAGCCAGAAGAGGATGGTCATTAACTTTTAACTTCTTAAACAAAACAATGTTCAACCCAGGATCCTGTATCCACCTAAATAAGTTTCGTTTGTGATGGAGAAATTAAATAGCTTAATCACATACACATGATGAAGAAACTTGCCATAACTAAACGAGCTCTTGAGGATATTGTCAGACCCATCGTCCACAATGAGCAACAATGCTCTACCACCCAGTAAACTCACTCAGAAACTTTTGATCAAATCCCAACTTCCACAGTGGTGAAAGGATTGAATATGTCCACTGGACATTTGAAAAACTCGACACCCAAAATACTATTAGGCTTATCAATACCCTCAATTAATGTGAATGGCTTAAATTGTCCTCTAAAGAGGCACAGGTTCACTGACTGGATACAAAAACTCAGACCAGATATCTGCTGCATACAAGAATCTCATCTTATCTTAAAAGATAAATATAGACTGAGGGTGAAGGGATGGTCATCTATAATCAGGCAAATGGCAATCAGAAAAAAGCAGGTGTTGTCATTTTATTTTCAGATACAATAGGCTTAAAACCAACAAAAAAAAGGAAAGATAAGAATGGTCACTTCACATTTGCTAAGAGAAACATTCAACATAATGACATTTCATTTATTAACCTGTATGCACCCAACCAGAATGCTCCTCAATTTATAAAAGAGATCCTAACAGACATGAGCAACTTGATTTCCTCCAGAACCGTAATAGTTGGAGATTTTTTTTTTTTTTTTTTTTGTAGAGACAGAGTCTCACTGTACCGCCCTCGGTAGAGTGCCATGGCATCACATGGCTCACAGCAACCTCTAACTCTTGGGCTTACGCGATCCTCTTGCCTCAGCCTCCCGAGCAGCTGGGACTACAGGCGCCTGCCACAATGCCCGGCTATATTTTTGTTGCAGTTTGGCCGGGGCTGGGTTTGAACCTGACACCCTCGGCATATGGGGCTGGCGCCCTACTCACTGAGCCACAGGCGCCGCCCATAGTTGGAGATTTTAACACCCCTTTGACAGTGTTGGACAGATATTCCAATAGGAAAATAAGCTAAGAAGTTTTAGACTTAAAATTAACCACTCAGCTGTTGGATTTAACAGACATATACAGAACATTTCACCTTAACAAAACTGAATACACATTCTTCTCATCAGCCCATGGAACATCATCCAAAACTGATCACATATTAGGTCACCAGTATAACCTCAGCAAATTTAAAAGAATAGAAATTATTCCGTGTACATTTTCAGACCATCATGGAATAAAAGTTGAACTCAGTAATAACAGGAATCTACATACTCACACAAGGATATGGAAACTAAATAACCTTATGCTGAATGATAGCTAGGTCTTAGACAATATTAAGAAGGAAATTACTGGGGGGGGCGGAGACACAATGGCTGACTGAAGCCAGCTTTCCACAGAGGCTCCCATCCAGAAGGAGGGTTAAAGGACAGAAATTTAGCAAGTAACCTGGTGGACTAGAGCTGCACCAGAGAGAAGGTTGAAGAATGCACATCAACCCCGCTGAGGCGAACTGTGACCCCAAGGATACAAACAAAAGGTACAAAATCCATCACCAAGTAGATGGGTGTCTCCTCCCCCATGAGAACGGCTGGAGTGCCCCACAAGCAAACGGGCAGAGTTACAAAATCCTCCCACTCCACTCCACGGGAGAGACTCTCTAAAAACTGGACCTACCACCCCTACTAGGGTGCCTTGGTGTTCTCCTGCCAGGCATAAAACTGTATATATTCTCTACCTGCAATTCTGAGATCCCAGCACTCCCCTCCACTCTCCCTCTGAGGTCTGGAGGCATGTCCCCCAAGAGTCCATATTCTTGGGTGATTTCTTGAGGGGTATGGACAGGGCCTGGACTGCAGCTGGTCAGTGCTGATTCTGCAGGATGGGAGTGAGGAGAGGATGGTCAGCTGAGAGGGAACCATGCCGCCGGAGTGGTGGTTCCCCAAGGTGCAGACCAGCAGCTGATTTTGGCAACAATAGGGCTCATCCCTGGATATTCTGAAGTCACATCCCCTGTCTCGCTAGGCAATCAGAGGAGGCCGGGCATCTTCTCAGATGGCAACCATCGCAGAACAGATCTGGGACGGAAATGCAGGCCTCATGAGTAAATGGTTTGCCTGAGGCGGTACCAGCCTGGGTGGAGCACTGGGACTAGAAAACACATGCACAGAGCTGGGAGATTCCCAGGGCGGGGCTGACCCAGAGGACCACTTTACTGAGCCTAAGATGCACCTGGCCCTCAGGGGATCGTCAGCCTATAGACAAAGGAAAGCAGGATGCTAGAACTGACAGTTAACCGTGCTGCCAATACAAACACGCAGGAGCAAAGACAGGGCCTGAGGTACAGGTTCTGGGAAATCAAAACGGATTCTCTTCTGCAGGGGAATTTAGCAGGGACAGAAATAAATTCCTGCAAAGTTGTTCTGTTCTGTCAGTAACATCAATCAGGTGCAGGGCTGGAACTGAGTGAATACCCTCCAGACTCCATTAAGCACCCGAGGTTGTCAAGCTGCACCTCCTCCTTATAGATTTCCTTGCGATTCAGGCAGGTGCAAAACCTTAAAGTATCTGCTCATTGAAGGCAACTGGGTCACAGCCCCACAGGATTATCAGAGACTGGGTGTGACAGAGATGCAAGTTGGGGAAATAGACAATAACCTTCCCAGACTAATCTATTTGCTGAATGGATCCTCCTGACTTCACGGAGCACCAGAGCAAGTCACATTTGAGTTGTCAGCAGACCCCTGAGATCTAGTTGCCAAAGACCTTTTAAACAATCACACCTGAGACAGTTGCTGACTGAGACAATTGATTTGGACCTGTTGAACTGAGCCAATCACCCAAGGACTATCCAAGTGCTGCCCTGGGTGTGCGGTTGTAGGAAGGTTTGATTTTCCTTTATTAATTGTTACCTGTGGGGGGCGTGGTGACTTAATTGCTGGTATTTCTCCAGAGCTGAGACTTCAACCCAGAGTAACCATTTTACTAAGGTCAGACAGAGACGAGCTAAAAACAAGACAGAGCCACTTAGCCCCACCTCACCAAACACGTCCCCAGTTTCTCAGGCCATAGCATTGTACGGGCCATCGAAAAAGCTCCAGGGGAAAAGTAAAGTGGTGAAAAATAATCATGGAGCAGAATCAGTGGAAAAACTCTGGTAACATGAACAACCAGACTAGATCAACCCCCTCCCAAGGAAAGATATGGCAGATGTAATTGAAGATCCCATTCATTTACAGCTGGCCAAGATGTCAGAAATTGAATTCAGAATTTGGATTGCAAACAAGATTAATAGAATGGAGAAAAAATAGGAATGAGAAATTCGAGGAATAATTCAAAAGTTGGAATTAGAAATTTGAGGAGAAATTCAAAAGTTGTCTCAAGAATTTAACGAATTTAAAGACAAAACCACCAAAGATTTTGATGCAATGAAGCAAGAATTTGCAGCCCTCAAAGATGTGAAAAATACAGTAGTATCCCTCAGTAACTGAGTGGACCAAGCAGAAAAAATAATTTCTGACATTGAAGACAAAGCTTTTGAAAGCTCCTAAACTTTCAAAGAGGAAGATAAATGGAGAGCAAAAACGGATCATTCTCACAGAGAGCTCTGGTATAATTCGAAGAAGAATAATATCCACCTCATTGGAATCCCAAGTGATGACAAGCCTTCACAAGTCACAGAGCCCTTCTTCATGAAATTATGAAAGAGAATTTTCCAGACACGCCGAGAGATTTTGAAATTCAGATACCAGACAGTTTCAGAACCCCAGCATGACTCAACCCAAATAAGACATACTCCAAGCGTATCATAATTAACTTCACTAAAGTTAATATGAAGGAGAAAATACTGAAAGCAGCCAGACGTAAGAAATCCATTACCTATAAAGGGAAGAATATTAGAATGACTGCAGATATCTCTGCTGAAACTTGTCAAGCCAGAAGAGGGTGGTCATCAACTTTTAATCTCCTAAAACAAAATAATTTCAACCCAAGATCCCTTATCTAGATAAAGAGTTTATTTTGATGGAGCAATTACATACTTTAATAACATTCATATGTTGAAGAAATTTGTCATAACCAAACCAGCTCTTCAGGATATTCTCAGACCTATCCTCCATAATGACCAATGCTGTACCATAAAAGTAAACACACACAGAAACCATTCATCAAACTCCAAATTCCACAGTGCCAAAAGGATAAAAAATGTCCACTGGACTTTTGAAAAACTCAATACCCAAAATTATACCAGACAAATCAATGTTCTCCTTTAGTGTGAGTGGCTTAAACTGTCCTCTAAAGAGGCACAGTTTGGCTGACTGGATACAAAAACTCAGGCCAGATATTTGCTGCATGCAAGAATCACATCATATATTAAAAGAGAAATATAGACTCAGGGTGAAAGGATGGTCGTCCATATTTCAGGCAAATGGTAATCAGAAAAAAGCAGGTGTTGCAATTCTATTTCCAGACACAATAGGCTTTAAACCAACAAAAGTAAGGAAGGATAAGAATGGTCACTTCATATTTGTTAAGGGTAATACTCAATATGATGAGATTTCAATTATTAATATTTATACACCCAACCAGAGTGCACCTCAACTTACAAGAGAAACTCTAACATACACGAGCATCTTGATTTCCTCCAGCTCCAATATAGTCAGGGATTTCAACACTCTTTATGCAGTGTTGGACAGATTCTCTGAGATGAAGCTGAGCAACGAAATTTTAGATTTAAACCTAACCATCCAACGTTTAGATTTAGTAGACGTCTACAGATATTTCATCCCAACAAAACTGAATACACATACTTCTCATCAGCCCATGGAACATACTCAAAAATCGATCAAATCTTAGGTCATAAGTCTAACCTCAGTAAATTTAAAGGAATAGAAATTATTTCTTGCATCTTCTCAGACCACCATGAAATAAAAGTTGAACTCAGAAACAACAGGAATATGCATACTCATACAAAAACATGGAAGTTAAATAACCTTATGCCAAATGATAGCTGGGTCAGAGATGAGATTAAGGAGGAAACTGCCAAATTTTTGGAACAAAACATCAATGAAGACACAAATTATCAGAACCTCTGGGATATTGCAAAGGCAGTCCTAAGAAGGAAATTAATAGCACTGCAAGCCTTCCTTAAGAGAACAGAAGTAGACGAAGTTAACAACTTAATGAGATATCTTGAGCAACTGGAACCGAAAGAATATTCCAACCCCAAACCCAGTAGAAGAAAAGAAATAACCAAAATTAGAGAAGAATTAAATGAAATTTAAAACAAAAGAATTACACGACAGATCAATAAATCAAAAAGTTGGTGTTTTGAAAAGATCAATACAATAGATAACCCTTTGGCTAACCTAACCATGAATAAATGAGTAAAATCTCTAATTTCATCAATCAGAAATAACAAAGACGAAATAACAACAGACTTCTCAGAAATTAAAAAAAATTCTTAATGAATATTACAAGAAAGTATTCTCAGAAATATGAAAATCTGAAGGAAATTGACTAGTACTTAGAATCACATCACCTTCTGAGACTTAGCCAGAATCAAGTGGAAATGATGAACAGGCCCATATCAAGTTCTGAAATAGTATCAAACATACGAAATCTCCCTAAAAAGAAAAGACTGGGAACATATGGCTTCATGTCACAGTTATACTAAACCTTTAAAGAGGAACTAGTACCTGTATTACTCAACCTGTTCCAAAATGTAGAAAAAGAAGGAAGACAACCCAACACGTTCTATGAAGCAAACATCACCCTGATCCCCAAACCAGGAAAAGACCCAACAAGAAAAGAAAATTATACACTGATATCACTAATGAATATAGATGCAAAAATATTCAACAAGATCCTAACAAACAGAATCTAGCAACACATCAAACAAATTATACATCACGACCAAGTCGGGTTTTTTTTATATTTATTTATTTTTTTATCATTGGGGGTTCATTGAGGGAACAATAAGCCAGGTTACACTGATTGCAATCCTTAGGTTTATCTCAGGGTCTCAAGGCTGGTTCAACATCCATAAATCTATAAGTATAATTCAGCACATAAACAAATTAAAAAACAAAGACCATATGATTCTCTCAATTGATGCAGAAAAGCTTTTGATAATATCCAGCATCCCTAGATGATCAGAACACTTAAGAAAATTGGTATAGACAGTGGAGCAAGATGGAGGCCGAGTAACAGCTTCCTTGCATCTGGGCACCGTGAGTCTGGGGAGATAGGACTCCAGGCATCTCTGGCTGGTGAGATCTGCCTATCATCACCCCTGCGAGGATACAGGGAGTCAGCGAGAGACTTCTGGACCCCAAGAGGAGAACTGAAACAGTGGAAAACCAGCAAGTGGTTGCGTGTGTTCAATCGGTCTAAACCCGTCCACAACTGTAAGTTCAGTAGCAGCGAGACTGCAAACCAGAAAGGCCTTACCTGTGAACTGTTTTGGTGTCTTTGGATTTCACACTCAGTTGAACTGCCTTGGGGAGAACCTGAGCGGGAGTGCGGAGAACTTTGGCCGTTGTCTAGGGCCCCAGTCTGGGCCGTTGAGCCAGACGGAGCTAATAGTGTTTGGCTGTGGGTCACAGGGAGCCATTGTGAGCGATCTGCCCCGGGAAGCTCCGCCGTCAGGGTCACGGAGCTAGAATAGTGTGGGAGTTGGTAACCCAGCGACCAAATAGCCTAAGGGCGGGGTCTCAGCCACCTTGCAGCCCTAACCCTCAGGGGCAGAGTGAGACCGGTTTTGGCATACTGGGTAAGTGGATAGCCACTTCAGCAGTGATTCCAGTGACAAGCACTTTCCTGGGAAAGCTTCTGCTCAGCAAGTGAACAAGTTCAAAGTGTCTTTTAAGTGGGCTGAAGAGAGACTTAGGGTGTCTACCTGCTGGGGTTTGAGAAATCAGCACCCTCCAGTCGTATCAGAACTGTGATTAACATCTCATACCACAGAAGACCACGTGTTGTTCAGACAATAATCTATAACATATACATACTGCTTTGTTTTTGGTTGTGTTTTTTTGTTTTTTTAGTTTATTTTGATGTTGTTGATGTTGTTTTGTTTTTTAAGTTCAACCTTTTCCATACAGATCTTTTATCTTCCTCAATTTTTCTAGATTAATTATAATTTCCCATTGCTGCCTTTTTCAATAATTACAATTTCATTTTTGCTAGTGTTTCTACCGCTATTATTTGGTTTTCCACCCAATTTTATCCCGTAAAGTTTTCTGTTTGCTTGTTTTGGTTTGATTTATAGCATTTTTGTCTTTCCTCTCTACTTGGTGGAGGTGGGGTACTGTGTCTGATCAGGTTAGCAAAGAGCTGCTGACCTCAAGGCAACCACCCAACTGGGCACCCCCAGAAGGTGGGTTTTTTTTAAGGTTGTGTCAAAGTACCCTACTGTACACCTATATTGCTCTGTCTCACTCTTTCTGTGCCTCTCTTCTTTTTGTCACTATTCCTTTTAACCACCCCCTCTCCTTTCTCTATTTTTCTTTGTTTTTCTTATCACTCAGTCCTCCTTTCTTTCATCCCTTTTTTGCTCTTCAACCTTCTCACACCTCTGGTCCTGTAACCCTTAGTCCACAGGCACGAGAACTTAAAGAGCAAGAGGAAGTGAAAGGAAAATTAGGGCAAGGAAACAGATAAAAGAAATCACTCATGAGGAAGAATCAGCAGAAAACTCAAGGCAACGGAACAACCAGTTGTTGTGAAGAACCAGTCCAGAACAACACCACCAAGGGACCATGAGGTAGCTACAGAAGAGGATTCCACCTATAATGAAATGTTAGGAATGACAGAAAGGGAATTTAGAATACATATGTTGAAAACAATGAAAGAAATGATGGAAACAATGAAGGAAACTGATAATAAAGTGGAAAATAAACGAAAGGAAATCCAAAAACAGCATCAAATAAGAGATGAACGATATGAAGAAAAAGGATATAGCAGAGCTGAAGGAACCGAAACAGTCAATTAGGGAACTTAAAGATGCAATGCAAAGTATCAGCAACACGTTAGACCATGCAGAAGAGAGAATTTCAGAGGTAGAAGACAAAGTTCTTGAGATAACTCAGATAGTAAAAGAGGCAGAAAAGAAGAGAGAGAAAGCAGAACGTTCACTGTCAGAATTATGGGACTTTAAGAAGCGTTCCAACATACGAGTTATAGGAATTCCAGAAGGGGAAGAAGAATGCCCCAGAGGAATGGAAGCCATACTAGAGAATATTATAAAAGAAAATTTCCCAAATATCACCAAAGATTCTGACACACTGCTTTCAGAGGGATATCGGACCCCAGGTTGCCTCAACTCTAACCAAGCTTCTCTAAGACACATTGTGATGAACCTGTCCAAAGTCAAGACAAAAGAAAAGATTCTGCAAGCTGCCAGGAGTAAGAGCCAGTTGACCTACAGGGGCAAATTCATCAGAGTGACCACAGACTTCTCTACTGAAATTTTCCAAGCAAGAAGACAATGGTCATCTACCTTTAATCTACTTAAACAGAACAATTTCCAGCCCAGAATTCTGTACCCTGCTAAGCTAAGCTTCAAAATTGATGGAGAAATCAAATCATTTATGGATATACAAGGAATCAGCAGCAAAGTCAGAACTCAAAATTTAAAGGACAGAACCTAACCTCCACACTGATGCAAAAGATAAAACGAAGCAATGGACTCACACAATAAGATGAATAGAATACTACCACACTGATCAATTATCTCAATAAATGTTAATGGCTTGAATTCCCCACTGAAGAGACATAGATTGGCTGACTGGATTAAAAAACACAAGCCATCCATTTGCTGTCTGCAAGAAACACACCTGGCTTCAAAAGACAAAATAAAGCTCCAAGTCAAGGGTTGGAAGACAATTTTTCAGGCAAATGGAATTCAGAAGAAAAGAGGAGTTGCAATCTTATTTTCAGATACATGTGCATTTAAAGCAACTAAAGTAAAAAAAGACAAAGATGGTCACTTTATATTGGTCAAGGGAAAACTACAACAAGAAGACATTTCAATTCTAAATATTTATGCACCGAATTTAAATGCTCCCAGATTCTTGAAACACACCTTACTCAGTCTGAGCAATATGATATCTGATAATACCATCATAACAGGGGACTTTAACACTCCTCTTACAGAGCTGGAAAGATCCTCTAAACAGAAATTAAACAAAGATATAAGAGATTTAAATGATAACCTAGAACAACTGTGCTTGATAGACGCATATAGAACACTCCATCCCAAAGATAAAGAATATACATTCTTCTCATCACCCCATGGAACATTGTCCAAAATTGATCATTTCCTGGGACACAAAACAAATATCAACAGAATCAAAAGAATTGAAATTTTACCTTGTATCTTCTCAGACCATAAGACACTAAAGGTGGTACTCAACTCTAACAAAAATGCTCGACCCCACCCAAAGGCATGGAAATTAAACAATCTTCTGTTGAATAGCAGATGGGTGCAGGAAGAAATAAAAGATGAAATCATTAACTTCCTTGAGCATAACAACAATGAGGACACAAGCTACCAAAACCTGTGGGATACTGCAAAAGCAGTTTTCAGAAGAAAATTCATCGCTTTAGATGCCTACATTTGAAAAACAGAAAGAGAGCGCATAAACAATCTTACAAGAGATCTTATGCAATTGGAAAAAGAAGAACAATCTAAGCCTAAACTCAGTAGAAGAAAAGAAATATCCAAAATCAAATCAGAGATCAATGAAATTGAAACCAAAAGAATCACTCAGAAAAATTAATGAAACAAGGAGTTGGTTTTTTGAAAAAATAGATAAAATAGATAAACCATTGGCCAGACTAACGAGGAATAGAAAAGTAAAATCTCTAGTAACCTCAATCAGAAATGATAAAGGGGAAATAACAACTGATCCCACAGAGATGCAAGAGACCTTCTCTGAATACTACCAGGAAACTCTATGCCCAGAAATTTGAGAATGTGAAGGAAATGGATCAATATCTGGAATCACACCCTATCCCTAGACTCAGCCAGGAAGAAATTGAGCTCCTGAACAGACCAATTTCAAGCACAGAGATCAAAGAAACAATAAAAAATCTTCCAACCAAAAAATGCCCTGGTCCAGATGGCTTCACTCCAGAATTCTATCAAACCTTCAAGGAAGAGCTTATTCCTGTACTGCAGAAATTATTCCAAAAAATTGAGGAAGAAGGAATCTTCCCCCACACATTCTATGAAGCAAACATCACCCTGATACCAAAACCAGGAAAAGACCCAAACAAAAAGCAGAATTTCAGACCAATCTCACTAATGACTATAGATGCAAAAATTCTCAAGAAAATACTAGCCAATAGATTACAGCTCATCATCAAAAAAGTCATTCATCATGATCAAGTAGGCTTCATCCCAGGGATGCAAGCCTGGTTTAACATATGTAAGTCCATAAATGTCACCCACCATATTAACAGGGGCAAAAATATAGGTCATATGATCCTCTCAATAGATGCAGAAAAACCATTTGATGAAATCCAGCATCCTTTTCTAATTAGAACACTGAAGAGTATAGGCATAGGTGGCACATTTCTGAAACTGATTGAAACTATCTATGACAAACCCACAGCCAATATTTTACTGAATGGAATTAAACTGAAAGCTTTTCCTTTTAGAACTGGAACCAGACAAGGTTGTCCGCCGTCACCTTTACTATTCAAAGTAGTGCTGGAAGTTCTAGGTAATAGAATTAGGCAAGACAAGGAAATAAAGTGAATCCAAATGGGAACAGAGGAGGTCAAACTCTCCTTTTTTGCTGATGACATGATCTTATACTTACAGAACCCCAAAGACCCAACCACAAGACTCCTAGAAGTCATCAAAAAACACAGAAATGTTTCAGGATATAATATCAATGTCCACAAGTCAGTAGCCTTTGTATACACCAATAACAGTCAAGATGAGAAGCTCATTAAGGACACAACTCCCTTCACCATAGTTTCAAAGAACATGAAATACCTAGGAATATACCTAACGAAGGAGGTGAAGGACCTCTATAAAGAAAACTATGAAATCCTCAGAAAGGAAATAGCAGAGGATATTAACAAATGGAAGAACATACCATGCTCATGGATGGGAAGAATCAACACTGTTAAAATGTCTATACTTCCCAAAGCAATCTACCTATTCAATGCCATTCCTATCAAAATACCAACATCGTACTTTCAAGATTTGGAAAAAATTATTCTGCGTTTTGCATGGAACCAGAAAAAAACCCATATAGCTAAGGCAGTTCTTGGTAACAAAAGTAAAGCTGGGGGCATCAGCATATCAGATTTTCGTCTGTACTACAAAGCCATAGTGGTCAAGACAGCATGGTACTGGCACAAAAACAGAGACATCGACACTTGGAATCGAATTGAACACCAAGAAATGAAACTAACATCTTACAACCACCTAATCTTTGATAAACCAAACAAGAACGTACCTTGGGGGAAAGACTCCCTATTCAATAAATGGTGTTGGGAGAACTGGATGTCTACATATAAAAGACTGAAACTGGACCCACACCTTTCCCCACTCATAAAAGTTGGTTCAAGATGGATAAAGGACTTAAATTTAAGGCATGAAACAATAAAAATCCTCCAAGAAAGCATAGGAAAAACACTGGAAGTTATTGGCCTGGGGAAAGACTTCATGAAGAAGACTGCCATCGCAATTGCAACAGCAACAAAAATAAACAAATGGGACTTAATTAAACTGAAAAGCTTCTGTACAGCTAAGGAGACAATAACCAAAGCAAAGAGACAGCCGATACAATTGGAAAGGATACTTGCATATTTTCAATCAGACAAAAGCTTGATAACTAGGATCTATAGAGAACTCAAATTAATCTGCATGAAAAAAGTCAACAATCCCATATGTCAATGGGCAAGAGACATGAATAGAACTTTCTCTAAAGATGACAGACGAATGGCTAACAAACACATGAGAAAATGTTCATCATCTCTATATATTAGAGAAATGCAAATCAAAACAACCCTGAGATATCATCTAACCCCAGTGAGAATGGCCCACATCACAAAATCTCAAACTGCTGATGCTGGCGTGGATGTGGAGAGAAGGGAACACTTTTACACTGCTGGTGGGACTGCAACCTAGTACAACCCTTCTGGAAGGAAGTATGGAGAAACCTCAAAGCACTCAAGCTAGACCTCCCATTTGATCCTGCGATCCCATTACTGGGCATCTACCCAGAAGGAAAAAAATCCTTTTATCATAAGGACACTTGTACTAGACTGTTTATTGCAGCTCAATTTACAATCGCCAAAATGTGGAAACAGCCTAAATGCCCACCAACCCAGGAATGGATTATCATGCTGTGGTATATGTATACCATGGAATACTATTCAGCCATTAAAAAAAATGGAGACTTTACATCCTTCTTATTAACCTGGATGGAAGTGGAAGACATTATTCTTAGTAAAGCATCACAAGAATGGAGAAGCATGAATCCTATGTACTCAATTTTGATATGAGGACAATTAATGACAATTAAGGTTATGGGGGCAAAGCAGGAAGAGGGACTGAGGGAGGGGCGTGGGGCCTTGGTGTATGTCACAGTTTATGGGGGCAAGACATGATTGCAAGAGGGACTTTACCTGACAATTGCAATCAGTGTAACCTGGCTTATTGTACCCTCAATGAATCCCCAACAATAAAAAAAAAAGAAAAGTGGTATAGAAGGGACATTTCTTAAAGTGATAGAGGCCATCTACAGGAAACCCACAGCCAGTATCATATTGAATGTAGTTAAATTAAATCATTTCCACTCAGATCAGGAACCAGACAAGGCTGCCGATTGTCTCCACTGCTCTTTCACATTGTAATGGAAGTTTCAGCCAACGCAATTAGGGAAGAAAAGGCGATCAAGGGTATCCAAATAGGGTCAGAAGAGATCAAACTTTCACTCTTCATAGATGATATGATTGTATATCTGGAAAACATCAGGGATTCTACTACAAAACTCTTAGAAGTGCTTATGGAATACAGCAGTGTCTCAGGTTACAAAATCAACATTCATAAATCGGTAGCCTTTATATTTACCAACAATAGTCAAGGTGTAAAAACAGTTTAGGACTCTACTCCATTCACATTAGTACCAAAGAAGATGATATATTTGGGAGTTTATCTAAAAAAGGACGTGAAAGATCTCTATGAAGAGAACTATGAATCTCTAAGAAAATAAATAGTTGAAAATGTTAACAAATCAAAAAATATATCATGCTCACGTCTGGGAATAATCAACATTGTTAAAATGTCCTTACTACACAAAGCAATACATAATTTTAATGCAATCCCTATTAAAGCTCCACTGTCATACTTTAAAGATCTGGAAAAAATAATACTTAGTTTTACATGGAATCAGAAAAAAAATCAAATAGCCAAGACATTACTCAGAAATATTAACAAAGCAGGAGGAATCATGGACCTCAGACTATACTATAAATCGATAGTGATCAAAACAGCATGGTACTGGCACAAATTCGAAAGGTAGATGTATGGAACAGAGTAGAGAACCAAGTATTAACCTACTACTTACCGTTATTTGATCTTTGACAAGCCAATTAAAAACATTCAGTGGGGAAAAGGTTCTCTATTTAACAAATGGTGCTGGGTGAACTGGCTGGCAAACTGTAGAAGACTGAAATTGGACCAACACCTGTCACCATTAACTAATATAGACTGTCACTGGATTAAATATTTAACTTCAGATATGAAATTATAAAAATACAAGAAGAGAGTGCAGGGAAAACCCTTGAAGAAATCAGTCTGGGCGAGTATTTCATGAGAAGGACCTCCCAGGCAATTGAAGCAGCTTCAAAAATATGCTACTGGGACCTGATGAAACTAAAAAGCTTCTGCACAACCAAGAACACAGTAAGTAAAGCAAGCAAACAGCCCTCAGAATGGGAGAAGGTATTTATTTGCAGGTTATGTCTCCGACAAAGTTTTAATAACCAGAATCTACAGAGAACTCAAACATATAACAAAGAAAAGAACAAGTGATCCCATCGCAAGCTGGGCAAGTAACTTGAAGAGAAACTTCTCTGAAGAAGACAGGTGCATGGCCTACAGACATATGAAAAATGCTCATCATCCTTAATCATCTGAGAAATGCAAATCAAAACTACTTTGATACAACATCTAACTCCAGGAAGATTAGCCTATATCACAAAATCCCCAAACCAGAGATGTTGGAATGGATGTGGAGAAAAGGGGATGGGAGACAAGATGGCGGACTGAAGCCAGCTTTCAACAAAGGCTCCCGTCCAGAAGGAGAGTTAAGGGACAGGAATTTAGTAAGTATCCTGGTGGACTTGAGCCTCACCAAGAGAGAAGGCTGAAGAACGCACATCAACACCGCTGAGGCAAGTTGTGATCACAAGGACGCAAACAAAAGGTACAAAATCCTCCACCAAGCGGACGGGAGTCCCCCTCCCCCATGAGACCGGCTCTAGAGCCCCACAATTGAACAAGCGGGCAGAAATTAAAGGCCCTCCCACTACACTCCACGGGAGAGACCTTCTAAAAACTGGACCTACCTCCCCTACTGGGGTGCCGTGGTGTTCTCCTGCCAGACATAGGGCTGAATAAAACTTTGGGAATCCTTTGCCGGCAACCCTGAATCCCCGGCGCTCCCCTCCCGCCCACTGAGGTCTGGAGGCCTGTCCCCCAGGACTTCGGAACCTTGGGTGATTTCTCAAGGGGAGTGGACAGTCCCCGAGTTGCGACTGGTCAGCATTGACTCTGAGGCGCGCCGAGTGAGGAGAGGGCACCGGGCTGAGGGGGAGTCACGCCTCGCGGCACTTCCCTGCGGTGCAGTGCAGCAACCCTCCCCAGGCATACGGGGCCCAGGACTGAATCAGACTCTGGCCTCCCTGCTGAGAGCTGAGAACCCCTACTCTCACTCGGGGTCTGAGGGCCTATCCGCCAGGAGTTCGGCTCCTTGGGTGATTTCTCGAGGGGAGTGCACAGTGCCTGAGCTGCGTCAGGTCAGCGCTGACTCTGGGACACGTGAGCGAGGAGAGGGCACTCTGCTGAGGGGAAATCAAGCCTTGGCGGCACTTCCCTGCGGTGCAGTGCAGGAGTCCTCCCCGGACCGGACCGTAGTTTTGCGTGAAACTGAATGAAACTCTAGCTTCCCCCCGCCCCACTCCCAATCGGGGTCTGGGGGCCCATCCCCCAAGAGTTCTGATTCTTGGGGGATCTCTTAAGGGGTGTGGACCCAGCACAAACTGTGGCCGCTCAGTGCTGACTCTGGGGCGCGGGACAGAGGAGAAAAGGGTCGCCTGAGTACCCACACCAGAGCAGCAGTTCCCTGGAGGTAGATCAACAGCCGTTTTTTCTTTAACGGCAGAACGCTCACTTCTGGATTTTCTGAGGCCACACCCCCTGTCTCCCTGGGCAACCAGAGGAGGCCACCAGCGACACGGCTCACAAACCCGGAAGCCTCCAGGGCGGGGCCGACCCAGAGAGGTGTTTGGACGCAATTCTCCAGCAGCAAAGACGTTTGAACTCAAAACAGCCCGTCTCCTGTAGGCAACGACAGGAACAGAGACAGAACCTCACAAAGTTGTCTGTTCTGTTCTGTTCTGTTAGCAGCATCCATCAGGGACGGGGCTAAGCCTGAGTGAACACCTCCTTCCCATCACCTGCATCAAACACTCAAAGATGTCATGCCCCATCTCCTCCTGCTAGATAGCGGCAGTCTGCGGGGGCCTGGCAGACTTCCTCGCGATTCAGGCAGGTGCAAACCCCTGGAGTGTCTGTTCACTGCAGGCAACTGGGTTAGCCATCTGCAGAGATACCAGTGACTGGGTCCGACGGAGGGGCAAAGTGGGGAAGGAGACGTCAACCTTCCCAGACTGCTCTGTTTGCTGGGTGGCTCCTCCTGACTCCACGCTGCACTGGGGTGAGCTGTGTCAGAGGAGTCACCAGGCCCCTGTGATCCAGTTCCCAGAGACCTCTTGAACCCTTCCACCCGAGACAAGTGCCGATTGAGACAGTTGATTCGGACATTTTGAACTGGGCTAATAGACTGAGGACTCTTCAGGCGGTGCCCTGGGTGTGCGATTGTAGGAAGGTTTGATTCTCCTTTTCCAACTGGGGCCAGAGGTGGGCAGGCGGGGTGACTTAATCGCTGATTTTTCCACACAGCTGAGACTTCAAGCCAGAGTAGAAGTTGCAATAGGATAGAACAGAAACCAGCTGAAAACAAGACAGAACCACTTTGCTCCACCACACCAGACAGGGCCCCAGTTTCTCAGGCCACAACACTGTACGGGCCCTCAATAAAACCCCAGGGGAAAAACCAAAGGGAGTAAACCATGGGGCGGAATCAGCGGAAAAACTCTGGTAACATGAATAACCAGAATAGATCAACCCCCCCAAGAAAAGATACGGCAGATGTGATTGAAGATCCCATTCATAAACAACTGGCTGAGATGTCAGAAGTCGAATTCAGAATTTGGTTTGCAGACAAGATTAATAAAATGGAACTAGGAATTCGAGGAGAAATTCAAAAATTGTCTCAAGAATTTAACGAATTTAAAGACAAAACCACCAAAGACTTAGACACACTGAAACAAGAACTTACAGCCCTCAAAGATATGAAAAATACAGTAGAATTCCCCAGTAACAGAATGGAGCAAGCAGAAGAAAGGATTTCTGACATTGAAGATAAAGTCTTCGAACGCTCCCAATCTCTCAAAGAGGAAGAGAAATGGAGAGCAAAAACGGATCACTCACTCAGAGAGCTCTCAGATAATTCGAAAAAAAACAACATAAGGGTTATAGGAATTTCGGAGAATGATGAAGTGGCTGCCAAGGACACAGAGGCCCTTCAACATGAAATTATGAAAGAATATTTTCCAGACATGCCTAGAGAATCTGAAATTCAGATAGCAGACAGCTTCAGAACCCCAGCACGATTCAACCCCAATAAGCCATCTCCCAGACATATCATAATTAGCTTCACTAAAGTTAACATGAAAGAGAAGATTCTTAAAGCAGCCCGGCAAAAGAAAACTATAACGTACAAAGGTAAGAATATTAGAATAACTGCAGATCTCTCTGCTGAAACTTTTCAAGCAAGAAGAGGCTGGTCATCAACTTTTAATCTCCTAAAGCAAAAAAACTTTCAACCCAGGATCTTGTATCCAGCTAAACTGAGTTTCATCTATGATGGAGAAATTAAATACTTCAATGACATTCATATGTTGAAAAAATTTGCCATAAGTAAACCAGCTCTTCAGGATGTTCTCAGACCTATCCTCCACAATGACCAACCCAATCCTATACCACAAAAGTAAAATCACCCAGAAACTTCGGATCAAACTCCAACTTCCACACTGGCGAAAGGATTAAAAATGTCCACTGGACCTTTGAAAAACTCGACACCCAAAATTCCACCAGACTTATCAATACTCTCCATCAATGTAAATGGCTTAAACTGTCCTCTAAAGAGGCATAGGTTAGCTGACTGGATACAAAAACTCAAGCCAGATATTTGTTGCATACAAGAGTCACATCTCAACTTAAAAGACAAATACAGACTCAGGGTGAAAGGATGGTCATCCATATTTCAGGCAAATGGTAATCAGAAAAAAGCAGGTGTTGCAATTTTATTTGCAGATACAGTAGGCTTTAAACCATCAAAAGTAAGGAAGGACAAGAATGGTCACTTCATATTTGTTAAGGGTAATACTCAATATGACGAGATCTCAATTATTAATATCTATGCACCCAACCAGAATGCACCTCAATTTATAAGAGAAACTCTAACAGACATGAGTAACTTGATTTCCTCCAGCTCCATAATCGTTGGAGATTTCAACACTCCCTTGGCAGTGTTGGATCGATCCTCCAGAAAGAAGCTGAGGAAAGAAATCTTAGATTTAAACCTAACCATCCAATATTTAGATTTAGCAGACATCTACAGAACATTTCATCCCAACAAAACTGAATACACATACTTCTCATCAGCCCACGGAACTTACTCCAAAATTGATCACATTTTAGGTCACAAGTCTAACCTCAGTCAATTTAAAGGAATAGAAATTATTCCATGCATCTTCTCGGACCATCATGGAATAAAACTTGAATTGAGTAACAACAGGAATCTGCATACCCATACAAAAACATGGAAGTTAAATAACCTTATGCTGAATGATAGCTGGGTCAGAGATGAGATTAAGAAAGAAATCACCAATTTTTTGGAACAAAATGACAATCAAGACACAAGCTATCAGAACCTCTGGGACACTGCAAAGGCAGTTCTAAGAGGGAAATTTATAGCACTGCAAGCCTTCCTCAAGAGAACGGAAAGAGAGGAAGTTAACAACTTAATGGGACATCTCACGCAACTGGAAAAGGAAGAACATTCCAACCCCAAACCCAGTAGAAGAAAAGAAATAACCAAAATTAGAGCAGAATTAAATGACATTGAAAACAAAAGAATAATACAACAGATCAATAAATCAAAAAGCTGGTTTTTCGAAAAGGTCAATAAAATGGATAAACCTCTGGCCAACCTAATCAGGAAAAAAAGAGTAAAATCTCTAATATCATCAATCAGAAACAACAAAGACGAAATAACCACAGACTCATCAGAAATCCAAAAAATCCTTAATGAATATTACAAGAAACTTTATTCTCAGAAATATGAAAATCTGAAGGAAATAGACCGATACTTGGAAGCACGCCACCTTCCAAGACTTAACCAGAATCAAGTGGAAATGTTGAACAGACCCATATCAAGTTCAGAAATAGCATCAACTATACAAAACCTCCCTAAAAAGAAAA
Organism: Nycticebus coucang; assembly: GCF_027406575.1. Taxonomy (NCBI): domain Eukaryota; kingdom Metazoa; phylum Chordata; class Mammalia; order Primates; family Lorisidae; genus Nycticebus; species Nycticebus coucang. The sequence continues at coordinate 112,470,499 of NC_069804.1, forward strand.
GCCCGGGACGAGATGGTTTCACGTCAGAATTCTACCAAACCTTTAAAGAGGAATTAGTACCTATATTACTCAACCTGTTCCAAAATGTAGAAAAAGAAGGAAGACTACCCAACACGTTCTATGAAGCAAATATCACCCTGATCCCCAAACCAGGAAAAGACCCAAGAAGAAAAGAAAATTATAGACCAATATCACTAATGAATATAGATGCAAAAATATTCAACAAGATCTTAACAAACAGAATCCAACAACACATCAAACAAATTATACATCATGACCAAGTTGGTTTTATCCCAGGGTCTCAAGGCTGGTTCAATATACGTAAATCTATAAATGTAATTCAGCACATAAACAAATTAAAAAACAAAGACCATATGATTCTCGCAATTGATGCAGAAAAAGCTTTTGATAATATCCAGCATCCCTTCATGATCAGAACACTCAAGAAAATTGGTCTAGAAGGGACTTTTCTTAAACTGATAGAGGCCATCTACAGCAATCCCACAGCCAATATCAGATTGAATGGAGTTAAATTGGAATCATTTCCACTCAGATCAGGAACCAGACAAGGCTGCCCATTGTCTCCATTGCTTTTCAACATTGTAATGGAAGTTTTAGCCACCGCAATTAGGGAAGAAAAGGCGATCAAGGGTATCCATATAGGGTCAGAAGAGATCAAACTCTTGCTCTTCGCAGATGATATGATTGTGTATCTGGAAAACCCTAGGGACTCTACTACAAAACTCCTAGAAGTGATCAAGGAATACAGCAGCGTCTCAGGTTACAAAATCAACATTCATAAATCGGTAGCCTTTATATACACCAACAACAGTCAAATTGAAAAAGCAGTTAAGGACTCTATCCCATTCACAGTAGTGCCAAAGAAGATGAAATATTTGGGAATTTACCTAACAAAAGACGTGAAAGATCTCTATAAAGAGAACTATGAAACTCTAAGAAAAGAAATAGCTGAAAATGTTAACAAATGGAAAAACATACCATGCTCATGGCTAGGAAGAATCAACATTATCAAAATGTCCATACTACCCAAAGCAATATATAATTTCAACGCACTCCCTATTAAAGCTCCACTGTCATATTTTAAAGATCTTGAAAAAACATTACTTCGTTTTATATGGAATCAGAAAAAACCTCGAATAGCCAAGACATTACTCAGAAATAAAAACAAAACAGGAGGAATCACACTACCAGACCTCAGACTTTACTACAAATCGATAGTGATCAAAACAGCATGGTATTGGCACCAAAACGGAGAAGTAGATATCTGGAATAGAATAGAGAACCAAGAGATAAATCCAGCTACTTACCGCTATTTGATTTTTGACAAGCCAATTAAAAACATTCAGTGGGGAAAAGATTCCCTATTTAACAAATGGTGCTGGGTGAACTGGCTGGCAACCTGCAGAAGACTGAAATTGGACCCACACCTTTCACCATTAACTAAGATAGACTCTCATTGGATTAAAGATTTAAACTTAAGACATGAAACTATAAAAATACTAGAGGAGAATGCAGGGAAAACCCTTGAAGAAATTGGTCTGGGTGAGTATTTCATGAGGAGAACCCCCCGGGCAATTGAAGCAGCTTCAAAAATACACTACTGGGACTTGATCAAACTAAAAAGCTTCTGCACAGCTAAGAACACAGTAAGTAAAGCAAACAAACAGCCCTCAAAATGGGAGAAGATATTTGCAGGGTATATCTCTGACAAAGGTTTAATAACCAGAATCCACAGAGAACTCAAACGCATCAGCAAGAAAGAAACAAGGGATCCCATCGCAGGCTGGGCAAGGGATTTGAAGAGAAACTTCTCTGAAGAAGACTGGTGCACGGCCTTCAGACATATGAAAAAATGCTCATCATCTTTAATCATCAGAGAAATGCAAATCAAAACTACTTTGAGATATCATCTAACTCCAATGAGACTAGCCTATATCACAAAATCTCAAGACCAGAGATGTTGGCGTGGATGCGGAGAAAAGGGAACAGTTCTGCACTGCTGGTGGGAAGGCAAATTAATACATTCCTTTTGGAAAGATATGTGGAGAACACTCAGAGATCTAAAAATAGATCTGCCATTCAATCCTGTAATTCCTCTGCTGGGCATATACCCAGAAGACCAAAAATCACAACATAACAAAGATATTTGTACCAGAATGTTTATTGCAGCCCAATTCATAATAGCTAAGTCATGGAAAAAGCCCAAGTGCCCATCGATCCACGAATGGATTAATAAATTGTGGTATATGTATACCATGGAATACTATGCAGCCTTAAAGAAAGATGGAGACTTTACCTCTTTCATGTTTACATGGATGGAGCTGGAACATATTCTTCTTAGTAAAGTATCCCAAGAATGGAAGAAAAAATACCCAATGTACACAGCCCTACTATGAAACTAATTTGGGACTCTCACATGAAAGCTATAACCCAGCTACAACTTTACAATAGGGGGAAGTGGGAAATGGGGGGGTGGGTAGAGGGAGGGGAATCCGTGGGATAACACCTGTGGTGCATATTACAGGGGTATTTGCGAAACTTGGTAAATGTAGAATGTAAATATTTTGGCACAGTAACTGAGATAACGCCGGAAAGGCTATGTTAACCACTGTGATAAAAATGTGTCAAATGGTTTATGAAGTGAGTGTATGATGCCCCATAATCATATCATTGTATACAGTTATGATTTAATAAAAAAATTAAAAAAAAATGAGAAAAGGGAACAGTCATACACTGTTGGTGGGAATGCATATTAATACATTCCTTTTGGAAAGATGTTTGCAGAACACTTAGAGATCTAAAAATAGATCTGCCATTCAATCCTGTAATTCCTCTACTATGTATATACCCAGAAATATATACCCTAAAAAGTATATACCCCAAAATCACCCTGTAACAAAGATACTTGTACCAGAATGTTTATTGCAGCCCAATTCATAATTGCTAATTCATGGAAAAAGCCCAAGTGCCCATCAATCTACGAATGGATTAATAAATTGTGGTATATGTACACCATGGAATATTATGCAACCTTAAAGAAAGATGGAAACTTTACCTTTTTCATGTTTACATGGATGGAGCTGGAACATATTCTTCTTAGTAAAGTATTTCAAGAGTGGAAGAAAAAGTATCCAATGTACACAGCCCTACTATGAAACTAATTCATGGCTTTCACATGAAAGCTATAATCCAGTTATAACCTAAGAATAGGGGAAGGAAGAAAGGGAGGGGAAGGAGGGGGGAGGATGGTCAGAGGGAGGGTGATTTTTGGGATTACACCTGTGGTGCATCTTACAAGGGTACATGTGAAACTTAGTAAATGTAGAATGTAAATGTCTTAACACAATAACTAAGGAAATGCCAGGAAGGCTATGTTAACCAGTGTGATGAAAATGTGTCAAAGGTTCCATAACACCAGTGTATGGTGCCCCATGATTGCATTTATGTATACACCTATGATTTAATAGTAAAAAAATAAGGAAATTACCGAATTTTTTTAACCAAATGATAATGAAGACACGAATTATCAGAACTTCTGTGATACTGCAAAGGCAGTCCTCAGAGGGAAATTTATAGCACTACTTGCCTTCATCAAGCAACAGAAAGAGAGGAAGTTAACAATGTAATGAAATATCTCAACTAACTGGAGAAGGAAGAGCATTCCAACCCCAAACCTAGCAGAAAAAAAAAAATAACCAAAATTGGAGCAGAATTAAATGAAATTGAAAAAAATAGAATTATATAACAGATAAATAAATCAAAAAGTTGGTTTTATTAAAAGGTCAATAAAATACATAAACCTTTGGCTAACCTACCCAGAAATAGAAAATTACAATCTCTAATTTCATCAATCAGAAATGACAAAGATGAAATAACTACAGACTCCTCAGAAATTCAAAAAATCCTTAATGAATATTATAAAAAAAATCTATTTTCAGAAATATGAAAATCTGAGGGAAATAGGCCAATACTTGGAAGGATGTCACCTTCCTAGACTTAGCCTGAAAGAAGTAGAAATGTTGAACAGGCCTATATCAAGTTAGGAAATAGCATCAACTATACAAAATCTCCTGAAAAAGAAAACTCCGGGACAAGATAGCTTCACATCAGATATCTACCACACCTTCAAAGAGAAACTAGTACCTGTATTACTTAACTCCATCCAAAACATAGGAAAAAGGGGAATAATTTCCAACACATTCTATGAAGCAAATATCACCCTAATCCCCCAAACAGCAAAAGACCCAACAAGAAAAGAAAATTATAGACCAATATCTCTAATGAATATTGATGCAAATATATTCAATAAGATCCTACCAAACAGAATCCAGCAACACATCAAACAAATTATACACCATGACCAAGTGGGTTTTATCCCAGAGTCTCAAGGCTGATTCAATATACACAAATCTATAAATATAATGCATCATATTAACAAAATAAAAAACAAAGACCATATGATTCTCTCAATTGATGCAGAAAAAGCTTTTGATAATATCCAGCGTCCTTTCATGGTCAAAACATTTAAGAAAATAGGTATAGAAGGGACATTTCTTAAACTGATAGAGACCATCTACAGCAAACCCACAGCCAATATGATATTGAATAGAGTAAAATTAACAACACATCCACTCGTATCAAGAACCAGGCATGGTTGCCCACTGTTTTCACTACTTTTTAACATTGTAATGGAAGTCTTACCCATTGCAATCAGGCAAGAGAATGTGACCAAGGGTATTCATACAGGGTCAGAGGAGATCAAACTTTCACTCTTTGCAGATGATATGATTGTATACCTGGAAAACCCCAAGGACTAAAGTATAAAACTCTTAGAAGTGATCAAGGAATACAGTAGTGTCTCAGGATACAAAATCAACACTTACAAATCAGTAACATTTATATATACCAACAATTGTCAAGCTGAAAAAAACAGTCAGGGATTCCATTCCTTTTTTTTAATTAAATAATAGCTGTGTACATTAATGCAATCATGGGCAACATGTGCTGGTTTTATATACAATTTGAAATATTTTCATCAAACTAGTTAACATAATCTTCCTGGCATTTTCTTAGTTATTGTGCTAAGACATTTATATTCTACATTTAGTAAGTTTCACATGTACCCTGTAAGATGCACCGTAGGTGTGGTCCCTCCAATTACCCTTGCTCCACTGAGCCTCCCCCCTCCTCCTCTCCCCTCACTTTCCACTTTCCCCATATTCATAAGTTATAATTGGGTTATAGCTGTCATATGAAAGATACAAATTAGTTTCATAGTGGGGCTGAGTTCATTGGATACTTTTTCTTCCATTCTTGAGATACTTTACTAAGAAGAATATATTCCAGCTCCATCCATGTAAACATAATAGAGGTAAAGTCTCCATCTTTTTGTAAGGCTGCATAATATTCCATGGTGTACATACACCACAATTTATTAATCCATTCCTGGGTCGATGGGCAGATGGGCTTTTTCTATGATTTTAGCAAATATGAATTGGGCTGCAATAAATATTCTGGTACAAATATCTTTGTTATAATGTGATTTTTGGTCTTCTGAATATATACTTAGTAGAGGAATTGTAGGATCGAATGGCAGGTCTATTTTTACATCTTTAAGTGTTCTCCAAACTTCTTTCCAAAAGGAACGTATTTGCATTTCCACCAGCAGTGTAGAAGTATTTTCTTTTCTCCGCATCCATGCCAACATCTCTGGTCTTGGGATTTTGTGATATGGGTTTATCTTACTGGAGTTAGATGATATCTCAAAGTAGTTTTGGTTTGCATTTCTCTGATGATTAAGGATGATGAGCATTTGTTCATATGCCTGTAGGCTGTGTGCCAGTGTTCTTCAGAGAAGTTTCTCTTCAAGTCCCTTGCCCAGCCTGCGATGAGATCACTTGTTCTTTTCTTGCTAATATGTTTGAGGTCTGTGTGGATTCTTGTTAGTAAACCTTTGTTGGAACATAACCTGCAAATATCTTCTCCCATTCTGAGGGCTGTCTGCTTGCTTTACTTAATATTTGTAACCTGAGACACTGCTGTATTCCTTGATCACTTCCAAGTGTTTTGTAATAGAATTGCTGGTGTTTTCCAGGTATACAAAATCATATCGTCTGCAAAGAGTGAACGTTTGATCACTTTTCACTCTATATGAATACCCTTGATCGCCTTTTCTTCCCTACTTGCGATGGCTAAAACTTCCATTACAATGTTAAAGAGCAGTGGAGACAATGGGCAGCCTTGTCCGGTTCCTGATCGGAGTAGAAATGATTTCAGTTTAACTCCATTAAATACAATATTGGCCGTAGGTTTGCTATAGATGGCCTGTATTAGTTTAAGAAATGTCCTTTCTATACCAATTTTCTTAAGTGTTCTGATCATGAAGGGATGCTGGATATTACCAAAAGTTTTTCTGCATCAATTGAGAGAATCATATGGTCTTTGTTTTTTAATTTGTTTATGTGCTGAATTATATTTATAGATTTGTTGTATATTGAACCAGCCTTAAGACCCTGGGATAAAACCCACTTGGTCATGATGTATAATTTTTTTGATGTGTTGCTGGATTCTGTTTGTTAGGGTCTTGTTGAAGATTCTTGCATCTATATTCATTAGATATATTGGTCTATTATTTTCTTTTCTTGTTGGGCCTTTTCCTGCTTTGGTGATCAAGGTGATATTTCCTTCATAGAATGTGTTGGGTAGTATTCCTTCTTTTTCTGTATTTTGGAAAAGGTTGAGTAATATAGGTACTAGTTTCTCTTTAAGGGTTTGGTAGAATTCTAATGTGAAGCCATCTGGTCCTGGGCTTATCTTTTGAGGGAGATTTTGTATAGTTGATGCTATTTCAGAACTTGATACAGGCCTGTTTAATATTTCCACTTCTTTCTGGCTAAGTCTTGGAAGAAGGCATGCTTCCATGTATTAGTCAATTTCCTTCAGATTTTCATATTTCTGAGAATAAAGTTTCTTGTAATATTCATTAAAGATTTTTTGAATTTCTGAGGAGTCTGCTGTTATTTTGTCTTTGCTGTTTCTGATTGATGAGATTAGAGATTTTACTCTTTTTTTCCTGGTTAGGTTAGCCTAAGGTTTATCTTTTTTATTGACCTTTTTTAAAAGAGAAACTTTTAGATTATTGATCTGTTGTATAATCCTTTTGTTTTCAATTTCATTTAACTCTGCTCTAATTTTGGTTATTTTTCTTCTGCTGGGTTTGGGATTGGATTGTTCTTCCCTTTTAGTTGCATGAGATGTACCATTAAGTTTTTGACTTCCTCTCTTTCCATGCTCTTGATGACGACTTGCAATGCTATAAATTTCCTTCTTAGTACTGCCTTACTGGTATCCCAGAAGTTCTGATAATTTGTGTCTTCATTATCATTTTGTTCCAAAAATTTGGTAATTTCCTTCTTAGTCTCATCTATGACTCACCTAAAATTCAACATAAGGTTATTTAACTTCCATGTTTTTGTATGAGTATACAGATTCCTGTTGTTGCTAGTTCAACTTTTATTTCATGGTGATCTGAGAAGATTCAAGGAATTATTTCTATTCTTCTAAATTTACTGAGGTTAGACTTATGACCTAAGTTGTGGTCAATTTTGGAGTATTTTCCATGGGTTATGTAAAGAATGTGTATTCATTTTTGTTAAGATGAAATGTTCTGTAGATGTCTGTTAAATCCAAATGTTGAATGGTTAAGTTTAATTCTAAAATTTGTTTGCTCATCTTATTGGAGTATCTATTCAACACTGCCAAAAGAGTGTTAAAATCTCTGACTATTATGGAGCTGGAAGAAATCAAGTTGCTCATGTTTGTTAGAGTTTTTCTTATAAATTGAGGCTCATTCTGGCTGGGTGCATAAATATTAACAATTGAAATCTCATCATCTTGAGTATTACCCTTAACAAATATAAAGTGACCACCCTTATCCTTCCTTACTTTTGTTTGTTTAAAGCCTATTGTATCTTCAAAGAAAATTGTAACACCTGCTTTTTTTCTGATTTCCATTTGCCTGGAATATAGATGACCATCCCTTTACCCTGAGTCTATATTTATCTTTTAAGGTAGGATGAGATTCTTTTATGCAGCAAATATCTGGCCAGAGTTTTTATATCCAGTGAGCCAAACTATGCCTCTTTAGAGGACAATTTAAGCCATTCACATTAATTGAGAACACTGATAAGTGTGGTAGAATTTTGTGTGTTGAGTTTTTTGAACATCCAGTGGACATTTTTAATCCTTTCACAACTGTGGAAGTTGGGATTTGGTCAAAAGTTTCTGAGTGAATTTACTTTTGTGGTGGAGGATTGGGCGGGTAATTATGGAGGATAGGTCTGATAATATCCTGGAAAGCTTGTTTAGTTATGGCAAATTTGTTCAACATATGAATGTCATTAAAGTAGTTAATTTCTCCATCATAAATGAAACTCAGTTTAGCTGGATGCAGGGTCGAGGGTTGAAAGTTATTTTGATTTAGGAGATTAAAAGTTGATGACCACCCTCTTCTAGCTTGAAAGTTTTCAGCAGAGAGATATTCAGTCATTCTTATATTCTTACCCTTGTAGGTTATTTTTTTCTTATGTCTGGCTGCTTGCAGAATTTTCTCCTTAATATTAACTTTAGTGTCAAAGTGTCTGGGGGATGTCTTATTCAGGTTGAGTCATGCTGAGGTTCTGAAACTGTCCGCTCTCTGAATTTAATAATCTCTTGGCATGTCTAGAAGGTTCTCTTTCATAATATCATGAAGAAGAGCCTCTGTTCCTTGCGAAGCCACTTCATTGTCTTCAGGGATTTCTATGAGGTGAGGTGAATATTAGTTTTATTTGAATTTTCCCAGAGCTCTCTGAGAGAATGATCCATTTTTACTCTCCATTTCTCTTCCTCTTTGAGAGTTTGGAAGTGTTCAGAAGCTTTGTCTTCAGTGGCACATATCATTTCTTCTGCTTGCTCCATTCTGTTACTGAGGGATTCTACTTTGAGGGCTGAAAATTCTTGTCTCAATGTGTCAAAAATCTTTGGTGATTTTGTCTTTAAATTCGTTGAATTATTGAGACAACTTTTGAAATGCTCCTTGAATTTCTAATTCCAACTTTTCTTCTATTCTATTAATCTTATTTACAATCCAAATTCTGAATTCAATTTCTGACACCTCAGTGATTTGTTTATGAATGGGATCTTTAGTTGTGTCCACCATATCACCAGAGGTTTTCTGCTGATTCTGCCCCATGATTATTTTACACCTTTGACTAGATGAGCTGATAAAGAGAACTTGGGTTGGGGTTCCAGGAGTAGTGATTAACCAGCCCTTTGCCAAAAATCTGGGACTGGTGTCTGTACCTTTTCCCCTAGAGCCTTGCCAAGGAACTTTACAGTGCTACGGCCTAAGAAACTGGGTACCTGCTTTGTGTGATGGGGCTAAGTGGCTCTGTCTTGTTTTCAGCTGGTCTCTGTCCTACCCCAGTGAATCAGATACTCTGGTTTGAAGTCTCAGCTGTGAAGAAATACCACCAATTAAGTCACCCCACCCCCACAGGCAACAATTGGAAAAGGAAAATCAAAACTTCCCACAACCGCACACCCAGGGTACCACTTTGATAGTTTGTGGGTGACTGGCTTTTTGGATTTAAGAGGTCCAAATCAATTGTCTCAGTCAGCACTGGTCTCAGGAGGGAGAGTTCAAAAGGTCTCTGGCAACTATTTAGCAGTTGTGTGGTGGCAGCTCAACTATAACTTGCTCCACTGCTTCATGAGGTCAGAAGGAAACACCCAGCAAATAAATTTTTCTGGGAAGTTTGATGCTTCCTTCCCCACCTTGCACCTCTGTCACACCCAGTCACTGGTAACCCCACAGGGCTATGACCCAGTTCCCTCCAATGAATTGATGCTCCAGGGGGTTGCGCCTGCCTGAGTCACAGGGAGATTTATGTCTCCTTAGCAAGGCTGCTGCTCTCTGCCACTATCCAGCAGGGGGAGGTGAGGCCTGATAAACTAGGGTGCTTAATGGAGGCTGGGGCTGTGCACTCAGTTCCAGCTCTGCCCCTGATTGATGTTGCTGATGGAACAGAACAACTTTGCAGAGTTTGTTTCTGTCCCAGATATATTCCCCTGTAGATCAGATGCTGTTTGAGTTCACAGAAACTGCAACTCAGCCTCGGTCTGTGCCACTGCCCAGTCTCGGCTGCAGTTTGTGTTGGGGCAGGCACCATTAGAGCTCACACTCAACTGTCAGTTCCAGCCTCTGCCTGCCTGCCTTTGTCTCAGCTATGATCCCCTGAGGGCTGGGTGCATCTTAGGCTCAGTAAAGCAGTCCTCTCGGTCAGCCCCTCCCTGGGAGTCTGTCATCTCTGTGTGTGTATTCTAGTCCCCACACTCTGCCAAGGCTGGTACTGCCTCAGGCATACCCTTTACTCATGGGGCCTGCATTTCCATCCCAGATCTGTTCTGCTGGCGGCTGCCACCAGAGAAGATGCCCGGCCTCCTCTGGTTGCTCAGAGAGGCAGGGGATGTGACTCCAGAATATCTCCAGGAGTGTGATACCCATTGTTCCCACTGATGCAGCTGCTGCTCTGTAACTCAGGGGACCACCTCTCCTGTGTGGGTCCCTCTCATTGACCATCCTCTCCTTATTCCTGTGCTGCCGAATCAGCACTGACCAGCAGCACTGTCCACACCTCATGAGAAAATACCCAAGAATCTGGACTCTATGGAGGACAGGCTTCCAGACCTTGGGGTGAGAGTGGAGGGGAGTGCCAGGAGTTCAGAATTGCAGGTAGAGAATATATACAATTTTATACAGTTTTATGCCTGGCAGGAGAGTGCCATGGCAACCTAGTAGGGGAAACAGGTCCAGTTTTTAGAGGGTCTCTCCCATGGGATAAAATGGGAGGATATTTGAACTCTGCTTGCTTGTTTGTAGAAAGTGTGCTGTGGAGGAGGGTACTTCCATCCTCCTGGTGATGGATTTTTTACCTTTTGTTTGTCTCCTTGGGGTGAAGCTCACCTTAGCAGGGTTGATGCACGTTCTTCAACCTTCTCTTTTGGCTCAGCTCCAATCCACCAGCTTACTTTGTAATCTTCTGTCCTTTAACTCTCCTTCTATATGGGAGCCTCTGTGGGAAGCTGGCTCCAGTAAGCCATCTTGCCTCCACCTCAACTCCATTCCTTTTATAGTAGCTCCAAAGAAGATGAAATATCTGGGAATTTACCTAACAAAGGACATGAAAGATCTATATAAAGACAACTATGAAACTCTGAGAAAAGAAATAACTGAAGATGTTAACAAATGGAAAAACATACAATGCTCATGGCTGGGAAGAATCAAAATTGTTTAAATTTCCATACTATCCAAAGCAATCTACCGATTTTATGTAATCCCTATTAAAACACCCCTATCATACTTTAAAGATCTGGAAAAATGGCAAGATAATTGCCTAAGCCCAGGAGTTGGAGGTTGCTGTGAGCTGTGTGGCACCATGGCACTCTACTGAGGGCAAAAAAGTGAGCCTCTGTCTCTACAAAAAAAAAAAAAAGAATCTGGAAAAATTAGTACTTCATTTTATATGGAAACAGAAAAAAATCTCGAGTAGCCAAGACATTACTCAGAAATTAAAGCAAATCGGGAGGAATGAAGCAAGCAGACTTCAGACTATACTATAAATCTATAATGATCAAAATAGCATGATAATGGCACAAAAATAGAGAGGTAGATGTATGGAACAGAATTGAGAACAAAGATATGAACCCAGACACTTATCATCATTTGATCTGTGATAAGCCTATCAAAAATATAAATTGGAGGATCAATGCCCTATTTAACAAATGGTGCTGATTGAACTGGCTGGCAACATGTAGAAGACTGAAACTGGACCACACCTTTCACCTCTAACAAAAAACGACTCTCACTGGATAAAAGACTTAAACATAAGACATGAAACTATAAATATTCTTGGAGAGACTGCAGGGGAAACACGTTAAAAAATTAGCCTGGAAGAACACTTTATGAGAAAGATCCCTTGGACAATTCAAGATATACCACAAATACATTACTGGCTTCTAATCAAACTAAAAGGCTTCTGCACTGCCAAGAACACAATAAGTAAAGCTAGTAGACAACCCTCAGAATGGGACAGAATATTTGCAGGTTATGTTTCTGACAAAGGTTTGATAACCAGAATCTACAGCGAACTCAAACTTATCAATAAGAAAAGAACAAGTGAACTCATTTCATTGTGGGCAAGAGACTTGAACAGAAGCTTCTCTGAAGAAGACAGGCACATGGTTTATAGACACATGAAAAAATACTCATCATCGTTAATCATCAGAGGAACACAAATCAAAACCACCTTGAGATATCATCTAACTCCAGTAAGAGTAGCCCACATAACAAAATTCCAAAACTACAGATGTTGGCAAGGATGTGGAGGAAATTGAATCCTCTTCACAGCTGGTAGGAATGCACAGTAATACATTCCTTTTGGGTAGAATTTGGAGAACACGCAGGGATCTAAAAGTAGATCTGCTGTTTGATCCTGCAATTCCTCTACTAGGTATATATCCAAAAGACCAAAAATAACTTTGCAACAAAGATATTTGCACCAGATTGTTCATTACAGCTCAATTCATAATTGCCAAGTCATGGAAGAAGCCCAAGTGCCCTTTGACCCATGAATGGATTAATCAATTGTGGTATATGTACACCATGGAATTCTATGCAGCCTTTAAAAAAGATGGAGACTTTATCTCTTTTATATTTACATGGATGGAGCTGAAAAATATTCTTCTTAGTAAAGTACCTCAAGAATGGAAGAAATAGTATCCAATGTACTAATACTTCTATGAAATCAATTTATAATTACTCACATTTTCTTATGAAAGACAGATCACAACTGTTGCTAAGATGAAGGACAGAAGTAGAGGGGGATGGGAGGGGAGGGAGAAGATTGAGAGAGTGAGCGTAAATGGTGGGACCCAACCTATGGAGCATATTGTAAGAGTCTAAGTCAAATCTACCAAGTATAGAACATAAATGTCTTAACACAATAATTAAGTAAATGAGGTGAAAGTTATATTAATTAGTTTGATGTAACCATTCCAAATTGTATTAAAAAATCAACACATTGTACCTCACAAAACCTAAATGTATTCATGGTCTATTTGTATATGACTTAATAAAAGGAAAAAAGCAAACAAACCAGATATAGACGTCCCAGGATATGGAGTTCACTATTCCCCTCCACCACTGACTGTTTAAATGAACTATTGCTTTATTCTCTGTCCCTTTCCACATTGAGCCTCCCAAAGCTCCCTTTAAGGAACACGCAGTGTGGGGGGCCCTGAGGATTAGCCTTGCTTTCTCTAAGCTAGGTGTTGTGGGGCTTCAGCAGCTCACAGATAGCAAGCCAAACTGTTCCAGCCAAAGTATCATTCTCTTTAGAAACAGTTTTAAAAAGCCTTGGATTTTGCCTGCATTTGGAGCAAGGGAATATGCATCTTGCTCTATGCCTCCCATGATTTCTAAGACAGAAGTTTCCTGAGTCTAGGCCCACCCATCTCCAAGCTGGCAGGGGCATAGCTAGGGTCATAATCTCTGGGAGGAACCCTCAGGTTAGGGGCAGTGCAAAGATGCTGGTCTGAACCACTGCTTAGGGTGAGTATATATCCCACCTAACAGAAAGAGGACTCAGCTCAAGCCCTGCCTCACTAATGTTAGTGTATTGACCCAGTTGCCTCCTGCAGCAGGGGGCAGGGTTCTCCCAGTTTACTAGGGCACCTAATGTAGAGGTACCCCTGAGTTCCTGTCAAATATAGTGAGGAAGCAGGGCTCATCTCCCTTCACTTTTCTTGATGGCAGTTGTTCCTGCTAGATGCTAGTGAGAGAAAAAGTGGCCTCTGCAATATTTGCTTCAATAGTTGCTATGGAGACAGAGTAGGGTCCTTCATCTCACTGATGCCTGGGAATGGGGCAGCCCTTCCAAGCTATCTGATACAGGCAGTGTTCCTGACTCACCCATGTGGAAGGAAGCAGGGACACTCTTTCTGGTAACTAAAGACAAGTGGGGTTGGGCTATGGCCACAAGCTGGCTGGAGCCAAAATTGCTCTCTATTCTGCCAGGCATGAGAGGGACCCAGAAGAAGATACACCTACATGCAAGAAAGCTGAATATTTGGTCCCTCATAGCACTCTTCCATGGGGTAAGAGATCATGTGGTTCACTGCTCACAGAGAGCCCCCAGGTGGGAAAAGGCATTCCCCTTACCCTTTTGTTCAGCTCCATGCTCTTCCAAGTCTGGTCCACTCTGTAACTGTCCTCTGCTCTCTCCCTTCCTCTTTCTTGTCTTCATCCTCACAGTTTGTCTCGGTGGGGTTGCTGAACCCTTTCATTTCTTCTCTCTGTGATCTACCTCCCCCCAATTTCAACTGCTTAGAGTTGAGTTCACTTTAGTCCAGTTTTCCTCCTTCTGAATGGGACTGTTTGAAAAAAGCTGCCTCTAGTCAGCCATCTTGCCAGCTTGTGCCACATATAACGTTTGACTTCACAAACTTAACCATTTATAGCTGACTATTGACTTGAAGACTTATTGATAACATAAACAGTTGATTAACACATACTTTTATATTTTATGTATATTATATACTATATTTTTACTATGAAGTAAGCCAGAAAAAAGAAAATGTTACGAAAATTGTAAGGAGGGGGGAGGACACAAGATGGCTGACTGAAGCTAGCTTTCCACAGAGACTCCCATCCAATAGGAGAGTTAAAGGACAAAAATTCAGCAAGTAACCTGGTGGATTTGAGCTGCACTAAGAGAGAAGGTTGAAGAACGCACGTCAACCCTGCTGAGGTGAGCTGCAACCACAAGGATGCAAACAAAATCTGAGACTTCAATCCAGAGTATCTGTTTCACTAGGGTGGAAAAGAAACCAGCTGAAAACAAGACAGAACCACTTAGCCACACCACACCATACAGGGCCCCAGTTTCTCAGGCCACAAAACTGTACAGGCCCTCGACAAAGCCCCAGGGGAAAAAATCAAAGGGACTAAAACAACCTTGGGGCGGCATCAGTGCAAAAACTCTGGTAACATGAATAACCAGAATAGACAACCCCCCCCAAGGAAAGATATGGCAGATGTAATTAAAGATCCCATTCATAAACAACTGACTGAGATGTCAGAAATCGAATTCAGAATTTGGATTGCAGACAAGATTAACACAGTGGAATTAGGAATTCGAGGAGAAATTCAAAAGTTGTCTCAAGAATTTAACGAATTTAAAGACAAAACCACCAAAGACTTAGACACACTGAAGCAAGAATTTTCAGCCCTCAAAGATATGAAAAATACAGTAGAATAGCTCAGCAAGAGAATGGATCAAGCAGAAGAAAGGATTTCTGACATCGAAGATAAAGCCTTTGAACGCTCCCAAACTCTCAAAGAGGAAGAGAAATGGAGAGAAAAAACGGATCATTCTCGGGCGGTGCCTGTGGCTCAACGGAGTAGGGCACCAGCCTCATATGCCAAAGATGGTGGGTTCAAACCCAGCCCTGGCAAAAAACTAAAGCAAACAAACAAACAAACAAAAACAAAACAAAACAAACAAACAAACAAAACGGATCATTCTCTCAGAGAGCTCTGGGATAATTGAAGAAAGCGAATATACGAATCATAGGAGTTCCAGAAACAGATGAAGTGGCCTCACTGGGCACAGAGGCCCGTCTGCATGAAATTATGAAAGAGAATTTTCTAGACATGCCTAGAGATTCTGAAATTCAGATAGCGGACAGCTTCAGAACCCCAGCACGACTCAACCCCAATAAGACATCCCCCAGGCATATCATAATTAACTTCACTAAAGTTAATATGAAGGAGAAAAACCTCGAAGCTGCCAGGAGAAAGAAAACCAGTACCTTCAAAGGGAAGAATATTAGAATGACTGCAGATCTCTCTGCTGAAACTTTTCAAGCCAGAAGAGGGTGGTCACTGACATTTAATCTCCTAAAGCAAAATAACTTTCAACCCAGGATCTTGTATCCAGCTAAACAGAGTTTCGTTAATGATGGAGAAATTAAATACTTTAATGACATTCATATGTTGAAGAAATTTGCCATAATCAAACCAGCTCTTCAGGATATTCTCAGACCTATCCTCCATAATGACCAACCCAATCCTATACCACAAAAGTAAACTCACTCAGAAACTTTGGATCAAACTCGAATTTCCACACTGGAGAAAGGATTAAAAATGCCCACTGGACTTGAAAAACTCGACACCCAAAACTTCACCAGAGTTATCAATATTCTCCATTAATGTGAATGGCTTAAACTGTCATCTAAAGAGGTATAGGTTAGCTGACTGGATACAAAAACTCAGGCCAGATATTTGTTGCATACAAGAGTCACATCTTAACTTAGACGACAAATACAGACTCAGGGTGAAAGGATGGTCACCCATATTTCAGGCAAATGGTAATCAGAAAAAAGCAGATGTTGTAATTTTATTTGCAGATACAATAGGCTTTAACCAACAAAAGAAAGGAAGGACAAGAATGGTCACTTCATATTTGTTGAGGGTAATACTCAATATGATGAGATCTCAATTATTAATCTATGCACTCAACCAGAATGCATCTCAATTTGTAAGAGAAACTCTAACAGACATGAGCAACTTGATTCCCTCCAGCTCCATAACAGTAGGAGATTTCAACACTCCTTTGGCAGTGTTGGATCGATCCTCAATAAGAAGTTGAGCAAAGAAATCTTAGATTTAACCTAACCATCCAACATTTGGATTTAGCAGATATCTACAGAACATTTCATCCCAACAAAACTGAATACACATACTTCTCATCAGCCCATGGAACTTACTCCAAAATCGATCACATCTTAGGTCACAAGTCTAACCTCAGTAAATTTAAAGGAACAGAAATTATTCCATGCATCTTCTTGGACCACCATGGAATAAAACTTCAGCTGAGTAACAAAAGGAATCTACATATTCATACAAAAACATGGAAGTTAAATAACCTTATCGTGAATGATAGCTGGGTCAGAGATGAGATTAAGAAAGAAATCGCCAATTTTTTGGAACAAACCAACAATGAAGACACGAACTATCAGAACCTCTAAGACAACACAAAGGCAGTTCTAAGAGGGAAATTTATAGCACTGCAGGCCTTCCTAAAGGGAATGTAAAAAGAGGAAGTTAACAACTTAATGGGACATCTCAAACTACTGGAAAAGGAAGAACATTCCAACCCAAAAGCCAGTAGAAGAAAAGAAATAACCAAAATTAGAGCAGAATTAAATGAAATTGAAAACAAAAGAACAATACAACAGATCAATAATTCAAAAAGCTGGTTTTTCGAAAAGGTCGATAGAATAGATAAACCTTTGGCCAACCTAATCAAGAGAAAAAGAGTAAAATCTCTAATCTCATCAATCAGAAACAACAAAGACGAAATAACAACAGACTTCTCAGAAATCTAAAAAATCCTTAACGAATTTTACAAGAAAGTTTATTCTCAGAAATATGAAAATCTGAAGGAAATTGACCAATACTTGGAAGCAGGTCATCTTCCAAGACTTAGCCAGAATCAAGTGGAAATGTTGAACAGGCCCATATCAAGTTCGGAAATAGCATCAACCATACAAAATCTCCCAAAAAAAAAAAGCCCGGGACCAGATGGTTTTACGTCAGAATTCTACCAAACCTTTAAAGAGGAATTAGTACCTGTATTATTCAACCTGTACCAAAAGGTAGAAAAAGAAGGAAGACTACCCAACATGTTCCATGAAGCAAACATCACCCTGATCTCCAAACAGGAAAAGACTCAACAAGAAAAGAAAATTATAGACCGATATCACTAATGAATATAGATGCAAAACTATTCAACAAGATCCTAACAAACAGAATCGAGCAACACATCAAACAAATTATACATCATGACCAAGTCAGTTTTATCCCAGGGACTCAAGGCTGGTTCAATGTATGTAAATCTATAAATGTAATCCACCACATAAACAAATTAAAAACAAAGACCATATGATTCTCTCAATCGATGCAGAAAAAGCTTTTGATAATATCCAGCATCCCTTCATGATCAGAACACTTAAGAAAATCGTTATAGAAGGGACATTTCTTAAACTGATAGAGACCATCTACAGCAAACCCACAGCCAAAATCATATTGAATGGAGTTACATTGGAATCATTTCCACTCAGATCAGGCACCAGACAAGGCTGCCCAGTGTCTCCATTGCTTTTTAACATTGTAATGGAAGTTTTATCCACCACAATTAGGGAAGAAAAGGGCATCAAGGGTAGCCATATAGGGTCAGAAGAGATCAAACTTTCGCTCTTTGCAGATGATATGATAGTATATCTGGAAAACACTAGGGACTCTATTACAAAACTCAGAAGTGATCAAGGAATACAGCAGTGTCTCTATTACTAAACTCTTAGAAGTGATCAAGGAATACAGCAGTGTCTCAGGTTACAAAATCAACATTCATAAAACGGTAGCCTTTTTATATGCCAACAATAGTCAAGTTGAAAAAACAGTTAAGGACTCTATCCCATTCACAGTAGTGCCAAAGAAGATGAAATATTTGGGAATTTCTCTAACAAAGGACGAGAAACATTTCTATAAAGAGAACTATGAAACTCTAAGAAAAGATATAGCTGAAAATGTTAACAAATGGAAAAGCATACCATGCTCATGGCTGGGAAGAATCAACATTGTTAAAATGTCCATACTACCAAAAGCAATATATAATTTCAATGCAATCCCTATTAAAGCTCCACTGTCATACTTTAAAGATATTGAAAAAAAAAATACTTCATTTTATATGGAATCAGAAAAAACCTCGAATAGTCAAGACATTACTCAGAAATAAAAACAAAGCAGGAGGAATTATGCTACCAGACCTCAGACTATACTGCACATCCATAGTGATCAAAACAGCATGGTATTGACACAAAAACAGAGAAGTAGATATCTGGAACAGAATAGAGAACCAAGAGATGAATCCAGCTACTTACCGTTATTTAATCTTTGACAAGCCAATTAAAAACATTCAGTGGGTAAAAGATTCCCAATTTAACAAATGGTGCTGGGTGATCTGGCTGGCAAACTGCAGAAGACTGAAACTGGACCCACACCTTTCACCATTAACTAATACAGACTCTCATTGAATTAAAGATTTTTTTTAACTTTTTTTATTTTATTTTATTTTATTATTATTATTTTTTATTGTTGGGGATTCATTGAGGGTTCAATAAGCCAGGTTACACTGATTGCAATTGTTAGGTAAAGTCCCTCTTGCAATCATGTCTTGCCCCCATAAAGCGTGACACACACCAAGACCCCACCCCCCTCCCTCCTTCCCTCTTTCTGCTTCCCCCCCATAACCATAATTATCATTAATGTTCCTCATATCAAAATTGAGTACATAGGATTCATGCTTCTCCATTCTTGTGATGCTTTACTAAGAATAATGTCTTCCACTTCCATCCAGGTGAATACAAAGGATGTAAAGTGTCCATTTTTTTAATGGCTGAATAGTATTCCATAGTATACATATACCACAGCTTGTTTATCCATTCCTGGGTTGGTGGGCATTTAGGCTGTTTCCACATTTTGGCGATTGTAAATTGAGCTGCAATAAACAGTCTAGTACAAGTGTCCTTATGATAAAAGGATTTTTTTCCTTCTGGGTAGATACCCAGTAATGGGACTGCAGGATCCAATGGGAGGTCTAGCTTGAGTGCTTTGAGGTTTCTCCATATTTCCTTCCTGAAAGGTTGTACTAGTTTGCAGTCCCACCAGCAGTGTAAAAGTGTTCCCTTCTCTCCACATCCACGCCAGCATCTGCAGTTTTGAGATTCTGTGATGTAGGCCATTCTCACTGGGGTTAGATGATATCTCAGGGTTGTTTTGATTTGCATTTCTCTAATATATAGAGATGATGAACATTTTTTCATGTGTTTGTTAGCCATTGGTCTGTCA
This sequence comes from Nycticebus coucang, assembly GCF_027406575.1. NCBI lineage: Eukaryota > Metazoa > Chordata > Mammalia > Primates > Lorisidae > Nycticebus > Nycticebus coucang. The sequence continues at coordinate 112,490,531 of NC_069804.1, forward strand.
TCTTTAGAGAAAGTTCTATTCATGTCTCTTGCCCGTTGATATATGGGATTGATGTCTTTTTTCATGTGGATTCATTTCAGTTCTCTATAGATCCTAGTTATCAAGCTTTTGTCTGATTGAAAATATGCAAATATCCTTTCCCATAGTGTAGGTTGTCTCTTTGCTTTGGTTATTGTCTCCTTAGCTGGACAGAAGCTATTCAGTTTAATGAAGTCTCATTTGTTTATTTTTGTTGTTGTTGCAATTGTCATGGCAGTCTTCTTCATGAAGTCTTTCCCCAGGCCAATCTCTTCCAGTGTTTTTCTTATGCATTCTTGGAGGATTTTTATTGTTTCATGCCTTAAATTTAAGTCCTTTATCCATCTCGAATCAATTTTTGTGAGTGGGGAAAGGTGTGGGTCCAATTTCAGTCTTTTATATGTAGATATCCAGTTCTCCCAACACCATTTATTGAATAGGGAGTCTTTCCCCCAAGGTATGTTCTTGTTTGGTTTATCGAAGATTAGCTGGTTGTAAGATGTTAGTATCATTTCTTGGTTTTCAATTCGATTCCAAGTGTCTATGTCTCTGTTTTTGTGTCAGTACCATGCTGTCTTGAGCACTATGGCTTTGTAGTACGGACTAAAATCTGGTATGCTGATGCCCCCAGCTTTATTTTTGTTACAGAGAACTGCCTTAGCTATACGGGTTTTTTTCCGGTTCCATACAAAACGCGGAATCATTTTTTCCAAATCTTGAAAGTACGATGTTGGTATTTTGATAGGAATGGCATTGAATATGTAGATTGCTTTGGGAAGTATAGACATTTTAACAATTTTGATTCTTCCCATCCCTGAGCATGATATGTTCTTCCATTTGTTAATATCCTCTGCTATTCCTTTCTGAGGATTTCATAGTTTTCTTTATAGAGGTCCTTCACCTCTTTTGTTAGGTATATTCATAGGTATTTCATTTTCTTTGAAACTATGGTGAAGGGAGTTGTGTCCTTAATTTGCTTCTCATCTTTACTTTTATTGGTGTACACAAAGACTACTGACTTGTGGACATTGATTTTATATCCTGAAACATCACTGTATTTTTTGATGACTTCTAGAAGTCTTGTGGTTGAGTCTTTGGGGTTCTCTAAGTATAAGATCATGTCGTCAGCAAAGAGGGAGCATATGACCTCCTTTGCTCCTATTTGAATTCCCTTTATTTCCTTGTCTTGCCTAATTGTATTGGCTAGAACTTCCAGCACTATGTTGAATAGTAAAGGTGACAGAGGACAACCTTGTCTGGTTCTAGTTCTAAGAGGAAAAGCTTTTAGTTTTACTCCATTCAGTAAAATATTGGCCGTGGGTTTGTCATAGATAGCTTCAATCAGTTTTAGAAATGTGCCACCCATGCCTGTAGTCTTCAGTGTTCTAATTAGAAAAGGATGGTGGATTTTATCAAATGCTTTTTCTGCTACTATTGAGAGAATCATGTGATCTTTATTTTTGCCTCTGTCAATATGGTGGATAACATATGGACTTGCGTATGTTAACACAGCCTTGCATCCCTGGGATGAAGCCTACTTGATCATGATGAATGAATTTTGATGATAAGCTGTAATCTCTTGGCTATTATTTTGTTGAGAATTTTTGCATCTGTAGTCATGTGTGAGATTGGTTTGAAATTCTCCTTTTTTGTTTGGGTCTTTTCCTGGTTTTGGTATCAGGTTGTTGTTTGCTTCATACAATGTGTTGGGGAAGATTCCTTCTTCCTCAATTTTTTGGAATAATTTCTGCAGTAGAGGAATATGCTCTTCCTTGAAGGTTTGATAGAATTCTGGAGTGAAGCCATCTGGACCAGGGCATTTTTTGGTTGGAAGATTTTTTATTGTTTCTTTGATCTCAGTGCTTGAAATTGGTCTGTTCAGGAGCTCTATTTCTTCCTGGCTGAGTCTCGGGAGAAGGTGTGATTCCAAATATTTATCCATTTCCTTCACATTGTCAAATTACTGGGCATAGAGGTTCTGGTAGTATTCATAGATGATCTCTTGTATCTCTGTCTGATCAGTTGTTATTTCCCCTTTATCAATTCTGATTGAGGTTACTAGAGATTTTACTTTTCTATTTCTAGTTAGTCTGCCCAATGGTTTATCTATTTTATTTATTTTTTCAAAAAAACCAACTCCTTGTTTCATTAATTTTCTGAGTGATTCTTTTGTTTTCAATTTCATTGATCTCTGATTTGATTTTGGATATTTCTTTTCTTCTACTGAGTTTAGCCTTGGATTGTTCTTCTTTTTCCAATTCCATAAGATCTCTTGTGAGATTGTTGATGCGCTCTCTTTCTGTTATTCGAATGTAGGCATCTAAAGCGATGAATTTTCCTCTGAAAACTGCTTTTGCAGTATCCGACAGGTTTTGGTAGCTTGTGTCCTCATTGTTGTTATGCTCAAGGAAGTTAATGATTTCCTGTTTTATTTCTTCCTGCACCCATCTGTTATTCAACAGAAGATTGTTTAATTTCCATGCCTTTGGGTGGGGTCGAGCATTTTTATTAGAGTTCAGTTCCACCTTTAGTGTCTTATGGTCTGAGAAGATACAAGGTAAAATTTCAATTCTTTTGATTGTGTTGATATTTGTTTTGTGTGCCAGGATATGATCAATTTTGGAGAATGTTCCATGGGGTGATGAGAAGAATGTATATTCTTTATCTTTGGGGTGGAGTGTTCTATATGTGTCTATCAAGCACAGTTGTTCTAGGGTATCATTTAAATCTCTTATATCTTTGTTTAATTTCTGTTTAGAGGATCTGTCCAGCTCTGTAAGAGGAGTGTTAAAGTCCCCTGTTATTATGGTATTATCAGATATCATTATTGCTCAGACTGTGTAACATCTGTTTCAAGAATCTGGGAGCATTTAAATTGGGTGCATAAATATTTAGAATTGAAATGTCTTCTTGTTGTATTTTTCCCTTGACCAATATAAAGTGACCATCTTTGTCTTTTCTGACTTTAGTTGCTTTAAATCCACATGTATCTGAAAATAAGATTGCAACTCCTCTTTTCTTCTGAATTCCATTTGCCTGAAAAATTGTCTTCCAACCCTTGACTCGGAGCTTTAATTTGTCTTTTGAAGCCAGGTGTGTTTCTTGCAGACAGCAAATGGATGGCTTGTGTTTTTTAATACACTCAGCCAATGTATGTCTCTTCAGTGGGGAATTCAAGCCATTAACATTTATTGAGATAATTGATAAGTGTGATAGTATTCTGTTGGTCTTATTTTGTGAGAGTCCATTGCTTAGTTTTATCTTTTGCATCAGTGTGGAGGTTAGGTTCTGTCCTTTAATTTCTGAGTTCTTACTTTGCTGCTGATCCATTGTGGTGGTCACTGTGCAAAACAGGTTGAAGTATTTCCTGGAGAGCTCGTCTTGTGGTGAATTTCCTCAATGTTTGTACATCCATAAATGATTTGATTTCTCCGTCAATTTTGAAGCTTAGCTTAGCAGGGTACAGAATTCTGGGCTGGAAATTGTTCTCTTTAAGTAGATTAAAGGTAGATGACCATTGTCTTCTTGCTTGGAAAGTTTCGTTAGAGAAGTCTGCGGTCACTCTGATGGATTTGCCCCTGTAGTTCAACTGGCGCTTACTCCTGGCAGCTTGCAGAATCTTTTCTTTGGTCTTGACTTTGGACAGGTTCATCACAATGTGACTTGGAGAAGCTCGGTTAGAGTTGAGGTGACCTGGGGTCCGATATCCCTCTGAGAGCAGTGTGTCAGAGTCTTTGGTGATATTTGGGAAATTTTCTTTTATAATATTCTCTAGTATGGTTTCCATTCCTCTGGGGCATTCTTCTTCCCCTTCTGGGATTCCTATAACTCATATATTGGAACGCTTCATAAAGTCCCATAATTCTGACAGTGAACGTTCTGCTTTCCTTCTCTTCTTTCCTGCCTCTTTTGCTATCTGAGTTATCTCTAGATCTTTGTCTTCTACCTCTGAGATTGTTTCTTCTGCACGGTCTAACCTGTTGCTGATACTTTCCATTGCATCTTTAAGTTCCCTAATTGACTGTTTCAGTTCCTTCACCTCTGCTATATCCTTTTTATATTCTTCATATCGTTCGTCTCTTATTTGATTCTGTTTTTTTATTTCTTTTGGTTATTTTCCCCTTTATTAGCAATTTTCTTCATTGTTCCATCATTTCTTTCATTGTTTTCAACATGTGTATTCTAAATTCCCCTTCTGTCATTCCTAACATTTTTTATATGTGGAACCCTCTGCAGTAGCTACCTCATGGTCCCTTGGCGGGGTTGTTCTGGACTAGTTCTCCATGTTGCCTGTAGTTTTCTGCTGATTCTTCCTCATGAGTGATTTTTTTTATCTTTTTCCTTTCCCTAATTTTCCTTTCACTTCCTCTTGCTCTTTAAATTCTCGTGCCTGTGGACATTTTCCCACTGTTTTAGTCCTCCTCTTGGGGTCCAGAAGTCTCTTGCTGACTCCCTGTATCCTCACAGGGGTGATGATAGGCAGATCCCACCAGCCAGAGATGCCTGGAGTCCTATCTCCACAGACTGACGGTGCTCAGATGCAAGGAAGCTGTTACTCGGCCGCTATCTGTCTCTGCCTCTCTAATGAAACTTTTCCAGCAAGAAGACAATGGTAAGCTACCTTTAATCTAGTTAAACAGAATAATTTCTAGCCAAGAATTCTATATCAGGCTAAGCTAAGCTTTAAAATTAACAGAGAAATCAAATCATTTCCTGATATGGAAACATTTAGAAAATTTGCCAGAAGAAGACCCACTCTACAGGAAATACTTCAACTTTTTCTTCATACAGACCATCAGAATAGGCCAAGAGCCAAGTAAGCCCTCATAAGTTAAAGGACATAACCTAGCTTCCACAATGATGCAAAAGATAAAATTATGCAGTGGACTTTCACAAAATAAGATGAATAGAATGCTACCACACTTATCAATTATCTCAAGAAATACTAATGGCTTGAATTCCACACTGAAGAGTCATAGATTGGATGACTGGATTAAAAAACACAATCCATCCATTTGCTATCAGCAGGAAACACAGCTAGCCTTTAAGGACAAATTAAAACTCAGAGTTAAGAGTTGGAAGACAATTTTTCAGACAAACAGAATTCAGAAGTAAAGAGGGGTTACAATCTTATTTTCAGATACATTTAAAGCAACTAGAGTCAAAAAAGACAAAGATAGTCACTTCATATTGCTCAAGACAAAAATACACAAGAAGACATTTCAGCTGGAAAAATGGCCAACTGGTAGGAACTCTCAGCAGAAGTTCCTGAGAAGATGGAGAAATACTGGATGGAATCAGACTCTATGAAGCCAAAGGTGGAGAGCTGAGCCAAGATAGAAATTCAGCAAGCTGTAACTCCAAAGAAGAGCATTCAGGAAAACAAATTACATTTCTAATAACCAAACAGTGGAAAATAAACATGTTGCAGACCCAACAGAAGAACTCTGGCAAGATGAATAACAAGAGTAGTTCACTCCCCCTCCCAGAAGAAATGACAAAGGAGATACAACTGAAGATGCCATGCATAGACAAGTGGCTAAAATGTCAGAAATAGAATTCAGAATATGGATGGCAAATAAGATAAATAGAATAGAAGAAAAGATAGAAAATGAATACCAAAGATTAGTTCTAATGTTGTTTGAAGAAACTAAAGAATCAAAAGACAAAGGCACCAAAGATATGGACATAATGAAAAAAGAGATAGCAGTGCTCAAGGAAACATTACTCGAGGAACTCTGAAATACGGCAGAATCCCTCTGTAATAGAGTTGAATGGGCAGAAGAAAGGATCTTTGAAACTGAAGACAAAGCTTTTGAATGTTCCCAAATACTCAAATAGGCAAACAAATGGAGAGCAAAAACTGATCATTTCCTAAGAGAGTCATGGGATCACTACAAAAGAGCAAGCATTAGTCCTATAGGAATTCCCAAAGGAGAAGAGGATGGTCCTAAAGGTACAGACGCTCTAGTCCAAGAGATTTTGGAGGAAAATGTCCCAAGCAATGCAAGTGATACAGAAAACACATAGCAGACCATTTCAGAACCCCAGCGCGACTCAATCCAAATAATGCATCAACTAGACACATTGTAATTAACTTTGCCAAACTTAAGATGAAAGAGAAAATTCTACAAGCAGCCAGACGTAAAAAAAAGCATCACCTACAAAGGAAGAAGTATATGAATGACTGTAGATCTCTCACACAAAACATTTCAAATCAGAAGAGGATGGTCATCAACGTTCAATCTCCTAAAACAAAACAAGTTCCAGCCCAGGATCCTGTATCCAGCTCAAGTGAGTTTCATTTGTGATGGAGAAATAAAATGCTTTAATTACATACGCATGTTGAAGAAATTTGCCACAACCAAACCAGCTCTCCAGGATAGTCTCAGACCCATCCTCCACAATGATGACTGCAATCCTCTACCTCCAAAGTAAACTCACTCAGAAATTTTTGAACAAAACCTAACTTCCACAGAGGTGAAAGGATTAAAAATGTCCACGGGACATCCAAAAACGTGACACTCCAAACACAGACATATCAATACTCTCAATTAATGTAAATGGTTTAAATTGTCCTCTAAAGAGACACAGGCTGTGTTCTTAGCTGTGCAGAAGCTTTTTAGTTTGATCAAGTCCCAGTAGTGTATTTTTGAAGCTGCTTCAATTGCCCGGGGGGTTCTCCTCATGAAATACTCACCCAGACCAATTTCTTCAAGGGTTTTCCCTGCATTCTCCTCTAGTATTTTTATAGTTTCATGTCTTAACAATAGGGGGAAGTGGGAAAGGGGGGGTGGGTAGAGGGAGGGGGATTGGTGGGATTACACCTGTGGTGCATATTACAGGGGTATTTGCGAAACTTGGTAAATGTAGAATGTAAATGTTTTGGCACAGTAACTGAGATAACGCCGGAAAGGCTATGTTAACCACTGTGATAAAAATGTGTCAAATGGTTTATGAAGCGAGTGTATGATGCCCCATGATCATATCAATGTATACTGTTATGATTTAATAATAAATAAATATATATATATATATATAAAAAGAGACACAGGCTGGCTGACTGAATACATAAACTCAGACCAGAAATCTGCTGTACACAAGAATCTCACATACCTTAAAGGATAAAAATAGACCCAGGATGAAGGGATGGACTTCTATAATATGGGCAAATGGATACCAGAAAAAAGCAGGGGTTGCAAATTTAGTTGCTGATACACTTGGCTTTAAACCAACAAAGATAAAGAAAGATAAGGATGGTCACTACATATTTGTCAAGGGAAACACCCAACATGAAGAGATTTCTATAATTAACATTTATGCACCCTACAAGAATGCTCCTCAATTCATAAAGCAAACCACAATGGAGATGAACAACTTGATATCTTCCTGCACTATAATAGTTGGAAATTTTAACACCCTTTTGACAGTTTTGGATAGATCCTCCAAGAAGAAACTAAACAAAGAAATATTAGACTTGGGGGAGGCGGAGCAAGATGGCAGCCGAGTAACAGCTTCCTTGCATCTGGGCACCGTGAGTCTGGGGAGATAGGACTCCAGGCGTCTCTGGCTGGTGGGAACTGCCTATCATCACTCCTATGAGGATACAGGGAGTCAGCGAGAGACTTCTGGACCCCAAGAGGAGGACTAAATCCGTGGAAAACCGGCAAGTGGTCGCGTGTGTTCAATCCGTCTAAACCCGCCCACAACTGTAAGTTCAGTAGCAGCGAGACTGCAAACCAGAAAGGTCTTACCTGTGAACTGTTTTGATGTCCTTGGACTTGGCACTGAGTTGAACTGCCTTGGGGAAGGCCTGAGCGGGAGTGCGAGAACTTTGGCCGTTGTCTAGGGCCCCAGTCTGAGCCGCTGAGCCAGACGGAGCTAATAGTGTTTGGCGGTGGGTCACACGGATCCATTGTCAGCGATCTGCCCCGGCAAGCTCCGCCCTCAGGGTCGCAGAGCTAGAAACGGGTGGGAGCTGGTAACCCAGCAACCAAGTACCTAAGGGTGGGGTCTGAGCCGCCTTGCAGCCCTAACCCTCAGGGGCAGAGTGAGACCGGTTTGGGCACACTGAGTAAGTGGATAGCCACTTCAGCAGCGATTCCAGCAAGAAAGCTGGAAAAGCTTCTGCTCAACAAGTTTACAACTTCGAAGTGCCTTTTAAGTAGGCTGAAGAGAGATTCAGGGTGTCTACCTGCTGGGGTTTGAGTAATCAGCAGCCTCCAGTCGTATCTGAACTGTGACTAACATCTCATACCCCAGAAGACCACGTGTTGCTCAGACAATATTCAATAACATATACAAACTGCTTTGTTTTTGGTTGTGTATTTTTTTCTTTCTTTTTTTGCTTGGTTGTTTTTTTTGTTTGTTTATTTTGACGTTGCTGATATTCTTTTGTTTTTTTAATTTCAATCTTTTCCACACAGATCCCTTTTTCTTTCTCAATTTTCCTAGTTTAATTATAATTTCCCATTGCTGCTTTTTTTAATAACTTCAACTTCATTTTTGCTAGTGTTTCTACCGATATAATTTGGTTTTTCACCCAATTTTATCCCTGTAAAGTTTTCTGTTTGCTTCTTTTGGTTTGATTTATAGCATTTTTGTCTTTCCTCTCTACTTGGTGGAGGTGGGGTACTGTGTCTGATCAGGTTAGCAAAGAGCTGCTGACCTCAAGGGAACCACGCAACTGGGCACCCCCAGAAGGTGGGGTTTTTTAAGGTTGTGTCAAAGTACCCTACTGTACACCTATATTGCCCTGTCTCCCTCTTTCTGTGCCTCTCTTCTTTTTGTCAATATTCCTTATACCCACCCCCTCTCCTTTCTCTATCTTTCTTTTTTTCTTATCACTCGGTCCTCCTTTCTTTCATCCCCTTTTTCTTTGCTCTTCAACCTTCTCACCCTTCTGGTCCTGTAACCTTTAGTCCACAGGCACAAGAACTTAAAGAGCAAGAGGAAGTGAAAGGAAAATTAGGGCAAGCAAACAGATAAAAGAAATCACTCATGAGGAAGAATCAGCAGAAAACTCCAGGCAACATGAAGAACCAGTCTAGAACAACCCCACCAAGGGACCATGAGGTAGCTACTGCAGATGATTCCACCAGTATAGAAATGTTAGGAATGACAGAAAGGGAATTTAGAATACACATGTTGAAAACAATGAAAGAAATGATGGAAACAATGAAGGAAATTGCTAATAAAGTGGAAAATAACCAAAAGGAAATCCAAAAACAGAATCAAATAAGAGATGAACGATATGAAGAATATAAAAAGGATATAGCAGACCTGAAGGAACTGAAACAGTCAATTAGGGAACTTAAAGATGCAATGGAAAGTATCAGCAACAGGTTAGACCATGCAGAAGAAAGAATTTCAGAGGTAGAAGACAAAGTTCTTGAGATAACTCAGACAGTAAAAGAGGCAGAAAAGAAGAGAGAGAAAGCAGAACGTTCACTGTCAGAATTATGGGACTTTATGAAGCGTTCCAACATACGAGTTATAGGAATTCCAGAAGGGGAAGAAGAATGCCCCAGAGGAATGGAAGCCATACTAGAGAATATTATAAAAGAAAATTTCCCAAACATCACCAAAGATTCTGACACACTGCTTTCAGAGGGATATCGGACCCCGGGTCGCCTCAACTCTAACCGAGCTTCTCCAAGACACATTGTGATGAACCTGTCCAAAGTCAAGACAAAAGAAAAGATTCTGCAAGCTGCCAGGAGTAAGCGCCAGTTGACCTACAGGGGCAAATCCATCAGAGTTACCACAGACTTCTCTAATGAAATTTTCCAAGCAAGAAGACAATGGTCATCTACCTTTAATCTACTTAAACAGAACAATTTTCAGCCCAGAATTCTGTACCCTGCTAAGCTAAGCTTCAAAATTGACGGAGAAATCAAATCATTTACGGATATACAAACATTGAGGAAATTTGCCACAACAAGACCAGCTCTACAGGAAAAACTTCAACCTGTTCTGCACACTGACCACCACAATGGATCAGCAGCAAAGTAAGAACTCAGAAATCAAAGGACAGAACCTAACCTCCACACTGATGCAAAAGATAAAACTAAGCAATGGACTCTCACCAAATAAGACGAATAGAATACTACCACACTTATCCATTATCTCAATAAATGTTAATGGCTTGAATTCCCCACTGAAGAGACATAGATTGGCTGACTGGATTAAAAAACACAAGCCATCCATTTGCTGTCTGCAAGAAACACACCTGGCTTCAAAAGACAAATTAAAGCTCCGAGTCAAGGGTTGGAAGACAATTTTTCAGGCAAATGGAATTCAGAAGAAAAGAGGAGTTGCAATCTTATTTTCAGATACATGTGGATTTAAAGCAACTAAAGTCAAAAAAGACAAAGATGGTCACTTTATATTGGTCAAGGGAAAACTACAACAAGAAGACATTTCAATTCTAAATATTTATGCACCCAATTTAAATGCTCCCAGATTCTTGAAGCAGACCTTACTCAGTCTGAGCAATATGATATCTGATAATATCATCATAACAGGGGACTTTAACACACCTCTTACAGAGCTGGACAGATCCTCTAAACAGAAATTAAACAAAGATGTAAGAGATTTAAATGAGACCCTAGACCAACTATGCTTGATAGACGTATATAGAACACTCCACCCCAAAGATAAAGAATATACATTCTTCTCATCACCCCATGGAACATTCTCCAAAATTGATCATATCCTGGGACACAAAACAAATATCAACACAATCAAAAGAATTGAAATTTTACCTTGTATCTTTTCAGACCATAAGGCACTAAAGATGGAACTCAACTCTAACAAAAATGCTCAACCCCACCCAAAGGCATGGAAATTAAACAATCTTCTGTTGAATAACAGATGGGTGAAGGAAGAAATAAAACAGGAAATCATTAACTTCCTTGAGCATAACAACAATGAAGACACAAGCTACCAAAACCTGTGGGATACTGCAAAAGCAGTTTTGAGAGGAAAATTCATCGCTTTAGATGCCTACATTCGAAAAACAGAAAGAGAGCACATCAACAATCTCACAAGAGATCTTATGGAATTGGAAAAAGAAGAACAATCTAAGCCTAAACCCAGTAGAAGAAAAGAAATATCCAAAATCAAATCAGAGATCAATGAAATTGAAAACAAAAGAATCATTCAGAAAATTAATGAAACAAGGAGTTGGTTTTTTGAAAAAATAAATAAAATAGATAAACCATTGGCCAGACTAACTAGAAATAGAAAAGTAAAATCTCTAATAACCTCAATCAGAAACGATAAAGGGGAAATAACAACTGATCCCACAGAGATACAAGAGATCATCTCTGAATACTACCAGAAACTCTATGCCCAGAAATTTGACAATGTGAAGGAAATAGATCAATATTTGGAATCACACCCTCTCCCTAGACTTAGCCAGGAAGAAATAGACCTCCTGAACAGACCAATTTCAAGCACTGAGATCAAAGAAACAATAAAAAAGCTTCCAACTAAAAAATGCCCTGGTCCAGATGGCTTCACTCCAGAATTCTATCAAACCTTCAAGGAAGAGCTTATTCCTGTACTGCAGAAATTATTCCAAAAAATTGAGGAAGAAGGAATCTTCCCCAACACATTCTATGAAGCAAACATCACCCTGATACCAAAACCAGGAAAAGACCCAAGCAAAAAGGAGAATTTCAGACCAATCTCACTCATGAATATAGATGGAAAAATTCTCAACAAAATCCTAGCCAATAGATTACAGCTTATCATCAAAAAAGTCATTCATCATGATCAAGTAGGCTTCATCCCAGGGATGCAAGGCTGGTTTAACATACGCAAGTCCATAAACGTTATCCACCATATTAACAGAGGCAAAAATAAAGATCACATGATCCTCTCAATAGATGCAGAAAAAGCATTTGATAAAATCCAGCATCCTTTTCTAATTAGAACACTGAAGAGTATAGGCATAGGTGGCACATTTCTAAAACTGATTGAAGCTATCTATGACAAACCCACAGCCAATATTTTACTGAATGGAGTAAAACTGAAAGCTTTTCCTCTTAGAACTGGAACCAGACAAGGTTGTCCTCTGTCACCTTTACTATTCAACATAGTGCTGGAAGTTCTAGCTAATACAATTAGGCAAGACAAGGAAATAAAGGGAATCCAAATGGGAGCAGAGGAGGTCAAACTCTCCCTCTTTGCTGACGACATGATCTTATACTTAGAGAACCCCAAAGAGTCAACCACAAGACTCCTAGAAGTCATCAGAAAATACAGTAATGTTTCAGGATATAAAATCAATGTCCACAAGTCAGTAGCCTTTGTATACACCAATAACAGTCAAGATGAGAAGCTAATTAAGGACACAACTCCCTTCACCATAGTTTCAAAGAAAATGAAATACCTAGGAATATACCTAACGAAGGAGGTGAAGGACCTCTATAAAGAAAACTATGAAATCCTCAGAAAGGAAATAGCAGAGGATATTAACAAATGGAAGAACATACCATGCTCATGGATGGGAAGAATCAACATTGTTAAAATGTCTATACTTCCCAAAGCAATCTACCTATTCAATGCCATTCCTATCAAAGTACCTACATCGTACTTTCAAGATTTGGAAAAAATGATTCTGCGTTTTGTATGGAACCGGAAAAAACCCCGTATAGCTAAGGCAGTTCTTAGTAACAAAAATAAAGCTGGGGGCATCAGCATACCAGATTTTAGTCTGTACTACAAAGCCATAGTGCTCAAGACAGCATGGTACTGGCACAAAAACAGAGACATAGACACTTGGAATCGAATTGAACACCAAGAAATGAAACTAACATCTTACAACCACCTAATCTTTGATAAACCAAACAAGAACTTACCTTGGGGGAAAGACTCCCTATTCAATAAATGGTGTTGGGAGAACTGGATGTCTACATGTAAAAGACTGAAACTGGACCCACACCTTTCCCCACTCACAAAAATTGATTCAAGATGGATAAAGGACTTAAATTTAAGGCATGAAACAATAAAAATCCTCAAAGAAAGCATAGGAAAAACACTGGAAGATATTGGCCTGGGGGAAGACTTCATGAAGAAGACTGCCATGACAATGGCAACAACAACAAAAATAAACAAATGGGACTTCATTAAACTGAAAAGCTTCTGTACAGCTAAGGAGACAATAACCAAAGCAAAGAGACAACCTATACAATGGGAAAGGATATTTGCATATTTTCAATCAGACAAAAGCTTGATAACCAGGATCTATAGAGAACTCAAATTAATCCACATGAAAAAAGCCAACAATCCCTTATATCAATGGGCAAGAGACATGAATAGAACTTTCTCTAAAGACGACAGACGAATGGCTAACAAACACATGAAAAAATGTTCATCATCTCTATATATTAGAGAAATGCAAATCAAAACAACCCTGAGATATCATCTAACCCCAGTGAGAATGGCCCACATCACAAAATCTCAAAACTGCAGATGCTGGCGTGGATGTGGAGAGAAGGGAACACTTTTACACTGCTGGTGGGACTGCAAACTAGTACAACCTTTCTGGAAGGAAGTATGGAGAAACCTCAAAGCACTCAACCTAGACCTCCCATTCGATCCTGCAATCCCATTACTGGGCATCTACCCAGAAGGAAAAAAATCCTTTTATCATAAGGACACTTGTACTAGACTGTTTATTGCAGCTCAATTTACCATTGCCAAAATGTGGAAACAGCCTAAATGCCCACCAACCCAGGAATGGATTAACAAGCTGTGGTATATGTATACCATGGAATACTATTCAGCCATTAAAAAAAATGGAGACTTTACATCCTTCGTATTAACCTGGATGGACGTGGAAGACATTATTCTTAGTAAAGCGTCACAAAAATGGAGAAGCATGAATCCTATGTACTCAATCTTGATATGAGGACAATTAATGACAAGGTTATGGGGGGGAAGGGGGGGGAAGCAGAAAGAAGGATGGAGGGAGGAGGGGGGGGCCTTAGTGTGTGTCACATTTTATGGGGGCAAGACATGATTGCAAGAGGGACTTTACCTAACAATTGCAATCAGTGTAACTGGCTTATTGTACCCTCAATGAATCCCCAACAATAAAAGAAAAAGAAAGTTTAAAAAAAAAAAAAAAAAAAGAAATATTAGACTTAAACCTGACCCTAGAACAAATGAAATTAACAGACCTCTACAGAACATTTCATCCTAATAAAACTGAATATACATTCTTTTCATCAGTCCACAGGTTATCCTCCAAAATCCATCATATCCTAGGACACAAGTTTAACATCAGTAAATTTAAAAGAATAGAAATTATTCCTTGTACCTTCTTGGATCACCATTGAATAAAAGTTGAACTCAACAACAATAGGAATCTTCATACTAAAAATAAATAAATAAATAAATCATGAAAACTAAACAATCCTAGCCTGAATGATAGCTGGGTCAAAGACGAGATTAAGAAAGAACTCATCGAATTTTTGGAACAAAATGATAATGAGGACACAAATTATCAAAACACGTGGGACACTGCAAAGGCAGTCCTAACAGGGAAATTTATAGCATTGGAAGCCTTTATCAAGAAAATAGAAAGAAAGTAAGCCAACAAGTGAATGGATCATCTCAAACAACTAGAAAAGGAAGAAAATTCCAATCCCAAACCCAGCAGAAGAAAATAAATCATCAAAATGAGGGCAGAATTAAATGAAATGGCAAAGAAAAGAATCATTTAGAACATCAATGAAGCAAAAGATTGTTTTTTTAAAAAGATTAATAAAATTGATAAACCTTTGGCCAACCTAACCATAAACAATAAAGTAAAATCTCTAATATTGTCTATCTGAAATGATAAAGGAGAAAACACAGACACCTCCGAAGTTAAATTTAAAAAGTCTTCAATGATTACTGCAAACATTTCTATTCCCAGAACTACGAAAGTCTGAAGTAAATGGATCAATACCAGGAAGCACGCCACCTTCCTAGACTCAACCAGAAAGAATTAGAAATTTTGAATAGACCTATATTAATCGCTGAAATAGCATCAACAATATGAAATCTCCCAAAAAAGGAAAGTCCAGGACAAGATGCCTTCATATCCAAATTCTATCAAACCTTTCAAGAAGAACTAGTAACTATATTATACAATCATTTCCAAAACATAGAAAAAGAAGGAATACTTCCCCAACCATTGTATGAAGCAAATATCACCCTGATTCCCAAACTAGGAAAGGACCAGCGAAGAAAGGAAATTATAGAACAATATCATTGATGAATATTGATGTAAAAATATTCAATAAGATATTAGCAAACAGAATTCTACAACACATCAAAAAAAATTATACACCATGATCAAGTTGTTTTATTCCAGGGTTACAGGGTTGGTTCAAGATATGCAAATCTATAAATATAATACATCACATCAATAAAATAAAATACAAAGACCATATGATTTTCTCAATTTGCGCAGAAAAACCCTTTGACAATACCAGCATTATTTCATGACCAGAACACTGAAGAAAATAGGCATTGAAGGGACATTTTTTTATACTGATAGAGGGCATCTACACCAAACTCACAGCCAATATTACATTGAATGGTGTAAAATTGAAAACATTTCCACTCAGATCAGGAACAAGGCAAGGATGTCCACTGTCTCCACTGCTATTCAACATAGTAATGGAAGTCTTAGCCATCACAATCAGGCAAGAGAAGGCAATCAAGCGTATCCAAATAGGGTCATAGGAGATCAATCTCTCACTCTTCACTGATGATATGATCCTAAACCTGGAAAATCCCAGGGACTCAACTTCAAAACTCTTAGAAGTGATCAAGAAATACAGCAGCATCTCAGGGTACAAAATCAATACTTACACATCAGTAGCTTTTATATATGCCAACAATAGTCCAGCTGAAAATATAGTCAAGGACTGTATACCTTTAATAGAGGTGCCAAAGAAGATGAGATATCTGGGAATTTACTTAACAAAGGATTGGACGATCTCTATAAAGAGAACTATGGGGGGCAAGATGGCCGACTGGAAACAGCTTCCGAAAGAGGGTCCTATCCAAAAGGAAAGATAATGTTCAGAAATAGCCCAATTAAGCTGAAGACTGGGAGCCCAGGTGAGAGAGAAATGATAACTGCAGGTCACCTCTGCTGAGACAAGCTGCGACTCCAAGAAACCAACCTTCAAGTACAAAATTCATCTGAAAGGAAAAGTGTTCATCCCCTCCCCCAAGAAGATTGTGGAGGGTTTTGTTTTTCTGTCTTCTTTCTTTTTTTCTCTTCATTTGCTCCTGCGAGTTTTCTACAGACGAGAGGTGAACTGTGGACCTCTTGCCTGACCCTATGGGTGAGTGCTGTGGGAAGTGGTGACTACTTCCTCAGAGGGACCCTGCTGTGACTCTGAACACTCTTGCTATGCAGACAAATTGAACAAAAGTCTTCCCTGCCATTCTAAACTCCCAGTACACCCTTCACCCCTTACTTGACAAACCCGAAGCCTAAACCCTTCTGAGATCGAGGGAGGAGGTCCTTGAGCAGTACCCTCCCTCCCTGTCTACTGGACCAAGCACCCCCCCGCCCAAGAGACTCCAGGGGCCATGCCATGCCTCATGCCACCCCACCCCTGCCAGGGACTCTGCCAGCAACTGCCCAGCCCTGTGCCCCAGGCCTGTGGGCCTCCACATGCCCTACAAAGATCCAGCAACAATAGAGTGATCCCACTGGGGTCTAACCTTGGAGAGACACCTCCCCAACTCTGAGTACAGCCAGAGCCAAAAATGAAAAAAAAATAATGCAGCAGAATAAATGTAAAAACTCCAGCAATATGAATAATCAGAGTAGATCAACTCCCCCAAGGAACAACAAAACAAGCACAGCACAAGATCCCATCCCTATACAAATGGATGAGATGTCAGAAATTGAATTCAGAATCTGGATAGCAAATAAGATTGAATTAGAATTCCAAGCAGCAATCCAAAAGATATAACAAGAGTTCAACGAATTCAAAGACAAAATGAACAAAAATTTTGACACGTTAAGACAAGAAGTTGCAGCCCTCAAAGATCTGAGAAATACAGTAGAATCCCTCAGTAACAGAATGGAGCAAGCAGAAGAAAGAATTTCTGACATTGAAGACAAACCTTTAGAACGCTCCCAAACTTTCAAAGAGGAAGAGAAATGGACGGCAAAAACTTATCATCTCTCAGAGAGCTCTGGGATAATTTGAAGAAACCAGTATTCGCCTTATTGGGATCCTCGAAAGCAACGAAGTGGCTTCACAAGGCACAGAGACTCTTCTTCATGAGATTATGAAAGAGAACTTTCCATACATGCCAAGTGATTCTGAAATACAGATAGCAGACAGTTTCAGAACTCCAGCACGACTCAACCCAAATAAGACATCCCCCAGACACATCATAATCAATTTCACTAAAGCTAATATGAAGGAGACAATTCTGAAAGCAGCAAGATGTAAGAAAACCATAACCTACAAGGGCAAGAATATTAGAATAACTGCAGATCTCTCTTCTGAAACGTTTCAAGCTAGAAGAGGATGGTCATCGACTTTTAAGCTCCTAAAACAAAATAACTTTCAACCCAGGATGCTGTATCCAGCTAAACTGAGTTTCCTTTATGATGGAGAAATGAAATACTATAATAACATACACATGAGACAAGATGGCGGACTGAAGCCAGCTTTCAACAAAGGCTCCCGTCCAGAAGGAGAGTTAAGGGACAGGAATTTAGTAAGTATCCTGGTGGACTTGAGCCTCACCAAGAGAGAAGGCTGAAGAACGCACATCAACACCGCTGAGGCAAGTTGTGATCACAAGGACGCAAACAAAAGGTACAAAATCCACCACCAAGCGGACGGGAGTCCCCCTCCCCCATGAGACCGGCTCTGTAGCCCCACAATTGAACAAGTGGGCAGAAATTAAAGCCCCTCCCACTACACTCCACGGAAGAGACCTTCTAAAAACTGGACCTACCTCCCCTACTGGGGTGCCGTGGCGTTCTCCTGCCGGACATAGGGCTGAATAAAACTTTGGGAATCCTTTGCCGGCAACCTCGAATCCCCGGCGCTCCCCTCCCGCCCACTGAGGTCTGGAGGCCTGTCCCCCAGGACTTCGGATCCTTGGGTGATTTCTCAAGGGGAGTGGACAGTCCCCGAGTTGCGACTGGTCAGCATTGACTCTGAGGCGCGCCGAGTGAGGAGAGGGCACCAGGCTGAGGGGGAGTCACGCCTCGCGGCACTTCCCTGCGGTGCAGTGCAGCAACCCTCCCCGGGCATAGGGGACCCAAGACTGAATCAGACTCTGGCCTCCCCGCTGAGAGCTGAGAACCCCTACTCTCACTCGGGGTCTGAGGGCCTATCCCCCAGGAGTTCGGCTCCTTGGGTGATTTCTCGAGGGGAGTGCACAGTGCCTGAGCTGCGTCAGGTCAGCGCTGACTCTGGGACACGTGAGCGAGGAGAGGGCACTCCGCTGAGGGGAAATCAAGCCTTGGCGGCACTTCCCTGCAGTGCAGTGCAGGAGCCCTCCCCGGGCACAAGACTGAATAAGACTCTGGCCTCCCCGCTGAGAGCTGAGAGCCCCTACTCTCACTCGGGGTCTGAGGGCCTATCCCTCCGGAGTTCGGCTCCTTGGGTGATTTCTCGAGGGGAGTGCACAGTGCCTGAGCTGCGTCAGGTCAGCGCTGACTCTGGGATACGTGAGCGAGGAGAGGGCACTCGGCTGAGGGAAAATCAAGCCTTGGCGGCACTTCCCTGCGGTGCAGTGCAGGAGCCCTCCCCGGACCGTAGTATTGCGTGAAACTGAATGAAACTCTAGCTTCCCCCCGCCCCACTCCCAATCCGGGTCTGGGGGCCCATCCCCCAAGAGTTCTGATTCTTGGGGGATCTCTTAAGGGGTGTGGACCCAGCACAAACTGCGGCCACTCAGTGCTGACTCTGGGGCGCGGGACAGAGGAGAAAAGGGTCGCCTGAGTGCCCACACCAGAGCAGCAGTTCCCTGGAGGTAGATCAACAGCCGTTTTTTCTTTAACGGCAGAACGCTCACTTCTGGATATTCTGAGGCCACACCCCCTGTCTCCCTGGGCAACCAGAGGAGGCCACCTGTGACACAGCTCACAAACCCAGAAGCCGCCAGGGCGGGGCCGACCCAGAGAGGTGTTCAGACGCAATTCTCCAGCAGCAAAGACGTTTGAACTCAAAACAGCCCGTCTCCTGTAGGCGACGACAGGAACAGAGACAGAACCTCACAAAGTTGTCTGTTCTGTTCTGTTCTGTTAGCAGCATCCATCAGGGACGGGGCTAAGCCTGAGTGAACACCTCCTTCCCATCACCTGCATCAAACACTCAAAGATGTCAGGCCCCATCTCCTCCTGCTAGATAGTGGCAGTCTGCGGGGGCCTGGCAGACTTCCTCGCGATTCAGGCAGGTGCAAACCCCTGGAGTGTCTGTTCACTGCAGGCAACTGGGTTAGCCATCTGCAGAGATACCAGTGACTGGGTCCGACGGAGGGGCAAAGTGGGGAAGGAGACGTCAACATTCCCAGACTGCTCTGTTTGCGGGGTGGCTCCTCCTGACTCCACGCTGCACTGGGGTGAGCTGTCTCAGAGGAGTCACCAGGCCCCTGTGATCCAGTTCCCAGAGACCTCTTGAACCCTTCCACCTGAGACAAGTGCCGATTGAGACAGTTGATTCGGACCTTTTGAACTGGGCTAATAGACTGAGGACTTTTCAGGTGGTGCCCTGGGTGTGCGATTGTAGGAAGGTTTGATTCTCCTTTTCCAACTGGGGCCAGAGGTAGGCAGGCGGGGTGACTTAATTGCTGATTTTTCCACACAGCTGAGACTTCAAGCCAGAGTAGAAGTTGCAATAGGATCGAACAGAAACCAGCTGAAAACAAGACAGAACCACTTTGCTCCACCACACCAGACAGGGCCCCAGTTTCTCAGGCCACAACACTGTACGGGCCCTCGATAAAACCCCAGGGGAAAAACCAAAGGGAGTAAACCATGGGGCGGAATCAGCGGAAAAACTCTGGTAACATGAATAACCAGAATAGATCAACCCCCCCAAGAAAAGATACGGCAGATGTGATTGAAGATCCCATTCATAAACAACTGGCTGAGATGTCAGAAGTCGAATTCAGAATTTGGTTTGCAGACAAGATTAATAAAATGGAATTAGGAATTCGAGGAGAAATTCAAAAACTGTCTCAAGAATTTAACGAATTTAAAGACAAAACCACCAAAGACTTAGACACACTGAAACAAGAACTTACAGCCCTCAAAGATATGAAAAATACAGTAGAATCCCTCAGTAACAGAATGGAGCAAGCAGAAGAAAGGATTTCTGACATTGAAGATAAAGTCTTCGAACGCTCCCAATCTCTCAAAGAGGAAGAGAAATGGAGAGCAAAAATGGATCACTCACTCAGAGAGCTCTCAGATAATTCGAAAAAAAATAACATAAGGGTTATAGGAATTTCGGAGGCTGATGACGTGGCAGCCAAGGGCACAGAGGCCCTTCTACATGAAATTATGAAAGAAAATTTTCCAGACATGCCTAGAGAATCTGAAATTCAGATAGCAGACAGCTTCAGAACCCCAGCACGATTCAACCCCAAAAAGCCATCTCCCAGACATATCATAATTAGCTTCACTAAAGTTAACATGAAAGAGAAGATTCTCAAAGCAGCCCAGCGAAAGAAAACTATAACGTACAAAGGTAAGAATATTAGAATAACTGCAGATCTCTCTGCTGAAACTTTTCAAGCAAGAAGAGGCTGGTCATCAACTTTTAATCTCCTAAAGCAAAAAAACTTTCAACCCAGGATCTTGTATCCAGCTAAACTGAGTTTCATCTATGATGGAGAAATTAAATACTTCAATGACATTCATATGTTGAAAAAATTTGCCATAAGTAAACCAGCTCTTCAGGATGTTCTCAGACCTATCCTCCACAATGACCAACCCAATCCTATACCACAAAAGTAAACTCACTCAGAAACTTCGGATCAAACTCCAACTTCCACACTGGCGAAAGGATTAAAAATGTCCACTGGACCTTTGAAAAACTCGATACCCAAAATTCCACCAGACTTATCCTTACTCTCCATCAATGTGAATGGCTTAAACTGTCCTCTAAAGAGGCATAGGTTAGCTGACTGGATACAAAAACTTAAGCCAGATATTTGTTGCATACAAGAGTCACATCTCAACTTAAAAGACAAATACAGACTCAGGGTGAAAGGATGGTCATCCATATTTCAGGCAAATGGTAATCAGAAAAAAGCAGGTGTTGCAATTTTATTTGCAGATACAGTAGGCTTTAAACCATCAAAAGTAAGGAAGGACAAGAATGGTCACTTCATATTTGTTAAGGGTAATACTCAATATGACGAGATCTCAATTATTAATATCTATGCACCCAACCAGAATGCACCTCAATTTATAAGAGAAACTCTAACAGACATGAGTAACTTGATTTCCTCCAGCTCCATAATCGTTGGAGATTTCAACACTCCCTTGGCAGTGTTGGATCGATCCTCCAGAAAGAAGCTGAGCAAAGAAATCTTAGATTTAAACCTAACCATCCAGTATTTAGATTTAGCAGACATCTACAGAACATTTCATCCCAACAAAACTGAATACACATACTTCTCATCAGCCCACGGAACTTACTCCAAAATTGATCACATTTTAGGTCACAAGTCTAACCTCAGTCAATTTAAAGGAATAGAAATTATTCCATGCATCTTCTCGGACCATCATGGAATAAAACTTGAATTGAGTAACAACAGGAATCTGCATACCCATACAAAAACATGGAAGTTAAATAACCTTATGCTGAATGATAGCTGGGTCAGAGATGAGATTAAGAAAGAAATCACCAATTTTTTGGAACAAAATGACAATCAAGACACAAGCTATCAGAACCTCTGGGACACTGCAAAGGCAGTTCTAAGAGGGAAATTTATAGCACTGCAAGCCTTCCTCAAGAGAACGGAAAGAGAGGAAGTTAACAACTTAATGGGACATCTCACGCAACTGGAAAAGGAAGAACATTCCAACCCCAAACCCAGTAGAAGAAAAGAAATAACCAAAATTAGAGCAGAATTAAATGACATTGAAAACAAAAGAATAATACAACAGATCAATAAATCAAAAAGCTGGTTTTTTGAAAAGGTCAATAAAATAGATAAACCTCTGGCCAACCTAATCAGGAAAAAAAGAGTAAAATCTCTAATATCATCAATCAGAAACAACAAAGACAAAATAACCACAGACTCATCAGAAATCCAAAAAACCCTTAATGAATATTACAAGAAACTTTATTCTCAGAAATATGAAAATCTGAAGGAAATAGACCGATACTTGGAAGCACGCCACCTTCCAAGACTTAACCAGAATCAAGTGGAAATGTTGAACAGACCCATATCAAGTTCAGAAATAGCATCAACTATACAAAACCTCCCTAAAAAGAAAAGCCCGGGACGAGATGGTTTCACGTCAGAATTCTACCAAACCTTTAAAGAGGAATTAGTACCTATATTACTCAACCTGTTCCAAAATGTAGAAAAAGAAGGAAGACTACCCAACACGTTCTATGAAGCAAATATCACCCTGATCCCCAAACCAGGAAAAGACCCAACAAGAAAAGAAAATTATAGACCAATATCACTAATGAATATAGATGCAAAAATATTCAACAAGATCCTAACAAACAGAATCCAGCAACACATCAAACAAATTATACATCATGACCAAGTTGGTTTTATCCCAGGGTCTCAAGGCTGGTTCAATATACGTAAATCTATAAATGTAATTCAGCACATAAACAAATTAAAAAACAAAGACCATATGATTCTCTCAATTGATGCAGAAAAAGCTTTTGATAATATCCAGCATCCCTTCATGATCAGAACACTCAAGAAAATTGGTCTAGAAGGGACTTTTCTTAAACTGATAGAGGCTATCTACAGCAAATCCACAGCCAATATCATATTGAATGGAGTTAAATTGGAATCATTTCCACTCAGATCAGGAACCAGACAAGGCTGCCCATTGTCTCCATTGCTTTTCAACATTGTAATGGAAGTTTTAGCCACCGCAATTAGGGAAGAAAAGGCGATCAAGGGTATCCATATAGGGTCAGAAGAGATCAAACTCTCGCTCTTCGCAGATGATATGATTGTGTATCTGGAAAACACTAGGGACTCTACTACAAAACTCCTAGAAGTGATCAAGGAATACAGCAGCGTCTCAGGTTACAAAATCAACATTCATAAATCGGTAGCCTTTATATACACCAACAACAGTCAAATTGAAAAAGCAGTTAAGGACTCTATCCCATTCACAGTAGTGCCAAAGAAGATGAAATATTTGGGAATTTACCTAACAAAAGACGTGAAAGATCTCTATAAAGAGAACTATGAAACTCTAAGAAAAGAAATAGCTGAAAATGTTAACAAATGGAAAAACATACCATGCTCATGGCTAGGAAGAATCAACATTATCAAAATGTCCATACTACCCAAAGCAATATATACTTTCAACGCACTCCCTATTAAAGCTCCACTGTCATATTTTAAAGATCTTGAAAAAACATTACTTCGTTTTATATGGAATCAGAAAAACCTCGAATAGCCAAGACATTACTCAGAAATAAAAACAAAACAGGAGGAATCACACTACCAGACCTCAGACTTTACTACAAATCGATAGTGATCAAAACAGCATGGTATTGGCACAAAAACAGAGAAGTAGATATCTGGAATAGAATAGAGAACCAAGAGATGAATCCAGCTACTTACCGCTATTTGATTTTTGACAAGCCAATTAAAAACATTCAGTGGGGAAAAGATTCCCTATTTAACAAATGGTGCTGGGTGAACTGGCTGGCAACCTGCAGAAGACTGAAATTGGACCCACACCTTTCACCATTAACTAAGATAGACTCTCATTGGATTAAAGATTTAAACTTAAGACATGAAACTATAAAAATACTAGAGGAGATGCAGGGAAAACCCTTGAAGAAATTGGTCTGGTGAGTATTTCATGAGGAGAACCCCCGGGCAATTGAAGCAGCTTCAAAAATACACTACTGGGACTTGATCAAACTAAAAAGCTTCTGCACAGCTAAGAACACAGTAAGCAGAGCAAGCAGACAGCCCTCAGAATGGGAGAAGATATTTGCAGGGTATAACTCTGACAAAGGTTTAATAACCAGAATCCACAGAGAACTCAACGCATCAGCAAGGCAAGAGAAAAACAAGGGATCCCATCGCAGGCTGGGCAAGGGATTTGAAGAGAAACTTCTCTGAAGAAGACAGGCGCACGGCCTTCAGACATATGAAAAAATGCTCATCATCTTTAATCATTAGAGAAATGCAAATCAAAACTACTTTGAGATATCATCTAACTCCAATGAGACTAGCCTATATCACAAAATCTCAAGACCAGAGATGTTGGCGTGGATGCGGAGAAAAGGGAACACTTCTGCACTGCTGGTGGGAATGCAAATTAATACATTCCTTTTGGAGGGATATATGGAGAACACTCAGAGATCTACAAATAGATCTGCCATTCAATCCTGTAATTCCTCTGCTAGGCATATACCCAGAAGACCAAAAATCACAACATAACAAAGATATTTGTACCCGAACGTTTATTGCAGCCCAATTCATAATTGCTAAGTCATGGAAAAAGCCAAAGTGCCCATCGATCCACGAATGGATTAATAAATTGTGGTATATGTATACCATGGAATAGTATGCAGCCTTAAAGAAAGATGGAGACTTTACCTCTTTCATGTTTACATGGATGGAGCTGGAACATATTCTTCTTAGTAAAGTATCCCAAGAATGGAAGAAAAAATACCCAATGTACACAGCCCTACTATGAAACTAATTTGGGACTCTCACATGAAAGCTATAACCCAGCTACAACTTAACAATAGGGGGAAGTGGGAAAGGGGGGGTGGGTAGAGGGAGGGGAATCGGTGGGATCACACCTGTGGTGCATATTACAGGGGTATTTGCGAAACTTGGTAAATGTAGAATATAAATGTTTTGGCACAGTAACTGAGATAACGCCGGAAAGGCTATGTTAACCACTGGGATAAAAATGTGTCAAATGGTTTATGAAGTGAGTGTATGATGCCCCATAATCATATCATTGTATACACTTATGATTTAATAAAAAAATTAAAAAAAAAAATAACATACACATTTTGAAGAAATTTGCCATAACTAAACCAGATCTCCAGGATATTCTCAGACTGATCTTCCATAATGACCAGCAAAAACATGGAAGCTAAATAACCTTATGCTGAAGGATAGATGGGTCATAGATGAGATTAAGAAGGAAATTACCAAATTTTTTAGACAAAACAACAATGAAGACACGAATTATCAGAACCTGTGGGATACTGCAAAACCAGTCCTAAGAGGGAAATTTCTAGCACTGCAAGACTTCCTCAAGAAAAAGAAAGAGAAGTTAATAACTTAATAGGACATCTCAAGCAACTGGAAAAGGAAGAACATTCTAACCCCAAACCCAGCAGAAGAAAAGAAATAACCAAAATTAGACCTGAATTAAATGAAATTGAAAAGAAAAGAATTATACAACTGATCAATAAATCAAAAAGTTGGTTTTTTGAAAAGATAAATAAAATAGGTAAACCTTTGGATAACCTAACCAATAAAAAAGAGTAAAATCTATAATTTCATAAAAAAGAAATGGTAAAGATAAAATAACAACAGACCCCTCAGAAATTCAAAAAATTCTTAACAAATATTACAAGAAACATTACTTTCAAAAATATGAAAATCTGAAGGAAATTGACCAATACTTTGAAGCATGCCACCTACCAAGAGTTAGCCAGAACAAAGTGGAAATGTTGAACAGGCCTATATGAAGTTCTGAAATAGAATCAACTATACAAAATCTCCCTAAAATGAAAACCCCAGGACAAGATGGCTTCTCATCAGAATTCTACCAAACCTTTAAATAAGAACTAATGCCTATATTACTAAACCTCTTTTCAAAGATAGAAAAAGAAGGAATACTACCCAACATATTCTATGAAACAAACATCACCTTGATCCTTAAACCAGGGAAAGACCCAACAAGAAAAAAATAATTATAGACCAATATCACTAATGAATATTGATGCAAAAATATTCAATAAGATCCTAACAAACAGAATCCAGCAACACATAAAAAAAAATATACACCATGACCAAGTGGGATTTATCCCAGGGTCTCAGGCCAGTTCAATATACATAAATCTATAAATGTAATTCAGCACATAAACAAACTAAAAAATAAAGTCCATATTATTCTCTCAATTGATGCAGAAAAAGCTTTTGAAAATATCCAGCATCCCTTCATGATCAGAACACTTAAGAAAATTGGTATAGAAGGGACATTTCTTAAACTCATAGAGGCCATCTACGGCAAACCCACAGCCAATATCATATTGAACGGAGTTAAATTGAAATTATTTCCACTTAGATCAGGAACCACTCAAGGTTGTCCATTGTCTCCATTGCTCTTTCACATTGTAATGGAAGTTTTAGCCATTGCAATTAGGGAAGAAAAGGTGATCAAGGGTATCCACATAGGGTCAGAGGAGATCAAACTTTTACTCTTCGCAGATGATAGGATTGTATATCTGGAAAACACCAGGGATTCTACTACAAAAATTTTAGAATTGATCAAGGAATACAGCAATGTCTCAGGCTACAAAATCAATACCCATAAATCTGTAGCCTTTATATATACCAACAACAGCCAAGCTGAAAAAACAGTCAAGGACTCTATTCCTTTCACAGTAGTGCCAAAGAAGATGAAATATTTGAGAGTTTACCTAAAAAGGATGTGAAAGTTCTCTATAAAGAGAACTATGAAAGTCTAAGAAAAGAAATAGCTGAAGATGTTAACAAATGGAAAACATACCATGCTCATGGCTGGGAAGAATGAACATTGTTAAAATGTCTATACTACCCAAAGCAATATACAATTTTAATGCAATCCCTATTAAAACTCCACTGTCATACTTTACAGATCTTGAAAAAATAATACTTCGTTTTATATGGAATCAGAATAAACCTCGAATAGCCAAGATATTACTCAGAAATAAAAACAAAGCAGGAGGAATCACACTATCAGACCTGAGACTATACTATAAATCGATAGTGATCAAAATAGTATGGTACTGGCACAAAAACAGAGAGGTAGATGTCTGGAACAAAATAGAGAACCAAGAGATTAACCCAGCTACTTACTGTTATTTGATCTTTGACAAGTCAATTAAAAACATTCACTGGGGAAAAGACTCCCTATTTAACAAATGGTGCTGGGTGAACTGACTGGCAACCCGTAGAAGACTGAAACTGGACCCACACCTTTCACCTTTAACTAAGATAGACTCTCACTGGATAAAATGTTTAAACTTAAGACATGAAACTATAAAAATACTAGAAGAAAGTGCAGAGAATTCCTCTTGAAGGAACTGACCTGGGTGAATATTTTATGAGGAGGTCTCCCAGGCAATTGAAGCAGTATCAAAAATACACTACTGGGACCTGATCAAACTAAAAAGCTTCTGCACAGCCAAGAACGTAATAAGTATAGGAAGCAGACAGCCCTCAGAATGGGAGACAGTATTTGCAGGCTATACCTCCAACAAAGATTTAATACCCAGAATCCTCAGAGAACTCAAACGTGTTAACAAGAAAAGAACAGGTGATCCCATCTCGGAGTAGGCAAAGGACTTGAAGAGAAACTTCTCTAAAGAAGACAGGCACACAGCCTTCAGACACATGAAAAAATGCTCATCATCCTTAATCATCAGAGAAATGCAAATCAAAACTACTTTGAGATATCACCCAACTCAAGTAAGGGGCGGCGCCTGTGGCTCAGCGGGTAGGGTGCCGGTCCCATATGCCGGAGGTGGCGGGTTCAAACCCAGCCCCGGCCAAATTAAAAGAAAAAAAAAAAAAAAAAAAAAAAAAAGTCCAACTCAAGTAAGATTAGCCCACATAACAAAATCCCCAAACCAGTGATGTTGGCATGGATGTGGAGAAAAGAGAACACTTCTACAATGCTGGTGGGAATGCACACTAATACGTTCCTTTTGAAAGAATGTTTGGAGAATACTCAGAGATCTAAAAATAGACCTACCATTCGATCCTATAATTCCTTTACTAGGTATATATCCAGAAGACCAAAAAATCACAATATAACAAAGACATCTGTACCAGAATGTTTATTACAGCCCAATTCATAATTGCTAAGTCATGGAAGAAGCCCAAGTGCCCATCAACCCATGAATGGCTTAATAAATTGTGGTACATGTATACCATGGAATATTATGCAGCCTTAAAGAAAGATGGAGACTTTACCTCTTTCATGTTTACATGAATGGAACTGGAACATATTCTTAGCAAAGTATCTCAAGAGTGGAAGAAAAAGTATCCAATGTACTCAGCCCTATTATGAAGCTAACTTGTAGCTTTCATATGAAGGCTACAACCCAACTGTAGCACAAGAATATGGGGAAAGGGCCAAGGAAGGGGAGGTGCGGGGGAAGGTTGGAGTGGAGGGAGGGTATTTGGGGGGCCACACCAATGGTGCATCTTAGAATGGGTGCAGGAATACTTACTAAATGCAGAATACAAATGTCTTCATACAATAACTAAGAAAATGCCATGAAAGCTATGTTAAACAGTTCGATGTAAATATTTCAGTTTGTATATGAAACCAGCACATTGTACCCCTTGACTGCACTAATGTGCACAGCTATGATTTAATGATAATAGAATAAAAGAGAGAACTATGAAACTCTAAGAAAAGAAGTAGTTGAAGGTGGTAACACAGAGAACAACATACCATGCTCATGGCTGGGAAGAATGATCATTGTTAAAATGTCCATACTACCCAAAGCAATATACATTTTTAATGCTTTCCCTGTTAAAGCTGTACTGTCATACATTAAAGATCTGAAAAAAAAATACTTCATTAAACATGGAATCAGAAAAAAAGTCGAATAGCCAAGATGTTACTCAGAAATAAAAACAAAGCAGGTGGTATCATGTTACCAGACTTCAGGCTATACTGTAAATCTATAGTGATCAAAACAGCATGGTACTGGCATAAAAACAGTGAAGTACATTTATGGAATAGAATAGAGAACCAAGAGATGAACCCAGCTACTTATCATCATTTGATCTTCAACAAGCCTACCAAAAATATTCAGTGGGGGAACGACTAACTATTTAACAAATGGTGCTTGGTGAACTGGCTGAGGACCTGTAGGTGACTGAATCTGGACACCCACCTTTTACCACTAACAAAAATTGATTATCACTGGATAAAAGATTTAAACTTAACACAGGAAGCTATAAAAATACTAAAGAGAGGGGCGGCGCCTGTGGCTCAAGGAGTAGGGCACCGGTCCCATATGCCGGAGGTGGTGGGTTCAAATCCAGCCCCGGCCAAAAAACCAAAAAAAAAAAAAAAAATACTAAAGAGAGTGCAGAGAAAACATTTGAAGAAATTAGCCTGGGAGAATATTTTATGAGGAGGATCCCCCAGGAAATTGAAGCAACACCAAAAACACAATACTGGAATCTGATCAAACTAAAAAGCTTTTGAACAGCTGAGAGCACAGTAAGTAAAGCAAACAACCTTCTGAATGGGAGAATGTTTTTGCAGGTTATGCTTCCAATAAAGGTCTGATAACTAGAATCCACAGAGAACTCAAACTAATAAATAAGAAAACAACAAATAACCCCATTTCTATGGGGGCAAGAGACTTGAACAGAAACTTCTTTGATAAAAACAGGTGCAAGGCCTACAAACACATGAAAAAATGTTTATCCTCCTTAATCATCAGAGAAATGCAAATTAAGAGCACTTTGAGATATAATCTAAGTCCAATAAGATTAATCCACATCATAAAATCCTGAAACTACAGATTTGGGCATGGATGCAGAGAGATGGGAACACTTCTACACTGCTGGTGGGAATGCAAGCTAATACGACATTTTTGGAAAGAAGTTTGGAGATTACTCAAGGAACTAGAAGTAGAGGTACCATTCAATCCTGTAATTCCTCTACTAGGTATATACCCAGATGATCAAAAATTATTTTAAAACAAAGACATTTGCATGAGAATATTTATTGCAGTCCACTTTATAATAACCAAGACATGGAAACAGCCCAAGTGCCCATCGACCAATGAATGGATAAACAAACTGTGGTATATGTACATCATGGAATACTGTACATCCATAAAAAATATGGAGACTTCACATCTTTTATGTGTACCTGGGTGAAGCGGGAACATATAAATTGTGGTATATGTACACCATGGAATACTATGCAGCCTTAAAGAAAGATGGAGACCTCACCTCCTTCATGTTTACATGGATGGAGCTGGAACATATTCTTCTCAGTAAAGTGTCTCAAGCATGGAAGAAAAAATATCCAATGTATTCACCCCTACTATGAAACAAACTTAGGACTTTTACATGAAGCTATAACCAAGTTTCAACTTAAGAACAGGGGGAAGGGGGAAAGCGTGGTGACGGAGGCGGGATGTGGGTAGAGGGAGGGGGATTGAAAGGATCACACATGTGGTGCATCTTACAAAGGTACATGTGAGCCTTGGCAAATGTGGAATGTAAATGTCTTGACAAAGTAACTAAGATGATGCCAGGAGGGCTATGTCAACTAATGAGATGAAAATGTGTCAAATATTCTATGAAACAAGTGTATGATGCCCCATGATCATATTGATGTACACAGCTATGATTTAATAAAAAAAAAAAATTCGTCTTAGTAAAGTATCTCAAGAATGGGAATAAAGTATCCAATGTACTCAATACTACTATGAAATCAATATATAATCACCTACACATTCATATAAATGGAAAAACATCACTATAGTCCAGAAAGCAGAAGGGAAGAGGAGAGAGAGGGGAGGGGAGGGGGAATAGGGGAGGTTGGAGGGTATTTGGGGTGATTTCACCTAATGTGCATGATGCAATTGTACATTTCAAAACTATTAAGAAATGAGTATAATTTTGATGGATGTGTTAGTAACACATTGTGAAATGTGAAGTGTAAGCATTTCACATTGTATATCAAAGCAGTACGTGGAACTCCATAAATGCATCAATGTACAAAGTTAAGATTTAATAAAAAAAGAAACCTAAACAAACAAAAATAGAAAATATTTCAATTCTGAATATTTATGTACTCAACTTAAATGCTTCTAGATTATTGAAACAGACCTTAATTAGTCTGAACAATATGATATCCTATGACACCATAACAACAGGGGACTTCAAAACTCCTCTTACAGAGCTGGACAGATCCTCCAAACAGAAATTAAACAATTAATGTGGAATGTAAAGGTCTCAGCAAAATAACTAAGAAAATGCTATGAAAACTATGTTAACTAGTGTGATGAAAATGTGTCAAACTATCTATGAACCAAGTGTATGGTGCCCCATGATCATATTAATATACACAGCTATGATTTAATAAAAATAAAAAAAGGAAAAAAAAGAAATTAAACAAATATATAAGGGACTTAAATGAGATCCTAGAACAACTGTGCTTCATAGATGTATATAGAACACTCTATCCCAAAGGTAAAGAATACACATTAGTTTCATCAGTCCATGGAACACTCTCTAAAATTGATCATATCCTAGGACACAAAACAAACCTCAACAGAATCAAAAGAATTGAAATTTTACTTTGCATCTTCTCAGACCACAAGACTTTAAAGGTGGAATTCAACTCCAACAAAAACGTTAAACCCCACACAAAGTCCTGGAAATTAAACAAACTTATGCTGAATGACAGTTGGGCACAGAAAAGTTTGGCATTGTTGAGCATAACAGCAATGAAGACACAAGCCACCAAAACCTGTGGGATACAGTAAAAGTAGTCCTGAGAGGAAAATTTATCACTTTAGTTGCCTACATTTGAAAAAGAGAAAGAAAGCACATCAACACAGTCACAAGCCATCTTATGAAATTGGAAAAAGAAGAACAATCTAAGCCTAAACCCAGCAGATGAAAAGAAATATCCAAAATTAAATCAGAGATTAATGAAATTGAAAATGAAAGAATCATTCAGAAAATTAATGAAACAAGGAGTTGGTTTTTTGAAAAAATAAATAAAATAAATAACCCTTTGGCCAGATTAACTAGGAATAGAAAAGTAAAATCTCTAGCAACCTCAATCAGAAATGATTAAGGGGAAATAACAGATGCCACAGAGATACAAGAGATCATCTCTGAACACTACCAAAAACTCTATGCCCAGAAATTTGACAATGTGAAAGAAATGGATCAATATTTGGAATCACATCCTCTCCCTAGACTTAGCCAAGAAGAAATACATCTCCTGAACAGACCAATTGTAAGCACTGAAATCAAAGAAACAATAAAAAATCTCCCAACAAAAAAATGCCCTGGTCCAAATGGCTTCACACCAGAATTCTATCAAACCTTCAAAGAAGAGCTTAATCCCACACTGCAGAAATTATTCCAGAAAATGGAGGTGTAAAAAATCTTCCCCAACACATTCTATGAAGCAAACATCACCCTGATACCAAAACCAGAAAATACCCAACTAAAAAGGAGAAATTCAGTCCAATTGCACTAATGAATATAGATGCAAAAATTCTCAACAAAATCCTAGCCAACAGATTAGAGCTTATCATTAAAAAAGTCATACATCATAATCAAGTAGGGTGCATCCCAGGGATGCAAGGCTGGTTTAACATATGCAAGTCCACAAATGTTATTCACCATATCAACAGAAGCAGAAACCAAAACCATATGATCCTCTCCATACATGCAGAAAAAGCATTTGATAAAATCAAGCATCCTTTTCTTATTAGAATACTGTAGAGCATAGGCATAGGTAGCACATTTCTTAAGTTGATCGAAAAGCAGAAAGAGAGATGGAGGGAGGAGGGTGGAGCCTTGGTGTGTGTCACACTTTATGGGGGAAAGACATGATTGCAAGAGGGACTTTACCTAACAATTGCAATCAGTGTAACCTGGCTTATTGTACCCTCAATGAATCCCCAACAATGATAAAAAAAAAAAAAGAAACACACTAACCTGCTGTGTGAAAAAAAAAAAAAGACAGTAATGTCTCAGGATATAAAATAGACATCCATAAGTTAGTAGCCTTTGTATGCACCAATAACAGCCAAGATGAAAGGTTAATTAAGGACACAACTCCCTTCATCATAGCTTCAAAGAAAATAAAATACCTAGGAATATACCTAGGAAAAAAGGTGAAGGACCTATATAAAGAAAATTATGAAACCCTAAGGGAAGAAATAGCAGAGGAAATTAACAAATGGAAGAACATACCATGCTCATGGCTGAGAAGAATCCACATTGTTAAAATGTCTATACTTCCCAGAGCAATTCACCAATTCAATGCCATCCCTATTAAAATACCAATATTGTACTTTCAAGACTTGGAAAAAATAATCCTTCATTTTGTATGGAACCAGAAAAAGTCCCATATAGCTAAGGCAGTACTTAGTAATAAAAACAAAGACCACCAGACTTTAGACTGTACTACAAGTCCACTGTGGTCAAAACAGCATGGTACTGACACAAAAATAGAGACATAGAAATTTGGAATCAAATAGAAACCCAGGAAATTAAGCTAACATCTTTTTTTTTTTAATAATGCAGATTTTATTGTGCTATTTATTTATTTATTTATTTATTTTTTGGCCAGGGCTGGTTTGAACCCACCACCTCTGGCATATGGGACCGGCGCCCTACCCCTTTGAGCCACAGGCGCCGCCCAAAGCTAACATCTTATAACCACCAAATCTTCAATAAACCAAAGAAGAACATACACTGAGTGAAGGAATACCCCAGGGAAAGAATATTGGAAAGAATGGTGCTGGGAGAACTGGATATCCACATGTGAAAGACTTAAACTGGACACGCACCCTTCTCCACTCACTAAAATTGATTCAAGATGGATAAAAGACTTAAATTTAAGGCATGAAATGTTAAAAATCTTCAAAGAAAGCATAGCAAAAACACTGGAAGATATTGGCCTGGGGAAAGACTTTATGAAGAAGACTTCAGTGGCAATTGCAATAACAAAAATACACAAATGGGACTTCATGAAACTGAAAAGCTTCTGTACAACTAAGGAGACAACTACGGAACCAGATAACCTACACACTGGGAAAGGATATTCGCATAGTTTGAATCAGACAACCTACACACTGGGAAAGGATATTTGCATATTTTGAATGAGACAAAAGCTTGATAACTAGGATCTATAGAGAACTCCAATTAATCCACATGAAAAAAACCAACAATCCCATATATCAATGGGCAAGAAACAGAAACAGAACTTTCTCTAAAGAAGACAAATGAATTGCTACCAAAGATATTAAAAATGCTCATTGACCCTAAATATTAGAGAAATGCAAATGAAAACCACCCTGAGATATCATCTAACCCCAGTGAGAATGGCCCACATCACAAAGTCTCAAAACTGCAAGATGTTGGCGTGGATTTGGAGAGAAAGGACCACTTTTACACTGCTGGTGGGACTGCAAACTAATACAACCTTTTCTGAAGGAAGTATGGAGAACCCTCAAAGAACTCAAGCTAGACCTCTCATTTGATCCTAAAATCCCTTTACTGGGCATCTACCCAGAAGGAAAAGAATCCTTCTACCATAAGGAAGCTTGCACTAGACAGTTTACTGCAGCTCAATTTGCAATCGCCAAAATGTGGAAACAGCCTAAATGCTCACCATCCCAGGAATGGATTAACAAGTTGTGGTATATGTATACCATGAAATACTATTCAGCCATTAAAAAAGATGGAGACTTTACAGCCTTTGTATTAACCTGGATGGAAGGGGAACACATTTTTTAGTAAAGCTTCACAAGAATGGAGGACCATGAATCCTATGTACTCAACCTTGATATGAGGACAATTAATAACTTAGTACACATTTGGGAGTGGGGAAAGGGGACAGGAGACAGAGAGAGAAGGAGGGAGGGGGTTAGGAGAAAGGAAGAACAGAGAGAGGTACGGAGGGAGGGGTGGAAAAGGGGAAGAACAGAGAGAGGGAAGGAGGGAGGGGGTGGGGTCTCAGTGTATAGTTAGAATAAAATGAAAAAAAATTAAGAAAAATTAAAAAAAACTTACATTGTATATTCTTGTTCCTCTTTCTTTGTCCTTTGTAAGGCAAAGGCATAATGAGAATGTAAATACAGCAAAATCTAATTCAAATTCCATTCATTTATAATTTTTGTAATTCAGACAAGAGCCAACATTATTATTTAAACTCTGCAGTATTGCTTTTTATGGCATTTACTTAAAAGAAGGAAATATTGTCTGTTTTGATTTTATTAAATCATAACTATGTACATTGATGCATTTATGGGGGTCAGTGTATTTATTTGATATACAGTGTGAAATGCTTACATTGAACTGATTAATACATCCTTCACAATTATACTCTTTTCTTGTCTGGGACCAGATGATTTCACGTCAGAATTCTACCAAACCTTTAAAGAGGAACTAGTACCTATACTACTTAACCTTTTCCAAAACATAGAAAAAGAAGGAATACTTCCCAACACATTCTATGAAGCACATATAACCCTGATGACCAAACCAGGAAAAGATCCAACAAGAAAAGAAAATTATACACCAATATCTCTAATGAACATAGATACAAAAATATTCAATGAGATCCTAACAAAGAGAATCCAGCAACACATCAAACAAATTATACATTACCACCGACCAGGTTTGTTTCATCCCAGGGTCCCAAGGATGGTTCAATATACGTAAATCCATAAATATAATTCATCACATAAACAAATTAAAAAACAAAGACCATATGATTCTCTAAATTGATGCAGAAAAAGCTTTAGACAACATCCAGCATACTTTCTTGATCAGAATGCTTAAGAAAATAGGTATAGAAGGAACATTTCTTAAACTGATAGAGGCCATCCACACCAAACCCACAGCCAATATTGCATTGAATGGAGTAAAATTGAAATAATTTCCACTCAGATCAGGAACCAGGCAAGAATGCCCACTGTCTCCGCTGCTTTTTAACATTGTAATGGAAGTCTTAGCCACCGCAATCAGGCAAGAGAAGGCAATCAAAGTGATCCAAGTAGGACCAGAGGAGATCAAACTGTCACTCTTCCCAGATGATATGATTATATATCTGAAAAAAACCAGGGAATCAACTACAAAACTCCTAGAAGTGATCAAGGAATATAGCAATGCCTCAGGATACAAAATTATCACTTACAAATCTGTAGGCTTTATATATATATACCAACAACAGTCAAGGGGAAAAAACAGTCAAGGACTCTATTCCCTTTACAATCGTGCCAAAGGAGATGAAATATCTGGGACTGTGTCTAACTAAGGACGTGAAAAATCTCTATAAAGAGAACTATGAAACTCTGAGAAAAGAAATAGCTGAAGATGTTAACAAATGATAAAATACGCCACGTTCATGGCTGGGAAGAATCAACATTATTAAAATGTCTATACTACCTAAAACAATCTACAGATTTTATGTGATCCCTATTAAAGCACCTCTGTCATACTTTAAAGACCTGGAAAAATCAGTACTTCATCTTGTATGGAACCAGAGAAAACCTTGAATAGTCAAGACATTACTCAGAAATAAAAACAAATCAGAAGGAATCACATTACCAGACTTCAAACTACACTATAAATCTATAGTGATCAAAACAGCATGGTACTGACACAAAAATTGAGAGGCAGATGTATGGAACAGAATAGAGAACCAAGAAATGAACCCAGACACTGATCATCATTTGATCTTTGATAAGCCTATCAAGAATATAAATTGGGGGAAAGATTCCCTATTTAACAAATCGTGCTAGGACAATTGGCTGGCAACTTGTACAAGACTGAAACTGTACCCACATCTTTCACCATTAACAAAAATTGACTCTCACTGGATAAGAGATTTAAACTTAAGATATGAAACTATGAAAATTCTTGGAGACAGTGCAGGAGAAACATTTGAAAAAACTGGCCTGGGAGAATACTTTATGAGGAGGACCACCCAGGCAATTGAAGCAACACCAAAAATACATTACTGGGATATGATAAAACTAAAAGTCTTCCTCACTGCCAAGAACACAGTAAATAAAGCAAGCAGACAGCCCTCAGAATGGGAGAGGATATTTGCAGCTTATGCTTCTGATAACCAGAATCCGCAGAGAACTCAAACTTATTAATAAGAAAAGAATAAGTAATCCCATTTCATTGTGGGCAGAGGACTTGAACAGAAGCTTCTCTGAAGATGATAGGTGCATGGCCTACAGACACATGAAAAAGTGCTTATCATCTTTAATCATCAGAGAAATGCAAATCAAAACCACTTTGAGATAT
The DNA here is from genome assembly GCF_027406575.1 of Nycticebus coucang. Lineage (NCBI taxonomy): Eukaryota > Metazoa > Chordata > Mammalia > Primates > Lorisidae > Nycticebus > Nycticebus coucang. Next base: position 112,528,052 of record NC_069804.1, read on the forward strand.
CATCTAACTCCAGTAAGAGTGGCTCACATACCAAAATACCAAAACTACAGATGTTGGCATGGATTGGGAGAAAAGGGAACACTTCTGTCCTGCTGGTGGGAGCGCAAGCTAATATGTCCTTTTTGGAAAGAAGTATGAAGAATACTCAGGGATCTAAAAGTAGATCTGCCATTTGATCCTGCAATTCCTCTACTAGGTGTATATCCAAAAAAACAAAAATCACTTTGCAACAAAGATATTTGCACCAGATTGTTCATTGCAGCTCAATTCATAATATCCAAGTCATGGAAGAAGCCCAAGTGCCCATCAACCCATGAATGGATTAATAACTTGTGGTATATGTACACCATGGAATATTATGCAGCCTTAAAAAAGATGGAGACTTTACCTCTCTTATGTTTACATGGATGGAGCTGGAACATATCCTACTTAGTAAAGTATCTCAAGAATGGAAGAAAAAATATTCAATGTACTCAGTACTATTATGAAACCAATTTACAATCACTCACACTTTCATATGAAGAATAGATCACAGCTATGGCCCAAGATGAAGGAGGGAGGAGAGGGGATGAGAAGGAAGGAGGGAGGTCAGATCAAGGTAGGATGAATGGTGGGATCACACCTATGGTGCATAATGCAAAAGTACATGTCAGATCTATTAGTATAGAGTATAAATGTCTTAAACAGTAATTAAGTAAATGATATGAGGTATATATTAACCAGTGTGATGTAAGCGTTCCTAATTCTATATGAAATCAGCACATTGTACCCCATAAATGCATTAATATATACATGATCTCTGTGTTTATGATTTAATAAAAAAAAAATCTAAAAAAATAAAAAAAGCAGATCTTACTTTTGAAAAAATTATACACTTTTCTTAACAGTTTTTAAGTGTACCATTGCATCTTGTACATTAAGTGAGGTCTCCCCAAATACCCTCCCTCCCTTCACGCTGCCCCTCCCTCCTCTCCTCTTCCCTTCTACTTTCTGGACTATAGTTATGTTTTTCCATTCATATGAATGTGTAGGTGATTATATATTGATTTCATAGTAGTATTGAGTACATTGGATACTTTTTTCCATTCTTGAGATACTTTACTAAGGAGAATATGTTTCAGCACCATCCAGGTAAACATAAAAGATGTGAAGTCTCCATCTTTTTATGGCTGCATAGTATTGCATGGTGTACATATACCACAATTTGTTTATCTATTAATGGGTCGATGGGCACTTGGGCTGTTTCCATGTCTTAGCAATTATGAATTGGGCTGCAACAAACATTCTGGTGCAAATGTCTTTGTTGTAAAATAATTTTTGGTCATCTGGGTATATACCTAGTAGAGGAATTACAGGATGGAAAGGTAGGTCCAGTTTTAGTTCCTTGAGTATTCTCCAAACTTCTTTCCAAAAATGTTGTATTAGCTTGCATTCCCACCAGCAGTTTAGAAGTGTTCCCTTCTCTCCGCATCCACGTCAACATCTGTAGTTTGGGGATTTTGTGATGTGGGCTAGTCTTACTGGAGTTATATGATATCTCAAAATGGTTTTGATTTATATTTCTCTGATGATTAAAGATGATGGGCATATTTTTATGTGTTTGTAGGCCATGCATCTGTCTTCATCAGAGAAGTTTCTATTCAGGTCTCTTGCCCACATATAAATGGGGTTATTTGTTCTTTTCTCATTGATTAGTTTGAGTTCTCTGTGGATTCTAGTTATCAGACCCTTGTTGGAAACAACCTGCAAAAACATTCTCCCATTCTGAAGGTTATCTATTTGCTTTACTCACTGTGCTCTTGGCTGTGCAAAAGTTTTTAGTTTGATCAGATCCCATAATAGATTTTTGGTGTTGTTTCCATTGCCTGGGGGGGGTCCTCCTCATAAAATATTCTTCCAGGCCAATTTCTTCAAGTGTTTTACCTGCAGCCTCTTCTAGTATTTTTATAGTTACTTGTGTTAAGTTTAAATTTTTTATCCAGTGAGAGTCTATTTTTATTAATGGTAGAAGGGGGGGTCAGTTTCAGTCTTCTACAGGTCCCCAGCCAATTGTCCCAGCACCATTTGTTAAACAGTGAGTCTTTCCCTGGCTGAATGTTTTTGATAGGCTTATCAAAGACCAAATGATACTAAGTAGCTGGGTTGATCTCTTGGTTCTCTATTCTGTTCCATACATCTACCTATCTGTTTTTGTGCCAGTACCATGGTGTTTTGATCACTGTAGATTTATAGTATAGCCTGAAGTCTGGTAGCGTGATACTTCCTGATTAGTTTTTATTTTTGAATAATGTATCATCTATTTGAATATTTTTTTCTGATTCCAAATAAAACCAAGCACTAGGAGCCAGCCTCCGACACACACTCCCATCGAAAGGGAAGGATAATGTCCAGAAAGTACCCAATTAAGCTGAAGACTGGGAGCCAAGCTGAGAGAGAAGAGTCATAACTGCAGGTCTCCTCTGCTGAGGCATGCTGCGACTCCAAGAAAGCAAACTTCAGGTACAAAATTCATCCCAAAGGAAAAGTATCTGTCCCCTCCCCCAAGAAAGTTGTGTGTGTGTGTGTGTTTCTCTTCGTTTCCTCCTGTAGGTTTTCTACAGGGGAGCTATGAACTGAGGACCTCTTGTCTCACCCCACAGATGAGAGCTGTAAAAACATGGATTCTACTTCCCCAGAGGGATTCTGTTGTGATCCTGAGCACTCTCTTGCCAGGCAGAAAAATTGAACTAATGTTTTCCCTGCAATTCTGAACTTCCAGTGCACCCTTCACCCTTTGCATGACAAATCAGAAGCCTAACCCCTGCAGAGACTGCCAGCAGAGGCTCATGAACAGTGCCTCCTGCCCTGCTGTACCAAGCACCCCACACGCTGCCTGGCCAGAACCTCATGTCCCACCCTGCTACAGCCATGTATCCCATGCCCTGCCCCCCGTCCCACACCCTGAAGGAGTGTTCGTGCTGCACCTAACCTGGCACAGTCATGATCCAAGCGCTCTCCTTGTCAAAGTCACCGGGTGCCAGGCACTGCCAGAATCATGTGCTGTGTTCCCCACCCTGCTGCTGGATCTGTGTGTCCTGTACTCCTACAGCTGCTCCTATAGCCAGAACCTTCTGGCTGTGGCACTCGCCTGGGAGCTACACAGGGTCACTTCCCACAATGATTCAGCAACAATAGAGCAATCCTACTGGGGTTTAATCTTGGAGAGACACCTCCCCAACTCTGAGGACTGCCAGAGGAAACCAGAACTTGCTCTATATGGATACCGGTGTTGCAGAGTGGCTGGGGCAAAGGTGTGGTGGCTGAGGGAGAAAAGCATTTGCTGACCTGTTACCCTCAGTATTAGACTGAGTTCAAGTGGAACACTCGCCAGTGGCTATTGAGTACCCAAGGCAGGCAGGCCTCAGCTCCCTCAGCCAGCTGGTAGCAGAGGGTACTGGCTGGGCCACAGGGGTATTGAACTTACTTTGACTCTCACAGGCACAAAGCCCCAGCACATCTGCTAATTGGAGGGAGCAGGAACTCAGTCCTGTGGGGTCACCAGAAACTGGGCATGAGAGGAGCAAAGTGGAGAAAGAGACACAACTCCCTGGTCCCACTCTGCTACCACTTGAGAGTTTGTACTGACTGGATGAATTGGTTTGGAATTTCTAACCCTGGCCAATCACCCAAGGACCCTCTTGGGTGGTAACCTGGCTGTGTAGTAACAGGTAGGGTTGATTTTCCTCTTACAGTTGTTGTCCGTGGGGGGTGGGGTGTCTTAGTTGCTTGTATTTCCCCACAGTTAAGATCAGAGTCACTGATCCATTAGGATCAGACAAGAACCAGCTGAATACAATACAGAGCCACCTAAACCCACCACACCAGGCAGGTTTCCTCAGCCTCAGACTGTAATACTGTATGGGTCCTTTGCAAAGCTATAGGGGAAAAAGTTGCAGCCATCTGTCCCAGATCCTTGACAAAGGGCTGGTTAACCAAAACTCCAGGAATCCAATTTCACCTTACCTGCCCATCTAGCTAATGGTGAAAACCAGTCATAAGGTGGAATCAGCGGGAAAACTCTGGTAAAATGAATAATCAGAGTAGATCAACTCCCTAAAGGAATGATATAGCAGACACAGCACAAGTTCCCATTCATAAACAAATGGCTGAGATGTCAGAAATGGAGTTCAGAATTTGCATAGCAAATAAGATCAACAGAATGGAGGTAAAGATGGAATTAGAATTTCAAGGAGTAATTCAAAAGATGTCTCAAGAATTCAACAAATTCAAAAACAAAATCACCAAAGATTTTGACACATTGAGGCAAGGACTTGCAGCCCTTAAGATCTGAGAAATACAGTAGAATCCCTCAGTAACAGAATGGAGCAGCCAGAAGAAAGGATCTCTGACATTGAAGACAAAGCTTTTGAATGCTCCCAAACACTCAAAGTAGGAAAAAAGTGGAGAACAAAAACAGATCATTCTCTCAGAGAGCTCTGGGATAACTTGAAGAGATCTAATATTCACCTTATAGGAATTCCTGAGGGTGATGAGGTTGCTGTGAAGGATACAGATGATTTACTTCATGAAATAATCAAAGAGAATTTTTCAGACATGCCAAGAGATTCTGAAATTCAGATAGCAGACAGTTTCAGAACACTGGCACAACTCAACCCAAATAAAAATTCTCATAGACACATTATAATTAGCTTCGACAAAATTAATATGAAGGAGAAAATTCTGCAAGGAGCCAGACATAAGAAAACCATAAACTGCAAAGGGGAAAGAACATTAGAATGACTGAGATCTCTCTGCTGAAAATTTCAAGGTAGAAGAGAGTGGTAATCGATCTTTAATCTCCTTAAACAAAATAACTTTCAACCCAGGATCCTGTATCCAGCTAAACTGAGTTTCATCTTTGATGGAGAAATCACACTTTCAGACTTCAGACATTACTATAAATTGATAGTGATCAAAACAGCATGGTACTGGCACAAAAAAAGAGAGGTAGATGTATGGAACAGAATTGAAGATGAAGAGGTGAATCCAGACACTTTTCGTCATTTTATTTTTGACAAGCCTATTAAAAGTATAAATTGGGGGAAAGATTCCCTATTCAATAAATAGTGCTGGCTGAATTGGCTGGTGACCTGTAAAAGACTGAAACTGGACCCAATTTATATTTTTGAAAGGCTTATAAAAATCAAATGACAATAAGTGTCTGAGTTCACCTCTTGGTCTTCAATTCTGTTCCACACATCTACCTCTCTATTTTTGTGCCAGTACCCTGCTGTTTTGATCACTATAGTTTTACAGTATAGTCTGAAGTCTGGAAGCATGACTCCTCCTGATTTGTTTTTATTTCTGAGTAATGTCTTGGCTATTCGAGTTTTTTTCTGTTTCCACATAAAAGAAATACTATTTTTTCCAAGTCTTTAAACTATGACAGAGGTGCTTTAATAGAGAACACATTAAATCTGTAGATTGCTTTAGGTAGTGTAAACATTTTAACAATGTTGATTCTTCCCAGCCATGTGCATGGCATATTTTTCCATTTGTTAACATCTTCAGGTATTTCTTTTCTCAGAGTTTCATAGTTCTCTTTATAGAGATCTTTCATGTCCTTAGTTATATACACTCCCAGATATTTCATCTCCTTTGGCACTATTGTAAAGGGAATAGAGTCCTTGATTGTTTGTTCCCCTTCAGTATTGTTGATATATGTAAAGGCTACAGATTTGTCAGTGTTGATTTTGTATCCTGAGACGTTGCTATATTCCTTGATCACTTCCAGGAGTTTTGTAGTTGATTCCCTGGAGTTTCCCTGGAGAGTGACAGTTTGATCTCCTCTTGTCCTACTTGGATCACTTTGATTGCCTTCTCTTGCCTAATTGAGGTGGCTGAGACTTCCATTACAATGTTAAAAAGCAGTGGAGACAGTGGGCATCCTTGCCTGGTTCCTGATCTGAGTGGAAATGATTTCAATTTTACTCCATTCAATACAATATTGGCTGTGGGTTTGGTGTAGATGGCCTCTATCAGTTTAAGAAATGTTCCTTCTATACCTATTTTCTTAAGCATTCTGATCAAGAAAGTATGCTGGATATTGTCTAAAGCTTTTTCTTCATCAATTTAGAGAATCATATGGTCTTTGTTTTTTAATTTGTTTATGTGATGTATTATATTTATGGATTTACATATATTGAACCATCCTTGGGACCCTGGGATGAAACCCACCTGGTCGGTGGTGATGTATAATGTGTTTGATGTGATGTTGGATTCTGTTTGCTAGGATCTTATTGAATATTTTTGCATCAATATTCATTAGAGATATAGGTGTATAATTTTCTTTTCTTGTTGGGTCTTTTCCTGGTTTGGGTATCAGGGTTATATGTGCTTCATAGAATGTGTTGGGAATTATTCCTTCTTTTTTTGTTTTCGAAAAGGTTAAGTAATATAGGTACTAGTTGCCCTTTAAAGTTTTGGTAGAATTCTGTTGTGAAGACATCTGGTTCTGGATCTTTCTTTTTGGAGAGATTCCTTATAGTTGATGCTATTTCAGAACTTGTTATAGGCTTGTTCATCATTTCCACTTCTTTCTGGCGAAGTCTAGGAGGGTGGCATGTTTCCAAGTATTGATATATTTCCTTCAGATTTTCATACTTCTGAGAATAGAGTTTTATGTAGTATTCATTAAGGATTTGTTGAATTCCTGAAGAGTCTGTTGTTATTTGGCCTTTATCATTTCTGATTGATGAAATTAGGTAGTTTACTCTTCTACTTATGGTTAGGTTAGCCAAAGGTTTCTCTATTTTATTGATGAAATTATAAAAATTTGTAGACAGAGTGCAGGGGAAAGGCTTGAAAAAATTGTCCTGGGAGAATATTTTATAAGGAGGACACCCCAGGCAATTGAAGCAACATCAAGTAGGCATTACCTGGATCTGATCAAATTAAAAAGCTTCTGCACTGCCAAGAACACACTAAGTAAAGCAAATAGACAGCCCTCAGAATGGGAAAGGAGTTTTGCAAATTATATTTCTGACAAAGGTATAATGACCAGAATGCACAGAGAACTCAAACTTATTACTAAGAAAAAACAAGTGATCTCATTTCATTGTGGGCAAGAGACATGAACAGAAGCTTCTCTGAAGAAGACAGGCACATGGTCTACAGACATGAAAAAATGCTCATCATATTTAATCATCAGAGAAATGCAAACCAAAACCACTCTGAGATAGAATCTAACTCCAGTAAGAGTAGCCCACATCACAAAATCCCAAACTATAGATGTTGGCATGCATTTGGAGAAAAGAAACACTTCTGCACTGCTGGTGGGAATGCAAGCTAGTATGTTCCTTTTAAAAGGAAGTTTGGAGAGCACTCAAGGATCTAAATGTAGACCTGCTATTTGATCCTGCAATTTCTCTTCTAGGTGTATATCCAAAGGACCAAAAATTATTTGACACTAAAGATATTTGCACCAGATTGTTCATTGTAGCTCAATTCATAATTGCCAAGTCATGGAAGAAGCCCAAGTGACCATCGACCCATGAATGGATTAATCAATTGTGGTATATGTATACTATGCAGCATTAGAAAATGGAGACTTTACCTCTTTTATGTTTGCATGGATGGAGCTGGAAAATATTCTTCTTAGTAAAGTATCTCAGGAATGGAAAAAAAATATCCAGTATACTCAGTACTACTGTGAAACCAATTTACAATAACTCACACTTGCATATGAAAAATGAAACACAACTATAGCCTAGGATGAAGGAGGGAAAGGGAGGGAGAGAAAAAAGGAGGGGAGTGGGTCGATAGAGGGAGGGTTAGTAGGGGGACCACACCACACCACACTGGAGCATATTGCAAGTACAAGTTGGATCTATCAGGTGTAGAACACAAATGCCTTAATGCTGTAATTGGGTAAATGAGATGAAGGCTCTGTTGATTAGTAGGATGTAAGCACTCCAATTTGTACAAATAGTCAATGCATTGAATCCCATAATGGCATAAATGTATTCATGATGTATGTACAAATGACTTAATAAAAAAGAAAATACACAAATATGTATTTTATTATAGAGAGTTCAGAAAATAAAGAAATATATGTGAAAAAAAACCCAAGCACTATTTTTTTTCTAACTCTTTAAAATATGACAATGGTGCTTTAATAGGGATTGCATTAAATCTGTAGAGTGCTTTGTACGGACATTTTAATGATGTTGATTTCTCCCAGCCATGAGCATGGTATGTTTTTCCATTTGTGAACATTTTCAGCTATTTCTTTTCTCAGAGTTTCATAGCTCTTTAGAGAGATATTTCATGTCCTTTTTTAGGTAAATTCCTAGATTTTTCATCTTCTTTGGCACTACTATAAAAGGAATAGAGTCCTTGACTATATTTTCAAATTGACTATTGTTGGCATATATAAAATATACTGATTTGTAAGTATTAATTTTGTATCCTGAGACACTGCTTTATTCCTTGATTGCTTCTAAGAGATTTGCAGTTGAGTCCATGGGCATATCATCTGTGAAGAGTGAGAGTTTGATTTCCTCTGACCCTATTTAGATACACTTGATCACGTTCTCTTGCCTGATTATGATGGCTAAGCCTTCCATTACTATGTTGAATAGCAGTGGAGACAGTGGGAATCCTTGCCTAGTTCCTGATCTTAGTGGAAATGTTTTCAATTTTATACCGTTTAATATGATATTGGCCATGGATTTGTTGTAGATGGCCTCTATCACTTTGAGAAATGTCCCTTTCATGCCTATTCTCTTAAGTGTTCTGATCATGAAAGGGTGCTGGATATTGTCATAAGCTTTTTCTGCTTCAACTGAAAGAATCATGTGGTCTTTGTATTTTATTTTATTGATGTGATGTATTATATTGATAGATTTGCATGTGTTGAACCAATCCCGTAACCCTGTAATAAAACCAATTGATCATAATGAGTAATTTTTTTGATGTGTTGTTGAATTCTGTTCGGTAAGATTTTATTGCATATTTTTGCATCAATATTCATTAATGATACTGGTCTATAATTTTCTTTCTTTGTTGGATCCTTTCCTTGTTTGGGGATCAGGATGATATTTGCTTCATAGAATGTGCTGAGAAGTATTTCTTCTTTTTCTCTGCTTTGGAAAAGGTTGTATAATATAGTTACTACTTCCTCTTGAAAGGTTTGATAGAATTCGGATGTGGAGCCATCTGGTCCTGTATCATTGATGCTATTTCAGTGATTCATATAGGTCTGTTCAAGATTTCCAATCTTTGATTGAATCTAGGAAGGTGGCATGCTTCCTGGTATTGGACCATTTCCTTTAGATTTTCATATTTCTGGGAATAGAGCTTTTTGTAGTAACCATGGAGGTTTTTTTTTCTTTTATTTCTGAGGTGTCTATGTTATTTCTCCTTTATCATTTCAGATAGATGATAATAGAGATTTTACTTTTCTGTTTATGGTTAGGTTGACCAAAGGTTTATTAATTTTATTAATCTTTCAAAAAAACCAACCTTTTGTTTAGTTGATCTTCTGAATAGTTCTTTGTTTTCAATTTTATTTAATTCTGCCCTCATTTTGGTGATTTCTTTTCTTCTGCTGGGTTTGGAGTTGGAATGCTCTTCCTTTTCCAGTTGCTTGAGATGATCCATTAAATTATTGGCTTCCTCTCTTTCAGTTTTCTTGAGGAAGTCTTCCAATGCTTTAAATTTCCCTCTTAGGACTGCCTTTGCAGTATCCCACAGGTTTTGATAATTTGTGTCTTCATTGTCATTTTGTTCCAAAAATTTTTTGACTTCTCTTAATTTCATTATTGACCCAGCTATCATTTTTGACCTCAGCCTAAGATTATTTAGTTTTCATGACTTTGTTTGAGTTTGAAAATTCCTGTGGCTGTTGAGTTCAACTTTTATTCTATGGTGGTCTGAGAAGATACAAAGAATAATTTCTAATCTTTTAAATTTGCTGAGGTTAGACTTGTATCCTAATACATGATCAATTTTGGAGGATGACCCATGGGCTGATGGGAAGAATTCATGTTCAGTTTTATTAGTTTTAAATGTTCTGTAGAGGTCTGTTAAGTCCATTTGTTCTAGAGTCGGGTTTAAGTCTAATATTTCTTTGCTTAGTTTCTTCTTGGAGGATCTATCCAAAACTTTCAAAGGGGTGTTATAATTTCCAACTATTATTGTGCAGGAAGATATCAAGTTGTTCATCTCCATTGTGGTTTGCTTTATGAATTGAGGAACATTCTTGTAGGGTGCATAAATGTTAATTATAGAAATCTCTTCATGGTGGGTTTTTTCCTTGACAAAAATGTAATGACCATTCTTATCTTTCTTTATCTTTGTTGGTTTAAAGCCAATTGTATCAGCAACTAAAATTGCAACCCCTGATTTTTTCTGTTATCCATTTGCCTGTATTATAGAAGTCCATCCCTTCACCTTGAGTCTATTTTTATCCTTTAAGATAAGATGAGATTCTAATATACAGCAGATATCTGGTCTGAGTTTATGTATCCAGTTAGCCAACCTATGCCTCTTTAGAGGACAATTTAAACCATTCTCATTAATTGAAAGAATTGATAAGCCTGGTAGTTTTTTGGGTGTCATGTTTTTCAAAAGTCCAGTGGACATTTTTAATCCTTTCACAACTGTAGAAGTTGAGTTTTGTTCAAAAATTTCTCAGTGAGTTTACTTTGGTGGTAGAGCATTGTGCTGGTCATTATGGAGGATGGGTCTGAGAATATCCTGGAGAGCTAGTTTAGTTGTGGCAAATTTCTTCAACATGTGTATATCATTAAAGTATTTTATTTCTCCATCACAAATAAAACTCACTTTAGCTGTATACAGGATCCTGGGCTGAGAGTTGTTTTGTTTTAGGAGATTTAATGTCAATGCCTATCCTCTTCTGGCTTGAAAAGTTTCAGCTATGACATCTACAGTCATTCTGATATTTCTCCCTTTGTGGGTAATGCTTTTCTTACATCTGGTGGCTTGCAGAATTTTCTCCTTCATCTTAACTTTAGCAAAGTTAATCACACCGTGTCTAATAGATGTTTTATTCGGATTGAGTCCTGCTGGGGTTCTGTAACTGTCTACTATCTGAAGTTCTGTATCACTTGCAATGCTTGGGAAATTATCCTTCATAATCTCTTGGAGTAGAGCTTCTGTACCTTTAGTGCCATCCTCTTCTCCTTTAGGAATTCCTATAAGAGGAGTGTTTGATCTTTTAAAGTGATCCCACAACTCTCTCAGGGAATGATCAGCTTTTGTTCTCCATTTGTCTGCTTCATTGATCATTTTGGGATGTTCAAAAGCTTTGTCTTCAATTTCAGAGATCTTTTCTTCTGCCTGGTCTACTCTATTACTGAGGAATTATACTATAATTCAGAGCTCCTTGAATAATTTTTCATTACCTTGAGCTCTGCTATCTTTTCTCATTATGTCTATATTTTTGGTGACTTTGTCTATGAATTCATTAATTTCTTGAGACAATTTTCGAACAACTCTTTGGATTTCAATTTCTAACTTTTCTTCCATTCTATTCATCTCATTTGCCATCCATCTTCCAAATTCTATTTCTGACATTTTAGCCATTTGTCTATGCATGACAGCTTCAGTTGTACCTCCTTTGTTATTCTTCGGTGGGGTTGATCAACTCTGGTAATTCATGCTGCCAGAGTTCTTCTGTTGGTTCCACCCCATGTTTATTTTCTATCATTTGGTTATTAGAACTGGCAGGGTGAGATTGAATTGGAGTTCCCAGGTAGTAGAGTTAATCAGCCCCCTACCAAAGTGCTAGGCTTTGTAAATGTGGCTTATTCCCTAAAACCTTACAAAGACCCCTTTCAGGATTTGACTGGGGACTCTGAGGACCTACTTGGTGAGCTAGTGCATGCTGACTCAGTTTTGAAATCAGCCAACCTCTACTATTCTATTCTAAGAAGCCACAGTATTAGGTTTAAATCTCGGCTGTGGAGAATTACAGACAAATGCCATGCCCTGCCCTCAACATTCAGTTATTTCCTGCTACAGAACTTCCAAGGTAAACCTCAGAGTATCTCTGAGTGGACAGCCCCAGCTACAAGTTCCAATTAAATTATCTCATGGAATACAAACCCTGCTTAACAGAGAGGGATCCAAGGGTCTCTAATAGCTGAATTGCAGCCAGGGCTCCATGCCCTCTCCCATCAGACTCAGTCCACACTGCTGTCTGCTACTCTGCTCACAAGCCCAGTTGAAGTTAGGGGAACACACACCCATCCATCAGTCTCAGTCAACACCCAGAAAGCCTCTTCTGCTTGCCAGCCCAGTTGGAGTCAGGGGAACATGACCCTGCCTGCTGGTCTCAGTCCATACCCAGCAAGCCTCTTCTCACCAGCCCCTTTGGAGTCAGAGGACCATGCCCCTGCTCGCCAGTCTAAGTCCACACTCCAAGGCATGCTGGCTCTGATGGAGTCAGGGGACCACTCCCTTGCCCTCAGGTCTCAGTCCACCCCCAGCAAGTCTCTGCTTGCTGGCCCAGTTGGAGGCAGATACCAGCCCCACCCACTGAACTCAGTCCTCACTAGGCAACCACTCTCACTTGCAGGCACCATCAGAGATGGGAGGAACTTCACCCCCTCCTGGTTATGCCAGGCAAAGTCATAACCAAGGGACTGCTCCTCCTTCCACCTAGTGTCATTTTCTTCCCACGCCCTCTTTCTTCCCCACTATTCACAGATTCTGTCCTAGTGTTTGAAAGTCCACACTGTGCCCAGATCTCTCAGGAAAAGACCAAACACTCTGCACTCTGCAGGGGTCAGAACGTCGGACCACCATGAAAGGGGGGAAGGGTGGACTGGGAGTTTGGAATTATGGGGGGAAACATTTGTTCAATTATGACCACTGAGGTGGTGTCTAGGTTTACAGGGGGAAAATCCCTGGAGAAAGAGACCCAGTGTTTAGTGGCTCTCTCCACTGAGGTAAGATAAGAAGTCTTTTGTTCCCTACCCCCTTCACAGATAGCCCATGGCCAGCTTCCCATTTGAGGGAGGGGTCTCTTGTCCTCTAGTTGATAGGCTTTATACCTGTAATTTGTTTTCTTGAATGCTATTCCTTGGAGTCACAGCTTGCCAAATTTCTTTCTTGACTCAGCTCTCCACCTTTGGCTTCATAGAGTCTGATTCTGTCCAGTATTTCTCCCTCTGGTCAGGAGCCTCTGTGGAGGGATGCTACTAGTCAGGCATCTTTCCAGAATTCCTGAAATATTTTCAACTAATATGTAGCTCTTTATACTACTTTTATAGACAAATATTTCATATTTTAATGATGTTCATATTTATATATTAAAATTGATCTTAATTAATTAGATTCAAACTTGGTTAATTGGTTTTAATTACTGAAAGTAATCATTTGTAAATCATTTATGACATTTCAAGGAGATCCTCTATGATCTCAAGTTTTCAGTAACTAAAGCCAGCTTTCCATTAGTCTGAATTAGTAAAACTGAACTAATATTACTTTTCTTTGGGAAATATGGTGGGTGATCATAACAAAATCTAGAGCCAGATGGCCTGGAGGCAAACCCTGCCTTCACATTTTTAGTTCTTTGACTTCTCATGCAACGATGTAACACCTTGGTGCTTCATCTTTATCTATAAAAATTGGAATACTTACTCTGCAGAGGTGTCACCAATAAATCAGTTAATTTTTTCAAGTGCCTGGAACATAGTAATGACACAATGTTTTAAATTAAAAAATAAAAGTCACTTATTAGATTTGCTTTAATTTCCTTTAGATTCACATGAAATTTTCCACATTATTTACCTATTTCCACATCTTAGGCTTTTAAAGTAGTCCTACCATAAGATATAGATTATAGATTTAGGGAGGACCTGTTCATTGTCATGTATTAATTTTATGTATCAAAATCAATGTTTTACTAGAAAAATCACATAAAATTGGACTAAAGCCAGCTTTCCACAGAGGCTCCCATCCAGAAAGAGAGTTAAAGGACAGAAATTTAGCAAGTAACCTGGTGGATTAGAGCTATGCCAAGAGAGAAGGTTGAAAACGCACATCAACCCTGCTGAGGTGAGCTGCGACCCCAAGGATACAAACAAAAGTTAAATCCATCACCAACCAGACAGGAGTCCCCTCCCCCATGAGAATGGCTCAGAGTACCCCATAAACAAATAGCAGAGTTCAAAAGTCCTCCCATTATACTCCACGGGAGAGACCCTCTAAAAATTGGACCTGCTTTCCCTACTAGGGTGCCATGGCTCTCTCCTGCCAGGCATAAAACTGTGTCAAACTGCATATATTCTCTACTGCAATTCTCAGCTTCCAACACTCCTCTCTACTCTCACTCTGAGGTCTGGAGGCCTGTCCCCCCTGGAGTCCAGATTCATGGGTGTTTTCTTGAGAGGTGTGGACAGGGCCTGGACTTCTGCTGGTCAGTTCTGATTCTGCAGCATGGTAGTGAGGAGAGGACAGTCAGCCGAGAGGGAACCATACAGGAGTGGCAGTGCCCTGGGGTACAGAGCAGCAGCCATTTTGGCAAAAATAGGGCTCAACCCTGGATATTCCAGAGTCATGCCCCCTGTCTCTCTGGGCAACAAGAGGAGGCTGGGAATCTTCCCAGGTGGAACCACCAGGAAAACAGATTTGGGATAGAAACTCAGGCCCAATTAGTAAAGGGTTTGCCTGAGGTGGTACCAGCCTTGGTGGAGTGCAAAGATTAGAAAACCCATGTGCAGAGCTGGCTGATTCCCAGGGAGGGGCTGACACAGAGGACCACGTTACTGAGCCTAAGATGCACCCAGCCCCCAGGGGACCACCAGCCTAAACAAAGAAGGGCAGGAAGAGGCTGAAACTGACAGGTAACCATGCTGTGAATACAAACTACAGCTGAGACTGCACAGTGGCACAGACAGGGCCTGAGGCACAGGTTCTTTGAACTCAAAACAGCTTCTCTTCTGCAGGGGAATTTAGCAGGCACAGAAACAAATACCACAAAGTTGTTCTGTTCTGTCAGTAACATTAATCAGGAGCAGGGTTGGAACTGAGTGAACAGCCCCAGCCTTCATTAAACACCTGAGGTTGTCAGGACTCACCTTCCCCTGCTGGATAGTGGCACAGAGCAGCAGCCTGACTGAGAAGACATAGATCACCTTGTGATTTAGGCAGGTGCAAACTTCTGGAGTATCTTCTCACTGGAGGCAACTGGGTCACAGCCCTGTGGGGTTATCAGTGACAGGATGTGACAGAGGTGCAAGGTGTAGAAGGAGGATCAACCTTCCCAGACTAATCTATTTGCTGGGTGGGTGCTCCTGACATCACAGAGCACTGAAGCAAGTCATATTTGAGTTGTCAACAGACACCTGTGATCTAGTTGCCAGAGACCTTTTAAACTCTCCCACTTGAGACAGGTGCTGACTGAGACAACTGATTTGGACCTTTTGAACTGAGCCAATAGCCTGAGGACTATCCAAGTGCTGCCCTGGGTGTGTGGTTGTAGGAAGGTTTGATTTTCCTTTTCCAATTGTTGCCTGTGGGGGGCAGTGTGACTTAATTGCTGGTATTTTTGCACAGCTGAGACATCAAGCCAGAGTAACTGTTTCACTGGGGCCAGACAGAGACCAGCTGAAAATAAGACAGAGCCACTTAGCCCTACACCTTCCACACCTTGCACCTCTGTCACACCCTGTCACAGATAACCCCACACCAAGCAGGTCCCCAGTTTCTCAGGCTGTACCACTGTATGGTTCCTTGGCAAAGCTCCAAGGGGAAAGGTACAGACACCAGTCCCAGCTTTTGGGCAAAGGGCTGATTAATCACTACTCCTGGAGCCCCAGACCCAAATTTTCCTCATCTACTTATCTAGTCAAATGGTGTAAAATAATCATAGGGCGGAATCAGTGGAAAAACTTGTAACATGAATAACCAGAGTAGATCAACCCCCCCCAAGGAAAGATATGGTAGGTGTAACTGAAGATCCCATTCATAAACAGATGGCCGAGATGTCAGAAATCAAATTCAGAATTAGGATTGAAACAAGATTAATACAATGGAGGAAAAGTTGGAATTAGAAATTTGAGGAGCAATTCAAAAGTTGGAATTAGAAATTCGAAGAGCAACTCAAAAGTTATGTCAAGAATTCAACGAATTTAAAGACAAAACCACCAAAGATTTTGACACATTGAAGCAAGAATTTGTGGCCCTCAAAGATCTGAAAAATACAGTAGAATCCCTTAGTAACAGAGTGGAACAAGGAGAAGAAAAGATTTCTGACATTGAAGACAAAACTTTTGAATGCTCTCAAACTCTCAAAGAGGGAGAGAAATGGAGAGCAAAAACAGATCATTTGCTCAGAGAGCTCTGGGATAATTCAAAGAAGGGTAATATCCGCCTCATTGGAATCACAGAAAGTGATGAAGTGGCTTCGCAAGGCACAAAGGCCCTTCTCCATGAAATTAGGAAAGATAATTTTCTAGACATGCTAAGAGATTCTGAAATTCAGATAGCAGACAGTTTCAGGACCCCCGCACGATTCAATCCCAATTACTCATCTGCCAGGCACATCATAATTAAATTTCACTAAAGTTAATATGAAGGAGAAAATTCTGAAAGCAGCTAGACGTAAGAAAACCATAAACTACAAAGGGAAAAATCTTAGAATGACTGCAGATCTCTGCTGAAATCTTACCAGCCAGAAGAGCGTGGTCATTCACTTTTAATCTCCTAAAACAAAATAACTTTCAACCCCAGATCCGGTATCCAGCTAAACTGAGTTTCATTTATGATGCAGAAATTAAATACTTTAATGACATTCACATGTTGAAGAAATTTGCCATAACAAAACCAGTTCTTTAGGATATTCCCAGACCTATCTTCCATAATGACCAGCACAATCCTCTACCACAAAAGTAAACTCACTCACAAACTTTTGATCAAACTCCCACTTCCACAGTGGTGAAAGGATTAAAAATGTCCACTCAACTTTTGAAAAACTCGATACCCAAATTGTTACCAGACTTATCAATATTCTCCATTAGTGTGAACAGCTTAAACTGTCCTCTAAAGAGGCACAGGTTGGCTGACTGAATACAAAATCTAAGGCCAGATATCTGCTGCATGCAAGAATCACATATTAACTTAAAAGATAAATATAGACTCAGGGTCAAATGATGGTCGTCTACATTTCAGGCAAATGGAAATCAGAAAAAAGTAGGTGTTGCAATTCTATTTGCAGATACAATAGACTTTAAACCAACAGAAGTAAGGAAGGATATGAAAGGTCACTTCATAATTGTTAACGGTAATACTCAATATGATGAGATTTCAATTATTAATATTTATGCATCCAACCAGAATGCACCTCAATTTATAAGAGAAACTCTAACAGACATGAGTAACTTGATTTCCTCCAGCTCCATAATAGTGGAGATTTCAACAACCCTTTGGCATTGTTGGATAGATCCTCCAAGAAGCTGAGCAAAGAAATTTTAGATTTAAACCTAACCATTTAACATTTGGATTTAACAGACATCTTCAGAATATTTCATCCCAACAAAATTGAATACACATACTTCTCATCAGCCCACGGAACATACTCCAAAATCAATCACATCTTAGGTCACAAGTCTAACCTCAGTAAATTTAAAGGAATAGAAATTATTCCTTGCATCTTCTTGGACCAACATCGAATAAAAGTTGAACTCAATAACAACAGCAATCTGCATAGTTATACAAAAACATGGACGTTAAATAACCTTATGCTGAATGATGGCTGGGTCATAGATGAGATTAAGAAGGAAATTGCCAAATTTTTGGAACAAAATGACAATGAAGTTACGAATTATCAGAACCTCTCAGATACCAGAAAGGCAGGCCTAAGAGGGAAATTTATAGCACCACAAGCCTTCCTCAAGAGAACAGAAAGAGAGGAAGTTAACAACTTGATGGGACATCTCAAGCAACTAGAGAAGAAAGAACATTTTAACCCCAAACCCAGTAGAGGAAAGAAATAATGAAAATGAGACCAGAATTAAGTGAAATTGAAAATGAAAGAATTATACAACAGATCAATAAATCAAAAAGTTGTTTTTTTGAAAAAGTCAATAAAATAGATAAAACTTTGGCTAACCTAACCAGGAACAAAAGAGTAAAATCTCTACTTTCATTAATCAGAAATGACAAAGACTAAATAACAACAGACTTCTCAGAAATTCAAAAAATCCTTAATGAATATTGCAAGAAACTTTATTCTCAGAAATATTAAAATCTGAAGAAAATTGACCAATACTTGGAAGCATGTCACCTTGCAAGACTTAGCCAGAATCAAATAGAAATGTTGAACAGGCCTTTGTGAATTTCTAAAATAGCATCAACCATACAAAATCTCCCTAAAAAGAAAATCCCAGGACCAGATGGCTTCACATCAGAATTCTACCAAACCTTTAAAGAGGAACTAGTACCTATATTATTCAACCTGTTCCAAAACATAGAAAAAGAAAGAAGACTACCCAACACGTTCTATGAAGCAAACATCACCCTGATCCCAAACCAGGAAAAAACCCAACAAGAAAAGAAAATTATAGGCTAATATCACTAATGAATATAGATGCAAAAATATTCAACGAGATCCTAACAAACAGAATCCAGAAACAAATCAGACAAATTATACATCATGACCAAGAGGCTTTTATCCCAAGGTCTCGATGCTGGTTCAATATACATAATCTTTAAATATAATTCAGCACATAAACAAATTAAAAAACAAAGACCATACGATTCTCTCAATTGATTCAGAAAAAGCTTTCGGTAATATCCAGCATCTGTTTATGATCAGAACACTCATGAAAATTGGTATGAAATGGACATTTTTTAAACTGATAGAGACCATCTACAGCAAACCCACATCCAATATCCTATTGAATGTAGTTAATTTGAAATCATTTCCACTCAGATCAGGAAGCAGGCAAGGTTGCTCATCATCTCCACTGCTCTTTAACATTGTAATGGAAGTTTTAGCCATCGCAATTAGGGAAGAAAAGGTGATCAAGGGTATCCATATAGGGTCAGAAGAGATCAAACTTTCACTCTTCACAGATGATATGATTGTATGTCTGGAAATCACCAGCGATTCTACTACAAAACTCTTAGAAGTGACCAAAGAATACAGCAACATCTCAGGTTACAAAATCAACATTCATAAATCAGTAGCCTTTATATATACCAACAATAGTCAGGCTGAAAGAACCATGAAGGACTCTATTCCATTAACAGTAGTGTGAAAGAAGATGAAATATTTGGGAGTTTATCTAACAAGGGATGTGAAAAATCTCTATAAAGAGAACAATGAAACTCTAATAAAAGAAATAGCTGAAAATGTTAACAAATGGAAAAACATACCATGCTCATGGCTGGGAAGAATCAACATTGTTAAAATGTCCATACTACCCAAAGCAATATACAATTTTAATGCAATCCTTATTAAAGCTCCACTGTCATACTTTAAAGATATTGAAAAAACAATACTTCATTTTATATGGAATCAGAAAGAAAACCTCAAATAGTCAAGACATTACTCAGAAATAAAACCAAAGCAGGAGGAATCACCCTACCAGACCTCAGACTATAGTAGAAATCTATAGTGATTCAAAAAGCATGGTACTGGCACTAAAACAGAGAGGTAGATGTATGGAGCAGAATAGAGAACTAAGAGATGAACCTAGCTCCTTACTGTTATTTGATCATTGACAAGCCAATTAAAAATGTCCTGTGGGGAAAAGATTCTCTATTTAACAAATGGTGCTGGGTGAACTGGCTGGCAACCTGTAGAATACTGAAACTGGACCCACATCTTTCACCATTAACTAAGATAGACTGTTGCTGGATTAAAGATTTAAACTTAAGACATGAAACTATAAAAGTACTAGAAGAAAGTGCAGGGAAAACTCTTGAAAAAATTGATCTGGGCAAATATTTTATGAGGAGGAACCCCTGGGCAATTGAAGCAGCTTCAAAAATACACTACTGGGACCTGATCAAACTAAAAAGCTTCTGCACAGCCAAGAACACAGTAAGTAAAGCAAGCAGACATCCCTCAGAATGGGGAAAGATATTTGCAGGTTATGTCTCCGACAAAGTTTTAATGACCAGAATCCACAGAGAACTTAAATGTATAAGCAAGAAAAGAACAAGTGATCCCATTGCATGCTGGGAAGGGATTTGAAGAGAAACTTCTCTGAAGAATACAGGCGCACGGCCTACAGACATCTGAAAAAATGCTGATCATCTTTAATCATCAGAGAAATGCAAATCAAAACTACTTTGAAAGATCATCTAACTCCAGTAAGATTAGCCCATATCACAAAATTCCAAAACCAGAGATGTTGGCGTGGATATGGAGAAAAGGGAATACTTCTACACTGCTGGTGGGAATGCAAATTAATACATTCCTTTTGGAAAGATGTTTGAAGAAGTCTTAGAGATCTAAAAATAGACCTGCCATTTAATCCTACAATTCCTCTACTAAGTATATACCCAGAAGACCAAAAATCACATTATAACAAAGATATTTGTACCAGAATGTTTATTGCAGCCCAATTCATAATTGCTAAGTCATGGAAAAAGCCCAAGTCCCCATTGATCCATGAATGGATTAATAAATTGTGGTATATGTATACCATGGAATATTATGCAGCCTTAAAGAAAGATGGAGACTTTACTTCTTTCATGTTTACATGGATGGAGCTGGAACATATTCTTCTTAGTAAAGTATATCAAGAATGAAAGAAAAAGTATCCAATGTACTCAGCCCTACTATCAAACTAATTTACGGCTTTCATATGAAAGCTATGACCCAGTTATAACCTAAGAATATGGGGAAGGGGGAGAGGTAGTGGAGGGAGGGGAAGAGGATGGGCGGAGAGAGGGTGATTGGTGGGATTACACCTATGATGCATCTTACAAGGGTACATGTGAAACTTACTAAATGTAGAATATAGCTGTTTTAACACAATAACTAAGAAAATGCCAGGAAGGCTATTTAACCAGAGTGATGAAAATATGTCAAATGGTATATAAAACCAGTATATGGTGCCCCATGATTACATTAATGTACACAGCTATGAGTTAATAAAAAAATCACGTAAAATTAATATTAAAGTGAGGTAGGGAGTAGATAAAGTGCAAGTTTATGTGCTATGGGAGGTCGACTGGAGGCACCAACTTCTCAGTAATGTAGGCAATCTCAGATCTTCAGATCTCATGAACACAGTGGTCTCCTGAAACATTCAAATCAAGAGAATCCTACTGTCATTCAACCCTGTAAGGAAGCTGTCCCAGCCCTTTTGAGCATTGTAGTTTCCGAAGACTGCTTGCTTCTTGGATTCTGCCATCATGTGTACACACTTATAATCCCTACGGGTCATGTCAAAACCATCAGTTCTTAAACCTGGGGATCATGTGGTATCCATAGTTATGGTGCCAGTGCTCATATGATGGGTCCAGCTCTTCCAGTTAGTAGAGCATTGCGGACTCCTGGACCCTGATGTTCACACAAATTCTTCTGTCATGTGGCTGTCACTGGCTACAAGTATGTGGAAACCTCAGCCCTCAAAGTCATAAAAATTACTTACTGGTTTGGTCATGATAATTATTCTATGGTCAACTACACTCTTCTCTCTTCCACCATGGGCACAGTGTCAGGGTCAGCCCGCTCTGTCATATAAAGATCATGAAACCCTGAACTCTGCAGATCCCTGCTTAGGCAGCTATGTGGCTCCTACATGGCAGGCAAATCTCTTGTACTGATGTAAGTACATGGACTACCATATGGCTGTTGTACACGTCAGTCCTATGATCATGTGCCATGCATTAATCATGTGACAATATGGTCATGTGAGGGTGAGCCTTTTCAATCACGTGAAGATCCTGTGCTCTTGAACCCTGAAGTCACTTGTATCCTGCAATCATGTGGCCCCTACTACCCAAGCACCTAGCAGTTAGGTAGGGCCCCACAGCTGCTGCAGGTTACCTAAATCTTGCAGTACTCTGACCTTCCCTGTGATCATGTACTAGGGCCTGCCCATTAAGTGTATAGAAGCCATACTTGACCTTCTGAGAAGTCAGACCTACCAGTGCAGAAAATCTTTAGAACTGTGACCAGAATGCCCTGGCTTTGGCCAAACTTTGATCAGCTTCTGACTTGGATCTCAACCTTCCCACCAGTTCTTATATTCTGACACAGTGGGCTGTATTTTAGTATTCTGACTGACAGTACAAGATTACTCAGAGAATTGAGCTTTAAGGGGCACCTTAAGCGATCTCCTAATGCCAGTGATTCTGAGAGGGAGTTGGGTGGAGGAGGTATTGGGAGGACTTTCAGAAATTGTGTCCAAACTTTTGTATGTCTGACAGAGAAAGTATGCATGAATGTGCTTGTGCACTTGTGACCCTGGACTCACAGGAGATGTTCTTGGTAGAGTGAGAAGGAGAAAGCACTGAGAGGCAAGCCAGGTCCAGCAGCTTTGGGGAGGGATAGGGATAGGAGATTGGCAGAGGTTCACAGACCTGTAAGTCATCTGTCAGAGGCAAGGCTCTGGAAGCCTGACAGTACTTCCTCTCTCCAGCACCCACATTAAGGCCTTATCCTTGTCTATCACCCCACCGGATTTATTGACTATGCATGGTGATAATATCCTTTGCTTCTCTTCTGACAAAGTTGTTATTAAGAAAAGTTTGTGTAAACAATTCCAAATCCAGTCTTAATTTCCTTCTCTTACTTGATTCTGTAAAGGAGAGGGAAGGAGAAATTTTTAAAAGAATTTGATATATTTATAAAAGTGTGAAAATAGCTATTGTGAAGATTCAAAATTTGTTGTATTTACTTTGAACTTCAGTTGTTTTTCAAAGTAAATATGGAGTTAGTTATCACAATCTTGTGCCTCGGATCTCTAAATAGCCTAAACTAGTTCAAGTAGACCCTGTTTCCTTCTGTCCTTGACTTGCCTCTCCAATTCTCCAACTATTGTTTCTTAAACTCCTTGAAAACTCCCCTTTTTCCTTCATGTGGAAAAATACAGAAAATTGACTTAAGAAACTATATTAAGCAAAATTATATGTAAAACATTTCATAAAATTCATGATGATGGTATTAAATGAGTAAAGTTCAGCAAATAAAGGATTGTGTTCACATTTATGGGGATTAAAATATTTGAAAAAAGTTTAAAGAATATTATAATTTGTGATATTTTATATTATATTGTAGCTTAAAGCTTAAATTATCCACTTTATTTTTCTTTCTCTCATCTTAGCACTTCCAGGTTTGTTCTGGTAAACACTGGATCTGAGGGACAGCAAACCACAAAGTGTCCTGCACCATTAAAGAAATGAGGGATGTACAGAAATGAATGTAAAAAGATTATATTGTATGAATTTTTTACATAATATGTTAATATGGAACAAGAATTTCAAAAGAAGTAGGAGTTTCCCCCACTTACATGGGAATGGAAAATTTTTCCACAGAGTAGTTAAGGTACTATAGTGTTCTTCACAAAACATTTTGGGAAATCTTGTCAAAACTAAATATCTTCTACCACACAAATACTTTGTACCTTTGTTTACAAAGCACAATGGAGTGCATGATTACTATTAATCTATTCTATTAAAGAGTTATTTATTGTTCTTTAAATCATGTTTTCATCTCATTAGTCAATCTCTAATCTGCTTGACTCTTTCCACTCTTTCATTCTTTAGAGACACCCCCAATTTATAGGCATGTTTCTAAAATCATCATAGCAAGAAATAAGTGCATTCAGGTTATTAAGAAGTGTTATCTATATCAACAAATAAAGTATCTCACTCTTGAAAGAAGGATACAATTTACTTGTCAGAATGAACAGAGGCAATAACTCTCATTTTATGCAAAATTTCCACACCTTATCAAAATCCTTTCCTTATTATTTAAAAATTATAGCTGTAATTTTTGAGTCCTTATTATATGTCAAGCTCTATACATAAATAATAGTGATAACATAAAAAATGTTCTGTTTTTAAATCAGAAAAAGAAAGAATGACTCATAATCATTTCTGTTCAACAGCTTACTGAGTTTCCCAGGCAGTGCAGTAAGCCAAAATAATTCATATGCACATATATAAATGTTTAAAAGTGATAAAGAAAGAAAACTTGTTAATATAATTATCTTCATGTAAAACTCAAAAAAATCGACAGAAAATTATAATTAATAATAGAAGTTAATAAATGTATTTGATGTAAGAATAATATACACAAAATAATTACAAAAAAGAAAATATTGTTTTCATTGTGAATATATTATTTATAATAGCAAAGAAAGTTTGGTTTTGTGAAATATTCTATTAATTGGCTCACTTAGCAGCTATTCCAACACTTTTAAACTCTTTTAAGTGCTTTTCTGTAACATAGAGACTAGAAAGCTAGAAACAAGAAAAGAGACCTATGTGAGTGCCTATTAGTGTGTATGTCTATTTCTGTATGTCTTTCATTTTTGCATCACTGAGTATGATGTTAGCTGTGGGATTTTCATAAATGGCCTTTATTATGTTAAAGTAGTTTCCTTCTATTTCCGGTTTGTTGAGGTATTTTTTTTAATCATGAAGGAGTGTTGAATCTTATCCCAAGCTTTCTCTGTATTAATTGTGATGAATGTGTGATTTCTGTATTTCATAATGTTAATGTAGTATATTACACTGATTGACTTTAATATGTTGAACCATCCTTGCATCACAGAAATAAATTTATCTTAGTCATTGTGAATAACCTTTTTAATATGCTGCTGAATTCAGTTTCTAGCATTCTGTTGAGGATCTTTGAATCAACATTTATCAGAGATATTGGTCTGTAGTTTTCTTTTCTTGTAGTGTCTTTGCCTATGTTTGATATTGGGGTAATACTAGCCTCATACAATTAGCTTGTAACTGTTCTCACGTATTCAATTTTTTGGAAGCATTTCAAGAGGATTGGTGTTAATTCTTCCTTAAGTGTTGGGTAAAATTCTCCAGTGAAGTAATCTTGTCCTGGGCTTTTGTCAGAAAGTTTTTGAATACTGAATCAATCTCCTCATTTGTTATTTGTGTGTTGAGATTTTCTATTCCTTTATGATTTGATCTTGGTATCCTGTGTATTTCTAGGAATTTATCCATTTCTTCTAGGTTGTTCAATTTGTTAGGGCAAAGTCATTCATAATACTCTCTAGTAATTATTTTTATTACTGTTAAATTGGTTGTAATGTGCCCTCTCTCATTTCTGATTTTATTTGAGTCTTTATTTTATTGATTGATTGATTGTTGGAGATTTATTGAGGGAACAAAAAACCAGGTTACACTGATTACATTTGTTAGTTAAAGTCCCTCTTACAATCCCTCTTGCCCCCCAAAGGTGTGGCACACACCAAGGCCCCACCCACTCTCTCTGCTCTTCCCTTCCCCAAATCTCCCTCCTTCTTTCTCTCTCTGCTATGCCTTTCCCCCACCCCAATCATGTCCTTAATTGTCATTAATTGTCCTCATATCAAAATTGAGTAGATAGGATTCATACTTTTCCATTCTTTACTAAGAATAATGTGTTCCACTTCCATCCAGGTTAATAAAAGGCTATAAAATTTCCATTTTTTAATGGCTGAATAGTATTGCATGGTGACACATACCACAGCTTGTTAATCCATTCCTGGGTTGGTGGGCATTTAGGCTGTTTCCACATTTTTGCAATTGTAAATTGAGCTGCAATAAACAGTCTAGTGCAAGTGTCCTTATGATAAAAGGATTTTTTTTCCTTCTGGGTAGATGCCTAGTAATGGGATTGCAGGGTCAGATGGGTGGGTCTAGCTTGAGTTCTTTGAGGGTTCACATACTTTCTTCCAAAAAGGTTGTATCAGTTTGCAGTCTTGCAGTTTTGAGACTTTGTGATGTGGGCCATTCTCACTGGGGTTAGATGATAATTCAGGGTGGTTTTCATTTGCATTTTTCTAATATTTAGGGCCAATGAGCATTTTTAATATCTTTGCTAGCCATTCATCTGTTGTCTTTAGAGAAAGTTCTGTTTCTGTTTCTTGCCCATTGATATATGGAATTGTTGGCTTTTTTCATATGGATTACTTGGAATTCTCTATAGGTCCTAGTTATAAAGCTTTTGTCTGATTCAAAATATGCAAATATCCTTTCCCATTGTGTAGGTTGTCTATTTGCTTTGGTTGTTGTCTCCTTAGCTTACAGAAGTTTTTCAGTTTAATTAAGTCCCATTTGTTTCTTTTTGTTGTTGTTGCAATTGCCATGGCAGTTTTCTTCATGAAGTCTTTCCCCAGGCCAATATCTTCCAGTGTTTTTCCCATTCTTTCTTTGAGGATTTTTATTGTTTTGTGCCTTAAATTTAAGTCCTTTATCCATCTCGAATCAATTTTTGTGAGTGGAGAAAGGTGTGGGTCCAGTTTCAGTCTTTTACACGTGGATATCCAGTTCTCCCAACACCATTTATTGAATAGGGAGTCTTTCCCCCAAAGTATGTTCTTATTTGGTTTATCAAAGATTAGGTGATTGTAAGATGTTAATTTCATTTCCTGTTTTCTATTTTATTTCAAATGTCTATGTCTCTATTTTTGAGCCAGTACCATACTGTTTTGACCACTATGCCTTTGTAGCACAGCCTAAAATCTGGTATGGTGATGCCCCCAGCTTTATTTTTATTACTAAGCACTGCCTTAGCTATGTGGGTTTTTTTCTGGTTCCATACAAAACTCAGAATCATTTTTTCCAAATCTTGAAAATACGATGTTGGTATTTTAATAGGAATTGAATTGAATTGGTAGATTGCTTTGGGAAGTATACACATTTTAACAATGTTGATTATTCCCAGCTATGAGCATGGTATGTTCTTCCATTTGTTAATATCTTCTGCTATTTCCTTTCTTAGGATTTTAAATTTTTTTTATAGCAGTCCTTCACCTCCTTTGTTAGGTATGTTCCTAGGTATTTCATTTTGTTTGAAGGTATGGTGAAGGGAATTGTGTCCTTAATTAGCCTCTCATCTTGACTGTTATGGATGCATACAAAGGCAACTGATTTGTGGATGTTGATTTTATATCCTGAGACATTACTGTCTTTTTTGATGACTTCCAGGAGTCTTGTCGTTGAGTCTTTGGAGCTCTCTAAGTATAAGATCATGCCATCAGCAAAGAGGGAGAGTTTGACCTCCTCTGCTCCCATTTGCATTCCCTTTATTTCCTTGTCTGGCCTAATTGTATTGGCTAGAACTTCCAGGACTATGATGAGAAGTAGTGGTGACAGAGGACAACCTTGTCTGGTTCCAGTTCTAAGAGGAAAAGCTTTCAGTATTACTTCATTCAGTAAAATATTAGCTGTGGATTTCTCATAGATAGCTTCAATCAGTTTCAGAAATGTGCCACCTATGTCTACTATACTCTTCAATGTTCTAATTAGGAAAGAATGCTGGATTTTATCGAATGCCTTTTCTGTGTCTATTGAGAGGATCATATATATGGTCTTTGTTTTTGCTTCTGTTGATATGGTAAATCTCATTTATGGACTTGCGTATGTTAAAACAGCCTTGCATCCCTGGGATGAAACCTATTTGATCATGATGCATGACTTTTTTGATGATGAGCTGTAATCTATTGGCTAGGATTTTGTTGAGAATTTCTGCATCTATATTCATTAATGAAATTGGTCTGAAATTCTCCCTTTTAGTTGGGTCTTTTCTGGCTTTGGTATCAGGGTGATGTTTGCTTCGTAGAATGTGTTGGGGAAAATTACTTCCTCATCAATTTTTTGGAATAATTTCTGCAGTACAAGGGAATAAACTCTTCCTTGAAGGTTTGATAGAATTCTGGTGTGAAGCCATCTGGACCAGGGCATTTTTTGTTGGAAACTTTTTTATTGTTTCTTTAATCTCAGTGCTTGAAATTGGTCTGTTCAGGAGCTCTATTTCTTCTTGGATAAGTCTAGGAGAGCGTGTGATTCCAAATATTGATCCATTTCCTTCACATTGTCAAATTTCTGGGCATAGAGTTTCTGGTAGTTTTCAGGGATGATCTTTCGTAACTCTGTGGCATCTTTTGTTATTTCCCCTTTATCATTTCTGATTGAGGTTACTAGAGATTTTCCTTTGCTATTTCTAGTTATTCTGGCCAAAGTTTTATCTATTTTATTTTATTTTTTTTTAAAAACTAACTCCTCGTTTCGTTATTTTTCTGAATGATTCTTTTGTATTCAATTTCATTGATCTATTATTTAATTTTGAAAGTTTATTTTCTTCTGCTGGGTTTAGGCTTAGATTGTTCTTCTTTTTCCAATTCCATAAGATGGCTGTGTGTGTGTTGATGCAGTCTGTTTCTGTTTTTTGAATGTAGGCATCTAAAACAATATATTTTCCACTCAAAACTGCTTTTTTAGTATCCAACAGGTTTTGGAAACTTGAGCCGTCACTGTTGTTATGCTCAATGAAGTTAGTGATTTTCTCTTTTATTTCTTACTGTACCCAACTGTCATTCAGCATAAGGTTAGTTAATTTCCATGCCTTTGTGTGGGGCTAAGAGTTTTTGTTGGAGTTGAGATCCACTTTTAGTGCCTTGTAGTCTGAGAAGATACAAGGTAAAATTTCAATTCTTTTGATTCTGTTGATGTTTGTTTTGTGTCCTAGGTTGTCATCAATTTTGGAGAATGTTCCATGGGTTGATGAGAAGACTGTATATTTTTTTATCTTTGGGATGGGATGTTCTATATGCGTCTATCAAGCATAGTTGTCATAGGGTTTCATTTAAGTCCCTTATACCTTTGTTTAATTTCTGTTTAGAGGATCTATGCAGCTCTGTAAGAGGAGTGGTAAAGTCCCCTGTTATGATGGTATTATTGGATATCATATTGCTCAGACTGAGTAAGGTCTGTTTCAAGAATCTTGGAGCATTTAAATTGGGTGCATAAATATTTAGAATTTAAATGTCTTCATGTTACATTTTTCCCTTGACCAATATAAAGTGACCATCTTTGTCTTTTTTGACTTTATGTTGCTTTAAATCCACATGTATCTGAAAATAAGACTGCAACTCCTTTGTTCTTCTGAATTCTGTTTGCCTGAAAAATTGTCTTCCAACCCTTGACTCGGAGTTTTAATTTGTCTTTTGAAGCTAAGTGTGTTTCTTGCAGACAGCAAATGGATGGCGTGTGTTTTTTAATCCACTCAGCCAATCTATGCCTCTTTGTGGGGAATTCAAGTCATTAACAGTTATTGAAATAATTGATGTGTATGGTAGTGTTCCATTCATCTTATTTTGTGAGAATCCATTGCTTAGTTTTACCTCTTGTATCCATGTGGAAGTTAGGTTCTGTCCATTAATTGCTGAGTTCTTACTTTTGCTGTTGATCCATTGTGATGGTCAGTGTGTAGAACAAGTTGAAGTATTTCCTGCAGAGCTCGTCTTGTGGTGAATTTCCTCAATGTTTGTACATCAGTAAATTATTTGATTTTTCCTTCAATTTTAAAGCTTAGCTTAGAATTCTGGGCTGGAAATTTTTCTATTTAAGTAAATTAAAGGTAGATGACCATTGTCTTCTTGCTTGGAAAGTTTCATTAGAGAAGTCTGCAGTCACCCTGATGGATTTGCCCCTGTAGGCAACTGGTGCTTACTCCTGGCAACTTGAAGAATCTTTTCTTTTGTCTTGACATTGGACAGGTTCATTACAATGTGTCTTGGAGAAGCTTGGTTATAGCTGAGGTGACCTGGGGCCCGATATCTGTCTGAAAGGAGTGTGTCAGAATCTTTGGTGATAGTTGGGAAATTTTCATTTATAATATTGTCTAATATGGCTTCCATTCCCCTGGGGCATTCTTCTTCCTCTTCTGGGATATCTATAACTTGTATGCTTGAATGCTTCATAAAGTCCCATAATTCTTTCAGTGAGTATTCTTCTTTCTCTCTCTCTTTTCTGCCTCTTTAACTATCTGAGTTATCTCAAGAGCTTTGTCCCCTACCTCTGAGATTCTTTCTTCTGCATGGTCTAGTCCATTGTTGATACTTTCTGTGGCATCTTTAAATTCCCTAATTGACTGGTTCAGTTACTTCAGCTCTGCTATATCCTTTGTATATTCTTCATATCATTCATCTCTTATTTAATTCTGTTTTTGGATTTCCTTTTGGTTATTTTCTACTTTATCAGCAGTTTCCTTCATTGTTTTCATCATCTGTATTCTAAATGCCCTTCCTGTCATTTCTAACATGTCTTTATAGGTGGAATCCTCTGCAGTAGCTACCTCACGGTCCCTTGCGGGGGTTTCTGTGGACTGGTTTTTCATTTTGCCAGGATTTTTCTGCTGATTCTTGCACATGAGTGATTTCTTTTATTTGTTTCCTGGCCCTAATTTTCCTTTCAGTTCCTCTTGCTCGTTAAGTTGCTGTGCCTCTGGACCAGGGTTTTGATGAGTTCTTTTGTTACAGGACCATAAGGATGAGAAGGTTGAAGAGGAAGAAGGGAAAAAAGAAAGAAAAGAAAGGAAAAAGAGAAAGAAGAGGGGGTGGGTAAAATGGAATATTGACAAAAAGAAGAGTGTCACAGCAAGAGGGTTAGAAAGCAATATAGGTTTGCAGTAGGGTACTTTCACCCAACCTTAAAAAACACCACCCTCTGGCAGTGACAGTTTGGGTAGTTCCCTTGAGGTCAGCAGCTCTTTGGTAGCCACTTCTGACACAGTACCCCACCTCCACCAAGTAGAGAGGAAAGACAAAATGCTATAAATCAAACTAAAACAAGCAAACAGAAAACTTTATGGGATAAAATTGGGGGAAAAAACCAAATAATAGGGGTAGAAACACTAGCAAAAATTAAGTTCTAATTGTTGGAAAAGGCAACAATGGGAAATTATATTTAAAATAGAAAAATGAAAAATGAAAAGAAAAAAGAAAAGAAAAATCTATAGGGAAAATGTTGAAATTGAAATACAAAACAACAACAACAAACAATCCAGAAACAAAGCACTGTATATATTTTGCTGAGTATTGTCTGGGCAACAGGTAATCTTCTGGGGTGTGAGATGTTAATCACAATGCTGATACGCCTGAATGAGATGGAGACTGAGGCTTCTGCTGATTTCTCAAACCCTGCAAGGTAGAGAGCCTAAATCTCTCCTCAGCCCTCTTAAAAGGAACTTTAAACTGCTAAATTTGCCTAAGTAGAAGCTTTCCCAGGAAAGAGCTTGTCGCTGGGATCACTCCTGAAGTGGCTATTCACTTATCCAGTGCTCAAACTGGTCTCACTCTATGCCCCTGAGGGCTAAGGCTGTAAGGCATCTCAGTCCCCACTTTTAGGCTGCTGAGTCACCAGATTACTAGCTGCTGCCCAATCCTTGCTCTGCGACCCTGAGGGTGGAGCTTGCCTGGGCACTTCTCCCAGAATGGCTCCACTTGGCCCAGCCAGATGCTCTTAGCTCCATCTGGCTCAACAGCTCAGTCTGGGGCCATAGACAATGCTTAGAGTCCTCTACACTCTTGCCCAAGTTCTCCCAAGGTAGTTCAACTGAGTGCCAAGTCCAAAAAAAAACAAAGCAGCTCACAGGTAAGGCCTTTTGAGCTCGCAATCTCACTGCTGCTGTACTTATAGCTTCCGGTCGGATTAGATCAAATGAACACACACAACCCCTTGCCAGTTTTCCACTGCTTTCGTCCTCCCCATGGGATCCAGAAGTCTCTTGCTGACTCCCTGTGTCCTCAAAGGGATGTTTATGGGCAGTTCCCATCATCCAGAGATCCCTGGAGCCTTGTCTCCCCAGACTCACCATGCCCAGTTGCATGGAAGCTGTTACACGGCCACCAACTTGCTCCTCCCCCTCTTTTTTCTTTTTTATTAGTTAATCTAGGTAAGGGATTTTCAATATTGTTTATCTTTTCACCTCTTAGTTTTGTTGATTTTTTCTGGTGTTTTCCCAGAGTCTATTTCATTAATTTTTGCCATTATCTTTATTATGTCCTTCCTTCTGCTAGCTTAGGGGTTCGTTTTTTAGTTTCTTTTTTAATTATTATTTATTTTGAGGCAGAGTCTCAATTTTCTTGCCCCAGTAGAGTGTCTTGGTGTAATACATTGCAGCAACCTCAAACTCTTGGACTCAAGCAATCCTCTTGCCTCAGCCTCCCAAGTAGCTAGGACTACAGGCACCAACCACAACATCCACTATTTTTGTTGTTGTTTGTTTGGGATTGGGTGGGGCGGCACCGGGTTTGAACCTGCCACCTCCAGCATATGGGGATGATGCCCTACTCCTTTGATCCACAGGCACCACCCCAACATCCACTATTTTTAAATACATTGTCTCACTCTTGCTCAGGCTGGTCTGGAACTCCTGAACTCAAGCAATCCACCTGCCTCAGCCTCTCAGGAGGCCAGGATAACAGGCATAAGCCACCAAGCCCAGCCCCCTTTTTAGTTTTTCAAGTGTAAGGACAGATTTTTGATTTGAAATTGTTCTTCTTTTTGACATACCCATGTACAACCTATCCATTTACTTTTTAGTACTTATTTTGCTTCTTGCCATAATTTTTGGTAGGTTGTATTTTTATTTGTCTCAAAGTATTTTTTAGTTTTCCCTATGACTTCTTTTTTGACTCATTTATTGAAATGTGTAGTTTAATTTTCACAAATTTGTGAATCTCTAGTTTTCCATGTACTAGTATTGATTTTTAGTTTTATTACATAGTGATTAGAAAAGATACTCTGTATGACTGCAGTCTTCTTGAATTTAAGAATTGTTTTGTGGTCTAATGTCAGCTACCCTGTAGAATGTTCCATGTGCATTTGAAAAGATTGTATATTCTCCTGTTGTTGGGTGAAATGTTTAGTATATATCTGTCAGGTACAACTAATCTACACTGTTGTTTGAGTCCTATGATTTCATATTGATTTTTCTCTGTTTTTCTATTCTTTGTTGAAAATTAGATATTTTCTCTTACTATTCTCTTACTTTTATTGTGTTGCTATCTGTTTCTCATTTCAATTCTATCAAAGTTTGCTCTTCTATTTAGGAGGTCTGAGGTTTAGTGCATGGATATTTATAATTATTATATCTTCTTGGTGAATTGACCCTTTACTATTTTAAAATGTCCATTCATCTCTTGTGACTACTGTTTTGTTTTGTTTTTTTTTTTTTTTTGTAGAGACAGAGTTTCACTTTATGGCCCTCAATAGAGTGCCATGGCATCACACAGCTCACAGCAACCTCCAACTCCTGGGCTTAAGCGATTCTCTTGCCTCAGCCTCCCAAGTACCTGGGACTACACAACACCCAGCTATTTTTTTGTTGCAGTTCGGCCGGGGCCAGGTTTGAACCCGCCACCCTTGGTATGTGGGGCCACCGTCTTACCAACTGAGCCACAGGTGCCACCCTGTGACTACTTTTTTTATTTAAAGTCTATTTTGTCTAATATTAGCATAGCTACATCTCCTTTATTTTGATTATTATTTACATGAAATATCTTTTTCCATCCTTTCACTCTCAGTCTATGTGTGCCCTAAGATCCAAGTTGAGTTTTTCTTGTATATGGCATGTAGTTGGATCCTAAGTTATTTTATTATACATCCAGCCTATCAATGTTTTTTGATTGAGGAGTTCAATCCAATTCCAATTAGTTCTGACTGATAGATAATTGTCAGTTTGCTACTTGTTTTCTGTATATCTTATAGCCTTTTTGGTGCTTCCTTTCCACTCTTACTGACCTCATTTGTGTTTCATTGAATTTGATGGTTTTATGACCTGATTCTTTTCTTATTTATTCTAAGGTGGATTCTGTAGGCATTTTCTTTTTGGGTACCATTGCAGTTACATAAAAAAAATAAATTTAAATTAAATTAAATTATATTAAATTAATTCTCTTTGATTAATTTAAGCTATTTTAAATTGATAACAAATTAACTTTAATTATATTCAAAAATACTACTCCTTTACAGCTCCATACCTTCCACTTTGTTATTGTTGTGACAAATTACATATCTATATATTATGTACCAATTAAAATAGATTTATGGTTTTAAAAATGTTTTGTCGGGGTATGGGCAAGATGGCTGACTAGATCCAGCCTCTGACAGAAGCTCCTGTCCAGAGGGAAGGACAAATTCCAGAAAGTACCCAATTAAGCTGAAGACTGGGATCCAAGCCAAGAGAGAATAGTGATAATTGCAGGTAACCTCTGTTGACGCAAGCTGCGACTTCAAGAAAGAAAATTTTAGGTACAAAATTCATCAGAAGCAAAAGTGTCCATCACCTCTCCCAAGAAGGTTGTTTTTTCTTTTTTTTTTTAATTTTCTTTTTCTTTTTCTCTTTGTTTGATCCTGTAGGTTTTCCAAAGGAGAGCAGTGAACTGAGGACCTTTTGTCTCACCCCATGGGTGAGAGCTGTAGGAAGTGGGGTCTACTTCCTCAGAGGGACCCTGTTGTGATATTGAACACTCTAATGATTTCAATTTAACTCCATTCAATATGATATTGGCTGTGGGTTTGCTGTAGATGGCCTCTATCAGTTTAAGAAATGTCCCTTCTATACCAATTTTCTTAAGTGTTCTGATCATGAAGGGATGCTGGATATTATCAAAAGCTTTTTCTGCATCAATTGAGAGAATCATACGGTCTTTGTTTTTTAATTTGTTTATGTGCTAAATTATACTTATAGATTTAGGTATATTGAACCAGCCTTGAGACCCTGGTATAAAACCAATTTGGTCATGATGTACAATTTGTTTGCTGTGTTGCTGGATTCTGTTTGTTAGGATCTTGTTGAATATTTTTGCATCTATATTCATTAGTGATATTGGTCCATAATTTTATTTTCTTGTTGGGTCTTTTCCTGGTTTGGGGATCAGGGTGATGTTTGCTTCATAGAACGTGTTGTGTAGTATTCCATCTTTTTCTAAATTTTGGAACAGGTTGAGTAATGTGGGTACTAGTTCCTCTTTAAGGGTTTGGAATAATTCTGACGTGAAGGCACCTGGTCCTGGGCTTTTCTTTTTAGGGAGATTTTGTATGGTTGATGCTATTTCAGAACTTGATATAGGCCTGTTCAAAATTTCCACTTGATTCTGGCTAGGTCTTGGAATGTGACGTGCTTCCAAGTTTTGGTCAATTTCCTTCAGATATTCATATTTCTGAGAATAAATTTTCTTGTAATATTCATTAAGGATTTTTTGAATTTCTGAGGACTCTGTTGTCATTTCATCTTTGCCATTTCTGATTGATGAAATTAGAGATTCTACTCTTTTTTTTCCTGGTTTGGTTAGCCAATGGTTTATCTATTCTATTGACCTTTTCAAAAAAACAGCTTTTTGATTTATTGATCTGTTGTTTAATCCTTTTGTTTTCAATTTCACTTAATTCTGCTCTCATTTTGGTTATTTCTTTTGTTCTACTGGGTTCGGGGTTGGAATGTTCTTCCTTTTCCAGTTACTTGGGATGTCCTATTAGGTTGTTGACTTCCTCTCTTTCCATTCTCTTTTTTTTTTTTTTTTTTTTTTTAATTTTTTTATTAAATCATAAGTGTATACAATGATATGATTATGGGGCATCATACACTCACTTCATAAACCATTTGACACATTTTTATCCCAGTGGTTAACATAGCCTTTCCGGCGTTATCTCAGTTACTGTGCCAAAACATTTATATTCTACATTTACCAAGTTTCGCAAATACCCCTGTAATATGCACCACAGGTGTGATCCCACCGATTCCCCTCCCTCTACCCACCCCCCCCTTTCCCACTTCCCCCTATTGTTAAGTTGTAGCTGGGTTATAGCTTTCATGTGAGAGTCCCAAATTAGTTTCATAGTAGGGCTGTGTA
The DNA here is from genome assembly GCF_027406575.1 of Nycticebus coucang. Taxonomy (NCBI): domain Eukaryota; kingdom Metazoa; phylum Chordata; class Mammalia; order Primates; family Lorisidae; genus Nycticebus; species Nycticebus coucang. Next base: position 112,563,892 of record NC_069804.1, read on the forward strand.
CATTGGATATTTTTTCTTCCATTCTTGGGATACTTTACTAAGAAGAATATGTTCCAGCTCCATCCATGTAAACATGAAAGAGGTAAAGTCTCCATCTTTCTTTAAGGCTGCATAGTATTCCATGGTATACATATACCACAATTTATTAATCCATTCGTGGATCGATGGGCACTTCGGCTTTTTCCATGACTTAGCAATTATGAATTGGGCTGCAATAAACATTCTGGTACAAATATCTTTGTTATGTTGTGATTTTTGGTCTTCTGGGTATATGCCCAGCAGAGGAATTACAGGATTGAATGGCAGATCTATTTTTAGATCTCTGAGTGTTCTCCATATATCCCTCCAAAAGGAATGTATTAATTTGCATTCCCACCAGCAGTGCAGAAGTGTTCCCTTTTCTCCGCATCCACGCCAACATCTCTGGTCTTGAGATTTTGTGATATAGGCTAGTCTCATTGGAGTTAGATGATATCTCAAAGTAGTTTTGATTTGCATTTCTCTGATGATTAAAGATGATGAGCATTTTTTCATATGTCTGAAGGCCGTGCGCCTGTCTTCTTCAGAGAAGTTTCTCTTCAAATCCCTTGCCCAGCCTGCGATGGGATCCCTTGTTTTTTTCTTGCTGATGCGTTTGAGTTCTCTGTGGATTCTGGTTATTAAACCTTTGTCAGAGTTATACCCTGCAAATATCTTCTCCCATTCTGAGGGCTGTCTGCTTGCTCTGCTTACTGTGTTCTTAGCTGTGCAGAAGCTTTTTAGTTTGATCAAGTCCCAGTAGTGTATTTTTGAAGCTGCTTCAATTGCCCGGGGGGTTCTCCTCATGAAATACTCACCCAGACCAATTTCTTCAAGGGTTTTCCCTGCATTCTCCTCTAGTATTTTTATAGTTTCATGTCTTAAGTTTAAATCTTTAATCCAATGAGAGTCTATCTTAGTTAATGGTGAAAGGTGTGGGTCTAATTTCAGTCTTCTGCAGGTTGCCAGCCAGTTCACCCAGCACCATTTGTTAAATAGGGAATCTTTTCCCCACTGAATGTTTTTAATTGGCTTGTCAAAAATCAAATAGCGGTAAGTAGCTGGATTCATCTCTTGGTTCTCTATTCTATTCCAGATATCTACTTCTCTGTTTTTGTGCCAATACCATGCTGTTTTGATCACTATCGATTTGTAGTAAAGTCTGAGGTCTGGTAGTGTGATTCCTCCTGTTTTGTTTTTATTTCTGAGTAATGTCTTGGCTATTCGAGGTTTTTTCTGATTCCATATAAAACGAAGTAATGTTTTTTCAAGATCTTTAAAATATGACAGTGGAGCTTTAATAGGGAGTGCGTTGAAAGTATATATTGCTTTGGGTAGTATGGACATTTTGATAATGTTGATTCTTCCTAGCCATGAGCATGGTATGTTTTTCCATTTGTTAACATTTTCAGCTATTTCTTTTCTTAGAGTTTCATAGTTCTCTTTATAGAGATCTTTCACGTCTTTTGTTAGGTAAATTCCCAAATATTTCATCTTCTTTGGCACTACTGTGAATGGGATAGAGTCCTTAACTGCTTTTTCAATTTGACTGTTGTTGGTGTATATAAAGGCTACCGATTTATGAATGTTGATTTTGTAACCTGAGACGCTGCTGTATTCCTTGATCACTTCTAGGAGTTTTGTAGTAGAGTCCCTAGTGTTTTCCAGATACACAATCATATCATCTGCGAAGAGCGAGAGTTTGATCTCTTCTGACCCTATATGGATACCCTTGATCGCCTTTTCTTCCCTAATTGCGGTGGCTAAAACTTCCATTACAATGTTGAAAAGCAATGGAGACAATGGGCAGCCTTGTCTGGTTCCTGATCTGAGTGGAAATGATTCCAATTTAACTCCATTCAATATGATATTGGCTGTGGGTTTGCTGTAGATAGCCTCTATCAGTTTAAGAAAAGTCCCTTCTAGACCAATTTTCTTGAGTGTTCTGATCATGAAGGGATGCTGGATATTATCAAAAGCTTTTTCTGCATCAATTGAGAGAATCATATGGTCTTTGTTTTTTAATTTGTTTATGTGCTGAATTACATTTATAGATTTACGTATATTGAACCAGCCTTGAGACCCTGGGATAAAACCAACTTGGTCATGATGTATAATTTGTTTGATGTGTTGCTGGATTCTGTTTGTTAGGATCTTGTTGAATATTTTTGCATCTATATTCATTAGTGATATTGGTCTATAATTTTCTTTTCTTGTTGGGTCTTTTCCTGGTTTGGGGATCAGGGTGATATTTGCTTCATAGAACGTGTTGGGTAGTCTTCCTTCTTTTTCTACATTTTGGAACAGGTTGAGTAATATAGGTACTAATTCCTCTTTAAAGGTTTGGTAGAATTCTGACGTGAAACCATCTGGTCCCGGGCTTTTCTTTTTAGGGAGGTTTTGTATAGTTGATGCTATTTCTGAACTTGATATGGGTCTGTTCAACATTTCCACTTGATTCTGGTTAAGTCTTGGAAGGTGGCATGCTTCCAAGTATCGGTCTATTTCCTTCAGATTTTCATATTTCTGAGAATAAAGTTTCTTGTAATATTCATTAAGGATTTTTTGGATTTCTGATGAGTCTGTGGTTATTTTGTCTTTGTTGTTTCTGATTGATGATATTAGAGATTTTACTCTTTTTTTCCTGATTAGGTTGGCCAGAGGTTTATCTATTTTATTGACCTTTTCAAAAAACCAGCTTTTTGATTTATTGATCTGTTGTATTATTCTTTTGTTTTCAATTTCATTTAATTCTGCTCTAATTTTGGTTATTTCTTTTCTTCTACTGGGTTTGGGGTTGGAATGTTCTTCCTTTTCCAGTTGCGTGAGATGTCCCATTAAGTTGTTAACTTCCTCTCTTTCCGTTCTCTTGAGGAAGGCTTGCAGTGCTATAAATTTCCCTCTTAGAACTGCCTTTGCGGTGTCCCAGAGGTTCTGATAGCTTGTGTCTTCATTGTCATTTTGTTCCAAAAAATTGGTGATTTCTTTCTTAATCTCATCTCTGACCCAGCTATCATTCAGCATAAGGTTATTTAACTTCCATGTTTTTGTATGGGTATGCAGATTCCTGTTGTTACTCAATTCAAGTTTTATTCCATGATGGTCCGAGAAGATGCACGGAATAATTTCTATTCCTTTAAATTTACTGAGGTTAGACTTGTGACCTAAAATGTGATCAATTTTGAACTAAGTTCCGTGGGCTGATGAGAAGTATGTGTATTCAGTTTTGTTGGGATGAAATGTTCTGTAGATGTCTGCTAAATCTAAATATTGGATGGTTAGGTTTAAATCTAAGATTTCTTTGCTCAGCTTCTTTCTGGAGGATCGATCCAACACTGCCAAGGGAGTGTTGAAATCTCCAACGATTATGGAGCTGGAGGAAATCAAGTTACTCATGTCTGTTAGAGTTTCTCTTATAAATTGAGGTGCATTCTGGTTGGGTGCATAGATATTAATAATTGAGATCTCGTCATATTGAGTATTACCCTTAACAAATATGAAGTGACCATTCTTGTCCTTCCTTACTTTTGATGGTTTAAAGCCTACTGTATCTGCAAATAAAATTGCAACACCTGCTTTTTTCTGATTACCATTTGCCTGAAATATGGATGACCATCCTTTCACCCTGAGTCTGTATTTGTCTTTTAAGTTGAGATGTGACTCTTGTATGCAACAAATATCTGGCTTAAGTTTTTGTATCCAGTCAGCTAACCTATGCCTCTTTAGAGGACAGTTTAAGCCATTCACATTGATGGAGAGTAAGGATAAGACTGGTGGAATTTTGGGTATCGAGTTTTTCAAAGGTCCAATGGACATTTTTAATCCTTTCGCCAGTGTGGAAGTTGGAGTTTGATCCGAAGTTTCTGAGTGAGTTTACTTTTGTGGTATAGGATTGGGTTGGTCATTGTGGAGGATAGGTCTGAGAACATCCTGAAGAGCTGGTTTACTTATGGCAAATTTTTTCAACATATGAATGTCATTGAAGTATTTAATTTCTCCATCATAGATGAAACTCAGTTTAGCTGGATACAAGATCCTGGGTTGAAAGTTTTTTTGCTTTAGGAGATTAAAAGTTGATGACCAGCCTCTTCTTGCTTGAAAAGTTTCAGCAGAGAGATCTGCAGTTATTCTAATATTCTTACCTTTGTACGTTATAGTTTTCTTTCGCCGGGCTGCTTTGAGAATCTTCTCTTTCATGTTAACTTTAGTGAAGCTAATTATGATATGTCTGGGAGATGGCTTTTTGGGGTTGAATCGTGCTGGGGTTCTGAAGCTGTCTGCTATCTGAATTTCAGATTCTCTAGGCATGTCTGGAAAATTTTCTTTCATAATTTCATGTAGAAGGGCCTCTGTGCCCTTGGCTGCCACGTCATCAGCCTCCGAAATTCCTATAACCCTTATGTTATGTTTTTTCGAATTATCTGAGAGCTCTCTGAGTGAGTGATCCGTTTTTGCTCTCCATTTCTCTTCCTCTTTGAGAGATTGGGAGCGTTCGAAGACTTTATCTTCAATGTCAGAAATCCTTTCTTCTGCTTGCTCCATTCTGTTACTGAGGGATTCTACTGTATTTTTCATATCTTTGAGGGCTGTAAGTTCTTGCTTCAGTGTGTCTAAGTCTTTGGTGGTTTTGTCTTTAAATTCGTTAAATTCTTGAGACAGTTTTTGAATTTCTCCACGAATTCCTAATTCCATTTTATTAATCTTGTCTGCAAACCAAATTCTGAATTCGACTTCTGACATCTCAGCCAGTTGTTTATGAATGGGATCTTCAATCACATCTGCCGTATCTTTTCTTGGGGGGGTTGATCTATTCTGGTTATTCATGTTACCAGAGTTTTTCCGCTGATTCCGCCCCATGGTTTACTCCCTTTGGTTTTTCCCCTGGGGTTTTATCGAGGGCCCGTACAGTGTTGTGGCCTGAGAAACTGGGGCCCTGTCTGGTGTGGTGGAGCAAAGTGGTTCTGTCTTGTTTTCAGCTGGTTTCTGTTCTATCCTATTGCAACTTCTACTCTGGCTTGAAGTCTCAGCTGTGTGGAAAAATCAGCAATTAAGTCACCCCGCCTGCCCACCTCTGGCCCCAGTTGGAAAAGGAGAATCAAACCTTCCTACAATCGCACACCCAGGGCACCACCTGAAAAGTCCTCAGTCTATTAGCCCAGTTCAAAAGGTCCGAATCAACTGTCTCAATCGGCACTTGTCTCAGGTGGAAGGGTTCAAGAGGTCTCTGGGAACTGGATCACATTGGCCTGGTGACTCCTCTGAGACAGCTCACTCCAGTGCAGCGTGGAGTCAGGAGGAGCCACCCCGCAAACAGAGCAGTCTGGGAAGGTTAACGTCTCCTTCCCCACTTTGCCCCTCCGTCGGACCCAGTCACTGGTATCTCTGCAGATGGCTAACCCAGTTGCCTGCAGTGAACAGACACTCCAGGGGTTTGCACCTGCCTGAATCGCGAGGAAGTCTGCCAGGCCCCCGCAGACTGCCGCTATCTAGCAGGAGGAGATGGGGCCTGACATCTTTGAGTGTTTGATGCAGGTGATGGGAAGGAGATGTTCACTCAGGCTTAGCCCCGTCCCTGATGGATGCTGCTAACAGAACAGAACAGAACAGACAACTTTGTGAGGTTCTGTCTCTGTTCCTGTCGTCGCCTACAGGAGACGGGCTGTTTTGAGTTCAAACGTCTTTGCTGCTGGAGAATTGCGTCTGAACACCTCTCTGGGTCGGCCCCGCCCTGGAGGCTTCTGGGTTTGTGAGTCGTGACACAGGTGGCCTCCTCTGGTTGCCCAGGGAGACAGGGGGTGTGGCCTCAGAATATCCAGAAGTGAGCGTTCTGCCGTTAAAGAAAAAACGGCTGTTGATCTACCTCCAGGGAACTGCTGCTCTGGTGTGGGCACTCAGGCGACCCTTTTCTCCTCTGTCCCGCGCCCCAGAGTCAGCACTGAGCGGCCGCAGTTTGTGCTGGGTCCACACCCCTTAAGAGATCCCCCAAGAATCAGAACTCTTGGGGGATGTGCGCCCAGACCCGGATTGGGAGTGGGGCGGGGGGAAGCTAGAGTTTCATTCAGTTTCACGCAATACTACGGTCCGGGGAGGGCTCCTGCACTGCACCGCAGGGAAGTGCCGCCAAGGCTTGATTTCCCCTCAGCGGAGTGCCCTCTCCTCGCTCACGTGTCCCAGAGTCAGCGCTGACCTGACGCAGCTCCGGCACTGTGCACTCCCCTCGAGAAATCACCCAAGGAGCCGAACTCCGGAGGGATAGGCCCTCAGACCCCGAGTGAGAGTAGGGGCTCTCAGCTCTCAGCGGGGAGGCCAGAGTCTTATTCAGTCTTGTGCCCGGGGAGGGCTCCTGCACTGCACTGCAGGGAAGTGCCGCCAAGGCTTGATTTCCCCTCAGCGGAGTGCCCTCTCCTCGCTCACGTATCCCAGAGTCAGCGCTGACCTGACGCAGCTCAGGCACTGTGCACTCCCCTCGAGAAATCACCCAAGGAGCCGAACTCCTGGGGGATAGGCCCTCAGACCCCGAGTGAGAGTAGGGGTTCTCAGCTCTCAGCGGGGAGGCCAGAGTCTGATTCAGTCTTGGGCCCCGTATGCCCGGGGAGGGTTGGTGCACTGCACCGCAGGGAAGTGCCGCGAGGCGTGACTCCCCCTCAGCCCGGTGCCCTCTCCTCACTCGGCGCGCCTCAGAGTCAATGCTGACCAGACGCAACTCGGGGACTGTCCACTCCCCTTGAGAAATCACCCAAGGATCCGAAGTCCTGGGGGACAGGCCTCCAGACCTCAGTGGGCGGGAGGGGAGCGCCGGGGATTCAGGGTTGCCGGCAAAGGATTCCCAAAGTTTTATTCAGCCCTATGTCCGGCAGGAGAACGCCACGGCACCCCAGTAGGGGAGGTAGGTCCAGTTTTTAGAAGGTCTCTCCCATGGAGTGTAGTGGGAGGGGCTTTAATTTCTGCCCACTTGTTCAATTGTGGGGCTACAGAGCCGGTCTCATGGGGGAGGGGGACTCCCGTCCGCTTGGTGGTGGATTTTGTACCTTTTGTTTGCGTCCTTGTGATCACAACTTGCCTCAGCGGTGTTGATGTGCGTTCTTCAGCCTTCTCTCTTGGTGAGGCTCAAGTCCACCAGGATACTTACTAAATTCCTGTCCCTTAACTCTCCTTCTGGACGGGAGCCTTTGTTGAAAGCTGGCTTCAGTCCGCCATCTTGTCTCTCCCCCTCTTTCCATTCTCTTAAGGAAGGCTTGCAGTGCTATAAATTTCCCTCTTAGGACTGCCTTTGCGGTATCCCAGCGGTTCTGATAATTTGTGTCTTCATTGTCGTTTTGTTCCAAAAATTTGGTATTTTCCTCGTTAATCTCATCTATTACCCAATGATCATTCAACATAAGGTTATTTAACTAACATGTTTTTGTGCCAGTATGCAGTTTCCTGTTGTTACTGAGCTCAACTTTTATTCCATGGTGGTCTGAGAAGATGCAAGGAATAATTTCTATTCCTTTAAATTTATTGAGGTTAGACTTGTGACCTAAGATTTGATTGATTTTAGAGTATGTTCCGTGGGCTGATGAGAGGTATGTGTATTCAGTTGTGTTTGGACGAAATGTTCTGCAGATGTCTGTTAAATCCAACTGTTGGATCATTGGGTTTAAATCTAAAATTTCTTTTCTCAGCTTCTTAGTGGAGGATCTATCGAACACTACCAAAGGAGTGTTAAAATCTCAAACTATTATGGAGCTGGAGCAAACAAAGTTGCTCATGTCTGTTAGAGTTTTTCTTAGAAATTAAGGCACATTAGTTGTGGCGGGCGCCTGTGGTCCCAGCTACTTGGGAGGCTGAGGCAAGAGAATCGCCTAAGCCCAGGAGTTGGAGGTTGCTGTGAGCTGTGTGAGGCCACGGCACTCTACCAAGGGCGATAAAGTGAGACTCTGTCTCTACAAAAAAAAAAAAAAAAAGAAAGAAATTAAGGCACATTCTTGTTTGGGGCATAAATATTAATAATTGAAATCTCATCATATTGAGTATTACCCTTAACAAATATGAGGTGACCATTCTTATCCTTCCTTACTTTTATTGGTTTAAAGCTTATTGTATCTTCAAATAGAATTGCAACCCCTGCTTTTCTCTGATTTTCATTTGCCTAAAATATGGACGACCATCCTATCACCCTGAGTTTATATTTATCTTTTTTATTTATTTTATTTATATTTTTATCATTAAATCATAGCTGTGTACATTAGCGTGATCAGGGGGTACAATGTGCTGGTTTCATATACAATCTGAAATATTCTAATTAAACTGTTCAACATAGCCTTCATGCCATTTTCTTAGTTCTTGTATGTAGACATTTGTATTCCGCCTTTAGTAAGTTTCGCCTGTACCCATTCTAAGATGCACCATAATTGTGGCCCCACCCATTACCATCCCTCCACCCTAACCTCTCCCCCCCTTCCCCTTCCTTGTCCCTTTCCTCATAGTCTTGTGCTATAGTTGGGTTATAGCCTTCATGTGAAAGCTATAATTTAGCTTCATAATAGGGCTGAGTACATTGGATAATTTTTCTTCCATTCCTGAGATACTTTGATAAGAAGAATATGTTCCAGCTTCATCCATGTAAACATGAAAGAGGTAAAGTCTCCATCTTTCTATAAAGCTGCATAATATTCCATGGTATACATGTACCACAATTTGCTAGTCTATTCATGGGTCGATGGGCACTTGGACTTCTTCCATGACTTAGCAATTATGAATTGGGCTGCAATAAACATTCTGGTACAGATGTCTTTGTTATATTGTGATTTTTGGTCTTCTAGGTATAGAAGTACTAAACGAATTATAGGATCAAATGGCAGGTCTACTTTTAGGTCTCTAAGTATTCTCCAAACATCCTTCCAGAAGGAACGTATTAGTGTTCATTCCCACCAGCAGTGTAGAAGTGTGCCCTTTTCTCCACATCCACGCCAACATCTCTGTTTGGGGGATTTTGTTATGTGGGCTACTCTTACTGGGGTTAGGTGTTATCTCCAAGTAGTTTTAATTTGCATTTCTCTGATGATTAAGGATGATGACCTTTTTTTCATGTGTTTGAAGATCGTGCGTCTGTCTTCTTTAGAGAAGTGTCTCTTAAAGTCCTTTGCCCACCCTGAGATGGGATCATATGTTCTTTTCTGGCTAATACTTTTGAGTTCTCTGTGGATTCTGGTTATCAGACCTTTATCAGAGGTATCACCTGCAAATATTTTCTCCCATTCTGAGGACTGTATGCTTGCTTTACTTACTATGATTTTGGCTGTGCAGAAGCTTTTTAGTTTGATCAGGTCCCAGTAAGGTATTTTTGATACTGCTTCTATTGCCTGGGAAGTCCTCCTCATAAAATATTCACCCAGGCTGATTTTTTCAAGAGTTTTCCCTGCACTTTCTTCAAGTATTTTTATAGTTTCATGTCTTAAGTTTAAATCTTTGATCCAGTGAGAGTCTATCTTAGTTAATGGTGAAAGGCGTGGGTCCAGTTTCAATCTTCTACAGATTGCCAGCCAGTTTACCTATCACCATTTGTTAAATAGGGAATCTTTTCCCCCACTAAATGTTTCTAATTGGCTTGTCAAAGATCAAATAACGGTAAGTAGCTGGATTCATCTCTTGGTTCTCTATTTTGTTCCACACATCTACTTCTCTGTTTTTGTGCCAATACCATTCTGTTTTGATCACTATTGATTTATAGTACAGTCTTACGTCTGGTAGCATTATTCCTACTATTATGTTTTTATTGCTGAGTAATGTTTTGGCTATTCGAGGTTTTTTCTGATTCCATATAAAACGAAGTATTATTTTTTCAAGATCTTTAAAATATGACAATGGAGCTTTAATAGAAATTGCATTAAAATTATATATTACTTTGGGTAGTACAGATATTTTAACAATGTTGATTCTTCCCAGCCATGAGCATGGTATGATTTTTATTTGTTAACATCTTCAGCTATTTCTTCTCTTAATGTTTCAAGGTTCTCTTTGTAGAGATCTTTCATGTCCTTTGTTAGGCATTCTCCCAAATATTTTATCTTTTTTGGCACTACTGTGAAAGGAATAGAGTCCTTGACTGTTTTTTCGGCTTGGTTATTATTGGTATATATAAAGGCTACAGATGTATGGGTGTTGATTTTGTAGCCTGAGACATTGTTGTATTCCTTGATCACTTCTAAAAGTTTTGTAGTAGAATCCCTAATGTTTTCCAGATATACGATCATATCATCTGCAAAGAGGGAAAGTTTGATCTATTCTGAGCCTATGTGGATACCCTTGATCGCCTTTTCTTCCCTAATAGCAGTGGCTAAAACTTCCATTACAATGTTAAAGAGCAATGGAGACAATGGGCAACCTTGCCTGGTTCCTGATCTAAGTGGAAATGATTTCAATTTAACTCCATTAAATATGATATTGGCTTTGGTTTTGCTATAGATGGCCTCTATTAGTTTAAGAAATGTCCCTTCTATACCAATTTTTTAAAGTGTTCTGATCAGGAAGGGATGCTGGATATTATCAAAAGCTTTTTCTGCATCAATTTAAAGAATCATATGATCTTTATTTTTTAGTTTGTTTATGTGCTGAATTACATTTATAGATTTACGTTTATTGAACCAGTCTCGAGACACTGGGATAAATCCCACTTTGTCATGGTATATAATTTTTTTGATGTGTTTGTGGATTCTGTTTGTTAGGATCTTATTGAGTATTTTAGCATCAATATTCTTTAGTGATATTGGTCTGTAATTTTCTTTTCTTGTTGGGTCTTTCCCTGGTTTGTGGATCAAGGTGATGTTTGCTTCGTAGATTGTGTTGGGTAATATTCCTTCTTTTTCTAAATTTTGGAAGAGGTTTAGTAATATAGGAACTTGTTCTTCTTTAAAGGTTTGGTAGAATTCTGGCATAAGGCCATCTGGTCCTGGACTTTTCATTTTAGGGAGATTTTGTATAGTTGATGCTATTTCAGAACTTGATGTAGGCCTATTCAACATTTCCACTTCATTCTGGGTAAGTCTTGGTAGGTGGCATATTTACAGGTATTGGTCAATTTCTTTCAGATTTTCATATTTCTGAGAGTAGAGTTTCTTGTATTATTTGTTAAGGATTTTTTGAATTTCTAAGGGGTCTTTGTTATTTCATGGCTACATTTTCTGATTGATGATATTAGAGATTTTATTCTTTTTTTCCTGGTTAGGTTGGCCAAAGATTTATCTATTTTATTGATCTTTTCAAATAACCAACTTTTGGATTTTTTGATCTGTTGTATAATTCTTTTGTTTTCAATTTCATTTAATTCTGGTCTGATTTTGGTTATTTCCTTTCTTCTGCTGGGTTTGGGGTTGGAATGTTCTTCCTTCTCCAGTTGCTTGAGATGTCTCATTATGTTATTAACTTCCTCTCTTTCTGTTTTCCTGAAGAAGGCTTGCAGTGCTATAAATTTCCCTCTTAGGACTACCTTTGCCATATCCAAGAGGTTCTGGCAATTTGTGTCTTGATTGTTGTTTTGCTCCAAAAATTTGGTGATTTCCTTCTTAATCTCATCTATAACCCATCTGTCCTTCAGCATAAGGTTGTTTAGCTTCCATGTTTTTGTAAGGATATGCAGTTTCCTGTTGTTATTGAGTTCAACATTTTTTCCATGATGGTCTGAGAAGATGCAAGGAATAATTTCTATATTTTAAAATTTTCTGAGGTTAGATTTGTGGCCTAGGATGTGGTTGATTTTGGAGTATGTTCTGTGGGCTTATGAGAAAAATGTGTATTCAGTTTTGTTGGGATGAAATGTTCTGTGAATGTCTGTTAAGTCCAGATGTTGAGTGGTTAAGTTTAAATCTAAGATTTCTTTGCTTAGCTTCTTTTTGGAGGATCTATCCAGCACTGCTAAAGGGGTGTGAAAATCTCCAACTACTATGGAACTGGAGAAAATCAAGTTGCTCATGTCTATTATAGTTTCTCTTATAAATTGAGGTGCATTCTTGTTGGGTGCATAAAAATTAATAATTGAAATCTCATCATTTTGAGCATTACCTTTAACAAATATAAAGTGTCCATACTTATCCTTCTTTATTTCGGTTGGCTTAAAGCCTATTGCGTCTGCGAATAGGATTGCAATGCCTGCTTTTTTCCGCTTTCCATTTGCCTAGAGTATAAATGACCATCCCTTCACCTTGAGGCTAAATTTGTCTTTTCATGTAAGATGCAATTCTTGTATGCAGATGATATCTGCCTTCAGTTTTTGTATCCAGTGAGCTGACCTGTGCCTGTTTAGAGGACAATTTAAACCATTCACATTAATTGAGAATATTGATAAGCCTTTAGAGAGTCCAGTGGACATTTTTAATCCTTTTGGGACTGTGGAATTTGGAATTTGATCAAAATTTTTGGGTGAAGCAGAAAGAGGGATGGAGGGAGGGGGGTGGGGCCTTAGTGTGTGTCACACTTTATGGGGGCAAGACATGATTGCAAGAGGGACTTTACCTAACAATTGCAATCAGTGTAACTGGCTTATTGTACCCTCAATGAATCCCCAACAATAAAAAAAAAAAATTTCTGGGTGAGTTTACATTTGTGGTGGAGGATTATGCTGGTATTTATGGAGGATAGGTCTGAGAATATCCTAGAGAGCTGGTTTAGTTATGGCAAATTTCTTCAACATGTGAATGTCATTGAAGTATTTAATTTCTTCATCATAAATGAAACTCACTTTAGCTTGTACAGGATCCTGGGTTGAAAGTTATTTTGTTTTAGGAGATTAAAAGTCGATGACCATCCTCTTCTAGCTTGAAAGTTTTCAGCAGAGAGATCTGCAGTTATACTACTATTTTTGCCCTTGTAGGTGATAGTTTTCTTTCGTCTGGTGCTTTCAGAATTTTCTCCTTCATATTAACTTTAGTTAAGTTGATTATGATGTGTCTGGGGGATGTCTTATTTGGTTTGAGTCGTGCTGGAGTTCTGAAACTGTCTGCAATCTGAATTTCAGACTCTCTTGGCATGTCTGGAAAGTTCTCCTTCATAATCTTATGGAGAAGAGACTCTGTGCCTTGTGAAGCCACTTTGTTGCCTCATGGATCCCTATAAGACGAATATTGGTTTTCTTTGAATCATCCCAGAGCCCTCTGAGAGAGTGATATGTTTTTTCTCTCCACTTCTCTTCCTGTTTTAGAGTCTGTGAGTGTTCAAAAGCTTTGTCTTCAATATCAGAAATCCTGTCTTCTGCTTGCTCCATTCTGTTACTGAGGGATTCTTCTGTGTTTCTCAGATCTTTGAGGGCTGCAAGTTCTTGTCTCAATGTGTCAAAATCTTTTGTCATTTGCTCTTTGAATTCATTGAATTCTTGACATACTTTTTGGGTCACTGCTTGGAATTCTAATTCGATCTTATTTGCTATACAGATTCTGAATTTGATTTCTGACATCTCAGCTATTTGTTTGTGCATGGGATCTTGTGCTGTGTCTGCCCCATTGATGCTTGGGGGTGTTGATCTACTCTCACTATTTATATTGCCAGAGTTTTTATGTTTATTATGCCTCATGATTGTTTTTCACCATTGCCTCTGGCTGTTCTCAGATTTGGGGAGGTGTTTCTCAAACATTAGACCCCAACAGGATCACTCTATTGTTGCTGGAATTTGTAGGGAGTGGCCCTGTGTAGTTTCTCTTGGGCTGCACCAGCCAGGGAGTTCTGGTTGTGGAATCAGCTCTGGAGTGTGACACACCCGGATCCAGCAACAGGGCGGGAGGTGGTGCGCACAGTTCTGGGAGTGCCTGGAGCCTAGTGACTTTGGCAGAGAGAGCCCAAGGCTTCAGCAGTCTCTGGCCAGGAGAAGGGCTCTGAGCAGAGGCAGGGAGGGCTCAAGAGGGCACACGGCCACCAGAGTCCCTGGCCAGATGAACGGGCCATTTTGGAGGCAGGGAGGGTACAGAAGAGAGGATGCAGGGTTGCGTGCTTCCCGCAGTTCCTGGTCAGGTCATGCGGAGGCCCAGTGGGCTGGGTCACAGGTTGGGGGTCACAGCGCAGCTCACATGGAGGTCCAGGCAGCACCAAGCCCAGGAGTTTGAGGTTGCTATGAGCTGTGATGCCAGAGCACTCTACCTAGGGCAACAGCCCAAGGCTCCAGTGTACCAAAACCAGTCTCACTCTGCCCCTGAAAGTTAAGTGTTTAAAGCAGCTCAGTCCCTGCCTTTAGGCTGCTCAGTCACTAGGTTACTAGGTCCTGCCCGATTATTGCTCTGCAACCTTGAAGGCGGAGCTTGCTGGGGCAGTTCTCTCACAATAGCTCCCTGCGGCCCACAGCCAAACACTATTAGCTCTGTCTGGCTCAGTGTTTCAGTCTGGGGACCTAGACAATGCCCAAAGTTCTCCGAACTCCTGCTCAAGCTCTCCCCAAAGGTAGTTCAACTAAGTGCCAAGTCCAAAAACACCGAAACAGTTCACAGGGTAGACCTTTCCGGTTTGCAGTCTCACTGCTGCTTGTACTTACGGCTGCCAGAGGGAATTGGTCTATCGGACACACGCAACCACTTGCGAGTTTTCCACTGTTTTTGTCCTCCTCTTGGGATCCAGAAGTCCTTTGATGACTCCATGTATCCTCAAAGGGATGATTATAGGCAGATCCCACCAGCCAGAGATGCCTGGAGTCTTATCTCCCTAGACTCACCATGCTCTGTTGCAGGGAGGCTGTTACTCGGCCCTCATATTGGATTGTCTCCCATATATTTATCTTTTAAGGTAAGATAAGATTCTTGTATGCAGCAGATATATGGCTTGAGTTTTTGTATCCAGTCAGCCAACCTGTGCCTCTATAGAGGACAGTTTAAACCATTCACATTAATGGAGAATATTGATAAGTCTGATAACATTTTGGGTATCAAGTTTTTCAAAATTCCAGTGGACATTTTTAATCCTTTCACCACTGTGGAAGTTGGGATTTGATCAAAAGTTTCTGAGTGAGTTTACTTTTGTGGTAGAGGATTGTGGTTGTCATTATGGAGGATAGGTCTGAGAACATCCTGAAGAGCTGGTTTAGTTCTTCAACATGTGAATGTCATTAAAGTATTTAATTTCTCCATCATAAATGAAACTCATTTAGCTGGATTCAGAATGCTGGGTTGAATAACAAAATAACAAAAGTTATTTTGTTTTAGGAGATTAAAAGTCGATGACCACCCTCTTTTGGCTCGAAAGTGTTCAGCAGAGAGATCTGCAGTCTTTCTAATCTTCTTCCCTTTGTATGTTATGGTTTTCTTACGTCTGGGTGCTTTCAGTATTTTCTCCTTCATATTAACTTTAGTTTTTCCATTGATTCTGCACCATGATTATTTTACACCATTTGACTAGATGGGTGGATAAAGAAAAGTTGGGTTCGTGGCTCTAGGAGTAGTGATTTACCAGTCCTTTGCCCAAATCCTGGGACCGGTGTCTGTACCTTTTCCCCTGGAGGTTTGCCAAGTCCCCGTAGAGTGCTACGGCCTGAAAAACTGGGGACCTGTTTGTTGAGGTGGGGATAAGTGGCTCTGTTTTTTTTTCTGCTGGTCTCTGTCCGACCCTGGTGAAACAGGTACTCTGGGTTGAAGTCTCAGCTGTGGAGAAATACCAGCAATTAAGTCTCCTCGCCACCCACAGGCAACAATTGGAAAAGGAAAATCAAATCTTCCTACAACCATACACCCAGAGCACCACTTGGATGGTCCTCGGGCAATTGGCCCAGTTCAAGAGGTCCAAATCAATTGTCTCAGTCAGCACCTGTCTCAGGTGGGAGAGTTTAAAAGGTCTCTTGCAACTAGATTGCCGGGTTCTGCTGATAACTCAAATATGACTTGGTCCGGTGCTCTGTGAGGTCGGGAGGACCCACCCAGCAAATAAATTAGTCTGGGAAGGTTGATTCCTCTCGCCCCACCTTGCATATCTGTCACACCCAGTCACTGATAACCCTACAGTGCTGTGACCCAGTTGCCTCCAATGAGCAGATATTCCAGGGGTTTGTACCTGTCTGAATTATAGGGAAATCTTTGTCTCCTCAGCCAGGCTGCTGCTTAATGGAGGCTGGGGCTGTTTACTCAGTTCCAGCCCCGCCCCTGATTGATGTTACTGACAGAACAGAACAACTTTGCAGAATTTGTTTCTGTCCCTGCTAAATTCCCCTGCAGAAGAGAAGCTGTTTTGAGTTCATAGAACTTGCACCTCAGGCCCTGTCTTTGCCACATCCTGGTCTTGGCTGCAGTTTGTATTCCAGCCTCTGCCTGCCCTCCTTTGTCTGGGCTAATGATCCCCTGAGGGCCTGGTGCATCTTAGGCTCGGTAAAGTTGTCCTCTGGGTTAGCCCTGCCCTGGGAATCTGCCAGCTCTGCACGTGCATTTTCTAGTTCCTGTGCTCCAGCCAGGCTGGTACAGCCTCAGGCAAACCCTTTACTCACGGGGCCTGTGTTTCGGTCCCAGATCTGTTCCACCAGTGGCTTCCACCAGACAAGATGCCCAGCCTTCTATGGCTGCCCAGAGAGACACAGGTTGTGACTCTGGAATATCCAGGGGTGAGCCCTATTGTTGCCAAAAATGTCTGCTGCTCTGTCCCTTGGGGCACCACCACTCCTGTGTGGTTCCCTCTCAGCTGACTGTCCTCTCCTCACTCCCATGCCACAGAATCAGCACTGACCAGCAGCAGTCCATGCTCTGTCCACACCTCTAGAGAAAATACCGAAGATTCTGGACTCCTGGGGGACAGGCTTCCAGACCTCAGAGTGAGAGTGGAGGGGAGTGCTGGGAACTCAGAATTGCGGGTAGAAAACATATACAGTTTTATGCCTGGCAGGAGGCACCCTAGTAGGGGATGTAGGTCCAGGTTTTAGAGGGTCTCTCCCATGTAATATAATGGGAAGACTTTTGAACTATGCTCATTTGTTTATGGGGTGCTCTGAGCCATTCTCATGGGGGAGGGTACTCACATCTGCTTGGAGATGGATTTTTTTACCTTTTGTTTGTATCTTTGTCACAGCTAGCCTCAGCAGTGTTGATGTGCGTTCTTCAACCTTCTTTCTTGGCACAGTTCTTATCCACCATGTTACTTGCTAAATTTCTGTCCTTTCACTTTCCTTCTGGATGGGAGCCTCTGGGAAAGCTGGCTTCAGTCAGCAGAGTGCCCTATCCCCAGGGCTTGTGAAACTAGCCACATAGCCCTAATATTCTGTGAGCAGCTGGTGGAACAAGAAGCTTCCACTTGACACTGAAAAGCCCTAAAATGTGTTTGGAGTGCTCTGTGCTTTGTGGCACCTAATGTCATCACCAGCCCACCTGACTGGGTATCCACAAGCTCAGAGCCATTTGAATGGCACTATTGCTGGCAGATAGGTGTGGCAATTGGTCAGGAAGGGCTTGCCTCCAGGCCACAACTGCCTCCTGTTGAGAGAGAATATCTGAGAAAGGTGAAGTCTAGGAGAACAGGTCTTCTTAAGGAGACCACAAGTATACACCTGCAGGGTCCTCTATGTGGTGACTCAGCCCTTGGGAATTTGTAAACTTAACTTCCTGGAACTTGGAAATTTCCACTTCTGTGAAATCCTGTAGTTCTGTAGGGGCTGGCATAGCATCTCCTACATAATTCAAACTGGCCAGTGAAAAAGGTACTTATGGGTTGGAACTTTTTGACTGTAGATAAAAAGGGAAAGACCAAGCCAGC
The DNA here is from genome assembly GCF_027406575.1 of Nycticebus coucang. Classification (NCBI taxonomy): domain Eukaryota; kingdom Metazoa; phylum Chordata; class Mammalia; order Primates; family Lorisidae; genus Nycticebus; species Nycticebus coucang. Next base: position 112,581,589 of record NC_069804.1, read on the forward strand.
CAGGGAGTGTGGCCATTTGGAATTCTATGCCGTAAATTCTTGGCCAGTGAATAAAGCCCTTCCTCTTATAAATATGGTGTTTGGGTGCTCTTTCTCTCTGTTGGGCCTTGTCTTCCTGCAACATTTTTGGTTCCCTGACTGGGAAGCGATATCACCTCTGGAGAGAACATGTGCCTGGTAGTTGCCGCCAATCCTCTGCACACTCATGTGGGAGTCCCTGATTGGCCTGGACAACATGAACCACCACGCACACCAGGGAGGGAGCTTGGCCTCCCTGTGTGGATGCCTTGACTGGGCAGAGAAAGGACCCCCTTGGCAGGTCATCAAGGAGTCAAACACCGAGAATAACTGGCACGCAGAAACAGGTACAGAGAGATGTGTAAGGCAAGGTATGATCAATCTGGGGTTTTCACCATTTGGGTGGAAGTTGGGGTTGGATCAACCCTGGGGCATTAGATTGCTGGCAGGTCTGGTGAGAGGTGTATGAGAGTGCGTGGATGTGGTGTGACTGAGAGAACTCTGAGGGTGGGGTTGGACCTCCCTTCACAGGGCCTAGGGGAGTGTTGGTTTGCCTCCTATGGCTAAGTGGCAGTCCCAGTGGGAAATCGAGGCTGCCCAGGTTAAGAAATGTGTTGGAATTGTGTACATGTGAGTGCTTGGAGAATGATAAGATGGGTAACAATAGGTGGGCTTTTGCCACCCCCCTTTGTTGCAGGAAGACGAGGCCCAACAGAGAGAAAGAGAACCCAACACCATGTTTCTAAGAGAAAGGGCTTTATTCACCAGCTGGGAGCTTATGGCATAGAAGAATTCCAAATGTCCGCACTCCCTGACTGGCTTTGTCCTTCACTTTTTATTGACAGTCAGAAAGTTCCACCTCACAGTTATCCTTCTCATTGACCAGTTTACATCAAATGAGAGATGCTATTCCAGCCCCAATAGAACTACAGGATTTCACAGAACTTGGAAATTTCCAAGTTCCAGGAAGTTAAGTTCACAAATTCCCAAGAGCTGAGTCACCATGGAGAGGACTCTGTAGGTGTATCCTTCTGGTTTCCTTGAGAAGACCTGTTCTCCTAGACCATACCCTTCTTGGGTATCCTCTCTCACCTTCACAGGGTGAAAGAATTGTGTGAGTGTCCCCCTCTTCAGTGCTCCAACTTTGACCCCTAGCTATTCTGAGAGAAACTGGAAGTTTCAGGTTTTCTGCTTTCTGTCTCAGACACAAGTCTAGTCTTGGTGGCCATGTGGCCATGTGAGACTTAGGGGGGAAATGAAAAGACATCAGAAAGGATGACGGTGCTTTAGTTATGTTAGTGGAATTTCCTCAGTGAGTCCTTGGTTTCAGGGATAAAAGAATTGAGCCCACAGGCCACAGATCAGTGATAAAATGGGATTTTTTTGGATGGAGGGGCATGCAGAGAGAATGGACAGTGCCAGAGCTACTGGCAGGGGAAAGGAGACCCAAGTTGGAGGACTCCTGCAATGGTCATTTGTCTGGGTGTAAATATTTGGCCCTGAGAGGTATCTTGGCCAGGACTTGGTAGATGGAAAAATATCTTTACAAACTGAATAGGTGTTCTAGCAAATGAATAATATGACTTCTCACCTTGGGCAAGATTATTAGGTCTTTGCTGCAGTTTTTGTCTGGGGAGGGCATTAGGGTGTGTGCTCCATAGTCAGGGTGGAGACAGAATGCTTGGGGCTACTTTTTTCATGACCTTGGTAGGGCTCATAGGGTATGGCCTGCAACATGTTTGTGTCTAGGGATGGGAATCTGACATCTGAGCTCACCTAAGCCTGAAAAATTGGGGTCCCTGTGTAGCTCTGAGTGGAAAAATCTGTGTCAATGTTATATTTAATAAAATGTCTCTCATTTGTAAAATGTAATAATTTGGTTGTTTAAATTGTTGGTGAATCTTAGTCTTTGTCAAAAATAAGATTCTTTCCATTTAAACATTCTATCAGTTTGGCCAAGTGAATGGTTGACTGCATAGTGAACTGTGATCCTGTTTTGTGGGAAGTGGGTTTTGGGAATGAGAAAAATTAGACAGAAATGGAAATTGTTTAAGAAAAGAATCTTAGGTGGGGGGGATAAATTTTGTCCTGAAACAGAAAGTGAAAGGCAGGGCAAAAGTTAAAATTTAGAATGTTTGTGGATTGTCTGTGCAAGTTAAATGAAGCTCATGTGAAGGAGTTTGTGAAGGAGTTTACATGTGATCCAATTGACTATGTATTTCCTCTAAAATCTTTTGGCTTGTAATATTGTTTGAACAAATGTTTTAAGCCTTTGATATTTGACAAACCATCCCAAATCAAAACTCTAAATTTTGGGCTCAGTGCCTGTAGCACAGTGGTTACAGTGCCGGCCACATGCACTAAGGCTTGTGGGTTTGAACTCGTCCGGGGCAAACTAAACAACAATGACAACTGCAAAAATAAACAAACAAAGAAACAAAAAATCACAACTCTAAATTTGGTCTTTTTGAAATATTAAGACCACTGAAAACCTGAGAAAAACAAATTAGACTTATTTGATTTATTAAAAATGTATAGGAAACATTGTCAAATATGAAATGGTGATTAATTTTGTGTGGGTTATGGTTATATGTATGTTCCAATATTATAAAACATTTGTCTGTTCTAATGTATATTGTCAAAAATAATTTTAATTCACCCCAAAAAAGAGGTGTTTTTTGTAACTGGCTGAGTCCAAAATTTGTCATAAAAAAAAGAAATATTAAGAGAAGCTGATGAATTCCCTTGAATTCAAATTCGTGATGACTTTGGAAATGGAGTACCTTTGGACTAAAAGCAGACTTTTAGAACTTTGATTGGAAAGTTAACATGTCTATGAGTATTGATAACCTAACTTCAAACAGAACAGAAATCAGGTATGTGGAACTAGGCTAGTTTGTTACGGCTTTTTGTTTGGAATATTGCTGTTTCTTTCTGTGTTCTGCTTTCCAGAAATCAAGAAAACCATTTTCTGTCTTTTGAGCTATTTGTAGATTTTCAAGCAATATATGTACTCACAGGAAGAATTTGAAACATGTATTTTTTTTCTCTCTCTCTCCTTGATTTCTCAAGAATTTGAAAGCCATTTGGAAGTATTCTTAATTACTGACAATACAGTTATTTGAATAAATTCAATAAGAATCTGTTTTGTTCTATAGGATGTAATGAAGGCACTGGTTATTTTACCAATGCTTTGTCTGGAATAGAATTTCCAGAGGTTTCAAGACTGCAGTAAGGAATTAAGGTTGATTTTATAAGGTCAATTTAAAAAGCCCTTTGGAAAAACTGGGCAGATACCCATCAATAATGTTTCCTTATCTGTGTTAAGTAATGAAGTCACTTTCTGACAGGTCTGGGAATTGAAATGTGCTTGGGACCTCAAGAGAAGAGGAATTTATCCAATGCATACAAGTGTCTAATGGCACAGATGAAACTTGGGCTCATAGAAGGCTTGCAAGTCTAACCTGAGATTTCTTATAAAAAGTTTCAGCAGGGTGGTGCCTGTGGCTCAAAGGAGTAGGGCCCTGGCCCCATATACCAGAGGTGGTGGGTTCAAACCCAGCCCTGGCCAAAAAAAATGCAAAAAATTAAAAAAGTTTCAACAAAGCCAATTTTAAAGGAAAGGAGAGTTTAGATGGCTGATAATTATTCTTGCTGCACTTTATGCAAATAATCAGACCCAATATACTGCAGGTACAGTTTATATTGGCAACTAAGTTACTTTTGCTATAATTTGTCTTTAGCAGAGAGAAAAATCAGAGAGAGAAAAATGGTTCAAGTATAAAAGAGGTGGCGGCCCACCTGTATTAATTCCCAGCCTTGTCTGTAATGTCAACTCATAAAATGAAACATAACTGTTTTACTAAGCTGATATGTTAAATGGGACTAAGAGACTGGCCAAAGAGTATAAAATTATATACAATAGCTATACTTGCTCTAGAGCCTTAAGACTCAACAAAGGTCACCTGTTCGCTGTACTGGAAAAAATTGTGCAGTATTAAATGTTATCGGCAGTGTCTATATAGATACATCAGGAAAAATTAGAACTTAAATGAGCATTTCCCAGTAAATGGTGTAACTGTAACATGGCATCCTACTGTGCCTAATCCATATACTCTGCTGAGTCTGCTGCCAGCAGAAGTCACGTGGTTCACTTGCCTGGATGAAAATTCCTTTTTCAGTATAAAGCTGGCTCCAGAAAGCAAGAGGTGGTTTGCTTTCCAGTGGAAGAGGCCAGACACGGAAACTACAATCCAGTACACGTGGACCAGGTTGCCACAGGGGTTCAAAATCTCACCCATGATTTTTGGAGAAGTGCTAGCTCATGACCTCCAGAAATTCTCGGCTGAGGAATTAGGGCGTGTGCTGCTCCAGTATGTCTATGACTTTCTCTTAGGGCACCCTACCCAGGAGGGCTGTGCCTGAAGCGCAGACTGTCTTTTATGACATGTAGAGGTATGTGGCTATAAAGTATCTGAACAGAAGGCCCAATTTGCCAGTGGCAAGTACATTACCGAGGATTTACTATCCAGCAGGGGGAGAGGAATTTAGGCATGGAACAGAGGCAAGTCATTAATTGCCTCCTAAACCCCACAAGCCGAAAGCAAGTATGGGAATTCTTAGGCACGGTAGGCTTCTGCCGCCTTTGGATTCCCAACTTTGCCGTCTTGGCCAAACCCTTATATGAGACAACTAAAGGTGAGGAGGGAGAGCCCTTAGAATGAGGAGGAGAACAAGAATGTATCTTCTCCCAGATGATTGCACCTGCACTGGGGCTACCAGACTTGGGCAAGCCCTTCAGTCTGTATGTCTCAGAGAGAGAAAAAGAAATGGCTGTGGGTGTGTTAACACAGCTGGTTGGGTCCTGGCCAAGACCTGTAGCTTACCTCTCTAAGCAACTTGATGGGGTCTCGAAAGGATGGCCACCATGCACTTGCAGTCACTGCCTCACTGGTGCAAGAAGCTGATAAGCTGACTGTAGGGCAGAATCTCAGAGTGAAAATACCCCCACTCTGTGGTCACTTTAGTGGACACTATGGGACATTTCTGGTTCACTAATGCAAGATTAACTAAGTACAAAAGCTTAATGTGTGGCAATCCACGGATAATAGTACAAGTATGTAATACCCTGAACCTCACCACACTCCTTGCAGTCAGTGGAAGAGAGACTGAGCATGACCTTACAGAAGTTATAAATAATGTGTATTCTAGCAGACCTGACTTAAGTGACCAGCCTTGGACAGATGCAGACTGGGACTTGTATGTAGATGGAAGTAGTTACATGACAGTGGAAGGTGAGCAGTGGGCTGGGTATGCAATGGTTACCTTAACAGAGACTGTAGAGCAGCGGTTCTCACCTGTGGGTGTCAACCCCTTTTTAACAATAAAAATACACTGTGTCATTAGGAAGGTTGAGAACCACTGCTGTAGAGGCTAAGCCCCTACCCCAAGGAACATGGACTCAGAAGGCTGAGTTAATTGCCTTGACTTGAGGCTTAGAACTAAGTCAAGGGAAAAGTGTGAATATCTACACAGACTCCAAGTATGCTTTTCTGACTCTTCAAGTACATGGGACATTGGAAAAGGGACTATTAAATTCTGGGGGAAAGGACATTAAGTATCAGCAGGAGATACTTCAATTGCTAGAGGCAGTATGGAAACCCCAGAAAGTGGCAGTGATGCACTGTAATGGACATCAATGAAATGCTTCCACCATCTCTACAGGGAACACTAGGACTGATACTCAGACAAAAAGGGCTGCATCCAGTCCACATCAGGTGTTGCAAGTGGCTTCCCTCATCCTGTGGGTTCTAGAGCTCACACCTATCTACTCCCAGGAGGAGAAGAAATGCTTGGCAGTGGGGGGGAGCCAGAAAATAAAGGGAGGATGAATAAAGATGCCAGATGGACAAGTAGCAATCCCCCAGCTTCTAGGAGCCACTGTGGTGACAGCCATGCATTAGAGCACTCACCTGGGACAGGAGTCCTTGGTGAAGTTGCTGGGCTGGCACTTCTACACCTCCCATCTGGTAGCCCTGGCCAAAACTGTCAGTCAATGTTGTGTCACTTGCGGCCAGTTCAATACATGCCAAGGACTGATGGTATCCCCAGAAATCCAGTCAGATGGAGCAATGCCCTTTGAGGACTTCCAGGTAAATTTTACCGAAATTCCCAGGTGTAAAGGGAACAAGTACTTTCTTGTGATGTTCTGCACACACTTGGAATAGGTGGAAACCTTCCCCACCAAGATAAAAAGAACTTCTAAAGTAGTAAAAGTGTTGCCCAGAGAAATCATCCCATGGTTTAGATTGCCACTCTGGTTTAAATTTGACAATGGAATAGCCTCCACAACAGAAATAGTACAAATGATAGCAAAAGCTTTGGCTATCACCTGGAAACTACATGTGACATGTAGGCCTCAAAGCTTGGGCAGGGTAGAGTGCATGAACAGAGCCATAAGAACAGGAATTGGTAAACTCTGCCAGGAAGCAAAGCTTAATTGGATTCAGGCCTTGCCACTGTCAATCCTCTGCAATATAGTGGGAACTCCTAAAAAAACTGAGAGAGACTGAATTGGATAGACAAAAGCCCTAGAAAGAGTAGTAAGAAAGATCTCCACTTGGGTAATTAACCATGTTATGTTTAGACTTTTGTGTATGTACATTGTTTCTCTCTGGAGAATCAAGGGGACCAAGTCCAGGTCCAGAATCAGAAACTGATCCCCTTCAAACCAAGGTAGAATGAACTGTACACCATCATCCTGACCACAGGAATGACAACAAAAGTGGAAGGAATCCTTACCTGGAGTCATCACAGCTGGCTGAATAAAGCTTCACTGCCCCCTGGGAAATAAAGGTAACTTTTTTTTTTTTTTTGTAGAGACAGAGTCTCACTTTATGGCCCTTGGTAGAGTGCCGTGGCCTCACACAGCTCACAGCAACCTCCAACTCCTGGGCTTAAGCGATTCTCTTGCCTCAGCCTCCCTCCCGAGTAGCTGGGACTACAGGCGCCCGCCACAACGCCCGGCTATTTTTTTTACTTTTTTTTTGTTGCAGTTTGGCCGGGGCTGGGTTTGAACCCGCCACCCTCGGCATATGGGGCCGGCGCCTTACCGACTGAGCCACAGGCGCCGCCATAAAGGTAACTTTTAAGATGATCAACATGCCCTGCTCCAGCCACATACTCAGAGTTGGCTAATCAACGAATGGCTGAAGCCTGGGGAAACACCTCGAGGGACTTGTCTTAATTGGATTTTGGGGAAAGGGAGGGCGGGATGTGACACAGGGAAAAGTAAAATTTCGTACATTAGCCCACCACCACAGTACTATTAAGGCCTGAGTAGAGAACCTAAGAGGAGTCACAGTCCCTAAAATCTAAATGCTGAAAAGTGATTAATACTGGCACCTGCAAAAGGAGCTGATGTTGAGACCCCAAATTAAAATATATTGGAGTCTCAAAACAAGGGAATGAGAGAGGATACACAAGAAGGGTGAGGTCTAGGAGAACAGGTCTTCTCAAGGAGACCATAAGGATACACCTGCAGGGTCCTCTCCATGGTGACTCAGTTCTTAAGAATTTGTGAACTCAACTTCCTGGAACTTGGAAATTTCCACTTCTGTGAAATCCTGTAGTTATGTGGGGGCTGGAATAGCATCTCCTGCTTAATTCAAACAATGAAAAAGGTACCTATGGGTTGGAACTTTTTGACTGTTGATAAAAAGGGAAAGACCAAGCCAGTCAGGGAGCATGGAGATTTGGAATTCTTCTATGCTGTAAGGTCCCAGCTGGTAAATAAAGACCTTCCTCTTATAAACATAGTGTTTGGGTGCTCTTTCTCTCCATTAGATCTCGTCTTCCTGCACACTGTGAGCTGCATAAGTTAGCCCAACTAGAATATCTCTCAACAACAAGTTAGAGACACACTAACATTCTAGCTTAAATATTAAAAAAAAAATAAATGAATTGAAAACACACATGGGAAGGAATCAGCAAAAGAACGCTGGTAATATGAAAAATCAGAGCAGAACAGCTCCCCCCAAGTGACTACAGGGAGATATAACTGAAAATACCATCCCTAATGAAATTAACAAAATGGGGAGTGGTGGCACAGCTGTTTCCTCCGACCCTCCAGGACTCTTTTGTCTCTGGTAAGTGCTGTGTCAGCCCCAGTGTAGGTGTAACTTCACATAGCCTCGTCTCCTGCCAGGCAGTCATCAAGGAATATGGTGGCCAAGTAACAGCTTCCCTGCAACTGGGCACCGTGAGTCCAGGGAGATAAGACTCCAGGCATCTCCGGCTAGTGGGATCTGCCTATAATCATCCCTTTGAGGATACATGGAGTCAGCAAGAGACTTCTGGACCCCAAGAGGAGGACAAAAACAGTGGAAAACTGGCAAGTGGTTGTGTGTGTTCCATCAGTCTAATCCCACCAGGAGCTGGAAGTACAGCAACAGTGAGACTGCAAACTGGAAAGGCCTTACCTGTGAATTGTTTTGGTGTTTTTGGACTTGGCACTCAGTTGAACTGAGTGAGAGCTTGAGCAGTAGTGTGGAGAACTTTGGGCGTTGTCTAGGGCCCCAGACTGAGCCACTGAGCCAGATGGAGCAAATAGTGTTTGGCTGTGGGCCACAGGGAGCCATTGTGAGAGAATTTTCCTGGCAAGCTCTGTCCTCAGGGTTGAGGAGCAAGGATTGGGTGGGAGCTTGTAACCTAGTGACTGAGCAGCATAAAGGCGGCAACTGAGCCTCCTTACAGCCTTAACCCTCAGAGGCAGAGTGAGACCAGTTTCGGCACACTGGTTAAGTGGATAGCCACTTCAGCAGTGATCCCAGTGACAAGCACTTTCCTGGGAAAACTTCTGCTTAGCCAAGCTTAGAAGTTTAACATGCCTTTTAAGAGGGCTGAAGAGAGATTTAGGGTGTCCACCCAGTGGGGTTTGAGAAATCAGCGGAGGCCTCCAGTCGTATCAGCATTGTGATTAACATGCCCCAGAAGACCACCTGTTGCGCAGACAATATTCAACAAGATATATATACTGCTTTGCTTTTGGTTGTTTTTTTTTTTGTTGTTGTTGTTAGTTGGTTTGTTTTTTGTTTATTTTGTTGTTGTTTTGTTTTTTAATTTCATCCTTTTCCGTACAGATTTTTCTTTTCTTCTTTTTCTTTTTCTTTCTTTTCTTTCTCCATTTTTCTAGTTTAAATACAATTTCCCATGCTGCCTTTTTCTTTTTTTTATTTTATTTTATTTATTTATTTATTTTATTAAATCATAGCTGTGTACATTAGTATGATCATGGGGCACCATACAATTGGTTTGTAGACCGTTTGACACATTTTCATCACACTAGTTAACATAGCTTTCATGACATTTTCTAAGTTATTTTGCTAAGACCTTTACATTCCACATTTACTAGGATTCACATATACCCTTGTAAGATGCACCGCAGGTGTAATCCCATTAATCCTCCTCCCTCCAACTACCTCCCCCCTCACTCCTCTCCCTTTCCCCTCTCTCCCTATTCTTAGGTTGTAACTGGGTTATAGCTTTCATGTGAAGGTCCTACATTAGTATCATAATAAGGGTGAGTACATTGGATACTTTTTCTTCCATTCTTGAGACACTTTACTAAGAAGAATATGTTCCAGCTCCATCCATGTAAACATGAAAGAGGTAAAGTCTCCATCTTTTTTTAAAGCTGCATAATATTCCATGGTGTACATACACCACAATTTATTAATCCATTCGTGGATCAATGGGCACTTGGGCTTCTTCCATTACTTAGCAATTATGAGTAGGGCTGCAATAAATATTCTGATACAAATATCTTTGTTATGATGTGATTTTTTCGTCTTCTGGGTATATGCCCAGCAGAGGGATTACAGGATTGAATGGCAGATCTATTTTTAGATCTCTAAGTGTTCTCCATATCGCTTTCCAAAAGGAATGTATTAATTTGCATTCCCACCAGCAGTGCAAAAGTGTTCCCTTTTCTCCACATCCACACCAACATCTCTGGTCTTGGGATTTTGTGATATAGGCCAGTCTCACTGGAGTTAGATGATACCTCAAAGTAGTTTTGATTAGCATTTCTCTGATGATTAAAGATGATGAGCATTTTTTCATATGTCTGAAGGCCGTGACCCTGTCTTCTTCAGAGAAGTTTCTTTTCAAGTCTCTTGCCCAGCCTGCGATGGTATCCCTTGTTCTTTTCTTGCTAATGCGTTTGAGTTCTCTGTGGATTCTGGTTATTAAACCTTTGTTGGAGACATAACCTGCAAATATCTTTTCCCATTCTGAGGGCTGCTTCTTGCTTTACTTACTGTGTTTTTGGCTGTGCAGAAGCTTTTTAGTTTGATCAAGTCCCAGTAGTGTATTTTTGAAACTGCTTCAATTGCCCGGGGGGTCCTTCTCATAGAAAACTCGCCCAACCCAATTTCTTCAAGGGTTTTCCCTGCACTCTCTTCTAGTATTTTTATACTTTCATGTCTTGGGTTTAAATCTTTAATCCAGTCAGAGTCTATCTTGGTTAATGGTGAGAAGTGTGGGTCCAGTTTCAGTCTTCTACAGGTTGCCAGCCAGTTCACCCAGCACCATTTGTTAAATAGGGAATCTTTTCCCCACTGAATGTTTTTAGTTGGCTTGTCAAGGATTAAGTAATGGTAATTAGCTGGATTCATCTCTTGGTTCTCTATTCTGTTCCAGACATCTACTTCTCTGTTTTTGTGCCAGTACCATCCTGTTTTGATCACTATCGATTTGTAGTGTAGTCTGAGGTCTGGTAGCGTGATTCCTCCTGCTTTGTTTTTATTTTTGAGTAATGTCTTGGCTATTAGAGGTTTTTTCTGATTCCATATAAAAGGAAGTATTATTTTTTCAAGATCTTTAAAGTATGACAGTGGAGCTTTAATGGGGATTGCGTTGTAATTATATATTGTTTTGGGTAGTATGGATATTTTAACAATGTTCATTCTTCCCAACCATGAGCATGGTATATTTTTCCATTTGTTAACATTCTCAGCTATCTCTTTTCTTAGAGTTTCATAGTTCTCTTTATATAGATCTTTCACGTCCTTTGTTAGATAAACTCCCAAGTATTTCATCTTCTTTGGCACTACTGTGAATGGGATAGAGTCCTTAACTGTTTTTTCAACTTGACTATTGTTGGAATATAAAGGCTACCGATTTATGAATGTTGATTTTGTAACCTGAGATGCTGCTGTATTCCTTGATCACTTTTAAGAGTTTTGTAGTAGAGTCTCTAGTATTTTCCAGATAAACAATCATATCATCTGCGAAGAGCGAAAGTTTGTTCTCTTATGACCCTATGTGGATACACTTGATCGCCTTTTCTTCCCTAATTGCGGTGGCTAAAATTTCCATTACAATGTTAAAGAGCAACGGAGACCATGGGCAGCCTTGTCTGGTTCCTGATCTGAGTGGAAATGATTCCAACTTAACTCTATTCAATATGATATTGGCTGTGTGTTTGCTGTAGATGGCCTCTATCAGTTTAAGAAATGTCCCTTCTATACCAATTTTCTTAAGTGTTCTGATCATGAAGTGATTTTGGATGTCATCAAAAGCTTTTTCTGCATTGATTGAGAGAATCATATGGTCTTTGTTTTTAAATTTGTTTATGCGCTGAATTACATTTATAGATTTACGTATATTGAACCAGCCTTGAGACCCTGGGATAAAACCAACTTGGTCATGATGTATGATTTGTTTGATATGTTGCTGGATTCTTTTGTCTTGACTTTGGACAGGTTCATCACAATGTGTCTTGGAGAAGCTCGGTTAGAGTTGAGGCAACCTGGGGTCCGATAGTCCTCTGAAAGCAGTGTGTCAGAATCTTTGGTGATATTTGGGAAACTTTCTTTTATAATATTCTCTAGAATGGCTTCCATTCCTCTGGGGCATTCTTCTTCCCCTTCTGGAATTCCTATAACTCGTATGTTGGAACACTTCATAAAGTCCCATAATTCTGACAGTGAACGTTATGCTTTCTCTCTCTTCTTTTCTGCCTCTTTTACTATCTGAGTTATCTCAAAAACTTTGTCTTCTACTTCTGAAATTCTTTCTTCTGCATGGTGTAACCTGTTGCTGATACTTCCCATTGCATCTTTAAGTTCCCTAATTGACTGTTTCATTTCCTTCAGCTCTGCTATATCCTTTTTATATTCTTCATATCGTTCATCTCTTATTTGATTCTGTTTTTGAATTTCCTTTTGGTTATTTTCCACTTGATTAGCAGTTTCCTTCATTGTTTCCATCATTTCTTTCATTGTTTTCAACATGTGTATTCTAAATTCCCTTTCTGTCATTCCTAACATTTCTTTATAGGTGGAATCCTCTGCAGTAGCTACCTCATGGTCCCTTGGCGGGGTTGTTCTGGACTGCTTCTTCATGTTGCCTGGAGTTTTCTGCTGATTCTTCCTCATGAGTGATTTCTTTTATCTGTTTCCTTGCCCTTATTTTCCTTTCACTTCCTCTTGCTCTCGTGCCTGTGGAAGTTGCGGGCAGGTTTAGACGGATTGAACACATGCGACCACTTGCCAGTTTTCCACTGTTTTAGTAGTCCTCTTGGGGTCCAGAAGTCTCTCGCTGACTCCCTGTATCCTCTCAGGGGTGGTGATAGGCAGATCCCACCAGCCAGAGATGCCTGGAGTCCTATCTCCCCAGACTCACGGTGCCCAGATGCAAGGAAGCTGTTACTCGGCTGCCATCTTGCTCCGCCCCGCTGGATTCTGTTTGTTAGAATCTTGTTGAATATTTTTGCATCTATATTCATTAGTGATATTGGTCTATAATTTTATTTTCTTGCTGGGTCTTTTCCTGGTTTGGGGATCAGGGTGATGTTTGCTTCATAGAACGTGTTGGGGAGTCTTCCTTCTTTCTCTACCTTTTGGAACAGGTTAAGTAATATAGGTACTAATTCCTCTTTAAAGGTTTGGTAGAATTCTGACATAAAACCATCTGGTCCCGGGCTTTTCTTTTTGGGGAGATTTTGTATGGTTGATGCTATTCCTGAACTTGGTATGGGCCTGTTCAACATTTCCACTTGATTTTGGTTAAGTCTTGGAAGGTGACGTGCTTGCAAGTAACGGTCAATTTCCTTCAGATTTTCGTATTTCTGAGAGTAAAGTTTCTTGTAATATTCATTAAGGATTTTTTTGATTTCTAAGGAGTCTGTTGTTATTTTGTCTTTGTTATTCTGGTTGATGAGATTAGAGATTTTACTCTGTTTTTTCCTGATTAGGTTGGCCAAAGGTTTATCTATTTTATTGACCTTTTCAAAAAACCAGCTTTTTGATTTATTGATCTGTTGTATTATTCTTTTGTTTTCAATTTCATTTAGTTCTGCTCTGATTTTGGTTATTTCTTTTCTTCTACTGGATTTGGGGTTGGAGTGTTCTTCCATTTCCAGTCTCTTGAGACGTCCCATTAAGTTGCTTACTTCCTCTCTTTCCATTCTCCTGAGGAAGACTTACAGTGCTATAAATTTCCCTCTTAGAACTGCCTTTGCAGTGTCCCAGAGGTTCTGATAGTTCGTGTCTTCATGGTCACTTTGTTCCAAAAATTTGGCAATTTCCTTCTTGATCTCATCTCTGACCCAGCTATCATTCAGCATAAGGTTATTTAATTTCCATGTTTTTGTATGAGTATGCAGATTCCTGTTACTCATCTTAAGTTTTATTCCATCATGGTCCGAGAAGATGCATGGAATAATTTCTACTCCTTTAAATTTACTGAGGTTAGACTTGTGACCTAAGATGTGATCGATTTTGGAGTACGTTCTGTGGGCTGATGAGAAGTATGTGTATTCAGTTTTGTTGGGATGAAATTTTCTGTAGATGTCTGCTAAATCTAAATGCTGGATGGTTAGATTTAAATCTAGAATTTCTTTACTCAGCTTTTTGTTGGAGAATTGATCCATCTCTGCCAAAGGAATGTTAAAATCTCTGACTATTATAGAGTTGGAGAAAACCAAGTTGCTCATGTCTGTTAGTTTCTCTTATAAATTGAGGTGCTTTCTGGTTGGGTGCATAGATATTGATAATTGAGATCTCATCATATTGAGTATTACCCTCAACAAATATGAAGTGACCATTCTTGTCCTTCCTTACTTCTGTTGGTTTAAAGCCCATTGTATCTGCAAATAAAACTGCAGCACCTGCTTTTTTCTGATTACCATTTGCCTGAAATATGGATGACCATCCTTTCACCCTGAGTCTGTATTTGTCTTTTAAGTTAAGATGTGACACTTGTATGCAATAAATGTCTGGCCTGAGTTTTTGTATCCATTCAGCTAAACTATGTCTCTTTAGAGGGCAGTTTAAGCCATTCACATTAATGGAGAGTATTGATAAGTTTGGTGAAATTTTGGGTATTAAATTTTTTGAAAGTCCAGTGGGCATTTTTAATCCTTTTGCCATTGTGGAATTTGGAGTTCAATCAGAAGTTTCTGAGTGAGTTTACTTTTGTAGTAGAGGATTGGGTTGGTTATTATGGAGGTTAGGTCTGAGAATATCCTGAAGAGCTGGTTTGGTTATGGTAAATTTCTTTAGCATATGAATGTCATTAAAGTATTTAATTTCTCCATCATAAATGAAACTCAGTTTAGCTGGGTACAAGATCTGGGGTTGAAACTTATTTTGCTTGAGTAGATTAAACATTGATGACCACCCTCTTCTGGCTTGAAAAGTTTCAGCAGAGAGATCTGCAGTCATTATAATGTTCTTCCCTTTGAAGGTAATAGTTTTCTTTCGCCTGGCCACTTTAAATTTTCTCCTTCGTATTAACTTTAGTGAAGTTAATTATGATATGCCTGGTTGATGTCTTATTGGGGTTGAGTCGTGCTGGGGTTTTGAAGCTATCTGCTATCTGAATTTCAGGTTTTCTAGGCATGTCTGCAAAATTCTCTTTCATAATTTCCTGCAGAAGGGACTCTGCTCCCAGTGAGGCCACTTCATCTGTTTGAGGAATTCCTATGAGTTGGATATTTACCTTCTTTGAGTTATCCCAGAGCTCTCTGAGAGAGTGATCCATTTTTGCTCTCCATTTCTCTTCCTCTTTGAGAGTTTGTGAGTGTTCAAAGGCTTTATCTTTAATGTCGGAGATCCTTTCTTCTGCTTGCTCCATTCTGTTGCTAAGGGATTCTAGTGTATTTTTCGTATCTTTGAGGGCTGTAAATTCTTGCTTCAGTGTGTCTAAGTCTTTGGTGGTTTTGTCTTTAAATTCTTTAAATTCTTGAGACAATTTTTGAATTTCTCCTCGAATTCCTAATTCCACTGTGTTAATCTTGTCTGCAATCCAAATTCTGAATTCGATTTCTGACATCTCAGCCAGTTGTTTGTGAATGGGATCTTCAATTATATGTGCCGTATCTTTCCTTGGGGGGGGTTGATCTATTCTGGTTATTCATGTTACCAGAGTTTTTCCCCTGATTCAGCCCTTGATTGTTTTACTCCCTTTGATTTCTCCCCTGGTGTTTTGTCGAGGACCCATACAGTGCTGTGGCCTGAGAAACTGGGGCCCTGTTTGGTGTAGAGGGGCTAAGTGGTTCTGTCTTGTTTTCAGCTGGTTTTTATTTGACCCTAGTGAAACAGTTACTCTGGGTTGAAGTCTCAGCTGTGGAGAAATACCAGCAATTAAGTCACCCCACCCACCACAGGCAACAATTGGAAAAGGAAAATCAAACCTTCCTACAACCACTCACCCAGGGCACCACCTTGATAGTCCCCAGGTGAGTGGCTCAGTTCAAAAGGTCCAAATCAATTGTCTCAGTCAGCAGCTGCCTCGGGTGGGAGAGTTCAAGAGGTCCCTGGGAACTGGGTCACAGGGGTCTGGTGACTGCTGTAATATGGCTTGCTCCAGTGCTGCATGGAGTCAGAAAGAGCCACCCAGTAAATAGATCAGTCTGGGAAGATTGATGCCTCCTTCCCCACATTGCAGCTCTGTCACACCCAGTCGCTGCTAGCCCCACAGGGCTGTGACCCAGTCAGTTGTCTGAAGTAAGCCAATATTCTAGGGGTTTGCACCTTCCTAAGTCACAGGGTAGTCTGTGTCTGCTCGTCTAGGCCACTACTCTATGTCTTTATCCAGCAGGGGGTTGTGTGGCCTGTCAACCTCGGGCACTTGATGGAGGCTGGAGGTGTTCACTCAGTTCCAGCCCCACCCTTAGTTTATGTTACTGGGTGAACGGAACAACCCTGTGGGAGTTTGTTTCTGACCCTGCTAGATTCTTCTGCAGAGGAGAGGCTGATTTGAGTTCCCAGAACCTGTGCCTCAGGCCCTGTCTTTACTCCGGCAGGTTTGTATTTGCAGCATGATCAGTTGTCGGCTGTAGCCTCTTGGCCTCCTTTGTCTATAGGCTGGTGATCTCCTGAGGGCCAGGTGCGTCTTAGGCTCAGTACAGCGGTCCTCTGGATCAGCCCCACCCTGGGAGTTTCCTGGCTCTGAGGGTGTGTTTTCTAGTCCCCATGTTCCACCCAGGTCAGTGCCGCCTCAGGCAAACCCTTTACTCACGGGGCCTGTGTTTAAGTCCCAGGTCTGTTCTATAGTGGTTGCAATCTGAAAAGATGCTTGGCCTCATTTGGTTGCCCAGGAAGAGAGGAAGAGAGGCTATGGGATATCTGGGGGTGGGTCTTGTTATTGCTGAATACGACTATTGCTCTGCACCTTGGGGCACCACTGCTCCAGTGTAATTCCCTCTTAGCCAACTGTCGTCTTCTCGCTCCTTTGCTACAGAATCAGCACTGGCCAGCTGCAGTCCAGGTCCTGTCTACACCTCTTGAGAGTTCACCCAAGAATCTGGACTCCTGGTGGGGCAGGTCTCCAGGAAGGCAAATGGAAAGTACACAGGGAGGAAGATGAACTGCGGCAAAGCCTTTGTCATATGATAGTGACCTCGCAGGCGTGAGGGCGTGTGTGTTGTTCACCCTCCCGGGCCAGTCAGGGTTTCTCTGTGGGAAAGTAGAGAGGAGCTTGCGGAGCCGTTCTGCCTCCGCTTCACTGTATACTGCTCTATGTACAGTACATGCAACCCTGAGAGACTGAAAACACTCATTTTATATAAGGCAGCCTGCCATTGGCCTCTCCCGTGCTGCCTTTTCAATAATTAGAACTTCATTTTTGCTAGGGTTTCTACCTCTATTATTTGGTTTTTCTGCCAATTTTATCCTATAAATTTTCTATTGGCTTGTTTTGGTTTGATTTATGCATTTTTGTCTTGCCTCTCTACTTGGTGGAGGTGGAGTACTGTCTCTGATCAGGTTAGTAAAGACCTGCTGACCTCAAGTGAAACACCCAACCAGGCACACCCAGAGGTTTTTTTTTTTTAAGATTGAGTCAAAGTACTGTACTGTACACCTATATTGCTCTGTCTCCCCCTTTCTGTGCCTCTCTTCCTTTTGTCAATATTCCCTTTTATCCACTGCCTTGCCTTTCTATATTTTCTTTTTCTTTCTTTCTTTCTTTCTTTCTTTCTTTCTTTCTTTCTTTCTTTCTTTCTTTCTTTCTTTCTTTCTTTCTTTCTTTCTTTCTTTCTTTCTTTCTTTCTTTCTTTCTCTCTCTCTCTCTCTCTCTCTCTCTCTTTCTTTCTTTCTTTTTCTTCCTTTTATCCCTTCTTGCTCTTCAACCTTCTCATCCTTCTGCTCCTGTACCAAAAGGACTCATCAAAACCTTATTCCACAGGCTTAAAGAGCAAGAGTAATGGAAAGGAAAATTAGGGCAAGGAAAAGGATAAAAGAAATCACTCATGAGGAAGAATCAGCAAAAAACTCCAGGCGACATGAAGAACCAGTCCAGAGCAACCCCTCCAAGGGACCATGAAGTAGCTACTGCAGATGATTCTACCTACAATGAAATGGTAGGAATGACATAAAGGGAATTTAGAATAAAAACAATGAGGGAAATGATGGAAACAATGAACGAAACTGCTAATAAAGTGGAAAATAACCAAAAGGAAATCCAAAAACAGAATCAAATAAGAGATGAATTATATGAAGAACACAGAAAGGATATAGTGGAGCTGAAGGAACTGAAGCAGTCAATTAGGGAACTTAAAGATACAATGAAAAGTATCAGTAACAGTTTAGACCATGCAGAAGAATGAATTTTGGAGGTAGAGGACAAAGTTCTTGAGATAACTCAGATAGTTAAAGAGGCAGAAAAGAAGAGAGAGAAAGCCCAATGTTCACTGTCAGAATTATGGGACTTTATGAAGCATTCCAACATACAAATTATGAGAATCCCAGAAGGGGAAGAAGAATGCCCCAGAGGAATGGAAGCCATACTAGACAATATTATAAAAGAAAATTTCCCAAATATCACCAAAGATTCTGACACACTGCTTTCAGAGGGATATCGGACCCCAGGTCACCTCAAATCTAACCGAGCTTCTCCAAGACACATTGTGATGAACCTGTTCAAACTTAAGACAAAAGAAAAGATTCTGCAAGCTTCCAGGAGTAAAAACCAGTTGACCTACAGGGGCAAATCCATAAGAGTGACCGCAGACTTCTCTAATGAAACTTTCCAAGCAAGAAGACAATGGTCATCTACCTTTAATCTACTTAAACAGAACAAATTCCATCCCAGAATTCTGTGCCCTGCTAAGCTAAGCTTTAAAATTGATTGAGAAATCAAATCATTTATGGATATACAAACATTGAGGAAATTTGCCACAACACCAGCTCTACAGGAAATACTTCAACCTGTTCTACACACTGACCACCACAATAGATTAGCAGCAAATTAAGAACTCAGTAATTAAATGACAGAACCTAACCTTCACACTGATGCAAAAGATAAAACTGAGCAATGGACTCTCACAATATAAGATGAATAGAATACTACCACACTTATCAATCATCTAAATAAATGTTAATGGCTTGAATTCCCCACTGAAGAGACACAGATTGGCTGACTGGATTAAAAAACACAAGCCATCCATTTGCTGTCTGCAAGAAACACACCTGGCTTCAAAAGACAAATTAAAGCTCTGAGTCAAGGGTTGGAAGACAATTTTTCAGGCAAATGGAATTCAGAAGAAAAGAGGAGTTGCAATCTTATTTTCAGACACATGTGGATTTAAAGCAACTAAAGTCAAAAAAGACAAAGATGGTCACCTTATATTGGTAAAGGGAAAAATATAACAAGAAGACGTTTGAATTCTAAATATTTATGCACCCAATTTAAATGCTCCCAGATTCTTGAAACAGACCTTACTCAGTCTGAGCGATATGATATCTGATAATACCATAATAACAAGGGACTTCAGCAATCCTCTTATGGAGGTGGGCAGATCCTCTAAACAGAAATTAAACAAAGATACAAGAGATTTAAATGAGACCCTAGAACCACTGTGCTTGATAGACACATATAGAACACTCCATCCCAAAGATAAAGAATATACATTCTTCTCATCACCCCATGGAACATTCTCCAAAATTGGTCATATTGTGGGACACAAAACAAATATCAACAGAATAAAAAAAATGAAATTTTACCTTGTATCTTCTCAGACCATAAGGCACTAAAGGTGGAACTCAACTCTACCAAAAACGTTCAACTCCAATAGAAGGCCAGGAAATTAAACAACCTTGTGTTGAATGACAGATGGGTGCAGGAAGAAATAAAACCGAAAGTCTTTAACTTCCTTGCGCATAACAACATGAAGACACAAACTAACAAAACCTGTGGGGTACCGCAAAAGCAGTTTTGAGAGGAAAATCTGTAGGTTTAGATGCCTAATATCAAAAAACAGAAAGAGAGCACATCAACAAACTGACAAGCCACCTTATGGAATTGTAAAAAGAACAATCTAAGCCTAAAAGCAGAAGAAGAAAAGAAATATCCAAAATCAAATCAGAGATCAATGAAATGGAAAACAAAATAATCATTCAGAAAATTAATGAAACTAGGAGTTGGTTTTTTTAAAAAATAAATAAAATAAATAAACCAGTGGCCAGACTAACTAGAAATAGAAAAGTAAAATTTCTAGTAACCACAATCAGAAATGATAAAGGGAAAATAACAACTGATCCCACAGAGATACAAGAGATCATCTCTAAATACTACCAGAAGCTCTATGCCCAGAAATTTGACAATGTGAAGGAAATGGATCAATATTTGGAATCACACCCTCTCCCTAGACTTAGCCAGGAATAGAGCTCCTGAACAGAACAATTTCAAGCACTGAGATTAAAGAAACAATAAAAAAGCTTCCAACAAAAGAAAAATGTGCTGGTCCAGATGGCTTCACACTAGAATTCTATCAAACTTTAAAGGAAGAGCTTATTTTTGTACTGCTGAAATTATTTCAAAAAATTGAGGAGGAAGGAATGTTCCCCAACAAGTTCTATGAAGGAAACATCACCCTGATACCAAAACCAGGAAAAGACCCAACCCAAAAGGAGAATTTCAGACCAATTTCACTCATGAATATAGATGCAAAAATTCTCAAGAAAATACTAGCCAATAGATTACAGCTTATCATGAAAAAAGTCATACATCATGATCAAGTAGGTTTCATCCCAGGGATGCAAGGCTGGTTTAACATACGTAAGTCCATAAATGTTATCCACCGTACTAACAGAGGCAAAAATAAAGCTCATATGATCCTCTCAATAGATGCAGAAAAAACATTTGATAAAATCCAGCATCCTTTTCTAATTAGAACACTGAAGAGTATAGGCATAGGTGGCACATTTCTAAAACTGATTCAAGCTATCTATGACAAACCCACAGCTAATATTTTACTGAATGGAGTAAAACTGAAAGTTTTTCCTCTTAGAATTGGAACCAGACAAGGTTGTCCTCTGTCATCTTTACCATTAAACATAGTGCTGGAAGTTCTAGCCAATACAATTAGGCAAGACAAGGAAATAAAGGGAATCCAAATGGGAGCAGAGGAGGTCAAACTCTCCCTCTTTGCTGATGACATGATCTTATACTTAGAAAATCCCAAAGACTCAACCACAAGACACCTGGAAGTCATCAAAAAATACAGTAATGTCTCAGGATATAAAATCAATGTCCACAACTCAGTAGCCTTTGTATACGCCAATAACAGTAAAGATGAGAAGCTAATTAAGGACACAACTCTCTTCACCATAGTTTCAAAGAAAATGAATATACCTAACGAAGGAGGTGAAGGACCCCTATAATGAAAATTATGAAAGCCTCAGAAGGGAAATAGCAGAGGATATTAACAAATAGAAAAATACATCATGCTCATGGATGGGAAGAATCAACATTGTTTAGATGTCTATACTTCCCAAAGCAATCTACCTATTCAGTGCCATTCCTATTAAAATACGAACATCGTTCTTTCAAGATTTGGAGAAAATGATTCCGCGTTTTGTATGGAACCAGAAAAAAAACGCTGTATCTAAGGCAGTGCTTAGTAATAAAAATAAAGCTGGGGGCATCACCATACCAGATTTTAGGCTGTACTACAAAGCCATAGTGGTCAAGACAGCATGGTACTGGCACAAAAATAGAGACATAGGCACTTGGAATCGAATAGAAACCAGGAAATAAAACTCACATCTTACAACCACCTAATCTTTGATAAACCAAACAAGAAAATACCTTGGGGGAAAGACTCCCTATTCAATAAATGGTGTTGAGAGAACGGGATATCCACATGTAAAAGACTTAAACTGGACCCACACCTTTCTCCACTCACAAAAAATTTATTGAAGATGGATAAAGGACTTAAATTTAAGGCATGAAAGAATAAAAATCCTCAACAAAGCATAGGAAAAATACTGAAAGATATTGGCCTGGGGAAAGACTTTATGAAGAAGACTGCCATTGCAATTGCAACAACAAAAATAAACAAATGAGAGTTCCTTTAACTGAAAAGCTTCTGTACAGCTAAGGAGACAACAACTAAAGGAAAGAGACAACCTGCACAATGGGAAAGGATATTTGCATATTTTGAATCAGACAAAAGCTTGATAACTAGGATCTATAGAGAACTGAAATTAATCTACATGAAAAAAAGCCAACAATATATATCAATGGGCAAGAGACATGAATAGAACCTTCTCTAAAGAAGACAGACAAATGGCTAACAAACATATGAAAAAATCTTCATCATCCCTATCTAATTGAGAAATGCAAATCAAAACCACCCTGAGATACCATTTAACCCCAGCGAGAATGGCCCACATCACAAAACCTCAAAACTGCAGATGCTGGCATGGATGTGGAGAGAAGGGAACAGTTACACTGCTGGTGGGACTGCAAACCTTTTGGAAGTAAGTATGGAGAAACCTCAAAGTACCCAAGGTAGACCTCCCATTTGATCCTGCAATCCCATTACTGGGCATCTACCCAGAAGGGAAGAAAAAAATTTATCACAAGGACACTTGTACTAGACTGTTTATTGCAGCTCAATTTACAATTGCCAAAATGTGTAAACAGCCTAAATGCCCACCAACCCAGGAATGGATTAACAAACTCTGGTATATGTACACCACAGAATACTATTCAGCTATTAAAAAAAATGGAGACTTTACATCCTTTGTATTAACGTGGATGGAACTGGAAGGCATTATTCTTGGTAAAGCATCACAAGAATGGAGAAGCATTAATTCTATGTACACAATTTTGTTATGAGGACAATTAATGACAACTAAGGTCACGGTGGGAGTGGGCGAAGGGGAGAGCAGAGAGAGAAAGAAGGAGGGAGGGATGGGGAAAGGAAGAGCTGAGAGCGGAAAGTAGTGAGGGGTTTGGGGACTTGGTGTGTGCCACCCCTTTTGGGCACACGATTGCAAGGGGGATTTTACCTAACAAATGCTATCAGTATGACCTGGTTTATTGTACCCTCAGTGAATTCACAACAATAAAAAAAGTAAATAAATAATAAAAAAAAGAAATTAACAAAATGACAGAAATAGAATTCAGACTATAGTTGGAAAATATGATGAATGGAATTGAAGAGGACCTGGAAAAAGTGGTCCAAAATCTGTCTCAACAAAATTAAAGACAAGTCACAAAGGATCTGGATATAATTAGGAAGGATATAGCAGAACTTAAGGAATTGAAAGAGGCATTCAAGGAGTTTAAAGATACAGTAGATGTCACAAACCAGTATCGGAAAGGGGAGCAAACCAGAGTGGAATTGGTGGAGAATGAGGAAAATACAGTACAAGAGAAGACACAGAGATGAAAGATGAATTGGGAGGTCTGATTGAGCTGATGGCTTCAGACAGCCCCAAAGCACAACATCAGCTTTATTTCATAGTATCTGTACAGGGTTGTCCAGGAGGATGTAGCGTAGACAATATGGGGAAGTAGCATAAACAAAAGACATATTTTGGACTTACAGTATGATAGGTAGAAGTAAATGACTTTAATAAAGACAAATGCTTTCTACTCAACTTCGTTAACATATGACAAAAAGTAAGAAGGAAAGATCACAAGGATCTCTGCATCATTACCAAAATAAAGGAAGAACTATGTGACTTAGTGGTTTCTACTCAACTTTGTTAGCACATGACGAGGGGAAAGAAGGGAGAGATCACAAGGATCTCTGCATAGTCAACTAGACAAAGAAAGAGCTATGTGACTTCTGGCAGAGGGAGCATGAAGAGAGGAATATGGTTGTTTGGAGAATCAAGAATAAGCAGTAAGAGGTTCATTCCCTGAATGTGTGGACCCTGCCCCCTTAAGGCCTGCTCTCCACAATAGAGAGTCTCAACAATAGAATAGAACATGGAGAAGAAATAATCTCAGAACTTAAATACCAGAATTTCAAACTCACCAATCATTCAAAAAGGTAGAAAAGAATAGAGCAAAAGCAGAATAATATCTTAGAAAGATATGAGACTACATAAAGTGCACAAACATATGGATCATAGGGATCCCTTAAGGAGAAAAGGAGAGTACTAAAAGCACGGAATTTCTACTTCAAGACATAAGTGTAGAGAATTTCTCAAGCATTATGAGAGACTCATAAATATAGATACTAGATAGTTACAGAATTCCAGGATGACTCAATTCAAACAAAGCATTTCTTAGATACATGGTAATTACTTAGCCAAAGTTAAAATGAAAAAGAAAATTCTATAAGCAGCAGAGTGTAAGCAACATCTCACCTAGACACCTAGAAGAGGAAAAGCATTAGTGCAGGCATCCTCAAACTTTTTAAACATGGGGCCAATTCACTGTTCCTCAGACCATTGGAGGGCAAGACTATAATTTAAAAAAAAACAAAAAAAAACTATGAACAAATTCCTATGCACACTGCACATATCTTATTTTGAAGTAAAAAAAAAAAAGGGAACAAATACAATCACACCACCTCATGTGGCCCGCAGGCAGCAGTTTGAGGACCCCTGCATTAGGGTGACAGTGGATTTTCCAGAAGAAACTTTACAAGCCAAATGAGAGTGGTCATCTATCTTTAATTTTCTTCAAAAAAAGCAATTTTCAGCCCAGGATTCTATATTCTTTGTATCTTAAGTTTCATATTCAATGGAGAAACTAAAACATAAACATTGAGGAAATTTGGTCCTATGAGACCAGCTCTTCATGAAGTGCTCAGACCTCTTCTATTCACAGACCATCACAATAGGCCACACACAAAGTAAAGACACCCAGAAACTCAAGGACAGAGCCTAGCTTCCATAATGGCCCAATTGATAAAACTAAGCAAAAAGCCTCCACAAAATAAGATGAACAGAACTCTGCCATACTTATCACTTCTCTCAATAAATGTGAATGGCTTGAATTCCCCACTATAGAGGCATAGGCTGGCTGATTGGATAAAAGTAACAAGCAAGTATACGTTGTATTCAGGAAACACATTGAACCTCCAGGAACAATACTAGACTCAGGATATAAAGTGGGAAAACAGTATTTCAAGCAAATAGAAATCAGAACAAAGGAGGAATTACCATCTTATTTAAAGATATATTGGGCTTTAAACCAACAAAAGTAAAGACAGACAAAAATGGACACTATATACTGGTCAAGGTAACAATAAAACAAGAATACATTTCAATCCTAAATATCTATGCATTCAAATGCTCCCAGAGACATAAAATAAATTCTAACTGGTCTGAATAATATGATATCCTACAATACCATAATAACTGAGGACTTCAACACCCCCCCCAACAGAACTGGACACATCCTTCAAGCAAGAATTAAATAAAGAAATGTTAGACCTAGGTTTGGCACCCATAGCTCAGTGAGTAGAGTGCCAGCCACATACACTGAGACTAGTGGGTTTGAACCTGGCCCTGGCCAGCTAAACAACAATGACAACTGCAACCAAAAAATAGCCAGGCATTGTGTGGGAACCTGTAGTCCCAGACAATCACTTAAACCCAAGTGTTTGTGGTTGCTCTAAGCTATGACACCATGACAGTCTACTGAGGGTGACATAGTGAGACTCTGTCTCAACAACAACAAAAAGAAATGTTAGACCAAACACAACTCTAGAAAAAATGGGCTTAACAGACATATACACAACATTGTACTCCAGTAATACTGAGTATACATTCTTCTCATCAGCTCATGCATCATTCTCCAAAACTGATCATATCCTATGACACAAATCAAATCTCAACAAATTTAAAATAGTAAAAATATTTCTTGTGTATTTTTGGATCATAGTGGAATAAAAGTAGAACTCGACTCCAACAAAAACTTTTATCTCCACAAAAGTCAGGGAAATTAAACAACTATATGCTGAATGACAGGTGGGTCAAGGAGGAGATAAAGAAGGATTTTTTTAGAATCCTTGAACAAAACATGTGGGATACTGCAAAAGCAGTCCTAACAGGGAAATTTAACACTTTAAATGCCTACATCCAAAACATAAAGAGGGAAAATCAGCAAGCTAATGAAGTCTCACAAGGAATCAGAATAGCAATCCAACATCAAACCTAGTGGAAGGAAAGAAATAACCAAAATTAGAGCAGAATTAAGTAAAATCAAGAACAAAAGAACTATCCATAAGATTAATGAAACAAAAAGTTGATTACTTGAAAAGATAAAATCAATATACCTTTGGGCAGGTTAGCTAGAAACAGAAAAGTAAGATCTCTAATAACCTCAATAGAAATTAAAAAGGGGACATAACAGATACCACAGAGATACAAAAGATCATCACTGAATACTACCCAAGACCCTATGCCCATAAATTTGAAAATATGGGGGAAATGGACCAATACCTGGAATCACACCACCTCCCTTAACTCAATGAGAAAGATTTAGGACTCTTGAACAGACGGATATCAAGCAGTAAAATAGCTTCCAACAAAAACAAACAAACAAACAAACAAAACCTAAAACAACATCCTGGAGCAGATGATTTTATACCAGAATTCTACCAAATCTTTAAAGAAGAGCTTATCCATACATTATAGAATCTATTCCAAAACATTGAGATGGAAAAAACCCTTCTCAACTCTTTCTATAAAACAAATATCACCCTGATACCCAAACCAGGAAATGATCCAACAAAAAAAGAAAACTAGACCAACATCATTAATAAATATTGACACAAAATAATAAAATCCTAGGAAATAGAATACAGCTACATGTATAAAAAAATCATACATCATGATAAGGTGGGTTTATTCCAGGGATGCAAGGTTGGTTCAATATCTATAAATGTAATTC
Source organism: Nycticebus coucang (assembly GCF_027406575.1). NCBI lineage: Eukaryota > Metazoa > Chordata > Mammalia > Primates > Lorisidae > Nycticebus > Nycticebus coucang. Next base: position 112,608,259 of record NC_069804.1, read on the forward strand.
ACCCCATAAATAGAAGCAAACACAAAGACCATATGATCCTCTCAATAGATGCAGAAAAAGCATTTGACAAATTCAGCATCGTTTTTTGACAAGAACGCTTAAGAAACTCGGTTATAGATGGGACATTTCTTAAACTGATAGAAGCCATCTACTACAAACCCACAGCCAATATATTTAATGAAGTAAAATGGAAAGCATTTCCACTTAGAATTAGAAACAGACAAGGATGTCCACTATCACCACTACTATTCAACATAGTGCTGGAAGTCTTAGCCAATGCAATCAGGTAAGAGAAGGATATCCATGATATCCAAATGGGGACAGAGGAGGTAAACATTTTACTCTTTGCTGATGATATGATCTTATACTTAGAAAATCCCAGAGATTCAACCACAAGGCTCCTGAAAATGATCAAGAAATACAGCAATGTCTTGGGATATAAAATCAGTGTCCACAAATTGGTAGTTTCCATATATACCAATAACAGTGAAGTGGAAAATCAAATTGAAGAAATAATAACATTCACAGTAGATTCAAGGAAAATTGAAATACCTGGAAATAGATCTAACAAAGGAGGTGAAGGATCTCTACAGAAAGAACTATGAAATCCTGAAAAAAGAAATAGAAAATATTAACAAATGGAAGAACATACCATACTCATAGCTGGGAAGAATAAGTATTGTTAAAATGTCTACACTACTGAAAGGGATCTACAGATTTAATGCAATCCCCATTAAAACTCTAATGTCATACTTTGCAGAACTTTAAAAACAGTTCATTTGTTACAAATCTGACAAAGGGCTAATAGCCAGAATCTACAGAGAACTCAAACTAATCAACAAGAAAAGATCAAACAATCTCATTTATCATTGAGCTAGAGACATGAACAGAACCTTCTGTCACAAAGACAGATGAATGGCCAACAAACATGAAAAAATGCTCACCATCCCTAATCATTAGAGAAATGTAAATCAAAACTACACTGAGATATCATCTAACCCCTGAGAAAATAGTTCATGTAACAAAGTCCCAAAGCTGCAGATGCTAATGTGGGTGTGGAGAGAAGGGAAAAGATACACACTGGTATGAATAACAGAAAGTAAAATTCTCTATGGGTCACACAATAAGGACATACATTTGTTTCCATACCTGAGAGTCTAGAAGTGGGGGGGGGGACCGAGGTGGTTCAGTGTTAGTTGATCCAATGACTCAAAGCATAAATATTCAGGTCTAATGCTGAACCAATCACCATGAGAAGATTTGAGGGTAGATTAGATTAATTCGTGGCAGGGTTGGTAGGCCACCCTTCAAGCTAGGAATATGATTAGATCCTACATGCAAATGACTGTATGTGGAAGAGCTGCACTAATGAAAATCCGAGCCAAATCATGAAGGTAAGAAGCATTTATTGTGTAGGTAAATGAAACAATGTCACCTGCAGGCACTGACTCAAAGCACATTTACCAATATGAGCATAATACCCATTCAAACTCTTCTTGTTTCCAAATACTGTGTCTCTCCAAGTAACAAAGGTAGATGCTTCCAACGTATCAATATAGCTCTGTGGGAGAGCATCTAACTGCAAAAACAGATACTTCTATTTAGAAACTACGTATATTTTATTGGTGAAAGAATTCCAAAGCACTAGAGCTCTCATTCATGTAGTATAAGTTTGGGAAGATCCTCAAAAGCTATCCAATGCAGACGGTATGCACAAATTCCATTTCCTTTCTTTCTCAATTTTTTTTTGCACAAGTCTCTCTTTATTGAGTTACTTACATATTATTGTATTATAATAGTTTGACTAGAGTAGCATGAATTCTTTGTATTTCTTGTTTTATAAAGTTTTACCATTCTGTGCTATACAACACAGATTTCATAAAGATATCAATGATGATAAGAGATTAAATCATCAACAGTTTTCTTTAAACAGAATCCTTAAATTTCAACACTCAACATTTTAAAAATCTCTGGTTCTTCAGAAGAGTATTGGTCTCATATAACTGTACCAAAATTAAAGAATATCTTTTTTCACTAATGTACATATTTATAAATACTTTAAAAGAGATCTTTGTATTAAACACAAAATATACATGTAAAATAAAACTGAACAAAAGATAATCATCCAGTCTACAAATATGCAGATCTGAATACCAAACATCAAGATAAAAAGAAAGGGGGGTGGAGACAAGATGGCTGACTGAAGCCAGATTTCCACAGAGGCTCCTGTCCAGAAGGAGAGTTAAAGGACAGAAATTTAGCAAGTAACCTGGTGGATTTGAGCTTCACCAAGAGAGGTTGAAGAATACACATCAGCCCCACTGAAGTGAGATGCGACCACAAGGAGACAAACAAAATGTACAAAATCCATCACCAAGCGGATGGGAGTTCCCCATGAGAACGGCTTGGAGTGCCCCACAAACAAATGGGCAGAGTTTAAAGGTCCTCCCACTACACTCCATGGGAGAGACCCTCTAAAAACTGGACCTACCTCCCCTAGTAGGGTGCCTTGGTGTTCTCCTGCCAGGCATAAAACTGTATAAAACTGTATATATTCTCTACCTGCAACTTGGAGCTCCCAGCACTTCCCTCCACTCTCTGAGGTCTTGAGGCCTGTCCCCCAGGAGTCCAGAATCTTGGGTGATTTCTTGAGGGGTGTGGACAGTGCCTAAACTGCAGCTGGTCAGTGCTGACTCTGGGGCATGGGAGTGAAGAGAGGATGGTCGGCTGAGAGGGAATCACACCAGAGCAGCAGTTCCCTGAGGAACAGAGCAGCAGCTGTCTTTTAGCAACAATACGGCCAGGCATAAAACTGTAAAAACTGTATATATTTTCTAGCTGCAAATCTGATTTCCCAGCATTCCCCTCCACTCTCACTCTGAGGTCTGGAGGCCTGTCCCTCAGGAGTCCAGACTCCTGGGTGATTTCTCGAGGGGTGTGGACAGTGCCTAAACTGCAGCTGGTCAGGGATGACTCTGAGGCACAGGAATGAGGAGAGGATGGTCGGCTGAGAGGGAACCACACCAGAGCAGCAGTTCCCTGACGCACAGAGCAGCAGCGATCTTTTAGTAACAATACGGCCAGGCATAAAGCTGTATAAAATTGTATATATTCTCTACCTGCAACTCTGAGCTCCCAATACTCCCCTCCACTCTCACTCTGAGGTCTGGAGGCCTGTCCCCCAGGAGTCCAGATTCTTGGGTGATTTCTCGAGGGGTAAGGACAGTTTCTAAACTGCAGCTGGTCAGTGCTGACTCTGGGGGAATGGGAGTGAGGAGAGGACAGTTGGCTGAGAGGGAACCACGCAGAGCAGCAGTTCCCTGAGGCACAGAGCAGCAGCTGTCTTTTAGCAACAATATGGCTCACTCCCAGATATTCTGCAGCCACACCCCCTGTCTCCCTGGGCAACCAGAGGAGGCCAGCAACCACTACGAACAGATCTGGGACAGAAACACAGGCCCCGTGAGTAAAGGATTTTCCTGAGGCGGTACCGACCGGGGTGGAGCTCAGGGACTAGAAATGCACTTGCAGACCCCAAAAGTTCCCAGGGGAGGGCTGACCCAGAGGACCCCTTTCCTGAGCCTAAGACACACCTGGCCCTCAGGGGATCGTTAGCCTATAGACAAAGAAAGGCAGCAGAATAGAACACGCAGGTAACCGAATACAAACCTGCAGGAGCAAAGACAGGGCCTGAAGCACAGGCTGTGGAAACTCAAAACAGCTTCTCTTCTGCAGGGGAATTTAGCAAGGACAGAAATAAAATACTGCAAAGTTGTTTTGTTCTGTTCTGTCAGTAACATCAATCAGGGGCAGGGCTGGAAGTGAGTGAACACCCCCAGCCTTCAGCAAGCACCCAAGGTTGTCAGGCCTCACCTCCTCCTGCTAGGTAGAGGCAGAGCGCAGCAGCCTGGCTGTACAGAAATATATTTCCTTGTGACTCAGGAAGGTGCAAAACCCTGGAGTATCTGTTCATTACAGACAACTGGGTCAGCCAACTGCGGGGCTATCAGTGACTGGGTGTGACAGCAGTGTAAGGTGGGGAAGGAGCCATCAACCTTCCCAGACTGATCTATTTGCTGGGTGGCTCCTCCTGACTCCACGCAGCACTGAAGCAAGCCATATCAGTAGTCACAAGACCCCTGTGATCCAGTTCCCAGAAACCTCTTAAACTCTCCCATCCCAGAAAGGTGCTGACTGAGACAATTGATTTGGACCTTTTGAACTGAGCCAATCACCTGAGGACTATTCATGTGTTGCCCTGGGTGTGTGGTTGTAGGAAGGTTTGATTTTCCTTTTCCAATTGTTGCCTGTGGGGGGTGGAGTGACTTAATTGCTGATATTTCTCCACATCTGAGACTTCAACCCAGAGTTATTGTTCCACTAGGGTTGAACAGAAACCAGCTGAAGACAACACAGAACCACTTAGCCCCACCACACCAAATAGGGCCCAAGTTTCTCAGGCCATAGCACTGTACGGGTCCTTGACAAAGCTCCAGGGGAAAAATCAAATGGTGTAAAACAATCATGGGGTGGAATCAGTGGAAAAACTGGTAACATTAATAACCAGAATAGAGCAACTCCCCCACCCAAAGAAAGACATGGCAGATGTAACTGAAGATCTCATTCATAAACAGCTGGCTGAGATGTCAGAAATTGAATTCAGAATTTGAATTGCAAACAAGATTAATAAAATGGAGGAAAATTTGGAATTAGAAATTCGAGCAGCAATTCAAAATTTGGAATTAGGAATTCGAGGAGAAATTGAAAAGTTGTTTCAAGAATTTAACGAATTTAAAGACAAACCCACCAAAGATTTAGACATGCTGAAGCAAGAATTTTCAGCCCTCAAAGATATGAAAAATACATTAGAATCCCTCAGTAACAGAATGGAGCGAGCAGAAAAAAAGGATTTCTGACATTGAAGACAAAGCCTTTGAAGGCTCCCAAACTCTCAAAGAGGAAGAGAAATGGAGAGCAAAAATGGATCATTCTCTCAGAGAACTCTGGGATAATTTGAAGAAGGCTAATATCCGCATCACTGGAATCCTTGAACGTGAACAAGTGGCTTCGCAAGGCACAGAGGCCCTTCTCCATGAAATTATGAAAGAGAATTTTCCAGACATGCCTAGAGATTCTGAAATTCACATAGCAGACAGTTTCAGAACCCGACCATGACTCAATCCCAATAAGACATCCCCCAGGCATAAGATAATTAACTTCACTAAAGTTAATATGAAGGAGAAAATTCTCAAAGCTGCCAAGCGAAAGAAAACCATTACCTACAAAGGAAAGAATATTAGAATGACTGCAGATCTCTCTGCTGAAAATTTTCAAGCCAGAAGAGGGTGGTCATTGAATTTTAATCTCCTAAAGCAAAATAACTTTCAACCCTGGATCCTGTATCCAGCTAAACTGAGTTTCATTTATGATGGAGAAATTAAATACTTTAATGACATTTATATGTTGAAGAAATTTGCCATAACCAAACCAGCTCTTCAGAATATTCTCAGACCTATCTTCCATAATGACCAACCCGATCCTCTACCACAAAAGTAAACTCACTCAGAAACTTTTGATCAAACTCCAACTTCCACACGGTGAAAGCATTAAAAATGTCCATTAGACTTGTGAAAACTTGGATACCCCAAATTTTACTAGACTTATCAATATTCTCCATTAACGTAGAATGGCTTAAACTGTTCTCTAAAGAGGCATAGGTTAGCTGACTGGATACAAAATATCAGGCCAGATATTTGTTGCATACAAGAGTCACATCTTACCTTAAAACACAAATATAGACTCAGGGTGAAAGGATGGTCATCCATATTTCAGGCAAATGGTAATCAGAAAAAAGCAGGTGTTGCAATTTTATTTGCAGATACAATAGGCTTTAAACCAACAAAAGTAAGGAAGGATAAGAATGGTCACTTCATATTTGTTAAGGGTAATACTCAATATGATGAGATTTCAATTATTAATATCTATGCACCCAACCGGAATGCACCTCAATTTATAAGAGAAACTCTATGAGACATGAGAAACTTGATTTCCTCCAGCTCCATCGTAGTCGGAGATTTCAACACTCCATTGGCAGTGTTGGACTGATCCTCCAATAAGAAGGTGAGCAAAGACATTTCAGATTTAAACCTAACCATCCAACATTTGGATTTAGGAGACATGTACAGAACATTTCATCCTAACAAAACTGAATGCACATACTTCTCATCAGCCCACGGAACATACTCCAACATCGATCGCATCTTAGATCACAAGTCTAACCTCAGCAAATTTAAAGGAATAGAAATTATTCCATGCATCTTCTCGGACCACCATGGAATAAAAGTTGAGCTCAGTTACAACAGGATCTGCATACTCATACAAAAACATGGAAGTTAAATAACCTTATGCTGAATGATAGCTGGGTCAGAGATGAGATTAAGAAGGAAATCACCAATTGCTTCTCGGCCTTTTGGCTAAGATCAAATGTGAAGAAGGAAATCACCAAATTTTTGCAACAAAACGACAATGAAGACACGAATTATCAGAACTTCTATGATACCACAAAGGCAGTCCTAAGAGGGAAATTTATAGCACTACAAGCCTTCCTCAAGAGAACGGAAAGAGAGGAAGTTAACAACTTAATGGGACATCTCAAGCAACTGGAAAAAGAAGAAAATTCCAACTCCAAACCCAGTAGAAAAAAAGAAATAACTAAAATGAGAGCAGAATTGAATGAAATTGAAAACAAAAGAATTATACAATAAATCAAAAAGTTGTTTTTTAGAGAAGGTCAATAAAATAGATAAACCTTTGGCCAACCTAATCAGAAAAAAAGAGTAAAATATCTAATCTCATCAATCAGAAATGACAAAAACGAAATAAGAACAGACTCCTCAGAAATTCAAAAAATCCTTAATGAATATTACAAGAAACTTTAATCTCAGAAATATGAAAATCTGAAGGAAATTGGGAAATTGACCACTACTTAGAAGCACATCACCTTCCAATACTTAGCCAGAATCAAGTGGTAATGTTGAACAGGCTCATATCAAGTTCTGAAATAGCATCAACCATACAAAACCTCCCTAAAAAGAAAAGCCCAGGACCAGATGGTTTTGCATCAGAATTCTACCAAACTTTTAAAGAGGAATTAGCACCTATATTACTCAACCTGTTCAAAAAGGTAGAAAAAGAAGGAAGACTACCCAACACGTTCTATGAAGGAAACATCACCCTGATTTCCAAACGAGGAAAAGACCCAACAAAAAAAGAAAATTATAGACAAATATCACTAATAAATATAGATGCAAAAATATTCAACAAGATCCTAACAAACAGAATCCAGCAAGACATCAAATAAATTATACATCATGACCAAGTCAGTTTTATGGCAGGGTCTCAAGGCTAGTTCAATATCTGTAAATCTATAAGTATAATTCAGCACATAAACAAACTACAAAACGAAGACCATATGATTCCCTCAATTGATGCAGAAAAAGGTTTTGATAATATACAGCATCCCTTCATGATCAGAACACTTAAGAAAATTTGTATAGAAGGGACATTTCTTAAACTGATAGAGGTCATCTACAGCAAACCCACAGCCAATATCGTATTGAATGGAGTTAAATCGAAATCATTTCCACTCAGATCAGGAACCAGACAAGGCTGCCTATTGTCTCCACTGCTCTTTCCCATTGCAATGGAAGTTTTAGCCACCACAATTAGGGAAGAATAGGCAATCAAGGGTATCCATATAGGGTCAGAAGATATCAAATTTTGCTCTTCTCAGATGATATGATTGTATATCTGGAAAACACCAGGGATTCTACTACAAAACTCTTAGAAGTGATCAAGGAATACAGCAGCATCTCAGGTTACAAAATCAACATCCAGAAATCGGTAGCCTTTATATATACCAACAGCAGTCAAGCTGAAAAAACAGTTAAGGACTCTATTCCGTTCACAGTAGTGCCAAAGAAGATGAAATACTTGGGAGTTTATCTAACAAAGGACGTGAAAGATCTCTATAAAGAGAACTATGAAACTCAAAGAAAAGAAATAGCTGAAAATGTTAACAAATGGAAAACATACCATGCTCATGGCTGGGAAGAATCAACATTGTTAAAATGTCCATACTATCCAAAGCAATATATAATTTTAATGCAATCCCTATTAAAGTTCCACTGTCATACTTTAAAGATCTTGAAAAAACAATACTTCGTTTTATAAGGAATCAGAAATAACCTCGAATAGCCAAGACATTACTCAGAAATAAAAACAAAGCAGGAGGAATCATGCTACCAGACCTCAGACTATACTACAAATCGATAGTGATCAAAACAGCATGGTACTGGCACAAAAAACAGAGAAGTCGATATCTGGAACAGAATAGAGAACCAAGAGATGAATCTAGCTACTTACCATTATTTAATCTTTGACAAGCCAATTAAAAACATTCAGTGGGGAAAAGTATCCCTATTTAAAAAATGGTGCTGGGTGAACTGGCTGGCAACCTGCAGAAGACTAAAACTGGACCCACACCTTTCACCATTAACTAAGATAGACCTCACTGGATTAAAGATTTAAACTTAAGACACGAAACTATAAAAATACCTGACCCTTCCCTGGGCAATTGAAACAGCTTCAAAAATACACTACTGGGACCTGATCAAACTATAAAGCTTCTGCACAGCCAAGAACATAGTAAGTAAAGCAATCAAACACCCCTCAGAATGGGAGAAGATATTTGCACGTTATGTCTCCGACAAAGGTTTAATAACCAGAATCCATAGAAATCGCAAACGCATAAGCAAGACAAGAGCAAGTGATTCCATCGCAGGTTGGGCAAGGGACTTGAAGAGAAACTTCTCTGAAGAAGACAGGCACGTGGCCTTCAGACATATGAAAAAATGCTCATCATCTTTAATCATCAGAGAAATGCAAATCAAAACTAGTTTGAGATATCGTCTAACTCCAGTAAGATTAGCCTATATCACAAAATCCCAAGACCAGAGATGTTGGCGGGGATGTGCAGAAAAGGGAACACTTCTACACTGCTGGTGGGAGTGCAAATTAATACATTCCTTTTGGAAAGATGTTTGGAAACACTTAGAGATCTAAAAATAGATCTGCAATTCAATCCTATAATTCCTCTACTTAGCATATATCCAGAAGACCAAAAATCACATCATAACAAAGATATTTGTACCAGAATGTTTATTGCAGCCCTATTCATAATTGCTAAGTCATGGAAAAAGCCCAAGTACCCACTGATCCACGAATGGATTAATAAAGTGTGGTATATATACACCATGGAATATTATGCAGCCTTAAAGAAAGACGGAGACTTTACTTTTTTCATGTTTACATGGATGGAACTGGAACACATTCTTCTTAGTAAGGTATCTCAAGAATGGAAGAAAAAATATTCAATGTACTCAGCCCTACTATGAAACTAATTTATGGCTTTCACATGAAAGCTATAATCCAGTTACAACCTAAGAATAGGGGAAAGGGGAAAAGGGAGCGGAGGAGGGGGGAAGTGGGCAGAGGGAGGGAGATTGGTGGGATTACACCTGCAGTGCATCTTACAAAGGTATATGTGAAACATAGTAAAGTGGAATGTAAATGTCTTAGCACAATAACTAAGAAAATGCCAGGAAGGCTATGTTTACCAGTGTGATGAAAATGTGTCAAACAGTCTATGAAACCAGGGTATGGTGCCCCATGATCACATTAATTTACACAGCTATGATTTAATTTTTTTAAAAAAGAAAAAAAACTGTTGATAAAGGTGCTTTAGTATCTTACAACGTGTGTTGTATTTTTTGTGCATATATTTTGTGTTAGCCTGCATGTACACAGGCAAGCTAGTTCAATCTTATCCACTTATTTAATTTTTACTCACTTCTTGATTAGCTAAGCCAACTGAGCAATCTGGCTGATAAGACACTTTATAGCATTTTATAGAAGTATACATAATTTCTGATATTTTCAGTAGGATAAGTTTATAAAACATTGATAATGCTGTATTTTCATGAGGTATAATTACTGATAATAGTTTATCAGTGATAAGCTGATTTCAGGAAACAAGTTATAAACTACATTCCACAATCATTTTCAGAAGTATGCTTTCCCTGTAGGAAACTGCAATACATGATAAGAAAATCATGTCTCTTTTTGACAGTGTTTTAAAATTTATGCCTCATGAGGTATTTGTTCTAGGATATCGAATCTGTGCTTGCCAAATTTACCAGACAAAAATTGTGTAGGTAAAGTAAGATTTCATGGTTAGGGAAACAGATGTCAGAATTATTTAGTATCTAATTAAATGTAGTCAAGTGCTTCTCCTGAATGGTTAGAACCTATTATGGACAAAAAAGAACATTTCTGCGGTTGGCTGTTTCCTACAAGCTTCAACTAGTAACAGGAAGAACTATATATATCATCACAGCATTGACTTACTAAATTAAATAGGGCATGGCTATTCTTCAAATAGGGCACAACTCACCATCTCAGAGATCAAGCTGGGGGCTCCAGTACAAGTCACATTGCTGAGAAGAGTTGCAGACCTTGAGCTGTGAGGTTGTCCCTCCTCCACTGCAGACCTCTGGTCTAATTGGGGAGCTGCTTACAGTCTGTGCAGAGACACTTCACTGGAGAGCAGGTGCAGCAGATATCTATTTGCTGCCAATCCCAGGTTTCTGCAACCAGCACCATTCTGATCACTCCAGTGAACCAAGCCAGGTCCTCATGGGACTCAACCTTTCAGAAATAGCATTCACATAACCTGGTGGGCCATGGAGGGAGCATGTTGTATTGTGCCCTGTGACTGGGCTTTGAGTCCCATGCCTCCTCCTCTGTGTGGAATCTGGGCAGAGGAGGAGCTTCAGATGCCACAGGCACAATCTGGGAATCCTTCAGTGACTGCCTCAGTGAATCCTAGTTGGGGGTGGGAGGGGGGAGAACTGTGGCTGACCAACAATTCTGACCTACCTCTGTGGTCCCTGGGTTGCTGAGACAACCCCTTGCCTGCGTGACTGGGCATTAGCAGTCTCCACACCGGCAGAACAGGCTTTCATATGTGTGGCTTTTCTCCTATAATCCTAAGAGCTAGCTCTGAAGCTATAACTCGGCCTGAGGATGAGGTTCTTCCCTTGTAGCTCCAGGGCCCTTACTGAGCCTGTGATACCACCATTGAGATTTGACAGTTGTACCAGTGTCACAATACCACACCACTGAGTGCCCACCGCTGCTGCTGGGCCAGAATAACTTTCCCAAGGTCCAAGACTTTACTCAGGCCCTTCTAGCCCCGAGGAGTCATCATTATTGGACTTGTTTCATGCAAGTGTTCATAGCCTAGTCATTCATGACCATTGCCTAAATAGACTCACCCAGCTACCACTGTCACCTCTGTTGGGTGATCCCATACAGAGCAATCCCTCACAACCACAGCTGCTGTGGAGAGGGTCCCACATGGCTCCCAACTCCAACTTCCAACAATGAGCTAGGGGATGTTCCTGCACCCTACATGAAGATCACCTAGCACTGGCTCAAACGCCAAACACGAAGGAAAAGGTTAAAACAGAATAGCTGTTCTATAGGCTCTTGGTGCACCTGTACCTCCCCTGATGGGTCAACATTTCAGAGTAGAATACAAAAGCTTTATATAGGGTCCTACGTTCCCCTAACTAAACAGGAGAGTTCCCAGGAAAGGAGAACAGGTGTCCTGAAATCCTATTAACCCAGAGTCAAAAGAAGAGGATCCATATGAGAAAAAACAGAAAAAGAACCCTGGAAACATGAAAAAAACAAAATATTTTGACATCCCTAAGAGAATACAATGCAGCCACAGTAATGGACTCCACCCATAAGGAAATTGCCAAAATAACAGAAAAGAAATGGAATTCAGAATATGAATGGCAAGTAAAATTAATGGAATTTAAGAGAAAGTTGAAAATCAACAAAAAGAAGTAAAAAATAAATTTCAGGAAAACAATGAAAAATCACTAAAGAGTTAGACAAAATAAGAAAGGATATAATAGAACTTAAAGAGATGAAAGAGTTATTTAAGGAAATTCAAAACACAGTAGAAAGCTTCAATGATAGACTAAATGAAGGAGAAAAAAGAATCTCAAATCTTAAAGACAAGGCTCTTGAGTTAACCCAGTCATTCAAAGAGGCAGAGGAGAGTATAAAAAAAATCTGAGCAATCACTGAGAGAGATATGGGAGTATGTGAAGCAAACTGACATTCAAATTATAGGTATCCCTGAGGGAAAAGAAGAAAAATCTAAAAGTGTGGAAGACATATTTGAGGGAATTATTGAGGAAAACTTCCCTGATACTGCCAGAAATTCAGACATACAGATACGAGATGGTCATTAAACACTGGGGATATTCATAGCAAACAGGACATCATCACCAAGACACACAGTGATCAACCTGGCCAAAGTCAAAATGAAGGAGAAAATTCTGCAAGTAACATGATGGAAGCAAAAAATAACTTAAAAATGAAAACCTATTATGTTAACTGCAGATTTGTGAGTGGAAACCTTACACACCTGAAGGAATTGGGACCTCATCATTAATTTTCTTTTTTTTTTTTTTATGTTTCTACAAATATTGAGTTTATTTTTAAGCACCACATCAAGTTTGAATCTCATAAACAAAGCTATATATTCATTATCAGTTAATTTTGGAAAAGAGTAAAGACTTGGATACAACAGATACAGTAATTTAAAGTAAAAAGTGTTTACTTTTATTATTAAAATAGTACGTGTGTATGTGTATATATATGTATATCTTCTGTGTAAGTGATTAGGCCCTGTTGCTTGTCTTTTTAGAAGTATTTAGAACTAATATTTCAAAAGTTGCCTCTTTTATTTGTTACTTGTGTTTTTGCTGGAATAGAGGCATAAAATATTCTCTTTGTTTAGATTAATGTACTCATATAATATATACCTAAACTGAAATTAAGGGGTCAGATATCTTAGAAATAACAACATTCATAATCACAAGCTGTTTTATGGGGGGAAACCACTAATATTTCTTTAGAGAAACCCCCAGGAAAACTAATCTTGGGGAATGATTTTCAACCTATTTTATAATAATCAAAAGATTTGAGCTCATGGAAGAGATTGTCTTTTTAAAACTACTTACCCATTTCCATGATATACATACACGTATTTTACTAGGGGAAGAATTCAGAAACATGATTTCATCTTAGCTTTGTAAACAAGGAACTTTTCAATGAGTTCATGCATTGATTCTTTTTTTGGGGGGAGGTAGGCAGTTATCCATTCTGATCACTGAAATATGAAATTAAAAGCTACATTTAGAAGCCTGCAAAACTTGTGGTACAGAATGCCAAAGTTTCATCTACAAAAGAATGGGAATGTTATATTTACTACAGGAAATTACAATGTTTAACATATTATAAACATTACCTGCTGGTACTTTTTAATCACAGTAACATGACATCAAAAAAGCTACATATTCTTGTTCATTAAAATTAATGAGGCTATTTTGGTATAAGAGACAGATTATTTCTCTCTCTCTCACTCTATCTCCTTTTAAAATTCCTCAATATTGAGCTGCAGATATTAATACAAAAAAGGGTGAAGAGTGTTTTCTTTGTAAAGTGACTAACATACATAAAATGTTCTGGCAGATAACAACACTATTGTATTATATCTAGTAAAATTTTATGTTCATTTACCACTCTCCACATCACAACCCTCACATTTTAATTATTTATTTTTGTTCTTTGCATGTGAGGACACCAACCAATCTATTAGTTCAACCTTAAGCCTGTTCCTTTTGAAGCCAAGATAATTCTGCTACTTCATAAAAGGAGTAGCAACTCAAGTTCAGGATGCTTAAGGCAGAATGGTTACTGCTCAGGCTTGCTGCTTTGCCTGGATTTCTGCTTCCTTTGAGCCAGGTGGTACTGTCAAGCGTAAAAAGGCATATACTGCATGATTTTCTTTGGCTTCAAAGAAGGCATCATAGTCCCCACAGTACTGGTTTTCATTGAAAATCTGAGGTGGAAGGGGGTGTCCTATAGCTGGTCGACTGTTTTCAGGTACATTTTCTCTCATCCACTTCCGATTCTCTTCATTTGTTGCAATATCTTTTTCCTTAAATCCTATTTTGTTGGCTTGTAAAAAATCAAGCACATCTTGCTGTTTCTTCTTAATTGCAGTAGAGCCAGAGGAAGATGCAATATAAACATGGATCACCATCCTGGGATCAGCAGCTGTGGTTGGTTGGGTCCTGGAAATGGCTGTGAAGAAGCTTCAACAATGGCTGGAATTGAGCTAGGAGCCAAACAGAGCCATTAATTTTCTTAACCAGAACAACTGCCAACTTAGAAGTTTGTATCCTGCAAAATTTAGTTTCCTAATTGATGTAGAAATTCAGTCTTTCCCAGGCAAGCAAACACCTAGAGAATTTTCTATAAACACACCTGTCTTGCAGGAAATACTCAGAACAGCATTTATACACAAATCAACACTATAAATACCTATCAATATAAAATCACTCTAAGAACCACTAAAAATCACAACAATTGAAAAAAGAATGACACAAGAGGGAAGACAAAGCAATAAGTTACTGTGCAATATGATGAACACATCAACATCCCACATACCAATTCTATCATGTATCATATGGTCTCAATGGTCCTCTTGAAAGACATAGACCAGCTGAAAGAATGAAAAAAAACAATCCAAATATCTGCTGTTTCCAGGAAATGCATCTAAACTACAATGATGGACATAGACTCAATCTGGAGGGATGGTAAAAAACACCCCATACAAATGAAAATGAAAAGACAGAAGGTATAGCCATTCTTATATCAAATAAAATTGACATTAAGCCATCAAAGATAAAAAATGACAAAGATATTTATTATCAAATTATAAAGGGCACAGTTCAACAAGAAGACACTAAACAATTCTAAATGTTTATGCACCTGACACAGGACCTCTCAGATACATAAAGCAAATTGTACTAAAGCTAAGCTGCAAAATATATAACACCCCACTGTCAGAACTTGATAAATTATCAAAAGCAGAAAATAAGTGAATAAACAATGAAGTTAAACTGGACCCTAAATCAAAATAACTAATAGACTTTTACAAAACATCCTACCCCCAAACTACTGAATATACATTCTTCTCAAGACCACATGGTCTATTCTACAGGATTGATCTTATCTTAGACTATAAAATGGTCTCAAAACCTCAAAATAATAAAAATCATGTCATGTATCTTCTCAGACCAGAGCAGAATAAAAATAGAAATGTTTGATAAGAGAAACACTCAAATCTATACAAAGTCATGGAAAATTACACAACCTACTGCTGAACAATTATTGGGTCACGAGTGAATTTAAGATAGAAAGCAAAGGATTCTTTGAACTGAAAAACAATGGAAACACAAGATATCAAAATCATGAAAATCAGAAAAAGCATTCCTCAGGGGAAAATCCATAACCTTAAATGTCTACATCAATAATACAGACATATCACAAATTAAGAGCCTAGTCTGGGCATGGTGGTTCAAGCTTGTAATCCCAGCACTTGGGAGGCTAAGGCAGGTGGATTGCTTTAGCTCAGAAGTTCAAGACCAGCCTGAGCAAGCGTAAGACCCCATTTCTAAAACAGCCAGGCATTGTGGCGGGCACTTGTAGTCCCAGCTATTTGGGAGGCTGAGGCAAGAGAATCATTTAAGCCCAAGAGTTTGAGGTTGCTGTTAGCTGTGATGCCATGGCACTCTACTGAGGGCAACAAAGTGAGACTCTGTCTCAAAAAAAAAATTAACAGCCTACTGTCACATATCAAGAAAATATGGAAAAAAGGAAGAGCAAACCAAACAAAAGTAAGTAGAGGAAAAGAAAAAAAAAAAACAAAGGTCAGATCAGAACTAAATAAAATGGAGAACAAAAACTGTAATAAAAGGATCAGTGAAACAAAGAATTGGTTAAATAAAATTGACATATCTCTTGATAGATTAACCAGGAACAGAAGAAAAATTTGCTCAGTCAGAAATGAAACCACATGTTCTTTTCTTGCTAATACATTTTAGTTCTCTGTGGATTCTGGTTATTAAACCTTTGTCAGAGGTATAGCCTGTAAATATTTTCTCCAATTCTGAGGGATGTCTGTTTGCTATACTTAAGATTAGCCCACATTACAAAATCCCCAAACAAGAGATGTTGGCGTGGATGCGGAGAAAAGGGAACACTTCTACACTGCTGGTGGGAATGCACACTAATACGTTCCTTTTGGAAGGATGTTTGGAGAATACTCAGAGATCTAAAAATAGACTGGTCATTTGATCCTATAATTCCTTTTCTAGGTATATACCCCGAAGACCCAAAATCACAATGTAACATAGAAATCTGTACCAGAATGTTTTTTTGCAGCCCAATTTATAATTGCTAAGTCATGGAAGAAGCCCAAGTGCCCGTCGACCCACAAATGGATCAATAAATTGTGGTACATGTATACCATGGAATATTATGCAGCCTTAAATAAAGATGGAGACTTTACCTCTTTCATGTTTACATGGATGGAGCTAGAGCATATTCTTCTTAGCAAAGTATCTCAAGAATGGAAGAAAAAGTATCCAATGTATTCAGCCCTAATATGAAGCTAATTTATAGCTTTCATATGAAGGTGATAAACCAACTATAGAACAAGAATATGGGGAAAGGGCCAAGGGAGGGATTAGGAGGGGGGAGGTTTGAGTGGAGGGAGGGTAATTGGTAGAGCCACACCTACAGTGCATCTTAGAATGGGTACAGGTGAAACATACTAAATGCAGAATTCAAATGTCTTTGTGCAAAAACTAAGAAAATGCCACGAAGGCTATGGTAAATAGTTTGATGAAAATATATCAGATTTTATATGAAACCAGCACATTGTACCCCTTGACTGCACTAATGTACACAGCTATGATTTAATAATAAAAAAAAGAAATGAAACCACAGAAATACAAAACAACATCCATGAACACTACAAAACTTCTAAGCAGATAATCTAGAAAATATAGAGGAAATGAACAAATTTTTGGAAATACACAATCTCTCAAGACTCAGGAAGAAATAGAACCCTTGAACATACCAATTATGAGCAGTGAAATGAAAGCAGTAAGAAGAAGACCTGATATTTATACTACAGAAATTGTTCCACAAAATTTAGAAAGGGGAAATTCTCAACTCATTCTATGAAGACAGTACCACCTGAATACCAAAGCCAGGAAAGGGCACAACAAGAAAACTATAGACCAATATCCCTAATGAATACAGATACAAAAATTATCAATAAAATGCTGGAAAACTGAATCAATAGCACATGAAAAAACATAATACACTATGACCAAGTAGACTTCAGCCCAGGTATACAAAGATGGCTCAACATAATATAAATCAATAAAAATGATTCACCACATAAAAAGATGCAAAAAACAAAGATCCTAAGATCATCTTCAATAGATGCAGAAAAAGCATTTGACAAAATTCAGCACCCTCTCATGACAAAAAGCAACAAACTAGGCATAGAAAGAACATATCTGAAAAATACAAAAGGCATATATGATAAACACTCAGCCAACATCATACTGAGTGGGGAAAAGTTGAAAGCACTGGGACAAGACACGGGTGCCCACTGTCATGACTTCTATTTAACATAGTGCTGCAAGTCCTAACCAGAGAAATCAGGTAAGAGAAAGAAATAAAGTCCAACCAAATTGATAAAGAGAATCGCTTAAGCCCAGGAGTTGGAGGTTGCTGTGAGCTGTGTGAGGCCATGGCACTCTACCGAGGGCCGTAAAGTGAGACTCTGTCTCTACAAAAAAAAAAAAAAAGAGGAAGTCAAACTATCACTTTTCTCTGATGACATGATGTTATATTTACAAAACCCCATAGATTTCCACCAGGAGATTCCTGGAATGGATAGAGAAATTCAGGTTAGAACTCTCGGGTTACAAAATCAATGTCTACAAATCTATATCATTTCTATACATCAATAACAGTCAAGCTCAGGGTCAAATCACAGGTACAATATCATTCACAGTATCTGTAAAGAAAATAAAATACCTAAGAATATATTTAAACATGGAAGTGGAAGATCTCTATAAAGAGAATTACAAAACACTGAGGAAAGAAATTGCACACAGCACAAATGTAAAAATATATTATGCTCATGGTTTGGTAGAACTAACATTGTTAAAATATCCATACTACATAACGTAATTTACAGATTTAGTGCAATACCTATCAAAATACAAAGTCATATTTCACAGATCTAGAGAAAATAATTATACTCTTTGTTTGGATTAGAAAAGAGCCTGAGTAGCCAAAGCAACCTTAAGCAAAAAGAATAAATCAGTAGGCATGACATTACCAGACTTTAAACCATGCTACAAGGCTATAGTAACCAAAACAGCATGGCAACAAAATAGAGACACAGGTATTTTGTACTGGTAACAAAATAGAGACACAGGTCAATGGAACAGAACAGAGAACACAGATATAAAACCATGCAAATATAACCATCTGACCTATGTCAAAGCAGGTGACAATACACAGTGGGAAAAAGAAGCCCTATTCAACATAAATGGTCCTTGGAAAATTGGATAGTCACATGAAGAAGATTGAAACAGAACACATATCTCTCACACTCACAAAAATTAATTCAATAAAGACTTAAACATAAGACATGAAAACATAAGAATTCTAGAAGAAGATCTAGGAAAAATTCCTTGAGATATTGGCCTAGGCCAAGAATTTATCACTAAAACCCCAAATGATAATCACAGCAATAACAAAATTAAATAAAGGTTACTTGATTGAATTAAAAGTTTTTTTCACAGGTAAGGACACAACCACAAAGCAGCCTGAAAAATGGAAGAAAATATTTGCAAGCTATATATCCAATAAAAGTATGTCAATTAAGTTCATGAACTCATCCTAGAAAAAATGTTACAGACCTGATTGTTGAATATCATTATAATCAATATCATTATGATCACCTGTGAAGTACTCCCCTTGGGAAGTTATGCACTGATATCAGTGCCTGGTTATGCTTCAAAGCAATTATGAAACACTTTTTCTGGAATAATCATCAGAAAATTGTATGGCATTGTATGGCATACAAAAACACACAACAATAATTAACACCATTCAATAAATCACTGGCATACATTGACATGAACACAGCTGTGAGACACTGATATTCTAAAGTTATGAAAACTTACTGATTTGTTTGTACAGTGCTGCCAACATAAGCATACAATGGTAAGTTCACAAACTTAATTGTCAGACAAGAGCTCTACTGGCCATTCCAGAAAAAGAGCTCCAAAATTACTTTTAAGAGTGGACTATGTTCTGTCATTGGTGCATAACTTCCCAAGGGGAGTGATTCAAAGGTGACTGTAATGATATTCAACAATGAGGTATGTAGCACTTTTTCCAGGATGAGTTCACAAACTCCATTATCAGTCCTCATACAAGGAGCTCAAGCAAATCCACAAGGAAAAAATGAACAACTGTATTTAAAAGTGTACAAAAGACATGAACAGAAGCTTTTAAAAAGAAGATAGACAAATGGCCAATTAAAAATATGAAAACATGCTAACATCATTAATCAGTAGGGAAATTAAAATTAAAACCACAATGAGATATCACCTTGTCCCAGTTAGAATGGCTGTTATTAAAAAGTCTAAGAACAATAGATATTGTGGATACAGAGAGAAAGAAAGACTGTTATACCTTTGGTGGGACTGCAAATTAGTGTAACCTTTATGGAAAACAGCATGGAGATTCCCCCAAAAAGTAAAAGTAGGCCCACCATTTGATCAAGCAATCCCACTACTAGGTATTATCCAAAAGAAAAGGAATCATTTTATCAAAAAGACAGCTGTACCGGAATGTTTACTGCAGTACAGTTTACAATAGCAAAGATGTGGAATCAACCCAAATGGCCATCAATTCATGTGTGAATTAACAAAATGTGACACACACACACACACACACACACACACACACACACACACACACACTATAGAATACTACTCAGCCATGAAAAAGGATGAATTAAATCCTTTTGCAACAATTTGGTGAAACTGGAGACCATTATCCTAAGTGAAGGAAAAACAAACACCTATTCTACTCAGTATGGAATTGAAACCAACCGATGAACACTCATGTGCACAGAGGGAAGTAAAACTCAGTGGAAATCAAGCACCTCAGTGGAGGAAGAGATGGGCATAAACCTACCTAATGAGTACCCATGAACACTACCTTGGTGATGGGCACACTTATAACCATGACTCAAACATAGCAAAATTGATACATGTAACTCAAAACACTTGTATCCCTGTAATATTTTGAAATTAACAATAAACCCCCCCCAAATACTTCATATTCTCACTTATAAGTGGGAGCTGATATGTGGGTACACAAGGGCATACAGAGTGGTACAGTGGACACTGGAGATTCACAACATGGATGGTTGAGTGGCAGAGATGAAAAATTACCTACTGAGTGCACTGTACTCTATTTGGGTGACAGGTATACTAAAATCACCTACTTTACCACTATCATGTAATAAAAAAACCATTCATCCCCCCTGAATTTATGGAAATAAAAAAAGTTTTCTGGCTCACGCCTATAATCCTAGCACTCTGGGAGGCCGAGGTGGGTGGATTGCTTGAGCTCACAGGTTCTAGAACAGCCTGAACAAGAGCAAGACACCATCTCTAAAGAAATAGCCGAGTGCTGTGGCAGGTGCCTGTGGTCCCAGCTACTCAGTAGGCTAAGGCAAGAGAATCACTTGAGCCCAAGAGTTTGAGGTTGCTGTAAGCTGTGATGCCACGACAATATTGAGAGTGACAAAGTGAGATTCTGTCTCAAAAAAATTTTTTTCCAGTTAAATAAGAGGAATAAGTTCAAGCAATCTCTTAAGCAACATTATTATTATAGTTAATAACAATATATCAATACATTATATTCCTGAAAAATGCTGATAGAGTAGATTTTAAGTGTACTCACGACAAAATAAGTATGTGAGATAATGCATATGTTAATTAGCTCTATTTAGCTATTCCACAATGTAGATGTATTTTGAATGTATTTGAATACATGTATTCAAATACATTCAAAATACATCTACATTGTATTTATTGCGCACAATAAATGTATATAAAAGTTTCATTTGCCAATTTAAAATAAAACTAAACAGAACATTTAAAGAAGGAAAATGAATATAAAGCATCTGTGTTAGGTGTTCAGTTCAATAAATCTAGATACAAATGTTAACACATATACTTATAACCACCACAATAAACATGTAGAACATTGAGGTACAGGCTTTTAACATTCCTTTCACATTCCTCATGAAGCTCATCTTGTTTTCAGAGAGAAAGAAATGCATGCACATTAAATAGTTAGAGAAAGAAATAAGACAGTAAAGGATAAGTTTCAACAATTGGCAAAGTTCTTGAAGATTGTGACTTTGGTGAAGGATATACATTTGGAAATACCTGACACTAATGTAAGTACATTTTTGGCTGGGAGCTTGCCCTCAATATGAAAGGTCAAGGTAAAGTCAGGCAAGGGAACTACAAGACTTTCTTGTTCCAAAATATCTCATCAATATGAAATGAAATGCATTCCTTACTTTGGCTTAACATATTTAAAATTGTCTTTGGAACATAAATAATAAAATGCACTTAAATTTCCCAAGGGAAAAAAAAAATTTCTCAAGAGAGAAGTCTTTGCGATGTGTAGAAAGCCAGCACTTCATTAACATAATCTTATAAATTAATTTTTAAGATTTGCTGTCTGCCACCTCATTAGAGGACAGTGAAGTACAAGACAAATGAGAAACTATTTAAAGTAGGTACTCTATATCCTCTCAATTCCTCTAATAACTTAAAAAAATTTAATTAGAGAGATGGTTCCTTCCCTTACAATATATTACTTCATGGAGGCAAGCCCCATCAGGAAGAATGTGACATTTGTTTTCACTTAGAGAAAGAAAATTTTATTGGGGGCATTGGGTTCATCTAGGGATTGAGGGAAGACATACCACCTGGTATGTGTGGGTGTATACACCAAGTCCATGAGCAAACACATATTTTATATCTATCTTTATCTGTATAGATGGTAACATGGACAAAGTAACCTTAGTGGAAGAGATGAAGGCTTTAATTGGGCCTAAGGAGCCTTGACTTAACCTTGGTGAATATAGCTATGCTACTGTTGAATGCCCAATCTTCTAAGAAGAGAAACCAATGTTGTGCCCCCAATGTAAGGATAATTTGAATAGATAGGGCCTTTCCACATTTTGAGATTATTTTGAGAAGAATATATACATACTCCAGGTAATTATTTGCTTCCAGGGTCTCAGCCACTTACCTCCACCAAAGAGCTTACAGAATGTTTGATATACTGTCACAGAATTCTAAGAAAGCGTCATAATCAGAAGAGGAGACCTATTTTAAAGAAGTCTGTTTAATCAGAGAAAAGCCACTGAATATATATAGGACTCAATCAATCTGTTAAGTAAATGGATGGCCTGTATATGTGGTGTGACTTTTGTCTTGCATGACTATCGGACCTATTAATGATCTGGTATCTTACTGTTACAAAGAATAACTCTAAAAGGGAGCAGGTTCCTAGCACTCTGGGAGGCTGAGGTGGGTGGATCACTTGAGTTCACAAGTTGGAGATCAGCCTGAGCAAAAGTGACACCCCGTCTCTGCTCAAAAAAAGGGGCGGCGCCTGTGGCTCAGTGAGTAGGGCGCCGGCCCCATATGCCGAGGGTGGTGGGTTCAAACACAGCCCCGGCCAAACTGCAACAAAAAAATAGCCAGGCATTGTGGCTGGCACCTGTAGTCCCAGCTGCTCGCGTAAGCCCAAGAGTTAGAGGTTGCTGTGAGCCGTGTGACGCCACGGTACTCCACCCGAGGGCCGTACAGTGAAACTCTGTCTCTACAAAAAAAAAAAAAAAAAAAAAAATGAGGCAAGAGGATCAGCTGAGCCCAAGAATTTGAGGTCACTATGAGCTATAACACCATGATACTCTACCAAGGGCAACAAAGTGAGACTCTGTCTAAAATGAAAAAAATAAATGGGAACAGACTTAATGAGACATGTTTGACTTTCCTATTCCTCATGACTAACCACTCAGTTGTAAGGTTTTTCTCAGGTCGCCTTGGCCAAGGGAAGTCTTTTCAGTTGGCTAAGGTGATTTTATTTTAGTTTGTGAATTGTTTTCTGATTGTTTTGTATTATACTTTGTTTCTTTCTTCATCTCTTATAGCAGCAGTTCTCAACTTGTGGGTCAAGACCCACAGGAACTGTATTAAAGGGCCACCACATTAGGAAGGTTGAGAACCACTGTCTTATAGTTTATCTTTTTAGTTTTGTGATTTTCTGTAGTTATAGTGTTTTATTCCTTTCTATTTCTCGCTTGTATATCTCCAATACCAGTGAGTTTTACACTTTCATGTACATGGTATTTTTATGAGTCACAGGATACATATGATCCTTTGACTTCTAGATGTAGGACTCTTAAGTATTACTTCTTGAGCTGGTCTAGCGGTGATGAATTCCTTTGATTTTTGCTTGGCTGAGACTTTATTTCTCCTTCATTTCTGAAGTACACATATTTTGGGTATAGTATTTTTAGCAGGCAGTTTTCTCTTTCAACCCTTTGAATATACATATATATTTTAACCCATTCTCTCCTGGTCTACAAGATTCTGCTGAGAAATATGCTCTTAGTCTGATGAGTATTCCCATATATGAGACTTGACTCTTTAATCTTACTGCTTTTAGAATTGTCTCTGTCTTTGAATTTTGATAGGTTTTGATAATGTATCTCAGAGAAGACTCTTTGGGTTGAATTTACTTGAGACTCTGTTAGTTTACTGTATCTGGATTTCTATTTCTCTCAACACTCAGGGCATTTCTAGGCATTATTTTATTAAGTAGGCTTTTATGCCTTTTCTTACCTCTTTCTCTGGAACTCCCCAAATGAGGATATTTGTTCATTTAGTGGTGTTTCATATGTCATGTAGGCTTTCTTTGTTCTCTTTTATATTGATTTATTTAGTCTGAATGGGTATTTTGAGAGGCCTGTCTTGCAGTTGAGAAATTTTTCTGTTTGATCTAATTTATTGTTGAAGCTTTCAATTGCAATTTTTACATTATTCATTGAATTTTTTAGTTTCAGGATACCCATTTGTTTCTTTTTTAATTATATCTATCTCTGCTGAATTTCTCATTAAGATCAGGAATAATTTTTCAGAATTCTTTTTTTTTCTGTTGTTGGGGATTCATTGAGGGTACAATAAGCCAGGTAACACTGATTGCAATTTTAGGTAAAGTCCCTCTTGCAATCATGTCTTGCCCCCATAAAGTGTGACACACACCAAAGTCTCATCCACCTCCCTCCGTCCATCTTTCTGCTTTTCCTCCCCCCCAAAACCTTGTCATTAATTGTTCTCATATCAAAATTGAGTACACAGGATTCATGATTCTCCATTCTTGTGATGCTTTACTAAGAATAATGTCTTCCACATCCATCCAGGTTAATACGAAGAATGTAAAGTCTCCATTTTTTTTTAATAGCTGAATAGTATTCCATGGTATACATGTACCACAGCTTGTTAATCCATTCCTGGGTTGGTGGCCATTTAGGCTGTATCCACATTTTGGCGATTGTAAATTGAGCTGCAATAAACAGTCTAGTGCAAGTGTCCTTATGATAAAAAGGATTTTTTTCCTTCTGGGTAGATGCCCAGTAATGGGATTGCAGGATCAAATGGGAGGTCTAGCTTGAGTGCTTTGAGGTTTCTCCATACTTCCTTCCAGAAAGGTTGTACTAGTTTGCAGTCCCACCAGCAGTGTAAAAGTGTTCCCTTCTCTCCACATCCACGCCAGCATCTGCAGTTTTGAGATTCTGTGATGTAGGCCATTCTCACTGGGGTTAGATGATATCTCAGGGTTGTTTTGATTTGCATTTCTCTAATATATAGAGATGATGAACATTTTTTAATGTGTTTGTTAGCCATTCGTCTGTCATCTTTAAAGAAATTTCTATTCATGTCTGTTGCCCATTGATATATGGGATTGTTGGTTTTTTTAATGTGGATTCATTTCAGTTCTCTATAGATCCTAGTTATCAAGCTTTTGACTGATTGAAAATATGCAAATATCCTTTCCCATTGTGTAGGTTGTCTCTTTGCTTTGGTTATTGTCTCCTTAGCTGTACAGAAGATTTCAGTTTAATGAAGTCCCATTTGTTTATTTTTGTTGTTGTTGCAATTGCCATGGCAGTCTTCTTCATGAAGTCTTTCCCCAGGCCAATATCCTCCAGTGTTTTTCCTATGCTTTCTTTGAGGGTTTTTATTGTTCCATGCCTTAAATTTAAGTCCTTTATCCATTTTGAATCAATTTTTGTGAGTGGGGAAAGCTGTGGGTCCAGTTTCAGTCTTTTACATGTAGACACCCAGTTCTCCAAACACCATTTATTGAATAGGGAATCTTTCCCCCAAGGTACGTTCTTGTTTGGTTTATCGAAGATTAGGTGGTTGTAAGATGTTAGTTTCATTTCTTGGTTTTCAATTCTATTCCAAGTGTCTATGTCTCTGTTTTTGTGCCAGTACCATGCTGTCTTGACCACTATGGATTTGTAGTACGAACTAAAGTCTGGTATGCTGATGCCCCCAGCTTTATTTTCATTACTAAGAACTGCCTTAGCTATACGGGGTTTTTTCCTGTTCCATACAAAATGCAGAATCATTTTCTCCAAATCTTGAAAGTACGATGTTGGTATGTTGATAGGAATGGCATTGAATAGGTAGATTGCTTTGGGAAGTATAGACATTTTATCAATGTTCATTCTTCCCATCCATGAGCATGGTATGTTCTTCCATTTGTTAATATCCTCTGCTATTTCCTTTCTGAGGATTTCATAGTTTTCTTTATAGAGGTCCTTCACCTCCTTCGTTAGGTATATTCCTAGGTATTTCATTTTCTTTGAAACTATGGTAAAGGGAGTTGTGTCCTTAATTAGCTTCTCATCTTGACTGTTATTAGTGTATACAAAGGCTACTGACTTGTGAACATTGATTTTATATCCTGGAACATTACTGTATTTTTTGATGACTTCTAGGAGTCTTGTGGTTGAGTCTTTGGGGTTTTCTAAGTATAAGATCATGTCGTCAGCAAAGAGGGAGAGTTTGACCTCCTCTGCTCCCATGTGGATTCCCTTTATTTCCTTGTCTTGCCTAATTGTATTGGCTAGAACTTCCAGCACTATGTTGAATAGTAAAGTTGACAGAGGACAACCTTGTCTGGTTCCAGTTCTAAGAGGAAAAGAGTTCAGTTTTACCCATTGAGTAAAATATTAGCTGTGGGTTTGTCATAGATAGCTTCAATCAGTTTTAGAAATGTGCCACCTATGCCTATACTCTTCAGTGTTCTAATTAGAAAAGGATGCTGGATTTTATCAAATGCTTTTTCTGCATCTATTGAGAGGATCATGTGATCTTTATTTTTGCCTCTGTTAATATGGTGGATAACGTTTATGGACTTGCGTATGTTAAACCAGCCTTGTATCCCTGGGATGAAGCCGACTTGATCATGATGAATGACTTTTTTGATGATAAGCTGTAATCTATTGGCTAGAATTTTATTGAGAAGTTTTGCATCTATATTCATGAGTGAGATTGGTCTGAAATTCTACTTTTTGTTTGGGTCTTTTTCTGGCTTTTGTATCAGGGTGATGTTTGCTTCATAGAACGCGTTGGGGAAGATTCCTTCTTCCTCAATTTTTTGGAATAATTTCTGCAGTACAGGAATAAGCTCTTCCTTGAAGGTTTGATAGAATTCTGGTGTGAAGCCATCTGGATCAGGGCATTTTTTGGTTGGAAGATTTTTTATTATTTCTTTGATCTCAGTGCTTGAAATTGGTCTGTTCAGGAGCTCAATTTCTTCCTGGGTAAGTCTGCAGAGAGGGTGTGATTCCAAATATTGATCCATTTCCTTCACATTGTCAAATTTCTGGGCATAGAATTTCTGGTAGTATTCAGAGATGATCTCTTGTATCTCTGTGGGATCAGTTGTTATTTCCCCTTTATCATTTCTGATTGAGGCTACTAGAGATTTTACTTTTCTATTTCTTGTTAGTCTGGCCAATGGTTCATCTATTTTATTTATTTTTTCAAAAACCCAACTCCTTGTTTCATTAATTTTCTGAATGATTCTTTTGTTTTCAATTTCATTGATCTCTGATTTGATTTTGGAGATTCCTTTTCTTCTACTGATATTAGGCTAGATTGTTCTTCTTTTTCCCACTCCATAAGATGGCTTGTGAGATTGTTGATGCACTCTCTTTCTGTTTTTCAAATGTAGGCATCTAAAGCGATAAATTTCCCTCTCAAAACTGCTTTTGCAGTATCCCACAGGTTTTGGTAGCTTGTGTCTTCATTGTTGTTATGCTCAAGGAAGTTAATGATTTCCTGTTTTATTTCTTCCTGCACCCATCGTTATTCAACAGAAGATTGTATAATTTCCATGCCTTTGTTTACGGTCGAGCGTTTTTGTTAGAGTGGATTTCCACCTGTAGTGCATTCTGCTCTGAGAAGATAAAAGGTAAAATTTCAATTCTTTTGATTCTGTTGATATTTGTTTTGTGTCCCAGGATATGATCAATTTTGGAGGATGTTCCATGTAGTGATGAGAAGAATGTATATTCTTTATCTTTGGGACGGAGTGTTCTATATGCGTCTGTCAAGCACAGTTGTTCTAGGGTCTCATTTAAATCTCTTATATCTTTGTTTAATTTCTGTTTAGAGGATCTGTCCAGCTCTGTAAGAGGAGTGTTAAAGTCCCCTGTTATTATGGTATTATCAGATATCATATTGCTCAGACTGAGTAAGGTCTGTTTCAAGAATCTGGGAGCATTTAAATTGGGTGCATAAATATTGAGAATTGAAATATCTTCTTGTTGTATTTTTCCCTTGACCAATATAAAGTGACCATCTTTGTCTTTTTTGACTTTAGTTGCTTTAAATCCACATGAATCCAAAAATAAGATTGCAACTCTTCTTTTCTTCTGAATGCCAATTGCCTGATAAATTGTCCTCCAACCCTTGACTCGGAGCTTTAATTTGTCTTTTGAAGCCAGGTGTGTTTCTTGCAGACAGCAAATGGATGGCTTGTGTTTTTTAATCCAGTCAGCCAATCTATGTCTCTTCAGTGGGGAATTCAAGCCATTAACATTTATTGAGATAATTGATAAGTGTGGTAGTATTCTATTTGTCTTACTTTGTGAGAGTCCATTGCTTAGTTTTATCTTTTGCATCAGTGTGGAGGTTAGGTTCTGTCCTTTAATTTCTGAGTTCTTACTTTGCTTCTGATCCATTGTGGTGGTCAGTGTGTAGAACAGGTTGAAGTATTTCCTGTAGAGCTGGTCTTGTTGTGGCGAATTTTTTCAATGTTTGTATATCCGTAAATGATTTGATTTCTCCATCAATTTTGAAGCTTAGCTTAGCAAGGTACAGGATTCTGGGCTGGAAATTGTTCTGTTTAAGTAGATTAAAGGTAGATGACCATTGTCTTCTTGCTTGGAAAGTTTCAGTAGAGAAGTCTGCGGTCACTCTGATGGATTTGCCCCTGTAGGTCAACTGGCGCTTACTCCTGGCAGCTTGCAGAATCTTTTCTTTTGTCTTGACTTCGGACAGGTTCATCACAATGTGTCTTGGAGAAGCTCGGTTAGAGTTGAGGTGACCTGGGTTCCAATATCCCTCTGAAAGCAGTGGGTCAGAATCTTTGGTGATATTTGGGAAATTTTCTTATGTAATATTCTCTAGTATGGCTTCTATTCCTCTGGGGCATTCTTCTTCCCCTTCTGGGATTCCTATAACTCGTATGTTGGAACGCTTCATAAAGTCCCATAATTCTGACAGTGAACGTTGTACTTTCTCTCTCTTCTTTTCCGCCTCTTTTACTATCTGAGTTATCTCAAGAACTTTGTCTTCTACCTCTGAAATTCTTTCTTCTGCATGGTCTAACCTATTGCTGATACTTTCCATTGCATCTTTAAGTTCCTTATTTGACTGTTTCAGTTCCTTCAGCTCTCCTATATCCTTTTTATATTCTTCACATCGTTCATTTCTTATTTGATTCTGTTTTTGGATTTCTTTTTGTTTATTTTCCACTTTATTATCAGTTTCCTTCATTGTTTCCATCATTTCTTTCATTGTTTTCATCATGTGTATTCTAAATTCCCTTTCTGTCATTCCTAACATTTCTTTATAGGTGGAATCCTCTGCAGTAGCTACGTCATGGTCCCTTGGCAGGGTTGTTCTGGACTGGTTCTTCATGTTGCCTGGAGTTTTCTGTTGATTCTTCCTCATGAATGATTTCTTTTATCTGTTTGCTTGCCCTAATTTTCCTTTCACTTCCTCTTGCTCTTTAAGTTCTTGTGCCTGTAGACTAAGGGTTAGATGAGTCCTTTTGGTACAGGACCAGAAGGGTGAGAATGGTGAAGAGCAAGAAAGGGATGACAGAAATGAGGACCGAGTGAAAAGAAAAAAAAATAGAGAAAGGAGAGGGGATGGGTAAAAGGAACATTGACAAAAAAAGAGAGGCACAGAAAGAGGGAGACAGAGCAATATAGGTGTACAATAGGGTACTTTGACACAACCTTAAAAAAAAAACCACCTTCTGGGGGTGCCCATTTGGGTGGTTCCCTTGAGTCAGCAGCTCTTTGGTCAGACACAGTACCCCACCTCCACCAAGTAGAGAGGAAAGACAAAAATGCTATAAATCAAACCAAAACAAGCAAACAGAAAACTTTATAGGATAAAATTGGGTGAACAACCAAATAATATAGGTAGAAACACTAGGAAAAATGAAGTTCTAGTTATTGAAAAAGGCAGCAATGAGAAATT
This sequence comes from Nycticebus coucang, assembly GCF_027406575.1. Taxonomy (NCBI): domain Eukaryota; kingdom Metazoa; phylum Chordata; class Mammalia; order Primates; family Lorisidae; genus Nycticebus; species Nycticebus coucang. The sequence continues at coordinate 112,638,240 of NC_069804.1, forward strand.
ATAGTTAAACTAGAAAAATTGAGAAAGAAAAAGGATCTGTATGGAAAAGGTTGAAATTAAAAAAACAAAACAACATCAACAACATCAAAATAAACAAAAAAAAACAACCAAACCAAAAAAAAAAAAAAACAAACAAACAGAAAAAACAAAACACAACCAAAAACAAAGCAGTATGTACATGTTTTTGAATATTGTCTGGGCAACACATGGTCTTCTGGGGTATGAGATGTTAATCACAGTTCTGATACGACTGGAGGCTGCTGATTTCTCAAACCTCAGCAGGTAGACACCCTAAATCTCTCTTCAGCCCACTTAAAAGGCACTTTGAACTTGTAAACTTGCTGAGCTGAAGCTTTCCCAGGAAAGTGCTTGTTGCTGGAATCACTGCTTGAGTGGTTATCCACTTACCCAGTGTGCCAAAACCGGTCTCACTCTGCCCCTGAGGGTTAGGTCTGCAAGGCGGCTCAGACCCCACCCTTAGGCTACTAGGTTGCTGGGTTATCAGCTCCCACCCAATTCTAGCTCTGCGACCCTGAGGGCAGAGCTTGCCGGGGCAGATTGCTCACAATGTCTCCCTGTGGGCCACAACCAAACACTATTAGCTCCGTCTGGCTCAGCAGCTCAGACTGGGGCCCTAGACTATGGCCAAAGTTCTCCGCATTCCCATTCAGGCTCTCCCCAAGGCAGCTCAACTGATTGCCAAGTCCAAAGAGACCAAAACAGTTCACAGGTAATGCTTTTCCGGTTGGGAGTCTCGCTGCTACTGAACTTACAGTTGCAGGCGGGTTTAGACCGATTGAACACCCGCAACCACTTGCTGGTTTTCCACTGTTTTAGTCCTCCACTTGGTGTCCAGAAGTCTCTCGCCAACTCTCTGTATCCTCACAGGGGTGATGATAGGCAGATCCCACCAGCCAGAGGTGCCTGGAGTCCTATCTCCCCGGACTCACAGTGCCCAGATGCAAGGAAGCTGTTACTCGGCCGCCATCTTGCTCCCATCCCCCAGATTTCTTTTTATTATCTATCTTTGTTCTTTGGTATCTTACTGAGTTTCCTTAGATAATTGTTTTGACTTCCTTTTCAGGCATTTTATAGATTTTCTTTTCTTTGAGTTCTATTACTGCAGCATTCTTATGTTCCTTTGCAAGTGTCATGTTTCCTTGCTTTTTCTCATTTCTTCCATCTCTACATGGATGTCTGTACATCTGGTGTAAACATGCTTTTTTCAATTTTGTAAAAGAGCTTCTTTAGGATATAATGTTTTCTTGTAGATATATTTATAGTGTTTGTTAAAATTTGTTGAGTAGGATGCTTTGACATAGATTCTGAGTCAATACAGTAGCATTGACTTGGTATAATTTCATTGGCTGTAATCAACATCAGCACTGTCTTCAAGTTCGTCAGTGACTTAGGCTGCAGTTATATATAGAGGCTATGGCCTGGCTTTGTTGGAGAGAGTGACACTAGGCTGGCTGGTCCTCAGGTCCATGGAACTCATGTAATTACCAGTAGTGGTGTCAGCAGGCCATGGATATGCTTGTCCTTGGGTTTCTTGAAAGTGCAAAAAGGCATGAAGTAGCCCAACTACTGGAGGTAGGGGACTTGATGGAAAGTAGCAGCCACAGCCCTTAGATGGTACAGTCCTCAGCAACGGCAAAGGGCATGCCTAGTCTTAAGTCTCTAGGTTTTGTATGTGGACCTAAGGAAAGCTGATCTTCAGGTCACTGAATGGTGAGCATGGGTGCCAACTATGGTGGTGGCAGCCCATTGGGCTCTTCCTTAGGTCTCTGGGCAGCATGTGCAGGCATACGGTTGCCCTGTTGCTGAAAAGGGTGAGGTCACTGGCAGCAATGTGGCTCTCATGCACCATGGAGCTTGCACTTTACCCCCTTATGCTCTGGGGGCAGATTCCCCAATGGGCTGAAACTCCTATTCCCCAGGGCTTAGGAAGCTGCGTGGGCTCAGGTGTGAAGGATGGACCTGCACTACTGGGTTCACCTGGTTTTGTAACACTGCACCTCTCGGTGGATGTGAGAGAACATCAGCAGGGCCCCATGGATGTAGAGATGCAGAGGCCCAGGGGTCCCAGGCTAGGATGCAATCTGGTGGTAGTTTCAGTCTCAAAATCCTGCCTTGCAGCAGCTTGGATTCCAGAGGTGGAGAGGACCCATGTCTCTAGAAAAATGCAGTTGCATGGACTAGGCAGCTTCTAATACTAATCTCAGAGCCTGTGAAAGATGAAGGTCCCTTCTGTAGCTAGGATTGTAACCATCTGAGGTGGGAATGTGGATGGCTGGGGATCTCTCTTTTACCTTTTCTTAATAAGAGGAAGTCCCTCTTGGCTCCAGACCAATCATGGTCAGAAGCTTCTCTTCCCTTTCGGTGCTATCATCTTGAATTTTCATGTCTTAGAGGCTCTTTGTCACTTCTTTGCTGAATTCTGTGTTCTCTATTAAATGCTCTATTCAATGTTTGGTTACCTACTTTCTGTTTTGTCCTTCCTTGTGGATGAAGCAAGTGCTGTGTTTTTCTAGTTAGCCCATTGTTGACAATGTCTCTAATAAACTTCTTTTTGTTTTAATACCCTATTTAAGGTTAAATCACAGTCAGAGAACTGCTGAGACCAGGAACAAAAGTAAATAAAGGGCCTATAACCTAAAGAAAATACAAAATGTAGCCTAATTGTACTAGCAGAAGCCAGGAAAGCAAAGAATACAAGGTTATATTTTTAGAGCAAAATTTTTAAATTTTTTCTTTCCAAATGCTAAGTGGGTACAAATGTTCTTGGTTACATGGATTAATTTTGTAGTGCTTGAGATATAGCTTTAAGTGTGCCCATCACCAAATACTGTTCATTGTACTGGGTGAGTAAATTTTGTCTCTTCCTTACTCCCCTCTTACATTTGTTTGATTTACAATGACTTTTACTTCCCTCTGTGCACATATGTGCCCATCAGTTAGTTCCCATCAATTAGTTTATTGGAGAGTACTTGTGGTATTTGTTTTTCAAATGTTGAGATAGTTCATTTAGAATAATAACCTCCATTTCCTTTCAAATTTCTGAAGAAAGAAATAAATTGTCCTTTTAATGGATGAGTAGTACTCCATGATATACATACACCACAGTTTGTTACTCCACTGATGAATTGTTGGGCACTTAGGTTGATTGCACATCTTTGCAATTCTGATTAATGCTGCTATAAATATTCAAGGGCAGATGTCTTTCTGATAAAATGACCTCTTTTTGTTTGTGTAGATACCCAGTAGTGGGCTTGCTGAATTGAATGATAGCCCTACATTCACTTCCTTGAAAATTCTCCATGCTGTTTTCCAGAGAGGTTATACTACTTTGTAGTTCCACAAAAAGTTTTAAGCATTCTTTCTCTGTGTTTTAGGACTTTTATTTTTATTATTATTATTTTTTTATTAAATCATAGCTGTGTAAATTAATATGATCATGGGGCATCATACACTAGTTTCATAGACCGTTTGACACATTTTCATCATTCTGGTTAACATAGCCTACCTGGCATTTTCTTAGTTATTGTGCTAAGACATTCACATTCCACATTTACTAAGTTTCACATATACCCTTGTAAGATGCACCGCAGGTGTAATCCCACCAACCCCCTTCCCTCTGCCCACCTCCCCCATCCCTCCAACTGCCTTTCCCCCTTCCCCTTATTCTTAGGTCATAACTGGGTTATGGCTTTCATGTAAAAGCCATAAATTAGTTTCATAGTAGGGCTGAGTACATTGGATACTTTTTCTTCCATTCTTGAGATACTTTACTAAGAAGAATATGTTCCAGCTCCATCCACGTAAACATGAAAGAGGTAAAGTCTCCGTCTTTCTTTAAGGCTGCATAATATTCCATGGTGTACATATACCACAATTTATTAATCCATTCGTGGATCGATGGGCACTTGGGTTTTTTCCATGATTTAGCAATTATGAATAGAGCTGCAATAAACATTCTGGTACAAATATCTTTGTTATGGCAAGATTTTTTGTCTTCTGGGTACATGCCTAGTAGAGGAATTATAAGATTGAATGGCAGATCTATTTTTAGATCTCTAATTGTTCTCCATATATCTTTCCAAAAGGAATGTATTAATTTGCATTCCCACCAGCAGTGTAGAAGTGTTCCCTTTTCTCCACATCCATGCCAACATCTCTGGTCTTGGGATTTTGTGATATAGGCTAATCTTACTGGAGTTAGATGATATCTCAAAATAGTTTTGATTTGCATTTCTCTGATGATTAAAGATGATGAGCATTTTTTCAAATGTCTGTAGGCCGTGCGTTTGTCTTGTTCAGAGAAGTTTCTCCTAAGATCCCTTGCCCAGCCTGAGATGGGATCACTTCTTTTTTTGCTTATACGTTTGAGTTCTCTGTGGATTCTGGTTATTAAACCTTTGTTGGATACATAACCTGAAAATATCTTCTCCCATTCTGAGGGCTTTACGTACTGTGTTCTTGGCTGTGCAGAAGCTTTTTAGTTTGATCAGGTCACATTAGTGTATTTTTGAAGTTGCTTCAATTGCCCGGGGGGTCCTCCTCATAAAATACTTGCCCAGACCGATTTCTTCAAGGGATTTCCCTGCATTCTCTTCTAGTATTTTTATAGTTTCATGTCTTAAGTTTAAATTTTTAATCCAATGAGAGTCTATCTTAGTTAATGGTGAAAGGTGTGGGTCCAGTTTCAGTCTTCTACAGGTTGTCAGCCAGTTCACCCAGCACCATTTGTTAAATAGGGAATCTTTTCCCCACTGAATGTTTTTAGTTGGCTTGTCAAAGATTAAATAACGATAAGTAGCTGGATTCATCTCTTGGTTCTCTATTCTGTTCCACATATCTACTTCTCTGTTTTTGTGCCAGTACCATGCTGTTTTGATCACTATCGATTTGTAGTATAGTCTGAGATCTGGTAATGTGATTCCCCCTGCTTTGTTTTTATTTCTGAGTAATGTCTTGGCTATTCGAGGTTTTTTCTGATTCCATATAAAACGATGTCTTGTTTTTTCAAGATCTTTAAAGTATGACAGTGGGGCTTTAATAGGGATTGCATTGAAATTATGTATTGCTTTGGGTAGCATGGACATTTTAACAATGTTGATTCTTCCCAGCCATGAGCATGGTATGTTTTTCCATTTGTTAACATTTTCAGCTATTTCTTTTCTTAGAGTTTCATAGTTCTCCTTATGGAGATCTTTCACATCTTTTGTTAGATAAACTCCCAAATATTTCATCTTCTTTGGCACTACTGTGAATGGAATGGAGTCCTTAACTGTTTTTTCAACTTGACTATTGTTGGTATATAAAAAGGCTACCAATTTATGAATGTTGATTTTGTAACCTGAGATGCTGCTCTATTCCTTGATCACTTCTAAGAGTTTTGTAGTAGAATCCCTGGTGTTTTCCAGATATACAATCATATCATCTGTGAAGAGCAAAAGTTTTATCTCTTCTGACCCTATATGGATACCCTTGATAGCCTTTTCTTCCCTAATTGCAGTGGAAGTTTCTTCCCTAAATCTTCCATTACAATGTTAAAGAGAAATGGAGACAATGGACAGCCTTGTCTGGTTCCTGAACTGAGTAGAAATGATTTTGATTTAACTCCATTCAATATGATGTTGGCTGTGGGTTTGCTGTAGATGGCCTCTATTAGTTTGAGAAATATCCCTTCTATACCAATTTTCTTAAGTGTTCTGATCACGAGGGGATGCTGGATATTATCAAAAGCTTTTTCTGTATCGATTGAGAGAATCATATGGTCTTTGTTTTTTAATTTGTTTATGTGCTGAATTATATTTATAGATTTATGTATATTGAACCAGCCTTGAGTCCCAGGGATAAAACCGACTTGGTCATGATGTATAATTTGTTTGCTGTTTTGCTGGATTCTGTTTGTTAGGATCCTGTTGAATATTTTTGCATCTATGTTCATTAGTGATATTGGTCTATAATTTTCTTTTTTTGTTGGGTCTTTTCCTGGTTTGGGGATCAGGGTGATGTTTGCTTCATAGAACATGTTGGGTAGTCTTCCTTCTTTTTCTACCTTTTGGAACAGGTTGAGTAATATTGGTATTAATTCCTCTTTAAAAGTTTGGTAGAATTCTGACGTGAAACCATCTGGTCCCGGGCTTTTATTTTTGGGGAGGTTTTGTATGGTTGATACTATTTCAGAACTTAATATGGGCCTGTTCAACATTTCCACTTGATTCTGGCTAAGTCTTGGAAGATGACGTGCTTCCAAGTAGTGGTCAATTTCCTTCTGATTTTCATATTTCTGAGAATAAAGTTTCTTGTAATATTCATTAAGGATTTTTTGGATTTCTGAGGAGTCTGTTGTTATTTTGTCTTTGTTGTTTCTGATTGATGAGATTTGAGATTTTACTCTTTTTTTCCTCGTTAGGTTGGCCAATGCTTTATCCATTTTATTGAGCTTTTCAAAAAATCAACCTTTTGATTTATTTATCTGTTGTATAATTCTTTTGTTTTCAGTTTAATTTAATTCTGCTCTAATTTTGGTTATTTCTTTTCTTCTACTGGGTTTGGGGTTGGAATGTTCTTCCTTTTCCAGTTGCTTGAGATGTCCCATTAAATTGTTAACTTCCTCTCTTTCCATTCTCTTGACGAAGGCATGAAGTGCTATAAATTTCCCTCTTAGGACTGCCTTTGCAGTATCCCAGAGGTTCTGGTAGTTCGTGTCTTCGTTGACATTTTGTTCCAAAAATTTGGCAATAAAACTTCTTGATCTCATCTCTGACCCAGCTATCATTCAGCATAAGGTTATTTAACTTCTATGTTTTTGTATGAGTTTGCAGATTCCTGTTGTTACTGAGCTCAACTTTTATTCCATGGTGGTCCGTGAAGATGCATGGAATAATTTCTATTCCTTTAAATTTACTGAGGTTAGACTTGTGACCTAGGATGTGATCGATTTTGGAGTATGTTCCGTGGTCTGATGAGAAGTATGCGCATTCAGTTTTGTTGGGATGAAATGTTCTGTACATGTCTGCTAAATCCAAATGTTGGATGGTTAGGTTTAAATCTAAGATTTCTTTGCTCAGCTTCTTATTAGATGATCAATACAACACAGCCAAAGAAGTGTTAAAATCTCCAACTATTATGGAGCTGGAGGAAATCAAGTTGCTCATGTCTGTTGGAGTTTCTCTTATAAATTGAGGTGCATTCTGGTTGGGTGCATAGATATTAATAATTGAAATCTCATCATATTGAGTATTACCCTTAACAAATATGAAGTGACCATTCTTATCCTTCCTTACTTTTGTTGGTTTAAAGCCTATTGTGTCTGCAAATAAAATTGCAACACCTGCTTTTTTGTGATTACCGTTTTCCTTAAATATGGATGACCATCCTTTCACCCTGAGTCTATATTTGTCTTTTAAGGTAAGATGTGATTCTTGTATGCAACAAATATCTGGCCTGAGTTTTTGTATCCAGTCAGCTAACCTATGCCTCTTTAGAGGATAGTTTAAGCCGTTCACGTTAATGGAGAATATTGATAAGTCTGGTAAAATTTTGGGTATCGAATTTTTCAAAAATTCAGTGGACATTTTTAATCCTTTTGCCAGTGTGGAAGTGGGAGTTTGATCAAAAGTTTCTGAGTGAGTTTACTTTTATGGTGGAGGATTGGGTTGGTCATTATAGAGGATAGGTCTGAGAATGTTCTGAAGATCTGGTTTGTTTATGACAAATTTCTTCAACATATGAATGTCATTAAAGTATTTATTTTCTCCATCATAAATGAAACTCAGTTTAGATGGATAGAGGTGTTTTAGGACTTTTAAATAAATACCATTCTGAGAGGAGTAAAGTGATCTTGTGGCTTTAATTTTCAAATCTATTATGATTAGTGATATGGAGCATTTTTATATGTTTACTTGCTATTTGTCTATCTTCTTTTGAATATCTTCTGCTATTGACTCTTGCCCACTTTTTAATGGGATTGTTTATTTTTCCTCCCTTATTTATATGAGTTCTTATTAGATTCTGGATATTAGCCTTTTATTGTATGTATAGTTTGCAAATATTTTCTTCCATTCTGTAAGTTGTCTATTTGCTCTGTTGATAATGTCCTTAGCTGTGTAGAAGCATTTTAATTTAATCAAATCCCATTTATTTATTATTGTTCTTGTCATAATTGCCTTTGAGGTCTTAGTGATAAATTCTTTGCCTAGGCCAATACATTTTTTTCTAGCATTTCTATGGTTGTATGCTTTTTATTTAAGACTTCTATCCATCTTGAATTAATTTTTTTCTTAAATCATGGCTGTGTACATTAATGCAGTCATGGGGTACAATGTGCTGTTTTAGATACAATTTGAAATATTTTCATCAAAATGGTTAACATAGCCTTCCTGGCATTTTCTTAGTTATTGTGTTAAGGCATTTGTATTCTATATTTAGTAAGTTTCAAATATACCCTTGTAAGATACATCGTAGGTATGGGCCCATCAATTACCTTTCCTCCCCACTGCCCTCCCCTCCCTTTCTCCTTTCACCAAATTCTTGGGCTATAATTGGGTTATTGCTTTCATATGAAAGCTATAAATTAGTTTTATAGTAAGTCTGAGTACATAGGATACTTTTTCTTCCATTCTTGAAATACTTTGCTAAGAAGAATATGTTCCAGCTCCATTCATGTAAACATGAAAGAGGTAGAGTCTCCATCTTTCTTTAAGGCTGCATAATATTCCATGGTCTACATATATCACAATTTATTGATCCATTTGTGGGTTGATGGGCACTTGGGCTTCTTCCATGACTTAGCAATTATGAACTGCAATAAACATTCTGGTACAAATATCTTTGTTATAATGTGATTTTTGGTCTTCTGGATATATACCTACTAGAGGAATTGTAGGATTGAATGGCAGGTCTATTTTTGGTTCTCTAAGTGTTCTCCAAACATCTTTCCAAAAGGAATGTATTAGTTTATGTTCCCACCAGCAGTGTAGACGTGTTCCCTTTTCTCCACATCCATGCCAACGTCTCTGGTTTTTGGATTTTGTGATATGGGCTAATCTTACTGGAGTCAGATGATCTCTCAAAGTAGTTTTGATTTGCATTTCTTTGATGATTAAGGATGATGAGCATTTTTTCATATGTCTGTAGGTCGTGCACCTGTCTTCTTCAGAGAAGTTTCTCTTCAAGTCCCTTGCCCACCCTGAGATGGGATCACTTGTTCTTTCCTTGCTAATATGTTTGAGTTATCTGTAGATTCTGGTTATTAAACATTTGTTGGAGACATAACCTGCAAATATCTTTTCCTATTCTGAGGGCTGTCTGCTTGCTTTACTTGCTGTGTTCTTGGCTGTGCAGAACCTTTGTAGTTTGATCAGGTCCCAGTAGTGCATTAAATTTTTGTTAATAGTGAGAGATGTGGATCCTGTTTGAATTTTCTACATGTGACTATCTAATTTTCCTCACACCATTTACTGAATGGGGCTTCCTCCCCCAACCCAGTGTATGTTGTTGTCTTTGTTACAGGTAAGTTGAGTGTTGGTATACAGTTTTACATCTCGATTCTCTGTTCTGTTCTACTATCTCTATTTTTGTACCAGTACCATGCTGCTTTGGTTACTATAGCCTTGCAGTTTCTTTTGAAGTCTGGTAATGTGATGCCTCCAGCTTTATTCTTTTTGATTAAGATTGATTTGGCTATTTGGGCCCTATTCTGGTTTTGAAAGAAGCATAATTTTTTTTCTACATCTGTGAAATATGACATTGGTATTTTGATAGAGATTGCACTGAATCTGTAAATCACTTTAGGTAGCATGGATAGTTTAGCAATGTTGATTCTACTAATGTATGAGCATGATATATTTTTCCATTTGTGTCATCTGAAAGTTCTTTCCTCAGTGTTTCTTAGTTGTCCTTGTAAAAATCTTTCACCTCTGTTGTTAAGTGTATTCCTAGGTATTTTATTTTCTTTGTAGCTATTGTGAATAATATTCCACTTTCTGTGGAAGCCTTGGTGTTGTGGAATCACCTACAGAGGAAAAGCAGCCACTTCTGAGAGTCTCAGCTCAATAGTCTCTCTCAGCAGAAGGGCATGGGGGAGAAACGGGAAAAGAAAAAAGCCTGAATGGAGGACTAGCACTCTGGTCATCTCTGTCCCCCTCTCTGGAAGGAAACCACTTGGAATGTCCAAGCTCTGTGGTCACACAGACCCTACAGCACCTATTGGCTCCTGTGGCTCCCTCAGTCTGGGCCAGAAATGGGAAATGTTTGTATGCGAATGAATGAGATAACAACTGAGGGGCTGAAGCTCAGAGGACAAAGGTACACAGTGTGTGGAGAAGCAATCTGGTGCCTGCCATCTCAGTGTGGGTCTGTAGTGACAGGAAGTAACCCCATGGGGGCTGGCAATGTGGTGATTGTCCTCAAGAAGCTCCTAGTTTACTGTTGATAGCAGCTTTCGGGCTTGTGAGGGTAGAAATGCTCTTCAGTGGGTTGAAAGCCTGATGACTACCAGAGATATTAGGTAAGGAAAAGTAAAATCTCTCACTTACCCTTTCACTGTCCTCCAAGCCTCTTCGGGGTTGACCTCTGCTGATAGCTTGCTCCTTCCTGTTCTTCCCTTCAATTTTTTCTCATAGAATCTTTGGTAGGTTCCAGCACCTTTCCTTCAAAATTACACTCAATCTATTTGTTTTAAATCTACAACTTTTCCTTTTTTTCTGAGATGATCTGGCAGCTAACATTTCTGGTCATCCATCTTGAAAAAGCCCTGCACAAAATCATAGAATAATCAGTTCTATGAGGTAGGCTTTGGTTTCCTTGGTGACTTGGGTTTCTCAACTCAATCACAGGCCAGAAAAAAGAGAAAGACAGATTAGACTGATTAACATAACAACAACATCTTCCTTTTAGAATTTTAGTTTCAAAACCATAGATGGCTTCATGAAAGCCTTTTTTGTTTTCCTAAGATCTTGATCACAGCCTGGAGGAAGTATAGGAGAGAGATGGAAGATAAGAAGAGACAGGGACTTAGAGTTCTGTCACCAGGTCACTAGCCTCTGCTCACTTGGTCTGAATTCCCAGACCTCCCCTTGGGCACAGCCAGAATATGTGCAATTCTGCTATAGTCCCAGTGAATGTCATAAAGGCACTTGGGGTGAAGAAAAGGCAAATCCCAGCTGGAGACACTCTGATAGCACACTGCCATTTCCCAATCTATGTGACAGAAACAGATGTCCATGTTTAAAGGAGACATGGAAGAATGAATCTTGTGGCACAGTGTATCATGGGGAAATTTTCCTGAAAAGCCAAATATCTCCTAATAATGGAACAGAGTACATGCAATTCAGAAAAGCACCCTATTCCTGTTCAAAACAACTTGATATCTTAATATGTACTGAGAGAGAAATGTTCAGTGTGATAATGAATGAAATAAATAAGTGAAACCAATTACTTGCAAGTTCCCATTATTTATGCCCCTGCTCCTTTCAGCCCACATCTATCCATATACACTACCATCACTCACTATCCTATAGGGTCCCTCATAGGAATCATTCATTTCCACATCTCCATCTTTCTCCTGGAGGTGTGAATAATGAATCCCAAAACTGCCATATTCAGATCATTTGCCATATTTCCCTTGAAAAACATCCTGTCATCTTGTTCTTCTTTGAACAGATCTTACTTGGTATTGTGCTCTGAAATTGGAAACAACACATCAAAGTGAATAAACAAAAGGACAAATAAAATACAAATAGAAAATATATCAATGGCCCAACTACCAAGAACACAGCCCTGAAATACTCTGTCTAATTAAGAACTATCACTGATTTTTATGATCCAAAGAGAAATATTAGCATCATGTTTAAAAGGGTGGAAGCCTCCACTGTGATTACACCTATTGAGAGATGAGAGATGGGAGCATCAGCAGTCTAGAGGAGAGAAAACTCAGCAGAAAAGTCTGGGCTGAGGGTCCATTCTGAGATGTTAGTCCCTGAGCTGCTTTTCAAGCTAGGGGACTTGGGATAAGTTGTTTAACTTGCCTTCACTTTCTTTCTGTGTTCTAGGCAGACAAAAGAACCTACCCTAAATAGTTGTGTTATATTTCAAGGGTCATAGATGAGTTCTCTATCTGAATGTAGAATTATAAAAATGAAGGATAAATTTGAAGAAAATATTTAGAATGAAGCCTGGGGAGATAAAATATTGAAAAATATTGAAATAGAAGGGGAAAGAAGGGGAAATAGAAGGGGAAAGAATTAAATTAAAGAATTTACTGTGATACAGTAAATAATTCTAACACATTTAATTAAAAGCCCACGAGGGAAGAGAGAGAACAATGTAGTCTTCCAATTCTTAAACATGACATATCTTTTGTAGGTTTTCTTTGATTTCTCTTAGCTATCCTTTATAGTTTTCAGTGTACAGTCCTTGCACTTTTTTTGTTAAATTTATTTATAATTATTTTATTCTATTTTGTCTGAGTGTAAAAGAAATTATTGTCTTAATTTCACTTTATGATTGTTCATTTCTAGTATGTAAAAATATGTATATATACAGGTTGGCCATAAAGTTCATGTGCAATTTAAAATAGTTGTCTGTTATGATCCAAAAAGAAACATTAGCATCATGCTTTAAAGGTTAAAGCCTCCACTATGATTACACCTCTTGAGAGATGAGAGATGGGAGCATCAGCAGTCCAGCAAAGAGCAAACACAGTAGAAATGTTGTCTATTTTAAATTGCACATGAACTGTATGGCTACCCTGTGTGTGTGTATACATATATGTATGTGTGTGTGTGTGTGTGTGTGTGTGTATTTTGAGACAGGGTCTCATTCTGTTGCTCAGGCTAGAGTGCAAAGTTGTGGTAATAGCTCATTGCAACCTCAAACTCCTGGGCTCCAGTTACTATCTTGCTTCAGCCTCCTGAGATAGGTAGGACTAAAGGTGTGCACCACTACATTTGTCTATCATTATTATTATTATTTTGTAGAAATGAGATCAAACTGTGTTGCTCAGGCTGTTCTCCAACTCCTGGCCTCAAGCAATCCTTTTGTCTTGGCCTCCCAAAGTGCTGGGATTACAGGCGTGAGCCAGCAAATCCAGCCTTATATTAGATTTTTGTATAATTTTGTACACTGCTGCCTTGAGAATTTGCTTATTAGTTCTAGTATTTCTTTTATAGATTGCTTAAGATTTTCTACATAGATGTCACCTGCAAGTAGTTTCCTATTCCTTCCCAATCTACAAACTTTCAATGGGTTTTTCTTACCTTTATGCATTGACTAGTATCTCTGGTATTATGTTGAATAATGTTGGTGAGAGCAAACATTCTAACTTCATTCCTGGTGTTCAGGGAAAAGCATTTAGTCTTCCATAAATAAATATGATGTTACTTGTGGAGTTTTCTGAGCGGCCCTCTATCAGGTTATAGAAGTACCCTTGTACTTCTTGTTTGCTTTTGTATAAATGGGTGTTAAAATTTGTCCATTAATTTTTCTGCTTCCTTTGAGATGAATATGTGGTTTTAAACTCTCAGACACAGTGACATAGTTAGTAGGCAATAAGTAACTATTGTCAAGTTTATCATCTTAATAGAAATTCAAAATTGATTACCTCTAATTGGAGGTACTTACAATGATTTTTATTTGACACTTTACGTTTTCTTTTCTTTTGCACAAGTACTGAAATTATTATCAAAGTTTATATCAATAAATAAAAGTTACAGATGTTTAGGGGCTTAGATTCAATTCACTGCTGTCATTACTAGTGCCATCTAGGCAACCTGGAGAACTCTGAGACTATGCCCTATGTAGACTGTTTTATTTATTCCTGTGGGGAAGATAATTATCATCTTCATTCTCCATATGCCTGAGGCTCAGAATAGAGGCATATTGTCTAGGGTCACATAACCACTGAAGAGAAAGAGAGATAGCAACCAATGTTTTTCTGCCTGCCAACCCCATATTCTCTCTAGGATATCATCAAGTTAGCTATAATTTATAAAATCTGAAATTAGAAGTGAGGTTCTCCTGAACCCAAACTCACCTGTTCTTGTCTGTATAACATTACTCCCTTGGCTATAAATCACATGCTTACAAAATTGGGAGATTGTTTTTTATGTTGGGCAAATTATCATACCATAAAATATTAAGGCATTGGCACCGAGTGAGCAGGGTCCCTGCATCGGCCAGCTCCCACTAACTCCCGATGGTCGCTATTCTCCGAAGAGCTGTGCAGGGACCAGTGATCAGCACCCTCCCAGACTTCCGGAAGAGCTGCACCAGGACCCGTGATCGGCACCCTCCTGGACCCCAGTAAAAGCTGCACCGGGACACTCCTGGACCTCCAAAAGAGCTGTGCCATTTCAGACCCTAGTAAGAGCTGTGCAGGTACCCACTACCCCACGAGCCGAGCCTCCCCACACACTGACCAGGAAATCCAGGAGCTGTTGCAACCCTGCATCCTCCCTCCTGTACCCTCCCTGCCTCCACACAGCCTGCTCCTCTGGCCAGGGACTCTGGTAGCCGCGTGCCCTCTGGAGCCCTCCCTGCCTCTGTGCGGAGCCCTTCTGTCCAGAGACTGCTAGAGCCTTGGGCCCTCTGTGCCAAAGTCCCTGGGCACCAGGCACTTCCAAAATCGTGTGCACCACCCCCAACCCTGTCCCTTGATCTGGGGGTGTCACTTGGGAGCTTCTCCCATAACCAGAACTACCTGGCTGGGGCAGCCCCAGAAGAGCTAAACAGGGTCACTCCCTACAAAGATCCAGCAAAAATAGTGATCCCCCCAGGACTAATCTCAGAGAGACACCACCCCAACTCTGAGAACAGCCAGAGGCAATGTGAAAAACAATCATGAGATGAAAACAAAGGAAATACTCTGGCAATATGAATAATCAGAGTAGATCAACTACCCAGAGTAGATCAATGGGGCAGACACAGCACAAGATCCCATGCACAAACAAATAGCTGAGATGTCAGAAATCGAATTCAGAATCTGGATAGCAAATAAGATTGAATTAGAATTCCAAGCAGTAACCCAATAGACATCTCAAGAATTCAATGAATTCAGAGACCAATGACCAAAGATTTTGATACACTGAGACAAGAAGTTGCAGCCTCAAAGATCTGAGAAACACAGTAGAATCCCTCAGTAACAGAATGGAGCAAGCAGAAGAAAGGATTTCTGACATTGATGACAAAGCTTTTGAAAGATACCAAACTCTCAGAGAGAAAGAGAAATGGAGGGCAAAAACAGATCACTCTCTCAGAGAGCTCTGGGATAATTAGAAGAAAACCAATATTCATCTTATAGGGATCCCCAAAAGTGATGAAGTGGCTTCAAAAGGCACAGAGTCTCTTCTCCATGAGATTATGAATGAGAATTTTGCAGACATGCCAAGATATTCTGAAATTCAGATAGCAGACAGATTCAGAACTCCAGCACAATTCAACCCGAATAGCACATCACCCAGACACATCATAATCAATTTCACTGAAGTTAATATGAAGGAGAAAATTCTGAAAGCAGCCAGACGTAAGAAAACCATCACCTACAAGGGCAAGAATATTAGAATAACTACAGATCTCTCTGCTGAAACTTTTCAAGCTAGAAGAGGATGGTCATTGACTTTTAATCTCCTCAAACAAAATAAGTTTCAACCCAGGATCCTGTACCCAGGTAAACTGAGTTTCATTTATGATGGAGAAATTAATACTTTAACAAAATTCACATGTTGAAGAAATTTGCCACAACTAAACCAGCTCTCCAGGATATTCTCAGACCTATCCTCCATAAAGACCAGCATAATCCTCAACCACAAAAGTAAACCCACCCAGAAAATTCTGATCAATTTCCAACTTCCACAGTCGCAAAAGGATTAAAAATATCCACTGGACTCTCGAAATGCTTATCAATATTCTCAAATTAATGTGAATGGTTTAAATTGTCCTCTAAAGAGGCACAGGTTGGCTCACTGAATACAAAAATTCAAGCCAGATATCTGCTGCATACAAGAATGTCATCTTACATTAAAATACAAATATATACTCAAGGTGAAGGGATGGTCATCTATACTCCAGGCAAATGCAAAGCAGAAAAAAAAAGGCATTGCAATCCCATTCACAGATGGAATAGGCTTTAAACCAACCAAAATAAGGAAGGATAAGGATGGACACTTCATATTCATTAAAGGTCATACTCAATATAATGAGCTTTCAATTATTAATATTTATGCACCCAACCAGAATGCACCTCAATTTATAAGAGAAATTCTAACAGACATGAGCAACTTGATTTCCTCCAGTTCCATAGCAGTTGGAAATTTTAACACCCCTTTAGCAGTGCTGGATAGATCCTCCAAAAAGAAGCTAGGAAAGAAATCTTAGATTCAAACTTAACCATTCAACATCTGGACTTAACAGACATCTACAGAACATTTCATCCCAACAAAACTGAATACACATTCTTCTCATCAGCCCACAGAACATACTCCAAAATTCACCACGTCCTAGGCCACAAATCTAACCGCAGCAAATTTAAAAAAAATTGAAATTATTCCTTGCATCTTCTCAGACCATAATGGAATAAAATTTGAACTGAATAACAACAGGAATCTGCATAGTCAAACAAAAACATGGAAGCTATAGAACCTTTTGCTGAAGGGTAGATGGGTTATAGATGAGATTAAGAAGGAAATCACCAAATTTTTGGAACAAAACAACAATGAAGACATGAATTATCAGAACCTCTTGGATACTGCAAAGGCAGTCCTAAGAGGGAAATTTATAGCACTGCAAGCCTTCCTCAAGAAAAGGGAAAGAGAGGAAGTTAATAAGTTAATGGGACATCTCAAGCAACTGGAGAAGGAAGAATATTCCAACCCCAAACCCAGCAGAAGAAAAGAAATAACCAAAATCAGAGAAGAATAAATGAAACTGAAAACAAAAGAATTATACAACAGATCAATAAATCAAAAAGCTGATTGAAAATATGCAAATATCCTTTCCCATTGTGTAGGTTGTCTCTTTGCTTTGGTTATTGTCTCCTTAGCTGTACAGAAGCTTTTCAGTTTAATGAAGTCCCATTTGTTTATTTTTGTTGTTGTTGCAACTGCCATGGCAGTCTTCTTCATGAAGTCTTTTCCCAGGCCAATATCTTCCAGTGTTTTTCGTATGCTTTCTTGGAGGATTTTTGTTGTTTCATGCCTAAAATTTAAGTCCTTTATCCATCTTGAATCAATTTTTGTGAGTGGGGAAAGGTGTGGGTCCAGATTCAGTCTTTTACATGTAGACATCCAGTCAAAAGCTTGATAACTAGGATCTATAGAGAACTCCAATTAATCCACATGAAAAAAGCCAACAATCCCATATATCAATGGGCAAGAGACATGAATAGAACTTTCTCTAAAGATGACAGATGAATGGCTAACAAACACATGAAAAAATGTTCATCATCACTATATATTAGAGAAATGCAAATCAAAACAACCCTGAGATATCATCTAACCCCAGTGAGAATGGCCCACATCACAAAATCTCAAAACTGCAGATGATGGCGTGGATGTGGAGAGAAGGGAACACTTTTCCACTGCTGGTGGGACTGCAAACTAGTACAACCTTTCTGGAAGGAAGTATGGAGAAACCTCAAAGCACTCAAGCTAGACCTCCCATTTGATCCTGCAATCCCATTACTGGGCATCTACACAGAAGGAAAGAAATCCTTTTATCATAAGGACACTTGTACTAGACTGTTTATTGCAGCTCAATTTACAATCGCCAAAATGTGGAAACAGCCTAAATGCCCACCAACCCAGGAATGGATTAACAAGCTGTGGTATATGTATACCATGGAATACTATTCAGCCATTAAAAAAAAATGGAGACTTTACATACTTCGTATTAACCTGGATGGAAGGGGAAGACATTATTCTTAGTAAAACATCACAAGAATGGAGAATCATGAATCATATGTACTCAATTTTGATATGAGGACAATTAATGACAATTATGGTTATGGGGGGGAACAGAAAGAGGGAAGGAGGGAGGGGAGTGGGGCCTTGGTGTGTGTCACACTTTATGGGGGCAAGACATGATTGCAAGAGGGACTTTACCTAACAATTGCAATCAGTGTAACCTGGCTTATTGTACCCTCAATGAATCCCCAACAATAAAAAAATAAATAAATAAATCAAAAAGCTGGTTTTTGGAAATGGTCAATGAAATAGATAAACTTTTGGCCACCCTAACCAGGGAAAAAACAGTAAAATCTCTAATTTCATCACTCATAAATGTTAACAATGAAATAACAACAGACCCCTCAGAATTTAAAAAAAATCCTTAACGAATATTACAAGAAACTTTTCTCTCAGAAATATGAAAATCTGAAAGAAATCGTCCAATACTCGGAAGTATGCCACCTGTCAAGACTTAGCCAGAACGAAGTGGAAATGTTGAACAGGCCTATATCAAGTTCTGAAATAGCATCAACTATACAAATCTCCCTAAAAAGAAAAGCACACGACCAGATGACTTTACGTCAGAATTCTACCAAACCTTTAAAGAAGAACTAGTACCTATATTACTAAACCTCTTCCAAAATATAGAAAAAGAAGGAATACTACCCAACACATTTTATGAAGCAAACATCACCTTGATCCCTAAACCAGGCAAAGACCCAACAAAAAAAGAAAATTATAGACCAATATCACTAATGAATACTGATGCAAAAATACTCAATAAGATCCTAACAAACAAAATCCAACATCATATCAAAAAATTATACACCATGACCAAGTGGCATTTATCCCAGGCTCTCAAGGCTGGTTCAATATATTTCTACAAATGTAATTCAGCACATAAACAAACTAAAAAATAAAGACCATATGATTCTTTAAATTGATGCAGAAAAAGCTTTTGATAATATCCAGCATCCCTTCATGAGCAGAACACTTAAGAAAATTTGCATAAAATGGACATTTCTTAAACTAATAGAGGCCATGTACAGCAAACCCACAGCCAATATCATATTGAAGTGAGTTAAATTGAAATCATTTCCACTTAGATCAGGAACCAGGCAAGGTTGTCCATTGTCTCCATTGCTCTTTAACATTGTAATGGAAGTTTTAGCCATTGCAATTAGGGAAGAAAATGCGATCAAGGGTATCCACATAGGGTCAGAAGAGATCAAACTTTCACTCTTCACATTTGACATGACCATATATCTGGAAAACACTAGGGATTCTACTATAAAACTTTTAGAAGTGATCAAGGAATACAGCAATGTCTCAGGTTACAAAATCAACACCCATAAATCTGTAGCCTTTATATATACCAACAATAGTCAAGCCGAAAAAACAGTCAAGGACTCTATTCCTTTCACAGTAGTGCCAAAGAAGATAAAATATTTGGGAGTTTATCTAACAAAGGATGTCAAAGAACACTATAAAGAGAACAATGAAACTTTGAGAAAAGAAATAGCTGAAGATATTAACAAATAGAAAAACATACCATGCTCATGGCTGGGAAGAATCAACACTGTTAAAATGTCTATACTACCCAAAGCAATATATAATTTTAATGCAATTCCTATCAAAGCTCCTTTGTCATATTTTAAAGATCTTGAAAAAATACTTCATTTTATATGGAATCAGAAAAAAAACCTCGAATAGCCAAAACATTACTCAGCCATAAAAACACAGCAGGAGGAATCACGCTACCAGACCTGAGACTGTACTATAAATAGATAGTGATCAAAACATCATGGTACTGGCACAAAAACAGAGAAGCAGATGTCTGGAACAGAATAGAGAACCAAGAGATGAATCCAGCTACTTACCATTATTTCATCTTTGACAAGCCAATTAAAAACATTCAGTGGGGAAAAGATTCCCTATTTAACAAATGGTGCTGGGTGAACTGGCTGGCAATCTGCAAAAGACTGAAACTGGACCCACACCTTTCACCATTAACTAAGATAGACTCTCACTGGATTAAAGATTTAAACTTAAGACATGAAACCATAAAAATACTTGAAGAAAGTGCAGGGAAAACTCTCGAAAGAATTGGCCTCAGTGAATATTTTATGAGGAGGACTCCCCAGGTAATTGAAGCAAAATCAAAAATACATTACTGGGACCTGATCAAACTAAAAAGCTTCTGCACAGCCAAGAACATAGTAAGTAAAGCAAGCAGACAGCCCTCCCTATGGGAGAAAATATTTGCAGGTTATACCTCTGATAAAGGTTTAATAACCAGAATCCACAGAGAACTCAAATGTCTAAGCAAGTAAAGAACAAGTGATCTCATCTCAGGGTGGGCAAAGGACTTGAAGAGAAACTTCGCTAAAGAAGACAGACGCATGATCTACAGACACATGAATAAAAGCTCATCATCCTTAATCATCAGAGAAATGCAAATCAAAACTACTTTGAGATATCACCTAACCCCAGTAAGAGTAGCCCACATAACAAAATCCTAAAACCAGAGATGTTGGCGTGGATGCGGAGAAAAGGGCACACTTCTACACTGCTGGTGGGAATGCACACTAATAAGTTCCTTTTGGAAGGATGTTTGGAGAATACTTAGAGATCTAAAAATAAATCTGCCATTTGATCCTATAATTCCTTTACTAGGTATATACCCAGAAGATCAAATATCAAAATATAACAAAGACATCTGTACCAGAATGTTTATTGCAGCCCAATTCATAATTGCTAAGTCATGGAAGAAGCCCAAGTGCCTATTGACCCACGAATGGACTAGCAAATTGTGGTACATGTATACCATGGAATATTATGCAGCCTTAAAGAAAGATGGAGACTTTACCTCTTTCATACTTACATGGATGTAGCTGGAACATATTCTTCTTAGCAAAGTGTCTCAGGAATGGAAGAAAAAGTATCCGATGTACTCAGCCCTACTATGAAGCTAATTTATAGCTTTCATATGAACACTATAACCCAACTATAGCAGAAGAATATGGGGAAAGGACCAAGGGAGGGGAAGGGAGGGGGGAAGTCAGGGTGGAGGGAGGGTAATGGGTAGGTCCACACCTACGGTGCATCTTAAAATAGGTACAGGAGAAACCTACTAAATGCAGAATAGAATTGTCTACATATAATAACTAAGAAAATGCCATGAAGGCTTCGTTGAACAGTTTGATGAGAATATTTCAGATTGTATATGAAGCCAGCACATTATACCCCTTGACTGCACAAATGTACACAGCTATGATTTAACAATAAAAAATAAATAAAACATTAAGGATATTCTTTCATTTAACTATTTTAAATATGCAGGACCTTTGAACCATATCATTACTGAAAATCGGTCTGGTATAAATCCTTGTTTTTAGGGTTTTCTATTACAAAGAATACATAGTTATATGAGATTTTCTGAACACTGGTTGAGACAGAGGAAAACAAGATGAGGGAATTGAGTAAACTGGCAAAAACAGTGGTCAAAATGATAGGTGATAATTTTAGAGCAGCACCTTTGAATAGCCTGTCAAACATTACTATATCCCTAGTTTTTTTTTTCCCTGACCTCCATTGTCATTCTTCTTGTTTGTTCACACTCTATTCCAGCCAAACTAGCCTTCTTGTGGTTTCTTGAATATACCATTAGCCTCTGGACTAGCCTCTGTGGCCTCTGGACCTTTGCATTTGTTATTTTCTCCACTTGGAAAACTGTTTGCCATGATACCCTCAAACTCTCTCCCTTACCCCCTTCAGATATGTGCTTAAACTTCTCCTTATCAATGAGGACTTTCCTAACTTCCCTAATTCATAATTAATCCTGACCCCCATTCCCATTATCCCCCCTCCATATTTTTTCCTTAGCATTTCTCATTCTCTAAATGTTCTACTAAATGTTGTAATTATTTATTTTATGTATCCAGTTTTATGGAAAAAGGATTTCTGTTTGGTTAACTACTAAATTCTCTATGCCTATTAACAGTATCTGGCACACAGAAGGTACTCAAAAAGTAGTTGTTGAATGAATTAATAAAATGCCAACTGGTGCAAAGCAAGACTGGATAAGTGACATGTTCTCATTTCCAAGGAATCTCAGGAACTTTGAGCACCTATTATGTGCCAGGCATAGTATGTATAACATGATAGATGTTACCTTATGTTTGACTCATAATAAGAGGTCTTTGTCTCTCTCATAATCTTCTCACCATTCTGCATAATTTCACAATAAACTTCCCAACAAACACACCCTAATGTAAGAACTCATTGTGCTGCTTTTGTTTCTTTTCTTTTCTTTCTTCTTCTTCTTCTTCTTCTTCTTCTTCTTCTTCTTCTTCTTCTTCTTCTTCTTCTTCTTCTTCTTCTTCTTCTTCTTCTTCTTCTCCTTCTCCTTCTCCTTCTCCTTCTCCTTCTCCTTCTCCTCCTCCTCCTCCTCCTCCTCCTCCTCCTCCTCCTCCTCCTCCTCCTCCTCCTCCTCCTCCTCCTCCTCCTCCTCCTCCTCCTCCTCCTCCTCCTCCTCCTCCTCCTCCTCCTCCTCCTCCTCCTCCTCCTCCTTCTTCTTCTTCTGCATCACAGCTCACAGCAACCTACAATTCCTGGGCTTAAGTGATTCTCGTGCCTCAGCCTCGCAAGTATCTGGGACTACAGGCACATGCCACAATGCCCAGCTATTTTTTGTTGCAGTTTTTCTGGGGCCAGCTTCGAACCCGCCACCCTCAGTATATGGGGCTGGTGCCCTACCCACTGAGCAACAGGCCCTACTCTGTTTCTTTTTAAAGTGGAATTACACCTCCACAAAGTGCATAGACAGAGACTTAGCTTTTCAATTCCCTTCTAGGAACTCAGGAGTCACATGGATTGACTCTAGTTCTCAGCACAGGTCTGAAGGTGAAACATCTTACACAATAGATAACTGGCAATAAAGAGGGAGCAGTATATTTGTGAGAGTTGTATAATGGAAAAGTTGGGAAAGTGCTGATGAGGCCACTTTAAAAAAATCAATCAATTTATTTTGGCCATTTTAAAAGTATCACTGCATATTCATTAAAAATTAAATAACAGGGCAAATTATATCTGCTATGCTAAGGGACATATTTCTGAGATGTGTCTTTTATTTCTTTTTTTACATTTTATTATTATTATTTTCTTCTTTTTTTATTGTTGGGGATTCATTGAGGGTACAATAAGCCAGGTTACACTGATTGCAATTGTTAGGTAAAATACCTCTTGCAATCATGTCTTGCCCCCATAAAGTGTGACACACACCAAGGCCCCACCACCCTCCCGCCGTCCCTCTTTCTGCTTCCCCCCCATAAACTTAATTGTCATTAATTGTCCTAATATCAAAATTGAGTACATAGGATTCATGATTCTCCATTCTTGTGATGCTTTACTAAGAATAATGTCTTCCACTTCGATCCAGGTTAATACAAAGGATGTAAAGTCTCCATTTTTTTTAATGGCTGACTAGTATTCCATGGTATACATATACCACAGCTTGTTAATCCATTCCTTGGTTGGTGGCCATTTAGGCTGTTTCCACATTTTGGCGATTGTAAATTGTGCTGCAATAAAAAGTCTAGTACAAGTATCCTTATGATAAAAGGATTTCTTTCCTTCTGGGTAGATGCCCAGTAATGGGATTGCAGGATCAAATGGGAGGTCTAAATTGCGTGCTTTGAGGTTTCTCCATACTTCCTTCCAGAAAAGTTGTACTAGTTTCCAGTCCCACCAGCAGTGTAAAAGTGTTCCCTTCTCTCCACATCCACGCTAGCATCTGCAGTTTTGAGATTTTGTGATGTGGGCCATTCTCACTGGGGTTAGATGATATCTCAGGGTTGTTTTGATTTGCATTTCTCTAATATATAGTGATGATGAACATTTTTTCATGTGTTTCTTAGCCATTTATCTGACATCTTTAGAGAAATTTCCATTCATGTCTGTTGCCCATTGATATATGGGATTGTTGTTTTTTTTCATGTGGATTCATTTCAGTTCTCTATAGATCCTAGTTATCAAGCTTTTGTCTGATTGAAAATATGCAAATATCCTTTCCCATTGTGTAGGTTGTCTCTTTGCTTTGGTTATTGTCTCCTTAGCTGTAAGAAGCTTCTCAGTTTAATGAAGTCCCGTTTGTTTATTTTTGTTGTTCTTGCAATTGCCATGAGCAGTCTTCTTCATGAAGTCTTTCCCAAGGCCAATATCCTCCAGTGTTTTTCCTATGCTTTCTTTGAGGGTTTTTATTGTTTCATGCCTTGTATTTAAGTATTTATCCATTTTGAATCAATTTTTGTGAGTGGGTAAAGGTGTGGGTCCAGTTTCAGTCTTTCACATGTAGACATCCAAATCTCCCAAGACCATTTATTGAATAGGGAATCTTTCCCCCAAAGTATGGTCTTGTTTGGTTTATCAAAGATTAGGTGGTTGTAAGATGTTAGTTTCATTTCTTGGTTTTCAATTCGATTCCAAGTGTCTATGTCTCTGTTTTTGTGCCAGTACCATGCCCTCTTGACCACTATGGCTTTGTAGTACAGACTAAAATCTGGTATGCTGATGCCCCCAGCTTTACATTTATTACTAAGAACTGCCTTAGCTATACGGGGGTTTTTCCTGTTCCATACAAAACGCAGAATCATTTTTTCCAAATCTTGAAAGTACGATGTATGTACTTTGATAGGAATGGCATTGAATAGGTAGATTGCTTTGGGAAGTATAGACATTTTAACAATGTTGATTCTTCCCATCCATGAGCATGGTATGTTCTTCCATTTGTTACTATCCTCTGCTATTTCCTTTCTGAGGATTTCATAGTTTTCTTTGTAGAGGTCCTTCACCTCCTTCGTTAGGTATATTCCTAAGTATTTCGTTTTCTTTGAAACTATGGTGAAGGGAGTTGTGTCCTCAATCAGCTTCTCATCTTGACTGGTATTGGTGTATACAAAGTCTACTGACTTGTGGACATTGATTTTATATCCTGAAACATTACTGTATTTTTTGATGACTTCTAGGAGTCTTGTGGTTGAGTCTTTGGGGTTCTCTAAGTATAAGATCATGTCGTCACTAAAGACGGAGAGTTTGACCTCCTCTGCTCCCATTTGGATTCCCTTTATTTCCTTGTCTTGCCTAATTGTATTGGCTAGAACTTCCAGCACTACGCTGAACAGTAAAGGTGACAGAGGACAACCTTGTCTGGTTCCAGTTCTAAGAGGAAAAGCTTTCAGTTTTACTCCATTCCATAAAATATTAGCTGCGGGTTTGTCATAGATAGCTTCAATCAGTTTTAGAAATGTGCCACCTATGCCTATACTCTTCAGTGTTCTAATTAGAAAAGGACGCTGGATTTTATTAAATGCTTTTTCTGCATCTATTGAGGGGATCATGTGATCTTTATTTTTGGCTCTGTTAATATGGTGGATAACGTTTATGGACTTGCGTATGTTAAACCAGCCTTGCATCCCTGGAATGAAGCCTACTTGATCATGATGAATGACTTTTTTGATGATAAGCTGTAATCTATTGGCTAGGATTTTGTTGAGAATTTTTGCATCTATATTCATGAGTGAGATTGGTCTGAAATTCTCCATTTAGTTTGGGTCTTTTCCTGGGGGGTTTTGGTATCAGGTTGATTTTTGCTTCATAGAATGTGTTGGGGAAGATTCCTTCTTCCTCAATTTTTTGGAATAATTTCTGCAGTAGAGGAATAAGCTCTTCCTTGAAGGTTTGATAGAATTCTGGAGTGAAGTCATGTGGACCAGGGCATTTTTTGGTTGGAAGATTTTTTATTGTTTCTTTGATCTCAGTGCTTGAAATTGGTCTGTTCAGGAGCTCTATTTCTTCCTGGCTGAGTCTAGGGAGAGGGTGTGATTCCAAATATTGATCCATTTCCTTCACATTGTCAAATTTCTGGAGATAGAGTTTCTGGTAGTATTCATAGATGATCTCTTGTATTTCTGTGGGATCAGTTGTTATTTCCTCTTTATCATTTCTGATTGAGGTTACTAGAGATTTTACTTTTCTATTCCTCGTTAGTCTGGCCAATGGTTTATCTATTTTATTTATTTTTTCCAAAAAACAACTCCTTGGTTCATTAATTTTCTGAATGATTCCTTTGTTTTCAATTTCATTGATCTCTGATTTGATTTTGGATATTTCTTTTCTTCTACTGAGTTTAGGCTTAGATTGTTCTTCTTTTTCCAATTCCATAAGATGGCTTGTGAGATTGTTGATGCACTCTCTTTCTGTTTTTGGAATGTAGGCCTTTAAAGTGATGAATTTTCCTCTCAAAACTGCTTTTGCAGTATCCCACAGGTTTTGGTAGCTTGTGTCGTCATTGTTGTTATGCTCAAGGAAGTTAATGATTTCCTGTTTTATTTCTTCCTGCACCCATCTGTTATTCAACAGAAGATTGTTTAATTTCCATGCCTTTGGGTGGAGTCGAGCATTTTTGTTAGAGTTGAGTTCCACCTGTAGTGCCTTATGGTCTGAGAAGATACAAGATAAAATTTCAATTCTTTTGATTCTGTTGATATTTGTTTTGTGTCCCAGATATGATCAGTTTTGGAGAATGTTCCATGGGGTGATGAGAAGATTGTATATTCTTTATCTTTGGGATGGAGTGTTCTATATGCGTTTATCAAGCACAGTTGTTCTAGGGTCTCATTTAAATCTCTTATATCTTTGTTTAATTTCTGTTTAGAGGATCTGTCCAGGTCTGTAAGAGGAGTGTTAAAGTCCCCTGTTATTGTGGTATTATCAGATATCATATTGCTCAGACTGAGTAAGGTCTTTTTCAAGAATCTGGGAGCATTTAAATTGGGTGCATAAATATTTAGAATTGAAACGTCTTCTTGTATTTTTCCCTTGACCAATATAAAGCAACCATCTTTGTCTTTTTTGACTTTAGTTGCTTTAAATCCACGTGTATCTGAAAATAAGATTGCAACTCCTCTTTTCTTCTGAATTCCATTTGCCTGAAAAATTGTATACCAACCCTTGACTTAGAGCTTTAATTTGTCTTTTGAATCCAGGTGTGTTTCTTGCAGACAGCAAATGGATGGCTTGTCTTTTTTAATCCAGTCATCCAATCTCTGTCTCTTCACTGGGGAATTCAAGCCATTAACATTTATTGAGTTAATTGATAAGTGTGGTAGTATTCTATTCATCTTATTTTGTGGGAGTCCATTTCTTAGTTTTATCTTTTGCATCAGTGTGGAGGTTAGGTTCTGTCCTTTAATTTCTGAGTTCTTACTTTGCTGCTGATCCATTGTGGTGGTCAGTGCACAGAGCAGGTTGACATATTTCCTGTAGAGCTGGTCTTGCTGTGGCGAATTTCCTCAATGTTTGTATATCCATAAATGATTTTATTTCTCCATCAATTTTGAAGCTTAGCTTAGCAGGGTACAGAATTCTGGGCTGGAAATTCTTCTGTTTAAGTAGATTAAAGTTAGATGAACATTGTCTTCTTGCTTGGAAAGTTTCATTAGAGAAGTCTACGGTCACTCTGATGGATTTGCCCCTGTAGGTCAACTGGCGCTTACTCCTGGCAGTTTGCAGAATCTTTTCTTTTGTCTTGACTTTGGACAGGTTCATCACAATGTGTCTTTGAGAAGCTCGGTTAGAGTTGAGGTGACCTGAGGTCCGATATCCCTCTGAAAGCAGTGGTTCAGAATCTTTGGTGATATTTGGGAAATTTTCTTTTATAATATTCTCTAGTATGGCTTCCATTTCTCCGGGGCATTCTTCTTCCCCTTCTGGGATTCCTATAACTCGTATGTTGGAACACTTCATAAAGTCCCATAATTCTGACAGTGAACGTTCTGCTTTCTCTCTTTTCTTTTCTGCCTGTTTTACTATCTGAGTTATCTCAAGAACTTTGTCTTCTACCTCTGAAATTCTTTCTTCTGCATGGTCTAACGTGTTGCTGATACTTTGCATTGCATCTTTAAGTTCCCTAATTAACTGTTTCTGTTCCTTCAGCTCTGCTATATCCTTTTTGTATTCTTCATATCATTCATCTCTTATTTGATTCTGTTTTTGGATTTCCTTTGGGTTATTTTCCACTTTATTAGCAGTTTCCTTCATTGTTTCCATCATTTCTTTCATTGTTTTCAACATGTGTATTCTAAATTCCCTTTCTGTCATTCCTAACATTTCTTTATAGGTGGAATTATCTGCAGTAGCTACCTCATGGTTCCTTGGCGGGGTTGTTCTGGATTGGTTCTTCATGTTGCCTGGAGTTTTCTGCTGATTCTTCCTCATGAGTGATTTCTTTAATCTGTTTCCTTGCCCTAATTTTCCTTTCACTTCCTCTTGCTCTTTAAGTTCTCATGCCTGTGGACTAAGTGTTACAGGACCAGAAAGGTGAGAAGGATGAAGAACAAAAAAGGGATGAAAGAAAGGAGGACCCAGTGATAAGAAAAAAAAAAAGAAAAATAGAGAAAGGAGAGGGGGTGGGTAAAAGAATATTGACAAAAAGAAGAGAGGCACAGAAAGAGGGAGACAGAGCAATATAGGTGTACAGTAGGGTACTTTGACACCATCTTAAAAAAAAAAAAAACACCTTCTGGGGGTGCCCTGTTGGGTGGTTCCCTTGAGGTCAGCAGCTCTTTGTTAACCTGATCAGACACAGTACCCCACCTCCACAAAGTAGAGAGGAAAGACAAAAATGCTAGAAATCAAACCAAAACAAGCAAACAGAAATCTTTACGGGATAAAATTGGGTGAAAAACCAAATAATAGCGGTAGAAACACTAGCAATAATGAAGTTCTAGTTATTGAAAAAGGCAACAATGGGAAATTATAATTAAACTAGAAAAATTGAGAAAGAAAAAGGATCTGTATGGAAAAGATTGAAATTAAAAACAAAAGAACATCAAGAACATCAAAATAAACAAACAAAAAAAAACCAAACAAACCAAAAAAAAAAAAAAAAAAACACAACCAAAAACAAAGCAGTATGTATATGTTATTGAATATTGTCTGGGTAACACGTGGTCTTTTGGGGTATGAGATGTTAATCACAGTTCTCATCCGACTGGAGGCTGCTGATTTCTCAAACCCCAGGAGGTAGACACCCTAAATCTCTCTTCAGCCCCCTTAAAAGGCACTTTGAACTTGTAAACTTGCTGAGCAGAAGCTTTCCCAGGAAAGTGCTTGACGCTGGAATCACTGCTGGAGTGGCTATCCACTTACCCAGTGTGAGAAAACCAGTCTCACTCAGCCCCTGAGGGTTAGGGCTGCAAGGCGGCTCAGACCTCACCCTTAGGCTACTTGGTGGCTGGGTTACCAGCTCCCACCCGATTCTAGCTCTGCGACCTTGAGGGCGGAGCTTGCCGTGGCAGATCGCTCACAATGGCTCCCTGTGACCCACAGCCAAACAGTATTAGCTCCATCTGTCTCAGCAGCTCAGACTGGGGTCCTAGACAATGGCCAAAGTTCTCTGTACTCCCGCTCAGCCTCTCCCCAAGGCAGTTCAACTGAGTGCCAAGTCCAAAGACACCAAAACAGTTCACAGGTAAGGCCTTTCTGGTTTGCAGTTTAGCTGCTACTGAACTTACAGTTGCGGGTGGGTTTAGACCGATTGAACACACGCGACCACTTGCTGGTTTTCCACTGTTTTAGTCCTCCTCTTGGGGTCCAGAAGTCTCTCACTGACTCCCTGTATCCTCGCAGGGGTGATGATAGGCAGATCCCACCAGCCAGAGATGCCTGGAGTCCTATCTCCCCAGACTCATGGTGCCCAGATACAAGGAAGCTGTTACTTGGCTGCCATCTTGCTCCGCCTCCCCAGAACTCTGCTAAGGGACATATTTCTAAAATCAGTTTGTCTTATCTGACTATAGCCATATGAATTGAAGAAATTGGAAAATCTATCCAACCTTTTTGGAAAGAATTTTGGAGATCACTCAGGGAACTAAAAGTAGATCTGCCATTCAGTCCTGCAATTCCTCTACCAGGTATATATCCAGATGACCAAAAATCATTTTACAACAAAGATATTTGCACCAGACTGCTTATTGCAGCCCAATTTATAAATGCCAAGAGATGGAAGAAACCCAAGTGCCCATCGACCCATGAATGGATTAACAAACTGTGGTATATGTACACTATGGAATACTACCCTGTTTCCCTGAAAATAAGACATCCTCTGAAAATAAGACCTACTTACAGGAAAGATAAGATGTCCCTTGAAAATAAGACCTAGTGTATCTTTGGGAGCACACCTTAAAATAAAACACTGTCTTATTTTTGGGGAAACAGGGTATGCAGCCATAAAAATGATGGAGACTTCACCTCTTTTATGGATTGAGGTGGAACATATTCTTCTTAGTAAAGTATCTCAGGAATGGAATAAAAAGTATCCAATGTACTCAGTACTATTATAAAACCCATATATAATCACCCACACTTTCCTACGAATGATAAAACACAATTATAGCCCAGAATGAAGGAGGGAAGAGGATGGTGAGGGAAGTGGATGGGGAGGCCAGGTGGAGGGAGGGTAATAGGTGGTACCTCACCTATGGTGCATATTGCAAGGGTACATGTCAAATCTATTCAGAGTAGAGTATAACTGTCTTAACATAACAATTAAGTAAGTGAGGTAAAGTTTATGTTAACCAGTTTGATGGAAGCATTCCAAATTTTATATAAAATCAGCACATTGTACCCCATAAATGTATTAATATACACAGTTATGATTTAATAAAAATTGTTAAGAAAAAAATTAAGTAACAAACAAGTATAAAGCATGATGTGAAAAGGCAGATTTGCAATATAGATTTTTATTTACATTTCTTAAAATTTCAATAGGTTGTGGGAAGCTGTAGCCTAAAATAATTTAGATTATCTTAATAGAACCTCTTTAAGCTGAAGGAAAAAAACATTCAGCAGCTGATAATGTCAGTAGATTTAGGAGATCTTTTAGATTTCCTGATATACACAGGTAGTTTCAAAAGCCCTTATTTCCACATATATGTATTTTCCCAAACATTTTCTTCAGAAGCTTTTTTCTAGAGATAGATAGTATCTTGCTCTGTTTTCTGGGCTGGAATGCGGTGGCTTGATCATAGCTCACTTCAGCCTTGAACTATTGGGTTCAAGTAATCCTCCTGCCTCAGTCTTCCAAGTAGCCAGAACTATAGGCACATACCTTTATTCTTGGCTAATTTTTATTTTATATTTTGTAAAGACAGGGTCTTGCTGGTTTCAAGCTCCTGGCCTTAAGAGGTACTCCCACCTTGGCCTCTCAAAATGCTGAGATTACTGGAGCAAGCCACCATGCCTGGCCAGATATTGCTTGTCTTGGCTGTTGTCCTTTGTCCCATGCTGCTGCAGCCAATAATTTTATCTTTAAATGCAGTATCAGTTTGCTAGAGCTGCCATAAAAAAATACCACAGACTGCATGCCTGAAACAGTAAAGATTTATTTTTTCACAGTTCTGGAGGCTAGAAGTCCAAGATTAAGCTGTTGGCAGACTTTGTTTCTCCCGACACCTCTCTTTTTGGCCTTCAGATGGCTGCCTTGATTTTGTGTTCTCACATTATCTTTCTTCTGTGTTCACACAATTTTGGTGTCCTTCTATGTGTTCAAATTTCTTCATATAAGGATACTTGTCAGACTGATTGAAGGCCGACTTTAATGGCTTTATTGTAGCTTAATCACCTCTTTAAGATGCTACTTCCAAATACTGTTACATTCTAAGGTATTGGGGGTTAGGATTTCAACAGATGTATTTTAAAGGGATGTAATTCAGCCTTTAAAATTCCAGTATCTGGACCACCAAAATTCATGTCTTTTCACAGGCAAAATACATTTGCCCCAATCTCAACAGCCACCAAATCTTTTTTTATGTTAATTATTAAATCATAGCTGTGTACATTAATGTGATCATGGGGCACCATACACAGGTTTTATAGACCTTTTGACCCATTTTCATCACACTGGTTAAAATAGCCTTCCTGGCATTTTCTTAGTTGTTGTCTTAAGACATTTACATTCTACATTTACTAAGTTACACATATACCCTTGCAAGATGCACTGCAGTTATAATCCCACCAATGACCCTCCCTCCACCCACCAGCCCCTTCTCTTCACTCCCTCACCCCCTTCCCCATATACTTAGGTTATAACTGGGTTATAGCTTTCATGTGAAAGCCATAAATTAGTTTCATAGTAGGGCTGAGTATATTGGATACTTTTTTTCACTCTTGAGATACTTTACTAAGAAGAATATGTTCCAGCTCCATCCATGGAAACATGAAAGAGGTAAAGTCTCCATCTTTTTTTAAGGATGCATAATATTCCATGGTGTACATATACCACAATTTATTAATCCATTCGTGGATTGATGGACACTTGGGCTTTTTGCATGACTTAGCAATTATGAATTGGGCTGCAGTAAACATTCTGGTACAAATATCTTTGTCATGATGTGACTTTTGTCTTCTGGGTATATACCTAGTAGAGGAAGTATAGGATTAAATGGCAGACCTATTTTTAGATCTCTAAGTGTTCTCCAAACATATTTCCAAAAGGAATGTATTAATTTGCATTCCCACCAGCAGTGTAGAAGTGTTCCCTTTTCTCCACATCCACGCCAACATCTCTGGTCTTCGGATTTTGTGATATGGACTAATCTTACTGGAGTTAGATAATATCTCAAAGTAGTTTTGATTTGCATTTCTCTGATGATTAAAGATGATGAGCATTTTTTCATATGTCTGTAGGCCGTGTGCCTGTCTTCTTCAGAGAAGTTTCTCTTCAAGTCCATTGCCCAGCATGCAATGGGATCACTTGTTCTTTTCTTGCTTATACGTTTGAGTTCTCTGTGGATTTTGGTTATAAAACCTTTGTCAGAGACATAACCTGCAAATATCTTCTCCCATTCTGAGGGCTGTTTGCTTGCTTTACTTACTGTGTTCTTGGCTGTGCAGAAGATTTTGAGTTTGATAAGGTCCCAGTATTGTATTTTTGAAGCTGCTTCATTTGCCCCGGGGTTCCTCCTCATAAAATACTCACCCAGACTGATTTCTTCAAAGGTTTTCCCTGCACTCTCTTCTAGTATTTTTACACTGTCAAGTCTTAAGCTTATATCTTTAATCCAGTGAGAGTCCATCTTAATTAATGGTGAAAGGTGTGGGTCCAGTTTTAGTCTTGTACAGGTTGCCAGCCAGTTCACCCAGCTGCATTTGTTAAATAGGGAATCATTTCCCCACTGAATGTTTTTAATTGGCTTGTCAAAAATCAAATAATGGTAAGTAGCTGGATTCATCTCTTGGTTCTCTATTCTGTTGTAGATATCTACTTCTGTTTTTGTGTCAGTACCATGCTGTTTTTATCACTATCGATTTATAGTATAGTCTGAGGTCTGGTCGCATGATTCCTCCTGCTTTGTTTTTATTTCAGAGTAATGTCTTGGCTATTCAAGGTTTTTTCTGATTCCATATAAAATGAAGTATTATTTTTCTAAGATCTTTAAAGTATGACAGTGGAATGTTAATAGGGATTGCATTAAAATTGTATATTACTTTGGGTAGTATGGACATTTTAACAATGTTGATTCTTCCAAGCCATGAGTTTGGTATGGTTTTCCATTTGTTAACATTTTCAGCTATTTCTTTTCTTAGAGTTTCATAGTTCTCTTTATGGAGATCTTTCACGTCCTTTGTTAGATAAGCTCCCAAATATTTCATCTTCTTTGGCACTATTGTGAATGCAAAAGAGTCCTAAACTGTTTTTTCAGCTACTATTGTTGGTATATATAAAGGCTACCGATTTATCAATTTTGATTTTGTTGAGACACTGCTGTATTCCTTTCTCACTTCTAAGAGTTTTGTAGTAGAAGCCATGGTGTTTTCCAGATATACAAATATATCATCTGCGAAGAGTGAATGTTTGATCTCTTCTTTTTTTTTAATTGTATTTATTTTTTATTGTTAAATCATAGCTGTGTACATTATTGCAATCGCCTGTACCCATTCTAAGATGCACCATAGATGTGGCCCCACCCATGTTTGATCTCTTCTGACCCTTGATTGCCTTTTATTCCCTAATTTCAGTAGCTAAAACTTCAATTACAATGTTAAAGAGCAGTGGAGACAATGGGCAGCCTTGTCTGGTTCCTGATCTGAGTGGAAATGATTTCAATTTAACTCCATTCAATATGATATTGGCTGTGGGTTTGCTGTAGATGGCCTCTATCAGTTTAAGAAATGTCCCTCTATAACAATTTTCGTAAGTGTTCTGATCATGAGGGGATGCTGGATATTATCAAAAGTTTTTTTCTGCATCAATTGGGAGAATCATATGGTCTTTGGTTTTCAATTTGTTTATGTGCTGAATTATACTTATACATTTACGTATATCGAACCAGCCTTGAGACCCTGGGATAAAACCGACTTGGTCATGATATATAATTTGTTCGATGTGTTGCTGGATTCTGTTGGTTAGGATCTTGTTGAATATTTTGGCATCTATAGTCATTAGTGATATACTTTTCTTGTTGGGTCTTTTCCTGGTTTGGAGATCATGGTGATGTTTGCTTCATAGAACGTGTTGCATAGTCTTCCTTCTTTTTCTATATTTTGGAAGAGGTTTAGTAATATAGGTAGTAGTTCTTCTTTAAAGGTTTGGTAGAATTCTGCATAAAGCCATCTGGTCCCAGGCTTTTCTTTTTAGGGAGATTTTGTGTGCTTGATGCTATTTCAGAACTTGATATGGGCCTGTTCAACATTTCCACTTGATTCTGGTTAAGTCTTGGAAGGTGATGTGCTTCCAAGTATTGGTGAATTTCCTTCTGATTTTCATATTTCTGAGAATAAAGTTTCTTGTAATATTCATAAAGGATTTTTTGAATTTCTGAGGAGTCTCTTGTTATTTCATCTTTGTCGTTTCTGATTGATGAGATTAGAGATTTTAGTCTTTTTTTCCTGATTCGGTTAGCCAAAAGTTTATCTATTTTATTGACCTTTTCAAAAAACCAACTTTTTGATTTATTGATCTATTGTATAATTCTTTTGTTTTAAATTTCATTTAATTCTGCCCTAATTTTGGTTATTTCTTTTCTTCTACTGTTCTTCCTTTTCCAGTTGCTTGAGATGTTCCATTAAGTTGTTACATTCCTCTTTCTGTTCTCTTGAGGAAAGCTTGCAGTGCTATTAATTTTCCTCTTATGACTGCCTTTGCGGTATCCCAGAAGTTCTGATAATTTGTGTCTCCAAAAATTTGGCAATTTCCTTCTTAATCTTATCTCTGACCCAGCTATCATTCAGCATAAGGTTATTTAACTTCCAAGTTTTTGTATGAGTATGCAGATTCCTGTTGTTACTGAGTTCAACTTTTATTCCATGGTGGTCTGAGAAGATGCAAGGAATAATTTCTATTCCTTTAAATTTAGTGAGGTTAAAAAAATAATAATAATAAATAAATAAATAAATAAATTTACTGAGGTTAGACTTGTGACCTAAGATGTGATCAATTTTGGAGTATGTTCCGTGGGCTGAGAAGTATGTGTATTCAGTTTTGTTTGGATGAAATGTTCTGTAGATGTCTGCTACATTCAAATGCTGGATTGTTAGGTCAAAATCTAAAATTTCTTTGCTCAGCTTCTTATTGAGGATCCATCCAGCACTGCCAAAGGAGTGCTGAAATCTCCAACTATTATGGAGCTGGAGAAAATCAAGTTGCTCATGGCTGTTAGAGTTTCTCTTATACATTGAGGTGCATTCTGGTTGGGTGCATAGATATTAATAATTGATATCTCATCATATTAAGTATTACCCTTAACAAATATGAAGTGACCATTCTTATACTTCCTTACTTTTGTTGGTTTAAAGCCTATTGTGTCTGGAAATAGAATTGCAACACCTGCTTTTTTCTGGTTACCATTTGCCTGAAATATGGATGACCATCCTTCCACCATGAGCCTATATATATCTTTTAAGGTAAGATGTGACTCTTGTATGCAACAAATATCAGGCCTGAGATTTTGTATCCAATAAGCTAACCTGTGCCTCTTTAGAGGACAGTTTAAGCCGTTCACATTAATGGAGAATATTGATAAGTCTGGTAAAATTTTGAGTATCAGGTTTTTTGAAAGTCCAGTGAACATTTTTAATCCTTTCGCCACTGTGGACATTGGAGTTTGATCAAAAGTTTCTGAGTGAGTTTACTTTTGTGGTAGAGGATTGGGCTGGTCATTATAGAGGATAGGTCTGAGAATATCCTGTAGAGCTTGTTTGGTTATGGCAATTTTTTTCAACATATGAATGTCATTAAAGTATTTAATTTCTCCATCATAAATGAAACTCAGTTTAGCTGGATACAGGATCCGGGATTGAAAGTTATTTTGCTTTAGGAGATTAAAAGTCGATGACAACCCTCTTCTGGCTTGAAAAGTTTCAGCAGAGAGATCTGCAGTAATTCTAATATTCTTCCCTTTGTAGGTAATGGATTTCTTACATCTGACTGCTTTGAGAATTTTCTCCTTCATATTAACTTTAGTGAAGTTAATTATGATATGCCTGGAGGATGTCTTATTTGGATTGAGTCATGCTGGGGTTCTGAAACTGTCTGCTATCTGAATTTCAGAATCTCTAGACATGTCTGGAAAATTCTCTTTCATAATTACATGGAGAAGGGCCTCTGTGCCTTGCAAGGCCACTTCATCACTTTCAGGGATTTCAGTGAGGCAGATATTAGCCTTCTTCGAATTATTCCAGAGCTCTCTGAGAGAATGATTCGTTTTTGCTCTCCTTTTCTCTTCCTCTTTGAGAGTTTGGGAGTGTTCAAAAGCTTTGTCTTCAATGTCAGAAATCCTTTCTTCTGCTTGCTCCACTCTGTTACTGAGGGATTCTACTGTATTTTTCAGATCTTTGAGGGCTGCAAATTCTTGCTGCATTACCTCAAAATCTTTGGTGGTTTTGTCTTTAAATTCATTAAATTCTTGAGACAACTTTTGAATTTCTCCTCAAATTTCTAATTCTGACTTTTGAATTGCTCATCGAATGTCTAATTCCTAATTTTCCTCCATTCTATTAATCTTGTTTGCAATCCAAATTCTGAATTTGATTTCTGACATCTCAGCCAGCTGTTTATAAATGGGATCTTCAGTTACATCTGCCATATCTTTCCGTGGGGGGGGGGTTGCTTTATTCTGGTTATTCATGTTAACAGAGTTTTTCTGCTGGTTCCACCCCATGATTGTTTTACACCGTTTGATTTTTCCCCTGGAGCTTTTTTGAGGTCCCATACAGTGCTATGGCCTGAGAAATTGGGGACCTGTTTTGTGTGGTGAGGCTAAGTGGTTCTGTCTTGTTTTTAGCCGGTCTCTGTTTGACCCTTGTGAAACAGTTACTCTGGGTAGAAGTCTCAGCTGTGGAGAAATACCAGCAATTAAGTCACCCCACCCCCACAAGCAACAATTGGAAAAGGAAAATCAAACCTTCCTACAACCACAGCCAAGGCACCACCTGAATTTTACTCAGGCGATTGGCTCAGTTCAGAAGGTCCAAATCAGTTGTCTCAGTCAGCACCTGTCTCAGGTGGGAGAGTTTAAAAGGTCTCTGGCAACTGGATCACAGGAGTATGGTGACTACTCAGATATGGCTTGCTCTTGTGCTGCTTGGAGTCAGGAGGAGCCACCCAGCAAGTATATCAGTCTAGGAAGGTTGATGCCTCCTTCCCCACCTTCCACTTCTGTCACACCCAGTCACTGATAGCCCAGCAGGGCTGTGATTTAGTTGCCTGTAGTGAATAGATAGTCCAGGGGTTTGCACCTGCCTGAATCACAAGGAAATCTATTTCTGCTCAGCCAGGCTTCTGCGCTCTGCCTCTATCTAGCAGGGGATGTGAGGCCTGACTACCTCAGGCACTTGTTGGAGGCTGGGGGGGGGTGTTCACTCAGTTCCAGCCCCACCCCTGATTGCTGTTACTGACAGAACAGAACAGAAAAACTTTATGGGAATTTATTTCTGTCCCTGCTAAATGTCCCTGCAGAAGAGAAGCTGTTTTAAGTTCCCAGTGCCTGAGCCTCAGGCCCTGTCTTTGCTCCTGCAGGTTTGTATTCAGTTACCTGTCAGTTCTAGCTTCCTGTCTTCCTTTGTCTATAGGCTGATGATCCCCTGATGTTCAGGTGCATCTTAGGCTCAGTAAAGCGGTCCTCTGGGTCAGCCCTGCCCTGGGAACTTCCCAGCTCTGCGCATGCATTTCTAGTCCCTGCTCTCCACCCAGGCCAGTACCATCTCAGGCAAACCCTTTTCTCAGGGGCCTGCATTTCTGTCCCAGATTTGTTCCATGGTGGTTGCCACCTGAGTAGATGCGCAACCTCCTCTTCTTGACCAGGGAAATGGGGGTGTGGCTTCAGAATACTCAGGAGTGAGTGCTATTGTTGCCAAAAGACGGCTGCTGCTCTGCGCCTCGGGGCACTGCCACTCTGGTATCGTTCTCTCTCAGCCCACCATCCTCTCCTCACTTCCATGCTGTAGAGTCAGCACTGACCAGCTTCAGTTTAGGCCCTGTCCACACCCCTCGAGACATCACCCAAGAATCTGGACTCCTGAGGGACAGGCTTCCAGACCTCAGAGTGAGAGTAGAGGGGAGTGTTAGGAGACCAGAGTTGCAGGTAGAGAATATATACAGTTTTATGCCTGGCAGGAGAATGCCGTGGCACCCTAGTAGGGGAGGTAGTTCCAGTTTTTAGATGGTCTCTCCCGTGGAAGGACCTTTGAACTCTGCCCATTTATTTGTGGGGCACTCTGAGCCGTTCTCATGGGGGAGGGGACTCCTGCCCACTTGGTGATGGATTTTGTACCTTTTGGTTGTATCCTTGGTGTCACAGCTCGTCTCAGCGGGTTTGATGTGCGTTCTTCAACCTTCTCTCTTGGTGAAACTCTAATCCACCAGGTTACTTGCTAAAGTTCTGTCCTTTAACTCTCTTTCTGGACAGGAGCTTCTGTGGAAAGCTGGCTTCAGTCAGCCATCTTGTCTCCACCCCCAGCCTCCAAATCTTAACTCATCCAGCATCAATTTGAAATCTCAAATCTCATCTAAATATCCAAATTAAGTGTATGTGATATTTAAGGTCTGATTCATCCTGAGGCAAAATTCCTTTTAGCTATGAACCTGCCAAACCAGATAATTGTCTGCTTCCAAGATACAATGGTGGTACAAACATGGTATTCGCATTCCCCTTCTAAGAGGGAGAAATCTGAAAGAAGAAAGAGGTCACAGGTCTTGAGCAAGTCTCAAACCTAGCAGAGAAATTTACATTATATTTTAAGGCTTGAGAATAATCCTCTTTGGCTTGATACTCTATCCTGAGCCCACAGAGGTTGTAGCCCCACCTTCTGGGCCCAGTGAGGTGGCAGCCCCATCCCCAATGTCCTAAGCTTGGTGGCATGGCCCACTGAAACTGAGGTGACCCTACTTTCTGAAATCAAGAAAGTGGCAGTTCTACCTTTGAGGTCATTCTTATCTATTCTTGAATGGTAATTCATGCCTTTAGTCATAACTCTATTCTGCCATCCTATATAATCCCAAAAGTCTGATAGCTATCCTAATCCACTTCTGTAGAAGCTGGCAGTGTTTCTTCTGTTATAACCTCATGTCTATTCCTGGCTGAGGTGGCTGATTAGATTCATGAATCATACCTGTAATCTTTTTATGGTGTGATTGTCCATGTGCACCCTTGGCATTTTCTCTAGAACATGATTTCTCGTTTTTTGTAATATGGATAGACTCCATATTTTCAGGTTCTGCTGACTTTTTGCTTAATAATTTCTTCTCAAATTTATCTTTCCTTTCACATTTTACCATGAAGCAACAAAGAGAAACCAGGCTATATCTTCAACATTTTTGCTTAGAAATATCTTCTAAATATCCAAGTTTATCACTTACAATGCCTACTTTCTAGAAAACATTAGAACTCAATGTAGCCAATTTTCATGCCACTTTATATGTATTCAAAAAAGATTGTCTTTCCTCCAGTTTTCTATAACATATTCCTCTTTTCTTTCTTATCCATCACCAGATTTACCTTTAATGCTCATATTTCTACCAACAGTTCCTTCAAGGCAATCTAACCTTAAAAAAAAAATGCATCTTAAAACTTTTCTGGTCGCAACCTAATACCTAGTACCAAAGCCAGTTTCACACTTTTAGGAATTTGTTACAGTTTGTTACTCCATTTTATGCTACCAAAATCTGTATTAGTTTGAGTTATCCAGAGAAAAATAACCAACAGGACATAGATAGATAGATGGATAGATAGATAGATCAATCGACAGACAGATTTTAAGAAATTGGCTCACAAGATTTTGGAAGCTTGACAAGTCAAAAATCTGTAGGGTAGGTTGTCAAGCTGGAGACCCAGGGAAGAGTTGCAATTCAAGTCAAATGGCAGTCTGCTGAAAGAATTCCTTGTTCTGGGAAGTCAGTCTTTGTTCTGTTCAGGTCTTCAACTGATTCGATAAGGCCCATCCACATTACAGAGGGTAATCTGCTTTACTCAAAGTCTACTGATTTAAATGTTAATTTTATATATAAAAAAACACACAGGCACAGAAACATCCAGAATAATGTTTGACTAAATATCTGGACACTTTTGTACAGCCAAGTTAATTTTAGCAAATGCTGCCTGGGAAGTTACTCTAGCCATGGGAACTCTCTGACTCCGGAGATATAAAAGGACGTTCTTAAGATGGTCCTTTAGAGAGCTGCCAAACTAGTTGAAACACATAACCACAATTTTTGGAATAAGGTCTGCACAGTTCCTCTGGCTCTTAACAACCTACATTAGGAATCTTCATGGCTGCTGCTGATCTGGGGAATGGGTATATTAAGAGAGCCATTTAAAATGCTATACCTCTCTTTTACTGCAATGCTTGCAATGCTGCAGCTTTTACCATCATTAAACTTCCCCTTGGTTGTTCTATGAGAGTTCAGTCTGAAAGTTTTTGCCAACTATTAGTTGCTTTTATAGAGTGACAGGGCCCTGGAGCTTGTCTCTCTAACGTTGTGACACCAACTTCTAAATTAAACCATTTTCATGGACCCCTAAAAGTACCGTGAGACCAAAGCACAGTTCCTACTGTTTTTAATTAAAAAGATTTACCTAGGTCAGCTTCAGTGGGTGGAAAAATGAAGACTCCATTTCCAGCTCTGGCCCCAATTCTGTAATCTTGAGCAATGAACTAAATTACTCTTTAACTCACTTTCCTTCGTTCCCTCAACTTTTTTCTTAGAACTGTAAGATTTCAAAAAGATAACTTATGAAAATGTCTAGCTCAATACTGGCACTCAAAAAAGAGAGGTAGTTACAATTACCTCTCTTCACTTTTCCATTGGAGAAATAGTGACAAATGTCCCCTCACAGAGAGTTTGCATTCTCATAAAGGACACTGTATTCCACAGAATTTAAACCTTGATGGACGTGAAAGTTTCATTCCTTTTGGGAGGGGCAAAGTTTAGAAAGAAGGGCTATTTATTTCTCTTCTCTTCAGATTATTTTGAAAATTGCAGAAGCTTTTGGTGAGGGAGAATCTCTGGTAAATGATAGTGTTTCACTCTTACAGGTGGTACCATTTTCCCAGGGTATGTGATATTTCACAAATTCAACATGCCAAAATGGATATGTAGATATTACCTACCAGTAAGTAGAGAGTTGTATAATTGGGGGGACATCACTCAAAACTTTCCTTTGCTTATCTGTGAAATAGTGATAATGGGAAATAGGGATAATGAAGGTGACATGTGTAAACATTTTACAAACTTAACCTTAAGCAATGTGAGGCAGTACAATTATCAATTGACATATCCATATCTACTGTTATATAATTTTAGTTTATAGAATTAAAAAATTCCTACCCATAAAGCAGCAGCCTGAAAACTGTGTTAGAGCAAGAAATGTGTGACTTATGTTTATTACCCGAGCATCCTTGAGGTTAGACTTTCTCTACCAAGTCCCCTCTAGTAACTTTTTAAATTATTAGCCAGGTCCTGTGCCACATATCAATTTGTAAAATTTATTTATTTATTTATTCATTTATTTATACCAGGCTTTATTTCAGAAATGTCAAGTCAGCTTACAAAAATAGATTTTTTTTTACTAAAAAGTGGTGAAATTAGAGATAAAGGAAAATAAGGTAAAAAAAATAAGAGTGAAGTTATGAGTAAGAAATGAGAGTGAGGTTGGTAGCAAAGTCTTCAAGTAATGCTGTAGAGCCTTCTGCACAAGCTAGCTGAATAGTCATCCAGTCTTAACACTGACAGTATTCAGTACCTCTTGGGATAACCCATTTTACCTTTAGACAGCTATGACAACTAGAACAAGCTTTTACATAGAGTTACCATTATGTAATTTAGCACCTATAGTCTTTCTAATACTACTCTCTACTTTATACTATAATTTAATTAACATTTATTGAGAATTCAAAATGTGTTAGAAACTACATTGACGCATTATCTTATTTAATCCTCAAATAACCTTGTAAAGTGTTTTTTTGTTTTTGTTTTTGTTTTTTGAGACAGAGACTCAAGTGGTCACCCTGGGTAGAGTGCCATGGCATCATCACAGCTCACAGCAACCTCTAATTCTTGGGCTTAAGCAATTCTCTTGCCTCAGCCTCCTAAGAAGCTGGGATTACAGGCACCCGCCACAATGCCCGGCTATTTTTTGGTTGTAGTTGTCTTTGTTGTTTGGCAGGCCCGGGCCAGATTCGAAGCCGCCAGCTTTGGTGTATGTGGCTGGCACCTTAGCTGCTTGAGCTACAGGTGCCAAGCCAAGAGATTTTCTTTTTTATTGTTGGGAATTCACT
Organism: Nycticebus coucang; assembly: GCF_027406575.1. NCBI lineage: Eukaryota > Metazoa > Chordata > Mammalia > Primates > Lorisidae > Nycticebus > Nycticebus coucang. The sequence goes on from NC_069804.1 coordinate 112,681,022, forward strand.
GAGGGTACACAGAACCAGGTTACATTGATTGCTTTTGTTAGATAAAGACACTTTTATAATTGTGTCCCTCCCCCAAAAGGTATACTACATCCCCTGTTCACCCACCCCCTCCCTCTTTCCCTTTCTCACTTCTCCCCATCCCCCACCGCCCACAGAGGTCCTCTGTACTAGGACCTTAATTGTCTTCATATCAGTTTCTGTGTAAAAGACCAGGAAAAGCAAAATTTAAAAATGTTGAATGACCCAGCTTCAGCTATCCTAAAGTGATTGTGACACTGGTCTTCCAAATTCAGGTCTTCAGAATCTGAACCCAATGCCTTTACCACTCCATGTGACTTACTCATAATATATAGCATTTTCTCCCCTTTTTTGTCCCTGTGACTTACCTGGGCACTTGGTAGTTTTCTATTAGTTATTGAATAATAGACACTGCACTGAAGTGAATTCAGGGAAAGCTTCAGGTCACCTCCTGACTTCATTGAATGTGAGATACAGAAATATATAAGGTCAGGATTTTCTCCTTTTCTGGAAAGGGAATAAGCTTTGCCTCAACCAAGCTCTTAAAGGCTCCATCAGCTCTGGAAAAGAAAAACATGATGTGGAGTATATTCAAATCAAACAAGGATTACTTTCTCAGTTATTTTATGCAATAGTTCAGGATGAATGAGAGCTTAATAATCCACCACTCTCTCTTCTCTCATAGCTGTCTTTATATTTATAGATTCACCCATTTTATGGTGGCTGAAATTCACGGATCCTTCAATTTTTGCTTGTTTACATCATCCCATAAATGGAGGTGTAAAGTGTTATACATTTCATGTTCCTCCATCTCTTTTTGTGGTACCAGCTACACATTCTTTTCTAATGAATCACCTTCATCTGTATATCCTGAGATTGATGTACAGCTAATCTTTTGGTGGGGGGGGCAAGTACCAAGTTTGATTTCCTGGACACACTGTTCTATCTTGCATGAGCTAATGAAAGGTGGATTAATTTATTTTTTTTTTATGTTTTGGGAATACTTTCTCCTGAATCTTGAAATAATATACCTCATATTAATATTAATTATCAATACACTCATGAAAAGCAGAGGGAAGAAAACATAAATGGACCAAACCTTTACTGAGTTGTGTTAATGATTTTATTTACAGAATAATAGATCTTTGAGGAATCCTTTTCAACTCTTCCAGAATATCATTCATCATTGCTACTCTAAGCATCTGTTTTCCAAGTACCTATCTTAAATTGAGGCGCAAAGTTGTATTGACATCAAGTTATATAGGTCAAATTTTACATACTTAAACTTTTTAATCCCCTTAATCTCTTTTTGAAACTCTTTAATCTGAATTAAAATATCTCAAGCAACTTGGATTTGTTATAAAATCATTAGGTTTCTTTCAATCTGAAGGCTCCTTAATCACATTGCGATCTTAGTTTGTTTGATTTTTTCTTTTTATTTTGGTCATTTTAAAATTAGTCCATATGAAATAGGGCTTTGCTTTCCCATTTTCCTGTCTCTCAGTTCAAATATTTCTCAGGAATCTATAAACCAGCCTCGTATTTCAGTCTTGTCAGAAGAACTTCACAATCCAGTCTCTTACTTCCAGTTCTTTTTAATACCATCTCATCCTAGTCCCTGGTATCAATTACTACACAGATCCTGTCTTACCTATATCCTTCCCTGCCCACCTTCTAGCTTCATACTAATACTTTTTAATGAGAATATTAGACTCATTTAAAACTGATCATCAGAGATCCTCCAGTCCAACTTCTCATTGTCTTTTTCTTCTTAGAAGTCCTCAGTGATCCCTGTCTTAGTACACTTCATACTACTATAACAAAATGCCTGAAACTAGGCAGAAATTTATTTCTCACAGTTCTGGAGGCTGAGAAATCCAAGGTAAAGGTGTTGGCAGGTTTGGTGCATCTGGAGGAAATGAATGTTGTTCCTCACATGGCAGAAGAGTGGAAGAAAGCAAATCCACTTCTGCAAGCCCTTTTTATAGTGGCATTAATATATTCCTGAGAAGAGAGCCCTTGTTATCTAAACACTTTCTATTAGGCCACAACTTTCAATGCTGTTACACTGGGGATTAAATTTCAACAGGAGTATGGAAAGGGACAAAAACATTCAAGCCATAGCAACCCCGTCTCCAAACAGAATAACTATAACCCTGTTTTTCAAGTTTTTTAGGACTTACCCTATCCCTCTTTGAATATTCCCCAGCATACACCCTTGAGTAGGCGGCTCCTTCTATAGGAAGCCGATTCTTACTCTCTATTTTTTTTTTTTTGTAGAGACAGAGTCTCACTGTACAGCCCTCGGGTAGAGTGCCGTGGCATCACACAGCTCACAGCAACCTCTAACTCTTGGGCTTACGCGATTCTCTTGCCTCAGCCTCCCGAGCAGCTGGGACTACAGGCGCCCGCCACAACGCCCAGCTATTTTTCTGTTGCAGTTTGGCCGGGGCTGGGTCCGAACCCGCCACCCTCGGCATATGGGGCCGGCGTCCTACTCACTGAGCCACAGGCGCTGCCCTTACTCTCTATTTTTAACCGCCTCCACACACAGACTGTGGAGCTCCTCCTGGAGATCCCTACTCCCCTTAGTCCAGCCACAAATGTCTAACCTTTGAGCCCAATCTCACAAAGCTCTTTCCAAGTTGTTTTTTTTTTTTTTTTTTAATTATTTTTCCCTACCAAACCAACACTTCTTGGGCCAGGTTAAGTTGTGGTTTGATCATGGTTATTGGCACAGCGGCCAATAAGAATAATGGGAATAGATGCTGGACGGGGTGTTGTCTTGCAAGTCAGAGGGAAAAATATCATCTTCATGCCACAGGAGAAATGGGTTGGGTTGCCAAATTCAGAAAAGAAAAGGCAAATGAATACCAGGACATCCAGTTAAATTTATAGTAGACTTCAGATAAATAATTTTTAAAGTGTAAGTTTGATCCAAATTTTGTATAGGACATATTTATAAAAATTAGCACTTTATTTGAAATTCATTTTAACTGGTACTTCTATATTTTATCAGGCAATCCCAGAGCTCAGAGTATTCAGGAACAGATGAGATTGAAGGAAAGCAGACAAAAGTCCTTTATATGCTACCAAGGATGCCTTCTTAACTTTTACATTTTGCCCTAAATTGATGATTAATTCTCTCAGCTTTTGGCCTTTCGTTGTCTTTCTCCAATACATCAGTGGCACTCAGAAAGTTAGCAGATTCCATACAATTTCTATTTCCCTTCTCAACTGCTTGAGACATTACACTTGCATGTACATTCTTTTCCATTCCTTTCCACTAGTATCACTGCCTTTTTTTTATTGAGCAATAATAATAATAATGCAAAAAAAGTAACATTCACATTGTCAAGTAAGAGTATGTCTATTATAGAATGCTTTGACTCTGAGGTTCAGGTTCAGTATAGAGTCATCAGTTAACTTCTTCTTATATTTTTTTCCCAAAGTCTCAAAAAATAGACAACTAATATTTATAAATAAAAATAAAACATAATTTCAAAAACAAGATCATGCCAAATCTTATAGACAATAGAAAAAGAAGAAATACTTCAAAATTATTCTACTTCATCTGGATACACCTGATATTAAAATTGGAAAAAATATATTATTATAAAGGGAAATTACAAACATATTTCACTTATAAATGAGGATGCAATATCCTAAACAACATATTAACAAGTTGAATTAAAAATTAATGTTTAAGTAATGTACTTTGGTCAAAATTAAATCCAATTTATGTGAGAATTAGTCACTATTTTCTTTTCTTTTTTTTTTCTTTTCCTTTCCCTCACCACCTCCCTCCTTCTCTGTCTTCTCTCCCCTTCCCCCATGCCCCACCACATCATTAATTGTCATTAATTGTCCTCATATCAAAGTTGAATACATAGGATTTATGCTTCTCCATTCCTGTGATGCTTCACTAGGAATAATGTGTTCCATCCAGGTTAGTAAAAATGCTGCAAAATCTTCATTTTTTTAATGGCTGAATAATATTCCACAGTATACATATACCACAGCTTGCCAATCCATTCCTGGGTTCGAGGACATTTAGGCTATTTCAACATTTAAGGAATTGTAAATTGAGCTGCGATAAACAGTCTAGTACAAGTGTCTTCATAATAAAAGATTTTTTTTTTCCTTCTGGATAGATGCCCAGTAATGGGATTGCAGGATCAAACGGGAGGTCTAGGTTGAGTTCTTTGAGGTTTCTTCATACTTCCTTCCAAAAAGGTTGTATTAGTTTGCAGTCCCACCAACAGTGTAAAAGTGTTTCTTTCTCTCCAGATCTATGCTAGCATCTGCAGTTTTGAGATTTTGTGATATGGGCCATTCTCACTGGGGTTAGATATCTCAGGGTGGTTTTAATTTGCATTTCTCTAATAATTAGGGATGATGAGCATTTTTTCATGTATTTGCTAGCCATTCGTCTGTCTTCTTTAGAGAAGGTTCTGTTTATCTCTCTTCCCAATTTATGTATGGGATTGTTTGGGGTTTTTTTCTTGTGGATTAATTGAAGTTCTGTATAGATCCTAGTTATTATGGTTTTGTCCGATGCAACATATGCAAATATCCTTTCCCATTGGGTAGGTTCTCTATTTGCTTTGGTTGTTGTCTTCTTGGCTGTACAGAAGCTTTTCAGTTTAATTAAATCCCATTTGTTTATTATTGCTGTTGTTGCTATTACCATGGCAGTCTTCTTCATAAAGTCTTTCCCCAGGCTGATATCTTCCAGTGTTTTTCCTATTCTTTCTTTGAGGATTTTTATCATTTCATGCCTTAAATTTAAGTCCTTTATCCATCTTGAATCAATTTTTGTGAGTGGAGAAAGGTGAAGGTCCAGTTTCAGTCTTTTACATGTGGATATCCAATTCTCCCAGCACCATTTATTGAATAGGGAGTTTTTCCCCAAGTGGACATTCTTGTTTAGTTTATCAAAGATTAGAAGGTTGTAAGTTGTTGGTTTCATTTCCTGGTTTTCTATTCAATTCCAAATGTCTATGTCTCTATTTTTTGTGCCAGTACCATGCTGTCTTGACCACCATGGCTTTGTAGTACAGCCTAAAATCTGGTATGGTGATGCCCCGGCTTTGTTTTTATTACTAAGAACTGCCTTAGCTATACGTTTTTTTTTTTTCTGGTTCCATATAAAATGCAGCATCATATTTTCCATGTCTTGAAAATAGGTTGTTGGTATTTTAATGGGATGGTGTTGAATCGACTGGTGAAAAGTTTTAACAACTACACTGCTATACCATGCCAGGAAGTACCTACCATCAGTATTTTACCTAATGCCAATGACAAAATCCTCATTGCTGGCTCTAAAATATCATTTTTTGGATTTCTTCCCTAGGACCCCTCTGTTTCCACCTGTTTTAGGCAAAATTCTGAGGGAAAATAACTTCAAGAGAAAGATTTGCTTGTAGCCAATTTATGGAGCATGTTCACCAACATTTGTGAGGTAGTGACAGAGGGAGAAGTAGCAAATAAAGCAACAGAACTGTAATACAGTCATGACAAAGGTTTCATATGATCCCATGGGGGCACTTTTGAATGAGAATGGCTTTGAAAGTAGCCCCAAATTGAAGTGGGAGTTTGTATACCTATCCTACCACCATATATAGGCTGCTCCTAGAAGAGAACATAACCTAAGGAGAGGCAGTTGCCTTCAGATGAGGCCAATTCCCCCAAATTTAGGGAAATTAGTGCCTCTGGCCTGAAAAGGTATGGCAGAGGGTTGGGGATAGTTCTGGGCAGCACAAAACAGCAGCCATTACAAAAAAAATTAATTGTATCTCTATTGGTTTTTATCTATTCCTTTTATCAATCTTTTGTATATTTAAAACATTCTGTTTGTCTTCATTTTCCTCATTTCTTTATCTTCACAATAATGTTTCTTTTTTCTTGCATTCCTTCCAAGTTTTCTTCATTTATAAAAATTTTTTATAATCATTTTCTATTTCTATCACTTTGTCTTTCATATCCTTCTGTTGTCCCTTTTTGTGTTCCCTTTCTGATTTTATGCTGTTTCAAAGCTTTAAGTATTTTCTTTCTTTCAGCTCATTTAGAAATACTAGGTTGGTGTTTTTATCTGTTTTGTGTTTGGATTTTTCTGATGGGTTTACAAACCATCATCCCACAGGTCTTGTCTTCCAAGGTGTTACTATTACCTTTAGATATTCATTTTGCTATCATAATATTCACTGGGATCTGCTTTCTCTGGCTTCTTTCCCTATCCTCTATGATATTGCACTTTTCTTTTCCTTCACCCACAATATTTCTGCCCTGTTCAATTTCATTTCTGAAACTAGTAGTTTTCTTACTGTATGTGAATTTATTCTTCTGGAGGAAAATACGTGCTGGATAATTATGAAACCCTCAGGGGCTTAGTTACCATAGCTGTCTTTGATCTCTTGATGATTCTGTGCAGTTTTCCTCACATACCGGTAATTCAGGTCTTCCAATGTTTCGATTTCTCTTAAACCAATGTTTTTTTTCAGCTTAGTCAAGAAATAATGAAGTCTTATATGTGGTATTAGGGTGATGGTAGTGAAGATGGAGACAACTAAACATTAAGTGATATTTTGGTGGTATAATCAAGGGGAATTTGTAATGGTCAAATGTAGGATAGAAGAGATGCTCAAAAATGGTTTTTGGCTCAAGCAATCGGATGAAGGTTTTACAGAAATGGTGGAAACTCAAAGATGAATAATTGTAATGGCAGAAGCAGGCATTCTATTTAGCTATATTAAGTTTGAAATACCAATTATAGAGTCATGTAGGTATATCAAAGAAATTACTCTTTGAACTGAGAGATACAAGTCTTGCTTACAGATTACTTCCTTTGGGAAGACTTCCCTGATCACCTTCTTCCTATCCCTTTAAGCTTATTATCCTTGCTACCCATAGCATCTTCCATCATTCCTGTCATAGCCTTTATCAAATTTATTTTGCAATTGCCTATACATTGGTCCATTTCCTCTTTTGGACTGTGAGCTTTTTGTGGAACAGAAGCTGTGTTCATTTTTTTCTCAGGTACTTTCCTGGCACAAGTCTGACAGTCAACTCTTTTTTGTTCAATGCCTGCAATTCAATGCATGAAAAATAGAATAGTACAGTCAATTCTATTTTTCTTTTTTTGAGACAGAGTCTCATGTTGTTTCTCTAGGCTAAAGTGATCTGGTGCCACCCTAGCTCATAGAAACCTCAAACTCCTGAGTTCAAGTGATCCTCCTGCATCGGCCTCAGGAGTAGCTGGGACTACAGATGCCCACCACAATGCTCATCTCATTTTTCTGTTTTTAGTAGAGATGGGGTCTCGCTTTTGCTTATACTGATCTTGAACTCCCGAGCTCAAGTGATCCTCGCACCTTGGCCTCCCAGAGTGCTAGGATTATAGGCATGAAACACCACACACAGCCAGTCTATTTTTTTCTATAGCTCCAATTTTTGAAAATTACTTCCATATTTGGCCAATATTTCCCTTCTTTTACTTTCTAACAAGTTCAAGATTTATCTTTAAGTTTAAGTTTTTTTTTTTTTTTTTGCAGTTTTTGGCTGGGGCTGGGTTTGAACCCGCTACCTCTGGCACATGGGGCCAGCACCCTACTACTTTGAGCCACAGGCGCTGCCCAGTTTAGTGCTATTTTTAATTTAAGTGCTATTTACTTATTCCAAATACTATCTTCAATATAGTTGCCTCAGATCACATGTGACTTTATATCCGAGGGAGATGTGTAGTATTAGTCTTTCAAACAAAACATGTAATATAACCCTCAACCTTTTCACATATAATATCTTAAACTATGTCTCCTCAAATATGTTTCTGTATTGAAATACCCAAATGTAGGATTTATTACTTATTCTATTAAATTTCATCTTAGTGGATTCAGCCATCAACTCCAGAAGTGGAGATCATTTTGGATACTGCATATGTATTTAATGATTTACCTCCATGTGCTCAGAGGCAGAAGTTGGAAGCAGAGCAAATGTACCAAAGTTGAGCTCTAGGACTTTGCCCTGAGCTTCAATTAGAAAATGTTTTTAGGTTAACATAAAAGTTTATTTTATGGTGTGGTAAACATAAAATTTATTTTGGCAAAAAAGCTTCTGTTCTAAAAGTTTTGAAAACCACTTCTAGAGTAAGCCACTGATGAATTCTCTAAGACTGTAATCAATACCACACACTTTTTCTTACCACCACTTACCATATTGCCCAATCTAAATGGTTGTAATTCTTAACATTTGCATGATTTACCCACTATACATTAAAACTATACATTAAAATTGTGTGCAGCTAATTTTAATGAATCACCGTATTCATTTTTAAAAGATCACCATAATCTTAGTGAATATTCTTACATTTTTGTGAATCCCCCCAGCTTTAAACACAAAATAAACTTCTGAAAAATAATTTATCAATTTAAAAAATGCTAGCAACTCAATTGGTCTTACCTTGTGCTTTCTGCGAAAAAGTGCTAGTATATTCAGAAAAGAAAACTTACAATTTGTGGCTGATAATTCAGTCTACTTGTTTTAACCTGGTTATTCTTTCCCTTCTCATTCCCCTAGTATACCAGATGAGTTTTTAAAAGGGGAGGGGAGTGATTTTGTATCATAAAATAATCTTATACCAAGTGTCATACAAGAAAAGTTGATTTGGGAATGGCCTGACTCTCATTGGGACTATTCATCCAACAAGGTATAAACCAAATCAATTATTACGTCTCAACTCACATTTATCATTTTATTCAAATCTCAAAGAAAAAACCCAACTACTAAATGCAGATATATTACCATCTGAACTTCTTTGCTTTTTTGATAGTATTAACACATGAAGGGAATGTTATCAACTATTTTTTCCTGTTCCTGGTGACTCCATGTTGGAGTCCAGTGATATTCTCACAAGATCACACAGGAACTTGACATTGCAACTGAGATCAGAATCCCAGGATTTGTATTCCCAAGCCATTACACTTTTTGCTATACAACAGTTTTGCTTAAATGCTTATAGGAGGTGCTGATCATAAAAAAATGGAGCACCAAAATTAAAAATAAAATTGTTAAAATCAAACAATTTAATGTAACACACTTCCATGGCCCTCTACCACTTACAAGTTCTTCCTTCCTCAATTTCAAGTATTTAGTTTCTAAACTAAACTGAGCTTGAGATTGAATATTAAGCTTATCATAGATAAGACAGAGAAGAAATAAAATTATTATAATGTTATAGCGTCATCTCCCTAGAGGTATTAAATACAAACTGTTTATCTATTGCCCCTTTCATTCCCAAAATCATGATCCTCAGATGAGAAATGATCATATACATAAAACAACATGTAGAAATTAAAACACTTTAATATAAACATTTCCAGAATATAGACTGATTTTCTATGAGTAGTTTATGAGAGCTTTTTAAAACTATATATCATCTAAGTTTATCATAGACTGTTTCATTTTCCACTTTTAGAACTAGAAAATACAAAAATACACTGCAAATTAGATTTAACAAAGAAAAAAAATCAGTCTAATTTGTTTCATACATTTTCCTTGGAGAAAAACCAAGAAACATAAATTTACACACAACAACAAAATACCACCAACACAAACCCAAAAAAGGAATTAATTCTGCAATGCCTGGTAATTATCTTTTAAAATAAATTATTTCCAGTGAGTAAATAATTCACTATCACAGCAATTAGATGAACAGAAGTAGAGACAATTTCACTTAGGGAAATTACATTATATGTAAGAAATATGTATTTTTTTTTCTTTTTTTAAAGAAAATGATGGAAAGTAACTTGAGGAAAAGGCATATCGAATACTTTAACTTCACTTGGCTTTTGTTCAATATTAAAGTAACTGTCCACATAGAGAAATTCAAATAACATTAATTTTATGAAACCAAAGGTTTCAACCTATTTCTTCAACCTTGAGGGAACAAAACTATAAAGTTCGCAATCCAAATGTAGACTCATTCCAACCAAAGCACTGATTCATCTGTCTTTTCTTCATTGATTTCTTTTTGTTATGTTCTTCTTGTGTTCTTATGTTCTTGTTTCTCAGAGACTAGGTTTAGCCATTATTTCTTTTAATTAAATTTTAAGTTTCACCAAAATAATCAGTTTTCCTAAACTGATACTGACTACTTCTCCTTGTGTCTGATGCTTTTTTTTGTCTATATCCATTTTCTTTACTTTGATCTTTGAGTAAACAAACTAAAAATTCAAAATCCAAGAGTAGACTCATCCCGAAACACTGACTCTTCCACCTTTTCTTCAACAGGTTTCCTTTTTTGTCTTCTGTTCTTCTGATGTTCTTATTTCTTAGAAGCTAGGTTTAGGTTTTATAATTCTTTTTCAACTCAATTTCAATTTTTACACAAAAAAAATCTAAGTGTTTCTGAACTGAAACTGACTGTATCTACCTCTCCTTTTCTTCATAAGATATGCCTATTTTTATCTAAATACATACTCTTAATTTTCTTAAAATCATCCTTGGATCAAAAAAACTAAAATTTCAAAATCCTAGAATAGACTCATCCCAAAGCATTTCCTCTTCTGTCCTTTCTTTAACAGATTTTTTTTTCCCTTTCTTGTGCTTCCGTTCTTCTTTCTCAGAGGACACATCATGGCTTTTTTTCTTTTTTCGATGCTTAAGCTTTCCTGAACTGACCCCAACTTTATCCCCCTCTCTTTTCTTTTGACGAATGCTCTTGTCTTTGTCTAAATCTACATCTCCATAGCTCTTTTTCCTTTTATGCTTGGACTGCTCCTTCTCAGGCCTTTCTTCATGTTCTTCCAGATGTCGTCTTTTCTTCTGATGTCTCCGTTTATGACCTGCTTGGTCATCACTGGTATTGTTTTCTGAGGACAGGTGCTTGTAAACTTCAGATTCTACACTGTATGGGCCAGAGTTATTTTCTTGCTGATTAAGGCTCAAAGGTATTGGTTTTTCTGGGAAATAATTTCTGGTGAGTTGATAGTAACTACTAGAGTCTAGTCCCTGTTCACTGTCATGAGCTGGTAAACAATGAGGTAACTGGTTTTCCACGGTTCGTGAAATATTGTATGGTCCTGGATAGGTCTGAAAAGTCCCAAATGGGAGATTTTGCTCCAACATTTTATGTTTGGGTCTGACATCAACCATTTCTTTATATCTATATGTTTCCACAGAGCTGTCACCTATCTTTCTAAAACAAGTCTTTGGCTCTAGTCCTCTGGCTTTCTGCACTTTGATGTAATCTTCAAGTTCATCTTGAAAAGAATCATATGTCCTCTTTGAATGATCTGGTAACCAATGAGGTAATTGGCTTTCCACTGGTGAAGTACTGTATGGTTGCTGGTAGGTCTGGGAAGTCTCAAATGAAAATCTTTGCTCACATGTTGTTTGCTTGGGTCCAGATTCAACCATTTCTCTGTATCCATGAGTTTCCACAATGTTCTCTCTCATCTTCCTGAAACAAGTATTTGGATCTAGTCCTCTGGCTTTCTGCACTTTGATGTAATCTTCAAGTTCATCTTGGAAAGAGTCATATGTCTTCTTTGAATGAGCTGGTAAGGAATGAGGTAACTGGTTTTCTACTGCATGTGAAATATTGTATGATCCTGTATATGTTTGGAAACTCTCAAATGGGACACTTTGTTCAAACATTCTATGTCTGGGTCTAGAATGAACTACTTCCCTGTATCCACGCGTTTCCAAAGAACTCTCTTCCATCTTTCTGAAACAAGTATTGGGCTCTAGTCCTCTGGATTTATGCATATTGATGTAATCAGCACACTCATCTTGGTAAGATTCTTGTGTCTTCTTTGAATTCTTCACTAAATTGATGACAATGGATTCTCTGTAAAGAAGACAGTAGAAAATACTTATTACTAGATTATTTTATTCTGAATATTTTCTTTGTTCTCAAAAATATTAGTCAGAAAAATAAAAAAAGCCCAACAAATTTTAAAAACTCAGCTCATTATAAATGCTGTGAATCATGATTTTTTATGCCAAAAAGAAACAACATGATAGTGAGATATCTTCAGATACCTTGCAATTTTTATGCAAAAAATCACTTTTTTCAGGCCTGGGATGACAGGAGGGTAGTTATAAAGGAGAAGACATATTTGTTACTGTTGTAATACTGAAAATGTTAAGACATGTTTGGAGGTGTGGGTAAGGACCAATAGTATTTAATATCCTGACAGATGGTCTGATATGAATGTCATATCCTTCTCATATCCTTCTTAAAGGTTCAATTAGTCAGTTCCTTCCTTGTATAGGTCTATAAATGTAATAGGTACTTATTCTGGAACCTCCAGATTTCTTTTAATCTAAATCTATAAACCATGCAATGCTACTTAGCCATAAGAAATAATGAAACAATGTCTTTTGTAGCAACTTGGATGGAATTGGAGGCCATTATCCTAAGTGAAGTAACTCAGGAACAGCAAAGTAAATGCTGCCATATACCCACTGATAAGTGGGAGCTAAACTATGCTTATACAAGGACACACAGAATGACATAATGGAGATTAGGGAGTTAAAAGACAGGAGGATGGGAAGGGATGAGAGACGGCAAAGTACTTAAGGGGTACGATGTACACTATTTAGGTGATGGGCACACTAAAAGCCCAGACATTACCACTATACAATGTATAGAAGTAACAGAATTCAACTTGTACACTCTAAATCTATTAAAATGAAAGAAAAGCCTGTAATATTGATAAGAAGGCATTTAATCTGGTTGAACATGATTCTTTAGGTTTGTTTTCCTTGGTCATGTTACTGTTACTATTCAAATAAAGTTCAGCAATCAACAATTCCCCCCACAAAAGGCTAAATCCTAAATCTATTCAGAAATAGTAGCATGGGCTCTCTGTAGTTCCAGCTCCTTGGGAGGCTAAGGCAGGAAGGTCACTTGAGCTCAGGAATTCCAGGCTGTAGTATACCAAGATGATACCTGTGCTTACACACTGAAATCCAGTGTGGACAACATAGTGAGACCCTGTTCCTTAAACAAAAACAGGGTCTAAATGTAGGTTAATTTTGCAAGTCACAAAATCTAACTCCTAAGTATTTGAACTCAAATGATACAAATATTTCCTACTTGAATAAAATAATGTAACAAAATACCATGTCTTGATTTTTTAACAGCAAAAAGCAAAATGTATAATAGTTAAATGCCCCTCTGTCCTGCTACCTGAACTACCCAGTCGCCAACCGTCCATTCAATTCTCTTGTCCTTAAAATAATATAATAGAATGGATTAAACATTTGTTGACCTCCAACTATGTTCTAGGCCAGGAACTTTGGACATATTACATTTCATCATAATAATCTTTTAATAGAGTTGTCCAAAGTAATGTACTTGGTAGAAAGATAGATCTGGTATTTTGGGTTTTTTTCCTCTTAATTTTTTTATTAAATCATAACTGTGTACATTAATGCATTTATGGGGTACAATGTGCTGATTTTATATACAATTTAGAATGCTTACATCAAACTGTTACATAGCCTTCACCTCACTTACTTAATTAATGTGTTAAGACACTTATACTCTACCCTTAATAGATTTCACATGTACCCTTGCAATATGCACCATAGGTGATGTCCCACCCATTACCCTCCCTCTACCCAATCTCCTCCCTCCTCTCCTCTTCCCTCTTCCATCCTGGGCTATAGTTGTATTTTATCTTTCATTTGAAAGTGTGGGTGATTATATATTGGTTTCATAATAGTACTGAGTACACTGGATACTTTTTCTTTCATTCTTGAGATACTTTACTCAGAAGAATATGTTCCAGCTCCATCCATGTAAACATAAAAGAGGTAATATCTCTATCTTTTTTAAGGCTGCATAATATTTCATGGTGTACATATACCAAAATTAGTTAATCCATTCATGGATCCGTGGGCACTTGGGCTGCTTCCATGACTTGGCAATTATGAACTGGGCTTCAATAAACATTCTGGTGCAAATATCTTTGTTGTAAAGTGATTTTTGGTCTTCTGGATATATACCTAGTAGAAGAATTGCAGGATCAAATGGCAGGTCTACTTTTAGTTCCCTAAGTGTTCTCTAAACTTCTTTCCAAAAGGAATGTATTAGTTTGCATTCCCACCTGCAGTGCAAAAGGGTTCCCTTTTCTCCCCCTTTCTCCACATCCACACCAACATTTGTAGTTTTGGGATTCTTTTATACAGGCTATTCTTACTGGAGTTAGATAATATCTCAAAGTGGTTTTGATTTGCATTTCTCTGATGATTAAAGATGATGGGCATTTTTTCATGTGTGTGTAGGCCATGCGCCTGTCTTCTTCAAAGAAGCTTCTGTTCAAGTCTCTTGCCCAGAGACTTGAAATGGGATCACTTGTTCTTTTCTTAGTAATAAGTTTGAGTTCTCTGTGGATTCTAGTTATCAAACCTTTGTCAGAAACATAACCTGCAAATATCTTCTCCCATTCTGAGGGCTGTCTGCTTGCTTTACTTACTGTGTTCTTGGCTGTGCAGAAGCTTTTTAGTTTGATCAGATCCCAGTAATATATTTTTGGTGTTGCTTCAATTGCCCACGGGGTCCTCCTCATAAAATATTCTCCCAGGCCAATTTCTTCAAGTGTTTCCCTTGTACTCTTAAGTCTTTTATCCAGTAAGAATCAATTTTTGTTAATAGTGAAAGATGTGGGTCCAGTTTCCGTCTTCTACAAGTCACCAGCCAATTCACTCAGCACAATTTGTTAAATAGGGAGTATTTCCCCTAATTATGTTTTTGATAGGCTTATCAAAGGTCAAATGACAATAAGCGTCTAGGTTCATCTCTTGATTCTCTATCTGGTATTCTTATCCAGGTATGTCTAACAGAAAGACTTCTGTTCTCAACCACTACACCTTACTGGAAGACTGACTAGATCACTGAATCTCTGGAACTAAGGTGACCTTCCAGAGATTCTTTGAATTTATGTGGTTAGCATGAGAGTGATCTTTTAGCATCTCTCTGGAGGATACTGCTGTCTGGTCAGGAAGTATACTTGTTAGCCAGCTCTGCCAGTATACTATCATGACTAGAGAACATCATTAGGAATATTAGTGTGCAGTATATCACAAATATTACCAACCATATCCAGGTTCATAGGCAAATGAATGCCTAGAATGTACTTGACTAGAAGTTCTGGTGTTTGGTGTCACAGGAACATTTAGGCAAAAATGCTTACCTAATTTGATGTTCACTTCCTTGCATATGAGACCGGAACATATCTAAAGATGTAAAAGTGATACTACAAATATGGCAAACGTAGGTTCTTATACTAAATGCTGAAAAAAAACAAAAGAGTTCAAGTTAAGAACATCAATATGAATACACACAAAATCACATAATGTTAGAACTGAACAAGAATTTATTAGATATCATCTACTTAAAATTTCATAATAAAGATAGGGCCCAGAGAGGTCAAATGTCATGGTCAAAGTCACAGAGCCAGTTAGTAGAAAGGTTAGCCTCTCAGAGTCCATGTCTCTTAATTTAATACTCAGAATTCTTTATCCTACACCATACTGCTTCTCCAACCTTGACCTCTTCCCTACAAATCTGCTACTTGCCTACTTACTGTTGCTACTGTTGAGTTATAGTGGCCACCTCAAATTTACCATGCCAAACCAACCTTTGCCTCTGAATAGCTCAACTAACCTCTTTTTGTTTGCTCTTAACTCTCTTTCCATTCAACCAAAACCTGAAACATCCCAAAAAGTTAGAAATAAGAGCAAATTTGTACTCTCTTACCTGAAATCAGTGTAGTGAATTAGTTACCAAAAGTAATTTCCATAGAGTTAGAAAGGAGAGAGGTTCAGTGAGCCCCCTCTCAGGATAAAAGCTGAAAGCAAAATTCTAAAACAAAACAACTAGTTACCACTTAAAATGAGTCAAGAACTATAGAAGAAGAGTTGTACACTAGCTTACCTAACTATTCTGCTTCTTAGGTAGAATCAGAAGCAGAGGATAAAGTAATTTTTTTTAATTTTTTATTGCATCAACCTTCCACTTTGTCTTTGATCAAAAGAAGCAAAGTAATAAGTTTCATAAGCCAAATACAGATGCAATCCCATCCTAGGAGGGAGTCAGTAAGTTGGTCGGTGCAGAGATTTTAGGGATAACCAAGGTCTTTCTTAAACGGTTGCTTCTTTTAAATCAAATAGCAACCTAATAATTTGAAGGCAGTTAATTGAGTATACTGGCCATGTTTGAAGAAAGATTATTCACAGAAACAGAAGACTATTGGCGAGGAGAAAGAAAAATGCTGATTTAAAGACTCTGCTCACTACTGATATATACTCTACTGTGGGCCCAGGACAGCTCAGTAGGTTATGTCAAAATCTGAATGAATGATTCCTCAAAATTATCCTTCCATGGTGATTTCACATTCACCATGTTGATTTCTGTTAATTTGTTTTCCCATATTCTTTGATACCAAGAAAAGGATACCATGGATAATAGACATCAAGAAAAACTGAGAACTATAAATATGTATCTCCTTTTGCCACAAATCAATACCACAATGGCAGTAGGTTAACTTAAGTTACAATGTTTCCCAGCTTCTCTGATAAGAGTAACATGGGGTATTAGTTTAAAATACAGATTTTCCCGAGTAGCTGGGATTACAGGCGCCTGCCACAACACCCAGCTATTTTTTGGTTGCAGTTCAGCCGAGGCCGGGTTTGAACCCGCCACCCTTGGTATATGGGGCCGGCGCCTTACTGACTGAGCCACAGGCGCCCAGGAGTTGGAGGTTGCTGTGAGCTGTGTGATGCCATGGCACTCTACCGAGGGCCATAAAGTGAGACTCTGTCTCTACAAAAAAAACAAACAAAAAATACAGATTCTCCGTCCCCTCCCTTGGAGAACATAATTCACTCACAGCAAGGGGAATTTGTATTTTAACAAGTATAGCAAGTGATTATCAGAGACTTTGTGAGAAATACTAAGTATCTTTCCAGTTCCTCAGTTATCTGCCTCTTTGAAGTCTGTTTGTGTTACTGAGTCCTTGATTTGAGGCTCATCAACTTTAAAGATCATGGGACTCCCTGCAAAGCTAAGAACCAAACCCAGGACTGTCATCTTCCTAACAACTCTTTTCAGGAAATACTTATCTCTATTTTACAGGTGTCAAAACTAAAGCTCAGACAAACTTTACTAATACTATATATTTTGTGGGTGCTCAAGTTATGTAAAATAAGCAGGAGTGGTTATTTTACCTAAATAACTGGTTTCCTCTAGATTAGTGGATCTCAATACTGATTATACATATAAAATCATGTGGAAATTAAAAAAAAATTCATGTTACAGCTTCACAACAGACCAATTAAATCACAATCTCTAGGGTTAGAACTAGGATTTCTCACTTTTTGAAATCTTTCCAGATGATTTTACTGTACAGACATTATTGAGCACCTGTCCTAGATTACTGAGCAATGGTCTTCATTATGATTATAAACTCAGATTATATTTCAGAAATTCTATATATTCATTTAGTACTTATAATTTTAAATTTACTGTATAGTATCCTCCTCAGTTCCCTGTTTGTTTCCCCACAAATTACATCAGAAGTAAGATTCTAACAGAGATAATATAGGGGCTTAGAAGAGCTGCTGGTCATATATGAAAGATCCAAAGGCAGTTCTAAAACTGTGGTCTGATTACCATTATCTTAGTCCTTGGCTTTTCCACACACTGACGTTCCTTATCTTTTCCAAGGACATAAACATCTCAGAAGGTAATACATGAAAACTGTGTAAATTTTTTCTGTGAAGATATGAAGCCTATGCATGGGCCCCAAGGTCAGAATTCCTGACCAAATCCTTGTGACCTGTCTCCATTATGTTTATTACACTTTGCATTCTTTTATCCCCAAGACTGTTCCTTGACCCTATCCCGCTTTTGGCTGTCCTGTTCTCAGCCTTATATTCCTCATTTCTGAGTTCACCAGAAACTCAGGCTTCTTTGCATCTTGCACCTTTCAGAATCTTCCATAACTTATCACTTTGTGGGCCCAGAAGTGCATGTCTTTATAGTCTAACATTGCAGTTCTCAATTTTGGCTCCATATCAGAATCACTTGGGTAGTTAAAAAAGAGAAACAAAATACTAATGCATAGGTCACAGAGACAGTAATTTAATTGACTGCACACTTATAAATGTGACTCAAACTGTACAAACACAAGTCATGTAACCAAAACATATATATCACCACAATATTCTCGAAAAAATAATTTAAAAACTCTTAAATTTTTTAAAATTTCAGATTAATATGATGGTACACACGATCAGGTTACAATGTTTGTATTTATTAAGTAAATTCCCCATTATAGCTGTGCCCAACACCCAGAAGGTGTGCCATATACCCCCTACATTGTGCCCATTAGGTGGGAGCGTGCTGACACCACTCCCTTCTTCCCTCTCCTCCTCCTCACAACTTGAATTGAATTGAAAAAACTCTTTAAAAATGTAATTGAGTGGAGGGATGTGACAAGAGCACTGGGATTCTAAAAACTCCCCACATGATTCTAATTAGTGGTCAAAGTTCAGAACCACTGGTCTAACATCTTAAATGTGGCATAAAGCAGTTGAGAGTTACATGTAAGTAAAACTGCAAATGAATGTTCATCTTTATAAGAAAAACAGAAAATGCCCAATTTGCCTGTTTTTAAATTATGACAGGAGGACAAACACTTTTAAAAACCTACATTTGTTGAGAACCTTTTCTGTGATGGGAACTGTATATATTACTTTATTTCATCCTCATTCAATCCTGTAAGTTGCATTGTTTTCATTTTGTGTCTGAGGAATCTGAAGTACAACTGGGCAAGGGACTTCAAGTATATCTCCAAATCTATGTTCATCCCTTTGCACAATATTGCCTTTCAATAAACAATTAGAAAATATGAATTAAAAAAAAAAAAACTATGTACTCACTACCATGTAAAGAACCATATAGGGCGGCGCCTGTGGCTCAGTGAGTAGGGTGCCGGCCCCATATGCCAAGGGTGGCGGGTTCAAACCCAGCCCTGGCCAAACTGCAACAAAAAAATAGCCGGGCGTTGTGGCGGGCGCCTGTAGTCCCAGCTGCTCGGGAGGCTGAGGCAAGAGAATTGCGTAAGCCCAAGAGTTAGAGGTTGCTGTGAGCTGTGCGACGCCACGGCACTCTACCGGAGGGCGGTACAGTGAGACTCTGTCTCTACAAAAAAAAAAAAAAAAAAGAACCATATAAGGAGGATATTGCAAAATAAAATATAATTTCTTATCTTAATGATGTTAATTCACTTGAGAGGCTATAATTGATATAATTATCAATGAACAGTAAAGCTTATGAGAAATCTAAGGAAGGGGAGAATACCAAGAGCTATAGTAGTGAGGGAAATTAGGATGGATCTTGGAAAACAAGAAGAATCTAAATTATAAATAAAGCAGATTATGGCACTCTAGGGAATGAAAACAATATCAGGTATGGCAAAGATAGAAATGAGCATAGGTATTGAGTCTAAATAATCTGTTCAAAAAATAGTGAGCACCTATGTGGCACCAAGCATCATACTAGATGCTAAGGATCCAAGATTAATAAAACAGCCAGGCTGCCCACAGGTCCAGTGTGAGAAAGATTATGTGAACAAAGGGTTTCAGTTTCATTTGGTAAAAGTAAGAGAGGTATGCTGACGATGTATGGGAGTGCAAAGAATCAGAGAAATTCAACACAATACAGGTCTGGTGAAGAAAGTCTACTGGAAGAAATGATGCCTTAGCTCAGCCTAAAAGGAAGAAGTACTTACAGGAACTTCTTAAAATTTGGAACTATTGGATTAATAAATTGTGGTATATGTACACCATGGAATATTATGCAGCCTTAAAGAAAGATGGAGACTTTATCTCTTTCATGTTTACATGGATGGAACTGTAACCTCAAGAATGGAAGAAAAAGTATCCAATGTACTCAGCCCTACTATGAAACTAATTTATGGCTTTCATATGAAAGCTATAACCCAGTTACAACCTAAGAATATGGGGAAGAGGGAGAGGAAGGGGGGAGGATGGGCAGAGGGAGGGTGATTGGTGGGATTATACCTGCGGTGCATCTTACAAGGGTACATGTGAAACTTAGTAAATGTAGAATATAAATGTCTTAACACAATAACTAAGAAAATGCCAGGAAGGCTATGTTAACCAGTGTGATGAATATATGTCAAATGGTCTATAAAACCAGGGCATGGTGCCCCATGATTACATTAATGTACACAGCTATGATTTAATAATAATAATAAAAATTGGAACTACTGTAGATTTTAAAACAAAACAATGAAATTGGAAGAGGCAAAAAGGAGTCAATCAAATAGAGACTTAAATGTTATGCTAAGGAGCCTAGATTTTTATTCTGTGTTCTCAGAAATATTGAAATGGTTTAGGTAATAAATGACAAGGTTAGTCAATTGTGTGTTTTAGATGAATTTCTCCTCTGGCTGTAATACAGAAGATAAAGTTAAGAGGAGCAAGCCTAGAAGTAAGGAGACCATAATTAAGAAGGAAGAGATAATGAGGACATGGACTAGAAAGGTCTTGGCAAAGGTAGCATGGAGATTGGTGAAAAGTTTAACTTTAAAACTGGCAAAACATAGTGACTGAATGTGAGGGACAGGGGAGAGAGAGGAATTTAGAGGGGTCTAAAATAGTTCCCAGAGCCAGGTGTGGTGGCTCATGCCTTAATCCTAGCACTTGGAAGGCTGAGGCCGGTGGATTGCCTGAGCTCACAGGTTCTAGACCAGCCCAAGCCAGAGCGAGACCTCGTCTTGAAAAAATAGCCGGGCATTGTGGTGGGCACCTATAGTCCCAGCTACTTGGGAGGCTGAGGGAAAAGAATCGGTTGAGCCCAAGAGTTTTAGGTTGCTGTGAGCTATGATGCCATGGCACTCTACCAAGGGTGACAAAGTGAGACTCTGTCTCAAATAAATAAATAAATAAATAAAATAGTTCATAGAAACCTAGTTTGGTAACTGGGTGGGTGATGACCTCATTAACTGAAATTGGAACTTCACAAGGAAGGGGGTGAGAGTAAGTAATGGTGAGTATAAGTTTGAAGACACAGCGTCTGAGTTATCTCTGAAAACTTCATGCTGGGGTGCCTGACAGGCAGTTATATATGGGAGTTTAAAAGGCAGAAGATAGGTAATAGAGATTCTGGAGATGTTAGAACATGTGGTAGTCAAAATAATCAGAGTAGATGAAGTCTCCTGAGAAAAATGTACAGGTGGTCACAAGAATAGCAACACAATTGCAAAACCCTGGAGAGTGTCACTCTTTAAGATGATAGAGAAAGAGCCTATGAAAAGTCCAAGTAAAGGACAGAGATATAAGGATAAACAGGACAGTGTGATGTTAAAGGAGCTAAATAAAGCTATCCACTGGATTCAAAATTCTGAGGTCACTCCAACCCCGTAAGGAGTACTTTCAATGGAGTAGTAAAGTAGCAGTGAGTTGAGTGAGTAACAAGTGAAAACAAAATAGACGACACTGAAAAAATTTTCGGTTAAGAAGGTAAAGGTAAAGTGTAGTCGATATAGGAGAACTCGGGGTTACAAAAGGATTTGGGTAAAGCAAGATACTTGTTAATTCACAACTGATGGTCAAACTTTTCTTGATGAAATAAGAAACTCATCAGAAATTGTGAGGAAAGGGAGTATAGATCAGGGCAAGAGAGTCTTGGAGAGTGATGTAGGTTTAGCTAAGGAGAAAATGAAGGAAAAGAAAAACGATTAAGTATGACCAAAAGCCCAAAGAGGTTGCATACCAAGGCTTGGAAGAAGTACCCAATCTCTTACACTTAGATAATTTTCCACAGCAGCACTAAGTAGGTCTGAATTTATAAGTAGAAAAGGGGAACAGTGAAATTGATTCAAAGTTGAAATTTTACTATGAGGGAGTGAGAGAGTAACAATGAGATACAAGTAAAGCTTTCCAGAAGGTCGTTACAGCATTAAGGTGTGAGATGGTAGTAGTATAAACGTAATGAAAGAGTAAATAAAGGAGAAATAGTTCTAAAAATATTTGATAAGACTTGCTGATAGATATATTACAAGAATTTATGCCAAAGGTTCAAGTGTAGGTGGAACTGCTGGCAAAGACAGAAGGCTTGAAATTTAAGTTTGTTTTAGAGAAGATTATTAATTCTATTGTAGGTATGTTAAGTTACAGGTTAAGGTGAGATATCTAAGTGCAATAATGGGGCTAGAAATTAGTTAAGATAAACAAAGCAAATACAATAAATAAAAAATACATACATACTTTAGTTTCATATTGTTATGGTAGCCATTCTTGTGCTAATAAGATCTGGGTGAGGGACATGAAGAAAGCAGTGGGAATGATGAAGAAAAAGATAAAGACATTATATATGGGAGAAACATATAAAAATAATAAATATTAGCAGATGGAAAGAAAGGCAAGGACAGAAAGAAGAAAATGAGTGAAATAGTTAGGTGTGATATGTTAAATTGTTTTGTTGCCACTTGCTCACTTTTAATATGGGATTCTGCTGTTATGGTTCTTTCAAATTCTCGTTAGCTAATTTAAATTCTCCACCTGTTTTTTAATGCTCAAATATTTACTGCTTTTGAAATGAAATAGTCAAGATAGGGCTGAAAATTTGATTGAGCTCTAGCTTCAGAGGCTGCTGTAAAATGATTTCAATGACTGAATTAAATGATGTGGGTAAACATCCCCCTCCTCCACCATCAGGTGAAAATCTCCCCCAAATTCTTCTTCCCTCATTCTAACAATTGTGAAACTCCAGAGTGTCAAATTCCCTTCCCCTTTAGAAATGACATGAGTGCACACACTTCTCAGAACTAACCCATTCAAATTTATCTAATGCTCGACTTGGCACCTGTAGCTCAGTGAGTAGGGCGTCGGCCACATACACTGAGGCTGGTGGGTTCAAGCCTGGCCCAGGCCTGCTGAACAACAATGACAACTGCAACCAAAAATAGCTCGGCATTGTGGTGGGCAACTGTCGTCCCACCTACTTGGGAGGGTGAGGCAAGAGAATCACTTAAGCACAAGAGTTTGAGGTTGCTGTGAGCTGTGATGCCACAGTACTCTACCGAGGGCGACATAGCAACACTGTCTCAAAAAAAAAAAAAAAAAACTATTTAATACCACTAAGCTAGAAGCTACTTATTTCATATACTCTCAGCCCAGCAATAGGAAAAATACTCTAACAAGCAGAAGGTTGTCATTTCACCAAACTTCTACTATTTTCAGAAGCTCTATCACTTCAATTTCTACAATTGCCTAAATCAACATTCTTTAAAATCCCAGATAAAAACACTTATCTCTTTGTAACTTTTTGGGAGATGATTAATCACATTAAATAGGAAAAATGAAATAGTACAAAAAGAGAGCACTCATTAAATAAAGCCTAATTAATAGTTCACTGATTCAGGGCAGCGCCTGTGGCTCAAAGGAGTAGGGTGCCGGCCCCATATGCCGGAGGTGGTGGGTTCAAGCCCAGCCCCGGCCAAAAACTGCAAAAAAAAAAAAAATAGTTCACTGATTCATATATTAAACCAATCTCTACTAAAGTGGGCTTACTTCTATGCTAGTTTCTATCTCTGGCACTGGAAATATAGATAAGTTAAGTGAAGTCCCTTCTCTTAAAGACCTTACACTCTAATGGAGATAAAGACACGTGGAAAGATAATTAGATATGCAGGTTAAGGACGCACAGAAGATTAGCCTTGAAAAAAGTGAAAAGGCTTCCAGGCAGCCGCAGTATGTTAAAAAAAAAAAAAAAAAGAGTAGGAGTTAGCCAGGAGAAGAGGGTTATGAGGTATTCCAGGCAAAGTGGCAGCATGAACAAGGACACAGAAACAAAAAGTAGCATAATAGTTCATGGAAACTATAAGCAGTATTCAAGTGCTGACTCACATAAATCACGGCAAGAAGTACTAGGGGGGAAGCCTAGAGAAGGCAGGCAGAAACAAGAAGATAGAGAGCTATGGAGCTTAGATTTTAGCCTTAGAAGATGGTGAAACAATGAAGGGTCTTAAAGAAGGGTAAGGGCATGGAAATATTTAAAGCGAAAACATTCTAATGGTTAAACTGAGGGTAAATTTGGGGAGACAAAACTGGAGGCAGGGAGTGTAAGGAGATCGTAGCAATACTCTAGGACAGGCGTCCTCAAACTTTTTAAACAATTCACTGTCCCTCAGACCGTTGGAGGGCCGGACTATATTAAAAAAAAAAAAAAGAAACAAAAAAAACTATGAACAAATTCCTATGCACACTGCACATATCTTATTTTGAAGTAAAAAAACAAAACGGGAACAAATACAATCACACCGCCTCATGTGGCCCGCGGGCGGCAGTTTGAGGACCCCTGTTCTAGGATAATGCATCTCAAAATTTATTGAGTACAAATCACCTAGGGATCTTGTTAAAATGAAAATTCTGATTCTTTTGGTCTGCAGTGGAGCCTGAGATTCTTTTATCTAACAAGCTTTCAGGTGAAGCCAATGGTGCTGATCCACAACCAACACTTTGAGTAGCAAACATCTAGGAAAGATGTTGAGAACCTGAACTAGTGTGGGAAGAGCAGTGCTGTAGAGACAGGTACAGTAATATTCAGGACATAAAACAGTCACAGGTGATATAGAAAGTGGGGGGTTCACAGTTAACTACAGGTATCTACTTTGAAAGAATACGTGGGTCTGAAATGGCTATGAGGCAGCCAGGTGAAGCAGTAGCTGCCATTTAAATATGTGAGTCTAAGAATTGACAGATAAATCATAAGCGTATAGATGAGAGATGAAAACAGGGTAATAGATTAAATCATGTTTGTAGAGTAAGGTCAAGAATGGAATCACGGGAATACCTAGGTCTAGGTAATAAATACAAATAGATCCCATTAAAAAAAAAAAAAAACAGAAAAGAAACAGAAACACAGGCAAAGAACCAGAGCATAAGAGTATAAGGTGTTACATATGACAAAGAATAGAGGTTCAAAAAATAAGGAGTAATGAGCATTTTCACATGAAGCAAAAAGGTCTAGTAGGGAAAGAATCTAAAAACAACAGTAAGTGAAGGAAAAGAAGTAGGTGGAAGAGAGAATATGAAAGGGGAATAAAATACACTGGTAGTGAGAAGGTGCCTGTGGGGAAAAATGAAAAAAAAAAAAAAAACATTGTTAGAAGAGCACGTGAATCAGGATACGTCTCTGTTGCACCTCAATTCTTACCATTCTTTCTTAGCTCCAAGCTCTTTTATTCATCCTCTCTCCTTCCCATGTCTATCAAATAAAATCATCAAAATCTATGAAGATTTTTCTGGAACATGATGTTTCATTCCTTTAGTTACAAAAAAAATATGTACACAACAAGCCATGTCTGTAGCCTTTTCCCATGAAGTCTTATTAACCCAATTAGTTTACATACTTGCTCCTTCAGGAAAGGTGGTATACTCCTATCTGTATTCCCAAGAATAAGTAGCTTGGTCCTCAAGAGACACTAAACCACACTTAGTAAATGATACTAATTTTTTCTCACATGACACCAATTTAACATACTTCCTTAGGCATCTAGGATAACATGAAACCATGGAAATAACTATATTTATTCTAAAATTAATAGAAGTCATCTAAATAATTCTGGATCTTGTTTTCTAGAAAACAAACAGATAAAGCTAGGTGGACATGAAAATCCTTACTTATCTAAAATTCTGTGATTCTATGAATACTATCAACCTCTCACTCAACAAGAGTAAAATAATACATAACTAAGCTAGTATGTTTTATAAAATACAAACTTCCTATAAAAGAATTTTGGGATAATTTTACTGTTTACCATTTGCATTTGATTTTGCTGGAAGAGGTTTCTCTTTCTCTCTTATCTTGTCTACAAACGTCTTCCTAGCTTCATTTCTTTTGTGTTTTTTCCCAACATAATGTTGTTGGGCCATTACTGGACTATTAAAGGAAGCAGGACAAAGCTTGCAGTATTTGTTTGGATTATTCAAATCCAAAGCACTGCTGGAAGAAGAAGGCATAGTCGTGTCTTTAATCCCACCTGGAGGAAGCTTGGCAGCAAGAGGCTTCAGGAAGGTAGACTCTGCAGAAGTAGGAATAGGCACACCTGCTGAAATAGTTGTAATGAGAAGTGATCAACATGTGTTTAAATATTAGAGCTGCATTTATTGTAGAGTATTCAGGAAATTTAGAACACTCTAAAAACCCACCCTCTGGACTTGAAGGCTGCTGGATAAAGACACTCAAGACAAAAAGAATTTCCTTCCGTGAAAATGGAAATCTGAATGTGAATCTGTCACCAAGTTTCTCCAACAAAGACACAGAAGGTAAGGAATGTTCTGCATCAGGAACTGCCTAATTATATTCAAATGAATCAATGAAAGCAGGAGAGCCATCTTAGGATGATTCTTTGAAATCAGTGAAGAGTAAAATAGATGGTACCAACTTCCAAGTTGGTGACTTTCTTGATTAACATAGGAGGACATCTCTTCAATCCAGATTTGTAATGTTTGCATCAGAATAAAATCTATGCAGTTGTTTAAGACTATAAAACTATACAGGCTCCTAAAATTTCAGTTATTTCATACCCTTTTCATTTACTCTTCGCTCTGAGCCCAAATTTATGAATTTTGGAGTCTGAAGATAAGGCTTTTATTAATACAAGATGCTTTCTTTTATAGAGCAAACTGATTCTTTCTCTAGAATGTCAGGCAGAAAAACAAACCAAAAATTAGAGACCAGAGTTAATTTAAAAAATGATTCTGGTTTTATTTGTTGAGAAAGAAGTAAGTTTTAATAATTTTTTTGTCACTGGCTTTGCTGAGTAATGCCTATGCTGTGAATTAGAAATAAACATTGGTGAATTTTCCATGTTAGCCATGTTTTAGTCCTGAAGTGTTGAAGCTACTAAGAATGTGATAAATCATTTTTCCAGAGGATTAATCATTCTTTTTATATTGTTTTATCATATAAGTTTTTATAAATATAAGTTGTATTTTCCAGGATGTACTCTGCTATTTCAGCTTTGATTCAGATGGCCCATATGCACTGGTGGCCCAACATCACTAGAAAGAGGAAAGAGGCAATTATTTTGTAATTCTCTACATCTTTAAGGTTAGAAATAAAATATGTACTTGATAACTACTAATTGATGATGCTAGTGCTACATTTTTCTTCATATTCATAGGAAGAAAGGAATAGGCTGTCAGAGTAGAAGGAAATTCAGTAACATACATTTACTTATTTATTTATTCATGCCTACACTTAATAGTCAGGAAATACTGCATCCATAACTATATTATGGTGAAAATATTGATCAAAACACAATGTGATAATATTTTGGAAAATATGAAATCAATGAAAGGAGAAGGAAAAAGGAGCTAAGATTTTATGATTTGATAAGAAAACTGACAGAGCTCTAGCTGCTCATTGTTTCTTCATAGCTAGTAAAACCAATCACTGAAAGGAAAAAGTCATAACATTTCTTAAAATTCAGCGAACAAGTATAATCTCCATTAAATGACAAAGATAAAGAGATTAACTGGGCAGAAAAAGAATAATCAAGTTATTTCAACATGAATAAAAGTGTCCCTAATAAAAAATGTATGGCAGAGTTGGGAAAAAATAATAGGTGGACCCTGTATTGAAGATAAAGAGGTGCATGTAACCTTACCCATTTCTGGCTGAAATCCTGAAGGAGATACCTGATCATGTTCTTCCATTAATTGCTTCAGCTTTTTAGCATGGACCTTCCCCATATAGTGAGACTGAGCAACAACTGGGGAGCTAAAAATCATGTTGCAGAGATCACAAAATTTGTTTTTGTCCACTACTTCATTCCTATGTACCTGAAATAAACAAAATTTTGTCAGAAAAATTAGATAACTCAAAGTTTAGAATTAAAACATCAACATAGAACACTCACCTGAAAATTCCCAACATACATCTTCATTCTCTTACCAGGCACTTCGTTTTGTTCCCCACGCATATGAAAATAAAAACTAACATTTTGAGCATGTTGTTCACTCTGAAAGAAGATATAATGACATTGTTTATTCAATAACAGGCTCACCCAAAGTTTACACCTCTCTGAATTTAAGGACAGCATTCATGTGTTTTGTTTTGTTTTTTGGCCGGGGCTGGGTTTGAACCCGCAACCTCTGGCATATGGGGCCGGCGCCCTACCCCTTTGAGTCACAGGTGCTGCCCTTTTGTTTTGTTTTTTTTAGGGACAGAGTCTCACTTTATCGCCCTCAGTAGAGGGCCATGGCATCACAGCTCACAGCAACGTCCAACTCCTGGGCTTAGGTGATTCTCTTGCCTCAGCCTCCCCAGTAGCTGGGACACAGGCACCCGCCACAACACCCAGCTATTTTTTGCTGCAGTTTGGCAGGGGCTGGGATCGAACCCACCACCCTCGGTATATAGGGCCAGCTCCCGACCCACTAAGCCACAGGCAATGCCCAGCATTCATGTATTTTAATATACCCTGTTTCCCCGAAAATAAGACAGTGTCTTATTTTAAGGTGTACTCCCAAAGATGCGCTAGGTCTTATTTTCAGGGGACGTCTTATCTTTCCTGTAAGTAGGTCTTATTTTCAGAGGATGTCTTATTTTCGGGAAAACAAGGTAGTTAGTCTGTACCAAGTTTATGAAAGAGCATCACACACTTTCAAATCGCTAAATTTTAGTTAAAATGAAAGTAATGCTACATTTTAGAGACAATAATGTTTAGATTCTTGTTTCTAACAGAGACTGCTAGCTGTTATCCAATATCACATGCCTTTCTCCTTAGTTACAAATCTTGAAACATTTTTCAGCCTTCCTTTAAGCAAGATGTAGCCATGTGACTAGATTATGGCCTATAAGAAGTAATTTGAAGTATTATACAGAACTTATGAGAAGCCTTCCTAAAAGGCTAGGGGATAAGCCCTTCTTTTATCCTTCTTCCTTCTGGAATTAAGATGCAAAGGACCATTATGGGCCATCTTGGACCATGGGAGACCTTGAAGAATAAAGCCAGTTCATCAGAGTAGAAAGATAGAAAATACCTAGGTCCCTGATGATGTCACAGAACTTTTATATCAGCCCTATACTGCCTACCTCTTAAACTACTTCATATGAGAAAATAAACCATTTGGGACTAAGTCAAATTAGAAATTTCTGAACAAATTTATAACAAAGTACATGAAAATAACCAAGCTGTTGGTATAGGCCCTATAGGGAGAAGGAAAACTGACATTTCCTGAGTGCATAACGTGAGTCAATCACTCTCTCTGCAGAATTTTAAATTGCGAAGTATATCTATCATGTAATTACAGTAATTTCATTCCAATCAATGTAAGGACTAAAATATAACTGCCAATAAGATAAGCAAGGTACAAAACTAGATGAAGTGTTTAAAAAAGTAGAATTGGCATTACATTTGTTTAAAGTGTATGAATCTAGTACTTTTGGTAACCAAGATACCAGATCTGAAAGAAATCCAGTAGCTGATCAGATAATATTGAAATGTGAGGTAATGCCAATGAAATCAGAAAAAAAAAATAATTTTTAGGCTTAGTCATGCCAATGGCTAGCTGTGGAGAATTACTAGCCCTCTGGGTCTAAATTTTCTAATCTATAAACTAAGAGTAAAGACATTAAACATTCTGTCTTTTAGCTCTAGAATCTATGGTTCTATGCCTAAAAACATGTGAAGTCAAGTTCAAGACTGGTTCATTTTGTTTTTATAGTCTTTATTTACTATAAAGGAAGACCAAGAGTTATAATACCACTTGATTCACATTAATACAGGGTATCCTAAAGGTTGCCATACATTAACAGGGAAAATGGAAAAATTGTACCTAAATGCACTTTTATTTACAAAATATTCATTGAAAAATTTTAAAAAATATTTCTGTGTTGATATATAAATATTAAAAATATTAAAAATAAAAAAATATAAAGAAGTTTGTTAATTTTTCCTATTTATGATGACCTTTGGAACACCCTATATTTTCCTACACAAGGTTCATAATCCCTCCCTTATACTTACTATAAGGATGAATGGTACAGTGGCTTGATGAATACAAAAAGAGGCAGAATGGTGTGAAGAAAAGAGCCTTTGGAGTCATAAAGTCTGAGTTTCTAAATATGAATTCCCTAAACTTGAGGCAGTACATTACTGTCCCTCTTTGAGCCAGTGTTCTCATTCATCAAAAAGAAAGAATATCACCTATTTCACTTAAGAATCAAATAACATGGCTTATAGGAAGTTTACTTGCTAATACTTGCTACTACCCTTTTCCATTATTTTTAACCTACCTCATAATGTGAAATCCTTTGTGAATCAAACTGTAAAACCACTCCACAAACTTGACAAAAATTATCTGTAAAAAGTTCAGCCTTTTCCTGTTCATTCCAAATGGCATCTATGAATAAAATAGATGGAAGACAATATATCACATTAATACAATAGAACCTCTGTGAGTTGACCACCCAAGGGACTGTAATAAACTGGTCAACACACGGAAGTGGTCAACATAAGCAACTAGGCCTATTGTACTGATAGGTACATGTGGTACATGTCTGGTCTATAAAAATTGGGTCAACTTAAGGAGGTGGTCAATGTAGGAATGAGGTCAACTACAGAGGTTCTACTATAGTTAGAGGTATCATTTTCATTCCTCAACTATATATTATTTCAAATGCCACATCAAATTTGAGTGCATCTGGGGCTGTAACAATAGTCTTTTATAATCCTAGCACTCTGGGAAGCTGAGGTGGGTGGACTGCCTGAGCTCAGGAGTTCGAGACAAGCTTGAGCAAGGGTGAGATACCTGTCCCTAAAAAATAGCTGGGTATTGTGGTGGGTGCCTGTATTCGCAGCTACCAGGGAGACTGAGGCAAGAGAATAGCTTTGAGTCTAAGATTTTGAGGTTGCTATGAGCTATGATGCCATAGCACTCTACCAAGTGCGACAAAGTGAGACTTTGTCTCAAAAAAAAAGTTTTTTTTGTTTTTGCAGTTTTGGGCCGGGGCTGGGTTTGAGCTCACCACCTCTGGCATATGGGGCTGGCACCCTTCTCCTTTGAGCCACAGGCACCACCCCCAAAATAGTTTTTTATTCAAGTATGCAATTTAATATGCACATATTAAGTATGCCTCTAATGTCAGATATGGCTAGAGTTATTTCTTTAGTATGGTAAGTCTAGATAGACAGCACCATTCTAAAGGAATCATTATGGAAGCAGCAGTAACTTCATAGGATGATTTAAAGCAGCAGTCCCTAACCTTTTAGGCACTAGAGATGAATTTCATGGAAGACAACGTTTCCACAAACCAGAGTGGGAAGACGGTGGTTTCGGAATGATTTAAGTGCATTGCATTTATTGTGTACTTTATTTCTATTATTATTACATTGTAATATATAATGAAATAATTACACAACTCACCATAATGCAGAATCAGTGGGAGCCTTGAGCTTGTTTTTCTGTAACTAGACAGTCCCATCTTATATTTACAATTGTTCTCCAGTGCTACACCTCAGATCATCAGGCATTAGATTCTCATAAGGAGTGCTCAACCTACATCCCTTGTACATACAGTTTACAGTAAGGTTCATGCTTCTATGAGAATCTAATGTTGCCACTTATCTAATAGGAGGTAAAGCTCAGGCAGTGATATGAGCAATATGGAAAACAGCTGTAACAATAAATGAATCTTTGCTTGCTTGCTGCTGCTCATTTCCTGCTGTGCAACTTAGTTCCTAATAGGCCACAGACCAGTACCAGTTTGTGGCTAGGCAGGGGTGGGGTGGGGGTAGACTGCAGATTTAGGGTACCAGTAATGGAAAAAAAAACAGTACCCTAAAATCCAGCCTTGATATTTTGTGTTTTACAGCAAGCAGCATTTGTGTTTTACAGCAATATTTTGTGTTTTTTGATATTTTGTGTTTTACAGCAATCCTAAGAAATGCACCCAACCAGCAACTGTAATCCTAGGCTCCAAACTAGATCCTGTGGCCCCAGGCTCCACACTGGACTAAACACTAGGCTCCAGACCTGTCTCTGTGACCCCAGGCTCTTAGAGGACCCAGGACCCAGGCCTACCTCAGAAAACCCAGGGTCAAGGCACTCCCTAGGAGATCCTGGTGCCAGAATAGACCTTTTGGACTCAAGTTGCAGGTCCATCCCACTTGTCCCAGGCATCAAGCCCATCTAGTGCCAAGTCAGCCTCCAGAGACTCAGGCTCTAGGCCCATCCCAGTGGACCTACATACCAGGCCCATCCCGGGCTTGGCTAGCCTCTATAGGCTCAGGCTCAATACTTATCTCAGTCCTAGGTCTGCCCATGTGTACCTAGGCTTCAGGCTGGTAACCAGGCCATCCCTTAAAATGAAATCAACAGGTCTACCAAGTGGATTCAGGGCTAACGCTGAGTACCCAAGGACCAAGCCCACACATTTGCTGACCTAGGCACTGGGCCAGCCTGCTCAAGGATTTCAGCAGCAAGCCAACCCATGTCACACAGGCTGCCCAGAATTTTGCCCCCACAGGGGCTGATTAGTGAAGGGCTTTCCTAGACAAAACCAGTCTGAAAAGAGTGGAGTAAGTCCTTACTTCTTTAAATGTGCAGACATCAGTGTAAGGCAATGAGAAACATAAATCAAGGAGACATGACACCATAAAAAGAACACAATTTTTTAGTAACTGACCCCTAGGCAAATTGTCTGACAAAGAATTAAAAACAAGTGCTTTAAAGCATCTCAATGAAGTAAAAGGGAAGAGGAGAGAGTGGGGAGGGGAGGGGAATATAGGAGGAGGGAGGGCATTTGGGAGGACCTCACCTAATGTGCATGATGCAATGGTACATTTCAAAACTATTAAGAAATGACTATAATTGTGATGGATGTGTTACTCAGTTCAATGTAAGCATTTCACATTGTGTATCGAACAGTACCCTGAACCCCATCAATGCATCAATGTACAAAGTTATGATGTAATAAAAAATAATTTAAAAAGTCTCAATGAATTTCAAAACAAAAAAAGCAGAGAAACAATTCAATGAAATAAAGATGACCAAAATTAGAAATTTAATAGAGAGATTATTCTTTAAAAAACAAATATACATTATGAAATATAATGAAATAAATGAAAAATGCAGTAGAGAGCATCACTAGGAGAACTGATCGAGCATAAGAATCTGTGAACCTAAAGATATGCTTTTTTTGGGGGGGGGATTCATTGAGGGTACACAGAAGCAGGTTACATTGATTGCTTTTATAGAATAAGGACCCTCTTATATTTGTGCCCCACCACCAAAAGGTGAACTCTACCCCTTGACCCCCACACCCTCCCTCCTTCCCTTTCTCAGTTCTCCCCATCCCCCACCCCCACTGTGTACTAGGACCTTAATTGTCCTCACATCAGAACTGAGTACATAGGATTCTTATTTCTCCATTCTTGTGATGATTTGCTAAGAATAATGTGTTCCACATTCATCCAGGTTAATACAAAGGGTATGAAGTCTCTCTTTTTTAGTGGCTGAGTAGTATTCCATGGTATACAAATACCACACCTTGTTAATCCATTCTTGAGTTGGTGGACATTCAGGCTGCACTAAACTGCAGCTCACTTTATAATCGCCAAAATGTGGAAACAGACTAAGATATGCTATTTTTAAATACATAGTAAGAGGAGAAAAAAAGAAAGAATGAATGAAGAAAGCTTATGGGATTGATGTGAGAGCATCAAAAGAGCAAATGTTTTGGTTATAGGAGTTTGCCAAAGAGAAGAGAAAAACAAAGGGTTATAAAGATGATGATGATGATGATGATTATAGCTACTGTTTTTGGAGACAGAGTCTCAGTTTGTTGCCCTTGGTAGAGTGCCATGGCATCATAGCTCATGGCAACCTCAAGCTCTTGGGGTCAAATTATTTTTCTTGCCTCAGCCTCCCAAGTAGCTGGGACTACAGGCACCCGCCACAATGCCTGGCTATTTTTATAGACAAGGTCTTGCTCTGGCTCAGGCTGGTCTCTAACCTGTGAGCTCAGGCAATCCACCCACCTCAGCCTCTAAGAGTGCTAGGATTACAAGTGTGAGCCAATGCACTTGGCCTGGGGTATAAAGATTATTTAGAGAAATAATAGCAAAAAAGTTTCCAAATTTAAAGCAAGATATAAATATCCAGGTATAGGAAGGGCAAAGGTCTCCAGATTCAATCCAAACAAAACTACACAAAGACATATTATAATCAAATTGTCAATAATCAGAGACAAAGAGAAGATCCTGAAAGCAGTAAGAGAAAAGAATTAAATAACATATAAAGGAAGTCCAATGAGGCTAGTAGCAGACTTCCAAGCAGAGGCCTTACGGCTCAAGAGAGGGTGGAATAATATATTCAAAATGCTGGGGGCTGGGTGCGCTGGCTCATGTCTGTAATCCTAGCACTCTGGAAGGCCGAGATTGGGTGGATTGCCTAGCTCAGGACTTGGAGATCAGCCTGAGCAGGAATGAGACTCCATCTCTAAAAATAGTGGGGCATTGTGGTGGATGCCTGTAGTCCCAGCTACTCCAGAGGCTAAGGCAGGAGAATCACTTAAGCCCAAGTATTTGAGGTTGCTGTGAGCTGTGATGCCACAGCACTCTACCTAGGGCAACATAGTGAGACTCTGTCTCAAAAAAAAAAAAAAATGCTGAAGGACAAAAAAACCCTGCCAACTAAAAATATTGTACCCAGCAAAACTGTCCTTCAGAAATGAAGAAGAGATAAAAGACTTTCCTAGACAAACAAAAGCTGAGGGAGTTCATCACCACCAGGCCTATCTTACATGAAATGCTAAAGGGAATTCTTAAAGCTGAAAAGAAAAGATGGTATTTAGTAACATGAAAACATATCAAAGCATAAAACTCACTGGTAAAAGTGAGTCTACAGTCAAATTCAAAATACTCTAATAATGTAATGGTGGTATGTAAATAACTTTCATTGGTAGTATAAAGGTTAAAAGACAAAACCAATGAGGATACTAAGAGCTACAATAATTTTTTAAGAGATACACAGTCTAAAAAATGTAAAATTATGAATGGAAGAAAAAGTATCCAATGTACTCAGCCTTACTATGAAACTAATTTATGGCTTTCATATGACAGCTATAACCCAACTATAACCTAAGAATATGGGGAAAGGAGAAAGGGAGGGGAGGGGAGAGGGGAGGATGTGTGAAGGGAGGGTAGTTGGTGGGACCACATCTACGGTGCATCTTACAAGGGTACATGTGAAACTTACTAAATGTAGAATATAAATGTCTTAACACAATAACTAAGAAAAAGACAGGAAGGCTATGCTAACCAGTGTGATGAAAATTTGTCAAATGGTATATAAAACCAGTGTATGGTGAAAAAATGTAAAATTATGATCAAAAATATAAAATGTGTGTCAGGGGATAGTAAAAGTGTAAAGATGTTTATGTGATCAAAGTTATTGTCAGCTTAAAATGTAAAATAGCCTGTTATGTTTTTGTAAACCTCATGGTAACCACAAGGCAAAAATCTATCTATACACACAAGACAAAAAGGAAGGAATCAATGTATACCACTAAAAAAAAAAATCAATCACAAAGGAAAACAGCATGAGAAGATGAAAGGAACAAAGGATCTACAACACAACCAGAAAACAATTAATAAAATGACAGTAGTAAGTCCCTACATATCAATAATTAGCTTCAATGTAAATGGAATAAATTCTTTAATTAAAAGATACAGAGTAGCTGAATGAATAAAAAATAAGACCACCAAGGCCAGGCATGGTGGCTCACGCCTGTAATCCTACCACTCTGGGAGGCTAAGGCACATGGATTTCTTGAGCTCACGCATTCAAGACCAGCCTGAGCAAGAGTGAGACCCATCTCTAAAATAGCTGGGTCTTGTGCAGGTGCCTGTAGTCCCAGCTACCAAGGAGGCTGAGGTAAGAGAATAACTTGAGCCCAAGAGTTTGAGGTTGCTGTGAGCTATCATGCCACAGCATTCCACTGAGGATGACAAAAGTGAAACTCTGTCTCAAATAAAAAAAAAAAACAAAAGACCAACCATATGATGCTACAAGAGGCCCACTTCAACTTGTGAGGACACATGTAAACTGAACATGAAGGGTTAGAAAAAGATATTCCATGAAAATGGAAACCAAAATAGAGCAGGAGTAGCTATACTTCTATCAGATAAAACCATTAATAATATTTGTTTTAAAATTTATATTCAATATCTTCAACTAACTTAACTGCCAATACCACCAAATGTAGTAAAAAGGCTTACTTCAAAAATTTAATATTCAGGATGAGAATAACTATAATTAGAAACATGTACAAAATGATTTAATAAATAATTATTAATTTATCCCTCTCTTACGGAGTATGACCTCTCAATTATTTCTGAGGTTGTTTTAAAATATATGATTTATTTAACTTCGACTCTAACATCAGCAATGTAAAGAGGTTAACTAAAATGTATTTTGGGATTTCCCTTGATTCAGAATTACCTCCTATGTGCAATCTAAGTATAGTGGTAATGTTTTTGAATCTCCCATTAATATCTTTAAAAAGTGGGCTTTAGGACAAGATGGCAGACTGAAGCCAGCTTTCAACAGAGGCTCCCGTCCAGAAGGAGAGTTAAGGGACAGGAATTTAGTAAGTATCCTGGTGGACTTGAGCCTCACCAAGAGAGAAGGTTGAAGAACGCACATCAACACCGCTGAGGCAAGCTGTGATCACAAGGACGCAAACAAAAGGTACAAAATCCACCACCAAGCGGACGGGAGTCCCCCTCCCCCATGAGACCGGCTCAAGAGCCCCACAATTAAACAAGCGGGCAGAAATTAAAGGCCCTCCCACTACACTCCACGGGAGAGACCTTCTAAAAACTGGACCTACCTCCCCTACTGGGGTGCCGTGGCGTTCTCCTGCCAGGCATAAAACTGAATAAAACTTTGGGAATCCTTCGCCGGCAACCCTCCAGGCGCTCCCCTCCCACCCACTGAGGTCTGGAGGCCTGTCCCCCAGGAGTTCGGATCCTTGGGTGATTTCTCAAGGGGAGTGGACAGTCCCCGAGTTGCGACTGGTCAGCATTGACTCTGAGGTGCGCGAGTGAGGAGAGGGCACCGGGCTGAGGGGGAGTCACGCCTTGCGGCACTTCCCTGCGGTGCAGTGCAGCAACCCTCCCCGGGCAACATTACGGGGCACAAGACTGAATAAGACTCTAGCTTCCCCACTGAGAGCTGAGAGCCCCTACTCTCACTCGGGGTCTGAGGGCCTATCCCCCAGGAGTTCGGATCCTTGGGTGATTTCTTGAGGGGAGTGCACAGTGCCTGAGCTGCGTCAGGTCAGCGCTGACTCTGGGACACGTGAGCGAGGAGAGGGCACTCTGCTGAGGGGAAATCAAGCCTTGGCGGCACTTCCCTGCGGTGCAGTGCAGGAGCCCTCCCCGGGCCGTATTGTTGTGAAAAACTGAATGAAACTCTAGCTTCCCCCCCCACTCCCAATCGGGGTCTGGGGGCCTATCCCCCAAGAGTTCTGATTCTTGGGGGATCTCTTGAGGGGTGTGGACCCAGCACAAACTGTGGCCACTCAGTGCTGACTCTGGGGCGCGAGACAGAGGAGAAAAGGGTCGCCTGAGTGCCCACACCAGAGCGGCAGTTCCCTGGAGGTAGATCAACAGCCATTTTTTCTTTAACGGCAGAACGCTCACTTCTGGATATTCTGAGGCCACACCCCCTGTCTCCCTGGGCATCCAGAGGAGGCCACCGGTGAGCGGGGGATTTCCTGACACTGCTCACAAACCCGTGAAGCTTCCAGGACGGGGCCGACCCAGAGAGGTGATCGGACGCAAACCTCCAACAGCAAAGACGTTTGAACTCAAAACAGCCTGTCTTCTGTAGGCGATTTCGACAGGAACAGAGACAGAACCCCGCAAAGTTGTCTGTTCTGTTAGCAGCATTCATCAGGGACGGGGCTAAGCCTGAGTGAACACCTCCTTCCCATCACCTGCATCAAACACTCGAAGATGTCAGGCCCCATCTCCTCCTGCTAGATAGCGGCAGTCTGTGGGGGCCTGGCAGACTTCCTTGCGATTCAGGCAGGTGCAAACCCCTGGAGTGTCTGTTCACTGCAGGCAACTGGGTTAGCCATCTGCAGAGATACCAGTGACTGGGTCCGACGGAGGGGCAAAGTGGGGAAGGAGATGTCAACCTTCCTAGACTGCTCTGTTTGCTGGGTGGCTCCTCCTGACTCCACGCTGCACTGGGGTGAGCCATGTCAAAGGAGTCACCAGGCCCCTGAGATGCAGTTCCCAGAGACCTCTTGAACTCTCCCACCCGAGACAGGTGCCGATTGAGACAGTTGATTTGGACCTTTTGAACTGGGCTAATAGACTGAGGACTTTTCAGGCAGTGCCCTGGGTGTGCGGTTGTAGGAATGTTTGATTCTCCTTTTCCAACTGGGGCCAGAGGTGGGCAGGCGGGGTGACTTAATTGCTGATTTTTCCACACAGCTGAGACTTCAAGCCAGAGTAGAAGTTGCAATAGGATAGAACAGAAACCAGCTGAAAACAAGACAGAACCACTTTGCTCCACCACACCAGACAGGGCCCCAGTTTCTCAGGCCACAACACTGTACGGGCCCTCGATAAAACCCCAAGGGAAAAACCAAAGGGAGTAAAATAACCATAGTGCGGAATCAGTGGAAAAACTCTGGTAACATGAATAACCAGAATAGATAAACCCCCCCAAGAAAAGATACGGCAGATGTGATTGAAGATCCCATTCATAAACAACTGGCTGAGATGTCAGAAATTGAATTCAGAATTTGGATTGCAGACAAGATTAATAAAATGGAATTAGGAATTCGAGGAGAAATTCAAAAATTGTCTCAAGAATTTAACGAATTTAAAGACAAAACCACCAAAGACTTAGACACACGGAAGCAAGAACTTACAGCACTCAAAGATATGAAAAACACAGTAGAATCCCTCAGTAACAGAATGGCGCAAGCAGAAGAAAGGATTTCTGACATTGAAGATAAAGTCTTCGAACGCTCCCAATCTCTCAAAGAGGAAGAGAAATGGAGAGAAAAAACGGATCACTCACTCAGAGAACTCTCAGATAATTCGAAAAAAAGCAACATAAGAATTATAGGGATTTCTGAGAACGATGAAGTGGCCTCCAGGGGCACGGAGGCCCTTCTCCATGAAATTATGAAAGAAAATTTTCCAGACATGCCTAGAGAATCTGAAATTCAGATAGCAGACAGCTTCAGAACCCCAGCACGATTCAACCCCAATAAGTCATCCCCCAGACATATCATAATTAGCTTCACTAAAGTTAACATGAAAGAGAAGATTCTCAAAGCAGCCCGGTGAAAGAAAACTATAACATACAAAGGTAAGAATATTAGAATAACTGCAGATCTCTCTGCTGAAACTTTTTAAGCCAGAAGAGGCTGGTCATCAACTTTTAATCTCCTAAAGCAAAAAAACTTTCAACCCAGGATCTTGTATCCAGCTAAACTGAGTTTCATCTATGATGGAGAAATTAAATACTTCAATGACATTCATATGTTGAAAAAATTTGCCATAAGTAAACCAGCTCTTCAGGATATTCTCAGACATATCCTCCACAATGACCAACCCAATCCTATACCACAAAAGTAAACTCACTCAGAAACTTCGGATCAAAATCCAACTTCCACACTGGCGAAAGGATTAAAAATGTCCACTGGACCTTTGAAAAACTCGATACCCAAAATTCCACCAGACTTATCAATACTCTCCATCAATGTGAATGGCTTAAACTGTCCTCTAAAGAGGCATAGGTTAGCTGACTGGATAGAAAAACTCAAGACAGATATTTGTTGCATACAAGAGTCACATCTCAACTTAAAAGACAAATACAGACTCAGGGTGAAAGGATGGTCATCCATATTTCAGGCAAATGGTAATCAGAAAAAAGCAGGTGTTGCAATTTTATTTGCAGATACAGTAGGCTTTAAACCATCAAAAGTAAGGAAGGACAAGAATGGTCACTTCATATTTGTTAAGGGTAATACTCAATATGATGAGATCTCAATTATTAATATCTATGCACCCAACCAGAATGCACCTCAATTTATAAGAGAAACTCTAACAGACATGAGTAACTTGATTTCCTCCAGCTCCATAATCGTCGGAGATTTCAACACTCACTTGGCAGTGTTGGATCGATCCTCCAGAAAGAAGCTGAGCAAAGAAATCTTAGATTTAAACCAAACCATCCAATATTTAGATTTAGCAGACATCTACAGAACATTTCATCCCAAAAAAACTGAATACACATACTTCTCATCAGCCCACGGAACTTACTCCAAAATTGACCACATTTTAGGTCACAAGTCTAACCTCAGTAAATTTAAAGGAATAGAAATTATTCCATGCATCTTCTCGGACCATCATGGAATAAAACTTGAATTGAGTAACAACAGGAATCTGCATACCCATACAAAAACATGGAAGTTAAATAACCTTATGCTGAATGATAGCTGGGTCAGAGATGAGATTAAGAAAGAAATCGCCAATTTTTTGGAACAAAATGACAATGAAGATACAAACTATCAGAACTACTGGGACACTGCAAAGGCAGTTCTAAGAGGGAAATTTATAGCACTGCAAGCCTTCCTCAAGAGAACGGAAAGAGAGGAAGTTAACAACTTAATGGGACATCTCACGCAACTGGAAAAGGAAGAACATTCCAACCTCAAACCCAGTAGAAGAAAAGAAATAACCAAAATTAGAGCAGAATTAAATGAAATTGAAAACAAAAGAATAATACAACAGATCAATAAATCCAAAAGCTGGTTTTTTGAAAAGGTGAATAAAATAGATAAACCTCTGTCCAACCTAATCAGGAAAAAAAGAGTAAAATCTCTAATATCATCAATCAGAAACAACAAAGATGAAATAACCACAGACTCATCAGAAATCCAAAAAATCCTTAATGAATATTACAAGAAACTTTATTCTCAGAAATATGAAAATCTGAAGGAAATAGACCGATACTTGGAAGCACGCCACCTTCCAAGACTTAACCAGAATCAAGTGGAAATGTTGAACAGACCCATATCAAGTTCAGAAATAGCATCAACTATACAAAACCTCCCTAAAAAGAAAAGCCCGGGACCAGACGGTTTCACGTCAGAATTCTACCAAACCTTTAAAGAGGAATTAGTACCTATATTACTCAATCTGTTCCAAAATGTAAAAAAAGAAGGAAGAGTACCCAACACGTTCTAAGAAGCAAACATCACCCTGATCCCCAAACCAGGAAAAGACCCAACAAGAAAAGAAAATTATAGACCAATATCACTAATGAATATAGATGCAAAAATATTCAATAAGATCCAAACAAACAGAATCCAGCAACACATCAAAGAAATTATACATCATGACCAAGTTGGTTTTATCCCAGGGTCTCAAGGCTGGTTCAATATACGTAAATCTATAAATGTAATTCAGCACATAAACAAATTAAAAAACAAAGACCATATGATTCTCTCAATTGATGCAGAAAAAGCTTTCGATAATATCCAGCATCCCTTCATGATCAGAACACTCAAGAAAATTGGTCTAGAAGGGACTTTTCTTAAACTGATAGAGGCTATCTACAGCAAACCCACAGCCAATATCATATTGAATGGAGTTAAATTGGAATCATTTCCACTCAGATCAGGAACCAGACAAGGCTGCCCATTGTCTCCATTGCTTTTCAACATTGTAATGGAAGTTTTAGCCACATCAATTAGGGAAGAAAAGGCGATCAAGGGTATCCATATAGGGTCAGAAGAGATCAAACTTTCGCTCTTCGCAGATGATATGATTGTGTATCTGGAAAAAACTAGGGACTCCACTACAAAACTCCTAGAAGTGATCAATACAGCAGCGTCTCAGGTTACAAAATCAACATTCATAAATCGGTAGCCTTTATATACACCAACAGCAGTCAAATTGAAAAAGCAGTTAAGGACTCTATCCCATTCACAGTAGTGCCAAAGAAGATGAAATATTTGGGAATTTACCTAACAAAAGACGTGAAAGATCTCTATAAAGAGAACTATGAAACTCTAAGAAAAGAAATAGCTGAAAATATTAACAAATGGAAAAACATACCATGCTCATGGCTGGGAAGAATCAACATTATCAAAATGTCCATACTACCCAAAGCAATATATAATTTCAACGCACTCCCTATTAAAGCTCCACTGTCATATTTTAAAGATCTTGAAAAAACAATACTTCGTTTTATATGGAATCAGAAAAAACCTCGAATGGCCAAGACATTACTCAGAAATAAAAACAAAACAGGAGGAATCACACTACCAGACCTCAGACTTTACTACAAATCGATAGTGATCAAAACAGCATGGTATTGGCACAAAAACAGATAAGTAGATATCTGGAACAGAATAGAGAACCAAAAGATGAATCCAGCTACTTAACGCTATTTGATCTTTGACAAGCCAATTAAAAACATTCAGTGGGGAAAAGATTCCCTATTTAATAAATGGTGCTGGGTGAACTGGCTGGCATCCTGCAGAAGACTGAAATTGGACCCACACCTTTCACCATTAACTAAGATAGACTCTCATTGGATTAAAGATTTAAACTTAAAACATGAAACTATAAAAATACTAGAGGAGAATGCAGGGAAAACCCTTGAAGAAATTGGTCTGGGTGAGTATTTCATGAGGAGAACCCCCCAGGCAATTGAAGCAGCTTCAAAAATACACTACTGGGACTTGATCAAACTAAAAACTTCTGCACAGCTAAGAACACAGTAAGCAAAGCAAGCAGACAGCCCTTAGAATGGGAGAAGATATTTGCAGGGTATATCTCTGACAAAGGTTTAATAACCAGAATCCACAGGGAACTCAAACGCATCAGCAAGAAAAAAACAAGGGATCCCATCGCAGGCTGGGCAAGGGATTTGAAGAGAAACTTCTCTGAAGAAGACAGGCACACGGCCTTCAGACATATCAAAAAATGCTCATCATCTTTAATCATCAGAGAAATGCAAATCAAAACTACTTTGAGATATCATCTAACTCCAGTGAGACTAGCCTATATCACAAAATCTCAAGACCAGAGATGTTGGCGTGGATGCGGAGAAAAGGGAACACTTTTGCACTGCTGGTGGGAATGCAAATTAATACATTCCTTTTGGAAAGATATATGGAGAACACTCAGAGATCTAAAAATAGATCTGCCATTCAATCCTGTAATTCCTCTGCTGGACATATACCCAGAAGACCAAAAATCACAACATAACAAAGATATTTGTACCAGAATGTTTATTGCAGCCCAATTCATAATAGTTAAGTCATGGAAAAATCCTAAGTGCCCATCGATCCACGAATGGATTAGTAAATTGTGGTATATGTATACCATGGAATACTATGCAGCCTTAAAGAAAGATGGAGACTTTACCTCTTTCATGTTTACATGGATGGAGCTGGAACATATTCTTCTTAGTAAAGTATCTCAAGAATGGAAGAAAAAGTTCCCAATGTACACAGCCCTACCATGAAACTAATTTGGGACTCTCACATGAAAGCTATAACCCAGCTACAACTTAACAATAGGGGGAAGTGGGAAAGGGGGGGTGGTGGGTAGAGGGAGGGGGATCGGTGGGATCATACCTGTGGTGCATATTACAGGGGTATTTGCGAAACTTGGTAAATGTAGAATGTAAATGTTTTGGCACAGTAACTGAGATAACGCCGGAAAGGCTATGTTAACTACTGTGATAAAAATCTGTCAAATGGTTTATGAAGCGAGTGTATGATGCCCCATGATCATATCAATGTATACAGTTGTGATTTAATAAAAAAAAAGAAAAATAACATTAAAATTACAAGAAAGACACACACACACAGTCTATAAACCAAGTGTATGGTGCCCCATGATCATACTAATGTACACAGCTATGATTTAATAAAAAAAAAATAAATAAAATAAAATAAAATCTTTAAAAAGTAAGTATTATCCTTTGGTGGCAATACAACTTATTACAGAAGTAACATTTCCTTTAAGAGACATGAATAGAACTTTCTCTAAAGATGACAGACGAATGGCTAACAAACACATGAAAAAATGTTCATCATCTCTATATATTAGAGAAATGCAAATCAAAACAACCCTGAGATATCATCTAACCCCAGTGAGAATGGCCCACATCACAAAATCTCAAAACTGCAGATGCTGGCGTGGATGTGGAGAGAAGGGAACACTTTTACACTGCTGGTGGGACTGCAAACTAGTACAACCTTTCTGGAAGGAAGTATGGAGAAACCTCAAAGCACTCAAGCTAGACCTCCCATTTGATCCTGCAATCCCATTACTGGGCATCTACCCAGAAGGAAAAAAATCCTTTTATCATAAGGACACTTGTACTAGACTGTTTATTGCAGCTCAATTTACAATCGCCAAAATGTGGAAACAGCCTAAATGCCCACCAACCCAGGAATGGATTAACAAGCTGTGGTATATGTATACCATGGAATACTATTCAGCCATTAAAAAAGTGGAGACTTTATATCCTTCGTATTAACCTGGATGTAAGTGGAAGACATTATTCTTAGTAAAGCATCACAAGAATGGAGAAGCATGAATC
The DNA here is from genome assembly GCF_027406575.1 of Nycticebus coucang. Taxonomy (NCBI): domain Eukaryota; kingdom Metazoa; phylum Chordata; class Mammalia; order Primates; family Lorisidae; genus Nycticebus; species Nycticebus coucang. Next base: position 112,725,752 of record NC_069804.1, read on the forward strand.
CTATGTACTCAATTTTGATATGAGGACAATTAAGGACAATTAAGGTTATGGGGGGGAAGCAGAAAGAGGGACGGAGGGAGGGGGTGGGGCCTTGGTGTGTGTCACACTTTATGGGGGCAAGACATGATTGCAAGAGGGACTTTACCTAACAATTGGAATCAGTGTAACCTGGCTTATTGTACCCTCAATGAATCCCCAGCAATAAAAAAAAAAAAAGAAAGAAAACAAAAGGCAACTTCAGCACAATGGTGACATAAGAAGTGACAAAACTGTGGTCCAAATCCAAATATTCTTTTTTTTTAATTTTTTCAATTTTAATGCACAGTGTAATACTGAATTACACTAAGTATTAATGTTACAACCCACGGTATGCAAGAGCTCCTAATGATCCCTAATCACTTTTACTTGCATTTGTCCCCTTTTTATTTTTTTTGTTTTATAATTTTTATTATGGAAGACATCAAATACATAAAATATTAGAATGAAATAGTATAACAAACCTCCATGTGTCTGTCACCCAGTCTGACATGACTGGCTGACGATCATATCCAATCTTGTTTTGTCTAGCCTAGACCTCTGCTCCAATTGTTTTCTTTCTTTTTTTTTTAATTAGTATTAGATCATAGCTGTGTACATTAATGTGATCATGGGGCACCATGTACTGGTTTTATAAACAGTTCAACACATTTTCATCACACTGGTTAACATAGCATTCCTGGTATTTTCTTAGTTATTGTGTTAAGACAATCATATTGTCAAATATTCTTTATGAAAAGCTAATGTTGTCTGATTGGTGGTCCAGTGCTGGTATTATTCACTCACTGCAACATCATGAAATCTGGTCAATTGATTATAGCGGGTATCCACTGCAACCAATTGGATGAAATGATGAGGATACTTGGGATTAAGCACCTTCGATTGTTCAACAGACCCCAATTTTCTTATAAGACAATGACCAGATGTCACACAAACATTGCTCCAACTACAGAAGCTGGACTTGGAAACTCTCTGAGATCCACTATTATTCACCAGATCTTGCAGCAATTGACTACATCTACTTCCAGGCTTTGGACCACTTCTTTTCAAAAATATTTATTTATTTATTTTTATTAAGTATAAATACATAAATCATGTATATATTACTGCAGTTATGGGGTACAATGTGCTGATTTTATATACAATTTGGAATGCTTACATCAAACTGGTTAACATAGCCTTCACCCCACTTACTTAATTATTGTGTTAAGACATTTATACTCTACACTTAATAGATTTGACATGTAGACCCTGCTGTGGACCACTTCTTGAAAGGGAAAATATTCAATTCTCAACAAGCTATAGGAAAAATGCCTTTCCTGATTTTATCACCACTTGCTTCTTTGCATAAACAAATTACCATTAAGATAGCAAAATTGTGTGGATAGTTTAAGCACATACTTTGCTATTTTTATTTATTTATTTATTTGCGACAGAGTCTATGTTGCCCTCAGTAGAGTGCCATAGCATCACAGCTCACAGCGACCTCAAACTCTTGGACTTAAGCGATTCTCTTGCCTCAGCCTCCCAAGTAACTGGAACTACAGGTGCCCGCCACAACACCCAGCTATTTTTTGTTGCAGTTGTCATTATTGCTTAGCTGGCCCGGCAGAGTTCGAACCCACCACCCTCTGTGTATGTGGCTGGTGCTATAACCACTGTGCTAAGGGCGCTGAGCCTAGGCACATACTTTTAGTGTACTGCATCTTGCTCGAGATATAATAAACTGAACTTTTGATTCACAATTGGACATTTCATATTTAATGACCTAACACTAACTTAGAGGTTCAATAATTTCTAAAATTTAACACTCGTTTCTCTCCTAGATCAACTCTTAGTTACAGATTTCTCCACTATTAATAGTCAACGTTTGAAACTGACACTCAGGTTGGTAAATATCAAGACCTTTTTTTTAACCTTGCCATTCATTAATGGTGTTCCAAATCATTTCCATGAACATTAAATTAATGGCACCCCTGTAACTTTTCCTTTAGAGTAACATGTGTATTCCCTAGACTTACTGCTTTTGACTAATTTTCTCAACCAAGTTCTTGGTCTGATTTTCTTTATCAAATGGCATTATGTTCCTAGGCTTAAAATCTTAGCCATTCTTCATCCTAGCAAATCACTGATTCATATCAATTCTAGCTTATAACACTATTTCATATCTACTCCTTCCTTTCAACTTCTTCCTACTTCATAACCTCAATGCCACTGGGCATCATTTAGCTTTACTGGTATTTTGATCTTAGTTTCAAAGTACTATGGTAATCTAAAAGTAGACCTTCCATTTGATCCTGCAATCGCATTACTAGGTATCTACCCCAAAGAACAAAAATCATCTTACCACAAAGTCATGTGCACTAGAATATTTATTGTGGCTCAATTCATAATTGCCAAGTCATAAAAGCAACCTAAGTGCCCATCAACCCATGCATGAATCAACAAACTGTGATACATGTATATCATGGAATATTATTCAGCCATTAAAGAGATGGAGACTTTACATCTTTTACATTTACCTGATTGGAGTTGAAACACATTCTTCTTTGTAAAGTACCACAAGAATGAAAAAAATAAATATTCAATGTCCTCCATACCATTAATATGAAATCAATATATAGACAATTACATGTCCATAAAAAACAATAAAACACTATTACAGTCCAGTTCAGGGGTAGAGGGAACAAGAGGGGGCAGGGGATAGGACATATGGCAGAAGGAGGGAGGACATGAAGCAGGATCTCACCTAATGTGCACATCATGAGGGTGTATAACACACCACCTGGGTGAGGGGCTCTTCCATAAATGGAACTTTACCCTGGAAGTGAGAACAATGTAACCTAAAAATTGTACCCTCATATTAATTTGATTTAATTACAAATTAAAAAAAAAACAAAGTACTATGGTATAGGTATTTTGGAGAGGTAAGAAAGAATAAACATTTATTGTGGGCCCCTGTGTGTCAAACAAGATGACAAATTATCCCTTTAAGGCTTTAAGACATGTGCAAGATAAAGTGGCACTTCCTATATTTCTTAAGGCTAGGAAATTGGGATTCAGTGAAATCAAAATAATTTGTCACATACGTAACTGTTACACATGTTGGAAATGATAAATTAAATTAATAACTCCTAGTCTCAATTGGAAATGAATTTATAATTCAGTAAGGAAGATGTGTATAGAAAGAAATATGATCCCAATACCAAAATATTGTAAGTACCATGAGACATAAGAAGGTACAGTGTGTTCCTGCTGAGAAGTTTGGGAAAGGGTTTCTAGAGGAGAACAGATTTTGAACTAAACTTTAAAAAATGTGCAAAATTCAAATAAGAGTGGAATAAAGGTATTTCAGGGAAGGCAAGAGTATGAAGGACAATAATAGAAATCTTGAAATGGAGACAAATTATGACAGGTTTCATTAGGGCATTTGAATTTAACTCTGCATTCAACAGGAGTAAAGGAGTGACAATAGCAGGCTTAAGGCTTGAACCAGAAGAGGGGAAGTGAGCGAAGAAATGAAGGAAAGAATAGAGGCATATCTATCAAAACTAAGTACGTATTAAAGACTGAGCTTGAAACTTGCTATGAGTATGAGTAAGCATTTAGATCTATTACAATTATATCCTTATATAATTACTTTATAGCCAATAAATTAATTTACAGCTGTCAGTGGCAAATTCTCTTTGTGAATGTAATAAAATCAATATGTTGATGCTTTGACTTTGGTGAATCATAAGTTAAAATACATAAAAATATAACATTAAGAAAAAATACTGCAGTAATGATTCACATTTAAAATGTACTTAAAAGAACTTACCTTAATTTTCTCTAAATAATGTGCTCTCTTAATCAATTCCAATATGCTTAAATCTTCTTAAATTTTCAGGAACAAATCCTCACATAAAAGTCATTCTTAAGCAGGGGTTTATATCAAATTCACATGCACAGCTTTTCAAAACCATACCTGATGAATTAAACCCAAAATCACTGTGGGTGGTTCAATTCATACACAAGTGATTCTGATGATCAACTATGATGGGAATCACTGCCCTACAGGGCAGGCTGTGATTATTACACATTCTAGCTGTCCAGTATCTATTTGGTGACTAAGTTGACTGACATAAGGGTCCTATCACCTAGAATGGTCCTTACCAAGCTAAATTATACTTTATTCTAACCTGAAGAGATTTTTGGGGAAAAAAAAGAAAGAAAGAAAGAAAAGATGATTAAATGTAAGTATTTTTGGCACTACTTCAAATCTATTTCAATTTCTAAGAGAGTTGGGGCCCAAGAATCAGTTTTTAAACAGGCTCCCCAGCAACCTGTGTTTAGTAGTAATCTCTTAAAGAGCCAATCTAGTGATCTAGTTCAACCTTTCACTCTGGTAATTCTCAACCCTGGCCACATATTAGAATCACCAGTTAAAACATACCAATGCCCAGGCTCCACCCCAGACCAAGTAATTAGAATTTCTGAGATTCTCAGGTACAGTTCATTGTTTGTTTTGTTTAGTAAAGCTTCCTAAATTATTCTGTTGCATACTGAGGGTTGACAACCACTACTGTCTTTTTAGTGGCCTAACTTTCAAGTGTTTTCATTGAACTGAAACGTGTCTTCCTAGAGTAGGGGTTCTCAAACTTCTATGTGTATCAGAATCACCTGGAGGGTTTTAAAAGCGATTACTGGACTCCATCCCCAGAATTTCTGATTTGGTAGTTCTCGGATGGAGCTGAAGAATGTATATTTATAGAAAGTTCCCTGTGGGTGTGGAGGCTCATGCCTGTAATCTTAGTGCTCTGGGAGGCCAAGGCAGGTGGATTGCCTGAGCTTAGGGGTTCGAGACCAGCCTGAGCCAGAGCAAGACCCTATCTCTAAAAACAGCCAGGCACTGTAGCGGGCACTGTAGTGCCAGCTTTTTAGGAGGCTGAGGCAAGAGAACTGCTTAAGCCCAAGAGTTTGAGATTGCTGTGAGCTATGATGCCACAGCACTTTACTGAACGCAAGAAAGTGAGACTGTCTAAACAAAAAACAAAAAACCTAAAACCTCCTAAAAACCCAGTTCCCTGGTGATGCTGGTAAACTGCTGATGGTCCAAGAACATACTTTGAGTACCACCATCCTAGAGCATCCACTGGTCCTAGTTTTATTCCTTGAAGATACAGAAAGTATAAACTTTCTAAAATGGCAATCCTTCAATATTTTAAAAGTTATTAAGGATTTATTCCTTCCTTCCCTCTTTAGTCCTTTTGTGAATTAATCCCAATTCCTTCGTATGGCATGATTTCTAGTCCTCTTATTAGTTTTCCTAAATCCCTATCACTCAAAGTGTAACCTGAACAGAATCACCTTTATAGTGTCACATTAACAAACAGGCATAATGCGATCAATCACTTATTTTTTAAATTGTGCTAAAAAATACATAAAATAAAATTTACTATCTCATTTTTAAATGTACAGTTCAGTAATGTTAAATATATTTAATTCCTGATTTTGAATATTTATCTTCTATTAACGTAGCATGCAATGGCTTCACCTTTTGGTGATGATAGCATACTGCTGACTCATGTTCAGTTAACTTGACTAAAATACCTGGTTGTTTTTCACCTGGACCTGGTTAAACTATGTCCCCCCCCAGGACACAGTTATACAGATAGGAACTTTTCTGAACCCCAGAAAAGACCCAATATACACTTGCACTTGTTCCATTTAAATTTTACCTAGATTAAACCAATAATTCCAGCCTTTCAATATCTTTTTGGATCTTGAGTCTGTTGCCCCAAGGCTAATGGAATTGGCTTTCCACTGAGAACAAAGTTACATAATGGGTATATTTCAGAGGCAAATCTATGTAGCCAAATTTTCCTCAGGTTGTAGTTCCCCTAAATTTGACATGAATGTGATGATCAAAAGTGATACCTGAGGAGGCTTGGAGAAGTTAGGCAGTTTGGCCTAAATTACATAGCTAAGTGTCAGAGTCAGGATTCAAATCAAAGTCTGCCCCAAATTTCCATGACAGTTCTTATAAAGGCCAATTTTTTTTTTTTTTTTAAATAGCCTTCGGGCCTCCTGCACTCCGGGCTCCAACAGTGGAGAGTGGGCCAAAGAAACGAGAGAACCGAACCAGCAAGGCTTAAGTCGTCTTCAATTAGAACAGCCGGAAATGGGTCCCGGCACCAGAAGTAGCTCTGCTACACTCCTCAATCGAGCGCCAACAAGTCGAGAAGCTAGGCCAAAATTTTGAATGAAAGATTTCCTCTTGGAAGGAAGGCTGGGCATATGTAAGAAACATGTCTGATTCACAAGAAATGATAATTAAATGTGTCTTTAGAGACCTACCCCACCTTCACTCCCAGTATTTCAGACATGGTTTTTGGACTCAGAGAAATAAATGGTCTATAGCCACTTCTAAAAGTGGGAGAGGAAACTGGTGATAGTACAGGTGTTTTTCAGTCTCTCTCAGGGTGAAGACCTAGAGCAGTGGTTCTCAACCTTCCTAATGTTGTGACCCTTTAATAGTTCCTCATGTTGTGGTGACCCCCAACCATAAAATTATTGTTGCCACTTCATAACTGTAATTTTGCTACTGTTATGAATTATAATTTAAACATCTGATATGCAGGATGTATTTAGGGGACTCCTGTGAAAGGGTCGTTCAACTCCCAAAGGGGTCGCGGACCCACAGGACGAGAACTGCTGGCCTAGAGGGAAGGTCAATCTCAGGGAGTAGCCATCCAAGATCAGGTGAGCAGATACTTTGGCTGTAAGGAACAAGAACTAATGTTTGCTGAGCATTCACTACAAGCCAGGAAGTAAAGTAAATGTTCTGGAACTTAGGAGATCATTCTGGTATGAATGGGAACCAAGGCACATCTGAAAAAACTTGAGGACTTTTATCTTCTCTTTCATTTTCTTATTCACATTCTTTTTTTTTCTTCCTTAAATGATTACAATACAAATGTATTTTTATTGGCTGGTTGTTAAATATAGGTTTATACTGAATCTTAATTCCAAAAACAGTTAAGAGTTATAAAAAGCACTAGAACCAAAGACTGCATTACAGTTGTCACCCGCTACTAACTAAGGTATGACTAAGGATATACGTCAGCCTTTCAGATTTCTATTTCTAAAGTATCTTTTGTAAATGACTTTATATGGGGTTGATGGTGATCAACGGAAAGAAAGTTGTATTTTAGACAGGAATACACATAGAAGCAAAATTTTGGTAGGGCACTTAACAGAACACCCAAACATATTAGCCACTTCCAAATAAGTCGCAAACCGGGGTATCCAACCTGTGATCTGCTACATGTGTATTATGTAAGGAGTGCTTTGCTCATCTAAGGTGTCAGATATTGTGAAAATTATGCATGGAGTTTATTTTAGTTCATTAGCTTTTGTTAATGTTTATATGCTTAATGTGTGGCCCAAGACAGTTGTTCTTCGTCCAATGTGTGACAGAGATGAAAAAAGGCTGGATACCCTTAATCAGCACCTGTACAGATTTTGAAACGCCTAAAAAAACAACAAAAAATCAAAGAGTCCCAATATGTCTTTCCTTACTCCTCCATTATCTTCATTTCCTTGCCCATGTCCTAACCCTAAATCTTGTTCTGTCCAAAATTTTTCTTTGCAAAAATCTACATGGCATTTCTATATGATGTATAATGTGTTAGTCATTATACCTAGTGTTAAAAAGAATTTTTTTAAGTAATATTTATGATTAGGTATAAATAAATCAGTTTCCCCCCCAATAAATTCATAGCAAATGATCTTATATCTTTCAACCAAATTCAGTAAAAGTTAGGAGAGCTAGAATTAAAAATATAAATAGATTACATATTAGAATATCAAATTAATGTTGTAAAGTCTCTTATCTGTAAAAATAATCTGTGAACATGATAAGTACTTCCTGGTTAATCTTAGGAAGATGTTTTAATAATTCTAACATGGTACTTCACAACTGTTATATTTGAATTTTGTAAGCTATTATAAACTTAGAAAAGATATATAGAGGAGCAAGGTTTTATGCTCAGAATCAAAGCCAATTTCAGTGAAATTTGGTAGTGAGATCTTAATGACACAATGGCACATTCTCAAATATGGACTGGGATATACTGTCTTTAAAACACATAGGAATTTCTGGTGCCAACACCATTTCTCTGAATTTTAACATAAAGAAAGTGATGAGAAATTAGAAAATATTGGCACAAACTAGCTTCAAAAGGGGAAGAAAACCTAAACCTGATAATAGAGGGCTTAAAATAATAGGATGTGAAAAAGAAAAAATAGAAACAATGTTTAATGGACAATTCCATTTATACTCAGAGTATGAATGGCTAAGATTTCTTTGTTATGCTATCCCTTTGTTGTCCTAATAAGCCATTATTTCCTCAGGTTGTCAGCTGTTAACAAATTCAGCATAATTTTAAATATATGTTACTCTTCAGGTATTAGACACATAAGAAAGTTCTTCAGAGTAGAGAAATTAGGTCATATAACCAAAATTATGACCTGTAGATACAGAGTTTCAGTTCCAGATGATATAAAGTTCTGGATATGGATAATGATGAACATTACATAACAAGGTGAATATACTTAACACCATTGAATTGTATACTTAAAATGGCAAAATTTATGGTATGTATATTTTACCAAGAAATAAAGTTAAATTAAATATGGAAAAAATAAAAGATGAAAGTACCTTCTCCCTGAAGGACTGGGGCTGACCCAGAGGAAAGCTTTACTAAGCCTAAGACGCACCCGGCCCTCAGGGGATTGTCAATTTATGGACAAAGGAAGGCAGGAGGCTAGAACTGACAGCTAACCCAATACAAACCTGCAGAAGCAAACACAGGGCATGAGGCGCAGGCTCTGGGACCTCAAACCAGCTTGTATTCTGCAGGGGAATTTAGCAGGGACAGAAACAAATTCCCGCAAAGTTATTCTGTTCTGTTCTGTCAGTAATAGCAATCAGGGGCAGGGCGGGGCTGGAACTGAGGGAAAACCCCCCAGCCACCATCAAGTGCCTGAGGTTGTCAGGCCTTACATCCCCCGGATGGATAGAGGTACAGCGCAGCGGCCTGGTACAGCAGATATAGATTTCCTTGTGATTCAGGCAGGTGCAAACCCCTGGAATATCTGTTCACTAGATGCAACTGGGTCAGAGCCCTGCAGGGCTATAAATGACTGGGTGTGACAGAGGTGCAAGGTGGGGAAGGAGGCATCAAATTTCCCAGACTAATCTATTTGCTGGGTGGGTCCTCCTGGGTTCATGGAGCACTGAAGCAAGTCATATCTGAGTGTCACCAGACCCCTGCGATCCAGTTGCCAGACACCTTTTAAACTCTCCCACCTGAGACAGGTGCTGACTGAGACAATTGATTCGGACCTTTTAACTGAGTCAATCGCCCGAGGATGATTCAAGTGGTGCCCTGGGTGTGTGGGTGTAGGAAGGTTTGATTTTCCTTTTCCAATTGTTGCCTTTGGGGGGCGGGGTGACTTAATTGCTGGCATTTCTCCACAGCTGAGACTTCAACCCAGAGTAACTGTTTCTCTAGGGTCGGACAGAGACCAGCTGAAAACAAGACAGAACCACTTAGCCTCACCACACCAAATAGGTCCCCAGTTTCTCAGGCCATACCACTGTATGGGTCCTCGACAAAGCTCCAGGGGGAAAAATAAAATGGTGAAAAATAATCTTGGGGAGGAATCAACGGAAAAACTCTGGTAACATGAATAACCAGAATAGATCAACCCCCCCAAGAAAAGATATGGCAGATGTAACTGAAGGTCCCTGTCATAAACAGCTGGCCGAGATATCAGATATCGAATTCACAATTTGGATTGCAAACAAGATTAACAGAATGGAGGAAAATTTGGGAATAGAAATTCAAGGAGCAATTCAAAAGTTGGAATTAGAAATTCGAGGAGAAATTCAAAAGTTGTCTCAAGAATTTAATGAATTTAAACACAAAACCACCAAAGATTTTGACACACTGAAGCAAGAATTTGCAGCCCTCAAAGATCTGAAAAATACAGTAGAATCCCTTAGTAACAGAGTGGAACAAACAGAAGAAGGATTTCTGACATTGAAGACAAAGCTTTTGAAGGCTCCCAAACTCTCAAAGAGGAAGAGAAATGGAGAGCAAAAATGGATCATTCTCTCAGTGAGCTCTGGGAAAATTTGATGAAGGCTAATATCCACATAATTGGAATCCCTGAAAGTGATGAAGTGGCCTCATAAGGCACAGAGGCCCTTCTCCATGAAATTATGACAGAGAATTTTCTGGACATGCCAAGACATTCTGAAATTCAGATAGCAGACAGTATCAGAACCCCAGCACGACTCAATCCGAATAAGACATCCCCCAGGCATATCATTATTAACTTCACTAAAGATAATATGAAGGAGAAAATTCTGAAAGCAGCCAGATGTAAGAAATCCATTACGTACAAAGGGAAGAATATTAGAATGACTGCAGATCTCTCTGCTGAAACTTTTCAAGCCAGAAGAGGGTTAAAGCAAAATAACTTTCAATCCCGGATTCTATATCCAGCTAAACTGAGTTTTATTTATGATGGAGAAATTAAATACATTAATGACGTACATTAATGTTGAAGACATTATCCATAACCAAACCAGCTCTTCAGGATATTCTCAGACCTAGCCTCCATAATGACCAGCCCAATCCTCTACCACAAAAGTAAACTCACTCAGAAACTTTTGGTCAAACTCCAATGTCCACAGTGGCGAAAGGATTAAAACCATCCACTGGACATTCAAAAAACTCAATACCCAAAATTTTACAAGACTTATCAATATTCTCCATTAATATGAATGGCTTAAACTGTCCTCAAAAGAGGCACAGGTTAGATGACTGGATAGAAAAACATAGGCCAGATATTTGCTGCATACAAGAGTCACATCTTCCCTAAAAAGATAAATATAGACTCAGGGTGAAAGGATGGTTGTCCAAATTTCAGGCAAATGATAATCAGAAAAAAGCAGGTGTTGCAATTCTATTTGCAGACACAATAGGCTTTAAACCAACAAAACTAAGGAAGGATAAGAATGATCACTTCATATTTGTTAAGGGTAATACTCAATATGATGAGACTTCATTTATTTATATTTATGCACCCAACTAGAATGCACCTCAATTTATGAGAGAAACTTTAACAGACATGAGCAACTAGATTTCCTCCAGCTCCATAACAGTCAGAGATTTCAACACTCCTTTGGCATTGTTGGATAGATCCTCCAATAAGAAGCTGAGCAAAGTAATTTAGATTTAAACCTAACCATCCAACATTTGGATTTAACAGATACCTACAGAACATTTCATCCCAACAAAACTGAATACACATACTTCTCATCAGCCCATGGAACATACTAAAAAATCAATCATATCTTAGGTCACAACTCTAACCTCAGTAAATTTAAAGGAATAGAAATCATTTCTTGCATCTTCTCGGACCACCATGCAATAAAAGTTGAACTCAGTAACAACAGGAAACTGCATACTCATACAATAACATGGAAGTAAAATAACCTTATGCTGAATGATAGCTGGGTCACAAATCAGATTAAGAAGGAAACTGCCAAATTTTTGGAACAAAATGACAATGAAGACACGAATTATCAGAACCTCTGGGATACCGCAAAGGCAGTCCTTAGAGGAAATTTATAGCACTGCAAGCCTTCTTCAAAAGGACAGAAAGAGAGGAAGTTAACAACTTAATGGGACATCTCAAGCAACTGGAAAAGGAAGAACATTCCAACCTCAAACTCAGTAGAAGAAAAGAAGGAACCAAAATTAGAGCAGAATTAAATGATATTGAAAACAAAAGAATTATACAACAGATCAATAAATCAAAAAGTTGGTTTTTTGAAAACATAAATAAAATAAATAAACCTTTGGCTAACCTAATCAGGACAAAAAGAGTAAAATCTATAAACTCACCAATCAGAAACAACAAAGATGAAATAACAACAGACTCCTCAGAAATTCAAAAATACTTAATGAATATTATAAGAAACTTTATTCTCAGAAATATGAAAATCTGAAAGAAATTGACCCATACTTGCAAGCTTGTCACCTTCCAAGAATTAGACAGAATTAAGCGGAAATGTTGCACAGGCAATATCAAGTTCTGAAATTGCATCAACCATACAAAATATTCCTAAAAATAAAAGCCCGGGACCAGATGGCTTCACGTCAGAATTCTACCAAACCTTTAAAGAAGAACTAGTACCTGTATTACTAAACCTGTTCCAAAATGTAGAAAAAGAAGGCACGCTACCCAACACGTTCTATGAAGCAAACATTACCCTGATACCCAAACCAGGAAAAAAACGAACAAGAAAAGAAAATTATAGACCAATATCACTAATGAATATAAATCCAAAAATATTCAACAAGATCCTAACAAACAGAATACAACAAAACATCAAACAAATTACACATCATGACAAAGTCGGTTTTATCCCAGGTTTTCAAGGCTGGTTCAATATATGTAAATTTATAACTATAATTCAGCATATAAAAAAATTAAAAAACAAAGACCATATGATTCTCTCAATTGATCCAGAAAAGCTTTTGATACTATACAGCATCCCTTCATCATCAGAGCACTTAAGAAAATTGGTATATAAGGTACATTTCTTAAAATGATAGAGGCCATCTACAGAAAACCCACAGCCAATAGCGTATTGAATGGAATTAAATTGAAATCATTTCTATCCAGATCAGGAACCAGACAAGGCTGCCCATTGTCTCCACTGCTCTTTAACATTGTAATGGAAGTTGTAGCCATCGCAATTAGGGAAGAAAAGGCAATCAAGGGTATCCATGTAGGGTCAGAAGAGATCAAACTTTTGCTCTTCGCAGATGATATGATTGTATGTCTGGAAAACACCAGGGATCCTACTACAAAACTCTTAGAAGTGATCAAGGAATACAGCAGTGTCTCAGGTTACAAAATCAACATTCATAAATCAGTAGCCTTTATATATACCAACAATATTCAAGCTGAAAAAACAGTTAAGGTCTCTATTCCATTCACAGTAGTGCCAAAGGAAATAAAATATTTGGGAGTTTATCTAACAAAAGACGTGAAAGATCTCTATAAAGAGAACTATGAAACTCTAAGAAAAGAAATAGCTGAAAATGTTAACAAATGGAAAAACATGCCATGCTCATGGCTGGGAATAATCAACATTGTTAAAATGTCCATACTACCAAAGCAATATACAATTTTAATGCAATCCCTCTTAAAGTTCCACTGTCATACTTTAAAGATCTTGAAAAAATAATACTTCGTTTTATATGGAATCAGAAAAAAACTCGAATAGCCAAGACATTACTCAGAAATAAAAACAAAGCAGGAGGAATCATGCTATCAGACCTCAGACTATACTATAAATCGATAGTGATCAAAGCAGCATGGCACTGGCACAAAAACAGAGAAGTAGATGTCTGGAACAGAATAGAGAACCAAGAGAAGAGTCCAGCTACTTACCATTATTTGATCTTTGACAAGCCAATTAAAAACATTCAGTGGGGAAAAGATTCCCTATTTAATAAATGGTGCTGGGTGAACTAGCTGGCAACCGGCAGAAGACTGAAACTGGACCCACACCTTTCACCATTAAATAACATAGACTCACACTGGATTAAAGATTTAAACTTAAGACATGAAACTATAAAAATACTAGAAAAGAGTGCAGGGAACACCCTTGAAGAAATCGGTCTGGGTGAGTATTTTATGAAGAGGACCCCCCGGGCAATTGAAGCAGCTTCAAAAATACACTACTGGGACCTGAACAAACTAAAAAGCTTCTGCACAGCCAAGAACACAGAAAGTAAAGCAAGCAAACAGCCCTCAGAATGGGAGAAGATATTTGCAGGTTATGTCTCTGACAAAGGTTTAATAACCAGATTCCACAGAGAACTCAAACGTATAAGCAAGATAAGCAAGAAAAGAACAAGTGATCCCATCACAGATTGGGCAAGGGACTTGAAGAGAAACTTCTGTGAAGAAGACAAGCACGCGGCCTACAGACCTATGTAAAAAATGCTCATCATCTTTAATCATCAGAGAAATGCAAATCAAAACTACTTTGAGATATCATCTAACTCCAGTAAGATTAGCCTATATCACAAAATCCCAAGACCAGAGATGTTAGCCTGGATGTGGAGAAAAGGGAATACTTCGACACTGCTGGTGGGAATGCAAATTAATATATTCCTTTTGGAAAAATGTTTGGAGAACACTTAGAGATCTAAAAATAGATCTGCCATTCAATCCTATAATTCCTCTACTAGGCATATACCTAAAAGACCAAAAATCACCTCATAACAAAGATATTTGTACCAGAATGTTTATTGCAGCCCAATTCATAATTGCTAAGTCATGAAAAAAGCCCAAGTGCCCATCGATCCACGAATGGATTAATAAATTGTGGTGTATGTACACCATGGAATATTATGCAGCCTTAAAGAAAGATGGAGACTTTACCTCTTTCATGTTTCCATGGATGGAGCTGGAACATATTCTTCTTAGTAAAGTATTTCAAGAATGGAAGAAAAAGTATCCAATGTACTCAGCCCTCCTATGAAACTAATTTATGGCTTTCATATGAAAGCTATAACCCAGTTATAACCCAAGAATAGGGGTAAGGGAGTAAGGGAGGGGAAGGAGTGGGGAGGGGGGCGGAGGGAGGGTCATTGGTGGGATTACACCTGGGGTGCATCTTACAAGGGTTTATGTGAAACTCAGTAAATGTAGAATGTAAATGTCTTAACACAATAACTAAGAAAATGCCAGGAAGGCTATGTTAACCAGTGTGATGAAAATGTGTCAAACGGTCTATAGAACCAGTGTATGGTGGCCCATGATCGCATTAATGTACACCGCTATGATTTAGTAAAAAAAAATAAAAAAAATACTGTAAGAGAGTGCAGGGAAAACCCTTGAAGAAATCGGTCTGGGCGTTATTTTATGAGCAGGACCCCCCAGGCAATTGAAGCAGCTTCAAAAATACACTACTGGGACCTTATCAAATTAAAAAGCTCTGGCACAGCCAAGAACACAGTAAGCAAAGCAGGCAAACAGCCCTCAGAATGGGAGAAAATATTTGCAGGTTATGTCTCCGACAAAGGTTTAATAACCAGAATCCAGAGAGAACTCCAATGTATAAGCAAGAAAAGAACAAATGATTCCCATCGTAGGCTGGGCAAGGGAATTGAAGAGAAACTTCTCTGAAGAAGATAGGCGCATGGCCTACAGACATTTGAAAAAAAGCTCATCATCTCTAATCATCAGAGAAATGCAAATCAAAACTAGTTTGAGATATCATCTAACTCCAGTAGGATTAGCCCATATCCCAAGACCAGAGATGTTGGAGTTGATGTAGAGAAAAAGGAACACTTCTACACTGCTGGTGGGAATGCAAATTAATACATTCCTTTTGGAAAGATGTTTGGAGAACACTTAGAGATCTAAAAATAGATCTGGCATTCAATCCTATAATTCCTCTACTAAGTATATACCCAGAAGACCAAAAATCACATTATAACAAAGATATTTGTACCAGAATGTTTATTGCAGCCCTATTCATAATTGCTAAGTCATGGGAAAAGCCCAAGTGCCCATCAATCTGTGAATGGATTAATAAATTGTGGTAATTTACTCCATGGAATATTATGCAGCCTTAAAGAAAGATGGAGATTTTACCTCTTTCATGTTTACATGGATGGAGACGGAACATATTCTTCTTAGTAAAGTATCTCATGAATGGAAGAAAAACTATCCAATGTACTCAACCCTACTATGAAACTAATTTATGGCTTTCATATGAAAGCTATAACCCAGTTACAACCTAAGAACAGGGGAAAGGGGGAGAGGGTGGGGAGGGAGGGGGAGGATGGGCGGAGGGAGGGTGATTTGTGGGATTACACCCGCGTTGCATCTTACAAGGATACATGTGAAACTTAGTAAATGTAGAATATAAATGTCTTAACACAATAACTAAGAAAATGCCAGGAAGGCTATGTTAACCAGTGTAATGAAAATGTGTCAAACGGTCTATAAAACCAGTGTATGTTGCCCTATGATCGCATTAATGTACACAGCCATGATTTAACAAAATTTAAAAAAAAATAGTGTATGGTGCCCCATGATCATATTAATGTACACAGCTATGATTTAATAAAATAAAAAAATATTCTGAAGCCAAAAAAAAATAAAATAAAAAGAATTAGTAAAACATGGCAGTAACTTACAGGTGACTGGGAAAAGCATTTTAACTCTTTCTCCTAAAGGTAACACTCATTTACATATTCTTGAACAATAGTTGTGGTAGAAACGCAAATGTGTACATATCAGAATGTTGAATACTCAGAACTGTAAGGCTATCTAGTAGCCTTACTTTTCCAGGTTACCAGATTCGTACCTGATTTAAAAGTTTGGCAAGTTTTAGCTATTTACACAGATTATCACAATGAATGATTTCCTAAAGCATGCTAACAATTACAAATTACAACAGAATTAACAATATCATTTGGAATAGTAGTTATATGCTAAGTATTTACACTGTATTTATTTAAACTAAGTCCTTGACCTTCATAATCATAAGCACTTTGTGGCAGTGAGCACTGGAGTCAGGCTTGTAAAGTCATTAACTGAATCCATTAGTTTATTTGATCCCTTGATAGCTATTTTGCCTCAGAAAGCCAACAATACATGCCATTCATCTCAACGGGTTAGCAAATGAGAATGGATCTGCAAAACTGGTTTCATATGGAAAAATATCCAAGTTCTTACCCTAACAGGTATGTAATAAACATAGCAGAGGGAATGCTTTAAGTTCCTCTTTGCAACAAGTTTAGTATTTTCACACATTTGATAGCTAATAAAGAAAAAGAGTCCCAAACTAAAAAATAGTCACTAATCTTTCTCCATTCTCAATCTACCAAAGACAGAGAATTAAAACTTAATTCTAACAGCTTACTAATTATTCCTCCCAGACGCCAACATTAGATTTAAATATAACATACTTTAGTGTGCCTATACAGTACAGATTTATAATAAGCAATAGAATGGTCCTGATAGTTCAAGAGTCTGACTGGTTATATGCAAAACTGCATTTCCCCAACATATTTATTTTATAATTTTTCTATCAAGCACTTCTATCGAGCTCTTTAGTATAGCTATACCCAATTTGGCTGTATATTCTCAACACTAAGCATAGTGCTGGCACACACATATACAGTTGTTCAATAAATTATTTCTTAATAAATGAAAGGTTAATTTTAATTTTCTTATAGTGGACTTCCAGTCATTTGAATAGACACTTTACTGAATGAATGTAGGGACCCACCCAAATAAAACCCTCCCACATCCTACCCAGGAAATAATGAATGCCTGAAAGTCCCGCCTAGGAAGGAAAGAGTGCGCCAATCACTACCTCTCCCCCAACTCTTATATTCCCACTCAGCCTTAACCCAGGTTCTGCCTTCTTTTTAGAACTTAGCCGGCTTGCATCTGAGTGAATAAAGGCCAAGTTGCCCTCACAGAATCTGGACCCCACTTCCTTTCATTCATGTTTTGGAATAACCTCTCATTTTCCGTCCCAAACCTCTCAGCTTTGTTAGGTATTTGCAATTTAAACAGATTAATAACTAAATTAAAAACCTGAAAGTCCACCAATCTAAAAGAGAATCTATTTGGTATTTTTTTCTTAATGGGAAGAAGCAAATAAACAAGAATTTTTGTTTACTTTTGTTTTGGTTTTTACTATGGGTATACCAGAAAATCAATACTGGACGAAAATTCACTTTTGAGCCTTTAAACATTTTTGAAAAACTTCACTTAATGAAATATGAAGTATAAAAATTTCATGACTCCCCTTAGAATTCCGAGTGTATATGTGTCTTTTCGTGTGGCATTTCTTCCATCCACTTGGCATTTATCTTGTTGGTTTTGTTTTTAAGTTTATTGCTCAATATCCCATTTGTAATCTTTGAAAGCTTCTAATATTTCCTGCTTGGCAATTTCTAATCTCCACTGACATTTGCTCGTTACCAACCCCAAGACACATGAGATGCTCAAGAGTGTTAGCTACCTTTGAAAATGGATCAATGAATGCTTTTTCAAACAACTTTTAGTGATCCTATCAGGGGTGTATTTGTGATAATTGAATCTTGACAATTCTTTGACATCTTTTACAGCAATCTCCTAAGACTTAGAAAAAACAAGCAACCAAAAGATAATGGCACAACACGCAGCAACATTTTTCTCTTCTCCTTTATCCACTATCATAACTGGAAATCATTCCTGGCCTTTATAAATATGTAAAGAGAAATATTTTGAGGACTAACAGTGT
Organism: Nycticebus coucang; assembly: GCF_027406575.1. NCBI lineage: Eukaryota > Metazoa > Chordata > Mammalia > Primates > Lorisidae > Nycticebus > Nycticebus coucang. The sequence continues at coordinate 112,744,179 of NC_069804.1, forward strand.
TTTGGACAGTGTGATATATCAAAAAATTACCCTGTATTAAGTGAAAAGGTGAGAGAATTTTAGTTTGGATGAATGATTAATGAAGGATATTTAGCTAAAATGAAGGAATTTTTAGCTAACAATTATATTTATTTTTCAAATCCTAGTAAATTTGTCTCAACACTAAGTCCACACACCTTTCATTACTCATTGGGTGTCAGTTGATAAATATCAGTCAAGGATTTTGTGATTTATGAATTACTGTTCTAGTGGACAGCCATGGAAATGCCACCGAAAGAGTATCAACAAGAACTGGAAAATCATGGTTCTTTCAGATCTAAAATCAACCTCAGAGTTTCTCTAGTTCAACCCCCCTATTTCAGAAGTATCAAAACTTAAATCCAGAAAGCTTGTGTCCTGTTCAGGGTTACAATGTCCCGTGTGTTAATTATCAACAGAACAGAATTACGTTCATTCTAACAGACTCTTACACCAGGATTCTCATTTTACTGCTGATTGATATAATAGCTATTTCTGCTACTTTTAAACTTAAATCTCTTAAAGCCTTTGATATCTGCATATAGTCAAAGATACTGCAACCAAACCAATTATACAGCCAGGCAAAAAGCCATTTTTTCTATAAGATACTACTTCTAAACCTTACTGTGACTAGGCCATGAGAGCTAAATTGAATTGTGATTTTAATGTCTATAAAACTGCTCTTTCCTACTTGCTGGTTATGGACAGAAATTTTTATATCAAAACTAAAAATCCAGAAGAATTTATGTTTTCATGCCAGAACAATGGTACAAATCTAGGCTGACTGAAGACACTAGAGCAGTGGTACTCAACCTGTGGCTCATGACCCACAGGAACTCTATTAAAGGGTTGCAGCATTAGGAAGGTTGAGAACCACTGCACTAGTCTTTTAAAGTTTGCCTTTAGTAACAGAGTTGATAAATAAAACATCATCATATTAACAGTGTATTTCTAACTTGCATATTTAGTAAGTGGCATTTATGTCATGTGCCTATAGCAAATATTCTAAGAATTTTTTTTTTTTTTTTGCTTTGCCATTCCTCCAAAGTGAAAGGTGTGAAAGGTTATAAACAGTGCACAGGGGTTATTACTTAAGAATGTGAAGAAGAAATTATTTTTTGAAGTAATTTTAATGGAGTGCCCTACTAAGAAAAAGGAAATTAAATTATTTTACTCTATTTTGGAGTCTACCATCTTTCTCTTTGGAGGCAAGTTAGAAACATAAGGAAACAGCAAATACTGGAAATTAATTATGAAATTTAGTATGGCAAATGCTTTACTGAGATCTTCTGCAGTGGAATCTGTCTCCACCATCTAAGAATATTTCCAAAATTGCTTTAAAATACATTTCAATGGCACATTTTACAGTTTGCTATTAGTAGGCGGTTTACAAGTATATAGTACTTTGTGTTAACTAAAGATCACTTATATTGACATAATCAAGAAATATATTTTAATGTTAGGAGTACTATGTGTTGGTAGGTACAACAGTACTTACTAAAAGCCAAACCACCTTAAAGATGGGCCCATAAACCTTGCTTTACTAGGTCATAACCTCAAATATCCAAAGAAAACTCTCCAAAGTGATTTCCTGAAATCTGTTCTTCTGCCACATTATCTTCCTCTCTTCTTTCGTGAGTAGAACCCCTCCACCAGACCCTATGATCCTAAATCCAATAGATCCTACTTTAAAGCTCAAGTTATACACTCCAATCTCCCAAATTTCTAACCCCCTCTCTCCATACTCTTGAGAGTTTCTACACTGCAGGACGCTGAATTTCACCAAAGGGGCCTTTCCTCTTTTATTTCTGCACCTCTCTCCTATCCCTTCCCTCTCCGTGACTCTCTAAGTCACATCACTTCTACCTTACCTCCTCTTTCTTCCCACAGCACACCTCAGCTTCCTACAACACACTGAAGCATCTTGGCTGGGAGATAAATTTTGTGGTTTTTTTTTTTTTTTTCCCTTCAGACTCCTGCCTTATGAGTACCTGCAGTTCCTTTGCCTGGGGACCCCCATCCTTTGCTGAGGGGAGAGGTAGGGAAGCCCCTCTCGGGTCAGTCCGTCTTGCAAACTCTGAGCTAGTACTGCGGGGCGGGGCGGGGCAAGCTTGGCCTTTACTGCGCCACAGCAGGTGGGGGGTGGGGCGGTGGCGAACCGCGCCCAGCCCGACCTCGGACCTGCTGAACAGAGGCAGTGAAGGAGATGGGGCCGCCCCCGCATCCCGGGAAGGGAACTCACCTTCTCTGAGGCAAGGGCGGGTGTCTACTTTAAAACTACTGCCCCCCCTCCCCGCCGCCGCCATAGTGGAGCCGCCAAAGCCGCCGCCGCCATCGCCATAGCCACCGGCAGGCGGGAAGGCAGGGGTGTACGTGGCGGCGGCAGAGACGGTAGCTTCCTGAGGGGAAGACTCCGCCGCCAGCGGGGTGACTGTGCTCGGCGCCGCCGCCATCGCAGCGAGGAGCAGACAATTGCACTTGCGCCTCACTCCCGTTAAGCTCCTTTAGCCCCACCTTCCTCTTAGCCCCACCCCCTTCGCTCCTCTTTCCTCGTTTCAGCTCCAGCCTCATTCTCGCTGTCCACCAATAGGAACGCGGGGGCCCTCCTCCTCCACCAACTGTTTGGCGTCACCCAGCCTCCCTTTGGAGGGGAAGAGATGATGGTCAAGGGCAAAGGGCAAAAAGCGCGGGATGTGGAAGCACGTGGGCTTCACACAGTGAGGCCTCTACCTTTGGAGGAGCTAATCCAAAACCAATTTAATGGGGAAAAAAATGGTAACCTATTGATTACACCTCTAAAATATCTATGAAATACATCTTCTCCTGACTTCCTTTTTTTTTGTTTTCTTTTTTGTGACAGAGTCTCACTTTGTCACCCTCCATAGAGTGCTGGTGGCATCATCATTCACAGCCACCTCAAACTTTCGGTCTCAAGTGATCCTCTTGCTTCAGCCTCCCAAGTCACTGGGACTACAGGTGCTGGCCACAACACCCCAGGTCACATTCTGGCTCAGGCTGGTCAAGAGCTCCTGAGCTTAAGTGATTCACCTGCCTCAGCCTCCTAGAGTGCTAGGATTAAAGGCATGAGCCACAGCACCTGGCCTTCTCTGGACTTTCTTATAGCCCTTAGTACAGAGAATAGAAATAAACAGAATATTTAGCCTAACTCCTTGGTCCTCATCACCCCTTAAATGGCTGTTTATCATCAGTCTTACCATGTAAATTACAATAAGATCTCATGAATCCAGCACCCAATCGAAGAACTAGAATATTACTAATAATTTAAATCTCCTCACCTTCTTTTCCCCCACCTTCCCTCTGAACAATAGCAATATCCTGATCTATATTTATTTATTTGCTCTTTTTTGCTCTTATATTCTTATCACATAAACACAGTTTTGATTGTTTTCAAATTTCTCAAAAATTTGCACACAAAAACCCTTTTTCCTGGTTATCATTCTGGGGCTTATTTCTTTCACTCAATATTTTTATTTCTAAGTTTCATCCATGTTGTCACTTGTAGCTGTAGTTATTGACTATCAATGTTGTACAATATCTCATCCATTTTCTTGTTGATGGGCACATCTCCTGCTGCATTTGTGCAAAAGTTTCTCTTTTCCAGTCTCACTTCCATTGCTGTATTCCAAATCCTCATCATGTCTTGACAGAACTGTGTCATATACCTCACTGGTCCCTTTTCCTCTGGTCTCAGTGCCTTCAATCTATTTCTATATTGCTGCCATTCATCACTGGCTCTCTATTGCTTATTGGATAAAGTCAAAGAACACAGTTTTGCACTATTTGTCTCCCACCCACTGCCCCTACTTGTTTGCTCTGTTTTTACTTTATGATTCAACACTACTAAATCTTCTTACAGATTCCCTTGAAGACCACGTTATTTCACAGTGCAATGTTATTGTACATATTCTTCTTTCTTCCTTAAATGTCCTTTGCCCCACATTAGGCACATGCCCTAATGAACTGTATGCCCCTTGAAACCCAGATAATACATCACCTCTTCCAGGTAAATTGTTTTTCCCTGCTTAAAGTTAATTCCACCTTCTATGACATGTCTATATCTGATGTATTTTTATATTTTTATTTTTTTAACAACCAAGAAGAAGTACTGATGGTACATATTGTTTATTGTACTGAATTTTACTTTATGTTTCTTTTCTTAATAGCTTAGAGCCATTTCAAGACAAAAGATAGTTTGTCTTATTTTCAACTTGTCAGTCTCCAGCCCAGGAGTCCTGGGATGGGGGTAAAAAGCAGTGATCCCTAGGCCGGGGTCCATAAGTCCCTAGGCCAACGTATATATTTTGTTTTACTTGCAAAATTGTTTGTTTACTTCCAAATCAACATTTGAAAGGGTTATTTCATACAAAAATAAAAAGGGCTCTTAACATTTGCTTATTTGGAAATACAGGATGTGCACTCTTGACTAGCAACAATTGGTGGAGCCGAATAACAAATTCAGAGACTTGGAATATATCTTTATATGGTTTCTGTGGTTCAGTAATTGACGCAGGATAACCTGAGTCAGTGGGGAATTTCTCTAGTATGCTATCCTGCTCTTCTGTAAGTTAGTACAACTTATACTTGTCAAAGAAATTACTGGATAGGCCAGGCACAAGAAATAGTCTGCTGAAATAGATAATAGAACAAGGTAAGCATAAAAATGGAATGTGATTTTCTTTTTTTTTTTTGATATCAAGTAAATAATCCCTCAAAAGTATTGTTTTTCACAATATGAATCATAGTCCACTTGTATAAGAAAGATTCAATCAGAATCTCTGGGAGAGTGGGCATCACGGAAGATTCAATCACAAAAAGATAAACCCCAGTAGGTACTTGAAACAGAAAATATTTGATGTGGTAATGAGGCACTTAGAAGAATTAGAAAAGTTAGAGGATTAAAGCCCAGGGACTTTTCCAAATATTGTCTGGCACTTGGAAGCCTTTTCATCCCCTTCTATATTTTCCTCTTTCTTTAGAAGCTGAAATTCTATGAATTTCATTTCCCAGACTTCTTGGCCAGCAGGATTCTGAATATGGTTTAAGATTAGAGGCCTGAGAGAACTTGATCATTCCTTTTGCCCTTCTGCCATGTGAGGACATAGCTAGAAGGTGTCATCTTTATAGCAGACAGCAAGTCCTCACCAGGCACCAAATATGTTGGCACCTTGATCTTGAACTTCCCAGCCTCCGTAAAAGTGAGCAAAAAAATTCTATTGTTTATAGATTTTTCCAGTCTAAGGTATTTTGTCATAGCAACCCAAATGAACTAAAATAGAAATTAGTACCAAGAAGTGGCATGTTGCTGTAGCAAATATCTAAATATGTAGAAGTGGTTTTGAAACTAGGTAATGGGCAATGGCTGGAAGAATTTGGAGGTGCATACTACAATAAGAGTACGTCATGTGCTAGAAAAGGACTACTTTGTCATTACTGGAGCATTAAGGGGGATTCCAGTGACTGCTCAGAAGAGGAGAGCTGTAGAGAAAGCCTTAGTCTTCTTAGATATTTCCTAAGTGGTCACGAACAGTTCCCAAGATGTCAACCATTTATACTCAGAGCTGACCAGTTGCACTTCAGGACTCCAAGGAACCTCCCAGAAAATCCATTTCCAAGCAAATGATCTATATGGATCTGTTCATATTATGGCACCAGAGGTAAGGTACTAGATTAGACAAAATGCATTATATTTACCCAGTCTGCAGTAATCTTCATTCTCCTTCTAGCTGGTTGGGAAGTGTACAAATAATAATGTTATGTTCAGCCAACATACATTGAGAATGTAAGTTCCAGGAAAAGTACTGCTTAAGATGCATGGATTCTTTCTTTTATTCTTCAGAACACTTTTATATGCTGTGTACTTTTATTTCTATTTCACAGATGAGGAAATAAGTCCTTAGGGAAACTACATAACTCTGGTCAATTATCATGTAAACAACAAGAAGTTAAACTATGGCTTTCATTATATAGTTCTCTACATTAGATTTCTTTTTGAACTTGCCATTTTGTTTCTTAATCTTTCGTTATCACTTTTCTAGCCACAAACAGGGCACTTCTCCCTTATGAGTCTAGGTATAAATACTCAAATGTAACATCACCTTTCATTTAATGATACCTTCCCATTCTATTAGGCCTTTTTCATCCTTTCACAAATCATGCTGAATTGGTGCCTAGATTGAGGGCAGATAATAGAATGGAGCTCTCTGAAAATTCAGAGACTTCCCTTGATCCAATTTTTTTTTTATATTATAAGAAAGCTTACTATATCTACAACCTTATCCCCCAAGTTTCAATATATTCAGGTCCTTTTTCCTACCTAGCTAATGCTAAGACTACCACAATTACTGTGGGCTGCTTTAGTGAAGTTGCCATCCATCCTACTTACATATGTCTCTGACTTCATATCCTTTCTTACCTAATGATAAGGGCATTTTACTAGGAGCTAAACCTTACCTGCCTAGACCACACCTAAGCCCTAATGAATGACACCATGGAGAGATATGTCATTGCTTATTAGCTATTCTGATGTATTGAGGAACTCCTGGAAGGTTATTCAGATTTGTTTTTGACCCACTCCTTCCCATCTTCATGTACTGCTCTTTTGGTCAAAGTTATCGCCCTGTAGATTAGCTGGCACTTCTACTGGTGCCACACCAATTACTTTCTCCTCTTGAGTACCTAAAACCTGAATTGGGATATTCACTTCAACTATTCCTACACAAATGCCTAAACTCTATAAACCTGGCCATTATTACAGTCCTTATAATCACATTCAAATCACTCTTCATTGTGATTCCTATGAGTGCACTAGCTATCATTTTGTTTTGTCCAACAACTCACTTTGTTTGCAACAATTCCACAGTCACAATCCCTACTTCTTACTTTACTTGACATCCTGGACAATATCTATGTAACAACATATCACTGAAGAGTTAAACCAACAATGCAGGGCCTGCTACCCAGTGCCCCAGCATGGGGAACCACTTATACGACTAATTCCTGCCCACTTGGAGGTGTTCAGTATCCATATTAACTAATCATTATTCTCTCCCATTCACTCTCCAGCCCCTCCATTTCCTCCCTGTATTCTCTTGACCTTATTAACTTTCCCTGCATGCACCCCATGCCTTCTGTAACTCTCCTAGCAGTCAATATTATATACAACCATGTCCTTACATTAAGACTTTAGGTACTCACATGTCTGCACTGAGATTAATTTGTCCACCAGCAATTACACCTTCCAATTCCCCTTGGGTTACTGATTCTCCTGTGGTACCACTCCTGTTCAGCAGAGTGACACATTCTACTCCTCTATCCCTCCCTCTTTGGCACTATGCAAACTGACCTTTGTTTTATACATATTTAATACTCAGGCCACCCTATATTCAATTAGAAAATCCACCTCTGTCTTAGTTTGGGCTACCATAATAGAATACAATAATTGATTACTGGGTGGCTTAAACAATAGAATTTTTTTTCTCACAATTTTGAGGCTAGACAGTCTGAGATCAGGGTTCTAGCACAGTCGGGCTCCAGTGAAGGTCCTCTCCCTTGTTTGCACATAGCTATCTTCTTGTTATGTCCTCATATTGTAAAGAGGAGAAAAAGCGAGCTCTCTCATGTCTCTTCTTATATTTTTTTTCTCTTTTTTTTTTTTTTTTTTTTGAGACAGGTTCTCACTCTGTCATCCTGGGTAGAGTGCTATGGTATGGCATTATCATAGCTCATAGAAACCTCAGTCTTTTGGGCTCAAGCAATCCTCTTGCATCAACCTCCCAAGTAACTGGGACTATAGGAGCCCACCACAAAGCCTGGCTAGTTTTCTATTTTTAGTATAGACAGGATCTCACTCTTGCTCAGGCTGGTCTCAAACTTGTGAGCTCAAGCAATCCACACACTTTGGCCTCCCAGAGTGCTAGAGTGCTAGAATTACAGGTGTTAGCTATGATGACCAGCCTGTGTCACTTCTTATAAAGGCATCAATCGTATCATGAGGGCTCCACCCTCATTCCCTAATTACCTCCGAAAGGCCTCATCTCCAAATATAATGCAATCTTGTTGGATGTTATGGTTTCAACATATGAATGGGGGGGCATAAATATGCAGTTTACAACAGCCTCTCTCATTTAGCTTTCTGACAGAAAGATGCACAATGCTCTTTTTACCCATCACATTGGGCCTCATCACGATCTTTGGTATAACAGGCACAAATTTAGGTATTTTCAATTCTGGAACACAGACTCAATTCATATAGGCCACCCAGACATTGTCACAACTTCTGGTAAATCATATGTACTAAGCAGTTCTAGCCTTAGAAGAAGCCCTTGATGTGGCACAAATCTCTCTAGCTTCTGTGGTAGCTGACAAAAGATTAGCATTTGACTACCTACTGTTACCTTAAAGTTTGTGCCTTAAAGGGGACCTGCTGCACATAGGTCAATAATATAGGAACAGTCTTCAGAATATTTAAATAATTAGAACAAATAAAAATAACCAATAATATTACAAGCATTCTCTAAGACTGTGGTCCCCAGCCCTTGGGCCATGGACTGGTATTGGTCTGTGACCTGTTAGGAACTGGGCCACATAGCATCACCACCTGAGCTCTGTCAGATCCCACCCCTCACCTGATCCATGAAAAAACTGCCATGTATGAAACCAGTCTCTGGAGCCAAAAAGGTTGGGACTGCTGCTCTAAGAGATTCTCCAGACCTGGTTGATTTCTTCTCCTGGCTCTCTCCTTCTGCCTGCAGTGACTAGACCTGGACTATCTTCTAGGGAGCTGTAATAATAGCTGATCTAATTTTTTTGAATTGGCTTTGCAAATTTGGTCTCTCTGAGACCTAGGATCAGTTTACAGAAAACCTGGGATATTACTGTGCTAACTCAAATTTAGGAATAATTGTGAAGACCAGGGGGTAAAAATCTTGTATTTCCACTGATACTTGATTGAGTGTTAGCAACCTCTAAGACACATTGCTACCATGTCTGTTACCTCCTTTAGCATCTTGATAAGGGTCACTTACCGAACAAACATATCCAACAAGCTCATGAACACTCTTGATTCCTCTTTTAAACTTTATTGGCAGCTGCCTCTTTTAATTTCATACCAGTGGGATTCCATTTTGTAAAATTCCTGTGTACTTGCTAGTCTCCTAGTGTCTCTCTCTTTCCTATCTCTCCTCTCCTCTCTCTGTCCTTGTCATCTCTCCCCCTTCCTCCTCCACCCCTCCTTTTGTGGTCTCTCCCAGAGGGCTATCATTCCAGATGCTTGCCTTGGGACTTCCCAGCATGTGTGAGCAATACACCTTTCTTTGATCATACCAAAGGATTATTGTCATTTATTTCTATATCTGAACCTAATATTTTCAGGCAGGGAACTTTTCAATGTCCCAGTACAGTTGCTATAACAATTCACCCTCTGCAACAACCAAAGCAATTGGGATAAGCCATCCTTCCTCCAACTGATCTGAATCTGCCTAGGTGAGTGGATGCATATGGTAAACTGCATATTGCTTCTATCTACTTTTTTGAGGATCCTTTCTACTCTATTCAATATGGCATTTCCCAAAACAAAGACCACCACAATTCCATGTATACACTCATTTAAACAATAGGGGCAGAACATGAAGAAGGGGAGATAGAAAGCCTGACACATAGTGACTGGATATATATAATGTGGAAAAATCTGTCCTTTTCATGGGGGGAAAATCTGTCTTTTGGGAGAGAAAAGCCAAAATTTCAGAAACTCTTTTCTCTTATTAAAGCAAAATCACTTGCTCGTTCAATACACATGTACTAAATACCTACTAGATTCAAGGAGTTTTACTAGATATTGGAGATAGAAAGAAAAATGAGAGGGCACAGCCCCTGCCCTCTGGGAGCCTACAAACTGATGCTATACACAAATAAATAGTCAGGCTCACAGCACATGTAAGAAATGTTACGATGAAGGTATTCTAGGATGAAAGGAGATATCCCAGGTGGGTATTTAGCTGAATACAGGGAATACCGTGAGGCTTCACAAAGAAGTTACTTTCAAACTTTGCTTTTAAGAATAACAAAGAGGGAGCCAACTTGAGGGTAGTAGAGATATAATATTTCAGAATTCCAAAGAGATGAACATTTGTAATGTCAGAAAGACCTAGGAAAATATGGTCCATTCAGAGGTCAGAAAGTGATTAAATTTAGCTGTAGCACAGGGAAGAAACTAAAGAAGGGGATGTCAGGGGTCAAATCATTAAGGACTTTCCTTGGGTGGTATGCTAAGGGGCATGAATCTGATGTTTTGGTCAATGAGCAGCCACTGAAAATTTTTGTATTAGAGACAGGTAACTCTGACAGCACGGTTGAGGGCAATTTAAATCAGAGAAGGGAGAAGAAAGTTAAGAGATGTTATTAGGAAGCAGTAGTTTTGTTGATAGAACAATAGCTAAAATTAGAAAACCAACAATAGTAATAAAAAGGAGAGGACAAATTCAAATGTTAATTATAAGGTAGGACTTGGCAGCTCAGTGGATGAGGGGGAATGATAAGAAGTAATAAACAATGACGTCAAATTTGTGACTTGAACCCTGTGTCTTGTGTTAGTATGTGTTAAGACAGAAAATACAAAAATTAAAAAAGGAACATATTTGGGGGAAGGAAAGAAAAGGAAAAAAAGGAAGACTTTTGTTTTGTATGCACAGAGTTTGATGTGCCTACAGTGCCTTAGAGGCAACTGAGTGTGTAATTCTATAGCTCAGGAGCAAATCTAAGGGGCTTTAGATTTGTGAGTCATAAGCCTAGAGGTGGTTGTTAAAGCTAAGGACCTGGATGAGCTCATATGGTGAGTGTCTATAAAGTGAAATGAAATGAGCCAAAAAATAAGCCTATCATAAGAAAGACTAATATATTAGAGGGCAGTCTGAGAAGAAGAAACCTGTAAAAGAGATTGAGAAGCACGATTCACATTAGAAGAGAATTGCAAGAACGTAGTATCACAGAATCAAGGGTAGTAAGCATCAATTGATGAATTCAAAAAATATAAATATGGTGAGTTATCCACTAGAGTTAGCCATGGTAAGAGCTAATTTTACTAGGGGAATGGGGCCTGTAGTCTGAAGTAGGTTGAAGAAAAAATTGGAAGTGAAAAAATACAAGTAACCACAAGAAATAATTCTTTAAAAAAAATTGATCTTGAAAATAATGATCAATAAATCTCCATCTTGTTTATTGACTGCAATGAAAAATTCAGTAAAGGGTAAAATGTCAAAGACCCAGGAAGGATAGGGGCTAATTTATGTAGCAAGGTCCTGAATAAATAATGAGGGAAGAGAAGTTCCAGAAAAGGAGATTACAGTGGAGTTTTCATCCAATGGACAGGGTTCAGAGGAAGGAAATTACTTTGGATACATGGGTAGGGAAGAGAGATGTAGAGGATTTATTTTTGAAAGTGGATGTCTACTATTCTCTTGAACTTCTAGGGAAGATTATAGGAATAAATGCAGAAACAAATATGGTTTTGAAGGTATTAGTGTAACAGAGAATAACCTAAAAAAGAGTCAAAAATATCTTTTTTAAAACTTCCTCACCCTTTTCAAGAACTAAAACCTGCATTCCTGCCCCAGGGCCAATAATCAGAGAAGCAGGGGAGTGTCCTTTCTTCTTTGTACTTTGTAGGAGATGGCTCAGTGGAATTGTCCCAGCAGAGATCTTGAGATTGTCTTTGTTGGAGATGGGGTTGAACAGGACCATCAGGTATGGAAAACCATAGCTTAAAGCTGAAAACCTCCCAATTAAAAGCTCTGTATTTCTGCATATAGTTAGGGGAAAAATGGTACTTTAAGACACAAGTGTGCCTTTTCCTATTTTTTTGGCAAATTAATAAGCCTCCCTTTCCTTTTCAAACTACTTGTCCTTCTTCTGATGCAGCCTTAGGGACAAGTACTGAACTTTCAGTAACAGGAGGAGACAGTTCAAGGAATCCTATGCTGTGGTCTCTGTTTTCTCTGTCAAGTAGGACATGAAGTTATTTGGCAAAAGGAGAAGACTCAAGGACAGTGGTGAATGTCTGAAGTAACTACTACAATAAAGAGGATAAAGGGTAGAAAGAGCTATAGAACCACTATATCATTATTACACAGTGATCTACTAAAAACTATTAATATTATTCCCACTTTTTTTCAAATGTGGGAACTGAGAGGTCAGCTTGCCCAAGGCTGCACGGCTAAATGGCACAATTAAGTGGTAGAACCAGAAATCCCACACAGGTATCTAGGCTACAGCTCCAAAAGCACTGTGTAACTGTCTTTTTTAAAATGGCCTTTTTAAACTACCTTTAATGGGAACTAAAAAAAGATAGCATAACATAGTGCCCTTCCTACTTATAAATTTTAAAATGATTATTAATAAAATCATACAATTTTAGTACTAAAATAGATGTTAACCTTTTTATCACTTATTTCATAAGAAGAGAAAAGTGAAGTTACTAGAAAAAAAGTGACTACCTCAGTAACATATAGCTCATTACTGGCAGAACAGAGAATCTCCATGTCTTTCTGACTGCAGAATTTCACTACATCCTTCAGAGTATTTCCTCCAATGGCCTACCACAGTGTTCACAAATTAATCAACTTTTTTTGAAATAATATTTTTGTGTTAAGACATATGTCTTCATCACTCATTTGCACAAAGAGAAGTTCTGTTATAAAATTCATTAAGCCATTAGTTAATTGATGAGACAAAGGACAAGCATTTTTGATGTGGAGGAAAAAGAAAGGAAAACTTAAGAAAGGCAAACCAGGGCAGAAACCAGAGTGCCAACTCAAGAGTAAAGGGACAGAAAAAGGACACTGAGCAACTGGAGAAATGAAGTCTAAAGAGCTCCTATAGAGCATACTAGGGTGCTGATAAAGGGAAGTAGTGGCGAGTGAGGAAAACAAAGCTCACCTACCTTTAGTATAATGAATACAATTTGAAAGAACTATTTCAAATTGCTATTTACAAAGAGCTTTATGTAAAATATTTCCTACAAATCCTGCTGCTAATAGTTATTTAATACAGGTAGATTTAGGGCTGGGTGTGGTGGCTATGCCTGTAATCCCAGCACTCCAGGAGGCCAAGGTGGGCAGATCACCTGAGCTCACTAGTAGGAGAACAGCCTGAGCTAGAGCAAGGCACCCATCATCCCAGCTATTCAGGAGGCTGAGACAAGAGAATCACTTGAGCCCGGGAGTCTGAGGTTGCACTGAGCTATGACACCATGGCACTCTACCAGGGGCTACAAAGTGAAACTCTGTCTGAAATAAATAAATAAATAGTAGATTTCTTTTTTTTCTATATTTCCTTTCTTAAAAATACTTTGAGATGTCTATTGTGTTATCATGGTAACAGCAAACTTTGTAAAGATTTTCTTTTATTAATCTACTTTATTGTGAGTTGAGTTTTTAGCAAACCTTCTGAGGGCAAAGGGGAAGTGTTCTTTTTGCCCCAACAGGGGACAAGCATTCTGAGGGACATATTTATATTTTCATCTTCTCAGTGCCCTCTTGAAAGTTTTTTTCTTTTAGTTCCTCATGCCACATGCTTTCAAAGAAATTAATCTTCTCATATCAACTTACAAATTTGGCCAGGAATCCAGGCTTACGCAGTAATGTGAACATGGGATGCAACAGAGAAAAATCAAAGAGAAGCCCTGAGGGCTTCAATTTACACTTTAAAACTGAGGATGACGGACATCTCATATATTTTTTTTTAATAAAAAAAAAAACACTACTGTTTTACATTATCCCTAGAAAATGAAAGGGTTTCCTATAGAATAGGTCAGGGGAGAAGAAATATTTCCAAAACCTTAAAATCAAGTTAGACCTCTCTTTAAGAAATCATATGCAGAAGATTACACACACATGCCAGATAAGCTACACTTTTTAATAGGACAGAGGATGGTTTGCTGTATTCTCTAGTACTGCATCAGGATGCTTGGTGTAGCCATTCAGAGAACTGTGGCTAGTTGGTAAAGAGAATCATGTTCTATTACTGTTGATACTCTGACTAAAGGAAGCATAAGTGGCAACATCGGGGCCATATATTTACTGTTTCTGGGATAGACACTTACATGTGACTATCTGGGACACATGATCATCACCTTTGAGGACTGATAATTAAGTCTGTGAACTTGTCACCATGTGCTAACATTGGCAGCACTGTACAAACAGCTCAATAAGGTTTCATAACCTTGGTATATCAGCATTTCACATCTGTGTTCCTGTCAACATGTGGTGGTGTCTTACTGAGTGGTGTTCATTATTGTTATTTTGTGTTTTTGTGTGCCATTGTGAGAATATCAGAGCTTGAATTAAAGCAATGTACAAACATTAAATTTCTTATTACACTAGGAAAGAGTGGAAGTGAAATTGGGGACATATTAGTCACAATTTTAGAGGGAAAATGCTGGGGGGCAGAGACAAGATGGCTGACTGAAGCCAGCTTTCCACAGAGGCTCCCATCCAGAAGGAGAGTTGAAAGACAGAAATTCAGCAAGTAACCTGGTGGATTAGAGCTGCGCCAAGAGAGAAGGTTGAAGAACGCACATCAATCCTGCTGAGGCGAGCTACAACCCCAAGGATACAAACAAAAGGTACAAAATCCATCATCAAGTGGACGGGAGTCCCCTCCCCCATGAGAATGGCTCAGAGTTACCCAATAAATAAACCAGCAGAGTTCAAAAGTCCTCCCATTATACTCCATGGGAGAGACCCTCTAAAAACTGGACCTACTTCCCCTACTAGGGTGCCATGGCGCTCTCCTGCCAGGCATAAAACAGTGTAAAACTGTATATATTCTCTACCTGCAATTTTGAGCTCCCAGCACTCCCCTCCACTCTCACTCTGAGGTCTGGAGGCCTGGTTCTTGGTTGATTTCTTGAGGGGTGTGGACAGCGCCTGGACTGCAGCTGGTCAGTGCTGATTCTGCAGCACAGGAGTGAGGAGAGGACTGTTGGTTGAGAGGCAACCATGTTGGAGTGGCATACCCCGAGGCACAGAGCAGCAGCAATTTTTAGCAACAATAGGGCTCACCCCCAGATATTCCAAAGTCACAACCCCTGTCTCTCTGGGCAACCAGAGGAGGCCAGGCATCTTCTTGGGTGGCAACCACTGGCAGAAGAGCGCAAGGACTAGAAAATGCACTCACAGAGCTGGGAGATTCCATGGGCAGGGCAGACTCAGAGGACCGCTTTACTGAGCCTAAGACGCACCCAGCCCCCATGGGATCATCAGCTTAAAGAAAGGGTGGCAGGCAGAGGCCAGAACAGACAGGTAACCATGCTGCGAATACAAACTACAGCAGCACAGACAGGGCCTGAGGCACAGGTTCTGGGAACTCAAAACAACTTTTCTTCTGCAGGGGAATTTAGAAGGGACAGAAACAAATTCCTGCAAAGTTGTTCTGTTTTATCAGTAACATCAGTCAGGGGTGGGGCTGGAACTGAATGAACACCCACAGCCTCCCGAGGTTGCTAGGCCTCACCTCCCCCTACTGAATAGTGGCAGAGAGCAGTGGCCAGGCTAAGCAGACATAGATCTCCTTGTGATTCAGACAGGTGAAAAGCTCATTGGAGGCAACTGGGTCACAGCCCTACGGGGTTATCAGTAACTGGGTGTGACAGAGGTGTGAGGTGGGGAAGGAGGCATCAAGTTTCACAGACTAATCGATTTTCTGGGTGGGTCCTCCTGATTTCACAGAGCACCAGAGCAATTCATATTTGAGTTGTCAGCAGACACCTGTGGTCTAGTTGCCAAAGACCTTTAAACTCTCCCATCTGAGGCAGGTGCTGACTGAGACAATTGATTTGGACATTTTCAACTGAGCCAATCACCTGAGGACAATCCAAGTGGTGCCTTGGGTGTGTGGTTGTAGGAAGGTTTGATTTTCCTTCTACAATTGTTACCTGTGGGGAGCGGAGTGACTTACTAGCTGGAATTTCCCCACAGCTCTTCAACCCAGAGTAACTGTTTCACTAGGGTTGGACAGAGACCAGCTGAAAACAAGACAGGGCCTTTAGCCCCACAACACCAAACAGGTCCCCAGTTTCTCAGGCCATACCACTGTATGGGTTGTTGGCAAAGCTCCAGGGGAAAAGTCAAATGGTGTAAAATGATCATAGGGCAGAATAGGTGGGAAAACTCTGGTAACATGAATAACCAGAGTAGATCAAGCCCCCGCCCCCGAGGAAAGATATGGCAGATGTAACTGAAGATACCATTCATAAACAGCTAGCGGAGGTGTCAGAAATTGAATTCAGAATTTGGATTGCAAACAAGATTAATAGAATGGAGGAAAATTTGGAATTAGAAATTCGAGGAACAATTCAAAAGTTGGAATTAGAAATACAAAAACAAATCCAAAAGTTGTCTCAAGAATTCAACGAATTTAAAGACAAAATCACCAAAGATTTTGATGCACTGAAGCAAGAATTTGCAGCCCTCAAAGACCTGAAAAATACAGTAGAATCTCTTAGTAACAGAGTGGAGCAAGCATAAGAAAGGATTTCTGACATTGAAGACAAAGCCTTTGAACGCTCCCAAACTCTCAAAGAGGAAGAGAAATGGAGAGCAAAAATGGATCATTCTCTCAGAGAGCTCTGGGATAATTCGAAGAAGGCTAATATCTGCCTCATTTAAATCCCTGAAAGTGATGAAGTGGCCTCACAAGGCACAGAAGCCTTTCTCCATGAAATTATGAAAGATAATTTTTCAGACATGACAAGAGATTCTGAAATTCAGATAGCAGACAGTTTCAGAACCCCAGCATGACTCGATCTGAATAAGACATCCCCGAGGCATATCATAATTAACTTCACTAAGGTTAACATTTAGGAGAAAATTCTGAAAGCAGCCAGATGCAAGAAATCCATTACCTACAAAGGGAAGAATATTAGAATGACTGCAGATCTCTCTGCTGAAACATTTCAAGCCAGAAGAGGGTGATCATCGACTTTTAATCTCCTAAAGCAAAATAACTTTCAATCCCAGATCCTGTATCCAGCTAAACTGAGTTTCATTTATGATGCAGAAATTAAATACTTTAATGACACTCATATGTTGAAGAAATTTGCCATAACCAAACCAGCTCTTCAGGATATTCTCAGACCTATCCTCCAACAAAAATAAAGTCACTCAGAAACTTTTGATCAAATTCCAAATTCCACAGTGGCAAAAGTATTAAAAATGTCCACTGGACTTTCAAAAAACTCAATACCCAAAATTTTACCAGACTTATCAATATTCTCCATTAATGTGAATGGTTTAAACTGTCCTCTAAAGAGGCACAGGTTAGCTGACTGGATACAAAAACTCAGGCAAGATATTTGCTACATGCAAGAGTCACGTCTTACTTTAAAAGATAAATATAGACTCAGAGTGAAAGGATGGTCATCCATAATTCAGGCAAATGGTAAACAGAAAAAAGCAGGTGTTGCAATTCTATTTGCAGATACAATAGGCTTTAAACCAACAAAAGTAAGGAAGGATAAGAATGGTCACTTTGGGAGACAAGATGGAGGACTGAAGCCAGCTTTCCACAGAGGTTCTCATCCAGAAGGAGAGTTAAGGGACAAAAATTTAGCAAGTAACCTGGTAGATTTGAGCTGCACCAAGAGAGAAGTTTGAAGAACGCACATCAACCCTGCTGAGGTGAGCTGCGAACACAAGGATGCAAACAAAAGGTACAAAATCCATCATCAAGCAGACGGGAGTCCCCCCTCCCCCATGAGACCGGCTCAAGAGCCCCACAAACAAACAAACAGGCAGAAATCAAAGGCCATCCCACTACACTCCACAGAAGAGACCTTCTAAAAACTCGACCTACCTCCCCTACTAGGGTGCCATGGCGTTCTCCTGCCAGGCATAAAACTGTATGAAACTGTAAATATCCTTTTCCTGCAACTCTGAACTCCCAGCACTCCCCTCCACTCACACTGAGGTCTGGAGGCCTGTCCCCCAGGAGTTTGGATTCTTGGGTGATTTCTCGAGGGGTGTGGACAGTGCCTGAGCTGCAGCTGGTCAGCACTGGCTCTGGGGCACAGGAGTGAGGAGAGGACAGTCAGCTGAGGGGGAGCCACACCAGGGCGGCACTTCCCTGAGGCATGGTGCGGCAGCCCTCCTTGGGCAGCAATTCGGTCAGGCATAAAACTGTGTGAAACTGTGTATCTTCCCCACTTGCAATGCTGAGCTCCCAGCACTCCCCTCCACTCTCACTCTGGGGTCTGGAGGCTGTCCCCCAGGAGTCTGGATTCTTGGGTGATTTCTCATGGGGTGTGGACAGTGCCTGAGCTGTACTGATTCTTGGGGCGCGGGAGCAAGGAGAGGATGGTCGGCTGGGAGGGAATGCTCCAGAGCGGCAGTTCCCTGGGATGCGGAGTGGCGGCTGTCTTCTAGCAGTGCTACGGCCTGGCATAAAACTATGTAGAACTGTGTGTGCTCGCTACCTGCAGCTCTGGGCTCCCAGCACTCCCCTCTGCCCTCACTCTGAGATCTGGAAGCCTGTCCCCCAGGAGTCCAGATTTTTAGGTGATCTCTCAAGGGGTGTAGACAGTGCCTGAACTGCGGCTGGTGAGTGCTGACTCTGGGTCGTGGGAGCGAGGAGAGAAGGGTCAGATGGAAGGGAGCCACACCAGAGCGGGGGTTCCCGGAGGTGGATCAACAGCCATTTTTTTTTTTTTAACAACGAAACGGCTCACTCCTGGATATTCTGAAGCCACACACCCTGTCTCCCTGGGCAACCAGAGGAGGCCAACCATGAGAAAAGGATTTACCTGAGGCGACTCACAAACCCGGGAAGTTTCCAGGGGTGGGGGGCGACTCAGAGAGGTAACCAAATACAAACCTCCAGTAGCAAAGACAGGACGTTGGAACTCAGAACAGCTTCTCTTCTGCAGGCGAATTTATCAGGAACAGAGACAATATCCCGCAAAATTGTTCTGTTCCATTCTGTTCTGTTCTGTTCTGTCAGTAACATTAATCAGGGGTGGGGCTAGGCCTGAGTGAACACCCCCTGACCTTCATCAAGCACCCGAGGATGTCAGGCCTCACCTCCTCCTCCTAGATAGTGGCAGAGTACAGAGGCCTGGCAGATTTCCTTGCGATTCAGGCAGGTGCAAAACCCTGGAGTATCTGTTCACTGCAGGTAACTGGGTCAGCCATCTGCAGGGATATCACTGACTGGGTCTGACAGAGCGGCAAGGTGGGGAAGGAGGCATCAACCTTCCCAGACTGATCTATTTGCTGGGTGGCTCCTCCTAACTCCACGCTGCACTGGAGCAAGCCATATCAGAGTAGTCACCAGACCCCTGTGATCCACTTCCCAGAGACCTCTTGAACTCTCCCACCCAAGACAGGTGCTGACTGATACAATTGATTTGGACCTTTTGAAATGAACCAATAGACTGAGGACATTTCAGGTGGTGCCCTGGGTATGCGGTTGTACGAAGGTGTGATTTTCCTTTTCCAATTGTTGCCAGTAGGATCTGATCAAATTAAAAATCTTCTGCACAGCCAAGAACACAGTAAGTAAAGCAAACAGACATCCCACAGAATGGGAGAGGTTATTTGCAGGTTATGCTTCTGACAAAGGTTTGATAACCAGAATCCACAGAGAACTCAAACTTATTAATAAGAAAGGAACAAGTAATCCCATTTCATTGTGGGCAAGGGACTTGAACAGAAGCTTCTCTGAAAAATATAGGGGCATGTCCTACAGACACCTGAAAAAATGCTCATCATCTTTAATCATCAGAGAAATGCAAATCAAAACCACTTTGAGATATCATCTAACTCCAGTAAGAGTGGCTCATAAAATAAAATCCCAAAACTACAGATGTTGGCGTGGATGTGGAGAAAAGGGAACACTTCTGCACTGCTGATGTGAGTGCAAGGTAATATGTCCCTTTTGGAAAGAAGTATGGAGAATACTCAAGGATCTAAAAGTAGATCTGTCATTTGACCCTGCAATTCTTCTATTAGGTGTATATCCAAAAGACCAAAAATCAATTTATAGCAAAGATATTTGCACCAGATTGTTCACTGCAGCTCAATTCATAATAGCCAAGTCATGGAAGAAGCCCAAGTGCCCATTGACCCATGACTGGATTAATAAATAGTGGTATATGTACACCATGGAATATTATGCAGCCATAAAAAATGGAGACTTTACCTCTATTATGTTTACATGAATGGAGCTGGAACATATCCTACTTAGTAAAGTATCTCAAGAATGGGAGAAAAACATCCAATGTACTCAGTAGTATTATGAAACCAATTTACAATCACTCACACTTTCTTTTTTTGTATTTTTTTATTATTAAATCATAGCTGTGTACATTAATGCGATCATGGGGCACCATACACTGGTTTCACTCACACTTTCATATGAATAATAGATCACAACTATGGCCCAAGATGAAGGAGGGAGAAGGGGGGGTCGGATCGAGGGAGGGTGAATGGTGGGATCACCCCTATGGTGCATAAAGCAAGGGTACATGTCGGATCTATTAGTATAGAGTATAAATGTCTTAACACAATAATTAAGTAAATGAGATGAAGTATATATTAACCAGTGTGATGTAAGTGTTCCTAATTCTATATAAATTCAGCACATTATACCCCATAAATACATTTTTTAAACATGATCTATGTGTTTACTATTTAATAAAAACAACAATAACAACAACTAAACAATTACTTTGAATAGTCCAATGGTTGAGAACAACAACTCTGTCGCTGGACAGACCTAGGTTCTACTCTACCTTCTGTTACCAGCTAATTGTGTGACTTTTGGCAGTGCATGTAACTTCTCTGAAATTTTGTTTCCTGTTCTATGAAATAAAAAAACATTAAAATCACTTCCCTTAGCTATTATAAAGATTAAATGATACAATACATGGGAATCATTGGCCAGTGGTAAGTTTTCTTCAAATATTAAATGTTAACTATTATTTTTAGAACAATTATTCTGTATCAGCTTAGTCACTGGCATACGGGGCCTTATACCCTGAAGCCCACTTGTCCACTTTCAACTATGGAAGTGATCATGGAGCACCTGGTCTTGAAACTCCAAGGTAGGGTTTTACCTTGAAGCCCTGGCTTTTATCTACCTCTCTCCAACACCCCTCTCCTCTCAAGATGTCCCTGGCCACCCTCTGTTTCAACGTAGGTAAAGGAACAGTCTTACATCCAATGTAAGTATCTACTTGAGCTATATGAATTCCTTATGTAAAGAGAAGTCACTTTTCAGGGCATATAAAACTTTTTCATTGCAACCTTCCAGAAAAAAGGAATAAACAAGAAGGAAGAAAAATACCAAGAGGGTGAAGGCTGGTAAAAAGAAGTGGAGTGGAATATAGAAAGGAGCATGACACAACAGAAATGCAATTAACCAAGAGTTTGTTACCATCCTTAATCGTGGCACCTAAAAATTGTGATATTCTGAATGGAGTTTAATAGTCTGAATATAATGCCAGCAAATCCTCCTGGGTCTGGACACTCCTTCTTTTAGCCCTTGGACACATTAGGTTCTTCATCGAAACCACATAGTAATATAAGGTCATATTGAAAATATAGTCAATTAAAATCTCCAGGTATGGCTGGTGATTTTGCTCAGAATGTGCTGCCTAGTTAGAATTTTCCTAGCTTGCTCATATTGCAGTGATTAAAAAAAAAAAATGAAGTCAGATCTTCACCTTTGATCTTGTCTGGTTGCTTTAAGTTTAGCATACTAAACTCAAGGTCATTCTGATTTTTGATCATGCCATCTTTTATATTACTGAGCCAAGCTTTGAGTCATCAACTAATATCAAAGTATGTTATAGGTTAAGAAAGAGAAGAAAGGGAGCAGCATATTCTCTGGGTATCAGGATGCAGACTAGAAGTACAACCTCGAAGCACGTAGGGAAATATGAGTTGAAGAAATGATCTGAAGAGGGAAGTATTATCATATTAAATCCATGCCCTTGATCCCTCTTCTCTTTCCATCTACTCCAGAGACACTTGTTAGAGAATAAACCCCATAATGAACCCAAAACTATATTTTACAACACTTCCAGTATACTGCATCATAGGCACAATATTCCTACCATTTCCATGAAGTGTTGTTCAGCATTTTTTTTTTTTTGTTATTTTGAGACAGAATCTCACTGTATCACCATGAGTAGAGTGCCATGGCATCATAACTCACAGCAACGTCAAACTCTTGGGCTAGAGCAATCCTCTTGCCTCAGCCTCTCAAATAGCTGGGACTATAGGTGCCCACCACAATGCTTGGCTAGTTTTTCTATTTTCAGTAGAGCTACATATATATTCCAGTTATATGTTTTATATTTAGAAACTGGAATCAAGCCACAAAATAATAGTATTTTTTTTTTGCACACCATAAATATATATATTTATAAATATATATAATTTTTGTTTGTTATATCTTTTTTTTTAATTTTTTTATTAAATCATAACTGTATACAATGATATGATTATGGGGCATCATACACTCACTTCATAAACCATTTGACACTTTTTTATCACAGTGGTTAACATAGCCTTTCCGGCGTTATCTCAGTTACTGTGCCAAAACATTTATATTCTACATTTACCAAGTTTCGCAAATACCCCTGTAATATGCACCACAGGTGTGATCCCACCGATTCCCCTCCCTCTACCCACCCCCCCCTTTCCCACTTCCCCCTGTTGTTAAGTTGTAGCTGGGTTATAGCTTTCATGTGAGAGTCCCAAATTAGTTTCATAGTAGGGCTGTGTACATTGGGTAGTTTTTCTTCCATTCTTGGGATACTTTACTAAGAAGAATATGTTCCAGCTCCATCCATGTAAACATGAAAGAGGTAAAGTCTCCATCTTTCTTTAAGGCTGCATAGTATTCCATGGTATACATATACCACAATTTATTAATCCATTCGTGGATCGATGGGCACTTCGGCTTTTTCCATGACTTAGCAATTATGAATTGGGCTGCAATAAACATTCTGGTACAAATATCTTTGTTATGTTGTGATTTTTGGTCTTCTGGGTATATGCCCAGCAGAGGAATTACAGGATTGTTATTGTGAAATACTTTCCAACCTTGATTTCTCTGTAATTACTCTGATTTTTCTCATTTCCTATGCACTGCAAATTGAAAAGCAAACTGAGAAAAAATCAAGTGAGGATAGTGTGATGTGGTGAAACATGAATAGTATATGAGTTCTAATCTTGGCTTTGCCACCAAAGTGACATGCAGCTTTGAGAAAGTTTCTTTACCTCCTTGTGAAAGAATAAATAGTAACTGGGTTGGAGGTTATTTAAGTGGTCATCAGCATGTGTGCTATTGCCATTTGTCAGCTGTTTGCTTACTTATTAGCTCAGTGCACTCAGAAGGGGGGCTTTCTTTGATTAAGATATCTTCTATGGCAATGAAATCTTTATTTGCTCCCCACACCATGTCTAATGTAGCCTTTCTGTGAGGTTAAAAAATAATAACTACCTATATCTCTGCAGATACTTTCACCAGCCCTCTGCATACAGTCACTCACTGTCTAGATCATTGGTTCTCAACCTTCCTAATGCTGCTCCTGTGGGTCGTGACCCAAGGTTGAGAACCACTGGTCTAGATGATTTGTTCACACTGGCCAGTGAGGTTCTTGTATCCTGAACATAGGACCACAAGGATCAAACTTCAAGTGATCATTGCTTATTTTCTTTAGTTTTCTAGACTTGTGAACATCTGAGAAGTTGCAAAGCTGGAAGACCTATGGCTGGTTTCCATCTTGTTTGTCTTCACTTGATAGTAATTCTGTTATGGCTTTTGCACTCAAGTATTCAGTACCTAACACAGAATACTACCAATACTAAAAGAAAACATCAGAAAAATTGAATTTAACCAAATTATTTGAGCAAAGAAAAATTCACAAATCAGGTAGCATGCAGAACCAGAAGAGACTTCACCCAGCAGAGTGATCATGATGCTTTTATAGGCCAAACATGGAAGCAAAATAAAGGAATCACCTGTTTGGCTACAGCTGTACATTTGCCTTATTTTGGCATGATCTTATCTATTGGCTTTCTATGACTTGGCTTTGTTGAAGCTCACCTGTTTGTGATTGACTGAAACATGGCTATTTGTTACAAAATAAATATACTTCTAAGTTATGTTTGGTTTGCTCTGTTAGGTAGAAATTCAAAGTACAGACACAGCTTCAGACCAATGGCCTCCTGCTTTTTTAATTTAACATGTGGTAAGGTGGGTAGGTGAGAGTTAGGATTTATGAGCAACTAAAATCCATTTGTTCTTGGTAGTCACCTTTAATCAAAAGATATGTTTCCCAGCAAATACAAAACTGAATAATTTAATATGTTTAAATATCTTGTCTTAGATTGTATGCCTTTAATGATCTCCATTAAACATAAGTTTCCTCATTATATATAGAGCTGGACCATTGGACCAGGTTAAGATGAGATTTAAAGTCAAAGGTTATATATAGAATGGGCCAACATTCTGAGCGACTAAATGCATATGTTTCTGAGAACACTGCCAAAAAATAAATCAGAAATTATATTTTATCATTGCTCATTTGGAATTGTTCATCCTATTATTTCTATTTTCCTAACTTATAGATAACTAGGAGTTAAATATATAATTGCAAGCAAAGATATTATATGTGATCATGACCAAGCCATCCCTTTATTGGGAGATAATTCCATAATAATTGATCGAATGGTAAAGATTTAATTTGATTGTTAAAAAAGTAGAGTGGAATAATAATCCCAGAACTCTGGGAGGCCCAGGCGGGTGGAATGCCTGAACTCAGAGTTTTGAGACCAACCTGAGCTAGAGGTAGACCCTGCCTCTAAAAATAGCCAGGCGTTGTGGTGGGCACCTGTAACCCCAGCTACTGGGGAGGCTGAGGCAAAAGAATTGCTTGAGCCCAGGAGTCTGAGTTGGCTGTGAGCTATGACGCCATAGCACTCTACTGGGGAGACAAAGTGAGACTCTGCCTCAAAAAAAAAAAAAAAAAAGTAAAGTGTAATTATCCTTAAAACAATTATGTTATAGTTCTCCTTTTGGGGGAATGGGAGGCTAGTGGTAAGTCATTGTATAAACAAGGTTAAGTCATTCACTCTGATACTGCTTCCTGAAGCTTGAGAAAGTCACTTAATCCCAGAAATTTAATTTACTTTTTTCTTTTAACCCTGCTCCAGAATTGAGCACCAGGTCCTAGGCAAGACTGAAGAAGGAGAGAGTCCAACAGTATCCTACACCAGTTTCTTCAATGTCAGTGAAGACTGGAAGAAAAGGCAACTAAAAAGCTGTTCTTATTTAACTGTGCATGTGAATAGTATCAGAAAATATGCTGAAGAACAAAGGCTCCTTGGAGGTGAAAAACAACTCAAAGGTATGGATAGCTCTACTGCCTGGGTTTTTGTAGCCATCTTTCCAGCAGCAAGCCAAGGATGGATTTTATAGATAATAATCTCACTGATACTTGTTCATTTCCAAAATAAGCGTCCCTACTACCCTTGGGGTAGTAGTATGGGATTTTGTTACAAAAAGATCCAGTCTGCAGTCCTGGCTCCACAATTTATCAGATATTTGAGTTTAGCAAATTTATTCAATTTTATGTAAAATGAGAATTATGATACCTATTAGATAGGATTATCATGAGAATTAAACAAAATAATGTATAGTAGAGGCACTACAAACAGTTTTCTTCCTCCACTTGGCCCTTTATAGGTTAAAATAATGCTTTTAACTTCAGATATTGTTACTGGATACAGCAAAGAAATTTGTTTGAATATCACACAGATGGAGCATATGTAGATTTGGCAATATTAAACCAGTTAATGTTATTTTTTTTACAAAGTCAAACGGAGTCTCACTCTGTTGCCCAAGCTAGAGTACTGTGGCATCAGCCTAGCTCACAGCAACCTTAAACTCATAGGGTCAAGTGATCCTCCTGCCTTAGCCTCCCTAGTAGCTGGGACTACAGGTATGCTATGCCCAGCTAGTTTTTCTACTTTTAGTAGAGACAGGGTCTTGCTCTTGCTCAGAATGGTCTCAGATTCCTGAGATCCTCCTGCCTTGGCCTCCCAGACTGCATGGGAGGATTATAGGCATGAGCCACTCGACCCAGCCAGTTAATATTATTAATAGGGAAGATATTGACTGGTTGTAGTGTTAACCTAAAAGGAAGAGTTTGAGGCATGAAATATAATGGAAAGGTTTATTAGAGTGAAAATGAGGGCAGTTGCCTATGATACATTACCCAGTTCCCTTGGGAAATGCTCTGTCAGACTTTGTTACAAGAAGATTTTAAAATGTAAAGTGAACAAGGAGCCACTGACACAAAGTTGTTTGACAGGAATTCCCATTGGTTTATGAAGATAATATTGATTAGTGATTGGCTATACATTGTTGAACTATAAGGTGTGAGTTATAATGTCTGGCACATGGCATTTTAAGGCAACTTGGTGTTAGTCTACAGCCCACATATCAAGTGGCTCCAAGATGTAATTATTTAGCTCAAAGGGGAGTGATGTGATTGCTGTCTCATTCCTATGCTTCTGTAGATGTGAGGGGCATGCATTTCTAAATAAAAATGTTTTCTTTTTTTTTTTTTTCTACAATGGTGAGATTAGTAGTCTAGCTCCAGATGTAAGGCTTACTTATGATGAGGCTAACTAAACATTTTCATATTACAATGCATATATAAAGGTGTGATGATCTTTAGAGTCCTACATTTAACACACAAATATTCATTGTGTTATCAATCTGAAATAATTGAAAGGATCAAAATCCAGTTTTAAGGAATTGATTCTAATGAAAAGTTGGGAATAGGCTTGGTGCCCATAGCTCAAGGGTTAGAGCACGGGCCCCATGTACTGGGGGTGACAGGTTCGAACCAGTCCCAGGCCTGCTAAACAAAAAATAAAAGAGAAGGAAGGAAGGGGAGGGAAGGCAAGGGAAGAAAAGTTGGGAATGATCATCTGAGAAATATGGACTCCAGATAAATTGGAGTCAGGCTTCCAAGTTAAAAGTTAAGGTTTTAGCTGGGCATGGTGGTTCATGCTTGTAATCCTAGCATTCTTGGAGGATGAGGCAGGTGGATTGCTTGAGATCAGGAGTTCAAAACCAGTCCGAGCAATATCGAGACCCTGTCTCTACTAAAAATAGACAAGCTAGCCAGTCAGGTGTTGTGGTGTACACCTGTAGTCCCAGCTACACAGGAGTCTGAGGCAAGAGGATTGCTCAAGCCCAAGAGTTTCAGGGTGCTGCAAGGTAGGCTGATGCCATAGCACACTAGCCTGGGCAACAAAGTGAGTCTCTGCCTCAAAAAAAAAAAAAAAAAAGAAAGAAAAGAAAAATAAAAAAGTAAGGTTTTTCTTATATAGGCAGAAAACAAAGAAATTTAACAGGATTACAACATTTTCTGTACAAGCCTAGTTTATGAGTTGCAACAATTTAATTGGTTACAGTTTGCTTTCTTTTCCATCAGCTTTTTTTCATTTTCTTTCCTAATTAAAGGAGTGTATTTAACATTCTATGTCAGACAATGTGATAGTCATGAAGTCTGTGTGAGAAAGGAATGAGGGAAGTTAATGTATAATGAAGATCAACAGATAAGAGGGAAGGGGTTTTTCCTGGGACCCTTTGGTGATTTACATTTGACAAAACAACATAGATAAGGAAGAAGGCTAATCTACGATCAGAGAAACAAAGGTTACAGCTGTCTACATTGCAACTGCTTAGTTTTCAAGTCCCATAATCACCTTCATTTATGGCTCAGAATATTCGAAAGTAAAAAAAAAGAAATATTTTAAAGTGCTAACAGCTTAGATTTTGAATGATTTATTTTCACAGCATCTTACACAAATATACTTTTAATTAACTTAACAACTTCTGCATCTCCTGTTTAAGTTAAGGCAAAGGTTACAACGCAATACATCTCTAACGATATACAATGTACTGCTCTCATTATTTCATTATATCTACTTTGCTATTTTTCTGAGTCATCCACAGGTTGTTCTTGACATTTTTTGACCAAAAACTTATTTTTATCCCACAGATATACTTGCACATGCATACAATGGTATTTGTTTTTTTATGATTTTTTAGTATTTTTATTAAATCATACCTGTGTACATTAATGCAATCATATACTGGGGCACCATACACTGGTTTTATAGACCGTTTGACCCATTTTCATCACACTGGTTAACATAGCCTTCCAGGCATTTTCTTAGTTATTGTGTTAAGGCATTTATATTCTACATTTACTAAGTTTCACATGTATCCTTGTAAGATGCACTGCAGGTGTAATCCCACCAATCACCCTCCCTCCTCCCATCCTCCCCCCTCCCCCCTTCCCTTTCCCCTTCCCCATATTCTTAGGTTATAACTGGGTTATAGCTTTCATATGAAAGCCATAAATTAGTTTCATGGTAGGGCTGAGTACATTGGATACTTTTTCTTCTATTCTTGAGATACTTTACTAAGAAGAATATGTTCCAGCTCTATCCATGTAAACGCAAAAGAGGTAAAGTCTCCATCTTTCTTTAAGGCTGCATAATATTCCATGGTATAGGGCTGTGAGGCAGGGCTGCAGGGCAGTGGGGCTGCCGTGTAGTCGGAACCATGGCGTACCCGGGGAACTGTGGCACCGGCGGCGGGTACTACCCAGGCAGATATGGAGGGGCGCCCGGAGGGCCGGCATTTCCCAGACAAACCCAGGATCTGCCATATGGTTACTTTGCTGCTGTAGCCGGACAGGATGGACAAATAGATGCTGATGAACTGCAGAAATGTCTGACAGAGTCTGGCATTGCAGGAAGATATAAACCTTTTAACCTGGAGACTTGTTGGCTTATGGTTTCAATGCGGGATAGAGATATGTCTGGCACAATGGGTTTCAATGAATTTAAAGAACTCTGATCTGTCCTAAATGGCTGGAGACAACACTTCCTCAGTTTTGACAGTGATAGGAGTGGAACAGTGGAGCTTCAAGAATTGCAGAAGGTCCTGACAACAATGGGATTTAGGTTGAGTCCCCAGGCTGTGAATTCAATTGCAAAACGATACAGCACCAATGGAAAGATCACCTTTGATGGCTACATTGCCTGCTGCATGAAATTGCGGGCTCTCATAGACAGCTTTCTAAGATGGGATATTGCTCAGCAAGGTTTTGTGAATTTCCCATATGATGATTTCATTCAGTGCGTCATGAGTATTTAAATCAAGAAGGAAGGTGTGAATATCATCGACATTCCAACTGGAGTTCTCCTTCACCTTTACTCTTTGCCTGCAGTAATGTGTGTAAACTTGCATTGCCACTTTCCCTTAATAGCCAATTTAAAGATTAATTACTTTATGTACAACTGAAGTCTTGTTTTTAGTTTTGATAATAAATTCTTTGGAACTTAAATAATACAAGATCTTTTACGCCATTTAGAACTTCCTTGAGCCATGATCAATCATGCCTCATTTTGCTACTAACTCTATTTTATGTAAATTTAAGTATGCAGAATGTTTAAGGTGTATTATTTTTCACTGTGAGATACTAGAAACTTTTAATCAGACTATACCTGTTATCTTTCCTCTCTTGGAGGGGCTTTAATGGGGTATTAAAAGTTTTATCTGTATTATATAAATAGAAATAATTTAGACTCACTCGGATAGAAAAAAAGTGGTAATTTCTGTCAAGCTTCACCTTAGTGGAAATTTAGGACAGGCTTTAAGACTTAGAGGAATTTTAATAGCCTTATGAATGAACAGGAGAATGTGAATGATTATTTTCTGCATCTTTAAAATCTATTGAATAATTTGAGTGGCAATTACTGTCATCAAAGCCCCCCCTCTGTCATCATCCATTAAAATCTTTGTTGACTGTACTTAAAAATATCATATATTATAAGCTAACCTATATAAAAAAAATAAGAAGATGAAGGAAATAAATAAAATATTAACTGGTTATTTTTGGCTAATAGTATTCTAGGTGACTTTAATTTCCTTCTATGTATTTCAGTATTTTCCAAATTTTCTTTAATGTTTTCCTTTTAAAATATACTAATTTATTAAATATTGATACATCCATTTGTTCATACCTAAAAATATATACACAGCAGGAAGACTGGAAAGACTGTACCTAAAAGTTGATGTAGAACCCCTGGGAATCAGGATCTCAAATTCATTTTCTCCCTTTCTACTACTTTTCCAAATATTCGTTCATAAGTGGGTATTACATCTGTCATGGAAGAAATTTTTTTTAAAGTTTAAGCCGTGGGCTTTCAAGTAAGATTTGGATTCCAATGCTGGCTATGTCACTTACTATATGTTTTGGTCATTGTAGATACCCTCAAGTGTCTCAGTTTCCCCATCTTTGAAAAAATAATACTTACCTTTTGGGATAGTTTTGAACATGAAAAAGTGTCTTGATGTGGCAAACAGCAAAAATGTTCATAACTAGTCTGGTTTGGTTTTGTGTATGTGTGTGTGCAAGAAAGTTGAACACAAAAAATGAAATTAGTCTATTTTCTCTGTGCGAGCACAATCTGAGTTATCATTAAAGGGAACAATTAGTTGTAAACCAATGAAAATAAATGTTTTTCTAAGCAAAAAAAAAAAAAATCCATGCATACATATACCACAATTTATTAATCCATTCAAGGATTGATGAGCACTTGGGTTTTTTCCATGACTTAGCAATTATGAATTGGGCTGCAATAAACCAGTCTCCTGTTTTAGATATCTGATACAAATATCTATGTTATAATCTGATTTTTGGGCTTCTGGGTATATACCTAGTAGAGGAATGATAGGATTGAATGGCAGATATATTTTTAGATCTCTAAGTGTTCTCCAAACATCTTTCCAAAAGGAATGTATTAATTTGCATTCCCACCAGCAGTGTAGAAGTGTTCCCTTTTCTCCACATCCACGCCAACATTTCTGGTCTTGGGATTTTGTGATATGGGCTAATCTTACTGGAGTTAGATGATATCTCAAAGTAGTTTTGGTTTGCATTTCTCTGATGATTAAAGCTGATGAGCATTTTTTCATATGTCTGTAGGCCGCGTGCCTGTCTTCTTCAGAGAAGTTTCACTTCAAGTCCCTTGCTCAGCCTGCGATGGGATCACTTGTTCTTTTCTTGCTTATACGTTTGAGTTCTCTGTGGATTCTGGTTATTAAACCTTTGTCGGAGACATAACCTGCAAATATCTTCTCCCATTCTGAGGGCTGTCTGCTTGTTTTACTTACTATGTTCTTGGCTGTGCAGAAGCTTTTTAGTTTGATCATGTCCCAGTAGTGTATTTTTGAAGCTGCTTCAATTGCCCGGGGGGTCCTCCTCATAAAATACTCGCCCAGACGGATTTCTTCAAGGGTTTTCCCTACACTCGCTTCTAGTATTTTTATAGTTTCATGTCTTAAGTTTAAATCTTTAATCCAGTGAAAGTCTATCTTAGTTAATGGTGAAAGGTGTGGGTCCAGTTTCAGTCTTCTACAGGTTGCCAGCCAGTTCACCCAGCACCATTTGTTAAATAGGGAATCTTTTCCCCACTGAATGTTTTTAATTGGCTTGTCAAAGATCAAATAACCGTACGTAGTTTGGTTCATCTCTTGGTTCTCTATTCTGTTCCATACATCTAATCTCTGTTTTTGTGCTGTTTTGATCACTATCGATTTATAGTATAGTCTGAGGTCCAGTAGCATGATTCCTCCTGCTTTGTTTTTATTTCTGAGTAATGTCTTGGCTATTTGAGTTTTTTTCTGATTCCATATAAAACGAAGTATTATTTTTTCAAGATATTTAAAGTGGAGCTTTAATAGGGATTGCATTAAAATTATATATTGCTTCGGGTAGTATGGACATTTTAACAATGCTGATTCTTCCCAGCCATGAGCATGGTATGTTTTTCCATTTGTTAACATTTTCAGCTATTTCTTTTCTTAGAGTTTAATAGTTCTCTTTATAGAGATCTTTCACGTCCTTTGTTAGATAAACTTGCAAATATTTCATCTTCTTTGGCACTACTGTGAATGGAATAGAGTCCTTAACTGTTTTTTCAGCTTGACTATAGTTGGAATATATAAAGGCTGCCAATTTATGAATGTTGATTTTGTAACCTGAGACACTGCTGCATTCCTTGATCACTTCTAAGAGTTTTGTAGTAGAATCCCTGGTGTTTTCCTGGTATACAATCTTGTTTCCAGATAAAGCTTGTTTGTTAACAAATGTTAACAAATTTGTTAACAAACAAGCTTCTTGTTGGAGGATCAATCCAACACTGCCAAAGGAGTGTTGAAATCTCCAACTATTATGGAGCTGGAGGAAATCAAGTTGCTCGTGTCTGTTAGAGTTTCTCTTATAAATTGAGGCGCATTCTGGTTGGGTGCATAAATATTAATAATTGAAATTACATCATATTGAGTATTACCCTTAACAAATATGAAATGACCATTTTTATCCTTTCTTACTTTTGTTGGTTTAAAAACTATTGTGTCTGCAAATAGAATTGCAACACCTGCTTTTTTTCTGATTGCCATTTGTCTGAAATATGGACGACCATCCTTTCACCCTAAGTCTATTTTTATCTTTTAAGGTAAGATGTGATTCTTGTATGCAGCGAATGTATGGCCTGAGTTTTTGTATCCAGTTGGCCAATCTGTGCCTCTTTAGAGGACAGTTTAAGCCATTCACATTAATGGAGAATATTGAAAAAACTGGTAAAATCTTGGGTGTCAAGTTTATCAAATGTCCAGTGGACATTTTTAATCTTTTCACCACTGTGGAAGTTGGAATCTGATCAATAGTTTCTGAGTGAGTTTACTTTTGTGGTAGAGGATTGGGCTGGTCATTATGGAGGATAGGTCTGAGAATATCCTGAAGAGCTGGTTTGGTTATGGCAAATTTCTTCAACATATGAATGTCATTAACGTATTTAATTTCTCTATCATAAATGAAACTCAGTTTAGCCGGATACAGGATCCAGGGTTGAAAGTTATTTTTTTTTAGGAGATTAAAAGTCGATGACCACCCTCTTGTTGCTTGAAAAGTTTCAGCAGAGAGATCTGCAGTCATTCTAATATTCTTCCTTTTGTAGGTAATGGATTTCTTACGTCTGGCTACTTTCATAATTTTCTCCTTCATATTATCTTTGGTGAAGTTAATTACGATATGCCTGGTGGATGTCTTATTTGGGTTGAGTCGTGTTGGGGTTCTGAAACTGTCTGCTATATGAATTTCAAAGTCTCTTGGCATGTCTGGAAAATTATCTTTCCTAATTTCATGGAGAAAGGCCTCTGTGCCTTGTGAAGCCACTTCATCACTTTCAGGGATTCCAATGAGGCAGATATTAGCCTTCTTTGAATTATCCAGAGTTCTCTGAGAGATCGATCCATTTTTGGTCTCCATTTCTCTTCCTCTTTGAGAATTTGGGAGCATTCAAAAGCTTTGTCTTCAATGTCAGAAATCCTTTCTTTTGCTTGCTCCACTCTGTTACTAAGGGATTCTACTGTATTTTTCAGATCTTTGAGGGCTGCAAATTCTTGCTTCAGTGCGTCAAAATCTTTGGCAGTTTTGTCTTTAAATTCGTTAAATTCTTGAGACAACTTTTGAATTTCTCCTCGAATTTCTAATTCCAACTTTTGAATTGCTCCTCAAATTTATAATTCCTAATTTTCTTCCATTCTATTAATCTTGTTTGCAATCCAAATTCTGAATTCAATTTATGACATCTCGGACAGCTGTTTATGAATGGGATCTTCAGTTACATCTGCCATATCTTTCCTTGTGGAGGTTGATCTAGTCTGGTTATTCATGTTACCAGAGTTTTTCCACTGATTCTGCTCCAGGATTATTTTACACCATTTGACTTTTCCCCTGGAACTTTTTTGAGGACCTGTACAGTGCTATGGCCTGAGAAACTGGGGCCCTGTTTGGTTTGGTGAGGCTAAGTGGCTCTGTCTTGTTTTCAGCTGGTCTCTGTCCAACCCTAGTGTAACAGTTACTCTATGTTGAAGTCTCAGTTGTGGAAAAATACCAGCAATTAAGTCACCCCACCCCCCACAGGTAGCAATTGGAAAAGGAAAATCAAACCTTCCTACAACCACACACCCAGGGCACTACTTGGACAGTCTTTGAGTGTTTGGCTTAGTTCAAAAGGTCCAAATCAATTGTCTCAGTCAGCACCTGTCTCAGTGGGAGAGTTTAAAAGGTCTCTGGCAACTAGATCACAGGGGTCTGCTGACAACTCAAATGTGACTTGCTCCAGTGCTCCATGAAGTCAGGAAGACCCATTCAACAAATAGATTAGTCTGGGAAGGTTGGTGCCTCCTTCCCCACCTTGCACCTCTGTCACACCCAGTCTCTGATTACCCCGCAGGGCTGTGACCCAGTTTCCTTCAATGAGCAGATATTTTAAGGTTTTGCACCTCCCTGAATCACAGGAAATCTATATTTGCTCAGCCAGGCTGCTGTTCTCTGCCTCTATCCAGCAGGGGAAGGTGAGGCCGGACAATCTCGGGCGCTTGATGGAGGCTGGGGTGTGTTCACTCAGTTCCAGCCCCACCCCTGTTTGTTGTTACTGACAGAACAGAACTACTTTGTGGGAATTTGTTTCTGTCCCTGCTAAATTCCCCTGCAGAAGAGAAGCTGTTTTGAGTTCCAAGAACCTGCGCCTCAGGCCCTGTCTTTGCTTATGCAGGTTTGTATTTGCAGCATGGTTAGCTGTCAGTTCTATCCTCCTGCCTTCCTTTGTCTATAGGCTGATGATCCCCTGAGGGCCAGGTGTGTCTTAGGCTCAGTAAAGCGGTCCTCTGGGTGAGCCCCACCCTGGGAATCTTCCAGCTCTGCACATGCGTTTTCTAATCCCCATGCTCCACCCAGGGTGGTGCTGCCTCAGGCAAACCCTTTACTCATGGGGCCTGCGTTTCTATCCCAGATTTGTTCTGTGGTAGTTGCCACCTGAGTAGATGCCCAGCCTCCTCTTGTTGCCCAGGGAGACAGAGGGTGTGGCTTCAGAATATCCAGGAGTGAGCCCTTTTGTTGCTAAAAGACAGCTGCTGCTCTGCACCTCGGAGCACTGCCGCTCCAGTGTGGTTCACTCTCAACTGACTGTCCTCTCCTCACTCCCATGCTCCAGAGTCAGCACTGACCAGCTGCAGTTTAGGCCCTGTCCACACCCCTCAAGAAATCACCCAAGAATCTGGGCTCCTGGGGGACAGGCCTCCAGACCTCAGACTGAGAGTGGAGGGGAGTGCTGGGAGCTCAGAATTGCAGGTAGAGAATATATACAGTTTTATACAGTTTTTTGACTGGCAGAACACCATGGCACCCTAGTAGGGGAGGTAGGTCCACTTTTTAGAGGGTCTCTCCCATAGAGTTTAGTGGGAGGATCTTTGAAATCTTCTCATTTGTTTGTGGGGCACTCTTAGCCTTTCTCATGGGAGAGGGGACTCCCATCCACTTGGTGATGGATTTTGTACCTTTTGTTTGTATCCTTGGGGTCACTGCTCACCTCAGCGGGGTTGATGTGCATTCTTCAACCTTCTCTCTTCATGCAGTTTTAATCCACCAGGTCACTTGCTAAATTTCTGCCCTTTAACTCTCCTTCTGGACAGGGGCCTCTGTGGAAAGCTGGCTTGAGTCAGCCATCTTGTTACTGCCCCCATACAATGGTATGTGTACAAGAATATTCATTGTAGTATTGTTGTACTAATATTACAAAGAGAATGGCCAGGAGAAAAAATAAGGAAAACATTTTATGTCTCCCCAACTTTCAGGGAACTGAAATTTGCACCCCTGCCTCAAGCCAGTGGTCATGAGTGGCAGGGACTATCTTTTGTTCTTTGTGCCACAGGAGACAGCTCAAGGTAATTGTCTGGGTGCATGTCACAAGATCTCCTCAGCTGAAGATGGGATTAATCCAGCTGGAGGTCACAAGACTGTTTGAGCTGAAGATGGTATGAATTGGGTAGAGGTCATGAGATTATCTTGGCCCAAAATGAGATTATGGAATCAGAACCTTTAAAAGCTCCATACATCTGCTAAGAAGCAGGAATTTGGATTTTGAGACCATCATCTGCCATTTTCCTCCTTTGCCAGTAAAGTAATGAA
This sequence comes from Nycticebus coucang, assembly GCF_027406575.1. Taxonomy (NCBI): domain Eukaryota; kingdom Metazoa; phylum Chordata; class Mammalia; order Primates; family Lorisidae; genus Nycticebus; species Nycticebus coucang. Next base: position 112,780,342 of record NC_069804.1, read on the forward strand.
CTTTTCTTTCCTTCTCCTCAAACCTCTTATCCCTCTCTTTCTGATTTGGCTTTAAGGGGACAAGTGCTGAACTTTCAGTACCAATAACAAATATTAAGTAAAATGCATACTAGTAAACTATCAAAAGTGAACTATTTAATGAAATGGTATATAGTAAAAAATAATGATGTAGATCTTTATTTATAGATATGGATTAAATTTTATAAATTAGATGACAAGAATCAAGGGGGCAAATCACGTTGAATGTACTATTATTTATGAACATTAAAAGAGTTTTATTCACATACTCATGTATACACTTGCATATTCATAAGTATTCTTCTGAAAGTACTCCTTGAAGCTAGTTACTATAGGGACTATTGGTGCTTAAAAACCAATACCCCAAAATATAGCACTTAGTACATGTTGAACTAAAAAAAGTGATTCAAGGTCTCTGTGACCCCCACTCCAGCACAATCTCTCCCAAATCATAGGATTCACTGAAGGTCCTCATTTACCTAAAGTCTGGGCCTACCAGAGAAGAAAATAATTACCTCTCGTTCTCTCCCTGAGTTTTCACTAACTGAACTCATATCCCAGGAAGGAAAACTAGTCTGTCAACAGATCTGGACAAACTTTTGTCACAATACATTGTCCACCCTGTAAGCCCAAAAGAACTTTCTCAAAGCTATATGTTCTTTAAGCCCATTGAATTATCCTTAGCAATCACTTATTGCCACTCAGTAGAATTTCTCTTCTTCCTCTTCCCAGAACCTGTTTTGCTAGGATTCAAACTCCCATTCTTACTGTAACCTCAATGCAGTACAGAAACTCTGTACTCCATGGGGAGTTTGGGTCTTTGTTCTGAAAGCTCTCACGTATACACGTTAAATAAATGTGTACGCCTTTTCTCCAATTAATCTGCCTTTTGTGAATTGATTTTTCAGCATTCAGAAGGCCAAGTGAAATCCCTTGGTCCCCATAGTGCTAAGAGAGCAAACTCTCCCTTTTACCCTTTGAAGGTTTCCTGAAAAGGCAGATTCACAGGAGAAAAATAAATACAAATTTGTTGACGTGCAGGGAGAATCATAGAGTGATTACGTGAATAACCTGATGGAGCCTAGGTACTTATGTAGCTTTTTTTTTAATGGGGAAAGGAGAGAGATAAGGAATATTTTAATAGGTAATTCTTTCCAGGGGCAATAGATGATTTCTAGGGAGGATAAATGTATGATGGGAATACAGAAATTAACTTGTAAATGGTACTTTTTGGAAATTGAATGAACTTGAAAGACAGACATTATCTTGTGAAAGGGTTCACTCAGGTGAACCTTTTCTGCAAGATGAAAATAGCAGTGATAGAAAGACAAACAATTGTTCTCCTTGGTGGGTCCAATCTTTATGCAGACATTGGAAAATTCTTTTCCAGCATCTGTTGATCTCTAAAGGCCTTTAATTCAAATTAGTCATTATTCCATGGAGCCATATTTTGGAGTGAAAATCCTGAGCTGTTTTATTATACTGGTTGCCTATGGGGAGGTAAACTGGGAGAATGGGGTATGAGTCAAAATAAAATCTTAACCCTACCCCAGATGACCTAATAGACCCTCCATTAGCCCAGTGAACCCCAGAAAAACCTTGAATCTGAGTTGCTGCCCATTAGGAGAAGGGAGGTCAGAAATACCTAGTTATGTGCTCTTCCTTTTGGAGTTATTCTTTGTAAGTAATTAACAGGACTAAGGCCATGCAAGACAAAGCTTTAATCACATCTGCAGGTCATCAATTTACTTAATAGATTGAGTTTCAGTAAAGGTCCGGTGGCTGGTCTCTGATTGGCAGACATCCTTAACATAAAACATTCTATGCCTTTAGACAAATCTTCATTTCTTTAACCAATTACAAATCAAAGAATCTTTAAACACACCTATAATCTGTACACCCCCTTCCTTCAAGATATCTTGCCTTTGCAGACCAAAGCAATGTATACCCTCCATGTATTGATTTATGATTTTACATGTCATTACTGTCTCCCTAAAATGTATAAAATTAAACTGTACCCTGACCAAAATGAGACCACTTGGTCAAGGCTTCTTGGGTATGGCTTTCTGAGGCATGGTCTCACATGTTTGGCTCAGGATAAACCTCTTTAAATTATTTTACAGAGTTTGGGTTTTTTCCATTGACATGAGTTTCAGAGCTGGGATAGATAATTGCTTTTCCATATATTTATATATGGAAATTATATATAATTGTATTATATATATATATATATATATATGGGTTTTTTTTGCTTTGAGACAGTCTGACTATGTCTCCCTGGGTAGAGTGCCATGGTGTCACATTTCACAGCAACCTCAAACTCTTGGGATTAAGCGATTCTCTTGTCTCAGCCTCCCAAGTAGCTGGGAATACAGGTGCTGGCCACAACACCTGACTATTTTGTTGTTGTTGTAGTTGTCATTGGTGTTCAGCAGGCCCGGGTGTAGCCTCAATGTAATTTCAAGTGCCATTGACTTAGGTTTAAAGAAGCTTTCTCAGAGTTCATATGAAGGGATGTTCCTTTAAGACCCTCCGAGCTGATTAGCAAACTAATCAAATGGGAGGCAGACTCTGCAAACAGAGTCTGGCTGTCTGTGAAATGTCCTGGAAGAGACCTTAGAAGTGGAAAACGAGATAAGTTAATGCGCATTTCGGTTACATGTTGCACCTGTTTTCTCAGACAAAAGGCTGAATAAGTTTTTGTGGTTGTTCTGCATAGCTTCTTTGTACTCTTATCATATAACCATTGGCTGCCAATTAGTCTTATTATTAGAATGCGCACGTGCAGAACATAGTGTTGTTAAAAGTATATAAGCTTGTAAGAAATACATTGAGGTCACTGTCTGCCAGAGCGAGCAACAGCCTCCCCCCTTTCAGACATTTCAGTGCAGATTTTTTCCTCTACTGCACTGATTCACACAACACCTGGGCCAAGTTCAAACCCACCAGCCCCAACATATGTGATCTGGGCCCTAGCCGTTGACCTGCAGGCGCCAGGCCATTCCCTATATATTCTTTTGAGCTATTTGATTGGTTTAAACCATATACTTGTTTTTTCTTTTTTTGTTGTTTGTTTCTTTGAGACAGAGTCTCATTTTCTTGCCCCGATTAGAGTGCTGTAGCATTATAGCTCACAGCAACCTCAAACTCTTGGGGTCAAGAGATCCTCTTGCCTCAGCCTCCCAAGTAGCTAGGACTACAGGTGCCCACCATAATTCCTGGCTATTTTTTTTTCTTTTTTTGTAGAGATGGGATCTCACTCTTATTCAGGCTGATCTCCAACTCCTGAGCTCAAGCAGTCCACCCACCTAAGAATCCCAGAGTGCTAGGGTTACAAATGTAAGCCACCACACCCATCCCTGGTTCCTATTTCTCCAAAATAAAATTTTAAATGGTGATTTTTTTTTCTTCAATTAAAAATTGATGTCTGAGTGCTCTTGTCTGTCTGCATCCACAACAGGATTTGTTGATTGGGGGCTTTTTGATAAAAGCTATTCTCACTGAAGTTAAGTGATACCTCATTGTGGTTTTGATTTGCATTTCCCTGATAAGTACAGATGTTGAACATGTTTTCATGTTTGCTGGCCATTAATCTATCTTCACCTGAAAAGTTTTTGTTCATCTCTTTTGCCCACTTTTAGTGGGGTTGCTTTTAAATTTTTTTTTAGTTTTATTTTCTCGAGGCAGAGTCTCACTTTGTTGCCCTTTGTAAAGCGCTATGGTGTCATAGGTCACAGCAACATCAAACTCTTGGGATCAAGCAATCCTCTTGCCTCAGCCTCATGAGTAGCTGGGGGCTACAGGTGCCTGCCACAATGCCCAGCTATTTTTGAAGACAAGGTCTCACTCTTGCTCATGCTGGTCTCAAACTCATAAGTTCAGGCAATCTACCCATCTTGGCCTCCCAGAGTGCTGAGATTTTACAAGCATGAGCCACCCGCCCAGGCTTTTTTTTGAGACAGAATCTCACTTTGTCACCCATTGTAGTGTACTGTGATGTCATAGTTCACAACAACCTCAAACTCTCGGGCTCACATAATTCTCTTGCCTCAGCCTCCCTAGTAGCTGGGACTACAGGCCCGAACCACTGTACTGGCCTTTTTTTTTTTTTTCTTGATTATTTAATTGAGTTCTTTGTAGGTTCTGACTATCAGCACATTACTGGATACATAGCATGCAAATATTTTCTCCCATTCTGTAGGTTGTCTATTCACTCTAATGATTGTTTCCTTGGCTGTGCAGAAGCTTTTGATTTGATCAAGTCCCATGTATTTATTTTTGTTGTTGCTATGATTGCTTTTGGGGTCTTTTTCATAAATGTTTTGCCTAAGCCAATGTCTGAGTGTTTTCCCAACCTTTTCTTTTAGGATTCTTATACTTTCATGCCTTAAATTTAGGTCTGTTATCCATTATAAGTTAATTTTTATGAATGGTGAGAGGTATAGATCCTGTTTGCATCTTGTACATGTGGCTATCCAATTTTCCCAGTGCCTTTCATTGAATAGGCATTATTTTCCATGGTGTATGTTTTTGTTTGCTTTTTCAAATATCGTATGGTAATATAAGGATTGTTTTATATTTAGGTTCTCTGTTCTGATCCACTGGTCTAAATCTCTTTTCTTGTGCCAGTACCATGCTGTTTTGGTTACTTACAGTCTTGTAGTATAGCTTGAAGTTTGGTGAATTGATGCCTCACAGTTTGTTCTTTTTTTCTTTTTTTTTGAATGATTAATGATTATAGCTTTAAGTTTTTCTTGAACGAAAAACTTCAAGGAAAAAACTATTTATAGGGAATAAACAGTTTGAATGTAAGACATCACATTATGTGCCTACCTTAGAATTGGCTCATTACTAATGTTATATTTTTACATATAGTTAGATAACTGAACAATACCCACAAAGCGCAAACTACAATAGAACCTGCATAGTTGACCAGCTCCCTACTTGGACTGCCCCCTTTAAGTTGACCTAATTTTCATAGACTGCACATGTACTGCATGTACTCATCAGCACAGTAGGCCTAGTTCCTGACATTGACCACCTCCATAGGTAGACCAGTTTGTTATAATCCCCTGGGTGGTCAACTTACAGAGGCTCTACTTTATTGCCATTGAATTAATGTTTTCTGGTTTGAAGTATGAACCAGTTGAAGCTGCCATACTCTTCATTGCTTAATTTGTAGTTAAGAATTTATAGAAATCCTGAGCACATGATTTTTTAATTATAATTTTTCTTCTTATTATTTTTTATTAAATCAGAACTTTGTACATTGATGCATTTATGGGGTTCAGTTTACTGCTTTGATATACAATATGAAATGCTTACATTGAACTAAATTACACATCCATCACAATTATACTAATTTCTTAATAGTTTTGAAATGTGTCATTGCATCATGCACATTAGAAGTAGTCCCCCCAAATACCCTCCCTCCTCACATATCCCCCTCCTCTCCTTCTCCTCTTCCCTTCTACTTTCTGGACTATAGTTATTTTTTTCCATTTATATGAATGTTTAGGTGATTATATATTGATTTCATAGTAGTATTGAGTACATTTGATACATTTTTTTTTCTTTTTTTTTTTTTATTGTTGGGGATTCATTGAGGGTACAATAAGCCAGTTACACTGATTGCAATTGTTAAGTAAAGTCCCTCTTGCAATCATGTCTTGCCCCCATAAAGTGTGACACACACTAAGGTCCCACCCTCCTCCCTCCATCCCTCTTTCTGCTTCCCCCCCCCATAAACTTAATTGTCATTAATTGTCCTCATATCAAGATTGAGTACATAGGATTCATGCTTCTCCATTTTTGTGATGCTTTACTAAGAATAATGTCTTCCACTTCCATCCAGGTTAATACGAAGGATGTAAAGTCTCCATTTTTTTTAATAGCTGAATAGTATTCCATGGTATACATATACCACAGCTTGTTAATCCATTCCTGGGTTGGTGGGCATTTAGGCTGTTTCCACATTTTGGCAATGGTAAATTGAGCTGCAATAAACAGTCTAGTACAAGTGTCCTTATGATAAAAGGATTTTTTTCCTTCTGGGTAGATGCCCAGTAATGGGATTGCAGGGTCGAATGGGAGGTCTAGGTTGAGTGCTTTGAGGTTTCTCCATACTTCCTTCCAGAAAGGTTGTACTAGTTTGCAGTCCCACCAGCAGTGGAAAAGTGTTCCCTTCTCTCCACATCCACGCCAGCATCTGCAGTTTTGAGATTTTGTGATGTGGGCCATTCTCACTGGGGTTAGATGATATCTCAGGGTTGTTTTGATTTGCATTTCTCTAATATATAGAGATGATGAACATTTTTTCATGTGTTTGTTAGCCATTCGTCTGTCATCTTTAAAGAAAGTTCTATTCATGTCTCTTGCCCATTGATATAAGGGATTGTTGGCTTTTTTCATGTGGATTAATTTGAGTTCTCTATAGATCCTGGTTATCAAGCTTTTGTCTGATTGAAAATATGCAAATATCCTTTCCCATTGTGTAGGTTGTCTCTTTGCTTTGGTTATTGTCTCCTTGGCTGTACAGAAGCTTTTCAGTTTAATGAAGTCCCATTTGTTTATTTTTTTTGTTGTTGCAATTGCCATGGCAGTCTTCTTCATGAAGTCTTCCCCCAGGCCAATATCTTCCAGTGTTTTTCCTATGCTTTCTTGGAGGATTTTTATTGTTTCATGCTTTAAATTTAAGTCCTTTATCCATCTTGAATCAATTTTTGTGAGTGGGGAAAGGTGTGGGTCCAGTTTCAGTCTTTTACATATAGACATCCAGTTCTCCCAACACCATTTATTGAATAGGGAGTCTTTCCCCCAAGGTAAGTTCTTGTTTGGTTTATCAAAGATTAGGTGGTTGTAAGATGTTAGTTTCATTTCTTGGTTTTCAATTCGATTCCAAGTGTCTATGTCTCTGTTTTTGTGCCAGTACCATGCTGTCTTGACCACTATGGCTTTGTAGTACAGACTAAAATCTGGTATGCTGATGCCCCCAGCTTTATTTTTGTTACTAAGAACTGCCTTAGCTATACGGGGTTTTTTCCGGTTCCATACAAAACGCAGAATCATTTTTTCCAAATCTTGAAAGTACGATGTAGGTACTTTGATAGGAATGGCATTGAATAGGTAGATTGCTTTGGGAAGTATAGACATTTTAACAATGTTGATTCTTCCAATCCATGAGCATGGTATGTTCTTCCATTTGTTAATATCCTCTGCTATTTCCTTTCTGAGGATTTCATAGTTTTCTTTATAGAGGTCCTTCACCTCCTTCGTTAGGTATATTCCTAGGTATTTCATTTTCTTTGAAACTATGGTGAAGGGAGTTGTGTCCTTAATTAGCTTCTCATCTTGACTGTTATTGGTGTATACAAAGGCTACTGACTTGTGGACATTGATTTTATATCCTGAAACATTGCTGTATTTTTTGATGACTTCTAGGAGTCTTGTGGTTGAGTCTTTGGGGTTCTCTAAGTATAAGATCATGTCGTCAGCAAAGAGGGAGAGTTTGACCTCCTCTGCTCCCATTTGGATTCCCTTTATTTCCTTGTCTTGCCTAATTGTATTGGCTAGAACTTCCAGCACTACGTTGAATAGTAAAGGTGACAGCGGACAACCTTGTCTGGTTCCAGTTCTAAGAGGAAAAGCTTTCAGTTTTACTCCATTCAGTAAAATATTGGCTGTGGGTTTGTCATAGATAGCTTCAATCAGTTTTAGAAATGTGCCACCTATGCCTATACTCTTCAGAGTTCTAATTAGAAAAGGATGCTGGATTTTATCAAATGCTTTTTCTGCATCTATTGAGAGGATCATGTGATCTTTATTTTTGCCTCTGTTAATATGGTGGATAACGTTTATAGACTTGCGTATGTTAAACCAGCCTTGCATCCCTGGGATGAAGCCTACTTGATCATGATGAATGACTTTTTTGATGATAAGCTGTAATCTATTGGCTAGGATTTTGTTGAGAATTTTTGCGTCTATGTTCATGAGTGAGATTGGTCTGAAATTCTCCTTTTTGTTTGGGTCTTTTCCTGGTTTTGGTATCAGGGTGATGTTTGCTTCATAGAATGTGTTGGGGAAGATTCCTTCTTCCTCAGTTTTTTGGAATAATTTCTGCAGTACAGGAATAAGCTCTTCCTTGAAGGTTTGATAGAATTCTGGAGTGAAGCCATCTGGACCAGGGCATTTTTTGGTTGGAAGCTTTTTTATTGTTTCTTTGATCTCAGTACTTGAAATTGGTCTGTTCAGAAGGTCTATTTCATCCTGGCTAAGTCTAGGGAGAGGGTGTGATTCCAAATATTGATCCATTTCCTTCACATTGTCAAATTTCTTGGCATAGAGTTTCTGGTAGTATTCAGAGATGATCTCTTGTATCTCTGTGGGATCAGTTGTTATTTCCCCTTTATCGTTTCTGATTGAGGTTATTAGAGATTTTACTTTTCTATTTCTCATTAGTCTGGCCAATGGTTTATCTATTTTATTTATTTTTTCAAAAAACCAACTCCTTGTTTCATTAATTTTCTGAATGATTCTTTTATTTTCAATTTCATTGATCTCTGATTTGATTTTGGATATTTCTTTTCTTCTACTGAGTTTAGGCTTAGATTGTTCTTCTTTTTCCAATTCCATAAGATCTCTTGTGAGATTATTGATGTGCTCTTTTTCTGTTTTTTGAATGTAGGCATCTAAAGCGATGAATTTTCCTCTCAAAACTGCTTTTGCCGTATCCCACAGGTTTTGGTAGCTTGTGTCTTCATTGTTGTTATGCTCAAGGAAGTTAATGATTTCCTGTTTTATTTCTTCCTTCACCCATCTGTTATTCAACAGAAGATTGTTTAATTTCCATGCCTTTGGGTGGGCTTGAGCATTTTTGTTAGAGTTGAGTTCCACCTTTAGTGCCTTATGGTCTGAAAAGAAACAAGGTAAAATTTCAATTCTTTTGATTCTGTTGATATTTGTTTTGTGTCCCAGGATATGATCAATTTTGGAGAATGTTCCATGGGGTGATGAGAAGAATGTATATTCTTTATCTTTGGGGTGGAGTGTTCTATATGCGTCTATCAAGCATAGTTGTTCCAGGGTCTCATTTAAATCTCTTACATCTTTGTTTAATTTCTGTTTAGAGGATCTGTCCAGCTCTCTAAGAGGTGTGTTAAAGTCCCCTGTTATGATGGTATTATCAGATATCATATTGCTCAGACTGAATAAGGTCTGCTTCAAGAATCTGGGAGCATTTAAATTGGGTGCATAAATATTTAGAATTGAAATGTCTTCTTGTTGTAGTTTTCCCTTGACCAATATAAAGTGACCATCTTTGTCTTTTTTGACTTTAGTTGCTTTAAATCCACATGTATCTGAAAATAAGATTGCAACTCCTCTTTTCTTCTGAATTCCATTTGCCTGAAAAATTGTTTTCCAACCCTTGACTCGGAGCTTTAATTTGTCTTTTGAAGCCAGGTGTGTTTCTTGCAGACAGCAAATGGATGGCTTGTGTTTTTTAATCCAGTCAGCCAATCTATGTCTCTTCAGTGGGGAATTCAAGCCATTAACATTTATTGAGATAATTGATAAGTGTGGTAGTATTCTATTCGTCTTATTTTGTGAGAGACCATTGCTTAGTTTTGTCTTTTGCAAATTTGATACATTTTTTTCCCATTCTTGAGATACTTTACTAAGAATATGTTCCAGCTCCATCCAGGTAAACATAAAGGATGTGAAGTCTCCATCGTTTTTATAGATGCACAGTATTCCATGGTGTACATATACCACAGTTTGTTAATCCATTCATGGGTCAACAGACAAAATGTATGACTCATCTAAGTTTTGAAATTATCTTATAAATACCTGTAGAAGCAGGAGCCAGCATTTACCAACACAAATTTTTCCATGTTACTCATCCTGGGCATTATTCATGAAATCTTCTCTTACCTCTACACCTTATAGAGGTCTCAGATTATATCAGAGGATAATGGATGATTACTTGTATGTGGTCTGTCAATTAACTTTGCAAACTCAACCTAGGAAAAGTGCTACATACCTCTTGCTGAATATCACTATGGTCACCTTTGAAGTACTCCCCTTAGGAAACTATGCACCTATGTCAGTGCCTAATTTACCCTTCAAAGTAATGTTGGAGAGGGTGGAGCAAGATGGTAGACCAGAAGGATCATTCAGCTGAGCTCTCCTACAATGACTGGGGAAAAAGAGAGAACCCAGCCAAACCTGGCATGGGGACCTTACCTAGTGTCATAGCTCAGGAAACACAGAGAGGGGGTGGTGAGCTGGATACAGCGTATGATCTGGAGTGGTAGAAATCTGATGAATTAGGCAAGTGATTGCTACTGGCTGGAATTGGCTGGCTGCCCACAGAGCTCTGGGATGGGAGGAAGCCTTTCCAGAGACTTCAGTTGTTGGGGGAAGCCATGCATTGAGTGGAAAGCTTGGAAACATGGGTGAACATATTTGAACATCCAAACATGACAATCAGATTTCAATGCCGGTTGGAGTGGATTTGCCGTAGATTTGGTGGCTGTTGGGCAGCTATACTGAGAAGGTCTCAGTGTCCAGGGGGCTGCCATTATGAGAAGGTCATGAGAAAGTCTTAGCAGAGGCCCAAAGCATAGCTGTCTTAATTCTGCTTACTGCAATCAGAATTCCACTCTTGGGACAGACTGGGTGATTCCCACACCCCATGGGAACTGGAGTCAGGGTTCACTGTGAGAGCTTCCCCTGAAGGATACTTGTGAGCTTTAAGATCCCAATCTGACAGGGTCTGAATGCTGAGGAAACAATCAGGCAATCACTGAAGTCAACTAAGTTGCAAATAAGGACCATAGTGCTCTCTCTCTCCTAAAAAAACCACAATACTACCTGCTCTCCCAGCAACAAGTTGCAATGTACTGTCATCAAGAGCAAGTACTTCTGTTTGAAATAAAGAGGCAGTGAGAACAAGGAGGTGAACAAGAAGAAAGAACACATGAGGATAAACCAACAGAAAAATTCAGGTGACATGAAAAACTAGAACACAGAAACTCTGCTAAGGGACCAGAAGGCAGTTATGAAGAAGAGTCCACCTAAAATGGATTAAGGGACTTAACATAAAGGGAATTTAAAATACAGATCATAAAGACAATAAAAAGGAATGGACATGAAAATGGAAATACAGAACCAAAAGTCAGATGAGAGATACGTAGACTACAGAAAGGAAATGGTGGAGCTTAAGGAAATGAAGGAGACAATCAGGGAATGTAAAGATGCAGTAGAAAATCTCAAAAATAGGTTAGACCATGGAGAAGAAAGAACCTCAGAGCAAGAGGATAAAGTTTTTGAGTTAACCCAGGTATTAACAAAGAAGAAAAGAAGAGAGAGAAAGCAGAGCAGGCACTTAGAGAACTATTAAACTCCATGAAGCATTCAAACATATGAATAATAAAGATTCCTGAAGGGGAAGAAGATTGTCCCAAAGGAAATGGAAGCTTTACTGGAGACTATCATAAATGAAAACTTCCCAAGTTTTACTAAAGACCCTGACACACTCTTTTCAGATGCATATCAAACCCTGGGTCATCTTAACTCAAACAGACCATCTTTAAGACAAACTGTAATGAACCTCTCCAAAGTCAAGCTGAAAGAAAAAAGTCCTGCAGGCAGCCAGGAGTAAACATCAACTGACCTACAGAGGCAGAGCCATTAGGATGACAGCAAATTTTTCAACTGAAAACTTTCAAGTCAAAAGAGCATGATTATGCACCTTCAACACTCTTAAACAAAACAATTTTCAACCCAGAATTCTGTATCCTGCTAAACTAAGCTTCAAAACTGATGGAGAAAGCAAATTTTTTGCAGATATACAAGCACTGAGAAAATTTGCCACAAGAAGACCAGTTCTACAGGAAATACTTAGATCTATTCTCAAAACTGACCACAACAATGGACCACCAGCAAAGTAAACACCCAGAAGCTAAAAGTCAAAACTTAGCTTCCACAGTGGCACAAAGGATAAAACTACACAATGGACTTTCACAAAATAAGATGAAAGAACTCCACCACACCTATCAACTCTGTCAACAAATGTCAATGGACTGAATTCACCACTGAAGAGGCACAGGATGGCTGATTGGTTAAAAAAGCACAAGCATCCATATGTTGTTTCTAGGAGAAACACCTAGACTTGAAGGACAAATCAAGACTCAGGGTTAAGGGATGGAAAACAGTATTTCAAGCAAATGGAAATCAGAAAAATAGGAGAGATTGCAATCTTATTTTTAGATACAAGCAGAGTTAAAGCAACTAAAGTTAAGAAAGACAAAGATGAACACTTTATACTGGTCAAAGGAACAATACAACAAGAAGACATTTGAATTTTATATATTTATGCACCTAACTTAAATGCTCACAGATTTATGAAACAAGTCTTGATGGGTCTGAGCAATATGATATCCCATAACACCATACTAGTTGGAAACTTTAACATCCCTCTGACAGAACTGGACAGATCCTCTAAACAGAAACTAAACAAAGGACTTAAATGTAACCCTAGAACAAATGGGATTAATAGACATATACAGAACATACTATCCCAAAGCTAAGGAATATACATTTTTCTTGTCTGCCATGGTATGTACCCCAAACTTGACCACATCCTAGGATACAAATAAAACCTCAGTAAAATTAAAAGAATAGAAATTATACCCTGTAGCTTCTCAGACCACAAGTCAATAAAGGTGGAACTCAACTCCAGCAAAAACATTTATCTCTACACAAAGACTTGGAAATTAAACAACCTTATACTGAATGACAGTTGGGTTTGGGAAGACATGACAGAGGAAATCATTAAATTCCTCAAACATAACATCAATGAAGACACAAGTTACCAAAACCTGTGAAATATAGCAAAAGTAGTATTAAGAGGGAAATTTATTGTATTAGATTTCCACATTTGAAAAACAAAAAGGGATCACATCAACAAACTTATGAACCATATTATGGAATTGGAAAAAGAAGAACAATCTAATCTGAAACCCAGCACAAGAAAAGAAATAACCAAAATTAAATCAGAGATTAATAAAATTGAAAACAAAAGAATCATTCAGAAAAGTAATGAAACAAAAAGCCGATTTTGCAAAGAAATAAACAAAATTGATAAACCTATGACCAGATAAACTAAAAACAAAATGAAAAATCTCCTATAACCTCAATCAGAAACATTAAAGGAGAAATAACAACAAATGCCACAGAGATACAAGAGAATATCTCCGAGGACTACAAGAAACTGTATACCCAGAAATTTGACACTGTGGAGGAAATGGATCAATACCTGGGATCACACCTTCTCCCTAGATTTAATCAAGAAGAAATAGATCTCTTGAACAGACTGATTTCAAGAACTGAGATTGAAGAAACAATAACAAATCTCCCCCCAAAAAAGCCCTGGTCCAGATAGCTTCTCACCAGAATTCTATCAAACCATCAAAGAGGAGCTTATACCCATAGTGCAGATGCTATTCTAAAAAAATTGAGAAGGAAGGAATTTTCCCCAACTCATCTACAAAGCAAACATCACCCTGATACCAAAATCAGGAAAAAAAAAAAAAAAAAACTAAAGGGAGAACTTCAGACCAGTTTCACTAATGAATGTAGATGCAAAAATTCTCAGTAAAATCCTACCCAACAGATTACAGGTACACGTTAAAAAATAAATAAATAAATAAATAAAACTAGCTTGCATTCCCACCAGCAGTGCAGAAGTGTTCCCTTTTTTCCACATCCATGCCAACATCTGTAGTTCTGGGATTTTGTGATGTGGGCTACTCTTACTGGAGTTAGATGGTATCTCAGAGTAGTTTTAGTTTGCATTTCTCTGATGATTATGCATTTCTCTGATGATTAAAGATGATGAGCATTTTTCCATATGTCTGTAGACTATGCACCAAGTCATGGAAGAAGCCCAAATGCCCTTCGACCCATGAATGGATTAATAAATTCTGGTATATGTATATCATGGAATACTATGCAACATTGAAAAAATGGAGACTTTACCTCTTTTATGTTTACACGGATGGAGCTGGAAAATATTCTTCTTAGTAAAGTATCCCAGGAATAGAAAAAAAAAAATCCAATGTACTCAGTACTACTGTGAAACCAATTTATAATCAGTCACACTTCCATATGAAAAATGAAACACAACTATAGCCTAGGATGAAGGAGAGAAGGGGAGGGAGAGGGAAGGGAATGGGATGGTTTGATAGAGGGAGGGTTAGTAGGGGGGCCACACCTGTGGAGCACACTGCAAGTACAAGTTGGATCTATCAGGTGTAGAACACAAATGTCTTACTGCTGTAATGGGTAAATGAGGTGAAAGCCATGTTGATTAGTAGGATGCAAGCACTCCAATTTGTACAAATAATCAACACATTGAATCCCATAATGGCATAGATGTATTTATGATCTATGTACAAATGACTTAATATAAATAAATAAATAAATAAATAAATAAATACCATTCATCGCAATCAAGTAGGTTTCATCCCAGGGATGCAAGCCTGGTTTAACATACGCAAGTCCATAAACGTAATTCACCGTATCAACAGAAGCAAAAACAGAGACCATATTGATCCTCTCAATAGATGCAGGAAAAGCATTCGATAAAATTCAGCATCCTTTTCTAATTAGAACACTTAAGAATATAGGCACAGTGGCACATTTCTAAATCTGATTGAAACCATTTACAACAAACCCATAGCTAATATTTTAATGAATTGCATAAAACTGAAAGCTTTTCCACTTAGAACTGGAATCAGACAAGGTTGTCCTCTGTCACCATTACTATTCAACATAGTGCTGGAGGTTCTAGCCAATACAATCAGGCAAGAGAAGGAAATAAAGGGCATCCGAATGGGTGCTGAAGAGGTCAAACTCTTGCTCTTTGCTGACAATATGATCTTATACTTAGATAACCCCAAAGACTCAACCACAGCTCCTGGAAGTGATTAAAAAAATGCAGCAATGTCTCAGGATATAAAATCAGTGTCCACAAATCAGTAGCCTTTGTATACACCAATAGCAGCCAAGACGAGAAGCTAATCAAGGACACAATTCCCTTCATAGTAGCTTCAAAAAAAAAAAAAAAAGAAAGAAAGAAAAGAAAAGAAAGAAAGAAAGAAATACCTAAGAATATACACAATGAAAGAAGTGATGTATCTCTACAAAGAAAATTATGAAACCCTAAGAAAAGAAATAGAAGATATTAACAAATGGAAGAACATACCATGTTTATGGCTGGGAAGAATCAAAATTGTGAAAATGTCTATACTACCCAAAGAAATCTACAGTTTTGCTGAAATTTCCATTAAAATACCATCATCATACTTATAAGACTTGGAAAAAAATAATTATTCAGTTTGAATGAAATCAGAGGAAACCCTGTATAGCCAAGGCAATTCTTAGTAATAAAAAGAATGCCAGTGGTATTATCCTACCAGACTTTCAGCTATACTACAAGGCCAATGTGATCAAACAGCATGGTATTGGCACAAAAACAGAGACATTAACATTTGGAACCAAATAGAAAACTATAAGATAAAACTAACATCTTACAGCCACCTGATCTTTGATCAATCAAACAAGAACATACACTGGGGAAAAAGAATCCCTAGTCAGTAAATGGTGTTGGGAGAACTGGATGACTATATGTAAAAGACTGAAACTGGACCCACACCTTTCACCACTTACAAAAATTGATTAAGGTTGGATAAAATACTTAAATCTAAGGCATGAAACAATACAAATCCTTGAAGAAAGTGTGGGGAAAACACTTGAAGATATCGGCCTGGGGAAAGATTTTATGAAGAACACTGCCATGGAAATTGCAACAACAACAAAAATAAACAAATGAGACTCAAACTGAAAATCTTATGTACAGGTAAGAAAATAACAACCAAAGCAAATAGACAACCTCAGAATGGGAAAAGATATTTGCATAATATGAATCGGACAAAAACTTTATAACTAGGATCTATACAGAACCCAAATTAATCATCATAAAAAGACCCAACAATTCCATATATCACTGGGCAAGAAAGATGAATAGATATTTGCATAATATGAATCGGACAAAAACTTTATAACTAGGATCTATACAGAACCCAAATTAATCATCATAAAAAGACCCAACAATTCCATATATCACTGGGCAAGAAAGATGAATAGAACCTTCTCTAAAGAAGACAGATGAATGGCTAACAAATAGGAAAAAATGCTCATCATCCCTAATCATCAGACAAATTCAAATCAAAACTACCCTGCAGTATCATCTAACCCCAGTGAGAATGGCCCACATCACAAAGTCTCAAAGCTGCAGATGGCTGGAGTGGATGTGGAGAGAAGGGAACACTTTTACGCTGCTTGTGGGAATGCAAACTAATTCAACTTTTTTGGAAGGAAGTATGGAGAATCTTCAAAGAACTCAAATTAGACCTCCCATTTGATCCTGCAATACCATTACTAGGCATCTATCCAGAAGAAAAAAATCCTTTTATCATAAGGACATTTGCATTAGACTATTTATCACAGCTTAATTTACAATTGCCAAAATGTGGAAACAATCTAAATGCCCACCAACCCAGGGATGGATTAACAAGCTGGTATATATATATCATGGAATACTATTCAGCCATAAAGAGATGGAGACTTTACATCTTTTGTATTATCCTGGATGAAGGCAGAACAGATTCTTCTTATTAAAGCATCACAAGAATGGAGAAGCAAGAATTCAATGTACTGTATTCTAGTGTGAAGGCAGAAGATGAGCTAATGCAAGGGGTGGGTAGGGGAATGAGCAAGTGGGGAGAAGGGAGGAAGGCAGGGAATGGGGGATCACAGTGTATGACACACCTCTTGGGGTGGGACACAATTATAAGTGGGACTTCAACAAATGCAATCAATGTAACCTAATTCTTTGTACCCTCAACGAATCCCAAATGATAAAAAATAATAATTTTAAAAAGTAATTTTGGAACTTTTTTTATGAAATGGCCATGACAGCTGTCGTTATATTGCCCATGGTGTCCTAAATGCCATCAAAATGTCTTCCTTTCAAGAGAAAGGAGTTACTGTGGTTCAGATCAGGTGAGTGTGTGTATGTGTGTGTGTGTGTGTGTCTAATATTTCAGTACAGTTTTTTACTGGCTAAAAACTCCTTCACAATGGATGTGTTACTTAATTCAATGTAAGCATTTCACATTGTATATAGAAGCAGTACCCTGAACCCCATAAATGCATCAATGTAAAAAGTTGTGATTTAATAAAAAAATTATAAAAATAATTAAAAATAAAAAAATAAAAATAAATAAACTCCTTCACAGACAGTGCTGTGTGAGCTGGTGCATTGTCATTATACAAAAGCCCTGCGTGGTTGTCACTAAGTTCAGGCCATTTTCATCTAATTTTTTCATGCAGCCTTTCCAGTTTTTCCAGATAGTAAACTGGGTTAACTGTCCTGTTGGTACAGATTCATAATGAACAATCTCTTTTACATCAACCTCAACCTCAAAAGAGGTTATCAACATTATTTTGACTCTTCATATGGATTGACTGAACTGTTATGGTCATGGAGAATTGGCAGACTTCCATTGTGCATTTTAATGCTTTGTGTTAGGGTCATATTGGTACACCCAATGTATTATCATCATTGATAACACAGCCCAAAACATTGTCTTGCCTCTCCAAAAGTTCTTGGCAAACTTTGACTCTCTTTTGCTTTTGTTGATTGGTGAGCTCCTTTGGGACTATTCTTGCACACATATTTCTCATGCCAAGATTTTCAGTTAAGATTTTCTTAACTGGCTCAGTGCCCGTAGCTCAGTGGTTAGGGTGCCAGCCAAACACACCGGGGCTGATGAGTTCAAACCCGGCCCAAGCCTGCTAAAAAAACAACAATGACAACTACACAACAACAAAAATAACCAGGCATTGTGGCGGGCACCTGTAGTCCCATCTACCTGGGAAGCTGGGGCAAGAGAATCACTTAAACTCAACAGTTTGAGGTTGCTGTGAGCTGTGATGTACTGGCATCACAGAAGGCAACATAGTGAGACTCAGGCATGGGTGGCTCATGCCTGTAATCCTAGCCCTCTGGTAGGCCGAAGTGGCTGGATTGCTTTAGCTCAGGAGTTTGAGAGCAGCCTGAGCAATTAGAGCAGCCTGAGCAGTGAGAGCAGTCTGAGCAGTGAGACCCCATCTCTACTAAAAATAGAAAACTAGCTGGGCATTGTGGTGGGTGTCTGTAGTCCCAACTAATCAGTAGGCTAAGGCAAGGGGATCATTTGAGCCCAAGAGTTTGAGGTTACTGTGAACTATGACACCATGGCACTCTACCAAAGGTGACAAAATGAGACTCTGTCCCCCCAAAAGAAAATTTCCTTTTTCTCTATCCATGTTTATTTGAATTGCTATGCTTCCCACAGTCAGCAGATGATTTTGATGTGCAATTTGACTAATTTTTGCAATGTTTTCATCAGTTATACTCATTACTGGCAGCTCTAACCTCTCCTCATCAGTGATAATTTCTCTCCCCTTAGAAAAACATTTAATCCATTTGTACACTGCCATTTTCTTCATGAAAATTTCCCTCTACATTCTGACATTTTTTTTATTATTATATCATAGCTGTGTACATTTATGCGATCATGGGGCACCATACACTGGTTTCATAGACCGTTTGACACATTTTCATCACACTGGTTAACATAGCCTTCCTGACATTTTCTTAGTTACTGTGCTAAGACATTTACATTCCACATTTACTATGTTTCACATGTACCCTTGTAAGATGCATCGCAGGTATAATCCCACCAATCCCCCTCCCTCTCCCCTCCCTTTCCCCCTTACCCCTATGCTTAGGTTGTAACTGGGTTATAGCTTTCATGTGAAAGTCATAAATTAGTTTCATAGTAAGGCTGAGTAATTGGATACTTTTTCTTCCATTCTTGAGATACTTTACTAAAAAGAATATGTTCTAGCTCCATCCATGTAAACATGAAAGAGGTAAAGTCACCATCTTTCTTTAAGGCTGCATAATATTTCATGGTGTACATATACCACAATTTATTAATACATTTGTGGATCAATGGCACTTGGCCTTTTTTCATGATTTAGCAATTATGAATAGGGCTGCAATGAACATTCTGGTACAAATATCTTTGTTATGATGAGTTTTTTTTGTCTTCTGGGTATATGCCTAGAAGAGGAATTATGGGATTGAATGGGAGATCTATTTTTAGATCTCTAAGTGTTCTCTATACATCATTCCAAAAGGAATGTATTAATGTGCATTCCCACCAGCAGTGTAGAAGTGTTCCCTTTTCTGCACATCACCGCCAACATCTCTGCTCTTGGGATTTTGTGATATAGGCTAATATTACTGGAGTTAGATGATATCTCAAAGTAGTTTTGATTTGCATTTCTCTGATGATTAAAGATGATGAGCATGTTTTCATATGTCTGTAGACCATGTGCCTGTCTTCTTCAGAGAAGTTTCTCTTCAAGTCCCTTGTCCAGCCTGCGATGGGATCACTTGTTCTTTTCTTGCATATACATTTGAGTTCTCTGTGCATTCTGGTTACTAAACCTTTGTCAGAGACATAACCTGCAAATATCTTCTCCTATTCTGAGGGCTGTTTGCTTGCTTTACTTACTGTGTTCTTGTCCTTGGCTGTGTAGAAGCTTTTTGGTTTGATCAGGACCCAGTAGTGTATTTTTGAAGCTGCTTCAATTGCCCGGGGGTGGGGGGGTCGTCCTCATATAATACTCGCCGAGACCAATTTCTTCAAGGGTTTTCCCTGCACTCTCTTCTAGTTTTTTTTTTTATAGTTTCATGTCTAAAGTTTAAATCTTTAATCCAGTGAGAGTCTATCTTAGTTAATGGTGAAAGTTGTGGGTCAAGTTTCAGTCTTCTACAGGTTGCCAGCCAGTTCACCCAGCACTATTTTGTACAACCAACAATAGTCAAGTTGAAAAAAAAGTTAAGAACTCTATCCTATTCACAGTAGTGCCAAAGAAGATGAAATATTTGGAAGTTTATCTAACAAAGGATGTGAAAGATCTCCATAAAGAGAACTATGAAACTCTTAGAAAAGAAATAGCCTGTTTCCCCGAAAATAAGACATCCTCCAAAAATAAGACCTACTTACAGGAAAGATAAGACGTCCCCTGAAAATAAGACCTAGCGCATCTTTGGGAGCACACCTTAAAAAAAAACACTGTCTTATTTTCAGGGAAACAGGGTAGCTGAAAAAGTTAACAAATGGAAAAACATACCATGCTCATGGCTGGGAAGAATCAACATTGTTAAAATGTCCATACTACTCAAAGCAATATATAATTTTAATGCAATCCCTATTAAAGTGCCACTGTCATACTTTAAAGATCTTGAAAAAACAATACTTCATTTATATGGAATCAGAAAAAACCTCGAATAGCCAAGGCATTACTCAGAAATAAAAGCAAAGCAGGAGGAATCACACTACCAGACCTCAGACTATACTACAAATCTATAGTGATCAAAACAGCATGGTATTGGCACAAAAAAAAGAGAAGTAGATGTCTGGAACAGAATAGAGAACCAAGAGTTGAATCCAGCTACTTACCATTATTTAATCTTTGACAAGCCAATTAAAAACATTCATTGGGGAAAAGACTCCCTATGAATGTTGATTTTGTAACCTGAGATGCTGCTGTATTCCTTGATCACTTGTAAGAGTTTTGTAATAGAATTCCTGGTGTTTGCCAGATATGCAATCATATCATCTGCGAAGAGTGAAAGTTTGATCTCTTCTGACCCCATATGTATAACCTTGATCACCTTTTCTTCCCTAATTGAGATGGCTAAAACTTCCATTACAATGTTAAAGAGCAGTGGAGACAATGGGCAGCCTTGTCTGGTTCCTGATCTGAATGGAAATGATTTCAATTTAACTCCATTCAAAATGATATTGGCTGTGGGTTTGCTGTAGATGGCCTCTATCAGTTTAAGAAATGTCCCTTCTACACGAATTTTCTTAAGTGTTCTGATCATGAAGGGATGTTGGATATTATCAAAAGCTTTTTCTGCATCAATTGAGAGGATCATATGGTCTTTGTTTTTTAATTTGTTTATGTGCTGAATTATATTTATAGACTTACGTATATTGAACCAGACTTTAGACCCTGGGATAAAATCGACTTGGTCATGATGTATAATTTGTTTGATGTATTGCAGGATTCTGTTTGTTAGGATCTTGTTGAATATTTTTGCATGTATATTCATTAGTGATATTGATCGATAATTTTCTTTTCTTGTTGAGTCTTTTCCTGGTTTTGGGGATCAGGGCGATGTTTGCTTCATAGAATGTGTCGAGTAGTCTTTCTTCTTTTTCTACATTTTCAAACAGATTCAGTAATATAGGTATTAGTTCCTTTCAAAGGTTTGGTAGAATTCTGAAGTGAAGCCATCTGGTCCTGGGCTTTTATTTTTAGGGAGATTTCATATGGTTGATGCTATTTCAGAACTTGATATAGGCCTGTTCAACATTGCCACTTGATTCTGGCTAAGACTTGTAAGGTGATATGGTTCCAAGCATTGTTCAACTTCCTTCAGATTTTCATATTTCTGAGAATAAAGTTTCTTGTAATATTCATTTTTTTTCTTTTTTTCAGTGTCTGGCCAGGGCTGGGTTTGAACCTGCCACCTCCAGCATATGGGGCCGGCAACCTACTTCTTTGAGCCACAGGCACTACCCTTCTTGTAATATTCATTAAGGATTTTTTGAATTTATGAGGAGCTTGTTGTTATTTTGTCTTTGTCATTTCTGATTGATGAAAGTAGAGATTTTACTCTTTTCTTCCTGGTTAGGTTTGCCAAAGGTTTATCTATTTTATTGACCTTTTCAAAAAACCAATTTTTTGATTTGTTGATCTGTTGTATAATTCTTTTGTTTTCAATTTCATTTAATTCTGCTCTAATTTTAGTTGTTTCCTTTCTTCCACTGGGTTTGTGGTTGAAATGTTCTTCCTTTTCCAGTTGCTTCAGATGTTCTATTAAGTCGTTAACTTCCTCTCTTTCCATTCTCTTTAGGAAAGCTTGCAGTGCTATAAATTTCCCTCTTAGGACTGCCTTTGTGGTATCCCAGAGGTTCTGATAATTTGTGTCTTCATTGTCATTTTGTTCCAAAAATTTGGCAATTTCCTTTTTAATCTTGTGTATGACCCAGCTATCATTCATCATAACGTTATTTAACTTCCATGTTTTTGTATGGGTATGCAGATTCCTGGTGTTGCTGAGTTCAACTTTTATTCCACGGTGGTCCGAGAAGATGCAAGGAATAATTTCTATTTCTTTACATTTACTGAGGTTAGACTTTTGATCTAAGATGTGATTGATTTTGGAGTATGTTCCATGGGCTGATGAGAAGAGTGCGTACTCAGTTTGTTGGGATGAAACGTTCTGTAGATGTCTGATAAACCAAATGTTGGATGGATTGGTTTAAATCTAAAATTTCTTTCCTCAACTTCATCTTGGAGGATCGATCCAACACTGACAAAGGAGTTTTCAATCTCTGACTATTATGTAGCTGGAGGAAATCAAGTTAATCATTTCTGTTAGAGTTTCTTTTATGAATTAAGGCACATTCTGGTTGGGTGCATAAATATTAATAATTGAAATCTCAACATATTGATTATTATGCTTAACAATATATGATGTGAGCATTCTTACCCTTCCTTAATTTTGTTGGTTTAAAGACTATTGTACCTGCAAACAGAATTGCAACACCTGCTTTTTTCGTTTTTTTATTACTAAATCATAGCTGTGTACATTATTGCAACTATGGGGCACCATACACTGGTTTATAGAATGTTTGACACATTTTCATCACACTGGTTAACATAGCCTTCCTGGCATTTTCTTAGTTATTCTGCTAAGACATTTACATTCCACAC
The DNA here is from genome assembly GCF_027406575.1 of Nycticebus coucang. Taxonomy (NCBI): domain Eukaryota; kingdom Metazoa; phylum Chordata; class Mammalia; order Primates; family Lorisidae; genus Nycticebus; species Nycticebus coucang. The sequence continues at coordinate 112,803,334 of NC_069804.1, forward strand.
TTACTAAGTTTCACATTTACCCTTATAACATGCATTGCAGGTGTAATCCCACCAATCCCCCTCCCTCTGCCCACCTCTCCCCTGCCTTCCTTACCTTTCCCCCTACCCTCTATGCTTAGGTTGTAACTGGGTTATAGCTTTCATGTGAAAGCCATAAATTAGTTTCATAGTAGGTCTGAGTACACTGGATACTTTTTCTTCCATTCTTGAGATACTTTACTAAGAAGAATATGTTCCAGCTCCATCCATGTAAACATGAAAGAGGTAAAGTCTCCATCTTTCTTTAAGGCTGCATAATATTCCATGGTGGACATATACCACAATTTCTTAATCCATTTGTGGATCACTGGGCACTTGGGCTTTTTCCATGACTTAGCAATTATGAATTGGGCTGCAATAAACATTCCGGCACAAATATCTTTGTTATAATGTGATTTTTGGTCTTCTGGGTATATACCTAGAAGAGGAATTATGGGATTGAATGGCAGATCTATTTTTAGATCCCTAAGTGTTTGCCAAAAATCTTTCCAAAAGGAATGCATCAATTTGCATTCCCACCAGCAGTGCAAAAGTGTTCCCTTTTCTCCACATCCACGCCAACATCTCTGGTCTTGGGATTTTGTGATATGGGCTAATCTCACTGGAGTTAGATGATATCTCAAAGCAGTTTTGATTTGCATTTCTCTGATGATTATAGATGATGAGCATTATTTCATATGTCCGAAGGCCACGCACCTGTCTTCGTCAGAGAAGTTTCTCTTCAAATCCCTTGCCCAGCCTGCGATGGGATCCCTTGTTCTTTTCTCGCTAATGCGTTTGAGTACTCTGTGGATTCTGGTTATTAAACCTTTGTCAGAGACATAACCTGCAAATATTTTCTCCCATTCTGACGGCTGTCTGCTTGCTTTACTTATGGTGTTCTTGGCTGTGCAGAAGATTTTTAGTTTGATCAAGTCCCAGTAGGGTATTTTTGAACCTGCTTCAATTACCCAGGAGTTCCTCCTCTTAAAATACTCGTCCATACCGATTTCTTCAAGGGTTTTCCCTGCACTCTCCACTAGTATATTTATAGTTTCATGTCTTAAGTTTAAATCTTTAATCCAGTGAAAGTCTATCTTAGTTAATGGTGAAAGATGTGGGTCCAGTTTCAGTCTTCTACAGATTGCCAGCCAGTTCACCCAGCACCATTTGTTAAATAGGGGATCTTTTCCCCACTGAATGTTTTTAATTGGCTTGTGGAAGATTAAATAACAGTAAGTAGCTGGAATCATCTCTTGGTTCTCTATTCTGTTCCAGACATCTACTTCTCTGTTTTTGTGCCAATACCATGCTGTTTTGATCACTATCGGTTTGTAGTATAGTCTGATCTGGTAGCGTGATTCCTCATGTTTTGTTTTTATTTCTGAGTAATGCCTTGGCTATTCGAGGTTTTTTCTGATTCCATATAAAATGAAGTATTGTTTTTTCAAGATCTTTAAAGTATGACAGTGGAGCTTTAATAGGGATTACATTGAAATTGTATATTGCTTTGGGTACTATGGACATTTTAACAATGTTGATTCTTCACAACCATGAGCATAGTATGTTTTTCCATTTGTTAACATTTTCAGGTATTTGTTTTCTTCGAGTTTCATAGTTTTCTTTATAGAGATCTTTCACGTCCTTTGTTAGATAAATTCTCAAATATTTCGTCTTCTTTGGCACTACTGTGAATGTGATAGAGTCCTTAAATGTTTTTTTCAACTTGACTATTATTGGTATATGTAAAGGCTACCGATTTATGAATGTTGATTTTGTAAGTTGAGACACTGCTATATTCCTTGATTACTTCTAAGAGTTTTGTAGTAGAGTCCCTAGTGTTTTCCAGATATACTATCATATCATCTGCGAAGAGCGAAAGTTTGATCTCTTCTGACGCTATATGGATACCCTTGATCGCCTTTTCATCCCTAATAGCGGTGGCTAAAACTTCCATTACAATGTTAAAAAGCAATGGAGACAATGGGCAGCCTTGTCTGGTTCCTCATCTGAGTGGAAATGATTCCAATTTAACTCCATTCAGTATGATATTGGCTGTCGGATTGCTGTAGATGGCCTCTATCAGTTTAAGAAATGTCCCTTCTATACCAATTTTCTTGAGTGTTCTGATCATGAAGGGATGCTGGATATTATCAAAAGCTTTTTCTGCATCGATTGAGAGAATCATATGGTCTTTGTTTTTTATTTGTTTATGTGCTGGATTACATTTATAGATTTAAGGATATTGAACCAGCCTTGAGACCCTGGGATAAAACTGACTTGGTCATGATGTATAATTTGTTTGGTGTGTTGCTGGATTCTGTTTTTTGGAAGGGATTTTGTTGAATATTTTTGCATCTATATTCATTAGTGATATCGGTCAATAATTTTCTTTTCTTGTTGGGTCTTTTCCTGGTTTGGGGATCAGGGTGATGTTTGCTTCACAGAACGTGGTGGGTAGCCTTCCTTCTTTTTCTACCTTTTAAAACAGGTTGAGTAATATAGGTACTAATTTCTCTTTAAAGGTTTGGTCAAATTCTGACCAGAAACCATCTAGTCCCAGGCTTTTCTTTTTAGGGAGATTTTGTATGGTTTATGCTATTTCCGAACTTGATATGGGCCTGTTCAGCATTTCCACTTGATTCTGGCTAAGTCTTGGAAGGTGACGTGCTTCCAAGTAATGGTCAATTTCCTTCGGATTTTCATATTTCTGAGAATAAAGTTTCTTGTAATATTCATTAAGGATTTTTTGGATTTCTGAGGAGTCTGTTGTTATTTCGTCTTTGTTGATTCTGATTGATGAGATTAGATATTTTACTCTTTTTTTCCTGATTAGGTTGGCCAAAGGTTTATTTCTTTTATTGACCTTTTCGAAAAACCAGCTTTTTGATATTGATATATTGATCTGTTGTATTATTCTTTTGTTTTCAATTTCATTTAATACTGCTCTAATTTTGGTTCCTTCTTTTCTTCTACTAGGTTTGGGGTTGGAATGTTCTTCCTATTCCAGTGGCTTGAGATGCCCCATTAAGTTGTTAACTTCCTATCTTTCCGTTCTCTTGAGGAAGGCTTGCAGTGCTATAAATTTCCCTCTTAGAACTGCCTTTGCGGTGTCCCAGACGTTCTGATAGCTTGTGTCTTAATTGTTGTTTTGTTCCAAAAAAATTGGATTTCTTTCTTAATCTAATCTCTGACCCAGCTATTGTTCAGCATAAGGTTATTTAACTTCCTTATGAAGTTTTTGTATGAGTATGCAGATTCCTGTTGTTACTCAGCTCAAATTTTATTCCATGGTGGTCCGAGAAGATGTATGGAATAATTTCTATTCCTTTAAATTTACTGAGGTTAGACTTGTGACCTAAGATGTGTTCGATTTTGGAGTAAGTTCCATGGGCTGATGAGAAGTATGTCTATTCAGTTTTGTTGGGATGAAATGTTATGTAGATGTCTGCTAAATCCAAATGTTGGATGGTTAGGTTTAAATCTAAGATTTCTTTGCTCAGCTTCTTGTTGGAGGATCGCTCCAACACTGCCGAAGGATTGTTGAAATCTCCGACTATTATGGAGCTGGAGGAAATCAAGTTGCTCATGTCTGTTAGAGTTTCTCTTATAAATTGAGGTGCATTCTGGTTGGGTGCATAGATATTAATAATTGAGATCTCATCATATTGAGTATTACCCTTAACAAATATCAAGTGACCATTCTTGTCCTTCCTTACTTTTGTTCTTTAAAGCCTACTGTATCTGCAAATAGAATTGCAACACCTGCTTTTTTCTGATTGCCATTTGCATGAAATATGGATGACCATCCTTTCACCCTGAGTCTGTATTTATCTTTTAAGTTAAGATGTGAATTTTGTATGCAACAACTATCTGGCCTGAGTTTTTGTATCCAGTCAGCTAACCTATGCCTCTTTAGAGGACAGGTTAAGCCATTCACAGTAATGGAGAATACTGATAAGTCTGGTGAAGTTTTGGGTATCGAGTTTTTCAAAAGTCCAGTGGCCATTTTTAATCCTTTCGCCAGTGTGGAAATTGGAGTTTGATCCGAAGTTTCTGAGTGAGTTTATTTTTGTGGTATACGATTGTGTTGGTCATTGTGGAGAATAGGTCTGAGAATATCATTAAGATTTGGTTTGGTTATGGCATATTTCTTCAACATATGAATGTCATTAAAGTATTTAATTTCTCCATCATAAATGAAACTCAGTTTAGCTGGATACAAGATCCGGGGTTGAAAGTTATTTTGCTTTAGGAGATTAAATGTCAGTGACCACCCTCTTCTGGCTTGAAAAGTTTCAGCAGAGAGATCTCCAGTCATTCTAATATTCTTCCCTTTGAAGGTAATGGTTTTCCTTCTCTTGGCAGCTTTGGGAATTTTCTCCTTCATATTAACTTTAGTGAAGTTAATTATGATATGCCTGGGGGATGTCTTATTGGGGTTGAGTCATGCTGGGGTTCTGAAGCTGTCCGCTATCTGAATTTCAGAATCTCTAGGCATGTCTGGAAAATTCTCTTTCATAATTTCATGCAGAAGGGCTCTGTGCCCAGTGAGGCCACTTCATCTGTTTCTGGAACTCCAATCATTCGGATATTCACCTTCTTCAAATTATCCCAGAGCTTTCGGAGAGAATGATCTGGTTTTGCTGTCCATTTCTCTTCCTCTTTGAGAGTTTGGGAGTGTTCAAAGGCTTTATCTTCGATGTCAGAAATCTTTTCTTCTGCTTGTTCCATTCTGTTGCTGAGGGATTCTACTGTATTTTTCATATCTTTGAGGGCTGCAAATTCTTGCTTCAGTGTGACTAAGTCTTCGGTGGTTTTGTCTTTAAATTCGTTAAATTCTTGAGACAACTTTTGAATTTCTCCTCGAATTCCGATCCACTTTGTTAAACTTGTCTGCAATCCAAATTCTGAATTCGATTTCTGACATCTCAGCCAGTTGTTTATGAATGGGATCTTCAATTGCATCTGCCATATCTTTCCTTGGGGGGGGGTGTTGATCTATTCTGGTTATTCATGTTACCAGAGTTTTTCCACTGATTCCACCCCATGGTTGTTTTATTCCCTTTGAGTTTTTCCCCTGGGGCTTTGTTCAGGGCCTGTACAGTGTTGTGGCCTGAGAAACTGGGGCCCTATCTGGTGTGGTTGGCCTAAGTGGTTCTGTCTTGTTTTCAGCTGGTTTCTGTTCCACTCTAGTGAAACAGATACTCTGGTTTGAAGTCTCAACTGTGGAGAAATATCGGCAATTAAGTCACCCCACCCTCCACTGGCAAACAATTGGAAAAGTAAAATCAAACCTTCCTACCACCGTGCACCCAGGGCACCACCGTGCACCCAGGGCACCACCTGATTTGTCCTCCAGCAATTGGTTCAGTTGAAAAGGTCCAAATCAATTGTCTCAGTCTGCACCTGTCTCGGGTGAGAGAGTTTAAGAGGTCTCTGGGAATTGCATCACAGGGGTCTGATGACTACTCTGGTATGTCTTGCTCCAGTGCTGTGTGGAGTCAGGAGGAGCCACCCAGCCTATAGATCAGTCTGGAAAGGTTGCTGCCTCCTTCCCCACCTTGCAACACTGTGACACCCAGTCACTGATAGCCCTGCAGTTGGCTGACACAGTTGCCTGTAGTGAATCGGTACTCCAGGAGTTTGCACCTGCCTGAATCACAAGGAAGTCTGCCATGCTGCTGCACTCTGCCTCTCTCTAGCAGGAGGAGGTGAGGCCTGACAACCTCTGGCGCTTGACGAAGGTTGGGGGGTTTTCACTCAGGTCCAGTCTCGCCCCTGATTAATGTTACTGACAGAACAGACAGAACGTAACAACTTTGCTGTTCCCCTGCAGAAGAGAAGCTGAATTGAGTTCCAAATCAGCTTGTCTTTGCTCTTGTATTGTCTATAGGCTGAAGATCCCCTGATGGCCAGGTGCATCTTAGGTTCAGTAAAGTGGACCTCTGGGTCAGCCCTGCCCTGGGAGTTTCCCCGGTTTGCAAGTTGGAGTTGCCTCTGGCAAATCTTATACTCAGAGTCTCTGGTTGCCCAGGGAGACAGGTGGTGTGGCTTCAGAATATTCGGTAGTGAGCCGTATTGCTAGCAAAGGAGGGCTGCTGTTTTATGCCTCGGGCAACCGCTGCTCTCTCCACTCCCGTACCACAGAGTCTGCACTGACTGGCTGCGGCCCGGCACTGTCTACACCCCTCGAGCAATCGCCCAAGAGTCTGGACTCCTGGGGGACAGGCCTCCAGACCTAGGAGCAAGAGCAGAGGGGAGCACAGGGAGTGCTGGGAGCCTGGGGTTGTGGGCAGAGAACACACACAGTTTTACACAGTTTTATGCCTGGCCGTATTGTCACCAAAAGATGGCTGTCACACTGTGCCTCAGGGAACTGCCACTCCGGTGTGGTCCCCTCTCCGCCGGCCATCCTCTCCTCACTCCCATGCCCCGGAGCCGGCACCGACCAGCTACAGTCGAGGCCCCGTCCACACCCCTCGAGAAATCTCCCAAGACACTGAACTCCTGGGGAACTGGCCTTCAGACCTCAGTGTGAGTGAAGGGGAGCGCTGGGAGCTCAGAATTCCAGGTAGAGGCTATATACAGTTTATACAGTTTTATGCCTGGCAGGAGGACGCCGTGGCACCGTAATAGGGGAGGAAAGTCCAGTTTTTAGCGGGTATCTCCCTTTGAGTGTAGTGGGAGGAACTTTGAACTCTGCCCAATTGTTTGTGGGGCACTCTGAGCCATTCTCATGGGGGAGGGGACTCCCGTCCACTTGGTGATGGATTTTGTATCTTTTGCTTGTATCCTTGTGGTCACAGCTCGCTTCAGCGGGGTTGACATGCGTTCTTCAACTTTCTCTCTTAGTGCAGCTCAAATCCATGAGGTTACTTGCTGAATTTTTGTCCTTTAACTCTCCTTCTGGACGGGAGCTTCTGTGGAAATCTGGCTTCAGTCAGCCATCTCGTCTCCTCCCCCTACTGAATATTTTTGCATCTATGTTCATTAAAGATTTTGGTCTATATTTTTCTTTTCTTGTTTGCAGATCAGGATGATATTTGCTTCATAGAATGTGTTGGGAAGTATTCCTTCTTTTTCAATATTTTGGAAAAGGTTTAGTAATATAGATACTACTTCCTCTTTAAAGTTTTGGGAGAGGTGGAGCATGATGGCGGACAGGACGGACGTGTAGCCCACCTCTCCCAAGCCATCAGGTGAGAGGAAAAGGGGTCTGGACCTTCCCTGTGTGTGGTTTATTGGAGTGGACAGACAGCTGGAGACGCTCAGCAAACTGGCGGATTGCTATATATGAGGGGTAATTTAAAACCACAGACTCTGTTGTAGAGATTCTTCCCTGCTCAGCCATGCCAGCCAGCAGGCACCTCCCCTATGGAGGTCAGCAGCTTGTAAATGCTGATAAAACCCAATTGACAAATATTTATTCCTGAACTGAGGGAGGCATTCGAAAGGAGAGCCACTCAAAATGACGGGGAGCTGGGCAACCTGTTGGACAATAGAAGGGAAGGGATCCTGCCCAGGAAACAGACATTTTGAACTACCCAATAGGGTGGGCACCTTTCCCCCAGGTGTTGGATGGGGCTGGTGGTTCAGGCTGCACGGTGAAATGGTGGGTGCCAATTCAAAAGGGAAGCTCTGAACCATAAAGCTCAGAATAAGGTCCCTGAATGCTCCAACCATGGGAACCAGCTACAGCTGCTGAAGCCGCAGACCTGGCTACAGCCGCTGAAGCCACGGACACGGCTTCAGCCCCGGGAACCAGCTGCAGCCTCTAAAGCCACAAACCCGCCAGCGACCGCACACCCAGCACCATTCTCCCCACAGCAGATTGCAGTTGCCAGGTTGCGGGAGAACCTGGGAACAGAGTGGAAAGACTTAAGAAGCGTGGACACCTGCACTGAGTGGTTGGTCGCAAGTGCTCTCTGGAAAAGAAAAGCCGAGGTTACACAATTCTTAGGTAACAAACTTTTACAGAAATTCCAAAATGGCGATCGGCCATGGAAGGTGGTTACCATGGTAACAGTATAAACTGTAAATCAGGTATAAGCCTCAGAACCACTCACAGTGCCACCTGGTGTCCAGAAAGTATATTGCAGTATGAATATATTCCACGAAAGTTGATCCCTACAGTAGACATATAGATGTATATAGGTATATTTCTACACGCAAGAATATTTTTGTAGTTGGTGCCTTTTTTTTTGTTTTGTTTTGTTTTGGTTTGGTTTTTTTTGTTTGCTTTTTTGTTTTTTTTGGTTTTGTTTTGTTCTGTTTTTTCCTCACCATTTTCTTGGAGGAGATTTCGATAATTTTTTATTAATACTTTTTATATAGATATATTTTTATTTCTATGTTTTCTAATTTTAATTTCTTCCTTCTTCTCTTTTAACATTTCTACTAACACCACTTTTTTCTCTCTTTTTTTATTTCTTTCAATTATTTTATGATTATCACTATTTTTATTGCAGTTGTTTTTATATTGCTATTGTCGTGGGTGTTGCCTGTTTGTCTATGTGTTTACGTCTGTTTCTGTATCTATGGGCCCATGTACCTGGTAACCTTTGTATCTGTTTATTTGTTCATTTGGTCTCAATCACCTTTTTGTTATGACCTGCAACTCTGAGCTCCCAGCACTCCCCTCCACTCTCACTCCGTGATCTGGAGACCTGTCCCTCCAGGAGTCCAGATTCTTGGGTGAATTCTCGAGAAGTGTAGACAGGACCTGGACTGCAGCTGGCCAGTGGTGATTCCGTAGCACAGGAGTGAGAAGACGATGGCTGGCTAAGAGGGAATCACACTAGAGCAGTGGTGCCCCGAGGTGCAGAGCAACAGCTGTCTTCAGCAATAACAAGGCCCACCCCCATATATCCCATAGCCTCTCCTCCTGTCTCCCTGGGCAACCAGATGAGGCCGAGCAAATTCTCAGATGGCAACCACCACAGAACAGACCTGAGAATGAAACACAGGCCCCGTGAGTAAAGGGTTTACCTGAGGAAGTACTGACCTAGGTGGAACACAGGGGCTAGAAAACACACCCACAGAGCCGGGAAACTCCCAGGGTGTGGCTGATCCAGAGAACCGCTTTACTTAGCCTAAGACACACCTGGCCCTTAGGGGATCACCAGCCTATAGACAAAGGAGGCCAAGTGGCTACAGCTGATAACTAATCGTGCTGCGAATACAAACCCACAGGAGTAAAGACAAGGCCTGAGGCGCAGGTTCTGGGAACTCAAATCAGCCTCTCCTCTGCAGAGGAATCTAGCAGGGTCAGAAACAAACTCCCACAGGGTTGTTCCGTTCACCCAGTAACATAAACTAAGGGTGGGGCTGGAACTGAGTGAACACATGCAGCCTCCATCAAGTGCCCGAGGTTGACAGGCCACACCACCCACTGCTGGACAAAGACAGAGAGCAGCAGCCTATATTACTCAACCTGTTTCAAAATGTAGAAAAAGAAGGAAGACTACCCAACACGTTCTATGAAGCAAACATCACCCTGATCCCCAAACCAGGAAAAGACCCAACAAGAAAAGAAAATTATAGACCGATATCACTAATGAATATAATCGCAAAAATATTCAACAAGATCCTAACAAAGAGAATCCAGCAACACATCAAAAAATCATACATCATGACCAAGTCGGTTTTATCCCAGGGTCTCAAGGCTGGTTCAATATACGTAAATCTATAAATGTAATTCAGCACATAAACAAATTAAAAAACAAAGACCATATGATTCTCTCAATCGATGCAGAAAAAGCTTTTGATAATATCCAACATCCCTTCATGATCAGAACACTGAAGAAAATTGGTATAGAAGGGACATTTCTTAAACTAATAGAGGCCATCTACAGCAAACCGACAGCCAATATCATATTGAATGGAGTTAAATTGGAATCATTTCCACTCAGATCAGGAACCAGACAAGGCTGCCCATTGTCTCCATTGCTTTTTAACATTGTAATGGAAGTTTAAGCCACCACAATTAGGGAAGAAAAGGCAATCAAGGGTATCCACATAGGGTCAGAAGAGATCAGACTTTCGCTCTTCACAGATGATATGATTGTATATCTGGAAAACACAAGGGACTGTACTACAAAACTCTTAAAAGTGATCAAGGAATACAGCAGCGTCTCAGGTTACAGAATCAACATTCATAAATCGGTAGCCTTTATATATACCAACAATAGTCAAGTTGAAAAAACAATTCAGGACTCTATCCCATTCATAATAGTGCCTAAGAAGATGAAATATTTGGGAGTTTATCTAACAAAGGACGTGAAAGATCTATATAAAGAGAACTATGAAACTCTAAGAAAAGAGATAGCTGAGCATGTTAACAAATGGAAAAATATACCATGCTCATGGTTGGGAAGAATCAACATTGTTAAAATGTCCATACTACCCAAAGCAATATATAATTTCAACGCAATCCCCATTAAAGCTCCACTGTCATACTTTAAAGATCTTGATAAAACAATACTTCTTTTTATATGGAATCAGAAAAAACCTCGAATAGCCAAGACATTACTCAAAAATAAAAATAATGCAGGAGGAATCACGCTACCAGACCTCAGACTATACTACAAATCGATGGTGATCAAAACAGCATGGTACTGGCATAAAAACAGAGAAGTAGATGTCTGGAACAGAATAGAGAACCAAGAGATGAATCCAGGTACTTACCGTTATTTAATCTTTTACAAGCCAATTAAAACATTCAATGGGGAAAAGATTCCCTATTTAACAAATGGTGCTAGGTGAACTGGCTGGCAACCTGTAGAAGACTGAAACTGGGCCTACACCTTTCACCTTTAACCAAGATAGACTCTCACTGGATTAAAACCAAGATAGACTCTCACTGGATTAAAGATTTAAACCTAAGACATGAAACTATAAAAATACTGGAGGAGAGTGCCGGGAAAACCCTTGAAGAAATTGGTCTGGGTGAGTATTTTATGAGGCGGACCCCCCAGGCAACTGAAGCAACATCAAAAATACACTAATGGGACTTGATCAAACTAAAAAGCTTCTGCACATCCAAGAACACAGTAAGTAAAGCAAGCAAACAGCCCTCAGAATGGGAGAAGATATTTGCAGGTTATGTCTCTGACAAAGGTTTAATAACCAGAATCCACAGAGAACTCAAATGCATTAGCAAGAAAAGAACAAGGGATCCCATCGCAGGCTGGACAAGGGACTTGAAGAGAAACTTCTCTGAAGAAAACAGGTACACAGCCTTCAGACAAATTAAGAAATGCTCATCATCTTTAATCATCAGAGAAATGCAAATCAAAACTACTTTGAGATATCATCTAACTCCAGTGAGACTAGCCTATACCACAAAATCCCAAGACCAGAGATGTTGGCGTGGATGTGGAGAAAAGGGAACACTTTTGCACTGCTGGTGGGAATGCAAATTAATACATTCCTTTTGGAAAGATATATGGAGAACACTGAGAGATCTAAAAATAGATCTGCCATTCAATCCTGTAATTCCTCTACTGGGCATATACCCAGAAGACCAAAAATCAAATCGTAATAAAGATATTTGTCCCAGAATGTTTATTGTAGCCCTATTCATAATTGCTAAGTCATGGAATAAGCCCAAATGCCCATCGATCCACGAATGGATCAATAAATTGTGGTATATGTACACCATGGAATACTATGGAGCCTTAAAGAAAGATGGAGACCTTACCTCTTTCATTTTTACATGGATGGAGCTGGAACATATTCTTCTTAGTAAAGTGTCTCAAGAATGGAAGAAAAAGGGGGCGGCACCTGTGGCTCAGTGAGTAGGGCGCTGGCCCCATATACCGAGGGTGGCGGGTTCAAACCCGGCCCTGGCCAAACTGCAACCAAAAAATAGCCGGGCGTTGTGGCGGGCGCCTGTAGTCCCAGCTGCTCGGGAGGCTGAGACAAGAGAATTGCTTAAGCCCAGGAGTTGGAGGTTGCTGTGAGCTGTGTGAGGCCACGGCACTCTACCGAGGGCCAGAAAGTGAGACTCTGTCTCTACAAAAAAAAAAAAAAAAAAAGAATGGAAGAAAAAGTACCCAATGTATTCACCCTTAGTACGAAACTAATCTAGGACTTTCACATGAAAGCTATAACCCAGTTACAACCTAAGAATAGGGAGAAGGGGGAAAGGGAGGGGAGGGAGGGGGGTGGTAGATGGAGGGAGGGGGATGGATGGGATTGCACCTGCAGTGCATCTTACAAGGGTATATGTGAATCTTAGTAAATGTGGAATGTAAAGGTCTTAGCAAAATAACTAAGAAAATGCCAGGAAGGCTATGTTGACTAGTGTGATGAAAATGTGTCAAACGGTCTATGAACCAAGTGTGTGGGGCCCCGTGATCATACTAATGTACACAGCTATGATTTAATAAAAAAAAAAAAGGAAAAAAAAACAATGCATGAGAAAAAACTAGAAGGAAATATATCTGAATGTCTGCAGTGGCTGTCTATGAGAAGTGTGGTTGTGGCTGGTGTGGGGAAGGCAAGACAAGGTAATAAAAGGTTATGTGCTTTAAAATAAAAAAAAAAGAAAAAGTTTTGGTAGAATTCTCATGCAAAGTTATCTGATCCCACACTCTTCTTTTTTGGGAGATTTTGTGTAGTTGATTCTATTTCACTATTTGATATAGATCTGTTTAGCATTTCCAATTCTTTCTGATTAAGTCTAGGAAGTTGGCATGCTTCCAAATATTGGTCAATTTCTTTCAGATTTTCATATTTCTGAGAATAAAGTTTTTGTAGTATTCATTAAGAATTTTTTGAATTTCTGAGGTGTCTCTTGTTATTTTGCCTTTGTCATTTCTGATTGATGATATTATGGACTTTAATTTTCTATTTTTTTGTTAGGTTGACCAAAGGTTTATCAATTTTGTTGAATTTTTCAAAAAACCATTTTTTTGATTCATTGATCTTTTGAATAATTCCTTTGTTTTCAATTTCATTTAATTCTGCTCTAATTTTGGTTGTTTGTTTTCTTCTGCTGTATTTGGGGTTGGAATGTTCTTCTTTTCCAGTTGTTCAAGATGTCCCATTAACTTATTGACTTCCTCTCTTTCCATTCTCTTGAGAAAGGCTTGCAATGCTATAAATTTCCCTCTTAGGACCACCTTTGCAGTATCCCACAGGTTCTGATAATTTGTGTCCTCATTATTGTTTTGTTTCAAAAATTTGGCAATTTCCTTCTTAATCTCATCTTTGACCCAGCTATCTTTCAGCATAAGGTTATTCAGTTTCCATGTCTTTGTATGAGTATGTAGATTCCTGTTATTGGTGAGTTCAACTTTTATTCCATGATGATCCAATAAAATACATGGAATAATTTCTATTGCTTTAAATTTGCTGAAGTTAGCCTTGTGGCCTAAGATGTGATCTATTTTGGAGGATGTTACATGGGCTGATGAGAAGAATGTGTATTCAGTTTTGTTAGGATGAAATGTTCTGTAGATTTTTGTTAAATTCAATTGTTGTATGGTGAAGTTTAAGTCCAAAATTTGTTTGCTTAGTTTTTTATTGGAGGATTTACCCAACACTGCCAAAGGGGTGTTAAAATCTCTAACTATTATGGTGCTGGAAGATATTAAATTGCTCATGTCTGTTAGGGTCTCCCTTACAAATTGAGGAGCATTCTTGTTGGATGCATAAATGTTAGTAATTGACATCTCATCATGTTGAGTGTTTCCATGAAGTGGAAAGTGATCAAGGATAAAGTGACCATCCTTGTCTTTCCTTACTTTTGTTGGTTTAAAGGCTAGTGTACCTGCAAATAAAATTTCCACCCCTGCTTTTTTCTGATTTCCGTTTGCCTGGATTACAGATGTCCATCCCTTCACCCTGAGTCTATATTTATCCTTTAAGTTGAGATGAGATTCTTGTATTTAGCAAATATCTGGACTGAGTTTTTGTATCTAGTCAGCCAACCTGTGCCTCTTAAGAGGACAATTGAAGTCATTCACATTAATTGAGAGTATTAATAAACCTGGTAATATTTTGGGTGTCAAGTTTTTCGAAAGTCTAGTGGACATTTTGAATCTTTTCACCACTGTAGAAATTGGGTTTTGGTCAAGAATTTCAGAGTGAGTTTACTTTTGTAGTACAGTAATGTGCTGGTCATTATGGAGGATGGATCTGAGGATATCCTGAAGAGCTGGTTTGGTTATAGCAAATTTCTTCAAAGTGTGCATGTCATTAAAGTATTTTACTTCTTGGTCATAAATGAAGCTCAATTTAGCTGGATACAGGATCCTGGGCTGAAAGTTGTTTTGTTTTAGGAGACTGAAGGTCAATTACCATCCCCTTCTGGCTTAAAAGTTTCAGAAGAGAGATCTGCAGTCATTATAATATTCTTCCCCTTGTAGGTTATGATTTTTTGTGTGTCTGGCTGCTTGCAGGATTTTCCCCATCATATTGAATTTGGCAAAGTTAATTACAATGTGTCTAGAAGATGCTTTATTTGGGTTGAGTTGTGCTGTGGTTTTGAAACTGTCTGCTATCTGAATTTCAGTATCTCTTGCCATGCTTGGGAAGTTCTTCTCAATTATCTCTTGGAATAGAGTATCTGTGCCTTTTGAACCATCCTCTTCTCCCTCAGGGATTCCTATGAGGTGAATGTTTGCTCTTTTGGAGTGGTCCCAAAATTTTCTCAGGGAATAATCCATTTTTGCCCTCCACTTCTCTTCCTCTTTGAGTATTTAGGAGCATTCCAAAGCTTTGTCTTCAATGTCACAGATCTTTTCTTCTGCCTGCTCCATTCTATTACTGAGGGATTCTACTGTATTTCTAAGATCTTTGAGAGCTGCAAGTTCTTGCCTCAATGTGTCAAAATCTTTGGTGAATTTGCCTTTGAATTCATTGTATTCTTGAGACAACTTTTGAATTGCTTCATGAATTTCTAATTCCATCTTTACCTCCATTCTGTTCATTTTATTTGCAATCCAAATTCTGAATTTGATTTCTGACATCTCAGCCATTTGTTTATGAATGGGATTTTCTATTGTGTCTCCTTTGTCATTCCTTGGGGGAATTGATCTACTCTGACTATTCATGTTGCCAGAGTTTTTCCACTGAGTCTACCCCATGATTATTTTTCACCATCTGGCTAGAGGAGCTGGCAAGGTGACATTGAATTGAGGGCTCCTGGAGTTGTAATTAACCAGCCCTTTACCAAAGAACTGGGATTGGTGATTGTGGCTTTTCCCTTAGAGCTTTACGAAGGTCCCATTTAGTACTACAGCCTGAAACTCTGGGGACCCACTTGGTTTGGTGGGGCTAGATGGCTCTGACCTGTATTCAGCTAGTGTCTGTCCAATTCTAGTGAATCAATGGCTTTGGGCTGAAATCTCGGCTGTGGAGATATATAAGCAACTAAGACACTTCCCCTCCCCCACAGGTGACAACTAGAAGGGGATAATCCCACACTCCCACTACAAGACAACCAGGGTACAACCTTGGTGTGTCCCCGGGTGATTGGCCCAGGTCAAGAGTTCCAAACCAATTGTCCCCATCAACCCAAACACTGATCAGGTGGGAGATTTCAAAAGGTCTTCAGCATCTATGCAGTGGTGGTCCACTGGCAGCTCAAGTGTAACTCACTCCAGTGCTCTTGTGAAGTCATAAAGGGCCACCAAGCAAAATAGTCCAGAGGAGCTGGTGCCTCCTTCCCCACCTTGCACCTCCATCACACCCAGGCACCCAAACAACAATGACAACCACACCCAGGCACTGTCACATGCTCCCACTGGGCTCTGGCCTGGTTCCCCCCAATGAGCAAATGCACCAGGGATTTGGGCTTGCTAGAGTCAGAGGGAAGTCAATGCCTCATTGGCCAAACAAACACACTCTGCCACCAGCTGGCTGGGTGAGTTGAAGTCTGATTACCTTGGGTGCTCAATGGAAACTGGGGAGTGTTTCATGTGAGCTCATTCCAAACCAGAGGCTAACAAAGCAGCAAATGTTTTTTGCCCTCAGAGACAGAGCCTCTGCCCCAGCCACTCTGTTCCTCTGGTATCCCTGCAATGAAAGATCTAGCTCCCTCCAGCAGTCCACAGAATGGGGAGGTATCTCTCCAAAATTTGACCCCAGTGTGATCGCTCTATTAATGTTGCCACTAGATGGGAAGTGTCTCCACTTGGGTTCCCACACCTCAGCAGTTCCTGAGCCTCCACCCATCATACAGAGACACACGCCTCTGCCCACTGTTGAGTTGCTCTTTCTAAGAGCCACGCCAGCCACCTTCCCCACTGTGCCTTTCTGCACTGTTACTGAATTCACAGGTGCAGTATAGCTGCGATACCTCAGACCATGCAATGCTCAGTCTTAACAAAGGACTGCAAACATTTTGGTCTCTGCAGGAGTTGGGCTTCTATACCACCAGGCCAGGGGGAAGCATGGACTGGGAATTCAAAGTAGCAGGGAAAATATGTGTTCAACCTTCCTGCCAGATATGAGCATGCCCAGGCTCACAGCAGGGACTCTCTGTAGAAGGAGTCCCAGCTTCCAGCAACTCGCTCCTGTGGGGTGAGAGAAGAGGACTTCAGTTCACCACTCACTAGTAAAGATCTCACAGCAAGCAAGCAACTCTCTTGGGGGAGGGGATGGACACGCATCCTCTTTGGAGTGGGTTCTGTACCTGAAATTTGTTTCCTTGGAGTTGCAGCTTGCCTCAGCAGAGAAGATGAGCAATTATCAATCTCTTCTCACAGCTCGGCTCCCACCCTTCAGCTTTGTTGGGTTCTTTCTGGGTATTATCTCTCCTCTGGATGGGAGCTTCTGTTGAAATCTGACTTCAGTTGGCTATCATCCCCCACTCCCCTTTGCTTTTGTTGAATGTAAAAATTGGAGTTAGGGAAAATAGCCAACCTGAGGTTTTAGCAGAACACAGGCACATTGAAACAAAACAAAGAAACAAAAATAAGATACACAAACACAAAAACAGATACACAAACAATCAAAAACAAAAACAGAAAAAAATTCAAGTGGCCTGATGTAAGCAATCTCAGCAACCATAATAGGAAGGGGAGGGTTCAGCACCTGTAGCCCAGCAGCCAGGGCACCAGCTACACACACCAGAGCTGACAGGCTCCAACCCAGCCCCAGGCCTGCCAAACAACAATGACAACCACAACCAAAAACCAGCCATTTACAAGTGTAAGACAACTGCCTGTGGGTGAGACTCAAATCGCTGCGCCTGGCCTGTGTGGAAAGGTGCCTGCTGTGACCACCATCTCCCAAATTCCAAAACAATGGCCTCTTCCTCTCCAGGATCTTTCCTGCCTGAGTGTCTCTCCCACTGCCTAATCACACCAGACGGCACCCCACTCTGGCCACCTAATTCTGCTCGGGAGTCCATACTTCACCAATCTTTCCACACAATACCTACTTTCCCCACAAACTGGGAACTGCAATCCTCCATGGTGGGACTGGTTGCCGCTTCAGCCCAGGGCAGAACTTTTCCTGGCAGACTCCGCAGCTTCAGATTACACTCTGAGTCCAAAAATCTGCCACCTCACTGCACACCTGGGACTGCCTCTCCACACCAATATTGCAGGCTGGGAATGACCTAGCCCACTCATTCTCACCTGTTGTTCCAGGAGAGCTAAACTTCCTTCTCGTCTGCCATCATGCTCCGAGCCCCCAAACTAATTGTTAATTGAAGGTAATAGTATAAGCCCGTGCTGGGGTTCCCTAAACAAGTTTGTATCAATGTAAATTTTATGAATCAGATGATTTTTCTGTAGTTGGGATAGATATTAACATTTGGAAAATCTGAGTGAAGTATATATGAGAATTCTCTATTATTTTTGTAATTTTTATAAAAAGTTTATTAAAAAATTACAAAGATAAAATTAAAATTATTTTTTAAGTATCTTTCCATACAAAACATAGAATTATTTTTTCAAGATCTTCAAGGTATGACATTAGTATTTTAATGGGGATTGCACTGAATCTGTAGATTGCTTGTGTAGTATAGATATTTTAACAATGTTGATTCTTCCCAGCCATGAGTATGGTATGTTCTTCCATCTGTTAATGTCCTCTGCCATTTCTTTTCTCAGGGTTTCATAGTTCTCTCTGTAGAAATCCTTCACATCTTTTGTTAAGTAAATTTCAAGGTATTTCATTTTCTTTGATGCAATTTTGAAGCATATTATGGATTTAATTTGATTCTCAGATTGACTGTTTTTGGTATATATGAAGGCTACTGATTTGTGAACATTGATTTTATAATTTGAGACATTGTTACAGTTCTTGACCACTTCCTGGAGTCTTGTGGTTGAGTCCTTGGTATTTCTAAGTATAACATCATATTGTCAGCAAAGAGTAGTGATAATTTGACCTCCTCTTTCCCATTTGAATACCCTTGATATCCTTCTGTTGCCTAATTGTGTTGGCTAGGACTTTCAGCACTGTTTTGAATAGTGGTGGCAACAGTAGACATCCTTGTCTGCTTCCAGTCCTAGGGAGAAATGCTTTTAATTTTTCTCAAGTCAGTATGATAATGGCTGTGGGTTTGCCATAGATAGCTTCTGTCAGTTTATGTCCTATCTATGACTGTTTTTTTAAGTGTTCTTATCAAACAAGGATGCCGAATTTTGTCAAATGTTTTTTCTTCAACTATTGGGAGGATCATATGGTCTTTGTTTTATTTCTGTTTGTGTCATGACTTATATGGATTTGCATATGTTGATCCAGCCTTGCAACCCTGGGATAAAGCTCACCTGTTTGTGATGTATTATTTTTTTATGTGTAGCTGAATTCTATTTGGTAGGGTCTTATTGAGCATTTTTGCATCAATATTCATTAATGATATTGGTCTGTATTCTTTTTCTGTTGGATCCTTACTTGGTATTGTTATCTGGGTGATATTTGCTTTGTAGAAGGAGATGAAGAGGACTTAATCATTGTCAATGTTTTGGAATAAGTTCTACATAAAGGTATGAGCACTTTTTTGAAGGTTTGGTATAATTCTGGTAAGAAACAATCTGTCATATTGTACACTGAAGATCTATACAATTTATATTTCTCAGTTAAAAATTAACTTCTTTATTAAATTTAAAAAGAAGAAGAAAAAATGTGATTACAAGATGGCTTTGAAATCTGAATGGCTATAGAAAGCATGAAAAAAAGTGACATGAGACTTGGACCCGTCTCTGAGTTTCAATATCCTTTGATCAATGACAGGATAGATACCATGGAAGACATGTGGCCTCTGAAGTTAGGGGGTTGGGTCCAAATCCTTGCTATAATATCTATAAGTTGGGTGGGTTTGAGCAAGTTTTCTAAGTTCTTTCAGCCTTTATTTCTTTGTGTGAAAATGGTAATAAAATGCCTTTTTTTCATTATTTCATTTAGATTAGTAATTTTGTTATTTTATTTTTTAAAAGCCCATTACCAAAAAATTCAAGAAAAAAGAAAATTATAAATAAATCACTCAAAATGTCATCATTCTGAGTTATTTTGAGGATTAAACTTAAAAATATGTTAAAAAGCCAACATAAAGATATATGTTTATAAATTTTCATAAATGTTTATTATTATATGAAATATGATATAGCATTAGTTGTTAATGTATCATTTTCATTTATTTTTAAGAAATGAAAGATGCTACCAATTATACTATGATGAGCCACAGCTATAGCAACATCATGATTTTAGAGATATTAAAGTGTAAAATTACACACTCTGAAATTGATAAAATATATATGCAATGTTTACATTTCAATGTTTTAAATATAAGATATATACTATAATCAATATTTAAACTTAATGTAAAATTTCTTTCACTATCCTCACTCTATCTACAATCCATCTGAATCAAGGAAATTTGCTTTGCAGATGACATGATCTTATGTATAGGAAAACCTAAAGACACCAACAACAACCTGTTAGATCTGATAAATAAATTCAGTGAAGTTGCAGGATAAATAATGTGGACCTGAGAAAATAAAATTCCTATAAGGAAATATGAAGGAAAAATTTCCTTGACATT
The DNA here is from genome assembly GCF_027406575.1 of Nycticebus coucang. Classification (NCBI taxonomy): domain Eukaryota; kingdom Metazoa; phylum Chordata; class Mammalia; order Primates; family Lorisidae; genus Nycticebus; species Nycticebus coucang. Next base: position 112,823,360 of record NC_069804.1, read on the forward strand.
AGTCTTGGCTATGTTTATTTTTTACCTTTTTAATTTTTTCTTGGAGACAGTCACACTCTTTTGCTCAGGCTACAGTGCCATGCTATCAGCCTTGCTCGCAGAAACTTGAAATTCCTGGGTTTAAGTGATCCTCCTGCCTCAGTCTCTCCAGTAGGTTGGACTACCAGTGTCCACCACCATGCCAGGCTAATTTTTTTTTTTTTGAGACAGAATCTTACTTTGTTGCCCTTGGTAGAGTGCCATGGTGCCACAGCTCACAGCAACCTCAAACTCTTGGGCTTAGGTGATCCTCTTGTCTCAGCCTCCCAAGTAGTTGGGACTACAGGTGCCCACCATAATGCCCAACTATTTCTTTGAGATGGGGTCTCACTCTTGCTCAGGCTGGTCTTGAACCCGTGAGCTCAGGCAATCCACCTGCCTCGGCCTCCCAGAGTGCTAGGATTATAGGCATGAGCCACGCGCCTGGCCCATTTTTATTTTTAGTAGAGATGAGGTCTCACTCTTGTTCAGGCTGGTCTAGAATGCCTGAGCTCAGAGTCCACCTGCCTCAGCCTCTGAGAATGTTAGGATTACAGGTGTGAGCCATTGCCACCATTCTTATGTTTATTTTTTAATTATGACTGTAAAAGCATCAGGATCAAAGGCAAAAATAAACAAGTGGTATAATTTTAAACTAAAAATCATCTACACAGCAAAGGAAACAATCAACAAAATAAGAAAGGAAATCTACAGAATGGACAAAAATATTTGAAAATCATACAGCTAATAAGGGTTAATGTCCAAAATATATAAGGAACCCATACAACTCAATAGGAGAAAATCCAAACAATTGTATTAAAAAATATACAAAGGACTTGAAGAAACAGCTTTCCAGGAATGATGTACAAGTGGCCAGCAGGTACCTAGACACCTTAACATCACTAATCATAAAAGAATTGAAAGGATCACACCTGTGGTGCATCTAACAAGGGTATATGTGAGGCTTGGTAAATGTGGAATGTAAATGTCTTAGAAAAGTAACTAAGAAAATGCCAGGAGGGCTATGTCAACTAATGTGATGAAAATGTGTCAAATGGTCTATAAACCAAGTGTATGGTGCCCCATGATCATATTGATGTACACAGCTATGATTTAATAAAAAAAAAGAAAAAAAAAGAAAATCAATGCCACGATAAAATGTCATTTCACATCTGTTAGGGTGGCCATTAAATTAAAAAAAAAACAAAAAACTAGTGTTAGCAAGGAGTCAGATGAATGAAAATTTGTACAGCCATTATGGTAAACATTATGGAAGTTCCCCCCAAATTAAAAATAGAACTACCATATGATCCAACAATTCAACTTCTGGGTATATGTATATGTAACCAGAGGAAATACAATCATTATCTTGAAGAGGTATGTCCACTTTCATGCTTATCACAGCATTATTTAAAATAGCCAAGACATGGAATCAACCTAATTGTCTATCGACAGATGAGTGGTTTATAAATGTGGTACATAAATGCACACAACACACACAGAAATATTATTCAGCCCCTCAAATGGAAAATCTATAATTTGCAACAGCATATATGTACCTAGAAGGTATTATGTTAAATTAAATCAACCAGAGACAGAAAGACAAATACCACATGATCTTACTTATATACGGAATGAGAAATAGTCAAAATCATAGAACAGGCAACAGAAGAGTATTTTTAAGGGGGCAGGAGTAAGGAAAACGGTGAGAGATTGGTTAAAGGGTACAAACTTTCAGTTTTAAAATGAAGACTGGAGACCAAATCTTCAGCAGGTTGACACCCCTTAAGTTTTCTTAGTATTTTTTAAAGGCTACAATTTCAAGTGGTGCCTGTGGCTCAGTGAGTAGGGCACCGGCCCCATATACCTAGAGGGGCGGGTTCAAACCCGGCCCTGGCCAAACTGCAACAAAAATATAGCTGGGCATTGTGTTGGGTGCCTGTAGTCCCAGCTACTCAGGAGGCGAGGCAAGAGAATCGCCTAAGCCCAAGAGCTGGAGGTTGCTGTGAGCTGTGACGCCACGACACTCTACCAAAGGTGACAAAGTGATAATTTCAATGCTTTTGCAGAGTATGAAAGTAATATTATACATATTTGCTATAAACATTTCAACTTGGGCTGGGTGCGATCACTCACATCTGTAATCCTAGCACTCTGGGAGGTGAAGGTGGGTGGATTGCTTAAGCTCACAAGTTCGAGACCAGCCTGAGCAAAAGTGAGACCCTGTATCTACTAAAAATAGAAAACCGCGCAAGAGGATCACTTGGGCCCAAGTAGGAGGTTGCTCTGAGCTATGTGCCATGTTACTCTACCAGGGACGACAGCTTGAGACGCTGTCTCAAATAAAATCCCCAAACAAACCAATAAACATTTCAACTTACACAGAGAAAGTAAAATGTAGCTAATGAAAAAACACTCCCAGTTTTCATGTTCACATTTCCCAAAGATTTCTACTTTTAAGAGTTTAATATGTCCTATTATGTATTTATAATAATTTTAGATTATTGAATGTAAGCAGAAGTATTGTGTGGCACCTCCAAGATAGTCCCCTGAATGGCATGTGCCATTGCCCTCTCTTCTCTCTTTCCTCCATCCTCATTCCTGGGTAAGATCACTTCAACTGTGAGAATGAGCACCACATCCCTTGTGTGACAGTGTAGTGAATTTCAAATGGTCAAGAAATTGCTACACATGCCTGTAATCCTAGCACTCTGGGAGGCCGAGGCGGGTGGATTGCTTGAGCTCATGAGTTTGAGACCAGCCTGAGCATAAGTGAGACCCCATCTCTAATAAAATAGAAAAACTGAGGCAAGAGGATCCCTTGAGCCCAAGTTGGAGGTCGCTGTGAGCTATGATGCCATAGCACTCTACACAGGGTGACAGCTTGAGACTGTCTCAAAAAAAAAAAAAGGAAAGAAAGAAATAAAAACAATCAAACAAAAAAGAAATAGAAAGAAATTGCTACACCATACAGACTACTGCAACAGCTGTGGTTGCTGGGAACACTTTTGTAGATTAGGTAAGGAGACAGGAGTTCAAATGGATTTAGACAGTTTATCACTTCTGGCATAGCAAATAGCATGAACTTCATGTTTGCCTTGTTTTCTTTTGCCCCCCCAAATCCCACATGGAGCTCCGCAGAGAAGCCAGGTGCATATTGCATACACAGTAGATCTGTGTCACAGCTCAGGAACACTGAGCTTAGGAAATCACAATTTTATAAGAAGATGGCTGGAAAATCTGAGCAAACATTGCCCAGCACCGATGCATTATTTTTATTTTCCTGTCCAGGAATCAAATCTGCTCTACAACCTGGAGGAGACATATCTTTGTCTTCAAACACTGTTTGCTCTGAAACATCTTTGAAAAGATAATTTGAGACAAAATATGTCATAAAACTTATAGAAATTCCATAATGATTTGCTGCCTAACAGTGAATGCAGGGAGCCTGAAACACTAGCTATTTCATCAAACCAGTGGATTATTTCTGGATCACTTACCTCTAGATTTCTTTCCTGTGAGAGAATATTGGCTTTTGCATTTACACCACTCATTATTTGAGCTTTTTGTTAAAAATACCTGAATCTTCCTCTAAGCAAAGCACATGCTTTATATTATTATAAATTGGATATACATGTAGAACAAAAAGCCAATTGATTATATTCGATACTACATGTAGTAGTTGTGATTGGATGGATGTAGAATACTTTTATAACAAACGCTACCCACTCAGCCAGGACCTAAGATGGACCATGATGTTGGTAGAAGGTAGTGAGTGAAATTAGTAAGAAGTTGGTTTCTACTAGGACCAGACTCCAATATGAATTCATTTGTTCAGTGCTAGTGTCAGTTTGTAGCTGCACTATTGAAAGATGGGCAGCTTCAAGCAGATGAGCTCGTTCATATTAAGGAGGCTTGTATTTGTATCTCCATAGACAGAGATGCATATGACCCAGGAAGTGTGCTATATCCCCCTACATTGTACCTGATAGATGGGAAATAATCAACCCTTTCTCCCCCACCCCCTTTCCTCTTATTTTTTTTTTGGAATGTTATTACAGAAATGTATTTACATAGAAATATAATCATCATAAGAAAGAACGAAGGTTACCAAAGTTGAAAATGACAGATGATTTTTGCTTACAGAGGTCTATTTATTCAAAGGTTTTAGAGTAAAAACAATATTTTACTTCCATTCACATAGAACTTTGTCTTCAGCACAGGATTTGATTGCACTGTTTGGAGGCCATCAGTGTCCTTTTATCCTGAGAATCCCCCCCCCGCTTTCCACTCACACTTCCTCAGACCTCTGGACAGTGAGCCACAGCCCTTCCCTCCTGTCTCCTGATCTGTGAGGTTCAAGCTGCAGTTCATGTTTCTTTCACAAGGGAGCACCACTGTATCACTATTATGAAACTTCTCTACAAGTAAGTGTAGGCAAGGAGAACCTCCCCCAAACTCCACAATACCTCACGTAAAACCCAGCTTATAAACGTATGTCAGAAAAAACTGATATGCTTTAAAGAAGACTAAAAAAAAATAAACTCCACAGGATGAAACACTAGGTAGTTTTGGAGCACCTTGTCAGTCACCTGAGGGCAGACACAGAGCAGCACAGGGTAGGCAGGAGGTGAATGAGACAGTATTGGGGAGCCGTGTAGCTATGTCCATACTTTCCTGGAAAGGGTATGACTGAGAGGGGGTGGAAGAAGGTCTAGATAGCTCATACAGGGATAGGGTTATGGAGCATGAATGCCCTGTTTGTCTGGAAGTGAACCCTATACAGTGTGGACACCTCAACCTACAATGATGAAAGAAGAAATAAACCAGTGAATGCGATGCAGATATCGGGTCAACAGCAAGTGGGAACGGCTTTCATATACATATGCATTTCCCAAACAGAATTGGTGTCATAGTAAATAAACTGTTCCAAGGCATGTGTTCAGTCTTTGCAAAATATACTTCCTTTTGATAAAAGAAAAAGCAAAATGGAGGCTAATGCCATCTGGTGGCCAGAGCCAGAATTGCAGTTCCGAGAATATCAAACGTGGGGTTCAGCAGGGGGAAGGGAGAAAATGGAGGTTGGGATCAGCCAGAGTTTTGTAGAACTTTTCATCACATGGCAGCGATCCCTCTGTGTACATCATTTTCTGGGAAATCTAGCCTGATACTGAAAGTCCAGGCCCTTTCTGAAGTGAAGATATAGCTGCATTTGTGAGCATGTTGAGTATGTGGGGTGATAGAAGAATTGCAGAAACACACACACACATATACACACACACTATCAAAACAATTGCTTTTATCTAGTTTGTTTTCCCATAAAGTATAATACTTTATGATAGGAATGCTTTTCCAGTGTAATGAATATATGGAGTATATGCAAATTATTTTCATTAATCTGTTCAAAAGTATTCCGTGTGCTCAAATTTCTGTTTGTATTTTTTCTTGGGCTGGGCGTGGTGGCTCACACCTGTAATCCCAGCACTCTGGAAGGCTGAGGGGGCGGATCACCTGAGCTCACGAGTTGGAGACCAGCCTGAGCAAGAGCAAGACCCTGTCTCTAAAAATAGCCAGGTGTTGTAGCGGGCGCCTGTAGTCCCAACTACTCGGTAGGCTGAGGCGAGAAAATCGCTTGATCCCAAGAGTCTGACGTTACTGTGAGCTGTGACACCATAGCACTCTACCAGGGCTGACAAAGTAAGACTCTGTCTCAAAAAATATATATTTTTTCTTGATTAAAAGTTTCAAATAATAGGGTGGCACCTGTGGCTCAAAGGAGTAGGGTGCCGGCCCCTTATGCCAGAGGTGGCGGGTTCAAACCCAGTCCCAGCCAAAAGCTGCAAAAAAAAAAAAAAAATTCGAACAATATACAATAGTATTTTTATAAATTGAAATTCATCTTAATTTCACTCATCTGACTCCTACCCTCTGACCCCAACTGTATGTTGTTTATAGAAAGGTACATATTCACCAGATGTGTCCCGTTAGGTCAGCAGTTCTCAACCTGTGGGTCGCGACCCCTTTGGGGGTTGAACGACCCTTTCACAGGGGTCGCCTAAATACATCCTGCATATCAGATATTTACATTATGATTCATAACAGTAGCAAAATTACAGTTACGAAGTAGCAACAAAAATAATTTTATGGTTGGGGGGGTCACCAGAACATGAGGGTTGAGGCATTAGGAAGGTTGAGAACCACTGCTTTAGGTGAATTGCACACCAATATGTTCACCACACTCCAAAAGTATAATAAAAGCGTCTAGCTTCCAGTGCACCTGTTCTTTTCTATTTAATATTAATTCTCAGGATTTATGTTTTCATCTTATTAGTTCTTATTTTTTGGTATATTTTATGTGAATTATCTGTTGAAATCACTTCCTAGCTTTTTTTTTTTTTTTTTTTTTTTGCAGTTTTTGGCTGGGGCCAGGTTTGAACTCTCCATCTCCAGCACTTCCTAACTTCTTTAGAAAGTGTGCTTCAAAAACCATGGATGCTAACCTATTAATGAGTTTGAAAATGTTTTCTCCTTGGTTTTCACACAATTCTTAGTGGTTTGTTTTCCTTTTAGAACATATTTTAAAATTCCGAAATGCAGGGCATGGTGACTGACGCCTGTAATCCTAGCATTCTGGGAAGCTGAGGCAGGTGGATTGCCTGAGCTCACAGGTTCAAGACCAGCCTGAGCAAGAGCAAGACCCCCATCTCTAAAAATAGCCTTGTGTTATGGCAGGTGCCTGTAGTCCCAGCTACTTGGGAGACTGAGGCAACAGAATAGCTTAAGCCCCAGAGTTTGAGGTTGCTGTGAGCTATGACACCACAGCACTCTACCAGGGGAGACAAAGTGAGACTGTCTCAAAAAAAGAAAAAAGAACATATTTTTAAATTCCTATCATATTGTGACTTAAAAACTATATAGGCCATAATTTTTGTGTGAAAATTGACATAACACCCCAGAAGAACTTAATGGCAGCACCCAGAGTGATTAGACCATTCAGAGCCCAGGAGGAATGAAGAAAAACTTTGAAAAACTTTACATTAATTCCAGGGTTAGCTGTTGATTAGGAGACAGCAAAGTTTTTTCCTTAATTTCCTTAAACTCTACTAAAGTCAGTACTCTCATTTGAATAAGAGGCACAGTGATGGTTAACTTAAATAGCTGTTTAAGGGAGATGGAGTATAAAGTATATTTACTTACAGTGGGTCAGTACATATTACTTTCCTTCCCTCCAGCTCACCTGTCCCAAGGGCAAAACCTAAGCTTCTGTTTGAGTCCACTCACTTCAGTCATCCAATTCATGGGTCCCTGATTCCAGGTCTCTTGGCACAAAGGGTGGGATTTCATCTCTTTTATCATCTTCATCACCAAGAGGGTTTTTGAGGGAGGACCATGAGGACACAATAGCAAGGGGGTGTTATCTGACCATTTCTTAAGCCCTGGAAGCCCATCTTCTAAAAAGGAGGCTGCTCAGGGCCCTCTAAAGAGAATGAGGGGTAGAACCTTGGTGCATTGCTGCCACTTATCTGGGGAGGTTACCTAGATTCTGTGAGCCTGAGTTTGGTCATCTGTAAAATGGGACTGACTATACCATCCTTACGGAGCTGTCCAGACAGTAAATGAGAAAACCTCCCCAGAGTATATGCAGTGGAGGAGGACTTCACTTGCCCCTGAAATGTAGAGACACAGCAATAGGTCTTTGCTGAGCTTCAAGGATAAGGAAGCATTGTTATCCTGCCTATTACCCTTCCTAGCACAGACCAGCCACTCAATATATGGTTATGAATAAATGGCCACTGCTTTACTCAGTCTCTGGATGAGCACCCATATCCTCCGGCATGGGCTTGCAAGGAAGCAGAATCTTAGCACCTCTGGTACTTTAGTGGCTGGATGTTGTCTGCTTCAGAGTCAAAGGGCAGCATTCTTCAGGAGTCCTCAACTATCTTTCCCCTGCAGTCCTAGGATCTGGCCTTCTAGGGAAGTTCTAAAACACCCCTGTCTTCCATTCTGGGCATTGAATCAAGGTCTCTGTGTTGACATCTATTGGGAAATGGCTCTCAGGAGCCTGACACAAAATACCCAGAAAGTAGAGATCTCACTGTTATCTCATTGTATGGTGGGAGACACAGAAGTTGAGAATTTTATTTCATCAGCAGGGAGATATTTTAAAATGGTCCTTTAAAAGCCTATCTTTCAGCCTTTTTATTGCTGAAAATTACTGATTTCAGCAAGATGAAATAGGAACCTGATCACAAACATACACTCACACATACAGCATAATCAGCCTTTATTGTTAATTGCCGAGATACTAAAAACATGGGAAGGTGGGATGATTTCCAGAACATTTCTCCCTGTTGGTCATCTGTGAAGAAGATGGTTTAGCAAAGGGAGTTCTTTGTAGCTGTGAGATGAAAAATGGATGCTATGATGTAATGTAGCTGGGTGTCACTGGAAGTGGGCGCTGGTGGACTATGACCTCTGTCCTACTATCTTTCCAGTCATATATTCAGACCCTACTCTTTCCCTTATGCTCATCTGTGTGACTTTTTTTTTTTTTTTGAGACAGTCTCACTTATCACCCTTAGTAGAATGCCATGGCGTCACAGCTCACAGCAACCTCCAGCTCCTGGGCTTAGGTGATCTCTTGCCTCAGCCTCCCATGTATCTGGAACTACAGGCACCCACCAAAACACCCGGCTATTTTTTTGTTGCAGTTTGGCCGGGGCCAGGTTCGAACCCGCCACCCTCAGTATATGGGGCCAGCACCCTACCCACTGAGCCACAGGCACTGCCCATCTGTGTGACTTTGTGTCTGGAGTCCCATGAGTAGATGAAGAGGTAGTATATCAAAAAGTAACTTCATCCTCGAAGAGACCAAATAAAAGGAGTCACCCTTCTAGAGTTAAGATAGGCATAAAGACAGTCTTCATGAATCTCCCATTGTGACCTAGCAAAGGTCTAAATGAGAGTGTGTATAAAACTCCTCCTTCCAGCTCTTGAGGATCAGGAAGAATCAAAGCACTCCAAGGATTCCCTAATCCTTTACCATTACATCTAGCTCCGTATGGAATGAGATCCTATCAGACGTGATAATACACAAGGACTGACTGGAAAGTATCCAGCCATGTAATAAGAAAAATAGAGACATACATAGCTGAATGTTTTACAGACATCTCTCATATTAGCACTTGTTCAAAAAGAATTGTGAACTATACTATAAGTATTGCGTGAAAATTTGAGTTCAGAAATATCATTTTGTTGCTTTTTCTAAATATTAGGCCTTTTCACTAGCACAAAAATCCACATAAAAATGGAACAAAATGGAAATTAATGCCACCCCACAGTCTAAGCCAGAATTGCAACCTAGAAAGTCTCAGACCAGGAGGCCAGAAGTCCAGCCAGTGACGTGGAAGTGAGAGAAGAGTCTGTTCTTGGTAACATCGGCAGAGCTTTCTGGAATTTTCCACATATTGGCAGCAATCCCTATGAATCTCTGATTTTCTGAGATGTTTAAATTCAAGATGTGAAATACAGCTCTGAGAGAAAGCTACATATGTGAGCATGTCTATATTTGAGGTCAAAGACTTTGAGAAATAGAAACATACACATGCAAATACACGTACACATATACCTCAAACCCTAGACATAGAAACAGACACAGATAATCACAGATAAATGTCTCTTTTCAGGTAAATTTGAAAACTTATTTTTAATATACTTTCAAAGGAATAATTTGTAGGTACATATCTTTTAAAGTATTTTATGGTTTTTAAATTTTGTCTAATAATTTTTCTAACTATAATATTTTGAACAATATATAAGTACATACTGATAAAATGAAATTATCCTATATCCACTACTTGCCTAATCCCTACTCCTGACCTAAGTTGTCCATTGTGTATCAATTGGTACATGTTTTCCAGATGTGTTTACTGTAAATGGCATATTAATTTATGTTTAAATGTAAACTATGAATAAATATGTATTCACATTCACATATGTTTTTCAATATTAGGGTATCTTAATTCTTCTGGAAATTTTAATTGCATTTCATCAGCTAATATGTTTTGGCATACTTTTGAGTATTTAATGGGCATACATATTGATCATTTGAATACTCTTTTGTTATCTATCTTTATCTCCCTGTTTAATAGCTAGTAAGGATGCTAGATGTTTTCTCTTGACTTTTCAGCCAACTTTTACTTATTTTGCCAAACAGACTGTTTAAAGTTTTTCAATAATATTCTGATTTCAAAACAATACAGGTCTTTGCAATAGGTATTCAGTAATACCCTGGCCTGCATCAATTGCCCAGTGAGATTAGAGCATTCAGAGCCCTGAGGATTCAGAATACAGTGGAAAAACCCGTACAGTAATTCCAGTTTTAACTATTGCACAAGAGAGTACAAGTCTATTTCCCTGATTTACTTAACCATCTCCTAAGTTCTACCATCTGATGTGAATAATGAATATAATCATAGGTAGTATCTCAGAAGATAGTTGTTAAGATAAAATAAAATAAGATAAAATGTAAAGCAACTCTTGATTAAAATTTTCCCATGATTTTTTTTCTCTCCTATTTCTCTTTCGGGAGAAAACAACACATTTGCTTGTGCCTGAGCCCCAAACAGCCCCTCAGGAACCAGCTAATCTTTTAGCCCTGCATTTAGGCCTCTTGGCCCAAAGGGCAAAATTTTATCCCCACTACCCATCTCTTCACCAATGGTGTTTAAAATAAATAATCCTCAATTCAGGAGGCTTATTGTCTGAAACTGTGGCTCCTGAGTATCTTGTGGAGTGGGCAAGAGATAGAGACCCATTTCTGTCACCCAAACATACGTGTTGGATTGTCTTTGCATGCCTGGGATGAAGTTTATTTGGTCACGGTCCATTATTTTTTGACGTGCTGTTCAATTTTAGTATTAGTATTTTACTGAGAATTTTTTGCATCTATATGCATAAGGGATACTGGTCTGTATTCTTTTTTTGTTGTGTCCTTTGGGTATTTGTGTATTTGGGTATTCATTGTGTCCTGGCTTTGGTATCAGATGATACTGTCTTTGTATTATAGATTGAGTTAGGCAGGATTCCCTTCTTCTCAGTGTTATGGAATAATATCTGCAGTGTGGATACAAATTGTTGTTTGTAGATCGGGTAGAATGTGGCTGTGAATCCATAGAGCCAGGGCTTTTTCTTTTTTTAGAAGAGTTTTTAATACTGTTTCAATTTCAGTTCTCCTTATTGGTCTGTTCAGGAGTTCTATTTCTTCCTGACTGAGTCTTGGAAGGTTGTGTGTTCCCAGGAACTTGTCCATTTTCTCTATGTTTTCTAGTTTATCTGCATATAGATTTTCATTAAATTAATGGATGGTGTTTTTTATTTCTGTATTATATGTTGTGTTATCTCCTTTCTCATTTCTGATTGAGATTATTTCGTTCTTTTCTGTCACATTCCTGGTTAATCTAGAAAGACTCTATAAATTGTTTACCTCTTCACAGAACCAACATTTTGTTTCACTGACCTTTTGTATTATTTTTTGTTTTCCATACCACTTAGTTCTGTTCTGTCCTTTGTTATTTGTTTTCTTCTGCTGACTTTGGGTTTGGTTTGATCTTATTATTTTTGCTCCATGAGATGTGATATTAGGTTGTTAATTTGTTATCTTTCTGACTTTTTGACATGGGCACTGAAGGCTACATTTTACCCATGAGGACTGCTTTTGCTGAATCCTATAGATTTTGATAACTTGTGTCCTCTTTGTTATTCCGTTCAAGGAATCTTCTGATTTCCACCTTAATTTCATCATTGACTCAATAATTATTCAGCAGAAGTTTGTTTAATTTTCATGACTGTGCAGAATTGAGTGTTACTCTTGGTATTGATTTCTAGTTTTATTCCACTATTGTTTGAGAAGATATATGGTATGATTTCTATTTTTTTTAATTTGTGAGCCATTTCTTGTGGCCTTAGATATGGTCAGTCTTGAAGAGTATCCCATGTGCTAATGAGAAGCATGTATATTCATTTGTTTGGGGTAGTATATTCTTCAAATATCTGTTAGATCCATTTTTTCTAGAGTCACATATAAGTCCAGTGTTTATTTTCCGCTTTGGTGACTTGTCCATCTCTGACATTGCAATGTTAAAGTAACTGGCAATTGCAATGCTACTGTTTTTATCTTTGCTTAGCTCTATAGCTCTACTAGAATTTTATTTTTATATATCTGGAAGCTCCTGGGTTAAGTCCATGTACTTTTAAGATTGTTATGTCCTCTTGTTGAATTGTTCCCTTTACTATAGTATTCTGACTATCTTTGCCTTTATTTACCATTGTTGATTAAAAATAAGTTTTGTCTGATATGAGAGTGGCTATACCTGCTTTCTTTTGGTTTCTATTATCATGTTTTTTTTTCTTTCTCCTTTCATATTGAACCTGTGTGTATCCTTGTGGTTTAGATGTGTTTCCTCAAAACAGCAGATGTTTAGGTTGTGGGGGGTTTTGGTCCATTCTGCCTGTCTTTTCAATGGTGCATTTAAACTATTAACATTAAGAGATAGAATTGATGTGTGGGATGTTGTTTTGCTCATCTTGCTGGCTATTACCTTATTGCTTTGCTCTCCCTCTTGGAGTATCTTTTTATAAGAGTTGTGAACTTTAGATGTTTTTGGTTGATTTTACATTGGTGGGTATCTATCATAGTGATTCACTTATAATAATTTCGTTCTGAGTGTATCTTGCAGGGCAGGTATGGTCAGGATCAATTCCTTCAGTGTTTTCTTATCTGGAAAAGACTTAATTTCTTCATAAATTGTGGAACTTACTTTTGGAGGATACAAAATTCTAAGCTGGCAGTTTTTCTATTTAGGAAAATTGAAGATGGGTGCTTAAGTTTCTGCTAAGATGTCTTTCCTTATCCTGATGGGTATGTATGTATGTATATATATAAAATATATATATATATAAAATATATATATATTATTATTATTTTTTTTTTTTTTTACTTTGTTGCTCATGTTTTGCTGCTTGTAGAATTTTCTCATTCATTTTGACTTTGGCCAGGTTGGGAGTATGTGTCTTAGAGATGTCCTATTTGTTATGAATCTCCCCAGTGTTCAATGACCACCTTGTATCTGGATGTTTGGATCTCTGGTGATACTAGAGAAGTATTCCTTAAAAATTCATTTGGACAGAATTCCCATGCTTTCAGCTCTTCCTTCATGTTCCTAAGGAATACCCATAATTTATATGTCAGTTTGTATCGCATAATCTCTTATCTCTCTATGTGATTACTATGCCTTATTCTGATCCTTCTGCCTCTTTAAATGACTGTGTTAGTTTGACAGCTTGAGATTCTTTCTCCTCCCTGGTTGAGTCTGCTGCTGAGACTTTCTGCTGTGTTTTGAAATTCCCTAAATGACTTTTTCACTTCTTTAAGTTCCTTTGTATTCTTTCTTGCGTTGTGTAGCTCTTTAGTGACTTTTTCATTAATTTCTGGAAGTATTTTGGCTTCCTTTTGTTGGGTTTCAGCTATCTCTTCAATTCAATTTATCTTATTTGCCATCACATTCTGAATTCCGTTTTTGTCATTTCAGTGATTTTCTTGTGGTTGAAATTCACTACTGTACCTCCATTGTGATCCCTTGAGAATGTCAAAGTGTTTTTTTACTTCATGTTGCCAGGGTTCTTTTGCTGGCTTCTTCTCATCTTAAACCTTGTTTCTTGAATCAGGTCTTACAGGTTCCAGGGCAACTGTTCTTTTCTGGGTACTCTCCTGTTTAATTAGAAGGAGAGGTTCATAGAGGGTGCTTTACCCCCGCTCTGGAATGTTGATGCAGCTGGGGAAGGACATGTACACTAGAAGCTTACAACGTAGCTGATTTGTCCTATTCACCTGTGATTACCACTGTTCAAGCCTATGCTGGATGATCTTTGTCCTGGGTGTTGTATTTTATGCAGATAGTTGTAGGAAGTTCAAGTTGGTGATGGAACAGACCCTTTCCACAGAAGCTGATATGGAAATTGCTCTGCCTGGGGTCTCCCCATGAAAGTAACAGTAGACACTGGCTGAATCTATTTAGGCAATGGCGTGAGTTCCTGGGCTGTGGATGTTTGCTCCAACCAGGTGCCAGTGTACTGGTTACTTAAAGCTGGGGTCCCTGGTGGAGTGTTGGACCTTGGAGCAGTTACACTAGCTCTATGACAATGGTGGATGTTCAGGGGTGAGGTCTGGAGTCCATGTGTAGCATTGGAATCTTGGGAATAGTGTCTTGAGTCTGGAAAGAACTCTAGAGCTACGGGGGCAGAGCCTCAGGTTCTATTAAACAACTTCAGAGCTGGTACTAGCCAGTAGCATGACTTCTGAGCAGGGCCTTAGAACCAGAATCAGGGCCCTGTAGGCAGTGGGTTGATCTGACCTAGAGGACAGAGATAGATGGACTGTTTGCAGGCATGGGGATTGCTTGTATGTCAAGTCACATGTACAGAGGTTGGTTCCAGCAGCACAGGGACTGCTAAGTTCTCCTGACCTACCCCAGGATCCACTGAATTTGTCAGCTAAAGCCACCCATGTTGAAGCCTGGAACACCCCAGTCAACTTCTGTGCTCAGATCCAGTTGTGCTTTAGGGAAGAGTGCTTGGCATTTAGTCAGAGGGTATGGCTCAGAGCCTCCACTTAGTCTTCTCTATCCCTAGCCTAGTGGGAGCAATGTGAAGGACACCATCACAAAGATGAGTCCTGTGCCGACCTGGTGCCATGCACCCAAGAGAACAGGATGGCTTCAACTTCAGTAACCCATGGTCAGCTGCCCCCTGATCCCCACCACACTTGTTGTCCAGTGCAGTGACTCTGCACATACTACAGTAGGTCCTTGGTGCATCCAGGCAGAAACCTGTGACAGTGGAGGGAGCCCTCTCATAATTCGGCCACAGTGCCTGCAGGGTGAATGTGGCACCCCAGTACTCTATCTTCCTATTATTTCCTGTGTGTAGACAGATCACTTTGATCTCATCTAATGTTTTGACCTATTACATTCTTTTTCCCACTATGTGTCCTGCATTGCCTTTCTGTGATTTTTTACATTGTTCTTCCTAGAAGTACTATCTATCTATAAGTAGGCATCTGTTTGCAATTTACACTTCTTTCCTTGAGAGCAGTATATACTTGTAGGCTGCTTCTAGTCAGATATCTGGTGTTACATCACTGATGATGACACACAAGGGCTGATCTACATCTCCACAGGAGATATTTGCCATGTCTGTGACATTTTTTGGTTGGCACAGATGTGGGTAGAAGGTGTGCAGTTAACATCTATTGGGCAAAGACCAGAGATGCTGTTGAACTTACTACCTGCATGTGACAATCAATCATCACAATAAATAATTATAGGGCTTAAAGAAGAGTATCCAACCTTTTTCACCCTGACACACATTGGAAAAAGAATTGTCTTGGGCCATACATTAAATGCACAAACACTAAAGACAGCTGATGAGCAAAATAAAAGATCTGTGTATGCTTTTCACTATATCTGCCACCTCAGATAAGCAAAACAGTCCTGAAAAAAATCAATGAGTGAAAAAAAAAAAACCCAGCATATGGCCCATGGATGAGTTGGACATGCCTGGACTAAAGTACAAATAGGGCTGAGGTTGAGAAACATTGTTCCAGGAACCCACACTCTCATGAAGAGTTCTCAAAGGTCTCTTTCTCTCTGACACACACACACACACACACACACACACACACATTGGTACCTACATAATGACATTAGCACCAATAGAAAACTTCCAGTCTCATGTATGCTCACTGCTCTATTATTTGCTATTGAGTTGCTAATGGATTTTTATACTAGACTTGTTTTTCTTGTGAATTTGCTTGGAGATAAAGAGGACAAACCACAGACTTTGTTCAGTTCATTTAGCCTACACATAAAACCATTTTTTTTTCAATAATAATTGGCTATAAAAATATTTGACATTTTTAGCTTGGTCAAAGCAGGGAAATTATTGGAATAAATTAGCCAGATAGGAGGTTTCTTAAAGTAAGTAAAGAATATCTAAATGAACGATGGAATTATAAGCAGTCATTAAAATGAATTATGTTGAGCAATGAAAATGATTCTTTTAACCTTTAAGATTGACAAAGATTGAGTTCCAGCAGAGACCATAGTGAGACACAGAGCACGGCTAGTTCCCACATCCTGGACCAACCCTGCCTGGCCTAGATGAAGCTAGGCCAAGCCTCCAGGACAAAACACCTTTGTGTGGCACCTGACATGAAAAGAATGGTGGCTGCCCAAATGCTTCAGGAGACTGTTAGTATTTAGAGAGCCGGAGAAGGTGGGTCTGTGGAAGCAAACTTGGTCATCTCCTTGGACAATGGAACAGTGCAGATCCCGATCCCAGTGTGATTGCTCTGTCCCAACCAGGCAAGCCCTACTTAGTCCTAATAGGGCCTGGAAGGTGATCTGAGCCCTGGATGAATACAGGTGGACTGGTTATTGTGCCATTGGGTGGTTGGTCTTAATGGCACTACCAGACCATGATATCAGAAGAAACAACATACCACATTTGACCATTTGGAAATGTCCACCACCCCTTGGGAAGATTTACTAGTGGGTTATTGAAGGCCTATGTATATAATATGAAAAAGTTTCTCTCAAGTTTAACCCAAATTTTTAAAAGAAAATGTTTGCTACATCTGGCTCTTCTATATGTAAACAGGTTGCCGATGGTATGATAGAGTTAGAAAATAACACATGGTGAAGAGTTCAACTACAATTTGAACTTTACCTTAGAATTGAAAACAATGTAACCTAAACATTTGTACCCTCATATTGATTTGAAATTAAAAAAATAAAGGAAAATGATACATCTTATAAATACCCATTTGTTTAAAAAAAATCATAGGGAAAAATGTCTTCTGGAAATGACTTTGAAAAGGAATTGTTAAACAACCTTTGTGACGCCTGTACACATCTATTCAGTGGGTTAGAGGACATGGAGCCAAAGATCCTGAGAAAGGAAGAATATTCTATGCCAGATTGGTTATATTTAGAAGACATTTTATATTACAATCATTGTTTTGTGTGTGCATTTTATTTCTCACTACTATATCTATAGTTGACAAAACTAACTACTTTTTTGAAATACCTAGGGTGACCAGTTTTATAACCAAAATTTTATAATTCTTTAGTGTCTTAACTCTCTCATATTCCAAAGGAGTTTTTAGTGTTCACATCAGAACTGAAGCAGGCAGTTCAGTGGCCTTGACTTGACAGGGATGAAACAGTGAGCGTTATCTCAACTCCAGTGGCCTAGCAACAGCAGTCTTAGGAATAGCAGAGAAGACATAAAGAGGTCTCAGTACAAATTGCTGAACAGAACTTTGTAACTTTCTGTACACTGAGACAATTCTTTTGTTCCCAGGAACAGTAGAACCTCTTTACATCACTGAGATAACTACAGAACCTTACTCTATCTTAATGTCCAGAGAAATACAAGATAAGCAATACACCAGCACAGACTGTGCTCAAGTGCCACTGAGCCTGTGCACAAGAATAAAAGAAGGAACAAATAATATAGTTCTAAATTCCCACAATATTAATCCCACCCTGGGAGGGATTTGTCCACCATTTTTTGTTCATGGAATGTACATACTAGCATGATTCCTCACTGCACTTGGGTGCCCCGCACTCCACCTCAAACATGCAAGGGGTTCACTCCCTTTATGCCTTCTGGACTTTCATCTGCATAAAAACCCCTTGATCCTGCTAATTGGGGAGATGGATTTGAGGTAGTCTCTGCCTCTCCCTCTCGGTTGACAAATGCTCTGAAATATATCCTGTCTCCCTTGACAATCCTCCTTCTCCCAGTAATTGGTTTTCCATGTGGCAAGCAACAGTGAACCCTCCTTTATGGGTTCATTAACACTAATGTGATGAAAATGTGTCAAATGGTCTATAAACCAAGTGTATGGTGCCCCCATGATCATATTGATGTACACAGCTATGATTTAATAAAAAAAAAACACTAGTCTTCCTAGATGTTCTGAAGTGTCTGATATATGTTAAAAGTAGAAGTTGTAATACCTTTTGTGAAAGTTTGTATGAAATTTTGGGGTGGAAAGGCCAAACCACCTCTTGAGTAGTACATGCTGTGTTTGTGCACAGGTTCTGGAGAAGAGGGAGAAAGAAGAGATTTATGCCAGTGCGCTTGTAATGAGGCAAGATTAACCATTGTTTATTAACTATGTCTGTGTATTTTGTCTTACTTACCTGTGTATATAGCATGTATAAAGGACAAACAAATCCTGATTTACATATATACAGTTTTTCTAGTTATTAAAGAGGTTGCCAGTGTATGACAAAAGTAGAATTAGTAAACTGATATGTTTTGTACATTTTTTTTAAGACAGAGTCTCGCTATGTGGCCCTCAGTAGAGTGCTGTGGTGTCACAGTTCACAGCAACCTCAAACTCTTGGGCTTAAGCAATTCTCTCTCCTCAGCCTCCCAAGTAGCTGGGACTACAGATGCCCACCACAACACCCAGCTATTTTTTGTTGCAGTTGTCATTGTTTATCTGGCCCAGGGCAGGTTCGAACCCACCACCCTCGGTGTACGTGGACGGCGCTATAACTACTGTGCTACAGGCGCCGAGCCTATTTTCTACATTTTTGTTATAAAATTCCTAGGAAAGATTGTCTTCTGAAAATTTGAACATTATAGCTCACTGGGTTAGTGGAAAAGGGAAGGGTTCTGGGCTAGAATGTTCATATTTCAAAGACACTTTCAAATTAAACCTATTGTTACATGTGTGCAGTCTTTTTAAGAATGCTGTGTATATAGTGGACAAATTAAATTCTTACTAAAACATATAGTTTATCTAAGATGTTTGGAAGTGCCTGACATACATTAAATATAAAGATAGTAAAATATCACTTTGTAAATATCTTTTTGGTAAGATTCACAGGAAATAATGTTTTTTTGGAAATAGAATTGTTAAAACACCTCTGTGAGCAACATAGTACTTACTGTCTACTTTTTCAATGGTATGGAGGAGGTGGGAGGGAAAGAATTGCAAAAGGTAATATGCTAGTGTGTTCATGCTTGGACATTTTCAGATAACATTGCTTTGCTGTGCATATGGTATACATAATGGACAAATAAGTCTTAAATTTGCAATGTCTAGTTTCCAGATTTTAAAGTGTTCGCCAACATATGACAAAGTACTTGCTGAAATTAGAACATTTTGTACACTTTGTGTTGAAATTCATAGGAACGCTCGTTCTCTGTAAATGAGTTTTGGATATGAATTTATTCAACCATTTCTGTGCATTACGCATGCTTGTACTGGTCCACTGGATTGAAGGCAGAGAGAAGAAAATGAGGAGATAATGGTTCAAGGCCAAAATGGTCATATACCTCAGATTATAATCATTGCTGGGTGTGCAATTTTACTTAACAGCGTTATGTACATAGTGGACAAATTTACAAGTTCTTATATGAAATGTCTAGTCTTTCTAGATCTAGATATTTAGAAGTGTTTGATGTATTTAAAAGTAGAAGTAGTAGAATAACACTTTGTAAATAGCTTTTAAAAAACAGATGGGAAATACTGTGTTTGGAAGTAGAATTGTTTAATCACCTCTGTGAACAGTATACTGTCTGTACTTGTTCATCATGTTGTAGGAGGTGGGAGGAAAGAAATAACGAAAGGTGTTTTGCTATTGCATACTAGAAAATTTCAGGGCTCGGCACCTGTATTAAGTGGTTAGGGCGCCAGCCACATATACAGCGGCTGGCAGGTTCAAACCCAGCCCAGGCCTACAAAACAACAATGACAACTACAACAGAAAAATGTTGTGGCGGGCGCCTGTAGTCCCAGCTACTTGGGAAGCTAAGACAAGAGAATCACTTAAGCCTGACAGTTTGAGGTTGTTGTGAGCTCTGACACCACAGCACTCTACCAAGGGCAACTTAGTGAGATTCTGTCTCAAAAAAAAAAAAAAAAGAAAAGAAAAGAAAAAGAAAAAAGAAAAAGAAAATTTCAGCTTATCCATTGCCCTGTATGTTATGCGCATTTTATTTAACTTTGTTGTATTGTGTATATATATATATATACAGGGCAAATGAGTCCCAATTTTATAATATCTAGTTGCCAGATATTAAAGAAGTTGCTGATATATGATGAAAGTAGAGTTAGTAAGCTAACATTTTGTATACTTTGTGTTAAAATTCATAGGAAGGATGTCTTCTATTTCACTTCCAAAGGGACTTCTGGAAGTGAAATGATAACATTACATCTAAGTGACACATATCCTTATAGCCACTGGGTTCATGGTGGAGAGGAGTTAGAAGAAATGAAGGATTCTACACCAGAAGGTTCCTTTTTAGAAGATACTTTCACATATAACCATTGTTGCATGTGTGTAGTTTATTCAACACTCCTGTGTATATAGTGGTCAAACTTAAGTCTTTATTTGAAACATCTTTCCAGATGTCTAGAAGTGCGCAAAGTATGTTAAAAGTAGAGGTAGTAAATAATACATTTGGTAGATATCCTTTTATTAAAATTCATATGAAAAACTGTCTTAAAAATTGAATAATCAAGCCACTTGTCTGAGCTGTACACATTATTTGCGCTGGTTTAGGGAGGAAGGAAGAGAAAGTGCAAAGGGCTTCTTTATACCAATGTGGTTAGCGTTGAGGTGAGATTGACTATTGTTCCTCATGTCTGTACATTTTACTTTGCTGTGTATATAGTGTATATAAAGGACAAATGAGTCCTAATTTGCAACATTTAGTCCTTCTACATGGTAAAATGGTTGCCAGTGTATGACAAAAGTAGAGTTAGTAAAGTAATACATTGAGTGGACACACACACAATTAACAGTTGCAAAGATGTGGAATCAACCCAAGTGCCCATCAGTTCATGAGTAGATTAACAAACTGGGCTATATGTATACCATGGAGCTACTCCACCATAAAAAAGGATGAGTTAATTCCTTTTGCAATAATTCAGATGGAACTGAAGACTATTATCCTAAGTGAAGTATCTAAAGAACATAGAAACAAATACCATATGTACTTGCTATTAAACTGGAATGAGCACACCTGTGCACAGGGTGAAGTAAAACTTTATGAAAATCAAGCAAGGAGGATGAGGAAGGAGGGGACAGGTGAAAACTTACCTAAATGGTACAATGAACACTGTTTGGGTGAATAGCACACTTATGGCCCTGAATAAAGTATTACAAAAGCAATCCATGTAACCAAACGTATTTGTATCTCCTTAATATTTTGCATTAGTAATAACAATAATAAGGAATACTTTGCCAGGGCTAAAGAAGGTACATTGAGCTCAGTAGAACAAATGTCCATGTGAAATGTGCTCTGAACTGTGCCTTAGACTTTAGCAGAAAAGACGACATCCACACAATGTTGATAAGAGGGAATGTTGGTGCACTGTAAACAACACAGCTTGTGACTATTGATTATGTCTTATCAATGGGATGGAATTCTGGACAGGCAGCAAAAGCAAGTTAAATTAAAACAATGACAAGAGACAATTTGTTATCTAACAGGTTGACAATGATTTCTATTATTTCTAATTTTGGGAAAACAGGCACTTTCATACTGCATTGTTAGGATAATAAATCAGTAGTAAAATATTCATATCAAAATCAATTCATATCAATATCAAAATATTGTAATATGTTGATATGGAAGTTTATAAGGTAGGAAAGTTTTGAAAGAATACTTTCAGAAAGTTAATATAAAAATGCTTACAAAGGTATCTGCATATAATATATATACAAGAAAGAGTGTTAAGAATACTGTTATTGAGAATAAAAAGTAATATAAAGGAACTAAATTTTGATTACTAGAATCCTAGGGAAATATATTTTGGAGTATATCTACAATGAGATGCCCTTTAATATGAAGTAACATAACATTGATGTTATCACAGAAATGCATTTGTATAGAAAGATGGTCATAAACAGGGCAACAACAGGTTGCAAAGATCATTAATGGCAAAGATCTTTTGTTGTTTATGTAGGTCTCTTGCTAGCTACGCAGATGTTGCAAAGGATAAAAATAAGAATTTTTTTTTTCTCACCTACAGCTTTCTCTTTAGCATACGAAGAGGCTGCACTGCACTGTAGCCTGGGTGACAGAGCAAGACCCCATGAACAGAAGGGAAGGGGAGGGGAGGGGGACCTCATCTCTATAAAAAAAAATGTCTAAAAATTAACTGGGCATGGTGCTTGTAGTTTCAGCTACTTGGCAGGCTGAGGTAGAAGGATCCCTTCAGAGCAGTAGTTCAAGGTTACAGTGAGCTATGATCATGCACCTGCATTCCAGCCTGGGTGACAGAGACTCTGTGCTTTAAAACAAAAAGTAAGAAGCTGCACTTTCACTTTCTTTTCAGTGGCCATCAACATCCCTATCCACTGGGATTATGTCTTTTTCCACCCAGAATTCTAGAAAGCTCCGTATGGTGAGCTTGGGCCACAGCCCCTCCCTCCCACCTTACTGATCAAAGATGTTCAAGTTGCAGCTAAGGCTTATGCCACGAGGGGCACCAACATACCAACATTTGTATGTAGAGTAAAATGTGCAGCACCCTTCCTTAAAACACAGCTTTTGAACCTATGTACAGAATGATTCTAATTCTGTTTGAAAAAAGAAAACCTGATAGGTGTAAAAGAACACCGCAAGAACATAAACAAAGGCATCCATATGATGAAACACCAGGCAGGTCTAGTGTACTTTGGCAGACACCGGCAGGCATCGGGCAATGCTAGGCAGGTGAGAGGTGACAGAGAGGATGTGGGCTCCATTCTCGGGTCTAGGAAGCTGTGTCCATAGTGCCCTGAAGACTGAGAAGGGGGAAGTCTGTGAAGCCTGTACAAGGGTGGGATAATGGAGGGTGAACACCATTCTCTCAGGAAAGGATCTGTCAACAGTGTGGACCCTTCAACCTTCACTGAGGTAAAAACTATGTCAATTAATGCGATGTAGAGGTAAACAGAAGGATTTGCTCTAATATACATGTGAAATTTCCAAACAGAATTGCTATCTTAGTAAATAACCCATTTCATGATATTTGCTACTCTGGAAAGTATGTTTGTTTTCATTTTAAAAAGATGATGCCACCTGGTGTCCAATGCCAGGATAGCAGCTTTGTGACTCACCAGAGAACTCTGCAAGGGAGAAGGGTGGAGATTGGGATCTTAGCTTAATGGTATTGGAATTTTCTGATTTTTTTCACCTTCTATGAGCAATCTGTTTTTATTCACCATTTCCTGAGATATCTAAACCTGAGCTTTGAAGCTCAGTCTTGTCCAAACTGAAGATAATGCTGCATCTGTGAGCGTAAATATTGAGGTGGTAAGATCTGAGGAGATATACAAACACAAGACCACAAGGCTGCTTTTTACAAATATTTTCTGTGTTCAAATTTTTATAAATTATTGTTTTCTCAATGCAAAAGTTCAAATGATAATAAATTGAAATTGTCATCCATCTCTCACTAGCCACACTCTCTCACCCTGACCACAAGAAGTCTAACTGTTAATAGAATGGTACATACTCCTCAGCCATGTCCCGGCAAGTGATGTGCACACAAACATGTACACCTATACATATGCGTTGCCTATTTCTAAAAAGGAACCACAGTAAACATATTCTGTTGCAGCTATTCTTTTCCACATATTAATTCTCAAGATTTATCTTTGCATTTTATTAGCTTATGTTTTTGACATATTTTAATATGTTTATTGTTCGTGTATATTTAATATAAATTATCTATTGAAATTACTTCCTAACTTATATAAGAGAGTTTGTAAATGTTTTCTCTCTGGTTTTCACACAATCCTTAGTGGGGTTTTTTTTGAAATATTTTTTAAATATTTCAATATTATGACTTAATTATGAAGAACTTTATTTTTTAAAATAGTGGAATGACACCCTGGGAACATTTACTTGCAGTCCTCAGGGAAATAAGGCCATTCAGATCCCAGGAAGAGTGAAGACAAAATTGGATAATCTTTACAATAATTACAGATTTAGGAACTGATCAAGAGACAAGGATGTTGTTTGTCTGATTCATTTAAACTCTCATAAAGTCAGAATCCTTATCTGAATGGTGGTCATAATGATGGGGAACTTAAAGAGTTGTTAGGATTAAAGAATACAAAGTATAAAGAGCAATGGCCTAACATCACTGGGTACGTATTACTTTTCTTTCCCCCAGCTTACCTGTCCCAAGGGCAACACCCGGCCTTTTGTCTGAGCCTCTTTACCACTTTTTAGATCATCCAATTTATGAGGCCCTACTCCTAGGTCTCTTGGCACAAAGGTCTCTTGGCACAAAAGAAATTTCATCTCTTCTGTCATCTTTATCAGCCAGAGGGGTTGTTGAGTGAGTCCCCGTGGGGCCACATAGCAGGGGAGTGTGATCTGTCCATTTTTCAAGCCCTGGAAGCCCATCTTCTAAAAAGGAGGCCACTCAGAGCCCACTAGGGAGGGTGAGGAGTGGAACCTCATTCCACTCATGCCACTTATCTGGGGAGGTAACTTAGTCTCTGTGAACTTGAGCCTAATCATCTATGAAATACAACTCATCATACAATCCTTACAGAGCTGTTCCAAGGGGTAAATGAGAATAACTGTCTAGAATATATGGCAAGCAGTGGGTCTTAAGTGCCCCTTTAAGTGTAGAGACAGAGAAGTAGCGGCTGGTTGAGCCTTAGGCCTAAGCGGGTATTATGAAAAATCATTTCTAATTGTTTCTCCTAATGAGAACACAGTCATCCAGAGGAAAGAAGCAAATATCTCTATGATATACCTTGAGTTTTAGATACCGTATATTTTCTACATCCCTGGGTGTTTCGGAAGCTCCTAAGAGGTGTTCAACATCATTACTTTGATCTGATTCCAATCTAGTTTCCCATGCTGGAAAGATAAGGTTTGTCTATGAATTCACCTGGTGAACTTAGGGATAGATCACACCAGGGAAGCAAGAAGTGATGTTTGCTTAATCACTGAACCTGGACTGCCCTGTATGTTAATATATTTAAAGGAAAATTGTGAACCTCTCCAGTAGTCATTGATACAGGAGTACTCAGATTATGCATTATCCAGCTATAGCACACCACTATTTCTGTCACCAGATGCCTCTCTGTGAGAAAAAAATCCAAGAGTTGATAGCATTCCTTTGACACACAATTTTCCCTTTTTACATTCACCAATAACTGAATATATATATTTCCTTGTAGATGTACCATTAACTCAGAAGTGTAAAAAAGAAGGTAAAAAGCAAAATTAACGGATGGACAACTTCAAGGATTACATCTGTGATGAGCTGGCTCCTTCTCATTAACTTTTACATTTGCTCAAGTTTTAAGTTATTGAATATTTTCAAAATTTCTTCCTTGCATCCTTCATCACCCATTCAGTCACAGGATCAAGATATCTCTCCCTCCTCTTCTTCCTCCTTCTCCATATCTCCCTTTCCCTCTTTCCTTCTCTCTTAATCCCTCTCTCTCCCTCCCTCCTTCTCTCCCCTTCAAATTCAAATTACCTAAAAGAGCTTTCTATAGCTTATGTTAACATTATTAACTTCCCACTGACGTTTTATTCAACTAAAATATGGCTTCTGTCCCCTGGATTGCAATAAACATGCTCTCATTAAGGTCACAAACCACCTTTTGTCACTAGAAATGGCTATTTGGGTCAAATATTTTAATGTGATATTATAATACTTTTAATAACATCCTAAAATATGTATGCTTTTACCATTTTTCCAGTCTCTTGAGCATGAGATACTGGATACATCCAAATTATAACACTTATCAACTGAAATCCAAGGAAAGTACTTATTTTTTTATTCATCAAGTTTTTAAAGAATTAATAGGATCTGCAGAGAACTCAAACTAAACAACATACAAAGAACCAACAATCCCTTATATCAGTGGGCAAGAAAGAGGAATAAAAGAACCCTGTCTAAAGAAGGCAGACAAATGACAAACATATGAAAAAATGCTCATCGTCCCTAATTATTAAATAAATGAAAATCAAAACCACTCTGAGATATCACCTACCCCCACTGAGAATGGCCCACATCACAAAGTCTCAAAGCTTCAGATGCTGGCATGGATGTGGAGAGAAGGGAACTCTTTTACACTGCTGGTTGGACTGCAAACAAATACAACATTCTTGGAAGGAAGTATGGGAAATCCTCAAAGAACTCAAACTAGACCTCCATTTGATCCTACAATCCCATTATTGGGCATATACCCAGAAGAAAAATAATCCTTTTATCATAAGGAACTTGCACTAGACTGTTTACTGCAGCTCAATTTACAATCGCCAAAATGTGGAAACAAACTAAATGCCCACCAACCCAGGAATGGATTAACTGTCGTATATGTACACCATGGAATACTATTCAGCCCCTAAAAAAGATGGAGACTTTACATCTTTTGTATTAACCTGGATGGAAGTGGAACACATTCTTGTTAGTAAAGCACCACAAGAATGGAGAATCAAGAATCCCATGTACTCAATTTTGATATGAGAATAATTGATGCTAGTACATGGTGGGGAGTAGGAAAATGGGGGAGCAGAGAGAGGGAAGGAGGAAGGAGGGTGGGGGTCACAGTGTTTGGCACACCTCTTGGGGGATGAACACATTTATAAGAGGGGTTTTGCTCGACAAATGCAATTAGTGTAACCTGGATCTTTGTACCCTCAATGAATCCCCAACAACAACAACAAAAATAAATAATAGACTTTATTTTTATTTATTTATTTTTCGTTGTTGGGCATAGATTTTATTTTTAGAGCAGTTTTAGCTTTACATAAAAATAGGCAGAAAGTGAAATATTTTCCATATACCACTGCACCGTCCGCCAGTTTCTCTTATTAACATCTTCAATAGTGAGGTACATTTGTTACAACTGATTAGCCAATATTGATACTTTATTAGCTAAAGTACATTGTTTACATTAAACTTCACTTTTTGTATTGTACACTCTATGGTATTTGACAAATGTATAAAGATGTGTATCTACCATAACACTATTACACACATATACAGAATAGTTTCACTGTCCTAAAAATCCCCTGTGATCTATTTACTCATTCCTTACCTCTCTCTCTGCTTCCCTATTCCCTGCTGTTCTTTTTACCTGTTGCCATGGTTTTGAGCTTCAAAAGAATGGCATATAGTTGGAATTATACAGTATAAGGACTTTTCAGTCACTTAACAATATGTTTTTAAGTTCCATACATGTCTTTTTGTGTCTTGATAGCTCATTCTTTTTAGGTGCTGAATAAGATTCCATGGTATATATGTACCACAGTTTATTCATTCATCTAATGAAAGACATTTTCATTGCTTCCACATTTTGATAATTATAAATAAAGCTATTATAAACATTCATGTGCAGGTTTTTGTGTGGACATTCATTTTTAATACATTTGGGTAAATACCAAGGAAGTGCAATTGATGGATGGATCATATATAAGTATGTTTAGTTTTGTAAGAAACTGCCAGAATTTCCTCCAAAATCATACCATTTTACATTCCCACCAGTAATGAATGAGAGGTCCTTTGCTACACATTTTCTTCAGCATTTAATGTTGTCAGTATTTTGGATTTTTTGGCAGTTTATGAAAATAGGCATGTAGTAGTATCTTGTTTTAAATTGTAAATCCTTGATGACATATGATGTCGGCCATCTTTTCACATGTCTATTTACCAATTGTGTATCCCCTTGGCAGAGGTTTCTGTTCAGACCTGTTGTCCACTTCTTAATTGGGTTGTTATTTTCTTATTACTGAATTTTAAGAGGTCTTTGTATATATTGGCTATAAGGTCTTATCAGAGATATGTTTTTCAAATATTTTCTCCCAGTCTTTGGCTTGTCTGTTCATGTTCTTAACAATGTCTTTCACAGAGAAGTAGTTTTTAATATTAATGAAGCCCAACTTATCACTTTTTTTCTTTCCTGAATTGTGTTTTTAATGTTGTATGTAAAAAAATGCATTATCATACGCAAGGTCATCTAAATTTTCTCCTGTGTTATCTTCTAAGAGTCTTCAGTTTGTGTATCATATTTAGGTCTGTGATACATTTAAAGTTAATTTTTGTGAAAGGTGTAAGGTCTATGTCTGGATGATTCTTCTTCTTTCTCTTCTTTTTGTAGATGCCCAGAAATTCCAGTACCAATTGTTGAATGTCCCTTAATTTTTCATCTATAAGATGGATGAAGGACTTAACAGCAACTCAGTCTTTACTTTACAAATGCAAACAATGTAACTTAATCATATGTACCCTCATATTAATCTGAAATAAAATGCAAATAATAATAATAATGAAAAGATGGGAATTAGCTACAGTATCTACCTCAAATACTTCTGTAAGAATTAACTTAGTCAGTGCATAGAAAACTTGCAGCCCATAGTACATTCTAGCCATTTTAATTTATTTTTATATATTTTTATTGGTGTTAATATTCTTGCAGCCATAAAAAATAGAATATAGATTTATGTTTATTCACAATCTATGACTTTGGAGTATTTTGTTAGTGAATATACTATTTTCCTAGGACTGCCATAACAAATTAGCATGATCTTCGTAGTTTAAAACAATAGGAATTTATTCTTTTACAATTCTAGATAACCAGGAGTCTGAAATTGAGGTGTCTACAGGTCCATACTACTTCTGAAAGCCTAAGTAGAAAATTATTCCTTTCTTCTTTCAACGTCTTGTGCATTTTGCTTTTCTAGGTTTGTGGCAGCCTAACTCCAATTTCTACCTCCCTCCGCACATGGCCTTCTTCCCTGTGTATGTCAAATTTCCCTCTCCCTTTTCTTATAAGGACATGAGCTACTAGATTTAGAACCCACCTTAAATCCAGAATGTTCTCATCCTAAGACCTTTGACTTAATTATATTTGTAAAGATCCAATTTCCAAATAAGTACACATTCACAAGCATGTGGGTTTAGGACTTGGGTATAATTTTTTTGAGGGGACTCAATTCAATCCAATGCAGAGTGACAAGCAGTTTACAAAACAAAGTGTAATTGTCAGACCCCATCTCATCTTTTGTAGGTAATACATAATTGCTTACACATATATGTAAATATAAAATACCTGTGTAGAAAAACTTGTAGAAGAATATAGTACAGATGAAAACATTAGCAGGGTTTATTTTGGGGTCATATATTTTGAGGTAATGAAATTTTACTTAATTTTGTATATCAAATATTTTACCTATAATAAACACATTATTCTTGCAATTATACAAAAATAAAAAAATAAAATGTTATGGAAACATAAGAATCCTCATTTTACTTATAGGACAGACACTCAGCTTTAGAACATGGAATATTCTTGAGGCAAAAGAAGAAAGAAAATATATTGGGGAACACCATTCTATAGTTTAACAGGGCACACTATTACCAACTTCCAAACCACAATGATCATTATCAATATTTTTAATCTGTGCATATTTAACTGTCAAAACTGCCATGGTACCTGTGATGGTTAATTTTATGTGTGAACCTGACTAGGTCATGTCACCCAGATAATTGGTGAAACAAAAGTCAAAATATTGCTATGATGGTATGAGATTGCTATTTGAATCAGTAGAGTCTGAGTAAGCAGATTACCTTCCATAATGTGGATGGGCCTCATTCAATCACTGAAGGTCTTAAGGTGAAAGACAGAGGTCTTCTGAGAAGAGGACATTCTGTCTCCAGACTGCTTTTGAGCTTAACCGGGTCCTAAAAGCAGAAGCAATTTACATGAAAAAGTGGCCCAAATCCCCATGGTTTCTCTCCTGCTACACTGCCTTCTTTCTCCCATCCCACAACTACAGTCCAATGGAAGTTCCCTATGACTAGTTGACAAAGGAAGAGAAGACTCAGGCTTGGTTTATAAATAGTCTGCATTATATTCAGCCATCATCTGGAAGTGGACAGCTTGAACAGCTGTAGAAATACAGCTCCTTTCTGAAGCATCTTTGAAGAACAACGGTGAAGGGAAATCCTCTCAGAATTTTTTGGGGCAGAACTTTTACCAGTGTACTTGGTTGTTCATTTTGCTCAGAAGAAGAAATGGCCAAATGTGGCAATTTTACACTAATTCATGGGCTTTGGCCAATGGTTTGGTTGGATGATCAGGGACTTGGAAGGAACATGATTGGAAAATTGGTGGCAAGGAAACTAGGGGAAGAGATAAATGGACTGACCTCTCACAAAAATATGAAGATATTTGTGTCCTCTGTGAATACTCACCAAAGGATAACCTCAATAGAATAGCATTTTAATAATTGCATTGATAGTTTGACCTGGTCTGTGGATATAATCCAGCCACTTTCCTCAGTCACCCCTGTCATTGCCCAAAGAGCTCATCAATAAGTGGTCATAATGGTAGGTATAGAGAATATGCAATGGCACAGAAGCATAGACTTCACTCAGCAGGGTTGGCCTGCTACAGCCACTGCTGAGTGCCTAATCCGCCAGTATCAGAAACCAACATAAGTCCTTGATATGGCATCATTCCTCAGGATGATCAGCCAGCTAGTTGGTGACAGGTTAATTACATTAGACTACACCCATCATGGAAAGGGAGACTTTTTTTTTTTCCTTTTCTTTTCTTTCTTTCTTTTTCTTTTTTTTTTTTTACTTCGAGTAATGTTTTTATTTGTAAAATAAGGCAATGATGTTTTTAACCTGTCTGGCTCATTTTCTTTTTTATCTAATGTAAAACATGTACTGTACAGAAAAATGTATATTCTCACAAATACACAAAATTAGTGTGCAATTTTATTGTTCTCACAGAACCTCTGAAGTTCATTCTGAGGATTCCAGATTAAGAGTCCCTAATCTTCTTTTTCTTTATTAAATAATAACTGTGTACATTAATGCACTTATGGGGTACAATGTGATGATTTGATATACAATGTGGAATGCTTACATCAAACTGGTTAACGTAACCATCACCTCACTTACTTATTTGTTGTGATAAGACATTTATACTCTTAATTGTTTTGAAATGTACCATTGCATTGTGCACATTAAGTGAGGTCCCATCAAATGCCCTCCCTCCTCCCAGCCTCCCTTATCCCCCTACGTGCCTCCCTCCTCTTCCCTCTTTCCTTCTGGACTAAAAGTAGACCTACCATTCACTTCTGCGATTTCTCTACTAGGTATATACCCAGATGATCAAAAATCATTTTACAAAAAAAGACATTTGCACCAGAATGTTTACTGCAGCCCAATTCATAATTGCCAAGTCATGGAAGCAGCTCAAATGCCCACCAACTCATGAATGGATTAGCAAATTGTGGTATGTGTATACCATGGAATACTATGCAGCCATAAAAAAGGTAGAGACTTTACATCTTTTATATTTACCTGGATGGAGCTGGAACATATTATTCCTAGTAAAGTATCTCAAGATTGGAAGAAAATGTATCCAATGTACTCAATACTATTATGAAACCAATATATAGTCACCTACACATTCATACAAATTATGAGACATTTAGTTCTTAGTGGAATAGACATTTACAGTGGATATGGATTTTCCTTCCTTTCACATAATGCCTCTGACAAATCTACTATCTGTGGACTTACAGAATGCCTTATCAATTCCCATGGTAGTCTACACAGCATTGCTTCCAATCGAAGAACTCAGGTCACTGAAAATCAAGTGCATCAGTGGGCCCATGCTTATGGAATTCACTAGTCTTACCATGTTCTCCATCATTTTGAAGCAGCCAGCTTGATAGAATGGTAAAATGGCCTAGATAGGTGGCAATACATTGAAAGGCTAATAAAAGGTTATCCAGGAAGATGTGTATGCTCTGACTCAACATCCAATATATGGTACTGTTGTTGTTGTTTTACCATATCCAGAATTCACATTTCCAGGAACTGAAGAGGGAAAATGAGAGTGGTATCACTATTACCCCTAGTGACCAGCTAGCAAAGTTTTTCTTCCTATCCTTGTGCTCTTATGCTCTGCTAGCTTAGAGGTCTTAGTTCCAGAGGGAAGGATGGTTATACCAGAAAACATAATAATGATTCCACTGAACTAGAAGTTAAGACCTGGCCACTTTGGAAAACTTATGCCTCTGTATCACCAGACTAGGAAGGTTATTATTACTTACTGACTTTAATTATTGATTCTGATTACCAAAGGGACATTGGAGTGTTCCTGTATAATGGAAATAAGAACCAACATGTCTGGAATATAGGAAATCCATTAGGGCATCTCTTAGTATTACCATGTTCTGTGATTAAAGTCAATAGACAACCATAACAACCCAATTCAGCAGAACTACAAATAACCCAGATCTTTCAGAAATGAAGGTTTATGTCATCCTACCAAGTAAAGAACAAAAAAAAAGCTGAAGTACCTATTGAGAGCAAAGGGAATATTGAATGAGTAGCAAAAGAAAGTAGTTATAAATACCAGCTATTAATATGACTATATAACCAGCCACAGAAATGAAAACTATGATTGTGGTGAGTATTTTTCTTAATTTTGTTATAACTGTTTGTGTATGTGTGTAGTATGTTTGAAAAACAAATACGTTAGTCTTCCCTCACTTATCTCCTGTCATATAGCACAAGTTAAATTGAATTTATACCATTGCATTTAATTATTGTTAATTTTATATCATTGTATTTCTATTGCAGGATATAAAGGAGAAGAATGAACATTATACAAGAACTATGCCTCTTTTCTCAGGCACCTCTGTCATTGTCCATGTCATTCTTCTTCTTCATTGCTCATATTCTGGGGAAAGTGTTTTCATTTATATTCAGGATAGTTTTATTATGTTAGGCAGAATTATGACCTTGTTATTGTCTTTATTTAAAGATTAAATATGGTTTAAGAAGATGTTTATGGGTACCACATCAACAAGGAGTGAACTCGTGATGGTTAATTGTATGTATCAACTTGGCTGGGCCATGGTACCCAGATATTTGGTCAAACACCAATCTAGATGTTACCACAAAGCTATTTTTCATATGTGATTACTATTAACTTATTTTCTATTTATTTAAAATTTATTTTTAAATGTTTAGGGATGTATGTATATATATACACATATATATGTATATATATGTTTAGGGATATATATATATATATATATACACACACATATGTGTATATATATGTGTGTAAAACTGTTTATATATATATATTTTTAAATATATATGTGTATATATATATATCCCTAAACATTTAAAGATATATATGTATACACATATAGTTTTACACATGGGTAGATTACTATATATGTCAGTAGACTTTGGAAAGAATATTATGCTCCATAGTTTAGGTGAACCCCACCCAATCAGTTGAAGGGCATATGAGAAAAAAACTTCTTAAGGTCCCCCAAGGAAGAGGAAATTCTACTGCTAGACTGCCTTGGTACTTGATATTTCAACCTCAGCTCTTTCCTGGGATGCTGACTGCTTACCTACTCTATATATTTTGGACTTTTCATTATCACATGAGCCAGTTCCTTAATATCTCTCTCCATACACATAAACACCCTATTGGTTTTGTTTCTCTGGAGAACCCTCACGAATACAGCACTTCAATTTGTATTCATTTTGTTGTGCCTTGAATAATAATAAGATTGAAAATCTTATCATATGTGAGGTAGTAGCACATCCTGGTTAGAAGTAAGGACTCATAGTCACATAGCCTGTGTTTAAATCTTCGTCTTGCCACTTTCTAGCCATGGCTTCTCTGTGCCTCAGTGATCTTATGTTTAAATTCAATTACATATTAGCATCAAGTACATTGGATAATTGATTTTCCATTCTTGTGATGTTTTACTAAGAAGAATATGTTTCAGCTCCATCCTTGATATTACAAAAGATGTGAAGTCACCATCTTTTTATGGCTAAATAGTATTCCATGGTGTGCATTTGTTAATCCATCCCTCAGTTGATGAGCATTTAGGTTGTTTCCACATTTTGACAATCTTAAATTGAGCTGCAATAAACAGTCTAGTGAAAATGTCCTTATGATAAAATGATTTTTTTTTCTTCTAGGCAGATGCCTAGTAGTAGGATTGCAGGTTCAAATGGGAGATCTAATTTGAGATGTTTGAGGACTCTCTATATTTTTTTCCAAAGAGGCTGTATTAACACATGCCAATTCAAGTTGGAGGGAGCAGTACCGAGGGAGGAGGAGGGGGTTGGGGTGCTCTCACTGAACGGGCATGGGATTGGAGTGTTTGGCACACTTTTTATGTGGGGGACATAACCACAAGAGGGACTCTACCTAACAAAATCAAACATTTTGACCTGGTTGTTTGTTTGTCCCCTCACATTAACTGAAATAAATTTACTTTTCAAAAAAAAATCAATTACAAAGCTTTAAGTAGAATGCTTTGTATCATCTACTTATTGCTATTCTTAAATATATGGTCATATTTGCATAGAAAATTTTCTGAAAACAATATACATGTATATATTTAGTGGTTACCAGTGCTTACCTATGAGTACTAGATTTTTAAGGGTTTCTAATGACTTTTTTTCTTCTTAAAATTTCCATTTTTATCTAGAATGAAATTGCTTGGTTTGGGAAGTAAAAAATAATAATAATAAAAATCCCCAGTCTTTCCCAGGGGAAAGTGGGTCAGCATCAAAATACAGAACATTCCTAAACTAAGGGAATTAGGTAATAGGGTGATAACAGAACTAATTTATGCATATATCCACATAACTGTCCCAACTGGGCAATTTTTGGAAAACTACAGATGCCCAGGGGAAAATTACAGATGACCGGTGCATGTATGTCTCTCATATAAACTTTACATTCAGAAGTCAGACCATGTTTCTATGTCCCAGGAGTCTAGTGAAAGTCATGAGATGAAAATAGTTTCACAACAGGCTTGTCTCTGTACTGTCCCAAATGAATCCCCTTGAATTGACAGCAGGCTCCTCTCTTTTCCACCTTTTTAGGCAGGCAGTCACTGCCACAGACGTGGGAAAGTGGGAGGAGCTATATGAAATCACTCAGGGCTCAGCACCACAGCTTCCAAGATATGGTAAAGTGAACAGCGGTGGTGGTGGTGGTGGTGGTGGTGGTGGTGGAAATCCTTACACAGAAGGATGCGGGGAAAAGTTGAGTCACA
This sequence comes from Nycticebus coucang, assembly GCF_027406575.1. Taxonomy (NCBI): domain Eukaryota; kingdom Metazoa; phylum Chordata; class Mammalia; order Primates; family Lorisidae; genus Nycticebus; species Nycticebus coucang. Next base: position 112,858,559 of record NC_069804.1, read on the forward strand.
GTATCATTCAGCTCAGGAACCCAGGAATAGCTGACACATGCCAAATAAAACACCTGTAAAGCATATTCCTTGTACAACTACAAAGAAAGGTATACACATGCCCAGCCCTCATAATATAAAATCATATCAATTTTGAAATAGGATGCATCTCTAAACCAACCATGGGATTTGGGTACCAGTCTGGGCACATGAAAACTAATTTTCATCAGATTAGGTTACAGACATACAAGTCTAGATGACTAACAGTGTAAATGAAAGACAGTAAATTGGGTCTAGGCAAATAGAAAGATATTTCATATTTAGGATACATCAGGAAATTGTTTTGAGCTAAACAGCACTTGAAAACTCTAAGATTTTGAACATATGGTGGGGGGCTGAGGCCACCACAGAAAAATAACTACTCATGGTTCTACAGGCAAAGATGGATCTGGAATCCAGGTCTCCTAATTTAAGTCTGTCAGAGAACACACCCTTCTTTATCCTCCACTATTTTATACCTTCTGTTTTCTGGGATTCAAAAATAGGATACTATTCCAACATAAAAGTGGAAGGCAAAAGAGGAAGATAAGGAAGTACATAAAATATAAAATAATGAGAGGAGTAATATCAGTAAAAATGTTAAACATTTTAGACTAGGAAACTCTAGGCCATTGTTCACCCATAAAAACATATAAAACAACTAGAGGTTGACAAAATAACTTTATAGGAGAGCTGGAAAATTGTCACATGTCCACAGCAACCAAGTGAACACTGAATGTAGAGAAAAAAAATCACATTCAAAAATCAGGAAAATGTTATGGAATTTTTACTTATCCTTTCCGCACCAACTTCCTGGTGTAGCAGAAGTCTTGGTTTAGAAGAGGTGACAGCCAAATTCCTAGTTCCCTCCCTCAAATGGGAGAAAGCAGAGTAGATCTTATCTGAAACATTCTAACCTTTCTAGAGGATTAAAGAACTGGTCTTTATTTTGCCTAACTTGGAGCTCATGTGGGAAAGGCGCTGGAAATTGTTCATGAAAACTGCAGGGAAACTACAGACCCACAGAAGGCTGGAACAAGAGATTACAAGTGGAAACATACAATAAGTTAACTCCAACCCCAAAGAGAATCTGGGATAAGACTCTTTATAGAATAAAGATATTTAAATGCAGTCAATTGTAAAGGGAAATTGAAAAAGTTGCATGCATGAAGTCTTTCCCCAGGCCAATATCTTCCAGTGTTTTTCCTATGCTTTCTTGGAGGATTTTTATTGTTTCATGCCTTAAGTTTAAGTCCTTTATCCATCTTGAATCAATTTTTGTGAGTGGGGAAAGGTGTGGGTCCAGTTTCAGTCTTTTACATGTAGACATCCAGTTCTCCCAACACCATTTATTGAATAGGGAGTCTTTCTCCCAAGGTATGTTCTTGTTTGGTTTATCAAAGATTAGGTGGTTGTAAAATGTTAGTTTCATTTCTTGGTTTTCAATTCGATTCCAAGTGTCTATGTCTCTGTTTTTGTGCCGGTACCATGCTGTCTTGAGCACTATGGCTTTGTAGTACAGACTAAAATCTGGTATGCTGATGCCCCCAGCTTTATTTTTGTTACAGAGAACTGCCTTAGCTATACGGGGTTTTTTCCGGTTCCATACAAAACGCAGAATCATTTTTTCCAAATCTTGAAAGTACGATGTTGGTATTTTGATAGGAATGGCATTGAATAGGTAGATTGCTTTGGGAAGTATAGACATTTTAACAATGTTGATTCTTCCCATCCATGAGCATGGTATGTTCTTCCATTTGTTAATATGCTCTGCTATTTCCTTTCTGAGGATTTCATAGTTTTCTTTATAGAGGTCCTTCACCTCCTTCATTAGGTATATTCCTAGGTATTTCATTTTCTTTGAGACTATGGTGAAGGGAGTTGTACACTGGAAGATATTGGCCTGGGGAAAGACTTCATGAAGAAGACTGCCAAGGCAATTGCAACAACAACCAAAATAAACAAATGGGACTTCATTAAACTGAAAAGCTTCTGTACAGCTAAGGAGACAATAACCAAAGCAAAGAGACAACCTACACAATGGGAAAGGACATTTGTATATTTTCAATCAGACAAAAGCTTGATAACTAGGATCTATAGAGAACTCAAATTAATCCACATGAAAAAAGCCAACAATCCCGTATATCAATGGGCAAGAGACATGAATAGAACTTTCTCTAAAGACGACAGACGAATGGCTAACAAACACATGAAAAAATGTTCATCATCTCTATATATTAGAGAAATGCAAATCAAAACAACCCTGAGATATCATCTAACCCCAGTGAGAATGGCCCACATCACAAAATCTCAAAACTGCAGATGCTGGCGTGGATGTGGAGTGAAGGGAACACTGTTACACTGCTGGTGGGACTGCAAACTAGTACAACCTTTCTGGAAGGAAGTATGGAGAAACCTCAAAGCACTCAAGCTAGACCTCCCATTTGATCCTGCAATCCCATTACTGGGCATCTACCCAGAAGGAAAGAAATCCTTTTATCATAAGGACACTTGTACTAGACTGTTTATTGCAGCTCAATTTACAATCGCCAAAATGTGGAAACAGCCTAAATGCCCACCAACCCAGGAATGGATTAACAAGCTGTGGTATATGTATACCATGGAATACTATTCATCCATTAAAAAAAATGGAGACTTTACATCCTTTGTATTAACCTGGATGGATGTGGAAGACATTATTCTTAGTAAAGCATCACAAGAATAGAGAAGCATGAATCCTATGTACTCAATTTTGATATGAGGACAATTAATGACAAGTATGGTTATGGGGGGGGAAACAGAAAGAGGGAAGGAGGGAGGTGGGTGGGGCCTTGGTGTGTATCACACTTAATGGGGGCAAGACATGATTGCAAGAGGGACTTTACCTAACAATTGCAATCAGTGTAACCTGGCTTATTGTACCCTCAATGAATCCCCAACAATAAAAATAAATAAATAAATAAAAGAAAAAAAAAAAAGAAAAAGTTGCATGCAGCCCCAAGAAAGATACACGCACAGAAAAGACCTGAGAAAATCTCATGCTTTCATTTTGGGCTGATTCTTATGCTGACGATAAGCTCATCTAATCAGTGAAGAACTATTATACTATGGCACAAAGTAAGTCTGTAAAGATTAAAAGACATTGTTCTTATTTCAAATATCCAATCTGCTTCTTTTTTTTTTTATTAAATCATAGCTGTGTACATTGATATAATCATGGGGCATCATTCACTAGCTTCACAGTTTACCAAGTTTCACATATACCCTTATAAGATGCACTGCTGGTGTAATCCCACTTATCCCCTTCCCTCTACCCACCTCCCCCCTCCTTCCCCTCCCTTTCACCCTTCCCCCTATTCTCAGGTTGTAACTGGGTTATAGCTTTCATGTGAAAATCCTAAATTAGTTTCATAGTAGGGCTGAGTACATTGGGTACTTATTCTTCCATTCTTGAGATACTTTACTAAGAAGAATATGTTCCAGCTCCATCCATGTAAACATGAAAGAGGTAAAGTCTCCATCCTTCTTTAAGGCTGCATAATATTCCAGGGTGTACATATACCACAATTTATTAATCCATTCGTGGATCGATGGGCACTTGGGCTTTTTCCATGACTTAGCTATTATGAATTGGGCTGCAATAAACATTCTGGTACAAACATATTTGTTATGATGTGATTTTTGGTCTTCTGGGTATATGCCCAGTAGAGGGATTACAGGATTGAATGGCAGATCTATTTTTAGATCTCTAAGTGTTCTCCATATCTCTTTCCAAAAGGAATGTATTAATTTGCATTCCCACCAGCAGTGCAAAAGTGTTCCCTTTTCTCCACATCCGCGCCAACATCTCTGGTCTTGGGATTTTGTGATATAGGCTAGTCTCACGGGAGTTAGATGGTATCTCGAAGTAGTTTTGATTTGCATTTCTCTGATGATTAAAGATGAGCATTTTTTCATATGTCTGAAGGCCACGTGCCTGTCTTCTTCAGAGAAGTTTCTCTTCAAATCCCTTGCCCAGCCTGCGATGGGATCCCTTGTTCTATTCTTGCTAATGCGTTTGAGTTCTCTGTGGATTCTAGTTATTAAACCTTTGTCAGAGACAAAACCTGCAAATATCTTCTCCCATTCTGAGGGCTGTTTGTTTGCTTTACTTACTGTGTTCTTGGCTGTGCAGAAGCTTTTTAGTTTGATCAAGTCCTAGTAGTGTAATTTTGAAGCTGCTTCAATTGCCTGGGGGATCCTCCTCATAAAATATTTGTGCAGACCGATTTTTTCAAGGGTTTTCCCTGCACTGTCCTCTAGTATTTTTATAATATCATGTCTTAAGTTTAAATCTTTAATCCAGTGAGAGTCTATCTTAGTTAATGGTGAAAGGTGTGGGTCCAGTTTCAGTCTTCTACACGTTGCCAGCCAGTTCACCCAGCACCATTTGTTAAATAGGGAATTTTTCCCCACTGAATGTTTTTAATTGGCTTGTCAAAGATTAAATAACGGTAAGTAGCTGGATTCATCTCTTGGTTCTCTATTCTGTTGCAGACATCTACTTCTCTGTTTTTGTGCCAATACCATGCTGTTTTGATCACTATCGATTTGTAGTATAGTCTGAGGTCTGGTAGCGTAATTCCTCGTGCTTTCTTTTTATTTCTGAGTAATGTCTTGGCTATTTGAGGTTTTTTTCTGATTCCATATAAAACAAAGTATTGTTTTTTCAAGATCTTTAAAGTATACAGTGGAGCTTTAATAGGAATTGCATTGAAATTATTTATTGCTTTGGGTAGTATGGACATTTTAACAATGTTGATTATTCTCAGCCATGAGCATGGTATGTTTCCATTTGTTAATATTTTCAGCTATTTCTTTTCTTAGAGTTTCATAGTTCTCTTTATAGAGATCTTTCACGTCCTTTGTTAGATAAATTCCCAAATATTTCATCTTCTTTGACACTACTGTGAATGGGATAGAGTCTTTAACTGTTTTTTCAACTTGACTATTGTTGGTATATATAAAGGCTACCGATTTATGAATGTTGATTGTGTAACCTGAGACGCTGCTGTATTCCTTGATCACTTTTAAGAGTTTTGTAGTAGAGTACCTAGTGTTTTCCAGATATACTATCATATCATCTGTGAAGAGCAAAAGTTTGATCTCTTCTGACCCTATATGGATACCCTTGATCGCCTTTTCTTCCCTAATTGCAGTGGCTAAAACTTCCATTACAATGTTAGAAATCAATGGAGACAATGGGCAGCCTTGTCTGGTTCCTGATCTGAGTGGAAATGATTCCAATTTAACTCCATTCAGTATGATATTGGCTGTGGGTTTGCTGTAGATGGTCTCTATCAGTTTAAGAAATGTCCCTTCTATACCGATTTTCTTAAGTGTTCTGATCATGAAGGGATGCTGGATATTATCAAAAGCTTTTTCTGCATCGATTGAGAGAATCATATGGTCTTTGTTTTTTAATTTGTTTATGTGCTGGATTACATTTATAGATTTACGTATATTGAACCAGCCTTGAGACCCTGGGATAAAACCAACTTGGTCATGATGTATAATTTGTTTGATGTGTTGCTGGATTCTGTTTGTTAGGATCTTGTTGAATATTTTTGCATCTATATTCATTAGTGATATCGGTCTATAATTTTCTTTTCTTGTTGGGTCTTTTCCTGTTTTGGGGATCAGGGCGATGTTTGCTTCATAGAACATGTTGGGAAGTCTTCCACCTTTTTCTACCTTTTGGAACAGGTTGAGTAATATAGGTACGAATTCCTCTTTAAAAGTTTGATAGAATTCTTTTTTTTATTTTTTTATTAAATCATAGCTGTGTACATTGATATGATCACGGGGCATCATACACTCGTTTCATAGACCATTTTGACACATTTTCATCACAATGGTTATCATAGCCTTCCTGGCATTATCTCAGTTACTGTGCCAAGACATTTACATTCTACATTTACCAACTTTCGCAAATACCGCTGTAAGATGCACCACAGGTATAATCCCACCAATCCCCCTCCCTCTACCCACCACCCCCCTCCCTCCCGTCCCTTTCCCACTTCCCCCTATTGTTAGGTTGTAACTGGGTTATAGGCTTCATGTCAAAGCCCCAAATTAGTTTCATAGTAGGGCTGAGTACATTGGGTATTTTTTCTTCCATTCTTGAGATACTTTACTAAGAAGAATATGTTCCAGCTCCATCCATGTAAACATGAAAGAGGTAAAGTCTCCATCTTTCTTTAAGGCTGAATAATATTCCATGGTGTACATATACCACAATTTATTAATCCATTCGTGGATCGATGGGCACTTGGGCTTCTTCCATGACTTAGCAATTATGAATTGGGCTGCAATAAACATTCTGGTACAAATATCTTTGTTATGTTGTGGTTTTTGGTCTTCTGGGTATATGCCCAGCAGAGGAATTACAGGATTGAATGGCAGATCTATTTTTAGATCTCTGAGTGTTCTCCATATCTCTTTCCAAAAGGAATGTATTAATTTGCATTCCCACCAGCAGTGTAGAAGTGGTCCCTTTTCTCCACATCCACGCCAACATCTCTGGTCTTGAGATTTTGTGATATAGGCTAGTCTCACAGGAGTTAGATGATATCTCAAAGTAGTTTTGATTTGCATTTCTCTGAATATTAAAGATGATGAGCATTTTTTCATATGTCTGAAGGCCACGTGCCTGTCTTCTTCAGACAAGTTTCTCGTCAAATCCCTAGCCCAGCCTGCGATGGGATCCCTTGTTCTATTCTTGCTAATGCGTTTGAGTTCTCTGTGGATTCTGGTTATTAAACCTTTGTCACAGATATAACCTGCAAATATCTTCTCCCATTCTGATGGCTGTTTGCTTGCTTTGCTTACTGTGTTCTTGGCTGTGCAGAAGCTTTTTAGTTTGATCAAGTCCCAGTAGTGTATTTTTGAAGCTGCTTCAATTGCCCTGGGGTCCTCCCCATAAAATACTCACCCAGACCCATTTCTTCAAGGGTTTTCCCTGCACTGTCCTCTAGTATTTTTATATTTTCATGTCTTAAGTTTAAATCTTTAATCCAATGAGAGTCTATCTTAGTTAATGGTGAAAAATGTGGGTCCAATCCCAGTCTTCTGCAGGTTGCCAGCCAGTTCGTCCAGCACCATTTGTTAAATAGGGAATCTTTTCCCCACTGAATGTTTTTAATTGGCTTGTCAAAGATCAAATAGCGGTAAGTAGCTGGATTCATCTCTTGGTTCTCTATTCTGTTCCAGATACCTACTTCTCTGTTTTTGTGCCAATACTATGCTGTTTTGATCACTATCGATTTGTAGTAAAGTCTGAGGTCTGGTAGTGTGATTCCTCCTGTTTTATTTTTATTTCTGAGTAATGTCTTGGCTACTCGAGGTTTTTTCTGATTCTACATAAAACGAAGTATTGTTTTTTCAAGATCTTTAAAGTATGACAGCAGAGCTTTAATAGGGAGTGTGTTGAAATTATATATTGCTTTGGGTAGTATGGACATTTTAATAAGGTTGATTCTTAGCCATGAGCATGGTATGTTTTTCCATTTGTTGACATTTTCAGCTATTTCTTTTCTTAGAGTTTCATAGTTCTCTTTATAGAGATCTTTCACGTCTTGTTTTAGGTAAATTCCCAAATATTTCATCTTCTTTGGCACTACTGTGAATGGGATAGAGTCCTTAACTGCTTTTTCAACTTGACTATTGTTGGTGTATTTAAAGGCTACCGATTTATGGATGTTGATTTTGTAACCTGAGACGCTGCTATGTTCCTTGATCACTTCTAGGAGTTTTGTAATAGAGTCCCTAGTGTTTTCCAGATACACAATCATATCATCTGCAAAGAGCGAAAATTTGATCTCTTCTGACCCTATATGGATACCCTTGATCGCCTTTTCTTCCCTAATTGTGGTGCCTAAAACTTCCATTACAATGTTAAAAAGCAATGGAGACAATGGGCAGCCTTGTCTGGTTCCTGATCTGAGTGGAAATGATTCCAATTTAACTCCATTCAATATGATATTGGCTGTGGGTTTGCTGTAGATGGCTGCTATCAGTTTAAGAAATATCCCTTGTATACCAATTTTCTTGAGTGTTCTGATCATGAAGGGATGCTGGATATTATCAAAAGCTTTTTCTGCATCGATTCAGAGAATCATATGGTCTTTGTTTTTTAATTTGTTTATGTGCTGAATTACATTTATAGATTTACGGATATTGAACCAGCCTTGAGTCCCTGGGATAAAACCAACTTGGTCATGGTGTATAATTTGTTTGATGTGTTGCTGGATTCTGTTTGTTAGGATCTTGTTGAATATTTTTGCATCTATATTCATTAGTGATATCGGTCTATAATTTTCTTGTTGGGTCTTTTCCTGGTTTGGGGATCAGGGTGATGTTTGCTTCATAGAACGTGTTGGGTAGTCTTTCTTCTTTTTCTACTTTTTGGAACAAGTTGAGTAATATAGGTACTAATTCCTGTTTAAAGGTTTGGTAGAATTCTGACATGAAACCATCTGGTCCCGGGCTTTTCTTTTAAGGGAGGTTTTGTATAGTTGATGCTATTTCTGAACTTGATATGGGCCTGTTCAGTATTTCCACTTGATTCTGGCTAAGTCGTAGAAGGTGACGTGCTTCCAAGTATTGGTCAATTTCCTTCAGATTTTCATATTTCTGAGAAAAAATTTCTTGTAATATTCATTAAGGATTTTTTGAATTTCTGATGAGTCTGTTGTTATTTCGTCTTTTTTGTTTCTGATTGATGATATTGGAGATTTTACTCTTTTTTTCTGATTAGGTTGGCCAGAGGTTGATCTATTTTATTGACCTTTTCAAAAAAACAGCTTTTTGATTTATTGATCTGTTGTATTATTCTTTTGTTTTCAATTTCATTTAATTCTGCTCTAATTTTGATTATTTCTTTTCTTCTACTGGGTTTGGGGTTGGAATGTTCTTCCTTTTCCAGTTGCTTGTGATGTCCCATTAAGTTGTTAACTTCCTCTCTTTCCGTTTTCTTGAGGAAGGCTTGCAGTGCTATAAATTTCCCTCTTAGAACTGCCTTTGCGGTGTTCCAGAGGTTCTGATAGTTTGTGTCTTCATTGTTGTTTTGTTCCAAAAAATTGGCGATTTCTTTCTTAATCTCATCTCTGACCCAGCTATCATTCAGCATAAGGTTATTTAACTTCCATGTTTTTGTACGAGTGTGCAGATTCCTGTTGTTACTCAGTTCAAGTTTTATTCCGTGATGGTCCGAGAAGATGCATGGAATAATTTCTATTCCTTTAAATTTACTGAGGTTAGACTTGTGACCTAAAATGTGGTCAATTTTGGAGTAAGTTCCATGGGCTGATGAGAAGTATGTGTATTCAGTTTTGTTGGGATGAAATGTTATGTAGATGTCTGCTAAATCCAAATGTTGGATGGTTAGGTTTAAATCTAAGATTTCTTTGCTCAGCTTCTTGCTGGAGGATCGACCCAACAATGCCAAAGGAGTGTTGAAATCTCTGACGATTACAGAGCTGGAGGAAATCAAGTTACTCATGTCTGTTAGAGTTTCTCTTATAAATTGAGGTGCATTCTGGTTGGGTGCATAGATATTAATAATTGAGATCTCATCATATTGAGTATTACCCTTAAAAATATCAAGTGACCATTCTTGTCCTTCCTTACTTTTGATGGTTTAAAGCCTACTGTATCTGCAAATAAAATTGCAACACCTGCTTTTTTCTGATTACCATTTGCCTGAAATATGGATGACCATCCTTTCACCTTGAGTCTGTATTTGTCTTTTAAGTTAAGATGTGACTTTCGTATGCAACAAATATCTGGCTTGTGTTTTTTATCCAGTCAGCTAACCTATGCCTCATTGGAGGGCAGTTTAAGCCATTCACATTAATGGAGAGTATTGATAAGTCTGGTGGAATTTTGGGTATCGAGTTTTTCAAAGGTCCAGTGGACACTTTTAATCCTTTCACCAGTGTGGAAGTTGGAGTTTAATCCAAAGTTTCTGAGTGAGTTTACTTTTTTGGTATAGGATTGGGTTGGTCATTGTGGAGGATAGGTCTGAGAATATCCTGAAGAGGTGGTTTACTTATGGCAAATTTTTTCAACATATGAATGTCATTGAAGTATTTTATTTCTCCATCATAAATGAAACTCAGTTTAGCTGGATACAAGATCCTGGGTTGAAAGTTATTTTGCTTTAGGAGGTTAAAATCAATGACCACCCTCTTCTGGCTTGAAAAGTTTCAGCAGACAGATCTGCAGTTATTCTAATATACTTTCCTTTGTACGTAATGGTTTTCTTTCGCCAGGCTGCTTTGAGAATCTTCTCTTTCATATTAACTTTTAGTGAAGCTAATTATGATATGCCTGGGGGATGACTTATTGGGGTTGAATCATGCTGGGGTTCTGAAGCTGTCTGCTATCTGAATTTCAGATTCTCTAGGCATGTCTGGAAAATTTTCTTTCATAATTTCATGCAGAGAGGCCTCTGTGCCCATCGAGGCCACTTCATCATTCTCAGAAATCCCAATTATTCGTATATTGCTTTCTTCGAATTATCCCAGAGTTCTCTGAGTGAATAATCTGTTTTTGCTCTCCATTTCTCTTCCTCTTTGAGAGATTGGGAGCATTCGAAGACTTTATCTTCAATGTCAGTAATCCTCTCTTCTGCTTGCTCCATTCTGTTGGTGAGGGATTCTACTGTATTTTTCATATCTTTGAGGGCTGTAAATTCTTGCTTCAGTGTGGCTAAGCCTTTGGTTGTTCTGTCTTTAAATTAGTTAAATTCTTGAGACAACTTTTGAATTTCTTCTCGAATTCCTAATTCCATTTTATTAATCTTGTCTGCAATCCAAATTCTGAATTTGATTTCTGACATCTCATCCAGTTGTTTATGAATGGGATCTTCAATCACATCTGCTGTATCTTTTCCTGGGTTTGGGGGTTGATCTATTCTGGTTATTCATGTTACCAGAGTTTTTCCACTGATTCCGCCCCATGGTTATTTTACTCCCTTTGATTTTTCCCCTGGGGCTTTATTGAGGGCCCGTAGTACAGTGTTGTGACCTGAGAAACTGGGGCCCTGTCGTGTGTTGGGGCGAATTGGTTCTGTCTTGTTTTCAGCTGGTTTCTGTTTGATCCTATTGTAACATTTACTCTGGCTTGAAGTCTCAGCTGTGTGGAAAAACTAGCAATTAAGTCACCCCGCCTGCCCACCTCTGGCACCAATTGGGAAAGGAAAATCAAACCTTCCTACAACCGCATACCCAGGACACTGCCTGAAAAGTCCTCAGTCTATTAGTTCAGTTCAAAAGGTCCAAATCTATTATCTCAATCAGCACCTGTCTCGGGTGGGAGAGTTCAAGAGGTCTCTGGGAACTGGATCACAGGGGTCTGGTGACTACTCTGATATGGCTTACTGCAGTGCTGCGTGGAGTCAGGAGGAGCCACCTAGCAAATAGATCAGTCTGGGAAGGTTGATGTCTCCTTCCCCACTTTGCCCCTCCATCGGACCCAGTCACTGTTATCTCTGCAGATGGCTAACCCAGTTGCCTGTAGTGAACAGATACTCCAGGGATTTGCACCTGCCTGAATTGCAGGGAAATCTGCCAGGCCCCTGCAGTCTGCTGCTATCTAGCAGGAGGAGGTGGGGCCTGACGTCTTTCATTGCTTGATGCAGTTGGTGGGGGGGAGGTGTTCACTCAGGCTTAGCCCCATCCATGAATGATGTTGCTAACAGAACAGAACAGAACAGACAACTTTGAGGGATTCTGTCTGTGTTTCTGCTAAAATCGCCTGTAGAAGATGGGCTGTTCTGAGTTCAAACGACTTTGCTGCTGGAGGTTTGTGTCTGATTACCTCTCTGAGTTGGCCCTGCCCTGGAAGCTTCCCAGGTTTGTGAGCAGCATCAGGCAAATCCTTTGCTCACTGGTGGCCTCCTCTGGTTGCCCAGGGAGATAAGGGGTGTGGCTTCAGAATATCCAGAAGTGAGCTGTTTTGCTGTTAAAGAAAAAACGGCTGTTGATTTGCCTCCAGGAACTGTCGCTCTGGTGTGGGCACCCAGTCGACCCTTTTCTCCTCTGTCTCGCACCCCAGAGTCAGCACTGACCAGCTGCAGTTTATGCTCTGTCCACACCCCTCGAGAGATCTCCCAAGGATCCGAACTCTTGGGGGACAGGCCCCCAGACCCCAAGTGAGAGTGGGGGGGAGTGCTGGGAGCTCAGCGGGGAAGCTAGAGTTTCAGTTTTATGCCTGGCCGTATTGTTGCCCGGGGAGGGCTGCTGCAACGCACCACGGGGAAGTGTCGCTGAGGCGTGACTCCCCCTTAGCCGGGTGCCCTCTCCTCACTCACGTGCCTCAGAGTCAGCGCTGACCAGTTGCAGCTCAGGGACTGTCCACTCCCCTTGAGAAATCACCCAAGAATCCGAACTCCTGGGGAACAGGCCTCCAGACCTCAGTGGGAGTGGAAGGAAAGTGTTGGGGGTTCAGGGTTGCCGGCAAAGGATATTTAAAGTTTTATACAGTTTTATGCCTAGCAGGAGAATGCCATGGCACCCTAGTAGGAGAGGTAGGTCCAGTTTTTAGAAGGTCTCTCCCGTGGAGTGTAGCAGGAGGGCCTTTAATTTCTGCCTGTTTGTTTAATTGTGGGGCTCTTGAGCCGGTCTCCCATCGGCTTGGTGATGGATTTTGTACCTTTTTTTTGCATCCTTGTGATCACAGCTTGCCTCAGCAGTGTTGGTGTGCGTTCTTCAACCTTCTCTCTTGGTGCAGCTCAAATCCACCAGGATACTTAATAAATTTTTGTCCCTTAACTCTCCTTCTGGACGGGAGCCTCTGTGTAAAACTGGCTTCAGTCCGCCATCTTGTCTCTCCCCCTAAAAGTTTGATAGAATTCTGATGTGAAACCATCTGGTCCCGGGCTTTTCTTTTTAGGGAGGTTTTGTATGGTTGATGCTATTTCCAAACTTCATATGGGCCTGTTCAACATTTCCACTTGATTATGGCTAAGTCTTAGAAGGTGATGTGCTTCCAAGTATCAGTCAATTTCCTTTAGATTTTCATATTTCTGAGAATAAAGTTTCTTGTAATATTCATTAAGGATTTTTTTGATTTCTGAGGAGTCTGTTGTTATTTCGTCTTTGTTGTTTCTGATTGATGAGATTAGAGATTTTACTCTTTTTTTCCTGATTAGGTTGGCCAAAGGTTTATCACCACCTGGTTTGTCCTCAGGCAATTGGTCCAGTTCAAAAGGTCCAAATCAATTGTCTCAGTCTGCACCTGTCTTGGGTGAGAGAGTTTAAGCGGTCTCTGTGAGCTGGATCACAGGGGTCTGGTGACTACTCTGGTGTGGCTTGCTTCAGTGCTGTGTGGAATCAGGAGGAGCCACCCAGCCAATAGATCAGTCTGGGAAGGTTGCTGCCTCCTTCCCCACCTTGCACCACTGTCACACCCAGTCACTGATAGCCCTGTAGTTGGCTGACCCAGTTGCCTGTAATGATTCGGTACTCCAGGAGTTTGCACCTGCCTGAATCACAAGGAAGTCTGCCAGGCCGCTGCGCTCTACCTCTCTCTAGCAGGAGGAGGTGAGGCCTGACAACCTCCGGTGCTTGATGAAGGTTGGGGGAGTTTCACTCAGGTCCAGTCTCGTCCCTGATTAATGTTACTGACAGAACAGAAGAGAACAACTTTGCAGTTCCCCTGCAGAAGAGAAGCTGAATTGAGTTCCAAATCAGCTTGTCTTTGCTTTTGTATTGTCTATAGTCTGATGATCCCCTGAGGGCCAGGTGCATCTTAGGTTTAGTAAAGCAGACCTCTGGGTCAGCCCTGCCCTGGGAGTTTCCCCGGTTTGCAAGTTGGATTTGCCTCAGGCAAATCCTATATTCAGAGTCTCTGGTTGCCCAGGGAGATGGGGGTGTGGCTTCAGAATATTCGGTAGTGAGCTGTATTGCTAGCAAAAGAGGGCTGCTGTTTTATGGCTCAGGCAACCGCTGCTCTGGTGCAGCTCCCTTCCGGCCAACCGCACTCTCTCCACTCTCGTACCCCAGAGTCTGCACCGACCAGCTGCAGCCCGGCACTGTTTATGCCCCTCTAGGAATCGCCCAAGAGTCTGGACTCCTGGGGGACAGGCTCCAGACCTTGGAGCGAGAGCAGAGGGGAGCACAGGGAGCACTGGGAGCCTTGGGTTGCGGGCAGAGAACACACACAGCTTTGCACAATTTTATGCCTGGCCGTATTGTCACCAAAAGACAGCTGTCGCACTGTGCCTCAGGGAAGTGCCACTCCAGTGTGGTCCCCTCTCCGCCAACCGGGACTGGCCTCCAGACCTCAGTATGAGTGAAGGGGAGCACTAGGAGCTTAGAATTCCAGATAGAGACTATACACAGTTTATACAGTTTTATGCCTGGCAGGAGGACGCCGTGGCACCCTAGTAGGGGACGTAGGTCCAGTTTTTAGAGGGTCTCTCCTGTGGAGTGTAGTGGGAGGACCTTTGAACTCTGCCTGATTGTTTGTGAGTCACTCTGAGCCATTCTCATGGGGGAGGGGACTCCCGTCCACTTGGTGATGGATTTTGTACCTTTTGTTTGTATCGTTGTGGTTGCAGCTCGCCTCAGCGGGGTTGACGTGAGTTCTTCAACCTTCTCTCTTAGTGGAGCTCAAATCCACCAGGTTACTTGCTGAATTTTTATCCTTTAACTCTCCTACTGGACGGGAGCCTCTGTGGAAAGCTGGCTTCAGTCAGCCATCTTGTCTCCTCCCCAAAATATCCAATCTTCAACAAAAAAATGACAAGAGTAGTTTGAAAATATTTTCTTCCACTCTTTAGGTTGTCTCTTCAATTTGTTAATTGCTTACTTTGCAGTGTAGAAGCTTTTTTAGCTCCCTGTAATCCTACTTGTGTATTTTTGATTTTGTTGCTATGCTTCTGAGGTCTAACCCCCCAAAATCTTTGTCCAGACCAATGATCCGTAGTGTTTCCCATTTTTTTCTTCTAGTAGGTTCATAGTTTCAGGCCTTACATATAAGTATTTAATCCATTTTGATTTGATTTTTTTATACGATTAGAGATGGGGGTGGGGTCTATTTTCATTTTTCTACATATAGATATCCAATTTTTCAAGTAGCATTCATTGAAGAGATTGTCCTTTACCGAAATTATGTTCTTGGTGTCTTTTCAAAGTGAGTTAACTGTAAAGGTAAAGATTTATTTCTGGGTTCTGTATTTTGTTCCACTGGTCCATGTGTCCATTTTTATGCTATCTTGGTTATTATAACATTGTAGAATAATTTGAAGTAAGGTAGTGTGATGCCTACAGCTTTGTTATTTTTGTTCAGGATTCCTTCAGTTATTCCAAAAGGAAATTAATAAATTAAATATATAATGAACTGAACTGAATAACAAGAATCCAAGTAATCTCAATTTAAAAATGCAAAAGACCTGAATAGACACTTCTCAGAAGAAAATACACAAATGTCCTACAGGTATATGGGGAAATGCTGAACATCACCACTAATCATTAAAAAATGCAAATCAAAATCAAAATGAGATATCATCTCAGGCTAGTTAAATCCCTATTATTAAAAAGAGAGAAAATTGGCCAGGTGCAGTGACTCATACCTGCAATACTAGCACTCTGAGAGGCCAAGGTGGGTAGATTGCCTGAGCTCACAGTTTCAAGACCAGCCTGAGCCAGAGTAAGACATCATCTCTAAAAATAGCCGAGCATTGTGGTGGGTGCCTGTAGTCCCAGCTATCTGGGAGGCTGAGGCAAGAGAATTGCCTGAGCCCAAGAGTTTGAGATTGCTGTGAGCTACAACGCCATGACACTGTACTAAGGGCGACAATGTGAGATTCTGTCTCAAAAAAAAAGACAGAAAATAACAAACACTGTCAAGGATGCAGAAAGTATACTCATATACTGTTAGTGGTAATGTTAAGTAGTACAACCATGATGGAAAACAGTATGTAGGTTCCACAAAAAAATAAAAATGGAACTACCATATGACCCAGCCATCATATCATTGGGTATATCCAAAAGAAAGAAATCAGCATATTAAGAAGATATCTGCAGTCCCATGTTTATTGCAATACTGTACACAGTAGCAAAGACATGGAACAACCTAAGCGTCCATCAGTGGATGAATATATAAAGAAAACATGGTATATATAAAAATGGAATATTATTTAGCCACAAAAAGAATAAATAACATCATTTATATGGATGAAACCACATAATGACCAGAAGTCATTATGTTACATCAAATAAGCCAGGCACATAATAACAAAAAATCACATGTTCTTACTCATATATGGGAGTGAAAAAAGTGGCTCTGATGGAGGTAGAGAGTAGAAGGGTGGTTAACAGAAGCTGGGAATGGTAGATGGGAGGAGATGATGAAAAGAAGTTTGTTAATGGGCACAAAAATACAGTTAGAAGAAATAAGTTCTAGTATTTGATAGTACAATAGAGAGATTATAGTTAACAATAACTTATTATACATTTCAAAATAGCTAGAAGAGAAGAATTGTTATGTTTCCAACACAAAGAACAGACAAATGTTTGAGTGATGAATATCCCAATTCCATGATTTGATCATTATTCTTTTAAAAATAATTTTTTCTTTTTTTTTTATTGTTGGGGATTCATTGAGGGTACAATAAACCAGGTTACACTGATTGCATTTGTTAGGCAAAGTCCCTCTTGCAATTCTGTCTTGTCCCCAAAAGATGTGGCACACACCAAGGACCCACCCCCTCCCTCCTTCCCTCTCTCTGCTCTTCCTTTCCCCACCCCCTTTTTAAATTTCAAGACATATAAAGAAATAAAAAATATGACCCATTCAAAGGCACAAAACAAACTGACAAAAACTGTTCCTGAGGAATCCCTGACATTGGACTTTTTTTTTTTTTTTTTGCAGTTTTGGCCAAGGCTGGACTCGAACCCACCACCCCCGGTATATAGGGCTGGCACCCTACTCCTTGAGCCACAGGCACCGTCAACGAAACAAAACTTTTAAGACAACAGTCTTATATATACTTGAAGAGATAAAGGACAGCCCTTGACAAAGAACTAAAGAATATTTTTTTTATATTTTATATATATATAATATATATTTTATATATATATAATATATATTTTATATATATATAAAATACAGACTGTCACTCAGTCACCTGGGTAGAGTACTGTAGCATCATAGCTCACGGCAACCTCAAACTTCTCAGCTCAAGCTACCCTCTTGCCTCAGCCTCCCGAGTAGCTGGGAGTATAGGCACCTGCCACAATGCACAGCTAATTTTTTTTTTTATTGTTAAATCATAGCTGTGTACATTAGTGCAATCAAGGGGTACAATGTGCTGGTTTTATATACAATCTGAATTATTCTCATCAAACTGTTCAATGCAGTCTTCATGGCATTTTTCTTAGTTATTGTATGCAGACATTTGTATTCTGCCTTTAGTAACTTTCGCCTGTACCCATTCTAAGATGCACCATAGGTGTGGCCCCACCCGTTACCCTCCCTCCACCCTAACCTCCCCCCCATTCCTTGTCCCTTTCTTCATAGTCTTGTGCTATAATTGGGTTATAGCCTTCATGTGAAAGCTATAATTTAGCTTCATTCATAGTAGGGCTGAGTACATTGGACACTTTTTCTTCCATTCCTGAGATCCTTTGCTAAGAAGAATATGTTCCAGCTCCATCCATGTAAACATGAAAGAGGTAAAGTCTCCATCTTTCTTTAAGGCTGCATAATATTCCATGGTGTACATGTACCACAATTTGCTAGTCCATTCGTGGGTCGATGGGCACTTGGGCTTCTTCCATGACTTAGCAATTACAAATTGGTCTGCAATAAACATTCTGGTACAGATGTCTTTGTTATATTGTGATTTTTGGTCTTCTGGGTATAAACCCACTAAAGGAATTATAGGATCAAATGGCAGGTCTATTTTTAGGTCTCTAAATATTCTCCAAACATCCTTCCAGAAGGAACATATTAGTGTGCATTCCCACCAGCAGTGTAGAAGTGTGCCCTTATCTCCACATCCATGCCAACGTCTCTGGTTTTCGGATTTTGTTATGTGGGCTACTCCTACTGGGGTTAGGTGATATCTCAAAGTAGTTTTGATTTGCATTTCTCTGATGATTAAGGATGATGAGCTTTTTTTCATGTGTTTGTAGATTATGTGTCTGTCTTCTTTAGAGAAGTTTCTCTTCAGGTTCCTTGCCCACCCTGAGATGGGATCACATGTTTTCTTGCTAATACGTTTGAGTTCTCTGGATTCTGGTTATTAGACCTTTATCGGAGGTATAACTTGCAAATATTTTCTCCCATTCTGAAGGCTGTCTGCTTGCTTTACTTACTATGTTCTTGGCTGTGCAGAAGCTTCTTAGTTTGATCAGGTTCCAGTAGTGTATTTTTGATACTGCTTCAATGGCCTGTGGAGTCCTCATAAAATATTCACCCAGCCCGATTCCTTCAAGAGTTTTCCCTGCACTTTCTTCAAGTATTTTATAGTTTCATGTCTTTTTTTTTTTTGTAGAGACAGAGTCTCACTTTATGGCCCTGGGTAGAGTGCCGTGGCATCACACAGCTCACAGCAACCTCCAACTCCTGGGCTTAAGTGATTCTCCTGCCGGGCAGCGCCTGTGGCTCAGTGAGTAGGGCGCTGGCCTCATATGCCAAGGGTGGCGGGTTCAAACCCAGCCCCGGCCAAACTGCAACAAAGAAAATAGCCGGGCGTTGTGGCAGGCGCCTGTAGTCCCAGCTGTTCGGGAGGCTAAGGCAAGAGAATCGCGTAAGCCCAAGAGTTAGAGGTTGCTGTGAGCCGTGTGACACCACGGCACTCTACCCGAGGGCAGTACAGTAAGACTCTGTCTCTACAAAAAAAAAAAAAAAAAAAGGGATTCTCCTGCCTCAGCCTCCCGAGTAGCTGGGACTACAGGTGCCTGCCACAACGCCTGGCTAAGTTTCATGTGTTAAGTTTAAATCTTTTATCCAGTGAGAATTTATCTTAGTTAATGGTGAAAGGTATGGGTCTAGTTTGATTTTTAGTAGGGACAAGGTCTTTTCTTGCTCAGGCTAGTCTTTAACTTCTGATCTCAGGCAATCCATCCATCTTAGCCTCTCAGAGTGCTAGGATTACAGACATATGCTGCCATACCCAGCCAGCATAAAAATACTTAAATAAAATGAGAATATTTATAAAGAGACAGAGCAAAATGAAAATTTTGGAGCTGGTAAACAGTATAGCTGGATTGAAAAGATCATTGAGGGGTTGTTGTTGGACAACTATAACTTGAACTTTACCTAACAAACATAAACGATGTAATCTAATTATATACACTTATGTTAATCTGACATTAAAATAAATAAAAGAAAAATTCACTATTGGGGTTTACCAGAAGATTTGAGCAGGAAAAATGGATTAACAAACTTGAAGATAAACCATTTGTAATCATTGAATCTGAGGAGCAGAAAAGAAAAAGAGTGAAGAAAAATGAACAGAGCCTAAGGGCCTTATGTGAGAACACTGAGCCAAACAATATAAGCAACAAGGAAAGAGAAAGAAAAGAGGGCAGAGAGATTATATGAAGAATTAATAACCAAAAATTTCCCAAGCTTGATGGACAACGTGAATGTACAAATAAAAGAAGTTCGACATGTTCCAAGTAGGGTAAACACAAGTAGACCCAAATTGTGACATATTCTAATCAAACCCTCAAGGGGAAAAGACAGAACCTTGAAAGTAGAAAGAAGTGATTCAACACGTATAAGGGATTCTCAATAAAATTATCAACCAATTTGTCAACAAAAACTTGGAAACCATCAAAGTCAAAATGAAAAAATTCTGCGAGCAGCCAGATGTAAGCAACCCCTTACCTACAAGTGGAAAAATACCAAGGTGACAGCACAGCAAGCTTTTCAGCTGAAAATTGTCAAGCCAGAAGTGGTTGGTCATCTGCCTTTAACCTTCTTAAACAAAACAACTTTCAGCCTAGGACTCTAAGTTTCATATTCAATGGAGAATATCAAATATTTTACTGACATGCAAACATTGAGGAAATTTGTGACAAGACCAGCTCTGCAGGAAATACTCAGACCCATTCTTCCTGCGGGTCATCACAATAGGCAAGGAGCAAAGTAAAGACACCCAGAAACTAAAGGAAAAAGCCTAGCTTCCACAATGGCACAAGGGATAAAACTAAACAATGGACCTCCACAAAACAAGATGAACAGAACTCACCATATTTATCAATTTTCCAATAAATGTGAATGGTTTGAAATTCTACACTAAAGAGGCCTGGGTTGGCTGACTGGATTAAAAAATCACAAGTCAACTATATTCTGTCTTTAGAAAACACGTTAACATCTAAGTACAAAACAAGACTCAGGGTGAAGGAATGGAAAACAGTATTTCAGGCAAATGGAAATCAAAAGAAAGCATGGGTTCCAATCTTATTTGCACATACAATTGGATTTAAACTAACAAAAACAAAGAAAGGCAGACATGTACACTATTTACAGGTCAAGAGAACAATACAAGAAGACATTTCAACGTTTATGTGCCCAGATACTTAAAATGAACTCTAACCAAAAACTGAATATTAAGATATCCTGCAACACTATGAGATGTGGGTATTTCAATATCCCTCAGCAGAACCGGACAGATCTCCCAAGCAGAACTAAACAAAGAAATGAAAACAAATCTGAAGGCATCACTTTATCAGACTTCAGATTATGTTACAAGTCTTCAGTGATCAAAACACCCTGATACTGGCACAAAAATGGAGATGTAGATCTGTGCAATAGAATAGAGAATTTAGAGATGAACCCAGCCATATATCACCATCTGCTCTTTGATAAACCAAACAAAGACATGCACTGGGGAAAAGAATCCTTATTTAATAAATGGTTCTGGGAGAATTGGTTAACCACATGCAAAAGACTGAAACTGGACACACAAATCTCACCACTGACAAAAATTGACTCTCTGAATAATAAAAGATTTATATTTAAGATATGAAAGAATAAAAATTCTAGAAAAGAATTTTTCTTTTTTTTTCTTTTCTTTTTTTTTTTTTTGTAGAGACAGAGTCTCACTTTATGGTCCTCGGTAGAGTGCCGTGGCCTCACACAGCTCACAGCAACCTCCAACTCCTGGGCCCAAGCGATTCTCCTGCCTCAGCCTCCCGAATAGCTGGGACTACAGGCACCCGCCACAACGCCCGGCTATAGAAAAGAATTTTTCAAGTGTGGGGAAAACACTTGAAAAAGATTTCATGGAAAAGACCCCCCAGCAATTGCGGGCACACCAAAAATAAATAAATTGGATGTGATCAAACTAAAAAGTTTCTGCATAACTAAGGGTACCACAACTAAAGCAAAGAGACAGCCTTCAGCATGAGAGAAGATTTTTGCATGCTAAGAATCTGACAAAAGGCTGGTAACTGGAATCTACAGAGAACTCTAATTAATGAATAAGAAAAGAGAAAACAACCTCATTTATAAGTAGGCAAGAGACTTGAACATAAATTTCTCTTAAGATAAAAGACAAATGGCCAAAAACACATGAAAAAATGCTCATGATCTCTAATCATTAGAGAAATGCAAATGAAAACTACCTTGTGATATCACCTAACCCCAGAGAGATTAGCCCACATCGCAAAGTCCCAAATCTGTAGATGCTGGTGTGGATGTGACGAGAAGAGAACACTTTTGCACTGCTGGTGGGATTGCAAACTAATACTATCTCCCTGGAAAGAAGTTCTCTCCTCAAAGAGCTAAACATAGACCTTCCATTTGATCCCACAATCCCATTACTAGGTATCTACCCAGAAGAAAAAAATCATTTTATCATCAGGACATTTGCACTAAAATCACTAAAATGTTTATTGCAGCTCAACTCACAATTGCCAAGTGGCCATTAACACATGAACGGATTAATAAACTGGTATAGGTGTGCCATGGAATACTATTCAATCATAAAAAGTATGGAGACTTTCTATCTTATGTATTGACCTGGATTGAGTTGAAATACATTCTTCTTAAAGTATCACAAGAGTGAAAAGTAAGTATCCAATGTACTCAATACTAATATGAAACCGGTAGATAAACAACTATACATCCACATAAGAGGAAAACACCACTGAATTCAAATGGGGAGGAAGGAGGAGGAGGATAGAGGAAAGGGGAAAAGGACAGTAATTGTTAAGCTCTCACCTTCACAATGTAAGGGTATACAGCACACCCCCTGGATGAAGGGCTCAACCACAACTTAAAAGTTACCTAAGAAATTCAAATAATGTAACTAATCATGTGTACACTCATATTAATCTAAAATAATAAAAAAAGGTATCCTCAGAATCCAGGAGGCAGTAGGATGATATATTTAAAGTGCTGAAAATATCTGTCAATCGAGCAGACTACATATGGTCTAACTGTCCTTCAAAAATGAGGGTGAAATTAAGGCATTCCCAGATAAACAAAACTAGAGGAAGTTCAACAGCACTAGATCTGTTCTGTAATAATGCTACATGGAGTCCTTTAAGATAAATTGAAATGAATCATTAACTCATTGTCATATGAAGATGTAATCTCTGGTACAGGTAAATACCTGGGCAAGTGTGAAGACAATATGTTTCAGTTTGTAACTCTACTTCTTATTTTGTACAGTTTTTAAAAGACAAGTGCATAAAATTATAAATATATTTTAATGGGTACACAATCTATTAAGATATAATTTTTAACACTGATAACATAAAGTAACTGGAAAGAGAATAACACTGTGAACCAATTGAACCTAAGAGGCATATGCAGAACACTCCAACCTACGATAGCAAAATAAACATTGTTATCAAAGGCACATTGAATGTTCTCTAGTATTGGCCATATGTAAGTCATAAAACTAATCGCAATATATTTACAAAGATTGATATCATACAAATTAACTTTTCTGTTCACAATGGTATGAAACTACAGAAAAGAAATGAAAAACTAGAAAATTCAGAAATACATGGAAATTTAAAAAACATTCATTCAAACAACCAATGGGGCCAAGGTGAAATCACAAGGGAATTTAGAAAATATCTCTAGACAAATATAAATGAAACTGCAACACACCAAAACTTAGGAGATGTAGCGAAGCAATGCTAAGACTGAAATTTTTACCTATAAATGCTTACACCAAAAAGAAGAAAGAGTTCAAAGCAACAACCTAACTTAACAATGTAAGGACTAGAAAAGGAAGAATAAATTAGAAACAACGGTAGCAGAAAGGAGATAAAATAGGAAACAGTAAAAATAGATAAAACAAATAAAAAGCAAAGATAGTTATTTGAATGTATCAACAAACCCATAGCTATATTACTAAGATAAAAGACTGAAATTATTAAAATTTAGAATAAAAGTGAGAACATTCCTACTGGTTTTACATAAATAAAAAGGATTAAAAGAGAGTATAATAAACAATTATACACCAACAAATTTGGTAACCTAGATGAAACGAGCACATAGCCTACCAAGATGGAATCATGAATAAGTAGAAGATACAATTAAATTTAAATCCCATTAAGGAGATTGTATCAGTATTCAGAAACGTTCCAAAAATGAAAAGCCATTGACCAGATGGGTTCAATTGTGAATTCTGCTGAAGATTTAAGAACAGTTTTCTTTTCTTTTTCTTTGAGACAGAGTCTCACTTTGTCACCCTCTGCAGAGTGCTGTAGCATCACAGCTCACGGCAACCTCAAACTATTGGGCTCAAGCAATCCTCTTGCCTCAGCCTCCCAAGTAGCTGGGACTACAGGCGCCCACCACAATGCCTGCCTATTTTTAGAGACATAGTCTTGCTCCTGTTCAGGCTGGTCTTGAACTTGTCAGCTCAAGCAATCCATTTAACTTGGGCCTCCCAGAGTGCAAGGATTATAGGTGTGAGCAACTATGCCTGGCTCCAACTGAAGCTATCCACCAGCACATCTGGCTAATTTTTTTATTTTTTTATAGAAGTAGGATCTCTACAAAAATATTGCCAAGGCTGGTCTCAAACTTCTGGCCTCAAGTGACCTTTCTGCCTTGGCCTCCAAAAGTGCTGGGATTACAGAAGCCAGCTACTAGGTCTACACCTAGAAGTTTATAATTTTAATAAGTCCAGTTTATGGATCATGTCTTTCATGGACCATGCTATAGGTGTTGTATAAGTGCTCCTAAAGTGCTGGGATTACAGAAGCCAGCTACTAGGTCCACACCTAGAAGTTTCTAATTTTAACAAGTCCAGTTTATGGATCATTTCTTTCATGGATCATGCTAAGGGTGTTGTATAAGTCATCACGAAACTCAAAGTAATATAGATTTTCTACCATGTTATCCTTTAGAAGTTTTACAGTTTTCTGTTTTAGATTTAGGTCTCTGATTAATTTTGAGTTATTCTTGCAAAGGGTATAAAGTTTGTTCCTAGATTCATTTTTTTTCATGTGAATATCCAGTTGCTCTAGCATGATTTATTGAAGACCATTTTTTCTCCATCTCCACTACTGTTTTGTCACAGATCAGTTTTCAGTGATTTGAGTGGGTTTATTTCTCGGCCCTTTCTTCTATTCCATTGATTTATTTGTCTATTTTTGCCAATACCATACTGTTTTGATTACTATAGACTTATAAAATTAAAAACCTCTGCTCTGTGAAAAATACTGTTAAGAGAAAAAAAAGGACAAGACAAATACTGGAAGAAAGTGTTTCCAAAAGGCATATCCAATAAAGGAATGTCATCCACAATATACAAAAACTCCTGTAATTTATTTATTTTTATTTTTATTTTTTTTGTAGAGACAGAGTCTCACTTTATGGCCCTTGGTAGAGTGCCGTGGCATCACACAGCTCACAGCAACCTCCAGCTCCTGGGCTTAAGTGATTCTCTTGCCTCAGCCTCCCGAGTAGCTGGGACTACAGGCGCCCGCCACAGCACCTGGCTATTTTGTTGTTGTTGTTGTTGTTGCAGTTTGGCCGGGGCTGGGTTTGAACCCGCCACCCTCGGCATATGGGGCCGGTGCCCTACTCACTGAGCCACAGGCGCCGCCCCAAACTCCTGTAATTTAATAACAAGAAAATGAATAACCTAATTAGAAATCGGCAAAATATTGGGCAGTGCCTGTGGCTCAAGGAGTAGGGCACCGGCCCCCATATACTGGAGATGGTGGGGGTCAAACCCAGCCCCAGCCAAAAAACTACAAAAAAAAAAAAAAAAAAAAGAAAGAAAAAAAGAAATGGGCAAAATATTTTAACAAATACCTCACCTCAAAAGTTATGTAGATGCAAATAATCATAGAAAAGGTGCTTATATCATATATGTTATTAAAGAATTTTAAATGAAAACAAGGTGATGCCACTAAACAAGTGTTAGAATGCCCCAAATTCAAAATGGTGATATTAAATGCTGCCAAGGATGTGGCACAACAGGAGCCCTACTTCATTTTTGGTGCGAATTTCAAATGGCACAGCCACTTTTGAGGACAATTGATCATTTTCTTATGAAATTGAACATATTCTTGCCATATGGCCCAGCAATTATGCTACTTACTATTTACCACCAAATTAGTTGAAAACATGTCCACACAGAAAATTGCACACAAATATAGTAAATAAAATAGTAGATTTATCTGTAACTGTTAAAACTTGGAAACAACCTACATATCTTTTAACAAGCGAATGAATAAATAAATTGTGCAATATCCAGACAATGGAAAAGTAAATGCTAAAAAGAAATGAACTATTGGGGGGCAGTGCCTGTGGCTCAAGGAATAGGGTACCGGCCTCATATGCTGGAGGAGGCAGGTTCAAACCTGGCTTCGGCCAAAAAACCGCAATAAAAATAAAAAAGTAAGAAATGAACGATCAGGGCGGCGCCTGTGGCTCAGTCGGTAGGACGCCGGCCCCATATACCGAGGGTGGCAGGTTCAAACCCGGCCCCGGCCAAACTGAAACCAAAAAATAGCCGGGCGTTGTGGCGGGCGCCTGTAGTCCCAGCTACTCGGGAGGCTGAGGCAAGAGAATGGCTTAAGCCCAGGAGCTGGAGGTTGCTGTGAGCTGTGTGAGGCCACGGCACTCTACTGAGGGCCATAAAGTGAGACTCTGTCTCTAAAAAAAAGAAAAAAAGAAATGAACTATCAAAACATGAAAAGAGATGCATGAATTTCAAAGGCATATTACTAAGTGAAAGAAACTAGTATGAAAAAGACACAAATTGTATGATTCCATCTATGTGATGTTTTGGGAAAGGTAAAATTATGGAGATAATAAAAAGAACAGTAGCTGCCAGTGATGAAAGGGAGGGAAGGATAAATAGGCATAAAACAGAGAATTTTTAGGGCAGTGAAATCATTCCGTATGATACTATGTATCATAGTGGTGGATACATGTCAGTGTACATTGACTAAAACCCACAGACAGTACAACACAAAGAATTAGCCTTAATGTAAACTATACTTTTTTGTGATAACAATGTATCAATGTAGGTTTATTGATTGTAACAAATATACCATTTTGGTACAGAATTTTAACATGTGTGTTAAAATGTGTATGTGTGTCGGGAGACAGGTAACATATGAGAACTCCCTGGGCTTTCTGTACAATTTTTCTGTGAACACAAAATTGCTCTAAAAATAAAGTCTATTTTTAAAAATCTCCAAAATATTGGCAGTGCCTGCGGCTCAAAGGAGTAGGGCACCGGCCCCATATACCGGAGGTGGTGGGTTAAAACTCAGTCCCAGCCAAAAACTGCAAATAATAATAATGATCATCTCCAAAATATTGAAGATGAGAGAAAACACCCTAACTCTTTTTATAAGGTCAGTATGACTCCGATATCAAAGCCAGAAAAAAGCAACAAAAAAATAAATC
This sequence comes from Nycticebus coucang, assembly GCF_027406575.1. Lineage (NCBI taxonomy): Eukaryota > Metazoa > Chordata > Mammalia > Primates > Lorisidae > Nycticebus > Nycticebus coucang. The sequence goes on from NC_069804.1 coordinate 112,885,475, forward strand.
TACAGGCCAATATCTCATGCATATTGATGCAGTATCCTCCACAAAATACTAGCAAGCCAAATTCAGCAGCATATTTAAAAGTAATTATACACCATAACCAAGTAGGATTTATTCCTGAAATGCAAGTGTGTTTCAATATTCAAAAACCAAAAATGTTCAACAAACTAGAAATAGAAGAACACCATTTCAGCATAATAAATGTTATATATGGAAAAGCCACAGCTAACATACTCAATAATGAAATACTAAAAGCTTTTCAATGAAGATGAGGAAAAAGACAGGTTGCCCACTTTTACCCACTTCTGTGCAACATAGTATTGGAAGTTCCAGCCAGAACAATTAGGCAAATAGAAGAAATAATAGACATCCAAATTGGAAAGGAAGAAGTCAGATTGACTCTGTTTGCACATGACGTAGTCTGACATATAGAAAACCCTAAAAATTCCACAGAAAACTATTAGAACTAATAAATAGTTCACAAAAATTGAGGAACACAAAAATCAACCTGCAAAGCAGTTATACTAAAAATATCTCTATACACTAAAAATGAATAAACTGAAAATAAATACAGAAAAACAATTCCATTTACAATAGCATCAAAAACAATGAAATAGTTAGGAATAAACTTAACCAAGGAAGTGAAAGACATACACACTGAAAACTAAAAAACTCTGTTGAAAAAAATTAGAAGACATAAGTGGAAAGACATCCTGTGCTCATGATTGGAAGATTTAAAATTGTTAAAATGTCAGTCAGTCTTACCCAAAGTGATCTACAGATTCAATGTAATTCCTAACAAAATCTCAATGTCATTTTGTTAGAGAAATAAAATTTCATTGTAAAATTGACATGGAATGTTAAGGTACCCTGAATAGCCAAAATAATATTGAAAAAGAAGGGCATAGTTGGAGGTCTCACATTTTCTGAAATCAAACTTATTTCAAAGCTATGATAAGACAATATGCTATTGGCATAAAGACAGACATACGGACCAATGGAATGAAATGAAAAGCCCAGAAATAAACTCTTGCTTACATGGTCAAATGGTTTTAAATAATAGTGGCAATACCATTCAATGAGTAAAAGGCAGTACTTTCAACAAATGGTACTAGTAAAACTCTTATCTACTTGCAAAAGACCAAAGCTGGACACTTATCTTACACCATATAACACAAAATGGATCAAATACCTAAATATAATAACTAAAAGTATAAAATTCTTAGAAGATAACAAAGGGGAAAGTTTCATGATACCAGATTTGACAATGATTTCGTAGACATGACACCAGAAACACAGGAAACAGAAGAAACAATAGGTAAATTGGACTCCATCAGTAGTAATGACTTTTGTGCATCAAAATACACTACTGACAGAGTGAAAAAGTGATCCACAGAATGGGAGAAAATGTTTTCAAATCATTTATCTGATTAGTTATTAATATTAAAATATATAAAGAACTCCTACAACTCAACAATAAAACCCAAACAACCTGATTTAAAAAATGGGCAAATGACTTGAATAGCCATTTTTCCAAAGACATACAAATGTCCAATAAATACACAAAAAAGATTCTCAACATCACTAATCATTAGGAAAATATGAATCCAAACCACAATGAAATATGACTTCATACCCATTATGTGGCTATTACACAACAAAAATAAAACCCCAGAAAATACCAAGTGTTGATGAGGATGTGGAGAAATTGTTATCCTTGTGTTTTGCTAGTGGGAAGTAAAATGTAATAGCTACTATGGAAAGCAGGATGGCAGTTTCTCAAAAAGTTAAACATGGACACTAGACTGTTTAATGCAGCTCAATTTACAATTGCCAAAATGTGGAAACAGCCTAAATGCCCACCAACCCACCAACCCAGGAATGGATTAACAAGCTGCAATACACGTATACCATGGAATGCTATTCAACCATTGAAAAAGATGGAGACTTTACATCCTTTGTATTAACCTGGATGAAGTGGAACACATTCTTAGTAAAGCATCGCAAGAATGGAGAAGCATGAATCCTATGTATTCAATTTTGATATGAGGACAACTAATGACACAGTTGGGGGTGGAGGAAGGGGAGAGCAGAGAGAGAGAGAAGGAGGGAGGGGATGGGTGAAAGAGAACAGAGAGAGGGAAGAAGGGAGGGGGTGGGGTCTCAGTGTGTGACACACCTTTTGTGGGAAAGACACAATTGTAAGAGGGACTTTACCTAACAAATGCAGTCAGTATATCCTTGTTTCTTGTACCCTCGATGAATCCCCAACAATAAAAAAAAAAATTAAACATGGAATTTCCATATGATCTAGCAATTCACTTTCTGGGTACATACATTAAAGAATTGAAAGCAGGGACTCAAACAGATATTTGTACAACAATGCTCACAGAAACATTATTCAAAATAGTCAGAAAAGGGAAGACCAAAAGTGTCCATTGATGGATAAATGATAAACAAACTATGGTATATACATAGAATAGATATTATATAGCCTTAAAAATGAATTAAATTCTGATGCATTCATTCTACAACCTGGATGAACTTCAAAGACTAATGTTCTGCTAAGTGAATGAGCTATACACTAAAAGACATTTATATGAAGAGCATATAATAGTCAAATTCATAGAGACAGAAAGTAGAATAATGGTTATCAAGGGCTTGGAGGAAGGAATAATGGGAAGTTACTGTATACTGGGCACAGAGTTTCAGTTTGGGATGATGAAAAATTTCTAGAGATGGATAGTGGTGATGCCTGCACAACAATAGGAAGTACTCAATGGCACTTAATTATACATTTCAATATGGTTAGCACGGTAAATTTTGCCCCCAATAAAAATGGGATGGGGGTGCAGAGAGAGAGAAAGAGAGAGAGAGAGGGAGAGCCATATACAGACTCGTTTTCTGCCTCTGGACACTGGTGACTCTGTGTGAATATTGGATTTATGATAGTCATCTTGAGATCATGAGAACTGAACAAGGCAGCAAGCTAAAGAAAGAACCTGGGTCCTTTATCACACTGTTGGAACAGCTGAATTATCAACCCTAGAATTGTCTTTCTCTTGTTAAATGAGGTAATAAATTCCCCCACTGTTTTAAAAAAAAGGACTGGGAGAATGACTGTTTCCTTTTCCTCCTAGCCAGCGTAGGTGGAGACTTAGTGAAGAGGCTGAAGTTGCACCTTTAGCAAGTACTAATGAGGCCCTGCTTCTCCCTCCCTTCTCCAGTCCTTGTGTTAGAGAAGGCTGAGTGTTGAACCTGAGTGTTTCATCCCTACCTCTCAGTTATGACAGGCAAACCTCTTTTTCCTGGTATCAGAACAAGCTTGCTGAAATGCAAAATTATTATAAGATCCTGTTGCGTGAACCGAGACGCGAACGAGCAGCAGCTTTGCTGTAGGTGTAAACTCGCTCCTGTAATTATTAAGTCAAGAAACAGACTATACACCGTTTGATGGCATATAGCAAAGTTCTTTATTCCACGTTTTAGTTTTATACTCTTCCAGTCACGTACACACCTAATCCATTATCTATAAACTGAATTTGAACTTGAAAGGAAATTTATCATATCAATGTAACCACTTGTGTAGTAAATCTCTTCCTCTAAACCGTGACTAGTTTTCCGAGCAGGGCACAAAGACAAAAATAGCTATAGGGGAACAGAGTTAATCTTCAAGCATTCACTCAGTTTACTCAGTATGAAGTAAGATTGTGACCTTCCTTCAGGGCAGACCACCTATAGACCTCTGACAGTTTGTTGTTAACATATGTCAACCCTCTGGCCCGTATCTCTGAGGAAGGGCGGCATGCCCTTGGATCTCAGGCTTCACGGGGTGTACTGCTTCAGAGAAAAGACCTAAGGAATTTTCCAAAGAGCCTAACTCTGTGAGTAACCCAGGGGAGTCCAAGCGTCTTAAGCCTCTGGAAGAAAAGCATGTCATTTTAAACTCACACTGAATTTACTTTGTGTGCTTGATGTAGGATAAGTTTATTTCTAAATATTATCCTACAGATCCAGAGTCTCATAGCATGATCCCCCAAATGTCTAGGATATAATTTAAAAATCGCCCTCCTAGCCAAGAACCAGGAAATCTCAAATTGAGAAAGAAAATACAATCAATAGATACCAACACCAAGATGACATTGATGTTGAAATTATCTGACATGGATTTTTTAAAAGTCGTCATCATAAAAATGCTTCATTGAGTAAATACACACATGCTTGAAGCAAATGAAAAAATGGAAAGTTTCATCAAAGAAATATAAGTTACATAGAATAATCAAATGGAAATATTAGAACTGAAACATATAATAACTGAAGTAAAACCTCAATGGATGGATGCAATGGCAGGATAAAGAGAAAAGAGAAAAGAATCAGTGAACATGAAGGCACAACAACAGAAATTACCCACTTTGAACAACAGAAAACAAATAGACTGAAAAATAGAATAAAGCCTCAGGGACCTATGGGACTATAACATGAGATGTAATATTCATGTTATTTTTTCAGTTGGAAGGAGAGGAGAAAAGATGCATGGGTAAAAGAAATAATGGGTGAAAAACTTAAAATTTGGCAGAAGACATAAATCTAGAGTTTCAAGAAGCTGAGCAAACTACAGTATTTTCCAAAGAAATCTATGAAAACACACATCACAATCAAACTTCAGAAAACCAAAGACAAAAAAAAATCTTGAAATTAGGGAGAGAGAAATAATGCATTACTTATAGGAGAAAAACAATTTGAATAATAACAAATTTCTCGTCAGAAACCTGGAGTATGGAAAGAAGAGGTACAACATTTTTTAAGTGTTAAAAGAAATTAACTCAATCTTGAATTCTATATCCACCTAAGTTATCCTGCAGGAATGAAAAGACATTGTCAAATGAAAGAACAGTAAGGAAATTATCACCAGTAGATATAACTAAAAAAAAGCTAAAAGAAATTCTAAGAAAGGAATTGATAAAAGAAATGCTCTAGGAATGTCAGTAAAGAAACAAGAAAAACAGAAAGAGCAAAAATGTAAGTAAACACATTAGCTTTTTCTTGGGATTACTAAACTCTGATGGATGGTTAAAGCAAAAATGTGTAACATTATCTCTGTAGTTCTTACTGTATGTGGAGAAAGTATTGAAGACTATTCTACTACTACAATGGCAAAGTAGTAAAGGGACTTTAGATGCCATTAGAAAGAGACGGAAATGTAGGCACGCACCACTGTTCAGGTCACCTATTATCACTGAGTCAATAGGTGAAGAAGAGATATCCTGGGACAGGGTACACATTTTCCCCATTTTCTGAACAAACAGGATGGCTCTACAGAGGTTGCCAGAACTTCCACAAGGACCTGGACCTTGTTCAACGATTAGCAGGACCTCTCCAGCCCTGGAACCACTGGAGCTGTGAATAATGATAAATGAGTGAGTGATGGTGTAGGTCAAGGCAGGGGAAGGAATTCACCCTGGATAGTTCAGGCAGAAATATCCAGGGAGACCCCCTGATCCTCTCCCCAGTGTCCCTCAAGCAGACCCACAGTCACCTCTTCCTGCAGTACCAACCTGTTATGATACTATTCATTGTTTTCTGTACAATATTTTTCTAAAGCTCAAGAAATTACTTCGCCTGTGTCAAACTAGAAAGAATATAAGAGAGAGAAAAGCATGTGAAAAAAAATGAAATGATGAGATAAGACCAAAGTTCACTTCTTGTTGCTACATTTCTGGATGCCATTTTAAATCTTCCATTTTATGGGAGAGAGGACGTAGGGTGGCCAAACAGTAACATAGATGTCATACATTCTCTTAAGTTTTCCTATTTTCTTCTTACAACATATCTGTGATGCAGACACCCTCAGTCTCATTTACAGATGACCAAACTTGGTATCACAGAAGGTTCATAAAGTTTTCAGAGTCACACACCTAACCCCTTGCCTTCTTTCTACACAAGACAAACAACAACCTACTGCTTAGATGATGGCTTTCCAAAGCTCAAGGACTGATGGTGGGAGATTCTCCCTGTAAGGATCTTGGTCTGTGTTATGCCTCCATTTGTGATCACACTCCTTTTGTTGAAGATGATGGTGGGTATATGAAATCCTGTCCTCTGGGCCAAGAGTCTTGGATGTGGTTGCCACATGGACTGGCTAATTCCTGAGATGTTGAACTGGACCCAGGAATCAGCACAAGTTATGACTCTTTGGAAAGGAAACCTGAATAGTAGGTTAATATCACAGCATAGAATATGACTACTATATGAGGACATTTTATATTTCACATCATTTTAATCCTAAGAATTGTATCCAGGACGAATTAGTATACCCATGACTCGGATAAGGGAATAGAAAGTGAAAGTTACATAACTTGACCTAGAGAAATCACCTTATAAAGTACTGCTTCAGAATGCAAAACCAAGGATTATGGAAATGACTAAGATTTCCACACACCCGTGTCCTTTAAGCTGACATTTGTTATCATTTAAGGAATTATTATACAGTTGTTGTCTCCAACAACATGCTTAAGTACTTTAAAATACTTACAGTCATTGGTGGCACCTGTGCTCAGTGGGTTAGGCGCCGGCCCGATATACTGAGGGTGGTGGGTTCAAACCTGGCTCCGACCAAACTGCAACAAAAAAATAGCCAGGTGTTATGGCCGGCGCCTGTAGTCCCAGCTACTCAAGAGGCTGAGGCAAGAGAATCACCTCAGCCCAGGAGTTGGAGGTTGCTGTGAGCTGTGTGACATCACGGTACTCTAGCAAGGGCGATAAAGTAAAACTGTCTCTACAAAAAAATATATATATATTTACAGTCATTATAAATGCCACATTTATGACAAAAGTTAAAAATAAAAATGTATATGAAATGTTAAAATTATTTACCATCTATATTCAAGCATATGGTATATATTTTTATTTTATTACTTTATTTTTTAATTTAATTTTTAAAATCATAGCTGTATATGGCTTATATTTTAGATGTACAAGATAGTCTTAAGCAAAAGGGAAAGGTTAATGATATGCAGAGAATGCACATAAAAAGCAATATAAATCTCCAATAAATACTTGGAAATATACTAAATCAAATAAATGAAATGAAAATTAATCATGGTGAATGAAATTGTGAAGTTTTAAAACACAACGAAAAAATGCTCATCATCCCTGATAGAGAAATGCAAATCACAACCACCCAGAGATATCACCTATATCCAGTGCTAGCTGCAGATGCTGGCATGAATGTGGAGAGAAGGGAATACTTTTGCACTACTGGTGGGACTGTAAACTAATACAAACATTTTGGAAGGAAGTATGGAGAACCCTCAAAGAACTCAAACTAGACCTCCCATTTGATCCTGTAATTACTAGACATCTACCCAGAAGAAAAAAAAAAATCCTTTCATCATAAGGGCATTTGCACTAGACTGTTTATCGCAGCTCAATTTACAATTGCCAAAATGTGGAAACAACCTAAATGCCCACCAACCCAGGAATGGATTAACAAGCTGTGGCATATGTATACCATGGAATACTATTCAGCCATTAAAAAGATGGAGACTTTACATCTTTTGCATTAACCTGGATTGAGTTGGAACACATTCTTCTTAGTAAAGCATCACGAGAATGGAGAAACAAGAATCCAGTGTACTCTATTCTAATATGAAGGCAGTAGATGATCCAATACAAGGTAAGGGGTAGGGGAATGAGGGAGCAGGGAGAGGGAGGAGGGAGGGGCAAGGAGGTCACAGTGTCTGGCACACCTCTTGGGGGCAGGACACAATTATAAGAGGGACATCACCTAGCAAATGCAATCAATGTAACCTAATTCTTTGTACCCTTGATGAATCCCAAACAATAAAAAAATGAAGAACATTATCTCATTTCATTAAAATAATACACATCAACTTGTGTAAATTGATATGTGAGTGCCATCAAACATGTTAGTGTGTTATATAGAAATAAAAATGTGGTGAATGTGGTTAACCAGCAAATTAACAAAGATGATCTCTGTATTAAGATGGGCAAAAGGTGAGGGCAAGACAGACAGGATAATTTCAGCTGCTAAACATAGGTTTCTGTATTGTTTGATATTTGTTAAACAATAAAAAGCATTAACTGGTAATCTGAAAAAAGCTATTAAAATAAAGTTTTTAAAGCAGAAAAATCTGTAAACTCAGTTAAAATTATAGTGTAGAAATATTTATTGGCTTAGAAACATGTTATACTGTTAAGTAAAAATAACAAGATAAAATAATTGATAATAATTCAAAGCTTGCATGTTGTGATAGAGTGCTTTCATTTTATAAATTTACATTTCTATAGTGTTTTAAATAATGTGAGGTGATTAAAAATATGATGCTCATATCGTCATTGCTTTGGAAACATGCACATGGTATACTGTTTGATGAGTAAAGGAAACATAGTTCATTATGTGTATCTGTGTTTTTATCTCAAACTTCTTCTTTTTTTTTTTTTTTCTTTGCAGTTTTGGGCCGGGGCTGGGTTTGCACCCACTACCTCTGGCATATGGGGCCGGCACACTACTCCTTTGAGCCACAGGTGCCGCCCTAAAACTTCTTTTTGCCAATTATTCATACACTAACTCATGCAGCTCTCCATTAAGCTCACTTAGGCCTGAATTTCCAGACCCAGCACTTGCAGGTCATAGGGTGGCCATGAATATAGAAAGATTATTACCAGTGTGCAGAAAATTCCAGAAAGCTGTGGTCTATACAATGGAATCTATTCACCTCTCTTACTCTCCCTCATTACCTCGTCCTTTCCAAAACTTGCTTCTTGATATTTCCACACCTGCAATGCTGATTTCAATCATCAGGTAGTATCTTGTTCCATTTCCTATAGTTATTTTTCCCATTGAAAACACACAATTTTCATAAGTAGAAACCAAACTTCTGAAGATGTTGAAACAATATAGTGTAACACCAGTTCTCTTTGAAAAATACATATATTTATAAAAAGACTAAATGAAAACATATTTTCATTTCCTGCTTACCCTCACATACATAATATAAGTAATTTATTAAATGTGTATTGGCTCACTTTTCTAAGGACTGTCAGTCCAATGCTATACGTGAATCTATCTTTTGATATCTAGACCTATATAACAGGAAGTGTTCACAGGTATTGGAGCCTACCCAATGCTATAATCTAAAAGTACTCCATCCCCAGCAAGATAAGCCTAACTGTCACGCTGACACCCAGAAACTCAGCATTTAAATAGGAAATAATGTGGTTGAGTGGGGAGAGGTTGCTATCTTGGTAAACTGAGGCAATTTGTAACCCACATCTTTGTCTTCTTGGATAGCACTGGTTGGCTACTGCTTGCTGACCATATTCTCAAAGCCAGATAAAGAAAGAATAATGTGGTAACACCTATGTAGTTTCAGTCTTGGTTCTTTTCATTGGTATAAACTAGAGGTTTTCTTTGACTCTAGTTCTTGGATAGGTCAGAGGTAGATTTCTGAACTGGTTTTGTATATGCCTTATCCCTAGGAGGGTAGTCCCTCCCATTTAGTTGCCTGAGGGTTCTAGCTGAGAAAGCATGGAGTTTCTACTTCACACAAGACCCCATCTCTCAGTTAAAAGGGTCTTAACAGCACCAAGGAGACATAAACTAGTGGAGAATGAGTTCTCTAAAACAAGCTCAAAGCTCGGACTCTCAACTGAACATCTAATTCTTTTGATTTAGTGGGATGGTTTTTTAATGTCTTGCTAGATGATCATCTCTTCCCAGTGTTGCTTCTATGTACAATATTCCAATAAAATCCAAAAACTCTCTTGTTCACACAAGCACACTCACAGAAAAATTCCTCTATACCCTGGTAGTGGAGAAAACTTACCTATGATTTAAAATCCAGAAGCAGCAAAGGAAAAGAGTAATCTTTTACTAAAAAAAATTAAATAACATTTTATTTAAACGAGTGATTTTACTTTTAAAAAGTTAGCAGAGAAGATGGTGGTCAAGTAACAGCTTCCCTGCAACTGGGCACTGTAAGTCTGGGGAGATAAGACTCCAGGCATCTCTGGCTGGTGGGATCTACCTATAATCATCCATTTGAGGATACAGGGATTCAGCAAGGGACTTCCGGACCCCAAGAGGAGGACAAAAACAGTGGAAAACTGGCAAGTGGTTGTGTGTGTTCGATTGACCTAATCCTGCCGGCAGCCATAAGTACAAGCAGCAGTGAGACTGCAAACCAGAAAGGCCATACCTGTTTCGGTGTTTTTGGACTTGGCACTCTTTTGAACTGCCTTAGGGAGAGTTTGAGCAGGAGTGTGGAGAACTTTGGGCATTGTCTAGGGCCAATGACTGAGCTGCTGAGCCGGACGGAGCTAATAGTGTTCGGCTGTGGGCCGCAGGGAGCCATTGTGAGAGAACTGCCCCAGCAAGCTCTGCCCTCAGGGTCCCAGAGCAAGGATCAGGCGGGAGCTAGTAATCTAGTGACTGAGCAGCCTAAAGGTGGGGACTGAGCTGCCTTAAAGCCTTAACCCTCAGGGGCAGAGTGAGACCGGTTTTGGCACACTGGAGCCTCAGACTGTTGCCCTGGGTAGAGTGCCGTGGTGTCACAGCTCATAGCAAACTCAAACTCCTGGGCTTGGTGCCTCCCGGACCTCCAAAGAGCTGTGCCGTGACCCCCAACCCGTGACCCATTTCCGCCAGGCCTCTGCATGCTCTGACCAGGAACTGCGGGAGCCGCACAACCCTACATCCCCCCTCCAGTATCCTCCCTGCCTCCACACTGGCCCGCTCGTCTGGCCAGGGACTCTGGTAGTTGCGTGCCCACTGGAGACTTCCTGCCTCTGCGCAGAGCCCTTCCCCTGGCCAGAGACTGCTGGAGTCTTGGACTCTCTGTGCCAAAGTCACTGGGCACCAGGAACTCCCAGAACCATGCGCACCACCTCCCGCCATCTTGCTGGATTCAGGTATGTCACACTCCGGAGCTGCTTCCACAACCAGAACTCCCTGGCTGGGGCACCCCCAGAGGAACTACACAGGGTCACTCCCTACAAAGATACAGCAACAATAGAGTGATCCCACTGGGGTCTAATATTGGAGAGACACCTCCCCAACTCTGAGGATGGCCAGAGGCAATGGTGAAAAACAATCATGAGGTGAAATCAACAGGAAAACTCTGGAAATATGAATAATCAGAGTAGATCAATTCCCTCAAGGATCAATGGGGCAGACACAGCACAAGATCCCGTGCACAAACAAATAGCTGACATGTCGGAAATCAAATTCAGAATCTGGATAGCAAATAAGATCAAGTTAGAATTCCAAGCAGTAACCCAAAAGATAGCTCAAGAATTCAACGAATTCAAAGACCAAATGAGAAAAGATTTTGACACATTGAGACAAGAAGTTGCAGCCCTCAAATATCTGAGAAACACAGTAGAATCCCTCAGTAATAGAATGGAGCAAGCAGAAGAAAGGATTTCTGACATTAAAGAAAAAGCTGTCGAATGCTCCCAAACTCTCAAACAGGAAGAGAAATGGAGGGCAAAAAACAGATCACTCTCTCAGAGAGGTCTGGGATAATACAAAGAAAATCAATATTCCTCTTATTGGGATCCCTGAAAGTGATGAAGTGGCTTCACAAGGCACAGACTCTCTTCTCCATGAGATTATGAAGGATAATTATCCAGACATGCCAAGATATTCTGAAATTCAGATTGCAGACAGTTTCAGAACTCCAGCATGACTCAACCCAAATAAGACATCTCCCAGACACATCATAATCAATTTCACTAAAGTTAATATGAAGGAGAAAATACTGAAAGCAGCCAGATGAAAGAAAAACATCACCTACAAGGGCAAGAATATTAGAATAACTGCAGATCTCTCTGCTGAAATCTTTCAAGCCAGAAGAGGATGTTCATCGACTTTTAATCTCCTAAAACAAAATAACTTTCAACCCAGGATCCTTTAGCCAGATAAAATGAGTTTCATTTATGACGGAGAAATTAAATACTTCAATGAAATTCACATGTTGAAGAAATTTGCCATAATTAAACCAGCTCTCCAGGATATTCTCAGACCTATCCCCCATAAAGACCATCGTAATCCTCCACCACAAAAATAAACCCACCCAGAAAATTTTGAACAAATTCCAACTTCCACAGTCGCAAAAGGATTAAAAATGTCTACCAGACTCTAGAAAGGCTTATCAATATTCTCAATTAATGTGAATGGTTTAAATTGTCCTCTAAGGAGACACAGGTTGGCTGACTGTACACAAAAATTCAACCAGATAACTGCTGCACACAAGAATCACATCTTACATTAAAAGACAAATATAGACTCAAGGTGAAGGGATGGTCATCTATACTCCAGGCAAATGGAAAGCAGAAAAAAGCAGGTGTTGCAATCCTATTCGCAGACGCAATAGGCTTTAAGCCAACCAATATAAGGAAGGATAAGGATGGACACTTCATATTTGGTAAAGGTAATACTCATTATGATGAGATTTCAATTATTAATATTTATGCACCCAACCAGAACGCACCTCAATTGATAAGAGAAACTCTAACAGACATGAGCAACTTGATTTCCTGCAGTTCCATAGTGGTTGGAGATTTTCACACCCCTTTAGCAGTGCTGGATAGATCCTCCAAAAAGAAGCTAAGCAAAGAAATTTTAGATTTAAACTTAACCATTCAACATCTGGACTTAACAGACATCTATAGAACATTTCATCCCAACAAAACTGAACACACATTCTTCTCATCAGTACACAGAACATACTCCAAAATCAACCACATCCTAGGCCACAAATCTAACCTCATCAAATTAAAAAAAAAAATAGACATTATTCCTTGCATCTTCTCAGACCATCATGGAATGAAAGTTGAACTCAATAATAATAAGAACCTGCATATCCATACAAAACCATGGACACTAAACAACCTTATGGTGAAAGATAGATGGCTTATAGATGAGATTAAGAAGGAAATCACCAAATTTTTGGAATAAAACAACAATCAAAACACGAATTACCAGAAACTCTGGGATAATGCAAAGGCAGTCCTAAGAGGGAAATTTATAGCACTGCAAGTCTTCCTCAAGAAAACAGAAAGAGAGGAAGTTAATAACTTAATGGGACATCTCAAGCAACTGGAGAAAGAAGAACATTCCAACCTCAAACCCAGCAGAAAAAAAGAAATAACCAAAATCAGAGCAGAATTAAATGAAATTGAAAATAAAAGAATTATACAACAGATCAATAAATCCAAAAGTTGGTTTTCTGAAAAGATAAATAAAATAGATAAACCTTTGGCCAACCTAACCAGGAAAAAAAAGAGTAAAATCTCTAATCTCATCAATCAGAAATGGTAATGATGAAATAACAACAGACCCCTCAGAAATTCAAAAAATCCTTAATGCATACTACAAGAAACTCTACTCTCAGAAATATGAAAATCTGAAAGAAATCGACCAATACCTGGAAGTACGCCACCTACGAAGACGTAGCCAGAATGAAGTGGAATTGTTGAACAGGCCTATATCAAGTTCTGAAATAGCATCAACTACACAAAATCTCCCTAAAAAGAAAAGCCCAGGACCACAAAGGTTTAATAACCAGAATCCACAGAGAACTCAAACGCATTAGAAAGAATAGAACAAGGGATCCCATCGCAGGCTGGGCAAGGGATTTGAAGAGAAACTTCTCTGAAGAAGACAGGCGCACGGCCTTCAGACATATGAAAAAACACTCATCATCTTTAATCATCAGAGAAATGCAAATCAAAACTACTTTGAGATACCATCTAACTCCAGTGAGACTAGCCTATATCACAAAATCCCAAGACCGGAGATGTTGGCGCGGATGTGGAGAAAAGGGAACACTTTTGCACTGCTGGTGGGAATGCAAATTAATACATTCCTTCTGGAAAGAGATATGGAGAACACTTAGAGATCTAAAAATAGATCTGCCATTCAATCCTGTAATCCCTCTACTGGGCATATACTCAGAAGACCAAAAATCACATCATAACAAAGATATTTGTACCAGAACATTTATTGAAGCCCTATTCATAATTGCTAAGTCATGGGAAAAGCCCAAGTACCCATCAATCCACGAATGGATTAATAAATTGTGGTATATGTACACCACGGAATATTATGCAGCCTTAAAAAAAGATGGAGACTTTACCTCTTTCATGTTTACATGGATGGAGCTGGAACATATTCTTCTTAGTAAAGTATCTCAAGAATGGAAGAAAAAGTACCCAATGTACCCAGCCCTACTGTGAAACTAACTTAGGGCTTTCACATGAGAGCTATAACCCAGTTACAACCTAAGAATAGGGGGAAGGGGGAAAGGGAGAGGAGTGAGGGGAGAGGTGGATAGAGGGAAGGAGATTGGTGGGATTACACCAGCAGTGCAACTTATAAGTGTATATGTGAAACTTGCTAAATGTGGAATGTAAGTGTCTTGGCACAGTAACTGAGACAATGCCAGGAAGGCTATGTTAACCAGTGTGATGAAAGTGTGTCAAACAGTCTGTGAAGCTAGTGAATGATGCCCCATGATCATATCAATGTACACAACTATGATTTAATAAAAAAAATAAAAAATAAAATATTAAAAAATTCAAAAAAAAGAAAAGCCCAGGACCAGATGGCTTTATGTCAGAATTCTACCAAACCTTTAAAGAAGAACTAGTACCTATATTACTAAACCTATTCCAAAATATAGAAAAAGAAGGACTATTACCCAACACATTCTACAAACAAACATCACCTTGATCCCCAAACCAGGGAAAGACCCAACAAGAAAAGAAAATTATAGACCAATATCACTAATGAATATTGATGCTAAAATACTCAATAAGAACCTAACAAATAGAATCCAGCAACACATCAAAAAAATTATACACCACGACCAACTGGGATTTATCCCAGGGTCTCAAGGGTGGTTCAATATACGTAAATCTATAATGTAATTCAGCACATAAACAAACTAAAAAATAAGGACCATATGATTCTTTCAATTGATGCAGAAAAAGCTTTTGATAATATCCAGCATCCCTTCATGATCAGAACACTTAAGAAAATTGGTATAGAAGGGACATTTCTTAAACTAATAGAGGCCATCTATAGCAAACCCACAGCCAATATTGTATTGAATGGAGTTAAATTCAAATCATTTCCACTCACATCAGGAACCAGACAAGGTTGCCCATTGTCTCCATTGCTCTTTAAAATTGTAATGGAAGTTTTAGCCATTGCAATTAGGGAAGAAAGGCGATCAAGGGTATCCACATAGGCTCAGAAGAGATCAAACTTTCACTCTTCGCAGATGATATGATTGTATACCTGGAAAACACTAGGGATTCTTCTATATTATTTTTTTTTTCAGAAACAAAAGACTTTATTACTCACAGCACAGCAAGCAGCATAAGCATCAGCATATTGGCATCAATTCCCCTTGCTCTCCAAGATCCCACGGAGGTGATACAGAGGGGCCAAGTGGGTACTGCACACATAGTGAATTTGCATCACAGCTGAGAAATACTGAGTGTAGGGAGTCCGAGTATTTTATAACATGTAGTCAATAAACCTGCCTAACCTTTGCCCCAGAGGGAGATATTATTTTTATTTTACTGGACAATAAACAAGCCTGCCCTTTGCTCTGGAGAGACACACTCTCCTCCAGGGCTCCTTTCTATGTCAAAACGTTCTTATAAAGACAGTCTGGAATAAAGGCAGCCAGTGTCTTTGTTCACAAGAATCATAGGGATTCTTCTATAAAACCTTTAGAAGTGATCAAGGAATACAGCAATGTCTCGGGCTACAAAATCAACACCCATAAATCTGTAGCCTTTATATATACCAACAATAACCAAGCCAAAAAAAACAGTCAAGGACTCTATTCCTTTCACAGTAGTGCCAAAGAAGATGAAATATTTGGGAGTATACCTAACAAAGGACGTGAAAGATCTCTACAAAGAGAACTATGAAACTTTAAGAAAAGAAATAGTTGAAGATGTTAACAAATGGAGAAACATACCATGCTCATGGGTGGGAAGAATCAACACTGTTAAAATGTCTATACTACCCAAAGCAATATATAATTTTAATGAAATCCCTATTAAAGCACCATTGTCATATTTTAAAGATCTTGAAAAAATAATACTTTGTTTTATATGGAATCACAAAAAACCTCGAATAGCCAAAACATTACTCAGCAATAAAAACACAGCAGGAGGAATCATGCTACCAGACCTGAGACTGTACTGTAAATTGATAGTGATCAAAACAGCATGGTATTGGGACAAAAACAGAGAATTAGATGTCTGGAACAGAAAAGAGAACCAAGAGATGAATCTAGCTACTTACCGTTATTTGATCTTTGACAAGCCGATTAAATACATTCAGTGGGGAAAAGAGTCCCTATTTAAGAAATGGTGCTGGGCGAACTGGCTGGCAACCTGTAGAAGATTGAAACTGGACCCACACCTTTCACCATTAACTAAGATAAGACTCTTATCTAAGACTCATTAACTAAGACTCATTAGTCTTCATTAACTAAGACTCTCACTGGATAAAAGATTTACACTTAAGACATAAAACTATAAAAATACTTGAAGAAAGTGCAAGGAAAACTCTTGAAGGAATCTGCCTAGGTGAATATTTTATGAGGAGGAATCCCCAGGCAATTGAAGCAGTATCAAAAATACACTACTGGGACCTGATCAAACTAAAAAGCTTCTGCACAGCCAAGAACATAGTAAGTAAAGCAAGCAGACAGCTCTCAGAATGGGAGAAAATATTTGCAGGTTATACCTCCGATAAAGGTCTAATAACCAGAATCCACAGAGAACTCAAACGTATTAGCAAGAAAAGAACACATGATCCCATCTCAGGGTGGGCAAAGGACTTGAAGAGAAACTTCTCTAAAGAAGACAGATGCACGATCTACAAACACATGAAAAAAACTCATCATCCTTAATCATCAGAGAAATGCAAATCAAAACTACTTTGAGGTATCACCTAACCCCAGTAAGAGTAGCCCACATAACAAAATCCCAAAACCAGAGACGTTGGTGTGGATGTGGAGATAAGGGCACACTTCTACACTGCTGGTGGGAATGCACACTAATATGTCCCTTCTGGAAGGATGTTTGTAGAGTACTTAGAGACGTAAAAATAAACCTGCCATTCGATCCTATAATTCCTTTGGCAGGTTTATACCCAGAAGACCAAAAATCACAATATAACAAAGACATCTGTACCAGAATGTTTATTGCAGACCTATTCATAATTGCTAAGTCATGGAAGAAGCCCAAATGCCCATCGACCCATTAATGGACGAGCAAATTGTGGTACATGTACACCATGGAATATTATGCAGCCTTAAAGAAAGATGGAGACTTTACCTCTTTCATGTTTACATGGATGTAGCTGGAACATATTCTTCTTAGCAAAGGATCTCAGGAATGGAAGAAAAAGTATCCAATGTACTCAGCCCTACTATGAATGAAGCTAAATTATAGCTTTCACATGAAGGCTATAACCCAACTATAGCACAAGACTATGAGGAAAGGGACAAGGAAGGGGAAGGGAGGGGGAAGGTTAGGGTGGAGGGACGGTAATGAGTGGGGCCACACCTATGGTGCATCTTAGAATGGGTACAGGCAAAACTTACTAAAGGCAGAATACAAATGTCTACATACAATAACTAAGAAAATGCCATGAAGGCTATGTTGAACAGTTTGATGAGAATATTTCAGATTGTATATGAAACCAGCACATTGTACTCCTTGATTGCACTAATGCACACAGCTATGATTTAACAGTAAAAAATAAAAATAAAAATAAATAAATAAAAATTTAGCAGAAAACAAACCCATAAGCAAATAAAAATTTAAAATTGGAGGAACTATTTATAACTTAAATAAAAACATAGGAGTACATAATGAATATGTAGAAATTTTATGAAAAAACAAATGCAAACCCCAACAACTGGAGAGAAAAGGGGGGAGTAAGTAAAAGCAAGTATTGTACCAAAAAATGGTCCTTAAAGACAAGAAAAATGCTCAACCTAACCCATGATATATCCTTCAGGGAAAAAGAAAAGTATAATTAGATATCTCTTCTCACCAATTACATAATCTGTGAGAAAATAGGCATTCTCATATATTGCTAGTGTTCATGTAAAATAATACTACCCTATAGAGAGGATTTGATGCTATCTAGCAAAATTAGATAGGTATTTACTTTTGAACTCATCAATTTCCCTTTTAGTAATTTATCCCAAAGAATAATGCAAAAATACAAAAAGGCATAAGCACAAGGCTAATCATGGCAGAACAATCTGTAACATGAAACTAGAAATAAGACAAATGTCCACTAATAGTGGGCTTGTTCAGTAATCTCAGGTACTTTTACATCTCTAGTACTATGTAACTATAAAAGCAATGAGGACTCCCTCTTTTTATTGTTATGAACGAACTCTAGGATACATTATTAAGTGAAAAATTGGGGATAGAAAAAAGTATTAGCTGTGGATGTCCAAAATAGTAGGTACACTAGACATAAGTGGCTATTAAAATTTAATTAAAGTAAATAAAACAATTTAGTTATTCAGTCATACTAACCATATTTTATGAAATATGGTTTGTGGCTAGTGGCTACAAATGGCTGTCAAGCACCTAAAATATGGAACATTTTGCTGAAATTTTTATTGGATAGAATTTGTGCAGAATGTGCCACTTTTTACCTGTGAATGAAGAGAGAAGTATATATAATATGTTACTATATATATAATATGTTGCATTTGCATATATGTTCAAAATCTGGAAATTTAAAACAGCAATTGACAAAAATGATTACCTGTACGAGGATGGAGGAGCAGCCCAGGATGGAAGTCAATGATATACATTCTCTTCAAAGTAGTGGCTCTATGTACTGAAAAGGACAAGAAACAATGACAAACCCAGTAGCAATGAGTAACTCTTGGTATTTACCACTGAGAAAAACGGTCTTCCTTAGAGAAATTAATGATTCCAGGTCTGAAATTGGAACTATACCAGATAAGTATGGACCAAGCTATCATACCAGACAGCATGTCAAAAAGACTTAGAAGCCAACCTGAAGGGGTTCCCAGAAGCCAAGATGAAACTACTTGAATATCAAAAAACCAATGACTAAAATGGATTAAACTATACCAAATATATAACTATCAGTGAGCTCATGATGACACCGTGAAAAGTAATCAAAATCAACTCATTGCTCACCTTGAATAAGAATTATTTTTTTGTTTTTGTTTTTTCTTTAGAGACAGAGTCTCGAGCTGTTGCCCTGGATAGAGTGCTATGGTGTCACAGCTCACAGCAACCTCAAACTCTTGGATTTAAGCGATTCTCTTGCCTCAGCCTCCCAAGTAGCTAGGCCTATGGGCACCCGCCACAATGCCCAGCTACTCTTTGGTTGTAGTTGTCCTTGTTTGGCAGACCCGGACTGGATCCGAACCCACCAGCTCTGGTGTGTGTGGCTGACTCCCTAGCCACTGAGCTACAGGTGCCCAGCCTAAACGTTCTTCCTACCCTTCTGATGTGTACCACACTGAAGCCTAACCTAATAATTGATGAAATGAAATTTACTTTGTAAAACAATTTCAGCTAATAAATGCAGACGGAATTATAGAATTAGGACATCACTCTCTGCAACTGTCTATGAAATACAAATCAAGCAATGATCTTTAGAGGCTGCAAAAAAAAAAAAGCCCACAAGATGAAAAGCAGTTGGCAAATTTCGTAATGTATGGATGAGGCTGACAGCATTTGAACTCAGTAATCAATCTCAATATTACTGGAGAGATAAGCAGACCTCAGGACACTCCTGATATAAAACTATAGGAACAAACACCACCATATCTGAGATACATATGCCAAAAATGAGAATCTGATCAATCCTCTGAATCTACCAATTAAAAAGAAATAGGAGGGACAGAAGAACACATTAAGGATATAATCAGCAAAATCCAGAATGCAAACTACATAGGGAAAAAACATCCAGTTTCTTAAAGAAATAAGTTTAAAGGTTAGAAAAAGAAGGGTATTCCTTAGATTAGGAAAAATTTAACATTTCAGAAAATTAAAATTAAAACCAAATGGCATATCACTACACAGCTACTAGAACATCAAAATGCAAAAGAAAAAAAATTCCATGTGCGGGCAAGTATGTGGATGGAGCAAGTGGGACTCTCACACACTGCTGGTGGGAATACAGACTGGCACAACCACATTGGAAAACTTCATGGCAGTATCAACTGAGCTGAAATACACACTGTGTCTCAGAAATGACATTCTTGGGTACATGCCCAAGAAGCAAACATAAATGTTCATCTAAAAGGTATGTATAAAACTGTTCATACCATCATTATTCATAATAAATGAAAAACTGGAAAATACTCATATGTCATAGCAGATACAGATACTGTGAAATATCCACACAAGGCCTTTTCTTTTTATACTTACTATCTTTTTCTTAAATAAGTATCTTTTCACACATGGCAAAATGCCTACTGAAGCATAATTTTCACACAAAGAGGTATGGTCTTGCCTAACATCAACCATGGGCTGACATGTTGCACTAAAAGTCTTTTCTTCTTCATAATTGTACTGGTTATATATGGGGTCTCTGAAGACAGGCTAGGGAAGAGTCCTTAGTTCTTAAAAACTGTGTGACTTTGAATACTTTTACATCACCTTATAATCACTCAAATGCTTCATTTATAAAATCAGGATTATATTTGTCTTATCATAGAAGAAAAATAAGTTTAAAAATATTGCTTTGTGTTAATATTCACGATAACTGAATATTCAGGAATCATATTATTTTAAAAATTCTACTGCAGCAACACTGGGATATTTGACTGTCTGTGATCTTAGGAGAGTGAAAGAGCCTCTTTCTGCCTTGTTTCTTTTTCTTTAAAATGAAAACATTTTTTCCTTTTTCACCAGCTGTTTTGAGAATTACTTGAATTAATGCATAAAAACACTTAAAACAGTCCTAGGCACATAGTAACAGCTAATAAATGCCAGGTGTTTTTATCAAATACTTAAAGTTGAAATTTTTACAGTTTTGATAGTTTTATACTTTGAATCTGTCATTGTACAATTTAATAATCTTACAACTGAATCCTATTCATCAATTGATGTATTTTTAAAATTGCTTTCGCGATAACCAATGTTGAATGATCTAACCATTCAGAAACCATCTCAAAAGCCCTGGGAACAAATTATCTCAGAAAAATATTTCTCCACATGGCTGACAAAGAGCCGAGGGGTCATCCTTGACTCTGCTTTATCCTCACGCATCCCACACGCACAGCCACTGTAGGTCCCGCTAGCCCTACCTCCAAACACACCCTGTCCAGCTCCATCCCTCTCTCTGCACATGGCTGCAGCCCTGCCCTCATCCACCCAACATCCCTCCCTTGGACTTTTGCAATATTCTCCTAATCATTATCCTTACATGCTATCTTGTCCCTCTCCAGTCCATTCTCCACACAGCAGCCAGTGTCACCTCTGACAAGAGTGAAATCATGTCACTCCCATACCCTAACCCTCCACATTCAATATAATGTCCAAACTCCTTACATGGCCCAAATCATGTGGTGGCTCCCATTTGCCCTTTGGATCTCATCTCTCACCTGTCTGCACATTGTCTGCCAGACTGTAGTCACTACAGTTTTTTCTGTAGTCCTGGATTAACTGGTGCTCACTCACAGCATAAGGACAGTGACACAATAGCCTGTCCATCCCTGGCTTCTACTTGACATTCAGGACTCAGCTCAAATGGCACGTCTTGAGAAAGAGCTTCACTGATGTACCCATCCAGGAATTCTTTCTTCTGCTCATTTTCTACTCTATTTTCATGTTTATTTTCTTTAAAACACAAATCCCCATATGGAATTGTCTGGTCTCTTGATTTGTTTACCTGTTTATTGCCAGCTTTCCCAAACTGGAATGATAGCTCCAGAGACCCTGTATTATCTCGTTTTCTATGCAGTTTCTTCAGTATCCCACATATGAATCACTGAATAAATATTACTTAATTGAGGGAATTTTTACTCATTTAACAAACCAGAGAAGATACAGATATTAAAAGCTCCATAGCAGGAGAAACTGACAACAGAATTAAACATCAAAAGATTCAAAATTTTAAGAAATTCTTGTTGCAAATCCTTAGCAGTGCTTTTCAAACTTGGATGAGTACAACAGCTTCAGAAATTATTTAAAATGTAGACACCTCCTATCCCCATCTTCCTGGTTTTGATTCAGTAGGCCTAGAGTAAGTCAAGGAATTTGTGGTTTAACCAGCTGTGGCTGATGATTTTGATGAAGTGGGCTCCAGATCATTCTCAGAAAAATCCTGACCTAAGATTCTTGCATTTGAGTACTATTACTTTAATTCCTACATGCAGTGTACTGGGATATCTGAAATGCCTCTATTAATATAATTAGTCAAGTATGCACTGGTCCCTCCCTCCCACCTAAAACGTGGGGTGCTTTCCCACAGGGGATCACACTTAATACCCAAAGTATTCTTAGTGGTTGGAAAGATTGGATATTGTTATCCTTTCATACAGATGAGGCTGTGGAAGGGTAGTGACTTACCTAAAGTATCTCCATGACAGTATTCAGTATCTCTTCACTCTTATTCCAGTAAGAGAGCAAAGCCCATGTTCAAGTATTTGATAGCACAACAGGGTTACTATAGTAAACAATAATTTATTGTACGTTTTAAAATAATTTAAAGAGTTGAATCGGAACGCTTGTAATACAAAGAAATAATAAGTGCTTGGGGTGATGAATACTCCAATTATTCTGATTTGATTATTATACATTTATGCCTGTATCAAAGCATCACATGTATCCCATAAATATATACACCTATTACATACCTGTAATAAAAACAGATAAACAGAAATTCTAGGGACGTGTGAAATGAACACTAAGGGCAACTTGAAGAGGGTTCCACTGGCCAATTTGGGGACAATTTAAGCATCAGAATACATAATGAAAGTAACATATGGTACCCCTTTGAGCAAATTAGTAATCCGTGAATCATACTGACATAAATACAAGAATGAATAATAAACAAACAAGAAAGGAAAGTGCTATCTTATAATCAAAAGATAACTAATAATTCTAGAAAGAGTAAAAGACTTGGAAAATCAACCCTTGACAATTATCGTAGTAATAAGTGATTCAGGCAAGAATCATAAACAGATGCTCAGTCTACACCATATCCTACAGTAGTCACTAAGTTACCATAGAAACCACGGTAGCCAACGAAAGCTGGGAAAAAAGAAACAATAACACTGATTTGGTTCTTAATATGTGCTAGCAACTAAATAGGACGGACTGCAGGCACACATACACACATGCTCTCTACCTCGCTGTCACCACTTGACCACCTGTCTTATCCTCCCATGAACCTGCCATTAGATGCAATCTAGCTCCAGGACACCCCTGGAGCAAGATATCACACTCACTGTGGGCCAGGAGAGGCCACAAGGACCATCTTTCTCCCAAGATAGCCTGGGCACCGAGTCCCAAAGCGGAAATGAGGCGTCTTGAATCTGTGATCCCTTCGCCTTCGTCTCTACACACCCCAGGAAGGTTCAGTCCCCACCAGGTCACCCATACCCTCAGCTGAGTCCAAACACCTGAAGACGTGAAACTGCTCTTCTTGCAAGGCAACCGTTGGTCTCTATTAAAAAGTCGCTAAGCTCACCAGCATGACGTCATCTTTCTATGGCAACCGCGATGCAGGGTGGGGGGCGCTTTTCCTTGACACCGGAATTTTCCCTCCTCCCCTCCGCTTTTGCGGAAAGAAAAACACCTTTACTCTTCAGAATACAAACTGAGAAAACTTACTAGTTAGAAGAAATAGGCTGGAACCCAGGTAGTGGGCAGGACTCTGCCCAGTTTGCTGCAACAAATCACATTTTTGGAGCAAAGAATTTTAGTTTCTTTAAAAAAGAGTATTAGGACAAAAAAAAAAAGAGAGAGAGAGACAGTATCAGGACAAAAAAAATGAGACGACCTCTCTATGTATTATAAGCACAGAAATACATAGAGAGGTATCCTAAGACTCTTGAAAATGACCTAGCCCTCCGAGAGTGAACATGTAAAAATCACATGTCATACAAGGTAGTTAGCCACCTGTGGCAGTAAACTATAATCATGTGACTGAATGATCTAGGAACACAAAAAATGAATCTACGATCTTCCCTTACACATGTCTCTCAGCAAATTCATCTTACAACACAGAAATAATTCCAAAGCTTCATCGGTTATGTTAAGAGTACTTTCTACTTGTCAAGGCAGCATTTTCTGATGGTTTTTATGGCAGTTATACTATTTTGGTTATGTCAAAGTCTTAACTTCTCTGGGAGGGAGGAGAAAGACAGGCCAGGACAAACATTTACTGTAGTCCTACTGCATATCATCTATACCCCTCACAAAGTTCTGTAAGGAAAATATCAAAGTTCCTTACTTACAGATGACCAAGCAAAGGCCAAATAGAGGCTAAGAAATGATTACAGCACCATGCAAGAAATAAATGATAGGAATGAGATTCAAACCGTTGACTTTATCACAGTATACCAAACATTCTCAATGGAGGCATCATCCATTGAGCACTGAAAATTGGTCCTCACGGGTGAAGAGATCTTAGAGTGTAATGGTTTGTAGCTCTCCAAAAGACCCCAGCACATAAACAAATATAAATATTAATTCTGTGGATGGGGCCATAATTAGGGAAAAAATGACTAAAGAGCCTCTATAAAGGGGATGAAAATGAAAGAAGGTTGAGAAACACTGTGTATACTCAACAATCTTTTATGTATTATAAATGATGGCGCACCAGGGCTTAGAAACTGATCATTTTACACTCCCTAATGGATGCTAACTTGTAAGTAACTATTCTTCGTATTGATGATGATGATGATGATGATGATGATGATGATGGAGGAAATGAAATCCTGTCCCTGCCAAGAGACCTAGATATGAAGATTATGTGAATTGAATGTTTTCCACGGTGGTAAATAGGGTTTCAATCAGAAGAATAGGTGTTTTCTCTGGAAAAGACCCGGATTATAGAACATATATATATATATATATATATATATATATATATAATTTTTTTTTTTTACTCACCACTATACTAATGAGGATGGAGTGTAGGATATTAATGTTTACAAAACCAATGAAAGCAAAGTGGTAATCTAAATTGTATTTCCTTTGATCTTAACAATTATTTAAATTATGTAATTAAATCCATAATTCAGATCAAGATAGGAAGTTAGAAGATGGTTGAGAAAATCAGAGAAACCTGATTAATAGTGCATGTTAGAATTACTTTTAAGGCTGTGCCAATGTATCCTGATGACTCCAGGGCTCTAATGCTCTAATTTCCCTGGGAAGTTGATGCTATCCAGGATGTTCCATTATTTTTTATAGTGACTTGTAATACTTTTTTGTTTTTTTAGACAGAGCCGAACTCTGTTGCCCTTGGTACAGTGCTGTGGCATCATAGCTCACAGCAATCTCCAACTCTTGGGCTCAAGAAATCAATCTTCTTGCCTCAGCCTCCCGAGTACCTGGGACTACTGACACCCACCACAACGTCCGACTATTTTTTAGAGACAGGGTCTTGTTCTTGCTCAGGCTGTTCTCTGAACTCCTGAGCTCAAGCGATCTACCAGCTTTGGCCTCCGGGAGTGCTGGGATTACAGGCGTGAGCCACTGTGTCCTCTCCCTTGTAATACATTTAAGGTCTTTTACTTTTTACCATGTATCTTGTACTGTCTTAACTATTTTGTCTACATACCCTTGAAAAGCACATCAAATAATGTTATACTTTTTGCTTTATCTCTCAAACATAATGAATATTAAGAGGTGAAGTAAAATCCATTTCCCCCCATTTTTTTTTCTTTCATTGTTTATTCTTCCTTCCTGTTGTTCCAAGATGACTTCTATTATCAGTTCCTTTTTGCTTTAAGAATACCAGTTCAGGGCAGTGCCTGTGGCTCAAGGAGTAGGGCACTTGCCCCATATACCAGAGGTGGTGGGTTCAAATTTGGCCCCAGCCAAAAATAAAAAAATAAAAATAAATTAAAAATTAAAAAAAAAAAAGAATACCAGTTCACCATTGTTTTAGGGTAGATCTTCTGGTGACAAATTCTTTTTATTTTCCTTCACATAAAAACATTTTTTATATTTTCTTCATTTCTCAAAGATAATTTAGCTGGATTTGAAATACGTGGTTCACAGTTTAGTACTTAAAAATATGTGACACTTCCTTCTAGACTTCATTGTTTTTGATGAGGAATTTATTTTGATTCAGATCATTTTTTTCTACAGGTAATGCGTTTCTTTATGCTTTTAAGATTTTTTGTTTTTTATTTATTTTTTCCTCAAATTTAATTATAGTTTGTCTTTTTCCCAATATCTTTTGATGTGCTCCTCTTCTTGAATCTATGGGTTTATGTCATTTGCCAAATTTGGAAGGTTTCTGCCATTATTTCATTGGATAATTTTTCATTCATGCCTTTTTTTCTCCTCTGGTTCAAGGATGAAAATGTTGGATTTTTTTTTTACATAGTCTCACAAGCCCCTGAGGTTTTGTTCTGTTTATTTTTGCTCCATTTTTCAGGTTGGGTAATTACTGTAGTCTGTGCTTAAAGTCACTGATTTGTCGTCTTTGTCCTCTCCATTCTGCTTTTCAACTAATTCACTGAGATTAATTTTTGCAGTGTATGTGTGTAGATGTCAAAAGAGCTATTTAATTATTTAGTAATTACTTTTAAATAAAATTATAGATCCAAATAGTTTATTCAATCGTTCTGAAATTCTTATTTTAAAAACAATTTTGGACGTAAGACATTATAACAGTAATATGATATACATTTATAAGTGGCCTTATGTATACTTCTTAACAATCTTTTCAAGGCAAAATTGTGACCATATGTGTGTAATTAAAATAGTTTTTAATCCTTAAAAAATAAAAACAATCCCTACAGCCCATGTCTTTTTATTATAGAAAATCTGTTTAATCATTTTCCAATTTCTATAATTAATGACTTTATTTTTAGAGTAGTTTTAGGTTCACAGCAAAGGTACAGAAAGTACACAGAGTTTTCGTATATCTCTTCCCCTCAACACAAAGCTTCCCCTACCAACCAACACCTCTGATAAGTGTGTTATATTTATTACAATCAATGAACCACCATTAATACCTCATTATCAACCAAAGTCCATACATTGCATAAGGGTTCATTTTTTGTGTTATACATCTTTGGTTTTTAACAAGTATGTGTTATGCCTACCATTATGTTATTACACAGATAGTTTGCCCTAAAAATCACCTATATCCTACCTATTCAGCTCTCCCTTCTACTAAACCATCAGAAAATGCTGATATTTTTACTGTCTTCATAGTTTTGCCTTTTCCGAAATGTCATATAATTGGAATCATACAGTATGTAGTCTTTTGATATGATTTTCTTTCATTTAATAATATGCATTTAAAGTTCATGCATGTCTTTTAATTATTTATTTATTTTTTATTTCAAAACATTATAAGAATATACACATTTTGGTTACATAATTTGCTTCCATGCATTTTAAGTCAAAGTTGTAAGTGTGCTCTTCATCTAGAAAGTGTGCATTGTACCTGTTAGGTGTGATTTTACTGATCCACTCTTCCCCATCTACCTAATTTCAGTTGAATTTTACTTCAATATGTGCACTTACATGTTGATCAACTAGTTCCAATTTAGTATTGAGTAGATGTCGTGTTTGATTTTCCGTGCTTGGTATACTTCACTTAGAAGAATGGTCTCTAGTTCCACTAAAGACATGAAACTCTAAGAATTCTTGAAGAAAATGTTGGAAAAACTCCTATACATAGTAGATATCTGTCTAGGCAAATAATTTATGAAAAAGACCCCAAAAGCAATTACAACGATAACATAAATAAATGACACCTGATCAAATTAAAAAGCTTCTTCACAGTCAAGGGCACAATGAATAATGATAAAAAGTATAGTAGAGGCTCAGTGCCTGTAGCTCAGTGATTAAGGCGCCGGCCACATACACCAAGGCTGGCAGGTTCGAGACCAGCCTGGGTCTGCTAAACAACAATGACAACTGCATCCAAAAAATATCCAGGTATTGTGGCAGGCACCTGCACTCGGGAGGCTGAGGCAAGAGAATTGCTTAAGCCCAAGAGTTTGAGGTTGCTGTGAGCTGTGATGCCACAGCACGCTACCAAGGGTAACATAGTGAGACTTTGTCTCAAAAAAAAAAAAAAAAGTCTAGTAGAGTAAATACATAAACCAGTAACATGGTCATTTCTTATCAAGTATTATGTTCTGTACATAACTGTATGTGCTCTACTTTTATATGACTGGCCGCACAGTAGGTTTATTCACACCAGCTTCACCAAACACATGAGTAATGGACTGAGTTATATTACTAGATAATAAGAATTTTTATATCCATTATACTCTTATGAGGATTTTAATTGTATCTATCTTGAATCAATTTTTGTGAGTGGAGAAAGGTACGGGTCCAATTTCAGTCTTTTGCATGTGGATTATAGATCACTGGGCAAGAGAGATGAATAGAACCTTCTCTAAAGAAGACAGACGAATGGCTAACAAACACATGAAAAAATGCTAATCATCCCTAATTATTAGAGAAATGCAAATCAAAACCACTCTGAGATGTCACCTACCCCCACTGAGAATAGCCCACATCACAAAGTCTCAAAAATGTAGACACTGGCATGGATGTGGAGAGAAGGGAACACTTTTACGCTGCTGATGGGAATGCACACTGATACAACCTTTTTGGAAGGCAGCATAGAGAACCCTCAAAGAACTCAAACTAGACCTCCCATTTGATCCTGCAAGCCCATTGCTGGGCATCTACCCAGAAGAAAAAAAAAATCCTTTTACCACAGGGACACTTGCACTAGACTGTTTATTGCAGCTCACTTTACAATCGCCAAAATGTGGAAACAGCCCAAATGCCCACCAACCCAGGAATGGATTAACAAGCTGTGGTATATATATACCATGAAATACTATTCAGCCATTAAAAAAAATGGAGACTTTACGTCTTTTATATTAGCCTGGATAGATGTGGAACACATTATTCTTAGTAAAGCATCACGAGAATGGAGAAACAAGAATCCTATGTACTCAATTCTGATATGAGGAAAATTAAGGTCCATGGTGGGGAGTGGTGGATGGGGAGAGCTGAGAAAAGGAAAGAGGGAGGGGGTGGGGGGACAAAAGGTGTGGTACATCTTTTGGGAGTGGGACACAATTACAATAGGGTCCTTATCTAACAAAAGCAATCAATGCAACCTATTTCTGTGTATCCTCAATGATAAAAAAAGAAGATATTGACAAGACGCTAATATTTATTTCTGACTTCCACTGTACCCAAAGTGTTATAAGCGTCCATCCTGTACTTACTTATTTAATCTTCATCACAACATATCTGGAAGTTCCATTGTTGTTTGACTTTAAAAATAAAAGAACTGAGCTACAGTGAGGACATGGTTAGTAAGCAGTGAGAGTAAGACACACTGTGTAGCTCTGAAGCCCCTACATCTAACCATGATATGCCATTGTCTCTCATATGATAATAGCTTCAATCTTAATGTTATTAAAGGTGAATAGACATAAAACAAACTTATATACCATGTTTTTCCAAGCTAAGTAACCATAAATATAAAATATTGATGATTATATGTGCTTCAGAATTTTGAAGAAACGTGTCCTGTTATACTATGGAAGTTTCCCCCCTCGTCTCTCCCATCCTGTGTTTTAGGGTTCTTCCCCATTTTTACGCTGAGTTGCTTTCCTATTGGTAGGACTGAGAATATTTATATCTCTCTGCCATTTATTATTTTATATTATTATTAAACCATCAATCTTTATTATAGGTACAAATATACATATGTATAACACAGAAATGAAATGAAATATTATTACCCTAAATCATTTCACATAAAGATAAGGCCTAGCGATTTACTTTACTAAGCCTGCCATAGTATGGTACCACAAACTGGATGCCTTAAAAAACAGAAATTTATTGTCTCATAGTTGCAGAGGCTAGAAGTCTGAAGTCAAGATATCCATAGGGCCATGCTTCCTCTCAAACCTGTAGGGGACTCCTTCCTAGCTTCTTCCTAGTTTTGTGATCTGAAGGCAATCTTTTGGATCCATTGGATTATAAATACATCACTCCGCTCTTCCAACTTCATACAGAATTCTCTCTGAGTCTCTTAATATTACCTTTCTTCTCTGTGTGTGTGTGTGTGTGTGTATCATTGTTTAAGTCTCTTTCTATAAGGCCACCGCTTATCTTGGACTTGATTAACTCTATAATTGATTAACTCAATTAATCAATTATAGATTTCTGAGATAGTTGTGGCTAAGACTTAAACATATATATTTTTTGAAAACATCTATAATTCAACCTATAATATCTGCTTTTTTTTAATCTGCAATATTTTATCCCAATAGTTTTCTTATAAGGCATTTGTATATTATACATGTATGCACACATTTATGTATTCATGTACATAAAATCAAATATTACATTCAATTTTGTCTCCTACTTGTTCACTAATAACATCTCTCAAAATTATTGCCTGTGCAATATCTCTGATTAATATAAATGCAAAAATTCTAAGCAAAATACTAACAAATCATATTCAACAGCATATTAAAAGGACCATATACCATGATCAAGTGGGATTCAGCTTTGAGATGCACAGATGGTTTAACATATGTAAATCAAAAAGTGTGACTCATCACATTAACAGAATGAAGGGCAAAACTATATAATTTCAGTAGATGCGGAAAAATAATTTGACAAAATTTAACATACTTTTATGATAGGGTGGCGCCTGTGGCTCAAAGGAGTAGGGCACCGACCCCACATACCGGAGGTGGTGGGTTCAAACCTGGCCCGGGCCAAAAACTGCAAAAAAAAAAAAAAAACACAACAAAAACAAAAGCAGAAACAAACAAACAAAAAAAAAAAACATACTTTCATGATTAAAAAAAAACTTTCAACAAATTAGCCACAGAAGGAATGTACCTTGACATAGTAAAGACCGTATGTGGCAAGCCCACAGATAATATTATGCTCAATGGGAAAGCTGAAAGATTTTTCTCTGAGATCAGAAACAGTATAAGTATGTCTGCTTTTACCACTTCTAATCATAATAGTACTGGCAGTCTTAGCCAGAGTAATTAGGAGAAAAAAGATATAAAAGACATCCACCAGAAAGGAAAGGAGATGCAGGAAAACAACAACAACAACAAAAAAATAATTCAAATTGTTTCTGTTTGCAGGTGATGTGATCTCACATATAGAAAGCCCTACAGATACCACTAAAAAACTGTTGTAATAAGAAAATTCAGTAAATTTGTAGGATACCAAATATGTAAAAGTCAGTTATGTTTCCATACATACATGCAAAGAAAAATTAGAGAGAAAAATTAGGAAAGTAATATCATTTACAATAGCATCAAAAAGAATAAATTACTTAGAAAAATATCAGCTGAGGAGTGGAAAGATCTATACATTGATAACTACAAGTCACTGATTGAAGAAAACGTTAATAAAAGGAAAGATATTGCATTTCTTGGCTTGGAAGAATACTTACAGGAAATATGTCTATATCTATAGATTCAATGAAATTCCTATCAAAATTCCATTAGGATTCTTCACAGAAATATTAAAAAAAAACAACAAGAATTTATGTGGAACTACAAAAGACCTTAAATAACTAAAGTGATCTTGAGATTTCAGGTCTACATTGAGTCTTAAATTTAATTTCAGTTAATTTTTGCAAGCAGTGTAAAATACGCTGTGGGAGAGCTACAGAGAGAAACAGCCTCCAGGAACCCAGCCATGACCCACTCTGACTGCCTGCTGGGCTTGAGATGACTCTGACAAAGACATGGGTAAGTTGGCCAGATCCCATCAAACACACAGACCCCTTTGTAGTCTCAGCATAAAGTCTCATAAAGTCTGGCATAAGTTTCAGGCCCCCAACCCAACAGGGATTGAATGCTCAGCTTAGCAACCCCATCCAGATTTTAATCAAATACAGGAAAACAAGATCCAGTCTCCACAGAAAGTAGCTAGTAATTCCTGCCCCCACCACACAGCCCCAGAAGAGTGCTTTTTATTATTATTTATTTTTTCGTTTCCTAACCATGGAGGGCCACCTGATGTCCAAGCAATATAATGCATTATATGTTTTTCTTTTTGGTGCAACACCTGGTATTCAGGCAATATATTGCATTGCATTTTTTTTCTTTTTGTTAATATTAAGGTTTCTATCTTTGTTAGGGGTTTTCCAGCCTTTTTCTTCTTTTTCCTTCTTTTCTCTTTTCTATCCTCCCTTCTTCCTTTTCTGTGGCTATCTTTATAATATTTGCCTCATAAACCTCTCAAATAACAACCAAGATATCCTTTTTATGTCTTTTTTTTTGTTGTTGTTGTTTTGTTTTTGTTCAGTTTAGCCCTGTATTTCATTTCCGGGAAAGAGCTTTGCTCTGAGGCTAGTGCCATGGCATTAGCTTGGTTCACGAACCCCTGGGCTACGGCATCCCTTTAGCTTTGGATTCCTGAGGGACTATATTTGCAGGTCCTGGCCATGAAATATGATTACTTTTTTTCTATATTTGGTGGAGATGGGGACTTGCTTTAACTCAGGCTTGTAAGGAACTCCTAACTTCAGGAGATCCACCTACCCTAGCTTCCCAGAATCCTGGAATTACAGGTGTGGGTCATTGCACCCTGCTCAATACCACTATTATTAGTATTTTTCTGTTTACATCTTTATTCTCTCCTTTTAATATTTTTTCTTTTTTATCTTTTTAGTCTTTGTAATTTCTTTTCTCTCTTCTCTTTATTTTTTTCTTCCTTTTGTCCATGTACCAAAAAGGCCCCTACAACACACAGGCACAGAGATAAGTAAAATTATGGGGAAGGAATAAGCAAGAGGAGAAAGTAAGGTAAGGAAGTGAACAAGAAGAAAACAAACGTGAGGAGGAACCAACAAAAAATTTCTGCCAACACAAACAATCAAAACAGATCACTCCTCAAGGAATCATGACACAACTACCACAGAGGATCTCACCTATAAATAAATTATGGAAATCATAGAAAGGGAATTTAGAGTATGGATGACAAAAACAATGAAGAGAATAGAAGGGAAAGTGGAAAATCACAAAAAGGAAATCCAAAAATTGACCCAAGGCATGAATGAAAGACATGATGAAATTAGAAAGGATATATTGAAGCTTAAGGAGTTGAAGGAGGCATAGAGAAAACTTAAAGATGTAGTAGAACTATCAAAAACATATTAAACCAAGGAGAAGAAGGAATCTCAGAGATAGAGGATAAGGCTCTTGAGCTAATGCAGGCATTTAGAAAGGCAGAAAAGAAGAGAAGAGAGTAAAACCAGAATAATCCTTTAGAGAAGGAAGCATGGAAACATACAAATTATTGGTATCCCTGAAGGACAAGAGGAGTGACCAAAGGTATGAAAGTCTTACTGGAGGATATCATAAATGAAAATTTCTCAAGCATCAGCAAAGATTCAGACATACTCTTTTTATATGTAAATCAAACTCCAGTTAATTTCAATACGAACGGCATCTCCTACACACATTGTAATGAACCTGGCAAGGGTGTGGAGAAAAGGGAACACTTTTTTTTTTTTTTTACAGATTCCCAGGCCCCACCAGGGAGAGTCAGTTCAGTAGATGTGGAGGAGGACTAGAGAGTTGGAATTTTTTTTTTTTTATTGTTGGGGATTCATTGAGGGTACAATAACCAGGTTACACTGATTGCAATTGTTAGGTAAAGTCCCTCTTGCAATCATGTCTTGCCCCCATAAAGTGTGACACACACCAAGGCCCCACCCACCTCCCTCCTTCCCTCTTTCTGTTTCCCCCTCATAACCTTAATTGTCCTCATATCAAAATTGAGTACATAGGATTCATGCTTCTCCATTCTTGTGATGCTTTACTAAGAATAATGTCTTCCATGTCCATCCAGGTTAATACGAAGGATGTAAAGTCTCCATTTTTTTTAATGGCTGAATAGTATTCCATGGTATACATATACCACAGCTTGTTAATCCATTCCTGGGTTGGTGGGCATTTAGGCTGTTTCCACATTTTGGCGATTGTAAATTGTGCTGCAATAAACAGTCTAGTACAAGTGTCCTTATGATAAAAGGATTTTTTTCCTTCTGGGTAGATGCCCAGTAATGGGATTGCGGGATCAAATGGGAGGTCTAGCTTGAGTGCTTTGAGGTTTCTCCATACTTCCTTCCAGAAAGGTTGTACTAGTTTGCAGTCCCACCAGCAGTGTAAAAGTGTTCCCTTCACTCCACATCCACGCCAGCATCTGCAGTTTTGAGATTTTGTGATGTGGGCCATTCTCACTGGGGTTAGATGATATCTCAGGGTTGTTTTGATTTGCATTTCTCTAATATATAGAGATGATGAACATTTTTTCATGTGTTTGTTAGCCATTCGTCTGTCATCTTTAGAGAAAGTTCTATTCATGTCTCTTGCCCATTGATATAAGGGATTATTGGCTTTTTTCATGTGGATTAATTTGAGTTCTCTATAGATCCTAGTTATCAAGCTTTTGTCTGATTGAAAATATGCAAATATCCTTTCCCATTGTGTAGGTTGTCTCTTTGCTTTGGTTATTGTCTCCTTAGCTGTACAGAAGCTTTTCAGTTTAATGAAGTCCCATTTGTTTATTTTTGTTGTTGTTGCAATTGCCATGGCAGTCTTCTTCATGAAGTCTTTCCCCAGGCCAATATCTTCCAGTGTTTTTCCTATGCTTTC
The DNA here is from genome assembly GCF_027406575.1 of Nycticebus coucang. NCBI lineage: Eukaryota > Metazoa > Chordata > Mammalia > Primates > Lorisidae > Nycticebus > Nycticebus coucang. The sequence goes on from NC_069804.1 coordinate 112,920,412, forward strand.
TAGGAGGATTTTTATTGTTTCATGCCTTAAGTTTAAGTCCTTTATCCATCTTGAATCAATTTTTGTGAGGGGGGAAAGGTGTGGGTCCAGTTTCAGTCTTTTACATGTAGACATCCAGTTCTCCCAACACCATTTATTGAATAGGGAGTCTTTCCCCCAAGGTATGTTCTTGTTTGGTTTATCAAAGATTAGGTGGTTGTAAAATATTAGTTTCATTTCTTGGTTTTCAATTCGATTCCAAGTGTCTATGTCTCTGTTTTTGTGTCAGTACTATGCTGTCTTGAGCACTATGGCTTTGTAGTACAGACTAAAATCTGGTATGCTGATGCCCCCAGCTTTATTTTTGTTACAGAGAACTGCCTTAGCTATACGGGGTTTTTTCCGGTTCCATACAAAATGCAGAATCATTTTTTCCAAATCTTGAAAGTACGATGTTGGTATTTTGATAGGAATGGCATTGAATAGGTAGATTGCTTTGGGAAGTATAGACATTTTAACAATGTTGATTCTTCCCATCCATGAGCATGGTATGTTCTTCCATTTGTTAATATGCTCTGCTATTTCCTTTCTGAGGATTTCATAGTTTTCTTTATAGAGGTCCTTCACCTCCTTTGTTAGTTATATTCCTAGGTATTTCATTTTCTTTGAGACTATGGTGAAGGGAGTTGTGTCCTAATTAGCTTCTCATCTTGACTGTTATTGGTGTACACAAAGGCTACTGACTTGTGGACCTTGATTTTATATCCTGAAACATTACTGTATTTTTTGATGACTTCTAGGAGTCTTGAGGTTGAGTCTTTGGGGTTCTCTAAGTATAAGATCATGTCATCAGCAAAGAGGGAGAGTTTGACCTCCTCTGCTCCCATTTGGATTCCCTTTATTTCCTTGTCTTGCCTAATTGTATTGGCTAGAACTTCCAGCACTACGTTGAATAGTAAAGGTGACAGAGGACAACCTTGTCTGGTTCCAGTTCTAAGAGGAAAAGCTTTCAATTTTACTCCATTCAGTAAAATATTGGCTGTGGGTTTGTCATAGATAGCTTCAATCAGTTTTAGAAATGTGCCACCTATGCTTATACTCTTCAGTGTTCTAATTAGAAAAGGATGCTGGATTTTATGAAATGCTTTTTCTGCATCTATTGAGAGGATCATGTGATCTTTATTTTTGCCTCTGTTAATATGGTGGATAACGTTTATGGACTTGCGTATGTTAAACCAGCCTTGCATCCCTGGGATGAAGCCTACTTGATCATGATGAATGACTTTTTTGATGATAAGCTGTAATCTATTGGCTAGGATTTTGTTGAGAATTTTTGCGTCTATGTTCATGAGTGAGATTGGTCTGAAATTCTCCTTTTTGTTTGGGTCTTTTCCTGGTTTTGGTATCAGGGTGCTGTTTGCGTCATAGAATGTGTTGGGGAAGATTCCTTCTTCTTCAATTTTTTGGAATAATTTCTGCAGTACAGGAATAAGCTCTTTCTTGAAGGTTTGACAGAATTCTGGAGTGAAGCCATCTGGACCAGGGCATTTTTTGGTTGAAAGCTTTTTTATTGTTTCTTTGATATCAGTGCTTGAAATTGGTCTGTTCAGGAGCTCTATTTCTTCCTGGCTAAGTCTAGGGAGAGGGTGTGATTGCAAATATTGATCCATTTCTTTCACATTGTCAAATTACTGGGCATAGAGTTTCTGGTAGTATTCAGAGATGATCTCTTGTATCTCTGTGGGATCAGTTGTTATTTCCCCTTTATCATTTCTGATTGAGGTTACTAGAGATTTTACTTTTCTATTACTCGTTAGTCTGGCCAATGGTTTATCTATTTTATTTATTTTTTCAAAAAACCAACTCCTTGTTTCATTAATTTTCTGAGTGATTCTTTTGTTTTCAATTTCATTGATCTCTGATTTGATTTTGGATATTTCTTTTCTTCTACTGAGTTTAGGCTTAGATTGTTCTTCTTTTTCCAATTCCATAAGATCTCTTGTGAGATTGTTGATGTGCTCTCTTTCTGTTTTTCAAATGTAGGCATCTAAAGCGATGAATTTTCCTCTCAAAACTGCTTTTGCAGTATCCCACAGGTTTTGGTAGCTTGTGTCGTCATTGTTGTTATGCTCAAGGAAGTTAATGATTTCCTGTTTTATTTCTTCCTTCACCCATCTGTTATTCAACAGAAGATTGTTTAGTTTCCATGCCTTTGGGTGGGGTCGAGCATTTTTGTTAGAGTTGAGTTCCACCTTTAGTGCCTTATGGTCTGAGAAGATACAAGGTAAAATTTCAATTCCTTTGATTGTGTTGATATTTGTTTTGTGTGCCAGGATATGATCAATTTTGGAGAATGTTCCATGGGGTGATGAGAAGAATGTATATTCTTTATCTTTGGGATGGAGTGTTCTATATGCGTCTATGAAGCACAGTTGTTCTAGGGTCTCATTTAAGTCTCTTATATCCTTGTTTCATTTCTGTTTAGAGGATCTGTCCAGCTCTGTAAGAGGAGTGTTAAGGTCCCCTGTTATTATGGTATCATCAGATATCATATGGCTCAGACTGAGTAAGGTCTTTTTCAAGAATCTGGGAGCATTTAAATTGGGTGCATAGATATTTAGAATTGAAATGTCTTCTTGTTGTATTTTTCCCTTGACCAATATAAAGTGACCATCTTTGTCTTTTTTGACTTTAGTTGCTTTAAATCCACATGTATCTGAAAATAAGATTGCAACTCCTCTTTTCTTCTGAATTCCATTGGCCTGAAAAATTGTCTTCCAACCCTTGACTTAGAGCTTTAATTTGTCTTTTGAAGCCAGGTGTGTTTCTTGCAGACAGCAAATGGATGGCTTGTGTTTTTTAATCCAGTCAACCAATCTATGTCAATTCAGTGGGGAATTCAAGCCATTAACATTTATTGAGATAATTGATAAGTGTGGTAGTGTTCTGTTCATCTTATTTTGTGAGAGTCCATTGCTTAGTTTTATCTTTTGCATCAGTGTGGAGGTTAGTGTTCTGTCCTTTAATTTCTGAGATCTTACTTTGCTGCTGATCCATTGTGGTGGTCAGTGTGCAGAACAAGTTGAAGTATTTCCTGTAGAGCTGGTCTTGTTGTGGCAAATTTCCTCAATGTTTGTATATCTGTAAATGATTTGATTTCTCCATCAATTTTGAAGCTTAGCTTAGCAGGGTACAGAATTCTGGGCTGAAAATTGTTCTGTTTAAGTAGATTAAAGGTAGATGACCATTGTCTTCTTGCTTGGAAAGTTTCATTAGAGAAGTCTGCGGTCACTCTGATGGATTTGCCCCTGTAGGTCAACTGGCGCTTACTCCTGGCAGCTTGCAGAATCTTTTCTTTTGTCTTGACTTCGGACAGGTTCATCACAATGTGTCTTGGAGAAGCTCGGTTAGAGTTGAGGTGACCTGGGTTCCAATATCCCTCTGAAAGCAGTGGGTCAGAATCTTTGGTGATATTTGGGAAATTTTCTTTTATAATATTCTCTAGTATGGCTTCCATTCCTCTGGGGCATTCTTCTTCTCCTTCTGGAATTCCTATAACTCGTATGTTGGAACACTTCATAAAGTCCCATAATTCTGACAGTGAACGTTCTGCTTTCTCTCTCTTCTTTTCTGCCTCTTTTACTATCTGAGTTATCTCAAAAACTTTGTCTTCTACCTCTGAAATTCTTTCTTCTGCATGGTCTAACCTGTTGCTGATACTTTCCATTGCATCTTTAAGTTCCCTGATTGACTGTTTCATTTTCCTTCAGCTCTGCTATATCCTTTTTATATTCTTCATATCGTTCTTCTCTGATTTGATTCTGTTTTTGGATTTCCTTTTCGTTATTTTCCACTTTATTAGCAGTTTCCTTCATTGTTTCCATCATTTCTTTCACTGTTTTCAACATGTGTATTCTAAATTCCCTTTCTGTCATTCCTAACATTTCTGTATAGGTGGAATCCTCTGCAGTAGCTACCTCACGGTCCCTTGGCGGGGTTGTTCTGGACTGGTTCTTCATGTTGCCTGGAGTTTTCTGCTGATTCTTCCTCATGATTTCTTTTATTTGTTTCCTTGCCCTAATTTTCCTTTCACTTCCTCTTGCTCTTTAAGTTCTCGTGCCTGTGGACTAAGGGTTACAGGCCCAGAAGCGTGAGAAGGTTTAAGAGCAAAAAAGGGATGAAAGAAAGGAGGACCGAGTGATAAGGAAAAAAAAAGTAAAATAGAGAAAGGAGAGGGGGTGGGTAAAAGGAATATTGACAAAAAGAAGAGAGGCACAGAAAGAGGGAGACAGAGCAATATAGGTGTACAGTAGGGTACTTTGATACAACCTTAAAAAAAAAAACACCTTCTGGGGGTGCCCAGTTGGGTGGTTCCCTTGAGGTCAGCAGCTCTTTGCTAACCTGATCAGACACAGTACCCCACCTCCACCAAGTAGAGAGGAAAGACAAAAATGCTATAAATGAAACCAAAACAAGCAAACAGAAAACTTTACGGGATAAAATTGGCTGGAAAAAACAAATAATAGCGGTAGAAACACTAACAAAAATGAAGTTCTAATTATTGAAATAGGCAGCAATGGGAAATTATAATTAAACTAGAAAAATTGAGAAAAAAAAGTATCTGTATGGAAAAGGTTGAACTTTAAAAACAAAACAACAATCCACAACATCAAAATAAACAAAAACAATCAAACCCAAAAAAAAAACAAAACACACAACCAAAAACAAAGCAGTATGTTTATGTTATTGAATATTGTCTGGGCAACACGTGGTCTTCTGGGGTATGAGATGTTAATCACAGTTCTGATACGACTGGAGGCTGCTGGTTTCTCAAACCCCAGCAGGTAGACACCCTAAATCTCTCTTCAGCCCACTTAAAAGGCACTTTGAACTTGTTCACTTACTGAGCAGAAGCTTTCTCAGGGAAGTGCTTGTCGCTGGAATCACTGCTGAAGTGGCTATCCACTTACCCTGTGTGTCAAAACTGGTCTCCCTCTGCCCCCGAGGTTTAGGGCTGCAAGGCGGCTCAGACCCCGCCCTTAGGCTTCTTGGTCACTGGGTTACCAGCTCCCACCCAATTCCAGCTCTGTGACCCTGAGGGCAGAGCTTGCCGGGGCAGATCGCTCACAATGTCTGCCTGTGACCCAGAGCCAAACACTATTAGCTCCTTCTGGCTCAGCGGCTCAGACTGGGGCCCTAGACAAAGGCCAAATTTCTCTGCACTCCTGCTCAGGCTCTCCCCAAGGCAGTTCAGCTGAGTGCTAAGTCCAAAGACACCAAAACAGTTCACAGGTAAGGCCTTTCTGGTTTGCAGTCTCACTGCTACTGAACTTACAGTTGCAGACGGGTTTAGACGGATTGAACACACGCAACCACTTGCCGGTTTTCCACTGTTTTAGTCCTCCTCTTGGGATCCAGAAGTCTCTCGCTGACTCCCTGTATCCTCTCAGGGGTGATGATAGGCAGATCCCACCAGCCAGAGATGCCTGGAGTCCTATATCCCCAGACTCACGGTGCCCAGATGCAAGGAAGCTGTTACTTGGCTGCCATCTTGCTCCGCCTCCGAGAGTTGGACGAAAAGGGAACACTTTTACACTGCTGGTGGTATGGCAAACTAATACATCCTCTTTGGAAAGACGTATGGAGAATCCTGAAAGAACTAAAAGTAGACCTCCCATTTGGTCCTGTAATCCTATTACTAGGTATGTACCCAGAAGGAAAAAAAAAATCATTTTACCATAATGTCCTTTACACTAGAATGTTTATGACAGCTCAATTCACAATCACCATGATGTGGAATCAACCCAAATGCCCATGAACACATGAATGGATTAATGAACTGTGGTATATGTATACCATGGAATTTTATTCAACCCTAAGAAAAGACGGAGAGTTTACATCTTTTGCATTAACCTGGGTGGGGTTGATGAACATTCTTCTTAGTTAAGTGTCACAAGAATGGAAAAACACATATCTAAAGTACTCAATACTAATATGAAACCAGGAGAGGAACAAATACACCCCTACAAAAGAGAAAAACACAATTACACTCAAGTTGGGGACAGGGCGATGGGAAGAGGGTAGGGGGCAGGGGAATTGGTATGCTCTCACCTAACAGACACAGTGTAAGTGTATATGAAACACCTCCTGGATGAGAAGACACAACTACATTTTGGACTTTACCTAACACATGCAAACAATGTAACCCAATTGTCTGTATCCTTATATCAATCCGAAGAAAAACGAAGAGGATGCACAAAATGAAATGCAACCTACAGAATGAGAGAAAATATTTGCAAACCACATATCTAATATAGGGTTATTATTTGAAACATATGAAGACCCTACAACACTCAAAGCCAAAAAAAAACCTAGAAAATAATTTGATTAAAAAATGGACAAAAGTACATCTTTTTCCAAAGATGATATGCAAGTTTGTGAAAGTTTGTGAAAATGTGCTCAATATGACTAATCACCAGGGAAATGCAAATCTCAATCACAATGAGACATCATCTCACACCTATTAGGATGGCTATTATCAAAAAGATGAAAGATATAGGAGGTGTTGGTGAGGATCTGGAGAAAAAGGAACTCTTTCACACTGTCTGCAGAAATGTAAATTAGTATGTTCATAATGGAAAATAGTATGAGAGTTCTTTAAAAAACTTAAAAATAGAACTAACATATGATCTGGCATTTCCTTCTTTGGGTACATATCCAAAGGTAACGAAATTAGTATCTTAAAGACTTTTCTATACTCCATGCACATTACAGTATTATTCACAACAGCCAAGACATGGAAACAACTTATGTGTCTATTGGGAGATAAACATATAAAGAAAGTGTAGTAAATATAAATGATGCCATACAATTTAGTCTTTAAAAAGAAGAACTTTTGCCATTGCAACAATATGGATGAACCTAGAAAACATTATGCCAAGTGACATAAGCTATCACAAAATGACAAACACTACATGATCTCACTTATATGTGTCATCTAAAAAAGTCACGTATGAGACAGAGAACCAAGAAGTGGGTGCCAGGGATAGAAATGGGGAATTGTTAGTCAAAATGTACAAATGTGCAGCTATAAGATGAGTAAATTCTGGATACCTAATTTACAACATAGTGATTGTAATTAATAACAGTGTATTATATGCTTGAAATTTACTAAGAGAGAGAATTTCAGACTCATGAATATAGATGGAAAAATTCTCAACAAAATCCTAGCCAATTGATTACAGCTTATCATCAAAAAAGTCATTCAACATGATCAAGTAGGCTTCATCCCGGGAATGCAAGGCTGGTTTAACATATGCAAGTCCATAAACGTTATCCACCATATTAACAGAGGCAAAAATAAAGATCACATGATCCTCTCAATAGATGCAGAAAAAGCATTTGATAAAATCCAGCATCCTTTTCTAATTAGAACACTGAAGAGTATAGGCATAGGTGGCACATTTCTAAAACTGATTGAAGCTATCTATGACAAACCCACAGCCAATATTTTACTGAATGGAGTAAATTGAAAGCTTTTCCTCTTCGAACTGGAACCAGACAAGGTTGACCTCTGTCACCTTTACTATTCAACGTAGTGCTGGAAGTTCTAGCCAATACAATTAGGCAAGACAAGGAAATAAAGGGAATCCAAATGGGAGTAGAGGAGGTCAAACTCTCCCTCTTTGCTGACGACATGATCTTATACTTAGAGAACCCCAAAGACTCAACCACAAGACTCCTAGAAGTCATCAAAAAATACAGTAATGTTTCAGGATATAAAATCAATGTCCACAAGTCAGTAGCCTTTGTATACACCAATAACAGTCAAGATGAGAAGTTAATTAAGGACACAACTCCCTTCACCATAGTATCAAAGAAAATGAAATACCTAGGAATATACCTAACGAAGGAGGTGAAGGACCTCTATAAAGAAAACTATGAAATCCTCAGAAAGGAAATAGCAGAGGATATTAACAAATGGAAGAACATACCATGCTCATGGATTGGAAGAATCAACATTGTTAAAATGTCTATACTTCCCAAAGCAATCTACCTATTCAATGCCATTCCTATCAAAGTACATACATCGTACTTTCAAGATTTGGAAAAAATGATTCTGCGTTTTGTATGGAACCAGAAAAAACCCCGTATAGCTAAGGCAGTTCTTAGTAATAAAAATAAAGCTGGGGGCATCAGCATACCAGATTTTAGTCTGTACTACAAAGCCATAGTGGTCAAGACAGCATGGTACTGGCACAAAAACAGAGACATAGACACTTGAAATCGAATTGAAAACCAAGAAATGAAACTAACATCTTACAACCACCTAATCTTCGATAAACCAAACAAGAACTTACCTTGGGGGAAAGACTCCCTATTCAATAAATGGTGTTGGGAGAACTGGATGTCTACATGTAAAAGACTGAAACTGGACCCACACCTTTCCCCACTCACAAAAATTGATTCAAGATGGATAAAGGACTTAAATTTAAGGCATGAAACAATAAAAATCCTCCTAGAAAGCATAGGAAAAACACTGGAAGATAATGGCCTGGGGGAAGACTTCATGAAGAAGACTGCCATGGCAATTGTAACAACAACAAAAATAAACAAATGGGACTTCATTAAACTGAAAAGCTTCTGTACAGCTAAGGAGACAATAACCAAAGCAAAGAGACAACCTACACAATGGGAAAGGATATTTGCATATTTTCAATCAGACAAAAGCTTGATAACTAGGATCTATAGAGAACTCAAATTAATCCACATGAAAAAAGCCAACAATCCCATTTATCAATGGGCAAGAGACATGAATAGAACTTTCTCTAAAGATGACAGACGAATGGCTAACAAACACATGAAAAAATGTTCATCATCTCTATATATTAGAGAAATGCAAATCAAAACAACCCTGAGATATCATCTAACCCCAGTGAGAATGGCCCACATCACAAAATCTCAAAACTGCAGATGCTGGCGTGGATGTGGAGAGAAGGGAACACTTTTACACTGCCGGTGGGACTGCAAACTAGTACAACCTTTCTGGAAGGAAGTATGGAGAAAGCTCAAAGCACTCAAGCTAGACCTCCCATTTAATCCTGCAATCCCATTACTGGGCATCTACCCAGAAGGAAAAAAATCCTTTTATCATAAGGACACTTGTACTAGACTGTTTATTGCAGCTCAATTTACAATCGCCAAAATGTGGAAACAGCCTAAATGCCCACCAACCCAGGAATGGATTATCATGCTGTGATATATGTATACCATGGAATACTATTCAGCCATTAAAAAAAAAATGGAGACTTTACATCCTTCGTATTAACCTGGACAGAAGTGGAAGACATTATTCTTAGTAAAGCATCACAAGAATGGAGAAGCATGAATCCTATGTACTCAATCTTGATATGAGGACAATTAATGACAATTAAGGTTATGGGGGGGGAGCAGAAAGAGGGATAGAGGAAGGGGGGGTGGGGCCTTAGTGTGTGTCACAATTTATGGGGGCAAGACATGATTGCAAGAGGGACTTTACCTAACAATTGGAATCAGTGTAACCTGGCTTATTGTACCCTCAATGAATCCCCAACAATAAAAGAAAAAAAAAAGATAAAAAAAAAAAGAAATTTACTAAGAGAATATTTTAAATATTCTTATCACAAAGAAAGTAACTGTGAAGTGATGGATGTATTAATTAGCTTGATTATGGTAATTATTTCATGATGTACACATATCAAGTCAATATACTGTGCATTTTAGTTATATGCATCATTATTTGTCAATTATACTTTCAGTTAAGCTGATAAAAAAGAAAAAAAGTCATTGGTTGTAAGTAAACATTACCCATACCAGAAGAATAGTATGTATAGTGAAGGTTAATACAGGTAATAAAATCAGATAAAAATGACTGGAATGTATTATATGCCAAGTTCTTTTTAATTATTAAGTCATTCAGTTTTCACAGCACCCTTACAAGATACATGCTATGTGGCTAATGCCCATTTTATGGGTGAAAAACTGAGGGACAGAGAGTATAAGAACTTGGCCTGAGGTTGCACAGTTAGGGAGCAGAACAGCTCGGATTTATTTCCAGTACATCGTGCTCCAAAGGCTGGAAAACTAACAAAAATTTGTTGGTAAGGGAATGAAACAGTCTGCACAAGTGTGCATATTTTAGGTCATTAAAAGTGCCACTACTTATGTATTGACATATTTATACAAAATATCTAGACCTAGTTACAAAAAGACAGGTTATGGCCTTGGTGAAAGCACATTCACTGGGAACAAGCCATGGTGCACTAGGATAAGGAGAAGTGGGAAGTGAGGAATATTAACAGGGAATGTAAATAAACATTGGAATTTTGACTTTGAAGGGGGAGAGAGAAATGACTATGACTGATTGAGGATAAAGGTCTCTGGGAAAAAAATTTAATTCCTTCCTTTCTTTTTTTCTCTCTCTCTCTCTTTTTTTTTTTTTACAGAGACTCACTCAATTACCCCAGGTAGAGTGCTGTGGCATCATAGTTGACAGCAACCTCAAACTGTTGGGCTCAATTGATCCTTTTGTCTCAGCCTCCTGAGTAACTGTAACTACAGGCACCCACCACAACAATCCGATAGTTTTTCTATTTTTAGTAAAGACAGGGTCTCACTTTGCTCAAGCTGGTCTCAAACTCCTGAGTTCAGGAAATCTATCTGCCTCGGCCTCCCAAAGTGCTAGGATTACAGGCATGAGCCACTGAATCTGGCCTTAAAATCTCCAATTCTTTGAAACTTGAGCAAGTTTAAAAGTTAATGTGAAAAAGCTATCTTATCTCAAATTTATCCCTCCAGTTTTCTCATGTACTGTTTATTTTTATTTCTTCCTTATTTAAGTCTGCTTTGTAGTTAATGAGACACCTCCAGTGGAACAGTGCAGGTTTTAAGCTCAATATATTATATATTTAGTTATTAGTGAATGAAAGAGTGGAAAATTGTGTGTCAAAGCAATGCTAGCCACTATTGGATTTTTCTATTTCTGGGAGGTAGCAGATGGGTAAAATTCTGGCCTATGGGTCTAGATAATGTTAATGTGAAGACTCCTGCTCTGGTAAATACAGGAAGGGTCCAGAATTTTCCTATAACTATATTAATGTACCAAGCTGCTATTAGGCAAACACCACAACTTACTTATCTAGTATGATCTACCACTACATTCTTCAGATGAGTTTAAACGCAAGCTTTTCTTCTCATCATGGGGAAATGAATTTAAGTCTGTTCAGAGGAATGATGTGGAGTAGCTCTTAGGTTCTTCTGAAACACCTAAGAGAGTAGAGAACCTCTATCCCCAAAACTCTGAACTGAAGATATATCAGACAGATGTTTGCTCCATTCATCTAAGTGCCTGTATTCTCATTATGAGAAAACAATAATAAAATGATAAAATAATTTTGCACTCCTAACATTTCCACCAATGAGGAAAAAAAGGTGCCCAATTGTATTTGTTAGGGTAGCCTAATGGCATAGCATATAAACTAATTTTTCATTGACTTAATGTAATAAAGTTTTAAGTTTCTCTCATAAAATAGTGCAACAGTGGTGTTACTGATCGAGTGGTTCATATGGTTGCATTTTCTTAAAGTGAGAAGATGGGGCCAAAGGCATTCTATTTTCTTGTCCTGCCATTCCCTGAAGTCTAAGTCCTATAATCTATTATCTGACGGCAGAGCGAGAGAACATGCATTATTGCTTGGGAGACTTTTAGAAGTCAAGTGCAGAAGTAACAATCATCATTTCTGCCTACATTCCATCAGAAATAATTCTACTACTCAGTATTTTAGTTTGGGTTCACTCCCAAGGAGAACTAAGCCAAGGATGTAGGTGCTGGTAATTTATTTAGGAGGTGATCCTAGGAAGCAGCAGTGAAGTAGGAGCCAGAATCAAGCCAAAATGAGTTAAAACCAATATAATAGTGCATTATTGACATTACTGTATAGGTAATAGGGACTGGACATAGCGAGGACCTCAGAGAATCACACAGAATGCCTCTCGGAATTGTCTACCCTAGGTGGGGAGGCTGGAAGGTTTCTCCATCATTTGGTGTCGTGTTCATTGAAAGTTGCTTCTGGCGGAATTAATCCCCTTACAATTTAAAGATGAGATTGGTGTGGGGGTTAAGAGCATTGCTGAGGCTAATTAGAAGACTCTGAAGCAAGAAAGTAAATAAGGCTGACCTGCCTGAGGTAGGACACTGCTGCCATTGGTGTAAGTTGACAAGGAGCTGTCCATGAAAGAGGTGGATGTGTGTCCATGAAAGAGGAGACAAGAGGTATCAAAGTTTCTTACTACAGATGGCATTCACCTAATTGCAAAGGCAGCTAAACAATGTAGTATAAAATGTTTTACCAATTTGTACAATGACATTTACTAAAGCAGTCACCAACATGGAATATTATCTATCTTTTTTTTTTTTTATTGTTGGGGATTCATTGAGGGTACAATAAGCCAGTTACACTGATTGCAATTGTTAGGTAAAGTCCCTCTTGCAATCATGTCTTGCCCCCATAAAGTGTGACACACACTAAGGCCCCACCCCCCTCCCTCCATCCCTCTTTCTGCTCCCCCCCCATAACCTTAATTGTCATTAATTGTCCTCATATCAAGATTGAGTACATAGGATTCATGCTTCTCCGTTCTTGTGATGCTTTACTAAGAATAATGTCTTCCACTTCCATCCAGGTTAATACGAAGGATGTCTTGTTTTACAAAAAATGTTTCAAACATTGAAAAGTAAAAAACACATTCTAACTGACATCTCTATTTTCACCATATATAGCTAAAGTTTTGTCATGTTTGATTCAGACCTATGTAAGGAAAATTATAATATTACAAATACAACAGAAGGTTCATCATCCCATTCTTTTCCTTAGTTCCCTAGAGATAACAACTACATGCATACTTTCCAATTAGTTATTTCTACTTTTATCCTATATTTGTGTATCATAAAGATCGTAAGGTATTATTTTATATACATAAGGTTCAATTTTGTAAGTGGTATTGTGTTGGTTTTATCATGTTGTCACTTGAATTGTTCTCACTTAACGTGACTTTAGAGATTCACCCATTTTAACAAATGTAAATATAATTTATTCATTTAAACTGTAGCATCGTATTCCATTGAATGAACATACTATTTTTGTTCTAGTTTGTAGCTCTCACATAAATGAACTTGGGTTCAGATTGACAATCAAATACAGGACTCAACTGGAACTAGGTTTGCTTGGCTTTGTAACAGGATACAACTGCTACTAGATTCCCTTGGCTTTGTAATAGGATACAGTAGAATTCACTGTCTTATATGCATGCTTTTTCAGCAGTAGGAGTCCTTAGACCTGTCCAAACTTTATTCTTTGCATCCCCTGCTCCCTAGAGTGAGTGCTCAAGTATAAGCAGAGACCATATAGAGTGTAGGAACTCCAGGTTATAAGCTCTATGATTGAAAGGGTTTGATGTATTTTATAAATCCATAATTGTCACTTTGTAAGTAAGTTGTAGCAGTAAGAGGCATGCTCAAGGACAGAAGTCTTCAATTATCAATGGTCATTTTTGCTGTAAAAAAAACTTGTCCTAGGCGGGGCTTGGTGGCTCACTCCTGTAATCATAGCACTCTGGAGGAGGAGGCAGGTGGATTGCTTGAGCTCACAAGTTCAAGAACAGCCTGTGCAAGAGTGAGACCCCGTCTCTAAAAAGTGGCCTGGCACTGTGGTGGGCACCTGCAGTCCCAGCTACTTGGGAGGCTGAGGCAAGAGGATCCCTTGAGCCCAACAGTTTGAGGTTGCTGTGAGCTTGATGCCATGACACTCTACTGAGGGTGACAAAGTGAGACTTTGTCAAAAATAAGTAAATACATTAAATTAAATTAAAATTAAAATTAATAAATAAATAAAAATTTTAAAAAAGAAATATTTTCCAGTTACACAGCTAATATTTTACCTTTATCTAGTTTCCCAGTGATAAATATATTAAAAACATGGACTTCTCCACCGTGCAATTCATTTATGTAACAAAGAAACCATTTGCACTCCCTAATCTATTAAAATATAAATAGTAAATTTATTTTTTTTAAGTTTCCAAGAAAAAGGTACTAGAGAAAAGGTAAACCAGATATCATTTTTTTCTAGAGATGCTTAAATGGTTTTATTAACCTTTATTACATATTTGTTTTTGTATCACTGAACCTTGGGGTTGCTTCTATTTTATTCCTTGTTTTTTTTCTCTATTTAAGTCAATATTTTAGTGAATATGCTCTTACCATCTTAATTTTGCACATTTGGGAAAATTTCCCTACATGACATGTTTAAATATGTATTCCCTAGGACTTGATCTCAATAATTTAAACGTCTTCAGAAATATTTGAGAATTCTCATTTCTTTGCCACACTTAGAATCATCATAAAATTTAAATTGATTTCTTATAAGTGTATTTCCATATCCTTGATTCATATTTAAGTTGATTCTCTCCCTCCCCTTCCTTCTCTCCCTCTCTTCCTCCCTACAGCTCCCTCCCTCCCTCTCTCACTTTCTCTCTCATCTCTCTCTCCACACAGAGAAAATTAGAAAAATTTTCTTCTGTGAATTTTTTGGCCATGTGATTGGGTTATTTCTATACTTAATTTTTGTCATAAGTGATGATTGATAAAAGGTTATTTAGATGCTTTTATTTGCATTCATTAAATTATTAATGAGTTAGATCTTTTTTTTTGTAATTATTGCCCATTTACACTTCTTCTCTATGTATTCTTTACAAATTTGGGCTTTTTGTGCCCTTTGTTATAGGGGCTCTTAATGCATTAAAGCTAATGCCTTTCTCTGATCCATAAATCAATATTTTAAAAGATATTTATTATATGTAAATCATTTGCCAGACATTTCTGCCAAATTCTACACCCTAGATCTTTCTTCTGAAATGTTTATAATTACTGGAAATGTCCACTTCGAGAAAGAAAAAGTATTACTAATTGCCAATACATACATGAATTGTCAAGGAGAACATCATACACAGGTCAAAAACACTTGTTAAATGAAAATGTTTCACAAAAGGAAATGTATAAGTTGCCATTATGTATTAGCTCTATCATTTTTATTTGCTGATGTAATTTCTCACATATTTTAGGGAAAAAGAAAACAATCACTGAGTCAGTTCCACAGAATTCAAAGAAGAAAACAATCACCTCATTTCATTTTATTTTATATATGTTTTCATCCTACTTTGCATATTTGATGCTAATTTATTGATAATATGTACAATTGACCCAGAAAGAAGAGACTTTGCAGAAAGGCTTGTAATACAACATTGAGAGCCAAGCACACATTATAGGTCTTGAGTATTTCTCCTATGCTGGCCAAGTTTTGGATAACACCTCTCAGATCTAGGTAAGGCTTAATACTATCCCCATCTGGGAAAGTACATGTGATAAAATTGCATGTAAATAATACACACACACACACACACACACACACAAATGAGTACAGGTAAAATGGTGAAATCCAAGTAAGACTGGTTAATTACATCAATGTTAATTTTCTGTTTTGATGCTGTAGTGCAGTTATACAAGCTGTTAACACTGGAGGAAAATGGGTAAGGAGATAAGAGATATCTCTATTATTTCTTAAAATTACATGTACATCTATAATTTTCTAATTTTTTTTTTTTTTTTTTTAGAAAGGCATGGTCTTCTTGTCCAGGAAACTGAAAAAACTCACCAATTTGAACATTTGTTATGCTCTAGTGACTGTGCTAGTGACTTTATATTTAGGATAAACACACCTCCAGATTTTCCCTGAACAGTTCTAATTGTTGCCTACTGGCCTAGCAACCTACCTAATTTAACATGTTCCAAAATTATTCATTTTTAAGCAGTGTACTGTTGTTGTGAGATTATTGTCAAAGTAAGCCAGAACATGAATTAGTTTAGGTCTAATCCCTAGGTCTAATTAGTAGACCTTGAATTAGTTTCCTAGTACTGCTGTGACAACCAAATATTTGGTGGTTTAAAATAATACACATGGGGAGTTCCAGTGGCACAATCAGAGTGCAGTACTTATATAACATAATACACATTAATTCTCTTACAGTGGTGAAAATCCAACCTCCAAAATCAGTTTTATTGGGCTTAAATCAAGGTGTTGGCGGGACCTTCCTCTCCCTGGAAGCTCTAGGGAAAGTCCATTTTCTTGCCTTTCCCAACTTTTAGAGCAATATTCCTTGGATTCCTAGACTCTAGGCTCCTTCCTTCATCTTCAAAAACAAGCAGAGCAACATCTTACTCTGCCTTCCTTTTATAAAGACATGTATTATTTCATGTAGGTCCTACCTGGATAATCCATGATAATCTCCCCATCTCAAAACTCTTAACTTAATGACATTTGTACAGTCCAATTTTGGCATATAAGGTAAAATTAACAGGTGCTAGGGATTAAGATTTGCATATCTTTGAGGACAATTATTAAGCCCACCACAGACCTTTAATTTATACTTATATTTTTGACATAGTTTTGTCCAGTAGTGGGCCAGATGCATTTGCAGTGGGTAGTTCTCACTTTAACACTTGGTTACAACTATGTAAGATGACTTATAGTATTCAGTCTCTTTTTTTCTGACTCCTTCTTAGTTCACCATGATTAACATATCCCTTTCAAGAACAACATACTACTCATTGTTAAAATGAAGTACATAATACAAGAACAGTTAGAGAAATAGCTCTTTCATGTCATAGGCAGTGGTGGTGATGGCATTTGATGCTGCTACCTCTGCCAACTGTGGGCCATGTATCATCCATGGACATCCAAAATACATGAAAGTGCCAGACAACAGGGTCAGAGGGAAACATGAGGAATTATAGATTGTTTGTGAAATGTGTGTGGGATATAGAGGCTGAGGCATCCAGCATGAGCTATAAGGTCTGCAGTGTTTTCTCCAGCATCAACAGCCAATTCTCTAGATACCAGTTAGGTTGTGCAATATTTAACTCAATTCTGACACTAACTGCCTAGAGTTAGCATCAGATTTATACCACCCTCCCCACAAGTAGATGTGTTCACAAACTCAGAAGCTTTGGGGGGTTTTGTGAAGGTTTCATTATGTAAGCATAACTGACTAAATCATTAGCCATTGGTGATTGAAATTTTCTGGCTTTTCTTCCCTTTTAGGATATTGGGCAGTGGGACGGAAAATTCTAACCTTTTTAAATCACATGGTTGGTTCCACTGACAACTAGCTCCCATACTGAAGCTAATCTGGGGGACCATTTAAGAGTCACCTCATTATCATTCAGGAAATGCCAAGGGTTTTAGAAGCTCTGTGGAAGGAACTAGGTACAAAGATTAAATACATATATCTTATTGCATCACTTAATGGTTTTATAGTGTAAATCTACATCTATATTTGTTTTATTGCTGGGAATGAGTCTTTAATTTTGCAATAAGAAACAAAAGTGCATCTTGAATGTCAAATTAAGTAACTTATTTTTCTAAGAAAGTTAATAATAAACATTTTACTCGCAAAAACATGTTTGTTGACATACTAGGCATACTATGTATCAAGTGGACTTTAATAATATCCCTGACTTCATGAAACCCCAAATCTACATACCTGCTAAAGAAAGATTAATATCTGCTCCAGAAGATAGTAATTACTTGAAGAATAATATGCCAGATTAAGACATGCAAACGCAGAAGTTCCTTCGACTTCTCATTTTGTGAACAGAACTAATTAAGATAAAATGACATTTCTTCTAATTTAATTATACTAATTTTAATCCAATTTTTTGTGTACATGTTTAAAAATAGGAGTGACAGTTGTCAATATGTTGGCTCTATTAGCAAAATAAATTAGCAAACAATTATTGATGACAGCTTAAAATCATTATTAAATGATAAAAACAGAAAATCAGCTTTTTTCAACAGCAATTTATGTTTTTCATCAAATTCATATAACAATAATAATTTTATGAAACTTCATACTAATGAAAGGGAAACACTGAGCCTTGAGAATTCAGTTAAAAAGTTCAACATTGAGGATAAAATTATTTGTTATGTGGTGATAATGCCAATACACATTTTGGCGAAGTAGAATATTGTTGAAAGATTAATGTTTTACTCAATGAAGAAAAATATATACTAGAAATATAATCAGAATTGGTTGTGTTGCTCACATATTCTATAATTGTGCAAACAAGAGATGGTATTTTGCAAATCAAAATAGAAATAGTAATTGCTTGGATTTATACACAAATACACACATTCATATAACATACATGTATATACACACATAGATGGCAACACATATAAGTAAACATGTGTGTATAAATATATATGTGCATATATATAATATATATGAGTGAATGACACTACTGTAGAAACTATAATATTGGTTATTTTATAGTTTTTTATTTTGGATGGTGGTTTACAAACATGAAAGAAAAAGAAAAAGGAAGGGAAGAAGAAAAGGAAAAAATGGTGGAGGGGGGAAGGGAAGGAAGAGAGACAAACCTGGGTCACTGATAAAGGTGTGCTGTGAACCAAGGTTTATGATACATCAGTGCATCTGAGGACCGTATTAAAAAATGTCTTAATGCTTTCTTTACTAGCTATCTGACATTGTCTATGGAAGCAGGTTGAATGTTGGAGGGTAAGTTACAAATGTGAAGAAAGGTCAACATAAAAGCCTGGAAGGAAGATGGTGAAATCAATTTGAGTACATGGACTTTGAGGTCCCTCAGGGACATTCAGGCAGTGATGTCCAGTAGATAGTTGGCAAGGCTGGTATGAGATTCAAAGGAGGATATAGCTTGGAGATGTAGATTTGGGAGTCATTGGTGTTTACAGGAAAGTGAACAAGATGACCCACGGAGAAGGAACTCGGGGGACTGAGAGAAAGCAGGCCCAGGACGGCATCCCAGAAGCATCAGCAGCTCAGCTCCCTGACGGGCACCAGCACTTGGGCTAGAGTTAGGCAGAGCCCGTCCTGAAAGCGTGTTGTAGGGCTCAAGAGCTAAAGCTGAAAGCTCTTAGCAAAGTAGGGTACCCTCTCTGATCAGCTGTCACACCTGGCGACAATGTGCATCTGAGAGAGATGCTGAGCTATGTGCCAGGTAAAGCACCTGGGGTGGGAAAACCTCCCCCTCCTCCTCTTCTCAGTGACACTCTTTATGCTAATCCCCTCTCCTACCCCTCCGCTCACTCCCCCCCGCCCCGCCTCCAAGGTCCTCAGCTTCCTAGTCCCTTGGGAACGAGGAATGAGGGGAGGAGGACAGAGCTCTAGTGACGCGGCGCTCACGTGACTCACAAGGCACAAACGTGGGCAGCAGCCCCAGTCCCCGCCCTGTGGTCTGGTCCTGGCGCCAGAGTGGAACCACGTCTCTGAGGTGCCCCAGTGGAGGAGAACAGCGAGCCGGCTTCCTCAAGCCCAAGGCAGCACAGGACTAATCCAGGTCCCCGCAGGTCAGTGTGAAGGCGGGTGCTGCCCGCCGACTGGGGACGGGGGTGGAGTGACTGGCTGGCAGTAGGATCCCCGAGCAGCCGGGAGGAGGCTAGGGAAGGGATCTGGGAGATTGGTGACCTGGAGGTGGGGACACAGAGTGAGCGGGGACGGGAGGGCCCCCCAGCAGGTCAGCTAGCTTCCTCAATCCTCCTCCTGTGAGCACCCCCTCCATTTTAGATCAGGAAATTGTGGGGGGCACCCCCGCAGTGCGACAGCGAAACGCAGGCATATTCTGGAAATAACCCCCTCTCACACTCCGCACCTATGAAGGCAAATTGACCTCGGTGAAAAGCGGGTGGGATGGAGCAGGTTGCCTCCAGGGGAGGAGACACGAGACCCAAACGCAATTTGAAAGCATCTCAGTCTGGCGCTCAAGGCCTGGAAAGAAATGGCGGCTGGGATGCGGAGAGGTAGATAGATGTCTGTCGGGCGAAAAGGGCCTGGAGGCAGGAAAGGGACCCGAGTCCCTGGGAGCCCACTAAGCACGCAGCCCCTGCCCTATCTCCTGTCTGTCTGCAGGTCTCCGTGTCTGTTCCCGGCACTCTGCGAGGCCTGAGGAGGAGCAACCTGTCCAGAATCTCTGCAGGTTGGTGAAGGGGGTGGGCGCAGGGACAGCGCCCAGAAGGGTTGAGAGAGTGAAGGGAATGGCCTGGGCAGAATTTGAGGCCCCACAGCCCAGGCTGAAGGAGTGTAGAGAAGGTGACTAGGCCTGCCAGGGAATGGTGGGCCCACGTGTGGGAGAGGAATGGTGGGGTATGGGGTGGGCAGAAGGCACACTTGGGGCCGGGGTAGAGGATCCCTCACCAGGGGCAAGATGCAAGTGCTATCAGGACCTGCAGTCCACCCCATGCCCTCAATTTCCTGTCTCCTCTTTGTCTCTCCCATCCCCCAGGATACAAAAAAGAGGGGAAATCTCAACATGGAAAAACTCTACAATGAAAATGAAGGAGTGCCTTCACACCACCAAATGATGGAAAATGAGGAACAGCCACAGCATGAAGGAAAGCTAGAAAGTCTGGAAAATAAGAATTTAGAAAATGAAGGAAAGACAGAAAACAAAGGACAGACAGAAGATGAAGAAATAGAGAATAAAGAAAAATCAGAGAATGAGGGAAAGGCAAAAGAAGGAAAGCCAGAGAGTGAGGGGAAGTCAGAAAGTCAGGGAAAGCCAGAGGCAGAAAATCCAGAGAGTGTTGGAAAGCAGGAGCAGGAGAGAAAACCACAGAGTGAGGGAGAGGCAGAAAATCCAGAGAGTGTTGGAAAGCAGGAGCAGGAGAGAAAACCACAGAGTGAGGGAGAGCCAGATAGTGAGGAAGAGCCAGAGAGTGCAACAGGGGCTGCAAGAAAGCGTCCAGCTGAGGATGACATACCCAGGAAAGCCAAAAGAAAAACCAACAAGGGGCTGGCTCAGTACCTTAAGCAATATAAAGAGGCCATCCATGATATGAATTTCAGCAATGAGGACATGATAAGAGAATTTGACAATATGGCTAGGGTGGAGGAGAAAAGGAGAAAAAGCAAACAGAAGTTAGGGGCATTTTTATGGATGCAAAGAAATTTACAAGACCCCTTCTATCCCAGGGGCCCAAGGGAATTCAGGGGTGGCTGTAGGGCCCCAAGAAGAGATACTGAAGACATTCCTTATGTGTAGGGTCCATGCAGGCATTTACCAGGCTCTGTGCTTTAACCTTACCATTTTGCTTTAGGCACCTCTCTTATTATCAGCAGCCTTTTAACTCAACTGCAAGGTTTGCTTTAGATTTCAGTAGCCAATTTTCACCATGTTCATTGCAAAGATGTCATGATTCTTGAAAAAAATAAAGCAGCTTATAATGTCATCTAAAGAACTGGTCTGTTTTGTAAAAAATAAAAATAAAATAGTTTTATATGGCACATCTATGTACAGGAAAAATAGAAAGTTTTGTTAACAAAAATGGTAACAGTGGTTTTCTGAGTTGTGAGATAGTGGGCAATTTCATTTTTGTGCTTTCTTTCTATTCAAAATATTTTAAAATGAAAAGGCAGTATGTAAAAAGAAATGAGAAGAACTCTTTGGTAAGCTTATAAAGGTACTGAAGACACTTAAAAAAAATTTTTTTTTGAGACAGTCTCACTTTGTCACCCGTGGTAGAGTGCCATGCGTCACAGCTCACAGCAACCTCAAACTCTTGGGCTCAAGTGATTCTCTTGCCTCAGCCTCCCAAGTAGGTGGGACTACAGGCACCCACCACAATCCTGGCTATTTTTAGGGATGGGGTCTCACTCTTACTCAGGCTGGTCTCAAACCTGTGAGCTCAGGCAATCCACCTGTCTTGGCCTCTCAAAGTGCTAGAATTACAGGCATGAGCCACTGTGCCCGGCAATGCTTAAAATTTTTCTCAGAAGTTAAAATGATAGGTAGAACACATGTTATCTCTGGGATTCATATCCACAGAAATCAATCTATAGTTATTATAGATCCATTGCTTTAAGGGACAGTTTTGTCATCTGTCAAACAGGTAATACTTGCTTCTCAGAACTGTTGAGTGGATTAGATAAAGTACAGAGCATGTGAAGTGTCTTGGATTGGCATCTACCTTCTTTCCTGCACTAGCAGAAGCAAGACCCCATCAGAGGAGAGCTGAAGTACATCTTATCTGTATCCAGAAATAAGGCCAGGAAGGTAAAGGTGAATGTCATCGTCTCCTAGGTAATGCCATATCTGCTGGGCTGTAAGACTCACACCCTTCTCATAAATCCTGCACCCTTCTAAGGTCCCCACTTCTGCTGGTGTGCTGGCATCCTCAAAGTGACAAAGCCTAGGTGACTTAACTGGTGTCAGTAATGAGCCAAGTTAACCAACTCTGCCCTATAACTACTATAGAAGTATAATTGAAACCCTTTCCCTCACTTTAGAGTTATACTCAACCAATAGGGCAACAGCTCAATGATCCTTTGATCCCTGAGGGATTTTGGATTTTTAGCAGAATGATCCTTTCTGTATTTGTTGGTTTGTAAGTGTTTTGGGTGTACATTTCTCCACTAGATTCAGATATGGGAGCCTGGGATACAATTTGAGTTGCATTTTTTTTCCTTTTATTTCTTAGAGGAAATTCTCTTCCAGGCAACTTGTGATACACTTTCCCACATTTGTAATTTTTAGAGCATTCATTGCTACTCAAATAATGGACCCATGGACCAGCTGCACTAGCGTCATTTAAAAGACAGAGATGCAGAATCTCAGGTCACTATCCTAGATCTATTGAATCACAATCTTTTCTGATTTTAAGAAGTTCTATAGGCAATTCCTGTGTGCATTAAAGTTTGAGAAACACGGTAGGTGGAGGGAGGGGGATTAATGGGATTACACCTGCGGTGCATCTTACAAGGGTATATGTGAATCTTAGTAAATGTGGAATGTAAAGGTCTTAGCAAAATAACTAAGAAAATGCCAGGAAAGCTATGTTAACTAGTGTGATGAAAATGTGTCAAACGGTCTATGAACCAAGTGTATGGTGCCCCATGATCATACTAATGTACACAGCTATGATTTAATAAAAAAAAATAAATAAATAAAAATAAAATAAAATAAAGTTTGAGAAACACATGTTTATAAGGAGAACTTGAGCCTCCTCACTTCTACCTACTCACGAAATTCATGACTAGAAGGATAAGTAATATGTATGTGCTACATCAAATATGCATCACAGATTGTTAAATAGACCTGTGTTTGTCAAACTGCAGTTTCACTTCTCTGTAGTAGTGTAGTTTAAAATAAACTCAGTGGGTCAAGA
The DNA here is from genome assembly GCF_027406575.1 of Nycticebus coucang. Classification (NCBI taxonomy): domain Eukaryota; kingdom Metazoa; phylum Chordata; class Mammalia; order Primates; family Lorisidae; genus Nycticebus; species Nycticebus coucang. The sequence goes on from NC_069804.1 coordinate 112,943,685, forward strand.
CCTGCAGTATGTTTTAACCAAATAAGACAGAATAAAATCAATCAGAAACAGATATTAGATATCTGTTTAATATGATATATTATGTATTAATATGTATTACATTTTAGATCATACATACCTGTACAATACATATTAATACATATTACATATGTTTTACATATTAGATCATATTAAGGTAGGTCAAATGAGCATTATTTTGTGAAATTTGTGTTTCACTTATTATATATGTACATGTGTACATGTGAGTTGTGATGACTGTAGGCTGCAGTTTTTTTTAAAAAAATTGAGAAACAGTGAACTCTAATTCCCAAAGCACAACCTTCTCTTTATCCTGGTACTCCTAATGCCTAGCACAGCACCTGACAGATAATAGGTTCTTAATAAATTTGTAAATAATGATAGCTGAGTCAAGATGTCTTGTTCCAGATCATTCCATGTCTACATAAATAACTGTGGACGCTACTTCTCTAGAGGCATTTACTTGAAATTCCAAAAGGAACACCAGGGAGAAGAGTTTGTGCATCAAATTTAATCTTATCTTGTTTTATTAATGCATTTTAAGTGTGCTAGTTTGCCACATGTCCGAATCACTAAAGGATTTTGTTGAAAATATGAACTCCTGACCTCTACCTCAGATTCAAATGGAGCTCTAGAATATCAATTTTTAACAGGCTTCCTAGGTGATTCTGATTCACACTAGAGGCTAATAGCCACTGATTTATATATTCACTATGATCTATTTATATATTCACTATGATCAGTGTTATTAAGTGTAAACTATAGGTAAGCAGAAGAAAAATGTTCCAGTGTTTTTATTTTTTGGTGATGAGGAAGCTAAAGGCCGTTAAAAGTTATAAAACAAAAATTGGGAATAAGACTCTGTAAAGGCAAGAATTAATATGTCTACTGCACATATTCTGAAAACTTCTTTAGAGAAAATTGAACCTATAAACAAAGGCAAAGGCAAGACATCACATATATGGTATGATGTATTTCCTGTGACAGATGTCATACTAACTGTGGTAACTAAACAGTTCTATGCTAAAGAAGACTCATGGGACCCCAAGTGGTAGTGATTGCAAACCTACAGTTTATTGCAGAAAAACAGATGCAATATAGTGACAGCATTAAAGATGTATATCATAACCAAATGTTGTCTCAGAGTGAGGGATCAGCTATAAGCTTCAGGTATAAGCTTCAGCTGTCTTTCTTGTCTGTAAGAGCTCTGACAAGTTATACTTTTTCTTTCAGATCAAGAATCATTCATATATGCATAGAAAACCAGATAATGCAAAATGGAGCCTCAGTTCAGGTTTCTGGTATGTAGGTATATTATTGCTATGGAGGCAGTCCCAGGAGCAAAACTCTTTGCAGGGAGGTTCACCAATACCAGATCTAGCTCACTGTTATCAATAAAGCTGGAAAGCTGGTATAAATCACCCCAAACCCCTCAGACCCATGGTTATAAAACAATACTCGTAACCAGTATGTTTTATGCTTTTACTATGGGTCGGTGCCATGAAGGAGAATTTCTTATTACAGTAGATCAGTTCAGGAAAATCTCAATGTTGCTAGAATTAACTCTTGTAGAGCAATAAGCCTTTTATTTACCTTCTTATGTAAATAAAAAGCTGCAGGCACAATTCCTGGTGAGTACTTCTAATATGGCCTTTCCCAGTTTGCTAGCTATGGCCTCACCTTCCCATCTTGATTCACCTTCTACCCCCTCTACTCTGCTCTGTGTCCCAAGAGAGTCTGACCGCATCAAAAGGCTCACTTGTCCTCTGGAAGCCAGCAGTAAAGAATGTGGTCAGAAAATTTTCTTCCTACCTTGCTTCCTGCTGTGTCATCAGATGCTGATGGAATCTCTTCTTCCAAGGTCCCTAAACAGTGGCTGTCTCCACATAAGCTTTGTATCTCCAAGTTTTAGTAACCCCTCTTTCTCTTTGTCCCTGAGCCTGCTTCTGGTAATCTCACCTTTCTTAGCCATGGTGTATTACAAGATCCTTGTGGTTCTCCAATACCCTTCTCACACTTTTGTATATTCTCCTTTGTTAAAAATTCCCCTCAAATTTTCCAATATGAATGTGCTCCTTTTGTGTGAAATGTACTTCTCAGATAAATTAATAGATATAAGAAATTACCCTTGGAATTGAGTTGCTCATTTATTTGATAAAGGAAAGTATCACCTCCTTACAATGGAGATCAGGAGAGGAGGGACAAGTATTAGGAGAGGTCCACAGGTTCATGAAATGTAGTGGTATCATGATTACTCAAACAGCACTGATGACATGGGAGGAAGTGCAGGTAGAATCCCACTTTGGGAAATCAAGTGGGTCTGTCACTCAAGCACTGAGGCAAAAATAATTATGAAAAAGGTTGTAGAGTCACCTGTATTCATCTGATCACATTAAAGATTATGCATAGGAAAAAGAACATTGGAAGCTACAAAAATACAACAGAGAACACATGTAGAGTACTAGAGGAGTCCCTCATATTAGGGTAGATATAGCTGCAAAGCAAGCCTGGATCTTCATGGTGTTACAATTCTACTCCTATTAAATGCTCCACCTGCAGTGGCTTCTACAATACAGTAAGGACACTAGTAGGCTTTTACAAAAAAGTAAGGAGTGGAACCCTGATATAAAGGTTAGGGGCATTTGTGCAGACATACTCCAAGGTATGAAAAAATGCATTGGTAAGAGGGTCACCAGCATCCTTGAAGATTTCTGTGGGCCTGTGCTCTGTAGGCTGGAAAGGTTAGTGGAGAATTCTGTAGTAGAATTGGATTACCTGATCTTAGTGTGAATTTTGAAGTGAAGCTCAGGTGATAGGGTCTAATTATCTGACACAAGTGCAACTTTTACAATAGGCCACAGGACTAAAACAGTAATTAGAAGAGTTTTGAACCACAGGGATCTTTGGTGATGGCTAACCAGAGCATTCCTAAAAATGAGGTAATTGGGAAGCCTATCAGAGGCTGCCTGACATACTCAAGTAGAAAAAATTCTAGGTCTTCTAGCTTAATTTGAGTTGCTATAGTAGGATTTCTCAGCCTCTTACCCAACTTAGAGGAAGGTAGGGTACCTTTAAGGTATGATCTTAAAGAAACTTGTGTTTGCCATGAATCTTCTATCATACTTTCCTCAATAAGACCTGCAGGCACTTTTCAGAGGTGACTGTACATAAGGAAAAGGAAATACCAAGGCCTTCTAAGAGTTATTAGCCAAAGCCTCTAAACTGATGTAATCTCTGGAAACCCCATACTTTATCACAACCAATAATAAGAATGAGAGGCTTGTGGAAATAAGGAGATATAAGAAATAAGACTTTTGATCTCTATTTGAAAAGTAGCTCTTAGATGTTGTCAGATTCCCAATATATTCCTGGGGAATTACAAGTAACTGTGTATCCCAAACTGCTTATTATGGACAGGGTCCTCTTCAATTCATCAAATCCCAAGACTAGTACATCAACTTTGTATTTTAAGATGAGAATTATATATAGCTGACTGCATCTAAGTATGACTACAAGGCACAGAATAACTGCACAAGCAGGGCATTCAGATTCTCAAGGTACCTTCTCCTACTGTTTGGCCACTTCTCTATTAACCCACCTTTGTGACCAAATAGGACATTCTTTGTGACTGGAGAGTAAAGAAGTGTGGGTCTGGTTTATAGATGAATGTACCCAGCATTCTGAAACTAAATGGAAGAGGAAAGCTATTATACCACAATCACACTCCGGGACAGACATGAAAGACAAAGTAAATCCTAATAGACAGAAATGTAGATGGTGTATCTCATTGTTTACTTGCTATGGAAAGAGATGGCCTGATTCACAAGTAATGAAAAGTGGGTTGACTGGCTTCTCAGGGACTTGGAAGGAACAAATAAATTTGGAAGCTTTGTGACAAGAAGGTCTTGAGGAGAAATATGTCCATGGGCTGCTCATAAGGCAGGTAGAGTGCTGAAAGATTTGTTTTTCACTTAAGTGATCAGCATAAGGCATCTATCATGGGAAAAGTTCTTAATAAATAAGGACTAGAAAAGTTAGACTTTTAGCAATGTTAGATTAGCTTGTTTCAGAGCAAACCCTCCCATGAAAAACTACTAGAAAAGCTAGACAAAACCGAAACAATCTGTTTGAAGACATTGGAAAGAAAACATGGCCATGAAGTCTTGTGAGACCAAAATCTTGAAGAGAATAGAAGCCTACAGAGATAAACTCTATACTCAGCACAATTTTTTGCCTTGAGGCATTCATTGATAGGAGCATTGAAGATATCAGGCCGAGAAGTAGGTGAAGTTTTCAGCAATCTCAGGAAGGTGGAACACAAATTGAAGTTCAGGCACCAAAGGAAGTGGGCCCTGGTATATATCTACTCTAGGAAAAAGGTAAATGGGAAATAAACCTGCCCTCACAAGGTCTAAACCCCAGCTTTAAATAAAAATCAACCTCAAATTGAATTAAAGTGAATGTGCCTCCATCCTAACTGGGGACCTCAGACTTTCAGTATAAAAACCTGAATTTTGCCAATAAGAATGAGCTTGTTAGTACATTGTTTCCCAAGACCTCCAGATAAGAACTCAGTTGAGCTGACACCTTTATTTTAGCCTTGTGAGACCTTGAAGAAGGAATACACCCAGGCTGTGGCACAGAATGGGGTATCGTTTCAAATTTCTAAATTTGAAATAACTTGTTACACAGTAACATATTACGAATACAGATTTTGGTACTGAAAGTGCTGAATATCTAAAAATGTATGAGTGGCTTGGGAAATGGGCAGTGGAAGAAAGTTGGGAGAATTTAAACGAACATGATTACCTTTATCCAACTGTAAAAAAAAAAAAAAAATATATATATATATATATATATATATGCCTTAAACACCCTGCTTGTGGAGGGGCCAGGAAGATGTGAGGAGCATCTTACCAGAAACTGAAGGAAGGGAGATCCTTATTGTAGTGGCATAAAGATTAGAGAAATTATCTCTACAGTCAAGTGGAAAGTAAAACTTGTGATAGACTTGGACTTTTAGCTGGGAAATTTTTCAAGCATAGTTCCGAGATGCAGCCTAATATCTTCTTGTTGGCTCTAACAAAATGTGACAAGAAAGATAAATTGAGGGAATATGTGTTAACATGAATGAAATAGAGCTTAGTGATTTGGGAAATACCCATCCTATCCAAATGCCAAATTCATTAAAATTAAGAGATTCCATCTGAAAGTATGACAAAAAGAAAAGCTGAGAATGTGCTTGGCACAACCTTTTGTTGAAACCTCGGAAAGGTAAGAAAGTGAGAGCACTCAGTCACACATAGGTCATTGTCAAGATTAAAAGTATGACTGACACACTTTCTCAGTGAAACCAGAGGAGCAAAATATAGAGATCAGAGACAGAGAAATTAAAGATTCAAAGCATAAGGAGGAGGGCAGCACATGTGGCTCAGTGGGTAGGGCGCCGTCCTCATATACCGAGGGTGGCAGGTTCAAACCCGGCCCTGGGCAAACTGCAACCAAAAAATAGCTGGGTGTTGTGGCAGGCACCTGTAGTCCCAGCTACTTGGGAGGCTGAGGCAAGAGAATCATGTAAGCCCAGGAGTTGGAGGTTGCTGTGAGCTGTGACACCAAGGCGCTCTACCGAGGATGATAAAGTGAGACTCTGTCTCTGGGGAAAAAAAAAATGTAAAGCACAAGGAGGATTCAGTATGCCACTGTTGATTTGAAGCTGGAGGGTACCATGTGGCAAGGAATGTGCACAAGCTGTAGGAGCGGACTCAGCCACCTCAGCAGGAGTTGAAAATAGAGAAAGGTGACTTAAAAATATTGGCACATGTAGATTTTATTTAATGGAGTAAAGCCCAGTGCAATTTATGCAAAACTAACAAGCTTCATAAGAAAATTATATCACCAGAAAATTAAATCACTGCCAGCTTGGAATGAAAGTGAGAGAGAGAGAGAGTACAAAATAAAAGGAAAATGCCACACTCCTCAAAATTCTCCTGTGGGAAATGACCTGATAAAACTACTCAACTGGAAATATGTGCTATCTTTAATGAAAAAAGAGAAATTGCTTAGATGGTCTAACCAAGAGCTCAGAGTATAAAGCTGGGAGTTTGAAAAAAAAAAAATAAAAAAAAAATAAAGCTGGGAGTTTGGAGGATAGAGCCAAGGGCATAGCAGAGGAAGTTGAGAACCTCGAAGAATTTTTCCCAGGCCTTGACACCAAATAAAGGAATTTGGGGCCAGTGACCTCTTTTTATCTTCTGTTTTACTAAAATTAATATCCTGTGTTTGCCTCTGTAGGATAATATTTAGAAATAAACATATCCTACATCAAGCACACAAAGTGAATTCAGTGTGAGTTTAAAATGACTTGCTTTTCTTCCAGAGGCTTAAGGGACCTGGATCCCCTTGAGCTACATGCAGAGTTGGCTTCCTTGGAGTTATAAATTCCTTAAGCCATTTCTCTGAAGCTGTATACCCCGTGAAGCCTGAGATCAAAGGGCATGCTGCCCTTCTTCAGAGATATGGGCCAGAGGGTTGACTTATGTTAACAACATATTGTCAGAGGTCTATAGGTGCTCTACCCTGAGGAGAAGACACAGTCATTACTTCATACTGAGTAAACTGAGTGAATGCTTGAAGATATTATTCCATTAACTCTGTTCCCCCTGTGGCTACTTTCTTCTTTATGATTTTGTTTACACACGTGCCCGGAGATTAGTCAGTGTTTAGAAGAAGATGTTTACTGCAAAAGTGATTATGTTGATGTGGTAACAGGATATTTCCTTTTTAGTTGATTTTAGATAGGTAAATTGAGGTAATGGTGAAACTAATAGATAATAGATTAAGTGTATGTGTGACTAGAAAGATACAAAATCAAACCCCTAAATAAAGATCTTTGCTACATGCCATCTCAACTCGTGTAGTCAGTTTCTTGACTTAATAATTACAGGAGCAAGTTTACACCCACAGCAAAGCTGCTGTTCGTTCGTGTCTCCGGTCATGCAACAGCCTCGTATTCAATGTTAGGAGTTTTGTGGGCTGAGAATTTGTCCCTTAGTTTCATAGATCCACAGATGAGGAGGAATATCTTCAGGTTTATTTAATGGCTTATGCCCAAGTTCCTCATCCATGTTTGGTTCAGATAATTTAGATAATTTGACGTTTGAGCTGATGGTATAATGGGTTGAGGTTCTTGGGAATCTTGGGAGGAGTCAAATGTAGTTTTCATTTGAGAGGGACATAAATTTGGGTATCAGAAGGTAGACTATGGTAGACAGAATTCTAACGTGGGTCCCACAACTTATCATCCATGATATGTATGTGTGTGTGTGTGTGTGTGTGTGTCTATACCTTCTCCCAGTTACTCAATAAAATACTAGTCCATGTCTTTTCATAAGGAGATTTTGCAGATTTAACCAGGGTCCCTAATCAGTTGACCTTAACGTAGGAAAATTATCAAAGTAAGCTTGACCTAATCACATCATCTGTTTAAATAAGGGTCTACAGCAGTGGTTCTCAACCTGTGGGTTGTGACCCACAGGAACTTTATTAACAGGCCACAGCATTAGGAAGGTTGAGAACCACTGGTCTAGAGTTAGAGATAGAAAAGACAGAGATTAGAAGCAGAAGAAAGAATCAATGTGCCATTGAAAAAGGCCACATGGAAAGGAATGCAGGTGGCCTCTAGGAGCTGAAAACAGACTGGTTAACATACAGGTTAAAAAAATGAGACCACAGTCCTACCGCTACAAAGAACTGAATTCTGAAAATAACCTGAATGATCTTAGTAGCAGGTTTTCCTATTTCCCCCCAGAGCCTCCATGTGAGAATTCAGTCTGGCTGACTTACTGATTTCAGCTTTGTGTGACTCTAAGCAAAGAACACAATTATTCCATGCTCAACTTCTGATCTACAGAACTGTAAGGTAACAAATGTGTATTTTGTTAAGCTGTTAGGTATGTGGTAATTTGTTATGCAATAGTAAACCATTACATTATGAGACACAAGTGTCTTTACTAACTGTGCCCTTCATGAGTGGTACATCTATAAGCATATTTTTCCCGACCTTTTCATCATTAATTTTCCAATTTAATTTTCTCTAAGACCCATACCAGTCAGTATTTAGTCATTGTTCACAAGGCAAAGTATATCCATATATACAGCCAGCAAGGGTTTTACCAAAAAATGAACAATATGAACCACACAAAATCCAATCCATTGGTAGCATATCTCTTTTCCACTGTCCTTCTGGGTTATGCCTGAGGGTAGCTACAGTAAAACAACCATATATTTGTACCTGCTCTCAACATACAAAAAAGATACACCCAGAAACAGGCATTGTTTTATGCCTCATTTTCTAACTGATCATGATTATGAAGAACTTCTCATGAGGCCATATATGATATATGCAGGTAGAGAGAAAGACAATGAATAGTAGGATCTGATTCAACTGCACATGAAAGTGTCCCATCTCAGCTTAGGTAGGTCTAATCTTTTTAAATTATTTGCAATTAATGGTGGAAAGCTGATGCCCACACCAAACTTTATTATTCAATAGAGCAGACAAAAAAAGTTTCATTAAGAGTAGCTTGATTGTGTAGAAAATTACTACCTTATGATCAGGTGTTAAGTCTCCACCAAGATCTGGTAGCACACCAGGAGCAGCTTCTCAAATGTAGATTAGATGCCAAGAGAAGAGAACATAGTTTTTGATTTAAAACCCCAGGGGCATATATTTTAATTCCATTATTTAGGCTTTCTCAGACTTCATGGAACCTCTCTATCTAGCACAGACATGATGCAATTGTATCTGCAGGGTCATGAGTTTGAAGTGTCATAGAAGCTCATGCTATAATCTGGACCTACTGTAGGTCCTTTTCTTGCTCTAGGTATCACTGGAAACTGTGACACCTGGAAACCACTGTCACTGGAAACCACACAAAATCCAAGCAGAAAATAATAGGACATATGTTGTCTCTAAAATTCAAGATCTTAACTCCTCTCAGCTAAGTTGAGTAAAGTCATCTGCACATTATGTGTTCAACTGCTACCCCTCTAGGTCCCTCTACCCCAGCAATCCTCAACCTGTAGGTCATGATCCACAGGAATTGTATTGAAGAGCTGTGGCATTAGAAAGGATGAGAACCACTGGTCTACCCCATATCCTACCACCATGGTAGGCATTCTTCTACTCCTTGGTGAGGCTATGCTCCTGTGTCATATACAGGACCCTTTCCTATTTCTTTTACAGTATAGATTTTACAGTTACTTAGTTTGATTTTACAGAGCCTGCCTGGCCAGGGATTGAGAAATTCCAGGAGCTCTTCTTGGTGCTGCTGAGTTTGTATTCTTTATTAATAGCAGCTTTGACGTGAACTACTGCAAGCCCTGTTCAGCCTGTGATGCCTTATGACTTCCCTATCCTTTTGTATCTGTAAGTGAATTCTGCTAGATAATTTATTTGTTCAATTATTCAATTTATTTATGTAAATAGGGGCTGAACTTGGAGAAAAACTTATGGTTTCTGACTCAGTTATTAAGTACCTACCACTTGTCAGGTACTTGTGCTAGACACAAGAAATACAAGTATTAAATGGAAAAGTTATGCTCTGAGATGCAGAGTCCAATGTCTATTTATCATTTTTTTAAACCACAGCCTACAGTCAGAAATATATTTTTCGCCACAATCCAATGTGAACACACATACAAACATACATATCTGAAACACAAAATTCACAAAACAAATTTTACCCTAACTACTTGACATACAATTTGATATTTTCTATTTGGCTCTATTCAACACCATTCTATTATATGTCATTAACAAGTGCAGATCTTGCCCCACTGAAATAATTGCATGGTCTACTTTGCATGGGAAAAGGACAACTGCAGTTTGACAAACATGGGCCTATTAATCTGTTGTGTATCTTATATAGTGTATATATTTATTATTTTCAGCACATCATTTGTGTAAATGTGGGACTAGGGAGCCTGAAAAGAGTCTCCCTCTAAGCTGGTGCTTCTCAAACGTCACCATGCACAGGAATCACCTTGGGATTGTGTTAAAATGAAGATTCTAACTCAGTAGATCTGAATTAGGGCTTGAGATTCTGAATTTCTAGTTAGCTCTCAGGTAATGTTGATGCAGCTGGCCCATGGACCACAATATATTCACTACTAAGGGTTTAAAACTCAAATGTATTAATGGATGTACTGAACTGCTAAGGTGGGGCCTAATAAGTTTAATGAAAATGAACACAACCTAGGAAAAAGAGTCTGCAGACAAGATGTAATCTATGAGAACCACATAGCCTCTATCATACAGAATTTTTTTCTGGTATAGCCTGCCCTGAAATGTCTAAACATTGTGAGGAAAACATTTATATATGCAAAAATACACAAATAAAGCAATTACAAATAAATAATTGTTTGCAAAAAAAAATGCCTGAAAGGTATTAATAAGAGGCTCAAGCAGCACTAGGGTGGTACCCATGTGTCACTGGTGATAGTTACTCTAAACTGGGAAAAGAGTTTTACCTACTTTCAGGGAAGGGTCAAGGGTTAGTCAAAATTGGCTCACCAGTGACTCCAGAGAAATTTTACTCAGGAGAAATGGCACAGCACCCAGAGGACATGGCAGTACCCAGGAGAGAGTGATATTGCCCTCTCAGCTGCCTGGACTTGTTCCTGGCCATGATTGAGACTTCCCTCAGCCCTCCTCCCCCAAGTGTCTGATTCCATCCACGTTCCTGCTACTACATGAAAAGGGTATAGGAGCCATTCTTCCCTTGATTGCTGGGGAGGCCAGCTCACAATACAGCCCACATACTTAGCACCTCATCTGATACAATGGGTGGTCCTGTGAGGCAACTATCATCCCCATTTCACAGATAACAAGACTAACCCTAAAGCTAAAGATCTATTATAATTACCAACTTTATTCCTTTAGCTATGAGTTCCAGAGATAATATAGGTTTTACCTAGCATCTTAATTTTTGATAGCATGAATTTTAAGTGTTTTCATTGCCCTCAAAATCTCACTGAACAGTTCAATTGCTTATGATGGTATTGTTTTCTATTTTTGTTTATTTTTATTATGACAAATGTAAACCATGCACATCAGGAAGAAGTAGAGAATAATGAGTAGAAAAAAGAAAAAGAATTACACACAGGTAGAGTCATAAGATGGTAGTGGACACATGAAAACGGGCAGCAGTGCCCACTGACTTGGTTACAATTAGGGAAAACATGGGGAGGGACAAAGCAGCAGAGGCCCGACATGGAGGTACCTACCCATCAGTTTACTGGACTCATTTGTAAGTACAAGCTAGGCTTATCCTTGGCCACTATAAAGGAATAACCATTGCCTACTTTTTAGCATACACACTTTCAGAGTTTTCTCTGCGCACAAATGCATTATGCAAATATATTTACATTTTTTACAAAAATGGTCTGATACTGTAGATGAGGTTCTGCAAACTTTTTTCTTTATCATTATTTTACAGTGAACCATGAACATTCTTACATGCACATGGATGAAAATCCTCTACTAAAAGAGTACTGTGGTTGGATCAAAAGGCTGCTGGTAACAAAAGTGGTAGCTAAAGCAAATAATCAGCTTAAGGTTAAAAAAGCACAGGACCTGGCAAATAACTACCAAGGAAAGCAGGGCCGTAAATATTCTCATCCGAGAACTCAGAATTCAAGGCCAAAGGCATTACAGATATGGAATATCATGTAAGCCCCTTTGACCCCTACCTCCACCCCTCATTCCCCTGACACCCCGTTGGCCCCTTGGGGTGAATGAATCCTGTACATCTCTCTGCATCCAATGAAAACTACCCATCTTCTGCTTTTTCCTTAGCTCCTCCTGGGCCCTTGACACATCTCCACATTCTCTCATCATCTCCTCACTGCTCAAATGCCTTTCCCGTAAGTCCTCCTGAGAGTCCTTGGGGGAATCCTCCGTTGTTCCCCTATCCGTTTTTCTTTTTGCTTTCCGGGGCACATAATCTTCAGCAGGACGCTTTTCAGCGGTCCGTGCCTGGCTCTCTGGCTTTGCCTGGGATTCTGTCTTGCCCTCACCTTGTGGTTTGCCCTCACCTTCGGACTTTCCCTGCTTTTCCTGCTCTTCCTGCCTTCCCTCATCTTCTTGTTGTCCCTCCTCATCTGGCTCTCCCTCATCCTCTAGCTTTCCCTCACATTCTGGCTTCTCTTCCACGTCCAGCTTTTCTTCCTCTTCTGACTTTGCTTCATCTTCAGGCTCTACATCCTCTTCCGGCTTCCCCTCGTTTTCCAGTTTCCCTTCATGTTTACTACAGGGTTTCTCCATGTTGAGGTTTTCCCACTTTTTCCTTTCCTGGGGAGTAGAAGGGAAGAAAAGAGGAGACATGGGAAACTGAAGGCATGTGGTGATTGCAAGTCCTGATAGCACTTGCATCTTGCCCCTGGTGAGGGATCCCCTACCCTGGCCCCAAGTGTGCCTTCTGCCCACCCCATACCCCACCATTCCTCCCCCACATGTGGGCCCACCATTCCCTGGCAGGCCTAGTCACCTTCTCTACACTCCTTCAGCCCAGGCAGTGGGGCCCCAAATTCTGCCCAGGCCATTCCTTCCATTCTCTCAATCCTTCTGGGTCGCTGTCCCTGCCGCCCACCCCTTCGCCCACCTGCAGAGATTCTGGACAGGTTGCTCCTCCTCAGGCCTCGCACAGTGCCAGGAACAGACGCGGAGACCTGCAGACAGACAGGAGACTGGGCAGGGGTTGCGTGCTCAGTGGACTCACAGGGACATGGGTCCCTTTACTGCCTCCAGGCCCTTTTAGACAGACGTCCACCCGCGCCCCCCCCACACACACCCCAGCCGCCATTTCTTTCCAGGCCTTGAGCGCCAGACCCAGATGCTTTCAAATTGCGTTTGGGTCTCGTGTCTCCTCCCCTGGAGGCAACCTGCTCCACCCCACCCGCTTTTCACCGAGGTCAATTTGCCTTCGTAGGTGCGGAGTGTGAGAGGTGGTTATTTCCAGAATATGCCTGCATTTTTGCTGTCGCACTGCGGGGGCGCCCCCCGCCCAATTTCCTGATCTAAAAGGGATGGGGCGCTCACAGGAGGAGGATTGAGAAAGCTAGCTGACCCGCTGCGGGGTCCTCCCGCCCCCGCCCACTCTGTGCCCCCCGGATCCCCTCTCATCAATCTCCCAGATCCCTTCCCCGGCCCCTTCCCAGCCACTCCATCCTTGTTCCCGTGTCCGCGGTAAGCACCTGCCTTCACACTGACCTGCAGGGACCGGAGACAGGTCTTCTCTGCCTGCCTCAGGCTGGAGGAAGCCGGCTCGCTGCTCTCCCGCCACCTGGGCAACCCAGGGAGCTCTGTGTGGGCTCTGAGACCAGACCAGGGCAGCAGGGTGAGCCGGCTGGTGGGCGGGCACGGGGGCTGGTACCCACATAGGCACCCGGCCAGTCACATGAGCCCTGCGTCACTAGAGCTTGGCCATCCCCTGCCCCGCCCATCTCACCTCCCTTTCATAGAGGGGCCCGGGAAGCTAAGGACAGTGGGAGGGGTGTGTGTAACAAAGGGGAGGAGGAGGAGGAATGGGAGGCTTTCTAACCCAAGGTGCTTTACCTGACACATAACACGGTATCCTTGCACAGCATCCCTCTCAGATGCATACTGTGGCCAGCTGATCAGAGAGGGTACCCTACTTTGCCAAGAGCTTTCAGCTTTAGATCTTGAGCCCCATAACCCGCTTTCAAGACGGGCTCTACCTGACTCTAGCCCAGGTGCTGGTGCCCGTCAGGGAGCTGAGCTCCTGGTGCTCCTGGGGCGCTGTCCTGAGCCTCCTCTGTCCTCAGTCCCTGGGTTCACTCTCCATGGGCCGGCCATCTTCACTTCCGTGTAAACACCAATGACTCCCAAATCTACATCCCCAGACTATTTCCTCGTCTGAATCTCATATCAGCCTTGCCAACACTCTATCGTATGTCACTGACCGAATGTTCTTGAGGGACCTCAAAATCCATGCACCCAAACTGATTTCATTAATTTCCTTCTAGACTTTGATGTTGACCTTTGCCACACTTGAAACTTACCCTCTGATATTTGACGTGTTTTCATACAGAATGTCAGCTGTAAAGCCTTAAGACATTTTAAAATATGAACCTCTCAGATGTACAGATGTATCCAACGCATTCAGGACTGCTTCTTGCTTCCTTTTTCTTACCTTTCCTTTCCTTTTCTTCTCGTCCCTTCTTTTTCTCTTTGACATTTGGGAAACCACCACTCAACTCAGAGAACTTGAAAATTGCCAATATTGACACACACTGTATGGGGGCAAGACATGATTGCAAGAGGGACTTTACCTAACAATTGCAATCAGTGTAACTGGCTTATTGTACCCTCAATGAATCCCCAACAATAAAAAAAAAAAAAAAGAAAATTGCCAATATTAAAAAAAGAGAAAAAAAGAAAAAAAAGAAAATTGCCAATTTTATTGTTGCTGCAATATAGTATTATATATTTGGGGTTTGATAAGACAGTTATGATGTGTTTTGCTTGAGGTCTTATTGAGATTATCCTCTTTGCAGTGCATCGAACTTCTTGGATACATAGATTGTGTCTTTTACCAAATTTGAGTAATTTTCAGCCACATTTCTTTAAAAATTCTTTCTGCTCCTTTCTGTTTTTCTTTTCCCTGTAGAATTTCCATAATGCACATAATGCATATGTTAGTACACTCGATGATGTTCTACAGGTCTCTTCAAATCGGTTCATTTTTCCATCTTCTTTATATTTTAGGTCCTCAGATTGGTTAATATTAAGTGACCTACCTTAAGTTCCCTTTTTCTTTCTTCTGCCAGCAAAGATCTACTTTCATACTCCTTTAGTGAGTTTTTCATTTTACTTTTTGTACTTTTCAGTTTCAGAATTTCTATTTTTATGATATCTGTATCTGTTTATATTTCTATCTTTCTGAAGAAATTCTTCTCCTGTTCCTTTAGTCATTTGCCCATGGTTTCCTTTAGCTCTTTGAGGATATATAAGACAGTTGACTAAAAATTTTTATCTAGTTAGTGAAATATAGTACATGGACTTCCTCGTAGATAGTGCCTAGTAACTTATTCTCTTTCCTGTGAATGGGCTGTATATTCTTTTCTCTTTGCATAACACAAAATTTGTTGGAGTCTGTATATTTTTAATACAATGTGCAGACTCTGAAAATCATATTCTCCCCTCTTCTTTGGGTTTTGTTGTAAGTCTCTCATGGGTCATTGTTTACTTGCTTTGTGACTTTTTAAATTATTTTTGTAATTCTGTATTTTTTGTTATATATGGCCTCTGAACTCTGTGTTTTATTAGCTTATTGGCCAGCTGCTAACTGGACACAGTTACTTTAAATGCCTAAAACCAACAAATACCCTCTTTCTTTCTTCTGCCTGCTTTCTTCAGAGAAGAAGAAAGAAAAGGGGAACTTTAGGCTTTAAGCATTTACAGTAACTGTGTCCAGATGGCAGCTGACCAATAAGCTAATAAAACACAGACTTTAGTGGCTACATATGAGAAAGAATACAGAATTCACAAAAATAGTTTTAGAAGTCACAAAAAAAGAATTTTAAAAAGTAAATACTTTCCTAGTCTTTCCAGATGATCTCTGAGTTGTAATACTTTTTTAATGCTTTACTTTTGGCTTGTGCAGAGCCTCAAGGTGAATGTTTGAGTTTTCTCTGGCCTTCTTTGTGTATGTGTCCTACCTTGGGTATACACATGGCCTTCATGATTTTCCAGCATGTGTAATAACTTTTAAAGGTGCTTGTTCCTTCACCTATCTTTTGTCTCTTAACTCTTCCTTCTCAGGCTTCTCTGTCTCTATTGCTTTTCCTGTGTGTTTTCCTTTGCTCCAGACTTGTGTGGCTAATACTCGTGACATTAAATGCTTTGGGCAAAAACCAACTGAGAAGTCAACCCAGTACCAGCCCTAAGAGGGCTCCCAATCTGGTATAATAAAGGGAAGCCTTAGTGCTGGTCTTTGAGGGAGTTACTAGGCAGGCAAAGACCCACACCACAACGCTGTGAGAATAAGATCCAAATTTTCACCTGCTAGTAGTTTCTATTTTACTCTTCCCTAGTCCTCGAAAATCACAAATCTGTGTTATACCTTCCATTAGTCTGCTAGACCTGCATAACAAAATAGCACAGATTGGTGGCTTAAGTACTATATATTTATTTGTCACAGTTCTGGAGGATAGAAGTCCAAGATTAAGGTATCAGCAGGTTCAGTTTCCTCTGAGGCCTTTCCTTTTGGCTTCCTGATGGCTGCTTTGTTGCCGTGTCCTTACATGGTATCTTCTATTTGTAATTAATATTTTTAGTTGAAAAGTAAAAATTGTATATGTTTATGGTGTACCAAATGCTGTTATGATATCTGTAGGCATTGTAAAAAGGCTGAATCAGGCTATGTAACATATGCATTAAATCACATACTTATCTTTTTTGGTGGTGAGAACACTTAAAGTCTACTATCAGCAATTTTCAAGTATACAATATTATATTATTAACCATAGTCACCATTATGTATACTCTAGCTCTTGAACATATTCTTTTTCTCTGACTGAAATTTTTTGGGGTTTCGGGAGGTTTGTTTATTATTTTTTTCTTTACATATACATGTATTTATTTGGTTACCACTTTTTGCCTTCACAAAATCAAAAAGGCTTAAAATTTAATAACAATAACAATGTTTAAGATAAGGACTAGAAAAAAAACGTTGAAAAGAATCAACGAAGATAAATACATTCAGAAAGGAAATCAGACGATTCCTACAATGAAATATTGAGCAATAATAATAATGCAAAAAAAGTGACATTCACATTGTCAAATAACGGTATATCTATTATAGAATGCTTTCACTTTGAGGTTCAGTATGAAGTCATCAGTTAACTTCTTCTTATTTTTCCCCCAAAGTCTCAAAAAATAGACAACTAATATTTATAAATAAAAACAAAAGATAATTTAAAAAAACAGATCATGCCAAATATTATAGACGATAGAAAAAGAAAAATACCTCAAAATCATTCTACTTCATCTGGATACACCTGATATTAAAATTGGAAAAATATATATTATTATAAAAATAAATTACAAACATATTTCACTTATAAATGAAGGCACAATATCCTAAGCAACATATTAACAAGTTGAATTAAAAATTAATGTTTAAGTAATGTACTTTGGTCAAAATTAAATCCAATTTATGTGAGAATTAGTCACTATTTTCTTTTCATTTTTTCTTTTCTTTTCCCTCACCCCCTCCCTCCTTCTCTGTCTGCTTTCCCCTTCCCTCCCCTTCCCTCATGCCCCCCGTGTCATTAATTGTCATTATCAAAGCTGAATACTTCTCAATTCCTGTGATCTTTCAATATGAATAATGTGTTCAACCTCCATCCAGGTTAATACAAATGCTGCAAAATCTCCACTTCTTTAACGGCTGAGTAGTATTCCGTGGTATACATATACCACAGCTTGCCAATCCATTCCTGGTTTGAAAGGCACAACTCCCTTCACCATAGCCCCAAAGAAAATGAAATACTTAGGAATATACCTAAGAAAAGAGGTGAAGGACCTCTATAAAGAAAAGTATGAAACCCTGAAAGGAAATAGCAGAGACCTTTAACAGATGGAAGAACATACCATGCTCATGGCTGGGAAGAATCATCATTGTTAAAATGTCTATACTTCCCAGACCAATCTACCAATTCAATGCTATCACTATTAAAATACCAATATCCTATTTTCAAGACTTGCAAAAAATGATTCTGCATTTTGTATGGAACCAGAAAAAAACCTGTATAGCTAACCTGCAGTTCTTAGTAATAAAAACAAAGCCGGTGATATCACCCTACCAGATTTCAGGCTGTACTACAAGGCCATAGTGGTCAAGACAGCATGGTACTGGCACAACAAATAGAGACATAGACATTTGGAATTGAATAGAAAACCAGAAAATGAAACCAACAACTTACAACCACCTAATCTTCGATAAAGCAAACCAGAACATCCACTGGGGGAAAGACTTTCTATTCAATGAATGGTGCTGGGAGAATTGGATATCCACATGTAAAAGACTGAAACTGGACCCTAACCTTTCTCCACTCACAAAAATTGATTCAAGATGGATAAAGGACT
Organism: Nycticebus coucang; assembly: GCF_027406575.1. Taxonomy (NCBI): domain Eukaryota; kingdom Metazoa; phylum Chordata; class Mammalia; order Primates; family Lorisidae; genus Nycticebus; species Nycticebus coucang. The sequence continues at coordinate 112,961,875 of NC_069804.1, forward strand.
TAAATAAGGCATGAAACGATAAAAATCCTCAAAGAAATAATAGGAAAAGCACTGGAAGATATTGACCTGGGGAAAGACTTCATGAAGAAGACTGCCATGGCAATAGCAACAACTGCAACAATAAACAAATGGAATTTAATTAAACTGAAAAGCTTCTGTACAGCCAAAGACACGACAACCAAAGCAAATAGACAACCTACCCATGGGAAAGGATATTTGCATATTTTTGAATCAGACAAAAGCTTAATAACTAGGATCTATACAGAACTTCAATTAATTCATAAGAAAAAACCAACAATCCCATACATCCATGAGGAAGAGAAATGAACAGAACCTTCTCTAAAGAAGACAGACAAATGGCTTGCAAACACATGAAAAAATGCTCATCATCCCTAATTATTAGAGAAATGCAAATTAAAACCACCCTAAGATATCATCTAACGCCAGCAAGAATGGTCCATATCACAAAATCTCAAAACTGTAGATGCTGGCGCAGATATGGAGAGACAGGAACACTTTTACACTGCTGGTGGGACTGCAAACTAATACAACCTTTTTGGAAGGATGTATGGAGAAATCTCAAGGAACTCAACCAAGACCTCCTGTTTGATTCTGCAATCCCATTACTGGGCATCTATCCAGAAGGGAAAAAAATGCTTTTATTATAAAGACACACCTCCAGCTCAATTTACAATTGCTAAAATGTGGAAATAGCCTAAATGCCTTTCAAGACCATTTTTGCGCACTTTTATTAAGCCAAAATTTTCAATTAATATTTTTCTGTTTCTTCAGAGCAAACAGACAGCCCTCAGAATGGGAGAAGATTTTTTGCATGTGATCAGTCTGACAAAAGCCTCATAACTAGAATCTACGGAGACTCACATTAAACAATAAGAAAAATGCAAACAACCCTCTCTTATAAGTGGGCAAGAGATTTCAACAGAAACTTCAAGGATGACAGACAAATGACCAACAAATACATTTGAAACATGCTCATTATCTTTAATCATCAGAGAAATGCAAATCAAAACCACTCTAGGATATCACCTAACCCCAGCAAGATTAGCCCACATCACAAAGTCCCAAAACATCAGATGCTGGGGTGGATGTGGAGAGAAGGGAACACTTCTACACTGCTGGTGGGATTGCAAGCTAATACAGCCATTTTGGAGATAAGTGTGGAGAATCCTCAAAGATCTAAAAGTAGACCTTCCATCTAATCCTGCAATCCCATTGCTAGGTATCTACCCACAAGAACAAAAATTATTTTACCACAAATACATTTGCATTAGGATGTTTATTGTGGCTCAATTCATAATTGCCAAGTTGTGGAAGCAACCTAAGTGGCCGTCAACCCATGAATGGATCAACAAACTGTGGTATATGTATGCCATGAAATATTGTTCAGCCATTAAAAAAGATGGAGACTTTACATCTTTTACATTTACCTGGATGGAGTTGAAATACATTCTGCTTAGTAAAGTATTGCAAGAATGGAAACATAAATAGCCAATGTATTCCATACTAATACAAAATTAATACATAAACAATTACATGTTCATAAGAACAATAAAACACTATTATAGTCCAGTTTGAGGGTAGAGGAAAACGGTGGGAGAAGGGTGGAGGACTCATGGCAGGAGGAGGGAGGACATGAGGCAGGATTTCATCTAATGTGCACATGGTGAGGGTGTATAACGTCCCCCCTGGGTGAGGGGCTCTTCTACAATGGAACTTTACCCTGGAAGTGAAAACAATGTAACCTAAATATGGTATCTGCATATTAATTTGAATACATTTTTAAAAGAAGATTGTTGTATTGATGTTTACTTGGTCTGCTATACTTGTCACAGTCAATTGATGCAAAATTCCATAATTGCTTTCAATTTTTTTCTTTTTTTTTAGAGACAGAGTCTCACTTTATCACCCTCGGTAGAGCGCTGTGGCATCACAGCTCACAGCAACCTTCAACTCCTGAGCTTAGGTGATTCTTTTGCCTCAGCCTCCTGAATAGCTGGGACTACAGGCGCACACCACAACGCCCAGCTATTTTTTGTTGCAGTTTGGCCAGGACCGGGTTTGAACCTACCACCCTCGGTATATGGAGCTGGCGCCCTGCTCACTGAGGAACAGGCGCCTCCTTTTTTCAATTTTCCTTTGTCAGTTCTTTTCTTTAGTGGTCACCTTGGCCTCTCTTCATCAATGACACTTTCTATATCTTCAGAAAAATGTTTATTCCACTTTTATACTTCCATTTTCTTCATGGAATTATCCCCATAAAATTGAATTAACATATACCTGGTTTTACTTCCACTCTTGCCAGGTTTAATGAGAAATTTAATGTTTTTTCATTGCTCTAATTCAAGCTCCAACATTTCTGTGACAGTACACAACAATAATGAATGCCACTCAGAAAGACACCACCACACCTTGACATAAACATGGCTATTAGATACTGATATACCAAGCTGTTTGTACTATGCTGCCAAAATAAGTGCACAGTGGCAAGTTCATGAACTTAATTGTCATAACTCATATATGTGTGTGTGTGTGTATAACCTATGAAGCACTTTAGTAAGACTCAAAAATTAAGAAATAGAAAACTTGAAAAAAAACAAGAAAAGATATTAGATCAATAATAAAATGTCACCCATTAAAAAAGCCCAGAATCTGATAGCTTCATTACTAAATTCTATCAAACATTTAAATAAGCACTAATAAAAACCCTTCTAAAATTCTTCCAAATAAATGAAGTGGTGGGAATACTTTTAAACTCATCTTAGGAGATCAGCATTACATGAACACTAAAGCAGACAATGGCACTACAATAAAAAGAAAATTACAGACCAATATACCTGGTGAACATAGATGTAAAAATTACCAAAAAAAAAATCTCAGAAAATGGAATTTAACAGTACATTAAGAGGATCCTACACCACAATCAAGTGGGGATTGATCCCTGGGATACAAGTATGGTTCAAAATATGCAAATAAATCATCTTTATAGATGCAGAAAATATGTCAAAATACAACATATTTCCATGATAAAAATGCTCAACAAATTAGGTATGGAAAGAATATAACTTAATGGAGTAAAGGCCTTATATGACAATCACATAGCTAACATCATACTCAAATGCAAAAAGTTGAAAGCTTTCCCTCTAAGATCAGGAGAAAGACAAGGATGTCCACTGTCATCAATGACACAATTCTGTATAATATAGAACATTCTAAGCAAGTATCCATCAATGGATGAACAGAAAAGTAAAATGTGATAAAACGTCAAAATTATATTCAGCCTTAAAAAGTAGGACATACTGGGCGGCACCTGTGGCTCAACAGAGTAGGGCACCAGCCCATATGCCAGAGGTGGTGGGTTCAAACCCGGCCTGGGGGCTGAGGCAAGAGAATCGCGTAAGCCCAAGAGTTAGAGGTTGCTGTGAGCCGTGTGACGCCATGGCACTCTACCCAAGGGCGGTACAGTGAGACTCTGTCTCTACAAAAAAAAAAAAAAAAAAAAAAAAAAAAAAGAAAGCAAACCCGGCCTGGGCCCAAAACTGAAAAAAAAGTAGGCTATACTGACATTTGCAACAGTGTGAATAAACCTGGAGGACATTCTGTTGAGTGAAATAAGCCAAGCACAGAAGAACCAATACTGCATAATCTCAATTATATGTAGAATCAAAAAAAAGTAAAACTCATGCCAGGTACAGTGGCTCACACCTGTAATCCTAGTATTTTGGGAGGCTGAGGTGAGAGGATTAATTGAGCTCATTAGTTTGAGACCAGCCTGAGCAAGAGCTATACTTTGTCTCTAACCATAGCTGGGCATTGTGGTGGGTGCCTGTAATCCCAGCTACTAGGGAGGCTGAGGCAAGAGGATTGGTTGAGCCCCAGAGTTTGAGGCTGTTATGAGCTAGGCTGATGCCACAACACTCTACCTGGGGTAACAGAGTGAGATTCTGTCTCAAAACAAATAAAATAAAACAAAATAAATAAAAAGGTAAAATTCATAGAAACACTGTAAAATGGTGGTTATCAGAGGGTATGGTGGGATATTGGGGAGATGTTGATCAAAAACACAAAATTTCAAATTATAGAATGCTTTGACTCTGAGATTCAGAATGGAGTCATCAGTTAACTTATTATTTTTTCCAATGTCTCAAAAAATAGACAACTAATATTTATAAATAATAATACAAGATAATTTAAAAAACAGATCATGCCAAACCTTATAGACAACAGAAAAAGAAGAAATACTTCAAAATCATTCTACTTCATCTGGATACACCTGACATTATAATTGGAAAAAATATATTATTATAAAGGGAAATTACAAACATATGTCACTTATAAATGAGGACACAATATCCTAAGCAACATATTAACAAGTTGAATTAAAAATGCTGGAGGTGGCAGGTTCAAACCCAGCCCCGACCAAAAACTGCAAAAAAAAAAAAAATGTTTAAGTAATGTACTTTGGTCAAAATTAAATCCAATGTATGTAAGAATTAGTCACTATTTTCTTTTCTTTTCTTTTTTTTTCCTTTCCCTCACCCCTTCCCTCCCTCTCTGTCTGCTCTCCCCTTGCCCCATGCCCCACTATGTCATTAATTGTCATTAATTGTCCTCATATCAAAGATGAATACATAATAGGATTCATACTTCTCCATTCCTGTGATGCTTCACTAGGAATAATGTATTTCACCTCCATCCAGGTTAGTAAAAATGCAGCAAAATCTTTATTTTCTTCAATGGCTGAATGGCATTCCATGGTACACATATACCACAGCTTGCCAATCCATTCCTGGGTTGAAGGACATTTAGGCTGTTTCCGCATTTTAGCGATTGTAAATTGAGTTGCCATAAACAGTCTAGTGCAAGTGTCTTTATAATAAAAGGGCTTTTTTTCCCTTCTGTATAGATGCCCAGTAATGGGATTGCAAGATCAAATGGGAGGTCTAGGTTGAGTTCTTTGAGGTTTCTCCATACTTCCTTCCAAAAAGGTTGTATTAGTTTGCAGTCCCACCAGCAGTGTAAAAGTGTTCCTGTCTCTCCATATCTGCGCCAGCATCTACAGTTTTGAGATTTTGTGATATGGACCATCTCGCTGGCGTTAGATGATATCTTAGGGTGGTTTTAATTTGCATTGCTCTAATAATTAGGGATGATGAGCATTTTTTCATGTGTTTGCTAGCCATTTGTCTATCTTCTTTAGAGAAGGTTCTGTTCATTTCTCTTCCTCATGGATGTATGGGATTGTTGGTTTTTTTTCTTATGGATTAATTGAAGTTCTGTATAGATCCTAGTTATTAAGCTTTTGTCTGATTCAAAAATATGCAAATATCCTTTCCCATTGGGTAGGTTGTCTATTTGCTTTGGTTGTCGTGTCCTTGGCTGTACAGAAGCTTTTCAGTTTAATTAAATTCCATTTGTTTATTGTTGCAGTTGTTGCTATTGCCATGGCAGTCTTCTTCATGAAGTCTTTCCCCAGGCCAATATCTTTCAGTGCTTTTCCAATTCTTTCTTTGAGGATTTTTATCGTTTCATGCCTTAAATTTTAGTCCTTTATCCATCTTGAATCAATTTTTGTGAGTGGAGAAAGGTTAGGGTCCAGTTTCAGTCTTTTACATGTGGATATCCAATTCTTCCAGCACCATTTATTGAATAGGGAGTCTTTCCCCCAGTGGATGTTCTGGTTTGCTTTATCGAAGATTAGGTGGTTGTAAGTTGTTGGTTTCATTTTCTGGTTTTCTATTCAATTCCAAATGTCTATGTCTCTATTTGTTGTGCCAGTACCATGCTGTCTTGACCACTATGGCCTTGTAGTACAGCCTGAAATCTGGTAGGGTGATATCACCGGCTTTGTTTTTATTACTAAGAACTGCAGGTTAGCTATACAGGTTTTTTTCTGGTTCCATACAAAATGCAGAATCATTTTTTGCAAGTCTTGAAAATAGGATGTTGGTATTTTAATAGGGATGACATTAAATTGGTAGATTGGTCTGGGAAGTATAGACATTTTAACAATGTTGATTCTTCCCAGTCATGAGCATAGTATGTTCTTCCATCTGTTTAAGTCCTCTGCTATTTCCTTTCTTAGGGTTTCATACTTTTCTTTATAGAGGTCCTTCACCTCTTTTCTTAGGTATATTCCTAAGTATTTTATTTTCTTTGGGGCTATGGTGAAGGGAGGTGTGCCCTTCAACCCAGGAATGGATTGGCAAGCTGTGGTATATATATACCATGGAATGCTACTCAGCCATTAAAAAAGTGGAGATTTTGCAGCATTTGTACTAACCTAGATGGAGGTGTAACACAGTATTCTTAGTGAAGCATCATGTGAATGGAGAATCCTATGTATTCAACTTTGATATGAGCATAATTAATGACAATTAATGACATGGTGGGGCATGGGGGAAGGGGAGAGCAGACAGAAAAGGAGGGAGGGGGTGAGGGAAAGGTAAAAAAAGAAAAGAAAATAGTGAGTAATTCTTGCATAAATTTGGATTTAATTTTGATCAAAATGCATTACTTAAACATTAATTTTTAATTCAACTTGTTAATATGTTGTTTACGATATTGCATCCTCATCTATAAGTGACATATGTTTGTAATTTCCCTTTATAATAATATATTTTTTCCAATAATTTTAATAGCAGGTGTATCCAGATGAAGTAGAATGATTTTGAAGTATGTCTTCTTTTTCTATTGTCTATAATATTTGGCATGATCTGTTTTTTAAAATTATCTTTTATTTTTATTTGTAAATATTATTTGTCTATTCTTTGAGACTTTGGGGGAAAAATAAGAAGTTAACTGATGACTCCATACTGAACCTCAGAGTCAAAGCATTCTATAATAGACATACTATTATTTGACAATGTGAATGTCACCTTTTTTGCATTATTATTATTATTGCTCAATTAAAAAAAATAAATAAAAATGGTCCTGATGGTCCTGAAAAAGCTCACTGATGAACAAAAGCAAAGGAGAGTTGAAGTTTACCAAGATCTTTTGAAGAGGCAGGACAATGTTTTGGGCCATATTATCGCTGATGATGAAACATGGGTGTACCAATAGGACCCTGAAACATAGCATCAAAGTGCAGAATGGAAGTCAGGAAATTGTTCCTTACCAAAAATTTTCTGTCAGTTCAAATCAAGAGTCAAAACAATGTTGATATCAGAGGATTGTTCATTTTTAATTTCAACCAACTGGACACACAGTTAATCAAGTTTAGTATTTGAAAATGCTGAAAAGGCTCTATGAAAAAGTTAGATTAAATTACCCCAAATTTTCACCAACTCATGGCTCTTGCATCACCACAATGCACCAGCTCACAAAGCACTGTCTGTGATGAGCTTTTTCTTTACTCAAAGATAAAGGAAATATTGAAAGGAAGACTTTTGATGACATTCTGGACATCAAGGATAATGTGATGACAGGTCTGATGGCCATTCCTGAAAAAGAGTTCCAAAATTTCTTTGAAGGGTGGACTAGGTACTGACATTGGTGCATAGCTTCCCAAGGGGAATACTTTGAAGGTCACTGTAGTGATATTCAGTGATAAGATACGTAGCACTTTTTCTAGGATAGGTTTGCAACCTAAGACTTCATATTCAGAAATTTATCCATTTCTTCAGGTTTAATTGATGATTTATAGTAGTCTTTTATTATCCTTTTTATTTCAGTGGTATCAATTATAACATCTCTGCTTTCATTGCTGATTTTGTTTACGTGAGTGTTCCTTTTTTTCTCAGTTTAGCTGAAAGTTTGTCATTTCTCATAATCATTTTCAAAAAGCCACTCTTAGTTTTAAAGAAAGTTCCTGTTGTTTTCTCTAGTCTCTATTTCATTTCTTTCTCCTCTGGTATTATTTCCTTCCTCTTACTAACTTTGGGCTTAGTTTGTTCTTTTCCTAGTTCGTTAAGGTGTAATGTTAGATTGTTTATTTCATATCTTTTATTTTTTTTGATGTTTTTACTTTTCATTTAAGCCATGCTTATGGCTGTGTAGTGATATTTCATTGTGGTTTTAATTTGTATTTCTCTACTAGCTAATGATGTACTCTTCATGTACTTACTTGCTATCTGTATCATCCTGGGTGAAATGTTTGCTTACGTCATGTGCACTTTCTCTAATAGGATTATTTTTTGCTATCGAGTTTTGAGAGTTCTTTATAGAGTGTAGATATAAGAGCTTTACTAGGTATGTGGTTTGCAAATATTTTCTTCTAGTTTCATTATGTCTTTTTCCACTCTATTCTGGGTGTATTAGTTTCCTATGAAAAGTAAAAACATCAAATGCTGGCAGGGCTATGGAGATATGGGATCATCTGGACACTGCTGGTGCTAATGTACAATGGCACAGCCACATTGGAAAATAGGCAGTTTCTTAAAAAGCTAAACACATGCTTAACATATGGCTCAGAAATTGTACTCTTAGGTATTTATAACAGAGAAATGAAAAGTTATGTTCACAGAACATATAAGTTTGTGTACCCAAATGTTCATAGCAGTTTTATTCAAAGCCAAAACTAGAAAAAACCTCAAATGTCCTTCAGTGAGTGAATGGCTAAACAAAACATATCATGGAATATAATGCATATTATATTATATTACATTACATATCATGGAATGTAATGTAGCAATAAAAAGGAATGATCTATCAAAAACTTTTTTTGAGGGCAGCACCTGTGGCTCAAAGGAGTAGGGCGTGGGCCCCATACGTTGGAGGTGGCGGGTTCAAACCCAGCCCTGGCCAAAAACTGCACAATTTTATTTTTTTTGATGCAGACATTTATTGTTGTAAAATTCCCTCTTAGAATTGCTCGTACTCCATCTATGAGTTTTGATATATTGTATTTCTAGTCTATTTTAATCTCAAGATATTTTATTTTATTATTATTTTTTTTTTTGTAGAGACAGAGTTTCACCTTACTGCCTTCAGTAGGGTGCCATGATGTACCCAGGACTCACAGCAACCTCTAGCTCTTGGGCTTCCGCGATTCTCCTGCCTCAGCCTCCCAAGCAGCTGGGATTACAGGCGCCTGCCACAACGCCTGGCTATTTTTTGGTTGCAGTTCAGCGGGGGCTGGGTTTGAACCCACCACCTTTGGTATATGGGGCTGGCGCCTTGATATTTTAAAATGTTACTTTTAAATTTCTTATTTGAAACTTTGGTTGTTCAATTGTATTTTGTTTAATTTTTAAATTTGTAAACTTGCCAAATTTACCTGTTACTCATTTCTAATTTTCATAGCAGCGTGGTTAGAAACTTACTATGAATTTAATCTTCTTAAAGTTAAGGTTCCTTATGTGGCCTAATATATAATTTATCTTGGACAATATATATATTTTTGGAGACAGAGTCTTACTTTGTCATCCTCAATAGAGTGCAGTGACATCACAGCTCACAGCAACCTCCATCTCTCCGGCTTAAGTGGTTCTCTTGCCTCAGCTGCCCAAGTAGATGGGAGTACAGGTGCCAGCCACAACGCCCAGCTATTTTGTTGTTGTTGTTGTCATTGTTGTTTAGTAGACCCAAGTGGGTTTGAACACACCAGCCCCAGTGAATGTGGCCAGCACCCTAACCACTGGGCAAAAGGAGCTCAGTCTATCCTGGACAGTGTTATGTGCATACTTGAGAAGAATGTTGAACAACCTCTCCCTATCCATTGTTCCCTACTATCCTCAGCCTTCTACTCTCTATTTCTATGAGACCAACTTTTTCAGATACCACATATGACTAAGATTATGTGGTATTTGTCCTTCTGTGCTTGGCTTCTTTCACTTAACATAATATTCCCTACATTTATCCATATTGTTGCAAATGACAGGACTTCAGACCTTTTTATGGCTGAGTAATATTCTATTGTGTGTATGTATATGCACACACATGCACACACACAAACGGATGCGTGTATGTGTGTGTGTATCACATTTCTATTCATTATCCGTTAATGAATGCTTAGGTGCTTAGGTTGATTTCATATCTTGGTTATTTTGAATAGTGTTGCAGTAAACATGGGAATGAAGATATCTCTTCAACATAGTAACTCAGTTTCCTCTGGTAATATATCCAGTAGTAGGATCATTGGATCACATGATAGTTCTGTTTTCAATTTTTTAAGGAACATCTATACTATTGTCCAACGGCTGTACTAATTTACATTCCAGTCAACAGTGCAAAAGAGTTCCTTGAATTTTTGTTTATACTCTCACTTTACATTAGGGAAGAAAAGGTGATAAAGGGTATGCATATAGGGTAAGAAGAGATCAACCTTTCACTCTTCACAGATGATATGATTGTATATCTGGAAAACACCAGGGATTCTACTACAAAACTCTTAGAAGTGATCAAGAAATACAGCAGCATCTCAGGTTACAAAATCAACATTCATAAATCGGTAGCATTTACATATACCAACAATAGTCAAGCTGAAAAAAATAGTTAAGGACTCAATTCCATTCACCAAAGTGCCAAAGAAGATGAAATATTTGGGAGTTTATCTAGCAAAGGACGTGAAAGATTTCTATAAAGAGAACTATGAAACTCTAACAAAAGAAATAGCTGAAAATGTTAACAAATGGAAAAACATACCATACTCATGGCTGGGAAGAATCAACATTGTTAAAATGTCCATAGTACCCAAAGCAATATACAATTTTAATGCAATCCCTATGGAAGCTCCAGTGTCATACTTTAAATGTCTTGAAAAAATAATACTTCATTTTATATGGAATCAGAAAAAAAAACTCAAATAGCCAAGACATTACTCAGAAATAAAAACAAAGCAGAAGGAATCACACTACCAGAACTCAGACTACACTACAAATCGATAGTGATCAAAAGAGCATGGTACTGGCACAAAAAAAGAGAAGTAGATGCCTGGAACAGAATACAGAACCAAGAGATGAATCCAGCTACTTACCGTTATTTAATCTTTGACAAGCCAATTAAAAACATTCAGTGGGGAAAAGATTCTCTATTTAACAAACGGTCCTGGGTGAACTGGCTGGCAACCTGCAGAAGACTGAAAGTGAACCCACACCTTTCACCATTACCTAAGATAGACTCTCACTGGATTAAAGATTTAAACTTAAGACATGAAACTACAAAAATACCAGAAGAGAGTGCAGGGAAAACCCTTGAAAAAATCAGCCTGGGCTAGTATTTTATGAGGAGGACCACCCAGGCAATTGAAGCAGCTTCAAAAATACTCTACTAGGACCTGATCAAACTAAAAAGCTTCTGCACAGCCAAGAACACAGTAAGTAAAGCAAGCAAACAGCCCTCAGAATGGGAGAAGATATTTGCAGGTTATGTCTCCGACAAAGGTTTAATAACCAGAATCCACAGAGAACTCAAACGTATAAGCAAGAAAAGAACAAGTGATCCCATCGCAGACAGGGCAAGGGATTTGAAGAAAAACTTCTCTGAAGAAGACAGGCATGCGGCCTACAGACATATGAAAAACTGCTCATCATCTTTAATCATCAGAGAAATGCAAATCAAAACTACTTTGAGATATCATCTAACTCTAGTAAGACTAGCCTATATCACAAATTCCCTAGACCAGCGATGTTGGCATGGATGTGGAGAAAAGGGAACACTTCTACACTGCTGGTGGGAATGCAAATTAATACATTCCTTTTGGAAAGATGTATGGAGAACACTTAGAGATCTAAAAATAGATCTGCCATTCAATGAATTATAGAATTCATCTACTAGGCATATACCAGAAGACCAAAAATCACATCACAACAAAGATATTTGTACCAGAATGTTTATTACTGCCCAATTCATTATTGTTAAGTCATGGAAAAAGCCCAAGTGCCCATCGATCCATGAATGGATTAATAAACGTGGTATATACCATGGAATATTATGCAGCCTTAAAGAAAGATGGAGACTTTACCTCTTTCATGTTTATATGGATGGAGCTGTAACACATTCTTCTTAGTATCCCAAGAATGGAAGAAAAAATATCCAATGTACTCAGCCCTACTATGAAACTAATTTATGGCTTTCACATGAAAGCTATAACCCAGTTACAACCTAAGAAAAGGGGGAAGGGGGAAAGGGAGGCGAGGGAGGGGGAAGGTGGGCAGAGAGAGGGTGATTGGTGGGATTACACCTGCGGTGCAGCTTACAAGGGTATATGTGAAACTTATTAAATATGGAATGTAAATGTCTTTGCACAATAACTAAGTAAATGCCAGGAAGGCTATGTTAACCAGTGTCATGAAAATGTGTCAAATGGTCTATGAAACTATTGTATGGTGCCCCATGAAAACATTAATGTACACAGCTATGATTTAATAAAAAAAAAAAAATATATATATATATATATATACACATGTATATATATATAGTAGAAGAGAGTGCAGGGAAAACCCTTGAAGAAATTGGTCTGGGCAAGTATTTTATTAGGAGGACTCCCCCAGGCAATTGAAGCAGCTTCAAAAATACAATACTGGACCTGATCAAACTAAAAAGCTTCTGCACAACCCAAAACACAGTAAGTAAAGCAAGCAAACAGCCCTCAGAATGGGAGAAGATATTTACAGGTTATGTCTCCGACAAAGGTTTAATAACCAGAATCCACAGAGAACTCAAACATATAAGCAAGAAAAGAACAAGTGATCCCATTGCAGGCTGGGCAAGGGACTTGAAGAGAAACTTCTCTGAAGAAGACAGGTGCATGGCCTACACACATGTAAAAAAAATGCTCATCATCTTTAATCATCAGAGAAATGCAAATCAAAACTACTTTGAGAGGGAGACAAGATGGCTGACTGAAGCCAGCTTTCCACAGAGGCTCCCATCCAGAAGGAGAGTTAAAAGACAGAAATTTAGCAAGTAACCTGGTGGATTAGAGCTGCACCAAGAGACAAGGTTGAACAATGCACATCGACACTGCTGAGGTGAGCTGCGACCCCAAGGATACAAACAAAAGGTACAAAATCCATCACCAAGCAGATGGGAGTCCCCTCCCCCATAAGAACGGCTCAGAGTGCCCCACAAACAAATGAGCAGAGTTCAAATTTCCTCCCACTACACTCCAAAAACTGGACCTACCTCCCCCTACTAGGGTGCCATGGCGTTCACCTGCCAGGCATAAAACTTTATAAAACTGTATATATTCTCTACCTGCAACTCGGACCTCCCAGAACTCCCCTCCACTCTCACTCTGAGGTCTGGAGGCCTGTCCCCCAGGAGTCCAGATTCTCGGGTGATTTCTCGAGGGGTGTGGACAGGGCGTAAACTGCAGCTGGTCAGTGCAGACTCTGGGGCACAGGAGAGAGGAGAGGATGGTCAGCTGAAAAGGAACCACACCATAGCAGCAGTGCCCCGAGGCACAAAGCAGCAGCCATCTTTTGGCAACAATAGGGCTCACTCCTGGATATTCTGAAGCCACACCCCCTATCTCCTTTGGCAACCAGAGGAGGCTGGGCATCTACTCTGGTGGCAACCACCACTGAACAGATCTGGGACAGAAACGCAGGCTCTGTGAGTAAAGGGTTTGCCTGAGGCAGTACCGACCTGGGTGGAGCATGGGGACTAGAAATGCACGCACAGAGCTGGGAAGTTCCCAGGGCAGGGCTGAGGACCATTTTACTGAGAGTAATACACACCCGGCCCTCAGAAGATCGTCGGCCTATAGACAAAGGAAGACAAGAGGCTAGAACTGACAGTGAACCAAATACAAAGATGCAGGAGCAAAGACAGGGCCTGAGGCACAGGCTCTGGGAACTCAAAACAGCTTCTCTTCTGCAGGGAAATTTAGCAGGGACAGAAACAAACTCCCACAAAGTTGTTCTGTTCTGCTCTGTCAGTAACATCATTCAGGGGCGGAGCTGGAACTGAGTGAACACCCCCAGGCCTCCATCAAGCACCCAAGGTTGTCTGGCCTCACCTCCCCCTGCTAGATAGAGGCAGAGCACAGAAGCCTGGCTGAACAGAAACAGATTTCCTTGTGATTCAGGCAGGTACAAACCCCTGGAGTATCTGTTCACTACAGGCAACTGGGTCACAGCCCTGGTGGACTATCAGTGCCTGGGCATGACAGAGGTACAAGGTGGGGAAGGCGGCATCAACCTTCCCAGACTAATCTATTTGCTGGCTGGGTGCTCCTGTCTCCACAGAGCACTGGAGTAAGCCATATCTGAGTAGTCACCAGACCCCTGTGATCCAGTTGCCAGAGACCTTTTAAACTCTCCCACCTGAGACAGGTGCTGACTGAGACAATTGATTTGGACTTTTGAACTGAGCCAATCGCCCAAGCAATATTCAGGTGCTGCCCTGGTTGTGTGGTTGTAGGAAGGTTTGATTTTCCTTTTCCAATTGTTGCCTGTGGGGGTGGGGTGACTTAATTGCTGGTATTTCTCAACAGCTGAGACTTCAACACAGAGTAACTGTTTCACTAGGGTCAAACAGAGACCAGCTAAAAACAAGATGGAACCACTTACCCCCAGCACACAAAACAGGTCCCCAGTTTCTCAGGCAACAGCACTGTACGGGACCTCAACAAAGTCCCAGGGAAAAAAATCAAACGGTGTAAAACAATCATGGGGCGGAATCAGCAGAAAGACTCTGGTAATATGAATAACCAGAATAAATCAACCACGTCCCAAGGAAAGATATGGCATATGTAATGGAAGATCCCATTCATAAACAACTGGCCGAGATGTCAGAAATCGAATTCAGAATTTGGATTGCAAACAAGATTAATAAAATTGAGGGAAATTTGGAATTAGAAATTCGAGTAGCAATTCAAAAATCGGAATTAGAAATTCAAGGAGAAATTCAAAAGTTGTCTCAAGAATCCCTTAGTAACAGAGTGGAGCAAGCAAAAGAAAGGATTTCTGACATTGAAGACAAAGCTTTTGAATGCTCCCAAATTCTCAAAGAGGAAGAGAAATGGAGAGCAAAAACAGATTTATCTCTCAGAGAGCTCTGGATAATTCAAAGAAGGCTAATATCTGCCTCATTGGAATCCCTGAAAGTACTGAAGTAGCTTCACAAGGCACAGAGGCCTTTCTCCATGAAATTAGGAAAGATAATTTTCCAGACATGCCAAGAGATTTTGAAATTCAGATAGCAGACAGTTTCAGAACCCCAACATGACTCAACCCAAATAAGACATCCACCAGGCATATCGTAATTAACTTCACTAAAGATAATACGAAGGAGAAAATTCTGAAAGTAGCCAGATGTAAGAAATCCATTACCTACAAAGGGAAGAATATTAGAATGACTGCAGATCTCTCTGCTGAAACTTTTCAAGCAACAAGAGGGTGGTCATTGACTTTTAATCTCCTAAAAAAAAATAACTTTCAACCCTGGATCCTGTATCCGGCTAAACTGAGTTTCATTTATGATAGAGAAATTAAATACGTTAATGACATTCATATGTTGAAGAAATTTGCCATAACCAAACCAGCTCTTCAGGATATTCTCAGACCTATCCTCCATAATGACAAGCCCAATCCTCTACCACAAAAGTAAACTCACTCAGAAACTTTGGATCAAACTCAAATTACACAGTGGTGAAAGTATTAAAAATGTCCACTGGACTGTCGAAAAACTCGATACCCAAAAGTTTACCAGACTTATAAATAGTCTCCATTAATGTAAATGGCTTAACCTGTCCTCTAAAGAGGCACAGGTTAGCTGACTGGATACAAAAACTGAGGCCAAATATTTGCTGCATACAAGAGTCACATCTTACCTTAAAAGACAAATATAGACTCAGGGTGAAAGGATGGTCATCCATATTTCAGGCAAATGGTAATCAGAAAAAAGCAGGTGTTGCGATTCTATTTGCACATACAATAAGCTTTAACCAACAAAAGTAAGGAAGGATAAGAATGGTCACTTCATATCTGTTAAGGGTAATACTCAATAGGATGAAATTTTAATTATTAATATCTATGCACCCAACTAGAATGCACCTCAATTTATAAGAGAAACTCTAACAGACATGAGCAACTTGATTTCCTCCAGCTCCATAATAGTCAGAGATTTTAACACTCCTTTGGCAGTGTTGGATAGATCCTCCAATAAGAAGCTGAGCAAAGACATTTTAGATTTAAACTTAACCATCCAACATTTGGATTTAGCAGACATCTACAGAACATTTCATCCCAACAAAACTGAATACACATACTTCGCATCAGCCCACGGAACATACTCCAAAATCGATCACATCTTAGGTCACAAGTCTAACCTCAGTAAATTTAAAGGAATAGATCACTTCTCGGCCTTTTGGCTAAGATCAAGTCTAGGAATAGAAATTATTCCCTGCATCTTCTTGGACCACCATGAAATAAAAGTTGAACACAGTAACAACAGGAATCTGCATACTCATACAAAAACATGGAAGTTAAATAACCTTATGCTGAATGATAGCTTGGTCAGAGATGAGGTTAAGAAGGAAATTGCCAAATTTTTGGAACAAAATGACAATGAAGACACGAATTATCAGAACCTCTGGGATACAGCAAAAGCAGTCCTAAGAGGGAAATTTATAGCACTGCAAGCCTTCTTGAAGAGAATGGAAAGAGAGGAAGTTAACAACTTAATGGTACATCTCAAGCAACTGGAAAAGGAAGCACATTCCAACCCCAAACCCAATAGAAGAAAAAAAAATAACCAAAATTAGAGCAGAATTAAATGAAATTGAAAACAAAAGAATTATACAACAGATCAATAAATCAAAAAATTGGTTTTTTGAAAAGGTCAATAAAATTGATAAACCTTTGGCTAACCTAACCAGAAAATAAAGAGTAAAATTTCTAATCTCATCGATCAGAAACGACAAAGACAAAATAACAGGCTCCTCAGAAATTCAAAAAATCCTTAATGAATATTACAAGAAACTTTATTATCAGAAATATGAAAATATGAAGGAAATTGACTAATACTTGGAAGCACGTCACTGTCCAAGACTTAGTCAGAATCAAGTGGAAATGTTGAAGAGGCCCATATCAAGTTGTGAAATAGCATCAACCATACAGAACCTACCTAACAAGAAAAGCCCGGGACCAGATGGCTTCGCGTCAGAATTCTACCAAACCTTTAGAGAGGAATTAGTACCTATATTACTCAACCATTCCAAAATGTAGAAAAAGCAGGAAGACTACCCAACACGTTTTATGAAGCAAACATCACCCTGATCACCAAACCAGGAAAAGACCCAACAAGAAAATAAAATTATAGACCAATATCACTAATGAATATAGATGTAAAAAGTATTCAACAAGATCCTAACAAACAGAATCCAGCAACACATCAAACAAATTATACATCATGACCAAGTCAGTTTTATCCCAGGGTCTCAAGGCTGGTTCAATATCTGCAAATCTATAAGTATAATTCAGCACATAAACAAATTAAAAAACAAAGACCATGTGATTCTCTCAATTGATGCAGAAAAAGCTTTTGATAATATCCAGCATCCCTTCATGATCAGAATACTTAAGAAAATTGGTATAGAAGGGATATTTCTTAAACTGATAGAGGCCATGTACAGCAAACCCACAGCCAATATTGTATTGAATGGAGTTAAATTGAAATCATTTCCACTCAGATCAGGAACCAGACTGTCCATTGTCTCCACTGCTCTTTAACATTGTAATGGAAGTTATAGCCACTGTAATTAGGGAAGAAAAGGCGATCAAGGGTATCCATATAGGGTCAGAAGAGATCAAACTTTCGCTCTTCGCAGATGATATGATTGTATATCTGGAAAACACCAGGGATTCTACTACAAAACTCTTAGAATTGATCAAGGAATACAGCAGGATCTCAGGTTACAAAATCAACATTCATAAATCGGTAGCATTTTTATATATCAACAATAGTCAAGCTGAAAAAAATAGTTAAGGACTCTATTCCATTCACAGTAGTGCCAAAGAAGATGAAATATTTGGGAGTTTATCTAACAAAGGACGTGAAAGATCTCTATAAACAGAACAATGAAACTCTAAGAAAAGAAATAGCTGAAAATGTTAACAAATGGAAAAACATACCATCCTTATGGCTGGGAAGAATCAACATTGTTAAAATGTCCGTACTACACAAAGCAATATACAATTTTAATGCAATCCCTGTTAAAGCTCCACTGTCATACTTTAAATGTCTTGAAAAAATAATACTTGGTTTTATATGGAATCAGAAAAATCCTCGAATAGCCAAGACATTACATAGAAATAAAAACAAAGCAGGAGGAATCACGCTACCTGACCTCAGACTATACTAGAAATCGATAGTGATCAAAACCGCATGGTACTGGCATAAAAAAAGAGAAGTAGATGTCTGGAACAGAATAGAGAATCAAGAGATGAATCCAGCTACTTACCATTATTTAATCTTTGACAAGCCAATTAAAAACATTCAGTGGGAAAAGATTCCCTATTTAACAAATGGTGCTGGGTGAACTGGCTGGCAACCTGCAGAAGACTGAAACTGGACCCACACCTTTCACTATTAACTAAGATATACTCTCACTGGATTAAAGATTTAAAGTTAAGACATGAAACTATAAAAATACTAGAAGCGGGTGTAGGGAAAACCCTTGAAGAAATCGGTCTGGGCGAGTATTTTATGAGGAGGACCCCCCGGGCAATTGAAGCAGCTTCAAGAATACACTACTGGGACTTGATCAAACTAAAAAGTTTCTGCACAGCCAAGAACACAGTGAGTAAAGCAAGCAAACAGCCCTCAGAATGGGAGAAGGTATTTGCAGGTTATGTCTCCGACAAAGGTTTAATAACCAGAATCCACAGAGAACTCAAACGTATAAGCAAGAAAAGAACAAGTGATCCCATCGCAGGCTGGGCAAGGGATTTGAAGAGAAACTTCTCTGAAGAAGACAGACATGCGGCCTTCAGATATATGAAAAACTGCTCATCATCTTTAATCATCAGAGAAATGCAAATCAAAACTACTTTGAGATGTCATTTAACCCCAGTAAGACTAGCCTATATCACAAAATCCCAACACCAGAGATGTTGGCATGGATGTGGAGAAAAGGGAACACTTCTACACTGCTGGTGGGAATGCAAATTAATACATTCCTTTTGGAAAGATGTATGGAGAACACTTAGAGATCTAAAAATAGATCTGCCATTCAATGAATTATAGAATTCATCTACTAGGCATATACCAGAAGACCAAAAATCACATCACAACAAAGATATTTGTACCAGAATGTTTATTGCAGCCCAATTCATTATTGCTAAGTCATGGAAAAAGCCCAAGTGCCCATCAATCCACGAATGGATTAATAAATTGTGGTATATGTACACCATGGAATATTATGCAGCCTTAAAAAAGATGGAGACTTTACCTCTTTCATGTTTACATGGATTGAGCTAGAACATATTCTTCTTAGTAAAGTATCTCAAGAACGGAAGAAAAAGTATCCAATGTACTCAGCCCTACTATGAAACTAATCTATGGCTTTCACATGAAAGTTATAACCCGGTCATAACCCAAGAATAGGGGGAAAGGGGAAAGGGAGGGTAGGGAGGGTGGAGGTGGGTGGAGGGAGTGTGATTGGTGGGATTACACCTGCGGTGCATCCTACAAGGGTATATGTGAAACTTAGTAAGTGCAGAATGTAAATGTCTTAACACAATAACTAAGAAAATTCCAGGAAGGCTATGTTAACCAGTGTGATAAAAATGTGTCAAACGGTCTATAAAACTAGTGTATGGTGCCCCATGATCGCATTAATGTACACAGCTATGATTTAATAATAATAAAATATATATATATATATTGTGTTACTTTACAGAAAATCTAATATTTTTGCATAGTGAGTGTAAATCTTTTTATAATTTAATCTTTTATTATTTTTTGATGTTCATATATATCTTTTCCTTATTCTGCCCTGAATTCAGGCTAACATTATCTTTATTTTTAGTGTCTTCAGTAGTTTGTTCTTAATATACTGAAGGTAAAAAAAAATGTTTGTACAAGTTATCCTCCAATTCTAGTGTTTATCAGAACCATCCACAAGCTCATAAACAATGTAATTACTTCAGCTCCAATGACAAAAGTGAATTTTTGGTGTGGGGCCAGAATTCAGTATTTTAAACAAGATGTACATGGGATTCTGAAGATTTTGATAGTTTAGCAAACTCAGAGGAACACTGGTATATGTTCCTGGCATATACAATCTTGAATGGATCTTATGTGTTGATTTTGGAATGCAATTCCTTATTGATGGTGTTTCTTTCACAAGAAATGATTCTAGACAAATGAATTTACTTGATTAGGGTTACATAGTCAGGTGTAGTGTGGAGAAATTAAGCCAAATATATTTTAATCACAAATTCCTCTCAGTGATTCTCGACTCCACATGCATATCAAAATGATCATGGGACTTTTTTACACTGTAATAATCCCTCTGTCCCACTTTTAATGAGTTTGACTCAATTAGTTGGAAGTGGGTGCTAAAGTGCCACTTTAAAATTTTCTCAGGTGATTCAAATTTGCAGCCACAATTGAGAACTTATGCACTGTAGACAATAGAATTAAAAAAAAAAATTCCCTTTTTTAAAAGGACACGATTAGAGGGGAAATAGTGCCTGATGTATATAGATTAATTAAGGTCTTATACAGTACTCTCGCAAGAGTCATATTAACTAGCTATATCTCATCTGTTTATTATCTATCTCTCAATACATAATATTTGACAAAGAGAGGTTTATCCAAACCTGAACTAAGGCTGTGGCTTCCACTTTTATTTATATAAGTCCAGTGATATTTTGATTAAACAGAATGCAATGGGTGTAAAGTGAAACAAGCTTTTCTGGATTTTTAGCCCGTTCTGTAGGTAATTCTGATGCAGCCATTCTATATAGCATAGGTGGATAAACACTGAAATATATAATGTTATGATAAGTCTATGTGTTTAAATTGATGTGTGGTACTTTCTCGTCTGTCTTTTTAAATTGAAACCTGCAGTGTGTAGGGAAAAGCAGTTACTTGCCCATTAATGATCAGAGGTAAACCTGGGTCTAGATTGCAGTACTCTTTACTTAACTGCAATTAACTGTTGTGCCCTACAACTTACCAGGCCCCATGCTTAACACTGACAGTATCAGGATAAATGAGACAAAATATTTATCGTGAAAAGGGCACAGTCTAGTGAGGAGCAGTGATGACTGTGTGGAAAATGTTCTAAAACAAGGATCCACCTACTAGGTCCCCAGTCCCATCTGTTAGTTCCCATCAGTCTGTGATTACAGGTTTACTTGACACAGAATATCTTGAAGCAAAGAAAGATAATTCCTCTGAATCTATTTGGGTTAGTGTGAGTAGAGACTGGAGACTCTTTGGGTGAAGATGGTGCAACTTAGAACAGTCTTTGAGACATATTCGCAGAGTGGAATATGTAGCACTGTCGTCCCAGAAAATGGAGACTCCAGGAGACTGGGACATATTCATCAGATGAAAGAGATAGTCCAATTCTGAGCATACTATTATAATTCACTCTTATTTTTCTTGGGGAGGCTAAGGAAGTGGGATAAATAATAAATAAAGAGCTATTTGCACTCCTAAGCAGCACTAGTAAGTTATACTTAAATCATTTAAACCTGGTTTAAGTACAGCTCTGAAGGAGAGAGGGACATTCTTTACATTTTCTGGGAGGGCAAATGTGCATTCAAATCGCTGAGGATTCCAGAGAAATTGGTGCATCTTTATCACCTCTAGGAGTCCAGAGTATAAGCAATGGTGAAGGCCAGTGGAGGAGGTGGAAGGGGAAGAAGTGCCAATAGTCATGCTATTGTCTAGAAAAGCAAGGGAGAACAGGAGAGGGGTAGAAAAGTGCTACGGATTAAACAGACCTACCCTGAAAATCCAGAATCTGAAGAGCTCCAAACTCCAAAACTTTTTGTACATGACGTGGCACCACAAATGTAAAGTTCCACAGCCAACCTAATGTACACAAACTTTGTTTCATGCACTAAATTACTTAAAATGTTGTATAAAATTACTTTCAGGCTATGTATATAGATGTATATAAAAATAAATAAATTTCATGTTTAGATTTGAGTCCCATCCCTAAAATATCTTATTATATATATTGCAATTATTCCAAAAACAATGGGAAACACTTCTGGTCCCAAGCATTTTGGATAAGGGATATTAAATCTGTACCCACATGATAGTTGATCAGATTTTCTAGTAGACACATTCTTTGAAACCTTTCCCCAAAAGGAAAATCAAGAGGGTTGGGATCTTGCACATATGGATAGAGCTAGACACAGGGTTCAATCATTACCTCATTTTGTTCCCACAGCAGCCCTGTAAGGCATATATTATTTTCACTTTAAAAATGAATAGGCTGACTTTAAAGAAATGTATATATAATAATTACCAGGTTTTTTATTTTAGGTATGAGATCCAGAGGGAATGCAAGATTTATATACCTTTAAATTGTGTTTCAAGTATTTATTGATTGCCCTCCTATTCCATTTATAAACTGATTAGCAGATTCCTTGCTTCTTCTTTTCTGACACATATAAAATATGTGCATTCATTTAAACAGACAATCAAGAAAAAATAAAGAGTACCAATAACTATACTACATAGAAATAACACATTCTGATTTTAATCTATATATATTGCACATGTATTATATTTTATATAGTATAAATATGCATGCTTTTAAATGAGAATATATCTATAGACTGATTTTTTAATTGCTTTATTAACTTTGTGATAATATGTGATAAATATGTTTTCATGCAAGTTGATGAAACTCCCCTGTTGACAAAAGAACTTACAGACTGGGTCAAAATGATATCTCTAATCAGAAAATGACAGAAGAACATCAAAAGGTTCACATTAAAGGTCTATCAGGAAAATGCAAGTTTTCAAAGCAGAGAGGGCTTATAATTATTAATCTCAAGATTCAAGGCATAAGGCAAAATTCATCATGATGATCATGGTGAGGGGGGTCTCCTATAAGAATGCGCAGACTGTATCTCAACTGAAGCTCCCTAATTTTCCTCCTTAGCTCTCTCATCTCCTCCATGAACCGTTCCATATCATCTGCATCTCCATCTATCAAATCAATGTTATCAGCAAGCCTATTAGGCGCATCCTCTCTAAAGTCCTGTGCTGGTGGAATCCAATCCCTTCTAACATTTCCTCCACGCTCCTGGCCTTCATCTTCTAAAGGACCAGCTTCTTCTTCATTCTTCACTGGGGCTTGCTCCTCAACTTTGTTTTCCTGAGGGACTTTTTCCATGTTGAGTTTTATTTTCCTGTCTCTTCTTCCTGAGAGATAAAAGCAAGAAGAGAGACTGAATGATAACAGGATTGTGAGTTGTGACTGGCAAAGGTTTTCCTACAGAGGAAATTTCATTCTCCCTCTAGGGGCGCCCAATCCCAGACTTGCCCCAAAGGCCACCATTTTCCCTGAAAATCCTTTCCCAGGCTACTCCTCCCCACCACCAAAATGTAGGACGGGTGGCAGGCCAGGCAGCGGTTGAGAGATCAGGCTACTGATAAGGGATCCTGATAAGCCCTCCAAGGGCGCCCTACACCTCGCCCTTCTACTCCCTTCTTCCCTCACTAGCCACAAGCTGACGAATTTTTCAGACTTTGCAAGGTTTCTCCTGCACTTAACTCGGGCAGAGAATGAGTCCCCCAGATTCTGTTCTGATTCCTGATACTTCTACACCAGAAGGCCTTAGGGAACCTCCTACCTGCACGGATCAGAGGCAGTCTTTCTCTCTTAGCCTTGAAATTTGCTGCGCCAATGCACTTAAAAACCTGCAGAAAAAAAAAATCGGGAAAGGCCAGGACTGGTCACTTGATGAAAGGGCTGATACTGGGGGTGCCAGGTCGGTTACTGATTTAGACTCTCCTAGTCAAGTGTTCCATCTTGTCTTCTGGCTTCTTTACCTGCCTGTGATAGGCTACTTCACCTTACAGAAATACGCATTATAATCAAAGATAATTATTTCCAAACCATTTTAACGTCTTCTTTAGGTCTCCTATCTCCTCTATCTCCTCCTACTTACCTATTTACTACTCCACCTAATTACCATTTCTTGACCGCAGATGTACAATTTGCGAGGCGGGGGAGTTAGAAGATCTTGCTGGGTGGAGATATGGTTTGTTTACAAATAATTTCAATTTGGGTATCCACCAGGCCCCGGTGAAACTCACTGCCCTCTCTTCAGCCCACCATTTTATGCATCAAGATGGACGATGGGTAAAAAGGTGCGTGGGCACTGCAAATCAGGACCCGCTGTGATGTCAGCACTTTGTCATTTTTACCCCAGGGTCCACAAGCTGCGCCCACGCTTTCACCGACCTAAGAGACCAGAAACCCTTTCTTGCTCCCTATTTCTATCCCTCAGTCAGAATCTTGCCTGCGTAACCGCTGCAATAAGAACCTGTTTCCGAGACCTAATACCTTTCCCTGTACTCCGCAGCAATTCCTCTCCTTGGCTCCCACAGCCCACCATTTCCCCCTCCAAAGAGACCAAAGGTGAAGAAAAGATACAAGAAACGCAGGCCTAAACCCATGGCAGGGTTCGCCCTCCCCCTCGCCAAGTCAGCAGCTACCCACTCCCGCCGCCCTGCAGGGATCAGGCCTTTTCCTCGCCGTCCCCTCCCCCAGCCCGACTCCTTCAGACATTGCCCAATCTCCCGCTTCTTAGGAGACTCAGCTGGTACTTACTCGCAACCCTGTCCCCTTTTCAGATTCTCCCCCAAGCTCTCCGTTTCTTGCACCTAAAGGGTGGGTATCAGGGAAGGGTGGGATTACCAGACTTGTAATCCAAACTTGAAGCTGCTCTAGTCTTTGCCCTCTGCCGTCGCCACCCTAGTCAGGTCCAACCAACCTGCCACAGATAGAAGTCAGCTTCTACTGTTTACCTCCTTTCCTGGGCAGCTGGCTCTCCCGCTTTCAGGACAATAATGAGCCAGCGCACCGCCTCCAGTGACTGCCAGACCGCAACTAGGAGAGACTAATCTATTAGTACTCCCTGGGCCTAGTAAGGGCACGTCACTGTGAGCTCAGATTCCTAATTAGCATTCACACCTGCAGTGCGGCAATTGGTTGGGGGCGATAGGATGGGCGGGGCCCCTTTTCTTCTTCTTCTGCCTTATCCACCGCTATCAGAGACTACTGTCCATGCCTCTATTTTTTTAATCAGCAATCCCCCCAAACCAAAAGGGTCACATAATACTTTGTAGTTTGTATTTGTCTTTTCTTGGTTTTTGCTGGAGCTTTAAAAAGACGACTTCTGTAATCCTAAACGCCTGTGTCTCTCCTTTTCATTTCCTGGCAAGTAGAGCCCCGAATTTACCCTAAAAGTCTTGTGGGTCTTGTTCCAGTTTAGAACCTGGGAGTGGGGTGAGGAGCACTAGGCTAGGAAGTCTAGAAAACAGGTAAGAGGTGGCATTAAAATTTTTTTCATCTTATTTCCCTTTTTTTTTTTTTTTTGGCAGGGAGAGGTGGGGAGGAGATGGTTCTCGTTTTCTTCGTCAGCATATATTCATTTTGGATGTTATAATTAGACAATATATTTAATTTAAAAAATAAGACTCGAGTTGTAAAACCATGGCAACCTGTTTATGCTGCTGAATCATATTCTACATATAGACCCTCCTGACAGCATGCCCTTGCCCCCTTTAATCACTTTGAAATATAAACCTAAGTTGGTTATTCCCCTTGGGAAAGATCTCTACTTTTGTGTCATTCCATGAGGTAATGCACTGAGTCTAATAATTTGCTAGTGGCTTTTCAGATCTTGAGAGCCTGTGATAAACTGATGTTCTCCTCTAATTGTATTAGGGTATATGCCTAGTAGAGGAATTATAGGATTGAATGGCAGATCTATTTTTAGATCTCTAAGTGTTTTCCATTTATCTTTCCAAAAGGAATGTATTAATTTGCATTCCCACCAGCAGTGTAGAAGTGTTCCCTTTTCTCCACATCCACGCCAACATCTAGAAAATGCCAGGAAGGCTATGTTAACCAGTGTGATGAAAATGTGTCAAACGGTCTATGAAACTAGTGTATGGTGCCCCATGATCACATTAATGTACACAGCTATGATTTAATAAAATAAATAAATAAATAAAAAATAAAATGGTATAGTAAAAAAATAATAATTGTATTAGTGTAACTTCACCTTACAATAACACTACAGCTTCACCTCTAAAGTGAAGAAAACAAGTGAAGTCTTCCAACAATTCAGAACAATAATTTGGGGAAGCTACCATGACACAGATAAAAAATATTGTGAAACTATAGTGTTAAAATGATGTTGTACCAGAATAAATACAGAACAAATGAACCAGAAGAGAAAGCCAATCGTCAAACCCAAATATGGATAAATATTTCAGAAATATAAGCTGAATGAAATATTTTGAATCAGTGGGGAAAGTTTAGAATTATTGAAGAAATAGTACCAGGATAATTAGTTAGCAATTTTGAAAAACAATGAAGTGCCTCTTTTCTTTCATATACTTAAATATAGACATGAAATGTTTAGATAAAAAAACATAAAATCATTAAAATAGAATGATACGTAACTTTGTATATAATCTTCAGATGGAAAAGTTCTTCAGAAATATAGCACCAGAGACCGACACAACCAAAAGTCAATTAATGTAGGTAGTTTAATCCTCCTCAGAATCATTCCAACTAGTGATGGGAAGCTGGGGTATCTTTCCACAGATTTGGGTCCTTTATTGGTGGATGTTACCCTGGGTATGTTAAAATCTCTCACACTTCTAAGTTGTCCTAAGTCTGGGATGAGAAATTTTCTAAGGTTCCAGAAGAAGTCCTAAGCAAAATTTGAAAATACAGATAAGACAGCAAGATATCAGTGTCATCCTCACACCATGAAATATACTATTAAAATTTTACTCTAAACCAGTCCAAACATTTCCCTTCAAAACAAAGATAACATATACACATTTATTTCTGGATTTATGAACATTTGGGCTGTTTGTAGTTTTCACTATCATAGATGATGAACTTCTGTATACATAGAATTTTGGTACTAATATCAGAGTATTAAAGTCCTAGAACTGTCATTGCTGTATGTGAATGTGGATGTTTTTCAGTTACAGAAATTGGTCTTGAAAAATGTTGTCAAAATGGCAGTGAAAGGAAGAGGAAAAAAAAAAAAAGAAAAGTATTGTCCAAATTTGGTATCTATAATATATGTCATATCCAGCAATACTGAAGATTTTCTGGTTCATTTTTAAAATATTATTTTTTCTTTCATTTTGTTTTATATTTTTTAAAAATTTGTTGTCAAATCTCCAGGTAATATTTTATTTTTTCTTTTTTTAATTAATTCATTTTTTTATTAAGTCAAATACACAGATCGTGAATACATTTATGCATATGTAGGGTACAATGTGTTGTTTTGTGGTTAGATCAAACCAATCAACATAGGTTTCACCTCATTTACTCACAAAACTATAGATGTTGGCATGGATGTGGAGAAAAGGGAACACTTCTGCACTGCTGGTGGGAATGCAAGCTAACACGTTCCTTTTGGAAAGAAGTTTGGAGGACATTCAGGGATCTAAAAATTGACCTGCCGTTGGATCCTGCAATTCCTCTTTTTCTCTAAAGATTCTAGTACACTGGAGTCAGTTCTGAGAACCTACATTTAAGAAGTTCCTTGATGTAATTCTTAACACCAGACAGAATTAAGAAACTCTGTCATAGGTTAAAAAACAAAACAAAACAAAAACAAAGAAAAATCACCCATTGTTACCTAAGTGGTCTTTTAAAAAAATGTTGTTGAGGGCAGGGTGGCTCATGCCTGATACCTGTAATCCTAGCACTCTGGGAGGCAAAGGCCAGTGGATTGTTTGAGCTCAGGAGCTCCAGACCATCTTCAGCAAGAATGAGACCCTGTCTTTACCAACAAATGAGGCGGGTGTAATGGCAGGCGCCTGTGGTTCCAGCTACTCAGGAGGCTGAAACAAAAGCATCGCTTGAGTCCAGGATTTTGAGATTGTTGTGAGCTATGATGCCACAGCTATGTCACACTCTAACCAGGGCAACAGGGTGAGACTCTGTGTCTCAAAAAAAAAAAAAATTAATGAAATAAAAAATTTAAAAAACCATTATTATAAAAGAATTTCAACCTTACAGAATGATTTTGAGAATAGACAAAAAACCCTCTCATACCTTTCACTTATTTCTCAGTTGTCAACACTTTATCAGTTTCTTTTTATATGAGAATCAGTCAAAAACTAAGTGATCATTTAGAAATATTTTGTACAATTGATTTTATATAAAATTTTCTTTAAGGTTAGTCTATTTTTGTCTTCTGAAAAAAAAATTTTTTTTTAGATACAGAGTCACACTTTATTGCCCTCAGTAGAGTGCCGTAGGGTCACAGCTCACAGCAACTTCCAACTCTTGGGCTTAGGTGATTCTCTTGCCTCAGCCTTCCGATGTCTTTTGAAATTTTTTTATATAATTTTTAAAAATATATAAGCACATAATATATAAAAATAAATATTTTAACACGTACTCTTACTAAATGTTCTTTACTTACTATCATATTCACTTAATTTATTCATGTGTCTATTTTAATAAAATAATATACCATAAACTGTTCTACTTGCTTTTTTATTTGCTTGATAATATTCTCAGATTCATAAATATTTAACTATTTTACCTGCTTTTAATGTCTTGAAAGTGTTGAAAATATCATAATTTATAGCTAACCCCCAATTGATTCACATTGGTATTATTTCCATACATACTGTTTCAATAATTTCATATATATACGTATATCTGTATGCTGATTGCCCTCCACAAAGAAGGTCTGTTTGTTCACACCCTCATCAAAACAGGTTGTAATCAATCATATTAATTTGTAAAGCATTCAAATCATACTAAATAAGATAGACTAGCATGCAACTATGTTTTTATATTATGTATAGTATTATATATATAATATATATATACACAAGTGTATGCATGTATACATATAAAAAATATAGTTATTCTATGTGTTTAAAATGTGTGCACACATACACATATATAAACACACACACTGCTTTCTTACAAATCATGCTTTTGAGATTCAGCTATGTTCATATATACATATATATGGATACAGTCCATTTGTTTTTACAGCAGTATACTATTCCATTGTATAATTGCATCATAATTCGTTTTTTATTTTCCTCTTAATGCACATTTAGACTTTTTCCCTACTTTTTGCCTAGTGCATGGTTACTTTCCACTTCTTTAACTTAAACAGCAAATTGTTTGTTTGTTTTTAGTTTCTCGGGTTTTCTTCAATAAGTCTGACCATCCAGGATTTCTTAAACCTGTCCATTCCTGGGTGATATCCTAGCTAGATGTGTAAACAACACTTAAATTCACAGGTTCATCCACTGGAGGCTTTAATTTAGTAAGTATAGGCTGAGACATGAGAATTTGTACTTTTAGTTACCCATGGTAATTTTTACTATCAGGTGAATTCATGAAACACTTTGAAGGATTACAGAAAATTACCCTTACAATCCATTTTTTCTGCCACCTGCATACTCCCCAGCTCTTATTTATTTGGTGTGGGAAAGAAGTTAGTGGATTACTTGTAATTATCCTGTAGTTATGGATAAACAGGAAAAACATAAATATCAACACATCTGATGATTTTGTTATCTGTTTTAGGTTATGTAAAATAATTAAAGTTTTTTTTTTTGGTTTTGTTTATAATTGTTTTTTGAGTGTGATACTTTTTTTTCTTTTTCTTTTTATTTCTTTTTTATTAAGTCAAATACACATAGATCATGAATAAATTTATGCATATGTGGGGTACAGTGTATTGATTTTTTTATGCAATCTGACATGGTTAGATCAAACCAATCAACATAGCTTTCACCTCATTTACTTGATTATTGTGCTAAGACATTTATGTTCTACACTTGACAGATTTGACTTGTACCCTTGCAATATGCTCCATAGGTGTGGTCCCGCCTTTTATTCTCCCTCTATCAAGTCCCCCTCCCTTCCCACTCTATTCCTCTCCTTCATCCTGGGCTATAGCTGTGTTCTATCTTTCATAAGAAAGTGTGAGTAAATATAAATAGGTTTCATAGAAGTACTGAGTACATTGGATACTTTTTCCTCCATTCTTGAGACACTTTACTCAGGAGAATATGTTCCAGATCCCTCCATGTAAATGTAAAAGAGGTAAAGGCTCCATCTTTTTTAAGGCTGCATAGTATTCCATGGTATATATATACCACAATTTGTTAAGCCATTCATGGGTTGATGGGCACTTGGGCTTCTTCCATGACTTGGCTATTACGAATTGAGCTGCAGTGAATAATCTGGTGCAAATATCTTTTTTGCAAAGTGATTTTTGATCTTTTAGATATACTCCTAGTAGAGGAATTGCAGGATCCAATGGTAGGTCAATTTTTAGATCCCTGAGTGTTCTCCAAACTTCTTTCCAAAAGCAAAGTATTAGCTTGCATTCCCACCAGCAGTGCAGAAGTGTTCCTTTTCTCCACACCCACGCCAACATCTGTAGTTTTGGGATTTTCTTATGTGGGCTACTCTTACTGAAGTTAGATGGTATGTCAAAGTGGTTTTGAATTGCATTTCTCTGATGATTAAAGAAGATGAGCATTTTTTCATGTGTCTGTATACCATGTGCCTGTTTACTTTGGAGAAGCTTCTGTTCAGGTCTCTTGCTCATAGTGAAATGGGATCACTTGTTCTTTTCTAATTAATAAGTCTGAGTTCTCTGTGGATTCTGGGTATCAGACCTTTGTTGGAAATGTAACCTGCAAATAAACGCTCCCATTCTGATGGCAGTCTACTTGCTTTACTTACTGTGTTCTTGGCAGTGCAGAAGCTTTTTAGTTTGATCAGATCCCAGTAATGTATTTTTGGTATTGCTTCAATTGCTCTGGGGGTCTTCCTCATAATGTTTTCTCCCAGACCATTTTCTTCAAGTGTTTCTCCTGCACTCTTTCCAAGAATCTTTATGGTTTCATGTCTTAGGTTTAAGTCTTTTATCCAGTGAGAGTCAATTTTTGTTAGAGGTGAAAGGTGTGGATCCAGTTTCAGTCTTTTACAAGTTACCAGCCAATTCTCCCAGCCCCATTTTTTACATTTTTGATAGGCTAATTGAAGATCAAATGACAATAAGTGTCTGGGTTCGTCTCTTGGTTCTCAATTCTGTTCCATACATCTACCTCTTTATTCTTGTACCTATACCATGCTGTTTTGATCACTATAAATTTATAGTATAGTCTGAAGTCTGGTAGCGTGATTCCACCTGATTTGTTTTTATTTCTGAGTAATGTCTTGGCTATTCGAGGTTTTTCTGCTTCCATATAAAATGAAGTACTAGTTTTTCCAGAACTTTAAAGTATGACAGAGGTGCTTTAATGGGGATTGCATTAAATGTGTAGATTGCTTTGGGTAGTATGGATATTTTAACAATGTTGATTCTTCCCAGCCATGAGCATGGTATGTTTTTCCATTTGTTGACATCTTTGGCTATTTCTTTTCTCAAAGTTTCATAGTTCTCTTTATAGAGATCTTTCACATCCTTTGTTAGGTACACTTCCAGATATTTCATTTTCGTTGGCACTATGGTAAAGGGAATAGAGTCATGACTATTTTTTCAGCTTGACTATTGTTGGTATATATGGATGCAACTGATTTGTGAGTATTTATTTTGTAGCCTGAGACACTGCTGTATTCCTTGATCAGTTCTAAGAGTTTTGTGGTAGAGTCCCTGTGCTTTTCCAGGCATATGATCATATCATCTGCAAAAAGTAAAAGTTTGATCTCCTCTGACCCTATATGGATACCCTTGATTGCCTTCTCTTACCTAATTGCAATGGCTAAGACTTCCATTACAATGTTAAATAGCAGTGGAGATAGTGGGCAACCTTGCCTGGTTCCTGATCTGAGTGGAAATGTTTTCAATTTTATTCTATTCAATATTGGCTGTAGATTTTCTGTAGATGGCCTCTATCAGGCTAAGAAATGTCCCTTTGACACCTATTTTCTTAAGTGTTCTGATCATAAAAGGATGCTGGATATTCTCAAAAGCTTTTCTGCATTGACTGGTAGAATCATATGGTCTTTGTTTTTTAAATTTGTTTATGTGATGTATTGTATTTATAGATTTATGGATATTGAACCAGCCTTGAGAGTCTAGGATAAAACCAACTTGGTCATAGTGTATAATTTGTTTGATGCGATGCTGGATTCTGTTTGCTAGGATCTTATTGAATATTTTCTCATCAATATTCATTAGAGATATTGGCCTGTAATTTTCTTTTCTTGTTGGGTCTTTTCTTGGTTTGGGGTTGGGGTGATGTTTGCTTCATAGAATGTGTTGGAAAGTATTCCTTCTTTTTCTATGTTTTGGAAAAAGTTAAGTAATATGAGTACTAGTTCCTCTTTAAAGGTTTGGTAAAATTCTGATGTGAAACCATCTGGTCCCGGGCTTTTCTTTTTGGGAAGATTTTGTATATTTGATGCTACTTCAAAACTAGATATAGGCCTGTTCAACATTTCCACTTCTTCCTGGCTAAGTCTAGTAAGATGGCGTGATTCCAAGTATTGGAGAATTTCCTTCAGATTTTCATATTTCTGAGAATAGAGTTTTTGGTAATATTCATTAAGTATTTTTTGAATTTCTGCAAAGTCTGTGGTCATCTCATCTCTGTCATTTCTGATTGATGAAATTACAGATTTTACTCTTTTATTTCTGGTTAGGTTAGCCAAAGTTCTATCTATTTTATTGAACTTTAAAAAACTCAACTTTTTGATTCATTGACCCATTGTATAATTCTCTTATTTTCAATTTCATTTAATTCTGCTCTAATTTTGGTTATTTCTTTTCTTCTGCTGGGTTTGGGGTTGGAATTTTCTTCCTTTTTCAGTTGCCTGAGCTGTTGCATTAAGTTGCTGATTTCTTCTCTTTCCGTTCTCTTGAGGAAGGCTTGCAATGCTGTAAATTTTTCTCTTAGGACTGCCTTTGCAGTATCCCAGAGGTTCTGGCAGTTCATGTCTTCATTATTGTTTTGCTCCAAAATTTTGGTAACTTCTTTCTTAATCTCCTCAATGACCCAGCCATCATTTAGCATAAGATTATTTAGTTTCCATGTCTTTGTGTGAGTTTGCAGATTCCTGTTGTTACTGAGTTCAACTTTTATTCCATGAAGTTCTGAGAAGATACAAGGAATAATTTCTTTTTTTTTTTTAATTTGCTGAGGTTAGCCTTTGGCCTAAAATGTGATCAATTTTGGAGAATGTTCCATGCACTGATGAGAAGAATGTGTATTCAGTTTTGTTAGGATGAAATGTTCTGTATATGTCTGTTCAATCCAATTATTAGATGGTTAATTTTATGTCTAAAATTTCTTTGCTTAGATTCTTATTGGAGGACCTATCCAACACAGCCAAAAGGGTGTTAAAATCTCTGGCTATTATAGTGCTGGAGGTAATCAAGTTGCTCATTTCAGTTAGAGTCTCTCTTATAAATTGAGGAGCATTCTGGTTGGGTGCATAAACATTAATAATTGAAATTTCATCATGTTGAATGTTTCCCTTCACAAATATGAAGTGATCATCTTTATCTTTCCTTATTTTTGTTGGTTTAAAGCCTACTGTATCTGCAAATAAAATTGCCACACCTGCTTTTTTCTGATTGCCATTTGCCTGAATTATATATGACCATTCCTTCACCCTGAGTCTATATTTATGTTTTAAGGTAAGGTGAGATTCTTGTATGCAGCAGATATCTGGCCTGAGTTTTTGTATCAAGTCAGCCAACCTGTGTGTCTTTAGAGGGCAATTTAAGCCATTCACATTAATTGAGAGTAGTGATAAGTCTGGTATTATTTGGGGTGTCAAATTTTTCGAAAATCCAGTGGATATTTTTAATCCTTTTGCCACTGTGGAAGTTGAGTTTTGATCAAAATTTTCTGGGTGAGTTTACTTGGGTGATAAAGCGTTGTGGTGGTCATTGTGGAGGATGGGCCTGAGAATATCCTGGAGAGCTGGTTTAGTTATTGCGAATTTCTTCACCATGTGAATATCATTAAAGTATGTCATTTCTCCATCATAAATTAAAGTCAGTTTAGCTGGATATAGGATCCTGGGTTGAAAATTGTTTTGTTTTGGGATGTTGAAGGTAGATGACCATCCTTTTCTAGCTTGAAAGGTTTCAGGAGAGAGATCTGCAGTCATTATAATATTCTTCCCCTTGTAGGTTATGGTTTTCTTATGTCTGGCTGCTTTCAGAATTTTCTCCTTCATATTAACTTTGGCAAAACTAATTATAATGTGCCTCAGAGTTGTCTTATTCAGATTGAGTTGTGCTGGGGTTCTGAAACTGTATGCTATCTGAATTTCAGAATGTCTTGGCATGTCTGGGAAGTTCTCCTTCACTGTCTCATGAAGTAGAGCCTCTTTGCCATTCAAAGCAACTTCATTGCCTTCAGGAATTCCTATAAGGCAAATATTAGTTTTCTTCGAATTACCCTAGAGCTCTCTGAGAGAATGATCCATTTTTGCTCTCCACTTCTCTTCTTCTTTGAACATTTGGAAGTGTTCAAAAGTTTTATCTTTGATGTTGGAAATCCTTTCTTCTGCCTGCTCCATTCTGTTATTAAGGGATTCTACTGTATTTCTCATATCTTGGAAGGCTGCAACTTCTTTTCTCAATGTATCAAAATCTTTGATGATTTTGCCTTGAATTAATTGAATTTTTGAGACAACTTTTAAATCATTCCTAGAATTTCTAATTCCAACTTTACTTCCATTCTGTTGATCTTATTTGCCATCCATATTCTAAATTTAATTTCTGACATCTCAGCCACCAGCCAACAGGGGGACCTGAAGCCTGCCTGCCTCAGGTGCTCAATAGCAACTGGAAAATGTTACACCTGAGCTCAATCTAAACCTGAGGATATCCAGACAGCAAAAGTATTTCTCCCTCAGACACCACACTTTTGTCACCCCTGTTCTGCAGTTCTGGCATCCCTACAGGGCAAGGTCTGGTTCCCTCTGGGAGATCACAGAGTTGGGGAGGTGACTCTCCAAAATTAGAGTCCATCAGGATCGCTCTATTAATGCTGATGTTGGGTGGGAGGTGTCTCCACTTGGGTTTGTACACCTCAGCAGTTTCCAAATCTTTACCTGTTGCAAAGAGACCCAAGTCTCTGCCTGCTGCTGAGATATACTTTCTCAGAGCCAGGCCAGACACCTTTCCCTCTATGTATTTCTGTACTGTTACCATATTCGCAGATACAGCATAGCTGCACTGCCTCCGTCTATGCAATATCCAGTCCTAGCCAAGAAGCACAGACATTCTGGTCTCTGTAGGGGTTAGACTTCTAGACCACCAGGCCAGGGGGAAAGGGTAGACTGGAAGTTCAAGGTGGCAAGGAAAATATTTGTTCGAACTTCCTGCCAGACAAGGGAATTCCTAGGCTCACAGCAGGGACTCTCTGGAGATGGAGTCCCAGCTTCTGGCAAGTCTCTCTGGTGGGGTGAGGGAAGAGAACCTCAGTTCATCATCACTAGTAGAGACCCCATACCAAGCAAGCAACACTCTTGGGGGAGGGGCCAGACACATGTCCTCTTTGGGATGAGTTCTGTACCTGAACTTTGTTTCTTGAAGTCGTAGCTTGCCTCTGCAGGGAACACATGCGATTATCTATCTCTTCTCTCAGCTTGGGTCCCCGCTTTGGCTTTGTTGGATTATTTCTGGTCATTATCTTTCCCTCTGGACTGGAGCTTATGTTGAAAGCTGGCTCCAGGGGAGTGGAGACAAGATGACTGACAGAAGCCAGCTTTCCACAGAGGCTCCCATCCAGAAGGAGAGTTAAAGGACAGAAATTTAGCAAGTAACCTGGTGGATCTGAGCTGCACCAAGAGAGAAGGTTGAAGAACGCACATCAACCCCACCGAGGTGAGCTTCAACACCAAGGATACAAACAAAAGTTATAAAATCCATCATCAAGCAGACGGGAGTCCCCTCCCCCGTGAGAATGGCTAGGAGTGCCCCACAAACAAATGAGCAGAGTTTAAAGATCCTCCCACTACACTCCATGAGAGAGACCCTCTAAAAACTGGACCTACCTCCCCTACTAGTGTGCCACGGCATTCTCCTGCCAGGCATAAAACCGTATATATACTCTACCTGCAATTCAGAGCTCCCAGCACTCCCCTCCACTCTCACTCTGAGGTCTGGAGGCCTGTCCCCCAGGAGTCCAGATTCTTGGGTGTTTTCTCAAGAAGTGTGGACAGGGCCTGAACTGCTGCTGGTCAATGCTGATTCTGAAGCACGGGAGTGAGGAGAGGACAGTCAGCTGAGAGGGAACCACAGCAGAGTGGTGGTGCCCCGAGGTGCAGAACAGCAGCCATTTTTTGGCAACAATAGGGCTCACTCCAAAATATTCTGAAGCCACCCTGCCCCTGTATCCCTGGGCAACCAGAGGAGGCCGGGAATCTTCCCAGATGGCAACCACCATGGAACAGATCTGGGACAGAAACGCAGGCCCCATGAGTAAAGTGTTTGCTTGAGGCAGTACCACTCTGGGTGGAGCGCGGGGATTAGAAAACACACACGCAGAGCCAAGAAATTCCCAGCACAAGGCTCACCCAGAGGACCACTTTACTGAGCCTAAGACGCACCTAGC
The DNA here is from genome assembly GCF_027406575.1 of Nycticebus coucang. NCBI lineage: Eukaryota > Metazoa > Chordata > Mammalia > Primates > Lorisidae > Nycticebus > Nycticebus coucang. Next base: position 112,998,589 of record NC_069804.1, read on the forward strand.
CCTCAGGGTATTGTCAGCCTATACACAAAGGAAGGCAAGAGGCTACAACTGACAGGTAACCGAATACAAACCTGCAGGATCAAAGACAGGGCCTGAGGTGCAGGCTCTGGGAACTCAAAACAGCTTCTCTTCTGCAGGGGAATTTAGCAGGGACAGAAACAAATTCCTGCAAAGTTGTTCTGTTCTGTTCTGTCAGTAACATCAATCAGGGGCGGGGCTTGAACTGAGTGAACACCCCCCAGCCTCCATCAAGTGCCCCGAGGTTGTCAGGCCTCACCTTCCCCTGCTGGATAGAGGCAGAGCACAGCAGCCTGGCTGAGCAGAAATAGATTTCCTTGTGATTCAGGCAGGTGCAAACCCTGGAGTATCTGTTCACAAGAGGCAAATGGATCACAGCCCTGCGGGGCTATAAGTGACTGGGTGCGACAAAGTTGCAAGGTGGAGAAGGAGGCATCAACCTTCCCAGACTAATCTGTTTGCTAGGTGGGTCCTCCTGATGGCACGGAGCACCAAAACAAGTCATATCTGAGTTGTCGCCAGACTCCTGCAATACAGTTGCCACAGACCTTTTAAACTCTTCTACCTGAGACAGGTGCTAACTGAGACAATTGATTTTTGTACCTTTTGAAATGAGCCAATCGCCTGAGGACTATTCAAGTGGTTCCCTGGGTGTGTGGTTGTAGGAAGGTTTGATTTTCCTTTTCCAATTGTTGCCTGTGAGAGGCAGGGTGACATAATTGCTGGTATTTCTCCAAAGCTGAGACTTCAACACAGAGTAACTGTTTCACTAGGATGGAACAAGGACCAGCTGAAAACAAGACAGAACCACTTAGCACTACCACACCAAACAGGTCCCCAGTTTCTCATGCCACAGGACCATAAGGGTACTCGACAAAGGTTCAGGAGAAAAATGAAATGGGGTAAAACAATCATGGGGCAGAATCAGCAGAAAAACTCTGGTAACATGAATAACCAGAATAGATCAACCACCCCCAAGGAAAGATATGTCAGATGGAGCCAAAAATCCCATTCATAAACAGGTGGCTGAGATGTCAGAAATCAAATTCAGAATTTGGATTGCAAACCAGATTAATAGAATGGAGGAAAAAATGGAATTAGAAATTAGAGGAGCAATTCAAAGGTCGGAATTAGATTTTCGAGGAGAAATTCAAAAGTTGCCTCAAGAATTTAATGGATTTAAAGACAAAACCACCAAAGATTTTGACACACTGAAGCAAGAATTTGAAGCCCTCAAAGATCTGAAAAATACAGCAGAATCCCTCAGTAACAGAGTGGAGCAAGCAGAAGAAAGGATTTCTGACGCTGAAGACAAAACCTTTGAACGCTACCAAACTCTCAAAGACGAAGAGAAATGGAGAGCAAAAACTGATCATTCTCTCAGAGAGCTCTGGGATAATTTTCAAAAGGCTAATATCCACCTCATTGGAATCCCTGAAAGTAATAAAGTGGCCTTGCAAGGCACAGAGGCCCTTCTCCATGAAATTATGAAAGACAATTTTCCAGACATGCCTAGAGATTTTGAAATTCAGATAGCAGACAGTTTCAGAACCCCAGCGCGACTCAATCCGAATAAGACATCCCCCAGGCATATCATAATTAACTTCACTAAATTTAATATTTAGGAGAAAATTCTGAAAGCACCAAGATGTAAGAAATCCATTACCTACAAAGAAAAGAATCTTAGAATGACTGCAGATCTCTCTGCTGAAACTTTTCAAGCCAGAAAAGGGTGGTCATCGACTTTTAACCTCCTAAAGCAAAATAACTTTCAACCCTGGCTCCTGTATACAGCTAAACTGAGTTTCATTTATGATGGAGAAATTAAATACTTTAATGACATTCATATGTTGAAGAAATTTGCCATAACCAAACCAGCTCTTCAGGGTATTCTCAGACCTATCCTCCATAATGACAGCCCAATCCTCTACCACAAAAGTAAACTCGCTCAGAAACTTTTGATCAAACTCCAACTTCCACAGTGGTGAAAGGATTAAAAATGTCCACTGGGCTTGCAAAAAGCTTGAAACCCCAAATTTTGCCAGACTTGTCAATATTCTCCATTAATGTGAATGGCTTAAACTGTCCTCTAAAGAAGGACAAGTTAGCTGATAGATACAAAAACTCATGCCAGTTATTTGCTGCATATAAGAGTCACAGCTTACCTTAAAATATAAATAAACTCAGGATGAAAGGATGGTCATCCATATTTCAGACAAATAGTAATCAGAAAAAAGCAGGTGTTGCAATTCTATTTGCAGACACAATAGGCTTTAAGCCAAGAAAAGTAAGGAAAGATAAGAATGGTCACTTCATATTTGTTAAGGGTAATACTCACTATGATGAGATTTCAATTATTAATATTTATGCACCCAACCAGAGTGCACCTCAATTTATAAGAGAAACTCTAACAGACATGAGCAACTTGATTTCCTCCAGCTCCATAATAGTCAGAGATTTCAACACTCCTTTGGCAGTGTTGGATAGATCCTCCAAGAAGAAGCTGAGCAAAGACATTTTAGATTTAAACCTAACCATCCAACATTTGGATTTAGCAGACATCTACAGAACATTTCATCCCAACAAAACTGAATGCACACACTTCTCATCAGCCCATGGAACATACTACAAAATCGATCACGCCTTAGGTCACAAGTCTAACCTCAGTAAATTTAAAGGAATAGAAATTATTTCTTGCATCTTCTCGGACCACCAAGGAATAAAAGTTGAACTCAGTAACAACAGCAATATGCATACTCATACAAAAACATGGAAGTTAAATAACCTTATGCTGAATGACAGCTGGGTCAGAGATGAGATTAAGAAGGAAATTGCCAAATTTTTGGAACAAAATGACAATGAAGTTACGAATTCTCAGAACCTCTCAGATACCAGAAAGGCAGTTCTAAGAGGGAAATTTATAGCACTGCAAGCCTTCCTCAAGAGAACAGAAAAAGGAGAAGTTAACAACTTAATGGGACATCTCAAGCAACTGGAAAAGGATGAACATTCCAACCCCAAACCCAGTACAAGAAAAGAAATAACCAAAATTAGGGCAGAATTAAATGAAATTGAAAACAAAAGAAATACAACAGATCAATAAATCAAAAAGTTGTTTTTTTGAAAAGGTCAATAAAATAGATAAACCTTTGGCTCACCTAACCAGGAAATAAAGAGTAAAATGTCTAAGTTCATCAATCAGAAATGACAAAGACAAAATAACAAAAGACTCCTCAGAAATTAAAAAAAATCCTTAATGAATATTACAAGAAACTTTATTCTCAGAAATATGAAAATATGAAGGAAATTTACCAATACTTGGAAGCACATCACCTTCCAAGACTTAGCCACAATCAAGTGGAAATGTTGAACAGGCCAATAACAAGTTCTGAAATAGCATCAACCATACAAAATCTCCCTAAAAAGAAAAGCCTGGGACCAGATGGCTTCACGTCAGAATTCTACCAAACCTTTCAAGAGGAACTAGTACGTATATTACTCAACCTATTCCAAACGTAGAAAAAGAAGGAAGACTACCCAACACGTTCTATGAAGCAAACATCACCCTGGTCCCCAAACCAGGAAAAGACCCAACAAGAAAATAAAATTATAGACCAATATCACTAATGAGTATAGATGCAAAAATATTCAGCAAGATCCTAACAAACAGAATCCAGCAACACATCGAACAAATTATACATCATGACCAAGTTGGTTTTATCCCAGGGTCTCAAGGCTGGTTCAATATCTGCAAATCTATAAGTATAATTCAGCACATAAACAAATTAAAAACAAAGACAATATGATTCTCTCAATTGATGCAGAAAAAGCTTTTGATAATATCCAGCATCCCCTCATGATCAGAATACTTAAGAAAATTGGTATAGAAGGGATATTTCTTAAACTGATAGAGGCCATGTACAGCAAACCCACAGCCAATATTGTATTGAATGGAGTTAAATAGAAATCATTTCCACTCAGATCAGGAACCAGACAAGGCTGCCTATTGTATCCACTGCTCTTTAACATTGTAATGGAAGTTTTAGCCACCACAATTAGGGAAGAAAAGGTGATCAACAGTATCCATATAGGGTCAGAAGAGATCAAACTTTCGCTCTTCGCAGATGATATGATTGTATATCTGGAAAACACCGGGGATCTACTACAAAACTCTTAGAAGTGATCAAGGAATATAGCAACATCTCAGGTTACAAAATCAACATTTATAAATCAGTAGCCTTTACATATACTGACAATAGTCAAGCTCAAAAAACAGTTAAGAACTCTATTCCATTCACAGTAGTGCCAAAGAAGATGAAATATTTGGGAGTTTATCTAACAAAGGATGTGAAAGATCTCTATAAAGAGAACTATGAAACTCTAAGAATACAAATAGCTGAAAATGTTAACAAATGGAAAAACATACCATCCTCATGGCTGGGAAGAATTAACATTGTTAAAGTGTCCATACTACCCAAAGCAATATACAATTTTAATGCAATCCCTGTTAATGCTCCACTGTCATACTTTAAATATTTTGAAAAAATAATACTTGGTTTTATACGGAATCAGAAAAAACCTCGAATAGGCAAGATATTACTCAGAAATAAAAACAAAGCAGGAGGAATCATGCTATCTGACCTCAGACTATTCTATAAATTGATAGTGATCAAAACAGCATGGTACTGGCACAAAAACAGAAGTAGATGTCTGGAACAGAATAGAGAACCAAGAGATGAATCCAGCTACTTACCGTTATTTAATCTTTGACAAGCCAATTAAAAACATTCAATGGGGAAAAGATTCCCTATTTAACAAATGGTGCTGCGTGAACTGGCTGGCAACCTGTAGAAGACTGAAACTGGGCCTACACCTTTCACCATTAACTAAGATAGACTCTCACTGGATTACCGATTTAAACTTAAGACATGAAACTATAAAAATACTAGAAGAGAGTGCAGGGAAAACCCTTGAAGAAATCTGTCTGGGCAAGTATTTTATGAGGAGGACCCCCTGGGCAATTGAAGCAGCTTTAAAAATACATTCCTGGGACCTGATCAAACTAAAAAGCTTCTGCACAGCCAAGAACACAGTAAGTAAAGCAAGCAGACAGCCCTCAGGATGGGAGAAGGTATTTGCAGGTTATGTCTCTGGCAAAGGCTTAATAACCAGAATCCACCAAGAACTCAAACATATAAGCAAGAAAAGAACAAGTGATCCCATCACAGGCTGGGCAAGGGACTTGAAGAGAAAATTCTCTGAAGAAGACAGGCACACAGCCTACAGACATATGAAAAAATGCTGATCATCTTTAATCATCAGAGAAATGCAAATTAAAAGTACTTTGAGATATCATCTAATTCCAGTAAGATTAGCCCATATTACAAAATCCCAAGATCAGAGATGCTGGTGTGGATGTGGAGAAAAGGGAACACTTTTACACTGCTGGTGGGAATGCAAATTAATACATTCCTTTTGGAAAGATGTTTGGAGAACACTTAGAGATCTAAAAATAGATCTGCCATTCAATACTATAATTCCTCTACTAGGTATGTACCCAGAAGACCAAAAATCACATCATAACAAAGATATTTGTACCAGAATGTTTATTTCAGCCCAATTCATAATTGCTAAGTCATGGAAAAAGCACAAGTGCCCATTGATCCACAAATGGATTAATAAATTGTGGTATATGTACACCATGGAATATTATGCAGCCTTAAAGAAAGATGGAGACTTTGCCTGTTTCATGTATACATGGATGGAGCTGGAACATATTCTTCTTAGTAAAGTATCTCAAGAATGGGGAAAAAAAGTATTCAATGTACTCAGCCCTACAATGAAACTAATTTATGGCTTTCACATGAAAGCTATAACCCAGTTATAACCTAAGAATAGGGGAAAGGTGGCGAGGGAGGGGAGGGAGTGGGTAGGATAGGCGGAGGGAGGGTTATTGGTGGGATCACACCTGTGGTGCATCTTACAAGGGTACATTTGAAACTTAGTAAATGTAGAATATAAATGTCTTAACACAATAACTAAGAAAATGACAGGAAGGCTCTGTTAACCTGTGTGATGAAAATGTGTCAAACGGTCTGTAAAACCAGTGTATGTTGCCCCATGATTGCATTAATGTACACAGCTATGATTTAATAATAAAAAAACTAAAAAAGATAAATAAATAAAACAAAATATTGCACTGAAAAAAAAAAAGAAGAATGCTGGCTCCAGTCAGCCATCATCCCTATTCCCCCTTGTTCTTATTGAATGTGAAAATTGGAGTTAGGGGAAATAGCCAACCTGAGGATTTAGCAAAACACAAAACACATTGAAACCAAACTAGCAAATAAACAGACAAGAAAGCTACCAGACACACAAGCACAAAGATGCACAGACAATGAGAAACAAACAACAAAAAACAACAACAAAATAATAATAATAATAAAATAATTTTTTAAAACCTCTAATAATCTGATGTAAGTACTCTCAGCAACCCTAGGAAGGGAAGAAGAGGAAGAGAGAAAAAAATAGTATTAATAAAAATTTAACAGTAATTCCTGCAAGAAAAGAATGAAAAAAGAGAAAAAAGGCACCAATAACAAAAATATTATTCTTGTGTATATATGTAAAAACATACATATGCCATAGGGATCAACTTTAGTAGGAATATATTTATGTTGCAATATACTTTCTGGACACCAGATGTCCGTGAGTGGTTCCCAGAGTTATACCTGATTCGCAGTTTACACTGTTTTTTTGATGGTTGCCTGGCTACCCACTTGGCACTTAGACCCTGGCTGAGATGTTTATTCCACGGATTTCAAAAAGAATCTTCACAGGGGAGTTTCACAAATTCTCCCTACAACAGTACTAGTGAAGTGTGGGGTATCCTGGACCAGCTTTCCATGCATGATGGTTGCCTGCAGGTGAGACTTTAATCACCGCACCTGGCCCATAGGAAAAGGTGCCTGTGTCAGTCGCCATTTCTGAAATTTCAAAATATGTCTGCTTCCTGACTGGCTGCCTATCCTCCGCTGTGCTGCTCCACATGGCACCCCTATCTGAGCTCCAAATTCGGCTCAGGAGACCAGCTTCACCTATTTTTCCACTCAATTCCTAGTTTCCCCATGAACTGGGAATTGTAATCTTCCCTGGAGGACGGGCTGGTTGCCGCTAGCACCTGCAGCTTCTGCAGCTGCACAGGGACTTTTCAGGCTCTCTGCAGCTCCGGATTACATTTTGAGTCCAGAAATCCACCAGTTTGCTGCACACCTGGAACTGCCAGTCTACACCAATATTCCCCGCTGGGAATGATCTAGCCCACTCATTCACACCTGCTGTTCTGGAAGACCTGAGCTAAACTTCTATCCTGTCTGCCATCGTGCTCCGCCTCCTAGACCTTGCTGAATTGTTGAATTCACAGATCTCAAAAAATCTTCACAGGCAGATTTCACAAACTCTCCCTGCAATAGTTCCTGTGAAGTGCAAGGTATCCTGGAGCAGTTTTGGGTGCAGGATGGCTGTCTGCAGGTGAGACTCAAATCGCCACACCTGGCCCGTGGGAAAAGGTGCCTGTAGCAGTCACAATTTCCAAAATTTCAAAATGTGTCTGTTTCTTAAGCGGGATCCTTTCCCCTTAATTTTCTATCTGGCTGCCTAGCCCCACCCCCACCCCCACCGCTCCAAACGGCACCCCTTTCTGGTCGCCAAATTCTGTTCAGGAGTCCACACTTCACCAAACTTTCCACACAACACCTAGTTTCCTCACCAAGTGGGAAATGTAGTCCTCCATGGGAGAAAGGCTGGTTGCTGCCTCCTCTGGCCATAGGCCATAGGCGCCACTTCAGTAGGGGCACAGAAATTCTCTGGCGGACTCCGCAGCTTCGGGTTACACTTCAAGTCCAGCAATCCACCACTTTGCTGCACACCCTGAGCTGCCTGTCTACACCAACACTCCACACAGGGAAAGACTTCTTGAAGTCGTCTCCAGGATAAAGTCCGGGCTTCCTCTTGCATGTCTCACAATAGAAAATGGTTTCTCTCCTTCCACCTTTCTTATTTCTTCTGCCACAAACCATGCAATCTTTTGTTGATTTTTTTTTCATTTTGCATCATAAAATGCATCTTCCCATTTAGCTTTTCCTCTGTCAGAAGAAGTCTTCTCTTCTTTCTTGAATTTCTGTTCTTCACATTACTCACAAGTTGAGTGATGAGATTTCTCCTACAAGAAAGGTGTGTCTGCATTTTTTCTCCACTCTTTCATTTAATGAGTAAAGAATGTAGCTGTTCACAACTGCAACTTACAACAGCCAGAAGAATATTTTTTCCACCATTTGTAGGACCTCCTTGTAAATATGTAACATCCACAGTACTGATCAGCTCTGTCCACTTTTCCCATAAACTTTATGTATTCCAAAATAACTGTCATTTTTCAAACTGAATAGGCTGTTTCTTCCTATATGTTTGAGAGCTAAAGAATGTACTCAGCATTGTCACTAACCCCTTGCCGTGGAAAGAGAAGCACATCAACAAATGCAACAACAGGCACCAATAAGACCATGTTGGACGTTTTCTGACATCAGAGAGGAACAGGAAAATCATTACCTCAGACAAGATCTGAGATAGGATTGGAAAGGGTTTTCTCATTTATTTTATTTAATTCTTTATGTAGTCTATTTTAAATATATTTATTATTTTTAATGATTGGGTTTTAAAAAGTAAAGTAACACACATAAATATACGCACATATACACGCACATATATAATGAATGCAAGTGTGTGTGTGCACGTAATGTAGAAAGTGAATGAGTTTCTTATATATTATTATGAAGACATTGTGTACATTTATGTAAAAGAATTTTTTAGCTCAAGCAAGGATGAAATAATATTTAAAATTGTTTTTTAATATTTAGCATAGTAAATAGCATCTAAGCAGGGTGGCACTTAAGAACAAAATCATAATTTGAAAAGAAAAGTTTCAAACTGAGTAAATTTCCCTAACTTTTCTGTAAAAGCAAACAATGTATTTTGGTAAACCCTGCAATTGGTTAAAATACACACCCACACACAAACACACACACAAATGCAAAATCACTCCTCATTGATCTATAATTTTAATTTCTGCTGTTTTTATTGCAATCTCTGTTGTTTTATAAATTATTTTATGATTTTAAAAATTGAGCTTTTTTTCAAAAATCAAACAAGAAGGCCATCAAGTTTGGTGTACATTATTAGAAATTATTTTCTATGCATATACTTATGTAAAGGAAAACTTTTTGTTACATCAAGGAAGAATTATATCATGATGAGTTTCTCCTTTTAGAATGGTATAGAAATTATGCTTAGCAGCAAGATGGAAGTTTGAAAAAAAAGTTTTAAAGTCATTTCACCTTCCCATTTCTTCTGCACAAGAAACTCTTGTATACCATAAAACTAACTTTTAAAAATGCATAAAGTTTATTTCTAATGTTAGAAACTGTAAAAATTTTATGGTCATGAAAGACTGTCTTTTAATCATGTCAAATGTTTTAAACATTTTGGAACATTGTGAGGCATTCAGTAATGACTAGTGGGAAAATTATTATTTTTTTTAAAATTCTATCAAGTAAGGTAAAACATCTCTTTGTTAGGCTTACTAAGATTTTGTTAAAACAGCATTGTAGTCAAATGCTATTAGAACTCAGTTTTTCTTGATAAAATTGCTAAGAATAGTTTAGGATTAATCTTCATTCTTTTGTTAGAAATAAAGGTGATTCTAAATGGTTTTCCTAAATCTTAAATACCACACAAAAGCTTGTTTGCTTTGTTAAAATGTTACTAAAATAACAAATAGATGTATATGCACATATTTTAATATAACTATGTATTATTTTCAGATTCTTTCTTTTTTTTTTTTTTTTTTTGGCCGGGGCTGGGTTTGAACCCACCACCTCTGCATATGGGGCTGGCGCCCTACTCCTTTGAGCCACAGACACCGCCCGAGCTTTGCTTTTTTTTACCCCAACAATATATTTGGAAATATCTCCATGTTAATAAATATAACAAAACCTATATTCATTTTTGTTTTTTGCTTGACACATTACCACAAAGTTAGAGAGACAAAACAACAAAATTAATTTTCTTACAGTATCTATATGTCATAAGTTGGGCACAGCATGGCTGAGTTTTCTGCTCAGAGTACCACAAGGCTGAAATCAGGATGTTGGCTGGCTGTGTCCTCACCTTGTGTCAATAATAGGAGAAAACCTTCTTCTCAAGAATGTTCCTTTTATTGGTAGAATTCAGTTCCTTGGGAATGTAGAACGGAGGTCCCTGTTTTCTTGCTAGCTGTCAGTTAGGGACTGTCCTTAGTAACTAGAGGCTTTTCTTAAATCTTGCTTTGTGATCCTCTCAATCTCAGCAAGACAACTGCCTTACTTCAAATCCCTCTCAGACATCAAATTTCTTTGACTTCTTCTGTTACCAGCTGTAGAAAATTGCTTTTAAATAGCTTGTGTTATTAGGTCAAAACTTACAGATAATCTCAATATCTATTTTTGTGTATGTGTTCCTTGAGAAAGGGTCTCACTCTGTTGCCCTAGCTAGATTGCAGTGATGCCATCATAGCTCATTTCAACTGCAAACGTATAGTCTCAAGTGATCTTCCTGCCTATTCCACCTGAGTAGCTGGGAATACAGGCATGTGGCAGTACACCTGACTAATTTTTCAATATTTTGTAGAGGTGAAAGTCTTGCTATGTTGCTCAGGCTGTTCTCAAACCCCTGACCTCAAGAAATCCTCCTGGCTCAGCCACTTAAATTACTAGGATTACAAGCGTGGGCTGCTTTATCAGGCCAATCTCAGTATCTTTAAGTCAATTCATTTGGGACTTTTATTGCATGTGCTAAATTGCATTATGGAAGTACCTTGATTAGAGTTTGATTGAATAACCAAGGGTCTTGAATGTTGTGTGTGGGAGTAACATAGAATTCTGTCTACCATATTAGCCAATTTTTTTTTAATTGAGGTAAAATTTACCTAACAAAAAATTCAACATGTCTATCTTTCTAAAGTGTACAATGCAGTGGCATTTAGTTCATTTAGTGTTTTGCAAACATCACCCTATGTATTTCCACAAAACCAATTTACCACCCTAAAGGAAAATTCCCTATCTAGAAGTAGAGGCCTCAAGGAGGTGAAGAAGGCCCCAAGTCAGCCTTGGTGGGTCACAACAGTGCTGACATTCCAAGGAAGTGGTCGTTGATAACCTGGCAACTGAGGGCATCATGGTGGGGGGCTTGAAGAGGAAATACTCAGACTTGGAAGGGGAGGAGGAGGATGAGAAGTGGGACTGGAGTCCAGCTGGCCTTCATAGCTAACAACAAGCCCTTCTTCACATCTCCCTAGACAAAGTTCAGAACAGCCTGGGTCCCCGACCACCCAACCTCCAAAGACGTGTCCTCATCCACAACACTCTGCAACAACTCCGGGCTGCACTTCGCCTGGATCCTGCCCCTGTCCTGCCCCCTGAGCCCCTCTTCCTGGGTGAGGAAGATTTCTTCCTGTCAGCCACCATTGGCTCTATCCTCAAGGAACTAGAGACCTCCGTGGATGAGACTGAGCCTCTTCAGAACCCAGTGGCTCCTGCAGGCCTCCAGAATGAATTGCCACCCCAGCCTGATGCAGTCTTCTTAGAAGCTCTGAGCTCCCGGTACTTGGGGGACTCTGGCCTGCATGACTTCTTTCTGGACACTGATACATCTGCAGTGAAAAAGGAGCCCGCTTTGGCCCCGCTGGAGCCTCTGCACAACCTCTTCTGTGCTCCAGGGTCCTGGGAGTAGAATGAACTAGATCATATCTTGGAAATCATTCTTGGGTACTAAAATTTTGATGGGTGGGGAGGAATCCTTCTACTCATAAGCCTTGGTGGGCTGGATCCCTGGATGGAACTTTGTGATTTGGGTGGGGGTTCTACTCAGTGTCTAGGCCTCCTTTTCTCCCATTTCAGGGTTCCACAAACTGTCTTGCATGTGTGTGTCTGGTTACTCCAGCCTTCTATGAAAGTGTGTCTTCCTGAATTAATTTATCTGTTCCAAATGCCTTAACAAGACTCTATTTCTAGGAGTCTGATTTTCCACTTACATGTTTTTTTTTTTTTGCCTTTTCCTCCCGTTTCTGCTCCCCTTGTGACCACTGGGGACTCAGGGAAGCTAAAGAAAGCTAGGCCTGTCAAAGCATGACAGGGATGTGCTGTCAGGTTGCTATGGAAATCCAGGCTCTGCCTCTTACACCTTAAGGGAGCAGGAGGGGCTAGTCTCCTCCTCCCAAGCCAAACCCCACTTCCTTGGCAGGACCCCAGTCCCAGCAGCCTCCTGATTCATAACCAGGCCGGACCACGTGCAATAGGGTAGAAATCAAACTGTTCCATGCTGCATTATTTAAAAGAAAGGCAGGGTTTGTAGTGGCTTTTTTTTTTTTTTTTTTAGAGACAGAGTTTCACTTTGTCACCCTCGGTAGAGGGCTATGGCATCACAGCTCACAGCAACCTCCAACTCCTGGGCTTAGGTGATTCTCTTGCCACAGCCTCCCGAGTACCTGGGACTGCAGGCGCCCGCCACAACGCCCGGCTATTTTTTGTTGTAGTTTGTCTGGGATAGGGTTTGAACCCGCCACTCTCCGTATATGGAGCCGGCGCCCCACCCACTGAGCCACAGGCACCGCCCGGCATTTTTTTTTTCTTTTGTAATTTTTTTTTTGTATTTTTTTTTAATAAAAGAATTTTGGAAGAAAAAAAGAAAAAAGAAAATTCCATATCTATTAAGCAATCATTTCTCATTACTCCTTCCCCACAGCCCCAGCAAACCATTAACCTGTATTCTGTGTCTATGGATTTTCCTATTTTTAATATTTTATGTAAATAGAATCATGCACTATATGAATGTTTGTGTCTGATTTCTTTCATTTAACGTTTTCAAGGTTCACGCATGTTGTAGCATGTATTATCACTTCATTCCTTGTTACAGCTGAATAATATTCCATTCACAGATATACTACATTTTGCTTATCCATTCAACAGCTGATGGACATTTGAATTGTTACTACCTTCTGACTATTGTAAATATTACTGCTGTGAACATTTGTATACAAATTATTGTTTGAACACCTGTTTTCAATATTTTTTGGTATACACTTAAGAATGGTTTTGCTAGGTCACATGGTAATTCTATGATAAAGTTATTACATAGAGAAACAATTCAACTTTTTTCCACAGTAGCTGAACCATTTTATCTTTCCATCAGCAATGTCAGAGGGTTTTATTTACTCCACATCTTGTCAACACATTTTTTTTTTTAAATGACAGTATCTTAGTAGTGTGGAGTGGTATCTCATCATGGATTTGATTTTCACTTGTCTGATGATTAATGCTGTTAATTATCTTTTCATTTGCTTGTTGGAAACGTGTTATCTTCTTTGAAAGAAATCTGTTCAATTTATTTGCCTATTATTTATATAAATTGGGATGTCTTTTTGCTGTAGAGTTGTAAGAGGTCTCTATGCATTTTAGATATTAGACCTTTATCATATATATGACTTTCAAATATTTTCTCCTTCTTAATTGTGTCCTTTGATGTATATGTTTTAAATTTTGACACAGTACAATTTATCTGTTTTTAATTTTGTTGTTTGTGATTTTGATATCCTCTAAGAAATGATTGCCACATCCAATGTCATGAAAATTTACCCTCTTACATTTATGTCTTTGATCCATTGTGAGTAAATGTTATTATGTTATAAGGGCAAACCTTTATTGATTTATATGTGTGTATATCTAGTTGTTTCAACATTATTTATTGGAGAATTTTTTATTTTTTCTCCATTGAATGCTCTTGCACTTCCAAAAATTCATGTAGGCATGGATGTATTGGTTTATTTCTGGACTAAAAATTGTATTCCAATGATCTATATATCTATCCTATGTCAACACCTCACTGTTTTGATAACTCTGGCTTTGTGGTAAGTTTTAAAATATAGAAATTTGAGTCTTCCAACTAAGTTTTCTCTTTTTAAAGATTGTTTTGGCTATTTTTGGTTTCTTACAATTCCGTATAAATTTTAGGATCAGTTCTTCCATTTGCATAAAAAGCCATTGGGATTCTGATAGAGATTTCATTGCATCTTTAATTTCCTTCAGCTATGTTGCCATATTAACAGTATTTACATCTTCCAGTCAAAGATATCTTATGTTCATTGTCTAGAAGATGTAATATTGTTAAGATGGAAACATCCTCAAAGCAATCTAAAGACTAAGTGGAAAAATAACATATGGTCTCATTTATATTTCAATCTTAAAAAAGCTGAATATATAGGAACCAAATAAAAGAATGATTACAAGGGCAAGGTGGGAGAGAATGGGGAAATGTACTTCGAAGGGTACAGATTTTCAATTCTGTGGGATAAATATATCTAGAGATTTAACATAAAACATGCTGACTATACTCAATAATATTGTATCATGTTCTGGAAATTTACTAAGATGGTATATTTCATGTGCTCTTACCACAAAAAGGTAACTGTATGAGGTGATGGATATGTCAATTTGCTTAACTGTAGTAATCATTTCATTATGTATATGTTTGTCAAAATACATGTTGTACACCTTAAATATATATATATATATATATAAAAGACTCAATGGAATCTCTATCAGAATCTCAATGGCCATTTTTATGGGATTGGAGAAGCTTATCCTAAAATTTATATGGAATAGCAAGTAGCCTCAAATAGCCAAATGACATACAACAAGAAATAAAATCTGAGTATTTTATTCATTTGGATGCTATTGTCAATGAAATTTTCTCAATTTACATTCTGGATTGTACACTGCTACTGTACAGTACCACAACTGATTTTTAAGTGTTATTCCTGCAAGCTAAAACTTTGCTGAGCGAAAAGAAAAATATTTCCTAGCATGTGAAATTTTTTTTAAATTAGTATCAGTGTTTATGAATACATTTTTATTGGAACTGAGCCAAGCCATGTCTGTGGATGCTTTTGTTCTACAGTATCAAAGTTGAATAATTCCAACAGAGACCAAATGGTCTGCAAAGCTTCAAAAACAGTTGTCCTTTGATATCCCTAGGGAACTGGTTCCAGGACCTTCCTTAGGTGCCAAAATCCATGGACATTCAAGTCCTGATATGAAATGGCATAGTGTTTGCATATTAACCTATACAAATTCTCCTGTATGCTTTAAATTATCTCCAGATTATTCATATTATCTAATACAATGTAAATGCTGGATAAATAGTTGTTATACTGTGTTGTTTAGAAAATAATGACAAGAAAAAAACTATACATATTCAGTTCAGATGCTATTTTTTCCAAATATTTTTATCTGTTGGTTGATCCATGGATGCACAACCCATGGATACAGGCCAGCTTTGTTCATGATCTTGCCCTTTCCAGGAAAAGTTTGTTGAGCTCCGGATTAGAGCAAGTGCATAGTAAATCTGGTAAATGGCTGGAGGTCACTTTGGCTAAGTCCTATTTCTAAGGAAAAAGATCACTGTGGTTCCTTCAGTAGACTCTTCCTCAGTATTTCCTTTATTCAAGGTGCTCTGAGACAGGTGTGGGACTATCACTCACCATCATGATCACTTAAGTCACCAGATCTAGGGTTTCATTTTTTATTTGTTAATATTTCGTTTACACACACACACACACATATATTTGTACCTACATACAAATACATATATACATATATATTCTATTCAGTTTTTAAATTATCAAAATGTGACCTTAGAGGATGTTCAAGTGTTTCAAGACCCAAGGGATTATTTGATTAAATAGTCACATTCAAAGATTATAGCAGGTCAAACCATTACTACTACCCTTCCAGCCTTGCTGCCTATCAAGGTAAACAGCACTGACCTTGGCACAGGAGGTTAGGTGCTTCTACTTGGCCTCAGGCTCCAAGATTCCAACATCTCCATTGAAATGAGGGTGACCATGTCAAACAGCAGAATCTCACTTCTCATCTGGGACCTGCAGAAGTCAGGCACTTCAGAACACTTCAAAGATGGCAATGCCTTCCTAACCAATATGTTCTTCAAAGTTGTGGGAAAGGAGTGTCTTTGGAGCCCCCATCAGCAGATGCTTGGTTCATCATTGAGCTGACTTCAAAGGCACTTCATTTTAAGGGATCACAGCTAACAACTTCTGAAACTGTTTCACCACTGTGTAACTAAGTTCAGTGTCAAGTGCTGTTTTAATCAAGGTCCCAACTTACCTATGGCAGAATTCACTCTAGCTATTTTATTAAAATAAGATATCTTTATCAAAATAGATAACATGGCTTACAAAATCTCTGTGAAGGATAGAAAAACAAGCTTGAATGCTTCACAGTAAAGGGAAATCCACTCACGCTGTGAGACTGTTATAGCTGAAATAACACTTTGGCCTGCCAATTAATTAACATTCAGGACAGAGACTGAATTCTAGAAACACTGCAATGGCTGTCTCAAAGAAACTGGATACCTCTCCTATCATAGGATACCCCGAATGTGGCTCCCACATTATTCAGTTTCATCTCCAAATCTCATGTTGACACATGTGTTTGATATGACAGAAATTCCACTTGAGATCCTCTTGTAAATATGTGTGTATGTGTGTAAGTGTGCACTCATGTGCATGTGTTTGTCCTTTCATGTTTTTAACATTCTAGTCTCCATAGTACAGGAAAGCATATAAGAGCGTTTTGAGTGTTGGAATGGTTGGCTAGTGAGCCCATTCATTGTATACTTGTATTTCACAAAATATAGGTTTGCCTATTGTAAATGGTAATGGTATATTTGCAATGAAGGTGATTCTTTTCTATTTGTTACAATTATTTTGTGTCTATTAGTACTACATTCAATAAATTTATTAATCTCTATTATTAATTTTAATTTTCTGTAGCTGGTCTTAAATTTTAATGAAGGTAATCATATCATAGTGACAGCTTTATTTTTCACTTTTATACATTTTTAATGTACACATGTATGTATTTTGGATTACTGCATTGCCTAGGGACTCAGTACAATGTTGAACAGAAGTGGTCATCCAAGTCATCTTTGTCTCTTTTCTGAGTTAAAGGGATTATTTCTAATATTTCTCTATTAAAAGTTTTGTTTGATATAGTTTATTTTGTTTACACTCACTGTCAGTTTAAATAAATATCTATTTCTGATATGCTAAGAATTATTTTTGTTGTTGTTTAATCCTGATTGATTTTTAAATTTATTGCATATCTTTTTATTATATGTTTTGTTACAATTGTTCTTGCCTACTTTCTTATTTATTACATTAATGTGTTAAATAATTTTTTCATATTGTATAGCTTGTTTTAGCTACTATTTTGGATGTAGTTTGCTATTGACAGATTTATATTTTTTGCATTTATGTAATTATTTGAGATTGGCTGATAATTCTGCATTTACATGTATTTCCTGTCAGGAATATTTTCATGATATTAAAATTTTCTATTTCTGCAGTCTGGAAAGTAATATTCCCCCCTGGGATTTATCTTCCTAATCTGAATTTTCAAAATATCATCATATTTTAAAATATGAACTTTAATAATATTATCTTATTTTTAATTGTTTTTATTAAATAATAACTTTGTACATTGATGCATTTATGGGGTTCACGGTACTGCTTCAATATACAATGTGAAATGCTTGCATTGAACTAAGTAGCACATCCATCACAATTATACTCATTTCTTAATAGTTTTGCAATGTACCATTGCATCATGCACATTAGGTGAGGTCCCCCCAAATACCCTCCCTCCTCCCATATCTCCCCTTCCATCCCTTCTCTGTCCTCTTCCCTTCTACTTTCTGGACTATAGTTATGTTTTACCATTCGTATGACTGTGTAGGTGGTTATATATTGATTTCATAGTAGTATTGAGTAAATTGCATACTTTTTTTTTCCATTCTTGAGATACTTTAATAAGAAGAATATGTTCCAGTTCCATCTAGGTAAACATAAAAGATGTGAAGTCTCCTTCTTTTTATGGCTGCATAGTATTCCATAGTGTACCTGTACCACAATTTTTTAATCCATTCATGGGTTGCTGGGCACTTGGGCTGTTTCCATGTCTTGACTATTATTAATTGGGCTGCAATAAACATTCTGGTGCAAATGTCTTTGTTGTAAAATAATTTTTGATCATCTGGGTATATACCTAGGAGAGGAATTACAGGATTGAATGGTAGGTCCACTTTTAGTTTCTTAAGTGTTCTCCAAACTTCTTTCCAAAAAAGTCGTGTTAGCTTGCATTCCCACCAGCAGTGTAGAAGCATTCCCTTCTCTCCACATCCTCGCCTACATCTGTAGTTTGGAATTTTGTGATGTGGGCTAATCTTACTGAGTTAGATGATATCTCAAAGTAATTTTGATTTGCATTTCTCTGATGATTAAGAATGATGAGCATTTTTTCATGTGTTTGTAGGTCATGCACCTGTCTTCATCAGAGAAGTTTCTGTTCAAGTCTCTTGCCCACATAGAAATAGGGTTATTTATTCTTTTCTTATTGATTAGTTTGAATTCTCTGTAGATTCTAGTTATCAGACTATTGTCAGAAGCATAAACTGCAAAAATATTCTCCCATTCTGAAGGTTGTCTGTTTGCTTTACTTACTTTGCTCTTGGCTGTGCAAAAGCTTTTTAGTTTGATAAGATCCCAGTAACATATTTTTGGTGTTGCTTCAATTGCCCGGGGGAGGGGATCTCCTCATAAAATATTCTCCTTGGCTGATTTCTTTGAGTGTTTTCCCTGCACTCTCTTCTATTATTTTTATAGTTTCATGTCTTAAGTTTAAATCTTTTATCCAGTGAGAATCAATTTTTGTTAATGGTGAAAGGTGGGGGTCCAGTTTCAGTCTTCTATAGGTAGCCATCCAATTCACCCAGCACCATTTGTTAAATAGGGAGTCTTTCTCCCACTGAATATTTTTGATGGGTTTGTCGAAGATCAAATGGCAATAAGTAGTTGGGTTCATTTCCTGGTTCTCTATTCTGTTCCATAAATCTACTGCTATGTTTTGTGCCAGTACCATGCTGTTTTAATCACTATAGATTTATAGTATAGTCTGAAGTCTGGTAATGTGATACCTCTGGATTTGTTCTTATTTCTGAGTAATGTATTTGCTATTCGAGGTTTTTTCTGATTCCATATAAAACGAAGTACTATTTTTTCAAGTTCTTTAAAGTATGACAATGGTGCATTAAATCTGTACATTGCTTTGGGTAGTATGGACATTTTAACAATGTTAATTTTTCCCAGCCATGAGCATGGCATGTTTTTCCATTTGTTAACATCTCCAGCTATTTCTTTTATCAGAGTTTCATAGTTCTCCTTATATAGGTCTTTCATGTCCTTTGTTAGGTAAATTCCAAAATATTTCATCTTCTTTGGCACTATTGTAAAAGAAATAGAGTCCTTGATTTTTTTTAGCTTAATTATTGTTGGCATATATAAAAGCTACTGATATTTAAGCATTGATTTTGTATCCTGAGATGCTACTGTATTCCTTGATCACTTCTAAGAGTTTTGAAGTTGAGTCCCTGGGATTTTCCAGGTATAAGATCACGTCATTAGCAAAGAGTGAGAGTTTGATCTCCTCTGACCCTATTTGGATACCCTTGATCACCTTCTCTTGCCTGATTGCGATGGCTAAGACTTCCATTACTATGTTGAATAGCAGTGGAGACAGTGGGCATCCTTGCCTCATTCCTGATCTGAGTGGAAATGTTTTCAATTTTACACCATTCAATATGATATTGGCTATGGGTTTGCTATAGATGGCTTCTATTAGTTTAAGAAATGTCCCTTCTATGCCTATTTTCTTAAGAATTCTGATGATGAAAGGACACTGGATATTATTAAAGGCTTTCTCTGCATCAATTGAGAGAACCATATGGTATTTGATTTTTTATTTTATTGATGTGATGTATTATATTTATAGATTTGCGTATGTTGAACCAACTCTGTAACCCTGGAATAAAACCAACTTGATCATGATGTATAATTATTTGATGTGTCATTGAATTCTATTTGCTAAGATCTTATTGAATATTTTTGCATCAATATTTGTTAATGATATAGGTCTATAATTTTCTTTCTTTGTTCAATCTTTTCCTGGTTTGGGGATCAGGGTGATATTTGCTTCATAGAATGTGCTGTGAAGTATTCCTTCTTTTTCTATGCTTGGGAAAACGTTGTATAATATAGAATCTAGTTCCTCTTGAAAGGTTTGATAGAATTCAGATGCGAAGCCATCTGCTCCTGCACTTTTCTTTTTGGGGAGATTTCATATTGTTGATGCTATTTCAGTGTTTGATATAGGTCTATTCAAGGTTTCTAATTCTTTAATTTTTATTTTTATTTTTATTTTTACATATACATGTGTTAATTAGGTTTCCATTCTTTTGCCTTCACAAAATTAAAAATACTTAAAATTTAATAACAACAACAATGTTTAAATAAGGATTAGAAACAAAAACCTTGTAAAGAACAAATGAACATAAATACATTCAGAAAAGGAATCAGACAATTGCTTCATTGAAATATTAAGCAATAATAATAATAATGATAATAATGCAAAGAAAGTAACATTCACATTGTCAGATGAGAATATGTCTATTATAGAATTCTATGACTCTGGGATTCAGTATGGAGTCATTGGTTAACTTCTTATTATTTTTTTTAAGTATCAAAAAATAGACAACTACTACTTATAAATAAAAGTAAAAGATAATTTCAAAAAGCAAATCATGGCAAATCTTGTAGACAATAGAAAAAGAAGAAATAAATCAAAATCATTCTACTTGATCTGGGTACAACTGATATTAAAATTGGAGAAAATATTATAATGGAGAAATTACAAACATATGTCACTTATAAATGAGGATACAATATCATAAACAACATATTAACATGTCGAGTTAAAAATTAATGTTTAAGTAGTATATTTGGTCAAAATTAAAACCAATTTATGTAAAAATTAGTCACCATTTTCTTTTCTTTTCTTGTTCTTTTTTTTTCTTCTTTTCCTCTCCCTCAGTCCTTCCCTCCTTCTCTGTCTGCCCTCCCCTTCCCCCGTGCACACCACGTCATTAATTGTCATTAATTGTCTTCAAATCAGAATCGAGTACATAGGATTCATACTTCTCCAATCCTGTGATGCTTCACTAAGAATAATGTGTTCCACCTCCATCCAGGCTAGTACAAATGCTGAAAAATCTCTATGTTTTATGACCAAGTAATATTCCATTGTATATACCACAGCTTACCCATCCATTCCTGGGTTGAAGAACATTTAGGTTCTTTCCACATTTTGGCAGTTGTAAATTGGGCTGCAATAAACAGCCTAGCACAGGTGTCTTTATAATAAAAAGTTTTTGTTTTTGTTTTTTCCTTCTGGATAGATGCCCAGTAATGGGATTGCAGGATCAAACAGGAGGTCTAGGTTGAGTTCTTTGAGGTTTCTCCATACTTCCTTCCAAAAAGGTTGTATTAGTTTGCAGTCCAACTAGCAGTGTAAAAGTGTTCCTTTCTCTCCACATCCGCGCCAGCATCTGCAGTTTTGATATTTGTGATATAGGCCATTCTCACTGGGGTTAGGTGATATCTCAGGGTGGTTTTAATCTGCATTTCTCTAATAATTAGGGATGATGAGCATTTTTTTCATATAATTGCTGGCCATTTGTCAGTCATCTTTGGAGAAGATTCTATTCATCTATCTTCCCTACTGATGTATGGGATTGTTGGTTTTTTTCTTGTGAATTAATTGAAATTCTATATAGATCCTGGTTATTAAGTGTTTGTCTGATTCAAAATTTGCAAATATCCTTTCCCATTGGGTAGGTGGTCTATTTGCTTTGATTGTTGTCTCCTTGGCTGTACAAAAACTTTTCAATTTAATTAAATCCCATTTGTTTACTTTTGCTGTTGTTCATATTGCCATGGCAGTCTTCTTCATGAAGTCTTTCCCCAGGCCGATATCTTCCAGTGTTTTTCCTATTCTTTCTTTGAGGATTTTTATTGTTTCATGCCTTAAATTTAAGTCCTTTATCCATCTTGAATCAATTTTTGTGAGTGGAGAAAGGTACAGGTCCAGTTTCAGTCTTTTACATGTGGTTATCCAATTCTCCCAGCACCATTTATTGAATAAGGAGTCTTTCCCCCAGTGGACACTCTTATCTGGTTTATCGAAGATTAGGTGGCTGTAAGTGGTTGATTTCATTTCCTGGTTTTCTATTTGATTTCAAATGTCTATGTCTCTATTTTTGTGCCAATACCATGCTGTCTTGACCACTATGGCCTTGTAATACAACCTAACATCAGGTATGGTGATACCCCTAGCTTTGTTTTTATTACTAAGAACTGCCTTAGCAATACGGTTTTTTTTCTGTTTCCATACAAAATGCAGAATCATTTTTTGCAAGTTTTGAAAATAGGATGTTGATATTTTAATAGGGATGTCATTGAATTGGTAAATTGCTCTGGGAAGTATAGACATTTTAAGAATGTTGATTCTTGCGCGGTGCCTGTGGCTCAGTCGGTAGGGCGCCAGCCCCATATACCGAGGGTGGTGGGTTCAGGCCCGGCCCCAGCCAAACTGCAACCAAAGGGTAGCCGGGCGTTGTGGCAGGCGCCTGTAGTCCCAGCTACTCGGGAGGCTAAGGCAGGAGAGTCGCTTGAGCCCGAGAGTTGGAGGTTGCTGTGAGCTCTGTGAGGCCACGGCACTCTACCAAGGGCCATAAAGTGAGACTCTGTCTCTACAAAAAAAAAAAAGTAATAAGAATGTTGATTCTTCCCAGCCATGATCATGGTATGTTCTTCCATTTGTTAAGGTCCTCTGCTATTTCCTTTCTTAAGGTTATATAATTTTCTTTATAGAGGTCCTTCACCTCTTTTGTTAGGTATATGCCTAAGTATTTCATTTTCTTTGGGGCTATGGTAAATGGAGTTGTGTCTTTAATTAACATCTCATCTTAGCTGTTGTTGGCATATACAAAAGCAACTGACTTATGGACATTGATTTTATATCCTGAAACATTACTGTATTTTTTAATGACTTCCAATAGTCTTGTGGTTGAGTCTTTAGGATTCTCTAAGTATAAGATCATATCATTAGCAAAGAGGGAGAGTTTTTACCTCCTCTGCTCCGATTTGGATGCCATTTATTTTCTTGTCTTGTCTAATTGTATTGGCTAGAACTTCCAGCACTATGTTGAATAGTAATGGTGACAGAGGACAACCTTGTCTGGTTCCAGTTCTTAGAGGAAAAACTTTCAGTTTGACTCCATTCAGTAAAATATTATCTGTGGGTTTGTCATAAATAGCTTCGATCAGTTTCAGAAATGTGCCACCTATGCCTATACTCCTCAGTGTTCTAATTAGAAACGGATGCTGGATTTTGTCGAATGCTTTTTCTGCATCTATTGAGAGGATCATATAGTTTTTAGTTTTACTTCTGTTTATACGTGAATGTTTATAGACTTGCGTATTTTAAACCAGCCTTGCATCCCTGGGATGAAACCTACTTTATCATGATGTATGACTTTTTTTTTTTTATTAAATCATAGCTGTGTACATCAATATGATCATGTATGACTTTTTGATGATAAGCTGTGATCTGTTGGCTAAGATTTTGTTGAGAATTTTTGCATCTATATTCACTAGTGAAATTGGTCTGAAATTCTCCTTTTTAGTTGGGTCTTTTCCTGGTTTTGGTATTAGAGTGATGTTTGCTTCATTGAATGTGTTGGGGAAGATTACTTGCTTCTCATTTTTTTGGAATAATTTCTGCATTATAGAAATAAGTTTTTCTTTGAAGTTTTGATAAAATTCTGGTGTGAAGCCATCCGGACCAGGGCATTTTTTTGTTGGAAGATTTTTTCTTGTTTCTTTATCTCAGTGCTTGAAATTGGTCTGTTCAGGAGATCTATTTCATCTGGGGTAAGTCTAGGGGAGGGTGTAATTCCAAATATTGATCCATTTCCTTCACGTTGTTAAATTTCTGGGCATAAAGTTTCTGGTAGTATTCATAGATAATCTCTTGTATCTCTGGCATCAGTTGTTATTTCCCCTTTGTCATTTCTGATTCAGGTTGCTAGAGATTTTACTTTTCCATTTCTAGTTAGTCTGGCCAAAGTTTTATCTATTTTGTTTATTTTTTCAAAAAACCAACTTCTTGTTTCATTAATTTTCTGAATGATTCTTTTGTTTTCAATTTCATTAATCTCTGATTTAATTTTGGAAATTTCTTTTCTTCTGCTGGATTTAGGCTAAGATTTTTCTTCTTTTTCCAATTTCATAAGATGGCTTGTGAGTTTGTTGATGTGTTCTCTTTCTGTTTTTTGAATGTAGGCTTCTAAAGAGATAAATTTTCCTCTCAGGACTGCTTTTGCTGTATCCCATAGGTATTGATAACTTGTGTCTTCATTGTTGTTATACTCAAGGAAGTGAATTATTTCCTTTTTTATTTCTTCCCACACCCAACTGTCATTCAGCATAAGGTTGTTTAAATTCCATGCCCTTGTGTGAGGTTGAGCATTTTTGTTGGAGTTGAGTTCCTCTTTTGTGCCTTGTGGTCTGAGAAGATGCAAGGTAGAATTTCAATTCTTTTGATTCTGTTGAGGTTTATTTTGTGTCCTAGGATATGATCAATTTTGGGGAATGTTCCATGGGATGATGAGAAGAATGTATATTCTTTATCTTTTGGGTGGAGTGTTATATATACGTCTATAAAGCACAGTTGTTCTAGGGTCTCATTTAAATCTCTAACATCTTTGTTTAATTTCTGTTTAGAGGATCTGTCCAGCTCTAAGAGAGGGGTATTAAAGTCCCCTGTTACTATGGTGTTATAGGATATCATATTGCTCAAACTAAGCAAAGTCTGTTTCAAAAATCTGGAAGCATTTAAATGGGATGCATAAATATTTAGAATTGAATGTCTTCTTGTTGTATTTTTCCCTTGACTAATATGAAGTGACCATCATGACCTTTTTTGACTTTAGTTGCTTTAAATCCACATGTATCTCAAAATAAGATTGCAACCTCTTTTCTTCTGAATTCTGTTTGCCTAAAAAATTGACTTCCAACCTTTAACTCTGAGTTTTAATTTGTCTTTTGATGTGAGGTGTGTTTCCTGCAGACAGCAAATAGATGGATTCTGTTTTTTAATTCAATCAGCCAATCTATGCCTCTTCAGTGGGGAATTCAAGCCAATTTACGTTTATTGAGATAACTGATAACTGTGGTAGTGTTCTATTCATCTTATTTTGTGAAAGTCCATTGCTTAATGTTGTTTTTTTGCATCATTGTCGAAACTACGTTCTGTCCTTTAATTTCTGGGTGTTTACTTTGCTGAAGGTTCATTGTGATGGTCAGTGTGTAAAACAGCTTGAAATATTTCCTGTAAGGCTGGTCTTGTTGTGGCAAATTTCCTCAGTGTTTGCATATCAATAAAAGATTTTATTTCTCTGTCAATTTTAAAGCTTAGCTTAGCAGGATATAAAATTCTGGGCTGGAAGTTGTTCTGTTTAAGTAGATTAAAGACAGATGACCATTGTCTTCTAGCCTGAAAAGTTTCATTAGAGAAGTCTGCAGTGACCCTTATGGGTTTGCCCCTGTAGGTCAGTTGGCACTTATTCCTGGCAGCTTGCAAAATCTTTACTTTTGTCTTGAATTTAGATAGATTCATCACAATGTGCCTTGGAGAAGCTCTAATCTTTGAATTGAGGTGATCAGGGAACCGATATCCCTTTGAAAGGAGTATGTCAGAATCTTTAGTGATATTAGGGAAATTTTCATTTATAATATTCTCTAGAATGGCTTCCATTCCTCTGGGGCATTCTTCTTCCCCTTCTGGGATACCTATAACTCGTATTTTTGAATGTTTCATAGTCTCATAATTCTGTCAGTGAATGCTCTGCTTTCTTTCTCTTCTTTTCTGCCTCTTTAACTATCTGAGTTATCTCAAGAGCCGTATCCTCTACCTCTGAGATTCTTTCTTCTGCATGATCTAATCTATTGTTGATACTTTCTATTGCATCTTTAAGTTCCCTAATATACTGTTTCAGTTCCTTCAGCTCTGCTATATTTTTTTTATACTCTTTGTATCTTTCATCTCTTATTTGATTCTGTTTTTGGATTTCCACATGGTTATTTTCTACTTTATCAGCAATTTCCTTCATTTTTTTTCATCATCTGTATTTTAAATTCCCCTTCTGTCATTTCTAGCATTTCTTTATAGGAGGAGTCCTTTGCTATAACTACCTCACAATCCCTAGAAGGGGTTACTCTGAACTGGTATTTCATGTTACCAGGATTTTTCTGCTGATTCTTTTTCATGAGTGCTTTTTTGTATCTGTTTCCTTACCCTAATTATTCTTTCATTTCTTCTTGCTCTTTAAAGTTTTAATGAGTTATTTTGGTAGGGGACCAGAAGGATGAGAAAATTGAAGAGCAAGAAGGGAAAAAAGATTTAAAAAAGAAAGAAAAAAGAGAAAGAAGAGGGGGTGACTAAAAGGAAATATTGACAAAAAAAAGGAAAGGCACTGAAAGAAAGAAACAGGAGTAATATAGGTGTATAGTAGGGTACTATGACCCAACCTTAAAGACCCCCAACCTCTGGGGGTGCTGGGTTGGTTGATTCCCTTGAGGTCAACAGCTCTTTGCCAGCCAGATCAAACATAGTACCCCACCTCCCCCAGGTAGAGAGGAAAGCCAAATATACTATAAATCAAACCAAAACAAACAAGCAAGAACCCTTATGGGGTAACATTGGAGGAAAACAACAACAACAACAAATAGGGACAGAAACACTGGCAAAAATGAAATTCAATTTGTTAAAGAAGGCAAAGATGAAAAATAGTATTTAAACTAGGATAGTGAAAAAGAAAAAAAGAAAAAAAACAAGAAAAATACCAGGAATAAATGTTGAAATTAAGAAAAAAAAATGAACAAACAAAAAAAGCAAAACCCAACCCCCCAAAAAAACTCCAAAACTGATGAACCAAATAGTATATATATATATATATCTTGCTGAATATTGTTCGGCAGCAGGTGATCTTCTGAGGTATAAGATGTTAATCACAATGTTAATACAGCTGTACGAGATGGAGGCTGGAAGCCTCTACTGATCTCTCAGACCCCGCAGGCTTGGGAGCCCCAAAACATCCTCAGTCCCACTTGAAATACACTCCAAACTATGAACCATGGCTAAGCAGAAGCTTTCCAAGGAAAGCACTTATCCCTGGGATCTCTCTCAGTGTGGCTGACTGCTTATCCAGTGCACCAAGTCCAGAGTCCCACTATGCACCTGAGAGCCAGGGCTGTTAATCTGCCACACTTGGAACTCCACACTTCCCCAGTGTCTAAGTGCCCTCCTTTGGGCAGCTCAGTCACTAGATTGCCTGCTCAAGGTCTCCTGGCTGATCTCTGTACTACAACACCCAGGGGAAGCTCTCCCACAGCAGCTGTGCAGGCAGCCCACAGCTGAATGATATTAGCTCCTTTCTGGCTCAGCGACTCAGAACAGGGACCCCAGAACGTCTAAAGTTGTCTGCACACACCGGTCCAAGATTTCCCAAGGCAGTTCAATTGAGTGCCCAAGTCCAAGAAAACCAAAACAGCCCACAGGTAAGGCTTTTCCTGCTTGCAGTCTTGCTGTTGCTAATGGGTACAGCTGCAGGCAGCCTCTGATCAAACAAATGCACCTACCACTTGCCAGACTTTCCACCACTTCTGTCCTCCTCGTGGGGTCCAGAAGTCTCTCACCAGCTTCCTGTGTCCCCAAAGGAAAGCCTCTGGGCAAAACCCACCGGCCAGAGATGCCTGGGGTCTTCTCTCCAGACTCTCACTGCGCCCGGTTGCACAGAAGCTGTTACTCAGCCACCATCACTTTTTCTCTCCAAGGTTTCTAATTCTTTCTGGTTGAGTCTAGGAAGGTGGTGTGCTTCCAGGTATAGTCCATTTCCTTCAGATTTTCATATTTCTGGGAATAGAAATTTTTGTAGTTATCATTGAGTATTTTTTGAATTTCTAAAATGTCTATTGTTATTTCTCCTTTATTGTTTCTAATAGACGATATTAGAAATTTTACTTTTCTGTTTCTGGTTAGGTTGGCCAAAGGTTTATCAATTTTGTTAATCTTTTCAAAACACCAACTTTTTGTTTCATTGCTCTTCTGAATGATTCTTCTCTTTTCAATTTCATTTAATCCTGACCTAATTTTAGTGATTTATTTTCTTCTGCTTGGTTTGGGGTTGGAATGTTCTTCTGTTTCCAGTTGCTTGAGATGACCCATTAAGTTGTTGGCTTCCTCTCTTTCTGTTTCCTTGATGAAGGCTTCCAGTGTTATAAATTTCCTCTGAGGACTGCCTTTGCAGTATCCCACAGGTTTTGATAATTTGCGTATTAGTTGTCATTTTGTTCCAAAAATTTGGTGATTTCCTACCTAATTTCATCTGTGACCCAGCTATCATTCCACCTAAGATTATTTAGCTTCCATGAGTTTGTTTGAGTATGAAAAATTCCTGTTGCTATTGAGTTCAACTTTTATTCCGTGGTGGTCCGAGAAGATACAAGGAATAATTTCTAAACCTTTAAATTTTCTGAGTTTAGACTTGTGTCCTAGGATATGATCTATTTTGGAGGATGACCCGTGGGCTGATGAGAAGAATGTATATTCAATTTTATTAGGATGAAATGTTCTGTAGAGGTCTGTTAAGTCCATTTTTTCTAGGGTCAGGTGTAAGTCTAATATTTCTTTGTTTCGTTTCCTCTTGGAGGATCTATCCAAAACTGTCAAAGGGGTCTTAAAATCTCCAACTATTATAGTGCAGGAAGAGATCAAATTGTTCATATCCATTGGGGTCTGCTTTATGAATTGAGGAGCATTCTGGTAGGGTGCATAAATGTTTATTATTGAAATCTCTTCATGTTGGGCATTTCCCTTGACAAATATGCAGTGACCTTCCTTATCTTTCTTTACCTTTGTTGGTTTAAAGCCAATTGTATCAGCAACTAAAATTGCAACCCCTGCTTTTTTCTGGTGTCCATTTGTCTGTAATATACAAGTCCATCCCTTCACCCTGAGTCTATTTTTATCCTTTAAGGTAAGATGAGATTATTGTATACAGCAGATATCCAGTCTGAGTTTATGTATCCAGTTAGCCAGCCTGTGCCTCTTTAGAGGACAATTCAAACCATTCACATTAATTGAGAGAATTGATAAGCCTGTTTGTATTTTGGGTGTCATGATTTTCAGATGTCTAGTGGACATTTTTAATCCTTTCACCATGGTGGAAGTTGGGTTTTGTTCAAAAATTTCTGGTTGAGTTTACTTTGGAGGTAGAGCATTTCGCTGGTCATTGTGGAGGATGGGTCTGAGAATATCCTGGAGAGCTGGTTTAGTTATTGCAAATTTCTTCAACATGTC
Source organism: Nycticebus coucang (assembly GCF_027406575.1). Lineage (NCBI taxonomy): Eukaryota > Metazoa > Chordata > Mammalia > Primates > Lorisidae > Nycticebus > Nycticebus coucang. The sequence continues at coordinate 113,028,084 of NC_069804.1, forward strand.
TATGTCATTAAAGTATTTGATTTCTCCATCACAAATGAAACTCAGTTTAGCTGGATAGAGGATCCTGGGCTGGAAGTGATTTTGTTCTAGGATACTGAAGGTTAATTACCATCTTTTGGCTTGGAGCATTTCAATTGAGAGATCTGCAGTCACTCTGATATTTCTCCCTTTGTAGGTGATGTTTTTCGTAAGTCTGGCTGCTTGCAGAATTTTCTCCTTCGTCTTAATTTTGGCAAAGTTAATCACAATGTGTCTAGGAGATGCTTTATTTGGATTGAGTCTTTCTGGTGTTCAGAAACTGTTTGCTATCTGAATTTCTGTATCTTTGCAATGCTTAGGACCATCCTCTTCTCCTTCAGGAATTCCTATAAGACAAATGTTTGATCTCTTGGAGCAATCCCACAACTCTCTCAGGGAATGATCAGTTTTTACGCTCCATTTGTCTGCCTCTTTGAGTGTTTGGGAATGTTCAAAAGATTTGTCTTCAGTTTCAGAGATCCTTTCTTCTGCCTGGCCAACTCTATTACTGAGGGATTCTACTGTGTTTTGGAGCTCCTCAACTAAATTTTGTTTCCTTGAGCTCTGCTATCTCTTTTCTCATTATGTCTATATCTTTGGTGACTTGGGCTTTGAATTCATTAATTTCTTGAGACAACTTTAGAGCTACTCTTTGGAATTCAATTTCTATCTTTTCTTCCATTCTATTTATCTTATTTGCAATCCATATTCTGAATTCAATTTCTGACATTGCTGCCATTTGTTATGCATGGCATCTTCAGTTGTATCTCCCTTGTCATTTCTTTGGGGGGGGGGTTGATCTACTCTGGTTATTCATGTTGCCAGAGTTCTTCTGTTGGGTCCATACTATGGTTCTTTTCTTTTATTATTATTATTATTATTAAATCATAGCTGTGTGCATTAATGCGATCATGGGGCACCATACACTGGTTTTATAGACCGTTTGACACATTTTCATCACACTGGTTAACATAGCCTTCCTGGCATTTTCTTAGTTATTGTGTAAGACATTTATATTCTACATTTACTATGTTTCACATGTACCCATGTAACATGCACCACGGGTGTAATCCCACCAATCACCCTAATTGCTAATTCATGGTTAAAGCCCAAGTGCCCATCAGTCCATGAATGGATTAATAAATTGTGGTATATGTACACCATGGAATATTATGCAGTCTTAAAGAAAGATGGAGACCATACCATGGTTATTTTTCACCATTTGGCTATTAGAACTGGTAGAGTGAGATTGAATTGGCGTTCCCAGGTAGTAGAGATCGCACTTAACCAAAGCACTAGGCTTTGTAATTTTGGCTTGTCTCCTACAACCTTACAAAGGCCTCTTTCAGAATTTTAGCCAGGGACTCTGAGGACCTACTTGGTGAGATAGCGCAAGTTAGCTCTGTTTGATATCAGCCAACCTCTACTGTAGCCTAAGAAACCACAGTATTAGGTTTAAATCTTGACTGTGAAGAGATACAAACAGCTGTAGCACCCAGCCCCACCCTTCAGTTCTTTTCTGCTACAGAACTCGAAGGTCAACCTCAGAATGTCCCCAAGTGGACAGCCCCAGACATGGGTTCCAACCAAATTGTCTCAGGTAGTGCAAACCCTGCCCAACAGAGAGGGATTCAAGGGTCTCGTACAGCACAATTGGAGCCAGGAATCCACACTCCCGCCCACCAGACTCAGTCCACACTGTTGTTTACTTCTCTGCTCACAGGCCCAGCTGGAGCCAGAGGCCACACCCCCACCCACCAGTCTCAGTCCACATCCAACTAGCCTCTGCTTGCCAAACCAGTTGGGGTCAGGGAACCACGCCCCCACCTGCCAATCTCAGTCCACTGCCTGGCAAGCCTCTATTCGCAGACTCTGTTGGAGTCAGGGCACTTGCCCCCACCCTTTGGTCTTAGTCCACACCTAGCTAGCCTCTGCTTGCCAGACCACACCCCCTCTTGCCAGTCTCAGTCCAATGTCTGGCAAGCCTATGTTCACAGGCTCTGTTAGAGTCAGGGCACTGCACTCCACCCACAGTTCTCAGTCCTCACCTGGTAAGCCTCTGCTCACCAGCCCTGCTGGAGACAGTGGTACACGCCCTAAATTTCAGGTCTTTTTTTTTTTTTTTTTTTTTTTTTTTATTGTTGGGGATTCATTGAGGGTACAATAAGCCAGGTTACACTGATTGCAATTGTTAGGTAAAGTCCCTCTTGCAATCATGTCTTGCCCCCATAAAGTGTGACACACACCAAGGCCCCACCCACCTCCCTCCTTCCCTCTTTCTGTTTCCCCCCCATAACCATAATTGTCATTAATTGTCCTCATATCAAAATTGAGTACATAGGATTCATGCTTCTCCATTCTTGTGATGCTTTACTAAGAATAATATCTTCCACGTCCATCCAGGTTAATACGAAGGATGTAAAGTCTCCATTTTTTTTAATGGCTGAATAGTATTCCATGGTATACATATACCACAGCTTGTTAATCCATTCCTGGGTTGGTGGGCATTTAGGCTGTTTCCACATTTTGGCGACTGTAAATTGAGCTGCAATAAACAGTCTAGTACAAGTGTCCTTATGATAAAAGGATTTCTTTCCTTCTGGGTAGATGCCCAGTAATGGGATTGCAGGATCAAATGGGAGGTCTAGCTTGAGTGCTTTGAGGATTCTCCATACTTCCTTCCAGAAAGGTTGTACTAGTTTGCAGTCCCACCAGCAGTGTAAAAGTGTTCCCTTCTCTCCACATCCACGCCAGCATCTGCAGTTTTGAGACTTTGTGATGTGGGCCATTCTCACTGGGGTTAGATGATATCTCAGGGTTGTTATAACCAAAGCAAAGAGACAACCTACACAATGGGAAAGGATATTTGCATTTTTTCAATCAGACAAAAGCTTGATAACTAGGATCTATAGAGAACTCAAATTAATCCACATGAAAAAAGCCAACAATCCCTTATATCAATGGGCAAGAGACATGAATAGAACTTTCTCTAAAGACGACAGACGAATGGCTAACAAACACATGAAAAAATGTTCATCATCTCTATATATTAGAGAAATGCAAATTAAATTTCAGGTCTTGATTCACACCCAGTAAGCCACTGCTCAAGGGTTCTGTTGGAATCACAGGATCACGCCCTTGCTCTCAGGTCGCAGTTCATGCCTATCAAGCCTCTGCTTGCAGGCCCAGCAGGGGCTGGGGATCAGCCCTGTCTGTAGAACTCAGTCCACACTCTGTCTGCCAAACTTAGTCCACACAGGGCAACCACTCTCCCGCTGTGGGTGCCATCAGAGCTGGGAGTTCTGCACCCCATCCTGCCAGACGCACCCCAAACTGAGGGTCAACACTACCACTGGCTGGGCATAGTCATAAGCAGGGGACTGCTCCTCCTCTCTCTGACTGTCCCTTTCTTCCCACATCCTCTTTCTTCCCCATTAGTCACAGATTCCGTCCTGATGGTTGGCAGTACACACTATGCCCAGTTCTCTCCAGTTAAGACCAAACACGCTGTGCTCTGCAGGGGGCAGAACTTTAGACCGCCATGAGAGGGGGGGAAGGGTGGACTGGAACTTTGGACTTGTGGGGGGAAATATCTGTTCAATTTTATGCCTGGCGGGGTGGTGTCTAGATTCATAAGTGGGACCTCCCCAGAAAAAGAGACTGGGAGTTTAGTGGCTCTCTCCAGCAAGGTAAAATGAGAAGTCTTTTGTTCCCTGCTTGTTTGCAGATAGCCTGTGGCAGACCCTCTGCTTGGGGAAGGGGTCTCCCATCCTCTAGTTGATAGGCTTTGTACCTGTAATTTGGTTTCTTGAATGCTCTTCCTTGGAGTTACAGCTTGCCAAACTTCTTTCTTGGCTCAGGTCCCCATCTTTGGCTTCATAGAGTTTGATTCTGTCCAGTTTTTCTTCCTCTGCTCAGGAGCCTCTGTCAAGTTGAAACTAGTTGGCCACCTTCCCAGAATCATATTATCTTATTTTTTAAATCTTTACTATAACTTTAAGCATAACATCTTTTTCATTCTGAAATGGCTGACTTGTGCCTTATCTCTAATTTTATTGGCTCATGTTGCTAGAAGTTTCTTTATTTTCTAATATTTCTGCAGCACTAACAGCTAGCATTTTTGTTCAACTCTATCATACCTGTTACCAGTTTCATTATTGTCTGCTCTTATCTTTATTATTTTCCTTGACAACAGGGGAAAGACATGAAAATATTTTTATTCAGTTAATGATAAACATACATGTTTTCATCTACCACTAAATTTTATTTTTGTCATTTTTATACTGAAATGCAATGAATTTTCAAATATCCTGTACATTCACATGTTTGGTAAAGACCTTTGGCTTATCAATATTAGCATTTTAACCAATGCTATCTTACCTATTCAACTGCTAGAATAGCAGATGATTAAGGATGAGGGGATTGCATTATTGAAATAAAGAAATTTCTATTATTAATATATATGGACCTCCTTTAAGAGAATAGAATACAATGTAGAAAACAGTAGAAAGGATGTAAATTTTAAATCATACCTGTATGGTTTCAGATCTTGGTTCTGTCACTTCTGGCTGATGTAATTTTAGGCAAGTACCTAGTCTCTCCAAGCTTCAATTCTTTCATGTAGCAGCTTATCCTTCAGTTTACCAAGTGTTTTCATTCTCCCCTGTACCCTGTGTTTCACCTGTGTTCTACATCTGGTAGAACTGCTCTTCCTAACTGTCTTCATTTGGGCAGGGCCACCGAATGTGACTATCTTTGGTCTATGGGTCGTGAATGACATGGGTTAGTGTGGTTGCTGGTTTGAGAATGTTCAGGGCACTTTTCCCATCTGGTACAGTAGCTGACTATTTTCTACATGGTGGCTGTTCCATCAGTTTTGGTCTCCAACACATTCTAATTAGAATTATTCTGACTCCAGCATCCACCATCTCATGAAGTACCTGCACCTGCCATGGACTTATAATAGCAAGAAGAAATAAGCCAGTGAAGTTTGAGAGTTGCCTATAAGCACAGAATCACACAGCCTCCTCTGACTCATGTATCTCCTGTATTAATTAAAGTAAGACTGTTTCAGGATTTTCATGAGGGTTAAATGTGATAGCTTATGTAACAAGGTTATCACAATGCTTGATATATAATAGAGACTTAAAATACAGCAGATGTAATTATTTTTTTAAGGATTTTTTAAAATGATTATTGTTGTGGGTATTTTAATGCAAGCATATGAGAAGATATTTTGATACAAGCATAAAATGATTTTTTTAATTTCAAAATATTAAAAGGGATATAGATTTTTTTTTTTTTTTTTTGGCCAGGGGGCTGGGTTTGAACCCTCCATCTCTGGTATATGGGGCTGGCGCCCTACTCCTTTGAGCCACAGGCGCAACCTGGAATACAGATGTTTTTGATACATAGCTTGAGTCAGGGCTATAAGTATGCCCATCATCTGACTAGTGTTCTTTATACCTATTAGGTTATTATTTTACCCTTCACCCCCACTTGATTTCCAATGACTTTTATTTTCTATGTGCACTTCTGTGCCCATCTGTTAGTTCCAATTTATTAGAGAGTACATATGGGGTTTATTTTTCCATTCTTGAGATACTTCACATAGGATAATTGTCTTTAGTTCCTTCCAAATTGCTGCAAAAGGCATTAATTCATCCTTTCTATAGCTAAATAGTATTCCATAATATGCTCAAGTGCCCATACACTGTGTATTGATCAGATCAGGGTAACTGAGATATTCATCACCTCAAGCATTTATCATTTATTTATGTTAGGATCATTTTGTTTCCACTCTTTTTAATTATTTTGAAATACACAATAAATTGTTGTTAACTATAATCGCCCTATCATGCTATTGAACACTAGATTTTATTCCTTCTAACTATATTTACAGAAATGTTAAATACTAATAAAATGGTTCTATTTAATCAATATAAGATGGTTTGGGAAAAGTGTGGATTATTTGTATAAGAAGAGAGGTACTGCATCTGTTTATTCTGACAGGTAAGTTATATTCCACTTTCAAGAATGAAGTACTTTATTTGTTGCTATAGATAACACTTCCAATTACTTGCATTTATGCACTTATTTTCTGGCACCATGACATCAAAAGCATGCTCAAAATTGGGGGTATCTCTAAAAAATGAAAAAAATGGAAAGCTATTTTTGTTGGCTTTTTTATTGTAAAAACATTAAAAATGTTTTGATACAGGCGGCACCTGTGACTCAAAGGAGTAGGGCACCAGCCCTGTATGCCAGAGGTGGTGGGTTCAAACCCAGCCCTGGCCAAAAACTGCAAATATATGTATATATATATATATATTTCTTTTTTATACATACATGCATAATGAAATGATGACTCTAATCTAGCAAATTAACATATCCATTTCTTCACAGTTATTTTTTCTGTGGTAATAGCACATGAAATCTAACCTTTTAGTAAATTACAATACAATTGCCAGTGTACAAAACCACACTATTAACTATAGTTGTGATATTGAAAATTAGACTTCTAGATTTATTTATTATTCATAACTGCAACTTTGTACTCTTTGACAAATTCCCCATTCTCCTCCCCATCCTGATTTTTGGTCACCACTGGTATATTGTGGTTTTCTAGATTTTTAGATTCTACATATAAATGAACTGATGTAGTATTTATCTTTCTATGTCTACCTTATTTCACTTAGCATAATGTCTTCCATTTTCCTTTTTTTTTATTAAATCAAAGCTGTGTACATTAATGAAATCGTGAGGTACAATGTGCTGGTTTTATATGCAATTTGAAATATTTTCATCAAACTGGTTAACATAGCCTTCACAGCATTTTCTTAGTTATTGTGTTAAGACATTTATATTCTACATTTAGTAAATTTCACATATACTCTTGTAAGATGCACCGTAGGTGTGGTCCCACCAATTGCCCTTCCTCCACCCATTCTTCCCCCTCCCCTCCCCTCTCGCTCCCCTTTCCCCATATTCTTGGGCTATAATTGGGTTATAGCTTTCATATGAAAGCTATAAATTGGTTTCATAGTAGTGCTGAGTACATTGGATACTTTTTCTTCCATTCTTGAGATACTTTGCTAAGAAGAATATGTTCCAGCTCCATCCATGTGATGTCTTCCATTTTCATTCATGTTGTTATAAATAGAAGGATCTCCTTATTTTTAAGGCTTAATAATATTCCATTTATAGGTATTTCACTATTTCTTTATTTATCTGCCAATAGACCCTTGGATTTTTTTCATATGTTGCCTATAAGGAAGAATGCTGCAATTAATATGGGAGCACAAATATTTATATTAGGCAGTAATTTAATTTCCTTTGAGTATATATAACAGAGAATTACTGGATCCTATGGTAGTCCTATTTTTAATTTTTTGAGGAACTTACATATTTTTTCCATAATGGCTACACTAATTTACATTCCTGCTGACAGAATTAAAGGATTCCCTTTCCACCATACTATGGCCAATTCTTGTTGTCTTTTGTTTCTTTATAATGATAATTCTAACATGTGTGTGTGAGGTAATATCTTCTTGTGGACTTTTTTTTTTTTTTTGCATTTTACTCATTATTGGTGATATTGAAAATCCTTCCAACAAAGAAAATCCCAGGACCAGATGGATTCATGGCTGAATTCTGCCAAACAGTCAAAGAAAAATTAATATTAATCCTTGTTAAAACTTCTAAAAAATAGAAGTATAGAAAATACTTCCAAATTCATCCTTGAGGGCAGCAACCCCCTTAATATCTTGAGCTGATGAGAAGAACCAAAGCCGACAAAGATATCACAAGGAAAGCAAACTACATGCCAACATCCGTGATGAATACACATGCAAAAATCCTCAGTAAAACACTAGGAAACAAAATACAATACATCAAAAGGATTATAGACTTTGACCAAGTGAAATTTATTTCTGGAATACTAAATTGCTTTAATATATGCAAATTAGACAATGTAATGCAACACATTAACAGAATGAGAGATAAAAACAACATGATCATCTCTGTAGATGCAGAAAAAGCATTCGACAAAATTCAACATTTATTCACAATAAAAACTCTGAACAGGGAGGAGGTAAAATGACTGACCAAAGGCAGCTCTTGAACTGTCCTAGCTGGAGGGAGAAAGATTGAACTGAAGTGAACTAGGAGCAATCCAACTCAGAGCAATTGAAATTGAAACTCAGAGAAAGCAGAGAAGTAACTGGTTTTCTGTGAGGGAGCAACATGAAGCCCCCTTGGTCGGTTCATTAACAAGGGGATGGGCTGTGAGCCAAAATTGCTCACTAGTCTGCCATGAAGAATAGGAGGGGGACCCAGAGAAAGATACTCCAGGTTCAGGAAAATTGATTCTTTTATTCTTTGTGACACTGAGGGGGATGAGAGATCCTGCATTTTGCTGCCCGTGAAGAGCACCCAGTTGAAGGGCCCCCTAATTCTTCTATTTGTCTTTGGCCTCCTCCAGTCTGGTCTGTCTTCAGTTCTCTCCTTTCCTCTTTCTCTTCATCATTGCTGTTTGTTTTAGTGGAGTTGCTGAGCACCTTCACTTTTTTTTGTGATCTACCCCCCAATTTCAATTGCTCCAAGTTCTCTTCAGTCCAATTTTCCTCCTTCTGGACAGGAGCTTCTGAAAAAAAGCTGCCTCTAGTCAGCCATCCTGTCCCCATCCTATTTTTTTATTCTTGATATGTTTTTCCATTTGTTAACATCTTCTGCTATTTCTTTTCTCAGGATTTCATAATTCTCTGTGTAGTGATCCTTCACATCCTTTGTTAGATATATTCCAAGGTATTTCATTTTCTTTGACGCTATTGTGAAGGATATTGTGTCTCTGATTTGATTCTCGCCATGACTGTCACTGGTGTATATGAAGGCTACTGATTTGTGGACACTGATTTTATATCTTGAGACATTGCTGTGTTTCTTGATCATTTTCAGGAGCCTTGTGGTTAAGTCCCTGGCGTTCTCAAAGTATAAGATCATATCATCAGCAAGAAATAAGATTTAAGCCTCCTCTGTCTGCATTTGGATACCCTTGATATCCTTCTCATGCCTGATTGAATTGGATACAACTTCCAGCACCATGTTGAATGATAGTGGCAATAGTGGACATCTTTGCCTGGTTACAGTTCTAAGTGGAAATGCTTTCAGTTTGACTCCATTCAGTATGATATTGGCTGTGGGTTTGTAGAAGATGGCTTCTATCAATTTAATAAATGTCCCACCTGTGCCTATTTTCCTGTGTGCTTTTATCAAGCAAGGATTCTTGAATTTTGTGAATATCTTCTCTGTGTCTGCTGAGATGATCATATGGTCTTTATTTTTGCTTCTATTTGTGTGGTGAATTATGTTTACGGATTTTTATATGTTGAACCAACATTGTATCCCTGGGATCAGGCCCATTTGATTGTGATGTATATTTTTTGATGTATAGTTGTATTGTATTTGCTAGGATTTTATTGAGTATTTTTTATGTTGATATTTGTTGATGATATTGGTCTGTAATTTCCTCTTTTTGTTGGATACTTTCCTGGTTTTGAGACCAGGATAATATTTGCTTCATAGAAGGAGTTGGGGAGTTATTCCTTCTCAATGTTTTACAATAGATTCTACAGTGTACAAGTTCTTTGAAAATTTGGTAAAATTCTGATGCTAAAAAATCTAATCCAGGAGTTTTATTTGTTGAAAGCTTTTTATTGTTGCAATTTCAGTGTTTGATATTGATCATTTCAAGAGTTCTAATTCTTTCTGGTAAATTCTGGGGAGGTGTTGTGATTCCAGATATTGGTCCATTTCCTCCAAGTTTCCAAACTTCTAGGCATAGAGTTTTTAGTAGTAATTAGTGATGAGCTCTTTTATCTCTGTGGTATCTGTTTTTATTTTTCCTTGTTTGTTTCTGATTGAAGTTATTAGAGATCTTACTTTTCTGTTTCTTAATAATCTAGTGAAAGGTTTATCAATTTGATGTAACTTTTCAAAGGGCCAGCTTTCTGTGTTGTTAATCCTCCTAATGTCTCTTTTGTTTTTTATTTCATTTAATTCTAATCTAATTTTGGTTAGCTCTCTTCTTCTGCTGAGTTCAGAGTTGGATTGCTTTTCCTTTTCCAATTTTTTGAGGTGGTTGCTTAGGGTTTTGATTAACACTCTCTGTCTTTTGTATGTGGGCATTTAATGAGATGTTGCCTTGCCTTTGCAGTATCCCACAGGTTTTGATACCTTGTAGCTTCATTGTTATTTTGTTTGAGGAATCTAACATTTTCTTTCTATATCTCATCCTTGACCCAGTTTTCATTTAGCATGAGATTGTTTAATTTCCAAGACTTTTTTGTGGGGATGAAGGTTTTCATTGGAGTTCAGTTCTACTTTTATTCTACTATGGTTCAAAAAGATACAAGGTATAATTTATCTTCTTTTAAATGCATTGAGATTGATTTGTGTTCTAAGATATGATCGATTTTGGAGAATGACCCTTGAGCTGATGAGAATAACATATAATCAGCATTATTGTAATAGAATGTTTGTTTGTTTAATTTCTGCTTGGAAGATCTGTCCACTTATGTTAATGAGACAATGAAGATTAACAAGGAGGAAAGGATTTATATCAGAAGATGCATCAACTGTTGTGGGAGGCACAGACAACCTCAAATCTACCTCCCCAATTAGCAGGGTCAAGGTGTTTTTATGAGCCCCATTACATGTTTGGGGTGGAGTGCAGAGCACACAAGCACAGTGAGGAACATGCTAGTACATACATCCCATGAACAAAAAGTGGTGTACAAATCTCTCCCCAGGGTCAGAATTTTAGTATTATAATGAGCTGGAGGTTAATATTGTTCATTCTTTTAGCCTTGTGTACAGTAACTGTGGCTCTTGAGCACAATCTACTGTGGCATATTGCTTATCTTGTCTTTTTCTGGACAATCAGGTACAGTAACGCACTATAGTTATCTCAGGGCTACAAGGAGGTTCTTCTGCTCCTGGAAAAAACTTGAAAGAATTGCATCAGTGTACAGAAAGTTACCAAGTTCTTCTCAGCAATTCTTGTTGAGAATTCTCTGTTTCTTCTCCGCTTTCTCTGACTGCAGTTGATAGGCTACTTGTGCTGAGATATCAACTACTGTTACAGTCTTGTCAATTCAAGGCCACTTAACTCCCTACTTCAGTCCTGATGTGAACACTGAAAACTCATTTGGAATATGAATGAGCTAAGATACTTGAGAATTATAAAATTTTGGTTATGGAGCCAGCTATACCCTCTCTTCTTTTGGTTGCCTGACAGATTGCCCCCTGCAGAGGCCTGCTTACCTGCACAGGACAACTCAGAGCACTAGCTAGGCTCAGTCATCCTGTAGGGGCTGCCCTATCCCCATGCACCTGAAAAGTAAAAGAGCTTTGGACCCTATCCAACCCCTAAAGTAACTATGGAAGCAAGAGTTACAGAGGCCATGCTATCATTGGCAACCAGTAGGATACATAGCTGGACACTGGAGTAAAGGGAGACAGGCCCTCCCCTCCCAATGTGTCTGGCAGGATCTTTGAGGGACCTCGGCTTCATGTGACTTGGTGAATTGGAAGCATCCTACCACTTTCACTAGCTGCAGGAGCAATCTATGGCTCAGCTACACTGGCAAGGCAGGCTTTCAGCTGAGTATGCCTCCCACTAGAGGTGAACTTTCCTTACCCTGTGGAGAGGCTCAGTCCAGCATCTGTGCCCTGCATGTCCTTCCTGGGTTTTGGCTCACTCCATGCAGGAAAGGGATGGCCTGGACTTGGACAACCCCAGTCTGGGAAATCCCCAGGAAGCATATGGCAAGCTGAAGATTCCCCTCCCCTAACCACAAGCAAAAGCCACAGGGTTTTGAATCTGTTGTGGGTTGTGGAGCAGGTTTTGGTGAAAACCACCATTCTTTTTGAATTGTTGGCAGGTGAGGCTGGCACATTGGCTGGAACAGGTGGGCTAGCTATCCAATGGCAGTCCTCAGCCTAGAAGCATCACCTGGAGGTTCTGCTTTAAGCCCCACCTAACCCATCTTGGAGAAAGAAAGGCCAGTCCTTAGGGACTCTCACACACTGCAGCTATAAAAAGGAGGTTTGGGAGGCTATGTGCAGGGAGGGCCACAGGCATAAGCAGCAGCTCATTTGAGCAGTCAGTAGTGAAGAAGAGGGGCAAGCTCCATATCCCTGAGGTCTCTGGATGTGACTTCAGCCTGCTAATTTCCCCAGGTAAATTCTAAAAGGGATGTTGACAGTGATGCACTTCATGTCAACAGGTTTTACTACTAGCCCACCTGATCTAACATCCAAAATTCCTTGCAGCCAGTTGAATAGCACTATTTCTGGCAGATAGGTGCTGCACTCTCATGGCCCGTGCTCCACCTTTTGAGTCCCAACAGTCTCCTGGCTGCTGCCTAAGGAACCTCAACTAGAATATCTTCAATAACAAATTAGGGGCAACCTTATATTCCAGCTTAAAAAGCATAATAAATACATAACTAAATTGGAAATACACATGAGGAGGAATCAGCAGAAGAACTCTGACTGGAAACATGGAGAATCTGAGAAGATCAACTTCCCCAAGAGATTACTAGGAAGATAAAGCTGAAAATAACCATTCAAAGAGAAATCATTGATATGACAGAAAAAGAACTCAGAATATAGATGGAAAAAAAGATACACAGAATTGAAGAGAAGATGAGAAAAGAAAGCCAAATTCTGTCTCAAGAAAACATTGAAATCAAAGACAAAGTCACCAAGGATCTGGACATAATTAGGAAGAATATGGCAGAGCTTAAGAAATTGAAGCAGACATTAAATAAGTTTCAAAACACAGTAGAGATTCTCAGCAGTAGAGTAAAACGTGGAGAAGAAAGAACCTCAGAAATTGAAGACAAGAGTTTTTAACTAACCCAAGCATTAAGTAGGCAGAAAAGAAGAGAGCAAGACCAGAACTATCTCTTTGAGAGATATTTGACTAAAAAAACTCATGAACATATAAATTATGGGGATGCCTGAAGGAGAAGTAGAGAGTCCTAATTCCAGAACAGTGTGAAGTATGGTGCCCTTCCCTACTTCTTCAATGAAGCAAATATCACCCTGATACCAAAACCAGGAAAGGATCCAACAACAACAACAAAAAACTACAGACAAATATCATTAATGAATATCAATAAAATCCTAGCAAAAATTACAGCTACACAGTAAAAAATTTATACACTGTGACTAAATGGGCTTTTTCTCAGAGATGCAGGGTTGGGTCAACATTTATATGTAAATCAATAAATGTAATTCACCACATAAATAGAAGCAAAGAAAAAGACCATATGATCCTCTCAATAGACGCAGAATAAGTGTTTGACAAAATTCAGCATCCTTTTCTTACAAGAAAATAGGCATAAATGGAATATTTCATAAACTGACGGAAGCCATTTACAACAAACCCACAGCCAATATCATACAGAATGAAATAAAACTGAAAGCTTTTCCATTTAGAACTGGAACTAGACAAGGATTTCCACTATTGCCACTACTATTCAACATAGTGTTGGAAATTCTAGCCAATTAAATCAGGCAAGAGAAGGATATCAAGGGTAATCAAATTGGGACAGAGGAGGTCAAACTCTCACTATTTGCTGATTATATGATTTTATACTTAGAAAACCCGGAAGACTCAACCTCAAGGCTCCTGGAAATGATCAAGAAATACAATTATGTCTTAGAGTGCAAAATCAATGTCCACATATCAGTAGACTTCATATATGCTGATAACAGGCAAGCTGAAAATCAAACAAAAAGCACAATACCCTTCACAATAGCTTCAAAGAAAATGAAATACCTGGGAATGTACCTAACAAAAGATTTGAAGGATTTCTACAGAGAGAACTATGAAACCCTGAGTAAAGAAATAGCAGAAGACATTAACAAATGGAAGAACATACCATGCTCATGGCTAGAAGAATCAACATTGTTAAAAACATCCATACTACTCAAAGCGATCTGTAGATTTAATGCAATCCCTGTCAAAGAATCAAAGTCATACTTTTAAAACCTTGAAAAAATAATATTTTGTTTCATATGGAACCAGGAAGAAACCCAATTAGCCAACTCAACTTTATGAAAAAAAAAAAAAAAACTAATCTGAAGGAATCACATTACTAGACTTTAGGATATACTGTAAGTCTATAGTGATCAAAACAGTATGGTACTAGCACAAAAATAAAAGTATAGATCTGTGGAATAGCATAGAGAAACTAGAGATGAAACTGGATGCATATCAGCTTCTGATTTTTGAAAACAAAAACCTACACTGGTGAAAAGAATATCTGTTTAATAAATGGTGCTGGGAAAATTGGTTAGCCACATGTAGAAAACTGAAACTGGACCTGCACCTCTCACCACTTACAAAAATTGACTCTTGCTGGATTTAAAAAAAAAATAAATTTAAGACACAAAACAATAAAACTCTAAAGGAAAGTGTAGGGAAAACACTCAATGCTGTTGGCCTTGGAAAAAATTTTATGAAGAAGACCCCTCTGGCAATTGCATCAATATAAGAATGGAAGCAGATATTTTTATGCCACAAGTAATAACATAATTCTCTGATTCAATAGTTTCATGTGTTTTGCCAGCATCTACAAAAGTGTAGCAAGCTAACTTTTCACTTGTCACTAGAACAAAATAACACTTCCATTATAGTTCTAAATAGTTTTGATAGGGATGATGGAATGCTGAGAAAGGCATGGTTTTCAGAATGATGAAGTTTCATTGTTGTGGGTTGGGGAATATGAAGAGGCTCTCTGTAAAACAACAGTAATTCTTACACAAAGGGGTAAGTGGGGTGATAAGTGTCCCCAAATGTCCTGCCTCTTCATGAATGTATGAGGACTGAGTGGCAAAAGGCAGGGTTGAAACAAACTGCAATGAATGACTCTTTGGTTTCTCCTCACTCTCCTCCAGGGAAGGAGCTGTTATGAAGATAATAGGGAATCAAGCTCAGTAGTCCCATTCAAAAGGCAACATGGCAGCATCTGCTTAGTCAAGGAACACCAAAGTTAAAATAATTGGTGTTGCCAATGATGGTTTAAGAACATTGGGCACACAAAAGCAAAAGTTCATATGCTAAGCCTGGGCGATCCCAGGAAAGTTGAAACTAAAAACGCAAAGCATTGTTTAGTGGTGGGATACCACTCTCACGTTCTTCCCTACATGCCCACTCACTTGTTCCTCCTCAAATCCAAATCCAAATCCAAATCTAAATGACAAATATGAGTGTGTTGAAAAACTTGGGGGAAGTATTGAAATCAAATATTTTAACATGGTAAAATGAAGTATGAAGATTACGATTTTAACACCTTTTGAGTGTATAATTGAGTGGTGTTAAGGACCCCCCAGGCAATTGGAGCAGCTTCAAAAATACACTACTGGGACCTGATCAAACTAAAAAGCTTCTGCACAGCCAAGAACACAGGAAGTAAAGCAAGCAGACAGCCCTCAGGATGGGAGAAGATATTTGCAGGTTATGTCTCCGACAAAGGTTTAATAACAAGAATCCACAGAGAACTCAAACGTATAAGCAAGAAAAGAACAAGTGATCCCATCACAGGTTGGGCAAGGGACTTGAAGAGAAACTTCTCTGAAGAATACAGGCGCATGGCCTACAGACATATGAAAAAATGCTCATCATCTTTAATCATCAGAGAAATGCAAGTCAAAACTACTTTGAGAAATTATCTATCTCCACTAAGATTAGCCTATATCACAAAATCCCAAACCAGAGATGTTGGCGTGGAAGTGGAGAACAGGGAACACTTCTACACTGCTGGTGGGAATGCAAATTAATACATTACTTTTGGAAAGATGTTTGGAGAACACTTAGAGATCTAAAAATAGACCTGCCATTCAACCCTATAATTCCTCTACTAGGCATATACCCAGAAGACCAAAAATCACATCATAACAAAGATATTAGTACCAGAATGTTTATTGCAGCCCAATTCATAATTGCTAAGTCATGGAAAAAGCCCAAGTGCCCATCAATCCACGAATGGATTAAAAAATTGTGATATGGGAGGCAGAGCAAGATGGCGGCCGAGTAACAGCTTCCTTGCATCTGGGCACCATGAGTATGGGGAGATAGGACTCCAGGAATCTATGGTTGGTGGGATCTGCCTATCATCATCCCTGTGAGGATACAGAGAGTCAGCGAGAGACTTCTGGACCCCAAGAGGAGGACTAAAACAGTGGAAAACCAGCAAGTGGTTGTGTGTGTTCAATCCGTCTAAACCCAACCGCAACTGTAAGTTCAGTATCAACGAGACTGCAAGCCAGAAAGGCCTTACCTGTGAACTGTTTTGGTGTCTTTGGACTTGTCACTCAGTTGAACTGCCTTGGGGAGAGTGGGAGTGCGGAGAACTTTGGCCATGGTCTAGGACCCAGTCTGAGGCGCTGAGCCAGATGGAGCTAATAGTGTTTGGCTGTGGGTCACAGGGAGCCATTGTGAGCGATCTGCCCCGGCAAGCTCCGTCCTCAGGGTCGCAGAACTAGAATCGGGTGGGAGCTGGTAACCCAGTGACCAAGTAGCCTAAGGGTGGGGTCTGAGCCGCCTTGCAGCCCTAACCCTCAGGGGCAGAGTGAGACTGGTTTTGTCACACTGGGTAAGTGGAAAGCCACTTCAGCAGTGATTCCAGCAACAAGCACATTCCTGGGAAAGCTTCTGCTCACCAAGTTTACAAGTTCAAAGTGCCTTTTAAGTGGGCTGAAGAGAGATTAAGGGTGTCTACCTGCTGGGGTTTCAGAAATCAGCAGCCTCCAGTCGTATCAGAACTGTGATTAACATCTCAAACCCCAGAAGACAACGTGTTGCCGAGACAATATTCAATAATATATACATACTGCTTTGTTTTTGGTTGTGTTTTTTTTTTCTGTTTTTGTTTTTTTTGTTTTTTTCTTTTTTGGTTTGGTTGATTTTTTGTTTATTTTGATGTTGTTGATGTTGTTTTGTTTTTTAATTTCAACCTTTTCCGTACAGATCTTTTTTCTTTCTCAATTTTTCTAGTTTAATTATAATTTCCCATTGCTCCCTTTTTTAATAACTAGAACTTCATTTTTGCTACTGTTTCTACTGCTATTACTTGGTTTTTGAACCAATTTTATCCCGTAAAGTTTTCTGTTAGCTTGTTTTGGTTTGATTTATAGCATTTCTGTCTTTCCTCTCTACTTGGTGGAGGTGGGGTACTGTGTCTGATCAGGTTAGCAAAGAGCTGCTGACCTCAAGAGAAACATCAAACTGGGCACCCCCAGAAGGTGGTGTTTTTTTAAGGTTGTGTCAAAGTACCCTACTGCACACCTATAATGCTCTGTCTCCCTCTTTCTGTGCCTCTCTTCTTTTTGTCAATATTCCTTTTACCCATCCCCTCTCCTTTCTCTATTTTTCTTTTCTTTTCCTTCGGTCCTCCTTTCTTTCATCCCTTTCTTGCTCTTCAACCTTCTCATCCTTCTGGTACGGTACCAAAAGGACTCATCTAACCCTTAGTCCACAGGCACAAGAACTTGAAGAGCAAGAGGAAGTGAAAGGAAAATTAGCACAAGGAAACAGATAAAAGAAATCACTCATGAGGAAGAATCAGCAGAAAACTCCAGGCAACGTGAAGAACAAGTCCAGAACAACCCCGCCAAGGGACCATGAGGTAGCTACTAAAGAGGATTCCACCTGTAAAGAAGCGTTAGGAATGACAGAAAGGGAATTTAGAATACACATGATGAAAACAATGAAAGAAATGATGGAAACAATGAAGGAAACTTCTTATAAAGTGGAAAATAACAAAAAGGAAATCCAAAACCAGAATCAAATAAGAAATGAATGATATGAAGAATATAAAAAGGATATAGCAGAGCTGAAGGAACTGAAACAGTCAATTAGGGAACTTAAAGATGCAATGGAAAGTATCAGCAACAGTTTAGACCATGCAGAAGAAAGAATTTCAGAGGTAGAAGACAAAGTTCTTGACATAACTCAGATAGTAAAAGAGGCAGAAAAGAAGAAAGTGAAAGCAGAACATTCACTGTCAGAATTATGGGCCTTTATGAAGCGTTCCAACATACGGGTTATAGGAATCCCAGAAGGGGAAGAAGAATACCCCAGAGGAATGGAAGCCATACTAGAGAATACTAAAAAAGAAAATTTCCCAAATATCACCAAAGATTCTGACACACTGCTTTCAGAGGGATATCGGACCCCAGGTCGCCTCAACTCTAACCGAGCTTCTCCAAGACACATTGTGATGAACCCGTCCAAAGTCAAGACAAAAGAAAAGATTCTGCAAGCTGCCAGGAGTAAGCGCCAGTTGACCTACAGGGGCAAATCCATCAGAGTGACCGCAGACTTCTCTAATGAAACTTTCCAAGCAAGAAGACAATGTTCATCTACCTTTAATCTACTTAAACAGAACAATTTTCAGCCCAGAATTCTGTACCCTGCTAAGCTAAGCTTCAAAATTGACGGAGAAATCAAATCATTTACGGATATACAAACATTGAGGAAATTCGCCACAACAAGACCAGCTCTACAGGAAATACGTCAACCTTTTCTGCACACTGACCACCACAATGGATCAGCAGCAAAGTAAGAACTCAGAAATTAAAGGACAGAACCTAACTTCCACACTGATGCAAAAGGTAAAGCTAAGCAATGGACTCTCACAAAATAAGACGAATAGAATACTACCACACTTATCAATTATCTCAATAAATGTTAATGGCTTGAATTCCCCACTGAATAGACATAGATTGGCTGACTGGATTAAAAAACACAAGTCATCCATTTGCTGTCTGCAAGAAACACACCTGACTTCAAAAGACAAATTAACGCTCACAGTCAAGGGTTGGAAGACAATTTTTCAGGCAAATGAAATTCAGAAGAAAAGAGGAGTTGCAAACTTATTTTCACATACATGTGGATTTAAAGCAACTAAAGTCAGAAAAGACAAAGATGGTCACTTTATATTGGTCAAGGGAAAAATACAACAAGAAGACATTTCAATTCTAAATATTTATGCACCCAATTTAAATGCTCCCAGATTCTTGAAACAGACCTTACTCAGTCTGAGCAATATGTTATCTGATAATACCATAATAACAGGGAACTTTAACACTCCTCTTACTGAGCTGGACAGATCCTCTAAACAGAAATTAAACAAGGATATGAGACTTAAATGAGACCCTAGAACAACTGTGCTTCATAGACGTATATAGAACACTCCATCCCAAAGATAAAGAATATACATTCTTCTCATCACCCCATGGAACATTCTCCAAAATTGATCATATCCTGGAACACAAAACAAATATCAACAGAATCAAAAGAATTGAAATTTTACCTTGTATCTTCTCAGACCATAAGGCACTAAAGGTGGAACTCAACTCTAACAATAATGCTCGACCCCACACAAAGGCATGGAAATTAAACAATCTTCTGTTGAATAACAGACGGGTGCAGGAAGAAATAAAACAGGAAATCATTCACTTCCTTGAGCATAACAACAATGAAGACACAAGCTACCAAAACCTGTGGGATACTGCAAAAGCAGTTTTGAGAGGAAAATTCATCGCTTTAGATGCCTACATTCGAATAACAGAAAGAGAGTGCATCAAAAATCTCACAAGACATCTTATGGAATTGGAGAAAGAAGAACAATGTAAGCCTAAACTCAGTAGAAGAAAAGAAATATCCAAAATCAAATCAGAGATCAATGAAATTGAAAACAAAAGAATCATTCAGAAAATTAATGAAACAAGGAATTGGTTTTTTGAAAAAATAACTAAAATAGATAAACCATTGGCCAGACTGACGAGGAATAGAAAAGTAAAATCTCTAGTAAACTCAATCAGAAATGATAAAGGGGAAATAACAACTAATCCCACAGAGATACAAGAGATCATCTCTGAATACTAACAGAAACTCTATGCCCAGAAATTTGACAATGTGAAGGAAATGGATAAATATTTGGAATCACACCGTCTCCCTAGACTCAGCCAGGAAGAAATAGAGCTCCTGAACAGACAAATTTCAAGCACTGAGATCAAAGAAACGATAAAAAATCTTCCAACCAACAAATGCCCTGGTCCAGATGGCTTCACTCCAGAATTTTATCAAACCTTCAAAGAAGAGCTTATTCCTGTACTGCAGAAATTATTCCAAAAAATTGAAGAAGAAGGAGTCTTCCCCAACACTTTCTACGAAGCAAACATCAACCTGATACCAAAACCAGGAAAAGACCCAAACGAAAAGGAGAATTTCAGACCAATCTCACTCATGAATATAGATGCAAAAATTCTCAAAAAAATCCTAGTCAATAGATTACAGCTTATCATCAAAAAAGTCATTCATCATGATCAAGTAGGCTTCATCCCATGGATGCAAGGCTGGTTTAACATACGCTAGTCCATAAACGTTATCCACCATATTAATAGAGGCAAAAATAAAGATCACATGATCCTCTCAATAGATGCAGAAAAAGCATTTGTAAAATCCAGCATCCTTTTCTAATTAGAACACTGAAGAGTATAGGCATAGGTGGCACATTTCTAAAACTGATTGAAGCTATCTATGACAAACCCACAGCCAATATTTTACTGAATGGAGTAAAACTGAAAGCTTTTCCTCTTAGAACTGGAACCAGACAAGATTGTCCTCTGTCACCTTTACTATTCAACATAGTGCTGGAATTTCTAGCCAATACAATTAGGCAAGACAAGGAAATAAAGGGAATCCAAATGGGAGCAGAGGAAGGCAAACTCTCCCTCTTTGCTGAAGACATGATCTTATATTTAGAGAACCCCAAAGACTCAACCACAGGACTCCTAGAAGTCATCAAAAAATACAGTAATGTTTCAGGATATAAAATCAATGTCCACAAGTCAGTAGCCTTTGTATACACCAATAACAGTCACGATGAGAAGCTAATTAAGGACACAACTCCCTTCACCATAGTTTCAAAGAAAATGAAATACCTAGGAATATACCTAATGAAGGAGATGAAGGACCTCTATAAAGAAAACTATGAAATCCTCAGAAAGGAACTAGCAGAGGATATTAACAAATGGAAGAACATACCATGCTCATGGATGGGAATAATCAACATTGTTGTAATGTCTATACTTCCCAAAGCAATCTACCTATTCAATGCCATTCCTATCAAAATACCAACATCGTACTTTCAAGATTTGGAGAAAATGATTCTGTGTTTTGTATGGAACCGGAAAAAAACCCATATAGCTAAGGCAGTTCTTAGTAATAAAAATAAAGCTGGGGGCATCAGCATACCAGATTTTAGTCTGTACTACAAAGCCATAGTGGTCAAGACAGCGTGGTACTGGCACAAAAACAGAGACATAGACACTTGGAATCGAATTGAAAACCAAGAAATGAAACTTACATATTACAACCACCTAATCTTCGATAAACCAACAAGAACTTACCTTGGGGGAAAGACTCCCTATTCAATAAATGGTGTTGGGAGAACTGGATGTCTACATGTAAAAGACTGAAACTGGACCCACACATTTCCCCACTCACAAAAATTGATTCGAGATGGATAAAGGACTTAAATTTAAGGCATGAAACAATAAAAATCCTCAAAGAAAGCATGGGAAAAACACTGGAAGATATTGGCCTGGGGAAAGACTTCATGAAGAAGACTGCCATGGCAATTGCAACAACAACAAAAATAAACAAATGGGACTTCATTAAACCAAAAAGCTTCTGTACAGCTAAGGAGACAATAACCAAAGCAAAGAGACAACCTACACAATGGGAAACGATATTTGCATATTTTCAATCAGACAAAAGCTTGACAACTAGGATCTATAGAGAACTCAAATTAATCCACATGAAAAAAGCCACAATCCCATATATGAATGGGCAAGAGACATGAATAGAACTTTCTCTAAAGATGACAGACGAATAGCTAACAAACACATGAAAAAATGTTCATCATCTCTATATATTAGAGAAATGCAAATCAAAACAACCCTGAGATATCATCTAACCCCAGTGAGAATGGTCCACATCACAAAATCTCAAAACTGCAGATGCTGGCATGGATGTGGAGAGATGGGAACAGTTTTACACTGTTGGTGGGACTGAAAACTAGTACAACCTTTCTGGAAGGACGTATAAAGAAACCTGAAAGCACTCAATCTAGACCTCCCATTTGATCCTGCGATCCCATTACTGGGCATCTACCCAGAAGGAAAAAAATCCTTTTATCATAAGGACACTTGTACTAGACTGTTTATTGCAGCTCAATTTACAATCACCAAAATGTGGAAACAGCCTAAATGCCCACCAACCCAGGAATGGATTAACAAGCTGTGGTATATGTATACCATGGAATACTATTCAGGCATTAAAAAAAATGGAGACTATACATCCTTCGTATTAACCTGTATGGAAGTGGAAGACATTATTCTTGGTAAAGCATCACAAGTATGGAGAAGCAAGAATCCTATGTACTCAATTTTGATATGAGGACAATTAATGACAATTAAGGCTATGGGGGGAAAGAAGAAAGAGGGATGGAGGGATGGAAAGAGGGATGGAGGGATTGAGGGAGGGGCCTTTGTGTGTGTCACTCTTTATGGGAGCAAGACATGATTGCAAGAGGGACTTTACCTAACAATTGCAATCAGTGTAACCTGGCTTATTGTACCCTCAATGAATCCCCAACAATAAATAAACAAATAAATAAATAAATTGTGGTGTATGTACACCATGCAATATTATGTAGCCTTAAAGAAAGATGGAGACTTTAACTCTTTCATGTTTACATGGATCGAGCTAGAACATATTCTTCTTAGTAAAATATCTCAAGAATGGAAGAAAAAGTACCCAATGTACTCAGCCCTACTATGAAACTAATTTATGGCTTTCACATGAAAGCTATAGCCCAGTTATAACCCAAGAATGGGGGGAAGGGCGAAAGGGAGGGGAAGGAGAAGGGAGATGGGTGGAGGGAGGGTGATTGGTGGGATTACACCTGCGGTGCATCTTACAAGGGTTTATGTGAAACTTAGTAAATGTAGAATGTAAATGTCTTAGCACAATAACTAAGAAAATGCCAGGAAGGCTATGTTAACCAGTGTGATGAAAATGTGTCAGATGGTCTATAAAACCAGTGTATGGTGCCCCATGATCGCATTAATGTACACAGCTATGATTTAATAAAAAAAAATTATAAAAAAAAGAACATTCACACTGTTATGAAACCATCACCACTATCCTCTGTGGCCATTAAACAATAACTCCCCATTTCTGCCTGATTCAAATCCCTGGTAACGACTATTCTAATTTCTCCATTAATTTTTACATATAGGTACCTCATATAAATGAAAACATACAACATTTGATTTTTTGTGTTTACCTTATTTACATTAGCATAATGTTTTCCAGGTTCATTCATCCATCATGTATCACAATATCATTTCTTTTTAAGGCAGAATAGTATTACATTTTCAGTATATGCCACATTTTGTCATTCATTTATATATAGATGGAAATTTAGGTTATTTCCATCTTTGGCTTTTGTGAACACTGCTGCTATGAACATTTGTGTGTAAATATCTGTTAAAGTCACTGCTGTCAATACTTTTGGATATATACCTAGAAAAGAATTGCCAGATGATATGGTAAGTCTATGTTTAATTTTGTGACTAATTGTCATACTTTATTCCACAGTGGACATGCCATTTTAGAACCCCAGGAACAAGTCATAAGTATATCAATTTCTCTCTCTCTCTGTCTCTCTCTCTCATTAATTTGAAGGTACAAAGAATTAGGTTACAATGTTTGCATTTTTTAGGTAGAGTCCCTCTTATAATTGTGTCCTGCCCCCAAGAGGTGTGTCATTCCCTCTAATATTGTCCGCAGTAAGTGGGAGCACATCCTTCCCCCTCCCTTCTCCCTTCTCCCTGCTCCCTCATTCCCCCATCTGCCACCTTGAACTGATTTGAGTTTTTCTCTTATGTGGGCATGTATAAGATCATCTACTGGCTTCATATTAGTATTGAGTGCATTAGATTCTTGCTCCTCTATTCTTGTGATACTTTACTAAGAAGAATTTATTCCAACACTATCCAAGTTAAAACAAATGATGTAAGGTCTCCATCTTTTTCAATGACTGAATAGTATTTCATGGTATATGTACATACTACAGTTTGTTAATCCATTCCTGGGTCAATGGGCATTTAGTTTGTTTCCACATTTTTGCTGATTGTAAATTGAGCTGCAATAAACACTCTAGTGCAAATGTCCTTATGATAAAATGACATTTTTTCTGGGTGTATTCCTACCAATAGGATTGCATGATCAAATGGGAAGTCTAATTTGGGTTCTTTGGGGATTCTTCATACTTCCTTCCAAAAAGATTGTATTAGTCTGCAGTCCCACCAGCAGTGTCAAAATATTCTCTTCTCTTCACACATTCACGCCAGCATCTGTAGCTTTGGGACTTTGTGATGTGACTATTCTCACTGAGGTTAGGTGATATCTCAGGCTGGTTTTGATTTGCCTTTCTCTGATGATCATGGACAATGAACATTTTTAAAAATGTTTTGTTAGCCATTCATCTCTCTTCCTCAGAGAAGTTTCTATTCATATTTCTTGCCCAGTGGCAGACGGGATTGATTGTTCTTTTTCTATTGTTTGATATTCATTGAGAGTACAAAGAATTAGTTTACACTGATTGTGTTTGTTAGATAAAGTCCCTCTTATTATTGTATCCTGCTCCCAAGAGGTGTGCCATACATAATGACCGCCTTCCCCCTCCCTCCTCCTCTCTCTCCACTCCCTCATTCCCCTACACCACATCTTGTATTCACTAATCTACTGCCTTCACATTAGAATTGAGTACATTGGATTCTTGCTTCTCCATTCTTGTGATGTTTTACTAAGAAGAATGTGTTAATACAAAAGATGTAAAGTCTACATCTTCTTTAACGGCTGAATAGCATTCCGTGGTATACATATACCACAGCTTGTTTATCCATTCCTGGGTTGGTGGGCATTTAGGCTATTTCCACATTTTGGCGATTGTAAATTGAGCTGCAGTAAACAGTTTCATTCAAAAGTCCTTATGATAAAAGGATATATTTTCTTCTGGGTAGATGCCTAGTAATGGGATTGCAGGATAAAATGGGAGGTATGATTTGAGTTCTTTGAGAATTCTCCAGACTTCCTTCCAAAAAAAATTGTATTAGTTTGCAGTTCTACCAACATTGTAAAAGTGTTTTCTCTCCATATCCATGCCAGCATCTGCAGCTTTGAGACTTTGTGAAGTGGGCCATTCTCACTGGGGTTAGGTGATATGTCAGGGTGGCTTTAATTTGCATTTCTCTGATGATGAGTCATTTGTTCATCTTCCTCAGAGAAGGTTCTGTTCATATCTCTTGCCCAGTGGTAGATGTGATCATTTGCTATATTTTTGATGATTTATTTGAGTTCTCTGTAGATTCTAGTTATAAACCTTTTGTCAGATTCATACCCTGCAAATAGAAGGTTGTCTTTCTGCTTTACTTGTTGTTTCCTTAGCTGTGCAGAAGCTTTTCAGCTTAATTAACTTCCATTTGTTTATTTTGTTGTTGTGATGGCCACTGAAGTCTTTGTCATAAAATCTTTCCCCAGTCCAACATCATCAAGAGTTTTTTCCACACTTTTTTCTAAGATTTTTTATCATTTCATGTCTTAGATTTAACTCTTTTATCCATCCTTTTTTTTTTTTTTTTTTTTTTTTGAGACAGAGTCTCACTATGTTGCCCTCAGTAGAGTGCCATGGAATCATGGCTCACAGCAACCTCAAACTCTTGAGCTTAAGGGATTCTCTTGCCTCAGCCTCCTGAGTACCTGGGACTATAGGCACCCACCACAACACCCAGCTATTTTTTGCTTACAGTTGTCATTGTTGTTTAGCAGGCCCAGGCCAGGCTTGAACCTGCCAGCCTTGGTGTATGTGGCCGGCACCCTACTCACTGAGCTACAGGTGCCCAGCCTCTTTTATCCATCTTGAGTCATGTTTTATAAGTAGTGAAAGGTGCAAGTCCAATTTCTGTCTTTTACATGTGGTTATCCAGTTCTCCCAGCACTATTTGTTGAATAGGGATTCTTTCCCCCACTGTATGCTTTTGTTAGGTTTCTCAAAGATCGGATGTCAACTGGAGATTGGTTTCATTTCTTTGATTTCTATTCTGTTCCATATGTCTATGTCTCTATTTTTGTGCCAGTACCATGCTGTTTTGATTACTGTGGACTTAAGATATAGCCTGAAGCCTGAGAGAGTGATGCCTCTGGCTTTGTTTTGATTACTAAGAGTAAGCTTGGCTATATGGCTTTTTTCTGGTTCCATACAAAATGAAGTACTATTTTATCCAGTTCTTTAAAGTATGATGTTGGCATTTTAATGGAGATTGCATTGAATCTGTAGATTGCTTTGGGTATAATAGACATTTTAACAATTTTTATTCTTGCCACCCAAAAACATAATATGTTCTTCCATTTATTAATGTCTTCTGCTATTTCTAAGGGTTTCATAATTCTCTTTGTAAAGAAGATCCTTCACCTGTTTTGTTAGGCATATTCCTAAATTTTTCATTTTCTTTGAAGCTACTGTGAAGAGAATTGTGTCCTTGATTTGCTTCTCAACTTGAGTGTTATTGGCGTGCACAAAGGCTACTGATTTGTGGACATTGATTTTTTTTTTTTGAATTTTTTTTTTTTTTTTTTGTAGAGACAGAGTCTCACTGTACCGCCCTCCGGTAGAGTGCCATGGCGTCACACCGCTCACAGCAACCTCTTAACTCTTGGGCTTACGCGATTCTCTTGCCTCAGCCTCCCGAGCAGCTGGACTACAGGCGCCCACCACAACACCCGGCTATTTTTTGGTTGCAGTTTGGCCGGGGCTGGGTTTGAGTTTTTATTTTTTTTTTTATTGTTGGGGATTCATTGAGGGTACAATAAGCCAGGTTACACTGATTGCAATTGTTAGGTAAAGTCCCTCTTGCAATCTTGTCTTGCCCCCATAAAGTGTGACACACAACAAGGCCCCACCCACCTCAGTCCGTCCCTCTTTCTGCTCCCCCCCCCCCGTTACTGCATTTCTTGATCACTTCCAGAAGTTTTGTGGTTGAGTCTGTGGGGTTTTCTAAGTGGGGTTTTTATATCATCAGCAAAGAGTGAGAGTTTGACCTCTTCTTCCCCCATTTGGATGCCCTTTACATCCTTCTCTTTGCCTGATTGCCTTGGTTAGAACTTCTAGCACTATGTTGAATAGTAGTGGCTATAGTGGACATCTTGTCTGGTTCCAGTTCTAAGTGGAAAAGCTTAGTTATTAGTGGAAAAGTTTTACTCTTTTCAGTATTATATTAGCTGCATGTTTGTCACAGATGGCTTCAGTCTGCTTAAGAAATGTGCCACCTCTATGAGTATATCAATTTCTCACACTCTTTCAATGCTCCCTACATTCACTTGTTTTTTGTTGTGGTTGTTGCTTATTTTGGATAACAGCCATCCTAATAAATGTGAAGTGATATATCACTGTAGTTTTTATTTGCATTTCCCTAATGATTACCAATTTTGAGTATCTTTTTACATGTTTATTGGACATCTGTATATCTTTTTTGGATAAGTGTCTATTCAAGACCTAGCTCATTTTTTATTTGGATTCTTTGATTTTTTTTTATTGTTAAATCATAGCTGTGTACATTAGTGCAATCAAGGGGTACAATGTTCTGGTTTCATATACAATCTGAGACAGTCTCCTCAAATTGTTCAACGTAGCCATCATGGCATTTTCTTAGGTATTGTACCCAGACATTTGTATTCTGCATTTAGTAGGCTTCGCCTGTACCCATTCTAAGATGCGCTATAGGTGTGGCCCCACAATAACCTTCCCTCCCACCTTAACCTCCCCCCTCCCTTCCCCTCCTTTGGCCCTTTCCCCATTGTGCTATAGTTGGGTTATAGCCTTCATATGAACACTATAAATTAGCTTTATAGTAGGGCTGAGTACATTGGATACTTTTTCTTCCATTCTTGAGATATTTTGCTAAGAAGAATATGTTCCAGCTCCATCCATGTAAACATGAAAGAGGTAAAGTCTCCATCTTTCTTTAAGGCTGCATAATATTCCATGGTATACATGTCCCACAATTTCTTAGTCCACCGTGGGTAGATGGGCACTTGGGCTTCTTCCATGACTTAGCAATTATGAATTGGGCTGAAATAAACATTTTGGTACAGATGTCTTTGTTATATTGTGATTTTTGCTCTTCTGGGTATATACCTAGGAAAGGAATTATAAAATCAACTGGCAGGTCTATTTTTAGATCTCTAAGTTCCTTTCAAAAGGAACGTATTAGTGTGCATTCCCACCAGCACTGGTAGAAGTGTTCCCTTTTCTCCATGCCCACGCCAACATCTCTGGTTTTGGGATTTTGTTATGTGGGCTACTCTTACTGAGGTTAAGTGATATCTCAAAGTAATTTTGATTTGCATTTCTCTGATGAGCTTTTTTTCATGTGTTTGTAGATCGTGCGTCTGTCTTCTTTAGAGAAGTTTCTCTTCAATTCCTTTGCCCACCCTGAGATGGGATCACTTGTTCTTTTCTTGGTTATATGTTTGAGTTCTCTGTGGATTCTGGTTATTAAACCTTTATCGGAAGTATAACCTGCAAATATTTTCTCCCATTCTGAGGTCTGTCTGCTTGCTTTATTTACTTACTCTTAGCTATGCAAAAGCTTTTTAGTTTGATCAGGTCCCAGTAATGTATTTTTGATACTGCTTCAATTGCCTGGGAAGTCCTCCTCATAAAATATTCACCCAAGCCATTCCCTCAAGAGATTTTCCTGTACTTTCTTCAAGTATTTTTATAGTTTCATGTCTTAAGTTTAAATCTTTTATCCAGTGAGAGTCTATCTTAGTTAATGGTGAAAGGTGTGGGTCCAGTTTCAATCTTCTACAGGTTGCCAGCCAGTTCACGCAGCACCATTTGTTAAATAGGGAATCTTTTCCCCACTGAATGTTTTTAATTGGCTTGTCAAAGATCAAATAACGGTAAGTAGCTTGATTCTTGGTTCTCTATTCTGTTCCAGACATCTACTTCTCTGTTTTTGTGCCAGTACCATACTCTTTTGATCACTATCGATTTATAGTACAGTCTCAGGTCTGGTAGTGTGATTCCTCCAGCTGTGTTTTTATTGCCGAGTAATGTATTGGCTATTCGAGGTTTTTTCTGATTCCATATAAAACGAAGTATTATTTTTTCAAGATCTTTAAAATATGACAATGGAGCTTTAATAGGAATTACATTAAAATTATATATTGCTTTGAGTAGTATAGACATTTTAACAATGTTGATTCTTCCCAGCCATGAGCATGGTATGTTTTTCCATTTGTTAACATCTTCAGGAATTTCTTTTCTTAAAGTTTCATAGTTTTATTTATAGGGATCTTTCACGTCATTTGTTAGATAAACTCCCAAATATTTCATCTTCTTTGGCACTACTGTGAAAAGAATAGAGTCCTTGACTTTTTTTTTTTCAGCTTGGCTATTGTTGGTATATATAAAGGCTACAGATTTATGGATGTTGATTTTGTAGCCTGAGATGCTGCTGTATTTCTTGATCACTTCTAAAATTTTGTAGTAGAATCCCTAGTGTTTTCCAGATATACAATTATGTCATCTGGGAAGAGTGAAAGTTTGATCTCTTCTGACCCTACGTGGAGACCCTTGATCGCCTTTTCTTCCCTAATTGCAATGGCTAAAACTTCCATTACAATGTTAAAGAGCAATGAGACAATGGGCAACCTTGCCTGGTTCCTGATCTAAGTGGAAATGATTTCAATTAAACTCCATTCAATACGATATTGGCTGTGGATTTTCTGTAGATGGCCTCTATCAGTTTAAGAAATGTCCCTTCTGGGGCGGCACCTGTGGCTCAGTGAGTAGGGTACCGGCCCCATATGCTGAGGGTGACAATTTCAAACCCAGGCCCAGCCAAACTGCAACAAAAAAATAGCCGGGCGTTGTGGTGGGCGCCTGTAGTCCCAGCTGCTCAGGAGGCTGAGGCAAGAGAATCGCGTAAGCCCAAGAGTTAGAGGTTGCTGTGAGCCGTGTGATGCCACGGCACTCTACCCAAGGGTGGTACAGTGAGACTCTGTCTCTACAAAAAAAAAAAAAAAAAGGAATGTCCCTTCTATACCAATTTTCTTAAGTGTTCTGATCATGAAGGGATGCTGGATATTATCAAAAGCTTTTTCTGCATCAATTGAGCTTATCATATGGTCTTTATTTTTTAGTTTGTTTATGTGCTGAATTACATTTATAGATTTACATATATTGAACCAGCCTTGAGACCCTGGGATAAATCCCACTTGGTCATGGTGTTTAATTTTTTTGATGTGTTATTGGATTCTGTTTGTTAGGATCTTATTGAGTATTTTTGCATCAATATTCATTAGTGATATTGGTCTATAATTTTCTTTTCTTGTTGGGTCTTTCCCTGATTTAGGGATCAAGGTGGATTTTTGTTTGTTAGTTAGTTTAGTTGTACATTAAAATAAATGCTATATGCCACAAATGATACTATCAAGAATCTACAAAGACACAGTATAGGAGTAAATATTTGGAAATGATGCTTTGATAAGGGGACTTATAACCAGAGCATATAGAAACAGTTACAAATCTGTAACAAAATGATAACTCAAATAAAATATGAACAAATGATTTGAATATATATTTATCCAAAGAAAATTTTAAATTTCTAACAAAACTTGAAAAGATGCAGAAAATCCTCAGTCATTTGGGAAATGCAAACTAAAACAGAATGAAAAATCACTTCACTCTCACTGTGATGATATTATCAAGAAAATGGAAAAAATTGTTAGGGAGGATGTGGAACAATTAGAATCTCATGAATTGCTGGTATGAATGTGAAATACTGTAGCAGCTTTGGAAAAAGTTTGGAAGTTAAGCAAAGTCAAATATAGAGTTATCATATGAACTTGAAATTCTACTTCTAGATCTATATCCCCCAAATGAAAACAAGCTGACCAAACATGAGCTTCTAGGGAAACATACACACGTATATGCAACAAGCAGGAGGGAATCTAAATGTGTCAATTCTCCATAAAAAGTAACTCATATTTGAATAAAATGCTTAATTATAAGGATCAAACTGGCTATAAAATATTCATACCACATCCAATAACATAGTTAACATTTTATTTTTTTTCCTTTTCTATTCCATGCATACCCCTAGGATACCTGGATACTAGAATTTGTTAGAGACAAAAATGGGTTGGATGATATGAGGCTCTAATATACTTTTTTAAAACTATCTAGTGGTATTTCTTGTTTCTGTGCAATTACAGATATTGGTGATTATAATTATGAGAACAAAGTTACCATTTCTATGGTAGTACTGGCATTTGTACAATATGTACAAAAATGAAACTGCTAATCCACTTAGGGATGCATCTTTAGGGGAGGATTGGAACTAGGATGAAGTGGCTGCTGCAGGGACTGCTCATACTGACCATGCGACTGGAAAAACAGAATGATAATCCTTGATGATAGAAAATGAACTCTTTTGATGTTCAGTAGTCAGACAGGGTGTGAAAAAGAATCATGGACAACTTTTGGCTCTTGCTTTCAGGACAACCAGTCTGCCCTGCCCTGTCAGCACAGAATATTCAGTGTTTTTATCCTATATTATTGCCTATATCCTTAACCTGACTAGATATCCATTTTCTAAGGAGACTTCAAGGACTGCTGATTTAGAGGTGAATGCCCTCAGCCACAGATGACAAAATATTATTAATTTGTTAATATTTATATGGTTACCCATAGTCTCATTATTGCTGATAACTTATGGTATCCCTCTACCACGTAAGATAAAAAATCAAACTCGCCTGTATTGCCAAATCTGTTACCTCCTCTCCACTTGTACAACAAAAACTCCTAGAATTAATATTAACTTCATTTTTAGCAACATCCTTTTGCTGAGGTCACTACTTCTTCTTATGCAGACATTAGGTCTATACATGTCTGTGACAAACAAAACAAGCTCAACACCACAGTGTGGGTGGTGGTAGAAAATTGCGTGGTTTAAGAGATGTTGGCGTGGATGTGGAGAAAAGGGAATACTTCTACACTGCTGGTGGGAATGCAAATTAATACATTCCTTTTGGAAAGATGTTTGGAGAACACTTAGAGATCTAAAAATAGACCTGCCATTCAATCCTATAATTCCTCTACTAGGTATATACCCAGAAGACCAAAAGTCACATTATAACAAAGATATTTGGAAGAAAAAGTATCCAATGTACTCAGCCCTACTATGAAACTAATTTATAGCTTTCACATGAAAGCTATAACCCAGTTACAACCTAAGAATAACGGGAAGGAGGAGAGGGAGGGGAGGGAGGGAGAGGATGGGCAGAGGGAGGGTGATTGGTGGGATTACACCTACAGTGCTTCTTACAATGGTACATGTGAAGCTTACTAAATGTAGAATATAAATGTCTTAACACAATAACTAAGAAAATGCCAGGAAGGCTATGTTAATCACTGTGATGAAAATAGTGAAATGGTATATAAAACCAGTGTATGGTGCCCCATAATCGCATTAATGTACATAGCTATGATTTAATTAAAAAAAAGAAAGAAAGAAAGAAAGAAAATCGCGTGGTTTAGGATGTCCTCCTGGCCAGTCAAGGATGAGTAGATGAAATTATGAGGTTTTTGCAATTTTGATATGAGGACAATTAATGACAATTAAGGTTATGGGGGGGAAGCAGAAAGAGGGACAGAGGGAGGGGGCTGGGGCCTTGGTGTGTGTCACACTTTATGGGGGCAAGACATGATTGCAAGAGGGACTTTACCTAACAATTGCAATCAGTGTAACCTGGCTTATTGTACCCTCAATGAATCCCCAACAATAAAAAAAAAAAAGAAATTATGAGGTTTTTGTTGCACCTATATTACTGACATATTTAACTGGTGTAGATCTGGAGGGGAAGCCTGGTTTTTGTTTATATTCAAAAATAGGAGTAATCCTTCTAGTCGGAAGCATAGTTTTCATCACTACTATCTGACATTGCTTACAACTTGTAAAAAGGATATGGTTCAATCCTCCATCAGTAGGTTAATTAGGATATATGACAACTCGTGTCATATCTTTTCTGGTTCTCCACACTGGTGTCATCCTGTTTGACCAAAAATACAAAAAGCTCACACCACTAATCTTGCTAATGAAGTG
Source organism: Nycticebus coucang (assembly GCF_027406575.1). Lineage (NCBI taxonomy): Eukaryota > Metazoa > Chordata > Mammalia > Primates > Lorisidae > Nycticebus > Nycticebus coucang. The sequence continues at coordinate 113,061,423 of NC_069804.1, forward strand.
ATTGTATGTCAGTATGGTAAGTGATAGATGGTCTAAATTCGCTTGAGTTTGCTTCCTTTTTATCAGCCCAAAACTACGGTAGTATGGCATGCTAATCTAGAATTTGCAGTAATTGCTGCTGTTTAGGGATCAATTGATGACTTGACACAAATCATATGTCATCTATGTGAAACCTATTTTAAATGTGAAGCCCTAGAAAGAGTAAAACACAAAGGGAAAAATGTTATTCCATGTAAATACTAATGAATATTTGGGGTGCCTATATCAGTAACAGGTAGAGTGTACATCAGAAGAGAAAACATTGTTAGCAATTAAGAATAATGGTGCATAATGTTAAAGGGGAAAATTGCCCAGGAAGACATTATAATCCCAATGTGTGCTCATTAAAAAAGAAAAAAATCTTCAAAATACAAAAAGCAAAATGTATTGATCTCGAAGGAGAAATCCACAATTGTAGCTGAAGATTTTAATATATCTCTCTCAGTAATAAATAGAATTATCAGATAAATTGGAATTAAAGAAGACTCCTCAACAATACTATCATCCAACTTGATGGATCAAGGGCTATTTACAAAACAGTTAATAACATCAGAACACACAATGTTTTGAATAAACAAAATGAAACATTCATAACAATAGGCTGGATAACGGGACATAAACTTCAACAAAATTTAAAAAAAAACTTGTACAAAATATGTTATCTGACTACAACAGAATTAAACTAGATATCAATAACATTAAGGTGTCTGGAAAATATGCAAATGTTTGAAGTTAAACAACAGATTTCCAAATGAACCATAGGTTAAAGAGAAAATCATGACAAACACTATAAAAGAGTTTACACTGAATAGAATAAAACAGGGAATATCAGAATTCATGGAACCAAATGAAGTGATACTTAGAAATTTATTTTATCAAATTTTTATATCAGCCATTGATAAAGACCTCAAATCAATCATCTAAGTTTCCACCCAAAGAAACTAAAAAGTAAATGTAAAAGAAAATTAAACCCAAATCAAGTAAAAGGGTGGTAATAATAAGGATAAGAGAAAAAAGTAATAGTATAGTGAAAAGAAAAGCAATATAGCCTATCAGGAACACCAATTCTGGCTGTTTAAATGAAGAATAAAATTGATGAGACTGTAGCTATATTGACCAATAAGTTATGAGAGAAGGAATATATTACCAACATTACTTGACCATAGTTATCATTTTACTCTCTCTATATATATATATACACACATATATATGCATATGAAAACACCATGTTGTACACCTTAAATATATACAATACGTTTTCTTTAAAAGAATAAAAAAGTAGACATTACTACAGAACCAACAAACAATGAAAGATAATAAGGAAACTCTGCGAGCAATTCCGTGACCAGAATTTTGACAACTCAGATGAAATGGAACAATTTTTTGAAGCACAAACCACCAATACCCATTTAAGAAGAAATATAAAACTTAAGTGGCTTTAATATTATTAAAGATATTGAATTAATAGTTGAAAAGTCTTTCATCAAAAAATAATGACAATCTACAGGCCCAAATTGCTTCACTGGTGAATTCCAACAAACTTTTAAAGAACGGTGACACCTACACTACACAATCTCTTCCAGGGTATAAGAGGTGTGGCTGCAATTCCAACTCATTTTATGAGACTAGCCTTTCCCTAACACAGAAACCAAAGACACCACAAAAGGAGAACAAAATATATTAATATCATTCTTGAACATAGATGCAAAAATCCTCAACATACTGTTAGCATATCAAATCCAATGATACATAAAATATAAATGACCAAGTGTGGCTTTTCCTCAAAACACAAGACTAGTTCAAATTTTGAAAATCAGTAAGTGTGATTCAACACTAAGTCATAAAAACAAATTCAGAATAGGTTACATTTGTAACAGAATAGGTTACATCCTCTTACAGAATATCATCAAGAAAATTTACAGCTAATATCATACCTAATGGTGAAAGACTGATGCCTTTCCTTCTGAAATAGGGAATAAGGCAAGGACAATCACTCTATGCATTTTCATTCAGTACCTCCTTGGAAGTCACAAGGAAAAGAAATAAAAGGGACATAGATTGGAACTGAGGTCACCATAAATTGTCCCTATTTGCAGATGACATTATTGCTATGTATGAAATACTTAAGAATATGAAAAATTTACTAGAACTAATAAGTGAGTTTGCCCAGATTCCAGTATACTAGATCAATGTTAAAAATAAACAAATAGTATTATTTTTGTTTCCATTTCAAAATATTAATAAAGGGGGTACAAGTGCTTTTGTTACATGGATACCTTGTGTAATGTTTAAGTCAGGGCTCTTGACTTAAGCCTGAATAGTGCTCATTATAACCAATATGTAAGTTTTTATCCCACTGCCTCCCCACACCTGCCCCCTTTCTTGGTTTCTCAAGTTCTTTATAATGCTTTGTGTCCATGTGTACCCATCATTTAGTTCCCACTCATCAGTGAGAACATGTGCTGTTTGGTTTTCAATACCTGAGATACTTCACTTCATTCCTTTTTGTGGCTGAGTAGTAATCCTTTATATATATGCATGTCTCATTTTCTTTATACACTTATCAATTGGGCACTCAGGTTGATTCCACATGTTTGCAATTGTGAATTGTGCTGTGATAAACATTCAAGTGCAGGTGTCTTTTTGATAAAATGACTTAATTTCCTTTGAGTAGATACCCAATACTGTGATTGCTGGATTGAATATTACCCTGTTTCCCCAAAAATAAGACCCTGTCTTATTTTAAGGTGTGCTCCCAAAGATGCGCTAGGTCTTATTTTCAGGGGACGTCTTATCTTTCCTGGGAGTAGGTCTTATTTTCGGAGGATGTATTATTTTTGGGAAAACGGGGTAGGTCTATGTTTTATTTCTTCTGTTTTCTGTAGAGGTTGTACTAATTTGCAATTCCACCGATAGTGTATAAGCATTCCTTTCTCTCTGTTTCCATGCCAACATCAACTGTTTTTCTTTCTTTTTTTTATTTTAATTTTAATCATGGCCATTCTGGTAGGGATAAGGCAGTAGCTCATTGTGGTTTTAATTTGCATTTCCCTGAATGATTAGTGATGGTGAACATTTTTTATATGTTTATGGGCCATTTGTATATCTTCATTTTGAAAACTTCTGTTCTGTCTTTTGCCCATTTTTTGATGGGGTCATCTGCTTTATTTTTTTGCTGATTCGTTTGAGTTATTTGCTGATTCTGGATATTACTAGTCCTTTGTCAGATGTGTAGTTGGCAAATGTTTTCTCCTGTTCTGTATATTGTTTATGCACTCTGGTAATTATTTCTATTGCTGTGCAAAAGCCTTTTAATTTAATTAAGTTCTAGTAATCATTTTTGTTGTTGCCCTATCTGTGTTTTTGTCTTAGTCATAAACTCCTTGCCTAGGCTAATATCTAGAAGAGTTTTTCTTATGTTCGCCTACATAATTTTTATAGTTTTGTGCTTTAAGTTGAAATCTTTTATCCATTTTGACTTAATTTTTGTATACGACAAGATATGGGGATTCTGTTTCATTCTTCTTCATGTGCCAATCCAATTTTATCAGCACCATCTATTGAATAGGGCTTCTGTTCCCCAGTGTATATTGTTGAAGATCAATTGTTTGTAGGTAGATGGCTTTATTTCTGGGTTCTCTATTCTGTTTCATTGATCTGCATCCTACTTTCATACCAGTACCATTGCTCTTTAGGTCACTATAGTTTCTAATTTTAATTGGAAATCACAAAACCTTGCTAAGAGAGAAAGAAGGAATAATAAATACAAGAAGATATATAAAGTAGTTATGTGTTACAAGACTCAAAACGTTATTAGTGTGTCGATTCTCTGAAAATTTGTCCATAGATATATAGTAATCTAAGTCAAAATTCTAGTAGGCTTCTGTATTTTGGTAGAAAGTGTCAAGATATTCTTAATATTTTTATGCAAAACTAAAGAAATTACCATAAATATAATAATGTTTGAAAAGATAAATAGTGTTATGAGGCTCTTGCTGCCTAGTGCTGGGAGGCTCTTGCTGCCTGTTCTTAAGACTTAAGAAACAGCCACAGTACTCCAGATACGTGTAGGAAGATGGCAGACATGAGGACACAGATAGAAGACAGGCAACCAAAAGCCAAAGAGAGGCATATCCTGATCTCAGATTTCTAGCTTCTATTATTGTGAGAAAATAAATTTATTCTATTTTTAATTAAAAAGATAGTATGGTACAGGTGAAAGAAAACCTTGATATATTGGACTTTGTCAAAACTCACAATTTTTCATCTTTAAAAATCACTCCCAACCAGAGGGAGAAAAACTGGACAGAATCAGACTCTATGAAACCAAAGGTGGGGAGCTGAGCCAAGACACAGGTGCAGCAAGCTATGACTCCAAGGAAGAGGATTCAAAAAAAACATATTACAGTTGGAGACTTTGGATTCCTTTCCATTGAGCAGGGTTTGTACTGGTCGAGACAATTTGATTGGAATGTCTGTCTGGGGCTGTTCACTCGGGGACACTCTGAGGTTGACCTTTGAAATTCTGTAGCAGAAAGGAACTGAAGTGTGGGGGCAGGGTGCCACAGCTGTCTGTATCTCTCCTGAGCTGAGATTTAAACATAATACCATGAATACTTAGGATAGGGTAGAGGTTGGCTGATTTCAAAACAGAGCCAGCTTGTACTATCTCACCAAGTATGTCCCCAGAGTCCCCAGCCAAAACTCTGAAAGTGAGCTTTGTAAGGATGTAGAGGATACTCCACAATTACAAAGCCTAGCACTTTGGTAAGAGGCTGCTTAATTTACTACCTGGGACTCCCAATTCAATCCCATCCTTCCAGTTTTAATAACCAAATGGTGGAAAATAAACAAAGGGTGGAACCAGTGGAAGAACTCTGGCAACATGAATAACCAGAGTAGATCAACCCCTCCAAGAAATGACAAAGGAGATACAACTGAAGATTCCATGCATAAACAAATAGCAGCAATGTCAGAAATTGAATTCAGAATATATATGGCAAATAATATGAACAAAATATAAGAAAGGTTAGAAATTGAAATCCAAAGAGTAGTTGTAAAGTTGTCTAAAGAAATTAATAAATTCAAAGACAAAGTCACCAAAGATATGGACATAATGAGAAAAGAGATAGCAGAGCTCAAGGAAATGAAAAAGTTATTCAAGAAGCTCCAAAATACAATGGAATCTCTCAGTAATAGAGCTGACCAAGCATAAGAAAGGATCTGAAATTGAAGAAAAAGCTTTTGAACATTCTCAAATGCTCAAAGAGGAAAACAAATGGGAAGCAAAAACTGATCATTCCCTGAGAGAGTTGTGGTGTCACTCCAAAAGAGCAAACATTCTTCATCTTATAGGAATTCCTGACAGAGAAGAGGATAGTTCTAAAGGTATAGATGTTTTACTCCAAGAGATTATGGAGGAAAACTTCCCAAGCATTGCAAGAGAGACAGAAATTCAAATAGTAAACAATTTCAGTACCCCAGCAAGACACAATCCAAATAAAGCATCTCCTAGACTAATTATGACTAACTTTGCCAAAGTTAAGATAAAGGAGAAAATTCTGCAGGCAGCCAGATGCAAGACAAGCATTACCTGGGTTATTGGTGGGATTACACCTGCAGTGCATCTTACAAGGGTATATGTGAAACTTAGTAAATATACAATGTAAATGTCTTAACACAATAACTAAGAAAATGCCAGGAAGTCTATCTTAACCAGTATGATGAAAATGTGTCAAACAGTCTATAAAGCCAGTGTATGGTGCCCCATGATTGCATTAATGTGCACAGCTATGATTTAATAATAAAAAAAAAAAGCATTACGTACAAAGGGAGAAATATCAAAATGACTGCAGATCTCTCAGCTGAAATCTTTCAAGCCAGAATAGGATGGTCAATCTCCTCAAACCTTCAATCTCCTCAAACAAAACAACTTTCAGCCCAGGATCCTGTATACAGCTAAAGTGAGTTTTGTTTGAGATGGAGAAATCAAATACTTTACTGACATACACATGTTAAAGACATTTGTCATAACGAAACCAGTTCTCTAGAATATTCTCAGACCCATCCTCCACAATGACCAGCACAATTCTCTACCACCAAAGTAAACTCACCCAGAAATTTTTGAACAAAACCCAGCTTCCACAGTAGCGAAATGATTAAAAAATCCACCGGATATTTGAAAAACATGACACCCAAAACACTACCATACTTACCAATTCTATCAATTAATATGAATGGTTTAAATTGTCCTCTAAAGAGGCACAGACTGGCTTACTGGACACATAAACCAGATATCTCCTAAATACAAGAATCTCATCTTACCTTAAAGGAAAAAAAATAGACTCCTGGTGAAGGGAGGGACACCTGTAATACAGGCAAGTGGAAATCAGAAAAAAGTAGGGGGTGCAATTTTATTTGCCAATACAATTGGCTTTAAACCAACAAAGATAGAGATAAGGATTATCATTACATATTTGTCAAGGGAAACACCCAAGATGAAGAGATTTCAAGAATTAACAATTGGGCACCCAATCAGAATGCTCCTCAGTTTATAAAGCAAACCCTAATGGATATGAACAACTTGATATCTTCCTGCACTATAATAGTTGGAGGTTTTAACACCTCGTGGACAGTTTTGGATAGATCCTTCAAGAAGAAACTAAACAAAGAAATATTAGACTTACACCTGACCCTGAACAAATGGACTTAACAGACCTCTACAGAACATTTCATCCTAATAAAACTGAATATACATTATTTCATCATCCTCCAAAATTGATCATATCTTAGTATGCACACATCAACAAATTTAAAAGAATAGAAATTCTTCCTTGTATATTCTCAGACCACCATGGAATAAAAACTGAACTCAACAGCAAAAAGAATCTTCATACTGAGAATAAGTCATTGAAACTAAATAATCATAGGCTGAATGATAGCTGGGTCACAGATGAGATTAAGAAGGAAATCGTCAAATTTTTGGAACAAAATGATAATGAAGACACAAATTATCAAAACCTGTGTGATACTGCAAAGGCAGTCCTCAGAGGGAAATTTATAGGATTGGAAGCCTTCATCAAGAAGACAGAGAGGAAGCCAACAACTTAATGGGTCATCTCAAGCAACTAGAAACAAAAGAACATTCCAACCCCAAACCAAGCAGAAGAAAATAAATCGCCAAAATTAGGGCAGGATTAAATTAAATTGAAAACAAAAGAATCATTCGGTAGAGCAACAAAACAAAAAGTTAGCTTTTTGAAAAAGATTAATAAAGTTGATAAACTTTTGGCCATCCTAACCAGAAACAGAAAAGTAAAATCTCTAATATTGTCTATCAGAAACAGTAAAGGAGAGATAACAACAGACACCTCAGAAATTCAAAAAATCCTCAATGATTAGTACAAAAAAAACTCTTCTCAGAAATATGAATATCTGAAGGAAATGGACCAATACCTGGAAGCACGCCACCTTCCTAGATTCAACCAGAAAGAATTAGAAATTTTGAATAGACCTATATCAATCACTGAAATAGCATCAACAATACAAAATCTCCCAAAAAAGAAAAGTCTGGGACTAAATGGCTTCACATCCAAATTCTACCAAACCTTTAAAGAGGAACTAGTGCCTACATTATGCAACCTTTTCCAAAACATAGAAAAAGAAGGAATACTTCCCAACACATTCTATGAAGCACAGATCACCCTGATCCGCAAACTAGGAAAGGATCCAACAAAGAAAGAAAATTGTAGACCAATATCATTAATGAATATTGATGCAAAAATATTCAGGAAAATCTTAGCAAACAGAACACAACAACACATCAAAAATTATACACATGATCCAGTTGGTTTTATTCCAGAGTTTACAAGGTTGGTTCAACATACACAAATCTATAAATATAATACAACATACAAGTAAAATAAAAAACAAAGACCATATAATTCTCTCAATTGATGCAGAAAAAGCATTTGATAATATCCAGCATCTTTTCATGATCAGAACACTTAAGTAAATAGGCATAGAAGGGACATTTCTTAAACTGATAGAGGCCATCTACAGAAAACCCACAGCCATTATCATATTAAATGGAGTAAAATTGAAAACATTTCCACTCAGATCAGGAACTAGGCAAGGATGCCCACTGTCTCCACTGCTATTCAACATAGTAATGGAAGTCTTAGCCACCTCAGTCAGGCAAGGAAGGTGATCAAGTGTATCCAAATAGTATCAGAGGAGATCAAACTCTCACTCTTCGATGATGACATGATCCTATAGCTGGAAAATCCCAGGGGCTCAACTACAAAACTCTTAGAAGCAATCAAGGAATACATCAGCATCTCTGGATGCAAAAATCAATGCTTACAAATCAGTAGCTTTTATATATGGCAACAATAGTCAAGCTGAAAATATAGTCAAGGACTCTATTCCTTTTACAGTAGTGCCAAAGAAGACGAAATATCTGAGAATTTACCTAATAACAGACGTGAAAGATCTCTATAAAGAGAATTATGAAACTCTGAGAAAAGAAATAGCTGAAGATGTTAACAAATGGAAAAACATACCATACTCATGGTTGGGAAGAATCAACATTGTTAAAATGTCTGTACTACCCAAAGCAATTGGCAGATTTAATGCAATCCCTATTAAAGCACCATTGTCATACTTTAAACAGCTTGAAAAAATAGTGCTTTGTATTATATGAATAAAAAAAACTTGAATAGCCAATACATTAGTCAGAAATAAAAACAAATCAGGAGGTATTACATTTCCAGACTTCAGGCTACCCTATCAATCTATAGTGATCAAAACAGCATGGTATTGGCACAAAAACAGAGAGACAGATGTATGGAACAGAATAAAGACCCAAGAGATGAACCCAGCCACTTATCGCCATTTGATCTTTCATAAACCTATCAAAAACATCCAATGGGGGAAAGACTCCATATTTAACAAATGGTATTGGGGGAACTGGCTAGCAATCTATAGAAGACTGAAACTGAATCTCCACCTTTCACCATTAATAAAAATTGATTCTCACTAGATAAAAGATTTAAATGTAACACATGAAACTATAGAAATACTAAAAGAGTGCAGGCAAAACACTTAAAGAAATTGGCCTGGGCGAATATTTTATGAGGAGAAACTCCCCTCCCCCTGGACAATTGAAGCAACATCAAAAATACGTTACTGGAATCTGACAAAACTAAAAAGCTTCTGTACAGCCAAGAGCACAGTAAATAAAGCAAACAGACAACCCTCAGAATGGGAGAATATTTTTGCAGTTTATGTTTCCAACAAAGGTCTGATAACTAGAATACACAGAGAACTCAAACTAATCAATAAGAAAAGAACAAATAACCCCATTTCTATGTGAGCAAGAGACTTGAAGAGAAACTTCTCTGAAGAAGAAAGGCGCATGGGCTACAAACATATGAAAAAAATGCTCATCATCTTTAATCATCACAGGAATGCAAACAAAACCACTTTGAGATATCATCTAACTCTAGTAAGATTAGCCCACATAACAAAATTCCAAAACTACAGATGTTGGCACACTTGGGATGTTGGGAACACTTCTCCACTGCTGGTGGAAATGAAAGCTAATATGACCTTTTTGGAAAGATATTTGGAGAATACGCAAGAAACTAAAAGTAGACCTACTGTTTGATCCTACAATTTGTCTACTAAGTATATACCCAGATGATCAAAAACCATTTTACAGCAAAGACATTTGCACCAGAATGTTTTTTGCAGCCAAATTCATAATTGCCAAGGGATAGAAAACAGCCCAAGTACCCATCAGCACATGAATGGGTTAACAAATGGTGGTATATGTACACCATGGAATACTATTCAGCCATAAATAAGATGTAGACTTCATATCATTTATGTTTATTTACCTGGATGTAGCTGGAACATATTCTTCTTTGTAAAGTATCTCAAGAATGGGAAAAAAAGTATCCAATGTAACCGAAACTACTATGAAATCAATATGTAATCAGTTACACATTCATATGAATGGTAAAACATAACAATAGTCTGGAAAGTAGAAGGGAAGAGGTGAGAGAGGGAAGGAGAGGGAAAAGGCTGGGAGGTGGGAGGATATTGGGAGGGACCTCACCTAATGGGCATAATGCAATGGTACATTTCAAAACTATTACAAAAAGAGTATAATTGTCTTATCACAACAAATAAGTGAGGTGATAGATGTGTTAATCAGTTCTATGTAAACATTTCACATTGTATATCAAATCAGTACACTGAACCCCATAAATGCATCAATGTACAAAGTTATGATTCAATAAAAAAATAAACTTAGCTATGCCCTAAAAAAAAAAAAAAAGGAAGTAGATGTAGCAGTATCTCTCTTATTGCAATAAACAAGAAAACACCAAAAAATAAAAATGAAAATCACTCCCAAGGAAATGAAGGGGCAATCTTCAGAGTGGGAGATAATATTTAGAAAAATTCTTATTTAATTAAATTATTTGAATACAGAATTTATAAAGAGCTTACAAAAATAAATAATAAGGTAACAAATTCCCAATTAGAAAAGAGTAAAAGTTGTGCACAGAGACTTTACAAAACAAAATACGCAAACCACAAGTAACCACATTAAATGATGCTCACCATTATTATAGTCATTAGGTAAATGAAAAGTAAAATCAGAAGATGACACCTGGTCACAATGGCCAAAAAGAAAATCTGACAATGTCAAATTTTGGAAACAGAATAAATGGTACTGCCTCACATGGTTGGTGGAAATAGAAAATGGTTCAGATACTTTGAAAACCAGTATGTAGTTTTGCATGAAGTTAAACATACACTTATCATACAACCCAGCAATCCTACTCTAGGATATTTACCCAAGAGAAAATCCTATCTTCCACAGAAACTTGTAAGCCAAACTTTACTGTGGCTTTATTTTTAATTGCTAAAGCCTACAAAGATCCCACATGCCCATTACTAGGGGATGGATAGACAAACTAGTTATACATACAATGGAAGACTACTCACACTTCTTGGCACTAAAACAGGTCTAAGCGCTGATAACACACATGTAACAGAATAGGTGGATCTCAAACACATTATGCTAATGCAAAGGAACCATAATCAAAGGGCACATATTATGTCTTTTATTTTACTTTATGCAAAAAGGAAAAGCGTTACACAGAAAAATCATTGCTTTTCACAGGCTATGCATGGGGAGGACATTGACTTTATTATTTTTTTATTAAATCATAGCTGTGAACATTAATGCAATCATGGGGCACCATACACTGGTTTTATAGACCATTTGACACATTTTCATCACACTGGTTAACATACCTTCCTGGCATTTTCTTAGTTATTATGTTAAGACATTTACATTCTACATTTACTAAGTTTCACATATACCCTTGTAAGATACACCACAGGTGTAATTCCACCAATCACCCTCCCTCCGCCCACCTCCCCCCCAACACCTTTCCCCCTTCCCCCAATTCTTGGGTTGTAACTGGGTTATAGCTTTCATGTGAAAGCCATAAATTAGTTTCATAGTAGGGCTGAGTACATTGGATACTTTTTCTTCCATTCTTGAGATATTTTACTAAGAAGAATATGTTCCAGCTCCATCCATGGAAACATGAAAGAAGTGAAGTCTCCATCTTTCTTTAAGGCTGCATAATATTCCAAGGTGTACATATACTACACTTTATTAATCCATTCGTGGGTTGATGGGCACTTGGGCTTTTTCCATGACTTAGCAATTATGAATTGGGCTGCAATAAACATTCTGGTACAAATATCTTTGTTATGATGTGATTTTTGGTCTTCTGGGTATATGCCTAGCAGAGGAATTATAGGATTGAGTGGCAGATCTATTTATAGATCTCTAAGTGTTCTCCAAACATCTTTCCAAAAGGAATGTATTAATTTGCATTCCCACCAGCAGTGTCGAAGTGTTCCCTTTTCTCCACATCCAGGCCAACATCTCTGGTCTTGGGATTTTGTGATATAGGCTAATCTTACTGGAGTTAGATGACATCTCAAAACAGTTTTGATTTGCATTTCTCTGATGATTAAAGATGATGAGCATTTGTTCATATGTCTGTAGGCCGTGCGCCTGTCTTCTTCAGAGTAGTTTCTCTTCAAGTCCCTTGCCCAGCCTGCGATGGGATTACTTGTTCTTTTTTTTGCTTATATGTCTGAGTTGTCTATGGATTCTGGTTATTAAACCTTTGTTGGAGACATAACCGGCAAATATCTTCTCCCATTCTGAGGGCTGTTTGCTTGCTTTACTTACTGTGTTCTTGACTGTGCAGAAGTTTTTAGTTTTATCAGGTCCCAGTAGTGTATTTTTTTATTATTAAATCATAGCTGTGTACATTAATGCGATCATGGGGCACCATACACTGATTTTATAGACCATTTGACACATTTTCATCACACTGGTTAACATAGACTTCCTGGCATTTTCTTAGTTATTGTGTCAAGACATTTATATTCACTGGCTCCATAGCTTCCCTCTCGCAGGGGTGGGCTCTGCTCCTGAAGTTCACATTGATGGGCCAGAGGATGACGGAATCTGCGTGATGTGCACAGCCTCAGGGTGGTTCCCAAAGCCCCAGGTCCAGTGGAGGCACCTCAGCGGAGAGAAGTTCTTGGCGTTCTCTGAGGCCCCATGCCCAAGATGCTGAGGAGCTATTCAGTGTGAAGGCCACCCTGGTGGTGAGAGACAGCTCTGTGGAGAACGTGACCTGCTCCATCCTCAACCCCATCCTGGGCCTGGAGAAGGTGGCGGCCATTTTCCTCCCAGGTTAACTCCAGGAAGAGCTTGACAAGAGGAAGAAAGCTTACAGGGTTGCCTGGAGGAACGCCCAGCTGTACACAGATCGTCAGGAAGAATCAGATAAGAGCAACCAGGGTGTTGCAAGTCCTGGTTATACAGAGAGGTATAATCACGTATCATGCAAGCTCCAATCATCATTTTCTAATCTGTTCTCCATAAGGAGAAACAGTATAACAGGGGAGGAGACAAGATGGCGGACTGAAGCCAGCCTTCCACAGAGGCTCCCGTCCTGAAGGAGAGTTAAGGGATAAAAATTTAGCAAGTAACCTGATGGATTTGAGCAGCACCAATAGAGAAAGTTGAAGAATGCACATCAACCCCACTGAGGAGAGCTGCAACCACAAGGATGCAAACAAAAGGTACAAAACCCATAACCAAACAGATGGACGGGAGTCCCCCCTCCCCCATTCGATTGGCTTAAGAGCCCCACAAACAAACAGGCAGAAATCAAAGGCCCTCCCACTACACCCCACGGGAGAGACCTACTGAAATCTGGACCCATCTCCTCTACTAGGGTGCCAAGGCGTTCTCCTGCCAGGCATAAAGCTGTATAAAACTGTAAATAGCCTTTTCCCGCAACTCTGAACTCCCAGCCCTCCTTGGGCAGCAATATAACCAGGCATAAACTGAGTGAAATTGTCTGAGCTCGCTACTGGCAGCTCTGGGCTCCTAGGCTCCCCGCCACCCACCCCCGTCCTCAATCTGAGATCTGGAGGTCTGAGCAGCAGCGGTGTGGCAGGGCAAACAACTGAGTGGAATTGAGCGTGCTCGCTACCGGGGGCTCTAGGATCCCAGCACGCCACGCCCCGCCCTCACTCTGAGATCTCGAGGCCTGAGCGGCAGCAGTGCAGCCAGGCAAAAAACTGAGTGGAACTGAGTGTGCTCACTACCGGAGAATCTGGGCTCCTAGAGCTCCCCCCCCCGAATCCCTCCTGCCCTCACTCTGAGATCTGGAGGCCTGAGCAGGGGCAATTCAGCGGGGCATAAAACTGAGTGTATCTGAGTGTGTTCGTTACTGGCGGCTCTGGGCTCCCAGTGCTCCACCCCCTGCCCTCACTCTGAGATCTGGAGGCCTGACCAGTGGCAGTGAGGCCAGGCATAAAACTGAATGAAACCATGTGTGCTCACTGCCAGTGGCTCTGGGCTCCCAGCGCTCCCCTCCACCCTCACTCTGAGATCTTGAGGCCTATCCCCCGGGAGTCCAGATTCTAGTCCCAATCCTCTAGTCCCCTTGGGAGACTTATCAGGGCGTGGACAGTGCCTGATCTGTGGCTAGTCAGTGCTGACTCTGGGGCACGAGAGTGAGGCTGGGAGAGACCCACACCAGAGTGGCAGTTCCCTAAGCCAGCTGAAGCCACACCCCCATCTCCCTGGGCAACAAGAGGAGGCCACCCGTGAGTAAAGGATTTGCCTGAAGCAACTCACAGACCTGGGAAGCTTCCAGGGCAGGGCCGACTCAGAGAGCTGAGACTTCAACCCAGAGTAAGTGCTTCACTGGGGTCAAACAGAAACCAGCTGAAAATAAGACAGAACCACTTAGCCCACCACACCAGACAGGGCCCCAGTCTCTCAGGTGACAATGCTGTACAGGCCCTCACCAAAGCCCCAGGGGAAAAATCAAAGGGAGTAAAACAACCATGGGGCGGAATCAATGGAAAAACTCTGGTAACATGAATAACCAGAATAGATCAATCCCCCCAAGGAAAGATATGGCGGATGTAATTGAAGATCCCATTCATAAACAACTTGCTGACATGTCACAAATCAAATTCAGAATTTGGATTGCAGACAAGATTAATAAAATGGAATTAGGAATCCGAGGAGAAATTCAAAAGTTGTCTCAAGAATTTAACAAATTTAAAGACAAAACCACCAAAGACATAGACACACTGAAGCAAGAATTTGCAGCCCTCAAAGATATGGAAAATACAGTAGAATCCCTCAGCAAAAGAATGGACCAAGCAGAAGAAAGGATTTCTGACATTGAAGATAAAGCCTTTGAATGCTCCCAAACTCTCAAAGAGGAAGCGAAATGGAGAGCAAAAATGGATCTTTCTCACAAAGAGCTCTGAGATAACTCGAAGAAGTCAAATATCCGACTCATAGCAATTCCTGAAACCGATGAAGTGGCCTCAATGGGCACAGAGGCCCTTTTGCATGAAATTATGAAAGAGAATTTTTCAGACATGCCTAGAGAATCTGAAATTCAGACAGCAGACAGCTTCAGAATCCCAGCACAACTCAGGCCCAATAAGACATCCCCCAGGCATATCATAATTAACTTCACTAAAGTTAATATGAAGAAGAAAATTCTCAAGCGGCCAGGTGAAAGAAAACTATTACCTTTAAAGGAAAGAACATTAGAATGATTGCAGATCTCTCTGCTGAAACTTTTCAAGCCAAAAGAGGGTGGTCACCGACTTTTAATCTCCTAAAGCAAAATAACTTTCAACCCCAGATATTGTATCCAGCTAAACTGAGTTTCATTTATGATGGAGAAATTAAATACTTTAATGACATTCATATGTTGAAGAAATGTGCCATAACCAAACCAGCTCTTTAAAATATTCTCAGACCTATCCTCCATAATGACGAACCCAATCCTCTAGTACAAAACTAAACTCACTCAGAAACTTCTGATCAAACTCCAACTTACACAATGGCAAAAGGATTAAAAATGCCCACTGGACTTTTGAAAAACTCGATACCCAAAATTAATCCAAACTTATCAATATTCTCCATTAATGTGAATGGCTTAAACTGTCCTCTAAAGAGACACAGGTTAGCTGACTGGATGCAAAAACTCATGCCAGATATCTGTTGCATACAAGAGTCACATCTTAACTTAAAAGACAAATACAGACTCAGGGTGAAAGGATGGTCATCCATATTCCAGGCAAATGGTAACCAGAAAAAAGCAGGTGTTGCAATTTTATTTGCAGATACAATAGGCTTTAAACCAACAAAAGTAAGGAAGGACAAGAATGGTCACTACATATTTGTTAAGGGTAATACTCAATATGATGAGATTTCAATTATTAATATCTATGCACCCAACCAGAATGCACCTCAATTTATAAGAGAAACTCTAAAAGACATGAGCAACTTGATTTCCTACAGCTCCATAATAGTCGGAGATTTTAACACTCCTTTGCCAGTGATGAAACAATCCTCCAACAAAAAGTAGAGTAAAGAAATTCTAGATTTAAATCTAACCATCCAGAATTTAGATTTAGCAGACATCTACAGAACATTTCATCCCAATGAAACCGAATACACATACTTCTTATCAGACCACGGAACTTACTCCAAAATCGAACACATCTTAGGTCAAAGTCTAACCTCAGTAAATTTAAAAGAACAGAAATTATTCCATGCATCTTCTCAGACCACCATGGAATAAAACTTGAGCTGAGTACCTACAGGAATCTGCATACTCATACAAAAACATGGAAGTTAAATAACATTATGCTAAATGATAGCTGGGTCAGAGATGAGATCAAGCAGGAAATTGCCAAATTTTTGTAACAAAACAATGAAGACACGAAGTATCAGAACTTCTGGGACACCACAAAAGCAGTTCTAAGAGGGAAATTTATACCACTGCAAGCCTTCCTCAGGAGAACGGAAAGAGAGGAAGTTAACAATTTAATAGGACATCTCAAGCAACTGGAAATGGAAGAACATTCCAACCCAAAACCCAGTAGAAGAAAAAAATAACCAAAATCATAGCAGAACTAATTGAAATTGAAAGCAAAAGAATAATACAACTGATCAATAAATCAAAAAGCTGTTTTTTTGAAAAGGTCAACAAAATAGATAAACCTTTGGCCAACCTAATAAAAAAAAATGTAAAATCTCTATTCTCATCAATCAGAAATACAAAGACGAAATAACAACAGGCTCCTCAGAAATCCAAAAACTCCTTAATGAATATTACAAGAAACTTTACTCTCAGAATTATGAAAATCTGAAGGAAATTGACCGATACTTGGAAGCATGTCACCTTCCAAGACTTAACCAGAATCAAATGGAAATGTTGAACAGGCCCATATCAAGTTCTGAAATAGCATCAACCATACAAAACCTCCCCAAAAAGAAAACCCAGGCACCAGATGGTTTCACATCAGAATTCTACCAAACCTTTAAAGAGGAATTAGTACCTATATTACTCAACCTGTTCCAAAAGGTAGAAAAAGAAGAAAAACTACCCAACACGTTGTATGAAGCAAACATCACCCTGATCCCCAAACCAGGAAAAGACCCAACAAGAAAAGAAAATTATAGACCAATATCACTAATGAATATAGATGCAAAAATATTCCACAAGATCCTAGCAAACAGAATCCAGCAACACATCAAAAAAATTATACATCATGACCAAGTTGGTTTTATCCCAGGGTCTCAAGGCTGATTCAATATACGTAAATCTATAAATGTAATTCAGCACATAAACAAATTAAAAAAAAAAGACCATATGATTCTCTAAATTGATGCAGAAAAAGCTTTTGATAACATACAACATCCCTTCATGACCAGAACACTTAAGAAAATTATAAGGGACATGCCTTAAACTGATAGAGGCCATCTACAGCAAACCGACAGCCAATATCATATTGAATGAAGTTAAATTGAAATCATTTCCACTCAGATCAGGAACCAGACAAGGCTGCCCATTGTCTCCATTGCTTTTTAACATTGTAATGGAAGTTTTAGCCACCGCAATTAGGGAAGAAAAGGTGATCAAGAGTATCCATATAGGGTCAGAAGAGATCAAACTTTCGCTCTTTGCAGATGATATGATTGTATATCTGGAAAACACTAGGGACTCTACTACAAAACTCTTAGAAGTGATCAAGGAAATACAGCAGCGACTTAGGTTACAAAATCAACATTCATAAATCAGTAGCCTTTATATATACCAACAATAGTCAAGTTGAAAAAACAATTAAGGACTCTGTCCCATTCACAGAAGTGCCAAAGAACATGTAATACCTGAGAGTTTATCTAACAAAAGACGTGAAAGATCTATATAAAGAGAACTATGAAAATCTAAGAAAAGAGATAGCTGAGAATGTTAACAAATGGAAAAACATACCATGCTCATGGCTGGGAAGAATCAACATTGTTAAAATGTCCATACTACCCAAAGCAATATATAATTACAACGCAATCCCCATTAAAGCTCCACTGTCATACTTTAAAGATCTTGAAAAAACAATAGTTTGTTTTATATGGAATCAGAAAAAACCTCGAATAGCCAAGGCATTACACAAAAATAAAAATGATGTAGGAGGAATCATGCTACCAGACCTCAGACTATACTACAAATCGATAGTGATCAAAACAGCGGAGGCGGAGCAAGATGGCAGCCGAGTAACAGCTTCCTTGCATCTGGGCACCGTGAGTCTGGGGAGATAGGACTCCAGGCATCTCTGGCTGGTGGGATCTGCCTATCATCACCCCTGAGAGGATACACGGAGTCAGCAAGAGACTTGGACCCCAAGAGGAGTGATCAAAACAGCATGGTACTGGCACAAAAACAGAGAAGAAGATGTCTGGAACAGAATAGAGAACCAAGATATGAATCCAGCTACTTACCATTATTTAATCTTTGACAAGCCAATTAAAAACATTCAATGGGGAAAAGATTCCCTATTTAATAAATAGTGCTGTGTGAACTGGCTGGCAACCTGTAGAAGACTGAAACTGGACACACACCTTTCACTATTAACCAATATAGACTCTCACTGGATTAAATATTTAAACTTAAGACATGAAACTATAAAAATACTAGAAGAGAGTGTACGGAAAACCTTGAAGAAATTGGGTTGGGCGAGTTTTTTATGAGGAAGACCCCCCGGGCAATTGAAGCAGCTTCAAAAATACACTATTGGGACTTGATCAAACTAAAAAGCTTCTGCACAGCCAAGAACACAGTAAGTAAAGCAAGCAAACAGCCCTCAGAATGGGAGAAGATATTTGCAGGTTATGTCTCCAACAAAGGTTTAATAACAAGAATCCACAGAGAACTCAAACGCATTAGCAAGAAAAAAACAAGGGATCCCATCGCAGGCTGGGCAAGGGACTTGAAGAAAAACTTCTCTGAAGAAGACAGGTGTGCAGCCTTCAGACACATGAAAAAATGCTCATCATCTTTAATCATCAGAGAAATGCAAATCAAAACTACTTTAAGATATCATCTAACTCCAGTGAGACTAGCCTATACCACAAAATCCCAAGACCAGAGATGTTGGCCTGGAAGTGGAGAAAAGGGAACACTTCTGCACTGCTGGTGGGAGTACAAATTAATACATTCCTTTTGGAAAGCTATATGGAGAAAACTTAAAGATATAAAAATAGATCTGCCATTCAATCCTGTAATCCCTCTACTGGGCATATACTCAGAAGACCAAAATTCAAATCATAACAAAGATATTTGTACCAGAATGTTTATTGCAGCCCTATTCATAATTGCTAAGCCATGGAAAAAGCCCAAGTGCCCATCAACTCACGAATGGATTAATGAATTGTGGTATATGTACACCATGGAATACTATGCAGCCTTAAAGAAAGATGGAGACTTTACCTCTCTCATGTTTACATGGATGGAGCGGGAACATATTCTTCTTAGTAAAGTGTCTCAAGAATGGAAGAAAAAGTACCCAATGTACTCAGCCCTACTATGAAACTAATTTAGGGTTTTCACATGAAAGCTATAACCCAGTTACAACCTAAGAATAGGGGGATGGCAGAAAGGGTAGGGAGGGAGGGTGGAGGTGGGTAGAGGGAAGGGGATTGATAGGATTACACCTGCGTTGCATCTTACAAGTGTATATGTGAAACTTAGTAAATGTGGAATGTAAATGTCTTAGCAAAATAACTAAGAAAATGCCAGGAAGGCTATGTTAACTAGTGTGACGAAAATGTGTCAAACGGTCTTTGAACCAAGTGTATAGTGCCCCATGATCATATTATTGTATACATCTATGATTTAATAAAAAAAGACATTTATATTTCTGTTTGTTAGGATCTTGTTGAATATTTTTGCATCTATATTCATTAGTGATATTGGTCTATAATTTTCTTTTTTTGTTGGGTCTTATCCTGGTTTGGGGATCAGGGTGATGTTTGCTTCATAGAACGCGTTGGGTAGTTCTTTCTTTTTCTACATTTTCTACATTTTAGAACAGTTTGAGTAATAGATACTAATTCCTCTTTAAAGGTTTGGTAGAACTCTGAGGTGAAGCCATCTGGTTCCGGGCTTCTTTATAGGGAGGTTTGTATGGTTGATGCTATTTCAGAACTTGATATGGGCCTGTTCAACATTTCCACTTGATTCTGGCTAAGTCTTGGAAGGTGATGTGCTTCCAAGTATTGGTCAATTCCCTTCAGATTTTCTTATTTCTGAGAAAAAAGTTTCTTGTAATATTCATTAAGGATTTTTTTGATTTCTGAGGAGCCTGTTGTTATTTCGTCTTTGTCATTTCTAATTGATGAGATTAGAGATTTTACTCTTTTTTTCCTGATTAGATTGGCCAAAGGTTTATCTATTTTGTTTACCTTTCCAAAAAACCAACTTTTTGATGTATTGATCTGTTGTATAATTCTTTTGTTTTCAATTTCATTTATTTCTGCCCTAATTTTGGTTATTTCTTTTCTTCTACTGGGTTTGGGTTTGGAATGTTCTTCCTTTTCCAGTTGCTTGAGATGTCCCATTAAGTTGTTAACTTCCTCTCTTTCTGTTCCCTTCAGGAAGGCTTGCAGTGCTATAAACTTCCCTCTTAGGACTGCCTTTGCAGTATCTCAGAGTTTCTGATAATTCGTGTCTTCCTTGTCGTTTTGTTCCAAAAATTTGGCAATTTCCTTCTTTTTTTTTTTTTTTTTTTTTTGTAGACAGAGTTTCACTTTATTGCCCTCGGTAGAGTGCCGTGGCGTCACACAGCTCACAGCAACCTCCAACTCCTGGGCTTAGGCGATTCTCCTGCCTCAGCCTCCCGAGTAGCTGGGACTACAGGCGCCTGCCACAACGCCCGGCTATTTTTTTTTTGCAATTTGGCTGGGGCCGGGTTTGAACCCGCCACCCTCGTTATATGGGGCCGGCGCCCTGCTCACTGACCCACAGGCGCCGCCCGGCAATTTCCTTCTTAATCTCATCTCTGACCCAGCTATCATTCAGCATAAGGTTATTTCACTTCCATGTTTTTGTATGAGTATGCAGATCCCTGTTGTTACTCAGCTCAAGTTTTATTCCATGGTGGTCCAAGAAGATGCATGGAATAATTTCTATTCCTTTAAATTTACTGAAATTAGACTTGCGACCTAAGATATGATCTATTTTGGAGTATGTTCCGTGGGCTGAAGAGAAGTATGTGTATTTAGTTTTTTGGGGATGAAATGTTCTGTAGATGTCTGCTAAATCCAAATGTTGGATGGTTAGGTTTAAATTGAAAATTTCTTTGCTTAGCTTCTTATTGGAGGATCGATCCAACACTGCCAAAGGAGTGTTGAAATCTCCGATGATTACAGAGCTGGAGGAAATCAAGTTACTCATGTCTGTTAGAGTTTCTCTTATAAATTGAGGTGCATTCTGGTTGGGTGCATAGATATTAATAATTGAGATCTCATCATATTGAGTATTACCCTTAACAAATATGAAGTGGCCATTCTTATCCTTCCTTACTTTTGTTTTAAAGCCTATTTTATCTGCAAATAGAATTGCAACACCTGCTTTTTTCTGTTACCATTTGCCTGAAATATGGACGACCATCCTTCCACCCTGAGTCGATATTTATCTTTAAAGTAAGATGTGACTCTTCCTTACAGCAAATATCTGCCCTGAGTTTTTGTATTCGGTCAGCTAACCTGCGCCTCTCTAGAGTACTGTTTAAACCGTTCACATTAATGGAGAATATTGATATGTCTGGTAAAATTTTGGGTGTCGAGTTTTTCAAAAGTCCAGTCAACATAGGTCTGAGAATATCCTGAAAAGCTGTTTGGGTTATGGCAAATTTCTTCAACATATAAATGTTATTAAAGTATATAATTTCTACATCATAAATGAAACTCAGTTAAGCTGGATACAGGATCCAGGGTTGAAAGTTATTTCACTTTAGGAGATTAAAAGTCAATGACCACCCTCCTCTGGCTTGAAAAGTTTCAGCAGAGAGATCTGCAGTCATTCTAATATTCTTCCCTTTGTAGGTAATGTATTTCTTACATCTGGCTGCTTTCAGAATTTTCTCCTTCATATTAACTTTAGTGAAGTTAATTATTATATGCCTGGAGGATGTCTTACTGGGATTGAGTTGTGCTGGGGTTCTGTCTGCTATCTGAATTTCAGAATCTCTTGGCATGTCTGGAAAATTTTCTTTCTTAATTTTCTTTTTTTTTTTTTTTTTTTTGTAGAGACAGAGTCTTACTTTATGGCCCTTGGTAGAGTGCCGTGGCATCACACAGCTCACAGCAACCTCCAGCTCCTGGTCTTAAGTAAATCTCTTGCCTCAGCCTCCCGAGTAGCTGGGACTACAGGCGCACACTACAACGCCCAGCTATTCTTTGGTTGCAGTTTGTCTGGGGCCGGGTTTGAACCCGCCACCCTTGGCATATGGGGCTGGTGCCCTACGGACTGAGCCACAGATGCTGCCCTGTGCCCAGCAAGGCCACTTCATCACTTTCAGGGATTCCAATGAGGCGGATATTAGCCTTCTTTGAATTATCTTAGGGCTCTCTGAGAGAATGATCCCTTTTTGCTCTCCATTTCTCTTCCTCTTTGAGAGTTTGGGAGCTTTGTCTTCAATGTCAGAAATCCTTTCTTCTGCTTGTTCTACTCTGTTACTGAGGGATTCTGCTATATTTTTCAGATCTTTGAGGGCTGCAAATTCTTGCTTCAGTTCGTCAAAATCTTTGGTGTTTTTTCCTTTAAATTCGTTCAATTCTTGAGACAACTTTTGAATTTCTCCTCGAATTTCTAATTCCAACTTTTGAATTGCTACTCGAATTTCTAATTCCAAATTTTCCTCAATTTTATTAATCTTGTTTGCAATCCAAATTCTGAATTCGATTTCTGGCATCTCAGCCAGTTATTTATGAATGGGATCTTTAATTACATCTGCCATATCTTTCCTTGGAGGGGGGGTTTGATCTATTCTGGTTATTCATGTTACCAGAGTTTTTCCACTGATTCCACCCCATGATTGTTTTACACCATTTGATTTTTCCCCTGGAGCTTTGTCGAGGACTCGTACAATGCTATGGCCTGAGAAACTGGGGCCTTGTTTGGTGTGGTGGGTCTAAGTGGTTCTGTCTTGTTTTCAGCTGGTGTCTGTTTGACCCTAGTGAAAAGTTACTGTGTTGAAATCTCAGCTGAGGAGAAATATCAGCCATTAAGTCACCCTGCCCCCCACAGGCAACAATTCGAAAAGGCAAATCAAACCTTCCTACAACCACACACCCAGGGCAGCACCTGAATAGTCCTCAGGCGATTGGCTCAGTTCAAAAGGTCCAAATCAATTGTCTCAGTCAGCACCTGTCTCAGGTGGGAGAGTTTAAAAGGTCTCTGGCAACTGGATCACAGGGGTCTGTTGACTACTCTGATATGGCTTGCTCCAGTGCTATGTGGAGTCAGGAGGAGCCACCCAGCAAATAGATGAGTCTGGGAAGGTTGATACCTCCTTCCCCACCTTGCACCTCTGTCACACCCAGTCACTGATAGCCCCGCAGTTGGCTGACCCAGTTGCCTGTAGTGAACTACAGGGGTTTGTACCTGCCTGAATCACAAGGAAATTTATTTCTGCTCAGCCAGGCCACTGCACTCTGCCTCTATATAGGAGAGGGAGGTGAGGCCTGACAAGCTCAGGCACTTGATGGAGGCTGGGGGTGTTCACTCAATTCCAGCCCTCCCCCTGACTGATGTTACTGGCAGAACAGAACAATTTTGTGGGTATTTGTTTCTGTCCCTGCTAAATTCCCCTGCAGAAGAGAAGCTGTTTTGAGTTTCCTAGAGCCTGCACCTCAGGCCCTGTCTTTGCTCATGCGGTTTGTATTTGGTTACCTGTCAGTTCTAGCCTCCTGTTTTCCTTTGTCTATAGGCTGACAATCCCCTGAGGGCCGGATGTGTCTTAGGCTCAGTAAAGCCATCCTCTGGGTCAGCCCCGCCCTGGGAACTTCCCGTCTCTGCGAGTGCATTTCTAGTCCCTGCGCTCCACACAGGTCAGTACCATCTCAAGCAAACCCTTTACTCACGGAGCCTGCATTTCCGTCCCAGATCTGTTCTGTGGTGGTTGCCACCTGAGTAGATGCCCAGCCTCCTCTGGTTGCCCAGGGAGACAAGGGGTGTGGCTTGAGAATATCCAGGAGTGAGCCCTATTGTTGCTAAAAGACAGCTGCTGCTATGCACCTCAGGGCACTGCTGCTCCAGTGTGGTTCCCTCTCAGCTGACTGTCCTCTCCTCACTCCCATGCCCCAGAGTCAGCACTGACCAGCTACAGTTTAGGCACTGTCCACACCCCTCGAGAAATCACCCAAGAATCTGGACTCCTAGGGGACAGGCCTCCAGACCTCAGAGTGAGAGTGGAGGGGAGTGTTGAGTGCTCAGAATTGCAGGTAGAGAATATATACAGTTTTATACAGTTTTATGCCTGGCAGGAGAATGCCGTGGCACCCTAGTAGGGGAGGTAGGTCCAGTTTTTAGAGGGTCTCTCCCGTGGAGTGTAGTGGGAGGAACTTTGAACTCTGCTCATTTGTCTGTGGGGCACTCCGAGCTGTTCTCATGGGGGAGGGGACTCACATCCGCTTGGTGATAGATTTTGTACCTTTTGTTTGTATCCTTGGGGTTGCAGCTCACCTCAGTGGGGTTGATGTGCATTCTTCAACCTTCTCTCTTGGTGCAGCTCAGATCCACCAGGGTACTTGCTAAATTTCTGTCCTTTAACTCTCCTTCTGGACGGGAGCCTCCGCGTTACTGAGGAGAAGGAGGAGGAGGAGCGACATTGACTTTAAAAGGATGTAAAGGGAACATTTTGGAGGTTTGGACATTTCCTGTATCTTGACTCTTGGGTTGTTGATTAGCTGACTGCATGCTTTTCTCAACATTCATAGAATGATGTATCAGAAAAGGGAGAATTTCATATTATGTATCTTATAACTTCCTAGCCTTCTTCTTCTTTTTTTTTTTTTTTTAAAGATGATATTTCCAGGAAACTTTCTCTTCTCATGGCTATGCAGGATAAAGATCTTTGGATGGATATTTTATCAATGCAAAAAAAAAATTCATCAGAGAATCAAGGTAGTGTATACATCATCATGCTGTCCCAAGATAAAATCTCAGAACTCTGCACCTTGATTACTATTTGATTACCTGTATTTCTTCCCATTGTGTCCTGAATCAGGAAGAGCTGTCCTACTTTGGGTTGTAATTCCTGCTGTAGTCTCCAGCTTTGATGGACTGTAAATAACTCCTTTATTCCAGATCTGAGCTAGTTTGCCTCTGATTGAGATAATATGTTGTTCTGACCCTCTGCCACTCTTATTAACAAATCCTACTCAAACCCGTCTCAAACTGACTCAGTGTAATAAAAAAGTGGAGGAGGACCCACAGCTGCATGGAGGGGCATTTAGTGTCATCCTTTATCCTGATTCTCCTGTGATATATTGACTAGCAGTTCCTAGGTTTCATCTGTAGACTCATTCGTTCACCAAACTCTTGCTGAACACCCTCTGTGTGCAGTGGATTCTATTCTCATTTCCTCTCTATCTCCACTGCCTAGTCTGGAACCTCATGTTTAAACACATCCACTTAACAAACCCTTACAGAGCGCATATGCTGTTCTAAGCCCTGTGCCTGAACCAGGAAGAGAAATGTTCACAATTCTCATGTGCACATTTCTCTTGTACTCTCTCAGGAGATGGATATCCTTCTCAGGAGATGGATATCCTCTCTCAAGGCAGAGAGCCCAAAAAGAGATTGCTGTTAAAGGATGGAAAATTCCAGAACTTTATGGGTATTGCAATGGAGATCAGGTATTTTTCTCAGTCCTTATCCCTTGTGATGTCAGCTGTCATGAAATGTTTAGAATTATAATTCTGACTCTTGGTAAACATAGAGAACCTATCTACATTTAGTATGTGTTTCTTTTTTTTTTAAGAAAAGGGTATATATATATATATATATATATATATATATATATATGTTCTTACTCTCATTCCAGTGGCCACTAAACTGTTTCTTATTCTCTTTATACTATCCATATTAGTCCCAAATATGCCTTCTCTGGGATTGAATGAAGATTTTTCTGTGATACAAGTATTTTCATATCTTTCTATGGCTTTGTCCTTTTTTAATCATATTTAATAATAAGTTTGTTAAAACTATGCATGATTAAATCATGCTCATTCAGTATAGCTCAGTTCCAGTGTCTACATATTCATGTAGCATCTGAATGACCTCTGACTTCTATTCCTCACAAATCTTCATAACATAAGAGAAATCAAGGGTGTAGTGATACTAGAGTATCACAGTCCTGTTATGAAAAATACACAAATGAAAAACGTGTAATACAGTAGGCCCAGAGTATGTAGCAGGTTCTCCGAAATCCCCTATGTGTGTAGCTACAGGTACCTGGGTCTCAGGATTCCTCACTTTAGTTGGTTGTTTTTGCAGGGATGACTCAGTTGGAAACAGATCCCTGGGTGATAGTCCAGTAGCAAACTCAGGGGAAAGTAAGAACAGGAACTCTGCTTCCCAGAATTCTCCTTCACTTTGCCCTTTGGGAAGGGACTTTGAAAAACACTATCTTGCTCATATGACCCTGACCAAATAGTTTGGGGTCTGCTCTTGACTTGTTTGATAGCTCACCTAAATTTTTCCCTAACCCCAGCTCCAGATCTCACATAGTCTCCTCATCAACATCCTGTGAAGAGAGTGGTGACAGGTCACTGCCCACAAGCCACACCATTGGTGAACTGGTAATGCCTGTACTTCGCCTCAGTACTCTACAGAGCGTGAGGCATTCTGGGCCCCCTTCACCAACCCCAGCTCACAGAGCCCCTAGAAGCCTTACTTTTAGACGGGGGTGCAGATGGTGAGGGCTCAGGCTATTTCCCACTATCCTGAGGAAAGGGCCAGGTAAGGCTTCAGACACCTGTCTTAGTCCATTTTGTGCTTCTATAAGATAATACCCAATACCGAGTAACTTATAAAGAACACAGATTTATTTTTTGTAGTTCTGAAGGCTGGCAAGTTCAAGGTCAAGGGGTCTGCATCTGATAAACTCCTTCCTTCTTGCTGCATCATCCCCTGGCAGAAAGCAGAAGAGCAAGAGAGTGTGACTGAGAGAAAATAAGAAAATAAGAGCTCAAACTTTCAGCCTCAAGCTCTTTTATAATTGGCATTAATTCATTCATAAAGGGGATCTCTCATGATATTAATATCTCCAATTGTGCCCCACCCTCCAACACTGTTGTATTGGGAATAAAGATTTCTTTTTTTTCTTTTTATTTTTCTTTTTTTTTTTTTTGGAGTTTGTGGACAGGTTTGAACCCACCACCTCTGGTATAAGGGGCTGGCACCCTACTCCTTTGAGCCACAGGTGCTACCCCGGGAATAAAGATTTCATTGTTTGAATTTTTTGGAACACTTCAAAACCATTGCATTTTTCCATTCTTCCCCAAATTCATGTCTCTCATGCATGCAACATACATTCATTCCATCCCACTATCCCCAAAGTCATAACTCATTCCAGTGTCAACCCCAAAATTCAAATTACAGAGTGTCATCTAAATCAGAGATGAGTAAGACTCAAGGCAAGATTCATCTTGAGGCAAATTTGCTCTAGCTGTGAGCCTGTGAAATCAAAGCAAGTCTTCTACTTCCAAAGTACAATAGTGGGAAATTCATAGACTCCCATTTCAAAGGGAAAAGCAGGCAGGAAAAAAGGATAATGATCCTAAGTCTAAAACTCAAAAGGGCGAATAACATTACATTTTGAGGCTTGAGAATAATCTTATTTGACTCCATTTTCTGCCTTCTGGGAACTGGGGCAGTTAATGAATCCCCAAAGCCTGAGAAAGCCATGATCCAGTGGCTTTGCTGAGTCAAGTTGGATTGGATTCTTGGTCCTGAAGCTCTTCTGGGCTGGCATTGAATGCTAGTAGCTTTGCCGGTCTATAGTCTCAATGTCAATCTTGCTCCCATGGCTCCAATCACTATACATTAGTGATATCTATCTGCAAAGATCACTAATCATTATTATTAATTATTCCACTAGGTCCACTAGGTACTGCCCTGTAGGCACTCTCTGTGGCAGCTCTCCAACTATGGAATATCTCTACATGGGCTTCCAGAATGTGATGAAAATGTGTCAAACGATCTATGAACCAAGTGTATGGTGCCCCACGATCATACTAATGTACACAGCTATGGTTTAATAAAAATAAATAAAAAAAATTCTGAGCATGAAAAAAAAAAAAAAACTTTGAAATCTACGTGTATGTTACCATGCCCCACAGCTAGTGAACTCTATGTGCATGCAGAATTAGAACCATTTGGATGTCACTAAGGATCACCATTTGCACCTTCAGAAAGCCAGCCTGCACAGCTCCTGGGCCCATTTGAATCATAGCTGAAGCAGCTGAAGAGTGCTGTGCCAGGATGCAGGGACAAGATACTTACAGTAGTAATGAATGCTGAGGTCTCTCTGTAACTTTACCCTCAGGTTCCTTTCTTGGCCTGTGATGAAAGGGGTAGCCCTGAAGGCAAGGAATGCCTTCAAGGTTTTTCTCACATTGCCTTGATGAGAGAAAATTGCCTGGTTCCCTTGCCTGGTTCCCTTCTGCCTGTGGTAATCTTTTATTTTTAATTTTTGATAGATTTAGGGGGTACAGGTGCAATTTTGTTACATGGGTATATTATATAGTAGTGAACTATGGACTTTTAAATATACCCATCACATGCTAATCTCCTTAGCAAAGGGTCACTTGGCCAAGCCCTTAGTCTTTTATCTTAAATATGTCTTTTCATTCTTTACATGGCTAGGCTAAATTTTTTCAAAGTATTTGCTTTCTTTTTCCCTTTTAATTTATAAATTCAATTATTATTACTATTATTTTTAGATTTTTGAGATACAGTTTCACTCTGTTGCCCTGGGTAGAGTGCTGTGGCATCATCGTAGCTCATAGCAACAACCTCAAGTGATCCTTATGCCTCATCCTTCCGAGTTGCTGGGACACAATGCCCAGCTAATTTTTCCATTTTTAGTAGAGACAGGCTACTCTCACTCTGGCTAGTCTTGAACTCCTGAGCTCAAGCAATCTCCCTGTATAGAACTCCCAGAGTGCTAGAATTATAGGCATAAGTCACTGTGCCCAGCCTATAAATTCATTTTTTATATCATTTCTCTTTTCCCTCATTTTACTATATGTAGCCAAAAGAAGACATGCCACTTGAATGCTTTGCTGTTTGCTTTTTTGGCCACTTATCCCATTCCATTATTCTTAAATTCTGCCTTCTTCTAAGTCCTAGGACATGGACACAATTCTGCCAAGTTCTTTGCAACTGTACAGCAAGGATGACTTTTACACCAGTTTTCAATACCTTGATTACCATTTGCATTGAGTCTTTACTGTCCATATTTCTTCCAATATTCCAATTATGACCTCTTAAGATTTAGACTTTCCCTTTAACTCTTGTGTGCCTAAGGACCTTCACCAGAATTACCCTTAAGGCTTCATTCACAGCAATCTAAGCATTTTCTAGCCTGTTACTCCAAATTCTTCCAGCCTGTATTCATTACCTTTTCCCAAAGCCAATTCCACATTTTCAGATATTTATTGTAGAGACAGTTCCACTTCTCAGTACCATTTTTTAAATCTTTGTTTTGTGCTGCTATACCAGAATGTCACAGACTGGGTAATTCATAAAAAAAAAAAAAAAACAAAGATTTATTCCTTACATTTATGTAGGCTGGGACGTCCAAAGTCAAGAAGCCCTCATTTGGCAAGGGCTTTCTTGCTGCCTCATCCCATCAGGGAAGGCAGAGAGTAAGAGATAAAACTGACATCGTTGGCTCTTTCTTAATCAGAATTAATCTACTTTTAATGGTGGATCCTTCATGATCCAAACATCTCACAATAGGCTTCACCTCCAAACACTGTTGCATTGGGATTTAAGTTTCCAAGGCATGTTTGTTGGGGACACATCCAACACTTGTCATGGTTCCACAGTTGTCATGAGAGGGGCAGTTGTCATGGCTGGAGGCAATCCTCCCTTTGCTATAAAAAAAAGGCCTAAAACATGTGATAATCTTCTGAGAATTGCAGATCTCCTGGCATATAAAGACTTCAGACAAACATCTGCACTAAAATACTTGACCAAATTCTAATGAGGCCCACCTTAAACCTATACCTTGGGTGACCCCTTCCTCCTTAAAATACTCACTTGGGAAAGCTCAGCACTGCCAAGAGAATTTAATGTTTGTTCTTAACACCTTGTGATAGGCAGACAGGCCCCTCAAACACCTGTGAGAGATGTTATGTTAGAAAGCTTGAAATTACATTGGATATTTTTTCTTCCATTCTTGAGATACTTTACTAAGAAGAATATGTTCCAGCTCCATC
Source organism: Nycticebus coucang (assembly GCF_027406575.1). NCBI lineage: Eukaryota > Metazoa > Chordata > Mammalia > Primates > Lorisidae > Nycticebus > Nycticebus coucang. The sequence goes on from NC_069804.1 coordinate 113,091,910, forward strand.
CATCTAAACATGAACGAGGCAAAGTCTCCATCTTTCTTTAAGGCACAGCTATGATTTAAATTAAAAAAAAAAAAAAGCTTGAAATTATAAATCCTTTCTTTGCTTTTTTTTTTTTGTTTTGAGACAAGTCTCAAGCTGGCACGCTGGTAGAGTGTTGTGGCATCACAGCTCACAGCAACCTCAAACTCTTGGGCTTAAGAGATTCTCTTGCCTCAGTCTCCCAAGTAGCTGGAACTACAAGCGCCCACGACAATGCCCGGCTATTCTTTTGTTGTTGTTGTTGCAATTGTCATTCTTGTTTTAGCTGGCCCAGGCCAGGCTCAAACCCACCAACTTTGGTGTATGTGGCTGGCACTTTTCCCACTGAGCTACAGGCACCGCCCTTTTTCTGCTTTTGAGATAAAAATTCACTGTCCAAAATTCTTTACTTGAGGGCCTGAAAGCCCTCTATTTGAAATGCAAACATTCATAAAAATAACAATCCAGCTTTTACTCTATGCTAAAGAATAAGGACCTAACTTCAGGGTGCCTTGCTTTAACTTGTGCCACTGCTTTCTCTCATAAAAATAAGGGTTTGTTTCTTTTCTAGATAACAGCCAGTTAACAAACCCAAGTGCCGTACTCACTTGGATTAAGCCTATAAAACCCCTCAGCACAAATCAGTCTTTAAAAAGTCTCCAGCCTTTGGAGGAATTTTTAGTTCAGTTCCCCTATTGCAGTAATTAGTAAATCAAACCTGTCCTTTACCCATTAACTGGTCTTGTTTGACTTTGATATTTCTCCAAGTCCAAGATTTGGGAACTGAGAGAGGGTCACTTGGAGTGAGGGGGGGTATTGTAAATCTTGGGATTCATACTAGAGATAGGGGAGAACTAGAGCATTTACATTATCCTTGAATCCTTACATCAATCATTCAACATAGATAGTACTACCACCATAGATGTTTCTTGATGCCTACTTTGTAGTCCAGTATATGATCTATTCTGGAATGTTCCATTTGTAGTTGTTATGTGCAGAATTCTATATAAATTAAATTTTGTCACTCACGATGTTTAACTCTTCTCCATTTGACTGAACATTTTGTTTATCTGTCATTCAGTGAGGTATAAAAAATGTCTCACCATGACAGTGGATTTATTCATTTCCCTATTTATTTTTATCAATTTTTGCCATGTGTATTTTGGCTTCTATTAGGGGGGTGCATAGAGATGTATAATTATTTTATTAACATCTTTTTGTTGAGATGAACCTTTTGTCAATACAAAATATGTTTTTAGTAATGCTTTTCCTTAAAGTATTTTTCTTTTATATTGTAATAATAACTTGATATCTTTTTTTACCTTGTATAGTTCTCAATCATAATCTTTTTAATTAGTACTTCTCCACTTTTCCCTTTCCAATTAAGAAACTTTAACTCTCATTCCCTCCCTTTTGCCATTCTCCATCATGTTGTCTCCTCAGGCTTCATTCTGTATATTTCTTCACAACTGTGCTCCATTTCTCTAATTGTTCCTTCAGATGGGGCATTTATCTTTGATCTTTGAACTACAACACCAAATATTCAGGATAAATTTAATTATTCCTCTAGAGAAAAGAAAAGAGGTGAAGGATTGGAGATGATTTCTCCAGGTGATTCAGCATCCAGAAAGGAAGCACAGCATGAAGAATAAAGGGTATGGATAAGTGATATTTGAAAATATCATGACTTAGAAGAATGAAAAATATTAGGTCCTCAGCCCAAGCCCTTCTCATTGTGCTTGCTTTCTCCAACTTGCTTTCAACTTCTTATATCCCAGGAAGTCAAACTATAGGGAGGTTTTTCAACTCTTTTGTAACCATAGTATATTTTTTCTAGATTATAAAAATCAGTGATTTTGCTTCATTACCCATGATATTTTCCCAGGACTTTTTTTTCTGGCTTTCAGAACATTGATGTATTGTTCCCAATTTCACAACCCCCCTTAACACCCCTCAGTGACTTTCCCTCAGGGAAAAACAGCCTTTAAAAAGTCTCTAGCCCTTTTTGGAGAGAATTAGTTCAGTTTACACTGCCCTAAAATGATTAATTTAATTATTCCTCTAGCTTTTAAAAAAGAGCAAGATGTAATATGTTTCTTGCTCTTTTTTAAAAGCTAGAGGAATAATTAAATTAATCATTTTAGGGCAGTGTAAACTGAACTAATTCTCTCCAAAAAGGGCTAGAGACTTTTTTTTTTTAATTTTTTTATTAAATCATAAGTGTATACAATGATATGATTATGGGGCATCATACACTCACTTCATAAACCATTTGACACATTTTTATCCCAGTGGTTAACATAGCCTTTCCGGCGTTATCTCAGTTACTGTGCCAAAACATTTATATTCTACATTTACCAAGTTTCGCAAATACCCCTGTAATATGCACCACAGGTGTGATCCCACCGATTCCCCTCCCTCTACCCACCCCCCCTTTCCCACTTCCCCCTATTGTTAAGTTGTAGCTGGGTTATAGCTTTCATGTGAGAGTCCCAAATTAGTTTCATAGTAGGGCTGTGTACATTGGGTATTTTTTCTTCCATTCTTGGGATACTTTACTAAGAAGAATATGTTCCAGCTCCATCCATGTAAACATGAAAGAGGTAAAGTCTCCATCTTTCTTTAAGGCTGCCTAGTATTCCATGGTATACATATACCACAATTTATTAATCCATTCGTGGATCGATGGGCACTTCGGCTTTTTCCATGACTTAGCAATTATGAATTGGGCTGCAATAAACATTCTGGTACAAATATCTTTGTTATGTTGTGATTTTTGGTCTTCTGGGTATATGCCCAGCAGAGGAATTACAGGATTGAATGGCAGATCTATTTTTAGATCTCTGAGTGTTCTCCATATATCCCTCCAAAAGGAATGTATTAATTTGCATTCCCACCAGCAGTGCAGAAGTGTTCCCTTTTCTCCGCATCCACGCCAACATCTCTGGTCTTGAGATTTTGTGATATAGGCTAGTCTCATTGGAGTTAGATGATATCTCAAAGTAGTTTTGATTTGCATTTCTCTGATGATTAAAGATGATGAGCATTTTTTCATATGTCTGAAGGCCGTGCGCCTGTCTTCTTCAGAGAAGTTTCTCTTCAAATCCCTTGCCCAGCCTGCGATGGGATCCCTTGTTTTTTTCTTGCTGATGCGTTTGAGTTCTCTGTGGATTCTGGTTATTAAACCTTTGTCAGAGTTATACCCTGCAAATATCTTCTCCCATTCTGAGGGCTGTCTGCTTGCTCTGCTTACTGTGTTCTTAGCTGTGCAGAAGCTTTTTAGTTTGATCAAGTCCCAGTAGTGTATTTTTGAAGCTGCTTCAATTGCCCGGGGGGTTCTCCTCATGAAATACTCACCCAGACCAATTTCTTCAAGGGTTTTCCCTGCATTCTCCTCTAGTATTTTTATAGTTTCATGTCTTAAGTTTAAATCTTTAATCCAATGAGAGTCTATCTTAGTTAATGGTGAAAGGTGTGGGTCCAATTTCAGTTTTCTGCAGGTTGCCAGCCAGTTCACCCAGCACCATTTGTTAAATAGGGAATCTTTTCCCCACTGAATGTTTTTAATTGGCTTGTCAAAAATCAAATAGCGGTAAGTAGCTGGATTCATCTCTTGGTTCTCTATTCTATTCCAGATATCTACTTCTCTGTTTTTGTGCCAATACCATGCTGTTTTGATCACTATCGATTTGTAGTAAAGTCTGAGGTCTGGTAGTGTGATTCCTCCTGTTATGTTTTTATTTCTGAGTAATGTCTTGCCTATTTGAGGTTTTTTCTGATTCCATATAAAACGAAGTAATGTTTTTTCAAGATCTTTAAAATATGACAGTGGAGCTTTAATAGGGAGTGCGTTGAAAGTATATATTGCTTTGGGTAGTATGGACATTTTGATAATGTTGATTCTTCCTAGCCATGAGCATGGTATGTTTTTCCATTTGTTAACATTTTCAGCTATTTCTTTTCTTAGAGTTTCATAGTTCTCTTTATAGAGATCTTTCACGTCTTTTGTTAGGTAAATTCCCAAATATTTCATCTTCTTTGGCACTACTGTGAATGGGATAGAGTCCTTAACTGCTTTTTCAATTTGACTGTTGTTGGTGTATATAAAGGCTACCGATTTATGAATGTTGATTTTGTAACCTGAGACGCTGCTGTATTCCTTGATCACTTCTAGGAGTTTTGTAGTAGAGTCCCTAGTGTTTTCCAGATACACAATCATATCATCTGCGAAGAGCGAGAGTTTGATCTCTTCTGACCCTATATGGATACCCTTGATCGCCTTTTCTTCCCTAATTGCGGTGGCTAAAACTTCCATTACAATGTTGAAAAGCAATGGAGACAATGGGCAGCCTTGTCTGGTTCCTGATCTGAGTGGAAATGATTCCAATTTAACTCCATTCAATATGATATTGGCTGTGGGTAGGGCTAGAGACTTTTAGAGAAATGCAAATCAAAACATCCCTGAGATATCATCTAACCCCAGTGAGAATGGCCCACATCACAAAATCTCAAAACTGCAGATGCTGGCGTGGATGTGGAGAGAAGGGAACACTTTTACACTGCTGGTGGGACTGCAAACTAGTACAACCTTTCTGGAAGGATGTATGGAGAAACCTCAAAGCACTCAAGCTAGACCTCCCATTCGATCCTGCAATCCCATTACTGGGCATCTACCCAGAAGGAAAAAAATCCTTTTATCATAAGGACACTTGTACTAGACTGTTTATTGCAGCTCAATTTACAATTGCCAAAATGTGGAAACAGCCTAAATGCCCACCAACCCAGGAATGGATTAACAAGCTGTGGTATATGTATACCATGGAATACTATTCAGCTATTAAAAAAAATGGAGACTTTACATCCTTCGTATTAACCTGGATGGAAGTGGAAGACATTATTCTTAGTAAAGCATCACAAGAATGGAGAAGCATGAATCCTATGTACTCAATCTTTATATGAGGACAATTAATGACAATTAAGGTTATGGGGGGGGAAGCAGAAAGAGGGATGGAGGGAGGGGAGTGGGGCCTTAGTGTGTGTCACACTTTATGGGGGCAAGACATGATTGCAAGAGGGACTTTACCTAACAATTGCAATCAGTGTAACTGGCTTATTGTACCCTCAACGAATCCCCAACAATAAAAAAAAAAAAAGAGAAAAAAAAATATATACAGGTGTGATAGACCAGAGACAGTTTTATTGGTATCTTGTAGAAATGCTTGCTACTTTGATGGGAGCAGAGAGAGTGGGAAATCTGTTCTTTTTATTACCAGAGTTAACAGCCTTGGTTATTTAGGGGCAGGTACAAGGAACTGATAAGGATAACTATAGGAAGGCAAGAGGAAGTTGTTCAATGGCAAAGGGAAAACTACTACCAAGAAGATAGACCAGCTTCTTGCCAAATACCTCAGTTTGTCTCAAACTGAAAAATGTGTGGATTTCAATTTCGGAAGTCTTTGTTGGAGTGGCAGAAAGAATTTACATTAGGGAGTATTTCCTGTAACTGTAAAAAAGGAAGATCCTTTAAAAATATTCAGTTGATTATCTGGAGAAGAGTTTTTGAATAGAAAAAAAAGAGACATGGAAAATACATGTCTGGAAAGACAAAAGTTGAAATCAAGTAATTGGTCCCTTATTTAAAAATCTTGTAAAGCCCATATGCCGAGGGTGGCGGGTTCAAACCCAGCCCCGGCCAAACTGCAACAAAAAAATAGCCGGGTGCCGTGGCGGGTACCTGTAGTCCCAGCTACTTGGGAGGCTGAGGCAAGAGAATCGCTTAAGCCCAGGAGTTGGAGGTTGCTGTGAGCTGTGTGAGGCCACGGCACTCTACCGAGGGCCATAAAGTGAGACTCTGTCTCTACAAAAAAAAAAAAAAAAAAATCTTGTAAAGCGCAGTAGGACAGAAAGGAACATTTGGTTGGATATGTTGTCAAAACTGAATTAATTACATGCTGCCTTTTTTCTCTCTTTTCTATTCTTTTCACCTTCAGATTCATCAAAATAAAGTATGACAAGACATGGATACTGAACTCACTTCAAGCCACTGCAATATCTCCTTACCTACACTTGATGTAGAGAGGAGGGCAAAGCCATATGGGTAGGAGAGGGGAAGAAGAAACTCCAACACTGTTGTTGTCTCCCTTTCCAGAATTTTTATTATGTAGAAAATTGAATTTGATTCTTTGTCCAGGCAGCTACCACTGCCTCTACATTGAAGGACGCCACCTACAGGTTTTCAAGTGGGGAAAACCAAAATGTGTGCAATCACGGCACTCATTGTACCTAGTCTTGGGACAGGAGGACAGGCCAGGAGCTGGTCATCGTCTATGTGGTTCAAGGGCCTGGAGCTTGCTCTGCCTCTCCTTCCTTCAGATAAATATCTTTGTCGGTCCTTCTGCTGTACCCTACTCTGTACAGAATAAGTTGCAGCCAGAACAAATGGAGCAGCTAAAGGTAAGGCAGACTCAAAGCACATTGTATCCCCACTTCCCAGACTCACCTCTTGTCCTAGGCCCCAATTTCCCTGTCACAACCACCAGTACAGCCGCAGAGCCATTCTTCATCTGTCTCTGTAGCTGATCATGAACAAATGGTATGATGTCTGCCAGCAAGCTCTTGACCTCCAGAAGATCCACTTGACCCAGGTATGTCTGTCAGCAGTGATTCTAGGGTAAGTGAGGGCAGAGGGTTCTGCCTAGGAGGAATACTCAGGGATGACAACTTGAGAAGGGGGTCAGTGTGGTCGCTGGTCCAGGAGAACCCCTCTCGGCCTTTGGATTCCCTTTTTCTGAAGACTTGGTGGGCCGTGATATGGACATGATTGTGAATCAAAGAAACTGCATGGCTGCCACCCTGCAGATCATGGAGATAAATTTCTCTGAGGTGAGGCCTCAGGTAGCAGCCTAGAAGAGATGGGATGGAGGGCAGGATTGTCTCTGAGGCCCTAGAGAAGTATTTTTCAAACTAATTTTTCTCATAGCACATACTTGAACCTATAGCTAAACTTCCCCAGCACACTTAAATTATATTGATAAAAAAGAGTTAAAAATAATATACTTACAATGTTTTGAACTGTGTACAAAAATAATTTAATTCATGGTCCTTAAAAATTTCTGTGGCTCACCTATGTGCTGCAGCACACTGAATGAAAGTCCTTGTCATAACTCTTCTTCCACCAAAGTTATATTCCTTGAACTTGCGCAACAACAAAATACTGGCTGGATGTCCTGTCTGACATTATAGAGAAGGCCCCCAATGTCAAGATCCTGAACTCTCCAAAAATGAGGGGTGAGGAGGGAGCCAGATAAAATTTGGGTGCTGGGTGGGGGGCAGTGCATACTGGGGTGATGACAACTGGCAGGCAGAGGTAACCTGTGGGTAAAGGAGAGGACTGAGGGGTCCAGGGTCCCAGATATCTCTCTTTCCCTGGGACTCCCTCTCCAGTTTCCCCCTTATCTTTCTTAGCTGAAGTCACCTTGTGAGTGGGCCAAGGTGAAAGCACTGAAGCTGGAAGAGCTGTGGCTAGAAGGGAACCCCCTGTGCAGCACCTTCCCAGACAAGTCTGCCTACATAAGGTCAGTGGTAACCACTGTCACCCTTCCTGGGCCCCTTTGCCCCCCAGGAGCCTGAGCTTCCCCTGACAGTGCCCTTCTGCAGGAGGAGGCAGCCTTGGCCTCTGGAAGGATCACAGGCTCTGCCCTCTCCTCACTCTCTGTGTCCCTCAGCTGTGCTTACAGGGCTCCTTCTTTCCACCTTTTCCCCTGCTCCGGGGTGTGTTTGCCACCTCTCTGCACGAGCCTCCTCTGGCACGCCCTGAATGAGTGTGTGCCAGGAAGCAGGGCTCCCCTCCTCACCAGCACCAGGGCTGTCCAGACTTCAGCCAGATGCTAGGGCCGTGGACTGAGAAGTCCAAGACCCCATGATGACCCAGGCCTTCCTGCCTCCTTGGTGACATGGGCCTTCCCTCCTCTCTCTGAGAGGGGCTCTCCTTCCCTTGCTTTGCAACAGCCCACCCTCCTGTCCCAGGATGACCTGGTGGCTTTCCAGCCCCATGCTGAGGGCTGAGACCCTGGGTAGCTGCTATTGTGACCTCTTTTCCTCTGGTGCAATGGCAGGAAATGGGCCCTGCTTGGGGAGAAACCTGGGTTCCCTGCATTGAGATACCAGAAGTGAGCAGAAGGCTTCCTGAAGCAGGAGGGGGAGGCAGAGGGCAGAGGAGGTTGAGGGGACAGGAGGCAGGCCTCTCAGGGCACTGGCCCTCCCTCCTCCCAGACCTCACAGCATCCTGCCTGGTCCTTCAGAGGAGGCCTGGGTATCCCGAGGTGGGAGTGGCTCCTTGGACAAGGCACCAGCTCAGATGGGCACAGCTGGGTGGCAACCATCAGGAGAGAATCTGGTGATCCTGAGAGGAGGACCCAGCCCCTCAACCCCATGCTGATCTGGGGCCTGATGCTTCACTCCTGGGGGAAGGTCTCCTGCCCCCATGGAGACCTTTCTCATGCCCAGCTCAGAAAGGGCTCACTCAGGTGACAAAGGCCCTACCTGCTTTCCATGGGTCCCAGCCCAAAAGGTGCATGGATATCATTCCTGCCTTGGCGCCCAAAGCCGACCAGGGGCAAGTGAGGGAAAGGGCAGCTACAGGGGAGCCCTTTCCCTTTCTCTTCCTCCCTCCTCCCATGGGAGAGCATTGTTCTTTTCCCTTCCTCTGCATTGCTTCCTCTTTCTCCAGGGACTGTGCTTTCTTCTGTTTCCTCCATCTCTCTTTTCCCAACCTTCATGCCCTTTGTGCTGTCCCCTGTCCTCCCCTCCCTTCCTAGTGATTCTCCCACCTGCCCCACAATCCTGGGCCATGCCTGGGGGATAACCTTGTGTCTTTCAGGGGCAGAGCTCAGGCCAGGCCCCCCAAAATGGTGGATGCTCAGTGAGGTAGTAGAGTCGTTCCAGAGCACATATGCTGTTCTAAGCCCTGTGCTTGGCACAAGGAAGACAGATGACTTAGAACAGAACCTCTTTGTCATGTCCAGCTCCACGTACCCTCTGTGAGGAACACAAAAATGTATTAACCATGTATGTCTTTTAGTTTCTATTTCTGATACCTTGGCATCTGAGGTCTTGCAGACCCTGGGGAGACCGCTCCTTCCAGGGTGAGGCAATTGCTGCAGAAGGTAAACAACTTACCCTAGAGGGCACTTGTCAAGTGCAAACAAATCAATTCAGACATAATGTCTCCAATCTCCTCCTTTACTGGGCTCTCACACTCTGGGTCACTATCCAAGTGCCCTAATAACCAGACAAGGCCAGGAACCATATAACTAGGGACAGCCCTATGCCCCAAGGCTACTGAAATTATTCAAAGGAGCCAATCTTGAATTGGTTACTCTGCCTTCCCTGTTCCTTCCCACAGAGATAAAAGACCACAAAGAATGCTCTTCCTGCAGCTGTCCTGTCTCCTTCTGCCTCTTGATCTAGCCTGTGATTCCCCATGGTCAGCATCCTCTCCTCTTGAGAACTGTGGCTAACAAAGTACCTTTTCAGGGCAGTCATTTACTGAACTGTTTTAAATTTTCTTATAATCCACTCTACTGTAAAAACTCTCTCAGATAGATTCCCATTTAGGATGTATTCCTGTAACTTCTGGGGGTGCTGTCAGCAGGCCGCCTCCAGCTATCAGCCTCCTTGAAGAATGCCTTCACTCAAGAGAGCCACCTCATTTTTCCAGAGTGGCCCACATTCACTGACCGATGGAGGCAGGAGTATAAAATCTCACATGTTGTAAATTAATGTTGGAAAAACTGAAGGGTCACTTTTAGCTTCAGAGAGTTCCCTATGGAGTTGACTGAGCCTAATGATTAGCCCTCAGAATAGCTCCTTTTCTTCCTTTGTTAAATTCTGTTTTCAACTTCTACTCTCCACAGGTATGAGTAGCTCATACTCCATATGAGCCCCCAAGTTAAACATCCCATGCGATAAAAACTATCACAGAGACTGTTTCCTGTAGAAAGAAACTCCAACAGTTGCCTCCAGGCAGGATCTAAGAAGGCAAAAAGGGGTTGTGAAGCTGATCTCTTATCTTCCAGCTGAGTTTGAAAACCCATCAGTAATGGTGATGGGCAGAGAGTGTCTGAGGCAGGCTAGAGAACAGTGAATAATAATTACAACGGTACATTTCTCTCACCTTTTCTCCTCCATGAGAGGGACCCACTTCAAACTCTCTTTGGAAGTGCTCTAAACTTTCTTTGTTCTTCCTAAATAAAATCTTTCTTTTTCTTTCCTTTTTTTTTTTTTTTTTTTGAGAGAGTGTCTCACTCAGTAGCCCTGGGGTTGAGTGCCATGGTGTCATAGCTCATAGTAATCGCAATCTCTTGGGTTCAAGCCATTCTCTCGCCTCAGCCGCCGGAGTAGCTGAGACTGCAGGCTCCTGCCACAATGCCCAGCTTTTTTTTTTTTTTTTTTTTTTAAGAGACTGGGTCCTGCTCTTGCTCAGACTGGTCTCGAAATTCTGACCTCCGGCAATCCACCTCCCTCAGCCTTCCAGAGTGCTAGGAATACAGGAGTGAGCCACCGTGCCTGGCAATACAATCTCTCTTAACATAATTACTAAAGTTATTAGTTGGAATGGGAACTTATGTTATAGTACTTCAGGTATTTGAAAAATATTGTGGAGTCTGCAATGATTAATTAAGATTACATGGCTATTACTAAGCTCAATTGACACTCCGGGAAAAAAATGAGGAAAGTTGCGAGAAATTATTATGTGATTGGAAACCAAATGTGAAAGCCATGGAGCTTCCTTGTGATCATATAGGGACTGTCTTTGGCTGCAATAAGATGGCAGAGGAAACCCAAAACCAGACTCTGAAACTAGAAATCAGAGAAGTAAAACTCTAAAGAATGTTAAATTGCCAACCAAGGCAGGTTGGCTTTTCCAGGTTTAGGACCCTCCATAGGATAATTTGGGACGAAACTTCTGAAAAATGAGTTACTCCAAATCTGATGAACCATCTCAAATGCTCAATGCTACTTCTTACTATGAGCTGAATTCCTTCTTGCTTGGAGGAAATCAGAGATTTTTCTCTCAAGTAAACATGTAAATCCCTTCAAGATGTATTGCCAAAAATCCTCTTGCTATCGGCAATAACTACAGTAAAATCAAAGTCAAGATGTAGGTCCAAAGATACAAATGGAGATGACAAGACCCTAAAGTCACAGAAAACAGGAAACAGCATTCTAACCATTAGGAGCCAGGTGAATTCAATGACTGTCATGAGCCCCCAGAGAATGAGACCACAGAGTGTTATGGAGATTATTGAGAGAAACCATTTCCTCCACCCTGTAGAGGAATAATAACTATATTTCCAAATTTATCAGAATAAATTACTCAAAATGTCCCATTCTCTAGACTTTATAAGTTATAAAAGGTCTAGCAAGTAAAGATCCTAACACATGAACAAAGGCAACCAGATTTGGACTTGTGGAACAAAGATTTTCAACTACATATTTTAAATATATTCAAGGAAATAATGACTTGAGAACAAAAGCATGGTAATGATGCCTCACCAGGGTGGTGCCTGTAGCTCAAGCGGCAAAGGCACCAGCCATATACACCAGAGCTGGCAGGTTCGAATCCAGCCCAGGCATACCAAACAATGACAACTACAACCAAAAAATAGGCGGGTGTTGTGGCAGGCACCTGTAGTCCCAGCTACTCAGAAGGCTGAGGCAAGAGAATCGATTAAGCCCAGGAGTTGGAGGTTGCTATGAGCTGTGACGCCACAGCACTCTACCCAGGCTGATAGCTTGAGGCTCTGTCTCAAAAAAAAAAAAAAAAATGATGCATTGCCAAAAGTAGTGAAACAGAAAAGAGATAGAAATTATTGTAAAAGAACCAAATTAAAATTCTGAGAAGAGTTTCAAAGTAACAGAAATAAACATAATCAGCAGTTGGGCTCTAAACCTGATTTGCACAGGCTGAAGAAAGAAGTAACAAACTTGAAGATAATCACTTGAGATTATCCAGTCAGAGGAACAGAAAAAAAACAAGAACACAGAAAAACGAAAAGGGTTTCAAAGACCTGAGTTACTCCATCAAGCACATGACATTACGTATGACAACCCCGGAACTTAAAGGAAAGGTGCACAAAGAATATATGAGGAAATCATGGCTAAAAATTTCCCAAATAGGGTGACAAATATTAATCTGTGCATTCCAGAGGTCCAATGAACTCCAAGTAGAATCAACTCAACTACTCTTGGACAGGTTACAGTAAAACTGTTGAAAACCAAAGAGAATGGGAAACTCTTGAAAAAAGCAAGGGACAAGATAGGTGACATTATATATAAGCGGTGCTCAATAAGGTTAACAGCTTGTATTAATATCTCATAAGAAACATGTAGTAAAGAAACAGTTGATACAAAGTTCTAAAAGAAAAATAAAAGTCCATTAGAGAAAAATTTTTATTGTTTTTAATTTTAACTTTTGTTTTGATTAAATCAAAACTGTGTACATTGATGAATTTATGGGGTTCAGTGTACTGATTAGATATACAATGTGGAATGCTTACATTGAACTGATTAACACATCCATCACCTCGCTTACTTATTTGTTGTGGTAAGACAATTATACACTTTTCTTAATAGTTTTGAAATGTACCATTGCACAGAAATTTTATATGTGGCCAAACCATTCCTCAAATGTGAAAGGGAAATGAACACATTCTTAGATTTGAAAATTACAGAGATAAGTAGATGCTATCAGATCCTCCCCTTGAGAAATACTAAAGAAAGACCTTCAGGATGAAATGAAAGAACACTAGATAGTAACTCGATTCTATGTGAAGAAATGAAGCCACCGGCAAAGCAATTTTGGAACTCTTTTTACAGAAGGACCATCAGAGTTGTCATCATAGGAGGCCTGACAAAGCAGTTCATGAACTCACCCTAGAAAAAGTGCTTTGAAGGGTGGACTAGGTACTGGCATCACTATATAGCTTCCCGAGGGAAGTACTTTAAAGGTAACCATAATGATATTTAGCAATGATGTATGTAGCATACCTTTTCCTAGGATGAGTTCACAAACATAATTCTCTGGCCTCTTATTTTAAGGCACAAAGAAAAGTGCAAATGAATAGAAAAACATTCTTTTCTGACCAGTATAGAATACTACAAACTGGTAACAGAAGGAAAACTAGAAAACTCACAAATACGCTCTCAGAAAATATGCTCTCAGAGACAAAGTGGATCAAAGAAGAAATCGCCAGGTAAATTAGATAATACTTTGACACAAATGTAAGTGAAAACATCAGAACATATGGAAGGCAGCCAGAGAAGTCCTAAAAAGGAAATTTATGTCTGAGAACACCTACATTAATAAAGAAGAAAGATCACATATCAATAACCTAACTTTACATGTGAAAGCATTATAAAAAGAAATACAAATTTAACCCACAGCCATCAGAGGTAAGTAAATAACAGAGATAAGAGTGGAGATAGATAAAGTAGAAAATAGCAAAGAGAAATCAAAAGCACATGGTAAACGGTCTGTAAAGCTAGTGAATGATGCCCCATGATCATATCAATGTACACAGCTATGATTTAATAAAAAATAAAAAAATAAAAAAAAGAAATCAAAAGCACAAATGTTGGAAACCAACAAACATTTAGTTCGACTCACTAACACCAGACTAAAAAAGAGAGGACTTAAATTACTAAAATCTGAAATGAAAGTGGAGGAATTATATTGATTTTACAAAAGTAAAAGAAGATGACAAGAGATGCAGAAAGATGCCCCCAAATGGGAAAAACCTAGATGTCATGGTCAAACTCTTAGAAACACTCAACTTTCCAAGACTCAATCATGAGGAAATAGAAAATTTAAAAAGACCTATAATTAGTGAGAGAATTGACTCAGTAATCAAAAACCTTCCAACAAAGTAAAGTGTTGGCCCAGATAACTTCACTGGCAAATTCTACCAAACATTTAAAGAGGAATCAACACCATTCATTCTCAATCTCTTCCAAAACTTCTGAAAGAGACCAACCACTTCCTAACCCATTCTGTGAAGCCAACATTATCATGATACCAAAGTGTGACAAATCCACAAGAAAACTACACAGCAATATGCCTTATGAATATCAATGCTAAGAATCCAAGACGAAATGCTAGCAAGAGTATATTGAAAGGATGACACACCATGACCAAGTGGGAATGACTCCCGGAAAGCAAGGATGATTCAACACATGAAAGTTATTTGAGGCACCATATTAACGGAATGATAATAAAAGACCATGTCACCACGTCAATTGATGCAGAAAGAGCATCTAACAAAATTCAGTGTACTTTCATGTTAAAAGCACTCAACAAACTGGGAAGAGTAGGAAACTTTCTCAACATAATATAGAGAAGTACCCATTGTTGACATTATACTCTATGGGTAAGACTGAAAGCTTTTCCCCTAAGATCGAGTACAGGACAAGGATGGCTGTTTTTGCCACTTGTAACTCAGCAAACTATTGGAACCTCTAGACAGTAACTAGGCAAGGTTAATGAATAAAAGGCATCCAAGGTGGAAAACAGGAAGTAAAATTATCACCTTTCACAGATGATATGATCTTACATACAGAAAACTGTTGAGCTTTAGGGAAAAAAAAAATTGTTAGAGCTAATAAATGAATCTGTTAAAGTTTCAGGATAGAAAATCAACATGTGATCATCAGTTGCATTTCGGCACATCAACAATGAACCAAATCCAAAGACAATTAAGAATATAATTGCTCTTATGGCCGCACTAAAGAGAATAAAGCACTTAGGAATAAAGTCAACCAAGGAGGGGAAAGATTTGTACTCTGAAAATGACAAAACATTGCTAAAGAAATTCAAGAAGACATAAATAAGTGGGAAGATATCTTATGTTCATAGATTGTGGTTACTTTTGCAGGAAAGACTTTTCTTCTCTGAAGACATAAAACGATTGTCTCTCATAATTATTCCAACATTTCATAGGCTCTTTTTTTCCACCTAGGTTTTTTAAATGTCTGGAATTTATATTTGTGTATATTGTGAGGTAGCAATCTCCCCTCTAGGAAATGTTTATGACCAGTGGCTCCAGCAGCATGTAGTGAACACCCTATCTTTTTCCATTTAATGGGGACTCTCTCCTATCAAGTTATCACATATGTGGGCCAGGTGCGTTGTCCCACGCCTGTAATCCCAGCACTCTGGGAAGCCAAGCAGGTGGATTTCTTGAGCTCATGAGTTCTAGACCAGCCTGATAAAGAGTGAGACTGTCTCTAAAAAATAGCCAGGCACTGTTGTGGGCACTTGTAGTCCCAGCTACCTTGGAGGCTGAAGCAAAAGGATTACTTGAGCCCAAGAGTTTGAGGTTGCTGTGAACTATGACTTCACGGCACTCTACCGACGGTGATAAAGTAAGAGTCTCTCTCTCTCAACAAAAAAGGTGTCTCATATGTAATGGGATCTCTGGTCTATTAATTCTGTTGGCCTAGTTGTCATACAAGTGAAATGTCTTAATTGTTACAGCTTAATCAATAGAACTTGATATGCACATATCTGGTAAGCCATGTCCCTTCCCTTTCCATTCACTTTCATCTAAATTGTCTTGGATATTCTAAAGGGCCCTGTGTCCCTCAATATGCATTTTAGTGGAAGCTTTTATTGTTCCACAAAAACCAGTGGTAGATGATTTGATCAGGATCACATTGGAGAGAACGGTTAAGTGGAAAGAACAGTCATCTTTAACACAGAGATTCTTCCATGAGCATGTTTTTATATCTGTTTTACTGAGGGCTAGTTGTCAATAACATTTCATCATTTTCTTAATTGAAATCTTGCGCACCTTTGTTAGTTCATTTGTATGAACCTGATTATTTTTCTTGCAGTTACACTTGGTACTCATCCTAAAATTGTTTCTTACTCCAAATGGTTGGTGCTGGTATATGGGAATACAATTGATTTTTGCTGAGCTGCCATTAGTGCTAAGAGTTTGTACTCGGGGTATTCAAATGAGGACACAGGAGGTCAAACTCCTACTCTTTGTGGATGACATGATTTATACTTGAAAACCCCAGGGTCTCAGCCACAAGGCTCCTTGAAGTGATCAAAAAATACAGTAACCTCTCGGGGATACAAAATCAATGTCCACAGATCAGTAGCCATCACATATGCCAACAACAGTCAAGCTGAGAAGCGAATCAAGGTCACAATACCCTTCACAGTAGCTTCAAAGAAATGGGAATACACCTAATAAAGGACACAAAGGGTCTCTGTGAAAAGAACACTGAAAAAAGAAGTAGGAAAAGACAGTAAGAAATGGAGGAACATATCATGCTCATGGCTGGGAAGAATCAACGTGGTTAAAATATCCATACTATCCAAAGTGATCTACAGATTTAATGTAATCCTCATCAAAACACCAATGTCATGCCTTGAAGAACCAGAAAAAAAATAGTACCTCATGTCATAGGAAACCAGAAAATCTGCAAATAGCCAACACAATTCTAAGAAATAAAATTAAACCTGGAGGCATCATGTTACCAGACTTCAGGGTATACTACTATGAGACTACAGTGACCAAAACAGCATGGTACTGACACAAAAATAGAGGTATAGATCTATGGAACAGAATAGAGAACTTAGAGTGAATCTAGCCACATATCCCCATCTGATCTTTGATAAACCAACAGAAGCATACACTGGGGAAAAGAATCCCTGTTTAATAAATGGTGCTAGGTGGGGCGACGCCTGTGGCTCAGTGAGTAGGGCGCTGGGCCCCGAATACCAAGGGTGGTGGACTCGAACCCAGCCCAGGCCAAACCGCAACAACAACAAAAATAAAATAGGCAGGCCTTGTGGCAGGCGCCTATAGTCCCAGCTACTCGGGAGGCTGAGGCAAGAGAATCGCCTAATCCCAAGAGCTGGAGGTTGCTGTGTGCTGTGACGCCATGGCACTCTACCAAGGGCGACAAAGTGAGACTCTGTCACTAAAACAAACAAACAAACAACAACAACAACAAATAACGATGCTGGGAGAAGTGGTTAGCTATGTGGTGTAGAAGACGGATACTGGACCCTCACCTCTCACCACTGACAAAAATTGAGTCTCACTGGATAAAAGATTTAAATTTAAGACATGAAACAATAAAAATTCCAGAAGAAAATGTGGAAAAACTCTTGACACTATTGACCTGGGAAAAGAATTTATGAAGAAGACCCCCTGGGCAATTGCAAGAACACCAAAAATAAAAATGGGACATAATCAAGCTAAAACCTTTTGCATGGCCAAGGGTACAACAACCAAAGCACAGGGACAGCCTTCAGAATGGGAGAAGATATTTGCATGCTATGAATCTGAAAAAGGACTGATAACTTCAATCTATAAATAACTCAAATTAATCCACAAGAAAAGAGCAAATAGTCCCATTTATACAGAAACTTCTGTGAAGGTGACAGATGAATGGCCGACAGGCACATGAAAACATGCTCATCATTCCTAATCGTCAGATCAATGAAAATCAAAACCACCCTGAGGTATCCCCTAACCCCAGTAAGAATAGTTCATATCACAAAATCCCAAAGCTGCAGGTGCTGGCATGAATGTGGAGAAAAAGGAACAACTTTCACACTGCTGGTGTGATTGCAAACCAATGCAGCCTCTGTGCAAAGAAGTATGGAGAATCCTCAGAGAGCTAAATATAGACTTCCCATTTGATCCTGCAGTTCCATTACCGGGTATCTACCCAGAAGAAAAAAAGTAATAATTTTATCATGAGGACATTTGCAATAGAAGGTTTATTTCAGCTCAATTCACAGTTGCCAACATGTGGAAACAACCCAAGGTGCCCATCAACACATGAATGAATTGATAAACTGTGGTGTATGTATACCATGGGATACTCTTCATCCACAAAAAAAGATGGAAACTGTCGATGTTTCATATTAACCTGGATGGAGCTGAAGCACATTCTTCTTGGTAAAGTACCACAGGAATGGAAAAGTATCCCGTGTACTCAATACTAATCTGAAACCAACAGAAAAGCAAATACACACCCACAGGAGAGGAAAACATAATTTAATTCAAGTGGGGGAGGGAGGATGAGGGATAAAGGAAAGGGGAGGACAGAGAGGAATGGGTAAGCTCTCACCTAATGTAACCTAATCATTTGTACCCTCATATTAGTCTAAGGAAAAAAAAAAAAAGAGTCGTAGACAATCTCATGTTTTCCTATACAGCAAACTCGTATATTATCTATATAGATATGATAGTTATGGTTTTTTGATTCTAATCATTGTACCTTTTAGAACTTTAATTTACCGTGCTGGCTAGAAACTCCACTGTTGACAACACTGAGTAGTCTTGTCCTGTACTTTATTTTTCTAGGGTGACCACTGCTGATGTAGAATGCTGCAGATTATTTTGTAGACACACCTTTTCAGTCTCTTCTACTCCTAGTTTGCTAAGAATTGTGTTCAGTTTGTGTGAGGTTTTTTTTTTGTTGTTGTTACATGAACAGGTACTGGGCTTTAGTAAATGACTTTACCCTTTCTATTAAAATGGTAACAACCTTGTTTCTCTCCGTTAATGTGGTGATTTACATTAACATTAACACTTTTTCTAACACTAAGGAATTTCTACCTCCTGTTCTGGTTTACTGTTAAATTTTTACCTACTTGTTCTGGTTTATTGTCATTTCCATGAATCATTTGATTAAGTATGCAATATTTAATTTAGGATTTTTATCAATGTTCATGGTTAACTTGAACTATAATATTGATTTCTCTTATCATATTCGTCTCATTTTGGAATCAAGATTATCCTCATGAAATGAATTTGGGAGTGCATGCTTTTACCGTGGTCTCCGGTAAAGTTTGTATGAGCATGGAAATATCTCTTCCTTGAATGTTTATTAGAAGTTTCCTCTTGTTCCTGGTGCTTTCTTTAAGGTAATATTTTGTTTTGAGAAAATGCTTTATATACATAACAGGATAACTTAAGCCAATTCCTAGTGATTAAATATTTCTACTCCCGATTTTATTTTTTTTACATTTTTTGCATTTTGTTAATTCCTTTTTCAAAATTTGAGAATATTAATAATTTGCTTTTCTACGTTTTAAGTCAATGTTATAACTTTTTAAAGCTGCAGACATAATTTCTTTTTGTTTTCTGCAACCGTTAATTTACATGTACTTTAAACAATTAATGCAAGAAAAATATGAAGTAAACAGTTCATGATACAAGGTATCTTAAAAAGCAAATGCGGGGATTGAATTCCCTTATGCCTCCAGGGTTTTACTTAATTTTTTTTTTTTTTTTTTTTTTTGCAGTTTTTGGCCCGGGCTGGGTTTGAACCCACCACCTCCTTTGAGCCACAGGCGCCGCCCTACTTAAAATATTTTTTTTTTCTGTTGGTGTTATTTCTATTTTATTCTACTGATAGACTCTCGTGAGTTAGAAACGTGGCTTTAGCAACTCTGTGAAAATCAGCAATTTCTTGAGAGTGTTGATAAGAGAGGGCGTCAGGTTTTCACAAGCAACTGGCTTTTCTGCTCAGCTTTCCTCCCCGCCTGAGGTAAGCAAGAGGGTACTGTCGTCTTCTCCATGTGACCTTTACCCCATATTTGTTGGGGTGGGTATCTTTAACCAAAACAAGCCCAAGCTCTGGGCTGCTGGGAATATTAGTGTGACGGGAGCAGTTTGGAAGTCTGTTTTCCTTCTGATCTTGAGGAACAGATTCTTCCTTCACAAAAGATGACTCAGGGGTCTGGATGTCAGGTGGAATGAACACATAAGGTGAACTCGGAAGAGCATGTACTGACAGGTCCCCAGAGCTTTGGGGAGTGAGCATTGGAACTCAGGGTCTTCTGGAATTGTGTCCTTTTTTTGTTGAGTGGGGCACTCCTTGATTAAGGGGATCTCTAATGTCTCTGAAATGCAAGAAGATTGTAGACTCTCAAAAGTTGAATGTGCAAATTTGGAGGTGCCAGCATTTCGACTTAAACGTCTTGCCGGGTCTCAGTGATGACGTTTCCTGTGGGCTAGGAACCAGCTTTCTGCTGTCGTGTCAAACTCAGGCGAAATCTGTCGAGTGTGAGTGATGAGAAGCTGTGGCGATCCATAGCGGTGTTTGGGGCCCTCCAGTGGTTGTTGCTGGAGTAGCAGCTGAGCTTTCTGGGAACGTCGTGGGTGTTCTTTTCTGGGAGGCATCAATAAGTGAATGAAGAGCAGCTAGCAACTACACGGTGTTGTTTGGCTTCTGGCTGGGAAATAGGCTCCAATTTAACCCATGCCCGCCCGACAAGGCCCAGGCCGCCGCTCCTCCAGACTTAATGTCTTTACAGAGTATAAGTCTAGTCAAGTTTTCTATTTCTTCTATAGTCAGTACAGGCCAGTTATGTTTGCCTTTTACAAGAACTGCCTTCTGAATGAGAACTCATTTATACTGCTGCGAACTTCTTTTTGGTATTCTCTTCTCTATTGTTTTATCACTAAACGCATTCCACTTTCTGATTTGTAGCATTTGTGTTCTCTCTCCCCCGCTTCCTTCCCAATATTGCCAGAGATTCAGATATTGGTTCCTTATTCAGTCTTTTCGGATACCAGCATTTGCTTTGGAGGATTTTGTTGATTTTCTCTACTTTATTTTTTTGAATACTACATTAATTTCTGTCCTAACTTTCTTCTTCCTCCTCCTCCTCCTCCTCTTCTTCTTCTTCTCTCTCTCTCTCTCACAGAGTGTCAGTTTGTCATCCTCAGTAGATTGCCATAGTGTCAGAGCTCACAGCAACCTTAAACTCCTGGACTCAAGGACTTCTCTTGCCTCAGCCTCCCCAGTACCTGGGATGACAGGGGCCTGCCACAATGCCCAGCTATTTTTAGAGATGAGGTCTCAAACTTGTTTAGGCAGGTCTCGAACCTGTGAACTCAGGCAATCCACCCGCCTCTGCCTCCCAGAGTGCTAGGATTACAGGCTTAAGCCACCATGCCCAGCCCTAACTTTCTTTTCTCCTTCTATTTTCTTTGTTTCCTTCTGTTCTTTTTTCAAATGTGGATATAACTCCATTACAGCTGCACATAGCAGTGGTCTTTAAGGACAGTGCCAAGCAAATTCTCTCTTCAGTGGGAGGACTCCAGGTGGTACAATTAGTATGGAAAGAGAAATTGCTGGAAGTTTGACTCAGAGCCTATAATGAGAAGAATTGGAGGCCCAGGGACAAGAGGACTGGAAGACATGAGCGGTTAGAAGTATGAGAGTGAGCATTCAGTGTGAAGGTTTTTATTTCACGAGTTCACACCCAACAGAGACTATCCACTATACCAGAGGCACTGAACTACCAAGTGGACAGAAGGACTCTGTCAGCTGATGTCACCTAGCCTCTCTTAAATGCTGCCTTATTTCTGCCATAAAGAGAACATACACAAAATGGCAGGGACAGAGAATATACCTGGGTCTAGCAGGATGAGCCCATGAACAGATCTAGTTATGTTACTGTTCAATGTCCAGTTCAAACTTGCAGTGACAGAAACCATTATTGTGCACTGTATATGGGAGTACATTGAACAGATTCAGAGTCCTCCCTGTGGAGTGGCTGATGATTCTTTTGAGAGAAATAGAAACATTTTCCACATCTTTCCTTGTCTTCAGGGCTTCAGCCATCACCTTTATCTAAGATCTTACAGAGTGCTTGACCCACTGTCATTGTATTTCCACAAAGTTTCCTAGCAGACATGGAGACTGAATTTACAGCAATGGCATGTGGCAGTAAGCCTATGAATGTGGGATTCAATGGTTGTATGAGATTCTGCCTCACCCAGAAGCCACCTGCCTAATGGAGCATTGGAGCAGACTGGTGAAGGCCCAGCTAAAGTCCTGTTTGGAGGCAAAATTTTTGTAGCATTGGGAATCATCCTCTAGTATTCAGTCAGTGCACATATTGAGTAACGGAGTTTTGGATGGCTCTATGTCCTCACCATGAACAAAATCAGGTCACCTCCTGGTGTGAGTTGGCATGACCCAGCTTCCCCAGCACTCCATTTGACCCAGCTGAGGAAATGTGTGGACCTGTACCCAAGAACAATGGTTTCTGCAGGATTAGACTCTCTGGTCTCCAAAGAAGCATCATTTTTATTGAGAACAGCACAAGAGTCTCATTGAATTAAAAGCTACAGATTCCACCTGAGTGCTTATTATCTTCTCTGTGCCTGACACAGAGAAGAGTCACCATTCTGTCCAAGGTAGTTGAGTCTGGCCATCGGGAGAAGCAAGGATGCTATTACATATAAGAATCAGGGAAAAATATGTTCGGAAACAGAGTGATCTGTTGAGTGCTTCTAGTACTCCCCTGGCCAGGATTTTCAGTAAAGTACAAGGGAGCAACCCAAGCCAGGGAAGGTAAGGCGGCCAAGGGATGAGGGTACAGATAATGTCACCTGTAATCCATTAAGATCACCATACTTAGAGGTCCAAGGTGCAATGAATCTAGACTAAAAGGTGAAAGAAGCAGTTGGGTACTTCTTTGGCTACAAGACTAGCTACAGAAGTCTAGTCCAGGCTAGAATTTTTCTAGTAATCATCTTCTTCTCAGTTTTCTCTCTGTAACACAGGCCTAGTGGATCCTGGAGAAGCTACTCTTCAATGCATGTATACAAGAGGACCCAGACAGTGCACATGGTAGATGGTGATAGACACAGGGACATGCTTACTGGATCCCCAGTCAAGGGAGGACTTGTTGCCCCACCTGCTGTCAAAGATATCAGAAGGTAGCCTTCGGCTGTCACTATTTTCAGAGATAACTTTTGCTGCAGAGATTCCTTGCCCAAGGCCATGCCCTCCTTTTAGTGTCCTGAATCAGGTGACCGATGGTGACAGGTGCCCACCCGTTTTGTCCCAATGCTGGACAACTTTCTTTGAGCACTTTTTTTAGGTCCACAACTCCCCGTGGTGCTGCTGAAAGCTGTCACTAGGTCTGCATTTGCGGACTGACTTTTCCTTCAGTGCCATCCCTCTTTCTTTCTTTCTTTCTTTCTTTCTTTCTTTCTTTCTTTCTTTCTTTCTTTCTTTCTTTCTTTCTTTCTTTCTTTCTTTCTTTCTTTCTTTCTCTCTCTCTCTCTCTCTCTCTCTCTCTCTCTCTCTCTCTCTCTCTCTCTCTCTCTCTTTCCTTCCTTCCTTCCTTCCTTCCTTCCTTCCTTCCTTCCTTCCTTCCTTCCTTCCTTCCTTTCTTCCTTCTTTCTTTTTTTCTTTCTTTCTTCCTTCTTTTTTTGTTGAGATAGTCTTACTTTGTCACCCTGGGTAGAGTGCCGTAGGGTCATAGCTCACAGCAACCTCAAACTCTTGGGCTCAAGTGATTCTCTTGCCTCAGTCTCATGGGTAGCTGGGACTACAGCTTCTTGCCATAATGCCTGGCTGTTTATTTATTTATTTATTTTAGAGACAGAGTCTCACTTTATCACCCTTGGTAGAGTGCCGTGGCATCACAGCTCACAGCAACATCCAGCTCTTGGGCTTAGACAATTCTCTTATCTCAGCCTCCCAAGTAGCTGGGACTGCAGGCACCCACCACAACGCCCGACTATTTTTTGTTGCAGTTCGGCCGGGGCCGGGTTTGAACCTGTCACCCTCGGTATATGGGGCCAGTGCCCTACTCACTGAGCCACAGGTGCCACCCCGCCATGCCACTATCTTCTTCTCCTTTCATAGATGTCAACCCCAGGGAACTCCCTAGTAAACATCCAACCTACTGAACTCCACCTCACAGACTGCTCCCTTGAGACATACTTGGAACACTCTCCAACTTTCTTGAATTAGGGCTTGCGTAATTGGCTGCTTTGATTCTTGCTATATCATTGGCATCTAGAACAGTACCTGTGGACATGTGGAACCTTAATAATTATTGGTTGAATGGGAAAAATAAAATGGTTTAACAACGTGGTAGCACAGTTTCTCGGTTCTTAAAAAGCTAAACTCGCACCTACCATGCTTTCTGGCCAATCCACTCCAAGGGAAAGGAAAGCAGATGTCTTCCCAAAGACTTGCACATGAATTTCTGTAAGAGCCTTACTTGTGATTGCCCACACCCTCAAGAACTAAAATATCCATCATTTGGGTGACTGGAAAAGCAATTCTGGTGTATACTACTCAGCAATAAAAAGAAGCAACAAACAAAACCAAACAAACAAAAAAAAAACACATCTACACTGAACAACATGGGAAATCTCAAAATAATTATGCTTAATAAAAGAATCTGGAAGGAAAAAGGTACATACTGTATGATTCCACCTATATAAAGCTCTAGAGCATGCAAACTGATTTATAGCAACAGACAGCATATCTGTGATCATCTGGAGATTGCAGATAGTGAGAAGGGTGATGGACAGTGTGGTGGCTCAAGCAATTCTTGGGGGTTGTCTAAGTATAAGATCATATCATCAGCAAGGAAGGAGAGTTTGACCTCCTCTGTACCCATCTGAATACCACTGATATCCTTCTCTTGCCTGAATGCATTAGCTAGTGTCCAGCACTCTGTTGAATAGCAGTGCACATCCATATCGGTTCTAGTTCAAAGTGGAAAAAACTAAAAGTAAACTTTCCATTTTTTCCTGCAATTCCATCACTACATATCTACCCAGAAGAAAATAAATCATTTTATCACACACTCATCTGCACAAGAGTGTTCATCGCAGCTCAATTCACAATCACCAAAACATGGAATCAACCCAACTGCCCATCAACTCATGAATGGATTAATAAACTGTGGTTTTGTGAACCAGAGTGAAGGGTAAATGAGCCAGAGTGGGAATGGTGGGGAATTGGGAAAATAAATCACACAAGCGACACAGATTACACAAAAGACAAAGAGATGGGATTGGGAAGTCTGACATAGGGAATGACTGCAAACAGCACTGAACTGTGTGAACAACTTTATTTATATAGTACCTAAACAAGGCTGCTTATATTAACAGTGTTGCAAATCAGAGAGGAAAGCTTCCAGGGAGAAGTAACTGGATGAGTAAAAGGAATTTTATCATAAACAACATTCTTTTGTTATTAAATCATAGATGTGTACATTAATGCAATTATGGGGTATAATGTGCTGGTTTTATATACAATTTGAAATACTTTTATCAAGCTGGTTAACATAGCTTTCACTCCATTTTCTTAGTTAACGTGTTAAGACATTTATATTCTTCACTTAGTAGATTTAACATGTCCCCCTGTAAAATGCACCATAGGTGTGGTGTCACCAATTACCCTCCCTCCACCCATCCTCCCCCTTTCCCTCTCCTCCCCTCCCCTCCTCTTTCTCCTTCATCTTGGGATGTAGTTGGGTTATAGCCTTCATATGGAAATGTGGGTGCTTATAAATTGGTTTCATAGTAGGGCTGAGTACATTGGATACTTTTTATTTCATTCTTGAGATACTTTGCTAAGAAGAATATGTTCTAGCTTCATCCATGTAAACATAAAAGTGGTAAAGTCGGGCGGCGCCTGTGGCTCAGTGAGTAGGGCGCCGGCCCCATATGCCGAGGGTGGCGGGTTCAAACCCAGCCCCCGCCAAACTGCAACAAAAATAAAATAGCCGGGCGTTGTGGCGGGCGCCTGTAGTCCAGCTACTCGGGAGGCTGAGGCAAGAGAATCGCGTAAGCCCAAGAGTTAGAGGTTGCTGTGAGCCGTGTGATGCCACAGCACTCTACCCGAGGGCGGTACAGTGAGACTCTGTCTCTACAAAAAAAAAAAAAAAAGAGGTAATGTCTCCATCTTTCTTTAAGGCTGCATAATATTCCATGGTGTACATATACCACAATTCGTTAATCCATTCATGGGTTGAAGGGCACTTGGACTTCTTCCATGACTTAGCAATTATGAACTGGGCTGCAAAATTTCTGGTGCAAATATCTTTGTTATAAAGTGATTTTGGGTCTTCTGGATATAAACCTAGTAGAGGAATTGCAGGATACAATGGCAGGTCTATTTTTAGATCCCTAAGTGATCTCCAAACATCTTTCCAAAAGGAACATATTAATTTGAATTCCCATCAGCAGTGCAGAAGTGTTCCCTTTTCTCCACATCCATGCCAACATCTCTGGTTTGGGGATTTTGTGATGTGGACTAATCTTACTGAAGTTAGATGATATCTCAAAGTAGTTTTGATTTGCATTTCTCTGATGATTAAGGATGATGAACATTTTTTCATGTGTCTGTAGGCCGTGTGCATGTCTTCTTCAGAGAAGTTTCTATTCAAATCCCTTGCCCACACTGAGATGGAATCACTTGTTCTTTTCTTGCTAATATGTTTGATTTCTCTGTGGATTCTGGTTATTAAACCTTTGTCAGAGACATAACCTGCAAATATCCCTCCCATTCTGGGGGCTGTCTGCTTGCTTTACATACTGTGTTGTTGGCTGTGCAGAAGCTTTTTAGTTTGATCAGATCCGAGTAATGTATTTTTGGTGTTACTTCAATTACCCAAGGGGTCCTCCTCATAAAATATTCTTCCAGCCGGTTTCTTCAAGGGTTTTCCCTGCACTTTCTTCCAGTATTTTTATTTATTTATTTATTTATTTATTTATTTTTGTAGAGACAGAGTCTCACTGTACCGCCCTCGGGTAGAGTGCCATGGCGTCACACGGCTCACAGCAACCTCTAACTCTTGGGCTTACGCGATTCTCTTGCCTCAGCCTCTGAGCAGCTGGGACTACAGGCGCCCACCACAAGGCCCAGCTATTTTTTGGTTGCAGTTCGGCGGGGCCGGGTTTGAACCCGCCACCCTCAGTATATGGGGCCGGCACCTTACCGACTGAGCCACAGGCGCCCCCTATTTATTTATTTATTGAGACAGGGTCTCACTTTGTCACCCTCAGTAGAGTGCCGTGGTGTCACATTGCTCACAGCAACCTCTAACTCCTGGGCTTAGGCGATTCTCTTGCTTCAGCCTCCCAAGTAGCTGGGACTATAGACAACCGCCACAACGCCTGGCTATTTTTTCGGTTCAGTTTGGATGGGGCCGGGTTTGAAACTGCCACCGTATATGG
The DNA here is from genome assembly GCF_027406575.1 of Nycticebus coucang. NCBI lineage: Eukaryota > Metazoa > Chordata > Mammalia > Primates > Lorisidae > Nycticebus > Nycticebus coucang. Next base: position 113,118,966 of record NC_069804.1, read on the forward strand.
GGCTGGTGCCCTACCCATTGAGGCACAGATGTTGCCCTATAGTATTTTTATAGTTTCATGTCTTAAGTTTAAGTCTTTTATACATAAGAGTCTATCTTTGTTAATGGTGAAAGGTGTGGGTCCAGTTTCAGTATTCTACAGGTCGCCAGCCAGTTCACCCAGCCCCATTTGTTAAATAGGGAGTCTTTTCCCCCACTGAATGTTCTTCATTGGCTTAGCAAAGATCAAATGACGATAAGTAGCTGGGTTCATCTCTTGTTTCTCTATTCTGTTCTATACATCTACCTCTCTGTTTCTGTGTCAGTACCATGCTGTTTTGATCACTAACGATTTATAGTATAGTCTGAAGTCTGGTAGCACGATTCCTCCTGATTTGTTTTTATTTCTGAGTAATGTCTTGGCTAATCAAGGTTTTTTCTGATTCCATATAAAACAAAGTATTATTTTTTTTGAGGTCTTTAAAGTACGACAGTGATGTTTTAATAGGGATTACATTTAAATTGTATATTGCTTTGGGTAGTATGGACAGTTTAACAATGTTGATTCTTCCTAGCCATGAGCATGGTGTGTTTTTCCATTTGTTGACATCTTCAGCTATTTCTTTTCTCAAAGTTTCATAGTTCTCTTTATAGAGATCTTTCATGTCCTTTCTTAGGGAAACTGCCAAATATTTCATCTTTGGCACTACTGTAAAAAGAATAGAGTCCTTGACTGTTTTCTCAGCTTGACTATTGCTGGTATATATAAAAACTACAGATTTGTGAGTATTGATTTTGTAACCTGAGATGCTGCTGTATTCCTTGATCACTTCTAAGAGTTTTGTAGTTGAATCCCTGGGGTTCTCCAGACATACAATCATATCATCTGTGAAGAGTGAAAGTTTGATCTCCTCTGTTCCTATTTGGATACCCTTGATCACCTTTTCTTGCCTGACTGTGATGGTTAAGACTTCTATTACAATGTTGGCAGCGCCTGTGGCTCAGTGAGCAGGGCGCTGGCCCCATATGCCGAGGGTGGTGGGTTCAAACCCAGCCCCGGCCAAACTGCAACAAAAAAATAGCCGGGCGTTGTGGCAGGCGCCTGTAGTCCCAGCTACTTGGGAGGCTGAGGCAGGAGAATCGCCTAAGCCAAGGAGTTGGAGGTTGCTGTGAGCTGTGTGATGCCACAGCACTCTACTGAGGGCAATAAAGTGAAACTCTGTCTCTACAAAAAAAAAAAAAAAAGTAACAAAAGTGGACACAAGGGGCAACCTTGCCTGTTCCTGATGTGAGTGTTAATGATGTCAATTTAATTCTATTCAATACCATATTGGCTGTGGGTTTCCTGTAGATGGCGTCTATCAGTTTAAGAAATGTCCCCTCCATACTTATTTTTTTAAGTGTTCTGATCATAAAAGGATGCTGGATATTATCAAAAGTTTTTTCTGCATTGATTGGTAGAATCATATGGTCTTTGTTTTTTAATTTGCTTATGTGATGGATTATATTTTTAGATTTACTCAAATTGGACCATCCTTGAGACCATGGGATAAAACCAACTTGATCATGGTGTATAATTTGTTTGATGTGATGCTGGATTCTGTTTCCTGGGATCTTATTGAATATTTTTGCATCTATATTCATTAAAGATATTGGTCTATAATTTTCTTTTCTTGTTGGGTCTTTTCCTGTTTTGGGGATCAGGGTGATGTGTGCTTCATAAAATGTGTTGGGAAGTATTCCTTCTTTTTCTACGGTTTGGAAAAGGTTATGTAATATAGGTACTAATTCCTCTTTAAAGGTTTGGTAGAATTCTGATGTGAATCCATCTGGTCCCGGAGTCTTCTTTTCTGAGAGATTTCGTACAGTTGATGCTATTTCAGTACTTGATATAGGTCTGTTCAACATTTCTAATTCTTTTTTTTTTTTTTTTTGGATTTTTGGCCGGGGCTGGGTTTGAACCCGCCACCTCCGGCATATGGGACCGGCACCCTACTCCTTGAGCCACAGGCGCTGCCCCAACATTTGTAATTCTTTCTGGGTAAGTCTATGAAGGTGGAGTGCTTCCAAGTATTGGTCAATTTCTTTCAGGTTTTCATATTTCTGAGAATAGAGTTTTTTATAGTATTCATTAAGAATTTTTTGAATTTCTGAGGTGATCATTGGAAACTGAGGAGTGTTCCCCCTGCATCTGTACCCAGCCACGGGTTACCTTGGACAAGTGTGGTTCTCTCCTTCAGAGACCACGCCTTTGCCTTGGCCACACTCCACCTCTGGAACCACTACAGGTCAGGTCAGGTCAGGTTCCCTGCGTGTTCCACAGAATTGGGGAGGTGTCTCTCCCAAATTTGACCCAAGTGGGAGGAGCCTTGGGTTGGCCACTACTGTCAGGGGTGGCACTGCCACTGTTGGGGGTGATGCCGCCAGTCTGGAGTACTGCTGAGTGCAGGTTACAGGAGTGGGGGTGTGTGTGTGGGAGCTGGAAGGCATTGCCACTGGTCATGCAGGTCGCAGGTGCCCGCCAGGGAGCCAGAAGGCAAGCCACTGCCCACTGGCTGTAGTTTGCAAGAGCCAGGAGGGAGCTGGGCAGGGAACTGGAGGGTAGACCTGCTGGCCGCTGGCTGCATGGGTTACTGGAGCCAGGCGGGGAGCTGGAGAGCAGATCTGCCAGCCGCTGGCCACAGGGGTCATAGGAGCCAGGCGGGGAGTCAGAGGGTGGAGCTGCTGGCCACTGGCCCTGGGTCACAGGAGCCAGGGAGTTGGTGGGTGGTGCCCCATCGGTAGCAGAAGTGATCAGGGTGCAGGCAGGTGTACCTGTGGTCCCTCGTGTTTGGTGCCATGGATCCTGTGCTATGCCCTTTCCAACACGGGGCAAGTCTCTCTCCCCTTGTGACTCCTGCCTCTATTAAAGTAATAGATTCAGCACAACTGCCCCACCCTAGCAAAAATCTGCCAGATACCCTGGATTCTGCAGGGTGTAGTTTTCCAGACCGCCAGGAGAAGGTGGAGGGGTGGATTGGGAGTTCAGGAAGGTAGGGAGAATATTAGATGAACTTTTGTTCTAGGCAAGAGACTGCCTGGGCTTGCAGTGGTATCTCTCTGTGGAGGGAGTTCTAGCCCTCAGTTGTTCTCTCCGCTTTGGTGAAACAAAAGGTCCTCTGTTCACTACTCACCTCAAGCTGCTCTCATGAGGAGGGGGAAGAGAAGGATTCCTGTCCTCTTTCGGATGGGTTTTGTACCTGAAGTGTGTTTCATTGGAGTCCCAGCTTGCCTTAGCAGGGCTGATGTGAACCTATCAATCCTCTCTCTCAGCTCAGCTCCTGATCTTCCACTTTATTGGGTTGGTTCTGGCCATTATTTCTCCCTCTGGGTGTGAGCATCTGCTGAAAGCTGACTTCAGTTGGCCATCTTGCTTCTTCCGATAAATAACATTCATAAGGACTTGAATCTTAGTACATGTGGTGAAAATTAATTTTAGGGAAAGATGGCTATGTGCTTTTAGGCAAAAGATAGGAAAGTATACAGAAGCTGCGTGACTTCTGGCAGAGGGAGCAAGGAGAAAGGACTATTGTTTTAGGAAGGGAGGAGAAGCAGTTGGGGGCCATTCCTTGAATGCACCTCCTGGGCTGTGGGGGGTCTTGCTGCCTCACAAGCCCCACTCCACACTGTGATGGAGAATTTCCATCTTTTGTACTTACCTGGATAGAGTTGAAGGACATTATTTTTACTAAAGTATCACAAGAATGGAAAAGCTAGTATCCATTGTACAGAATACTAATATGAAACCAGTACATAAACAGTTATACAGATAAAGGTATATGGATCAAGGCTAAATCTTAACTCAACCACTATGTCAATGGGCATTGGATCATTGGGTTAGCTTAGACTATGTCCGGGCCCATTCTTGGACCTAATGGCAAGTGGCCAGATATCCCCAAATACCTGACTGTATGGGAAGGAGATGCACTAATGGAAGACTGAGCTCTCCCAGGCAGGCAAGGACTGTATATTGTGTAGGTAAACAAAAAATTTCACCTGTAGGCACCAACTCAACCATTTATACCAATAAGAGCATAGTAGCCACAATATTCAGTTCTATTTGTATTTTGTTTTTTAAGACAGAGTCTCTATTTGTATTTCCAAGTTTAATAATTCTTTAGCTAGCAAAGATAGATACTTTTGAGAGCTATCTATATTGAATTAGAGCACCCAAAAGGTAGTTACATAGCAAGAGAAGTTTTGGTTTGGAGGTATCAAATCACTTGCATAGTTTATAGAAGCAGAAGCAAGCAGCAAGCATTAGTTTCAAGGATCTAGGAAGGTAAGTTTCACAACTTCTTAAGGGCTGGGTTACCATGGGGAGGACCTTACAGGAGTGACTTTAGTTTTTTTTTTTTTTTTTTTTTTACTTTAGTTTTCCCTGGTATCCTCTCTCAGTTTTACATCTGAGTAGGGGCAGTCTATAGGTTATGAATGAGATGGGTTCTGTAGATGTGCTCTTAGGTTGAATTTGTATGTGAGATGGAACAAGTACATATGCCTATTACCTGTGATAGCCTCCATTCATAAATGTGAGTCCTTCATCAGTCACATAATTGTCAATCAAATTTTTGGATATATATACATATATATATAATAAAATACCCAGGAAACACCTCTATAGGGATAACTATGAAACACTGAGGAAAGAAATTGCAGAAGATGTAAACAGATGGAAAAACATATCATGCTCATGGATCAGCAGAATCAACATTGTTAAAATGGCTATACTACCTAAAGTGATTTACAGATTCAACACAATCCCCATTAAAATAACAATGCCAGGGCGGTGCCTGTGGTTCAAGGAGTCACATATGCCGGAGGTGGCAGGTTCAAACCCAGCCCCGGCCAAAAACCAAAAAAATAAAAAATAAAAAAATAACAATGCCAATTTTAGCAGATCTAGAAAAAATAGTTCTATGCTTCGCATGGAAGCAGAAAAGATCCCGAATAGCCAATGCCACCTTACATAACAAGAACAAAGCAGGAGGCATCACCTTAGCAGACTACAAGGCTGTAATAACCAAAACAGCATGGTACTGACACAGAAACAGAGACCCAGACCTATGGATCAGAACAGAGAATCCACGGATGAAACAATCCTCATATTCCCATCTGATTTTTGAGAAAGCAGATAAAAACATACACTGGAGAAAAGAATCCCTATTCAATAAATGGTGCTGGGATAACTGGATAGCCACATGTAAAAAACTGAAACAGGAACTGCCTCTCTCACCACTTATAAAAATTAAATCATGATGGATAAAAGACTTATATCTAGGGCATGAAACTATAAGAATTCTAGAAGAAAACATGGAAACCCTTGTAGATATCAGCACTGAGAAAGAATTTATGAGGAAGACCTCAAAACAATCACAGCAACTAGAAAAATAAACAAGTGGGACCTGATCAAATGAAAAAGGTTCTGCACAGCCATGGACACAATCAGTAGGGTAAACAGACAACTCACAGAATGGGAGAAAATATTTGATGCTGTACATGTGGTAAAGGACTGATAACCTAAATCTACAAAGAACTCGAGCAAATCTGCCAGAAAAGAAAAAAACAAACAAACCCATTAAAAAGTGGGCAGCAGGGCGGTGCCTGTGGCTCAGTCAGTAAGGCGCTGGCCCCATATACTGAGGGCGGCAGGTTCAAACCCGGCCCTGGCCAAACTGCAACCAAAAAATAGCCAGGCGTTGTGGCAGACGCCTGTAGTCCCAGCTACTCGGGAGGCTGAGGCAAGAGAATCGCTTAAGCCCAGGAGTTGGAGGTTGCTGTGAACTGTGTGAGGCCACAGCACTCTACCAAGGGCAATAAAGTGAAACTCTGTCTCTACAAAAAAAAAATAAATAAATAAATAAATAAATAAAAAAAAGTGGGCAGAAAGTTTTCAAATAAGCAGGTCTACTGGCTAACACATGAAAAAATGCTCAGCATTTTTAATCATTAGGGAAATGCAAATCAAAACCACAATGAAATATCACCTAAATACAGTGAGAATGGCTCTTATCAAAAAGTCCCCACACAACAAATGGTGGCGTGGATGCAGAGAGAAAGGAACACTTTCCAGGGCTCCTCAAACTTTCTAAACAGAGGGCCAGTTCACTGTCCCTCACACCATTGGCGGGCTGAACTATAGTTAAAAACAAAACAAAACAAACAAACAAACAAAAAAAACCTATGAACAAATTCCTGTGCACACTGCATGTATCTTATTTTGAAGTAAAAAAACAAAATGGGAACAAATACAATCACACTGCCTCATGTGGCCCACAGGCCATAGTTTAAGGACCCCTGCTTTATACACCGCTGGTGGGACTGCAAACTAGTACAACTTCTATGGGAAGTATTTTGGAGATATATCAAAGAACTAAAAGTAGACCTACCATTTCATCCAGTAATTCCACTGGCAGGTATTTGCCCAAAGGAAAAAAGACACTTCTACCCGAATGTTTATAGCAGCACAATTCACAGTTGCAAGGATGTAGAAACAACCCCAAATGTCCATCAATTCATGAGTAGATTAAAGAAATGTGATATTACTATATCATGGAGTACTACTAAGGCCCCACCCACCCCCAAACACAAAATGGTGATCTAGTATTTCTTGTAACAACCTCAATGGACCTAGGGACCATTCTTCTAAGTGAATATCACATGAATGGAAACAAAACAAAACAAAACAAACACCACGTGTGCTCAATACTCAACTGGAATTAGTTGATAAACACTTATGTGCACATATCAAGGTAAAACTCAATGGGAATCAAGTAGGTGAAAGGGGAGAGGTAGGGTTGGGTTAATTCACACCTAATAGATATAATGCACACATTCTGGGTGAAGGGCATGCTCATGACTTTGACCTGAAATGTACCAAACCAAGTATGTAACCCAAACATGGGTACCCCTGTAATACTGAGAAAAAGAAAATATAAATGGAAACTCTTAAGTAAACATGTCTTAGTATCACAGAGACAAAATGTGTATTGTTGTTTTTGCTCATGTTTTGCCATAGTCTGTATGTATCCTGTCAGACTAGCTTAATAATGTTCACTGGTTCATTATTTCGTAATGTCTTGACTGGCTTAGCCAATTAAGTAATCTCATCAACAAGTCATTTTACAATTGCCAATAAAATCTGTGATGCTTTAAATATGAGAATTTAAATAAAAACCATTAAATATCCTGCCTTTTTTGATAGGATCTAAATACCAATGACAATTTTCCAGTGGTAAGTTCATTACAAAAAGCAAAGTATAAAAAAATGATCTGAGAGTATTGTTCAAGAGAGTACTTAGAAATATTTTTTGAATTGCCAAATACCATTGCCTCTAGCAGATAAGAAGCAGCAATCTGGGAAAATTCAAATTCTTTCCTTTTAATAATTAAAAAATCCCTGAACCACAATTGTTTAGTTTTTTAATTGTCTTTACATGAAGGAAGCTTGCCTGCTGTACCGGAGAATCAAATCATCACAAACGGCACAGCTCTTGAATACATTTCTTCTATGGAATCCCCAGATTCTCATTCCTCTCCATCCTTTGCCTGAAAGAAGTTTTCAGTGTGGATATAATTTTGTATTTGTGTGCTGTGGTAGTCCCCAAAGAGTGAGACTATTACCTAGAGCTTTTGGATTTTATATTGTGTTGTGAGATGGGCATACTGAGTCCTGGGACAAGGGAGCCCTATAATCAACTGTTCCTCTTGTCCCCCCTTGCTTGACACTGACATAAAGTTAATTCTGGCTTTGTTAATGAATTTCATAAAGGAACAAAGAAAAAATGTTTTCAATACAATTTCCATAATGATAGAGCCCCATCTGATGCTTGGTAATGCACTTTTGCTTTCTGAAAGTAAATTAACACAGGACATTCAGTTCAGTTGTACATACTTGTGGTTAGACCAAAAATATTTGAGTATTTATACTTAATTTAATAGCATCATGACCATTCTGGCAACTCCACTTGCTCTGTGTTAGATAAAACCATACTTCCTAAAGCCACTTGGCCCTGATCTCCAAAATGTTCACCACAAAAAAAAAAAAAAAAGCTGAAAGAAGGAAAAGTTGTTTCTGTTAATTTTGCCAAATCACACACAAGATAAATGGCTTATCAACCTGCTTCAACTAAACAAACGTAGCTCCTGATAAATTCCATGCCTAAACTAGATCCTTGATGTATGGAGATCCTTAACCTTAGAGTTAAATTCCCCAGGATTCCCGTGTATGTTAGAGAGTGCTGACAGGCCTCCATTGGCAGACAGTCTTCAAAAAGCCTAAGAAACTCCAGACGATCATATCTGAAACAGAATGAATGATAAGAGTAACAGTAATGATATTAGTAACAGGTGTGACAGGAACAGACTCGGACTTAAAGAAGAGTTATAAGACAAGGTGGCTGACTAAAGCCAGCTTTCCACAGAGGCTCCCGTCCAGAAGGAGAGTTAATGGACAGAAATTTAGCAAGTAACCTGGCAGATTACAGCTGTGCCAAGAGAGAATTGAAGAACGCACATCAACCCTGCTGAGGCGAGCTGCAACCCCAAGGATACAAACAAAAGGTACAAAATCCATCACCAAGCAGATGGGAGTCCCCTTCCCCATGAGAACAGCTCAGAGTGCTCCATAAACAAACGAGCAGAGTTCAAAAGTCCTCCCATTATACTCCATAGGAGAGACCCTCTAAAAACTGGATGTACTTCCCCTACTAGGGTGCCATGGCTCTCTCCTACCAGACATAAAACTGTGTAAAACTGTATATATTCTCTACCTGCAATTCTGAGCTCCCAGCACTCCCTTCCACTCTCACTCTGAGGTCTGGAGGCCTGACCCCAGGAGTCCAGATTTTTGGGTGATTTTGCAAGGGGTGTGGACAGGGCCTGGACTGCAGCTGGTCAATGCTGATTCTGCTGTATGGGAGTGAGGAGAGGACGGTCAGCTGAGAGTGAACCATGCCGGAGTGGCGGTGCCCTGATGCGCACAGCAGCAGCTGTTTTTGGCAACAATAGAGCTCACCCCTGGATATTCTGGAGTCACACCACTGGGCATCTTCTCAGGTGGCAACCACCTGTGGAACAGATCTGGGATGTAAATGCAGGCCCCATGAGTCAAGGATTTGCCTGAGGCGGTACCGGCCTGGGTGGAGCATGGGGACTAGAAAACGCACATGCAGTGCAATCAGACTCCAAGGGTGGGGCTGAGCCAGAGGACGACTTTACTGAGCCTAAGATGCACCCAGCCCCCAGGGGATCATCAGCCTAGACAAAGGTGGGCAAGAGGCTAGAACTGACAGCTAACCGTGCTGCAAATACAAACTACCAGGCAGCAACAAAGACAGGGCCTGAGGTGCAGGTTCTGGGAACTCAACACAGCTTCCCTTCTGCAGAGGAAGTTAGCCAGGACAGAAAACAATTACGCAAAGTTGTTCTGTTTGGTCAGCAACATCAATCAGGGGTGGGGCTGGAACTGAGTGAACACCCCCAGCCTCTATCAAGCACCTGAGGTTGTCAGGCCTCACCTCCCCCTGCTGGACAGTGGCAGAGAGCAGCAGCCTGGCTGAGGAGACATAGACTTCCTTGTGATTCAGGCAGGTGCAAACCCCTGGAGTATCTGTTCATTGGAGGAAACAGGGTCACAGCCCTGTGGGGTTATCAGTGACTGGGTGTGACAGAGGTGCAAGGTGGGGAAGGAGGCATCAACCTTCCCAGACTAATCTATTTGCTGGGTGGGTCCTCCTGACCTCACGGAGCATGGGAGCAAGTCATATCTGAGTTGTAAGCAGACTCCTGTGATCTAGTTGCCAGAGACTTTTTAAACTCTTCCACCTGAGACAGGTGCTTGTCTGAGACAATGGATTTGGACCTTTGAACTGAGCCAATTGCCTGAGTATCCAAGTGGTACCCTGTATGAGTGGTTGTAGGAAGGTGTGATTTTTCTTTTCTAATTGTTGCCTGTGAGGGGCGGGGTGACTTAATTGCTGGTATTTCTCCACAGCTGAGACTTCAACCCAGAGTAACTGTTAAACTAGGGTCGGACAGAGACCAGCTAAAAACAAGACAGAGCCATTTAGCCCCACCACACCAAACAGGTCCCCAGTTTCTCAGGCCGTAGCACTGTACGGGTCCTCGGCAAAGCTCCAGGGGAAAAGTCAAATGGTGTAAAATAATCATGGGTGGAATCAGCAGAAAAACTCTGGTAACATAAATAACCAGAGTAGATCAACCCCCCCCCACCAAGGAAAGATATGGCAGATGTAACTGAAGATCCCATTCATAAACAGATGGCCGAGATGCAAGAAATCAAATTCAGAATTTGGATTGCAAACAAGATTAATAGCGTGGAGGAAAATTTGGAATTAGAAATTCGAGGAGCAATTCAAAAGTTGGAATTAGAAATTCAAGGAGAAATTCAAAAGCTATCTATAGAATTCAACAAATTTAAAGAAAAAAACCATTAAAGATTTTGACATATTGAAGCAAGAATTTGCAGTTCTCAAAGATCTGAAAAATACAGTAGAATCCCTCAGTAACAGAGTGGAGCAAGCAGAAGAAAGGATTTATAACATTGAAGACAAAGCTTTTGAACGCGCCCAAACTCTCAAAGAGGAAGAGAAATGGAGAGCAAAAATGAATCATTCTCTCAGAGAGCACTGGGATAATTCAAAGAAAGCTAATATCTGCCTCATTGGAATCCCTGAAAGTGATGAAGTGGCCTCACAAGGCACAGAGGCCCTTCTCCATGAAATTATGAAAGAGAGTTTTCCAGACATGCCAAGAGATTCTGAAATTCAGATAGCACACAGTTTCAGAACCCCAGCATGACTCAACCTGAATAAGACATTCCCCAGGCACATCATAATTAACTTCACTAAAGTTCATATGAAGGACAAAATTCTGAAAGTAGCCGGACGTAAGAAAACCATTACCTACAAAGGGAAGAATACTAGAATGACTGCAGATCTCTCTGCTGAAACTTTTCAAGCCAGAAGACGTTGGTCATCACCTTTTAATCTCCTAAAACAAATTAACTTTCAACCCTGGATCCTGTATCCAGCTAAACTGAGTTTCATTTATGATGGAGAAATTAAATACTTTAATGACATTCATATGTTGAAGAAATTTGCCATAACCAGACTGGCTCTTCAGGATATTCTCAGACCTATCCTTCATAATGACCAGCCCAATCCTCTACCACAAAATAAAACTCACTCAGAAACATTTGATCAAACTCCAACTTCCACAGTGGCGAAAGGATTAAAAATATCCACTGGACTTTAGAAAAACTTGATATCCAAAATTTTACCAGACTTATCTATATTCTCCATTAATGTGAACGGCTGAAACTTTCCTCTAAAGAGGCACAGGTTGGCTGACTGGATACAAAAACTCAGGCCAGATATTTGCTGCAAACAAGAATTACATCTTACCTTAAAAGATAAATATAGACTTAGGGTGAAAGGATGGTCATCCATATTTCAGGCAAATGGTAATCAGAAAAAAGCAGGTGTTGCAATTCTATTTGCACTTACAATAGGCTTTAAACCAGCAAAAGTAAGGAAGGATTAGAATGATCACTTCATGTTTGTTAAGGGTAATACTCAGTGGGATGAGATTTCAATTATTATTATCTATGCACTCAACCAGAATACACCTCAGTAAGAGAAACTCTAACAGACATGAGCAACTTGATTTCCTCCAGCTCCATAATAGATGGAGATTTCAACACTCCTTTGCCAGTGGTGGATCGATCCTCCAATAAGAAGCTGAGCAAAGAAATTTTAGATTTAAACCTAACCATCCAACATTTGGATTTAGCAGAGATCTACAGAACATTTTATCCCAACAAAACTGAATGCACGTACTTCTCATCAGCCCACGGAACATACTCCAAAATCGATCACATCTTAGGTCACAAGTCTAACCTCAGTAAATTTCAAGGAATAGAAATTATTCCTTGCATCCTGTGGACCACCACAGAATAAAAGTTGAACTCAGTAACAACAGGAACCTGAATACTCATAGAAAAACAGGGAAGTTAAATAACCTTATTCTAAATGATAGCTGGGTCAGAGATGAGATCAAGAAGGAAACTGCCAAATTTTTAGAACAAGACAACAATGAAGATCCGAATTATCAGAACCTCTGAGATACCGCAAAGGCAGTCCTAAGAGGGAAATTTATAGCACTGCAAGCCTTCCTCAAGAGAACAGAAAGAGATGAAGTTAACAACTTAATGGGACATCTCGAGCAACTGTAAAAGGCAGAACATTCCAACCTCAAACCCAGTAGAAGAAAAGAACTAACCAAAATTAGAGCCGAATTAAAATAAATTGAAAACAAAAGAATTATACAACAGATCAATAAATCAAAAAGTTGTTTTTTTGAAAATTTCAATAAAATAGATAAACCTTTGGCTAACCTAACCCGGAAAAAAAGAGTAAAATCTCTAATTTCATCAATCAGAAACAACAAAGAAGAAATACCAACAGACTCCTCAGAAATTAAAAAAATCCTTAATGAACATTACAAGAAACTTTATTCTCAGAAATATGAAAATCTGAAGGAAATTGACCAATACCTGGAAGCACATCACCTTCCAACACTTAGCCAGAATCAAGTGGAAATGTTGAACAGGCCTATATCAAGTTCTGAAATACTATCAACCATACAAAATCTACCTAAAAAGAAAAGCCTGGGACCAGATGGCTTCACGTCAGAATTCCACCAAACCTTTAAAGAGGAACTAGTACCTATATTACTCAACCTGTTCCAAAATATAGAAAAAGAAGGAAGACTACCCAACACGTTCTATGAAGCAAACATCACCCTGATCTCCAAACCAGGAAAAGACCCAACAAGAAAAGAAAATTATAGACCAATATCACTAGTGAATATAGATGCAAAAATATTCAACAAGATCCTAACAAACAGAATCCAACAACACATCAAAAAAATTATGCATCATGACCAAGTCAGTTTTATCCCAGGGTCTCAAGGCTGGTTCAATATACGTAAATGTATAAGTATAATTCAGCACATAAAAAAATTAAAAAATAAAGACCATATGATTCTCTCAATCGATGCAGAAAAAGCTTTTGATAATATCCAGCATCCCTTCATGATCAGAACAATTAAGAAAATTGGCTGGGTGGCGCCTGTGGCTCAAGGAGTAGGGCGCTGGTCCCATATGCCGGAGGTGGTGGGTTCAAACCCAGCCCCGGCCAAAAAAAAAAAAAGAAAATTGGTATAGAAGGGACATTTCTTAAACTGATAGAGGCCATCTATAGCAAACCCACAGCCAATATCGTATTGAATGGAGTTAAATTGAAATCATTTCCACTCAGATCAGGAACCAGAAAAGGTTGCCCATTGTCTGCACTGCTCTTTAATATTGTAATGGATGTTTTATCCATTACAATCAGGGAAGAAAAGGCGATCAAGGGTATCCATATAGGGTCAGAAGAGATCAAGCTTTCGCTCTTCACAGATGATATGATTGTATATCTGGAAAACACTAGGGATTCTACTACAAAACTCTTAGAAGTGATCAAGGAACACAGCATCGTCTCAGGTTACAAAATCAACATTCATAAATTGGTAGCCTTAATATATACCAACAATAGTCAAGTTGAAAAAATATTTAAGGACTCTATCCCATTCACAGTAGTGCCAAAGAAGATGAAATATTTGGGAGTTTATCTAACAAGTGATGTGAAAGATCTCTATAAAGAGAACTATGAAACTCTAATAAAACAAATAGCTGAAAATGTTAACAAGTGGAAAAACATACCATGCTCATGGCTGGGAAGAATCAACATTGTTAAAATGTCCACATTACCCAAAGCAATATACAATTTTAATGCAATCCCTATTAAAGCTCCACTGTCATCCTTTAAAGATCTTGAAAAAATAATACTTCGTTTTATATGGTATCAGAAAAAAACCTCGAATAGCCAAGACATTACTTAGAAATAAAAACAAAGCAGTAGGAATCATGCTACCCGACCTCAGCCTATACTATAAATCAATAGTGATGAAAAAAGCATGGTACTGGCACAAAAGCAGAGAGGTAGATGTATGGAACAGAATAGAGAACCAAGAGATGAACTCAGCTACTTACCATTATTTGATCTTTGACAATCTAATTAAAAACATTCAGTGGGGAAACGATTCCCTATTTAACAAATGGTGCTGGGTGAACTGGCTGGGAACCTGTAGAAGACTGAAACAGACCCACACCTTTCACCATTAACTAAGATAGATTCTCACTGGATTAAAGATTTAAACTTAAGACATGAAACTATAAAAATACTAGAAGAGAGTGCAGGGTGAATATTTTATAAGGAGAACCCCCTGCGCAATTGAAGCAGCTTCAAAAATACACTACGGGTACCTGATCAAACTAAAAAGCTTCTGCACAGTCAAGAACACGGTAAGTAAAGCAAGCAGACGGCCCTCAGAATGGGAGAAGATATTTGCAGGTTATGTCTCCGACAAAGGTTTAATAATCAGAATCCACAGAGAACTCAAACATATAAGGAAGAAAAGAACAAGTGATCCCATCACAGGCTGGGCAAGGGACTTGAATCTCTGAAGAAGACAGGTGCACAGCCTACAGACATATGAAAAAAATGCTCATTATTCTTAATCATCAGAGAAGTGCAAATCAAAACTACTTTGAGATGTCATCTGGGGAGACCCAAACAGAATATACATGCAGTAAAATCAAATTAATTCAGATTACACTCATTGATAATTGCTGTAATTCAGGCGAGGGCCAGGTAGGATGCTTCAACTTTATCTTATTTCTCTTTTCAGTGATTCCTTTTTTTTAAAGAAAGAAAATGAATTCCACTAACACAAAGCATTTTACACCCTCTTATGTATACACATATTCAGTATGCCAAAGGTAGTCTGGTGTGTATTCATAAATGAATCTTCAGAGGTTCTTAATTAGAGTCAACATTAATGGGTGCTAGTTACCATAGTACTTGAGATTCTTTAGGTAGCATTTCAAGGAGAACTTCCACAATGTCAACTCTTCACTAACTGGGGCTGGCTTCTAGCTTTGTGAATTAGTAAAGCTGAACTAATACTAATTTCCTTTGGGGAACCTGGTGGGTGATCAGAACAGAGTCTGGAGCCAGACTGCTTGGGGGAAACAGTTGGCTTGCCACTGGCAATGTCTGGAAGTACTTTAGGCAAGTGATTTAACACCTCTGTGCCTCCATTTTCTCATTTGTAAAATTCTGTAGTAGTACCTCCTCCATAGAGTTACTGTTCTTAAACACCTTATTTTTTGGAGGGTTTGGCACACAGTAATACCTATACACATTCTCTTTTTAAAATGAACAACTAAAATTCCTTGGCTTTCCTATAATTTCCTTTGCACCAGTGTGAAATTCAGTTAACAGTGCTTAAACTGAGCCAACTGTTCAGGCTATTATAGTAGTAGTTTCTATGGTTATGGTTCCGGGGAAGTACTATTACGGAAGTTATGTATTATTCTGTTATGCAGCACGTGTCATGTGTTATAAATAATACATCATTGATAAAACACATTATCATTTATAAAGGGGGGTGTGGTTAGCTAAAGCCCAACTTATGTTTTTGTGCTGTGGAAGGGCAGCTGGAGGCACCACCATCTCAGCAACACAGGCAATCTGAGATCTCCAGGTCTCACAAAGGCCATGGTGTCCTGAAACAGGCAAATCAGGAAAGCCCTACTGTCCTTGGACTCTACTGTCAGGAAGTGGAGGCAAACTGACCCAACCCTTTTGAGCACTTGAGGATGGTTGGGTTTTCACAGCTGTGGGCCATGTAGGTGCTGCCATCATATGGACACCACCATTATGAGTCAGATGGATCATGCAAGCACCAGGGGCTCTTTAACCCTGAGGCCATGTGGTATCTCTGGTCATGTTGTTACCCGGGTCTACCTCTTCCAATCACTAAAGTAAGACGACTCCTGAACTCTTCTCCTCTCACGTGGATTCTTCCATTACATGACCTTATTGGCTACCAGCATGTGTAAATCTCAGCCCAGAAGTCATATGGGGAACTACCCTTTAGGGTCACTGGGATGCTATGCTCATGTACACCTTCCATACACAGCACCCTCCCACCGCTATAATGAGCACATTGTGATGCTTAACCCTCTGCATCTCCTGAAGATTGTGTGCCACAGAATCCTAGTGATTCACAGGTCATGCCACGTGGCTCCTACCATCACGTGGCAGGCAAAGTGCTCCAAGTCACGTGAGCACAGGCAACTGTCCAATGGCTGTGGCTCCTTCGGTCACGTGCCACGCTACGGCAGTCACGTGCCACGTCACGGTAGTCTCGTAAGGTTCAGCCCTGCCAATCACAAGGCGACTGAGTGCAGGTGGAGTCGGTTCGGGTTGTTCTTCCAGCTTTTTGAGCTATCCTAAGGTCAAATACAAGTACCACCTTTTAGGTGAGTGGAAAGTCTTCTGAAAGTAACCTTCTGAAGAGTCAGATGTACAGGTGAAGGAAACCTTTACATCTGTTATCCGGGCTCTGCCAGAGGTCCGCGTTTCCTTTAGCAGTGAACTATACTTTAGTAGGAGAGGCACCTGCCCATCCTACAAGTTTAGTGAGAGAATTAACTGCGGTTTCAAGTTCGGTGCAGTGGTGTCCAAATAGAGAGCTGTAGTGGGGCTTGGGTGGAGGTCGGGGGAGGATTTCCTGAATGTGGCCTAACTCTCGTTTACGCAGCAGAGAAAATGCCCGCGTGAGCGGCCATATGTATGGCGTGATCTTGGAGTCTCGGGAGCCATTGTTGATAGAGAGTGAAGTGGAAGAAGTACTGGGGTGGAAAGAGGGGATAGAGGCGTCGGGTGGGGAAGGGGCGTGGGGATGGGATGAGTTGGGGGGCGATTAGTGGACTTGGAAGTAATCTCTCCGAGAGTGGGCTTTGAAAGCTGGAGGGACCATCCCTATCCCCTCCCCCTCCCCGCCTTTTTACCCCCCTCCCACTCCCTGCCCTCGCCCCTCTCCCTTCTCTTCTCCTTTGCATCTCCCCACCCCCCTCCTGCCTCCCCTCCGCTCTGTCTCCCTTCCGCTCTGCCTCTCCAGTCCCCTCCCCCACACCTTACGTCCCATCCACTCCCTTTCTGCTTACCCTCCCCACTCCAAGCCCCTCCTTGACCCCTCTTCTCCCCCCTCCCAAACCTTTTCTCCCTTCCCCTAAACCTTCACTGCTCCCCCGCCCCTCCCTTCCCCTCCCCTCCGTCTTTCCTTTCCCTGGCCTCCCCCTCCCTCTCCCTCCGCCTTCTCTCTCCCCGCCTTCTCCCTTCTGCCACCCACTCCCCTCTTCCCGCTCCCTGCCCTTGCTCCCCTCCCCACCCTTGCTCCCCTCCCCACCCTCTTCCCCTCTTCTCTGTCCCTCTGCCCCTCTGCCCCACCCCCCCTCCTGCCTCCCTTCCGCTCTGTCTCCCTTCTGCTCCCCTCTCCTCCCTCTGGGGTCTCCTCTCCCACACTTACCCTCTCTGCTTACCCCCCTCCTTGCCCCTCTTTCTCCCTTCTCCTTATCCCCCCTCCCTCAAACCTTTTCTTCCTTCCCCCAAACCTTCCCTTGGCTCCCCTTTCCTCCCCCTCCCCTCTGCTGCCCTTCCCCTCCCCCACACTTTCCCTCTCCTCCCCTGTTTCCCCTCTCTCCTCTCCCTCCACTCCCTTCCCCATTCTCTCCCTTCCCAGTCCTCCTCCCCTCTCCCTCTTCTCCACTCCCTTCCTCCTTCCCCTCCCCTCCACTCCCTTCCAATTTCCTGCCCTCCCCATCTCCTCCCTCTCCCCCTTCCCCTCTGCTCCCTTTCTCTCCTCCTCCCTTTCCCCATTCCCATACCAAAGCCCTACACTTGCCTATCACCCTGCCAGGTTACCTCATCATGCCTGATGATGCTGTCCTCTGCTCCACCTCTGATCATGCTCTTATTAAGGACACCAGAGACTTACTAGATGGCAGTTCCTATAGGCAATTCCAAATGCAGTCTAAATTTCTGACTCCTATTTGATTCACTAAATGTTCTCTTTGTTTCCACAATTTATTTTTCCTGTAAAAACTCTAAACATTGGCTCAGGGAGGAAGAAAGGGAGGGAGTGGGGGAAGAGGGCAAGATGGAAATTTTTGTAAAAAATAGAGGTTGATATCTCAATGAAAGTGTCAATGTGACCATAAATTGAAGGTTCAGTATTTATGCTTATACTTCATTAGAAGTTCATTAGTTTTACAAAGCACATCTGGGACTGGTGCCATATCTTTTTGTGCTTAGGGTCTCTAAGGGCTTAAAGTAGTACATCCAGACACTATTCATTTCTGGATTCCCCCCCCTGGTTTCCTAATTATTGCCCCTCCAAGTCCTTCCTGAAAACTCTCTCCTTATCTTCAGGTGAAAAATTATAGTGACTGGATTTCCGGAAAAAATATTCAGTAAAATCATAAGTGATGGATTTGGTGCATCTTGAAAGTGGTATTGGATGAATAAAGTTGAGCAAATAGTGAGATTGTTCTTAACAGTTTGTGGCTTTAAGAATATTGCTTGAGGGCAGCCCCTGTGGCTCATTGAGTAGGGTGCTGGCCCCACATACCCAGGGTGGTGGGCCCCGCCCAAACTGCAAAAAAAAAAAAAAATAGCTAGGCCTTGTGGTGGGTGCCTGTATTCCCAGCTACTTGGAAGGGTGAGGCAAGAGAATTGCCTAAGCCCAAAAGCTGGAGGTTGCTGTGAGCTGTGACACCACGGCACTGTACCCAGGGTGACAAAGTGAGACTCTGTCTCAAAAAAAAATAAAAAAGAAAGAATATTGCTTGACACATGGTTAAAGAATATTGTGATATTTTATGTTAATGTAGCTTACATGATCTACTGTACTTTTCTCTGATTCTAGCATTTTCAGGTTTGGCCTGCAAAACAGTAGGGCCAAGAGACAACAACAGCAAAAATGTCCTCTGCCAGAAGGAATCATGGGAGGTACAGAACAGAAGGTAAACAAATGTTCATATTGTAGGACATTTTTAGACAATATGCTCATATACAAGATAAGTCTGAAAGTGAGGAACAGTTTCTCCCACTTAAGTGGAAATGGAACGTTTTGAGGCATTAGGGTTCTTCGTAATTTATTTGGGAATATCCTGTTCAAACTAAATCTTTTCACCACTTTAAAACTTTGTGCCATTGTTTACTAAGCACCATGGAATGTGGTCTAGTGATAATTATAGTTTATTCATTTCATTAAGAAATTACTTATAACTCTTCAATTCATTTTTGTCTCATGTCACTTGCCAGTCGGTCCTCCTTGAATCTTTTCACTTTTTCATTCTTTAGAGATCACTCCAGATTGCAAGCATTCTATGGTATCGTGGTGATAAAACATAAGTGCATAAATGCAAGTCATTGGGAAGTGTTAACCTTGCTAACAAAGAAAGTGTCCTACTCTTGAAAGCAGGACACAATTTACCTGTCATGATGAGCAGACACAATAACTCGCATTTTATCCACACTTTTTAAAACCATTCATATTATTCAATAATTACAGCTGCCACGTTTTGAGTCCTGTAACATATGTTAAACAGTGCGATAACCTTGTGCGTAAGTGATTGCATTTAACCCTCAGGAAACCCCTGAGAGGGTGCGATTTTAGTTTACACAGGAGATGTATGAGTGAAGAGGGGCTGGGTAATGTTGTGCTTATAAATGGCCTACAAACCTCACTGGCTTATTTCTCACTCCTACAACATGTCCATGGCAGGTGCAGGTCCTTCACGGGATGGCAAATGCTGGGGTCTGAGCGATTCTTGTCAGAATGACTCAGAGACCCGAGCTGACAGAGCAGCCATCCTCTAGAAAATGGTCAGTCACTGTGCCAGAGCGGAAAAGACCCATTGATATCCTCAAAGCAACAGCTAAATTTTCTGGCTCAGATAAAATGCATGTCACTCACAACTCATTGGCCAGAGCTAGTCACACGTGCAGCCCTGCCCAAACCAAGGCAGTCAGGAAGAGCAGTTCCCCTAGGTTCCTGCCAGAGGGGAGAATGGAAACACTTGGTAAACAGCATCCCTGACTACCGCATGAAACAATCGGAATTTGGAGAGATTAAGAACTTGCCTAAGGCGCCCATAGCACAGTGGTTCGGGCAGTGGCCACATACACCCAGGCTGGTGGGTTTGAACCCAGCAAGGGGCAGCTAAGCAACAATGACAGCTGCAAAAAAAAAAATAGCCAGGCGTTGTGGTGGACACCTGTAGTCCCAGCTACTTGGGGAGGCTGAGGCAACAAAATCGCTTAATCCCTAGAGTTTGAGATTGCTGTGAGCTGTGACACTACAGCACTCTACTGAGGGTGACATAGTGAGACTCTGCTAAAAAAAAAAAAAAAAAAAAAACTTGCCTTCAACCATGTTGGCCTTAAGTGACAGAAGCAAGATTGGAATCCCTACAGGTATGATTTCAAAGTTGATGTCCTTTCTTATACTGCACTTTATTCTCTGAACAGAAGTTCATGTATACACTAGAAATACATTTACACTAGAAATTCCTTTATTTCAGTGATATAATACCCCCTTCCTCAATCATCTGACATTCTAACAGATGAATTGCATAGACAAGAGGGCACTGGTTGAAAACAGCAATATTGATAAGTTGAAGGTCTTTCCAAGCGAGCAAATGTATTGAATATTAAAAAGTCCATTGTATTCAAGGATTAAAAACTGTTAACAAATAAGACCAGGTGGCATATGAAAAGACTGTTCCTGGATCACTTACTTTAAAAAGAATCTTCCCTCGGTGCCTGTAGCTCAGCAGCTAGGGCGCCAGCCACATACACAGGGTCTGGCGAGTTCAAACCTAGGCCCAGGCCTGCCAAACAACAATGACAAATACAACAAAAACAAACAAACAAAAAACCATCCAGGCGTTGTGGCAGGTGCCTGCAGTCCTAGGTACTTGGGAGGCTGAGGCAAGAGAATTCCTTAAGCCCAAAGGTTGGAGGTTGCTGTGAGCTGTGATGCCATGGCACTCTACTGAGGTTGACATAGTGAGACTGTGTCTCAAAATAAATAAATAAATAGATAAATAAATAAAATACAAAATAAAAAAACTGTAAAAGTATCTTCATGTAAAAGATACTGTAAAAGTATCTTACCATGTCAGTGAAAAATAATACAAATTAGATCAGATATTAATGAAACTGAAAATAGATCTGATAGAGTTGAACAAAAAAGACTAGATGTCAGTGTTTTAGAAACTCCAGATGTTGATTAAACCTCTGGCAATACGAGTTAGGAATATTCGGGAAAATAATGTCATGATTTCAGTTACAGAAGAGATTGAAAAGATAGATAATATTGTGAAAAAGATACATTGATAATTAGATTAAATAGATAAAGTAGAGGGAAAAGTGTAACTTTCCAAAGTGGAGAAATAGAAAAATCTTAATATTACTGGCTTGGCACCTGTTGCTTAAGCAGCTAAGGCACCAGCCACATACACCTGAGCTGGAGGGTTTGAATCCAGTCCGGGCCCACCAAACAACAATGATGGCTGCAATTAAAAAAAAATATATCCAGGCGTTGTGGATATTTTCAAAAGAAAAAAAAGAAAAAGAAAATCATAATATTACTGACAGTATTCTTGACAAGGAGTACATGTGAAGGCAAAATTAAAATTACTGGCCGATCTCAATTTGTAACATAAATACAAATAATAAAAATAAATCAATAGCAAATTAAATCCAACAGTGGATGAAACAAATAACACAGGGTGACAAAGTTGTGTTTAATCCCAAGCATGCAAGGTGGGATTGATATTGTAAGAGATCTGTAATGTAGTTTAACACACTAGCTAAATAAAGGAAGGAGGAAAGGATAATTATCACAAAAGATCTAGGAAGAGATATGCAGTGAATTAACCAGCCAGGACTAAACCACGGCAAAGCAACAATTCTCAGCAAATCAGTATTTGAAGCCTGTTTATTTATTTATTTTTATTATTTATTTATTTATTTATTTATTGTCGTTTTTGGCCGGGTCTGAGTTTGAACCCACCACCTCCAGCATATGGGACCGGCG
The DNA here is from genome assembly GCF_027406575.1 of Nycticebus coucang. Lineage (NCBI taxonomy): Eukaryota > Metazoa > Chordata > Mammalia > Primates > Lorisidae > Nycticebus > Nycticebus coucang. The sequence continues at coordinate 113,141,066 of NC_069804.1, forward strand.
CCCTACTCCTTGAGCCACAGGCGCCACCCATATTATTATTTTTTTTTTTTTGAGACTGAGCCTCAAGCTGTCGCCCTGGGTAGAGCGCCATGGCGTCACAGTTCACAGCAACCTCCAACTCCTGGGCTTAAGCGATGCTCTTGCCTCAGCCTCCCAAGTAGATGGGACTTGTGGCGCCTGCCACAGCGCTGGGCTATCTTTTGGTTGTAGTTGTCATTGTTGTTTGGTGGGCCCGTGTTGGATTCGAACATGCCAGCTCTGGTGTATGTGGCTGGCGCCTTACCCACTTGAGCTACAGGCGCCAAGCCAAAGCTATTTCTTTAAACTGATAACAGGTATTAACACAATAAACCAGCAATTTTTAACTGGTGTGCCATGGAGAGGATCTTAGGTGTGCCACAAAAATTTTCAAACATTGTCAATTAAATTATTTTTGAAAGAAAGCTAAAAAAAAGTTTAAAAATTGAAAATTGGGTGGTGCCTGTGGCTCAGTGTGTAGGGCGCTGGCCCCATATACAAAGGGTGGTGGGTTCAAACCTGACCCCGGCCAAACTATGACAAAAAAATAGCCAGGTGTCCTGGCAGGTGCTTGTAGTCCCAGCTACTTAGGAGGCTGAGGCAAGAGAATCGCCTAAGCCCAACAGCTGGAGGTTGCTGTGAGCTGTGATGCCACAGCACTCTACCAAGGGTGATAAAGTGAGACTCTATCTCTAAAAAAAAAAGAGTGGCGCCTGTGGCTCAAAGGAGTAGGGGACTGGACTCATATGCCAGAGGTGGTGGGTTCAAACCCAGCCCCGGCCAAAAACTGCAAAAAAAAAAAAGAAAATTAAAAAAGGAAGTTCAAAACACAGTAAGTGTACATATTGAAATTAAAACCTCTTTAAATTGATGACACCAGTGTATCATGGTTATCATAAATGAAAATTGTTTTCTTTTCTTTCTTTTTTTTTTTTTTGTAGAGACAGAGTCTCACTGTACTGCCCTCGGGTAGAGTGCCGTGGCGTCACACAGCTCACAGCAACCTCTAACTCTTGGGCTTACATGATTCTCTTGCCTCAGCCTCCCGAGCAGCTGAGACTACAGGCACATGCCACAACGCCCGGCTATTTTTTTTTTGTTGTTGTTGTTGCAGTTTGGCCGGGGCTGGGTTTGAACCCGCCACCCTCAGCATATGGGGCCTGCGCCCTACTCACTAAGCCACAGGCGCCGCCCCCTATTTTCTTAATTTCAGGCTAATTTGAGGGTACAAAGAATTAGGTTATGATGTTTGCGTTTGTTAGGTAGAGACCCTACTGTTGTAGTGTCCTGCCCGCAGGAGGTGTGCCATATACCCCAACCTTAGTTTTGTTGTTACAATAAACAAGCACTGTTTTATTTCTAAAGTTGGTGGGGTAAGGTTTTGAGGTATGTCCGTAGGTGGCGCGATTTGACAAGGATTTGCTGGTGAACACGGACACATAATATGTTGAAATCATCAGAAGTGAGTGAAGCCCTATGACTCAGCAATCCCCCTTTGTGCCTGAAGTAGTAAGGAGGTGTAGGTCCTACTGAATGTGTCATATAGTTCTGTCTAGATTTAAAATAGTGAAGTAGTTGGACACATTTACCTTGCAAATCCTAGTTTTCAAAATATTTCAAGTGTATTTAATTAATGCCTGTATTTCTTTTTTAAAAGTATGAGTTGCTTATTTACTTATTTTTTATTATTTTTGATTGGCATTTTTAATTTTTGTTATATAACGTTTAATGAAAATGGACAAGTTTTTAGTAAAGAAGCAAATATTAGAAGATGATGCTAGTACGTCCAATATTGCTTCATCCAGTACATTGGCAACTAAATTAAAAACAATTAGCCATCAGTATAATGAAGATTACTTATTCAGTTTCATATGTAGTAAAGGCAATCCACCACATTCCACATGTGGAATCTGAGGCAAAACATTAGCAAATGAAGCCGTGGTTCCTAGCAAGTTGAAGAGACATTTACAATCCAGACATTCCCACTTGTCCGAAAAGCCGGTGAAATATTTCAAACGACCTGCACTCAGTAGTACTAAACAAGCAAAAATATGAACTAAATATGCCATGATACCAGGTATAGCCCAAGAAATGAGATACGGATTTGCATAAATCATAGGTGGAAAAATGAAATATCGTACAATTGCAGAATCCGTTATTTTACCAGCCTGATGTGCTATTGTAAAAACAATGTTTGGAGAAGAATACAAAAAGGAAATTTAAAAAATTTCAATTTCAGGTAATACAATTTTTTGGCGTGTTAAGGATTTATCTGAAAATACAGAATTTCAAGTAATATCTTACCTCCAAAAAAGTAAACATGTTTGCAATTCAATTGGATGAAACCACTGATATCAATGGTAAAACCCAGCTTTTAGCAATCAGTAGATTTGTCTATAAAGAAGAAATCATAGGAGAGTTTTTATTCTGTTGACCACTCCACGCAACAATAAAGGGCCAAAGTATTTTTCAAATTGAACAATAATTACTTTAATTCTAATAACTTGTATTAGGATTCCTGCATAAGTATTTGTAAGTATGGAGCCCCATCTATGTCTGGAGGTGTAAAAGGCCTTGTTGCTCTTGTACAAAAAAGAATCAAAAAATTACTTTTACGCACTGTTTTCTACACAGAGAAGCGCTAGCATCAAAATCATTAGTGCCTGAATTACAAAAGGTCCTACATGGCACTATTAAAATTTGCATTATATAAAAATCAAGCCATTGCAATCAAGATTATTTGCAGAATTAGGTTCCTCAATAGTTGCTTCTGATACGCTGCTCTTACTGCATACGGAAGTGAGATGGTTATCTCTAGGAAGAGTTCTATTAGGATTTTATGAATTAAAAGAAGTATCAACCTTTTTAAAAATGCAACATTCTAGGGTGGTGCCTGTGGCTCAGTCGGTTGGGTGCCGGCCCCATATACCGAGGGTGGCGGGTTCAAACCCTGCCCCAGCTGAACTGCAACCAAAAAATAGCTGGGCATTGTGGCGGGCGCCTGTAGTCCCAGCTACTCGGGAGGCTGAGGCAAGAGAATCGCTTAAGCCCAGGAGTTGGAGGTTGCTGTGAGCTGTGTGAGGCCACGGCACTCTACCAAGGGCCATAAAGTGAGACTCTGTCTCTACAAAAAAATAAATAAATAAATAAAAAATGCAACATTCTAAATTAGGCACTTTACGTTGTGACCAGGTTTTGTATAATGAAGTCGGCATTTCTTTCGATTTATTTCAGTGTTCGAGTACTCTTAATAAGCATATGCAGGGAAATCATGAAACTATTCTTGCTTCTACAAACACAATTGATGCTTTCAGAGCAAAATTATTGCTCTGGAAGGAAAGGATTAAGAGACATGCAGTAGAAATGTTTGAACGAGTTATAAACTGCATAAAAATCTCCTTGAACAAATTTTACAATCTTTAGATTTATTGTACACAAATTTTGACAAATCCTTTCCTGCATATACACTTGACATAACGACTCTGGATTGGTGAGAAATCCCTCTGTTTTAAGTGCGTGTACATCAACAAATTTAAATATTACAGAAGAGGAAAAGTTAAAAGAAATAAGAAATGACAGGATTGCACTTAAAGTATTCAACAACAATGGCTGGGCGCCCGTAGACCAGTGTTTACGGCACCGGCCACATACACCGAGGGTGGTGGGTTAGAACCAGGCCCAGGCCAGCTAAACAATTGCAACAAAAAAATAGCCGGGCGTTGTGGTGGGCACCTGTATTCCCAGCTACTTGGGAGGCTGAGGCAAGAGAATTGCTTAAGCTCAAGAGTTAGAGGTTGCTGTGAGCTGTGACACCACGGCAATCTACCCAGAGTGACATAGTGAGACTCTGTTCCCCTCCCCCCCAAAAAAAAACTATTCAACAACAGATAGGACTTCCCAAATATCACCATAAAAGCAATAGAAATACTTCGTTCTCAACATCATACTTGTGTGAACAATATTATAAACAAAGGCCAGTCACAGCTAGAATCCTCAGAAGATCTAAGAGTGTGCCTGTCCAAAATTCGACCTTGCAAAAAAGATACACTAAAAAAGGTAAGCTCAGATATTTCAATAATGTTAAATTATAATGAAGAGGAAAATAAATAAATATAAATATGTTTTTAAAAGAATTTTGATTATTGTCCTTTTAATACAAATTTAATGAATTGTTTTATTTTTTGTCAGTGATGGTGCATTTTGTTTGTGTTAATAAATAAATCAAATAAGGTATATTTGTTTTTACTCCCTTTTTTTATCAACATAATGCAAGTGTGCCGCGATAATCTAACTGTAGGTTCAAGTGTGCCATAAGATAAAAAAAAAAGGTTGAAAAACACTGTAATACACCATATCAAACACCACCCTTAAGAGTGAAACATTGGAAGCACTCTCATTACACTCAGAAAAGAGACAGAGATGACTCATGGGATGACTTCTGTTCAATGTGGCACCGAATATAATGCAGTAGCCCATATATTGTACTAGGCCCAGAAATAATGCAGGTCACTCACGAGCCTTTGTTCAGAGATAGCCACATACACGGCCCTGGTCAAAAGAAGGCAGTCAGGAAGGGCAGTTCTACCAGGTGCCTGGAACAAGTACATCAGGCAGCTTATGTAGTAAGCTATAATACATACATGCATACATACATACACACGTGCATAATCAGTTGATACATGTATAAAAGTGAAAAAGTTGACAATATGATTATCTTCATATAAAACATGGGAAACTACAGAAAATTAAAATTAATGCTACAGATTAACAAGTTTGTTGAATGTAATACTCATATACACAAAATAATTGTAACAAACAGAAAATATCATCTTCACTGTGATGATATTCACCATTTACAATAGGAAACATTATGTTTCCTGAAATAGGTGATAAATGGGCTTACTTGGCAACTTCTTCAACACTCCTAAACAGTCTTAAATGCTTTACTGTAGTACAGAGACTACAATGATAAAACACGAAAAGACATGCCCTTGCACAGGAGTGCCTGACCGTGTACACGCATACACACACACACTTCCCCTTACTGTCCCAAATAGGATCTCCGTCATATCAAACCTATGTGCCAATGTGAGACTCTAAGGTGGAACTCAATAACATGAGAGCCCTATTCAGAGTCAGCTACCTACACGTATAATGGGCAAGGTCTCCGTATTTTATTGTGCAACCATTATGGAGTTTCGAGAATGCAGTCTCTGCTGTGCCTGTGAACTTACGGGCAAGCAGCATTGGTGTTTCAGCTGTTAACAGTCCCATAGTGTGGGTCGATGTCCCTTGGCTGTGCAGCATCCAAGCCTGCTTTTCCATCCCTCCCACAGGATTTTCGTGAGTTATGTAATGTATTTTATTAAAGATGTCCTTTATCAAATAGTTAAGGTGAATTCTGCCATAGGCAAGTTCGGACCTTGATTGTATATTACTTGACACCAAAATTGGTTACAAGACAAGCCAAGGACCCTGAAAGAAATGGAGATCTGCGATACATTACTGGACCTCAGTGGGTCTGAAGGTAACAACGGTCCAATTCACACTAGAGGCAGAAATACTGGTATTCCGTGACTTGCAGCAGTGAAACTCTTGCAGAAGTTATCACCTGTGGTCTCTTGAAATGAAATGCCTTTGAAGTTAACACACCAGTGGACCCAGCAACTGCTGACGGGAACTTTGAAGACATTCCTTTCCCAAAGAATGGAAAAATGTTTTGGTGAGGAGGGCATTGTTTTTGAAGTGATCTGAAATGCCTGACTTCTATAGGCCCCAGAAGAGAAGTGGGATTCTGCCATTGATAATGGTCACCCTTGTTTCAATGGAGATGATGGGATGCTGTATCCAAAATGCTAAGCAGAAGCACTTAATCTCGTGGGTCAAGGTGAGTGCTGTTCACCTTGATAGGCAGCAAGTCTGGAAGGGTGATAGTGGTTTGACCTACTGTGATAGTGGTTTGACCTACTGTGATCTTTGAATGTGACTGGTTGATCAAAGAATCCCTTGGGTCTTGAAACATCCTGAACATCCTCTGAGGTCATATTTTAATCAGTTTACAAATAAATAAGATGTAAATGTATCGATTTATGATCAAATATAAACAAGTAAAAACAAACTCCAGATCTGGTGACTTGAGCTGCCATCACGGTTATTTACCATATTCCAGTACCTGTTCCAGAGCACTTTGAATGAAGGGACTACTAAGGAAGAGCCCGCAGTGAAGTCACAAGGAACCGCAGTAAATCTTCCTGGCCTTAGCCAAAGGCACCTGGACCTCCAGGCACCTACCAGAGCCACTATGCACTTGCTGTAATGACACTTGTTCCAAGCGAGAGCTCAACAAACTTTTCCTGGAATGGGCCAGGTCATAAACATTTGAAGCTTTGCAGGCCACCTGCTCTCTGTTGGAGTTACTCAACTTTGCCGTTGTAGAGCATTCGCAGCCACAGCATTACTGTGTTCCAATAAAACTTTACTTATGGACACTGACATGTGAATTTCAAATAATTTTCACATGTCTGCAAATAATATTCTTCCTTTGATTTTTTTTCTTCCAACCCCCTTAAATATGTAAAAAAAAAAAAAGCCACAGAAAAACAGGCCAAGGGCCAGATTTGGCCCATGGGGCATAGTTTGCTGTCCCTTACTCTAAGCTAATAGACTCATTGGGTCCCCAAAACAGTACTGAGTGGAAAGTCAGCAAAATGAGGTGGCAGCTATTCCCAGGATCCTCCGGCAAGCATAAACCCAAAGCTGTTTTCGCCCTTGGTTGCACACTGCAATTCACAGGGGAAGTTTAAAAATAATGAGATTGTCTGCATCTGACCCCAGTTTGTACTTTAACTTTTCTGGGTGTGGCCTGGTACTCATGATGTTTTTTTTAGTCTCCCCAAGAGGCTCTGATGTGTAATCAGGTTTGAGAACTACTTGAACAGTTTAAATGATGTGAGTACAATTATTTTACAGTACTTAATCATAAAATTGTACAATTGTGGTTTTGGAAAAATAACATTACAACAACAATAATAAATACACAGCTACATTTTAAATACAAAAGAAATATTCCTATGTAAGGAATCAAGAAGAATGACTTTTAAATTTTTATTTATTTCTTTTTGAGACAGAGCCTCAAGCTATGGCCCTGGGTAGAGTGCTGTGGCGTCATAGCTCACAGCAACCTCCAGCTCCTGGGCTTAAGTGATTCTCTTGCCTTAGCCTCCCCATTAGCTGGGACTAAAGGCACCTGCCACAACGCCTGGCTTTTTTTTGTTGCAGTTTGGCCAGGGCTGGGTTTGAGCCCGCCACCCTCGGTATATGGGGTCGGCGCCCTACTCACTGAGCCACAGGCGCCGCCCAAGAATGACTATTTAAAAGAGAAAGGAAATGAGAAAACACGGTGGTAAAGTGGAGGGCACCAAAGGTGTTGTTAGGGTTGAAGCTACACTGCTGGCAAGGCCAGAACAAGGTACATATTAAAGCCAAGCATCCGTGAGGCTAGGGATAATTTCTCAGTGAAGCTTCCTCTGCAGAAGACAGTCACAACAGTGTTGTGTGCTAGTGCATTTACCAACGTGATTTGGAACACATGGCAGCTGAAATCTAATTGTAAGAGCGTGTAATACAAAATGTGAACACACACCCATGCGCACAGGTGCATGAGTTAGGGTTCAGGTGTGTGCACAGCCCCCAGCCCCCCCCCACGCTCACACTTTTCTCTGATATGGTTGGTACTTCCTGCCTGTCACAAGGCTGAGTGACCACAGACAGGCCTGCAGGTCCAGAACGTCCTCCTTCCTACACTACCCATCTATGCCAGACACCAACAGCCCAAATTGACTTCTAATCTGCAAGCCTTTGACCCAGACTGATTTCTCCCACCTGGTCCAAGACAGCTGGTTCCCACCCCAGCAGGTGTGATTAGCACAAAACTTCACTGCTGGCCTGCTCACAGAAATCTTTCCATGAGATCTGAAAGCTCACTCTTAAGGGACAATCAGTGCAGTTGCTGGAGGAGCACCCAGGGTGTGGAGGCAGATAAATAGGGGAGGAAGATACAATTCCTTTTAGGCCCCTTACTTGGGTGAGAAATTCTGGAAAATGCACCAAACATGGGTGTGAGCCTAGTGGTCATGATCTGAAAAGGCACTGTGTATACAACTCTCATGAGATTTCCATGAGAAGGTCAAAAGAAACCTAGGGAGCCTGCCCACAACTGAGCCAATTGATGGCTGCCACTGGGCAAGTGTTGGTTTCCTTCTCCCTGGACTTGTTCCCTTCCACAGCAGAGATGCTGTTGCCACTTACACAGTGGCATGACAGTGATGTGGGCAGAATTCCAAATGACACAGGAAGTACCAGTAGGAATGCATGTCATGTCATCAAGGATATTTCCTGCCGTAACTGTGAGGGAGGATCAGCCAGGAAGGACATGGTGGAGGCTGAGGTGGAATCCAGACGATCTGGGCGAGAGTCACTAGCAGCTTTATAATACTCCTGTTAATGCCTTTGATAACTGGCAGCACAACTGCGAGACAGGGATTATGCTGAGATACACAAGTTCAATAAGTGGATGTGCACTTGTGTGTTTTATCTGAAGTGTCTCCGTCCATCGGGCCCCCCTGTAACTTTTTATCACATGTACGCTCTTCTGTGGGATTCCCAGCATGAGGCTTTGCCTGAGACTGTAGCTGTAGGTATTGGCTAGCTCACTTTTACACTTTCCCCTTAGTGACCTTGTTTCCGAAGTGATGTCGGTGCTTGAACATGGCTCTGACTCTTCCTGTACACCAAATATAGGCCATGCACCCTTAACCCTCACTATGATACTTGCTTTTTTTTATTCCATATGAGAGCTTTCATTATAATGAATTGGTTTCCTGGCATCTTCCAGATGACACCCTGAAGAATCTTTCTTGTTGTTTTTATGAGTATTTTAGGGACTCGTGGCTTTGTAACGTATCAGTGGGCTTCAAACCCTTGCTGTTGGATTTTGAGTAGAGGAATGACAAGACTTGACTTCCGCTTTGAAAAGCCACTTTTCTTGCTATGCTGAAAATAGATGGTAAGGGAGCACGTGTACAAGCGGAGGGAAGAGTTGGAAGGCAACATAATCCAGGAGATACACGTTGGTGACTTGGTTGGGGTGGTAGCAAGGGAGGGGGGGAGAAGTGTCCAGGCTCCGGATTTATTTTATATTTTATTTTCTATTATTTCATTTCTTTTCATTTCATTCCATGTCACTTCATTTCATTTCATTTCGTTTCAGATTAATATGAGGGTACAGACAATTAGGGTACATTGTTTGCATTTTTCAGGCAAAGTCCAGGTTGTTGTTGAGCCCTTCACCGAGGCGGTGAGCTTTATTATATTCTTACATTGCACCCTTAGGTGAGAGCTTACTAATCCCCCTCCCTCCTTCCCTCTTTATGTTCCCCCCTCCCCCACACTTGTATTTAATTGTGTTTTTATTTGCATGGGATTGTAGTTGTTTTCTGTTGGTTTCATATTAGTATTGAGTACATTAGGTACTTGCTTTTCCATTCTTGTGATTTTTTAGTAAGGAGAATGTTCTTCAACTCCATCCAGGTTAATACAAAAGATGTAAAGTTATCTTTTGTATGGCTAATTGTATTCCATAGTGTACATATACCACAGTTTATTAATCCATTCATGTGTTGATGGGCACTTAGGTTGATTCCACATCTTGGCAATTGTGAATTGAGCCGCAATAAACTCTAATGCCAATGTCCTTATGTTAAAATGATTGCTTTGTTTCTTCTTTTTTGTTTTTTCTCCTTCTGGGTAAATACCTAGGAATGGGGTTGTGGGATCAAATGGAAGGTCTATTTTTTAGCTCTTTGAGGATTCTCCATACTTCTTTGCAAAGAGGCTGCAGTAGTTTGCAATCCCACCAGTGATGTAAAAGTGTTTCCTTTTCTCCACATTCATGCCAGGATCTACAGCTCTGGGACTTTATGATATGGGCTCTTCTCACTGGAGTTAGGTGATAGCTCAAGGAGGTTTTGATTTGCATTTCTCTGACAATTAGGAATGGATGATGACCATTTTTGCATGTGTTTGTTAGCCATTCATATGTCCTTTTTGGAGAACGTTCTGTTCATGTCTCTTGCCAACTTATAAACAGAATTGTTTGCTCTTTTCTTGTTGAGTCAGATTTGTAGCATGCAAGTAATCTTCTCCCATTCTGAAGGTGGTCTGTTTGCTTTAGTTATTGTCCCCTCTCCTGTGCAGAAGTGTTTTAGCTTGATCATGTCTCATTTATTGATTTCTTGGTGTTGCTGCAATTTCTGGGAGAGTCTTCTTCAGACAATCTTTTACCAGGCCAATATCATCAAGAATTTTTCCCACAGTTTCTTTCAGAATTTTTATTGTTTCATGTCTTAGATTTAATTCTTTTGTCCAGTAAGATTCAACTTTTGTCAGTGGTGAGAGGTGCCAGTCCAGTTTCAGTGTTTTTCTTTTTTTTTTTTTTGTAGAGACAGAGTCTCACTGTACCGCCCTTGGGTAGAGTGCTGTGGCATCACACGGCTCACAGCAACCTCTAACTCTTGGGCTTACGCGATTATCTTGCCTCAGCCTCCCGAGCAGGTGGGACTACAGGCGCCCGCCACAAGGCCCGGCTATTTTTGTTGTTGTTGTTGTTGCAGTTTGGCCGGGGCTGGGTTTGAACCCGCCACCCTCGGCATATGGGGCCAGCGCCCTACTCACTGAGCCACAGGCACCGCCCAGTTTCAGTCTTCTACATGTGGCTAACGAGTTCTCCCAGTACCATTTATTAAACAGGGATCCTTTTCCCGGGAGTATGCTTTTGTTTGGCTTATCAAAGACCAGGTGGCATTATACATGTGGTTTCATCTCTACGTTCTCTATTCTATTACATAGTTCAATATCTCTATTTTTGTGCCAGTATCATGCTGCTTTGATGGATCACTTTAGACTTATAGTATATCCTGCGTCTAGTAACATGATGCTCCCAGATTTGTGTTAATTTCTTAGAATTGCATTGGCTGTTTGGGATTGTTTTCTTGTTTCATCTAAGGATAAGTACTATCTTTTTCAAGTTATTCAAAGTATGATGTTGGTGCTTTGATGGGGATTGCATTGAATCTGTAGATCACCTTGGGTAGTTTGGCCATTTTAGCAATGTTGATTCTTTCCAGCCATGAGCATGGTGTGTTCCTCCATTTGTTAACATCGTCTGCTATTTCTTTTCTCAGGGTGTAATAGTTCTCTGTGTAGGGATCCTTTATGGTCCTTTGTTAGGTATATTCCCAGGTATTTCATTTTCTTTGAAGCTTCTGTGAAGGGAATTGTGTCTTTGATTTTATTCTCAGCATGACTGTTATTGCCATACATGAAGGCTTCTGATTTGTGGACATTGATTTTATATCCTGAGACATTCCTGTTATTTCTTTCTTTCTTTTTTTTTTTTTTTAATTCCTGTATTTCTTGATCACTTCCAGGAGCCTTGTGGTTGAGTCCTTAGGGTTGTCTAAGTTTAAGATCATCAGCAAAGAGAGTTTGACCTCCTCTGTCCCTCTATGAATAGCCTTGATATCTATTGCATTGGCTAGAACTCCCAGTGCTATGTTGATCAATAGTGGTAACAGTGGACATTTTCATCTGATTTTTTTTAATTCATTCAGTATAATTGGCTTTGGGTTTGTTGCAAATGGCTTCTATTAGTTTAAGAAATGGCCCATCTATGTCTATTTTCTTAAGTGTTCCTGTCAGAAAGGATACTGAATTTTGTCAAATGCTTTTTCTGCATCTATTGTGAAGATCATATGGTCTTTGTTTTCACTTCTGTTTATGTGGTGAATTATTTTTATGGATTTAGGTATGTTGAACCAACCTTGCATCCCTGGGATTAAAGCCTACCTGATCGTGATGTATATTGTTTTTTTTTTTTTTGCAGTTTTTGGCTGGGGCTGGGTTTGAACCTGCCACCTCTGGCATATGTGGCTGGCGCCCTACTTTGTTGAGTCACAGGTGCCACCCCATACATTGTTTTTAATGTGTAGCGGCATTGTATTTGCTAGGATTTCATTTAATATTTTTGTGTCGATATTCATTAATGATATTTGTCTGTAGTTTTCTTTTTTGTTGGATCCTTTCCTGGTTTTGGTATCAGGGTGATGATATTTGCTCTAAAGAAGGAGTTGGGGAGGGTACCATCCTTCCTAATAGGTTTTGGAATAGGTTCTGTGTTCTGCAACAGAAGTATGAGCTCCTCTTTGAAGGTTTGGTAGAATTCTGGTGTAAAGCTGTCTGTTCTAGGACTTTTCTTTGTTGGAAGCTGTTTCATGCTTGATTATACTTTGTATCTTTTTGGACTATCAAAAAGATATGCAGTGTCAGTGCTTGATATTCGTTTGTTCAAAATTTCTCATTCTTTCTGATTGAGTATAGGGAGGTGGAGTGATTCCAGGTATTGGGAACATTTCCTTCAAGTTTTCAAATTTCTGGGCATAGAGGTTTTTTTTTTTTTTTTTTTTTTTTTGCAGTAGTCAGTGATGATCTGTTGTGTCTATTGTTGTGCTCCCTTTTTTGGTTTCTGATTGAGGTTATTGGAGATCTTACTTTTCTGTTTCTGGTCATTGTGGCCAAGGGTTTATCGATTTCATCAATCTTTTCAAAGACCCAACTTTTTGGTTTGGGGGGGGGTTTGTTTTATTTTTGTAGAGACAGAGTCTCACTTTGTTGCCCTCGTTAGAGTTCTGTGGTGTCACAGCTCACAGGCACCTCAAACTCTTGAGCTTAGGCGATTCTCTTGCCTCAGCCTCTCGGGTAGCTGGGACTACAAGCGCCTGCCACAGCACCCAGCTATTTTTTTGTTGCAGTTTGGCCAGGGTCGGGTTTGAACTCACCACATTTGGTATATGGGGCCGACGCCCTATCCACTGAGTCACAGGCACTGCTGCCCTGAACCAACTTTTTGTTTTGCTGATCTTCTGAATGGCTCTTACATTGTCAATTTCATTTAATTCTGGTGTAATTTTTGTTAATTCTTTTCTTCTGCTGGTTTTGGGATTGGATTTCTCTTCCTTTTCCAGTTCCTTGAGATGGTTGATTAGGGTGTTGATTTGTGTTCTTTCTGTTTTTTGGATGTGGGCAGTTAGTGCGATAAATTTCCCTCTCAGGACTGCCTTTTCAGTATTCCACAGGTTTTGATAGCTTGTGGCTTTATTATCATTTTGTTTGAGAAATCTAATGATTTCTTTCTTTATTGTTCCCCTTGAGCCAGCTGTTGTTCAGCATAAGGTTGTTTAGTTTCCATGCCTTTGTGTGGGATGAGGATTTTTGTTGGAGTTGAGTTCTACTTTTATTCTGTGGTGGTCCAAAAAGATACAAAGTACAATTTCTATTCTTTTAAATTTCTTGGGATTTGATTTGTGCCCTAAGATTTGATCAAGAATATCATTTTGGGGAATGATCCATGGACTGACGAGAGGAATGTATACTCAATTTTATTGGGGTGGAGTGTTCTATATGTCTTTGTTAAGCCCATTTGTTCTAAAGTCAGGTTCAAGTCCACTGCTTCTTTGTTTCATTCCTGCTGGGAGGGTGTGTCTAGTTCTGTCAGAGGGATGTTGAAGTCCCCAGTAAGTTTGGTGTTTCAGGATATCATATTGTTCAGATTCGATATGATTTGTTTTATATATCTGGGAGCATGTAAGTTGGGTACATAGATATTTAGAATTGAAATATCTTCTTATTGCATGGTTCCCTTGGCCAGTATTTGGTGTCCATCTTTGTCTTTCTTTACTTTAGTTGGTTTGAAGCCCAAAGAATCTGCAAAGAAGATGGCGATTCCTGCCTTTTTCTGATTTCCATGTCCTTGGATTATTGCTTTCCATCCCTTCATCCTGAGTCTAGTTTTATCCTTTGAGGTTAGATGTGTTTCCTGGCGATATCAGGCCTGAGCTTTTTGTATCCAGTCAGCCAGCATGTGCCTCATTAGCGGGGATTTCCAGCCATTCACATCTACTTAGAGAACTGGTAAGTTTGATGGTGTTCTGTTCATTTTGTTTTGTGAAGGTCTGTTGCTTAGTTTTATCATTTGTGCCATTGTGAAAGTTAGGCTTTTTCCTGTAGTTTCTGGGTGTTTTTACTTTGATGGTGGTCTATTGTGATGGTCAGTGTTAAGAATGGTCTGAGTACTTCCGGCAGAGCCAGTCTTCTTGTGGTCAATTTTCTCAATGTGCACTTGTCAGTAAAAGATTTGATTTCCCCATCAAATCTGAAACTTAGTTTAGCAGCACAAAGAATCCTGGGCTGAAAATTGTTTTGTTTGAGAAGGCCAAAGACAGATGACCACTCTTTGGGCTTGAAAATGTTCTGCTGAAAAGTGTGCTGTCACTTGGAGGTTTTTCCCCTTGTAGGTAAGAAGTTGTTTATGCCTGGATGCTTGCAGAAATTTCTCTTTCATTTTGACTTTGGCTAAGTCAATTACAATGTGTCTAGGAGATGCTTTGTTTGAATTGATTCATCCTGGAGTTCTGAAACTATCTAGTATCTGAGTGTTGGGGTCTCTCACAATGCTTGGGAAATTCTCCACCATGATGTCTTGCAGTAGCGTTTGCATCCTTTCAGGATTCTCTTCTTCTCCTTCCGGAATCCCTATGATTCGTATGTCTGTGCATTTCATGTAATCCCATATCTCTCTAAGACAGTGGCTCTCAACCTTCCTAAAGCCATGGCCCTTTAATACAGTTCCTGTGGGTCACAATCTACAGGTTCAGAACAGTTGCTCCACTATGTTTTGAAACTTCTTGAATGTCTCTTCAATTCCTTAAGCTCTGCTCCATCTTTCCTAATTATGTTCATATCCTTGGTGACTTTGTCTTTAATTTTGTTGATTTTTTGAGACCATTTTAGGACTTCTTTTTTCCATCTTCTCTTTAATTTCTTTCTTTTTGTGTGTGTGTGTTTTTTTTTTGGCTGGGGCTGGGTTCGAACCCGCCACCTCCGGCATATGGGACCGGCGCCCTACCCGCTGAGCCACAGGCGCTGCCCCTTCTCTTTAATTTCTTGCATCTTGTTTGCCAATCATATTTCAGAATATTTCTGTTATTTCAACGATTTTTCTGTGGATGATATTTTCGGCTTTATCTCCCTTGTAATCCCTTAGCAGAGTTGATCTGCTCTGATTTTTCATATTTCCAGCCAGGGTTCTTCTGCTCACTCCTCCCCAGGTGTGTTTTCAATTTATTTATATACTTATTATACCTTTTAAGCTGCAAAATTGGGTTGCCCCTAAATTGATATTGAGAGATATTCTACTTAGAGTCCCTTAGGTAGCACCCTGGAGATGTTTTGGGCCCAAAAAGCAGAGCCTTGTCCCATGAAAGGTGGCACCTATGTTCTAGCACTACTGCTGTTCAGCTGGCTCCAGGGAATTTTAGATGATGAAGCAGATAGGCTAGTAGAGACACTGCCTGCCCTGAAGCACAGAGTTGTCCTCACCCCTTTTAGAACTTGCCATGGATAGTGGTGGGCTGACATCCGGAGGCCCCAGGATAAGAGGCTTGCCGCTCTCCTTCACCACTGACTGTTCAAATGAGCTGCTGCTTATACCTATGGCCCTTCCTGCACAGACTCTCAAAGCTCCCTTTTTGGGATGCAGTGTTTGAGGGTCCCTGAGGACTGACCTTGCTTTCTCCAAGATGGGTAGGGTTTGGGTGGATATATCTTACAGCTAGGCCAAGAAATGGAATATTCATCTTCACCAGTTGGATGTGGCGTGTGAGAGAAATAGAGCACTCTAGGCCACCTCCAACTTTTGGGGATGGACCAAGCATGTCAGACTCTCTACCTGCATTTAATTGCACTTCCAGTAAGCACAGGGAAAGTCTCAAAAGTTCTGAGTAGCAAGACTGTCCTGACAGTGGACCATACATTAAAAGTAGTGAACCCCTCTTCACCCCCAGAGGTTTCAACCCCAGGGCTGGTTGTGATCAGTACATACTGGAAATAGGAGCAGTGAATGAAGTTTTATTTGTAAGTGTGCCCTGAGATGGCCAGACATGGTGGCTCACACCTGTAATCCTAGCACTCTGGGAGGCTGAGGTGGGTGGATTGCTAGATCTCAGGAGTTTGAGAACAGCCTGAGCAAGTGAGACCTCATCTCTACTAAGAAATAGAAAAATTAGCCAGGCATAGTGTCTCACACCTGTAGTCTCAGCTATTCTGGAGGTTGAGGCAAGAGGATTGCTCCAGTCCAGGAGTTTGAGGTTGCTGTGAGCTGTGACACCGTAGCACTCTATCCAGGGTGACAGAGTGTGTCTCTGACTCAATAAAAAAGGGGGGGGTGCCCTGAGACAACTTGTGGTAATTAGTGTACAGAATGTGTAAGAGACCTAGAGAACCTTAAAAGTTACAAAGCAAGAGGTAGCTGCTCTCTAATGATCTAATTACCTTAATCCCCACCCTCCCCTAAGAACACAACCCACAAGTATTGCCATCTGCTGGTATATTGTTTCACTTTCCCATGGTAAAAATAAAATACCCTTTGTGAGTCTATCTGTGGGAGAGAGAATTAAGATTACCTTCTGTAGATGAAATAAAAATCTTTGAAATTTTGCCACATGGTGAATTAGATATGTTTGTGTCTATTAGGGGTTGGGGAGAGACCAATAGCCATGCCACTCTACTGAGCGACTATAAGGTGATATATAATTAAAATGCTTGATATGTATACCTGAGGCTACATTATCCAATAAACTAGATGTTGGAGCAAAGAAAATTAATGAGTGACAAAGAAGGGCCTTGCGTGGTGATAAAAGATTCAATCCACCAGGAAGACATAATGATTCTATGTGAGCATGCACCAAACAGCAGCACCTCAAAGTACATGAAGCAAATGCTGATGGAGCTGAATGGAGAAATAGCTAAATCCACAATCATGGTGGGGGCCTTCAACCCTCTCCTCTCAGCAAGTGATAGAATTATTAGAGTGTCGACAAGGATATAAAATATCTGAATGATATGATGAATTTGCAATAACAGGATCTAAATGATACAGAAAGAAAATTTCACTCAACAGTAGCAGAGTGAACACTTCTCTCTTTCTCCTTGTCTTTTTTTTTTTTTTTCCATGTGTCTTGTACCATTCAGGAAAGTAGACCATCTCCTAGGCCATCAAACAGACCTCAACAAATTTAAAGAAACTAAAATCATACAAAGTATTTTCTCTGGTCATAATAGAATAAAACTAGAAAGATGACAGGGTACTCCCCAAACATCTGGAAATTGTAGTTGATATTTGTTACTGCAGTTTGTCATGCAGACACTAGTTACCTAAGAGCTGAGTTGTCCAGGTGTGGCGGCTTATGCCTGTAATCCTACCACTCTGGAAGGCGAAGGCAGGAGGATCACTTGAGTTTAAGAGTTTGAGACCAGCCTGAGAAAGACGGGCACCCCATCTTTACTAAAAAGCAAAAACAAACAAAAAAAGTAGCTGGGTGTGGTGGCATTCGCCAGCTACTCTGGAGGCTGAACCGGGAGGATCACTTATCACTTGATCCCAGGAGTTTAGAGGTTGCTGTTGAGGTAGGCTGACACCACGGCACTCTATCCTAGGCAACAGAGTGAGACTCTGTCTTAAAAAAGAAAAAAAGCTCAGTTGCTGATGTTGCTGAGTTTAGGAGGAGTTGTCTCCCAGACTGATAGCATTTCAGTCAGGGCAAAAGGAAAAGTCGCTCTGGATATTTCACACTGAACAACACACTGCCTTGTTGGAGGCAAGGCTGGAGATAGGTGGGCAGTTCAGGAAGCTGTTACCTCAGTCCCATGTGTCATTAGAGCTTGTACTGCTGCGTCAAAGGAAGTGCAGCTTGCTGATTGTTCACACCATCAGTTTGGGGGTTGACTGGATGTGGGAGGCGTGTGAGAGAGGTTGCCTCCCAGGTATTGGAGTTGTCATTAGAGAAGCCTGAGAGAAGGCACAATTGAGACAGCTTCCCAGTGTGTGGCCGATGTCTGTTCTGGCCCATGGATGCATGTAACTCTGTTTTTTATAAAAACCTGTTCCATTTCTGAAATGGTTCAACAGAGTTGTTTCTTTGTTCAAGATTTCTTCCCTGGGGGTGGTGCCTGTGGCTCAAGGAGTAGGGTGCTGTCCTCATATACTGGGGATGGTGGGTTCAAACCCGGCCCTGGCCAAAAACTGCGCACACACACACACGCAAAAAAAAAGATTTCTTCCCTGATTGTGCCACCTGTGAGATAAAGCTCTCATGCCTAGACAGTCAGGCGAGCAGAGGAGTTTGCTTTCTGTGGTTTGCATGATTGGTCCCTTGGGGGCACATTGGCATTTTGCTTGCCCTACCGTGAGGATGTAGTACTGGTTAACTGGATGCTATCAGGAGTGCTGTGACTGATAGAACTTCAAACTTTAATTTTTATTCCTAATTTTAGAACACAATGATGGTGGTTACTATTCTGAAGAAAGAAAGAAAGGTCGGTATTCTTACCGGGATAACTATGACAGAAGGCACCTTCATTATGAACATGGTGGATATGGGCATCTGTCTTCACGTCACCGGGTGGATGATGGAAACGGGGAGATGAGGGATGTCCGTGAGAACTCCAGAATAAGACGGTAAGTGACCAGGCAGTCTGGTTTGCACGTAGCAAATCCTAGGACAGTGCAACTCATTCACTCTCTGTGAATTCCTCTCTTACTTCTCTGACTGAAAAAGTGAAGAATGATAGCAGTGGAATGACAGTTGAGCAATCCTAACTGTAGCCATGGTGCCCATGAGGAGAGTGTGTATGGAAGACTTTCTTAGCATTCATGGACCCCTCCTCCTCTCTCTTTCCCCACAGCACTCCTTATACCACTCAACGCAACAGGAGGGGAGTGAAATGGCAAAATGAAGACCAAATCCATATCACTGTGTGGAGAGATGAAAAACCTCCAGATAGAGCATCCGGGAGGAGCAGACAAGACAGATCCAGGGGGAGATGGTTCAGGGTCACAGTGAGTGTCTTGGCAGGTCTACATTAGGTAGAATATTCTGGAATCCTATGGAAGGAAGACCATATTAAACTGCTTTAGTTGATTATTTGGAGGAGGGTTTCTGAATGGAAAGTATGTGGGCTTAGGAGATCTATATTTGGCACAAAAATAAGAAATCATGTCAGCGGTCCTTTTATTAGTAGTCTGTTAAAACAAGGTAAAGGGTCAGAAGAGCACTCCTGTCTGTGTGTTCTCCAGACTCAATTCCATGCTGTCTCTCTTCTCCCCTATTTGTTCTTTTCACCCTTAGATTCCTCATGGAGCAAACTATGACAAGGCATGGCTAGTGAGCTCAATCCAGAGCCATTGCAGCGTCCCCTTCACACCTGTTGATGTAAGAAGGGATGGTGAAGCCAGACGGATGGGCATGGATGGGAGGCAGGAAGGTCTGGCTCAGCAGGGGCTGTTGACCTCTGACACTGTTGCTCTGGCCTTTGCTCCCTGTAGTTCCACTGTGTCAAAAATCGGGCCCGGTTCTTTGTTGAGGACGATAGAACTGCTTCTGCATTGAAGGATGTCAGCTACAAGATCTGTGATGAGAACAACCGAAAGGTGTGTGCCTGGGGGCACTCTCTGTACCTAGTCTTCGGGCAGGAGGACAGGCCAGGGGCTGGTCATCTTCTTTGTGGCTAGAGGTCCTGGAGCTTGCTCTGCCTCTCTTTCCTGCAGATATCTATCATTGTCAGTCCTTCTGGTGTACCATTCTCTATAAAGCATAAGTTGAAGCCAGAACAAATGGAGGATCTAAAGGTAAGGCAAACTCAAAGCATGTTGTATTGCCCACTTTCCAGACTCAACTGTTGGCCCCAGCTCCCATATCCCCATCACCACCTCAGAGTACAACCTCAGAGCCACACTCTGTCTCTGTCTCTGCAGGTGACCATGACCAAACGATATGATGTTGGCCAGAAAGCTCTTGATCTCCAGGAGCTCCGCTTTGACCCAGGTATGGCTGTCAGCAGTGATTCTATGCTAGGTGAGGGCAGGGGGTCTGCTTGGGAGGGAGACTCAGGGATGACAACTTGAGGAGGGAGTAATTCCTATCGCTGGTTCAGGGAAATCCCTCTTGACCTTCTGATTCCCTTTTCTGAAGACTTGGTGGGTTGTAATGTGGACATAATCCTGAATCGAAGAAGCTGCATGGCTGCCACCCTGCAGATCATTGAGAAGAATTTCCCTGAGGTGAGGCATTAGGAAGAGGGATGGATGAGATGGGGTGGAGGGCAGGCTTGTCTCCGAGGCCCTTGAGAGTAAATGTTACCCTAACTCTTTTTCCTCCCAAGTTACTGTCGTTGAACTTGCACAGCAACAAACTGTACCATCTGGATGGCCTGTCTGATATTATAGATAAGGCCCCCAATGTCAAGATCTTGAACCTCTCCAGAAATGAGGTGAGAGGAGGGAGCCAGATCAAATTTGGGTGAGGGGAGGTAGTGCATACTGGGGTGATGACAACAGGCAGGCACAAGAGGTACCTGTGGGTGAAGGAGGGAACTGAGGGGTCCAGAGTCCCGGATGTCTTTCTTTCCCTGGGACTCCCTCCCCAGTTTTCCTCTCATCTTTCTTAGCTCAAGTCGACTTGTGAGTTGGCCAAGCTGAAAGCACTGAAGCTGGAAGAGCTGTGGCTAGAAGGGAACCCGCTGTGCAGCACCTTCCCAGACAAGTCTGCCTACATAAGGTCAGTGGTAACTGCTGTCACACTTCCTGGGTGCCTTCACCCCTCAGGAGATGGAGCTGCCCCTGACAGTCCCCTTCTTCAGGAGGAGGCAGCCTTGGCCTCTGGGAAGATCACTGGGCCTGCCTTCTCCTCTCTCTCTGTGTCCCTCAGCTGTGCTTCCAGGGCTCCTTTCCTTCCATGACCTGCTCACCTTTTCCCCTTCTAGGGGGTGTGTTTGGCGCCTCTCTGCACCCAGCCTCCTCTGGTATGCCCTGAATGAGTGTGTGCCAGGAAGCAGGGCTCCCCTCCTCGCCAGCACCAGGGCTGTCCAGACTTCAGCCAGATGCTGTGGCCCTGGACTGCAAAGTCCATGACCCCATGATGACCCAGGCCTTCCTGCCTCCTTGTTGACATGGGCCTTCCCTCCCCTCTCCTGAGAGGAGCCCTCCTTCCCTTGCTCTGTAACAGCCCACCCTCCTGTCCCAGGATGACATGGTGGCTTTCCAGCCCCAGGCGAAGCCCCTGGGTGGTTGCCGTGGTGACATCTTTTACTCTGGTGCAATGCCAGGAGATGGGCCTCCTTGGGAAGAAAGCTGGGTTCCCTGCATCGAGAGACCAGAAATGAGCAGAAGGCTTCCTGAAGCAGGAGTGGGAGGCAGAGGGCAGAGGAAGTTGAGGGGACAGGAGGACAGAACTCTCAGGGCACCAACTCTCCCTCCTCCCACACCTCATAGCATCCTGCCTGGTCCTTCAGAGGAGGCCTGGTATCCCAAGGTGGGAATGGCTCCTTGGGCAAGGCACCAGCTCAGATGGGCACAGCTGGGTGGCAACCATCAGGAAAGAACCTGGTGATCCTGAAAGGGAGCCCCAGCCCCTCAACCCCATGCTGATCTGGGGCCTGATGCTTCACTCCTGGGGGAAGGTCTCCTGTCCCCCAGGCTGCTGCAGTTCCCACGCCCAGCTCAATGGGCTCACCAAGGTGACAAAGGCCCTGCCTACTTCCAGTGGGCCCCAGGCCAACAGGTGCATGGTTCCCATTCCTGGTTTTTTGTCCAGGGCCAGCCAGGGGCAGGTGAGGAAAAGCGCAGCTGCAGGGGAGCCTTCTCTCTTCCTCCCAGACTCCCACCACTATGGGAGAGCACTGGTGCTTTTCCTTCCTTGTGCTTTGCTTCCTCTTTCTCCTGGCTTCTTTTCTCCTGTGTCTTTCCCATGTCTTCTTCCCTGACCTTCATGCCCTTTCTGGCATCTCCTCATCTTCCTCACTCTGACTCCTGATTTCGGCCTCACTCAACTCCCTGCTTGAGCATCATCGCCCATCCCTGGGGGATGACCTGGTGTTAGCCAGGGCCAGGGTCATGTGCAGCAGTATGGTGGACACCTAGTGAGGTAGCAGAGCTCTTTGCTTCTGCCCCATTCCCTCCTCTCTTCAGAGCCTTTGATGGTATCCTGTAGGAAGGTAAGGGAGTCAGGAAGGGCAAGGAAGCCCTGGAGCCTTGCTCCAATGCTGCTGCTTGTGGTGCTGGAGAAGCAAGTCAGGTCAGTCAGGGGCTACCCCAGGTGCTATCTAGGAAGAAGGAAATGGAGAGAGCAAGAGGGGGAGAGAGAATAAGAGGGAGGTGGGAAAGAGGGCGAGAGAGTGAGAGCAAGAGGAAGAGTGTGTGCACATGGGGGGAAAGTGGGAGAGAGAGAGAACGCCACCCTAAACTGTCAGTGGCTTCATTCTATTTTTGGTTTTGGACAGTGCCATCCGTGATTGTTTCCCCAAATTGCTACGTTTGGTAAGTATCTACTGTCACCATTGCTTCCTTTTATTCTTACTAACATGCATGACCGCCTCATCTGCTCTCAAGCCCTTTGTGTCTTCCCTACATGACATGTTTGTATCATACCCTCATCCACTGTGGAGGACACGGATTTTTTAATAATGCAATAACATTTTCCCTGAAAAAGTCCAAAATGTGCGTGCATGTGTGTGTACAAACACACACACACACACAAACACACACGTGTTTGTGTATAACACCTACTGGAATTTCCAGAGTCCTTTCATTCCTGACCTTTGACTCTTGTTCCCCTCTGGGCCTGTTCATTCCATTGGTCCTCCAGTGCCACCTCCCTAGTCTCCATTGCTGACTTCCTCTTCCCTTCTCTAGGATGGACAAGAGTTATCCTCACCAATTATTGCTGACATTGGAGTCCCTGAGTTAGTAAAACACTGCCAGGTAAGGAAAAAGAACCAAGCAAGATGTAGGATAGCTCAAGGGATGCTTTGTCATATACATAGTATAAAATGTCTTTTGATTCCAGGAGAACTGTAAAGGATCTGATGACATTAAGAGTGTAGTCCTAGAATTCCTGCGTCAGTAAGTACCCCTAGGAACCACAAGGAAGGGGAGAGATGGGACAAAATAGGCCACGCAAGCACTGGCCTGCTCATGGGAGTTTTCATATCTCATTTGGGAACCAGATCACAGAAGTAGACTACCCTCATTGTTTCCCCACAGGTATTATTCCATCTATGACAATGGAAACAGGCAGGGTCTCCTCGGTGCTTACCATGATGAGGCCTGCTTCTCCTTGACCGTTCCTTTCAACAGTGAGGATCCTGATTCGTGAGTATCAAGGCTCAGACTCTGCTCCAGGGCTGTGCGTCTCCCCAGTAATCACAGGCCAGCTCCTGGAAATGCCTGCACTGGCTGGACCACCACGACCTGTTCCCCTTTCTCTCCTAGGAGCAGTTTGTGTGAGTACTTCAAGGAAAGCAGGAATTTGAAAATGATCAAGGACCCCTGTGAGTGTGTGACAGGGAAGACCGGGCAAGGTAAAGGGGTGTGTGATGTGAAGGGGACATTCATAGAGGCCCAGGGCCAGGGTGTGGCATCCTCCATCTTTGCTTCTCCTCCCCTCACAGACCTGAGGAGGAAGCTGCTGAAGCACACAAAATGTGACATTGTGGAAACCCTCAGAATGTTGCCCAAAACTCAGCATGACCTCAGCTCCTTCCTGGTGGACATGTGGTTCCAGACGGTGAGCGCATGCTTCCTCCCTCAGGCAGGCCCAGAAAGCCAGAGGTGGGTGGGAGGTGAAGGAGGATCCTGAGCATCTGGACTCTTCCTTTTCAGGAAAGGATGCTCTGCTTTTCTATCAACGGAGTGTTCAAGGAAAGTGAGTATCTTTAGGGTCCCCTCCCAGGTCCCGCACTGTTCCTTGCCCTGTCTGGACTTCCTCTCAGAACTCTCCCAGATTCCCTGATTTCATTCCTCTTCTTCCACTTCTTCCCTCTGTGTTCTCTGACCCTCACCCTGCCGAAAAACCAACGTGGTCTGACCTAGGTCCATGCCTGTATGCCCTGCTGCATGGCTCAGATTTTAAGGACGCAGGCTATAGAGCCTGATGGCTCTCATCCTGGCTCCTTATTCTGTGAACCTGAGGCAGTAACTTAACCCTTCAGTTTCCTCATTTTAAGAGTGGAGCTAAGAATAACCCTCTCTCGAGCTACTGTGACACAGGAATCAAGTGAACTCGGGAAGTGGTTTTCACAGGGTCTGACCTACACTGATAGGGGCCCTGTCACTGGGAGCAGATTCTTCCTATTGCTGCCCTTCCCATCCCAACACACCTTCTTGCCTCTTAAGTGAGCAGTTGTTCTGGTCTGGGCCCCTTCAGCATGAGTATCAAAGTAAGACCCTGACTTGGGTATGTCATGTGAGCAAGTAAAGCATGTGCAACTCTGAGGGGGTATTGTTTGTTGTCTTTGAAGTGGAAGGAAAATATCAGGATTCTGTTCTTGCCTTTACCCGGACCTTCATCGCTACCCCCGGAAGCAATTCCAAGTAAGTGCTGTGCTGTGGGCGTGAACACTCATCTAAGATTGGGGCTTGCGGTGTGGTAGTGTAGTAGTACAGTCCTCCAGGTAGTCTCAATATTATGAAAGGCCAAGAGGTAGATCCAAGGAGCAATCTAGCCTAGTGTTTAAAGAGTGTGGGCTCTGCAATCCAAATACGAGTTCCCTTGCTGACCCCCAACAGTCACTAACTGTGTGAACTTGATCAAGCTACTTGACCTCTGTGTGATTAAGTGCCTTCCTCTGTAAGTGGTGATAAGAGTATATCCACTTCCTTGAGTTTTTGTACAGGGTAAATGCTTTGGGGTTAAACATAGACATCTAGAGAATCTGGCAAACAGTCTCTCCAAAGGTGAGCTCCCAGCCAAGGAAGGTGGAAGTCAGGCACAGTCAGGATATGGAAAGAGTTTGGTTTCTGAGTAGCAGTGGTTAAGGAGGATCTGGTCGTTGGGGATGTGGGGTTGTCTATGTGTCCAACTGTTTGAGAGTGCATTTTTCCTCTAGTCTGTGCATCGTGAATGATGAGCTGTTTGTGAGGGATGCCAGCTCCAAAGAGACCCAGCGTGCCTTCTCCATTCCAAAGACCACACTGTGCTCTAACTCCACACCCATCCTCTCCCAGGAACAGCAGGAAATGGTGCAGGCTTTCTCCACCCAGTCTGGCATGAAACTCGATTGGTCTCAGAAGTGAGTACTGGGTGTGTACAGGGATGGAGGAATTGGGACAGCAGGGGAGTGGATAGCGTAAACTCACAAGCAGTTTGGAAAAATAACTGTGTGGCTATTTTTCTTTCCACAAAAAGTGGACCAGTGAAAAAAGCTACCATACTTTTATACTGATATATATGAAGAATTTTTAAAGTAGTATAATGCTCACATGACTTTGCCTTCCGTATGTAAAGTCTGAAAGGATGCACCGCAACAAACTACTAGAAGTAATAAACAAGTTCGGCAAGGTTGCAGGATACGATATACAGCAATCATTACTATTTCTATGTATTTGCCACGAACAGCCCAAAAATGAAGTTAAGAAAACAGTCGCACCAAAAAGATTAAAATGCTTAGGAAAAAAGGTAACAAAAAAAGTGCAAATCTTATACTCTGGACTGTGCAAAACATTGCTGAAAAAACTGAAGAAGACCTAGATAAATAGAAGGACATCTCGTCACAGATTGTAAGATTTACTACTATCATTAAGATGGCAGCAGTACCCAGAAAAATCCACAGACTTAACACAATCCCAGTCAAAATCCCAGCTGGCTTCTTTGTAAAAATTGACACGGTGATCCTACAATTCATATGGAAATACAGTAGGCTCCAAAAAGCCAAAACAATCTGGGAAGAGAAGAACAAAATTAGAGGACTCACACTTCCTGATTTCTAAACTTGCTACCAGGCTACAGTAATGAAGACTGTTAGGTACCAGCATATGGACAGACACATGAACCAATGGAATAGAGCAGAGAACCCAGAAATAAAGCTGTGTTGCTATGACTAACTGATTTTTGACGAAGCAGACGATAACATACACTAAGGAAAGGACACCTGCTTCAATAAATGGTGCTGAGAAGGTTGGAGAGACACATGCACAAGAAGGAAACAGCATCCCTATATCTTACCATATACAAAAATCAACTCAAGATGGATTAAATACTTAAATGTTAGATCTGAAACCATAAAAATTCTATTAAAAAAACAGTAGGCGAAACTGTTCCAGACATAGGCCTAGGCAAAGAATTTATGATAAGACTCCAGTGGCAAATACAGAAGCAACAAAAATAAACAAGTGGGACTCAATTAAAAAGTTTCTTTGCAGCAAGGGAAATAATCAGCAAAGTATAGACAACCTACAGAATGGGGGAAAATATTTTCAAACCCTACATGTGACAAATTTTTGTGAACCAGCGCGAAGAAGGAGAACGAACCAGAGTGGGTCTTTCTCTGAACATCTTCCCAGGCTGTGGGGGCCCTGTCGCCTCACAGCCCTTTCCCCACAACAAATGACTAATATCCCGACCTACAGAGAACTCAAACAAATCAGCAAGAAAAGACAAACAACCCCATTAAAAACTGGCCAAAAGACATGAGCAGTTTTTTTCAAAAGATAGACAAATGGCCCACAAACATATGAAAAAAATGCTCCATATCTCTAATCACCAGGAAAATGCAGATTAAAACCACAGTGAACTACTGCCTTACCTCTATCAGAATGGCCATTAATAAATCACACACACACACACACACACACACACACACAAACAGATGTTGGTGTGGATGTGGTGAAAAAAAGAATGCCTATACATTGTGGGACTGCAAATTAGTTACAAACTCTGTGGAAAACGGTATGGAGATTCCTCAAAGAACTGCAAGTAGACCTACCAATTGTTTGTTTTTGTTCATGTAAATATTTGTTTTTTATATTTATTTTTTATTAAATCATAACTGCATACATTGATGCATTTATGGAGCACAATATGCTGATTTTATATACAATTTGGAATGCTTACATCAAACTGGTTAACATAGCTTTCACCTCTCTAACTTAATTGTTGGGTTATGACATTTATACTCTACTCTGAATACATTTTACATGTACACTTGAATTATGCACAGTAGGGGAGGTCCCAACAATTACACTTCCTCCAACCAAACACCCAATGCCTTCCCCTCACCCTCGTCTTCCCTCTTTCATCCTGGGGTATAGTTGTGTTTTATCATTCATATGAAAGTGTGGGTGGTTATATATTGGTTTCAAAATAGTACTGAGTACATTGGATAGTTTTTCTTTCCATCTTGAGATACTTTACTAAGAAGAATATTTTCCAGCTCCATCCATGTAAACATAAAAGAGGTAAAATCTCCATCTTTTTTATGACTGCATAATATTCCATGGTATACATATGCCACAATTTGTTAATCCATTCATGGGCCGATGGGCATTTGGGTTGCTTCCATAACTTGGCAATTATGCATTTGGCTGCAATAAACATTCTGGTGCAAATGTCTTTGTTGTAAAATGATTTTTGTTCACCTGGATATATACCTAGTAAAGAAATTGCAGGATCCAACAGCATAGACCTACCATTTGATCCAGCAATCCCACAACTGGGTATCTACCTACAGGAAAATAGGTCGTTATATCAAAAAGACACTCACACCCTAATGTTTATGTGAGCACAATTCACAAACGCGAAGATGTAGAATCAACCTGAGTGTCCATCAATTGAGTGAATATATATGTATTGGATGGAAGTAGAGAACATCATCCTAAGTGAACTATTTCAAGAATGGGGAAAAAAACAAAACAAAAGCCACCACATCTTCTCACTAACACCTGGGAGCCAAATGATGGGTACACGCGGTCATACAATGGTGTAAAGGACATTGAGAACGTAGAAGGGGGCAGGGTGGGAGAGGGATGAAGGATAAAATCTTATCTACGTGCACAATGTACACTACTCTGGTGATGGGTACACTAAAAGCCCTGTCTGCAACATTGTACAATTCATCCATGTAACAAAACCACCCCCGTAATATTTTGAAATAAAAATCAGAAAAAAAATAATTGAATCCAGAAATAAACCCTCACATTTACAGTCGATGGATTATCTTCCTGGGTGCTGAAAACCTCCAATGGAGAAAAATAATCTTTTCAACCAGTGGTGCTGTGACAAGTGGATATTCACTGGCAAAGCAATGAGTTTTGACTCCTAACTCACACCATGTGATCTAAAAGTTACAGATAAAACAATAATACTCTTAGAAGATAGAGATAGCGCCGGGGTAAGTGAGAGCCGGACGGGCACTGGGTGACTCTGTGTCTCATTGAGGAAAAATAACTAATCATGGGCAAAGAAGATCCTAAGAAGCTGAGAGGGAAAATGTTCTATGCATTATCTGTGCAAACTTGTCGGGAGGAGCACAAGAAGAAGCACCCAGAGGCTTCAGTCAACTTCTCAGAGTTTTCTCAGAAGTGCTCAGAGAGGTGGAAGACCATGTCTGCTAAAGAGAAAGGAAAATTTGAAGATATGGCAAAGGTGGACAAGGCCCATTATGAAAGAGAAATGAAAACCTATAGCTCTCCTAAAGGGGAAACAAAAAAGAAATTCAAGGATCCCAATGCACCCAAGAGACCTCCTTCAGCCTTTATCTTGTTCTATTCTGAGTATTGCCCAAAAATCAAAGGAGAACATCCTGGCCTATCCATTGGTGATATTGCAAAGAAGCTGGGAGAGATGTGGAATAACACTGCTGTGGATGACAAGCAGCCTTGCGAAAAGAAGACTGCAAAGCTGAAGGAAAAATACAAAAAGGATATTGCTGCATACCGAGCTAAAGGAAAGCCTGATGCAGCGAAAAAGGGAGTTGTCAAGGCTGAAAAAAGCAAGAAAAAGAAGGAACAGGAGGAAGAGGAGGAAAATGAAGAGGACGAAAAGGAGGAAGACGACGAAGATGATGATGAATAAGTTGGTTCTAGCGTAGTTTTTTTTTTCTTGTCTATACAGCATTTAACCCCCCTATACACAACTCACTCCTTTTAAAGAAAAAAATTGAAATGTAAGGCTGTGTAAGATTTGTTTTTAAACCGTACAATGTCTTTTTTTGTATAGTTAACACTACCAAATGTGTCTTTATATAGCCCTGTCCTGGTGGTATTTTCAATAGCTACTAACCTTGCCTGGTACAGTATGGGGTTTGTAAATTGGCATGGAAATTTAAAGCAGGTTCTTATTGGTGCACAGCACAAATTAGTTATATATGGGGATGGTAGTCTTTCATCTTCAGTTGTCTCTGATGCAGCTTATATGAAATAATTGTTGTTCTGTTAACTGAATACCACTGTGTCATTGCAAAAAAAAAAAAAAAAGTTGCAGCTGTTTTGTTGACAGTCTGAATGCTTCTAAGGAAATACAATTTTTTTTTGTATTATTTCTGTTGTCCTTTTCATAGGTCTGAAATTTTTCTTCTTGAGGGGAAGCTAGTCTTTTGCTTTTTGCCCATTACGGATCACATGAATTATTACATTGTTTAACTTTTCATATAATTAGCTGATAAAAAGCCTTTTGTCTAAGCACCCTGCATATCACGATGGGGGTAATAAAAATTAAACCGAGAGCAGCACCTGTGGCTCAAAGGAGTAGTGTTCTGGCCCCATATGCTGGAGGTGGCGGGTTCAAACCCAGCCCTGGCCAAAAAAATAAATAAATAAAATTAAATCGAGATAGTTTTCATCTATAACTGAAACTCCAAAGTTGATGACAAATTTCACATAGCCCATTTATATTTTACAAAGTGAAGAGTAAGCAATCTATCCACAGCATAGGATTATTAGAATCAAACATTTTGAAAGTCTGTCCTTGAAGGATTAATAGAAAAGTATGTCCTAATCTTTACATAAGGACTCTATTCTTTGACTCCCGTTACCATGTAATGGCAGTTATATTTTGCAGTTCCCACATTAAAGAAGACCTGAGAATGTATCCCCAAAAGTGCGAGCTTAAAATACAAGACTGCCATATTGCATTTTTTGTTGATGTTAGTCCCAGCAAAGACTAAAAGTCCTGGCTGTAAATGTCTTTTCCCATTTACCTAAATATGAACTGCTCAGGAAACTTCAGATTCTCCATTAAGAGTATTTTTAATTAATTGGTCCACCCTTTAAAATAATGCCACATTTAAAATCGGTTATATTTTCATGTATTGTGGTTTGCCCCTTTTTAAATCAAATTGATAGGAAAGAAGACGCTTAAACTTCACATCTCAATACAAGTTATTCAATTTATTTGAATTTAATTTTTCCTTACAAAACCCACATGCATTCATTACAGTCATGTTTATCTGTTTAGCAGTTGAGGGGACAATTTGGCAATTCGGTGCTTTTTGAGATTATCGTTCTCTTAAAGTGACAGGATTTTAAAATAGGGTTCTTGTAATTTTACACGCTTTTGTGACGGAGTGCTGTTTTTTTATATAATTTTGACTTGAATTCTTTCCGTTTGTATTTGTTTATGTACTTTCAGGAGGAATACTGAACATCTGAGTCCTGGATTATACTAATAAACTAATAATTGCAGAGTTTTTTTTTTTTTTTTTTAATATTCTTAGAAGGAATCATAGGTGTAAATTTTCCTGACCTTGAATTAGGCAACAACGTTTTATCTATGAAACTCAAAGTGCAATAAGCCAAAGGAAAAAAAAATAGGTAAACTGTACTTCATCAAAATTAAAAGCTCTTGCATATCAACAGATACTATCCGGAAAGTGGCAAACCAACCAAGAGAATGAGAGCATATTTGCAAGTCATACATCTGACAATATATGTGAAGAAACCTTATAGCTCAACAATAAAAAGGCAAACAGCCCAATTAAGAAATGGGGAAAGGATTTGAATCCTTTGAATCCAAAGAAGATATTCAAATGGCCAAAAAGCACACGAGAAACTTCTCAACATCATTACTTATTAGGGAAACACAAATCAAGTCCACCGAGAGTTACCCCTTCATACTCACTGTGATGGCTTTAAGACAGCAGTTCTCAACCTGTGGTTCTCGACCCACAGGAACTATATTAAAGGGCCACGGCATTAGGAAGGTTGAGAACCACTGCTTTAAGAAAAAGAAAGAGAGGGCGGCACCTGTGGCTCAGTTCGTAAGACGCTGGCCCCATATACTGAGGATGGCGGGTTCAAAACCAGCCCCAGCCGAACTGCAACAAAAAAATAGCCAGGCGTTGTGGCGGGCGCCTGTAGTCCCAGCTACTCGGGAGGCTGAGGCAAGAGAATTGCTTGAGCCCAGGAGTTGGAGGGTGCTGTGAGCTGTGTGATGCCATGGCACTCTACGGAGGGCCATAAAGTGAGACTCTGTCTCTACAAAAGAAAAAAAAAAAAAAAAAAACGAAAGAGTACAGATGTTGGTGAGGATGTGGAGAAATTGGAAATCTCATGCGTATTACTGGTGCACATGTAAAATGGAGCAAAATGTCAAACATGGAGTTACTGTATGACCCAGCAATCCCACTCCTAAGTATATAGAAAGGGAAATATATGTTCATTCAAACACTTGCATGTGAATGTTCAGAGTGGCATTATTCATAATAGCCAAAAAGTAGAAATAGCCCAAATGTCCTTTAGCTGATAAGTGGACAAATTAATGTGGTACATCCATGGAGCGGAATATTATTCAGTGATAAAAAGAATATAGTTCTGATATTATATGCTCTGACATGGACGAACCTCAAAAACATTGTGCTGAGTGAAAGAAGCCAGTCACAAAAGGCCACACATGGTATGACTCCATTTATATGAAATGTTCAGAACAGGCAAATCCATAGAGAACAAAAGCAACGTGGTGGTTGCCAGGGTCTAGGGGAGATGGGAGAATCGGGAGTGATCTCTAACGGTTAAGGAGTTAGTTTTTGAGGTGATAAAATCATTTCGGAATTAGATAGCTGTGATGGTTGCACGATCTTGCAAATATACTTAAAAGCACTGAATTACACATTTTAGAATGGTGAATGCTACGGTATATAAGTTATCTCTCAGTGAAAAGGAAACTTGCATTTTTTTTTTAATTTTCACGTGTTATTTTCTCAAAGATCTTTCTTTGTCAATGTGTTTTAAGCTCCCTTATTCATTTAAACAGTCCTGTTACTGTTCTTTGAATTCTAGTGGGCACGATTGTTAGCAATAGGTGTGCTGGTTTTTACTAGGTCTTTCTTTCTTCACCGTTACAATAGTGCTCATATTGGTACATGTGACCCAGCCCCATCCCACCCCCTCACCCCCCAAAAGCAGCATAGGTGAAGTGATGGGATTTCATGGTCAGTGTATTCATCCTGGTATAGTAATGGAGGTCACCTGTTCTTCTCCCATCCCAGGTGCCTTCAGGACAACGAATGGAACTACACCAGAGCTGGCCAGATCTTCACTCTGCTCCAGGTGAGGTCTGGGAATCCAGTGGCTAAAAGATGGATGTCTCTGAGCCATCAGGAAGGCCAAGAAGATGAAGGGTGGGTAGCCTGGGGATGAAACTTGGGGTTTCCGGCTCTTCTGACATTTCAACTCTTTCCTTCCAGGCCGAGGGCAAGATCCCAGAGGAGGCCTTCCAACGAATCCCCTGAAAGAAGCCCTTGGATGTTCTTTGTCTCCATCGACATCATTTTTGTTTTTCTTTGCTACAGCGTAAGGCCACGCCCATGACTGAAGTTGGAGGCCCAACTGCCTAAGCAGATAAAGTTAGCTTGTAGGCCATGTCAACACAACCACCCCAAGAACCAGTTCTGTGTATTTTCCCACTTGTGATCACTGTTTTGTTTTCCATAATAAAGAATCACGTTGCATGATGTATGTTGTGTGTCCTGGATTGCTCTTCCCCTGCCCCAACCAAGAGCTAACAGGGCCAGAAATGAAAGGCCCTGGTGCCCTTACCTTCACCCCCATTTGCTCCTGGATGCCCTTAGCGGATACATCAGGCTTGCCTTGATAAGCAGTTTGTCAATAAATCCCGATGGGAAGGGACACACGTTACTTTCAGAGATTGGCAAGACTCTGTCAGGCGCTTTACTTGGAAGCCTGCAGAAGGAGGCCTGATACCTGACACAACTGGAGCTTTGCAAGGGAGTCCCATTGGCTAGTGAGGGCTGTGGAAAGCAGGCAGGCAGCGAGGAAGGAAGCAGAGGGGACACGCACATTTTGTTTTCAAAGACCATACCTTGATCAGTTTTATGATTTGCATGCAGGTGAATGGGAAATGGGCCTTGTCACAGCTCTCACCATGCTTCCACATGCCTCCCATCCCACAGTCCCACCCCCTTCTCTTCCTGAAGGTGCACTCTGTGAGGAGTGTCACGTTACCACCTGCAGATTGAGGGAGAGCCAGCCTGTCTACCGGACACATTCCTCAGAGAGCTGACACCAGGTGCCCCATGTACGTGTTCTTCAGGGGATTTGGCCACTTATCTTCACCTCTAAACAAGCAATGATAGCACAGAAGCTCATGCTGTGGTCACTTTTGGGGGACCTTTCTCAACAGCTGGCAATTAGCAGTTCCAAACTGCAGGCAAGAGTTAAAGGGACATTCACACAACTTATTTTCCACCCTTCGGTAATGCTTGCACTTTAGTCAATAAGCTGGCATAACTTTTGAAATTCAAAGAATATCAATACAAAGTTTTCAACTTACAATCCTATAAATGATGACAGACGTGAGGTAGGTACCACCAGTTTACAGATTATGCCTCCACCCTTCGTGTTGGGCATAAGTTATTTTCTGCCACATGTCACTTTTCAATTCTTCATGTGCACACACTTTACGTAGCCATATGTTGCAGTGTGCATTTCTTAAAACTATGAGCTAAGGGGGCAGTTGCCATTACATAAAGAGTGATGCCAACCTTGTTCACCAGTGTAGTGTTTCCATGGCCAAAGACATAGTCTTTGACACATTTGTATCCACTTTTGATCCATTTTCATCCACTTTCCATTCCTGCAAAAGTGACCTTTTGAATTTGAATAGTGATCGCATGGAATCTGTAGACTTGCTGATATTGCCATCTCAACAATATTAAGTTTTATGATGAGCATAGTAAGTCTTTCCATGTCTTTAAGTTTCTTTATCTCAGCAATGTTTTGTGGTTTTCAGTGCACAAGTGTCTTAGTCCATTATGTTTTGCTACAAAGGAAAGGAATACATGAGGCTGAGTACTTTATAAAGAAGCAGGATTTGTTTCAGTCATGGTTCTGAAGGACATACAAGAAGCATGGTACTAGTATTTGCGTCTGGTGAGGGCCTCAACTACTTCCACTACTGATGGAAAGAGGAAAAGAAGCTAGAATGTGCAGAGCTCACATCTCAAGAATGCAGTCAAGAGAGAGAACAGAGAAGATGTCAGGCTCTTTTCAACAACCAGTTCTCATGGGAACTAAGAGTGAAAACTCACTCACTTTTTTTGGAGAATGGCACTATGCCATTCATGAGGCATCTTCCCTGATGATCTATATACCTCTTACCAGGACCTGCCTCAACATTGGGGATCAAATTTTAACATGGCACTTGGAGGGGACCAACACATCATATTCAAATCATAAGGGCAGCACCTGTGGCTCAAAGAAGTAGGGCGCCGGCCCCATATGCTGGAGGTGGTGGGTTCAAACCCAGTCCTGGCCAAAAACTACAAATCATAGCAATAATTCCTTTACTTCTTGGCTAAACTTATTCCTGGGTACTTAATTGTTTTTTTTAGTGCTATTGTACATGAAGTAGTTTTCTTAATTTTGTGTTTGGATTATGTATTGCTAGTGTAAAGAAACACATTTTATTTTTTTTCTGTGGATCTTGTTCTTTATAACTTTACTTAATTTGCTTGTTAGTGCTTAGAGGCGTTTTTTTTAGTCGGGTGGGTTTTGGTGCAATATGGGACCATGTTATCTGTCCATAGTGATAATTTTACTTCTTTCTTCCTAATTCGAGTGTGTTTTATTTCTATTTCATTTGGCTAGAATTTCCAATGCAATGCCAAATAATTAAAATGGATATCCTTGTCTTATTCTCAATCTTTAATAAAATATCACAAGATGGAAAAGCAAATATCCAATGTACTCAATAATATGAAGCCAGTAACATGCCCATAGAAATACATGCCCATTGAGTAAAACTCAATTCAATTCAAATTGGGGGGAGGAGGAGCAAAGGAGGGAGGAGCAGGCAGGGGCCAAGGGATTGTGTACTCCCACTGAATGGGCACAGTGTAAGGATATACAGCACACCTCTTGGGTGTGGGGTACACCTATATAAGGGACTCTATCTAACAAATGCAAACATTGTAATCTAGTTATTTGTACCCTCACATTAACCTGATATAAATAAAAGAAGAATTAGCACCAACCTTTCTTAAACACTTACAAAAAGTTAAAGAGTGAACAATTTTTAATTTATTTAATAAGAACAGCATTATCCTGAAGCCAAAGCCAGATAAGACACCACAAGAAAAGAAATATACAGAAAAATACCCAAGAACAAAATCTCATTCATAACATATATGCAGAAATTTTCAGCAAAATACTAATGAACCAATTCCAACAGCCTATTTTGATGACTGCACAACATGACCAAGCACAATTTATCTTGAGAGTGCAAGAGTGGCTCTGCATAAGAAAATGGATCAGTGTAACATCACATTAACAGAAAAACATATCCACATGGTCATTTCTATTAATGTAGTAAAAACATTTGATAAAATACAGCACCCTTTCATGAAACAAACAAAAACATTTAAAAAACTAAGAAGAGAGGAAACTTTTCTCAATGTGATAAAGACATATATAAAAACCTACAGCAAACATCATATTCAATAGTGAAAGACAGGATGATTTCCCCATAAGATTGAGAATAAGCCAAGGATGTTCATTTCCACTATCATTATTTGGCTTTGTATTGGAAATTCTAGCCAATTAATTAACCAAGACAGAAATAAAATGCACCCGAATTAGGAAGAAAGAAGTAAAATTATCAGTATGGACAGGTGACATGGTCCCATATTGCACCAAAAAATCACCTACCTAAAAAAACGCCACTGAGTGCTAACAAGCAAATTAAGTTATAAAGAACAAGATCCACAGAGAAAAAAATAAAATGTGTTTCTTTACACTAGCAATACACAATCCAAACACAAAATTAAAACTATTTCATGTACAATAGCATTAAAAAAAAATAACAATTAAGTACCCAGGAATAAGTTTAGCCAAGAAGTGAAAGAATTATTTCTATGATTTGAATATGATGTTTTTGTCCCCTCCAGCATCACGTTAAAGTTTGATCCCCAATGTTGAGGCAAGTCCTGGTAGGAGGTATTTAGCTCATCAGGGAAGATGCTTCATGAATGGCACAGTGCCATTCTCAAAAAAAAGTGAGTGAGTTTTCACTCTTAGTTCCCATGAGAACTGGTTGTTGGAAAGAGCCTGACATCTTCTCTGTTCTCTCTCTTGACTTCATTCTTGAGATGTGATCTCTGCACTTTCCAGCTTCCTTTTTTTTTCCATCATTAGTGGAAGTAGCTTGAGGCCATCACCAGATGCAAATGCTAGTACCATGCTTCTTATATGTCCTTCAGAACCATGACTGAAACAACTCCTTTTTCTTTACCTCCAGAATTTTTTTTTAATTTTTTTTTTTTTTTTTATTGTTGGGGATGCATTGAGAGTATAAGAAACCAGGTTTCACTGATTGCATTTGTTAGGTAAAGTCCCTCCTACAATTGTGTCTTAT
This sequence comes from Nycticebus coucang, assembly GCF_027406575.1. Classification (NCBI taxonomy): domain Eukaryota; kingdom Metazoa; phylum Chordata; class Mammalia; order Primates; family Lorisidae; genus Nycticebus; species Nycticebus coucang. The sequence continues at coordinate 113,177,893 of NC_069804.1, forward strand.
CCCCAAAAGGTGTGTCACACACCTAGACCTCCACCCTCCCCCTTCCTTCCCTCTCTCTCCTCTTCCTTCCCCCACCCCTCCCTCCTTCTCTCTCTCTCTGCTCTATCATTCCCCCATCCACCACTGTGTACTAGGTCATTATTTGTCCTCATATCACAATTGAGTACATAGGATTCATGCTTCTCCATTCTTATGATGCTTTACTAAAAATAACGTGTTCCACTTCCATCCAGGTTAATACAAAGGATGTAAATTCTCTATCTTTTAATGGCTGAATAGTATTCCATGGTATACAATTACCACAGCTTGTTAATCCATTCCTGGGTTGGTGGGCATTTAGGCTGTTTCCACATTTTGGCAATTGTAAATTGAGCTGCAATAAACAGTCTAGTGCAAGTGTCCTTATGGTAAAAGAATTTTTTTCCCAGCAGCACCTGTGGCTCAAAGGGGTAGGGCACCAGCCCCAGATGCTGGAGGTGGTGAGTTCAAACCCAGCCCTGGCCAAAAACTGAAAAAAAAAAGAATTTTTTTCCTTCTGGGTAGATGCCCAGTAATGGGATTGCAGGATCAAATGGGAGGTCTAGCTTGAATTCATTGAGGGTTCTCCATACTTCCTTCCAAAAAGTTGTACTACTCTGAAGTCCCACCCACAGTGTAAAAGTGTTCCTTTCTCCCCACATCCACGCCAGCATCTACAGTTTTGAGATTTTGTAATGTGGAACATCTCACACTCATGCCCAGTAATGGGATTGCAGGATCAAATGGGAGGTCTAGCTTGAATTCATTGAGGGTTCTCCATACTTCCTTCCAAAAAGTTGTACTACTCTGAAGTCCCACCCACAGTGTAAAAGTGTTCCTTTCTCCCCACATCCACGCCAGCATTCTTGCTGTGTTTAGATGATATCTCAGGGTGGTTTTGATTTGCATTTTTCAAGTAATTACGGATGATTTGTCTTCTTTAGAGAAGGTTCTATTTATCTCTCTTGCCCCTTGATATATGGGATTGGTGGCTTTTTTGTGGATTAAATAGAGTTCTCTATAGGTCCCAATTACCAAGCTTTGGTCTGATTCAAAATATGCAAATATCCTTTCCCATTGTGTAGGTTGTCTATTTGCTTGGTTATTATCTCCTTAACTGTACAGAAACTTTTGAGTTTTATTAAGTCTCATTTATTTTTGTTGTTGCAATTGCCACAGAAGTCTTCTTCATAAAGTCTTTCCCCAGGTTGATAACTTTGTTTTCCCCACACTTTTGTTGAGGATTTTTATTGTTTCATGCCTTTTACTTAGATATTTTATACATCTTTTTTTTTGTGAGTGGAGAAAGGTGTGGGTCCAGTTTCAGTCTTTTACACGTGAATATCCAGTTCTCCCAGAATCATTTATTGATTAGGAAGTCTTTCTCCCAGGGTATGTTCTTGTTTGGTTCATCAAAGATTAGGTGACTATAAGATGTTAATTTCATTTCCTGGTTTTCTATTCGATTCCAGATGTCTGTCTCTATTTTTGTGTCAGTACCATGCAGTCTTGACCACTATGGTCTTGTACTACAGCCTAAAATCTGGTATGCTGATGCCCCTGGCTTTGTTTTTATTACTAAGAACTGCCTTGGCTATACGGGATTTTTTTCTGGTTCCATACAAAATGAATAATTATTTTTTCCAAGTCTTGAAAGTACAATGTTGGTATTTTAATAGGGATGGCATTGAATATGTGGATTGTTTTGGGAAGCAGACATTTTAACAATGTTGATTCTTCCCAGCCATGAGTGTGAGATGTTCTTCCATTTGTTAATATCCTCTGCTATTTCTTCTCTTAGGGTTTCATAATTTTCTTTATAGAGGTCCTTCACCTCTTTTGTTAGGTATATTCCTACATACTTCATTTTGTTTGAAGGTATGGTGAAGGCAGTTGTGTCCTTAATTAGCCTCTCATCTTGGCTGTTTTTGGTGTATACAATGGGTACTGACTTGTGGACATTGATTTTATATCCTGAGACATTACTATATTTTTTATCACTTCCAGGAGTCTTGTGGTTGAGTCTTTGGGATTTTCTAAGTATAAAATCATATCATCAGCAAAGAGGGAGAGTTTGACCTCCTCTGCTCCCATTTGGATGCCCTTTATTTCTTTCTCTTGCCTAATTGTATTGGCTAGAACTTCCAGCACTATGTTGAATAGTGGTGGAGATAGAGGACAACCTTGTCTGGTTCCAGTTATAAGTGTAAAAGCTTTCAGTTTTACTCCATTCAGTAAAATATTAGCTGTGGGTTTGTCATAGATGGCTTTGATAAGTTTAAGAAATGTGCCACCTATGCCTATACTCTTCTTTGTTCTAATTAGAAAAGGATGCTGGATTTTATAGAATGCTTTTTCTGGATCTATTGAGAGGATCATATAGTCTTTGTTTTTGCTTTTGTTGATATGGCAAATCTCGTTTATGAACTCGCGAATGATAAACCAGACTTGCATCCCTGGGATGAAACCTACTTGATCATGATGTATGACTTTCTTGATGATAAGCTATAATCTATTGGGTAGGATTTTGTTGAGAATGTTGGCATCTATATTCATTGGTGAAATTGGTCTGAATTTCTCCTTTTTAGTTGGGTCTTTCCTGGTTTTGGTATCAAGGTGATGTTTGCTTTGTAGAACATGTTGGGGAAGATTCTTTCCTCCTCAATTTTCTGGAATAATTTCTGCAGTGTGGGAATAAGCTCTTCTTTGAAGGTTTGATAGAATTCTGGTGTGAAGCCATCAGGACCAGGGAATTTTTTTGTTGGGAGATTGTTTATTGTTTCTTTGATCTCAGTGCTTGAAATTGGTCTGTTAAGGAGATCTATTTCTTCCTGACCAAGTTTAGGGAGAGGGTACGATTCCAAACATTGATCCATTTCCTTCACATTATCAAATTTCTGGGCATAGAATTTCTTGTAGTATTCGGAGATAATCTATTGTATTTCTGTGGCATCTGTTGTTATTTCTTCTTTATTATTTTTGATTGAGGTTACTAAAGATTTTACTTTTCTATTTCTAGTTAGTCTGGCCAAAAGTTCATCTATTTTATTTTTTTTTTTGAAAAACCAACTCCTTGTTTCATTATTTTTCTGAATAATTCTTTTGTACTCAAATTCATTAATCTCTGATTTAATTATGGATATTTCTTTCCTTCTGCGTAGTTCAGGCTTAGTTTTTTCTTATTCTTTTAATTCCCTAAGATGACTTGTGAGTTCATCGATGTGCTCTCTTTCTGCTTTTCGGATATAGGCATCTAAAGTGATAAATTTTCCTCTCAGGACTGCTTTTGCTGTATCCAAAGGTTTTGGTAGCATGTGTGTTCATTGTTGTTATGATCAAGGAGGTTAATGATTTCCTCTTTTATCTATTCCTGCACCCAACTGTCATTCAGCATAAGCTTGTTTAATTTTCATGCCTTTGTGTGAGGTTGAACATTTTTGTTGGAGTTGAATTTCACCTTTAAAAACTTGTGGTCTGAGAAGATACAAGGTAAAATTTCACTTCTTTTGATTCTGTTGAGGTTTTTTTTGTGTCCTAAGATATGACCAATTTTGGAGAATGTTCCATGGGCTGATGAGAAGAATGTATATTCTTTATTTTGGGTATGGAGTGTTCTATATACATCTATCACAGTTGTTCTAGGGTCTCATTTAAATCTCTAATATCTTTGTTTAATTTCTGTTTAGAGGATCTTTCCAGCTTGTAAGAGGAGTGTTAAAGTCCCCTGTTATTATGGTGTTACAGGATATCATATTGCTCAGACTAATTAAGGTCTGTTTCAAGAATCTGGGAGCATTTAAATTGGGTGTATAAATACTTAGAATTGAAATGTCTTCTTGTTCTATTTTTCCCTTGACCAATATGAAGTTTCCATCTTTGTCTTTTTTGACATTAGTTGCTTTAAATCTGCTTGTATCTGAAAATAAGATTGCAACCCCTCTTTTCTTCTGAATTCCATTTACCCGAAAAAATGTCTTCCAACCCTTAACTCTGAGTTTTAATTTGTCTTTTCAAGCTAGGTGTGCTTTCTGCAGACAGCAAATGGATGGCTTGTGTTTTTTAATCCAATCAGCAAGTCTATGCCTTTTCACTGGGGAATTCAAGTCATTAACATTTATTGAGATAATTGATAAGGGTGGTGGCATTCTATTCATCACATTTTGTGAAAGTTCATTGCTTATTTTTAACTTTTGCATCACTGTGGAAGCTAGGTTCTGTCTTTTAATTTCTGGGTGCTTACTTTGCTTGTGGTCAAGTGTGATGGTCAGTGCATAGAACAGGTTGAAGTATTTCCTGTAGAGCTGGTCTTGTGGGAAATTTCCTCAGTGTTTGCATATTGGTAAAAGATTTGATTTATCCATCAGTTTTAAAGCTTAGTTTAGCAGGATATAGAATTCTGGACTGGAAATTTTTTTGTTTAAGTAGATTACAGGTAGATAACCATTGTCTTCAGGCTTGAAAAATTTCATTAGAGAAGTCTGCAGTCACCCTGATGGATTTACCCCTGTAGGTCAATTGGCGCTTACTGTTGGCAGCTTGCAAAATCTATTCTTTTGTTTTGATTTTGGACAGGCTTGCCACAATGTGTCTTGAGGAAGCTCTATTTTAGTTGATACCTGGGGTCTGATATCCATCTGAAAAGAGTATGTCAGAATCTTTGGTGATATTTGGGAAATTTTTGTTTATAATATTCTCTAGTATGGCTTCCATTCCTCTGGAGCATTCTTCCCCCCTCCGCCTTCTGGGATCCCTATAACTTGTGTGTTTGAATATTTTCATAAAGTCCCATAATTCTGTCAGTGAAAATTTTGCTTTCTCTCTTTTCTTTTGCCTCTTTGATTATCTGAGTTATCTCAAGAGCTTTGTCCTCTACCTTTGAGATTCTTTTTTCTGCATGGTCTAATCTGTTGTCGATACTTTCTATTGCATCTTTAAGTTTCCTAATTGCTTGAATTCCTTCAGCTCTACTATATCCTTACTATATTCTTCATATCGTTCATGTCTTATTTGATTCTGTTTTTGAGTTTCCTTTTGGTTATTTTCCACTTTCTCAGCAATTTCCTTCATTGATTTCATCACCTGTAATTTAAATTCCCCTTCTGTCATTTCTAACATTTCTTTATAGGTGGAATTCTCAGAAATAGCTACCTCACAGTCCCTTGTAGGGGTTGCTCTGGACTGGTTTTTCATGTTGCTAGGATTTTTCTGCTGATTCTTCTTCATGAGTATTCTCTTTTATCTGTTTCCTTGCCCTAATTTTCCTTTCACTTCCTCTTGCTCTTTAAGTTATTGTGCCTCTGGCCTAAGGTTTCAATGAGTCTTTTTGATACAGGACTACCAGGATGAGAAAATTGAAGAGCAAGAAGGGATAAAAGACTTAAAAAAAGAAAAAAGAGAGAGGAGAGGGGGTGATTAAAAGGGAATATTGACAAAAAGAAGAGAGGCACAGAAAGAGAGGGACAGAAGTAATAAATGTGTACAGTAGGGTACTTTGACACACACCTTAGAAACCCCCAACCTCTGGGGGTGCTGGGTTGAGTGGTTCACTTGTGGTCAGCAGCTCTCTCCCAGTCTGAGCAGACACAGTACCCCACCTCCACCAAATAGAGAGGAGAGGAAAGATAAAAATACTATGAATCAAACCAAACAAACAGAAAACTTTACAGGATAAAATTGGAGGGGGGGGACCAAATAACAGGGGCAGAAACACTAGCAAAAATGAAGTTCTCATTGTTAAAGAAGGCAACAATGGAAAATTATAGTTAAAGTAGAAAAATGAAGAATGAAAAGAAAAAAAATCTAGGGGGAAAATGTTGAAATTAAGAAAAAAAGGCAATATATATCTATATATCTTGCTGAATATAGTCTGGGCAACAGGTGATCTTCTAGGATATGAGATACTAATCAAAATGCTGATACAGCTGTATGAGATGGAGATTGGAGGCCTCTGCTGACTTCTTTGCCCTCAAACTCTGGATGGTTGAGAGCCTGAATCTCTCCTCATTCTGCTTAAAAGACACTTTAAACCATTAATCTTGGCTAAGCAGATGCTTTCTCAGGAAAGCACTTGTTGCTGGGATCTCTCTTGAAGTGGCTGCCCACTTATCTGGTAAGCCAAAACCAGCCTCACTCTATGTCCCTGAGAGCCAAGTCTGCAAGGCAGCCTTCCCACTTGCAAACACTGGAAGCTCGGCTCTTCCCGGGAGTCTTAGTCCTGGCCTTTAGTGCTACTCACTAGATTACTCACCCAAGTTCTCCCAGCTCGTGCCTCGATCTGTGACCCTGAGGGCAGAGCCTGCAGGGGCAGTTCTCCCACAATGGCTGTGCATGCAGCCCACACCCAAACAATGTTACCTCCATTCTGCCTAGCGGCACAGTTCTGGACCCTGGACAATGCTTAAAGTCATCCGCACATTTGCCCAAGTTCTCCCAAAGTAATAAAATTGAGGGCCCAAGTCCAAAACAAACAAACAACAACAACAAAAAAAAATCCCACGAGGAAGGCCTTCCCTGTCTGCAATCTAGTTACTGTTGTGGTTACCGCCTCAGACCTCTTGCAACCACTTGCCACTTCTTTCCTGTTTCTGTCCTCCTCCCAGGGACCAGAAGTCTCTGGCTGTCTACCTGCATGCCCAAAGGGATGTATCTGGGCAAAGCCCAGAAGCTACATATGTCTGGAGTCTTCACTCCCCCATCTCACTGCTCTGGGTTGCAAAGAAGCTATTACTCAGCTGCCATTTTCCTCCCTCCACTAAATCCTGCTTCTTTATAAAGTACTCAGCCTCATGTATTCCTTTCTTTTGTAGCAAAACATAATGGACTAAGACACTTGTGCACTGAAAACCACAAAACATTGCTGAGATAAAGAAACTTAAAGACATGGAAAGACTTACTATGCTCATCATAAAACTTAATATTGTTGAGATGGCAATATCAGCAAATCTACAGATTCCATGCGATCACTATTCAAATTCAAAAGGTCACTTTTGCAGGAATGGAAAGTGGATGAAAATGGATCAAAAGTGGATACAAATGTGTCAAAGACTATGTCTTTGGCCATGGAAGCACTACACTGGTGAACAAGGTTGGCATCACTCTTTATGTAATGGCAACTGCCCCCTTAGCTCATAGTTTTAAGAAATGCACACTGCAACATATGGCTACGTAAAGTGTGTGCACATGAAGAATTGAAAAGTGACATGTGGCAGAAAATAACTTATGCCCAACACGAAGGGTGGAGGCATAATCTGTAAACTGGTGGTACCTACCTCACGTCTGTCATCATTTATAGGATTGTAAGTTGAAAACTTTGTATTGATATTCTTTGAATTTCAAAAGTTATGCCAGCTTATTGACTAAAGTGCAAGCATTACCGAAGGGTGGAAAATAAGTTGTGTGAATGTCCCTTTAACTCTTGCCTGCAGTTTGGAACTGCTAATTGCCAGCTGTTGAGAAAGGTCCCCCAAAAGTGACCACAGCATGAGCTTCTGTGCTATCATTGCTTGTTTAGAGGTGAAGATAAGTGGCCAAATCCCCTGAAGAACACGTACATGGGGCACCTGGTGTCAGCTCTCTGAGGAATGTGTCCGGTAGACAGGCTGGCTCTCCCTCAATCTGCAGGTGGTAACGTGACACTCCTCACAGAGTGCACCTTCAGGAAGAGAAGGGGGTGGGACTGTGGGATGGGAGGCATGTGGAAGCATGGTGAGAGCTGTGACAAGGCCCATTTCCCATTCACCTGCATGCAAATCATAAAACTGATCAAGGTATGGTCTTTGAAAACAAAATGTGCGTGTCCCCTCTGCTTCCTTCCTCGCTGCCTGCCTGCTTTCCACAGCCCTCACTAGCCAATGGGACTCCCTTGCAAAGCTCCAGTTGTGTCAGGTATCAGGCCTCCTTCTGCAGGCTTCCAAGTAAAGCGCCTGACAGAGTCTTGCCAATCTCTGAAAGTAACGTGTGTCCCTTCCCATCGGGATTTATTGACAAACTGCTTATCAAGGCAAGCCTGATGTATCCGCTAAGGGCATCCAGGAGCAAATGGGGGTGAAGGTAAGGGCACCAGGGCCTTTCATTTCTGGCCCTGTTAGCTCTTGGTTGGGGCAGGGGAAGAGCAATCCAGGACACACAACATACATCATGCAACGTGATTCTTTATTATGGAAAACAAAACAGTGATCACAAGTGGGAAAATACACAGAACTGGTTCTTGGGGTGGTTGTGTTGACATGGCCTACAAGCTAACTTTATCTGCTTAGGCAGTTGGGCCTCCAACTTCAGTCATGGGCGTGGCCTTACGCTGTAGCAAAGAAAAACAAAAATGATGTCGATGGAGACAAAGAACATCCAAGGGCTTCTTTCAGGGGATTCGTTGGAAGGCCTCCTCTGGGATCTTGCCCTCGGCCTGGAAGGAAAGAGTTGAAATGTCAGAAGAGCCGGAAACCCCAAGTTTCATCCCCAGGCTACCCACCCTTCATCTTCTTGGCCTTCCTGATGGCTCAGAGACATCCATCTTTTAGCCACTGGATTCCCAGACCTCACCTGGAGCAGAGTGAAGATCTGGCCAGCTCTGGTGTAGTTCCATTCGTTGTCCTGAAGGCACCTGGGATGGGAGAAGAACAGGTGACCTCCATTACTATACCAGGATGAATACACTGACCATGAAATCCCATCACTTCACCTATGCTGCTTTTGGGGGGTGAGGGGGTGGGATGGGGCTGGGTCACATGTACCAATATGAGCACTATTGTAACGGTGAAGAAAGAAAGACCTAGTAAAAACCAGCACACCTATTGCTAACAATCGTGCCCACTAGAATTCAAAGAACAGTAACAGGACTGTTTAAATGAATAAGGGAGCTTAAAACACATTGACAAAGAAAGATCTTTGAGAAAATAACACGTGAAAATTAAAAAAAAAATGCAAGTTTCCTTTTCACTGAGAGATAACTTATATACCGTAGCATTCACCATTCTAAAATGTGTAATTCAGTGCTTTTAAGTATATTTGCAAGATTGTGCAACCATCACAGCTATCTAATTCCGAAATGATTTTATCACCTCAAAAACTAACTCCTTAACCGTTAGAGATCACTCCCGATTCTCCCATCTCCCCTAGACCCTGGCAACCACCACGTTGCTTTTGTTCTCTATGGATTTGCCTGTTCTGAACATTTCATATAAATGGAGTCATACCATGTGTGGCCTTTTGTGACTGGCTTCTTTCACTCAGCACAATGTTTTTGAGGTTCGTCCATGTCAGAGCATATAATATCAGAACTATATTCTTTTTATCACTGAATAATATTCCGCTCCATGGATGTACCACATTAATTTGTCCACTTATCAGCTAAAGGACATTTGGGCTATTTCTACTTTTTGGCTATTATGAATAATGCCACTCTGAACATTCACATGCAAGTGTTTGAATGAACATATATTTCCCTTTCTATATACTTAGGAGTGGGATTGCTGGGTCATACAGTAACTCCATGTTTGACATTTTGCTCCATTTTACATGTGCACCAGTAATACGCATGAGATTTCCAATTTCTCCACATCCTCACCAACATCTGTACTCTTTCGTTTTTTTTTTTTTTTTTCTTTTGTAGAGACAGAGTCTCACTTTATGGCCCTCCGTAGAGTGCCATGGCATCACACAGCTCACAGCACCCTCCAACTCCTGGGCTCAAGCAATTCTCTTGCCTCAGCCTCCCGAGTAGCTGGGACTACAGGCGCCCGCCACAACGCCTGGCTATTTTTTTGTTGCAGTTCGGCTGGGGCTGGTTTTGAACCCGCCATCCTCAGTATATGGGGCCAGCGTCTTACGAACTGAGCCACAGGTGCCGCCCTCTCTTTCTTTTTCTTAAAGCAGTGGTTCTCAACCTTCCTAATGCCGTGGCCCTTTAATATAGTTCCTGTGGGTCGAGAACCACAGGTTGAGAACTGCTGTCTTAAAGCCATCACAGTGAGTATGAAGGGGTAACTCTCGGTGGACTTGATTTGTGTTTCCCTAATAAGTAATGATGTTGAGAAGTTTCTCGTGTGCTTTTTGGCCATTTGAATATCTTCTTTGGATTCAAAGGATTCAAATCCTTTCCCCATTTCTTAATTGGGCTGTTTGCCTTTTTATTGTTGAGCTATAAGGTTTCTTCACATATATTGTCAGATGTATGACTTGCAAATATGCTCTCATTCTCTTGGTTGGTTTGCCACTTTCCGGATAGTATCTGTTGATATGCAAGAGCTTTTAATTTTGATGAAGTACAGTTTACCTATTTTTTTTTCCTTTGGCTTATTGCACTTTGAGTTTCATAGATAAAACGTTGTTGCCTAATTCAAGGTCAGGAAAATTTACACCTATGATTCCTTCTAAGAATATTAAAAAAAAAAAAAAAAAACTCTGCAATTATTAGTTTATTAGTATAATCCAGGACTCAGATGTTCAGTATTCCTCCTGAAAGTACATAAACAAATACAAACGGAAAGAATTCAAGTCAAAATTATATAAAAAAACAGCACTCCGTCACAAAAGCGTGTAAAATTACAAGAACCCTATTTTAAAATCCTGTCACTTTAAGAGAACGATAATCTCAAAAAGCACCGAATTGCCAAATTGTCCCCTCAACTGCTAAACAGATAAACATGACTGTAATGAATGCATGTGGGTTTTGTAAGGAAAAATTAAATTCAAATAAATTGAATAACTTGTATTGAGATGTGAAGTTTAAGCGTCTTCTTTCCTATCAATTTGATTTAAAAAGGGGCAAACCACAATACATGAAAATATAACCGATTTTAAATGTGGCATTATTTTAAAGGGTGGACCAATTAATTAAAAATACTCTTAATGGAGAATCTGAAGTTTCCTGAGCAGTTCATATTTAGGTAAATGGGAAAAGACATTTACAGCCAGGACTTTTAGTCTTTGCTGGGACTAACATCAACAAAAAATGCAATATGGCAGTCTTGTATTTTAAGCTCGCACTTTTGGGGATACATTCTCAGGTCTTCTTTAATGTGGGAACTGCAAAATATAACTGCCATTACATGGTAACGGGAGTCAAAGAATAGAGTCCTTATGTAAAGATTAGGACATACTTTTCTATTAATCCTTCAAGGACAGACTTTCAAAATGTTTGATTCTAATAATCCTATGCTGTGGATAGATTGCTTACTCTTCACTTTGTAAAATATAAATGGGCTATGTGAAATTTGTCATCAACTTTGGAGTTTCAGTTATAGATGAAAACTATCTCGATTTAATTTTATTTATTTATTTTTTTGGCCAGGGCTGGGTTTGAACCCGCCACCTCCAGCATATGGGGCCAGAACACTACTCCTTTGAGCCACAGGTGCTGCTCTCGGTTTAATTTTTATTACCCCCATCGTGATATGCAGGGTGCTTAGACAAAAGGCTTTTTATCAGCTAATTATATGAAAAGTTAAACAATGTAATAATTCATGTGATCCGTAATGGGCAAAAAGCAAAAGACTAGCTTCCCCTCAAGAAGAAAAATTTCAGACCTATGAAAAGGACAACAGAAATAATACAAAAAAAAATTGTATTTCCTTAGAAGCATTCAGACTGTCAACAAAACAGCTGCAACTTTTTTTTTTTTTTTTGCAATGACACAGTGGTATTCAGTTAACAGAACAACAATTATTTCATATAAGCTGCATCAGAGACAACTGAAGATGAAAGACTACCATCCCCATATATAACTAATTTGTGCTGTGCACCAATAAGAACCTGCTTTAAATTTCCATGCCAATTTACAAACCCCATACTGTACCAGGCAAGGTTAGTAGCTATTGAAAATACCACCAGGACAGGGCTATATAAAGACACATTTGGTAGTGTTAACTATACAAAAAAAGACATTGTACGGTTTAAAAACAAATCTTACACAGCCTTACATTTCAATTTTTTTCTTTAAAAGGAGTGAGTTGTGTATAGGGGGGTTAAATGCTGTATAGACAAGAAAAAAAAAACTACGCTAGAACCAACTTATTCATCATCATCTTCGTCGTCTTCCTCCTTTTCGTCCTCTTCATTTTCCTCCTCTTCCTCCTGTTCCTTCTTTTTCTTGCTTTTTTCAGCCTTGACAACTCCCTTTTTCGCTGCATCAGGCTTTCCTTTAGCTCGGTATGCAGCAATATCCTTTTTGTATTTTTCCTTCAGCTTTGCAGTCTTCTTTTCGCAAGGCTGCTTGTCATCCACAGCAGTGTTATTCCACATCTCTCCCAGCTTCTTTGCAATATCACCAATGGATAGGCCAGGATGTTCTCCTTTGATTTTTGGGCAATACTCAGAATAGAACAAGATAAAGGCTGAAGGAGGTCTCTTGGGTGCATTGGGATCCTTGAATTTCTTTTTTGTTTCCCCTTTAGGAGAGCTATAGGTTTTCATTTCTCTTTCATAATGGGCCTTGTCCACCTTTGCCATATCTTCAAATTTTCCTTTCTCTTTAGCAGACATGGTCTTCCACCTCTCTGAGCACTTCTGAGAAAACTCTGAGAAGTTGACTGAAGCCTCTGGGTGCTTCTTCTTGTGCTCCTCCCGACAAGTTTGCACAGATAATGCATAGAACATTTTCCCTCTCAGCTTCTTAGGATCTTCTTTGCCCATGATTAGTTATTTTTCCTCAATGAGACACAGAGTCACCCAGTGCCCGTCCGGCTCTCACTTACCCCGGCGCTATCTCTATCTTCTAAGAGTATTATTGTTTTATCTGTAACTTTTAGATCACATGGTGTGAGTTAGGAGTCAAAACTCATTGCTTTGCCAGTGAATATCCACTTGTCACAGCACCACTGGTTGAAAAGATTATTTTTCTCCATTGGAGGTTTTCAGCACCCAGGAAGATAATCCATCGACTGTAAATGTGAGGGTTTATTTCTGGATTCAATTATTTTTTTTCTGATTTTTATTTCAAAATATTACGGGGGTGGTTTTGTTACATGGATGAATTGTACAATGTTGCAGACAGGGCTTTTAGTGTACCCATCACCAGAGTAGTGTACATTGTGCACGTAGATAAGATTTTATCCTTCATCCCTCTCCCACCCTGCCCCCTTCTACGTTCTCAATGTCCTTTACACCATTGTATGACCGCGTGTACCCATCATTTGGCTCCCAGGTGTTAGTGAGAAGATGTGGTGGCTTTTGTTTTGTTTTTTTCCCCATTCTTGAAATAGTTCACTTAGGATGATGTTCTCTACTTCCATCCAATACATATATATTCACTCAATTGATGGACACTCAGGTTGATTCTACATCTTCGCGTTTGTGAATTGTGCTCACATAAACATTAGGGTGTGAGTGTCTTTTTGATATAACGACCTATTTTCCTGTAGGTAGATACCCAGTTGTGGGATTGCTGGATCAAATGGTAGGTCTATGCTGTTGGATCCTGCAATTTCTTTACTAGGTATATATCCAGGTGAACAAAAATCATTTTACAACAAAGACATTTGCACCAGAATGTTTATTGCAGCCAAATGCATAATTGCCAAGTTATGGAAGCAACCCAAATGCCCATCGGCCCATGAATGGATTAACAAATTGTGGCATATGTATACCATGGAATATTATGCAGTCATAAAAAAGATGGAGATTTTACCTCTTTTATGTTTACATGGATGGAGCTGGAAAATATTCTTCTTAGTAAAGTATCTCAAGATGGAAAGAAAAACTATCCAATGTACTCAGTACTATTTTGAAACCAATATATAACCACCCACACTTTCATATGAATGATAAAACACAACTATACCCCAGGATGAAAGAGGGAAGACGAGGGTGAGGGGAAGGCATTGGGTGTTTGGTTGGAGGAAGTGTAATTGTTGGGACCTCCCCTACTGTGCATAATTCAAGTGTACATGTAAAATGTATTCAGAGTAGAGTATAAATGTCATAACCCAACAATTAAGTTAGAGAGGTGAAAGCTATGTTAACCAGTTTGATGTAAGCATTCCAAATTGTATATAAAATCAGCATATTGTGCTCCATAAATGCATCAATGTATGCAGTTATGATTTAATAAAAAATAAATATAAAAAACAAATATTTACATGAACAAAAACAAACAATTGGTAGGTCTACTTGCAGTTCTTTGAGGAATCTCCATACCGTTTTCCACAGAGTTTGTAACTAATTTGCAGTCCCACAATGTATAGGCATTCTTTTTTTCACCACATCCACACCAACATCTGTTTGTGTGTGTGTGTGTGTGTGTGTGTGTGTGTGATTTATTAATGGCCATTCTGATAGAGGTAAGGCAGTAGTTCACTGTGGTTTTAATCTGCATTTTCCTGGTGATTAGAGATATGGAGCATTTTTTTCATATGTTTGTGGGCCATTTGTCTATCTTTTGAAAAAAACTGCTCATGTCTTTTGGCCAGTTTTTAATGGGGTTGTTTGTCTTTTCTTGCTGATTTGTTTGAGTTCTCTGTAGGTCGGGATATTAGTCATTTGTTGTGGGGAAAGGGCTGTGAGGCGACAGGGCCCCCACAGCCTGGGAAGATGTTCAGAGAAAGACCCACTCTGGTTCGTTCTCCTTCTTCGTGCTGGTTCACAAAAATTTGTCACATGTAGGGTTTGAAAATATTTTCCCCCATTCTGTAGGTTGTCTATACTTTGCTGATTATTTCCCTTGCTGCAAAGAAACTTTTTAATTGAGTCCCACTTGTTTATTTTTGTTGCTTCTGTATTTGCCACTGGAGTCTTATCATAAATTCTTTGCCTAGGCCTATGTCTGGAACAGTTTCGCCTACTGTTTTTTTAATAGAATTTTTATGGTTTCAGATCTAACATTTAAGTATTTAATCCATCTTGAGTTGATTTTTGTATATGGTAAGATATAGGGATGCTGTTTCCTTCTTGTGCATGTGTCTCTCCAACCTTCTCAGCACCATTTATTGAAGCAGGTGTCCTTTCCTTAGTGTATGTTATCGTCTGCTTCGTCAAAAATCAGTTAGTCATAGCAACACAGCTTTATTTCTGGGTTCTCTGCTCTATTCCATTGGTTCATGTGTCTGTCCATATGCTAGTACCTAACAGTCTTCATTACTGTAGCCTGGTAGCAAGTTTAGAAATCAGGAAGTGTGAGTCCTCTAATTTTGTTCTTCTCTTCCCAGATTGTTTTGGCTTTTTGGAGCCTACTGTATTTCCATATGAATTGTAGGATCACCGTGTCAATTTTTACAAAGAAGCCAGCTGGGATTTTGACTGGGATTGTGTTAAGTCTGTGGATTTTTCTGGGTACTGCTGCCATCTTAATGATAGTAGTAAATCTTACAATCTGTGACGAGATGTCCTTCTATTTATCTAGGTCTTCTTCAGTTTTTTCAGCAATGTTTTGCACAGTCCAGAGTATAAGATTTGCACTTTTTTTGTTACCTTTTTTCCTAAGCATTTTAATCTTTTTGGTGCGACTGTTTTCTTAACTTCATTTTTGGGCTGTTCGTGGCAAATACATAGAAATAGTAATGATTGCTGTATATCGTATCCTGCAACCTTGCCGAACTTGTTTATTACTTCTAGTAGTTTGTTGCGGTGCATCCTTTCAGACTTTACATACGGAAGGCAAAGTCATGTGAGCATTATACTACTTTAAAAATTCTTCATATATATCAGTATAAAAGTATGGTAGCTTTTTTCACTGGTCCACTTTTTGTGGAAAGAAAAATAGCCACACAGTTATTTTTCCAAACTGCTTGTGAGTTTACGCTATCCACTCCCCTGCTGTCCCAATTCCTCCATCCCTGTACACACCCAGTACTCACTTCTGAGACCAATCGAGTTTCATGCCAGACTGGGTGGAGAAAGCCTGCACCATTTCCTGCTGTTCCTGGGAGAGGATGGGTGTGGAGTTAGAGCACAGTGTGGTCTTTGGAATGGAGAAGGCACGCTGGGTCTCTTTGGAGCTGGCATCCCTCACAAACAGCTCATCATTCACGATGCACAGACTAGAGGAAAAATGCACTCTCAAACAGTTGGACACATAGACAACCCCACATCCCCAACGACCAGATCCTCCTTAACCACTGCTACTCAGAAACCAAACTCTTTCCATATCCTGACTGTGCCTGACTTCCACCTTCCTTGGCTGGGAGCTCACCTTTGGAGAGACTGTTTGCCAGATTCTCTAGATGTCTATGTTTAACCCCAAAGCATTTACCCTGTACAAAAACTCAAGGAAGTGGATATACTCTTATCACCACTTACAGAGGAAGGCACTTAATCACACAGAGGTCAAGTAGCTTGATCAAGTTCACACAGTTAGTGACTGTTGGGGGTCAGCAAGGGAACTCGTATTTGGATTGCAGAGCCCACACTCTTTAAACACTAGGCTAGATTGCTCCTTGGATCTACCTCTTGGCCTTTCATAATATTGAGACTACCTGGAGGACTGTACTACTACACTACCACACCGCAAGCCCCAATCTTAGATGAGTGTTCACGCCCACAGCACAGCACTTACTTGGAATTGCTTCCGGGGGTAGCGATGAAGGTCCGGGTAAAGGCAAGAACAGAATCCTGATATTTTCCTTCCACTTCAAAGACAACAAACAATACCCCCTCAGAGTTGCACATGCTTTACTTGCTCACATGACATACCCAAGTCAGGGTCTTACTTTGATACTCATGCTGAAGGGGCCCAGACCAGAACAACTGCTCACTTAAGAGGCAAGAAGGTGTGTTGGGATGGGAAGGGCAGCAATAGGAAGAATCTGCTCCCAGTGACAGGGCCCCTATCAGTGTAGGTCAGACCCTGTGAAAACCACTTCCCGAGTTCACTTGATTCCTGTGTCACAGTAGCTCGAGAGAGGGTTATTCTTAGCTCCACTCTTAAAATGAGGAAACTGAAGGGTTAAGTTACTGCCTCAGGTTCACAGAATAAGGAGCCAGGATGAGAGCCATCAGGCTCTATAGCCTGCGTCCTTAAAATCTGAGCCATGCAGCAGGGCATACAGGCATGGACCTAGGTCAGACCACGTTGGTTTTTCGGCAGGGTGAGGGTCAGAGAACACAGAGGGAAGAAGTGGAAGAAGAGGAATGAAATCAGGGAATCTGGGAGAGTTCTGAGAGGAAGTCCAGACAGGGCAAGGAACAGTGCGGGACCTGGGAGGGGACCCTAAAGATACTCACTTTCCTTGAACACTCCGTTGATAGAAAAGCAGAGCATCCTTTCCTGAAAAGGAAGAGTCCAGATGCTCAGGATCCTCCTTCACCTCCCACCCACCTCTGGCTTTCTGGGCCTGCCTGAGGGAGGAAGCATGCGCTCACCGTCTGGAACCACATGTCCACCAGGAAGGAGCTGAGGTCATGCTGAGTTTTGGGCAACATTCTGAGGGTTTCCACAATGTCACATTTTGTGTGCTTCAGCAGCTTCCTCCTCAGGTCTGTGAGGGGAGGAAAAGCAAAGATGGAGGCTGTCACACCCTGACCCTGGGCCTCTATGAATGTCCCCTTCATATCACATACCCCTTAACTTGCCCGGTCTTCCCTGTCACACACTCACAGGGGTCCTTGATCACTTTCAAATTCCTGCTTTCTTTGAAGTACTCACACAAACTGCTCCTAGGAGGGAAAGAAGAACAAGGTTTGGTGGCCAGCCAGTGCAGTCATTTCCAGGAGCTGGCCTGTGATTACTGGGGAGACGCACAGCCCTGGAGCAGAGTCTGAACCTTTATACTCACGAAATGGGGTCCTCGCTATTGAAGGGAATGATCAAGGAGAAGCAGGCCTCATCATGGTAAGCACTGAAGAGACCCTGCCTGTTTCCATTGTCATAGATGGAATAATACCTGTGGGGGAGCAATTAGGGTAGGATACTTTTGTGATCTGGTTCCCAAATGAGATTTGAAAACTCACATGAGCAGGCCAGTGCTTCCTTGGCCCAGTTTGTACCATTTTTCCCCTTCCCTTTGGTTCCTAGTGGTACTTACTGCTGTAGGAATTCTAGGACTAGACTCTTTATGGTATCAGATCCTTCATAGCTTTCCTGGAATCAAAAGACATTTTAGATTATGTAGATGACAAAGCATGCCTTGACCCACCCCACATCTTGGTTGGTTCTTTTTCCTTACCTGGCAGGGTTTTACTAACTCAGGGACTCCAATGTCAACAATAACTGGTGAGGGTAACTCTTGTCCATCCTAGAGAAGGGAAGAGGAAGTCAGCAATGGAAACTAGGGAGGTGGCACTGGAGGACCAATTGAATGAACAGGCCCAGAGGGGAACAAGAGTCAAAGGTCAGGAGTGAGAGGACTCTGGAAATTCCAGTAGATTTTATATGCAAACATCTCTGTGTGTGTGTGTGTGTGTGTGTATACACACTGGCATGCACATTTTGGACATCTTTTTCAGGGAGAATATTAATGCATTATTCAAAATTCCATGTCCTCTACAGTGAAGGAGGGCATAGTGCAAACATGTCCTCAAGGCAAGACACAAAGGGCTTGAGAGCAGGTGAGGAGGTTATGCATGTTAGTAAGAATGAAAGGAAACAATGGTGACAGTAGATACTTACCAAACGTAGCAATTTGGGGAAACAATCACGGATGGCACTGTCCAAAATAAAAAATCGAATGAAGCCACTGACAGTTCACGGTGGCATTCTCTCTCTCTTCCCCTTCCCCATGTGCACACACTCTCTCTCTTGCTCTCACTCTCTCTCCCTCTTTCCCACCCACCTCTTATTATCTTTTTTCTCTCTCCCCCTCTTACTCTCGTCTCTTTCCTTTCTCCTAGGTAGCCCCCATCCGGACTGCTCTGACTTGCTTCTCCAGTGTCACAGAAGGAGGATTTGGAGTCAGGCTCCAGGGCTTCCTTGCCTCTGTGCCTCCCTTACCTTTCTACAGGACACCATGAAATGACTGAAGGGAGGAGGGAATAGGGCAGGAGCCAAGAGCTCTGCTACCTCGCCAGGTGTCCACCATTCTGCTGCACATAACTCTGGCCCTGGCTGACACCAGGTCATCCCCCAGGGATAGGCGATGATGCTCAAGCAGGGAGTTGAGTGAGGCCAAAATCAGGAGTCAGAGTGAGGAAGATGAGGAGATGCCAGAAAGGGCATGAAGGTCAGGGAAGAAGACATGGGAAAGACACAGGAGAAAAGAAGCCAGGAGAAAGAGGAAGCAAAGCACAAGGAAGGAAAAGCACCAGTGCTCTCCCATAGTGGTGGGAGTCTGGGAGGAAGAGAGAAGGCTCCCCTGCAGCTGCGCTTTTCCTCACCTGCCCCTGGCTGGCCCTGGACAAAGAACCAGGAATGGGAACCATGCACCTGTTGGCCTGGGGCCCACTGGAAGCAGGCAGGGCCTTTGTCACCTTGGTGAGCCCATTGAGCTGGGCGTGGGAACTGCAGCAGCCTGGGGGACAGGAGACCTTCCCCCAGGAGTGAAGCATCAGGCCCCAGATCAGCATGGGGTTGAGGGGCTGGGGGCCCCTCTCAGGATCACCAGGTTCTTTCCTGATGGTTGCCATCCAGCTGTGCCCATCTGAGCTGGTGCCTTGCCCAAGGAGCCATTCCCACCTCAGGATACCCAGGCCTCCTCTAAAGGACCAGGCAGGATGCTGTGAGGTGTGGGAGGAGGAAGGGGGAAGTACCCTGAGAGGCCTGCCCTGTCCCCTCAACTTCCTCTGCTCTCTGCCTCCCACTCCTGCTTCAGGAAGCCCTCTGCTCACTTCTGGTCTCTCAATTCAGGGAACCCAGTTTTCTCCCCAAGAAGCGTCCATCTCCTGTCATTGCACCAGAGGAAAAGATGTCACAACAGCAGCCACCCAGGGCCTCGGCCCTCTGCCTGGGGCTGGAAAGCCACCATGTCATCCTGGGACAGGAGGGTGGGCTGTTACAGAGCAAGGGAAGGAGGGCCCCTCGCAGAGACAGGAGGGAAGGCCCATGTCAACAAGGATGCATGGGCCTGGGTCATCATGAGGTCTTGGACTCTCAGTCCAGGGCCCAACGTCTGGCCCAAGTCTGGACAGCCCTGGTGCTGATGATGAGGGGAGCCCTGCTTCCTGGCACGCACTCATTCAGGGCATGCTGGAGGAGGCTGGGTGCCGAGAGGTGGCAAACACACCCACGAGCAGGGGAAAAGGCGAGCAGGTCATGGAAGGAAAGGAGCTCGGTAAGCACAGCTGAGGGACACAGAAAGAGAGGAGAGGGCAGGCCCGGTGGTCTTCCCAGAGGCCAAGGCTGCCTCCTCCTGCAGAAGAGCACTGTCAGGGGCAGCTCTGTCTCCTGGGGGATGAAGGCACCCAGGAAGTGTGACAGTGGTTACCACTGACCTTACGTAGGCAGACTTGTCTGGGAAGGTGCTGCACAGCGGGTTCCCTTCTAGCCACAGCTCTTCCAGCTTCAGTGCTTTCACCTTGGCCAACTCACAAAGTGACTCCAGCTGAGAAAGATGAGGGGAAAACTGGGGAGGGAGTCCCAGGGAAAGAGAGACATCTGGGAGCCTGGACCCCTCAGTCCCCTCCTTCACCTTCACCCACAGGTACCTCTGCCTGCCTGTTGTCATCACCCTGGTGATGACAACACTCAACACTCCCCCCCACTCAAATTTGATCTGGCTCCCTCCTCTCACCTCATTTCTGGAGAGGTTCAGGATCTTCACATCGGGGGCCTTGTCTATAATGTCAGACAGGCCATCCAGATGGTACAGATTGTTGTTGCACAAGTTCAAGGACAATAACTGGGGCCGAAGAAGAGTTAGGGTGACAATTACTCTCCAGGGCCTCGGAGACAAGCCTGCCCTCCACCCCATCTTGTCCATCCCTCTTCCTAATGCCTCACCTCAGGGAAATTCCTCTCAATGATCTGCAGGGTGGCAGCCATGCAGCTTCTTCGATTCAGGATTATGTTCACATTACAGTCCACCAAGTCTTCATAAAAGGGAATCAGAAGGTCAAGAGTGGTTTTCCTGAACCAGTGATAGCAATGACTCCCTCCTCAAGTTGTCATCCATGAGTCTCCCTCCCAGGAAGACCCTGCTGCCCACATCAAGGCTAGAATCACTGCTGACAGCCATACCTGGGTCAAAGCAGAGGTTGTGGAGGTCAAGAGCTTTGTGGTAGACATCATATCGTCTGGTCATGGTCAGCTGCAGAGACAAAGACAGAGAGTGGCTCTGAGGCTGTGCTCTGAGTTGGTGACGGAGAAATCGGAGCCTGGGCCAACAGGTGAGTCTGGGAAATGGCCAATACAACGTGCTTTGAGTCTGCCTTACCTTTAGATCCTCCATTTGTTCTGGCTTCAACTTATGCTTTATAGAGAATGGTACACCAGAAGGACTGACAATGATAGATATCTGCAGGAAGGAGAGGCAGAGCAAGCTCCAGGACCTCTAACCACACAGAAGATGACCAGCCCCTGGCCTGTCCTCCTGCCCGAGACTAGGTACAGAGAGTGCCCCCAGGCACACACCTTTCGGTCATTCTCATCACAGATCTTGTAGCTGACATCCTTCAATGCAGAAGCAGTTCTATCGTCCTCAACAAAGAACCGGGCCCGATTTTTGACACAGTGGAACTACAGGGAGCAAAGGCCAGAGCAACAGTGTCAGAGGTCAACAGCCCCTGCTGAGCCAGACCTTCCTGCCTCCCATCCATGCCCATCCGTCTGGCTTCACCATCCCTTCTTACATCAACAGGTGTGAAGGGGACGCTGCAATGGCTCTGGATTGAGCTCACTAGCCATGCCTTGTCATAGTTTGCTCCACGAGGAATCTAAGGGTGAAAAGAACAAATAGGAGAGAAGAGAGACAGCATGGAATTGAGTCTGGAGAACACAGACAGGAGTGCTCTTCTGACCCTCTGCCTTGCTTTAACAGACTTCTAATGAAGGGACAGCTGACATGATTTCTTATTTTTGTGCCAAATATAGATCTCCTAAGCCCCCGTACTGTCTATTCAGAAACCCTCCTCCAAATAATCAACTTAAGTAGTTTAATGTGGTCTTCCTTCTATAGGGTTCCAGAATATTCTACCTATGTAGACCTGCCAAGACACTCACTGTGACCCTGAACCATCTCCCCCTGGATCTGTCTTGTCTGCTCCTCCCAGATGCTCTATCTGGAGGTTTTTCATCTCTCCACACAGTGATATGGATTTGGTCTTCATTTTGCCATTTCACTCCCCTCCTGTTGCGTTGAGTGGTATAAGGAGTGCTGTGGGGAAAGAGAGAGGAGGAGGGGTCCATGAATGCTAAGAAAGTCTTCCATACACACTCTCCTCGTGGGCACCATGGCTACAGTTTGGATTGCTCAACTGTCATTCCACCCCTATCATTCTTCACTTTTTCAGTCAGAGAAGTGAGAGAGGAATTCATAGACAGTGAATGAGTTGCACTGTCCCAGGATTTGCTACGTGCAAAGCAGACTGCTTGGTCACTTGCCGTCTTATTCTGGAGTTCTCACGGACATCCCTCATCTCCCCGTTTCCATCATCCACCCGGTGACGTGAAGACAGATGCCCATATCCACCATGTTCATAATGAAGGTGCCTTCTGTCATAGTTATCCCGGTAAGAATACCGACCTTTCTTTCTTTCTTCAGAATAGTAACCACCATCATTGTGTTCTAAAATTAGAATAAAAATTAAAGCTTGAAGTCACATCAGTCACAGCACTCCTGATAGCATCCAGTTAACCAGTACTACATCCTCATGGTAGGGCAAGCAAAATGTCAATGTGCCCCCAAGGGACCAATCATGCAAACCACAGAAAGCAAACTCCTCTGCTCACCTGACTGTCTAGGCATGAGAGCTTTATCTCACAGGTGGCACAATCAGGGAAGAAATCTTCTTTTTTGCCTGTGTGTGTGTGTGTGTGTGCAGTTTTTGGCCAGGGCCAGGTTTGAACCCACCATCCCCAGTATATGAGGACAGCACCCTACTCCTTGAGCCACAGGTGCCACCCCCAGGGAAGAAATCTTGAAAGAAGAAACAACTCTGTTGAACCATTTCAGAAATGGAACAGGTTTTTATATAAAACAGAGTTACATGCATCCATGGGCCAGAACAGACATCGGCCACACACTGGGAAGCTGTCTCAACTGTGCCTTCTCTCAGGCTTCTCTAATGACAACTCCAATACCTGGGAGGCAACCTCTCTCTTACGCCTCCCACATCCAGTCAACCCCCAAACTGATGGTGTGAACAATCAGCAAGCTGCACTTCCTTTGCCGCAGCAGTACAAGCTCTAATGACACATGTGACTGAGGTAATAGCTTCCTGAACTGTCCATCTACCTCCAGCGTTGCCTCCAACAATGTTCAGTTTGAAATATCCAGAGCAACTTTTCCTTTTGCCGTGACTGAAATGCTATCAGTCTGGGAGACAACTCCTCCTAAACTCAGCTACTTCAGCAACTGAGCTATTTTTGCTTTTTTAAGACAAAGTCTCACTCTGCTGCCTAGGATAGAGTGCCGTGGTGTCAGCTTACCTCACAGCAACCGCTAAACTCCTGGGATCAAGTGATAAGTGATCCTCCCAGTTCAGACTCCAGAGTAGCTGGCCACCACACCCAGCTACTTTTTTTGTTTGTTTGTTTTTGCTTTTTAGTAGAGATGGGGTGCCGGTCTTTCTCAGGCTGGTCTCAAACTCTTAAACTCAAGTGATCCTCCTGCCTTCGCCTCCCAGAGTGGTAGGATTACAGGCATAAGCCACCACACCTGGACAACTCAGGTCTTATGTAACTAGGGTCTGCATGACAAACTGCAATAACAAACATCAACTACAATTTCCAGATGTTTGGGGAGTACCCTGTAATCATTCTAGCTTTATTCTATTATGACTAGAGAATATACTTTGTATGATTTTAGCTTCTTTAGATTTGCTGAGGTCTGTTGATGGCCAGGTAATGGTCTACTTTCCTGAAGGGTACAAGACACTCGGAAAAAAAAAAAAAAAGTGAGAAAGAGAGAAGTGTTCACTCTGCTATTGTTGTGTGAAATGTTCTTTCTGTATCATTTAGATCCTGTTATTGCATTCATCATATCATTCAGATATTTTATATCCTTGTCAACACTCTAATAATTCTATCACTTTCTGAGAGGAGAGGGTTGAAGGCCCCCACCATGATTGTGGATTTAGCTATTTCTCCATTCAGGTCCATCAGTATTTGCTTGGTGTACTTTGAGGTGCTGCTGTTTGGTGCATGCTCACATAGAATCATTATGTCTTCCTTGTGGATTGATTATTTTATCATCATGCAAGGCCCTTCTTTGTCACTCATTAATCTTCTTTGCTCCAACACCTAGTTTATTGGATAATGTAGCCCAAGGTATGCATATTAAGCATTTTAATTATATATCACCTTATAGTCACTCAGTAGAGTTGAAAGGGGGGCAATCGACGTGTGGCAATTACCTAACAAGAGTGATGACTCAATTCAAACAAAGCATCTCCTAGACACATTGTAATTGACTTAGCCAAAGTCAAAATGAAAGAGAAATTTCCGCAAGCAGCCAAGCATAAACAACTTCTTACCTACAAGGGGAAAAACCTCCAGGTGACAGCAGACTTTTCAGCAGAACATTTTTTTTTTTTTTGTAGAGACAGAGTTTCACTTTATGGCCCTATGTAGAGTGCCATGGCATCAACATAGCTCACAGCAACCTTCAACTCTTGGGCTTAAGCAATTCTCTTGCCTCAGCCTCCCAAGTAGCTGGGACTACAGGTGCCCGCTACAACACCTGGCTATTTTTTTGTTGCAGTTCGGCCGGGGCTGGGTTTGAACCCACCACCCTCGGTATATGGGGCCAGCACCTTACCGACTGAGCCACAGGTGCCGCCCTCAGCAGAACATTTTCAAACCTGAAGAGTGGTCATCTGTCTTTGGCCTTCTCAAACAAAACAATTTTCAGCCCAGGATTCTTTGTGCTGCTAAACTAAGTTTTGGATTTGATGGAGAAATCAAATCTTTTACTGACAAGCACACATTGAGAAAATTCACCACAAGAAGACCGGCTCTGCAGGAAGTCATCAGACCATTCTTAACACTGACCATCACAATGGACCACCATCAAAGTAAAGACACCCAGAAACTACAGGATGAAGCCTAATTTCTGCAATGGCACAAGTGATAAAACTAAGCAACAGACCTTCACAAAACAAATGAACAGAACACCATCAAACTTACCAGTTCTCTAAGTAGATGTGAATGGCTGGAAATCCCCGCTAATGAGGCACATGCTGGCTGACTGGATACAAAAAGCTCAGGCCTGATATCGCCAGGAAACACATCTAACCTCAAAGGATAAAACTAGACTCAGGATGAAGGGATGGAAAGCAATAATCCAAGGACATGGAAATCAGAAAAAGGCAGGAATCGCCATCTTCTTTGCAGATTCTTTGGGCTTCAAACCAACTAAAGTAAAGAAAGACAAAGATGGACACCAAATACTGGCCAAGGGAACCATGCAATAAGAAGATATTTCAATTCTAAATATCTATGTACCCAACTTACATGCTCCCAGATATATAAAACAAATCAGATCGAATCTGAACAATATGATATCCTAAAACACCAATCTTACTGGGGACTTCAACATCCCTCTGACAGAACTAGACACACCCTCCCAGCAGGAACTAAATGAAGAAGGAGTGGACTTGAACCTGACTTTAGAACAAATGGGCTTAACAGAGACATACAGAACACTCCATCCCAATAAAATTGAGTATACATTCCTCTCGTCAGTCCATGGATTATTCTCCAAAATGATATTCTTGATCAAATCTTAGGGCACAAATCAAATCCCAAGAAATTTAAAAGAATAGAAATTGTACTTTGTATCTTTTTGGACCACCACAGAATAAAAGTAGAACTCAACTCCAACAAAAATCCTCATCCCACACAAAGGCATGGAAACTAAACAACCTTATGCTGAACAACAGCTGGCTCAAGGGGAACAATAAAGAAGGAAATCATTAGATTTCTCAAACAAAATGACAATAAAGCCACAAGCTATCAAAACCTGTGGAATACTGAAAAGGCAGTCCTAAGAGGGAAATTTATCTCAGTAACTGCCCACATCGAAAAAAACAGAAAGAACACAAATCAACACCCTAATCAACCATCTCAAGGAACTGGAAAAGGAATAGAAACCTAATCCCAAAACCAGCAGAAGAAAAGAATTAACAAAAATTACACCAGAATTAAATGAAATTGAGAACGTAAGAGCCATTCTGAACATCAGCAAAACAAAACGTTGGTTCAGGGCAGCAGTGCCTGTGGCTCAGTGGATAGGGCATTGGCCCCATACAGCGAAGGTGGTGGGTTCAAACCTGACCCTGGCCAAACTGCAACAAAAAAATAGCTGGGTGCTGTGGCAGGCGCTTGTAGTCCCAGCTACTCGGGAGGCTGAGGCAAGAGAATCACCTAAGCTCAAGAGTTTGAGGTTGCTGTGAGCTGTGACACCATAGTAATCTACCAAGGGCAACAAAGTGAGACTGTTAACACTGACCATCACAGTGGACCACCATCAAAGTAAAGACACCCAGAAACTACAGGACAAAGCCTAACTTCGACAACTACAAAAATAAAACAAAAAATCACCCCCCAAAAAGCAGTTGGCTCTTTGAAAAGATTGATGAAATCGATAAACCCTTGGCCACATTGACCAGAAACAGAAAAGTAAGATCTCCAATAACCTCAATCAGAAACAAAAAAAGGGAACACAACAACAGACACTGTAGGGGTACAACGGATCATCACTGACTACTGCAAAAAACAAACAAACAAAACAAACAAACAAACAAAAAAACCTCTATGCCGAGAAATTTGAAAACGTGGAGGAAATGTTCCCAGTACCTGGGATCACTCCACCTCCCTATACTCAATCAGAAAGAATGAGAAATTTTGAACAAATGAATATGCAGCACTGAAACTGCATATCTTTTTGGTAGTCCTAAAAGATACAAAGTATAACCAAGCATGAAACAGCTTCCAACAAAAAAATTGCTGGAACAGACAGCTTTACACCAGAATTCTACCAAACCTTCAAAAAGGAGCTCATACTTCTGTTGCAGAACACAGAGCCTATTCCAAAACCTATTAGGAAGGATGGTACCCTCCCCAACTCCTTCTCTAGAGCAAATATCATCAACCTGATACCAAAACCAGGAAAGGATCCAACAAAAAACAAAACTACAGACAAATATCCTTAATGGATAGTGACACAAAAATATTCAATGAAATCCTAGCAAACACAATATCGCTACACATTAAAAACAATGTACATCACGATCAGGTGGGCTTTATCCCAGGGATGCAAGGTTGGTTCAACATACCTAAGTCCATAAAAATAATTCACCACAGAAACAGAAGTGAAAACAAAGACCATATGATCTTCACAATAGATGCAGAAAAAACATTTGACAACATTCAGCATCCTTTCTGACAGGAACACTTAAGAAAATAGACATAGATGGGCCATTTCTTAAACTAATAGAAGCCATTTGCAACAAACCTAAAGCCAATTATACTGAATGAAATAAAACATAAATCAGATGAAGATGTCCACTGTTACCACTATTGATCAACATGCACTGGGAGTTCTAGCCAATGCAATAGATATCAAGGCTATTCATAGAGGGACAGAGGAGGTCAAACTCTCGCTCTTTGCTGATGATATGATCTTAAACTCAGACAACCCTAAGGACTCAACCACAAGGCTCCTGGAAGTGATCAAAAAATACAGGAAATAAAAAAAAAAGAAAGAAAGAAATAACAGGAATGTCTCAGGATATAAAATCAATGTCCACAAATCAGAAGCCTTCAGGTATGGCAATAACAGTCATGCTGAGAATAAAATTAAAGACACAATTCCCTTCACAGTAGCTTCAAAGAAAATGAAATACTTGTGAATATACCTAACAAAGGACCATAAAGGATCCCTACACAGAGAACTACTACACCCTGAGAAAAGAAATAGCAGACGATGTTAACAATAGCAGAACACACCATGCTCATGGCTGGAAAGAATCAACATTGCTAAAATGGCCAAACTACCCAAGGTGATCTACATATTTAATGCAATCCCCATCAAAGCACCAACGTCATACTTTGAATAACTTGAAAAAGATAGTACTTACCCTTAGATGAAATAAGAAAATAATCCCAAACAGCCAATGCAATTCTAAGAAATAAACACAAATCTGGGAGCATCATATTACTATACTGCAGGATATACTATAAGTCTAAAGTGATCCATCAAAACAGCATGGTACTGGCACAAAAATAGAGATATTGAACTATGTAATAGAATAGAGAATGTAGAGATGAAACCATATGTATAATGCCACCTGGTCTTTGATAAACCAAACAAAATCATACTCTGGGGGAAAGGATCTCTGTTTAATAAATGGTGCTGGGAGAACTTGTTAGCCACATGTAGAAGACTGAAACTGGACTGGCACCTCTCACCACTGACAAAAGTTGACTCTCACTGGACAAAAGATTTAAATCTAAGACATGAAACAATAAAAATTCTAAAAGAAGGTGTGGGAAAACTCTTGATAATATTGGCCTGGGAAAAGATTGTCTGAAGAAGACTCTCCTAGAAATTGCAGCAACACCAAGAAATCAATAAATGAGACATGATCAAGCTAAAACAGGAGAGGGGGCAATTGTAAATTGAGCAATTCTGCACAGGAGAGGGGACAATAACTAAAGCAAACAGACCACCTTCAGAATGGGAGAAGATTACTTGCATGCTACAAATCTGACTCAACAAGAAAAGAGCAAACAATTCTGTTTATAAGTTGGCAAGAGACATGAACAGAACCTTCTCCAAAGAGGGCATATGAATGGCCAACAAACATGCAAAAATGGTCATGTTCCTAATCATCAGAGAAATGCAAATCAAAACCTCCTTGAGCTATCACCTAACCCCAGTGAGAAGAGCCCATATCACAAAGTCCCAGAGCTGTAGATCCTGGCATGAATGTGGAGAAAAGGACACACTTTTACATCACTGGTGGGATTGCAAACTACTGCAGCCTCTTTGCAAAGAAGTATGGAGAATCCTCAAAGAGCTAAAAAATAGACCTTCCATTTACCCAGAAGGAGAAAAAACAAAAAAGAAGAAACAAAGCAATCATTTTAACATAAGGACATTGGCATTAGAGTTTATTGCGGCTCAATTCACAATTGCCAAGATGTGGAATCAACCTAAGTGCCCATCAACACATGAATGGATTAATAAACTGTGGTATATGTACACTATGGAATACAATTAGCCATACAAAAGATAACTTTACATCTTTTGTATTAACCTGGATGGAGTTGAAGAACATTCTCCTTACTAAAAAATCACAAGAATGGAAAAGCAAGTACCTAATGTACTCAATACTAATATGAAACCAACAGAAAACAACTACAATCCCATGCAAATAAAAACACAATAAATACAAGTGTGGGGGAGGGGGGAACATAGAGAGGGAAGGAGGGAGGGGGATTAGTAAGCTCTCACCTAAGGGTGCAATGTAAGAATATAATAAAGCTCACCGCCTCGGTGAAGGGCTCAACAACAACCTGGACTTTGCCTGAAAAATGCAAACAATGTACCCTAATTGTCTGTACCCTCATATTAATCTGAAACGAAATGAAATGAAATGAAGTGACATGGAATGAAATGAAAAGAAATGAAATAATAGAAAATAAAATATAAAATAAATCCGGAGCCTGGACACTTCTCCCCCCCTCCCTTGCTACCACCCCAACCAAGTCACCAACGTGTATCTCCTGGATTATGTTGCCTTCCAACTCTTCCCTCCGCTTGTACACGTGCTCCCTTACCATCTATTTTCAGCATAGCAAGAAAAGTGGCTTTTCAAAGCGGAAGTCAAGTCTTGTCATTCCTCTACTCAAAATCTAACAGCAAGGGTTTGAAGCCCATTGATACGTTACAAAGCCACGAGTCCCTAAGATACTCATAAAAACAACAAAAAAGATTCTTCAGGGTGTCATCTGGAAGATGCCAGGAAACCAATTCATTATAATGAAAGCTCTCATATGGAATAAAAAAAAAGCAAGTATCATAGTGAGGGTTAAGGGTGCATGGCCTATATTTGGTGTACAGGAAGAGTCAGAGCCATGTTCAAGCACCGACATCACTTCGGAAACAAGGTCACTAAGGGGAAAGTGTAAAAGTGAGCTAGCCAATACCTACAGCTACAGTCTCAGGCAAAGCCTCATGCTGGGAATCCCACAGAAGAGCGTACATGTGATAAAAAGTTACAGGGGGGCCCGATGGACGGAGACACTTCAGATAAAACACACAGGTGCACATCCACTTATTGAACTCGTGTATCTCAGCATAATCCCTGTCTCGCAGTTGTGCTGCCAGTTATCAAAGGCATTAACAGGAGTATTATAAAGCTGCTAGTGACTCTCGCCCAGATCGTCTGGATTCCACCTCAGCCTCCACCATGTCCTTCCTGGCTGATCCTCCCTCACAGTTACGGCAGGAAATATCCTTGATGACATGACATGCATTCCTACTGGTACTTCCTGTGTCATTTGGAATTCTGCCCACATCACTGTCATGCCACTGTGTAAGTGGCAACAGCATCTCTGCTGTGGAAGGGGACAAGTCCGGGGAGAAGGAAACCAACACTTGCCCAGTGGCAGCCATCAATTGGCTCAGTTGTGGGCAGGCTCCCTAGGTTTCTTTTGACCTCCTCATGGAAATCTCATGAGAGTTGTATACACAGTGCCTTTTCAGATCATGACCACTAGGCTCACACCCATGTTTGGTGCATTTTCCAGAATTTCTCACCCAAGTAAGGGGCCTAAAAGGAATTGTATCTTCCTCCCCTATTTATCTGCCTCCACACCCTGGGTGCTCCTCCAGCAACTGCACTGGTTGTCCGTTAAGAGTGAGCTTTCAGATCTCATGGAAAGATTTCTGTGAGCAGGCCAGCAGTGAAGTTTTGTGCTAATCACACCTGCTGGGGTGGGAACCAGCTGTCTTGGACCAGGTGGGAGAAATCAGTCTGGGTCAAAGGCTTGCAGATTAGAAGTCAATTTGGGCTGTTGGTGTCTGGCATAGATGAGTGGTGTCTAGATGGCAGGAGCGTGTAGGAAGGAGGACGTTCTGGACCTGCAGGCCTGTCTGTGGTCACTCAGCCTTGTGACAGACAGGAAGTACCAACCATATCAGAGAAAAGTGTGAGCGGGTGGGGGGGTTGGGGGCTGTGCACACACCTGTGCCCTAACTCATGCACCTGTGTGCATGGGTGCGTGTTCACATTTTGTATTACACGCTCTTACAATTAGATTGCAGCTGCCATGTATTCCAAATCACGTTGGTAAATGCACTAGCACACAACACTGTTGTGACTGTCTTCTGCAGAGGAAGCTTCACTGAGAAATTATCCCTAGCCTCACGGATGCTTGGCTTTAATATGTACCTTGTTCTGGCCTTGCCAGCAGTGTAGCTTCATCCCTAACAACACCTGTAGTGGCCTCCACTTTACTGCCGTGTTTTCTCATTTCTTTTCTCTTTTAAATAGTCATTCTTGGGCGGCACCTGTGGCTCAGTGAGTAGGGCGCCGACCCCATATACCAAGGCTGGTGGGTTCAAACCCAGCCCTGGCCAAACTGCAACAAAACAATAGCCAGGCTTTAGTCCCAGCTAATTGGGAGGCTAAGACAAGAGAATTGCTTAAGCCCAGGAGCTGGAGGTTGCTGTGAGCTATGACGCCACAGCACTCTACCCAGGGCCATAGCTTGAGGCTCTGTCTCAAAAAGAAATAAATAAAAATTTAAAAGTCATTCTTCTTGATTCCTTACATAGGAATATTTCTTTTGTATTTAAAATGTAGCTGTGTATTTATTATTGTTGTTGTAATGTTATTTTTCCAAAACCACAATTGTACAATTTTATGATTAAGTACTGTAAAATAATTGTACTCACATCATTTAAACTGCTCAAGTAGTTCTCAAACCTGATTACACATCAGAGCCTCTTGGGGAGACTAAAAAAAAATCACGAGTACCAGGCCACACCCAGAAAAGTTAAAGTACAAACTGGGGTCAGATGCAGACAATCTCATTATTTTTAAACTTCCCCTGTGAATTGCAGTGTGCAACCAAGGGCAAAAACAGCTTTGGGTTTATGCTTGTCGGAGAATCCTGGGAATAGCTGCCACCTCATTTTGCTGACTTTCCACTCAGTACTGTTTTGGGGACCCAATGCGTCTATTAGCTTAGAGTAAGGGACAGCAAACTATGCCCCATGGGCCAAATCTGGCCCTTGGCCTGTTTTTCTGTGGCTTTTTTTTTTTTTACATATTTAAGGAGGTTGGAAGAAAAAAAATCAAAGGAAGAGTATTATTTGCAGACATGTGAAAATTATTTGAAATTCACATGTCAGTGTCCGTAAGTAAGGTTTTATTGGAACACAGTAATGCTGTGGCTGCGAATGCTCTACAACGGCAAAGTTGAGTAACTCCAACAGAGAGCAGGTGGCCTGCAAAGCTTCAAATGTTTATGACCTGGCCCATTCCAGGAAAAGTTTGTTGAGCTCTCGCTTGGAACAAGTGTCATTACAGCAAGTGCATAGTGGCTCTGGTAGGTGCCTGGAGGTCCAGGTGCCTTTGGCTAAGGCCAGGAAGAT
This sequence comes from Nycticebus coucang, assembly GCF_027406575.1. Lineage (NCBI taxonomy): Eukaryota > Metazoa > Chordata > Mammalia > Primates > Lorisidae > Nycticebus > Nycticebus coucang. The sequence continues at coordinate 113,210,538 of NC_069804.1, forward strand.
TTACTGCGGTTCCTTGTGACTTCACTGCGGGCTCTTCCTTAGTAGTCCCTTCATTCAAAGTGCTCTGGAACAGGTGCAGGAATATGGTAAGTAACTGTGATGGCAGCTCAAGTCACCAGATCTGGAGTTTGTTTTTACTTGTTTATATTTGATCATAAATCAATACATTTACATCTTATTTATTTGTAAACTGATTAAAATATGACCTCAGAGGATGTTCAGGGTGTTTCAAGACCCAAAGGATTCTTTGATCAACCAGTCACATTCAAAGATCACAGTAGGTCAAACCACTATCACTACCCTTCCAGCCTTGTTGCCTATAAAGGTGAACAGCACTCACCTTGACCCACGAGATTAAGTGCTTCTGCTTAGCATTTTGGATACAGCATCCCATCATCTCCATTGAAACAAGGGTGATTATATCAATGGCAGAATCCCACTTCTCATCTGGGGCCTATAGAAGTCAGGCATTTCAGATCACTTCAAAAACAATGCCCTCCTCACCAAAACATTTTTCCATTCTTTGGGAAAGGAATGTCTTCAAAGTTCCCATCAGCAGTTGTTTGGTCCACTGGTGTGTTAACTTCAAAGGCATTTCATTTCAAGAGACCACAGGTGATAACTTCTGCAAGAGTTTCACTGCTGCAAGTCACGGAATACCAGTATTTCTGCCTCTAGTGTGAATTGGACCATTGTTACCTTCAGACCTACTGAGGTCCAGTAATCTATCGCAGATCTCCGTTTCTTTCAGGGTCCTTGGCTTGGCTTGTAACCAATTTTGGTGTCAAGTAATATATAATCAAGGTCCGAACTTGCCTATGGCAGAATTCACCTTAGCTATTTGATAAAGGACATCTTTAATAAAATACATTACATAACTCACGAAAATCCTGTGGGAGGGATGGAAAAGCAGGCTTGGATGCTGCACAGCCGAGGGACGTCGACTCACACTATGGGACTGTTAACAGCTGAAACACCACTGCTGCTTGCCCGTACGTTGACAGGCACAGCAGAGACTGCATTCTTGAAACTCCATAATGGTTGCCCAATAAAAAACAGAGACCTTGCCCATTATACATGTAGGTAGCTGACTCTGAATGGGGCTCTCATGTTATTGAGTCCCACCATAGAGTCTCAAATTGGCACATAGGTTTGATATGATGGAGATCCTATTTGGGACAGTAAGGGAAATTGTGTGTGTGTATGTGTGTACACGGTCAGGCACTCCTGTGCATGGGCATGTCCTTTCGTGTTTTATCATTGCAGTCTCTGTACTACAGTAAAGCATTTAAGAGTGTTTAGGAGTGTTGGAGAAGTTGCCAAGTAAGCCCATTCATCACCTATTTCAGGAAACATAATGTTTCCTATTGTAAATGGTGAATATCATCACAGTGAAGATGATATTTTCTGTTTGTTACAATTATTTTGTGTATATGAGTATTACATTCAACAAACTTGTTAATCTGTAGCATTAATTTTAATTTTCTGTAGTTTCCCATGTTTTATATGAAGATAATCATATTGTCAACTTTTTCACTTTTATACATGTATCAACTGATTATGCACGTGTGTATGTATGTATGCATGTATGCATTATAGCTTACTACATAAGCTGCCTGATGTACTTGTTCCAGGCACCTGGTAGAACTGCCCTTCCTGACTGCCTTCTTTTGACCAGGGCCGTGTATGTGGCTATCTCTGAACAAAGGCTCGTGAGTGACCTGCATTATTTCTGGGCCTAGTACAATATATGGGCTACTGCATTATATTCGGTGCCACACTGAACAGAAGTCATCCCATGAGTCATCTCTGTCTCTTTTCTGAGTGTAATGAGAGTGCTTCCAATGTTTCACTCTTAAGGGTGGTGTTTGGTATGGTGTATTACAGTGTTTTTCAACCTTTTTTTTATCTCACGGCACACTTTAACCTATAGTTAAACTACCCCGGAACACTTACATTATGTTGATGAAAAAAGAGAGTAAAAAAAAATACCTTTTTTGATTTATTTATTAACACAAGCAAAATGCACCATCACTGCCAAACAATAAAACAAAACAATTTATTAAATTTGTAATAAAAGGAGAACAATCAAAATCCTTTAAAAAACATATTTATGTTTATTTATTTTCCTCTTCATTATAATTTAACATTATTGAGATATCTGAGCTTAATTTTTTTTAGTATATCTTTTTTGCCAGGTCGAATTTTGGACAGACACACTCTTAGATCTTCTTCCGAGGATTCTAGCTGTGATTAGCCTTTGTTTATAATATTATTCACACAAGTATGATGTTGAGAACGGAAGTATTTCTATTGCCTTTGTGGTGATTATTTGGAAGTCCACTCTTGAGAGATAACCTAAAGGTTGTACTATCTGTTATTGAATAGGTTTATTTATTTATTTATTTATTTATTTATTTATTTATTTATTTTTTGAAACAGAGTCTCACTATGCCACCCTGGGTAGACTGTCGTGGTGTCACAGCTCACAGCAACCTCTAACTCTTGGGCTTACGTGATTCTCTTGCCTCAGCCTCCCAAGTAGCTGGGAATACAGGTGTCCACCACAACGCCCAGCTATTTTTTTGTTGCAGTTGTTTAGCTGGCCTGGGCTGGGTTCCAACCCGCCACCCTCGGTGTATGTGGCTGGTGCCGTAAACACTGTTCTACGGGCGCCCAGCCGTTGTTGTTGAATACTTTAATTGCAATCCTGTCATTTCTTATTTCTTTTAACTCTTCTTCTTCTGTAATATTTAAATTTGTTGATGTACATGCACTTAAAACAGAGGGATTTCTCACCCAATCCAGAGTCGTTATGTCAAGTGTATATGCAGGAAAGGATTTGTCAACATTTGTGTACAATAAATCTAAAGATTGTAAAATTTGTTCGATGAGATTTTTATCCAGTTTATAACTGTTCACTCGTTCAAACATTCCTATTGCATTTCTCTTTTAATCCTTTCCTTCCAGAGCAGTAATTTTGCTCTGGAAGTATCAATTGTGTCTGTAGAAGCAAGAATAGTTTCATGATTTCCCTGCATACTTTTATTAAGAGTACTCAAACACTGAAATAAATTGAAAGAAATGCAACGTCATTAAACCAAACCTGGTCACAATGTAAAGTGCCTAATTTAGAATGTTGCATTTTTAAAAAGGTTGATGTTTCTTTTAGTTCATAAAATCCTAGTAGAACTCTTCCTGGGGATAACCATCTCACTTCTGTATGCAATAAGAGCAGCATATGAGAAGCAACCATTGAGGACCCTAATTCTGCAAATAATCTTGATTGCAATGGCTTGCTTTTTATGTAATTCATAATTTTAATAGTGCCATATAAGAGAGGGGGGTGGGGCCTTGGTGTGTCCCACACCTTTTTGGGGCAAGACAGGATTGTAAGAGGGACTTTACCTAACAAATGCAATCAGTGTAACCTGGTTTCATGTACCCTCGATGAATTCCCAACAACAACAAAAAAATAGTGCCATCTAGGATCTTTAGTAATTCAGGCACTAATGATTTTGACGCTAGCACTTCTCTGTGTAGAAAACAGTTTGTAAAAGTAATTTTTGGATTCTTTTTTTGTGCAAGAGCAACAAGGCCTTTTACACCTCCAGACATAGATGGCTCCATACTTACAAATACTTATGCAGGAATCCTAATACAGGTTATTAGAATTAAAGTAATTATTGTTCAATTCGAAAAATACTTTGGCCCTTTATTGTTGCGTGGAGTGGTCAACAGAATAAAATCTCTCCTATGATTTCTTCTTTATAGACAAATCTACTGATTGCCAAAAGCTAGGTTTTACCACTGATATCAGTGGTTTCATCCAACTGAATTGCAAACATGTTTACTTTTTTGGAGGTGAGATATTACTTGAAATTCTATTTTCAGATAAATCCTTAACACACCAAAAAATTGTATTATCTGGAAGTGGAATATTTAAAATTTCCTTTTTGTATTCTTCTCCAAACATCGTTTTTACAATTTCACAGCAAGCTAGTAAAATAACGGATTCTGCAATTGTACGATATTTTATTTTCCCAGTTATGATTTATGCAAGTCCGTATCTCATTTCTTGGGCTATACCTGGTATCACTGCATATTTGGTTCATATTTTTGCTTGTTTAGTACTACTGAGTGCAGGTCATTTGAAATATTCCATCGGCTTTTTGGACAAGCGGGAATGTCTGGATTGCAAATGTCTCTGTAACTTGCTAGGAACCACGGCTTCATATGCTAATGTTCTGCCTCAAATTACACATGTGGGATGTGGTGGATTTCCTTTACTATGTATGAAACCGAATGATAAGTAATCTTCATTATACTGATGACTAATTGTTTTTAATTTAGTTGCCGATGTACTGGATGAAGCAATATTGGATGCACTAGCGTCATATTCTAGTTTTTGCTTCTTTACTAAAAATTTGTCCATTTTAATTGAACGCTATGTAACAAAAATTAAAAATGCCAATCAAAAATAATAAAAATAAGTAAATAAGCAACTCATACTTTTAAAAAAGAAATGCAGGCATTAATTAAACACACTTGAAATATTTAAAAACTAGGATTTGCAAGGTAAATGTGTCCAACTACTTCACTATTTTAAATCTAGACAGAACTATATGACACATTCAGTAGGACCTACACCTCCTTACTACTTTAGGCACAACGAGGGATTGCTGAGCCATAGGGCTTCACTCACTTCTGATGATTTCAACATATTATGTGTCCGTGTTCACCAGCAATCCTTTCAAATTGTGCCACCTACAATGTGCCTTGAAACCTTACCCCACCCACTTTAGAAATAAAAGAGTGCTTGTTTATTATAACAATAAAATGTAAGGTGGGGGTATAAGGCACACCTCCTGAGGGCAGGACACTACTGAAAGAAAATATTACCATGAGAATGTGACCACTTCTCGCTCCCTACCATAGGAATGTGACCTTTTGTAACTGTTCCAGGAGATAGCCCCAGGAGCTGCAGCAAATGTTTACTATTAAGCAAATATTTGACTGTTAGTCTTGTCTTAAGACAGTTGAATAGTGAACTAGAGTTCTTCTTATCTAGTTAGAGTCCCAGGTGTGTGTATTCTCTCTTACTTTATTAGAGCCCCTGGCATGTCTGCTATTCCCGCCTACTTTGTAGTTTTTGCCTTTATAAGCTTGTAAAAAACTGCTGTGCGGGGCCTGACTTCTCGGCTCCTAATAGAGTTGTGAGTCAAGTCCCAGTATACTGGAATAAAAATCCTCTTGCGTTTTTGCATCAAGCGACGTCTCTTGCAGTTGATTGGGGTGGTCAGAGCTCCGGGCTGAGTGGGGGGTTCTGCCCCAAGTCTTTCATTTGGGGGCTCGCCCGGGAGATAACGACCACCCCTCACCTGCAGAGTCGACTTTGGAGGTAAGAAAGGGGTACCCTGAAAACTGTCTAGTCTGTGTCTTCAGTCCTTTTGTTTGACTTTGTGTGCGCGCTTTCTATTTCGCAGCCGTTCGGCACCTCGTGAGAGTGGCCGGACAGTGGTCGGTAGACGTGCCCGGAGGACCACAGGCTGAAACCCTGGGGGATGCCCCAGGAACTGAGGAGAACCAGGGACGCCTGGTTGTCTCCTGCTGTAAGGGCGCTGGTCGAGTCTGGTTGTTCGATCAAAAATTACAGGAAACGCGCCCGTCTGATTCTGTTATAGGCTTGTGAAGGACCAAGTGTGGTAGGTGGGTCCTTGTACCTGTAATATTTCTGTTATTTCTGTTATTTGTGTTTCTGACATATCCACTGACGATGGGACAGACTGTGACAACCCCTCTGAGTTTAACTCTAGATCATTGGACTGAAGTGAAGAGAAGAGGTCGTGATCTGTCAGTAGAGGTTAAAAAAGGCCCATGGCAGACTTTCTGCTCCTCGGAGTGGCCTACTTTTAACGTTGGCTGGCCCTCAGGAGGAACCTTTGACTTATCTCTTATTTTTGCTATTAAAGAGATTGTTTCTCAGAGAGGACCGGGAGCCCATCCGGATCAACAACCTTACATCATAGTCTGGCAGGACCTGGTGCAGAATCCGCCCCCCTGGGTTCGGCCATGGACTGCCACATCCAGGCCCCCGTCTAATCCTCAGGTGCTTGCTGTCCAATCTTCCGGTCCCAGAAAAGGGGGCGACAGTTCGGACCCCCCTAAGAAGATCTACCCGGAAATCCAGACTGATCATCTTCTCCTCGACCCTCCACCCCCTCCTCCCCCATACCCCCCCGCCTTGGCTCCTGTCGGGGGGCAGGGAGGACCAGCATCGCCGGATCCGGCGATTGCCCCCTCTGCACCCCCGGGGGAACCTTCACTGGGGCCCGCACAAGGTACCAGGAGTGACCGCCGGGGAGGAGTGTCTCCCGACACTACTGTTGCCCTACCCCTGAGGGCATACGGCCCCCCGCCGGTGGCAACAGATGAGGGACCACCTCCTCTCCAGCCCCTCCAGTACTGGCCATTTTCTTCCGCAGACCTGTATAACTGGAAAACTAATCACCCCCCTTTTTCAGAAGACCCCCAACGCCTGACTGGGCTGGTAGAGTCCCTGATGTTCTCTCATCAGCCCACATGGGATGACTGCCAGCAGCTCATACAGACTCTCTTCACTACTGAAGAGAGGGAGAGGATTTTATTAGAAGCTAGGAAGAATGTACTCGGGGCGGACGGGCGTCCTACCCAGCTCCCCAACATCATCGAGGCTGCCTTTCCCCTCTCCAGACCAGACTGGGATTTCAACACGGCAGAAGGTAGGGAGCGACTGTCAGTCTGTCGCCAGGCTCTAGTGGCTGGCCTCCGTGGGGCGGCAAGACGCCCCACTAATTTGGCTAATGTAAGAGAAGTAATACAGGGGGCCACGGAACCCCCCTCCGTGTTTCTTGAGCGTCTAATGGAAGCTTTTAGGCACTACACCCCATTTGACCCTGCCTCTGAAGGACAGAGGGCTTCCGTGGCTATGACTTTCATAGGGCAGTCAGCTGTAGACATTAAAAGAAAGCTGCAGAGAATTGAAGGATTGCAGGACTATACCTTGCAGGATTTAGTTAAGGAAGCTGAGAAAGTATACCATAAAAGAGAAACTGAGGAAGAAAAAGAGCAGAGAAAGGAGAAAGAGAGAGAAGAAAGGGAAAATAGGAGAGACCGAAGACAGGAGAAAAACTTAACATGGATTTTGGCCGCAGTAGTAGGGGAGAAGAGCCAGGAACAGACCCAAGGTAGAACTAAGAAGTCAGGTAGCCTGAACAACCGCATCCCGTTAGATAAGGATCAATGTGCCTACTGTAAGGAAAAGGGGCACTGGGCCAGGGAATGTCCTAAAAAAAAAAAGAAAGAACTCTCCAAGAAAGTACTGGCCTTAGAGGAAGAAGAAGATTAGTGGGGACGGGGCTCGGAACCCCTCCCCGAGCCTAGGGTAATACTTAAGGTGGAGGGGAAGCCAGTTGAGTTCCTTGTAGACACCGGAGCTCAACACTCAGTCCTACTTGAACCATCAGGACCCGTCTCCAAGAAAAAATCCTGGGTTGTAGGGGCCACAGGGCATCAGCAGTACTCATGGACTACCCGAAGATCAGTAGATCTGGGAGTGGGACGGGTAACCCACTCATTTTTAATTATCCCTGAGTGCCCTGTGCCCCTCCTCGGGAGAGATTTACTCACCAAAATGGAAGCCCAAATCACTTTTACTCCTGATGGCCCAGAGGTAACCCAAAATAAGAGGGTAACAGCCCTGACCATGCGTTTAGAGGATGAACATAGACTCTTTGAAAAGCAGCGGGAGAAAGGGACTAGTCTCGTAAATGACTGGCTAGAAAAATATCCCCGGGCATGGGCCGAAACTGCTGGAATGGGACTGGCCGCAGAAAGGCCGCCTATAGTCATAGAACTCAAAGCTACTTCCACTCCTGTGGCAGTGCGCCAATATCCTATGACTAAGGAAGCTCGGGAAGGAATTAAGCCTCACATTCAGCATCTCCTACAGCTGGGCATACTAGTAAAATGCCAGTCACCATGGAACACGCCCTTATTACCCGTCAAGAAACCCGGCACAGGAGACTATCGCCCTGTGCAGGACTTAAGAGAAGTAAACAAGCGGGCGCAAGACATCCACCCCACCGTGCCTAACCCTTATAATCTGTTAAGCTCTCTCCCTCCAAACCATATCTGGTACACTGTCCTGGATTTAAAGGATGCCTTCTTCTGCCTCCGACTACACTCCTCTAGCCAGAACATCTTCGCATTTGAATGGAGAGACCCGGACTCTGGAACAACGGGGCAATTGACATGGACCCGACTTCCACAGGGGTTTAAGAACTCCCCAACCATCTTTGATGAAGCCCTCCACCAAGACCTAGCTCACTTTTGCGCCAGCCACCCTCAGGTAACGCTCCTACAATATGTAGATGACTTACTACTAGCTGGAACAACAAAAGAAGAGTGCTATCGGGGCACAGAACTGTTGCTAGAAGAACTAGCCCGCTTAGGATATCGAGCCTCTGCTAAAAAAGCCCAGATCTGCCAGAAAGAGGTAACGTACCTGGGTTACACCTTAAGAGGAGGGCAGAGATGGTTAACAGAAGCCAGGAAGCATACTGTGACTCAGATTCCAGTTCCCCACTCGCCCCGCCAGGTGCGAGAATTCTTAGGAACTGCGGGGTTCTGCCGCTTATGGATACCGGGGTTTGCTACTCTGGCAGCTCCCCTCTACCCTTTGACCAAGGAAGGCACTCCCTTCGAGTGGGGTGCCAGCCAACAGCGGGCCTTTGACAACATTAAAAAGGCATTATTATCAGCCCCGGCCCTGGCTCTACCAGATGTAACAAAGCCCTTTGTCCTATACGTAGATGAGAAGAGAGGAGTGGCCCGAGGGGTGCTGACGCAGCCTTTAGGGCCATGGAAAAGACCGGTAGCATACCTCTCCAAGAAATTGGACCCCGTCGCTGGTGGTTGGCCAGCCTGTCTGAGGTCTGTGGCGGCAGTGGCGGTACTGGTAAAAGATGCAGACAAATTGACTATGGGGCAGAAGTTGACAGTCATTGCCCCCCATGCTTTAGAAAGCATCATCAGACAGCACCCTGACCGGTGGCTGTCTAATGCCCGCATGACACATTACCAGAGTCTCCTATTAAACGGAGACAGAGTCCAGTTTGGCCCGCCTGTCATCCTCAACCCAGCTACCCTATTACCTGATACTTCTGTCCAGAAAGATGTATTACACACATGCCAAGAAGTACTGGCTGAGGAAACTGGAACTCGGAAGGACCTCTGTGATCAGCCCCTGCCGGATGCCCAGCTGACCTGGTTCACTGATGGGAGCAGCTCCATAATAGAAGATTAAAAGCCCTTGAAACCGTGCAAAAGGAGGTGTGGAGCCGGCTGATCGAGGCCTACAAGCCCGGGGATCTGCAAATACCTCACCAGTTCCAGGTTGGAGATTCGGTGTACATCTGGCGCCACCGGACAGCCAACCTTGAACCACGGTGGAAAGGACCATACCTAGTGCTGCTCACAACCCCGACGGCAATAAAAGTCGATGGCATTGCAGCCTGGATCCACGCATCTCATGTCAAACCAGCACCGCCGCCAGACTCCGGGTGGAAAGTGGAAAAGACAGACAACCCCCTCAAGCTCCGCATTCGCCGCAGTAGCCCTGCTCCTGCTGATACAACTCCCGGTGATAAGTAGTTCCAGTCCCAACCCCCATGCCCCCCAGAGGTTAACCTGGCAGGTTCTCTCTCAGACTGGTGATGTAGTATGGAGTACTACAAAAGAAGACCCTCCTTGGACCTGGTGGCCATCCCTCACCCCAGATATTTGCGCCTTAATAGCAGGGCTAGATAATTGGGATATCTCCGATGAGACCTTTAAAGAGGTTCCATCAAGCCTTGATCACCATTTAACAAAGCGCTCACTTACCCAAGGCTCCACATCCCAAGGCCAGTACGTTGCAGACGCCCCTGGCTGTGGCAACTTGCCCACCCAGCGCCGGATGCGACAAACGGAGTTCTATATCTGTCCCCGGGACGGGAGAATGAGAAGCCAAGCCAACAGATGTGGGGGTGTAGAAAATTTCTATTGTAAACAATGGGGATGTGAGACGACTGGGCAGGCCTTCTGGCACCCCTTCTCCTCTTGGGACTTAATAACCGTAAAGAGGAGCAGTACCAGAGCAGGGTCAAACCCCCTAAATATTTCCTTTACGGAGAGGGGGAAACAAGCCCAAGATGGATAAAAGGAAGAACATGGGGATTCCGTTTCTATATGTCAGGGTGGGATAAAGGATTTACCTTCTTCATCAAATTAAAAATAGAGACCCCCGTCGCTGTCCAGATAGGACCCAACATCGTACTCTCAGGACAGCAGCCGCCAGCTAGGCCGCCTATTTCTCCCCGTATGCCCCAGACTCCGGGGAGCACCCAATTTACTGAGGCCAGCACAGCCCCATCGCCTGCGAAACTGTCTCCCCAGGTAACATCCCCGGAGACTCCAAGCACCGGGCAGAGACTTCTTAACTTAATACAGGGGGCTTTCAATGTCCTCAATACTTCCAACCCTAATCTTACCGAATCTTGCTGGTTGTGTCTAGCCTCAGGCCCGCCCTATTATGAAGGAATCGCCTTCTCAAGTATCTTCCAAAATACCACCTCCCATAATTCCTGTGACTGGGGATCCAAGATCACCCTTACAGCAGTCTCTGGGCGAGGCATTTGCCCAGGCACGATCCCCGAAAATCGCCAGCATCTGTGTAATCAGACCATTAAAAGCCCATCAACCACTATCAATTATTATCTAGTGCCCCCTAAAGGAGGATGGTGGGCTTGCAGCACTGGGCTAACCCCGTGCATTTCCTCATCAGTGTTCAACTCCACTGCAGACTACTGTATCCTCGTACAATTAATACCTAGAGTTATCTATCATGAGGCGAGTTCCTTCGAGGCAGAATTCGATCTCAGACCCCGTAGACAGAAGAGGGAACCAGTCTCTATTACTCTAGCTGTCCTGATGGGTATAGGGGTGGCGGCCGGAGTAGGAACAGGAACGGCTGCGCTTGTCCAGACCCCACAGTATCTCAAAGAACTGAGAGCAGCTGTAGATGAGGACCTAAAAGCCATAGAACAATCGATCACAAAATTAGAAGAGTCACTAACATCCTTATCAGAAGTAGTATTGCAGAATAGACGGGGACTCGATCTCCTGTTCCTAAAAGATGGAGGGTTATGCGCTGCACTAAGAGAAGAATGCTGTTTCTATGTAGATCACTCTGGTATGGTAAAAGACTCCATGTCTAAACTCAGGGAGAGACTAGAAAAAAGACAACGAGATCGGGAGGCCCATCAAGGATGGTTTGAAAGTTGGTACAGCCGATCACCTTGGTTCACCACTCTCGTTTCCAGTTTAATAGGCCCTCTTATTATACTGCTTCTAATTCTTACCTTTGGGCCCTACATTCTCAACCGTATAGTCACCTTCGTCCGGGAGAGAGTGAGTGCTGTACAAGTATTAATTCTCAGACAGCATTACCAGTCTCTCCGCCGAGATGATAGCCATGAGAATGAATACATAGAGCCAGAAGTTCCATGATTAGAACTTCCCAAAAAACAAATGGGGGAATGAAAGAAAATATTACCATGAGAATGTGACCACTTCTCGCTCCCTACCATAGGAATGTGACCTTTTGTAACTGTTCCAGGAGATAGCCCCAGGAGCTGCAGCAAATGTTTACTATTAAGCAAATATTTGACTGTTAGTCTTGTCTTAAGACAGTTGAATAGTGAACTAGAGTTCTTCTTATCTAGTTAGAGTCCCAGGTGTGTGTATTCTCTCTTACTTTATTAGAGCCCCTGGCATGTCTGCTATTCCCGCCTACTTTGTAGTTTTTGCCTTTATAAGCTTGTAAAAAACTGCTGTGCGGGGCCTGACTTCTCGGCTCCTAATAGAGTTGTGAGTCAAGTCCCAGTATACTGGAATAAAAATCCTCTTGCGTTTTTGCATCAAGCGACGTCTCTTGCAGTTGATTGGGGTGGTCAGAGCTCCGGGCTGAGTGGGGGGTTCTGCCCCAAGTCTTTCACTACAACAACAGGGTCTCTACCTAACAAATGCAAACATCATAACTTAATTCTTTGTACCCTCAAATTAGCCTGAAATTGAGAAAATAAAACAACTTTTATTATGATAACCATGATATACTGGTGCCATCAATTTAAAGAGGTTTTTTTTGTTGTTGTTGTTGTTTTTTGGCTGGGGCTGGGTTTGAACCCACCACTTCCGGTATATGGGGACGGCGCCCTACTCCTTTGAGCCACAGGCGCCACCCTTAAAGAGGTTTTAATTTCAATATGTACACTTACTGTGCTTTGAACTTTCTTTTTTAATTTTCAATTTTTTTTTTTTTTTTTTTTTTTTGTAGAGACAGAGTCTCACTGTACTGCCCTCAGGTAGAGTCCCGTGGCGTCACACGGCTCACAGCAACCTCCAACTCCTGGGCTTAAGCGATTCTCTTGCCTCAGCCTCCTGAGTAGCCAAAAAACGCCCGGCTATTTTTTGGTTGCAGTATTGGCCGGGGCTGAGGTTTGAACCCGCCACCCTCGGCATATGGGGCCGGTGCCCTACTCACTGAGCCACAGGCACTGCCCTTAATTTTCAATTTTTAAATAATTTTTTAAGCTTTCTTTAAAAAATTATTTAATTGACAATGTTTGAAAATTTTTGTGGCACACCTAAGATCCTCTCATGGCACACCAGTTGAAAATTGCTGGTTTATTGTGTTAATACCCGTTATCAGTTTATAGCAATAGCTTTGGCTTAGCACCTGTAGCACAAGAGACTAAGGCGCCATCCACATACACCAGAGCTGGCGGATTCAAATCCAACACCGGCCGGCCAAACAACAATGACAACTACAACCAAAAACAGCCAGGCGCTGTGGCAGGCGCCTGTAGTCCCAGCTACTTGGCAGGCTGAGGCAAGAGAATCGCTTAAGCACAGGAGCTGGAGGTTGCTGTGAGCTATGACCCCATAGCACTCTACCCAGGGCGACAGCTTGAGGCTCTGTCTCAAAAAAAAAAAAAAAAAAAAAAAAAAAAAAAAATAAAGAAATAGCTTTCAAGTACTGATTTGCTGAGAAATGTTGCTTTGCCGTGGTTTAGTCCTGGCTGGTTAATTCACTGCATACCTCTTCCTAGATCTTTTGTGATAATTATCCTTTCCTCCTTCCTTTATTTAGCTAGTGTGTTAAACTACATTACAGATCTCTTACAATATCAATCCCACCTTGCATGCTTGGGATTAAACACAACTTTGTCACCTGTGTTATCTGTTTCAGCCACAGTTGGATTTAATTTGCTATTGATTTATTTTTATTATTTGTATTTATGTTACTAATTGAGATTGGCCAGTAATTTTGCCTTCACATGTAGTCTTTGTCAAGAATACTTTCAGTAATATTAAGATTTTCTATTTCTCCACTTTGGAAAGTTACACTTTTCCCTCTATTTATTTATTTATTTATTTTTTGTTTAGAAGTTTTTGAAAGCACATTTTATTATTTTGTGAGTCAATGATAAATATATTTAATAATTTCAAAAGATGCAACAAAATTTTACTAATTGAGTTTTATTTTTCTACTAGTTACATCTCTCTTTTGTATCATTTTTTTAGGTGTACCCACAAAATGAAGCAGATTTTTGTAGTTCAGTCTTTAAATACTGCCAGAATGCTACATCTAGTATGTTCACCACTTCATACATGCACATGACTCTGGGTTCTACATTTCTATAGAAATACCTTTTAAAATAAAATATTCTAGCACTGTTGTTGGGCAATTAAACTCATTAGGTGAATATTACATTTCTGTTACTTTGACTTTTGTGTCTGTTAACTGGTGATAACAACGAGGCTAATGCTGTAAGTACCTGATAGACACAGTGGTTCTTAACCTTCCTAATGCTGTGACCCGTCAATAAAATTCCTCATGTTGTGGTGACTCCCAACCATAAAATTATTTTCGTTGCTACTTCATAACTACAATTTTGCTACTGTTATGAATTGTAATGTAAATATCTGATATGCAGAAGACCTCCCAAAGGGGGCGTGACCCACAGGTTGAGAACAGCTGATACAGTGTATCAATGTCATGCTACTTTTTTTTTTATTCTTTTTTACATATACATGTGTTTATTAGGTTTCCACTTTTGCTTTCACAGAATTAAAAAGGCTTAAAATTTAATAACAATAACAATGTTTAAGATAAGGACTAGAAACAAAAACCTCGTAAAGAATGAATGACAATAAATATATTCAGAAAAGAAATCAGGCTATTACTGCATCGAAATATTAAGCAATAATAATAATAATGCAAAGAAAGTAACATTCACATTGTCAAATAAGAGTATGTCTATTATAGAATGCTTTGACTTTGAGGTTCAGTATGGAGTCATCAGTTAACTTCTTCTTAATGTTTTTTCCCCAAAGTCTCAAAAAATAGACACTAATATTAATAAATAAAAGTAAAAAATAATTTCAAAAAACAGATCATGCCAAATCTTATAGACAATAGAAAAAGACGAAATACTTCAAAATCATTCTACTTAATCTGATATTAAAATTGGAGAAAATATATTATTATAAAAGGGAAATTACAAACACATTTCACTTGTAAATGAGGATACTTTTATCCATTTTATCTATTTAATCTAAATTTCTAATTATCAATATATCTTTTTCACAATATTATCTTTTCAATCTCTTCTGTAACTGAAAGCATGACATTATCTTCCCAAATATTCCTCACTCATATTGCCAGAGGTTTAATCAACATATAGAGTTTCTAAAACACTGACATCTAGTCTTTTTTGTTCAACTCTATCAGATCTGTTTTCAGTTTCATTAATATCTGTTCTAATTTATATTATTTTTCACTGACATGGTAGAAAGACATGAAGATACTTTTATTTTATTTTTTTAATTAATTTTTTTTTTTTTGAGACAGAGTCTATGGTCTATGTCGACCTCAGAGAGTGCCGTGGTGTCACAGCTCACAGCAACCTCCAACTCTTGGGCTTAAGCAATTCTCTTGCCTCAGCCTCCCAAGTAGCTGGGACTTCAGGTGCCTGCCACAACGCCAGGCTGTTATTTTTTTCTTCTTGTTTGTTTGTTTTTGTTGTATTTGTCATTGTTGTTTGGCAGGCCTGGGCCCAGGTTCAAACCTGCCAGCCCCTGTGTATGTGGCTGGTGCCCTAGCCACTGAGCTACAGTCACCAAGCCTGAAGATTCTTTTTTAAATAAGTGATCAACGAACGGTCTTTTCATATGCCACCTGTCTTACTCATTACAGTTTTTAATCCTTGAATACAATGGACTTTTTAATATTCAATACATTCGCTTGCTTGGAAAAGACCTTCAGCTTATCAATATTGCTGTTTTCAACCAGTGCCCTCTTGTCTACGCAATTCAACTGTTAGAATGTCAGATGATTGAGGAAGGGGGTATTATATCACTGAAATAAAGGAATTATAGTGTAAATGTATATGAACTTCTGTTCAGAGAATAGACCGCAGTGTAAGAAAGGACATCAACTTTGAAATCATACCTGTAGGGATTCCAATCTTGCTTCTGTCACTTAAGGCCAACATGGTTGTAGGCAAGTTTTTTTTTTTTTTTTTTTTTTTTAGCAGAGTCTCACTATGTCACCCTCAGTAGAGTGCTGTAGCGTCACAGCTCACAGCAATCTCAAACTCTGGGAATAAAGCGATTTTGTTGCCTCAGCCTCCCCAAGTAGCTGGGACTACAGGTGTCCACCACAATGCCCGGCCATTTTTTTTCGCAGCTGTCATTGTTGCTTAGCTGCCCCTTGCTGGGTTCAAACCCACCAGCCTGGGTGTATGTGGCCACCGCCCTGAACCACTGTGCTATGGGCGCCTTAGGCAAGTTCTTAATCTCTCCAAATTCCGATTGTTTCATGCGGTAGTCAGGGATGCTGTTTACCAAGTGTTTCCATTCTCCCCTCTGGCAGGAACCTAGGGAAACTGCTCTTCCTGACTGCATTGGTGTGGGCAGGGCCGCACGTGTGACTAGCTCTGGCCAATGAGTTGTGAGTGAGTGCATTTTATCTGAGCCAGAAAATTTAGCTGTTGCTTTGAGGATATCAATGGGTCTTTTCCGCTCTGGCACAGTGACTGACCATTTTCTAGAGGGTGGCTGCTCTGTCAGCTTGGGTCTCTGAGTCATTCCGATAAGAATCGCTCAGACCCCAGCATTTGCCATCCCGTGAAGGACCTGCACTGGCCATGGACATGTTGTAGGAGAGAGAAATAAGCCAGTGAGGTTTGTAGGCCATTTATAAGCACAGCATTACCCAGCCCCTCTTCACTCATACATCTCCTGTGTAAACTAAAATCGCACCCTCTTCAGGGGTTTCCTGAGGGTTAAATGCAATCACTTACGTTATCGCACTGCTTGACATATATTACAGGACTCAAAACGTGGCAGCTGTAATTACTGAATAATATGAATGGTTTTAAAAAGCATGGATTCTATGGATAAAATGCGAGTTATTGTGTCTGCTCATCATGACAGGTAAATTGTGTCTTGCTTTCAAGAGTAGGACACTTTCTTTACTAGCAAAGTTAACACTTCCCAATGACTTACATTTATGCACTTATGTTTTGCCACCATGATATAGAATGCTTGCAACCTGGGGTGATCTCTGAAGAATGAAAAAGTGAAAAGATTCAAGAAGGACAGATTGGCAAATGACATTAGACAAAAATGAATTGATATAAGTAATTTCTCAATGAAAATAATAAATTATAATTATCACAAGCCCACGGTCCACGGTGCTTAGTAAACAATGGCACAAAGTTTTAAAGTGGTAAAAAGATTTAGTTTGAACAGGGTATTCCCAAATAAATTACAAAGAACCCCAGCACCTCAAAACGTTCCATTTCCACTTAAGTGGGGGAAACTGTCCCTCGCTTTCAGACTTATCTTGTATATGAGCATATTGTCTAAAAATGTCCTACAATATGAACATTTGTTTACCTTCTGTTCTGTACCTCCCATGATTCCTTCTGGCAGAGGACATTTTTGCTGTTGTTGTCTCTTAGCCCTACTGTTTTGCAGACCAAACCTGGAAATGCTGGAATCAGAGAAAAGTAACGTAGATCATGTAAGCTACATTTTACTTAACATAAAATATCACGAGTGGCAATATTCTTTCTCTTTTCTTTCTTTCTTTCTTTCTTTCTTTCTTTCTTTCTTTCTTTCTTTCAGACAGAGTCTCATTTTGTCACCCTCAGTAGAGTGCCGTGGCATCACAGCCCACAGCAACCTCCAGTTCTCGGGCTTAGGTGATTCTCTTTTCTCAGCCTACCAAGTAGCTGGGACTACAGGTGCCCGCCACAACGCCCAGCTATTTTTTTGTTGCAGTTTGGCCAGGGCTGGATTAGAACTCACCACCCTGGGTATACGAGGCCAGGTCCCTACTCTCTGAGTGAGACAGAGAACAGGGGAAGAGGGTGGGGAGGTGAGCAAGGGCAGGGAGCGGGAAGAGTGGAGGGGGCGGCAGAAGGGAGGAGGGGAGGGAGAAGACGGGGGCAGGGGAGAAGGCGGGGGAGGGGAGGCGATAGGAACAGTCCCTCCAGCTTTCAGAGCCCATCCTCGGAGAGATGACTTCCAAGTCCACCAATCGCCCCCCCCATCCCATCCCTATGCCCCTATCCACACTCCACGCCTCTATCCCCTCTTTCCACCCCAGTACTTCCTCTACTTCACTCTATATCAACAATGGCTCCCAGGACTCCAAGTTCACACATACATATGGCCACTCACCCACGCATTTTCTCTGCCGGGTACACCAGAGTTAGGCCAGATTCAGGAAGTCCTCCCCGGACTTCCACCCAAGCCCTGCTACAGCTCTCTGCTATGTGGAGACTACTGCACCGAACCTGAAACCCCAGTTAATTCTCTCAGTAAACTAGTACTGAAGGTGCCTTTCCGACCAGAGTACAGTTCACTGCTGAAGGAAACACCGACCTCAGGCAGAGCCCGGATCACAGATGTAAAGGTTTCCTTCACCTGTAGGTCTGACTCCTCAGAAGGTTATTTTCAGAAGATTTTCCACTCACCTAAAAGGTGGTACTTATATTTGACCTTAGGATAGCTCGAAAAGCTGAAAGAACCACCTGACTCCACCAGTGCTCAATCGCCTTGTGATTGGTGGAGCTGAATGTTACGTGACTATGATAGCATGGCACGTGACCAGAGGAGCCACAGCCATTGGACAGTTGCCTGTGCTCACGTGACTTGGAGTGTGTTAGCCTGCCACGTGATGGTAGGAGCCACGTGGGATGACCTTTGGATCGCTAGGATTCTGTGGTGCACAATCTTCACAAGAGGCAGAGGGTTAAGCCTCACACTGTGCTCGTTATAGTGGTGGGAGGGTGCAGTGTGTTGTAGGAGTACGTGAGCATAGCATCCCAGTGACCCTAAACGGTAGGTCCCCATATGACCTCGGGGCTGAGATTTACACATGCTCGTAGTCAATAAAGTCATGTGATGGAAGAATCCACGTGAGAGGGGCAGAGTTCAGGAGTCCATCTTACTTTAGTGATTAGAAGAGCTAGACCCACTTCACGTCCTTGGTAACAACGTGACCGGAGATACCACATGGCCTCAGGGTTAAAGAGCCCCTGGTGCTGGCATGATCCCTCTGACTCACAATTGAAGTGTCCATATGATGGCAGCATCCACATGGCCCACAGCTGTAGGAACCCAACGATCCTCAAGTACTCAAAAGGGTTGGGTCAATTTGCCTCCACTTTGACAGTAGAGTCCAAGGACAGTAGGGCTTTCCTGATTTGCCTGTTTCAGGACACGATGGCCTTCATGAGACCTGGATATCTCAGATTGCCTGTGTTGCTGAGATGGTGGTGCCTCCAGGTGACCTTCCACAGCACAAAAACATAAGTTGGGCTTTAGCTAACCACACCCCCTTAATAAATGATAATGTGTTTTATCAATGATGTATTATTTATAATGTATGACACGTGCTGCATAACAGAATAATACATAACAAACCTAATAGGACTTCCCTGGAATCATAACCATAGAAACTACTAATATAATAGCCTGAACAGTTGGCTCAGGTTAAGCACTGTTGACTGAATTTCATAAACAATTTTGGTTCAAGGATTTTTAAATTATTATAAGGAAAGAATTTGAATTTTCCCAGATTGCTGCTTCTTATCTGCTAAAGGCAACGGTATTTGGCAATTCAAAAAATACTTATAAGTACTTCCTTGGACAATATTCTCAGATCATTTTTTTATACTTTGCTTTTTGTAATGAACTTACCCCTGAAAAATTATCATTGGTATTTAGATCCTATGAAAAAGAAGGATACTTAATGTTTTTTCTTTAAATTCTCATATTTAAAGCATCATAAATTTTATTGGAAATTGTAAAACGACTCGTTGTCCAGATTACCTAATTGGCTAAGCCAGGCAAGACATTACAACGTAATGAACATGATTAAGCTAGTCTGCCAGGGTACATACAGACTATGGCAAAACGTGAGCAAAAACTACAATACACATTTTGTCTCTGTGATACTAAGACATGTTTACTTAAGAGTTTCCATTTGTATCTTCTTTTTCTCAATATTACAGGGGTACCCATGTTTGGGTTACATAGTTGGTTTGGTACATTTCAGGTCAAAGTCATGAGCATGCCCTTCGCCCAGAATGTGTGCATTATACCTATTAGGTGTGAATTAACCCAACTCTGCCTCTCCCCTTTCACCTACTTGATTCCCATTGAGTTTTACCTTGATATGTGCACATAAGTGTTTATCAACTAATTCCAGTTGAGTATTGAGCACATGTGGTGTTTGTTTTGTTTTGTTTTGTTTCTATTCATGTGATACTTCACTTAGAAGAATGGTCCCTAGGTCCATTGAGGTTGTTACAAGAAATACTAGATCACCATTTTGTGTTTGGGGGTGGGTGGGGGCTGAGTAGTACTCCATGATATAGTAATATCACATTTCATTAATCTACTCATGAATTGATGGGCATTTGGGGTTGTTTCTACATTCTTGCAACTGTAAATTGTGCTGCTATAAACATTCGGGTAGAAGTGTCTTTTTTCCTTTGGGCAAATACCTGCCAGTGGAATTGCTGGATGAAATGGTAGGTCTACTTTTAGTTCTTTGATATATCTCCAAAGTACTGCCCATAGAAGTTGTACTAGTTTGCAGTCCCACCAGCAGTGTATAAAGTGTTCCTTTCTCTCTGCATCCACGCCAGCATTTGTTGTGTGGGGACTTTTTGATAAGAACCATTCTCACTGGAGTTAGGTGATATTTCATTGTGGTTTTGATTTGCATTTCCCTAATGATTAGAAATGCTGAACATTTTTTCATGTGTTAGTTAGCCAGTAGACCTGCTTTCTTTGAAAACTTTCTGCCCACTTTTTAATGGGTTTGTTTGCTTTTTTCTTTTCTGGCAGATTTGCTCGAGTTCTTTGTAGATTTAGGTTATCAGTCCTTTACCACATGTAGAGCATCAAATATTTTCTCCCATTCTGTGAGTTGTCTGCTTACCCTACTGATTGTGTCCATGGCTGTGCAGAACCTTTTTCATTTGATCAGGTCCCACTTGTTTATTTTTCTAGTTGCTGTGATTGTTTTGAGGTCTTCCTCATAAATTCTTTCTCAGTGCTGATATCTACAAGGGTTTCCATGTTTTCTTCTAGAATTCTTATAGTTTCATGCCCTAGATATAAGTCTTTTATCCATCATGATTTAATTTTTATAAGTGGTGAGAGAGGCAGTTCCTGTTTCAGTTTTTTACATGTGGCTATCCAGTTATCCCAGCACCATTTATTGAATAGGGATTCTTTTCTCCAGTGTATGTTTTTATCTGCTTTCTCAAAAATCAGACGGGAATATGAGGATTGTTTCATCTGTGGATTCTCTGTTCTGATCCATAGGTCTGGGTCTCTGTTTCTGTGTCAGTACCATGCTGTTTTGGTTATTACAGCCTTGTAGTCTGCTAAGGTGATGCCTCCTGCTTTGTTCTTGTTATGTAAGGTGGCATTGGCTATTCGGGATCTTTTCTGCTTCCATGCGAAGCATAGAACTATTTTTTCTAGATCTGCTAAAATTGGCATTGTTATTTTAATGGGGATTGTGTTGAATCTGTAAATCACTTTAGGTAGTATAGCCATTTTAACAATGTTGATTCTGCTGATCCATGAGCATGATATGTTTTTCCATCTGTTTACATCTTCTGCAATTTCTTTCCTCAGTGTGTCATAGTTATCCCTATAGAGGTGTTTCCTGGGTATTGTGTTTTATATATATTTCCAAAAAAATAATTAACAATTATGTGACTGATGTAGGACTCCCATTTATGAATGGAGGCCTATCCATACAGGGTAATAGGTATATGTACCTGTTCCATCTCACATACAAATTCAACATAAGAATACATCAAAGAACCTATCTCATTCATAAGCTAGAGACTGCCTGTACTGAGATGTGAAACTGAGGGAGGATACCCGCGAAAAGTAAAGTAAAAAGAAAAAAAAAGGCTTCTCAGAGAAGCCCCCAAGGACACTCCTGTTAGGTCCTCCCCATGGTAACCCAGCCCTTAAGAAGTTGTAAAACTTAGCTTCCTGGATCCTTGAAACTAATGCTTTCTGCTTGCTTCCACTTCTGTAAACCATGCACGTGATTTGACACCTCCAAAACAAAACTTCTCTTGCTGCGTAACTACCTTTGGGTGCTCTAGTTCAATATAGATACCCTGTTTTCCCGAAAATAAGACATCCTCCGAAAATAAGACCTACTTACAGGAAAGATAAGATGTCCCCTGAAAATAAGACCTAGCGCATCTTTGGGAGCACACCTTAAAATAAGACACTGTCTTATTTTGGGGGAAACAGGGTAGCTCTCAAATAAAAGTATCTATCTTTGCTAGCTAAAGAGTTACTATACTTAGAAAGAAATAGAACTGAATATTGTGGCCATTATGCTCTTATTGGTATAAATGGTTTGAGTTGGTGCCTACAGGTGAAATTTTTTGTTTACCTACACAATATACAGTCCTTGCCTTCCTGGGAGAGCTCAGTCTTCCATTAGTGCATCTCATCCCCATATGGCAGGTATTTGGGGATATCTGGCCACTTTCTTGCATCCAAGAATGGGCCCAGATATACTCTAAGCTAACCTAATGATCCAATGCCCATTGACATAGTGGTTGAGTAAAGATTTGGCCTTGATCTGTATACTTTTATCTGTATTGGTTTAATATTACTACTGCATACTTTGGATACTAGCTTTTATATTCTTGTGATACTTTAGTAAAAATAATGTTCTTCAACTCCACCCAGGTAAGTACAAAAGATGGAAACTCTCCATTTTTCTTATGGTTGATACTATTCCATGGTATACCTATACCACAGTGTGGAGTGGGGATTGTGAGGCGGCAAGAACCCCCACAGCCTAGGAGTTGCATTCAGGGAATGGCCCCCAACTGCTTCTTCTCCCTTCCTAAAACAACAATAGTCCTTTCTCCTTGCTCCCTCTGCCAAAAGTCACACAGCTTCTGTATACTTTCCTATCTTTTGCCTAAAAGCACATAGCTGTCTTTCCCTAAAATTAATCTTCACCACATGTACTAAGATTCACGTCCTTATGAATGTTGTTTATTGGGAAGAGGCAAGATGGCCAAATGAAGCCAGCTTTAAGCAGAGGCTTCTGCCCAGAGGGAGAAATAATGGCCCAAACCAACCCTATAAAGTGGAAGATCAGGAGCTGAGCTGAGAGAGAGGATTGATAGGTTCGCATCACCTCTGCTAAGGCAAACTGGGACTCCAATGAAACACATTTCAGGTACAAAACCCATCCTAAAGAGGATGGTAATCCTTCCCTCCCCCCTCATGAGAGCAGCTTGAGGTGAGTAGTGAACAGAAGACCTTTTGTTTCACCAAAGCAGATAGAACAACTAAGGGCTGAGATTCCTTCCAGAGAGAGATACCACTGCAAGCCCAGGCAGTCTCTTGCCTGATACAAAAGTTGATCTAATATTCTCCCTACCTTCCTGAACTCCCAATCTATCCCTCTCCCTCTCCTGGTGGTCTGGAAGACTACCCCCTGCAGAATCCAGATGTCTGGCAGGTTTTTGCTAGGGTGGGGGCAGTTGTGCTGAATCTATAAGTTTAATAGAGGCGGGAGTCACAAGGGGAGAGAGACTTGCCCCATATTGGAAAGAGCATAGCACAGGATCCGTGACACCAACCACTTGGGACTGTGGGGGCACCTGCCCACACCCCACCCACTTCTGCCACAAGTTTGGCACCACCCACCAGCTCCCTGGCTCCTGTGACACAGGGCCAGTGGCCAGCAGCTCCACCCTCTGGCTCTCCGTCTGGCTCTTGCAACCCATGGCCAGTGGGCAATGGGTCACCCTCTTGCTCCTCACCAGGAACCTGTGACCTGCATAGCCAGTGGCAATGCCTTCCAGCTCCCACTCCACTCCCTACCGCCCCTGCTCCTGTGACCTGTACTCAGCAGTACTCTAGACCAGCAGCACCACCCACAACAGTGGCAGTGCCACCCCTGACAGTAGTGGCCACCCCATGGTCCTGCCCACTTGGGTCAAATTTAGGAGAGACACCTCCCCAGTTCTGTAGAACATGCAGGGAACCTGACCTGACCTGACCTGCAGGGGTTCCAGAGGTGGAGTGTGGCCAAGGCAGAGGTGTGGTCTCTGAGGGAGAGAACCACACTTGTCCAAGGTAACCCCCGGCTGGGTACAGACACTAGTGGAACACTCCCCAGTTTCCAATGATCACTGGAGGCCTGAACTCCTCCTTCCTGCAGGTCGCACAGTGAGACGATCTGGTTGAGAAGGCATTGTCTCCTCTTTGACTTAGGTGCAAATACCTGGTGTACTTCAGTATTAGAGAAAGCTGGGCTGCAGCCCTGTGGGTAATCAGTGACTGGGATTGACAGTGATGCAAAGTGGGAAAAGAGGCACCAGCCCCCCCTGGAATAATTCTTTTGCTGGGAAGTCCTTTCTGACTCTGTGGATCACTGGAGCAAGTCATACTTGAGCTGCCAGTGGAACCTTTCTGTCCAGTTGCTGGAGACCTTTAGAACTCTCCCACTTGATCTGTGTTTGTGCTGCCCAGGAAAATTGGTTTGGAACTCCTGATCTGGGCTGATCATCCGGGGACTCTCCAAGGTGATACCCTGGTTGTGTTGTAGAGGGAGGGTCTGATTCTCTTCTCCCAGGCATTGCCAGTAGGGGGGGCGGGTGTCTTATTTGCTTGTATTCTTCCTCAGCTGAGATTTAAACCCAAAGTCACTGATCCACTAGGACTGGTCAGAGTCTAGCTAAGTACAAGACAGACCCACCTAGCCCCATCATACCAAGTGGGCCCCCAGAATCTCAGGCTGTAGTACTGAACGGGATCTTGGTAAGGCCATAGAGGAAAAGCTGCAGTCACCAGTCCAAGCAATTTGGTAAAGGGCTGGTTAACTATATCTCTAGTAGCCCTCAATTTAATTCCACCTTACAGCCTCTCTAAACAAACAGTGAAAAATAATAAATAAAATAAATATAATAATAATAATAATAATAATAATAAAAATTCTGCTATGGGGCAGAATCAGCAGAAAATTTGGGGCAACATGAATAACCAGGGTACATCAACTCCCCCAAGGTACAACAAAGGAGACACAAGAGAAGATCCCATTCATGAAAAAATGGCTGAGATGTCAGAAACTGAGTTCAAAATTTGGATAGCAAATAAAATTAACAGAATTGAAGTAAAATTGGAATTAGAAGTTCAAGGAGCAATTCAAAAGTTGTCTCAAGAATTCAATGAATTCAAAGATAAAATCACCAAAGATTTTGACAAATTGAGGCAAGAATTTGCATCCCTTAAAGACCTGAGAACTACAGTAGAATCCCTTAGTAATAGGATGGAGCAGGCAGATGAAAGGATCTCAGACATTGAAGACACATCTATTGAATGCTCCCAAATGCTCAAAGACAAAGAGAAATGAAGAGAAAAGACAGATCATTCCTTGTGAGAGTTGTGGGACCACTCCAAAAAAGCAAACATTTGCCTTATTGGAATTCCTGAAGGTGATGAGAATGATCTGAAAGGCACAGATGCTTTACTCCAAGAGATTTTAGAGGAAAACTTTCCAAACATGGCAAGAGATTCTGAAATTCAGATAGCAGTTTCAGAACCCCAGAACGAATGAATCCAAATCAAGCATCCCCTAGACTCATTGTAATTAACTTTGCCAAAGTTAATATGAAAGAGAAAATCCTGCAAGCAGACAGATGTAAGAAAATCTTAACCTACAAGAGGAAAATATTAGAATAACTGCAGATCTTTCTGCTGAAACTTTTTAAGCCAGAAGAGGATGGTCATCAACCTTCAAAATCCTAAAACAAAACAACTTTCAGCCCAGGATCCTGTATCTAGCTAAACTGAGTTTCATTTATAATGGAGAAGTCAAATACTTTAATGACATTCTACATGTTGAAGAAATTTTCCATAACTAAACCAGCTCTTCAAGATATTCTCAGACCCATCCTCCATAATGACCACCACAATGCTCTACCACCAAAGTAAACTCACTCAGAAATTATTGATCAAAACCCAACTTCCACAGTGGTGAAAGAATTAAAAACGTCCACTGGTCTTTTGAAAAACTTGACACCCAAAATATCACCAGGCTTATCAATACTCTCAATTAATGTTAATGGCTTAAATTGTCCACTAAAGAGGCATAGAGTAGGGTGCTGGCCCCATATACCGAGGGTGGTGGGTTCAAACCCAGCCCCAGCCAAACTGCAACCAAAAAATCGCTGGACGTTGTGGCGGGTGCCTGTAGTCCCAGCTGCTCGGGAGGCTGAGGCAAGAGAATTGCATAAGCCCAAGAGCTAGAGGTTTCTGTGAGTCCTGTGATGTCATGGAACTCTACCAAGGGTGGTAAAGTGAGACTCTGTCTCTACAAAAAAAAAAGAAAAAAAAATGAAAAACTCAGGCCAGATATCTGCTGCATACCAGAATCTCATCTTATCTTAAAGGATACATGCAGACCCAAGGTGAAGGGATGGACATCTATAATTCAGGCAAATGGAAAATAATAAAAAGCAGGGGTTGCAATTTTATTTGCAGATACATTAGGCTCTAAAGCAACAAAAGTAAGCAAAGACAATGATGGTCATTTCATATTTGTTAAGGGAAACACTCAACATGATGAGACAAAAATGAATACATTTATGTGTCCAACCAAAATGCTCCTCAATTTATAAACAAGACCCTAACAGACATGAACAATTTCATATCTTCCAGCACCATAATAGTCGGAGATTTTAACACCCCTTTGGCAGTGTTGGATAGATCTTCCAAGAAGAAACTAAGCAAAGAAACTTTGGACTCAAACTTCATTATACAACAATTGAATTTAATAGACATCTACAGAACATTTCATCCTAACAAAACTGAATACACATTCTTCCCATTAGCCAATGGAACATCCTCCAAAACTGATCACATCTTAGGTCACAAGACTAACTTCTGCAAATTTAAAACAATAGAAATTATTCTGTGTATTTTCTAAGATTAAAAGTTAGAATAAAAGTTGAACTCACCAATAACAGGAATCTGCATACTCATACAAAGACATGGAAATGAAATAACTTTATGATGAAAGATAGCTGGATCAAAGATGAGATTAAGAAGGAAATTACCAAGTTTTTGGAACAGATTAATAATGAATACATTAATTATCAGAACATGTGGGATACTGCAAAGGCAGTCCTAAGAGGGAAATTTATAGCACTGCAAGCCTTCCTTAAGAGAATGGAAAAAGAGGAACTCAACAACTTCATGGTACATCTCAAGCAACTGGAAAAGGAAGAACACTCCAACCCCAAACCCAGCAGAAGAAAAGAAATAACCAAAATTAGTGCTGAATTAAATGAAATTGAAAACAAAAGAATTATTCAAAACATCAATGAATCAAAAAGTTGGTTTTTTGAAAAGTTTAACAAAATTGATAAACCCTTGGTTAGCCTAACCAGAAATATAAAATTAAAATCCCTAATTTCATCAATCAGAAATGACAAAGGTGAAATAACAACAGACACCTCAGAAATTCAAAAAATTCTTAATGAATACTACAAAAAATCTCTATTCTCAGAAATACAAAAACCTGAAAGAAATTGACCAATACTTGGAAGCATGCCACCTTCCTAGCCTTACCCAGAAAGAACTAGAAATGTTGAACAGACCTATATCAAGTACTGAAATAGCATCAACTATACAAAATCTCCCAAGAAAGAAGACTCTGGAACCAGATGGCTTCACATCGGAATTCTATCAAACCTTTAAAGAGGAACTAGTACCTATATTATGTAACCTTTTCCAAACCATAGAAAAAGGAGGACTACTTCCCAACACATTCTATGAAGCAAATATCACCCCAATCTCCAAACCAGGAAAAAACCCAACAAGAAAAAAAAAATTATAGACCAGTATCCTTAATGAATATAGATGCAAAAATATTCAATAAGATTCCAGCAAACAGAATCCAGCATCACATTAAACAAATTATATACCATGACCAAATTGGTTTTATCCCATGGTCTCGAGGATGGTTCAATATATGTATATCTAAAAATATAATACATCACATAAACAAAATAAAAACAAAGACCACATGATTCTTTCAATCAATGCAGAAAAAGCTTTAGACAATATCCAGCATCCTTTCATGATCAGAACACTTAAAAAAATAGGTATAGAAGGGACATTTCTTAAACTGATAGAGGCCATCTACAGCAAACCTAGAGCCAATATCATATTGAATGGAGTTAAATTGAAATCATTTCTACTCAGATCAGGAACCGGGCAAGGTTGCCCATTGTCTCCACTGCTTTTTAACATTGTAATGGAAGTCTTAGCCATTGAAATAGGCAAGATAAGGTCATCAAGATTATGCATATAGGGTCAGAGGAGATCAAACTTTTGCTCTTTGCAGATGATATGATTGTATGTCTGGAAAACCCCAGTGATTCAAATACAAAACTCTTAGAAGTGATCAAGGAATACAGCAGCATCTCAGGTTACAAAATCAATACTCACAAATCTGTAGCCTTTATATGTACCAACAATAGGTAAGCTGAAAAAACAGTCAAGGACTCTATTCCTTTTACAGTAGTGCCAAAGAGGATGAAATATTTGGCAGTTTACCTAAGAAAGGACATGAAAGATCTCTATAAAGCAAACTATGAAATTCTGAGAAAAGAAATAGCTGAAGATGTCAACAAATGGAAAAACATACCATGCTCACGGCTGGGAAGAATCAACATTGTTAAACTGTCCATACTACCCAAAGCAATGTACAGTTATAATGCAATCCCATTAAACCACCACTGTCATAATTTTTTTTTTTTTTGTGGTTTTTGGCCAGGGCTGGGTTTGAACCCGCCACCTCCGGCATATGGGACTGGCGCCCTACTCCTTGAGCCACAGGCGCTGCCCACCACTGTCATACTTTAAAGACCTCGAAAAAATAATACTTTGTGTTATATAGAATCAGAAAAAAACCTCGAATAACCAAGACATTACTCAGAAATAAAAACAAAGCAGGAGGAATCACGCTACCAGACTTAAATCAGTAGTGATCAAAACAGCACAGTACTGGCAAAAAAACAAAGAGGTAGATGTCTGGAACAGAATAGAGAACCAAGAGATGAACCCAGCTGCTTACCATTAATTGATCATTGATAAGCCAATCAAGAACATTCAGTGGGGAAAAGACTCCCTATTTAACAAATGGGGTGGGTGAACTGGCTGGTGACCTGTAGAAGACTCAAACTGGACCCATACCTTTCACCATTAACAAAGATAGACTCTCACTGGATAAAAGATTTAAACTTAAGACATAAAACTATAAAAATACTAGAAGAAAGTGCAGGGAAAACCCTTGAAGAAATCGGCCTGGGAGAATGTTTTTTTTTTTTTTTTTCTTTGTAGAGACAGAGTCTCACTTTATGGCTCTCGGTAGAGTGCCGTGGCCTCACACAGCTCACAGCAACCTCCAACTCCTGGGCTTAAGCCATTCTCTTGCCCCAGCCTCCCGAGTAGCTGGGACTACAGGTGCCCGCCACAACGCCCAGCTATTTTTTGGTTGCAGTTTGGCTGGGGCTGGGTTTGAACCCGCCACCCTCGGTATATGGGGCCGGCACCTTACCGACTGAGCCACAGGTGCCACCCTGGGAGAATGTTTTATGAGGAGGATCCCCTGGGCAATTGAACCAACACCAAAAATACATTACTGGGATCTGATCAAGCTAAAAGCTTCTGCACAGCCAAAAACACAGTATATAAAGCAAGCATACAAGCCCCAGAATGGGAGAAGATATTTGCAGGTTTGCAAACCATATTTGACAAAGGTTTAATAACTAGAATCCACAGAGAACTCAAACGTATTAGCAAGAAAAGAACAAGTGATCCCATCTCAGTGTGGGCAAGGGAGTCGAATAAAAACTTCTCTGACGAAGACTAGTGCACGGCTTACAGACACATGAAAAAATGCTCATCATCCTTAAATCATCAGAGAAATGCAAATCAAAACTACTTTGAGATATCATCTAACTTCAGTAAGATTAGCCCACATCACAAAATCCCCAAACCAGAGATGTTGGCATGGATGTGGAGAAAAGGGAACACTTCTTCACTGCTGGTGGGAATTCAAATTAATATGTTCCTTTTGGAAAGATGTTTGGAGATCACTTAGGGATCTAAAAATAGACCTGCCATTGTATCCTGCAATTCCTCTACTAGGTTTATATCCAGAAGACCCAAAATCACTTTATAACAAAGATATTTGCACCAGAATGTTTATTTTTGCAGCCCAATTCATAATTTCTAAGTCATGGAAAAAGCCCAAGTGCCCATCGGCCCATGAATGGATTAATAAATTGTGGCATATGTACACCATGGAATATTAGGGAACCTTAATAAAAGATTGAGACTTTACCTCTTTTATGTTTCCATGGATGAAGCTGTAACATATTCTTCTTAGCAAAGTATCTCAAGAATGAAATAAAAAGTATCCAATGTACTCAGCCCTACTATGAAACCAATTTATAAGCACCCATATTTCCATATGAAGGCTATAACCCAACTATAGCCCAAGATGAAGGGGGAAGAGAAGGGGGAGGTGAGAGGGGAGGATGGGTAGGGGAAGGGTAATTGGTGACACCACACCTATGGTGCATTTTACAAGGTTACATGTTATATCTACTAAGTGTAGAATATAAACGTTTTAATACAATAACTAAGAAAATGGGGTGAAGGCTATGTTAACCAGTTTAATGAAAGTATTTCAAATTGTATATAAACCCAGCACATTGTACCCCATAATTGCATAAAAGTACACATCTATGATTTAATAAAACAAAGAATGTTGCTTATAATAAAATTCCTTTTACTCATCCAGTTACTTCTCCTCAGCCTTGGAAAACGGAAACATTCTCACCCTCTTTCCTCTCTGATTTGCAACACTGTTAATATAAGCAATCTTGTTTAGGTACTATATAAATAAAGTTGTTCACACAGTTCAGTGCTGTTTGCAGTCATTCCCTATGTCAGATTCCCTATCCCATCTCTTTGTCTTTTGTGTAATCTGTGTCGCTTATGTGACTTATTTTCCCAACTCCCCACCATTATCACTCTGGTTAGTTTACTTTTCTCTCTGGTTCACAAAACCACAGTTTATTAATCCATTCATGAGTTGATGGGCAGTTGGGTTGATTCCATGTCTTGTGATTGTGAATTGAGCTGCGATGAACACTCTTGTGCAGATGAGTGTGTGATAAAATGATTTATTTTCTTCTGGGTAGATATGTAGTGATGGAATTGCAGGAAAAAATGGAAAGTTTACTTTTAGTTTTTTCCACTTTGAACTAGAACCGATATGGATGTGCACTGCTATTCAACAGAGTGCTGGACACTAGCTAATGCATTCAGGCAAGAGAAGGATATCAGTGGTATTCAGATGGGTACAGAGGAGGTCAAACTTTCCTTCCTTGCTGATGATATGATCTTATACTTAGACAACCCCCAAGAATTGCTTGAGCCACCACACTGTCCATCACCCTTCTCACTATCTGCAATCTCCAGATGATCACAGATATGCTGTCTGTTGCTATAAATCAGTTTGCATGCTCTAGAGCTTTATATAGGTGGAATCATACAGTATGTACCTTTTGCCTTCCAGATTCTTTTATTAAGCATAATTATTTTGAGATTTTCCATGTTGTTCAGTGTAGATGTGTTTTTTTTTTTGTTTGTTTGGTTTTGTTTGTTGCTTCTTTTTATTGCTGAGTAGTATACACCAGAATTGCTTTTCCAGTCACCCAAATGATGGATATTTTAGTTCTTGAGGGTGTGGGCAATCACAAGTAAGGCTCTTACAGAAATTCATGTGCAAGTCTTTGGGAAGACATCTGCTTTCCTTTCCCTTGGAGTGGATTGGCCAGAAAGCATGGTAGGTGCGAGTTTAGCTTTTTAAGAACCGAGAAACTGTGCTACCAGGTTGTTAAACCATTTTATTTTTCCCATTCAACCAATAATTATTAAGGTTCCACATGTCCACAGGTACTGTTCTAGATGCCAATGATATAGCAAGAATCAAAGCAGCCAATTACGCAAGCCCTAATTCAAGAAAGTTGGAGAGTGTTCCAAGTTTGTCTCAAGGGAGCAGTCTGTGAGGTGGAGTTCAGTAGGTTGGATGTTTACTAGGGAGTTCCCTGGGGTTGACATCTGTGAAAGGAGAAGAAGATAGTGGCATGGCGGGGTGGCACCTGTGGCTCAGTGAGTAGGGCACTGGCCCCATATACCGAGGGTGACAGGTTCAAACCCGGCCGAACTGCAACAAAAAATAGTCGGGCGGTGTGGTGGGTGCCTGCAGTCCCAGCTACTTGGGAGGCTGAGATAAGAGAATTGTCTAAGCCCAAGAGCTGGATGTTGCTGTGAGCTGTGATGCCACGGCACTCTACCAAGGGTGATAAAGTGAGACTCTGTCTCTAAAATAAATAAATAAATAAACAGCCAGGCATTATGGCAAGAAGCTGTAGTCCCAGCTACCCATGAGACTGAGGCAAGAGAATCACTTGAGCCCAAGAGTTTGAGGTTGCTGTGAGCTATGACCCTACGGCACTCTACCCAGGGTGACAAAGTAAGACTATCTCAACAAAAAAAGAAGGAAGAAAGAAAGAAAAAAAGAAAGAAGGAAGGAAGGAAGGAAGGAAGGAAGGAAGGAAGGAAGGAAGGAAGGAAGGAAGGAAGGAAGGAAGGAAGGAAGGAAGGAAAGAAAGAAAGAAAGAAAGAAAGAAAGAAAGAAAGAAAGAAAGAAAGAAAGAAAGAAAGAAAGAAAGAAAGAGGGATGGCACTGAAGGAAAAGTCAGTCCGCAAATGCAGACCTAGTGACAGCTTTCAGCAGCACCACGGGGAGTTGTGGACCTAAAAAAAGTGCTCAAAGAAAGTTGTCCAGCATTGGGACAAAACGGGTGGGCACCTGTCACCATCGGTCACCTGATTCAGGACACTAAAAGGAGGGCATGGCCTTGGGCAAGGAATCTCTCTGCAGCAAAAGTTATCTCTGAAAATAGTGACAGCCGAAGGCTACCTTCTGATATCTTTGACAGCAGGTGGGGCAACAAGTCCTCCCTTGACTGGGGATCCAGTAAGCATGTCCCTGTGTCTATCACCATCTACCATGTGCACTGTCTGGGTCCTCTTGTATACATGCATTGAAGAGTAGCTTCTCCAGGATCCACTAGGCCTGTGTTACAGAGAGAAAACTGAGAAGAAGATGATTACTAGAAAAATTCTAGCCTGGACTAGACTTCTGTAGCTAGTCTTGTAGCCAAAGAAGTACCCAACTGCTTCTTTCACCTTTTAGTCTAGATTCATTGCACCTTGGACCTCTAAGTATGGTGATCTTAATGGATTACAGGTGACATTATCTGTACCCTCATCCCTTGGCCGCCTTACCTTCCCTGGCTTGGGTTGCTCCCTTGTACTTTACTGAAAATCCTGGCCAGGGGAGTACTAGAAGCACTCAACAGATCACTCTGTTTCCGAACATATTTTTCCCTGATTCTTATATGTAATAGCATCCTTGCTTCTCCCGATGGCCAGACTCAACTACCTTGGACAGAATGGTGACTCTTCTCTGTGTCAGGCACAGAGAAGATAATAAGCACTCAGGTGGAATCTGTAGCTTTTAATTCAATGAGACTCTTGTGCTGTTCTCAATAAAAATGATGCTTCTTTGGAGACCAGAGAGTCTAATCCTGCAGAAACCATTGTTCTTGGGTACAGGTCCACACATTTCCTCAGCTGGGTCAAATGGAGTGCTGGGGAAGCTGGGTCATGCCAACTCACACCAGGAGGTGACCTGATTTTGTTCATGGTGAGGACATAGAGCCATCCAAAACTCCGTTACTCAATATGTGCACTGACTGAATACTAGAGGATGATTCCCAATGCTACAAAAATTTTGCCTCCAAACAGGACTTTAGCTGGGCCTTCACCAGTCTGCTCCAATGCTCCATTAGGCAGGTGGCTTCTGGGTGAGGCAGAATCTCATACAACCATTGAATCCCACATTCATAGGCTTACTGCCACATGCCATTGCTGTAAATTCAGTCTCCATGTCTGCTAGGAAACTTTGTGGAAATACAATGACAGTGGGTCAAGCACTCTGTAAGATCTTAGATAAAGGTGATGGCTGAAGCCCTGAAGACAAGGAAAGATGTGGAAAATGTTTCTATTTCTCTCAAAAGAATCATCAGCCACTCCACAGGGAGGACTCTGAATCTGTTCAATGTACTCCCATATACAGTGCACAATAATGGTTTCTGTCACTGCAAGTTTGAACTGGACATTGAACAGTAACATAACTAGATCTGTTCATGGGCTCATCCTGCTAGACCCAGGTATATTCTCTGTCCCTGCCATTTTGTGTATGTTCTCTTTATGGCAGAAATAAGGCAGCATTTAAGAGAGGCTAGGTGACATCAGCTGACAGAGTCCTTCTGTCCACTTGGTAGTTCAGTGCCTCTGGTATAGTGGATAGTCTCTGTTGGGTGTGAACTCGTGAAATAAAAACCTTCACACTGAATGCTCACTCTCATACTTCTAACCGCTCATGTCTTCCAGTCCTCTTGTCCCTGGGCCTCCAATTCTTCTCATTATAGGCTCTGAGTCAAACTTCCAGCAATTTCTCTTTCCATACTAATTGTACCACCTGGAGTCCTCCCACTGAAGAGAGAATTTGCTTGGCACTGTCCTTAAAGACCACTGCTATGTGCAGCTGTAATGGAGTTATATCCACATTTGAAAAAAGAACAGAAGGAAACAAAGAAAATAGAAGGAGAAAAGAAAGTTAGGGCTGGGCATGGTGGCTTAAGCCTGTAATCCTAGCACTCTGGGAGGCAGAGGCGGGTGGATTGCCTGAGTTCACAGGTTCGAGACCTGCCTAAACAAGTTTGAGACCTCATCTCTAAAAATAGCTGGGCATTGTGGCAGGCCCCTGTCATCCCAGGTACTGGGGAGGCTGAGGCAAGAGAAGTCCTTGAGTCCAGGAGTTTAAGGTTGCTGTGAGCTCTGACACTATGGCAATCTACTGAGGATGACAAACTGACACTCTGTGAGAGAGAGAGAGAGAAGAAGAAGAAGAGGAGGAGGAGGAGGAGGAAGAAGAAAGTTAGGACAGAAATTAATGTAGTATTCAAAAAAATAAAGTAGAGAAAATCAACAAAATCCTCCAAAGCAAATGCTGGTATCCGAAAAGACTGAATAAGGAACCAATATCTGAATCTCTGGCAATATTGGGAAGGAAGCGGGGGAGAGAGAACACAAATGCTACAAATCAGAAAGTGGAATGCGTTTAGTGATAAAACAATAGAGAAGAGAATACCAAAAAGAAGTTCGCAGCAGTATAAATGAGTTCTCATTCAGAAGGCAGTTCTTGTAAAAGGCAAACATAACTGGCCTGTACTGACTATAGAAGAAATAGAAAACTTGACTAGACTTATACTCTGTAAAGACATTAAGTCTGGAGGAGCGGCGGCCTGGGCCTTGTCGGGCGGGCATGGGTTAAATTGGAGCCTATTTCCCAGCCAGAAGCCAAACAACACCGTGTAGTTGCTAGCTGCTCTTCATTCACTTATTGATGCCTCCCAGAAAAGAACACCCACGACGTTCCCAGAAAGCTCAGCTGCTACTCCAGCAACAACCACTGGAGGGCCCCAAACACCGCTATGGATCGCCACAGCTTCTCATCACTCACACTCGACAGATTTCGCCTGAGTTTGACACGACAGCAGAAAGCTGGTTCCTAGCCCACAGGAAACGTCATCACTGAGACCCGGCAAGACGTTTAAGTCGAAATGCTGGCACCTCCAAATTTGCACATTCAACTTTTGAGAGTCTACAATCTTCTTGCATTTCAGAGACATTAGAGATCCCCTTAATCAAGGAGTGCCCCACTCAACAAAAAAAGGACACAATTCCAGAAGACCCTGAGTTCCAATGCTCACTCCCCAAAGCTCTGGGGACCTGTCAGTACATGCTCTTCCGAGTTCACCTTATGTGTTCATTCCACCTGACATCCAGACCCCTGAGTCATCTTTTGTGAAGGAAGAATCTGTTCCTCAAGATCAGAAGGAAAACAGACTTCCAAACTGCTCCCGTCACACTAATATTCCCAGCAGCCCAGAGCTTGGGCTTGTTTTGGTTAAAGATACCCACCCCAACAAATATGGGGTAAAGGTCACATGGAGAAGACGACAGTACCCTCTTGCTTACCTCAGGCGGGGAGGAAAGCTGAGCAGAAAAGCCAGTTGCTTGTGAAAACCTGACGCCCTCTCTTATCAACACTCTCAAGAAATTGCTGATTTTCACAGAGTTGCTAAAGCCACGTTTCTAACTCACGAGAGTCTATCAGTAGAATAAAATAGAAATAACACCAACAGAAAAAAAAAATATTTTAAGTAGGGCGGCGCCTGTGGCTCAAAGGAGGTGGTGGGTTCAAACCCAGCCCGGGCCAAAAACTGCAAAAAAAAAAAAAAAAAAAAAAAATTAAGTAAAACCCTGGAGGCATAAGGGAATTCAATCCCCGCATTTGCTTTTTAAGATACCTTGTATCATGAACTGTTTACTTCATATTTTTCTTGCATTAATTGTTTAAAGTACATGTAAATTAACGGTTGCAGAAAACAAAAAGAAATTATGTCTGCAGCTTTAAAAAGTTATAACATTGACTTAAAACGTAGAAAAGCAAATTATTAATATTCTCAAATTTTGAAAAAGGAATTAACAAAATGCAAAAAATGTAAAAAAAATAAAATCGGGAGTAGAAATATTTAATCACTAGGAATTGGCTTAAGTTATCCTGTTATGTATATAAAGCATTTTCTCAAAACAAAATATTACCTTAAAGAAAGCACCAGGAACAAGAGGAAACTTCTAATAAACATTCAAGGAAGAGATATTTCCATGCTCATACAAACTTTACCGGAGACCACGGTAAAAGCATGCACTCCCAAATTCATTTCATGAGGATAATCTTGATTCCAAAATGAGACGAATATGATAAGAGAAATCAATATTATAGTTCAAGTTAACCATGAACATTGATAAAAATCCTAAATTAAATATTGCATACTTAATCAAATGATTCATGGAAATGACAATAAACCAGAACAAGTAGGTAAAAATTTAACAGTAAACCAGAACAGGAGGTAGAAATTCCTTAGTGTTAGAAAAAGTGTTAATGTTAATGTAAATCACCACATTAACGGAGAGAAACAAGGTTGTTACCATTTTAATAGAAAGGGTAAAGTCATTTACTAAAGCCCAGTACCTGTTCATGTAACAACAACAAAAAAAAAACCTCACACAAACTGAACACAATTCTTAGCAAACTAGGAGTAGAAGAGACTGAAAAGGTGTGTCTACAAAATAATCTGCAGCATTCTACATCAGCAGTGGTCACCCTAGAAAAATAAAGTACAGGACAAGACTACTCAGTGTTGTCAACAGTGGAGTTTCTAGCCAGCACGGTAAATTAAAGTTCTAAAAGGTACAATGATTAGAATCAAAAAACCATAACTATCATATCTATATAGATAATATACGAGTTTGCTGTATAGGAAAACATGAGATTGTCTACGACTCTTTTTTTTTTTTTCCTTAGACTAATATGAGGGTACAAATGATTAGGTTACATTAGGTGAGAGCTTACCCATTCCTCTCTGTCCTCCCCTTTCCTTTATCCCTCATCCTCCCTCCCCCACTTGAATTAAATTATGTTTTCCTCTCCTGTGGGTGTGTATTTGCTTTTCTGTTGGTTTCAGATTAGTATTGAGTACACGGGATACTTTTCCATTCCTGTGGTACTTTACCAAGAAGAATGTGCTTCAGCTCCATCCAGGTTAATATGAAACATCGACAGTTTCCATCTTTTTTTGTGGATGAAGAGTATCCCATGGTATACATACACCACAGTTTATCAATTCATTCATGTGTTGATGGGCACCTTGGGTTGTTTCCACATGTTGGCAACTGTGAATTGAGCTGAAATAAACCTTCTATTGCAAATGTCCTCATGATAAAATTATTACTTTTTTTCTTCTGGGTAGATACCCGGTAATGGAACTGCAGGATCAAATGGGAAGTCTATATTTAGCTCTCTGAGGATTCTCCATACTTCTTTGCACAGAGGCTGCATTGGTTTGCAATCACACCAGCAGTGTGAAAGTTGTTCCTTTTTCTCCACATTCATGCCAGCACCTGCAGCTTTGGGATTTTGTGATATGAACTATTCTTACTGGGGTTAGGGGATACCTCAGGGTGGTTTTGATTTTCATTGATCTGACGATTAGGAATGATGAGCATGTTCTCATGTGCCTGTCGGCCATTCATCTGTCACCTTCACAGAAGTTTCTGTTCAACTCTTGCCCACTTATAAATGGGACTATTTGCTCTTTTCTTGTGGATTAATTTGAGTTATTTATAGATTGAAGTTATCAGTCCTTTTTCAGATTCATAGCATGCAAATATCTTCTCCCATTCTGAAGGCTGTCCCTGTGCTTTGGTTGTTGTACCCTTGGCCATGCAAAAGGTTTTAGCTTGATTATGTCCCATTTTTATTTTTGGTGTTCTTGCAATTGCCCAGGGGGTCTTCTTCATAAATTCTTTTCCCAGGTCAATAGTGTCAAGAGTTTTTCCACATTTTCTTCTGGAATTTTTATTGTTTCATGTCTTAAATTTAAATCTTTTATCCAGTGAGACTCAATTTTTGTCAGTGGTGAGAGGTGAGGGTCCAGTATCCGTCTTCTACACCACATAGCTAACCACTTCTCCCAGCATCGTTATTTGTTGTTGTTGTTGTTTGTTTGTTTGTTTTAGTGACAGAGTCTCACTTTGTTGCCCTTGGTAGAGTGCCATGGCGTCACAGCACACAGCAACCTCCAGCTCTTGGGATTAGGCGATTCTCTTGCCTCAGCCTCCCGAGTAGCTGGGACTATAGGCGCCTGCCACAAGGCCTGCCTATTTTATTTTTGTTGTTGTTGCGGTTTGGCCTGGGCTGGGTTCGAGTCCACCACCCTTGGTATTCGGGGCCCAGCGCCCTACTCACTGAGCCACAGGCGTCGCCCCACCTAGCACCATTTATTAAACAGGGATTCTTTTCCCCAGTGTATGCTTCTGTTGGTTTATCAAAGATCAGATGGGGATATGTGGCTAGATTCATCTCTAAGTTCTCTATTCTGTTCCATAGATCTATACCTCTATTTTTGTGTCAGTACCATGCTGTTTTGGTCACTGTAGTCTCATAGTAGTATACCCTGAAGTCTGGTAACATGATGCCTCCAGGTTTAATTTTATTTCTTAGAATTGTGTTGGCTATTTGCAGATTTTCTGGTTTCCTATGACATGAGGTACTATTTTTTTTCTGGTTCTTCAAGGCATGACATTGGTGTTTTGATGAGGATTACATTAAATCTGTAGATCACTTTGGATAGTATGGATATTTTAACCACGTTGATTCTTCCCAGCCATGAGCATGATATGTTCCTCCATTTCTTACTGTCTTTTCCTACTTCTTTTTTCAGTGTTCTTTTCACAGAGACCCTTTGTGTCCTTTATTAGGTGTATTCCCATTTCTTTGAAGCTACTGTGAAGGGTATTGTGTCCTTGATTCGCTTCTCAGCTTGACTGTTGTTGGCATATGTGATGGCTACTGATCTGTGGACATTGATTTTGTATCCCCGAGAGGTTACTGTATTTTTTGATCACTTCAAGGAGCCTTGTGGCTGAGACCCTGGGGTTTTCAAGTATAAATCATGTCATCCACAAAGAGTAGGAGTTTGACCTCCTGTGTCCTCATTTGAATACCCCGAGTACAAACTCTTAGCACTAATGGCAGCTCAGCAAAAATCAATTGTATTCCCATATACCAGCACCAACCATTTGGAGTAAGAAACAATTTTAGGATGAGTACCAAGTGTAACTGCAAGAAAAATAATCAGGTTCATACAAATGAACTAACAAAGGTGCGCAAGATTTCAATTAAGAAAATGATGAAATGTTATTGACAACTAGCCCTCAGTAAAACAGATATAAAAACATGCTCATGGAAGAATCTCTGTGTTAAAGATGACTGTTCTTTCCACTTAACCGTTCTCTCCAATGTGATCCTGATCAAATCATCTACCACTGGTTTTTGTGGAACAATAAAAGCTTCCACTAAAATGCATATTGAGGGACACAGGGCCCTTTAGAATATCCAAGACAATTTAGATGAAAGTGAATGGAAAGGGAAGGGACATGGCTTACCAGATATGTGCATATCAAGTTCTATTGATTAAGCTGTAACAATTAAGACATTTCACTTGTATGACAACTAGGCCAACAGAATTAATAGACCAGAGATCCCATTACATATGAGACACCTTTTTTGTTGAGAGAGAGAGACTCTTACTTTATCACCGTCGGTAGAGTGCCGTGAAGTCATAGTTCACAGCAACCTCAAACTCTTGGGCTCAAGTAATCCTTTTGCTTCAGCCTCCAAGGTAGCTGGGACTACAAGTGCCCACAACAGTGCCTGGCTATTTTTTAGAGACAGTCTCACTCTTTATCAGGCTGGTCTAGAACTCATGAGCTCAAGAAATCCACCTGCTTGGCTTCCCAGAGTGCTGGGATTACAGGCGTGGGACAACGCACCTGGCCCACATATGTGATAACTTGATAGGAGAGAGTCCCCATTAAATGGAAAAAGATAGGGTGTTCACTACATGCTGCTGGAGCCACTGGTCATAAACATTTCCTAGAGGGGAGATTGCTACCTCACAATATACACAAATATAAATTCCAGACATTTAAAAAACCTAGGTGGAAAAAAAGAGCCTATGAAATGTTGGAATAATTATGAGAGACAATCGTTTTATGTCTTCAGAGAAGAAAAGTCTTTCCTGCAAAAGTAACCACAATCTATGAACATAAGATATCTTCCCACTTATTTATGTCTTCTTGAATTTCTTTAGCAATGTTTTGTCATTTTCAGAGTACAAATCTTTCCCCTCCTTGGTTGACTTTATTCCTAAGTGCTTTATTCTCTTTAGTGCGGCCATAAGAGCAATTATATTCTTAATTGTCTTTGGATTTGGTTCATTGTTGATGTGCCGAAATGCAACTGATGATCACATGTTGATTTTCTATCCTGAAACTTTAACAGATTCATTTATTAGCTCTAACAATTTTTTTTTTCCCTAAAGCTCAACAGTTTTCTGTATGTAAGATCATGTCATCTGTGAAAGGTGATAATTTTACTTCCTGTTTTCCACCTTGGATGCCTTTTATTCATTAACCTTGCCTAGTTACTGTCTAGAGGTTCCAATAGTTTGCTGAGTTACAAGTGGCAAAAACAGCCATCCTTGTCCTGTACTCGATCTTAGGGGAAAAGCTTTCAGTCTTACCCATAGAGTATAATGTCAACAATGGGTACTTCTCTATATTATGTTGAGAAAGTTTCCTACTCTTCCCAGTTTGTTGAGTGCTTTTAACATGAAAGTACACTGAATTTTGTTAGATGCTCTTTCTGCATCAATTGACGTGGTGACATGGTCTTTTATTATCATTCCGTTAATATGGTGCCTCAAATAACTTTCATGTGTTGAATCATCCTTGCTTTCCGGGAGTCATTCCCACTTGGTCATGGTGTGTCATCCTTTCAATATACTCTTGCTAGCATTTCGTCTTGGATTCTTAGCATTGATATTCATAAGGCATATTGCTGTGTAGTTTTCTTGTGGATTTGTCACACTTTGGTATCATGATAATGTTGGCTTCACAGAATGGGTTAGGAAGTGGTTGGTCTCTTTCAGAAGTTTTGGAAGAGATTGAGAATGAATGGTGTTGATTCCTCTTTAAATGTTTGGTAGAATTTGCCAGTGAAGTTATCTGGGCCAACACTTTACTTTGTTGGAAGGTTTTTGATTACTGAGTCAATTCTCTCACTAATTATAGGTCTTTTTAAATTTTCTATTTCCTCATGATTGAGTCTTGGAAAGTTGAGTGTTTCTAAGAGTTTGACCATGACATCTAGGTTTTTCCCATTTGGGGGCATCTTTCTGCATCTCTTGTCATCTTCTTTTACTTTTGTAAAATCAATATAATTCCTCCACTTTCATTTCATATTTTAGTAATTTAAGTCCTCTCTTTTTTAGTCTGGTGTTAGTGAGTCGAACTAAATGTTTGTTGGTTTCCAACATTTGTGCTTTTGATTTCTTTTTTTTATTTTTTTATTTTTTATTAAATCATAGCTGTGTACATTGATATGATCATGGGGCATCATTCACTAGCTTTACAGACCGTTTACCATGTGCTTTTGATTTCTCTTTGCTATTTTCTACTTTATCTATCTCCACTCTTATCTCTGTTATTTACTTACCTCTGATGGCTGTGGGTTAAATTTGTATTTCTTTTTATAATGCTTTCACATGTAAAGTTAGGTTATTGATATGTGATCTTTCTTCTTTATTAATGTAGGTGTTCTCAGACATAAATTTCCTTTTTAGGACTTCTCTGGCTGCCTTCCATATGTTCTGATGTTTTCACTTACATTTGTGTCAAAGTATTATCTAATTTACCTGGCGATTTCTTCTTTGATCCACTTTGTCTCTGAGAGCATATTTTCTGAGAGCGTATTTGTGAGTTTTCTAGTTTTCCTTCTGTTACCAGTTTGTAGTATTCTATACTGGTCAGAAAAGAATGTTTTTCTATTCATTTGCACTTTTCTTTGTGCCTTAAAATAAGAGGCCAGAGAATTATGTTTGTGAACTCATCCTAGAAAAAGGTATGCTACATACATCATTGCTGAATATCATTATGGTTACCTTTAAAGTACTTCCCTCGGGAAGCTATATAGTGATGTCAGTACCTAGTCCACCCTTCAAAGCACTTTTTCTAGGGTGAGTTCATGAACTGCTTTGTCAGGCCTCCTATGATGACAACTCTGATGGTCCTTCTGTAAAAAGAGTTCCAAAATTGCTTTGCCGGTGGCTTCATTTCTTCACATAGAATCGAGTTACTATCTAGTGTTCTTTCATTTCATCCTGAAGGTCTTTCTTTAGTATTTCTCAAGGGGAGGATCTGATAGCATCTACTTATCTCTGTAATTTTCAAATCTAAGAATGTGTTCATTTCCCTTTCACATTTGAGGAATGGTTTGGCCACATATAAAATTTCTGTGCAATGGTACATTTCAAAACTATTAAGAAAAGTGTATAATTGTCTTACCACAACAAATAAGTAAGCGAGGTGATGGATGTGTTAATCAGTTCAATGTAAGCATTCCACATTGTATATCTAATCAGTACACTGAACCCCATAAATTCATCAATGTACACAGTTTTGATTTAATCAAAACAAAAGTTAAAATTAAAAGCAATAAAAATTTTTCTCTAATGGACTTTTATTTTTCTTTTAGAACTTTGTATCAACTGTTTCTTTACTACATGTTTCTTATGAGATATTAATACAAGCTGTTAACCTTATTGAGCACCGCTTATATATAATGTCACCTATCTTGTCCCTTGCTTTTTTCAAGAGTTTCCCATTCTCTTTGGTTTTCAACAGTTTTACTGTAACCTGTCCAAGAGTAGTTGAGTTGATTCTACTTGGAGTTAGTTCATTGGACCTCTGGAATGCACAGATTAATATTTGTCACCCTATTTGGGAAATTTTTAGCCATGATTTCCTCATATATTCTTTGTGCACCTTTCCTTTAAGTTCCGGGGTTGTCATACGTAATGTCATGTGCTTGATGGAGTAACTCAGGTCTTTGAAACCCTTTTCGTTTTTCTGTGTTCTTGTTTTTTTTCTGTTCCTCTGAATGGATAATCTCAAGTGATTATCTTCAAGTTTGTTACTTCTTTCTTCAGCCTGTGCAAATCAGGTTTAGAGCCCAACTGCTGATTATGTTTATTTCTGTTACTTTGAAACTCTTCTCAGAATTTTAATTTGGTTCTTTTACAATAATTTCTATCTCTTTTCTGTTTCACTACTTTTGGCAATGCATCATTTTTTTTTTGAGACAGAGTCTCAAGCTATCAGCCTGGGTAGAGTGCTGTGGCGTCACAGCTCATAGCAACCTCCAACTCCTGGGCTTAATCAATTCTCTTGCCTCAGCCTTCTGAGTAGCTGGGACTACAGGTGCCTGCCACAACGCCCACCTATTTTTTGGTTGTAGTTGTCATTGTTTGGTATGCCTGGGCTGGATTCGAACCTGCCAGCTCTGGTGTATATGGCTGGTGCCTTTGCCGCTTGAGCTACAGGCACCACCCTGGTGAGGCATCATTACCATGCTTTTGTTCTCAAGTCATTATTTCCTTGAATATATTTAAAATATGTAGTTGAAAATCTTTGTTCCACAAGTCCAAATCTGGTTGCCTTTGTTCATGTGTTAGGATCTGTACTTGCTAGACCTTTTATAGCTTATAAAGTCTAGAGAATGGGACATTTTGAGTAATTTATTCTGATAAATTTGGAAATATAGTTATTATTCCTCTACAGGGTGGAGGAAATGGTTTCTCTCAATAATCTCCATAACACTCTGTGGTCTCATTCTCTGGGGGCTCATGACAGTCATTGAATTCACCTGGCTCCTAATGGTTAGAATGCTGTTTCCTGTTTTCTGTGACTTTAGGGTCTTGTCATCTCCATTTGTATCTTTGGACCTACATCTTGACTGTGATTTTACTGTAGTTATTGCCGATAGCAAGAGGATTTTTGGCAATACATCTTGAAGGGATTTACATGTTTACTTGAGAGAAAAATCTGATTTCCTCCAAGCAAGAAGGAATTCAGCTCATAGTAAGAAGTAGCATTGAGCATTTGAGATGGTTCATCAGATTTGGAGTAACTCATTTTTCAGAAGTTTCGTCCCAAATTATCCTATGGAGGGTCCTAAACCTGGAAAAGCCAACCTGCCTTGGTTGGCAATTTAACATTCTTTAGAGTTTTACTTCTCTGATTTCTAGTTTCAGAGTCTGGTTTTGGTTTTCCTCTGCCATCTTATTGCAGCCAAAGACAGTCCCTATATGATCACAAGGAAGCTCCATGGCTTTCACATTTGGTTTCCAATCACATAATAATTTCTCGCAACTTTCCTCATTTTTTTCCCGGAGTGTCAATTGAGCTTAGTAATAGCCATGTAATCTTAATTAATCATTGCAGACTCCACAATATTTTTCAAATACCTGAAGTACTATAACATA
Source organism: Nycticebus coucang (assembly GCF_027406575.1). Taxonomy (NCBI): domain Eukaryota; kingdom Metazoa; phylum Chordata; class Mammalia; order Primates; family Lorisidae; genus Nycticebus; species Nycticebus coucang. Next base: position 113,255,435 of record NC_069804.1, read on the forward strand.
AGTTCCCATTCCAACTAATAACTTTAGTAATTATTTTAAGAGAGATTGTATTGCCAGGCACGGTGGCTCACTCCTGTATTCCTAGCACTCTGGAAGGCTGAGGGAGGTGGATTGCCGGAGGTCAGAATTTCGAGACCAGTCTGAGCAAGAGCAGGACCCAGTCTCTTAAAAAAAAAAAAAAAAAAAAAGCTGGGCATTGTGGCAGGAGCCTGCAGTCTCAGCTACTCCGGCGGCTGAGGCGAGAGAATGGCTTGAACCCAAGAGATTGCGATTACTATGAGCTATGACACCATGGCACTCAACCCCAGGGCTACTGAGTGAGACACTCTCTCAAAAAAAAAAAAAAAAAAAAAAAAGGAAAGAAAAAGAAAGATTTTATTTAGGAAGAACAAAGAAAGTTTAGAGCACTTCCAAAGAGAGTTTGAAGTGGGTCCCTCTCATGGAGGAGAAAAGGTGAGAGAAATGTACCGTTGTAATTATTATTCACTGTTCTCTAGCCTGCCTCAGACACTCTCTGCCCATCACCATTACTGATGAGTTTTCAAACTCAGCTGGAAGATAAGAGATCAGCTTCACAACCCCTTTTTGCCTTCTTAGATCCTGCCTGGAGGCAACTGTTGGAGTTTCTTTCTACAGGAAACAGTCTCTGTGATAGTTTTTATCGCATGGGATGTTTAACTTGGGGGCTCATATGGAGTATGAGCTACTCATACCTGTGGAGAGTAGAAGTTGAAAACAGAATTTAACAAAGGAAGAAAAGGAGCTATTCTGAGGGCTAATCATTAGGCTCAGTCAACTCCATAGGGAACTCTCTGAAGCTAAAAGTGACCCTTCAGTTTTTCCAACATTAATTTACAACATGTGAGATTTTATACTCCTGCCTCCATCGGTCAGTGAATGTGGGCCACTCTGGAAAAATGAGGTGGCTCTCTTGAGTGAAGGCATTCTTCAAGGAGGCTGATAGCTGGAGGCGGCCTGCTGACAGCACCCCCAGAAGTTACAGGAATACATCCTAAATGGGAATCTATCTGAGAGAGTTTTTACAGTAGAGTGGATTATAAGAAAATTTAAAACAGTTCAGTAAATGACTGCCCTGAAAAGGTACTTTGTTAGCCACAGTTCTCAAGAGGAGAGGATGCTGACCATGGGGAATCACAGGCTAGATCAAGAGGCAGAAGGAGACAGGACAGCTGCAGGAAGAGCATTCTTTGTGGTCTTTTATCTCTGTGGGAAGGAACAGGGAAGGCAGAGTAACCAATTCAAGATTGGCTCCTTTGAATAATTTCAGTAGCCTTGGGGCATAGGGCTGTCCCTAGTTATCTGGTTCCTGGCCTTGTCTGGTTATTAGGGCACTTGGATAGTGACCCAGAGTGTGAGAGCCCAGTAAAGGAGGAGATTGGAGACATTATGTCTGAATTGATTTGTTTGCACTTGACAAGTGCCCTCTAGGGTAAGTTGTTTACCTTCTGCAGCAATTGCCTCACCCTGGAAGGAGCAGTCTCCCCAGGGTCTGCAAGACCTCAGATGCCAAGGTATCAGAAATAGAAACTAAAAGACATACATGGTTAATACATTTTTGTGTTCCTCACAGAGGGTACGTGGAGCTGGACATGACAAAGAGGTTCTGTTCTAAATCATCTGTCTTCCTTGTGCCAAGCACAGGGCTTAGAACAGCATATGTGCTCTGGAACGACTCTACTACCTCACTGAACATCCACCATTTTGGGGGGCCTGGCCTGAGCTCTGCCCCTGAAAGACACAAGGTTATCCCCCAGGCATGGCCCAGGATTGTGGGGCAAGTGGGAGAACAAGGACAGAATCACTAGGAAGGGAGGGGAGGACAGGGGACAGCACAAAGGGCATGAAGGTTGGGAAAAGAGAGATGGAGGAAACAGAAGAAAGCACAGTCCCTGGAGAAAGAGGAAGCAATGCAGAGGAAGGGAAAAGAACAATGCTCTCCCATGGGAGGAGGGAGGAAGAGAAAGGGAAAGGGCTCCCCTGTAGCTGCCCTTTCCCTCACTTGCCCCTGGTCGGCTTTGGGTGCCAAGGCAGGAATGATATCCATGCACCTTTTGGGATGGGACCCATGGAAAGCAGGTAGGGCCTTTGTCACCTGAGTGAGCCCTTTCTGAGCTGGGCATGAGAAAGGTCTCCATGGGGGCAGGAGACCTTCCCCCAGGAGTGAAGCATCAGGCCCCAGATCAGCATGGGGTTGAGGGGCTGGGTCCTCCTCTCAGGATCACCAGATTCTCTCCTGGTGGTTGCCACCCAGCTGTGCCCATCTGAGCTGGTGCCTTGTCCAAGGAGCCACTCCCACCTCGGGATACCCAGGCCTCCTCTGAAGGACCAGGCAGGATGCTGTGAGGTCTGGGAGGAGGGAGGGGCAGTGCCCTGAGAGGCCTGCCTCCTGTCCCCTCAACCTCCTCTGCCCTCTGCCTCCCCCTCCTACTTCAGGAAGCCCTCTGCTCACTTCTGGTATCTCAATGCAGGAAACCCAGGTTTCTCCCCAAGCAGGGCCCATTTCCTGCCATTGCACCAGAGGAAAAGAGGTCACAATAGCAGCTACCCAGGGCCTCAGCCCTCAGCATGGGGCTGGAAAGCCACCATGTCATCCTGGGACAGGAGGGTGGGCTGTTGCAAAGCAAGGGAGGGAGGGCCCCTCTCAGAGAGGAAGGAAGGCCCATGTCACCAAGGAGGCAGGAAGGCCTGGGTCATCATGGGGTCTTGGACTTCTCAGTCCACGGCCCCAGCATCTGGCCGAAGTCTGGACAGCCCTGGTGCTGGTGAGAAGGGGAGCCCTGCTTCCTGGCACACACTCATTCAGGGCGTGCCGGAGGAGGCTCGTGCAGAGAGGTGGCAAACACACCCCGGAGCAGGGGAAAAGGCGGAAAGAAGGAGCCCTGTAAGCACAGCTGAGGGACACAGAGAGTGAGGAGAGGGCAGAGCCTGTGATCCTTCCAGAGGCCAAGGCTGCCTCCTCCTGCAGAAGGGCACTGTCAGGGGAAGCTTAGGCTCCTGGGGAGTTAAGGGGCCTAGGAAGGGTGACAATGGTTACCACTGACCTTATGTAGGCAGACTTGTTTGGGAAGGTGCTGCACAGGGGTTCCCTTCTAGCCACAGCTGTTGCAACTTTAGCCCTTTCACCTTGGCCCACTCACAAGCCAACTTCCACTGAGAAAGATGAGGGGGAAAACTGGAGTGGGAGTCCCAGGGAAAGACAGACATCCGGGACCCTGGACCCCTCAGTCCCTTCCTTCACCCACAGGTTACCTCTGCCTGCCTGCTGTCATCACCCCGGTTGGCACTGCCCCCCACCCTGCACCCAAATTTGATCTGGCTCCCTCCTCGCACCTCATTTTTGGAGAGTTCAGGATCTTGACATCGGGGTCCTTCTCTATAATGTCAGACAGGACATCCAGCCAGTACAGTTTGTTGTTGCACAAGTTCAAGGAATATAACTTTGGTGGAAGAAGAGTTATGACAAGGATTTTCATTCAGTGTGCTGCAGCACATAGGTGAGCCACAGAAATTTTTGAGGATCATTAATTAAATTATTTTTGCATGCAGTTCAAAGCCTTGTAAGTATATTATTTTTTAACTCTTTTCTTTTTTTTTTTTGGGACACAGTCTCACTATGTTGCCCTCAGTAGGGTGCTGTGGCATCACAGCTCACAGCAACCTCACACTCTTGGGTTTAAGTGATTCTCTTACCTCAGCCTCCCAAGTAGCTGTGAGTACAGGCGCACGCCACAACATCCGGCTGTTTTTTTGTTGCAGTTGTCATTGTTGGTTAGCTGGCCTGGGGCAGGTTCGAACCGGCCACCTTTGGTATAGGTGGCTGGTGCCGTAACCACCGTGCTATGGGTAGGTGCCAAGCCAACTCATTTTTTTTGACCAACATAATTTAAGTGTGCTGGGGAAGTTTAACTGTAGGTTCAAGTGTGTGCTGTGAGATTTAAAAAAAAGGTTGAAAAACACCCCTCTCTAGGGCCTCAGAGATAAGCCTGCCCTCCACCCCATCTCTTCCAGGCTTCTAACTGAGGCCTCACCTCAGAGAAATTTATCTCCATGATCTGCAGGGTGGCAGCCATGAATTTTCTTTTATTCACAATCATGTCCATATCACGGCCCACCAAGTCTTCGAAAAAGGGAATCTAAAGGCTGAGAGGGGTTCTCCTGGACCAGCGACCACACTGACCCTCTCCTCAAGTTGTCATCCCTGAGTGTTCCTCCCAGGAAGAACCCTCTGCCCTCACTTACCCTAGAATCACTGCTGACAGACATACCTGGGTCAAGCTGAGCTTCTGGAGGTCAAGAGCTTGCTAGCAGACATCATACCATTTGTTCATGATCAGCTACAAAGACGGATGAAGAGTGTTCTGTGGCTGTACTGATGGTTGTGACAGGGAAATTGGGGCCTAGGACAAGAGGTGAGTCTGGGAAGTGGGGATAAAATCGGCTTTGAGTCTGTCTTACCTTTAGCTGTGAAAGAAAATATTACCATGAGAATGTGACCACTTCTCACTCCCTACCATAGGAATGTGACCACCTCTCACTCCCTACCATAGGAATGTGACCTTTTGTAACTGCTCCAGGAGATAGCCCCAGGAGCTGCAGCAAATGTTTACTATTAAGCAAATATTTGACTGTTAGTCTTGTCTTAAGACAGTTGAATAATGAACCAGAGTTCTTCTTATCTGGTTAGAGCCCCAGCTGTGTCTATTCCCTCTTACTTTATTGTTAGAGCCCCTGGCATGTCTGCTATTCCCGCCTACTTTGTAGTTTTTGCCTTTATAAGCTTGTAAAAAACTGCTGTGCGGGGCTTGACTCCTCGGCTCCTAAAAGAGTTGTGGGTCAAGCCCCGGCATGCAGGAATAAAAATCCTCTTGCATTTTTGCATCAAGCGACGTCTCTTGCAGTTGATTGGGGTGGTCAGAGCTCCGGGCAGAGTGGGGGGTTCTGCCCAAAGTCTTTCATTTGGGGGCTCGCCCGGGAGATAACGACCACCCCTCACCTGCAGAGTCGACCTTGGAGGTAAGAAAGGGGTACCCTGAAAACTGTCTAGTCTGTGTCTTCAGTCCTTTTGTTTGACTTTGTGTGCGCGCTTTCTATTTCGCAGCCGTTCGGCACCTCGTGAGAGTGGCCGGACAGTGGTCGGTAGACGTGCCCGGAGGACCACAGGCTGAAACCCTGGGGGACGCCCCAGGAACTGAGGAGAACCAGGGACGCCTGGTTGTCTCCTGCTGTAAGGGCACTGGTCGAGTCTGGTTGTTCGATCAAAAATTACAGGAAACGCGCCCGTCTGATTCTGTTATAGGCTTGTGAAGGACCAAGTGTGGTAGGTGGGTCCTTGTACCTGTAATATTTTTGTTATTTCTGTTATTTGTGTTTCTGACATATCCACTGACGATGGGACAGACTGTGACAACCCCTCTGAGTTTAACTCTAGATCATTGGACTGAAGTGAAGAGAAGAGGTCGTGATCTGTCAGTAGAGGTTAAAAAAGGCCCATGGCAGACTTTCTGCTCCTCGGAGTGGCCTACTTTTAACGTCGGCTGGCCCTCAGGAGGAACCTTTGACTTATCTCTTATTTTTGCTATTAAAGAGATTGTTTTTCAGAGAGGACCGGGAGCCCATCCGGATCAACAACCTTACATCATAGTCTGGCAGGACCTGGTGCAGAATCCGCCCCCCTGGGTTCGGCCATGGACTGCCACATCCAGGCCCCCGTCTAATCCTCAGGTGCTTGCTGTCCAATCTTCCGGTCCCAGAAAAGGGGGCGACAGTTCGGACCCCCCTTAGAAGATCTACCCGGAAATCCAGACTGATCATCTTCTCCTCGACCCTCCACCCCCTCCTCCCCCATACCCTCCCGCCTTGGCTCCTGTCGGGGGGCAGGGAGGACCAGCATCGCCGGATCCGGCGATTGCCCCCTCTGCACCCCCGGGGGAACCTTCACTGGGGCCCGCACGAGGTACCAGGAGTGACCGCCGGGGAGGAGTGTCTCCCGACACTACTGTTGCCCTACCCCTGAGGGCATACGGCCCCCCGCCGGTGGCAACAGATGAGGGACCACCTCCTCTCCAGCCCCTCCAGTACTGGCCATTTTCTTCCGCAGACCTGTATAACTGGAAAACTAATCACCCCCCTTTTTCAGAAGACCCCCAACGCCTGACTGGGCTGGTAGAGTCCCTGATGTTCTCTCATCAGCCCACATGGGATGACTGCCAGCAGCTCATACAGACTCTCTTCACTACTGAAGAGAGGGAGAGGATTTTATTAGAAGCTAGGAAGAATGTACTCGGGGCAGACGGGCGTCCTACCCAGCTCCCCAACATCATCGAGGCTGCCTTTCCCCTCTCCAGACCAGACTGGGATTTCAACACGGCAGAAGGTAGGGAGCAACTGTCAGTCTATCACCAGGCTCTAGTGGCTGGCGTCCGTGGGGCGGCAAGACGCCCCACTAATTTGGCTAATGTAAGAGAAGTGATACAGGGGGCCACGGAACCCCCCTCCGTGTTTCTTGAGCGTCTAATGGAAGCTTTTAGGCGCTACACCCCATTTGACCCTGCCTCTGAAGGACAGAGGGCTTCCGTGGCTATGACTTTCATAGGGCAGTCAGCTGTAGACATTAAAAGAAAGCTGCAGAGAATTGAAGGATTGCAGGACTATACCTTGCAGGATTTAGTTAAGGAAGCTGAGAAAGTATACCATAAAAGAGAAACTGAGGAAGAAAAAGAGCAGAGAAAGGAGAAAGAGAGAGAAGAAAGGGAAAATAAGAGAGACCGAAGACAGGAGAAAAACTTAACACGGATTTTGGCCGCAGTAGTAGGGGAGAAGAGCCAGGAACAGACCCAAGGTAGAACTAAGAAGTCAGGTAGCCTGAACAACCGCATCCCGTTAGATAAGGATCAATGTGCCTACTGTAAGGAAAAGGGGCACTGGGCCAGGGAATGTCCTAAAAAAAAAAAAAGAAAGAACTCTCCAAGAAAGTACTGGCCTTAGAGGAAGAAGAAGATTAGCGGGGATGGGGCTCGGAACCCCCCCCCAAGCCTAGGGTAATACTTAAGGTGGAGGGGAAGCCAGTTGAGTTCCTTGTAGACACCGGAGCTCAACACTCAGTCCTACTCGAACCATCAGGACCCGTCTCCAAGAAAAAATCCTGGGTTGTAGGGGCCACAGGGCATCAGCAGTACTCATGGACTACCCGAAGATCAGTAGATCTGGGAGTGGGATGGGTAACCCACTCATTTTTAATTATCCCTGAGTGCCCTGCGCCCCTCCTCAGGAGAGATTTACTCACCAAAATGGAAGCCCAAATCACTTTTACTCCTGATGGCCCAGAGGTAACCCAAAATAAGAGGGTAACAGCCCTGACCATGCGTTTAGAGGATGAACATAGACTCTTTGAAAAGCAGCGGGAGAAAGGGACTAGTCTCGTAAATGACTGGCTAGAAAAATATCCCGGGGCATGGGCCGAAACTGCTGGAATGGGACTGGCCGCAGAAAGGCCACCTATAGTCATAGAACTCAAAGCTACTTCCACTCCTGTGGCAGTGCGCCAATATCCTATGACTAAGGAAGCTCGGGAAGGAATTAAGCCTCACATTCAGCGTCTCCTACAGCTGGGCATACTAGTAAAATGCCAGTCACCATGGAACACGCCCTTATTACCCGTCAAGAAACCCGGCACAGGAGACTATCGCCCTGTGCAGGACTTAAGAGAAGTAAACAAGCGGGCGCAAGACATCCACCCCACCGTGCCTAACCCTTATAATCTGTTAAGCTCTCTCCCTCCGGACCATATCTGGTACACTGTCCTGGATTTAAAGGATGCCTTCTTCTGCCTCCGACTACACTCCTCTAGCCAGAACATCTTCGCATTTGAATGGAGAGACCCGGACTCTGGAACAACGGGGCAATTGACATGGACCCGACTTCCACAGGGGTTTAAGAACTCCCCAACCATCTTTGATGAAGCCCTCCACCAAGACCTAGCTCACTTTTGTGCCAGCCACCCTCAGGTAACGCTCCTACAATATGTAGATGACTTACTACTAGCTGGAACAACAAAAGAAGAGTGCTATCGGGGCACAGAACTGTTGCTAGAAGAACTAGCCCGCTTAGGATATCGAGCCTCTGCTAAAAAAGCCCAGATCTGCCAGAAAGAGGTAACGTACCTGGGTTACACCTTAAGAGGAGGGCAGAGATGGTTAACAGAAGCCAGGAAGCATACTGTGACTCAGATTCCAGTTCCCCGCTCGCCCCGCCAGGTGCGAGAATTCTTAGGAACTGCGGGGTTCTGCCGCTTATGGATACCGGGGTTTGCTACTCTGGCAGCTCCCCTCTACCCTTTGACCAAGGAAGGCACTCCCTTCGAGTGGGGTGCCAGCCAACAGCGGGCCTTTGACAACATTAAAAAGGCATTATTATCAGCCCCGGCCCTGGCTCTACCAGATGTAACAAAGCCCTTTGTCCTATACGTAGATGAGAAGAGAGGAGTGGCCCGAGGGGTGCTGACGCAGCCTTTAGGGCCATGGAAAAGACCGGTAGCATACCTCTCCAAGAAATTGGACCCCGTCGCTGGTGGTTGGCCAGCCTGTCTGAGGTCTGTGGCGGCAGTGGCGGTACTGGTAAAAGATGCAGACAAATTGACTATGGGGCAGAAGTTGACAGTCATTGCCCCCCATGCTTTAGAAAGCATCATCAGACAGCACCCTGACCGGTGGCTGTCTAATGCCCGCATGACACATTACCAGAGTCTCCTATTAAACGGAGACAGAGTCCAGTTTGGACCGCCTATCATCCTCAACCCAGCTACCCTATTACCTGATACCTCTGTCCAGAAAGATGTATTACACACATGCCAAGAAGTACTGGCTGAGGAAACTGGAACTCGGAAGGACCTCTGTGATCAGCCCCTGCCGGATGCCCAGCTGACCTGGTTCACTGATGGGAGCAGCTCCATAATAGAAGGTAAAAGGGTGGCCGGGGCGGCGGTAGTGGACGATAAGCAGACCATCTGGGCAAGTAGTCTGCCTGAAGGGACGTCAGCCCAGAAGGCCGAGCTGGTCGCCTTGACCCAGGCCTTACGTTTGGCAGAAGGGAAAAAAGTTAACATATACACCGATAGCAGGTATGCTTTTGCTACGGCCCATGTTCATGGGGCCATTTACAGGCAGCGAGGACTGCTGACTTCAGCAGGAAAAGAAATTAAACACAAGGAAGAAATCCTAAGTCTACTGGAGGCTGTTCACCTCCCTAAGAAAGTGGCCATTATCCACTACCCTGGGCATCAGAAAGGGGGGTCCAGAGTTACCGAGGGAAACCAAAGAGCCGACCGAGAAGCTAAGCTAGCAGCTCAAAGGCTCAACATCCTGCCGCTATATGAAAACACTTTAAGGCCTAGCCTTAAAGAAATAGCACCCCCCCTTGTCAAACACTTTAAATATTCGGAGCGGAATCTCGAGAGAATGAACAGATTAGGCCTCCACTTAGAATCCCCAGAGGGGATCTGAGAAACTCCGGAAAGAAAAATCATCCTCCCTGAAGAGCAGGCGATCACCTTTCTCAGACAACTTCATAAATTAACTCATTTGGGCCCCAAGCATCTAAGAACTATTGTTCAGTCCTCCCCATACTATATTATGGAATTAAGTAAACTCGTTGACGCAGCTGCAAAAGAGTGCAGACCTTGCCAATTAGTAAACACCCAGCCTAGCACATTACCTCAGGGAAGACGACTCAGAGGAGATCGTCCTGGGAGCTACTGGGAAACAGATTTTACAGAGATTAAGCCGGCCAAATACGGATACAAGTACTTGCTGGTGTTCATAGATACTTTCTCAGGATGGGTTGAAGCTTTTCCTACAAAAAGGGAGACTGCTCAAGTCGTAGCCAAAATAATATTAGAAGAAATTTTTCCAAGATTTGGGCTACCCAAGGTAATCGGATCCGACAACGGTCCCGCTTTTGTTGCCCAGGTTAATCAAGGTTTAGCCAAAATCCTGGGGCTTGAGTGGAAATTACATTGTGCTTATCGGCCCCAAAGCTCAGGGCAGGTAGAGAGGATGAATAGAACCCTAAAAGAGGCCATGACTAAATTATCTTTAGAGACTGGCATTACTGACTGGACAGTCCTCCTTCCCTTTGCCCTGTTCCGTGTGCGCAACACCCCTAGCACTCTCAAGCTGACCCCCTTTGAAATCCTATATGGAGCTCACCCCCCGCTTGTTGCCATGCAGCACCTCCCTTCCCCAGAATCTTACTCCTCTCAATCTCTATACACCAGATTAAAAGCCCTTGAAACTGTGCAAAAGGAGGTGTGGAGCCGGCTGATCGAGGCCTACAAGCCCGGGGATCTGCAAATACCTCACCAGTTCCAGGTTGGAGATTCGGTGTACATCCGGCGCCACTGGACAGCCAACCTTGAACCACGGTGGAAAGGACCATACCTAGTGCTGCTCACAACCCCGACGGCAATAAAGGTCGATGGCATCGCAGCCTGGATCCACGCATCTCATGTCAAACCAGCACCGCCGCCAGACTCCGGGTGGAAAGTGGAAAAGACGGACAACCCCCTCAAGCTCCGCATTCGCGGCAGTAGCCCTGCTCCTGCTGATACAACTCCCGGTGATAAGTAGCTCCGGTCCCAACCCCCATGCCTCCCAGAGGTTAACCTGGCAGGTTCTCTCTCAGACTGGTGATGTAGTATGGAGTACTACAAAAGAAGACCCTCCTTGGACCTGGTGGCCGTCCCTCACCCCAGATATTTGCGCCTTAATAGCAGGGCTAGATAATTGGGATATCTCTGATGAGACCTTTAAAGAGGTTCCATCAAGCCTTGATCACCATTTAACAAAGCGCTCACTTACCCAAGGCTCCACATCCCAAGGCCAGTACGTTGCAGATGCCCCTGGCTGTGGCAACTTGCCCGCCCAGCGCCAGATGCGACAAACAGAGTTCTATATCTGTCCCTGGGATGGGAGAACGAGAAGCCAAGCCAACAGATGTGGGGGGGTAGAAAATTTCTATTGTAAACAATGGGGATGTGAGACGACTGGGCAGGCCTTCTGGCACCCCTTCTCCTCTTGGGACTTAATAACCGTAAAGAGGAGTAGTACCGGAGCAGGGTCAAACCCCCTAAATATTTCCTTCACGGAGAGGGGGAAACAAGCCCGAGATTGGATAAAAGGAAGAACATGGGGATTCCGTTTCTATATGTCAGGGTGGGATAAAGGATTTACCTTCTTCATCAAATTAAAAATAGAGACCCCCGTCGCTGTCCAGATAGGACCCAACATCGTACTCTCAGGACAGCAGCCGCCAGCTAGGCCGCCTATTTCTCCCCGTATGCCCCAGACTCCGGGGAGCACCCAATTTACTGAGGCCAGCACAGCCCCATCGCCTGCGAAACTGTCTCCCCAGGTAACATCCCCGGAGACTCCAAGCACCGGGCAGAGACTTCTTAACTTAATACAGGGGGCTTTCAATGTCCTCAATACTTCCAACCCTAATCTTACCGAATCTTGCTGGCTGTGTCTAGCCTCAGGCCCGCCCTATTATGAAGGGATCGCCTTCTCAGGTATCTTCCAAAATACCACCTCCCATAATTCCTGTGACTGGGGATCCAAGATCACCCTTACAGCAGTCTCTGGGCGAGGCATTTGCCCAGGCACGATCCCCGAAAATCGCCAGCATCTGTGTAATCAGACCATTAAAAGCCCATCAACCACTATCAATTATTATCTAGTGCCCCCTAAAGGAGGATGGTGGGCTTGCAGCACTGGGCTAACCCCGTGCATTTCCTCATCAGTGTTCAACTCCACTGCAGACTACTGTATCCTCGTACAATTAATACCTAGAGTTATCTATCATGAGGCGAGTTCCTTCGAGGCAGAATTCGATCTCAGACCCCGTAGACAGAAGAGGGAACCAGTCTCTATTACTCTAGCTGTCCTGATGGGTATAGGGGTGGCGGCCGGAGTAGGAACAGGAACGGCTGCGCTTGTCCAGACCCCACAGTATCTCGAAGAACTGAGAGCAGCTGTAGATGAGGACCTAAAAGCCATAGAACAATCAATCACAAAATTAGAAGAGTCACTAACATCCTTATCTGAAGTAGTACTGCAGAATAGACGGGGACTCGATCTCCTGTTCCTAAAAGATGGAGGGTTATGCGCTGCACTAAGAGAAGAATGCTGTTTCTATGTAGATCACTCTGGTATGGTAAAAGACTCCATGTCTAAACTCAGGGAGAGACTAGAAAAAAGACAACGAGATCGGGAGGCCCATCAAGGATGGTTTGAAAGTTGGTACAGCCAATCACCTTGGTTCACCACTCTCGTTTCCAGTTTAATAGGCCCTCTTATTATACTGCTTCTAATTCTTACCTTTGGGCCCTACATTTTCAACCATATAGTCACCTTCGTCCGGGAGAGAGTGAGTGCTGTACAAGTATTAATGCTCAGACAGCATTACCAGTCTCTCCGCCGGGATGATAGCCATGAGAATGAATACATAGAGCCAGAAGTTCCATGATTAGAACTTCCCAAAAAACAAATGGGGGAATGAAAGAAAATATTACCATGAGAATGTGACCACTTCCCACTCCCTACCATAGGAATGTGACCACCTCTCACTCCCTACCATAGGAATGTGACCTTTTGTAACTGTTCCAGGAGATAGCCCCAGGAGCTGCAGCAAATGTTTACTATTAAGCAAATACTTGACTGTTAGTCTTGTCTTAAGACAGTTGAATAATGAACCAGAGTTCTTCTTATCTGGTTAGAGCCCCAGCTGTGTCTAGTCCCTCTTACTTTATTGTTAAAGCCCCTGGCATGTCTGCTATTCCCGCCTACTTTGTAGTTTTTGCCTTTATAAGCTTGTAAAAAACTGCTGTGCGGGGCTTGACTCCTCGGCTTCTAAAAGAGTTGTGGGTCAAGCCCCAGCATGCAGGAATAAAAATCCTCTTGCGTTTTTGCATCAAGTGACGTCTCTTGCGGTTGATTGGGGTGGTCAGAGCTCCGGGCAGAGTGGGGGGTTCTGCCCCAAGTCTTTCAGCTGCTCCATTTGTTCTGGTTGCAACTTATTCTGTACAGAGTAGGGTACAACAGAAGGACTGACAAAGATATTTATCTGCAGGAAGGAGAGGCAGAGCAAGCTCCAGGCCCTCGAACCACATAGAAGATGACCAGCCCCTGGCCAGTCCTCCTGCCTTGATTGCACACATTTTAGTTTTCCTCACTTAAAATCCTGTAGGTGGCATCCTTCAACGTAGAGGCAGTGATAGCTGCCTAGACAAAGAATCAAATCCAATTGCTTGCCCTCCAGGATAATGTCATTGTTGAGCATGAGATCTGAAGGATGATCTCATTGCCAGCACTCTGCCAGTACTCCATTGGCACCTAATAATTGGTTGGTATATAAATGAAGCCTTAACTCAGTCCAATTCCTCTGTATCACGTGGTATATTAGTTTGTTAGGGCTGCCATAACAAAATACCACAGCCTGTGTGGTTTAAATAACAGAAATTAATTTTATCACAATTCCATAGGCCAGAAATCAAAAATCAAGATATTGGTAAATTTGGTTTCTTCTGAGGCTTCTCGCCTTTGCTTGAAAATAGCTGGCTTCGGGTGGCGCCTGTGGCTCAGTGAGTAGGGCGCTGGTCCCATATGCCGGAGGTGGTGGGTTCAAACCCAGCCCCAGCCAAAAACCACAAAAAAAAAAAAAAAAAAAGAAAATAGCTGCTTCCTGCTGCTTCTTCACATGGTAGTCTCTGGGTGTGTGCATCTCTGGTGTCTCTAATACTATATAACCTAATCTCTTCTTACAAGGACATCAATCATAGTGGATTAAGGAACACCCTAAAGGCCTCATTTTGACAGAATTCCCTTTGAAGGCTCCATCTTCAAATACAGTGAGGCACCAGGGGTAGGTAAGGTTTCACCCCATGAATTTTGGGATAACACAATTCAGTGTATAACAATTGGTAACAAATTACAGAGGAAAGAAGGGGCTTGCCCAACATTTTAGTGACAGGTTTTTCAGGTTTTATACATTTATCTCCTAGGTCAGGCAAGGCCTGAGTTATGCCCAGGCTTCCTCCTTGTCAGCATGCTAGCTCTATTTATCAAACCTTCAGTCCAGTCTGATAGTTTATCTGAAAACCTCCCAATTTTCTTTTTTGGGGTATATATGCCCTTCCTGAAAATAGATTTTTCTCTTCTCAAATTTTTTCTCCAGCTTATTTATGGATGCCACTGTCCTCTGAAAAGAGAGAAAATCCTCACACACATTGTCCACAGTGAGATGGGAGACAGGTAATGAAAGAGCCCCTAAAATGAGAACGTCCTCTGTTCATGTGCTGAATTGTGCCCCCGCATTCATATGTTGAAGTTCTAACCCCTGGTACCTCAGAATGTCACCTTATTTTGAAATATAATTGTTGTAGCTTTAATTAGGTAAGATAAGATAGCACTGGGGAGCCCCTATCCAATATGACTGGCATCCTTATAAAAGCAGAAAGGAGGGAAATTTATACAGAGACGTACATGGTGTTAAAAATGGTGTGAAGAGACATAGGGAAAAAATGGCTATCCCTAAGCCAAGGAGAGAGTGACACCTTGATTTCAGATGTTTAGTGTGCAGAAATATGGGTATTTGTGTTTTAAGCCATCTAGTCTGTATACTTAATTTATGGTAGCTCTAGCAAACTAATCCACTTTCTAATACATCTTTTTGCAGACATCCCTGCTTTCTTTTAAGTACTGAGGTGGATGCTACTGTTTAGTGTCAGGAAAAATAGCTTTTGCCAAAATATCTGTGACTCCAGGATCCAAACAGCACTTGGCACTCCCAACGTCAGTGAGACCCCTATGTTCCCTAAACCTTATCACATGTCTGTGGCAGCAAGATGATTAGGAGTATAACAGACTGCTTCTGCTTAATTCTGGACTCTGCACATCACTAGATGTATGATCTACTACAGCTTGCCCGTGTAGAATTCTTTGTGTGCAAGTAATATACTATGACCAACTTAATGGGCTTGTTTTGACCAAATGGGACAATTTAGTTATAGATCATGTAACTATAGCTCACGTTGTCAACATAATCTCTCTTGTCTAGATTGTGCCTGTGTCTTGCTCTACATAGAAACATGGTGACAAAACTGGAATTAGAAAAGGAAGCAGCAGCTCCTAAATTCCAGATTGTTTGATTGCGGATTTTCTCCCAGGATCTGACTTAGAACAGACCATTCTGACTCTGGGGTAGACATTTAAAGTGACCTATCCATTATTCCTGAAGGCCCAGAAGTCCAGGCTAAAGGGGGACTCTACAGATGAGATACTGAAAGAAAATATTTCAAACCAGTGTTTAAGCTTCAAGTTGGCAAGGGGAAATCAATCATACATAGACTTTAGTCACCACGGCTCTCTATCCCCTGTCTAGCCTTAGAATTTCAGGTCTTAGGGTGGGGATGCATGCAAAGAGTGTCTTCTCACACTTCCAGAAAGATTGTCCTTCAGGGAATCTTCCCTCTTTACTTACCCTGTTGCTGAGGTCCTTGGTGAAAGGATTGTCACCACTCCAGCACAAGGTAGACAGTGGTCTGCCATAGTGTATTACTCTGCTCCCCTTCCTTGTTGGGCTCATTCCAGGGGTAAGCCTCTGAGGCCACAAAGAACGTGGCTCACATAAGAGCCCACGGTAATGTAGATTAGTAATTGCCAGGATTAGCGGAAGTAGGTAATTGGGACTGAGTGTTGATAGGACCAGGATTTCTTCTTAGGATGATGAAAATGTCATTGAAATAGATTATGGTGATGACTGCACAATATGTGAACATACTAAAAACCACCAACTGTCCATTCTCAAAATAAGGAATTACATAGTATATGAATGTCAGGGTCCCGCCCCAGGGGCAGGGACCTGGCGCAACCAGCTGAAAAAATATAGTTAGGAACAAAGATCAAGAAATAGACAAAAGGGCGGTGCCTGTGGCTCACTGGAGTGGGGCGCTGGCCCCATGTGCGGGAGGTGGCAAGTTCAAACCCAGCCCCAGCCCCCCAAAAGAAAAAAAAACTGCAAAAATAAATAAATAAATAAATATAAAAAAAAAAAGAAAGAGACATGAAGCACAGAATAGAATTTTCAAAGGTAGGAGCTCAGGGGACCACTGCCTGTTCGTGGGCTCCAAAGAGTAGCCCCCAGTCTTGGTTCTACACAACTTTTACTGAAATCTTCCCAGGTGGTAAGCTGAGGGAGGGAACAAAGAGGCCAGTAGTTTCTTTGAGTGAGCTATCAGCTCCTATTGTTAAGGATTTGAGCAGTTTTGGAGCATCTGAAACTTGAGCCTTCTGCGGGGAGGCGGGGGGGAAGCCTTCTGTCTGAAGTCACACACACAAGATTCCTAGGGAGGTGTTAAGCTCCGCTAGTTCATTGTGGAGTAAAACACCAATGGTGTTAATTTCCTGAGGAATCAGCGGGAGAGAGGCTTTTTCCTCTCATCACCATCCCAGAGGATTTTCCTCTAACCTAAGGCGTGCCCATATCTCAGGGCTCAAGCTATTGCCTTGGTCTCTGCCCCAGCCAAATGCAAATCTGTGCTTTGTCTGTTTAATGGGCAGGAAACGACCCAGAAGGTATATCTATCTATTCCAGGTCTTGTCATAACCTCTTTTATGACCATTTTACTTCCTCAGTGTTCACAGACTTAGCAGGGTGTTGGTGTAAGCTGTATTCCCAAACTGCCAGTTTCAGGAAAGGCCGGAAACTTTACAGCTTATACCAAGGAGTTGGAGGTTGCTGTGAGCTGTGTGATGCCATGGCACTCTACCGAGGGCCATAAAGTGAAACTCTGTCTCTACAAAAAAAAAAAAAAAAAAGTATTCTGCTACAAACACGTGCTATCCTTAAAAAAAAATAATAATGGAAGTATGACTCTTGAAGATAGTCTGAGACTTTAGGGTTGAAGCCTCAGACACAGAAGGCAGAGAGACTCCAGCCACAGAGGAATATTCCCAGGCCTTGAAACCTAAAGGATTTTACCTGTTTGGAGTTTAAGATTGCTTGGAGCTGGTAACTCGTTTATTCCTTTCATGTTCACCCATTTGGAGTGGGAATGTCTATAACTATTATATTATGCCTGTGCCACACTACATATATTCAGAAAGGTGGTAACTTTTTCCTTGTTCATGGATCCACTGATGAAGAAAAACTGCTTCAGGGAGGATCATACAGTCTCATACTACTAATCTACATTTGGATGATCTAATCCATATGTTCTCAGCCGCTAATCTACATTTCCAATTCTACAGCAGTGTAGCAAAAAAAGCTCTAATTGGGAGTAAGAACCTGTGTTTTATTTCTTTGTCTTCTCTAGCTAAGTGAGTAATGAAAAACCTTTACGATTTTCTGGTCTTTTTCTTTATCTATAGAATTTTATATTGAACTAAATCAGTGATTTTACTGTTTAATTCTATTGAGTCTTTTTTTTTTTTTTTTTTTTGTAGAGACAGAGTTTCACTTTATTGCCCTTGGTAGAGTGCCGTGGCGTCACACAGCTCACAGCAACCTCCAACTCCTGGGCTTAGGCGATTCTCCTGCCTCAGCCTCCCAAGTAGCTGGGACTACAGGCACCTGCCATAATGCCCGGCTATTTTCTTTTTTTTTGTTGTTGCAGTTTGGCCGGGGCTGGGTTTGAACCCACCACCCTCAGCATATGGGGCCGGCGCCCTACTCACTGAGCCACAGGCGCCGCCCTATTGAGTCATTTTTCATAAATGAAATATTTCTAGAAGGCCATAAATGAGAGATGAAAGCATATGTGTAGTGGTGGCACAGGCATGTAATCCAATTTAGATGATTCACAGGAGAGATTTCAGACTTGAGTTTAATATGCTGAGATTTTCAGAGATATTGGGATAAGGTGTATATATCTTGCACGTAAGATGAACATGAATTTGCAGAGTCAGAGGATAGTCTGTGGTAAGCTAAAATAATGGCCTCCAAAGATATCCATGTCCTTGTCTCTGGAACCTCTGAATGTCACCTTATATGGCAAAAGGGCTTTGCAGATATGATTAAGGATCTTAAAGTGGGGCAATTATCCTGGTGGGCCCTAAAAAATATAACAACGTGTCCTTACCAAGAGGGAAGAAGATGACTTCACATAGAAGCATGCAGCAAGGTGATAACATGAAGCAAAATGCTATGTATCTGGCTTGGCCAATAAAGGAAAGGAAGCTCTAGAAGCTCAAGGGGAGAATCCATTGTCTTGCCAAAGAATAAAGAAAAAATCTAGAAAAGGCAAGGCAATGGATTCTTCCCTAGCACTTCCAGAGGGACCACAGCCCTGCCAACATCTTGATTTTGACCCACTGAAACTGATTTTGGATTTCTGACCTATAGGACTGTAAGATAATAAATGCATATTGTTTTAAACCACAAAGTTTGTGGTAATTTGTTATAGCAGCTGTAAGAAAAACAGTATAGGAATGTTTAGATTATCTACACTAGTGATTTTTAAATAGTCCTCAAAACTCCTTCTACCAGCTCTGCTTCAATTCAAGCTGCCATGCTTTGATTTCTCATTCATGGCCTTCTAGAAATATTTCATTTATGAAAAATGACTCAATAGAATTAAACAATACAGTCACTGATTTAGTTCAATATAAAATTTCGTAAAGAAAAAAAACAGAAAAGTGTAAAGGTTTTCCATTACTCACTCAGCCAGAGAAGACAAAGAAATAAAACACAGGTTCTTACTCCCGATTGGAGTTTTTTTGCTACACTGCTCTAGAAGTGGAAATGTAGATTAGCAAAACTGTTGAGTAATAAATGAAATAATATATGTAGAGAGCTTAGAAGAGTGCCTGGCATATATGTGCTTATAAATATCAGTTATAATATAATATGCATTTGCATATGCACAGAATATCTCTAGATGTATACACAAAAATCTGTTAATAGTTTCCTCTGGGAGGGTGGTGCCTGTGGCTCAAAGGAGTAGGGTGCTAGTGCCATATACCAGAGGTGGTGGGTTCAAACCCAGCCCTGGCCAAAAACTGCAAAAAAAAAAAAGAAAGTTTCCCCTGGGTAGGGGAAATTATGCACATGGGTGGGAAAGAAACTTTACTTTTCACTGTATGTCATGTTTAACTATGTGTATATTCTATCTATCCATCCATCCATTCCTCCCTAAAAGGTAAGCAGGATTAAATCTTTCCTAATTTAGGATTAGGATTCCTATCCCCTATGTGGAAGCACAACATAACCAACACAAAACCCCTAAGAAATCAAGCATGTCATATTTATTATTTTTTTGTAGAGAATGAGTCTCACTTTATGGCCCTCGGTAGAGTGCCATGGCATCACACAGCTCACAGCAACCTCCAACTCCTGGGCTTAAGTGATTCTCTTGCCTCAGCCTCCCGAGTAGCTGGGATTACAGGTGCCCACCACAACACCCGGCTATTTTTTGGTTGCAGTTCAGCTGGGGCCGGGTTTGAACCCGCCACCCTTGGTATATGGGGCTGGTGCCCTACCGACTGAGCCACAGGCACCGCCGGAGCATGTCATATTTTAATAATACAGTATAAAGTGAAGTTCTGTGTCAGCACAATGTCTGCATCCAACTACTTAGTCATCACCACAGGGACCTCTTCAGAGTACCTTTGTCTCTAAGATAAGCTAGCTTCCAAAATTAAGCTTTTAAAAATTTGCATTAATGTTGGAAAAGCTGATTAGAAAATACAACTAGGCAATGTTCACTGTCTATTATCTCTTTCCTCAGACTATCTGGTCACACAATTAGACCACTTGAACGATTCCCCAGCTTTTCTGCATGTCTTACTTCCAGTCAAAGTAAAGTATGGGTCTGTTCACCTAGCCATGTCACCCATCTGGAATCCACCCTCTAGGGAAATCAATTAGGAAGCTACCCTAGGACTAATGGGACTTACCTCCCATGTTATATACATATATATATTTTGTGTGTGTGTGTGTGTGATTTTTGGCCGGGGCTGGGTCCGAACCTGCCACCTCCGGCATATGGGACCGGCGCCCTACTCCTTGAGCCACAGGCGCCGCCCTATATATATATTTTTTTTGAGACAGAGCCTCAAGCTGTCACCCTGAGTAGAGTGCTGTGGCATCACAGCTTACAGCAACCTTCAATTCCTGGGCTGGAGCGGTTCTCCTGCCTCCGCCTCCCAAGTAGCTGGGACTACAGGTGCTGCCACAACGCCTAGCTATTTTTATTTATTTATTTATTTATTTGGTTGCAGCCTTCATTGTTAGTTGGTGGGCTCGGCCTGGATTCAAACCCGCCAGCTCAGGTGTATGTGGCTTAGCAGCTTGAGCTACAGGCATGGAGCCCCATCTGTTATTTTTCTTGGGCTAAGTAAATTATACTCACCTCCTTCCATCTCTCAAAATGGTGCAGACTTTTGTTTTTTTAACTAAGTTAGGATATCTCATAAGTGAAATCCTATTTTTTAGGTGGCACCTGTGGCTCAAAGGGGTAGGGTGCTGGTCCCATGTGCTGGAGGTGGTGGGTTCAAAGCTAGCCCCAACCAAAAACCACAAAAAAGGAAAAAAAGAAAAGAAATCCTATTTTTCTCCTACCTACTCCAAACAAGTCCAAATTCAAATCTAATTTCTTCCTAATTTCCCAGACTGATGTATGTCTGCTAAAATTGGCCTGACAATGATAGTATGAATCTCTACAATCTCTAAAAACAAGCCCAGATGTTGAGGAACTAGAACATTTGTCATTTGTGATGCCAATTGAGCTGATAATCATAACCTGTCAGTGAGAGGACCCGACTAGACGTGGGAAAAAGCATGATGGCTGTCCCGTCCTTCAATATCCATGACACTTAACCCCAAGAAGAATAGTGTTCTAAATCTAGAGATATAAAATAGAACATTCATTCCACTATAGAACAGGACCAGAAATGAACGTGATACAATTCACTCATGGACCTAATAGCTCAAATTTGCTGTCGTTATTAGAGACTCCAAGTCTCACTCCTAGAATCCCTTAGAGATTGAATGTTTGTTAGCAGACAATATCAACTTTCAACCAGTCCCAATTTTTCATACTGCTTCAAACCACATACCAGAAGAAGAGGCAGAGACTTTTACTATTGCTGTACCCTTTTAAATTATGGGGAAATTTAGTACTAGAAATAGGGTTCTAAGTTTTCTCTTGACCTGTGATTTAGTGAATTTCTGACTTCCAGAAGCCCCCATGCTTACTGTCTGGATAATACCCGAAAAGAAATTTCATAGCTCTCAAGGAAATGATTTTTCACTGGAGAACTGGAGAAAATGTTAGTACCTTGGAGCCTGTGGCTCAAGAAATAGAGCACCAGCCCCATATACCAGGGGTGGCGGGTTCAAGCTCGGCCCTGGCCAAAACTGCCAAAAAAAAAAAAAAAAAAAGAGAGAGAGAAAATGTTAATACCTGACACCCTAACTGCTCAAGCCAATATACTAAAGACTGATCGATCAGCTAGTGAAGGGAAAACTAAGGTCCCATTGGATTCTCAGCTAGTTAGGGGATGAAGGCGCAGAACTTGACTTCAACAGTAAGACAAAAGGAACTGAAATTTTCTTGCAGCTCAGAAGTTTATTAACCAACGGGGTTGGGTCAGCTGGTGTTTACATGCTGACCCCTGCAGCCCTGTATCCCGGCTGTAGTGAGGAAGATGGCTGGCTTCTCTGCTGGCCACAGGTGATATCATCTCAGGAACATGCTGAGCCCTCTCTCCTGGGTCCCTGTTGCCATGGCTGGAGTCCAGCACTATCAGATAGGTTCCACTTCTGTTTCTTGTGCTTGAACTAGAGTATCGACATTTTTTAGGATCTCAGCATAGTATGGGCCAAATACCTGCTGATTATGATGCATCAGCTTGACAAACTTCCGGCCTAGTTCTGTCAACTCTCCTTCGATGTGATTAAGGCCTTCAGGGAAGTGTAGCAGAGACTCCTGCATGCCACGAACCAAACAGCATTTGAGAAACAAAAGGAGGCGCTGATCTGTGAGCAGGGAAAATCAGCAAAAAGAGGAACAACAAAGAGGTTTCAGAAGAAATTCACAATGTCCTTGCTTTATCTGCTCACCAGCTTTTTTCTGTGTAAAAGCTGACATTATTTTTTTTTTACTTCAGAATATTAAGGGGATTAATATGTTTTGGTTACGTATAATCCTTCTGTGACATTTGAGTCTAAGTTATAAGCATGCCCAAGTTTCAAGTTACCTGAGTTATTCACTGACACATCCACTCATTCAAGTAAACCAAATAAATGAATTTTATGTCATTTATTTGAAGGCAGGAATGCCAACAAACTCCCAAAGATAATGCATGATCAAAAGATGGTTACATAGATGGAGTTGGAACATATTCTTCTTAGTAAAGTCTCTCAAAAATGGAAGAAAAATGTGCTCATACTATTATGAAACCAATATATAATCACCTCACTTTCATATGAAAGATAAAACACAACTATAGCCCAAGATAAAGGAGGGAAGAGGAAAGGAAGTGGAGAGCGGGGGGGTTGGGTGGAGGAAGGGTAATCGGTGGAATCTCACATATAGTGCATATTGCAAGGGTACATGTCAAATCTAGTAAGAGTAGAGTATAAATGTCTGAACACAATAATTAAGTAAGTAAGGTGAAGGCTACGTTAACCAGTTTGATGTAAGCATTCCAAGCTGTATATAAAATCAGCACATTGTACCCTATAAATGCATTAATGTATACAGTTATGATTTAATAAAAAAATTTAAAAATACCCCAAATAAATAAAAAAAGATGGTGAACTTGTAAATTTCTGGCTGTTTATAAGATAACTTTATGTAGTTATATACAAGATCCTATTGTGCATTTAACCTAACAATAGGATCCTAAACCTGGTATCTGAAATTTTAAGGACATGTATTGTAGCAAGTGCACCAAGTTTATGTCCACACACCCAAACTAGACTATGGTAAGATGCTAAAACTAAAAGCAAAGATAACCAAGTTCACTGCTCCCATTGTACTATGGAACATGTCCTCCAGCCTAACTCAGCATCAATTTCATGAAGGGGAGTAAAATCCCACATGACAGCTTAAAGCATGGGATAGATAAAGGGTTTCTCCTCAGATCTTGGACTACAGTTAGAGAATGACCAGAAATAACTTGGTAGGGTTAATGGGACAGTCTCTCATACTTGTGAGTTATATGTCTTGGGTACTGATACACCTTAAAACCATATATTCACTATTCAAACTGAATGAGATCTATTTTAATCCTGTATATTAAATTTAAAAGACTTTCCAAATTATCATGCTTTTCCATTTTTTAATGGTTAGGCAACTCACTTCCAGGATAGTGATTACCTGCACACACCCCATTTTCTTTCCCCTCTTCTGTGCCACTACCATAGGGATTCTTACCAATGATACTACGGACACGGTTTTCTTTCTTGGTGATGTTCTGGAGTTGTCCTATAAGACATACTGTGTTTTCACTGCTTAGGGCAGTAAAGCCCAGGTCCTTGAGGCCACAATGAATTTCCTGAGACACCTGTTCACTCACATTCAACATAGCTTCTTCAGGCCTAGATAATGAAGAACAGAAATCAGAGTGGCCCTGGCACAGGGACAAAACTCAGAGAGCCCCATACCAGTATCCAGATCCACTCAAGAGAGAATTCCAGCCTCCCTACTACCAACAGACAGCAAGAGCAACTGGGCAAGTGAAAGATTTTCACTGTTACCCTTAAGGTACAAACTATTCCATATATATAGTACCATATGCCACCTCAAAGTAAACAAGATAAATTGGGCAAGAATTAGGTTCCATCTTGGATACACTTGGCATTCTTTATCCCCATAAACTTTATTTAAATATTATTTAAATATTTTCTTGGATATTTTTAATGGTTGTTTTCCCTATTCCACCAATTAAGTTGCAAATATATTAAGAGACAGATTTCTAATTCCTATATTTCTATTGGTATGCTATCCCTGAATGCAGTAAATTATCAATCAGTATTACTGACTAACTGATCAATTCTGGATATTCATAACACAAATCCATTGTCACCTAATCATATATACACACACACACACACACACACACACACACATATATATGTATATATAACAAATACAATCATGAAGATTTGTCACAAACTAGCCTCCACACTATTACTCTTATTTGGAAATAGGTTTTATTTTTCCCTATCACAAGCCTCAGTACAACGTATCAGACATCAACAATCCTTGGAAATGGTTCCTAAGGTCCTTTGTGTAGTTTGAGATTTTGCGATGAAGAATAAACAATAATATATTATTTGGTTATCTCTCAAATAGGACATATTTTCTACTCTATGAAAAACCTATGAACCTTACTTGGAGTTAAATTCCTCAGTCACAGCCTTGGTTATGCATTTCAGTTTATCCACAAATCCAGGTGAGTTGAATAAAATTGAACCAGAGAAACTTCTAGCCACTAGTAAGACTGAGGCCAATATAGTCAAGTGGCGCAAATGGGACCCCATTTCCTGGACCCGGATTCTGTCCATCAGCAGAGTCTGGTAAGGCAAGGAAGAAGAGGCTGTCACAAGAAGAGTGTTCTAATGGAGGCCCTGATTACAAAACGATAAGGATATGCCACAACACACATTCCTACCTCAGGGAATTCTTCATTTTCAGGATCCCAGAGGAGGAGATTCAGGTAGCCCTGGTATAGCACCATTATGGGATTGGGAGGATCTGAATTCTTAGCTGCCTTGTCTGGAGTTGAACAGGCCATGCTGGAGGAGCTGGGGATGTCAGGAGAATCCAGACATGGTGTAATGAGGTCTGTGGCTGCTTTGGTTAGCCATTTCTTGGTGTAATCAAGGAGATCTATGGCAGAGAAAGAAATACATATCTTTAAATTCAGGTCTTGAAGATGTATTCACGGTTAATAAGAAGTGATTTTTTTAGGTCTTTCTGTCTTACATAAATGCTTCTCTCCCTTGCCCAAGAAAGAAACTCCCTATTCAAAAAGTAGAAATATTCTCTACCACTGTAAGATGGCAGACCGAAGGTCAAATCTCCCCTCTTCTGCCCTTAAATTTTACACATACTGGGTTGTTTGTCAAGGAGTTCCTGGAATTTAGCTCTTTCATACTGGATGGAATATTCCTGCAGGTAGGGTCGAATGCTCTGGATGGTATAGTTCGCCATGTCCATTTTCATTAGGCCCAGAACATGGAAGATGCCCCTGTCATAGGGAGAAATATAATATTTACACTATGAAAGGAAATCTAGTGTGGAGGGGTAGAATCCAATCAATACGTCATAGAAGTCAGAATATTTTAGACTTAGAAAGGACCTTAAAAGCAACAGTTTTACTTCAACTTACAAATAAAAATGCCATGACCAGTGACCCACGGCCAGAGTTGGTGGCAGAACTAAAGACATATATATACATCTTAACCTTTTAACTACCAGTCTAGAGTTTTTACTACTGTAGCCATTCTGTCACCTGGGAAAAGGGTGGTCAGTGGAAGGACTGTGGGCGAAGGACCCACTAACTGTAGGCAGTTGGAATGTGGGTGATTGAACTTCTAACTCACTGGACAAATCATTTTACTTTTGGTTACTCAAGCTGTAAAACAAGAGTAATCCTCATTCCTGCCCCCTCACAAAGTTTGAGTCAGGACAAAGAGTAAAATATCTAGAAAAGGAGTAACTGAAATTTGTATAAGAAAGAATTACTATACTGCAATGTCTTAACAGTGTCATATTATAAAGGGAGTCCAAATGATCTAAAGATCATTAAATAAACCCTGAGAGACTATCATTGGAAAATAAAAACGAATCATCCAGTGATATAGTTTGGATATTTGGCCCCTCCAAATCTCATGTTGAAATATGATCCCCAGTGTTGGGGACGGGGCTTCGTAAGAGATATTTGGGTCATGGGGGGCAGATCTCTCTAAATGGCTTGGTGCCCTCTTGGCAATACTGAGTGAGTTTTTGCTTTATTAATTTACATGAGAACTGTTTGTTCCAAAGAAACTGTCACCACCTCTTCCCTCTCTTGTTCCTTTCTCCAACCATGTGACACACTTGCTCCCCCTTCACCTTCTGCTTTTATTTGGAAGCTTACCAAAGCCCTCACCAAAAGCAGATGCTGGCACCATGCCTCTTGTACAATCTGCAGAACAGTGAGTCAAATAAAAATTACCCAGATTCAAGTATTTTCTTTATATTAATGCAAATTGAGTACCACATTCATAAAGTAGAAAAGAGGTGTTGGTCAGTCATCAGTACAGAAGAGCTAGACAAGACAGAGGCCAATAGTGTCTGGTTCAGAGTTCTCTAGTATGACGTCTAAGCCAGATTTTGGGGATAGCAAATCTAGAATCTCACCTCAGTAACTGTACTGGATCTGTTATGCTCTGTAGTTTCTTTACTGCTTCATCTCGAACTGGTGCACATAGCAGGGTCATCAAACTAAGAATGTAGTTAGAGAGACGAGAGACATCTAGGGCTCCATGTTCTGCTTCTTGCTTGAGGAGATCCATGTCCAGAACTTCTTTAATCTCATTTTTTAGGCGGATGTGGCGTGGTAATAGCAGTGATAGCAAAACCTGCCCCACAAAGAAAATCAAAGGAGCCAAATTCTGTTTAGAACCCTGCACTTTTTCTAAATAACAATGCTCTTGGCCAAAAGCATCCCAGACCACATCTTCTGGGGGTCAGACAACTAGGTCACTAGGTTTCTTAAAGAGTATTATGTTTTTCTATTTAGGGGACAATTACTATTTAAGGCTGCACTGGGATCAGTTACAGGAATGGTCATTAATTATTATTTTCTAGGTCGAATGAGGTAAAGCATGAATAAAAACAAGAATGTGGGTGGTGCCCGTAGCTCAGTGGGTAGGGTGCCTGGCCACATTTTCCAAGGCTGGCAGGTTCGAACCCGGCCTGGCCAGCTAAAATCAACAGTGGCAACTGCAACCAAAAAACAAAATAGCCAGGTGTTGTGGCAGGTGCCTGTAATCCCAGCTACTTGGGAGCCTGAGGCAAAAGAATCACTTAAGCCCAAGAGTTTGAGGTTGCTGTGAGCTATGATGCCATGGCAATCTACCAAGGACAACATAGTGAGACTCTGTCTCAAAAAAAAACAAAACAAAAAAAAAAAAACAAAAGGTGATAGAAAGAAGTTCAGGATTTAAAAAATATAAAATACACACCACAACAAGGTGATGAGGCATGGTTAGTAAAGGATAAGGACATTTTTTAAATTGTTTTACTCCAAAGGGCAAGAATGAAATAAGCAAAGGAACTTTTAAGAGTCCCTCGATACAGCCTTTTGACTCAAGAGTGTAAGTTTCTTGTGGGTAAGGGCTTTCTTATTCATCTGGGTGCTTCTGAAACACATAAACTGTAGTGTGAGTTCAGTTCACTGAATATTCATTTAATTGAATGATACATTGTGTTGTTATAGCAATATCCCAACTGTCAAGCTTCATCTCATACAAATAAAATACAAGCTTCTCCATACTATCTATTTAAGCAATGGACCATATTCAAAAAGTAAACCACTTAGGATATTAGTAGCCACTGGCAGTCCAAGGGTCTGAGATGCCCAGGAGCCTCCCATCCACAAATGGAAGCTTGGTTACTCACCTCCTTAACTTCTGTCATAAGTTCAAGAGCACAAGTGAATTCGGGAGGATTACTCAAGAGTTGTTCTCTTAAATGGTCCCAAAAAACATTGTACAATGTCTCCATGAACCTGTCTTCCAGACTATAAGAAAGTTCGATGAGCAAATTGTTCTATACCCAGAGAACTTGATATAAGATCATAATTTCCAAAATAGCATTTAAAATTATAAAAGACCATCATCAAATCAACAGGCCAGGAGGTGCTGTGTCTGTCTAGACTTGAGAAGGGTTGTATAAATTTAAATTAGTCTCAGATGCAAAAGCATTGGTCAAATCCTCTCAAAAGGGAACTTCGTGGTTTCAGAGAAGCTGTCTTCCTGCAATAGGAAGAACTACAAACTAGGGATTGAGACCCTGAGTACTAACAGTGGTTCTGTAACTAGCATAGATCTGTGACTTAGTTTCTATTTCTATTGACTTAAACCTTTGAACTACATAATCTTTTTCATTCGAGTCTGAAACCTACTTTAAATTCAGCAAGACCCAAATTGAACTCATTATCTTCCCCCTTCAAACCTGTCCTTCATGTATGTTTGGTCCTATAATCCAGAAAACGAAGCTTTTTACCTCTTAAAAATACAATAATAGGGCGGCGCCTGTGGCTCAGTTGGTAGGGCCCCGGCCCCATATACCAAGGGTGACGGGTTCAAGCCCGGCCCCGGCCTAACTGCAACCAAAAAATAGCTGGGTGTTGTGGCGGGCGCCTGTAATCCCAGCTACTTGGGAGGCTGAGGCAACAGAATCGCTTAAGCCCAGGAGTTGGAGGCTGCTGTGAGCTGTGTGAGGCCACGGCACTCTACCGAGGGCCATAAAGTGAGACTGTCTCTACAAAAAAACAAACAAACAAAAAAAAATACAATAAAAATTTATGCTTTTTGTTTAGAAAATACAAATGATTGCAATCAGTGTAACCTGGCTTATTGTACCCTCAATGAATCCCCAACAATAAAAAAAAATACAAATGATACAAAAATAAATGAAATAGTCAAAGTTCCTCCCACAACACACCAACATAACTTGCAAAAGTCACCAACTATTATCTATCAGGTGTGCACTAGAGTCCTTTTTAATTACTTTACCCTCATCTCTTTCATACACTTGCTTAACAAATTCCATAGATTCTGCTTCCTAAATATCTCAGGTATCCATCCTTACCTACTATCATATCCTACCTGGACTATTGTAAGTCTCTTAAACGGCCACCTGGCCCCCACAAAGACTTACCCCAACAATGCCACATATTCTTGATAATCAATGAGTTTTCCAAGACACAAATGTGATCACAATGGCATGTTCATTTAAAATCCTTCAGGAGCTCACTGTCACCAGCAGGATACATGGCCTCTAAGACCCTTCATAATTCTGCTACCTTTACTACCTCACTCTCCTCTTCTTCCTCCTAACACACTGTGCTCCAACAATAATGATCTACTTATAATGACTATATAATTGCCTTCCACAATTTTATCCCTCTGAATTGAAATTTCCTCTTCCAGGAGAGTGTTTTTCCCCCAGAAAACATCTGAAAAGGCTTAATTAAAGTGTCACATTATCGGGCGGCGCCTGTGGCTCAGCGGGTAGGGCGCCGGTCCCATACGCCGGAGGTGGCGGGTTCAAACCCAGCCCCGGCCAAATTAAAAAAAAAAAAAAAAAAGTGTCACATTATCAGGAAAGTCTTCCCTGACCTTCCCTAGGCAGCTGAACACTAACATAGAACTCCATGCACCAGATAGGAGAGAACTTATCACTCCACACAGTAGCTATTTGACTATGTATCTCTCCTACAGAGAAGCTTCATGATGGCAAAGGCAGCATCTTACTCATCTATACATCCCTAGCATTCATCTCTGATCTCCACCTAATAAATATTCATCAAATGTTTAAATAAATGTCTGATAATTAGATTTTCCCTAAGAACCTATAACTGTAATTAGTACTATTCAATAAACCCAAATGTAAAAGCAATTGTCAATTATCTATAGAAAATGGATAACCCCAAAGTCTATTTCGGCTTCTTATCTAGTATACATTTTTCATTACTCTACTTGAAGAAGATTGTTAATAACATAATAGTGAAATTCAAGTTCTAAATAATATTATTCCAGCTGCTTCATTTACCCACTACCACCACCATTGTGATACCAAATCACTTTAACAAACCTTCACTCTAATAATTTAACTTTTCTCTGCACAACTACCAGCAGAATAATAAATCTAAATTGGGGTCCAGGGATTACGAAGGCAATGAAGAAGGTGGTAGGAGATCTGTGTTTTGGCAAAAATGTCTTTAAGGGACGCTATCATTGGCATGAGTGGCTATTGTGAACAGGAAAGAACAAATCTAAGGAGCATAAAGATCAAGAGAACCATTGACAGAACAAGGTACTTTAGTAACAGAATCCCTAAAGTGGCAAAATGGCAGAAGCATTTAAGGTGGGAAAATACAAATGCTATAAAATATAGATTCTGACAAAGAAACGTACTCATTTAACTACTATATCTTATCAGGGGCAGTCAATTCATACTTGCTGAATGACTCTTGTTTATGTATTACAATATCAAGATAGTTGAGAAACCCCAAAAGTCTCATTTTAGAGGGGCATTATTTATGAATGAGGTTCTAATCAGGATTCATAGATTCTTTTTTTGTGTGTGTGTGTGTGTGTTTTGGCCAGGGCTGGGTTTGAACCCGCCACCTCCGGCATATGGGACCGGCACCCTACTCCCTGAGCCACAGGCGCCGCCCGATTCATAGATTCTTTATTAAGCTGATTATAAAGGGGAAATGTTCCCTGAAATCTCTTCTTCCATTAAGAGTAGGCAATACCACTATTAACAAAGTATCCTGTCCATTTATACCTGTTACATCTGTAGACAATTAAAGGAATAGCCAGTAAGAGATACTCTCTGTCTAAAAAGGTCTGCAATCACTCTGTCTTATTGCTAACTGAGATCCCCAAATGAACATTTTGACAATACAGAGACTTGAGTATCTCCAACTCTGACACGCTTGAGGTCAGACGTGTTTAAAGTCACATATATTTTCAGAGTTTGGAATATTTGCAGTATAATTGCAATATAATCCAATGAGCATTTCCTTTGAGCATCATATCAGTTCTCAAGTAATTTTAAATTTATTTATTATTATTATTTTTTTTTTTTTTTGTAGGGACAGAGTTTCACTTTATAGCCCTCGGTAGAGTGCCGTGGCGTCACACAGCTCACAGCAACCTCCAACTCCTGGGCTTAGGCGATTCTCCTGCCTCAGCCTCCCGAGTAGCTGGGACTACAGGCGCCTGCCACAATGCCTGGCTATTTTTTTGTTGTTGTTGTTGCAGTTTGGCTGGGGGTGGGTTTGAACCCGCCACCCTCAGCATATGGGGCCGGCGCCCTACTCACTGAGCCACAGGCGCTGCCCCAGTTCTCAAGTAATTTTAGATTTTAGAGCATTTTGGATTTCACCCTTTCAGATTTAGGATGATCAACCTTTAATTGCATTGATCTATTCCCTATTTCAATACAATCTGCAGCTTTGACGTTTTCAAACTAATTATTACACCGATTTGTTTTATTTGTTGGTACCTAAGACACATTTAAACATTAAATTTCTTTCTTTTTTCTTTTTTTTTTTTGGTTTTTGGCTGGGGCTAGGTTTGAACCCGCCACCTCTGGCATATGGGACTGGCGCCCTACTCCTTGAGCCACAGGCGCCGCCCTAAACATTAAATTTCATAATAAGGAAATTTGAACCAAACCCTATTTGTGCTTTGTACCTACACCAGGAAAAGTAAAACATTTAAAAAAAAAAAAAGTCTACCTGTTTGGAGATAAAACATTCTCTTCCATGTAGAAATCTTGATTTACCATGATTTCATGAGCAATGCTCATCCTGGAAACTTCGTTAATTGTTTCTATTAGACCTGTAACAGAAAAGACTTCAGGCTACTCTCTGGAAAAAGGCATAGTAATCTTCAATAGAGAGAACTCACACAAGTAGCATTTCTATTACATTCAGAGATTCACTCAATCAAGTAAGGCCTCCAAATTTAGATTTATCAAATAGATTTCACACAGATTCAATCATTTTAATATTTGAAGTTTTTTGAATTCTTTGCCCTTAGACAACACTGAAACTCTCAAGAGAAGTCAAGCATGGGAAGAATTTTTTTTAGGCTAGTCAAGTGAAGCAGTGGGAGTGGAAAAGGAAAGGAAGTTAATTTTTGAAAAATGAAGTGAAATTGATTTTAAAACTTTCTTCTTGAAATGTAAAAACAGTAAGTAAAACACCGTAAATGTTGAATAAGTTGTGGTTTATAAAGTAAACATTTATCTAAAAGTTGTGTTCTACTATCTTCTTCCTACTCAAAGGCCACAGGCAATAAGAGAGCTAAAGTCTCTATAGATAACACCAAAAATCTTACTAGTGGCTCTAAACCTGAACCATGATTCTAAAGCAAGTTTCCAGATCTGGTGATTCAACAAACCAATACAATTTTTTAAAACGAATAACTGCCAATCTGCCAATTTTTATCTTTCCAAATGTGGACATGAAGGCAAACAAACAAAAATAAACAACAAAAAAAATCCTATATCATGAACAAAACAATCATTGCCTACAAATAAAGCAAATTTTAACACTCCCAAAAGTATAAGAAAAATATACCGAGTATTAAGAACAGTTCTTTAAATGGAATCTAACTGTATTTTAAAAACTCATTACAATATTTTTTTATTTCATTCAATACTGTTAAGTATGTCACAAATTAGTAATGGAATTTGAAAACCAATATTCCAAGCTCCTCATACATACTACTTACAGCAGTGATACTAATAGTAAGCATATACATGGTGGCCATAAAGTTTGTGTGCAATTTAAAAAATAGTTGTCTATTTGAAATTGCTAAATTGCACATGAACTTTATGGCCATCCTGTATAGAAATTACAATTATTACTATTATATAAAATGAAACCTAAAATTTATTCTTGAATTCATTTTCAATAGTTTCATAATTTGTTCAGAGATAACTATTTGTCCCAAATAAATAATAAAACTTACATATAACTATCCTAAAACTTGCTCCAAGAAGATGATCTACTATGTACACTTATTTTTCATTTAAAAAAGTCTTTCAGAAGTATGGAGAATTCTCAAAGAACTAAAAGTCAACCTTCCATTTGATCCCACAATCCCTGTACTAGGTACCTACCCAGAATAAAAATCATTTTACCACAAGGACATTTGCACCAGAATGTTTACTGCAGCTCAATCCACAGTTGCCAAGACATAGAAGCAACCCAAGTGCCCATCAATCCATGACTGGATTAACGAACAAACTATGATATAAGCACAACACGGAGTACTTACTATTCAGCTATAAGAAAAGATGGAGACTTTACATCTTTTGTGTTTAACTGTATAGAGTTGAAACATTCTTCTTAGTAAATTATCTCATGAATGGGGGGGAAGTATCCAATGTACTGAATCTTAATATGCAACCAATATATAAACAACTACAGGCCCACATGAGAGAAAAAACACAGTGACAGTCTAGCAAGGGAGAGGAGGGAAGGGAAGGAGGAAGAGACAGGGCAATTGGTGGGATCTCACTTAATGTGCACAATGTGAGGATGTTCAGCATGCCCTCTGGGTGAAGGGCTCAACTACAGCTTGAACTTTACCTTAAAAATGAACACAATGAAAAAAAAAAAAAAAAGAAAGAAATGTAAACAATGTAACCGAAACATTTGTAGCCTCACATTAATCTGAAAAGTCTTTCAACAAAAGTCTCCATTGACATTTCCTTTCTATCCAAAAGTACATATATTGAAATATACCATCTAATTAATTCATTAAGACACGCATTTGCAAGGCACTATGAATTAAGAATTATGTTCACTAGCAGTGACCTCAAGTGGCTAAAAGAGAAACATGTAATTCAACTTAGCATCATGGACTCCAACTTTTTTTCTCATTTCAGTCTTTAAGAATTTAGGTCAAGTGACATTTTGACAGGTCTACAGATTAATGTTTGGCTAAAATCATTGTAGATTATTGTAAAAGATCTGCAATTTGAGTTCTTGTGAAGTTGGACTACCAACAAATCATATGCCTAATAACATAAGGTGTGAAAAAGAAACCTCATTTCCCATTGTTTACATAAATGTAAATACTGTTATTATAGATCTAAAGAATTGTACTCCAGAGCAGTGATAATTTTTATTTCAACAAAGCACAACTGGAAAAGGACAGAACACAATTCCAGCACCAAATAATTTGGATTATTTCTGGTCTGTCCTAAGTCTACCATTTACACTCTACAAAATCAAAAGAATGCTATCTATTTCCCATGTTTTGAACTGACTCAACCACTTTCAAGTATTTTTTTATTTTGGATTAATATGAGGGTACAAATGTTTAGGTTACATTCTTTTCAATTTTGAGGTAAAGTTCAATTTCTAATTGAGCCCTTCGCCCAGGGCTGAACACCCTCACATTGTGCACATTAGGTGAGATCTGGCCAATCACCCTTCCTCCTCCCCTCTCCCCCTTTGCTAGACTATATTTGTGTTTTCTCTTTAGTGTGGGCATGTAGTTGTTAATATATTGGCTTCATATTATTATTGAGTACATTGGATACTTTTTCCTATTCTTGAGATACTTCACTAAGAATATGTAGGGAGAATGGGAACCAAAGACTCTAGTCTTGGCAGGGGAGGGCATTTCCAGAAAAAGGGAAAATTAAAAAGTAAGCTGAAGGAGTCGGAACAAAGAAAAGTCAGCTAGTTTATTTTTAAGTTATTGCTAAATTTCTTATCTGAATAAGTTTCTATTTTTTTTCTGAAATTCTGGTCTGTTGGGGATAGTTTACACCAATACTCTACTGAGTTTGTGAATATTCTGAAGAAGTAAAATGGTTATGAAAGAGGTTATGATAAGACCTGGAATAGATACACCTTCTAGGTAGTTTCCTGCTCATTAAACAGACAAAGCAGATATCCACTGTGGAGATTTGCATTTGGTTGGGGCAGAGACCAAGGGAATAGCTTGAGCCCTGAGATATGGGCAGTAAATTTAATTTTTTTTTTTTTATCGCAGAGGAAAATCCTCTGGGGTGGTGATGAGAGGAAAAAGCCTCTCTCCCACTGATTCCTAAGAGGAGATTAACACCAGTGGTGTTTTACTCCACAATGAGCTAGCGGAGCTAGCTAGGAATCCCTCCCTAGGAATCTGTGTGTGTGACTTCAGACAGGAGGCTTCCCCCACACCAGGCTCAAGTTTCAGATGCTCCAAAACCGCTCAAATCCTTAAAGTTAATAATAATAACAATAGGAGCTGATAGCTCACTCAAAGAAAATACTGGCCTCTTTGTTCCCTCCCTCAGCTTACCACTTGGGTAAAGAGGTTTCAAATGGAAGTTGTGTGGAACAAAGACTGGGGGCCACTGGCGGGAGCCCACGAACAGGCGGTGGTCCCCTGAGCTCCCCACCTTTGAAAATTCTATTCTGTGCCTCGTGTCTCTTTCTTTATCGTCGATCCTAACTTTGTATTTCTTCAGCCAGTCGCGGCAGTTCCACAGGTCTTAGCGGACCCTGCCCCCGGGGTAGGACCACGACAGAATATATTTCAACTCTAGGTAAACCCAAAAGATTCGAACTACTGCCGTATCAATTTTCGCTGGTAGTTGCCGTGTCTACCATGGTGACTGCTCTCAAGTCTTGTCAAACACAAGTAATTATGCTTTTAAAGCCAATGTTTAGAAAATTTTACTTACCAACCAGGAGCCTAACTCCTATATGTAAAGATTAGTGAGGGAAAAAGACAGGAGAAAGAATAATCCAATATAGGACTAACGCAAATTTTAGGAAGGAAAAATACAGTTTCAATAGCCTTTTATGCCCCGTAAAGGTCCTTAAGCCACAAGGTCCCAGTTCTTTTAACCTCCCTGCTATCAAGCACTACCCAAGGAAGTGATGTGACCTACGAGGAGAGTAGTTATTTAAACAGAAGTCTTCCTCTTCTTGGTTCTTCTCTGATGTTTCAGAATTATGGGCTCCACACTTTGCTTCATTAGGATCATTTTGGAGTACAGTTTCCTCACTCTTGGGCATCTTGATGTTATCTGGAGTCAGAGAGAAAAGAGGCAAGTTGTGTAAGATCAGGCTCTTATTCAGAAACAAGGGGGAAGAGGGTTCTCTAATTGCCAAGTATGCCCTGGTGACTGAACCTGCTGCTCCATGTTGATGGGGTTAGGGACAAAGGCTTCATGCATCTCTCAAAGGAACAAATGGGGTTCTCAAACCTTCAAGGTTTCCACCTTCAGGGAAGGGGAAATTGAGACTAGTGAAACTACTTGTACTGAAATTAAAGAAGTTTAGTATTGGACAAACAGAAGAGGAAAACCAAGGCCCAGAGATGAATGATGTCTTTCCAGAAGTAGGGCACACTGCGCACTACTGACCAAGCTAGGAAAGAAATCTGCTTTTAATTGGTCCCAGAATACTTCTCTTTCTCCTTAATTTCAGCTTCAGATCCTCCTGAAAAGGGCTGGCAGCCTGGCCTGAGGCAGAATGGTACCCGCCACACACAGCCCTCCACACACAGGTTCCTCACCTCTTCCTCTGTTCTGGACCGGCTGCCCCGCGGCTGAGTATGATAGTGAAGCCCCTCTGCCTTCCTAACCTGGTTCCGGGATATACCATTAAAGCCAGGGTGAAAGGGGACACCAGCAGGGAGGGGTTGGACGGAACCATGGAGATAATGATGTCTACCTAGAGTGCACCCCTACCGGTTAACACTAGATAGGAGAGTCCAAACATGAAAACAAAAGGTGGCTGGTTTCCCGGGTATTGAGGCGGGTGCCTTGGGAACCTAGAGAGCAACAAAGGTAAGTAGGGTCACACAATTGGGTGATGGAGACCAGAGGCGGAGATTCCAGTGAGGACGCTTCAAGCTCCTACTTTCCTTGAAGCGCTTCAGGAGCTTGGAAGTAATCTTCTTAAGCCCTATTCCCACAACTAAAGGCGAGAAAGTGTTCAAAGCTTTTATCTCTACTCCCACCAAAAAAATACCGTTTGAATATTAGTAACTATTTAAGAAAGAAAAGGAGCATTTTTACATGTTTCACTTCACTGGTGTTCATATAGCCATAGAAATTCTGTTTTTTCGGGAGGTGCCTGTG
Source organism: Nycticebus coucang (assembly GCF_027406575.1). NCBI lineage: Eukaryota > Metazoa > Chordata > Mammalia > Primates > Lorisidae > Nycticebus > Nycticebus coucang. Next base: position 113,292,342 of record NC_069804.1, read on the forward strand.
GCTCAAGGAGTTGGGCGCCGGTCCCATATGCTGGAGGTGGCAGTTTCATACCCAGCCCTGGCCAAAAACCACCAAAAAAAAAAAAAAAAAAAAAGAAAAAGAAATTCTGTTTTTTCTTCTTTTTGTACAAGTGAATTCTTCACAGAAGGTGATGGAGAGACAGATGAACTGTTAAAAATTCATTTTAAAGAGATTGCAAACTAATATAGCCTTTTTGGAAAGAAGTATGGAAAATTTTCAAAGAGTTAAAAGTAGACCTTCCATTTCATCCTAGAATCCCATCACTAGGTAGCTACCTAGAAGAAAAAAATATATTTAATTTTACTACAAGAACATTTGAACTAGAATGTGTATTACAGCTCTATTCATAATCGCCAAGATGTGGAAACAACCCAAGTACTCAACAACTCATGAAAGAGTAAACTATGGTATATTTATACTGTGGAATACTATTCAGCCACAAAGAAAGATGGAAACTTTACATCTTTTTTATTTATTTATTTATTTATTTTATTTTTTTGTAGAGACAGAGTCTCACTGTACCGCCCTCGGGTAGAGTGCCGTGGCGTCACACGGCTCACAGCAACCTCTAACTCTTGGGCTTACGCGATTCTCTTGCCTCAGCCTCCCGAGCAGCTGGGACTACAGGCGCCCGCCACAGCGCCCGGCTATTTTTTGGTTGCAGTTTGGCCGGGGCTGGGTTTGAACCCGCCACCCTCGGCATATGGGGCCGGCGCCCTACTCACTGAGCCACAGGAGCCGCCCAACTTTACATCTTTTATATTTACCTGGACAAATCTGAAGAATGTCTTCTGAAGTAAAGTTATCACAAAAATGAAAAAACAAGCATCCAGTGTACTCAGTGCTAATGTGAAACTAGTAGATAAATAACTACATGCCCACACAAGAAAAAAAAAAAACCACAAATCAAGTTGGGGGAGAAGGGGTTGGTAAGCTCTCACCTAACAGGCACAATGTAGGGGCATATGACATACCTCCAGGATGTAGGGCTCAACTACAACTTGTACTTTACCTAACAAACACAAACACTGTGACCTAATCGTTTATTCCCTCATATTAATCTGAAATTTTAAAAATTCATTGTATAGGGGCGGCGCCTGTGGCTCAAAGGAGTAGGATGCCGGCCCCATATGCCAAAGGTGGCGGGTTCAAACCCAGCCCCGGCCAAAAACTGAAAAAAAAAAAAACAAAATTGTTTTTCATTTTACAAATATGGAAATCAAGAATCATTTTGTTGTTGTTGTTGTTGTTGAAATTTTTGGCCAAGGCTGGGTTTGAACCCACCACCCCCGGCATGTGGAGCCTGTGCCCTACCTCTTAAGCCACCGGCACCGCCCCAAGAATCATTTTAAAGGGCTGATAATAGAAGCTGTGTGGTGAACGGACAAGACTATAGCCTGAAAAGGGATACTAATTTTGGTTTGAGATCTTTGAAGTCAATTTCTGACATGTTCTTTATTACAATCCAATTGTGAGCTTCGGAATTCATCTGTAATCTGAGGGTGTTGGAGTAGATGACTCTAAGAGCCCTCATGTTGTTCCTTCTTCCCTCTTATTCATAGTTTACTCCCAGTTACCCTACTGCTATGAGTATCCCCCATTGGCATGTATATATATCCATATTACATTATTCAAGCTCTCCCTTTTACCCTGACATAATTTCTTAACACATTAACTTTTTTTCATAAAACAAGACTATAGTATGACCAGATTTTCATCACAATCCTTGACATGTTAGTGACAATAGTAGAATGTGGATATCTTACAAAACATGTGGATTCTGAAGAAGGATGTTATGGAGAAGAGGTCCAAGAACTTCCAGGCTAAGGAAAATACACCTTACCCTAAGAACTTTCCAGCCTAAGGAAAATCCACCTTACCCTCCAGGCACAAGATACTATGAGGGGACTTAGCTAGTAAAGGTACTGCTTAGCTGGAGAGTGCCATACTAATAAATACTAAATAAATACTAAATGTGAACTTCTCCTCACTTTCTGATATTTAGGTCAGCAACATCAACTGTGAAACAAATTGCACTCACACCAAACCCAGAATAAATGTTTAAAATATTTTACTTTATTTGAATATCAAATTTTACATTCATGAAGGATATGTTTTACTATACCAGAAGTTGATTTCTCACTTAAAATATCAGAATTCTTATGTTAAAAAGTTTGATGAAAATATTTCAAATTGTATATAAAACCAGCACATTGTACCCCCATGATTGCATTAATATACACAGCTGTGATTTAATAAAAAAAATCAGAATTCTATTTGATTTATTTGTAAGAAAAAATTTTTAGAATGAAATGATACTAGTTCATTTCTAAAAACAATCTCCTCAGTGATACCTACAATTTTATTAGTACTTGATTCAAATAAGTTTATACAGTCTCTTTAAGTTTCTTAATATTGAAATACCCTGGAAGAGGGACTGGAGGAAAATAGAAGTGTGGGAACACTAAAGGAGGGGAAGCAGAAGGAAATGACAAATTACTTTTTGCCTACAGTTGGCTCAAATACAGTATTAATATTATAATTTGTGTTATCAAGAACCAACTAGACAAGTTAGAAATTGAAAGCAATAGGGCGGCGCCTGTGGCTCAGTCGGTAGGGCGCCGGCCCCATATACCGAGGGTGGAGGGTTCAAACCCGGCCCCGGCTGAACTGCAACCAAAAAATAGCTGGGCGTTGTGGCAGGCGCCTGTAGTCCCAGCTACTCGGGAGGCTGAGGCAAGAGAATCGCTTGAGCCCAGGAGTTGGAGGTTGCTGTGAGCTGTGTGATGCCATGGCACTCTACCGAGGGCCATAAAGTGAGACTCTGTCTCTACAAAAAAAAAAAAAAGAAAGAAATTGAAAGCAATAGAGAGATGAAGTGAAAAATATGGCCTACTTCTTTTTAAATTTTAGTTAATGATAATATAAAAAATACCTATGTTCCAAGTCCATATTCTCTGCACACCGTTTTACCTGCACATTAAGTAAACAGATGTTATTTTGTGCCCATTTAATAAGAGAACAAACTCTGGATGAGATAGATTAGGTAAATTTCTAAAGATCACACATCAAGCAAAGAAGATATGTCTTGGGTGGCGCCTGTGGCTCATAGGAGTAGGGTGCCGACCCCAAATGCCGGAGGTGCCAGGTTCAAACCCAGCCCCAGCTAAATAAAAATACTGTTGCCTTTCTTCTCTTAAAAAAAAAAAAAAAAGAAGAAGAAGAAGCTATATCTTGAACATAGTAGATCTTCTGGCTATCAAAAATATATATACATTTTTTCTTTCTTTTTTTTTATGGTACTACCTTACCTCAATGGACAAGAAGCAGTTTACCAAAATGTAGAAAAACCTAACATCAGAAGTGGGGAATAATATTTATACAAGAAGTATTATAAGTGGTCAAAAGAAGGAAAAGTATCTTCCAGGTGCTTTAAATAAAGTATTAACCCGTCCTTAACTAAAGCCCTAAACAAGATAATGCAGAATTACCTGGGATTTTAAGATTATGGAATCACTGTCACTGATTGTCTCCCCACTCAACCTCAAAATCCTTTCTAAGCCTTCATAATGGCTGATGTGATACATGTATTCCCCAGAAGTACATATTCACCAAAAGGCAAATATTTGTCAATCTCAAAAACAGTTGAAAAATCTCTAATCTCTAAAGTAATGTCCAAAGCTTTCCTTTCCATATAATATTTTGTAAATTTTCATATTGCTTTTGTTAACTATTAATAAAATAAGTGTATTTCTTTTAATATAAAGCCAACCCTAAATCTTTTAATAAAATTTTTGCTCCAGAAAAAAAGACAATATATATTGGATTCTTTTACTCCTTGGCATACTTCTGGTTACTGACTCTGGGTATACATAATAAAATTTTCAAGGCCACTTAGGAGAATTCCAGGTCTGCAGCAGGGAATTTTTACCCTTCAGTTGTGCTTTAACCTAATCTCAGTACCATGATCTATTGCAATTTGTTATATTCTATTTTATGCATACTATTCCAAAAAAGAAAATTATTCTAGGGCCACGCCTGTGGCTCAGTGAGTAAGGCGCCGGCCCCATATGCTGAGGGTGGAGGGTTCAAACCCAGCCCCGGCCAAACTGCAACCAAAAAATAGCCGGGCGTTGTGGCGGGCGCCTGTAGTCCCAGCTGCTCTGGAGGCTGAGGCAACAGAATCGCGTAAGCCCAAGAGTTAGAGGTTGCTGTGAGCCGTGTGACGCCACGGCACTCTACCCGAGGGCGGTACAGTGAGACTCTGTCTCTACAAAAAAAAAAAAAAAAAGAAAGAAAATTATTCTAATCTTATCCATAAGGACACAAAAGAAGACTAATGGCTTGGCGCCTGCGGCTCAAGCGGCTAAAGCTCCAGCCACATACACCTGAGCTGGTGGGTTCGAATCCAGCCCGGGCTCGCCAAACAACAATGACGGCTGCAACCAAAAAGTAGCCAGGCATTGTGGCGGGCGCCTGTAGTCCCAGCTACTTGGGAGGCGGAGGCAGGGGAATGGCTTGAGCCCAGGAGTTTGAGGTTGCTGTGAGCTGTGATGTCACCGTACTCTACCCAGAGTAACAGCTTGAGGCTCTGTCTCAAAAAATTTAAAAAAAAAAAAGGAGACTAATGAAAAGAGAAAACATCATAAATGGCTGCAAGTGGTATAGAATTATAGAATTTAAGAGTAATACTACATGGGGCGGCGCCTGTGGCTCAGTCGGTAAGGCGCCGGCCCCATATGCCGAGGGTGGCGGGTTCAAACCCAGCCCCGGCCAAACTGCAAACAAAAAAATAGCTGGGCGTTGTGGCGGGCGCCTGTAGTCCCAGCTTCTCGGGAGGCTGAGGCAAGAGAATCGCTTAAGCCCAGGAGTTGGAGGTTGCTGTGAGCTATGTGAGGCCACGGCACTCTACCGAGGGCCATAAAGTGAGACTCTGTCTCTACAAAAAAAAAAAAAAAAGAGTAATACTACATAAAGATACTCTAGTTAATGCATAAAAAAAAATCCTTTCATTTTATGAATAGGCATTTGAGGCTCAGAGAACTTAAACATTGTGTAAAGCCACTACCACTTCACAGAAAAGTCAAGACTAGAACCTATACCTCAGATTGTTTATTCCACAATATACAGGGTGGCCATAAAATTAAACTTGCATACTATTTTTAATTGTACATGAACTTTATGGCCACCTTGTATAAAGCCATGCAAAATCAAAAATGATAATTTAAATATTTATATTTGCTAAAGAAAACTGTAAATTATTAGGCTATGGAATGAAAAACAACTCTTCTTACAAGTAGAGTTAAACAGAGTCCAAGATTGCAATACAGTATAGTGTAGTGAAAAAATAAACAGCTAATTAAAGTAGTGGAGACACATAAATATAGGTTGACACCTTTATTTCACTTCATTTCATTGTATAGAACTGAGGCTTGAACTCCTAAGCTCAAGCCATCCTCCCACCTCAATCTCTGAAGTAGCTGGAACCACAGGTGAGTTTCACCACATGCAGCCTTAGAGTGGTACTTTAAATAACACCACTCAGATTCATGAAACAGATTTATTTCATTACTGTCTCCTTTAGATACAGAACTACACACATAACGCCATTTGCATTTTTCCTTTGACAAATGTGTTGTCTTCACAGAACACAAGAGGAGTTTAAGAAGGTTCTAGGTAATCTGGAGGCAGTCTGGAAGTGAACTTTTCAAGCTAAACTGAGACATAATGGATGGAAAAACCATTAGAGACATTTAAGGAAAGAAGTTTCAAAGCAGGGGAAGATCAAAGCTTCAGGCAGAAGCATTTGGTGTCTACCTCTCCATTCATATATCACTCCATTCTTTCTCAACAATGCTGGCCTTTATTTCTTTCCTTAACAAGCAATCCACCTTCCTACCTCAAGGATTTAAACATCCTATTCTTTCTCTTTGTGATGCTTTCTTCCTTGTTTTGTCCCCCTTTCCCAAAACTGATTCCTCACTGTTCAAGTCTCAGCTTCCAAATCCTAAATTCCTCAGATTATGTACTATGGCCCACCAATATAAACAAGAATTCTCTGTTATGCTCTCTTAACATTCTGTACTATTTGATAATAGAAATTACCATAGTTTATGATTATACATTTATTTGCATAGTTAATATTTACTGTATATGGAACTCCACCTTGAGACTAAGCTTCCCAAGGGCAGTTGTATGCTTTGCTCTTCTCTGTGCCTAAACCATAGTAGATACTCAATGTTACTTGTGGGAACAAATGAATGAATATGCATAAATACTCTAATGTCACAGGAAAACAAAAATATTTGAAGAATGACATACAGTGGGACACCCTTCACCAAACTTGCTGGAACCATCTTTGTTACCAGAGTCAGCCTTTCTTTATCTCATAAACATGCTTCTTTTCTGCCTGTCTTTCAATTCTTGGCTTCCAGTAAAACATTGAATATACCAATGGACAATGGCAAGACCATGTGTAAAAAGACAACTCTAATCTACAACCTTTCCAGGAAACCAATCCCCTTATCTATAATAAACAACCCAGGAAGCCAGCCTGCTGTAAATCATACTTATAGGAAGTTGGATTTCTATTTCTAGTAACAATTAAACAACAACTTCTATAACAATTGGCCCCAAATGTTTAGGATTTGATTTATAATTGACAGTGCTGTAATTTTTAGCCCTGATTCCATGTTAGGACCAACAAAAGCAAACCAAATATGCGCTCCTAACCAACACATGATGTTCTACTACTAATTAGCCCACATACAGCTCCGCCTGCCAACAGCCTCAGTAGTTTAACACGACAGCTACTCAAGGTGACAATAAGAGTTAGAGTAAATAAAAAGCTGACAAAAACTTTTAAAGGAAAAGCTGCAGGAAGAATGGGGACCGAAGACCCCATTCTTGGCAGGTGAGGGCACCCCCAGATAAAGGGAAAATTAAAAAGTAAGCTTAAGCAGTTGGAACAAAGAAAAGTCAGATAGTTTACCTTTAAGCTAGCCATTGCTAAATTTCTTATCTGAACAAGTTTCCGGCCTTTCCTGAAACTCTGGCCTATTGGAAATACAGTTTACACCAATATCCTACTGAGCCTGTGAACACTCTGGGGAAGTAAAATGGTCATAAAAGAGGTTATGACAAGACCTGGAATAGATACACCTTCTGGGTTGTTTCCTGCCCATTAAACAGACAAAGCAGATAACTATTGTGGAGATTTGCATTTGGCTGGGGCAGAGACCAAGGGAATAGCTTGAGCCCCGAGATATGGGCATGCCTTAAGGCAGAGGAAAATCCTCTGGGGTGGTGATGAGGGGAAAAAGCCTCTCTCCCACCAATTCCTAAAAGGAGATTAACACCATTGTGGTGTTTTACTCTTCAATGAACTAGCGGAGCTTAACACCTCCCTAAGAATCTGTGTGTGTGACTCCAGACTAGAGGCTTCCCCCACGGAAGGCTCAAGTTTCAGATGCTCCAAAACTGCTCAAATCCTTAAAGTTAATAATAATAATAGGAGCTGATAGCTCACTCAAACTACTGGCATCTTTGTTCCCTTCGTTTTACCACCTGGGCAAATAGATTTCAATAAAAGTTGTGTGGAACAAAGACTCAGGGCCACTCGCTGGAGCCCACGAACAGGCGGTGGTCCCCTTAGCTCCCCATCTTTGAAAATTCTATTCTGTGCCTCGTGTCTCTTTTTTTATCGTTGTTCCTAACTTTATATTTCTTCAGCCAGTCCCACCAGTTCCACAGGTCTTAGCGGACCCTGCCCCCGGGGCGGGACCCCTACAAAAAGCTTTAAAATAAGATGCCTATATGGGAGTTTGAAAACATTAGGTATTTAAAATAGGCTATTTGCATATGCAGGGTTGCACACATACCTAGAAAAGACCTGAGAAGGTGTTGGGGTCTCAGGGAAACTTGCCCATTCCCCCTAGGTTGGTTCACTGAAAAGATCAACTCACAGTTATGGTAGATTAATAAGAGAAAGATTTATTTCCAAATACCATGCACATGAGGGGAACCACAAGAATGATTTCCCAAAGTTCCAGTGATAGTGGCTTTTAAAGATGCCTTTTTGAAGGGAGAGGGAGAGAAACTATAAAGTATACGCGTAGCTAGTGTTTGCTAGGGGGATGAGTAGATGGAGGGAAACTGATTCATTAGTAAATTAACCTGAGAGATAGGTATTGTGCTTCAAATGACCTTAGGGCCAGGTGTATTAGCATGTGATAAGGAGTTTAGCAGCCCTTTACGATTTTTGGTAGCTAGAGAAAAGTCTTTGTTCAAACTTCCCTGATTATGAATAGCCTTTATTTTTTTTATTTTTTTGGCCGGGGCTGGGCTTGAACCCGCCACCTCCGGCATATGGGACCGGCGCCCTACCCGTTGAGCCACAGGCGCCGCCCATGAATAGCCTTTAATTCAAAATAATCTTTATACCAAGGAATCATTTTGGGGTGAAATTCCCTTACCTCCTTCAAGGGCCTTAAGTTTTCACTTCTGGGTGATCTTGAGACTCCTCACAAGCAGAAATTGAAGGTTAAGGTACAGTTTTAAACTACCTAACTGAACACATATATACACAATGTTCCTTGGCAAAAAGCCTGAGAAATTTATTTGTTAAAGAGTTTTAAGGAAATCTGTGTCTAATCATTACCTGACCATTAAGCTAACCAAGTAGAGACATCAGTGGCCACTATTGATAAAGAAACACACACATGGGCGGCGCCTATGGCTCAGTCGGTAAGGCGCCAGCCCCATATACCGAGGGTGGCGGGTTCAAACCCGGCCCCGGCCGAACTGCAACCAAAAAATAGCTGGGCGTTGTGGAGGGCGCCTGTAGTCCCAGCTACTCGGGAGGCTGAGGCAAGAGAACCGCTTAAGCCCAGGAGTTGGAGGTTGCTGTGAGCTGTGTGAGGCCACGGCACTCTATCGAGGGCCATAAAGTGAGACTCTGTCTCTACCAAAAAAAAAAAGAAAGAAACACACACATAACAGAATTAGTTTGAAAAAGTCCCTAAACAAATTAATAATAACAACAACAAACAGAATAAAAAAGAAAAAGAAAAAAAACTGGAGAAGGAGAATCTAATTTCCAAGATTTGCATATTTTATTATTTACAATGTCCAGTTACCTTGGACCCTTATCTTATACCGTAAATAAACATTAGCTCAAAATGGATTAATGGCTGAAATGTAAAACATGAAACCATAAAACTCCTGGAAGAAAACATATAGGAAAAGTTCCTTGAAATTGGCCTTGACAGTGATTTTTTTTGTGATATCACACCAAAAGCTCAGGCAACAAAAGCAAAAATAAGTGAGACTACATCAAACTACAAACTTTCCACACAGTTAAGGAAATAACCAAGCAAAAAGACAATCAACAGATTGGGAGAAAATATTTGCAAATCATAGGTCTGATAAGGAGTTAATATCCAAAATACGTAAGAAACTCACACAATTCAATTGCAAAAACATAGATAGCTGCATTAAAACATGGGCAAAGAACTTGAATAGATATTTTTCCAAAGAAGATATAAAAATAACCAATAGGTTTATGCAAAGTTGCTTAACATAATCATTAGGGAAATGCAAATTAAAACCACAATGAGATATATCTCGCATCTATTAAAATATCATATGGTATACCTTAAATATATAGAGGGTGTCCCCGAAATGTATACACATTTTAAGAAAGGAAAAAAAACTGCATTAAATTTGCAATACTCGGGTGGCACCTGTGGCTCAGTGAGTAGGGTGCTGGCCCAATATACCGAGGGTGGCAGGTTCAAACCCAGCCCTGGCCACACTGCAACAAAAAATTGACGGGCATTGTGGTGGGCGCCTGTAGTCCCAGCTACTCAGGAGGCTGAGGCAAGAGAATAGTCTAAGCCCAAGAGCTGGAGGTTGCTATGAGCTGTGACACCACAGCACTCTACTGAGGGCAACAAAGTGAAGACTCTGTCTGTAAAATAAAAAAAAAAAAAATTAAACTTATAATACTCAAGTTATGTTTGACTTCTGCAATTACAAGAGGTTCTCAAAGTGATTTGTATTTATCTTTTGTTATCAGTATATATTATTACAATTTTAATACAGTTTTTTCCTTTCTTAAAATGTGTATACATTTTGTACACCCTCTGTGTACACTAATAAAATAAAATAAAATGTCCACTTATCAAGGGGTGACATAAGCAAATGGTGGAATAGGAAGCACTGGAATCTCCTTCCCCTGCAGAAACACTGATTCAACAGCACCACACAGAATCCATTCCTTTTGTGAGAAATCTGGAAATTAGTTGAAAGGCACCTGTATAAGGAGTGAGTGTGAAACCAACCATATTAAAATGGGTGGGAAAATTAGAGACACACTCTTATCATGATCTCAACCTCACGCACAGTACCATGATCAAGAGGAAACTTCAGGCTTTCAGCTTCTCCCTGGAGAACAAAGGAGTTCAACCACACATTTAAAGTCCCAGCTTTCCCAGGTACTACCCAAGGGACCAACTTCTGTCTCTCCTGTCTCTAAGGGCTGATGGGGCCTGGACCTACATTTGTCCCCTAAGGAATATAGACAACAAAGCAGCAATTACCACAGCTTCACCCCCTGGCTCAGCTACTTTCACTCTAGAAGAAATAGATCTAGGGATGGCACCTGTGGCTCAAAGGAGTAGGGCGCCAGCTCCATATGCCGGAGGTGGCGGGTTTAAACCAAGCCCTGGCCAAAAACTACAAAAAAGAAAAGAAGAAGAAACAAATCTATTTTCTCTATGTCTCTATTTTCATGCCAATTCCATGTTGTTTGATCATTACAGACTTGTAGTATAACATGAAGTCTGGTAATGGGATGCCTCCAGATTTGTTTTTATTTCTTAGAATGTGTTGGTTTTTCAAGGTTTTCTTGGTATCTACCTAGAACAAAAAAATCATTTTATCATGAAGGGCATTTGCACTATAATGTTTATTGCAGCTCAATTCACACTTGCAAAGTAGTGGAAACAACCCACATACCCAAAAACCCATGGAAGGATTAATTAACTGGTATATGTGTGCCATGGAATACTATTCAGCCACAAAAATGGACACTTTACATCTTTTGTAATTGCCTGGATGGAGTTGAAGAACATTCTCCTCAATAAAACAAGCACACTATGTGCTCAATACTAATTTGAAAGTAGTAGATGAACAACTGCAGGTCCACATGAGGGGAAAACAAATTCAAGAAGGTGGAGTGGGAAAGGGGTAGAGGGCTTGGTAAGTATCCACTTAATGGGTGCAATGTACAAGTATATGGCATACCTCCTCCTGAAGGACTCAATTGCAACTTGGATGTTACCTAGCAAATGCTAATGATGTAACCTATTCATATGTACCTTTTTATTAATTTAAAAAAAGAAGAAATAGAAAATCCAATACTACTGTATCCATTAAACTATAACTCTCCATCCTGCAGCCCCTGTTTATATCTTTTTAAATGTTATACCATTTTATTTTGGGGGGGATGTTTTTCTGTCTCTTTTTTTACATTTTTGGTTAATATGAGGGTATATATAATTAGGTTACATTATTTACATTTGTAAGGCAAAGTCCAAAATCTGAGTTGTAGTTGAGTCCTTCAAGCGATGAACCAAAAAAAGAAAAAAACAGAAAAATTTTTTTTTTTTTGAGACAAAGTCTCAAGCTGTCACCCTGGGTAGAGGGCCTGTGGCATCACAGCTCACAGGAAACTCCAACTCCTGGGCTTAAGCGATTCTCCTGCCTCCACCTCCCAAGTAGCTGGGACTACAGGCGCCCACAACGCCCAGATATTTTCTTTTTAGTTGCAGCCATCATTGTTGTTTGGCGGGCCAGACTGGATTCGAACCCACCAGTTCAGGTGTATGTGGCTGGCACCTTAACCGCTTGAGCCAAGGCAAGAAATAGAAAATCTTAATAGCCTTATAACAAATAAAGAGATTGTGTCAGTCATCAAAAATATTCCTACAAAGAAAAACTCAGGACCCAATAGTTTCACTAACAATTCTAATAAATGTTCTAAAAAGAAATAACAGGTGTGCCTGTGGCTCAAGGAGTAGGGCGTCAGCCCCATATACCAGGGGTGGTGGGTTCAAGCCTGGCCCCAACCAAAACTGCAAAAAATAAATAAATAAAAAGAAATAACACTAGTACTTCTCAAACTTTTCCAAAAATAGAAAAGAGAGAACACTTCCTAACTAATTCTAATGCAAGTATATATCCTTGTACCAAAGCCAAACAAAGACAACATAAGAAAATAAAATGATAGGCTGATAGGAATATAGATGACAAATCCTCAGCAAAATACTGCCAAAACAAACCCAGCACTTGGACTTTACCTAACATACACAAACAGTATAACCTACTAGTTTGTACACTCGTAGTAATCTGAAATTAAAAACAAATCCAGCATCATGGATAAAGAAGTATATACTCTGATCCAGTGAAAGTTATCCCAATAATACTGAAAGAACCAGACCAGCGCCAACTTAGGAGTTAAGTTTCGCTCCCCCACCCCACCCCCGCCATTTCACTCAGTAAATTTCACCTTCCAGGCAAGCCCAGGAAATTCCCGGAAATCATGAGACAACTGCCCACCAATCAGGGACCCCCCCACCTGACCAATCCAGAAGCGCCCCTTTTGTTTCAAGCTGTGCACGCCCACCCGCTGCGCAAGACCATAAAAACCTTCTGCTCCAGAGCTAGGGGCTCCTGGCTCGGATCCGTTGTAGCGGAGACCCAGGGAGCCCAAGTTCGAACTTGCAATAAACGGCCCTTTTGCTTTTGCATCGGACTCAGCTTCCTGGTGGTCTTTGTGGGGGATTTCAAGATCTGGGCACAACAATACAACATTGTTTAACATCTGAAAGTCAATCAATGTATTATACAATAATAATAACATAAAATCAACATAATACAATCATCTCAATAGATCCATTTGACAAAATCCAACATTTTATGATTTAAAACACTCAACAAACTAGAAATAGAAGGGAACTTTTTCCATTTTATAAAGGGCTATGAAAATTAATAACTAACTTCATTCTTAACAGTGAAAGACTGGATGCTTTCCCACTAAGATCAGGAACGAGACAAAGTTGTCCACCTTTACCACTTCTATTTAATAATGTACTGGGAATTATAATCAGAGAAATTAGACAAGAAAAAAGTAAAATGCATCTAGATTATAAAGGAAGAAATAAAATTATCTCTATTTGCATGTGACTTGACTTTATAAAGTAAACCCTTATGGAATCCACAAACATCTATTCATGCTAATAAACAAGTTGCAATACACAAAATCAATATACTGGCACAGTGGTTACGGTGCCAGCCACATACACTAAAGTTGGAAGGTTTGAACCCGGCCAGGGCCAGCTAACCAACAATGATAACTACAACAAAAAACAGCCGGGCATTGTAACTGGTGCCTGTAGTCCCAGGTACTTGGGAGGCTGAGGCAAGAGAATTGCCTGAGCCCAAGAGTTTGAGGTTGCTGTGAGCTGTGACGCCACAGCACTCTTCTCAGGGTGACAAAGTGAGACTGTCTCAAAAAAAAAAAAATCAACATACAGATATCAATCATATTCATATCTACTACAAATGGTACCTTAAAAATGAAGTTAATGAGGGCGGTGGCTGTGGCTCAATGAGAAGGGTGCTGGCCCCATATACAGAGGGTAGTGGGTTCAAACCCGGCCCCAGCCAAACTGGCAACCAAAAAATTGCCGGCATTGAGGCCGATGCCTGTAGTCCTAGCTACTTGGGAGGCTGAGGCAAGAGACTCACCTAAGCCCAAGAGTTGGAGGTTGCTGTGAGCAGTGTGACGCCACGGCACTCTACCAAGGGTGACAAAGTGAGATTCTGTCTCTAAAAAAAAAAAAAAAAAAAAAATTAAGTTAAGGAAACAATTGTATTTATAATAGCATCAAATTAATACAATAACTTAAAACTAACTTAACCAAGGAGTGTAAAATTTGTACACTGAAAAGTACAAAACATTGCTAAAAAAATTAAAGAAGACCTAAAAAAATGGAAAGACGTTCTAATTCATGAATTAGAATAATTAACATGGTAAAGATGTTGACACTACCCAAATCTGATCTGCATGCACATCCAACGAAATACCTTTCAAATTTCCAGCTGCATTTTTGCAGAAATAAGAATGTTAAAATTCATATAGAAATGTAAGGGATCCAGGGCGGCGCCTGTGGCTCAGTCGGTAAGGCGCTGGCCCCATATACCGAGGGTGATGGGTTCGGACCCGGCCCCAGCCAAACTGCAACCAAAAAATAGCCGGGCGTTGTGGGGGGTGCCTGTAGTCCCAGCTACTCGGGAGGCTGAGGCAAGAGAATCGCTTAAGCCCAGGAGTTGGAGGTTGCTGTGAGCTGTGTGAGGACACGGCACTCTGCCGAGGGCCATAAAGTGAGACTCTGTCTCTAAAAAAAAAAAAAAAAAATGTAAGGGATCCCATATAATCAAAACAATCTTGAAAGGGTAGAACAAAGTTAAAGAACTTAAACTTTGATTTCAAAACTATAATAATCGATACAGTGTGATATTTTCCTAAGGACAGATATATTCACACATATGTGTATATAGATGTATATGCATGTATATCATGCATATAAAGATATACATATGCATATATAGATGCATAAGCTATTGGAAGAAAATGACATAAATCTTTGTGACCTTGGACTAAGAAATGGTTTCTTTGATATTTTCTTAGTCAGTTTGTGCTTATATAACAAATATTGTAGACTTGGTGGTGTGTATTCAATAGAATTGTATTTCTCATAATTCTGGATACTGGAAGTCTGAGATCAGAGTGCCAGCATGGTTAGGTTTTGGCCAGACCACTCTTGTGAATTGCAAACTGCCAATTTCTTTTTTTTCTTTTTTTTTTTTTTTTTTGTGGTTTTTGGCCGGGGCTGGGTTTTGAACCTTCCACCTCTGGCATATGGGACCAGCGCCCTACTCCTTGAGCCACAGGCGCCACCCCAAACTGCCAATTTCTTGTTGTGTCCTCATATGGTGGAGAACAGAGAGAAAGAGAGTGAGAGCAAGTTCTTGTGTCTCTTCTTATAAGGGCAATAATTCCATTCATGTTGAGTTTTCTGTAGCTGTTTATGCAGCTATGCCGCATTGCAAAGACCTAACAAAATAATCCCACCATTTGTACAGCATTCATTAGGTTTTCTTAAGGCAACACATCAAAAAGATCACATCAAATTTACTTTGGATAGACAGATAAAGTTGCAGTTTTTTTTTTTTTTTTTTTTGTAGAGACAGAGTCTCACTTTATAGCCCTCAGTAGAGTGCCGTGGCATCACACAGCTCACAGCAACCTCCAACTCCTAGGCTTCAGCGATTCTCTTGCCTCAGCCTCCCGAGTAGCTGGGACTACAGGCGCCCGCCACAACGCCCAGCTAAAAGTTGCAGTTTTTAAGACAATTAGCAAAAGAGACATTGTGGATTTCAAAGGATCTGCAAAGTGTATCCTCCTCCTTTTTGTGTCCCTTCTGAAGAGTCAGTCACAAATAGAATATAATATAAATTAGTTAAATTTAATAAATTCAGATTCCATTTGCTTATAACTTACGTAATTGCAGTGCAAGCCAGGTATGATGTTTAAACTTTGCAATATTTACTTTTTTAGTGTTAAAATTTAAAAAACTGTTTTTAACTAACATCAAGCATTGTATTTCCCTTTTATATATTAATATTTCATATATTAATTATAAACTTGCTTCTAGTCATTGAGGTAAATCTGAGATATTTAACTAGATTCATTTTTGATTTATTCTAATTCCTGATAGTAGTTTAAATTATTAAGACAGAATTTCAAAGGGATTTTATTTTGAGACAGTGTCACTCTGATGCCCAGGCTAGAGTGTCATGGTGTCAACCTAGCTCACAGTAACCTCAAACTCCTGGGCTCAAGTGATTCTGCTTAGCCTCCTAAATAATTGGGACTACAGGAGCCACCCACAACATTTGGCTAATTTTTTTTTTTTTCTATTTTTAGTAGAGACGAGGTCTCACTCTTGCTCAGGCTGGTCTTGAACTCTTTTTTTTTTTTGGCAGATGCAAATTTCACGTGTATTTGTTTTTAATGGATCCAACAGTTCTGCATTTGGACACAAATTACTTGGGCAGTTCTGGACTAGGAGGTCCATTTATGAGAATCTAAATTGTAGTGACCCTGATGAAGCTCAGAAGGATCGTTGAATTTGCTACTAACATGTCCCTTTTTCTTTTCTTCCTTCTTTTTTTTTTAATTAAATCATAGCCATGTACATTAATGCAATTGTGGGTGGTCTTGACCTCTTAAACTCAAGGGATCCTCCCATCTCAGCCTCCCAGAGACCTTGGATTATAGGCATAAGCCACTGTGCCGAAAGATCTATGATCTCAAATTTTCAGTAACTAAGACTGGCCTTCCAATTAGTTTGACTTATAATAGCAAGGTTGAATTCGTATTAATTTATTTTGGGGTCCCTGCTGAGTGATTAGAACATACAGTGTAGAGTGAGACTGACCAGAGACAAACAAATCTTCATTTCACTACATACAAGCTCAGCAACCTCTTACCCCAGTGGCTTAACATCTCTGCTTCAATTTCCTCATCTGTGAAGTTAAAATAATAATTGCAGAGGGCGGCTCCTGTGGCTCAGTGAGCAGGGCGCCGGCCCCATATACCGAGGGTGGCGGGTTCAAACCCAGCCCCAGCCAAACTGCAACAAAAAAATAGCCCAGCGTTGTGGCGGGCTCCTGTAGTCCCAGCTACTCAGGAGGCTGAGGCAGGAGAATCGCCTAAGCCCAGGAGTTGGAGGTTGCTGTGAGCTGTGTGACGCCACGGCACTCTACGGAGGGCAATAAAGTGAAACTCTGTCTCTACGAAATAATAATATAGCAGAAATGTCATAAAATTACCAAAATTAAATGAGTTAACATTTTAAAGTGCCTGCCACACAGTAATCATTATACATGACTTTTTTTTCTTTCTTTTTCTTTCTTTTTTTTTTTCTTTTGAGACAGAGCCTCAAGCTGTCGCCCTGGGTAGAGTGCTATGGCACCACAGCTCACAGCAACCTCTAACTCCTGGGCTCAAGCGATTCTCCTGCCTTTGCCTCCCAAGTAGCTGGGACTACAGGCACCTGCCACAATGCCTGGCTATTTTTTGGTTACAGCCATCATTGTTGTTTGGCGGGCCCAGGCTGGATTTGAACCTGCCAGCTCAGGTGCATGTGGCTGGCGCCTTAGCTCCTTGAGCCACAGGCGCAGAGCAGACTTTTTTCAAAATAATAATTAAAACTGACTTATTAAGTTTCCTTTAATTTCCTTTAGGCCTTCATTAAATTAGGTCAACAATACTTAGAACTATCCCACCACAACCCCTTCCAACACATTCCAATCTTGACAGATAGAACATACTCTGTCACCTCTTAACAATAAATTATTTTTACAACCCATTTTCTTCTCAGAAACCCCAACTTCACCATATTCCCCCTCTTTAGCCTGCCATATATAGAACTGCATCCCTTCCTCCCTAATGATACTGACATCTCTTTAGGTTATAGCCCACTTGTATTTAGGCGTAAAATAAACTTTCAAGTATGTTTGCTACATTTGGTCTTGTGTATTTTCATCCGGCCCTCTTTTTTATCTATCAATTTTCTTCTGGTTTACTGCCTAATTTTTAAGATTTTTTTTTTTATTTCTTGTTTAAAACTCCCTCATTTCCCTGGGTGAAGGACACAACTACAACTCAGACTTTACCTTACAAATGTAAAAAAAGTAACCTAATGGTAAGTACCCTCGTATTAGTCTGAAATTACTAAAAAAATTAAAAATAAATTAAACTCCCTTATTTCCTTCAAGTACAAAAATAATGAATTGATTGAAAAGAAAACATTACATGAAGAAGAAAAGAAGGGCGGCGCCTGTGGCTCAGTCGGTAGGGCACCGGCCCCATATACCGAGGGTGGCGGGTTCAAACCCGGCACCGGCCAAACTGCAACCAAAAAATAGCTGGGCGTTGTGGCGGGCGCCTGTAGTCCCAGCTACTCGGGAGGCTGAGGCAGGAGAATCGCTTGGGCCCAGGAGTTGGAGGTTGCTGTGAGCTGTGCGAGGCCACGGCACTCTATCGAGGGCCATAAAGTGAGACTCTGTCTCTACAAAAAAAAAAAAAAGAAGAAAAGAAAACATTAAGTAAAATTATAGGTGATATTCACATTTGGTACATTATTAAAATGATATGGAATGAGGAAAGGTCAAAAAAATAACTACATTTATGGGAAATTTTGCTTTTGTTTCATAGACGGCAGAAAATCACCAGTCCGTGATACTTTGTATAATATGTAGTTTAAATAATCCACTTTGTTTTCTCTCATTTCTGTATTTACAGGTTTCTTCTGTAAAACACTATGAGATAGCAACAAGAAAAGTACATTATTCTACCATAGAAGCAGCAAGGGACATACAGAATTAAAGGAGAAATTATTCACATACTGTAGGACTTTCTAAAGGTCACGAGAGTCATGAAATTTGAATCTTAAAGGGAGATTCTCTTATTTGAGAATGTATATATATATATATATATATATTTTTTTTTTTTTTGAGGCAGAGTCTCAGTTTTGTCGCCCTCGGGAGAGTGCTGTGACGTCGCAGCTCACAGCAACCTCCAGCTCTTGGGCGTAGGCCATTCTCTTGCCTCAGCCTCCTGAGTAGCTGGGACTACAGGCGCCCGCCACAATGCCTGGCTATTTTTTTATTTTTAATTTTTTTACAGATTTTGGTTGGGGCTGGGTTTGAACCTGCCATCTCCGCTATCTGGGGCTGGCGCCCTACTCCTTTGAGCCACAGGTGCCGCCCTCAGCTATTTTTTTGTTGCAGTTTGGCAAGGCCCAGGTTTGTACCCACCACCCTCGTTATATGTGGCTGGCGTCCTACTCACAGAGCCACAGGCACCACTGGAGAATGTAATATATATATATATTTTTTTTTGTAGAGACAGAGTCTCACTTTATGGCCCTCCTGGGCTTAAGCGATTCTCTTGCCTCAGCCTCCCGAGTAGCTGGGACTACAGGCGCCCGCCACAACGCCCGGCTGTATTTTGGTTGCAGTTTGGCCGGGGCTGGGTTTGAACCCGCCACCCTTGGTATATGGGGCCGGCGCCTTACCAACTGAGCCACAGGCACCGCCCGAGAATGTAATATTTTTAACAGAGCATCTGAGGTATTTAACAAATATTTCGGGAAACACTTCGCATAATAAATCACTTACACACAATAACACTTCTACTATTGTTTATCAAGAACAATGGAATGTACATTGTATTTACTTAGAGATTTTATGTACAGGATGAGAACTAGAGTTAATATTGCATTGCATATTAGAAATTTACTAAGAGAGTAGATTTTAGGTGCTCTTACCATAAAAATGATAACTGTGTGAGATGATAGGTATCACTATGTGTATGTATATCAAAAGGTCAGATTGCACATTTTAAACACATACAATAAAGACACAAAAATGTAAATTTGTCATTAGGAAATTATCACTTTTAAACTTATTTTTACTGTAGTAAAATACAGATAATAAAATTTACTGTTTTTACGAAAGTGCAAAATTCAGTAGAACTAAGTACATTCACAAGGCTGATTAAAAGTTACCACTACTGGGTGGTGCCTGTGGCTCAGTGAGTAGGGCGCTGGCCCCATATGCCGAGGGTGGCGGGTTCAAACCCAGCCCTGACCAAACTGCAACAACAACAACAACAACAAAAAATAGCCGGGTGTTGTGGCGGGCGCCTGTAGTCCCAGCTGCTCGGGAGCCTGAGGCAAGAGAATCGTGTAAGCCCAAGAGTTAGAGGTTGCTGTGACGCCACGGCACTCTACCCGAGGGCGGTACAGTGAGACTCTGTCTCTACAAAAAAAAAAAAAAAAAGTTACCACTACTTAGTTCCATTTTTTCTTTGCTCCAAATGGAAACTCCATATTCTTTTTTTTTTTTTTTGGTTTTTGGCCAGGGCTAGGTTTGAACGTGCCACCTCTGGTATATGGGACTGGCGCCCTACTCCTTGAGCCACAGGCGCCACCTGGAAACCCCATATTCATTAAGTAGTTATACTTCATTTGTCTCTTCCATAGGGTCTGGAAAACCCTAGTTTACATTTTGCATATGGACTTGCCCATTCTAAATATTTCATACAAATGGAATCATACACTAAGTGGTCTTTTGTATCTGTTTTTTTTTTACTTACCTTAATGTGTCCAATATTGATCTATTTTGTAACACAGATAAGAACTTCATTTCTTTTTATGGCTGAATAATGTTAGATACCCCACATTTTATTTATTCCTTCATCTTTTGGGAACTTTTGGATTGTTTCCACCTTTTCACTATTGTAAATAGAACACCTATAAACATTCATGAGAAAGTATTTGAACACTTGTTTTTTTTTTTTTTTTTTTTTTTGTAGAGACAGAGTCTCACTGTACTGCCCTCGGGTAGAGTGCCGTGGCGTCACACGGCTCACAGCAACCTCTAACTCTTGGGCTTACGCGATTCTCCTGCCTCAGCCTCCCCAGCAGCTGGGACTACAGGCGCCCGCCACAATGCCCAGCTATTTTTTTGTTGCAGTTTGGCCGGGGCTGGTTTGAACCCGCCACCCTCGGCATATGGGGCCAGCGCCCTACTCACTGAGCCACAGGCACCGCCCTGAACATTTGTTTTTAATTTTGGGTATATACCTAGGATTGAAATTGGTGGGTCATATGACAATTCTATATTTAACTTATTCAGAAACCACTAAATTATTTTGTGCAACAACTGAGCCATTTTACCTTGCCACCATCAAAGTATGAGAGTTTCATACTTTGTATTCTCAAAATATATTATTTTCCAGGTTTTTGGAAAAAATTATTATAGCCTACCTATCTTGGAAATGGTATCTCTTTGTCATTTTGATTTGTATTTCCCTGATAACAATGGGAAATGTTATCAGGGAAATGATGATGTTGCGCTTTAGCCATTTGTATATCTTCTTTGAACAAATGTCTATTCAAATCTTTTACCCACTTTTTAAAACAGGGGTTGTTTATGTTGTAAGAGTTGTAAGAGTTGTTTATGTTGTCATTTTTGAGTTGTAAGAGTTCCTTACATATTCCATATATTAGACCCTTATCAAACATCAGATTTTCAAATCAGATATTTGATTTTATCCCTTTCTGAGGGATATATTTTCCTTTTCTAAGAGTTTTCTTTAGTTTTCAATACGTAGCTATTTGATGGAGTCCAATTTATATAAATTTTCTATTGCTTGCTCTTTTATGTCATTTCTGAGAATCTATTGTCATATTCCGGATCATAAATTTGCCACTAGTTTTCTTTTAAGAATTTTATATTTTTAGCTATAATATTTAGGTAAGTTTCTGAGTCACCTTTAGTTTCTATATATGATATAAAGAAAGAGACCAAATTTGTTCTCTTGAATGTGAATGTCTAGTCATACAATTTGTTAAAAGAGTATTCTTTCCGTATTAAATGGTATTGGAAATCTTGTTGAAAATCGAATGACCATAGCTGTATGGGTTTCTTTATGGATTCTCAATTTTATTTCATCAATTGATATGCCTTTCCTAATTATTATAGTTTTGAAGTAAGTTTTGGAATTGGGAACTGTGAGACTTCCAATTTTGTTATTCTTTTGCAAGATTGTTTTGGCTATCGAGGGTACTTTGTAACTCCATATGAATTTTAAGATGGTATTTACATTTCTGAAAGAAAAAAGAGGACGTTGGGCAGCGCCTGTGGCTCAGTGTGTAGGGCGCCAGCCCCATATACTGAGGGTGTTGGGTTTGAACCTGCTCCCGGCCAAACTGCAACAAAAACAAAAACAAAAACAAAAAAGAAAAAAGAAAAAGAGGCCGTTGGGATTTTGATAGGGATTATATTGAATCTGTAGAACGATTTTGAGAGTAGTACCATCTTAACAACTGAATCTTTCATTCCATGCAAATAGAATGCCTTTTATTTATTCATTCTTTAATTTCATTAAATTATGTTTTATAGTTTTCAACACACTTGTCTTGTGCTTTCTTGGGTAAATTTATCGCTAAGTATTCTTTTGTGCAACAACTGAGCCATTTTACCTTGCACATAATTTATCGCTAAGTATTCTTTTTGATGCTATTGTAAATGGAATTGTTCCTTAATTTCATTTTCAGATTATTCATTACTCATATATAGAATTATATTTGTATGTTGCTCCTGTATCCTGTAACTTTGATGAATTCATTTATTAGTGCTGTTAGATGTTTCATGAATTTTTAGTTTTTTTTTTTTTTGTTTGTTTGTTTGTTTGCAGTTTTGGCCATCCCTGGTATATGGGGCCAGCGCCACAGACGCTGCCCTATTTTTTCATACACAGAATCATATGAATAGAGACAGTGTTACTTCTTCCTTTTCAATTTGGATGCTCATATTTCTTTTCTTACCCAATTGTTTTGGCTAGAAAATCCAGTACAATGTTGAGTAGGAATCATGGTATCAGACATCCTTCTATTGTACTGGCCCTGTGGGGAAAGCTTTTAGTTTTTCACCTTCAGGTATGATTACTAGCATTTTCCACAGATGTCCTTTATCAGGTTGATTAACTCCCATGATTTGTTGAGTATTTCTATCATAAAAGAGCGTGAATTTTAAACTTATCAATAAAAATAGAATATTTAATTTCTGAAAGTCAGAAATAAAAGTATGGGCATTCCTGCCAACCTTACATAAATTTTTTAAAAATATAAAGGAATGTTATGAAGAATTATGTGCAAAAAATTTAAAAATGTTTTTCCTCCTTCATTTCCAATTAATGTGTTCTATTACATTGTTTGATTTTCATATGTTG
The DNA here is from genome assembly GCF_027406575.1 of Nycticebus coucang. Classification (NCBI taxonomy): domain Eukaryota; kingdom Metazoa; phylum Chordata; class Mammalia; order Primates; family Lorisidae; genus Nycticebus; species Nycticebus coucang. The sequence goes on from NC_069804.1 coordinate 113,315,296, forward strand.
AACCACCCTTTAGTTTTGGAATAAATTCTATTTGGTCACAGTATGTAATGTTTTTAAATATGCTGCTAGATTCAGTTTGCTAGTATTTTTTGAGGATTTTGCATATATATTTGTATCTATGTATCTATCTATAGGATGTTGGTCTCTGGTTTTCTTTGCATTTGATGTCTATGTTTGCTTTTGATATCAGGGTAATTCTGGCCTTATTGTAGGAGCTGAAAAGTCTTCCCACCTCTTCAATTTTTTGGAAGAAAATGAAAAGGATTGGTATTGATTCCTCCTTCAATGTTTGCTAGAATTTACCAGTCAAGCCATCTATCTGGTCATAAGCTTTTCTTAGTTGGAAAATTCTTAATTCCTGATTCAGTCTCTTCATTTGTTTTAGGCTTATTTTTTTTCTTTTTTTAAACATTTATTGACTTTCCAGATTAAAATTTGGAGGCAAATTTTCCTTAAGAGGATACCAAGTACCAGTATCTTCAAATGCTGATAAGCTGTTAGGTAAGTCCCACTAATTCACACTTCATTACCATATGCTACATGCTCAGATTTTCAGTCCTTCACAGCACAGCAACAAAGTTATTAGGAAAACAGGAGTACCACAACCAAAAATGTTAAGGGGTGTACACAGTTCTGACACGGAGAGCCATGATCATGTGATCATGGGAGTGGTTTTCTTTAGGAAACAATTCTAGTACAAAATAACATGGGAATAGAAGTAATTTAAAATGTTCACACATCAATGCAGGACTGGGACTCCATACTGCCATTTAGTATGCTTTGTATTACAGGATATAAAAACTAAGCCCCCCCCATGGGCGGTGCCTGCGGCTCAGTGAATAGGGCCCCGGCCCCATATGCCGAGGGTGTGGGTTCAAACCCAGCCCCTGTCAAACTGCAACAACAACAACAACAAAAAAAAAATAGCTGGGCGTTGTGGCGGGCGCCTGTAGTCCCAGCTGCTCGGGAGGCTGAGGCAAGAGAATCCCGTAAGCCCAAGAGTTAGAGGTTGCTGTGAGCCGTGTGACGCCATGGCACTCTACCCGAGGGCGGTACAGTGAAACTCTGTCTCTACAAAAAAAAAAACTAACCCCCATCTATGGAATGTTAAGCTCACACCCAAGATAGTCAAAGCCTCCCATTAATTCAACATCCCACACTATTTTCTCGTTGTACCAAAAAATAAACAACCAGCAAATGATTTCACCTCTTAAAAAAAAAAGCAATTTATACTTAAAAAATGGGATGAGGTGGGATTCCCTCCTTCTTAAAAATGTTTCTAGAGCTACTAAAAAACTTGCATTTACAAAATAATTGATACAAATATTCCTCTGGATTGTACAAGAAGGGAGACAGGGACCGCTGACAAGACATGGTATATGATATTAATCAGACTTGGCTTCTTTCTCTCCTGCTTCGTCAGCGGCTGGATTCTCCTCAGTTTTAGTTTCTCCGTTTTCTGCTGGTAAATCTTCTTTAGTTTCTTGGTTAGCCACTTCGGCCTGCTTTCCCTTTGCTCCTCTTTTCCCTTTCGGTTGCACTTTTTTGACTGAAGATTTATCCCTTGCTGCTGCCTTTTTTGGCTTCGTTTCCACTTTCGCAGGAGCAGGTTTAGCTGACAACCGCGCCGACCTCCTCTTGGGCTCTTCCTTCCCCGCTCCTTCGGCAGAGCTGACCTTCCTCTTCTGCATCTTGGCGGCGGGCAGGGCGCGTACCCGGTGCCTGCGGACCGCAGCGCGCCGAAAGCCTTCACGAAGCTTCGCTGCCTGGCCGCTGCCGCTCCTCCCACCGCCCGAGCTCTGTTTTAGTATTGAGACTTCCTATTTCTTCTTAGTCAGTTTGTGTAATTTATGTATTTCTAGGAATTTTTCCATTTCATTTAAATTTTTATTTATTTATTTTTTTTTTTTGTAGAGACAGAGTTTCACTTTATGGCCCTCGGTAGAGTGCCGTGGCCTCACACAGCTCACAGCAACCTCCAACTCCTGGGCTTAAGCGATTCTCTTGCCTCAGCCTCCCGAGTAGCTGGGACTACAGGCGCCCGCCACAACTCCCGGCTAAAATTTTTAATTTTTTTTTTTTTTGCACATAATTGTTCATCATATTCTTTTATAATTTTTTAAAATTACGGTCGGCAGGAATGCCCATACTTTTATTTCTGACTTTCAGAAATTTAATATTCTATTTTTTTTTTTTTTGAGACAGAGTCTCACTATGTCACCCTCAGTAAAGTGCTCTGGCATCACAACTCACAGCAACCTCAAACTCTTGGGCTCAAGAGATTCTCTTGCCTCATTCTCCCTTGTAGCTGGGACTACAGGCATCTGCCACAATACCTGGCTATTTTTTGTTTGTTTGTTTGTTTGTTTGTTTAGCAGGCTCAGCCCCAGATTTGAACCTACCAAGCCCTGTGGCACGTGGCCGGTGCTAACCGCTACAGGTGCCAAGCCTTAATATTCTATTTTTATAGATCAATTTAAGTAGGTGCATCAATTTTGTTGGTCTTTTCAAAGAACCAACTTTGGGGTTCACTGGTCCTTTCCATTATTATTATTATTATTAGTCTCTATTTCATTTATCTCTTCTTCTATTTATTATGTCCTCCATTTTACTTTCATTGGGTTTAGTGTCCTCTTCTTTTCTAGTTCTTTACAATGAAATCTTAGGTTATTAATTTCATAACTTTCTTCTCTATTAATGTAGACACATACAACTGTGCATTTCACTCTAAGTGCTACTCTTACTGTATCTCATAAGTTTTGGTATGTTGCATTTTCATTTTAATTCATCTCAAGGTATTTTCCAGTATTCTTTGTGATTTTCTTTGACTTGTTGACTTTTTAAGAATGTGTTGTTTCAATCTTTTAGAATGTATTTTTTTTTTTTTTTTTTCAGTTTTTGGCCGGGGCTAGGTTTGAACCCGCCACCTCCAGCATATGGGACCGGCACCCTACTCCTTGAGCCACAGGCGCCACCCTAGAATGTATTTTTTAAATTAATTTATTTATTTTTATTGTTAAATCATAGCTGTGTACATTAGTGCAATCGAGGGGTACAATGTGCTGGTTTCATCTGAAATATTCTCATCAAACCGTTCAAAGTAGCCTTAATGGCATTTTCTTAGTCACTGTATGTAGGCATTTGTATTCTGCTATATTAGGTCACAAAACAAATATAAATACATTCTAAGATGCATCTATTGCATCTTAGATTGTATTATCACATTAAGTTGTTACTAGTTTAATTTTTACTTTCATTTAGGCTTGCCTTCATCAGCTATTCTGACATCTGGTAGAGAAGGATAGTGGATTAAGCACAATTAAGCACCTATTGCATCTTAGAATGTATTTATATTTGTTTTGTGACCTAATATATGGTCTATTCTGAAAAAATGTTTCACATGCACTTGAGAAGAATATGTATTCTGTTATTCTTGCACAGAATATTATGTACATATACGTCTGTTAGATTTTGTTGGTTAGTAGTTTTGTTTACATATTCTATTAGTGAGTCCACTCCTTGGATAAAAATCTATGTGTGATTTTCCAGGCCTAACTGTAGGCAATTATAAAGATTTTACCTGTCAGGTTTCATGGGGGAAATTCGCCTTGCCCACATCAGCCTTAATGCACATTCAGGAAGTTACAGTCAAGCACTCAGATGCAACTGGCTAGCCATGCAATTATACAAATCCACATTCCTAGACCAAGTGCCTCCATTCAGAGGTTCCTTCATCTGGGTCTCTGGCAAAGGTTTTCATCAGACACCCATGAGAAGACCTCCTTATAGAGTTGGGAAGGTGTAATCTTAAATACACATTTCTCAACTCTGGTTCAGCACTCAGATTTTTCCCTACTTTTTTCCATTTCCCATGGCCTCCTCTCCCTTAAAATTGCAGGAGCCTTTTGTGCAGAACTTCACTAGCTATGAGATGACCTACACATTTGTGCTAACTCACCTGATCCTAGACCAATAGCATTCCACACAGAAAAGTGGAAAGGGGGGGAGCTCGTGTTTTCTCAAGTTTAGCCTCTTGCTTGTATTATCACATTAAGTTATTACAAGTTTAATTTTTACTTTCATTTAGGCTTGTCTTCATCAGCTATTCTGACATCTGGTAGAGCAGAATAGTGGATTAAGCACAATTATGGAAGAGCTAAAGCACCCAATGGAGTACTAGGGGAGTCCACAGGGTACTATATGTAAGTGCCAGTGAAAGTTTTGCAAGGGTTTGAGGGTCCCACATAGAACATTGCCAATGACTTTTGAGAAATGCTGGCATATTCCATAGGACACTTTGATAGCTACACCAATGGGTCTTAGGGAGTGATCGCAGAAGCCATTGGAAATTTTTGGATGTTGCTGGTGAATTGCTTATGTAAGATATTTTATTTAGAGCAGGGCATTGGGCTTTAAGGTTAGCTCCCTTTCTGAACTTTCCCAGTGGGACAAATTTGACATCCAACAGAGGGTGTCCAAGCCGGAGGCAATCCTCTGACTATTTGCTCTTCTCCCATTACCGGCCCCAAAGTTATTGAAGACCCTATGGCTGAGTTGCACCCAAGACTACTGTTACCCCTGAGTAGGTCCTTGGTGCCAATGGAAAGCCTGTAAAGAAGTGAGTTATTGAGATTCATGGTTTTAATGAAAGAGAATGTAGAGCCTTTCAGGAGCCCTTGGCTCAGTGGCCTGAAGAAGCTTTAGAAATTTGGTTAGTTTTCCACCATGATGAAGAGGGTAATTTTGTTAAACTTAGTGACTCAGATCCCCTCCTACAGAGTACCTTTTTTTTTTTTTTTTGCGGTTTTTGGCCGGGACTGGGTTTGAACCCGCCACCTCCGGCATATGGGACCGGTGCCCTACTCACTGAGCCACAGGCGCCGCCCTCCTACAGATTACCTTGACAGCAACCACTTTGCCTAAAGAAGAAGAGGAAGGGGGAAAGAGGAAAAGCTACAAACACTCTTGAAGCCCCTTTCTATCTCATCAGGGTATCATTTTGGCTCTGACAGGTTTAATATGCCATTGCCATCTGCCAGACTCACAGGTCCTGTGAGCCACTCTGGTCATCCCTTGGGTCTACAATGACGGAGTAGGAATAGTATATGATTAGATTGTAAACCAGATACAAATTCAACTTTCCATGTTATTTAAGCCACTTTTGCTGGTTACAGAGCTCAATTAAATCTAAGGAGATCAGATCAATTAGTCCTTGATACAATCTGAAATGTAACTGACAAATTTCCAGGCATGGAAAAAGTGTCAACTGTCAAAATAGCAAAAATTCACCAACAAAAAGACATAAAAATGGTAAACAGGTGTTCTTTCCTAGAAACTCTGCACAAGGACTTTTCTGAAGAGATCTCTGGATCTGGTTACTCAATGAAATGACCTTTAAAAAAGAGAATGATCCACAATAGCTACAAAGAAAATAAAATACTTAGGAATATAGTTAACCAAGGAGGTGAAAGATCTCTATAAGAACTGTGAAACTCTAAGGCAAGAAATCACAGATGACACAAACAAATGAAAAATATCTCATGCTCATGGATTGGTAGAATCAACATGGTTAAAATGTCCATAGTGCCCAAAGTGATTTACAGATACAGAGATCTAGATAAAATAATTCTATGCACCGTTTGGAACCAAAAAAGAACCATGTGCTCTCTTCAGCATGCTAAAAAGAGCCAGAATAGCCTAAATAATCTTAGGCAAAAAGAACAAATCTGGAGGCATCACATTACCAGACTTCAAACTGTACTACAAAGTGGTAATAACCAAAACAGCATGGTGTTAGTATAAAAGTAGAGACATAGCCCAATGGAACAGAATAGAGAACACAGATATAAAAAGAACAACCTATAGCCAACTAATCTTGACAAAGCAGACAAAAATATACACTAAGGGAAGAAAGCCCTATTCAAAAAATGGTGTTGGGAAAACTGGAAAACCACATGCAGAAGAATGAAACAGTACCTCCTTATCTCCCACCATATACAGAAATTAATTCAAGGGCAGTGCCTGTGGCTCAAAAGAGTAGGGCGCTGACCCCACATGCCGGAGGTGGTGGGTTCAAACCCAGCCCTGGCCAAAAACTGCAAAAAGAAATTAATTCAAGACAGGTAAAAGACTTTAATGTAAGATGTGAAACCATAAAAATTCTAGAAAAAAATCTAGGAAAATTCTTCTATACATTGACCTAGGCAAAGAATTTATGATTAAGATCCAAAAGGCAAATAAACAACAAAATAGCTCTTCCCCTAAGCAGCCTGAGGTTATATGTGAAAATGGTTCACTATTCACTTGACCCAAAAATCCCCACAAAGTCATACAAGAGGCTCAATTCTTCGTGTTCACTTTAAGAACACAGGTGAAACTGCCCAGGCCATCAAGTGTATGCGTATATGAAAAGCCAACAAGTATCTAAAGGATGTCACTGTAAAGAAACAATGTGGGGCAGTGCCTGTGGCTCAGTGGGTAGGGCATTGGCCCCATATATGATAGTGGCAGGTTCAAAACCGGCCCTGGCCAAACTACAACAACAAATAAAATAGCCGGGCGGCTCGGCTCCTGTGGCTCAAGCGGCTAAGGCACCAGCCACATACACCTGAGCTGGTGGGTTCGAATCCAGCCTGGGCCCGCCAAAAAACAATGACGGCTGCAACTAAAAAAAAAAGCCAGGTGTTGTGGAGGGCGCCTGTAGTCCCAGCTACTTGGGAGGCGGAGGCAGGAGAATTGCTTGAGCCCAGGAGTTGGAGGTTGCTGTGAGCTGTGATGCCACAGCACTCGACCCAGGGTGACAGCTTGAGGCTCTGTCTCAAAAAAAAAAAAAAATATATATATATATATAGCTGGGCATTGTGGCAGGTGCCTGTAGATCCAGTTACTCGGGAGGCTGAGACAAGAGAATTGCCTAAGCCCAGGAGTTGAAGGTTGCTGTGAGCTGTGTGATGCCACGGCACTCTACCAAGGGCAATAAAGTGAGACTCTGTCAAAAAAAAAAAAAAAAAAGAGAGAAAGAAAGAAACAAACAATGTGTACCATTCTGACGTTACAACAATGGAGTTGGTAGGTATTCCCAGGCCAAACAGTGGGGCTGGACACGGGGTCAGCGGCCCAAAAAGAGTGCTGAATTTTTGCTGCATATGCTTAAAAATGCAGAGAGTAATGCTGAACTTAAGGGTTTAGATGAAGATTCTCTGGTCATTGAGCATATCCAAGTGAACAAAGCATCCAAGATGTATTGTTGAACTTAAAGAGCTCAGGGTCGCATTAATCCATGCATGAGCTCCCCCTGCACATGGAGATGATCCTTACTGATGAGGAACAAATTATTCCCAAACCAGAAGAAAAGGTAGCACAGAAGAAAAATACATCCCAGAAGAAACTGAAGAAACAAAAACTTATGGCACAGGAATAGATGCAACATAAAATAAATGCAAATAACAGTAACAAAAATAAACAAATGTGATTGATGAAATTAAAAATCTTCTGGCACAGGAAAATGGCACAGGAAAATGATTAACAGAGTAAATAGATAACTTACAGAATGGAAGAATATATTCATTATATATCCAATAAAGGACTAACATCTGGAATCTACAAAGAATTCAAACAAGGGGCGGTGCCTGTGGCTCAGTGGGTAGGGTGCTGGCCCCATATATTGAGAGTGGCGATTTGGAACCCGGTCCCAGCCAAATTGCAACAACAACAACAAAAAATAGCCTGGCATTGTGGCAGGCACCTGTAGTCCCAGCTACTCGGGAGGCTGAGGCAAGAGAATCGCCTAAGCCCAAGAGCTGGAGGTTGCTGTGAGCTGTGATGCCACAGCATTCTACCAAGGGTGACAAAGTGATACTCTGTCTCTATGAAAAAGAATAATAATAAGAAGAATTCAAACAAATCAACAAGAAAAAAATAACCTGTGGATAAAAGACATGAATAGAAATTTCTCAAAGAAGATAGACAAATAACCAAGAAGCATATAAAAAAATTCTCAACATCATTAATCATCAAGGAAATGTAAAACAGAACTACCATGAGATATCACTTTACCCCTTGTCAGAATGGCCATTATTAAAAAGCAAAACAAACAAACAAAAAGAATGCTATAGAGCATAAAGAAAGAAATACTTACTGTTGGTGGGATGGCAAATTAGTACAACCTCTGTGGAAAATAGTTTGGTGATTCGTCAGAAAGATAAATGTAGACTTACCATTCAACCTAGCAATCCCATTACTGGGTATCTGCCTAAGGTGAAAAAATCATTTTTTTCAAAAAGACAGCTGCACTCAAATGTTTATTGCAGCACAATTCACAATCACAAAGATGTGGAATCAACTTTAGTGACCACCAATTCATGGGTGGATGTAGTAGCCCATATAGCCTATGACTAGGAGGAGTGAGAGTATAAGAAATACCTGTATAGCTCAATAATGGAACACCTTGGTGAAAAGGGCATGGAGAGAGGGATTTAGCTCTTCTAACAAGCATGAGAGCTCACGAGATGAGAGCATTGGTGAATTGGCAGTCTCTACACCTGTGGTGTTGAGAGGCACGAGATCAGCCTTATATTAGGCTGGAGGAGAAGGCAGTCAGGAGCGCGCACATTCTATCACCGACACGCTTACTCAGACTCTGTCTCCTCTCCTGCCTGCAGAACACCAGCACGGCGTCTCTCTACTGAAGATTGCCAAGCTCTACTAAAGACTAAGATCTATTTATTCTAAGACGGCTTTACTCTAAGACTCTCTCTCCTGCGGAAGTAGATAGCCCTCAGGCACCTAAGAGAAATTGTTCCTGAGCAAGGTAGCTTAGCAGTCCGCATCCAGAACCTAGTTAAGCCAGGCCCCAGACCTGGCCAGTCCCGGGCCCTGACAAGTAGATTCAGGAAATCAGGAAATGTGGTGTGTGTGTGTGTGTGTGTGTGTGTGTGTGTGTGTGTGTGTGTGTGTGTGTCTGTGTATACAACATGGAGTACTACAGAGCCATAAAATTATATGAATTAACATCTTTTGCAGCAACTTGGATGGACTTGAAGACCAGTGAAGTATTTTAGGAATGGGATAAAAACACCACATGTACTCTCTAATAATTTGGAGCTAATTGATGGACAAACACAGGCACAAAGAGATGCAAAGGTCATAGGAAATCACCTGTGGGGAAGTGGAGGAGGAGAGGGATAAAAACCTACCTATCAGGTACAATGAACACTATTCTGGTGATGGGTACACTAAAATCCCTAACATAAACATTACAAAAGGTATCCATGTAACAAAAATATTTGTATCCTCTTAATGTCTTGAAACAAAAAAAAAAAAAATAAGGCAATGATGGGACACCCACTGAGGAACTCTTAGCCAGGTTCTGGGACACAGGAGGTCTACAGGTAATTCTGCTAGGGTTTACACAGTGACGGTTCTTATAACCAATATAAGTGGTATTTTCTTTCCCTCTCTCAATGGGCCCAGAATCGACACCCTGGGATTCTAATCTAACACTAGACCTTCACCAATGAGGGTGGAATTAGATGGTCTTTAAATGCTATGTTAATGTGTTCAGTTCTACCTCTTCTTTATTTATATTTGAATTTAACTTACCTACAAGAAAAACATCCTAATGCAGGTGTTCTCACTCTTTCTCACACACACAAACACACACACACACATTACAGGGGTTCTCTATACATACATGAATTTCAGACAGGAACACTAATCACAGTTTCTGGTATTTGAAATAATTATATGGCTTCAGCTAATTTCACAGGGTGAGTTTTGAATCCCAACATGTTTAAGCTAAATGCTTTTCTTTGAAAATGAACATACAGTATCTTGTTACATCGACTCTATTCTTATGAAAGAAGGATGTTAAACTAAACAGCATTTTTCATTCATTCTTTCCAAACTCTAATTTGACTATTTTACTGAAAAAAAAAAAAAATGTTTTTCACAAAGATGCAATTTCACCTTTACCTTCCAGAATTCGTAATTCTTATTATTTCATTCTTCAGTCTTATGAAATGTATCTGTCTTGGCAGAACAATGGCATTGTCAAACTCTACATCTGGTGATAATTGGAAATTTAATCTTCTTCAATGATTTTCTGAGAATTTATAACATTACTAACAGCTCCTGATAATTCTACCCTTTTTTAAGGCTAAGTATTTACTGCCTGATAAATTTCAGGATCAAGAAGCAACAGGTTAAATGGCATATTACATGTTTGATTAGTGAGACTAGCAACTGCTGGGCTCTGGAAGAGGGAGCAGAAGGTATTTCTAGGACATCTGCTTTGTTTGTACATAGCATGTTAACAGTCCCAAGGAGTCACAGAGTTTTGTGAAGAAAAGTACCACATCTCCTCTGCCTGTGGATCTTGGTGATTAAGCTTAGTATAATAGTAAGCTCTTTCTATAGAGTATTGTGCCAGTTAGTATTAATGGAAAGAACAGCAAGTATAATCTAATCTAACAAGTATAATATCTCTTGGAATGATATTCAACAGTGAATCTTGCCTACTTCTAAAGGATTTGATTTATTGTTATTGCTACTTGGAAACTTCTAATTTACATAAATGAAACTAGGTTTTGTTATAGTGGACTGAAGCCACCTGCTTGAAATTCCAACACCTTCTTAAGTGGCTTATACCTGCTGTTATTGCCCATAATGAGTATAGGTCATGACATTTGAAATTTCCAGCATCTGGACATCAGGCTCATCCTCCTCCTCCTATAAGCTAACCCACTCCTTCTCACAGCTGATAGTTCCAACCTGTGGAAAGGAGACCATGAGGTCAGGTGGCTGAGCTACAGGCAATGAAGCTGCCATATACTCTATGTGCACCTGCCCAGTGGCTGAGCAGAGCCACAGTGCATCTCCAACACATGGGGATAAGTTGAGTCCCGTATACGTGTACCTCCTCTTGTGCTTTGGAATTTCAGCCTCTTACTATATCCTCTAGTAAGTCTGTGTTTTAGTATAAACTTCACAGCCAAGAACTAGGCTTCGTGGGCTGAAGGGTAAATCCTCTGAGAACTTTCCACACCATCTTGTCCTTCCACTCATTCGACAGATGAGGTCTCAAATGACCACAGAGAAAAGAGTTGGCCAGGATCCTGCAGTGAGCAGTGATTGAACTTTGGGCATGGCTGGGTGTCCTAAATTAGGCTCCAGAGATATTTTTACACATGCTGACCAGAGGATTCAGTCCCTCCCTGCTACCACCCTGACCCTTTCTGCATCAACACACACCAAAAAAGACACCACTGCTGACCCATAACATAAGGAATGTTCTTATACAGAGAAGGATTAAGCTTCTTCCCTGGAAATCAGACCTAAAAGGGCCAGAGTTCCTTTAAGATTAAAAAGAATATCCTTAGCACTTGGGAGCTAAGACAGTGGTATAGTGGTGGCCCTCTTGCAGCCTCTCCCAATAATAGTGGGGAGAAACTTGTGTAAGCACCACCATTCAGACTGCCCCACTCAAAGACAGTGCTGTGAGAGCACTGAATGATTGCATGGGACCCCTGGAGTGGAGAGGAGAGGAGAAGCAGAAAGGAAGTCAATGGGGAAAGCAGGTGAGGGGGTGGCGAGAAGCTTGAAGTACAGACTCCAAGTGGGAGTGGTGGTTCGGTCTGGGCTTCTGGGATTCCCCCAACATTTCCAGTGGTCCCCTGACAGACCTGAATCCTGTGCAGATTGGACCCATCAGACAACAGACATCAAGAGAAGAGGAAAATGAGCTACTGCAGAACCTCTTCCCCTCAACTATAGGGTGCACTTGCTGGTCCCTCGTTGGGGTGAACAGTGGCTTCTCTGAGCTACAGCCAGAGATCTGTTGCCAAGCTCTTCACTCATGAAGTAGGAGTGGATCCGGGCATGGGAACAGGTAAGGGGGGCTATGTGGGAGACTTTGCATTGAGGAGAAAGAGTCATACTGCCCTACCGTGGCAGGGTGGACGAGGGGTGCAGGGATCACAGTAACCCTGTGATTGTGGTAACACAGGTCCGTTCTGTGGGGCTTGGCTTCCCACAGGGTCTGAAGCCCTAAAGTCTGGTCTGCTGGGCTGCAAGCACAGCCTCTGCCATCCAGGCTTGGTCTGCCACTACCAGGCTTGTCCTGAGGCTTTGCAGAACAGGTTAGGGTGGCCCCACACCCCCACCTCTTTGGGGGCTCCAGGTCAGATTTAGGTCACTGAGCCTCGGTCTGTGCTCTTGTGTAGACTCTGGGGCCCCCTATCTGTGACTGGAGTTTGGTGGGTAGTCCCAGAAGGTCTGGCGCCCCCCCTCAGGCCTCCAGCAACACCACCAGGAACCTCAGTGCTGCCCCAGGCTCACAACCCAGCCCTAAACCTCTCCACTCAAGGCAAAGCAGAAAACCCCATCAAGGCGACAAGCCTATGCGCAGCATACAAAAATAGCAGCTGTTATTTCTAATCCTAGATTGCCATCTACTGACCTTTTAAAATTTTTTTAAAGTTTTAATTTTTTTTTCTGTCCCATTTCTTTTCCAAGGCAACAGAGAGGATTTTAATTATAGTCAATTTTAATTTTTTTAATTTTAATTTTAATTTTTTTGTTTTATTTTAAGACAACAGAGAATATTTTAATAATTACAGTCCAATTTTGTTTTTTCTCTTTTCTTTTTGTTTCTCTTCTATTCATTTTTAGAAACAAGGCAACCAAGCAGATTTTAATAATTACAGTCATTTTTTCTCTCTTTCATTTTCTTTCAATTTCTTTTTTTTTTTTTTTTAATTTTTTTATTAAATCATAAGTGTATACAATGATATGATTATGGGGCATCATACACTCACTTCATAAACCATTTGACACATTTTTAACCCAGTGGTTAACATAGCATTTCCGGCGTTATCTCAGTTACTGTGCCAAAACATTTATATTCTACATTTACCAAGTTTCGCAAATACCCCTGTAATATGCACCACAGGTGTGATCCCACCGATTCCCCTCCCTCTACCCACCCCCCCTTTCCCACTTCCCCCTATTGTTAAGTTGTAGCTGGGTTATAGCTTTCATGTGAGAGTCCCAAATTAGTTTCATAGTAGGGCTGTGTACATTGGGTATTTTTTCTTCCATTCTTGGGATACTTTACTAAGAAGAATATGTTCCAGCTCCATCCATGTAAACATGAAAGAGGTAAAGTCTCCATCTTTCTTTAAGGCTGCATAGTATTCCATGGTATACATATACCACAATTTATTAATCCATTCGTGGATCGATGGGCACTTCGGCTTTTTCCATGACTTAGCAATTATGAATTGGGCTGCAATAAACATTCTGGTACAAATATCTTTGTTATGTTGTGATTTTTGGTCTTCTGGGTATATGCCCAGCAGAGGAATTACAGGATTGAATGGCAGATCTATTTTCAGATCTCTGAGTGTTCTCCATATATCCCTCCAAAAGGAATGTATTAATTTGCATTCCCACCAGCAGTGCAGAAGTGTTCCCTTTTCTCCGCATCCACGCCAACATCTCTGGTCTTGAGATTTTGTGATATAGGCTAGTCTCATTGGAGTTAGATGATATCTCAAAGTAGTTTTGATTTGCATTTCTCTGATGATTAAAGATGATGAGCATTTTTTCATATGTCTGAAGGCCGTGCGCCTGTCTTCTTCAGAGAAGTTTCTCTTCAAATCCCTTGCCCAGCCTGCGATGGGATCCCTTGTTTTTTTCTTGCTGATGCGTTTGAGTTCTCTGTGGATTCTGGTTATTAAACCTTTGTCAGAGTTATACCCTGCAAATATCTTCTCCCATTCTGAGGGCTGTCTGCTTGCTCTGCTTACTGTGTTCTTAGCTGTGCAGAAGCTTTTTAGTTTGATCAAGTCCCAGTAGTGTATTTTTGAAGCTGCTTCAATTGCCCGGGGGGTTCTCCTCATGAAATACTCACCCAGACCAATTTCTTCAAGGGTTTTCCCTGCATTCTCCTCTAGTATTTTTATAGTTTCATGTCTTAAGTTTAAATCTTTAATCCAATGAGAGTCTATCTTAGTTAATGGTGAAAGGTGTGGGTCCAATTTCAGTCTTCTGCAGGTTGCCAGCCAGTTCACCCAGCACCATTTGTTAAATAGGGAATCTTTTCCCCACTGAATGTTTTTAATTGGCTTGTCAAAAATCAAATAGCGGTAAGTAGCTGGATTCATCTCTTGGTTCTCTATTCTATTCCAGATATCTACTTCTCTGTTTTTGTGCCAATACCATGCTGTTTTGATCACTATCGATTTGTAGTAAAGTCTGAGGTCTGGTAGTGTGATTCCTCCTGTTTTGTTTTTATTTCTGAGTAATGTCTTGGCTATTCGAGGTTTTTTCTGATTCCATATAAAACGAAGTAATGTTTTTTCAAGATCTTTAAAATATGACAGTGGAGCTTTAATAGGGAGTGCGTTGAAAATATATATTGCTTTGGGTAGTATGGACATTTTGATAATGTTGATTCTTCCTAGCCATGAGCATGGTATGTTTTTCCATTTGTTAACATTTTCAGCTATTTCTTTTCTTAGAGTTTCATAGTTCTCTTTATAGAGATCTTTCACGTCTTTTGTTAGGTAAATTCCCAAATATTTCATCTTCTTTGGCACTACTGTGAATGGGATAGAGTCCTTAACTGCTTTTTCAGTTTGACTGTTGTTGGTGTATATAAAGGCTACCGATTTATGAATGTTGATTTTGTAACCTGAGACGCTGCTGTATTCCTTGATCACTTCTAGGAGTTTTGTAGTAGAGTCCCTAGTGTTTTCCAGATACACAATCATATCATCTGCGAAGAGCGAGAGTTTGATCTCTTCTGACCCTATATGGATACCCTTGATCGCCTTTTCTTCCCTAATTGCGGTGGCTAAAACTTCCATTACAATGTTGAAAAGCAATGGAGACAATGGGCAGCCTTGTCTGGTTCCTGATCTGAGTGGAAATGATTCCAATTTAACTCCATTCAATATGATATTGGCTGTGGGTTTGCTGTAGATAGCCTCTATCAGTTTAAGAAAAGTCCCTTCTAGACCAATTTTCTTGAGTGTTCTGATCATGAAGGGATGCTGGATATTATCAAAAGCTTTTTCTGCATCAATTGAGAGAATCATATGGTCTTTGTTTTTTAATTTGTTTATGTGCTGAATTACATTTATAGATTTACGTATATTGAACCAGCCTTGAGACCCTGGGATAAAACCAACTTGGTCATGATGTATAATTTGTTTGATGTGTTGCTGGATTCTGTTTGTTAGGATCTTGTTGAATATTTTTGCATCTATATTCATTAGTGATATTGGTCTATAATTTTCTTTTCTTGTTGGGTCTTTTCCTGGTTTGGGGATCAGGGTGATATTTGCTTCATAGAACGTGTTGGGTAGTCTTCCTTCTTTTTCTACATTTTGGAACAGGTTGAGTAATATAGGTACTAATTCCTCTTTAAAGGTTTGGTAGAATTCTGACGTGAAACCATCTGGTCCCGGGCTTTTCTTTTTAGGGAGGTTTTGTATAGTTGATGCTATTTCTGAACTTGATATGGGTCTGTTCAACATTTCCACTTGATTCTGGTTAAGTCTTGGAAGGTGGCGTGCTTCCAAGTATCGGTCTATTTCCTTCAGATTTTCATTTTCTGAGAATAAAGTTTCTTGTAATATTCATTAAGGATTTTTTGGATTTCTGATGAGTCTGTGGTTATTTTGTCTTTGTTGTTTCTGATTGATGATATTAGAGATTTTACTCTTTTTTTCCTGATTAGGTTGGCCAGAGGTTTATCTATTTTATTGACCTTTTCAAAAAACCAGCTTTTTGATTTATTGATCTGTTGTATTATTCTTTTGTTTTCAATTTCATTTAATTCTGCTCTAATTTTGGATATTTCTTTTCTTCTACTGGGTTTGGGGTTGGAATGTTCTTCCTTTTCAGTTGCGTGAGATGTCCCATTAAGTTGTTAACTTCCTCTCTTTCCGTTCTCTTGAGGAAGGCTTGCAGTGCTATAAATTTCCCTCTTAGAACTGCCTTTGCAGTGTCCCAGAGGTTCTGATAGCTTGTGTCTTCATTGTCATTTTGTTCCAAAAAATTGGTGATTTCTTTCTTAATCTCATCTCTGACCCAGCTATCATTCAGCATAAGGTTATTTAACTTCCATGTTTTTGTATGGGTATGCAGATTCCTGTTGTTACTCAATTCAAGTTTTATTCCATGATGGTCCGAGAAGATGCATGGAATAATTTCTATTCCTTTAAATTGACTGAGGTTAGACTTGTGACCTAAAATGTGATCAATTTTGGAGTAAGTTCCGTGGGCTGATGAGAAGTATGTGTATTCAGTTTTGTTGGGATGAAATGTTCTGTAGATGTCTGCTAAATCTAAATATTGGATGGTTAGGTTTAAATCTAAGATTTCTTTGCTCAGCTTCTTTCTGGAGGATCGATCCAACACTGCCAAGGGAGTGTTGAAATCTCCAACGATTATGGAGCTGGAGGAAATCAAGTTACTCATGTCTGTTAGAGTTTCTCTTATAAATTGAGGTGCATTCTGGTTGGGTGCATAGATATTAATAATTGAGATCTCGTCATAGTGAGTATTACCCTTAACAAATATGAAGTGACCATTCTTGTCCTTCCTTACTTTTGATGGTTTAAAGCCTACTGTATCTGCAAATAAAATTGCAACACCTGCTTTTTTCTGATTACCATTTGCCTGAAATATGGATGACCATCCTTTCACCCTGAGTCTGTATTTGTCTTTTAAGTTGAGATGTGACTCTTGTATGCAACAAATATCTGGCTTAAGTTTTTGTATCCAGTCAGCTAACCTATGCCTCTTTAGAGGACAGTTTAAGCCATTCACATTGATGGAGAGTAAGGATAAGTCTGGTGGAATTTTGGGTATCGAGTTTTTCAAAGGTCCAGTGGACATTTTTAATCCTTTCGCCAGTGTGGAAGTTGGAGTTTGATCCGAAGTTTCTGAGTGAGTTTACTTTTGTGGTATAGGATTGGGTTGGTCATTGTGGAGGATAGGTCTGAGAACATCCTGAAGAGCTGGTTTACTTATGGCAAATTTTTTCAACATATGAATGTCATTGAAGTATTTAATTTCTCCATCATAGATGAAACTCAGTTTAGCTGGATACAAGATCCTGGGTTGAAAGTTTTTTTGCTTTAGGAGATTAAAAGTTGATGACCAGCCTCTTCTTGCTTGAAAAGTTTCAGCAGAGAGATCTGCAGTTATTCTAATATTCTTACCTTTGTACGTTATAGTTTTCTTTCGCTGGGCTGCTTTGAGAATCTTCTCTTTCATGTTAACTTTAGTGAAGCTAATTATGATATGTCTGGGAGATGGCTTTTTGGGGTTGAATCGTGCTGGGGTTCTGAAGCTGTCTGCTATCTGAATTTCAGATTCTCTAGGCATGTCTGGAAAATTTTCTTTCATAATTTCATGTAGAAGGGCCTCTGTGCCCTTGGCTGCCACGTCATCAGTCTCCGAAATTCCTATAACCCTTATGTTATTTTTTTTCGAATTATCTGAGAGCTCTCTGAGTGAGTGATCCGTTTTTGCTCTCCATTTCTCTTCCTCTTTGAGAGATTGGGAGCGTTCGAAGACTTTATCTTCAATGTCAGAAATCCTTTCTTCTGCTTGCTCCATTCTGTTACTGAGGGATTCTACTGTATTTTTCATATCTTTGAGGGCTGTAAGTTCTTGTTTCAGTGTGTCTAAGTCTTTGGTGGTTTTGTCTTTAAATTCGTTAAATTCTTGAGACAGTTTTTGAATTTCTCCTCGAATTCCTAATTCCATTTTATTAATCTTGTCTGCAAACGAAATTCTGAATTCGACTTCTGACATCTCAGCCAGTTGTTTATGAATGGGATCTTCAATCACATCTGCCGTATCTTTTCTTGGGGGGGTTGATCTATTCTGGTTATTCATGTTACCAGAGTTTTTCCGCTGATTCCGCCCCATGGTTTACTCCCTTTGGTTTTTCCCCTGGGGTTTTATCGAGGGCCCGTACAGTGTTGTGGCCTGAGAAACTGGGGCCCTGTCTGGTGTGGTGGAGCAAAGTGGTTCTGTCTTGTTTTCAGCTGGTTTCTGTTCGATCCTATTGCAACTTCTACTCTGGCTTGAAGTCTCAGCTGTGTGGAAAAATCATCAATTAAGTCACCCCGCCTGCCCACCTCTGGCCCCAGTTGGAAAAGGAGAATCAAACCTTCCTACAATCGCACACCCAGGGCAGCACCTGAAAAGTCCTCAGTCTATTAGCCCAGTTCAAAAGTTCCGAATCAACTGTCTCAATCGGCACTTGTCTCAGGTGGAAGGGTTCAAGAGGTCTCTGGGAACTGGATCACAGGGGCCTGGTGACTCCTCTGAGACAGCTCACCCCAGTGCAGCGTGGAGTCAGGAGGAGCCACCCCGCAAACAGAGCAGTCTGGGAAGGTTGACGTCTCCTTCCCCACTTTGCCCCTCCGTCGGACCCAGTCACTGGTATCTCTGCAGATGGCTAACCCAGTTGCCTGCAGTGAACAGACACTCCAGGGGTTTGCACCTGCCTGAATCGCGAGGAAGTCTGCCAGGCCCCCGCAGACTGCCGCTATCTAGCAGGAGGAGATGGGGCCTGACATCTTTGAGTGTTTGATGCAGGTGATGGGAAGGAGGTGTTCACTCAGGCTTAGCCCCGTCCCTGATGGATGCTGCTAACAGAACAGAACAGAACAGACAACTTTGTGAGGTTCTGTCTCTGTTCCTGTCGTCGCCTACAGGAGACGGGCTGTTTTGAGTTCAAACGTCTTTGCTGCTGGAGAATTGCGTCTGAACACCTCTCTGGGTCGGCCCCGCCCTGGAGGCTTCCGGGTTTGTGAGCCGTGTCACTGGTGGCCTCCTCTGGTTGCCCAGGGAGACGGGGGTGTGGCCTCAGAATATCCAGAAGTGAGCGTTCTGCCGTTAAAGAAAAAATGGCTGTTGATCTACCTCCAGGGAACTGCTGCTCTGGTGTGGGCACTCAGGCGACCCTTTTCTCCTCTGTCCCGCGCCCCAGAGTCAGCACTGAGCGGCCGCAGTTTGTGCTGGGTCCACACCCCTTAAGAGATCCCCCAAGAATCAGAACTCTTGGGGGATGGGCCCCTAGACCCGGATTGGGAGTGGGGCGGGGGGAAGCTAGAGTTTCATTCAGTTTCACGCAATACTACGGTCAGGGGAGGGCTCCTGCACTGCACCGCAGGGAAGTGCCGCCAAGGCTTGATTTCCCCTCAGCAGAGTGCCCTCTCCTCGCTCACGTGTCCCAGAGTCAGCGCTGACCTGACGCAGCTCAGGCACTGTGCACTCCCCTCGAGAAATCACCCAAGGAGCCGAACTCCGGAGGGATAGGCCCTCAGACCCCGAGTGAGAGTAGGGGTTCTCAGCTCTCAGCGGGGAGGCCAGAGTCTGATTCAGTCTTGGGCCCCGTATGCCCGGGGAGGGTTGCTGTACTGCACCGCAGGGAAGTGCCGCCAAGGCTTGGTTTTCCCTCAGCAGAGTGCCCTCTCCTCGCTCACGTATCCCAGAGTCAGCGCTGACCTGACGCAGCTCAGGCACTGTGCACTCCCCTCGAGAAATCACCCAAGGAGCCGAACTCCGGAGGGATAGGCCCTCAGACCCCGAGTGAGAGTAGGGGCTCTCAGCTCTCAGCGGAGAGGCCAGAGTCTTATTCAGTCTTGTGCCCGGTGAGGGCTCCTGCACTGCACTGCAGGGAAGTGCCGCCAAGGCTTGATTTCCCCTCAGCGGAGTGCCCTCTCCTCGCTCACGTGTCCCAGGGTCAGCGCTGATCTGACGCAGCTCAGGCACTGTGCACTCCCCTCGAGAAATCACCCAAGGAGCCGAACTCCTGGGGGATAGGCCCTCAGACCCCGAGTGAGAGTAGGGGTTCTCAGCTCTCAGCGGGGAGGCCAGAGTCTGATTCAGTCTTGGGCCCCGTATGCCCGGGGAGGGTTGCTGTACTGCACCGCAGGGAAGTGCCGCCAAGGCTTGATTTTTCCCTCAGCAGAGTGCCCTCTCCTCGCTCACGTATCCCAGAGTCAGCGCTGACCTGACGCAGCTCAGGCACTGTGCACTCCCCTCGAGAAATCACCCAAGGAGCCGAACTCCTGGGGGATAGGCCCTCAGACCCCGAGTGAGAGTAGAGGTTCTCAGCTCTCAGCGGGGAGGCCAGAGTCTGATTCAGTCTTGGGTCCCCTATGCCCGGGGAGGGTTGGTGCACTGCACCGCAGGGAAGTGCCGCGAGGCGTGACTCCCCCTCAGCCCGGTGCCCTCTCCTCACTCGGCGCGCCTCAGAGTCAATGCTGACCAGTCGCAACTCGGGGACTGTCCACTCCCCTTGAGAAATCACCCAAGGATCCGAAGTCCTGGGGGACAGGCCTCCAGACCTCAGTGGGCGGGAGGGGAGCGCCAGGGATTCAGGGTTGCCGGCAAAGGATTCCCAAAGTTTTATTCAGCCCTATGTCCGGCAGGAGAACGCCACGGCACCCCAGTAGGGGAGGTAGGTCCAGTTTTTAGAAGGTTTCTCCCGTGGAGTGTAGTGGGACGGGCTTTAATTTCTGCCCGCTTGTTCAATTGTGGGGCTACAGAAGCCGGTCTCATGGGGGAGGGGGACTCCCGTCCGCTTGGTGGTGGATTTTGTACCTTTTGTTTGCGTCCTTGTGATCACAACTTGCCTCAGCGGTGTTGATGTGCGTTCTTCAGCCTTCTCTCTTGGTGAGGCTCAAGTCCACCAGGATACTTACTAAATTCCTGTCCCTTAACTCTCCTTCTGGACGGGAGCCTTTGTTGAAAGCTGGCTTCAGTCCGCCATCTTGTCTCCCCTCACTCGACAATCTCTTCTTTCAATTTCTTTTCCAAAATAAGAGTATTTTAATAATTACAGTCGAAAGCAGTTTTTCATTTCCTTTCCCTCTTTTTCTTTTCCTGTATTAAACATCAGAGTCAACTCACCCCAGTAGCTAAGAGTTAAGGTGAGAAAAGGGAAATAGGAAGAAAGGAAAGGGAAGGATATAAGAAAGAAAAAGAGAGGGGCGGTGCCTGTGGCTCAAGGAGTAGGGCACGGTCCCATATGCCGGAGGTGGCAGGTTCAAACCTAGCCCTGGCCAAAAACCGCAAAAAAAAAAAAAAAAAGAAAGAAAGAAAAAGAGAAACAACACATGGAGAAGAACCAGCCAAAAAGCTCTGGTAATATGAAAAACCAGAGCAGATCTATTCCCTCAAGTGACCAACAATGGAGCTACTGTAAAAAGTCCCAACCATAAAAAAATTATTGAAATAAATACAGAATTAACAATATGGGTGGTAGCCAGGCATTGTGGCGGGCGCCTGTAGTCCCAGCTGCTCGGGAGGCTGAGGCAAGAGAATCACGTAAGCCCAAGAGCTGGAGGTTGCTGTGAGTCCTGTGATGTCATGGCACTCTACCGAGGACAGTTAAGTGAGACTCTGTCTCTACAAACAAACAAACGATAAAGAATATGGGTGGAAAATGAGGTGAGTATAATTGAATAGAAAGTCAGCAAAAGAAGTCCAAAAATTGTCTCAAGAAATAAAATTAAAGACAGTCACCAAGCACCTGGACACATTTAGGAAGGTTATAATGGAGCTTAAAGAATTTAAAGAGGCATTCAGGGAGTTTCAAAACACAGCAGAAAAGTGTTTCAGCAACAGATTAAACTATGAAGAAAAACCTCAGGACATGAAGATCAGAATTTTGAGTTAATCCAAACATTTAAAGAGGCAGAAAAGAAGAAAGCAAAAACTGAGCAATCTCGTCAAGAGACATGGGACTATGCAAAGTGTACAGACATATGAACCATAGGTATCCTTGAATGAGAAGAAGAGAGTCCACAAAGCATGGAAGCTTTAGTTGAATACATTTTGGTTGAAAATTTCCCAAGCACTGGCAGAAACCCAGAAATACAGTTATTAGATGACTATCAAACTCCAGGACAACCCAATATAAACAAAGCATATCCTAAACATGTTACAATTAGCCTAGCTAATGTCAAATGAAAGAGACAATTCTACAATCTGCCAGGCATAAGCAGTATCTGACCTATAAAGGCAAACCCATCGGGGTAACAGCTGATTTCTTAGTGGAAACTTTACAGGTCAGAAGAGAGTAGGTTCCTATCTTCAATCATCTCAAACAGAACAACTGCCAGACTAAGATTCTATATCCTGCAAAACAAAGGGTTTTTTTTTTGTTTGTTTCTTTAGAGACAGAGTTTCACTTTATCGCCCCTGGTAGTGTGCTATGGCATCACAGTTCACAGCAACCTCTAACTCCTGGGCTTAGGCGATTCTCTTGCCTCAGCCTCCCAAGTAGCTGGGACTACAGGTGCCTGCTACAAGGCCCAGCTATTTTTTTGTTGCAGTTTGGCTGGGGCAGGGTTGGAACCCACCATCCTCGGTATATTGGGCCTGCACCCTACCCAGTGAGCCACAGGTGCCACCCCAAACAAAGTTTCATATTCAATGAAACAATCAAATGTTTTCCTGACACGAAAATTTTGAGGAAATTTTCCCCTGTTAGATCTACCATACAGGAAGCACTCAGACCTGTACACTAACAACAGTCTCTAAGCAAAGTAAAACTACATAGCAACTAATGGACTAAGCCTAATGACGATAGCCAAAATGATAAAACAGAGTCCCTCACATCATGATGATCATAAACCCACCCTTCTTATCAGTTTTCTCAATAAATATGAATGGCTTGAACTCCCCACTGAAGAGACATAGGCTTGCTAACTGGATACATTTCAAGCCTCTTCAGGAAATGCATCTAACCCACACAGACAAATCAAGACTCAGGGTACAGGGTTGGAAAACAATATTGCATGCTAAAGGAAACCAAAAGAAAGTGGGAGTTGGAATATCCATAGCAGATACCATTGACTTTAAAGCAACAAAAGTAAACAAAGACAAAGATGGACACTTTATACTGTCTAAGGGAATGATTCGCTAGAAGGACATATCAATCGTAAATATGTATGCACCCAACACGTGTGCTTTCAGATTTATAAAACAAATTTTATTTGATCTAAATAATTTGGCCAATAACAACACTATATAATAATCAGAGACTTCAATACCTCACTGGCAGAACTTGACAGATTCTCTAAGCAGAAATTAAACAAAGAAAGTTTGGACTTAAACTCAACTCTAGAGGGTGGCACCTGTGGCTCAAGGAGTAGGGCGCCGGTCCCATATGCCGGAGGTGGCAGGTTCAAACCTAGCCCCGGCCAAAAACAAAAAAAAAAGCAAAAAAACTCAACTCCAGAACAAAGAGGCCAAATAGACAACCATAGCATATTTAACCCCAATACTACTGAATATACATTCTTCTCATCAGCTTATGGATCATGCTTCAAGACTTATCATATACTAGGTTCAAAATTAAGTCTCAACAATTTTTTTTTTTTTTTTTGCGGTTTTTGGCCAGGGCTGGGCCCTACCTGCCACCTCTGGCATATGGGGCCGGTGCCCTACTCCTTTGAGCCACAGGTGCCACCCATAACAAGTTTTTTTAAATAGAAATTATACCATGTATTTTTGCAAACCACAATGAAATAAAAGTAGAAATCAATTCCAATAGAAGCACTCATCCCTTCACAAAGTCATGGAAACCAAAAAAACTTATTGCTAAATGATAGATGTGTCAAGAAAGAGATAAAGAAGGAAATCAAGAGATTCCTTGAACAAAAAATATGATGAGGCCACAAACTATTAAAACCTATGGGAATACTGGGTGGCACCTGTGGCTCAAGGAGTAGGGCGCTGGTCCCATATGCCGGAGGTGGCGGGTTCAAACCCAGCCCCGGCCAAAAAAAACACACACACACACACACACACAAAAAAAAACAAAAACAAAAAACAAACCTATGGAATACCACAAAAGTGGTCCTAAGAGGGAAATTCATTGCACCAAAAACCCACATCCAGAAATCAGAAAGAACGTAAATAAACAATCTAATGAGCCATCTCAAGGAACAAAGAAAAGAAAGAGCAATCTAATCTCAAACCAAATAGAAGAAAATAAATAACCAAAATCAGGTCAGAACTAAATGAAATCAAGAACAAAAGACCCATTCGGAATATTAATGAAACAAAAAGCTTGTTCTTTGAAAAGATAAACAAAACTGATAAGCTCTTGGTCATATTAACCAGAAACAGGAAAGTAGGATCTCTAATAACCTCAACTAGACTTTTCTCATTGGGGGATTTAAAAGGGGGAAATAACAACAGATGTTACAGGGCAGTGCCTGTGGCTCTGTCAGTAGGGTGCCGGCCCCATATACTGAGGGTGGTAGTTTAGGCCCTGGCCAGCAACAAACAAACAAACAAACAAAAACAGATGCTACAGAAATAAAAATGTCACTAAATACTAAAAAAAATTCTATGTCCAGAAATTTGAAAAAAATAGAGGAAATAGGCAAATTCCAGGAATCACACTACCTCCCCAGACTCAACCAGGAAGAAATAGAACTCTTGAACAGGTCAATTTTAGGCACCAAAACTGAAACAACAGTAACAAAGCTTCCCCCCCAAATGTCTTGGACTAGATGGTTTTACAGCAAAATTCTACCAAACTATTCAAAAATGAGCTTGCACCTATATTGTAGAATCTATACCAAAATGTTGAGAAGGAAGGAATCCTCCACAACTCCTTCTATGATTCAAATGTCACCAAAACCAGGAAAGGACACAATAAAAATAAAACTTCAGACCAATCAAATGTTAACATGAAAATTACTCAATAAAATCTTAGCAAACAAAATTCAGCTTCACCTCAAAAAATTCATTCATCACAACCAGGTGAGCTTCATCCCAGGGATGCAGGACTGTTTCAACATATGAAAATACATAAATGTAATTCACCACATAAACAAAGTAAAAACAAAGACCATATGATCTTCTCAATAGATAAAGAAAAAGCACAAGACAATTTTTTAATCCTTTAAAAAAAATAAAAACACATAAGAAAATTGGCAAAGGTGGGATATTCCTTAAAATAAGGAATATGGTAAACCCACAGACAACATCATATTGAATGGCAAAAAACTGGAAGTATTTCTGCTTAGAGCTAGAACCAGGTAAGGATGTCCACTATCACCATTAGTATGCAACATAGTGCTGGAAGTCCTAGCCAATGCAATAAAGAGAAGGACATCAAGGATATCCAAATGGGAGCAGAGGAGGTCAAACTATCTCTCTTTGCTGATGATATGATCTTTTTTTTTTTTCTTTTGAGACAGAGCTTCATGCTGTCGCCCTGTTGCCCTGGAGCAACCTCCAACTCCTGGGCTCAAGCAATTCTCCTGCCTCTACCTCCCAAGTAGCTGGGACTACAGGTGCTTGCCAAAATGCTCAGCTTTTTTTGTTGTTGTTTGGCGGGCCTGGGCTGGATTTGAACCCGCCAGCTCAGGTGTATGTGGCTGGTGCTTTAGCCCCTTGAGCCACAGGCACTGAGCCTGCTGATGATACGATCTTATATTTAGAAAACCAGAAGGTTGCAACTATGAGACTTCAGGAAGTGATTAAGGAATAAAGGAATGTCTCAGGATATAAAGTTAATGTACACAAATCAGTAGTCTTCATCTATGCCAGCAAAAGTCAAGCTCAAGAGCAAATCAAAGATACAATATCCCTCACAGTAGCATCAAAGAAAACAAAATACCTTGGAATATATTTAACAAAGGATACGGAGGATATCTATGGGGAGAACTATGAAATACTGAGAAAATAAATAGCAGAGGACGTTTGGAGTTTTTTATTATTATGAACATTTATTAAGTGGCTCACATTACAGTATAAATCACACTAAAAAGATTTTTTAAAGCTATTTACACTATAGTGCTGACACATTTAAGTGTTTTGAAAAAATGGTATAAATAAGCTCTATGGAAAAGCCTTAAATTGTCAAAAGAAAATTCTGGCTCATATTACAATATATAATATACAATATGTAATATTGTAATATATATGTATATATTATGTAATATATGTGTGTTAATGCCAGCTCTATTCATGAGCCTATAACTCCAACTCAAATGATGAAGACTTTTTTTTTTTTTTTTTGTAGAGGCAGAGTCTCACTTTATCGCCCTCGGTAGAGTGCAGTGGCGTCACACAGCTCACAGCAACCTCTAACTCCTGGGCTTAGGCGATTCTCTTGCCTCAGCCTCCCGAGTAGCTGGGACTACAGGCGTCCGCCATAACACCCCGCTATTTTTTTCTGTTGTTGTTGTTGCAGTTTGGCAGGGGCTGGGCTTGAACCCACCACCCTCGGTATATGGGGCCGGCGCCCTACCCACTGAGCCACAGACGCCGCCCGATGAAGACTTTTTTAAGTTTAAATCTTCATGTTTACAGTGTGTCTGGTCCTAAGTGCTTGATACTTCACAGTTATGGACAGACACTGAGGAATGTTACAAAACTACATAAACTTTATTTTGTAACAGACTTGGGAGCAAAGCCTTGGCTTGCTTTCAGAATTCATGAATCTTTATTATATTATTATTATTATTATTATTTACAGTTTAATGTATTTTAATAGCAAACTTACAGGAACAGCACAGAAGACAGACAACATTAAAAACATGTACTTGCATGTAGGACAACTCAGTTAGAAAAGTATAGTGAATGGATGGAATCTACTGTATGATAAAAATGCTACAAACACCATTTAGTTGCCATCAATAAGAAATTTACTTGTTTTAAAAAAAAATCCAAATGCTGGCATTGTCCAGAAAAATTTAACAGGTTTATTTATAATTGTTATAAAGTTGAACTGCTGAAACTTGTTCACTGAAACATTTTGACTTGCATTAATGCTGCACATCTCCGCATTTTATATTAAAAATTCACACACAGATGAAAATGGAAAAACTGCCAATACCTGATTTCTGTCCCCTATTTTTCCAGTCGCAATCATATACTTAAGTACCTTTTGACCCCCATGGGGGAAATAAAAATCTAATGTTCAGAACTACCAATAACAGGAAGAAGAGAATTTTTTTTTTTTTGATAATGAAATGTTTTCCCATCATAGTGGACTCTTAAGCACGTTCTCCATGTATGCGGCATGCTAGCTGGATGTCTTTTGGCATAATTGTTACACGTTTGGCATGGATAGCACACAGGTTGGTGTCTTCTAAAAGGCCAACCAGATAGGCCTCATTTACCTCCTGCAAAGCACCAATAGCTGCACTTTGGAAGCGCGGATCTGTCTTAAAGTCCTGAGCAATTTCTCGCACCAGATGCTGGAAAGGAAGTTTGCGCATCAGAAGTTCAGCGGACTTCTGATAACGTCTTATTTCACATAGTGCCACAGTACCAGGCCTGTAGCGATGAGGTTTCTTCACCCCTCCAGTAGAGGACGCACTCTTGCGAGCGGCTTTTGTAGCCAGTTGCTTCCTGGGTGCTTTACCACTGGTAGATTTGCGGGCAGTCTCCTTTGTAGGAGCCATGGTATAAAGACCTCCTTACTTACTCCCCTTCTCCTTTGGCTGGAGTTCGGCGAGCTAGAGGCAGCGCTGGTGTTAGACAGCGACGGCGGCCTCTTTATTATATTATTAAATTTATTATTATTATTTTCTTTTGTAGAGACAGAGTCTCACTTTATGACCCTTGGTAGAGTGCCATGGCCTCACACAGCTCACACAATGCCCGCCACAACGCCTGCCACAACGCCCAGCTATTTTTTGGTTGCAGTTTGGCCGGGGCCAGGTTTGGACCCGCCATCCTCGGCATATGGGGCCGGCGCCCTACCGACTGAGCCACAGCGCCGCCCTATTAAATATTTTTTTAAAAAGAAGTTTAAATGGTATGTACAAATTCAGCACAAAAATGTCATCATCTTTTCTATCTTGATTTGAGTGTGCTGAACTATGTTGCCTTGAATCAACTAGACTTATGAGACTCCCAGCACAATTCTTCCCTTCAATCTGTTGTAATTATTTTCAAATTTAGAATCCATGTCAATCTTAAATTCTGTAAATTGAACATGATCCAATTTTGTTATCACATTCTTGTCATCCATGTTATTCGATGCTCTTCTCTTTTCAGAAATGTTAACATTCACAGGTTCTTCCTTGATTCTTTTTTTTTTTTTTTTTTTTTTGTAGAGACAGAGTCTCACTTTATGGCCCTCGGTAGAGTGCCGTGGCCTCACACAGCTCACAGCAACCTCCAACTTCTGGGCTTAAGCGATTCTCTTGCCTCAGCCTCCCGAGCAGCTGGGACTACAGGCGCCCGCCACAACGCCCGGCTATTTTTTGGTTGCAGTTTTGGCCGGGGCCGGGTTTGAACCCGCCACCCTCGGTATATGGGGCTGGCGCCTCACCGACTGAGCCACAGGCGCCACCCTTCCTTGATTCTTATAGATGCAGTAAGTTCATGTTTAATCTGCTGTAATTCATATTCATTATCATTATTATTATTATTATTGTTTCTTTTTTGAGACAGAGCTTCAAACTATAGCCTGAGTAGAGTGCTGTGGTGTCAGAGCTCACAGCAACCTCCAACTCCTGGGCTTAAGCGATTATCTTGCCTCAGCTTCCCGAGTAGCTCGGACTACAGGCGCCCACCACAATGCCCGGCTATTTTGGGGGGTTGTAGTTGTCATTGTTTGGCAGGTCCCAGGCCGGATTCGAACCCGCCAGGTCTAGTGTATGTGCCCAGTGCTCTAGCCACTTGAGCCACAGGTGCCACCTGTAGTTCATATTTAAAATGAAGTTTGTCTAAAAAAATGAATCCAAGGAGGATTTTCTTACAACACAAATGGTGGTGTCAGTGTGAGGTCCAAGAACTGATGACGAGGAATCTGGTGATGTACCTGTTTCATGAGTAGCTGTACTCTGGGAAGTGTCCTCTTCTGAGTCATATAATTTGAGCTGAATGTGCCATGCTAAACTGCATACAGCTGAAACTGTCTTGAACTGATGAACAATATTCCTTGGAATAAAATAAATGTCATTACCATACATCTGAATCCTGGCATAGCAAATGCCTTCCCTTCTCAGTTGATTAAGTTTTGTATCATCAACCCACTGGACACACTGGGACAGTGGAGGTTCATGTAAATCTAACTGCATTCGTTCAACTACTTCTAAGAAATCTTCAGCATGAAAACAAATTACATCTTTGGTTATTCAGGATTGATCAGGGCCACTCTCCACAGTGCACAGCCTTCAGTGCTCCAACAGCAGCTGTAGTCTGTCATTCAAAACGTTGTTTTATATGATCTGTGTGAGAGCTTGCTCTGTCTTCAAAGAGCATCTAAAGGGGCTCACTGGTTCTATGTAGGTACTAAAGGTTTTTTTATTTCATTGGTAGTTCTTTTCCTTTTGAAACGTGACTTTGGCATGTCAGCCACAGGGATCATTTGTTCTCCTGGATGCACTCACATGATGGGATCACCATCACTATCTTTTCTACTCTCTAATTTTAGACTAGTGTCCCCCATTGCAGTGTACATTTTAAAAATGGTGAATTTTCCAACATGTTGAGGAACTTAGTGAAGTAATCTCCCACTTGTTCATCAACTGCTCCTACCAAGGTTATTTGTCACATTGGACCAGCTCTGTAAGTACCACAAGAATATGTTCTTTTTACCTGAGCCATAAAAATTAGACATAGTTGTTGTCTCTATGTCTTTCTTTCCCAATATGTCCATTTTCAGTGGTGAATTGGGAAAATTAAATGAAAAGTTGTCTGAAAAGTCAGGTAAATAAGTAGGTGCCCCATGAACAACACCCATTATGTAGAAAGCTGCAGAATTTTCACTTTCACTGAACACTAGACTCACAAACTCTTCTGCAAACCTCTCCATCTTCATAGGAGGCAGGTGGGAGAGTTCATTACTATAGGCCTGGATAACTTGATGCACCTCCATTAAGCTGGTGCTCAATATGAATGAGCTGTTTGAATTCCAAACTGTCCAACCTTTTGAGGTTACTTTGAACTTGTGGCTCCTTTAATGAGACAAATGGAAATTTACTGTTCTCTGGAATTTTGGAAACATAGTTCTTGGTATCCATATTCTTTTCAATGTAATCCTTTATGTTATCATTTAGGATGTCTTTGGCTTTTTGATCTTCAATATCAGATAACAATATGAGCAGATAGTCTGAATAGATCTGTTATACATTTTCAGACACTTCCGTTTTTAATTCTCTTTGTGTTTCTTTTTCTTGTTCTTCTTTACCTTTTTAATTTGTAAGCCTTCTACCTTTGTTTTTGGCTTCTCTTTCTCATTTTTCAGCAAAGTCTTTACTTCTCCTTTGTCTTTCTTGATCTCATTCATAATTGTATATTTCTTTTTTTCTCTCTTTTTCTTTGTCTCTCTAATTTTGTGTTTGATTTTATCTCACAGCAGCTGCTTCAACTTGCTGTTCTCCCGGCTGGCTGGCCAGCCTCACTCACCCCACCGAGGCTGTGCCTCCTCTTCTCTTTCTCCCACTTCTCCCTGGGTCTGTGGGACTTGGCATTGGCTGAGGAAGCAGCAGGCGGCAGCAGGAGATGGTGAGGCCAAGCATGCAGCAACATAGGAGGACCAGCAGTTTGCGTGGCCTGAGACAAGGAAGACCAGGATGAACAGGGAAAGATTGTGCCACCAAAGAAAGAGAAACTGCCCTGAGAAGAGGACAGGAATGCGTCACCAGACAGAGTGGTGATGCTCCAAGACACGGGACTGCCAGAGATCTGAGACAAAGGTGCCTGATGTTCTCACCACTGCCCCCTTCTCCACTCACTCTCTGTAGCACCTTCTTCTCCTCAGTATGGACTTCTTGGCATACAGAGAACCGAGTAGGTCCCGTGAGGAGGGCTGTAGCTTGCCTAACAGTTCTTTCTCCCAAGCAGAGGCTGTAGTGGCCTCTGTGCCCTGGGCTCCAATAACAGAGGATATTAACAGGTGGAAGAACGTATCATGTCCATGGCTGGGAAGAATCAACATTGTTAAAATGTCTCTACTTCCAAATGCAATCTACAGAGTTAATGCAATTCCCATTAAAATACTAATGTCATACTTTGAATGTCTTAAGAAAAATAGTTCTATGTTTCATATGGAACTAGAAAAAACATGGAGTAGCTAACACAATTCTGTGGAATAATAACAAATGGTGGTATCACTTTTCTAGATTTCAGATTATAGATAACTCTGTAGTTATCAAAACAGCATGGTTTTGGTAAAAATAGAGTCATAGATCTATGGAACAGAACAGAGAATACAGAGATGAAATCAGCCCTATATGTCCATCTGATCTGTAGCAAAGCAAATAAATAAAAGCATACACTTGGGAAAGAATCCCTATTCAATAAATTGTGCTAGTAGAACTGCTTATCCACATGAAATAAACTGAAGCTGGACCCATATCTCTCACCACTTACAAAAATTAACTCATTGTGGATAAAAGATTTAAATCTAAGACATGAAACTATAAAAATCCTGGATAAAAGTGTTAGAAAAACTCTTAATCTTATCAGACTAGGGAAAGTTTTCATTAAGAAGATTCCACTGGTGGGTGGTGCCTGTGGCTCAAGGAGTAGGGCGCTGGTCCTATATGCTGGAGGTGGCGGGTTCAAACCCAGCCCCGGCCAAAAAAATCACACACACACACAAAAAAGAAGATTCCACTGGCAATTGCAGCAATAACTAAAATAAAAAATGGGACCTGAACAAGTTAAAAAGATTCTGCACAGCTAAAAACATAATCCAGAAAGCAAAGAGACACATTTCAAGATGGGAGAAGATATTTATATGTTACAAATCTGACAAAGAGCTAATAATCAGAATATACAAAGAATGAAAGAAAATAAACAAGGGAAGAGTAAACAACCCTATTAAAAACTGAGCAATAGACATGAACAGAAATTTTCCTCATGAGGACAAATGGCCAACAAACACATGAAAAAGTGCTCTGTGTCCCTAATCATCAGAGAAATGCAAACAAAATCACTTTGAAATATCACTTAACCCCTGTGAGAATGGCCCACATCACAAGCTGCCAAAGCAACGATGCTGGCATTGGTGCAGAGAGAAGGGAACACTCATCCACTATTGGTGGTACTATAAAATAGTATGGAAGTTCCTCAAAGAACTGAAAATAGACCTTCCATTTGATCTTGTAATACCATTACTAGACATCTACTCAAAATAAAAATGGCATTTTACAATAAGGACATTTTCACTCAAATGTTTATGGCAGCACAATTCACAATCACAAAGATATGGAAACAACCCAAGTCCCCTTCAACACATGAATGGTTTAATAAATTGTGGTATATGTATACCATGGAATACTATTCCACCATAAAAAGATGGATATTTTGTATCTTTTGTAACAATCTGGACAGGATTGGAGAATATTCTCCCAAGCAAATTATTACAAAAATGAAAAAACAAGCATAACATGTACTCAGTACCAGTTTGAAACTAGTGGATTAACATTACTTTCTCACATGAAAGAAAAACTAAATTGAATTAAAATAGGGCAAAGTGATACTTTGGGAGAAGTTAGCCGGGTCTCCTCCTTTGGCTCGACTTCTTGCTTGGAGGACATCTGATCGACGCTCCCCTATTAAGACTGCTGCTGAAATGCTTGCTTTCACTAATATTGACTGTGACTTCTAAGGTGCTTGGGCACCTGAGACCTGAAGGAGACCTACCCCGAGTAAGTTGGCCCAGCGGCCCGCATCCAGACAGTTGAGTGAGCCGGGGCTGGACACCTAGCATCCGGCTCCAAGGAGGCCCTGGGTTGGGGTGGAGACACGGAGTCGTGGACCCAGACAGACTTTTACTGAATGTTTGAATGAAACGGGGGGCGGGGTGCATATAGTTGGAGGCCAGAACTGTTCTGGAGGGTAAGCCTCTCTACAATGGGAATATCAGGAGGTAGGAAGAATCAACCCAGGAAGGTCTCCATTCCCTGGTGCGTGAAATCTTTTTGGCAGGTGACAGAGATTTCAACTCCATTATCATATAAGGCCAGGTAGAAGAATCTTTCCTGAGGCTAGGTTTGAAGAGAGGGATGAGTACAAGACACTAAAGACTGGTAGAGTTCAAGGGTGAGGAGCACCAGAAATGGCTAACAAGCCCAGAGATGAGAATGTCTGTGTACTTGAGTCAAATGTCAGATTAACAATCTAGTCCTGCCTCTTCCTGAATCCAATCAACCCCTTTACCAGTTCTAATAAGTCAGTGGGAAAATTATGTGACTGACCTCAGCCTGATTCTCAAGACGGATGGACATGATATACCATCCTAGAGCATGAGTTAAGCCCTACATGTGGGAAGAATAGGCAGCCACATATACAACACCTATGTTTGAAATTCCACCTCGGTTAGGCCAGGCAAGGTGGCTCATGCCTGAAATCCTAGCACTCTGGGAGGCTGAGGCAGGTGGAGTGCTTGAGTTCAGGAGTTCAAGACCACCTGAGCAAAAAGCAAGATCCCATCTCTACTAAAAATAGAAAAACAGGCAAGAGGATAGCTTGAGCCCAAGAGTTGGAGGTTGCTGTGTGCCATAATGCCACGCCACTCTATCCAGGGTGACAGCTTAAGACTCTGTCTCAAAAAAAAGAAAAAAAAAGAAATTCCACTTCAATCAAATCTTGCCAAAATGCAAATATTTTATCTGGGAACAGTGGACAAACTTATTGAAGCAGTATTATTGGTGTGGGGAAGATAAATTGATTAGGCTCTTTTGCCTGAAGGCTGGCAGGTGCCATGTTAAGTAACCATGATTAAGCAATATAATGTCATTCTTATGTAATTAGTGCTTGGGTCAGAGCCACTGTTGTTCTGATTGCTTTACAAGGCTTCCAGACTTTCCACCTGTAAAAACTTCCTATGCTAGCTTGCTACCCACCACAAATTGAATAAAGGGCATGTGGCAGTTAAAAAACAAAAACAAAAAGATAGGACAAAGTGGGAGAAAGGGTTGGAGAATTTCCCACCCAACAGTTATATTGCATGGGTATATAGTGCACTTCCTCAGTGAAGGACAAAACTACAATTCAGACTTTAACCTTATACAACAATTTATGTAACCTAATCATATGTGCCCTCATAGTAACCAATTTAAATTTACAAAAAGAACCACCTCAGCGTGCTCGCTTCGGCAGCACATATACCAAAATTGGAACGATACAGAGAAGATTAGCATGGCTCCTGCGCAAGGATGACATGCAAATTCGTGAAGTGTTCCATATTTTTAAGAAAAGAAATAGCCGAAGATGTTAACAGATGGAAAAACATACCATGCTCAGGGCTGGGAAGAATCAACATTGTTAAAATGTCCATACTGCCCAAAGCAATATCTAATTTTAATGCAATTCCTATTAAAGCTCCATTGTCATACTTTAAAGAACTTGAAAAAAAATACGTCGTTTTATATGTAATCAG
Source organism: Nycticebus coucang (assembly GCF_027406575.1). Classification (NCBI taxonomy): domain Eukaryota; kingdom Metazoa; phylum Chordata; class Mammalia; order Primates; family Lorisidae; genus Nycticebus; species Nycticebus coucang. The sequence goes on from NC_069804.1 coordinate 113,349,704, forward strand.
AAAAAACTTCAAATAGCCAAAACATTACTGAGCAATAAAAACAAAGCAGGAGGAATCACGCTACCAGACCTGAGACTGTACTATAAATCCATAGTGATCAAAACAGCATGGTACTGGCACAAACGCAGAGAAGTAGATGTCTGGAACAGAATAGAGAACCAAGAGATGGATCCAGCTACTTACCGTTATTTGATCTTTGACAAGCCAATTAAAAACATTCAGTGGGGAAAAGATTCCCTATTTAACAAATGGTGCTGGGTAAACTGGCTGGCAACCTGTAGAAGATTGAAACTGGACCCACACCTTTCACCATTAACTAAGATAGACTCTCACTGGATTAAAGATTTAAACTTAAGACATGAAACTATAAAAATACTTGAAGAAAGTGCAGGGAAAACTCTTGAAGGAATTGGCCTGGGTGAATATTTTATGAGGAGGACCCCCCAGGCAATTGAAGCAGTATCAAAAATACACTACTGGGACCTGATCAAACTAAAAAGCTTCTGCACAGCCAAGAACATAGTGAGTAAAGCAAGCAGACAGCCCTCAGAATGGGAGAAAATATTTGCAGGTTATACCTCCGATAAAGGTCTAATAACCAGAATCCACAGAGAACTCAAACATATTAACAAGAAAAGAACACGTGACCCCATCTCAGGGTGGGCAAGGGACTTGAAGAGAAACTTCTCTAAAGAAGACCGACGCAAGATCTACAAACACATAAAAAAAGCTCATCATCCTTAATCATCAGAGAAATGCAAATCAAAACTACTCTGAGATATCTCCTAACCCCAGTAAGAGTAGCCCACATAACAAAATCCCAAAACCAGAGATGTTGGCGTGAATGTGGAGGAAAGGGCACACTTCTACACTGCTGGTGGGAATGCCCACTAATACATTCCTTCTGGAAGGATGTTTGGAGAATACTTAGAGACATAAAAATAGACCTGCCATTCGATCCTATAATTCCTTTACTAGGTTTATACCCAGAAGACCAAAAGTCACAATATAACAAAGACATCTGTACCAGAATGTTTATGGCAGCCCAATTCATAATTGCTAAGTCATGGAAGAAGCCCAAGTGCCCATCGACCCACAAATGGACTAGCAAATTGTGGTACATGTATACCATGGAATATTATGCAGCCTTAAAGAAAGATGAGACTCTACCTCTTTCATGTTTACATGGATGGAGCTGGAACATGTTCTTCTTAGCAAAGTATCTCAGGAATGGAAGAAAAAGTATCCAATGTACTCAGCCCTACTATGAAGCTAGATTATAGCTTTCACATGAAGACTATAACCCAACTATAGCACAAGACTATGGGGAAAGGGCCAAGGAAGGGGAAGGGAGGGGGGAGGTTTTGGTGAAGGGAGGGTAATGCACACCTATGGTGCATCTTAAATGGGTACAGGCAATTGCACTAATGTACACAGCTATGATTTAACAATAAAAAAAAGATAAAAAAATAATAAAATGCCAGACAGTAAAAAAAAAGAACCACCTCAGGGCAGAGGTAATTAAGGAAAAACCACCCCCTTCAAATAGACATTTATGTTTTCCAAGTTTTCCAAGTGTATCAAAGTGGATCCCTTGGGTTTCCTTATATACCCTTCTACCTCTTCCAAGTCTTTGATCTTGCCCAGTGATCTGTCTTTTGCTTATTTAATTCCCTGTCTTAGGCCAGCATATACAGCAAATCACTCTGTGGGGATGAGACATCTTGTTAAAAATAAGTTCTGCTCCCAGTAAACTATTGTTACCCATTTGGATGCTCACCAGAAATCTCCCCATATTGACAAAAGGGACTATAGACAAATAATGAACCACAACACAGTTTGTCTCAAAACTCTGGCAGTGGCTCGTGTACCTACAGATATCCTCTACAAATAAAGATGATCTACTAATGTCATAGATAAACTTAACTTTTTGAAACTAATTGCCTCAGGCAATCCCTCTAAAACCAAGAACTAAACTATTTGGATTAGACTAGGAACTCTAGCAGGAGGCACTGTTAACCTGATTTATCTATGTTCTACTTAGTGTGCTGTAATATTATAAACTTTTTTGTCCCCAAGGGAACCATGTATACTTTCTGGAATTGTACTCCTTAAGTATGTGCCCTGACTATTGTGAGACTTCCCCAGGTCTAGCAGACATTCAGGTCGGCTTCGGCCAGAATTGTGCTATGCCTAAACTGATATCTTGGGAAAGATAAAAGATTCATATAAACACTTTTTTTTTTTTTTTTTTTTTTGCAGTTTTTGGCCAGGGCTGGGTTTGAACCCACCACCTCCAGCATATGGGGCGCCCTACCTCTTTGAGCCACAGGCGCCACCCTCATATAAACACTTTTACAAAAAGTTTACTGGATATCTAAAATACATCCTAATGTGCTATGAGTCATTTTTTTTCCTGGCCTGGTAACAATTGAAATTTTTGGTTATGTCCAGTCCTCTAGGAAGTCTGATCATACTGTTTAGAATAATTGCGATCATGATCATAATCATGGTGTTCCGTGGCCTCAGATTAATTACTAATCTTGACAAAGTTCCTCAAAGTCAGTCTGATTCATTCAAATTAATGATAAGGTAGCCTATATTTCTTGCTTGGGGCCTGAAAATAGAAGGGGGCACAGCTGAGGAGTCAGGCTTCTGGTTAAACACCGACATGTGATATTTTAGGCCTGACTAAAGGCAATGGCAAAAGCTTTACCTAACAGGACTCACAAAGGAAAGCTGCCCTCAACACCAGACTTGATGCATAACAAATACACTGAAGTCTCAGAAATGAGAGGTGGTCAAGGATTCCGGTACACTGATGCAAGCCATGCTCTTATTTCAGATCTTCATTCCTAGCTCAGGTCCCTCAATTTGGAGGCATCATCATTGGGGGCCTTTGGCAGAGCCCTTCTGTTATGAGTTGAATTGTTTTACTTTAACAACCATAAACAGATGTTAAAGTAAAAACCCTAGTAACTGTAAATGTGACCTTTCTTGGAACACAGGGTCTTTGCTGATGATCTAGTTAAGATTAGGTTATTAGGCTGAGCCCAGATCCAATATGAGTGGTACCTTTATAAAATGGGAAAAATTTTGAAACAGAGATAAGTGTGTAGAGCAATGACAATGTGAAGACACAAAGAGGACACTATCTACAAGCTACAGAATACTTAAGGCTACTGGAAGCTAGGAGAGAAACAGTGGACAGATATTCTCTATCACAGCCCTCGGAAGGAACAAACTCTGATGACACCTTTATTTCAGCCTTCTGGCTTTCAGAACTGTGAAAAAACAAATATCTGTTGTTTAACTCATTCAATTTGTAGCTTTAAAAGTTTGTGGTACTTTTTTTTTATTAAGTCATATATACATAGATCATGAATACATTTATGCCTTTGTGGGATTCAATGTTTTGATTATTTGTACAAATTGGAGTGCTTACATCCTAATAATTAAGATAGCTTTCACCTCATTTACTTAATCACAGTATTAAGACATTTGTGTTCTATACTTGATAGATTTGACTTGTACCCTTGCAATATGCTCCATAGGTGTGGTCCCACCATTAACCCTCCTCGAACCACCCCCTCCCTTATCACCCCCACCCCTTCCCTCCTTCATCCTAGGCTGTATTTGTGATTTATATTTCATATGAAAGTGTGAGTGATTATAAATTGGTTTAATAGTAGTACTGAGTATGTTGGATACTTTTCCATTCCTGATATACTTTACTAAGGAGAATATTTTCCAGCTCCATTCATGTAAACATAGAAGAGGTAAAGTCTCCATCTTTTTTAATGCTGCATAGTATTCCATGGTATACATATACCATAATTTATTAATCCATTCATGGTTCGATGGGCACTTGGGCTTCTTCCATGACTTGGCAATTATGAATTGAGCTGCAGTGAACAATCTGGTGCAAATATCTTTGTTGCCAAATGATTTTTGGTCCTTTGGATATGCACCTAGAAGAGGAATTGCAGGATCAAATGGTAGGTGTACATTTAGATCCTTGAGTGTTCTCCAAACTTCTTTCCAAAAAGAACGTACTAGCTTGCATTCCCACCAGCAGTGCAGAAGTGTTCCCTTTTCTCCACATCCACACCAACATCTGTAGTTTTGGGATTTTGTGATGTGGGCTACACTTACTGGAGTTGGATGATATCTCAGAGTGGTTTTGGTTTGCATTTCTTTGATGATTAAAGATGATGGGCATTTTTTTATGTGTCTGTAGACCACGCAGCTGTCTTCCTCAGAGAAGCTTCTTTCATGTCTCTTGCCCACAATGAAATGAGATCACTTGTTCTTTTCTTATTAATAATTTTGAGTTCTCTGTGGATTCTGGTTATTAGACCTTTGTCAGAAATATACCCTGCAAAAATCCTCTCCCATTCTGAGGGCTGTCTACCTGCTTTACTTACTGTGTTCTTGGCAGTGCAGAAGGTTTTAGTTTGATCAGATCCCAGTAATATATTTTTGATGTTGCTTCAATTGCCTGGGGGGTCCTCCTCATAACGTATTCTCCCAGGCCAATTTTTTCAAGTGTTTCTTTCCCCTGAGCTCTCTCCAAGAATTTTTATAGTTTAATGTCTTAAGTTTAAGTCCTTTAACCAGTGAGAGTCAATTTTTGTTAATGGTAAAAGGTGTGGGTCCAGTTTCAGTCTTCTATAAGTCACCAGCCAATTCACCCAGCACCATTTGTTAAATAGGGAATTTTTCCCCCAATTTATATTTTTGATAGGCTTATCAAAGATCAAATGACGATAAGTGTCTGGGTTCATCTCTTGGTTTTCAATTCTGTTCCATACATCACATCTACCTCTCTATTTTTGTGCCAGTATCATGCTGTTTTGATCACTATAGATTTATAGTATAGTCTGAAATCTGGTAGCATGATTCCTCCTGATTTGTTTTTATTTCTGAGTAATGCCTTGGCTATTCAAGTTTTTTTCTATTTCCATATAAATTGAAGTACTAATTTTTCCATCATTAATGTATGACAGATGTGCTTTAATAGGGATTGCATTAAATCTGTAGATTGCTTTGGTTAGTATAGAAATTTTAACAATGTTGATTCTTTCCAGCCATGAGCATGGTATATTTTCCCATTTGTTAACATCTTCAGCTATTTCTTTTCTCAGAGTTTCATAGTTCTCTTTATAGAGATCTTTCAGGTCCTTTGTTAGTTACACTCCCAGATATTTCATCTGCTTTGGCACTATTTTAAAGGGAATAGAGTCCTTGATTGTTTTTTCACCTTGACTATTGTGGGTATATATAAAGGCTACAGATTTGTGAGTATTGATTTTGTATCCTGAGATGCTGCTGTATTCCTTGATCACTTCCAGGAGTTGAGTCCCTGGGCTTTTCCAGATATACAATCATATCATCTGCAAAGAGTGACAATTTGATCTCCTCTGATCCTATTTGGATACCCTTTATCACCTTTTCTTGCCTGATTGTGATGGCTAAGACTTCCATTAAAATGTTAAAAAGCAGTGGACACAAGGGCAACCTTGCCTGGTTCCTGATCTGACTGGAAACAATTTCAATTTAACTCCATTCAATACAATATTGGCTGTGAGTTTGCTATAGATGGCCTCTATCAGTTTAAGAAATATTCCTTCTATACCTATTTTCTTAAGTGTTCTGATCAAAAAAAGATGCTGGATATTATCAAAAGCTTTTATTGCATCAATTGAGAGAATCATATTGTCTTTGTTTTTTATTTTGTTTATGTCATGTATTATATTTATAGATTTATGTATATTGAGCCATACTTGGGACACTGGGATGAAACCCACCTGGACATGATGTATAATTTGTTTGATGAGTTGCCGGATTCTGTTTGCTAGGATCTTATTGAATGTTTTTCCATCAATATTTATTAGAGATATTGGTCTATACTTTTCTTTTCTTGTTGAGTCTTTTCCTGGTTTGGGGATCAGGGTGATATTTGCTTCATAGAATATGTTGGGAAGTATTCCTTCATTTTCTATGTTTTGGAAAAGGTTACATAATATAGGTACTAGTTCCTCTTTAAAAGTTCGGTAGCATTCTAATGTGAAGCCATCTGGTCCTGGGCTTTTCTTTTTAGGAAGATTTATTATAGTTGATGCTATTTCAGAACTTGATATAGGTTTGTTCAACATTTCCACTTCTTTCCAGCTAAATCTAGGAAGATGTAGTGCTTCCAAGTATTGGTTTATTTCCTTCAGATTTTCATACTTCAGAGAATAGAGTTTTTTGTAATATTCATTAAGGATTTTTTTAATTTCTGAGGATTCTGTTATTATTTGGCCTTTATCATTTCTATTTGATGAAATTAGGGATTTTACTCTTTTATTTCTGGTTAGGTTAGCCAAAAGTTTATCTATTTTATTGAACTTTTCAAAAAACCAACATTTTGATTGATTGATCTGTTGTATAATTCTTTTGTTTTCTATTTCATTTAATTCTGCTCTAATTTTAGTTATTTCTTTTCTTCTGCTGTTTTCAGGGTTGGAATGTTCTTCCTTTTCCAGTTGCTTGAGATGTCCCATTAAGTTGTTAACTTCCTCTCTTTCTGTTATTTTGAGGAAGGCTTGCAACACTATAAATTTCCCTGTTAGGACTGCCTTTGCAGTATTCCAGAGGTGCCAGAGGTTTGTTTCCCTTAACAAATACATTTTGTTCCAAAAATTTGGTAATTTACTTCTTAATCTCATCTGTGACCCAGCTATCAGTCAGCATGAGGTTAATTAGTTTCCATGATTTTGTATGAGGATGCAGATTCCTGTTGTTACTGAGTTCAACTTTTATTCCATGATGGTCCGAGAAAATAGAAGGAATTATTTCTATTCTTTTAAATTTCCTGAGATTAGACTTGTGACCTAAGATGTGATCAATTTTGGAAGATGTTCCATGGTCTGATGAGAAGAATGTGTATTCAGTTTTGTTAGGCTGAAATGTTCTGTAGATGTCTGTTAAATCTAATTGTTGAATGGTTATGTTTACATCTATAATTTATTTGCTTAATTTCTTATTGGAGTATCTATCCAACACTGCCAAAGGGGTGTTAAAATCTCTGACTATTATGATGCAGGAGGAAATCAAGTTGCTCATGTCTGTTAGAATCTCTCTTTATAAATTGAGGCGCATTCTGGTTGGGGGCATAAATGTTAATAATTGAAATCTCATCATGTTGATTGTTTTCCTTAACAAATATGAAGTGACCATCCTTATCTTTCCTGACTTTTGTTGGTGTAAAGTCTATTGCATCTGCAAATAAAATTGCAACACCTGTTTTTTTCCGCTTTCCATTTGCCTGAATTATAGATGACCATCCCTTCATCCTGAGTCTATATCTTTTAAGGTAAAATGAGATTCTTGTATGCAGCAGATATCTGGCCTGAGTTTTTGCATCTAGCCAGCCAACTTGTGCCTCCTTAGAGGACAATTTAAGCCATTCACATTAATTGAGATTATTGATAAACCTGGTAGTATTTTGGGTATCGAGTTTTTCAAAAGTCCAGTGGGCATTTTTAATCCTTTCACTACTGTATAAGTTGGAGTTTGATCAAAAGTTTCTGAGTGAGTTTACTTTGGTGGTAGAGCATTGTGCTTGTCATTGTGGAGGATGGGTCTGAGTATATCCTGGAGAGCTGGTTTAGTTATGGCAAATTTCTTCAACATATGAATGTCATGAAAGTATTTAATTTCTCCATCATAAATGAAACTCAGTTTAGCTGGATACAGGATCCTGGGTTGAAAGTTATTTTGTTTTAGGAGGTTAAAGGTCAATGACCATCCTCTTCTAGCTTGAAAAGTTTCAGCAGAGAGATCTGCAGTCATTCTAATATTCTTCTCAGTGTAGGTTATGGTTTTCTTGCATCTGGCTGCTTGCAGAATTTTCTCCTTTGTATTAACTTTGGAGAAGTTAATTATAATGTGTCTAGGAGATGTTTTATTTGGATTGAATCATGCTGGGTTCTGAAACTGCTATCTGGATTTCAGAATTTCTTGCCATGTTTGGGAAGTTCTCCTCGATTATCTCTTGGGGTAGAGCATCTGGGCCTTTCAAAGCAACCTCTTCTCCTTCATGGATTCCTATAAGGTGAATGTTTGTTCTTTTGGAGTGATAGCACAGTTCTCTCAGGGAATAGTCCATTTTTGCTCTCCACTTTTCTTCTTTGAGCATTTGGGAGTGTTCAAAATCTTTGTCTTCAGTGTCAGAGATCCTTTCTTCTGCCTGCTCCATTCTGTTACTGAGGGATTCTACTATTTCTCAGACCTTAGAGAGCTGCAAGTTCTTGCCTCAATGTGTCAAAATCTTTGGTGATTTTGTCTTTGAATTCATTGAATTCTTGAGACAAATTTTGAATTACTCCTTGAAATTCTGATTCCATCTTTACCTCCATTCTGTTGATCTTATTTGCTATCCAAATTCTGAACTCAATCTGACATCTCAGCCATTTGTTTATACATGGGATCATCTGGCGTGCTTGTTTTGTCATTTCTTAGGGGAGGTGATCTACTCTGATTATTCATGTTGCCAGAGTTTTTCTGCTAATTTCACCCCATGATTATTTTTCACTGTTTTGCTAGATGGGCAGGTAAGGTTAAATTGGAATGGGGGCTCCTGGAATTGTGGTTAACCAGCCCTCTGCCAAGGATCTGAGACTGGTGACTGTAGCTTTTTCCCCTACAGCTTTGCAAAGGACCCATATAATATTACAGTCTGAGGCTCTGGGGACCTGTCTGGTGTGGTGGGGTTAGGTGACTCTGTCTTGTATTCAGCTGGTCTTTGTCCAATCCTAGTGGATCAGTGACTCTGGGTTGAAGTCTCAGCTGTAGAGAAATATGAGCAACTAAGACACCCTGCCCTCCACAGGCAACAACTGAAAGGAGAAAATTAATCCTTCCTGTTGCCACACAACCAGGGTACCACACAAGAGTGTCCTTGGGTGATTAGCCCATGTTAGGAGTTCTAAACCAATTGGCTCAGTCAGTACCAACTCACAAGTGGGAGAGTTCAAAAGGTCTCCAGCAACTAGATAGCAGAGCTCTATTGGATGCTCAAATGTGGCTTGCTCTGGTGTTCTGTGGAGTCAGAAAGGCCCACCCTGTAGCAGAGTTGAACCAGGGGGCTGGTATCTCTTTCCCCACCTTGCACCTCTTTCACACCCAGTCACTGGTAACCCCACGGGGCTGTGGTCCTGCGCCCTCCAATAAGCAGATGTTCCAGGGCTTTGTGCCTGCCAGAGTCAAAGGAAAGTCAATGCCCCTTCAGCCCAGGCACCAGATCTTTGCCACCAGCTGGCTGGGGTAGCTGAGGCCTGCCTGCCTTGAGTACTCAATGGCATCTGGGGAGTGTTTCACCTGAGCTCAGTCCGAACCTGAGAATAATAAGTCAACAAATGATTTTCTCCCTCAGCCACTGAACCTTTGCCCCCAGCCACTCTGCAGCACTGGTATCCCTATAGGGCGAGGTCTGGCTTCCTCTGGCAGTCCTCAGAGTTGGGGAGGTATCGCTCCAAAATTATACCCTGGCGGGATCACTCTACTGTTGCTGAATCTTCATGGGAGGTGTCCCTGTGCAGCTCCCAGGTGGCTCCCATGGCCAGGGAGGTGGCTGTAGCCACAGCTCCGGGAGCACAGGGCACGCGACTCCAGCAGTAGGGCATGGCACACAGTACATAGTTCTGGCAGGGTGGGGTGCACGGTGGCTCTGGCGGGGCACTCCACTTGGTGCGTGGCTCCAGCATGGTGGGGCACGTGGCTCGCAAGCTGCCTCCTGCAGCTGGTTTGCACTTTCACAGAGCCAAGCCCAACAGCCTCCTCCCCCACTTTGTCTGTACTACTTCTGAGCTTACTGTTACAGTGCAGCTTTTCTACCATGCCACTTGCAGTGCCTGGACGTGGCAATGAACTGCAGATATTCCATTCTCTGCAGGGGTTAGGCTTTTGGAACGTCAGGTGAAGGGGCAAGGGTGGACTGGAAGTTCAAAATGACAGGGAAAACATTAGTTCAACTTTCATGCCTGGAAGAGAGTGCTCAGGGTCACAGCAAGGTCCTGCTGGAGAATTAGTCCCCACTTTCTGCAACTCTTTCCCGTGGGGTGAGACAAGATGTCCTCAGTTCACCGTTCACCTATAGAAAACCTACAGTGAGCAAAAAAGAAAAAAAAACTCTCTTGGGGGAGGGTACAGGCACTTTTCCCTTGGGATGAGTTTTGTACCTGAAATTTGCTTTCTTGGAGTTGCAGCTTGCCTTAGCAAAGGTGATGTGCAGTTATCACTCTTCTCTCTCTGCTCAGTTCCCAGTCTTCAGCTTTATTGGGTACTTTCTGGTCATTATCCTTCCCTCTGGATGGGAGCTTTTGTCAAAAGCTGGCTCCAGTCGGCCATCTTGCCCTGCTTCTCTTTTTTATTTTTATTTTTTTGAGACAGAGTCTCACTATGTCACCCTCAGTAGAGTGCCAACACATCACAGCTCACAGCAACCTCAAACTCTTGGGCTTAAGTGATTCTATTGTCTCAGCCTCCTGAGAAGCTGGAACTATAGGTGCCCACCACAATACCCAGCTGTTTATTGTTGCAGTTGTCATTGTTGTTTGGCTGGACTGGGCCAGGTTTGAACCCACCAACTTTGGTGTATGTGGCTGGCACTGTAACCACTGTGCTACAGGTGCCAAGCCAAGTTTGTAGTACTTTGTTATGCCTCCCTCAGGAACTTCTGCCAAGACCTTCTTATAGAAGTGAGGATATTGAAAACATTTTTTCACTCTGGTTCAGTATTCAATACTTTGCCATTCTTAAGCCCTTCCCCCATCCCCTCTTCACAGGCTTCAAGGAAAACTACAAGAGCCTTTTGTTTGGAACTTCATTGGCAGTGAGAAGACTCCCATATCTCTGCTTATCCTCCTGACCCTCAACCTGTGGGTGATATTACATGAGGAAAAATGGAATGGCATTTTCTTCAGTTTAGGCTTTTGTTTATACTATCACAGTAAGTGATTGTTGGATATACTGTTACTTACAGTTTGACTTGTCTTAATCAGTTACTATGACACCTGGCTACTTAGCTCTCCTGATGTCAGCTGAGCTTCTAAAAAATATTCTCTTCTTGACCCTTAGATTGATGTTTTGCTTATATATATATTTTCATCCTTTAATTTTCAACTCCCCTATGCTATTTATAGTAAGAGTCTTATAGATTATGTACAGGTAAGTAGTGTTTTTTAATCCACTGTGCCAATTTCCATCTTTTAATTTGTGTAGACAATTTACATTTAAAATAAGTATTGATATGTGCTATAGTCTGAATGTGTTCCAAAAACTCATGTGTAGGAAACTTAAACTCCAGTGCAACAGTTTTGGGAGGTGAGGCCTAATGGAAGGTGGTAGGTCATGAGAATTTCGTCCCTGCTATAAAAAGGGCATGGGAGGAGTGCATTTGCTCTCTTTTCCTTCTGTCTTCTCACCTGAGAATTCAGCAAGAAGTCCCGTATCTCAGATGTCAGTACCTTGGTCTTGAATTTCCCAGAATCCAGAATCATAAGAAATAAGTTTCTGTTCCTTATAAATAATTCAGTTTCAGATATTCTATTATAGCAGCACAAAATAAATGAAGACAATATGTTAGATCTTAAACTTGCCATTTTAATATTTATTTTTTATTTATTTATTTTTTTATTGTTGGGGATTCATTGAGGGTACAATAAGCCAGGTTACACTGATTGCAATTGTTAGGTAAAGTCCCTCTTGCAATCGTGTCTTGCCTCCATAAAGTGTGACACATACCAAGGCCCACCCCCTTCCTCCGTCCCTCTTTCTGCTTTTCCTCCCCCCCATAACCTTAATTGTCATTAATTGTCCTCATATCAAAATTGAGTACATAGGATTCATGCTTCCATTAGATTTTTCTTCCATTTCTGCAGGTTATTTTAACATTTTTTATGAATTCCTCATGACCAAATTATAATATTTTCAAGTATATCACTTTGGATATTTTTCTAGTGGTTGTTGTAAGTATTACCACATGAATACACAGAACTCATCGCAGCCTACTGGTATTGGTGTTTCACCACTTTCAATGATGTATAGAAATCTGACTTCCATTTAGGGCCCTTCATCCTACCCACTTTTAAAATCTAATTGTGTTAAGTATTTCCTCTACTTACACTGAGCACCACATCAAATAGTATGACTTTTACTTCATCCACAACCTACAGTCAAAGAAACCCATATTCTTGATGCTATTCTTTCCTTTTTGAAGTTGCATACTTTTTTCAGTTGTCATTTTCTTTTTGCTTAGAGTGCTTCCTTTAGCTATTCATTGAATGCATGTCTGTTAGCAATAAATTATCTTATTTTTCCTCCATTCGTAAAGTGTTTTTTCCTTCATTCCTGAAGGACAGTTATAACATTAATGATTGACAGTACTTTTCTTTCAACGTCTTAAAAATCTTGTGCCACTTCCTTCTGGCCTCCATGAATTCAGGTAAGAAATTCCCTGCAATTTGAATTATTTTCCCTGTTAAGTAATGTATTCTTTCTCTCTGGCTATTTTAAAGATTTTTGTCTGTAGTTTTCAGAAGTAGATAATATGTTCTTCTATGGAAAATATATTATAAACACATTATTTTTTTTAGGTTTATAACTTTTGGAGTTCTATTAGCTTCCTGAAACTATATATTTCTATCATTCATCAAGTTTAGGAAGGTTTCAGTTATTATTTTTCTAAATACTTTTTCAGTCCCACACTCTTTCTCTTCTTTTTTCTGGAATTCCGTTAATAAGAATGGTAGAACTGGGCAGCACCTGTGGCTCAGAGGAGTAGGGCACTGGCCCCATATGCTGGAGGTGGCAGGTTCAAACCCAGCCCTGGCCAAAAACTGCAAATATATATATATATATGTTAAAAAAAGAATGGTAGAACTCTTGGTAGTGTCCCACAGATACTTGAATCTCGGTTCATTACTGTTTTAGTTATTATCTCCCTAGTATTCATATTTTGTAAATTCTCTAGATTTTTTCTATTTATTTATTTATTTATGAATGTATTTGTTTTTGAGACAGGGTTTTGCTCTGCTTCCCAGGCAAAGTGTAGTGGCATCATCATGGCTCACCTCAACTGCAGATTCCTGGGCTCTAGCAAGCTTGATCCTCCTGTCTCAACCTTCCAAGTAGCTGGAACTATATATGTATGCTCCCACACCTGGCTCATTTTTCTAATTTTTATGGAGATGAGGCCTTTCTCTTGCTCAGGTTGGTCTCAAACTCCTGGCCTTAAGAAATCTTCTTGCATCAACCTTGCAAATTGTTAGAATTACTGGCATGGGACACTGCACCCAGCATCTTGATATGCAGTATGTCTTAAAGTTCACTGACTCTATCATCTGTCATCTCCACTGTACTATGAAGTCCATCCAGGGTGGCATCATTTTTGTTATCATCATTGTGTTTCATAGTTGTATAATTCATGCTTATTCTTTTATATAACATTGGTTTCTTTGCTGATTTTCTGTTTTCATTTGTTTTAAAACAATTGGTAATTGGGCCTCTCAGCTAAGATGATGGCTGAGTAACAGCTTCTGTATAGCTGGGCACAGTGAGAGCGGGGGGAGAAAACTCCAGGCATCTCTGGCCAGTGGGTTTTGCCCAGAGGCTTCCCTTTGGTGACACAGGAAGTCAGCAAGAGACTTCTGGACCCCACAAAGAGGACAGAAGCACTGGAAAACTGGCAAGTGGTAGGTGCATTTGTTCAGTTGGAGGCTGCCTGTAGCTATAACCATAGCAACAGTGAGACTGCAAGCAGCAGGAAAAGCCTTACCTGTGGGCTGTTTTTGTTTTTGTGGACTTGGGCACTTGATTGAACTGCCCTGAGAGATCATGGGCCAGTGTGCAGACAACTCTGGGCATTGCCTGGGGCCCCAGACTGAGCCATTGAGCCAGAAAGGAGCTAATAGGAGCTAATATCATTCAGTTATGGGCTGCCCACATAGCTACTGAGAGAGAGCTGTCCCTGCGTGTTGCAGTGCGGGGATCAGCTGGGAGACCTTGGGCAAGTAATCTAGTGACTGAGCTGCACAAAGGCGGGGACTGAGACGCTGGGGAAGTGCAGAGATCCAAGTATTTGGCAGATTAACAGCCTTGGCCTTCAGGGGCATAGAGGGAGACTGGATTTGTCACACTGGATAAGCAGGCAGCCATGGTAGGAGAGATCGCAGGGATAAGTGCTTTCCTTGGAAAGCTTTTGCTTGGCCAAGGTTCATGGTTTGGAGTGTCTTTTGAGTGGGCTGAGGAGTCATTTGGGCTCCCAGGCCTGCGGGGTCTGACAAATCAGCAGAGGCCTCCAGTCTCCATCTCATACAGGTGTATCAACATTGTAATTAACATCTCATACCTCAGAAGATCACCTGTTGCCTGAACAATATTTATCAAGAGATATATCTATTGTTTGTTTTTGGGGTTTTGGAGGTTTTTTTTTTTTTTTTTTCTTAATTTCAATATTTTTCCTTGACTTTTATTTCCTTTTTGTCCTTCAACCCAGGAATGGATTTTTAAGCTGTGGTATATGTATACCATGGAATATTATTCAACCATCAAAAAATGGAGATTTCGCAGCATTTGTACTAACCTGGATGGAGGTGGAACACATTATTCTTAGTGAAGCATCACAGGAATGGAGAAGTATGAATCCTATGAATCCTATGTATTCAACTTTGATATGAGGACAATTAATGACACTGTGGGGGATGGGGGAAGGGGAGACCAGACAGAGAGAGGGGGTGAGGTAAAGGAAAAGAAGAAAAAAAAAAGAAAAAGAATTGAAGTGAAGACGAGTAGTACTGGGAAAGCAAAATATTCAACCTTTGTTTTATCACATTGTTTCACATTTCAGATATTTGCATATTAATGCTTTCCCTATGTTAAACACAAAAGGAGTTTTGATGTAACACCTGCAGTCTTCTTGGAAGAACAACCTTTAACTGTATTATCATAAGGGGAAGACAACTTTCTTTGAAAATTAACAGACCACACTATCAATATGCGTATTTCAAGTATCTTTCTAGTCATTCATTCTCTTTGATTTTACCCGAATATACTGGTAATATCATATTGTAAATATGATAGCAGTAAAAAAAAAATAAAGTTCCTGAAAGAATATCAATATAGAGATCAATGGAGAAGTATGAATCATATGTACTCAATTTTGATTTGAAGACAATTGATGACTTGGTGGGGCATGGGGGAAGGGGAGAGCAGACAGAGAAGGAGGGAAGGGCTGAGGGAAAGAAAAGAAGAAGAAGAAAAAAAAAAGAATAAGAAAATAAAAGAAGGGCGGCACCTGTGGCTCAAGGAGTAGGGTGCCGGTCCCATATGCTGGAGGTGGCGGGTTCAAACCCAGCCCCGGCCAACAAAAAAAAAAAAAGAAAATAAAAGAAAATAGTGACTAATTGTCACATAAATTGGTTTTAATTTTGACCAAAGTATATTACTTAAACATTAATTTTTAACTCAACATGTTAATATGTTGTTTAGGATATTGTATCCTCATTTATATGTGACATATGTTTGTAATTTCTCCTTAATAATAATATATTTTCTCCAACTTTAATATCAGGGGTACCCAGATCAAGTAGAATAAATTTGATGTATTTCTTCTTTCTCTATTGTTTACAAGCCTTAGCATGATCTTTTTTTTAATTATCTTTTACTTTTATTTATAAATATTAGTTGTCTATTTTTTGATATTTAAAAAAATAAGAAGTTAACTGATGACTCTATACTGAATCTCAGAGTCAAAGCATTCTATAATAGACATACTTTTACTTGATAATGTGAATGTCAAGTAAAGTAAAGTACTTTCTTTGCATTATTATTATTATTGCTTAATATTTCGATGTAGCAATTGATTCCTTTTCTGAATGTATTTATGTTTGTTTGTCCTTTACAAGGTTTTTGTTTCTTTTTTTTTTATGGGGGTTTTTTTGTTGTTGGTTTTTTTTTTTTTTATTGTTGGGGATTCATTGAGGGTAGAATAAGCCAGGTTACACTGATTGCAATTGTTAGGTAAAGTTCCTCTTGCAATCATGTCTTGCCCCCATAAAGTGTGACACACACCAAGGCCCCACCCCGCTCCCTCCATCCCTCTTTCTGCTTCGCCCCCATAACCTTAATTGTCATTAATTGTCCTCATATCAAAATTGAGTACATAGGATTCATGCTTCTCCATTCTTGTGATGCTTTACTAAGAATAATGTCTTCCACTTCCATCCAGGTTAATACGAAGGATGTAAAGTCTCCATCTTTTTTAATGGCTGAATAGTATTCCATGGTATACATATACCACAGCTTGTTAATCCATTCCTGGGTTGGTGGGCATTTAGGCTGTTTCCATATTTTGGCAATTGTAAATTGAGCTGCAATAAACAGTCCAGTACAAGTGTCCTTATGATAAAAGGATTTTTTTCCTTCCCAGTAATGGGATTGCAGGATCAAATGGGAGGTCTAGGTTGAGTGCTTTGAGGTTTCTCCATACTTCCTTCCAAAAAGGTTGTAATAGTTTGCAGTCCCACCAGCAGTGTAAAAGTGTTCCTGTCTCTCTACATCCACGCCAGCATCTGCAGTTTTGACATTTTGAGATGTGGGCCATTCTCACTGGGGTTAGATGATATCTCAGGGTTGTTTTGATTTGCATTTCTCTAATATATAGAGATGATGAACATTTTTTCATGTGTTTGTTAGCCATTCGTCTGTCATCTTTAGAGAAAGTTCTATTCATGTCCCTTGCCCATTGATATATGGGATTGTTGGCTTTTTTCATGTGGATTAATTTGAGTTCTCTATAGATCCTAGTTATCAAGCTTTTGTCTGATTCAAAATATGCAAATATCCTTTCCCATTGTGTAGGTTGTCTCTTTGCTTTGGTTATTGTCTCCTTAGCTGTACAGAAGCTTTTCAGTTTAATGAAGTCCCATTTGTTTATTTTTGTTGTTGTTGCAATTGCCATGACAGTCTTCTTTATGAAGTCTTTCCCCAGGCCAATATCTTCCAGTATTTTTCCGATGCTTTCTTGGAGGATTTTTATTGTTTCATGCCTTAAATTTAAGTCCTTTATCCATCTTGAATCAATTTTTGTGAGTGGGGAAAGGTGTGGGTCCAGTTTCAGTCTTTTACATGTAGACATCCAGTTCTCCCAACACCATTTATTGAATAGGGAGTCTTTCCCCTAAGGGATGTTCTTGTTTGGTTTATCGAAGAGTAGGTGGTTGTAAGATGTTAGTTTCATTTCTTGGTTTTCAATTTGATTCCAAGTGTCTATGTCTCTGTTTTTGTGCCGGTACCAGGCTGTCTTGAGCACTATGGCTTTGTAGTACAGACTAAAATCTGATATGCTGATGCCCCCAGCTTTATTTTTGTTACTAAGAACTGCCTTAGATATACGGGTTTTTTTCCGGTTCCATACAAAATGCAGAATCATTTTTTCCAAATCTTGAAAGTACGATGTTGGTATTTTGATAGGAATGGCATTGAATAGGTAGATTGCTTTGGGAAGTATAGACATTTTAACAATGTTGATTCTTCCCATCCATGAGCATGGTATGTTCTTCCATTTGTTAATATCCTCTGCTATTTCCTTTCTGAGGATTTCATAGTTTTCTTTATAGAGGTCCTTCACCTCCTTCGTTAGGTATATTCCTAGGTATTTCATTTTCTTTGAAACTATGGTGAAGGGAGTTGTGTCCTTGATTAGCTTCTCATCTTGACTGTTATTGGTGTATACAAAGGCTACTGACTTGTGGACATTGATTTTATATCCTGAAACATTTCTGTATTTTTTGATGACTTCTAGGAGTCTTGTGGTTGAGTCTTTGGGGTTCTCTAAATATAAGATCATGTCGTCAGCAAAGAGGGAGAGTTTGACCTCCTCTGCTCCCATTTGGATTCCCTTTATTTCCTTGTCTTGCCTAATTGTATTGGCTAGAACTTCCAGCACTCCGTTGAATAGTAAAGGTGACAGAGGACAACCTTGTCTTGTTCCAGTTCTAAGAGGAAAACCTTTCAGTTTTACTCCATTCAGTAAAATATTGGCTGTGGGTTTGTCATAGATAGCTTCAATCAGTTTTAGAAATGTGCCACCTATGCCTATACTCTTCAGAGTTCTAATTAGAAAAGGATGCTGGATTTTATCAAATGCTTTTTCTGCATCTATTGAGAGGATCATGTGATCTTTATTTTTGCCTCTGTTAATATGGTGGATAACGTTTATGGACTTGCGTATGTTAAACCAGCCTTGCATCCCTGGGATGAAGCCTACTTGATCATGATGAATGACTTTTTTGATGATAAGCTGTAATCTATTGGCTAGGATTTTGTTGAGGATTTTTGCATCTATATTCATGAGTGAGATTGGTCTGAAATTCTCCTTTTTGATTGGGTCTTTTCCTGGTTTTTGTATCAGGGTGATGTTTGCTTCATAGAACGTGTTGGGGAAGAGTCCTTCTTCCTCAATTTTTTGGAATAATTTCTGCAGTACAGGAATAAGCTCTTCCTTGAAGGTTTGATAGAATTCTGGAGTGAAGCCATCTGGACCAGGGCATTTTTTGGTTGGAAGATTTTTTATTGTTTCTTTGATCTCAGTGCTTGAAATTTGTCTGTTCAGGAGCTCTATTTCTTCCTGACTGAGTCTTGGGAGAGGGTGTGATTCCAAATATTGATCCATTTCCTTCACATTGTCAAATTTCTGGGCATAGAGTTTCTGGTAGTATTCAGAGATGATCTCTTGTATCTCTGTGGGATCAGTTGTTATTTCCCCTTTATCATTTCTGATTGAGGTTAGTAGAGATTTTACTTTTCTATTTCTCGTTCGTCTGGCCAATGTTTTATCTATTTTATTTATTTTTTCAAAAAACCAACTCCTTGATTCATTAATTTTCTGAATGATTCTTTTGTTTTCAATTTCATTGATCTCTGATTTGATTTTGGATATTTCTTTTCTTCTACTGAGTTTAGGCTTAGATTGTTCTTCTTTTTCCAATTCCATAAGATTGCTTGTGAGGTTGTTGATGCACTCTCTTTCTGTTTTTCGAATGTAGGCATCTAAAGCGATGAATTTTCCTCTCAAAACTGCTTTTGCAGTATCCCACAGGTTTTGGTAGCTTGTGTCTTCATTGTTGTTATGCTCAAGGAAGTTAATGATTTCCTGTTTTATTTCTTCCTGCAACCATCTGTTATTCAACAGAAGATTGTTTAATTTCCATGCCTTTGTGTGGGGTCGAGCATTTTTGTTAGAGTTGAGTTCCACCTTTAGTGCCTTATGGTCTGAGAAGATACAAGGTAAAATTTCAGTTCTTTTGATTCTGTTGATATTTGTTTTGTGTCCCAGGATATGATCAATTTTGGAGAATGTTCCATGGGGTGATGAAAAGAATGAATATTCTTTATCTTTGGGATGGAGTGTTCTATATGCGTCTATCAAGCACAGTTGTTCTTGGGTCTCATTTAAATCTCTTATATCTTTGTT
The DNA here is from genome assembly GCF_027406575.1 of Nycticebus coucang. Taxonomy (NCBI): domain Eukaryota; kingdom Metazoa; phylum Chordata; class Mammalia; order Primates; family Lorisidae; genus Nycticebus; species Nycticebus coucang. Next base: position 113,369,223 of record NC_069804.1, read on the forward strand.
TAATTTCTGTTTAGAGGATCTGTCCAGCTCTGTAAGAGGAGTGTTAAAGCCCCTGTTATTATGGTATTATCAGATATCATATTGCTCAGACTGAGTAAGGTCTGTTTCAAGAATCTAGGTGCATTTAAATTGGGTGCATAAATATTTAGAATTGAAACGTCTTCTTGTTGTATTTTTCCCTTGACCAATATAAAGTGACCATCTTTGTCTTTTTTGACTTTAGTTGCTTTAAATCCACATGTATCTGAAAATAAGATTGCAACTCCTCTTTTCTTCTGAATTCCATTTGCATGAGAAATTGTCTTCCAACCCTTGACTCGGAGCTTTAATTTGTCTTTTGAAGCCAGGTGTGTTTCTTGCAGATAGTAGATAGATGACTTGTGTTTTTTAATCCAGTCAGCCAATCTATGTCTCTTCAGTGGGGAATTCAAGCCATTAACATTTATTGAGATAATTGATAAGTGTGGTAGTATTCTATCCGTCTTATTTTGTGAGAGTCCATTGCTTAGTTTTATCTTTTGCATCAGTGTGGAGGTTAGGTTCTGTCCTTTAATTTCAGAGTTCTTACTTTGCTGCTGATCCATTGTGGTGGTCAGTGTGCAGAACAGGTTGAAATATTTCCTGTAGAGCTGGTCTTGTTGTGGCAAATTTCCTCAATGTTTGTATATCCGTAAATGATTTGATTTTTCCGTCAATTTTGAAGCTTAGCTTAGCAGGGTACAGAATTCTGGGCTGGAAATTGTTCTGTTTAAGTAGATTAAAGGTAGATGACCATTGTCTTCTTGCTTGGAAAGTTTCAGTAGAGAAGTCTGCAGTCACTCTGATGGATTTGCCCCTGTAGGTCAACTGGCGCTTACTCCTGGCAGCTTGCAGAATCCTTTCTTTTGTCTTGACTTTGGACAGGTTCATCACAATGTGTCTTGGAGAAGCTCAGTTAGAGTTGAGGCGACCTGGGGTCCGATATCCCTCTGAAAGCAGTGTGTCAGAATCTTTGGTGATGTTTGGGAAATTTTCTTTTATAATATTCTCTAGTATGGCTTCCATTCCTCTGGGGCATTCTTTTTCCCCTTCTGGAATTCCTATAACTCGTATGTTGGAACGCTTCATAAAGTCCCATAATTCTGACAGTGAACGTTCTGCTTTCTCTCTCTTCTTTTCTGCCTCTTTTACTATCTGAGTTATCTCAAGAACTTTGTCTTCTACCTCTGAAATTCTTTCTTCTGCATGGTCTAACCTGTTGCTGATACTTTCCATTGCATCTTTAAGTTCCCTAATTGACTGTTTCAGTTCCTTCAGCTCTGCTATATCCTTTTTATATTCTTCATATCGTTCATCTCTTATTTGATTCTGTTTTTGGATTTCCTTTTGGTTATTTTCCACTTTATTAGCAGTTTCCTTCATTGTTTCCATCATTTCTTTCATTGTTTTCAACATGTGTATTCTAAATTCCCTTTCTGTCATTCCTAGCATTTCTTCATAGGTGGAATCGTCTGCAGTAGCTACCTCATGGTCCCCTGGCGGGGTTGTTCTGGACTGGTTCTTCATGTTGCCTGGAGTTTTCTGCTGATTCTTCCTCATGAGTGGTTTCTTTTATCTGTTTCCTTGCCCTAATTTTCCTTTTACTTCCTCTTGCTCTTTAAGTTCTCGTGCCTGTGGAAGTTGCGCGCGGGTTTAGACTGATCGAACACACGCGACCACTTGCCGGTTTTCCACTGTTTTAGTCCTCCTCTTGGGGTCCAGAATTCTCTTGCTGACTCCCTGTATCTGCTAGGGGTGATGATAGGCAGATCCCACCAGCCAGAGATGCCTGGAGTTCTATCTCCCCAGACTCACGGTGCCCAGATGCAAGAAAGCTGTTACTCCGCTGCCATCTTGCTCCGCCTCCACAAGGTTTTTGTTTCTAGTAAAAAAAATACTATGCAATGTATGGGTTACAGAGTTTACTAAACCATTTGAGAGGTCACTAGAAAGAATAACTAGATATGAAATTAATTATTCATATCACCTGTTTATTCTGTCTTATAATAAATCTTGTAGAATGCATATGATTTGTGTGGGCCTTTGTACATTTTTAAAGGGTAAGAGTAAGCATTCAAGGTAGCACTACTTTAGGAGAGATGTTTAAGTAGTTCTCATTTACTAGTTCCATCCTCTTTTTTTCTGTAAAAGAAAAAACAAAAACAATTTTATTTTTTCTTTCACGTAGTCTTTATCCACTTGCCTCCGTGTTTAATCTCACAACAGCTCCAAAGACTGTGCACTTATCCTCTTTTTTTTTTTTGTAGAGACAGAGTCTCACTCTATGGCCGTCGGTAGAGTGCCGTGGCCTCACACAGCTCACAGCAACCTCCAACTCCTGGGCTTAAGCGATTCTCTTGCCTCAGCCTCCTGAGTAGCTGGGATTACAGGCGCCCGCCACAACGCCCGGCTATTTTTTGGTTGCAGTTTGGCCGGGGCCGGGCTTGAACCCACCACCCTCGGCATATGGGGCCGGCGCCCCACCGACTGAGCCACAGGCGCCGCCCCCACTTATCCTCTTTTTAAAGCTCAGGTTTTCCTAGATCTAGTTGTAGATACTGTTAAAAATCTCCCAAATTTCCAGCTGCTCGGGAGGCTGAGGCAAGAGAATCGCATAAGCCCAAGAGTTAGAGGTTGCTGTGAGCCGTGTGACACCATGGCACTCTACCCGAGGGCGGTACAGTGAGACTCTGTCTCTACAAAAAAAAAAGAAAAAAATCTCCCAAACTTGGGCGGCGCCTGTGGCTCAGTGAGTAGGGCGCCGGCCCCATATGCTGAGGGTGGCGGGTTCAAACCCAGCCCCAGCCAAACTGCAACAACAACAAAAAAATAGCCAGGCGTTGTGGTGGGCGCCTGTAGTCCCAGCTGCTCGGGAGGCTGAGGCAAGAGAATCGCGTAAGCCCAAGAGTTAGAGGTTGCTGTGAGCTGTGTGACGCCAGTGCACTCTACCGAGGGCAGTACAGTGAGACTCTGTCTCTACAAAAAAAAAAAAAAAAAAAAAATCTCCCAAATTTCTTTTTTTTTTTTTTTTTTGTAGAGACGGAGTCTCACTGTACCGCCCTCGGGTAGAGTGCCGTGGCGTCACACGGCTCACAGCAACCTCCAACTCTTGGGCTTACGCGATTCTCTTGCCTCAGCCTCCCGAGCAGCTGGGACTACAGGCGCCTGCCACAACGCCCGGCTATTTTTTTTGTTGCAGTTTGGCCGGGGCTGGGCCTGAACCCGCCACCCTTGGCATATGGGGCCGGCGCCCTACTCACTGAGCCACAGGCGCCGCCCCCAAATTTCTTTTTTAAGAATCCACTTTCCTTTCATTTGTGGTAGGAAGCTGTTTTCCAGATGATTGACATCACGTCACATAGTTTCTATCCAAAAATTTTTCTCTTACTTAATCTGGCATTTGTCATGTTCTATCTAGTAAATAGTTTTGTTATTCTGAAATAGGTCTGAGAAATGTAAAAGAAAAATACTAAAATATAGAATGCATCTGAGAAATGCAATATTTCTGTTTCATGAATTATCTAAATTGATCCTGTTAGTGTGCATCTAGGAGTCTCATCTGACATTAGAGAGAGGCAGCCTAAGGTGGAGACTGAGCACTGGCTCAAGTCGGGACGTTGGTAAAAGTAGCCATCCTTATTTAAGGAGCTAAGACTTCAGCTAAGTTGTTTCACCTGTTTTTTCCTGCCATATCAACTGGGAATAATACTATTTTGCATCATCCTTATGAAAAAGCAAAGGTATATAAACTTACAAATACAGGTTTTTAGTAAAATCTGTTCTCACTCATTGGCACCTAAATTTTAAGACTGTTCTGCTCGAAAGCTGTATAATTTTAAGTAATGAGAAAATGCCTTTGGTGTAGGAATCTTTTGCTGCCCCTGTAGGCACAGACTGCTGTTCCATTACCTGCCGCTATCTGCAGTTAATGATGATAACTTTGGGTGCATCTGCAGCTGAACTCAGTGACTTATATATGTGATTTAATTTAATAACAGCAGCACTTTCAGGAGATTATTGTTTTTTTGCTTTCTGATATGACTTTGACCTGTGTGTATTTCTTTTATACTATGTGTTCTTTTGGCTTTTCTCTGTTGTATTCTATCCCATTGCTTTGCACTAATTGTGGTATTTTATGCAACCAAACCATATCAGTTAGGGGCTTTGGGATGCAAAAAATGGAGAACCAAAAAATAAACAAAATTTTTTCACACACACACACCCTCATGCACAAAAAGAATATCAATATTTTGACAAGGAAGGTGAAGAGGGAAAATTATATGCCCTGGTTTGTAAAATCCTAAGACAACAAAGCTTACATGATGATAATATCTTTTCTTTTATAAAAAATGAAATACACTCACACACACACACACAAAAAGAATTGGTAATTGATTGCTGAATTTTTTGTGTTCCTGTAATTGCCAAGGTGATTTTCTTCATAAATTCTTTTCCCAGGCCAATTTTTTAAAGAGTTTTCCCCACACTCTCTTCTAGAATTTCTATTGTTTCTTGAATTAAATTTAAATCTTCTATCCAGCAAGAGTCCATTTTTGTCAGCGTTAAGAGGTGCGGGTCCAGTTTTAGTCTTACATATGTGGCTAACCAGTTCTTCCAGCACCATTTATTAAATATGAATTATTTCCCCCAGTGAATGCTTTTGTTTGCTTTATCAAACATTGAATGACGATACATGGCAGGGTACATCTCTAGGTTCTCTATTCCATTCCATAGATCTATATCTCTATTTTTGTGCCAGTACTATGTTGTATTATTACTGAAGACTTGTAGTACAACCTGAAGTCTGGTGATATGATGCTTCTGTATTGTTTTTATTTCTTAAAATTGCATTGACTATTTGGGATTTTTTCTGTTTCCATATGAAACGAAGTATTATTTTTCAAATTCTTCAAAGTATGATGTTAGTGCTTTGATGTGGATTGCATTAAATTCGTAGATTGCTTTGGGCAATACAGACATTTTAATAATGTTGATTCTTCTCAGCTATGAGCATGGCATGTTTGTTAACATATTCTGCTATTTGTTTTCTCAGGGTTTCATAGTTATCTCTGTAGAGATCCTTCACATCCTTTGATATATTCCCAGGTATTTTATTTTCTTTGAAGCTACTGTGAAGGGTATCTTATCTTCGATTTGCTTCTCAGCTTGGCTCTTATTGGCATATATGAAAGTTACACAATACTATAATTCTTGATTATTTCCAGGAACCTTGTGGTCGAGTTTTCTAAGTGTAAGATCATATCATCTGCAAAGAGAGTTTGACCTCTTCAGTCCCTATTTGGATACCCTTAATATCCTTCTTTTGCCTGATTGCGTTGGCTAGGAATTTCAGCAGTATGTTGAATAGCAGTGCCAATAGTGAACATACTGTTCTGGTTCCAGTTCTAAGTGAAAATGCTTTCAGTTTTACTTCATTCCATTCAATATGATATTGGCTGTATATTTGTTATAGATGGCCTCTATCAGTTTAAGGAATGTGCCAACTATGCCTATTTTCTTAAGTGTTCTTGTCAGAAAAGGATGATGAATTTCTTTTTTAAAGATTAATATGAGGGTACAAATGCTTATGTTACATTGTTTTCATTTCTAAGGCAAAGTTCAAGTTGTAGTTAAGTTCTTCACCAAGGATATGCTGAACAAACTCAAATTGTGCACATTAGATGAGATCCTGCCAGTTGCCCACCCTCCTTCCCACCCGCTAGACTATACTTGTGTTTTTCCTTTCTTGTGGGCATGTAGTTGTTTATATATTGGTTTCATATTAGTACTAAGTACATAGGATACTTATTTTTCCATTCTCGAGATATGTTCCAAGAAGAATATGTTTCAACTCAATCCAGATAAACACAAAAGATGTAAAGTCTCCACCATTTCTTATGAATGAATGGTACTCCATGGCATACATGTAACACAGTTTGTTAATCCATTCATGGATTGGTGGGCATGTGAGTTGCTCCCAGTAATTGGCAATTGTGAATTCAGCTGAAATAAACATTTTGGTGCAGATGTCCTTCTGGTGAAACGATTTTTTTTTTCTGTGTAGATAACTACTAATAGAAATTTGGGCACAAATGGAAGGTCACCTTTTAACTGTTTGATAATTCTACATATCACTTTCCAAAGAGGTTATCTTGTATTTGCAGTCCCATCAGCTTGCAAAAGTGATACCTTCTTTCCACATCCACACCAACATCTGCATCACATTCAGGACTTTGTGATGTGGGCTATTCTCACTGGAGTTAGGTAATATCAGAGAGTGATTTTGATTTGCCTTCCTCTAATGGTTAGGAATGAGAAGTAATTTTTCATGTGCCTCTTGGCCATTCATCTGTCTTTCTCAGAGAAGTTTCTGTGATAGCTGAGAATGTTAACAAATGGAAAAATATACCATGCTCATGGTTGGGAAGAATCAACATTGTTAAAATGTCCATACTACCCAAAGCAATATATAATTTCAACGCAATCCCCATTAAGGCTCCACTGTCATACTTTAAAGATCTTGAAAAAATAATACTTCGTTTTATATGGAATCAGAAAAAACCTCGAATAGCCAAGACATTACTCAAAAATAAAAACAAAGCAGGAGGAATCATGCTACCAGACCTCAGACTATACTACAAATCGATAGTGATCAAAACAGCATGGTTCTGGCACAAAAACAGAGAAGTAGATGTCTGGAACAGAATAGAGAACCAAGAGATGAATCCAGCTACTTACCGTTATTTAATCTTTGACAAGCCAATTAAAAACATTCAGTGGGGAAAAGATTCCCTATTTAACAAATGGTGCTGGGTGAACTGGCTGGCAACCTGTAGAAGACTGAAACTGGACCCACACCTCTCACCATTAACCAAAATAGACTCTCACTGGATTAAAGATTTAAACCTAAGACATGAAACTATAAAAATACTAGAAGAGAGTGTAGGGAAAACCCTTGAAGAAATTGGGTTGGGCGAGTTTTTTATGAGAAGGACCCCCCCGGGCAATTGAAGCTGTTTCAAAAATACACTATTGGGACTTGATCAAACTAAAAAGCTTCTGCACAGCCAAGAACACAGTAAGTAAAGCAAGCAAACAGCCCTCAGAATGGGAGAAGATATTTGCAGGTTATATCTCCGACAAAGGTTTAATAACCAGAATCCACAGAGAACTCAAACGCATTAGCAAGAAAAGAACAAGGGATCCCATTGCAGGCTGGGCAAGGGACTTAAAGAGAAACTTCTCTGAAGAAGACAGGCGCACAGCCTTCAGACATATGAAAAAATGCTCATCATCTTTAATCATCAGAGAAATGCAAATCAAAACTACTTTGAGATATCATCTAACTCCAGTGAGACTAGCCTATATCACAAAATCCCAAGACCAGAGATGTTGGCGTGGATGTGGAGAAAAGGGAACACTTTTGCACTGCTGGTGGGAATGCAAATTAATACACTCCTTTTGGAAAGAGATATGGAGAACACTTAGAGATCTAAAAATAGATCTGCCATTCAATCCTGTAATCCCCCTTCAGGGCATATACCCAGAAGACCAAAAATCACACCATAACAAAGATATTTGTATCAGAATATTTATTGCAGCCCTATTCATAATTGCTAAGTCATGGAAAAAGCCCAAGTGCCCATCGATCCACGAATGGATCAATAAATTGTGGTATATGTACACCATGGAATATTATGCAGCCTTAAAGAAAGATGGAGACTTTACCTCTTTCATGTTTACATGGATGGAGCTGGAACATATTCTTCTTAGTAAAGTGTCTCAAGAATGGAAGAAAAAGTACCCAATGTACTCACCCTTATTATGAAACTAATGTAGGACCTTCACATGAAAGCTATAACCCAGTTATAACCTAAGAATAGGGAGAAAGGGGAAAGGGAGGGGAGGGAGGGGGGAGGGTGAGGAGGGGGGAGGGAGGGGGAAGGAGGGGGATTAATGGGATTACACCTGCGGTGCATCTTACAAGGGTATATGTGAATCCTAGTAAATGTGGAATGTAAAGGTCTTAGCAAAATAACTAAGAAAATGCTACAAAAGCTATGTTAACTAATGTGATGAAAATGTGTCAAACAATCTATGAACCAAGTGTACGGTGCCCCACGATCATACTAATGTACACAGCTATGGTTTAATAAAAATAAATAAAAAAAAAGTCTCTTGCCCACTTATAAATGGGGTTGTTTGCTCTTTTCTGTTGATTAATTTGAGCTGTGCATATTCTAGTTATCAGCCTTTTGTCAGATTCATAACATGCAAGTGTCTTTTCCAATTCTGAAGGCTGTTTGCTTTAGTTGTTGTACCCTTAGCTATATAGAAGCTGTTTAGCTGGATTATGTCCCATTTATTTATTTTTGGTTTTCCTGAAATTGTAAAGGGGTTTTTCTTCATAAATTCCTTTCCCAGGCCCATTTTGTCAAGATTTTCCCCCATAGTCTCTTCTAGAATTTTTACTGTTTCATGTCTTAAATTTAAATCTCTTATCCAGCAAGAGTCAATTTTTCTCAGTGGTCAGTGGAGCAGAACAATTTCAGTTTTGTACATGTGGCTAACTAGTTCTTCCAGCACCATTTATTACATAGGGATTCTTTTCCCCAGTGTAAGATTTTGTTTGGTTTATCAAAGATAAGATGGTGATGTGTCACTGGGTTCATCTTAAAGTTCTCTATTCTTTTCCATAGTGCTATATCTCTATTTTTGTGCTAGTATCATGCTGTTTTGATCACTATATGCTTACAGTATAACCCGAAGTCTGGTAACATGATGCCTCCTGATTTGTTTTTATTTTTTAAATTTTCATTGACTATTCATTTTTTTTTTCTGGTTCCAAATGAAACAAAGTACTATTTTTTTCAAGTTATTCAACGTATGACTTGGTGCTTTGATGGGGATTTCATTAAAGTTATGGATTGCTTTGGGTATTGTGGACATTTTAATAATGTTGATTCTTCCCAGTGATGAGCATGTTTTTCCATTTGTTAACATCTCCTGCTATTTCTTTTCTCAAGGTTTCATAGTTCTCTTTATAGAGATCCTTTCCATCCTTTGTTAGATATATTTCTCTTTTGGAGGGAGCTACCGTGAAGGGTATTAAGTCTTTGAATTTGATTCTCAGGTTGACTATTATTGGCATATATGGAGGCTACTAATTTTTGGACATTGATTTTGCATCCCAAGACATTACCATATTTCTTGAAAACTTCTGTGAGCTTTGTGGTTGAGGTCCTGGGGTTTTCCAGGTATAAGATCATGTCATCGTCAAAGAGCAAGAGTTTGACCTCCCTCTGTCCTCATTTGAATACCCCTTATTTCCTTCTCTTGCCTGATTGCCATGGCTAGTACTTCCAGCACTATATTGAATAACAGTGGCCATAGTGGACATCCTTGTCTAGTTCTAGTTTTAAGTGGATATGCTTTCAGTTTTACTCCATTCCACATGATACTGGCTGTGGGTTTGCTGTAGATGGCCTCTATCAGTTTAACAAATGTCCCACCTATGCCTATTTTCTTAAGTGGTCTTTTCAGAAAAGGGTGTTGAATTTTGCCAAAGGCCTTTTCAGCATCAATTGAGAGAATTATATGATCTTTGTTTATGATTTTACTTATGTGGTGAATTACATTTATGAATTTCCATATGTTGAACCATCTTTGCATACCTGGGATAAAACTCACTTGATCATTATGTATAATTATTTTAATGTGTAGCTATATCCAGTTTGGTAGCATCTTGTTGAATATTTTTGCATCAACATTTCATTAGTGATATTGATCTTTACAGTAGTTTTCCTTTTGTGAGGGTTCTTTCCTAGTTTTGGTATTAGGGTGATATTTGCTTCATAGAATATGCTGGGAAGAACTCCTTCCTTCTTTATGTTTCTGTTCTTCTATAGGTTTGAGGTTGAATTGTTCTACCTTTTCTAGCTGCTTGAGATGGTTCGTTAGGTTGTCAAATTGCACTATTTCTTTTATCTGGATAAAGGCATCTAATGTTGTAAATTTGCCTCTTAGGACAGCCTTTGCAGTATCCCACAGGTTTTGATAGCTTGTGTATTCAATATCTTTTTGTTTTAGAAAGCTAATGATTTTTTTCTTAATCTCATCCTTAACCCAGCTGTCATTCAGCATAAGGTTATTTAGTTTCCATGACTTTATTTGGGTATGAAGATTTCTGTTGGTGTTGAGTTCAACATTTATTGGTCAGAGTTTTAGGTGGACCATTGTGCTGGTCAGTGTAGAATGGGTCTGAGTGCTTCCTGATAAGCTGGTCTAGCTGTGGGACATTTCCTCAAATTTTGCATGTCATTAAAACATTTGATTTCTTCATCACAAATGAAACTCAGTTTATCAGAATACAGGATCCGGGGCTAATTTTTTTTTTTTTTTAATTTAGGAGGGTTCAAAGCCAATGGATACCATCTTCTGGTTTGAAAAATTTCATCTGAAATGTCTGCTGTCATCCTGATATATTTCCCTTTATAGGTAAGACTTTTCTTTCATCTGGCTGGTTGCAGGATTTTCTCTTTCATATTGACTCTGGCAAAGGTAATTATAATGTGTCTAGAAGATGATGCTTTGTTTGGATTGAGGCATGGTGGGGTGCTAAAAGTATTTACTATATGAATTTCTGTGTCTCTCACTAAGTTGGGAAAATTCTCCACCATGATTTCTTGAAGTAGAGCTTCAGTGCTTCTAGGACCATCCTCTAATCCTTTATGAATCCCTATAATTCAAATGTTGAATCCTTTGAAATAATCCTATAATTCTCTTAGGAAATATTCTGGTTTTCTTCTCTTTTTTCCTGACTCATTGAACGATTTAGTTCAAAAGTCTTCCATTCAATTTCTGAAATTCTTTCTTCTACATGTTCTACTTTATTCCTGAGGCTATCTAAATTGTTTTGAAGCACTTCAAATACCTCCTTCAATTTCTTGAGCTCTGCTATGTTTTTCCTGATTATGATAAGCTCCTCGGTGACATTGTCTTTAATTTCACTAATTTCTTGTTGTTGAATATGAAACTTAGTGTAGCAGGATGCACAATCCTAGGATGACAATTGTTTTGTTTAAGAAGATTAAAGACAGATGACCACTTTCTTCTCACTTGAGAAGTTTCAACTGAAGAGTCCACTGTTACCTTGATATTATTTCCCATTGCTGGTAAAAAGATCCTTACTTCTAGGTGCTTTCAGAATTTTCACTTTCATTATGACTTTGGCCACATTAATAACAGCATGTCTAGGAGATGTTTTGTTTGAGTCATGCTGGGGTTCTCAAACTATCTAGTATCTTGATTTCTGGGTCTCTTGAAATGCTTGGAAAATTCTTCACCATGATGTCTTGAAGTAGCACTTCTGAGCTATTAGGACCTTCTTCTTTTTCAAGAATTCTTATAATTTGAATGTTCAATCTTTTGAAGTAGTCCCATAACTCCCTTAGAGAGAGCCCTGCTTTTATTCCTTTTTTCCCTGCCTTTTCCAATGATTTGGGTGGGTTCAAAAGTCTTATATTTGATTTCTGAGATTCTTCTCTACATTCTACTCTATTGCTAGACTCTCTACTGCATTTTGAATTTCCTTGAATGTCTCCTTCAATTTCTTAAGAAGTGCTACATCCCTCCTAATTATGTCCAGATCCTTGGTGACTTTGTCTTTAATTTCACTAATTTCTTGAGACACTTTTTCAACACTTTTTTGTATTTTTTTCATTATCTCCTTAATTCTATTCATCTAATGCCATCCATATTCTTAACTCTATTTCTGTCATTTCAACACTTTCTCTATGGATGGTATTTTCATCTGTATCTCCCTTGTACTCTCTTAGGGAAGTTGGTCTAATCTGACTTTTCATGTTGCTAGGGTTCTTCTGCTGGCTCCTCTCCATCTGTATTTTCAGTTTATTTATACATTTCTTATACTTTTTAAGCTGGAATATTAGGTTGTCACTAAATAGTTATTGAGAGTTAATCTAATTGGGGAACCTTAGGCAGCACCCCAGAGACTTGTTTAGCAACTAAAGCTGGTGGGCTAGAATCACACATGTTGGGGGCGGTGGTCAAGGCCTGTCTCCCTTTTCTCCTGTGGCAGTTAAGGATCCAGCCAGTTGTGGTGAGAAATTAACTTGCCTCTGTAACCCTTGCTTCTGTTTGGGAGCTCATTTACCTTTCTGGTTGGGTTAGCACTTCATCTTGCCAAGAGCTGGGAAGCCCACCTCTACAGGGGGCAGTCTCTTGGGCAATCAAAAAAAGATGGGTGATGACCTGTAGTCTTAAGGCAGCTGAAGCCAAAATTGCTCTCTATTATGCTCCACAGGATGGAGCCCCAAAAGCGTATGTGCCTGGATGCAGGAAAACTGAGACATTTTTTACTCAGTGGTACTCTCCCATGTGGTGAGACATCCTGTATTTCACTGTTTCTGGGGAGTCCCCTGAGTTGGGGAGGGGTCCCTTTTACCTTTCTATTCTCCAGGCTTCTCTTATCTGGTCCATTCTGTATCTGTCTTCCATTCTTTTCCTTACTCTTTCTCCTCTCCCTCCTCTTAGTTTATCTCAGTGAGGATGCTGAGGGCCTTGATTTCTTCACCTTGTGATCTACCCACCAACTTCAAATACTTATAGTTCATTTCAGTCTAACTTTTCTCCTTCTAGACTGGAATTTCTGATTAAAGCTGCCTCTAGTAGGCAATCTTGTCCCTCCCTCTTTGCAGCCAGTTTTCTCGTATAGTTTTATTGTGTAAATTCTGGCCTACTTTTGTGGGCTTTAGTTCCAATGACAATTTAGTTGCCTGTGTTCTTGTAACATTATTATATTATGACCTGCTTTTTCCAATGCTCCTACTTAATCGCTGATGGTGGGATTAACTACAGGTGCTCCTCTTGTGAAACAAGTGTTTCAGTGCCTCACTAGTTGTCTGTTAGACTTTTCCTTTCTTGGTCTTGCAGGTAGAAATTTGGCTATTATTTTCCTGGTCATTTTTGTCTATACCTCCTGGTGGTTGACTGCAGGCCACTTCTGTGCCCAATCTGGAATATATGGGAGACAAACACCAAACCCAGGAACTTGACCATATTGTTGTTTTTTTAAGTCTTAAGTACCGTAGCAATCCTGTCCGCTTGTTTCCAGTTCATAGAATATTTTTATTATTGTCTATTGAATAATTGTCAAATCATTTAATTGTATTTAGAGGTAAGAGCAAAGTGAATCTATACTATCATGTTACAGAATTGGAAGGCCAGACACATAGATCATTTATTTTCTAGAAGTGTCTGCCAATGGAATTATACAATGTGTATTCACTTTGGTCTGGTATCTTTTACTCAGCATAATTCACTTAAGATTCACCCACATTGTTTCATGTATTAGTATTCAATTTCTTTCAATTAATGAATAGTATTCTGATATATGGATATGGGACATTTCTGGTTTTTTTTTTTTTTTTTTTTTTGAGAAAGAGTCTTACTCTGTGCCCTGGCTAGAGTGCCATGGTGTCATAGCTCTCAGCAATATCAAACTCTTGGGCTCAAACAATCCCTTTCCTCAGCCTCTGGAGTAGCTAGGACTATAGGAACCTGCAACGGTGCCCAGCTAGCTTTTCTATTTTTAGAGACAGGGTTTCATTCTTGCTTAGGCTGGTCTGGAACTACTGAGTTCAGGGTCCCAGAGTGCTAGGATTACAGGCATGAGCCATGCAATAGACCTCTGGGCTATTACAAATAAAGCTGCTTTAAAAATTTATATGAATGTCTTGTTATGGTTATAAACTTCCATTTCTTTGAGTACATACCTAGGAATGGAATGGTTGAATCACATGGTAGGTGTGTGTTTAACTTTTCAAGAAACTACCAAACTGTTTATCAAAGTGGTTAGACAGTTTTTATTCCCCTCAGCAGTGTTTGAGCATTCCAGCTACTCCACATCTTCCTGAAAATTTGGTATAATCAATCATTTTAGCTTTTTAATAGTGTGCAGTGGTATTGCATTATCATATTTTTCTTTTTAATTTAATTGACATATGATATTGAACATGTTTATATGGTATCTAGTGACATTTTAAAGCATATAATGTATATGATTAGATAAGGGTAATTAGCATATCTTTATTCTTGAACATTTATCATTTCTTTGTGTTGGGAGTATTCAATATCCTTCTAGCAATTTGAAACTATATATTATTGTTCACTATGGACATTCTACAGTGGTATAAAACACTGGAACATATTACTCTTATCTAGCTATAATTTTTTTATGCCTTAACAAATTTCTCCCTATCTCTCTTTTCTCCCTACTTTTCCCAGCCACTAGTCCTTTCTCCCTACTTTTCCCAGACACTAGTATCCTTTGTTCTACTTTTTTCTTTTATGGGTTCTTCTATGAGAATTTTTTTTAAGGTTTTACATATGAATGAGAACAAGTAATGTTAACTTTCTGTTCCTGGCTGATTTCACTTAATGTAATGTTCTCCAGTTCCATGCATATTGTCATTTTAATGTGTTTCCCCATAACTAATGTTTAGCATCTTTTTAATTTTTTTTTATGTTTTAAACAGAGTTTATTGTATTTAATACATTATAAAATTTGAAAAATTGTAGGAAAGCAGCAGACTCAAACCGGAGCAACTCTAACAAGGAATCATTCTGGTCCCTTTGCCAAACTGATCAGTTTAAAAATAAATAAATAGGGCAGTGCCTGTGGCTTAAAGGAGTAGGGCGCTGGCCCCATATGCCAGAGGTGGTGGGTTCAAGCCCGGCCCTGGCCAAAAACTGCAAAAAAAAAAAATAATAATAATAAATAAATAAATAAATAAAATAAAAACAAAAGTAAAGTTCAAATCTGTGATGCAGACAAAATGTGTAACTTCTGTACAAACTACATTTAAAATTTCATGTCTAACGTCTTTCCAATGCATTGTACTTAGGAGAGTTTTCCTGAAGAAGTCCTGCCTGGTCCCCACCTAAAGAGAGACATAAAACCTCCATATTCAGAGAAAAG
Source organism: Nycticebus coucang (assembly GCF_027406575.1). Taxonomy (NCBI): domain Eukaryota; kingdom Metazoa; phylum Chordata; class Mammalia; order Primates; family Lorisidae; genus Nycticebus; species Nycticebus coucang. The sequence goes on from NC_069804.1 coordinate 113,384,242, forward strand.
TGAGTCAAGGTGTTTTTTGCTTTTTTTTTTTTTTTTAAAGCAAAAAGAAAGGATGGGTGGCTGTTGGGAATGGAATCTGTAGGAGAGTATGGCCTCACCGCTCATGGCTTGTTTATGGGTCAGAGGCCTTCGGAGCCCCAGGACACTTCACAGCCATCACAGCACCAACTGCAGCTATCACCTTTTTTCTTTTATTTTTGCATTTCCTACCTTTTGACACATATATATATATATATTTTTTTTTTTTACACTGTGAGGATATCACTATTTCAATTGTTCCCATATGACTACAGGTGTGGTCTCTATTGGATATCAATGTGTCTTGTATTCAATTTTAGGTCCAGGAATTGTTTTGCTGACCCAACTGCACATAAATGTCCCTTTTTTTGTTCGCGTTATTTGTTGTGTATGTTTTCCATTTTTGCTTAAGAAATATATGTCCGTTTAGTCCAGAGGCTCTTGCTTTACCCGGATGACGGAGGGTACGCAGGGCGTCCTCCTCAGTTCCTGCTGAAGGACGTATTCACTGAACTGGGATGAGTCCACTCTCCCCCACAGGAGCCCAAGATTTCAAACCCTCTTTGCTGCAACCTCTCGAGGACCTGGAATGAGTTGAGGTGACAGTAGCCATTTAGTGGAAACCTGATGACGTGCGTTGAGTTGTGATTCCAGCTGGCATTGAATGAGTTACACATCACATCACCAATCTCTGGAAACACTTCCTCTATCAAGGATTTGTCACCGCTCAGTGTGATCCTTTCTCCAAGATCTGTGGCCACACGCACCACGAGGTACTCACAAGGCTTGGAAAAGCGACCAGTTTCTCTGTCCTGCTTCCATCTTTCCATTTCCAACAACATGGGCTGAAGCTGAAAACATTTTGCCTCTTCATATAACGAAGTGTAGTCCTTGAAATTGTCATGAATGAGGAGTTTTGATGTTCGTAGAAAATTCAAGATACAGTTGAACATCTGTCCATCTCTGTCAATGAAATAGTGCTGTTTGAGACTGTCCAAAACAATGGGTTCTGTACCATCAAAAAGTCTTCCGATTCTTGATTCAGGGTATTTGGTGAGGGTAGCCAGACTGCCGGTGTACATGTGGCTGCCCACATCAATGTGGACGGGCGCATTGGATTTTGTGAGTTGTGCTGGAGTAAGAATGCCTTGGTTGTTCAGTGGAGAAGCAGGGGATCTAGTGGTCAGAGGTCTTGACATATTGGGCCGACTGTCCCTCTGGTGGAGTATTGCGCAGGCCCGGGCGAGACAGAGGGAGGGTGGGCGAGAGGGTGGGACGGTCTCGCTTCTCCATGTAATGCCCGAGGAGCAGTGCCCCTTCCACTGCCCCTTCATTGCCCCGCCCAGACACCGGAGGTCGGGGCGGCAGCTGTGCCCGGCGGGCAACAGGTGCTGCTGAGAGAAGCTTGTCTCTGGGGCCGCCCTTTTTTATTTTCAATTGGTATATCTTCTCTTGTTAAGTATCTATTCTAATATATAACCCATTTTTTAAATTGGGAAATTTGTTTTCTTACTATTGAATTTTGAGAATTCTGTATATATCTGTTTTTCAGGTTTTTTTTTTTGCCGGGGCCGGGTTTGAACCCGCCACCTCCAGTATATGAGGCCGGCACCCTACTCCTTCAGCCACAGACGCTGCCCAGAATTCTGTATATATCTGGATAAAAGTCCCTTACCAGATATATGATTTACAAGTATTTACCATGCTCTGTTGCTTCTCTTTTTATTCTTTTAACAGTCTTCCAAAATTCAGATTTCTTTTTTTTGATGAATTATAATTTATTTTTATATGAAGTATAATTTTATTTTTTATAAAGCATGCTTTTGTCACATCTAAAAAATCTTTGCCAAACTCAGGTCACTTTTGTTTTCTCCTAAAACTTTTATAATTTTAATTTTAACATTTAAGGCCATGATGAGTTTTAATTTAAATTTAGTATGTATATTGCTTTCCTTCCTCCCTACCTTCTTTATTCATTTCTTTTTTCTTTGCATATGAAAATATGCATACTTGCTATTTTTGGTGTTCTCATTTCTTTGTGTGTATTCATTCATGTTTGGATCTTGTAAGGAAGAATGCTGGTGAGGAATTCTTTCCCCTTTTCCATATATGAAAATTCCTTTATTCTTCATTCATTTTATATAAATATTTTAACTAAATATAGATTGATAAATTCTAATAATTCAAATATGTTACTCTACAAAATAAAGCTCAAAGCTTTGCCAAACTTTTTCAAAAATAAAAACAGAAAAAGAGGGAATAATTCCCACCTACTATCACAGTATTACTATGATGTCAAATCAGACAGAGACTGTACAAAGGAAAACTATAGAACAGTTTCACTTATTCAATCCACAATAATAAATTAGAAAACCAAACCCAGCAATATATAAAAATGTTCATACACCATGACCAAATGGGATTTAGCCCAGAAATGCAGGGTTAGTTTAACACCTGAAAATCAATTAATGCAATACATTATATCAATAGAATAAAAAATATTAAAACATGACCATTTCAAAAGACACAGGAAAAAGTTCTATAAAATCGAATACCTTTTCATGATAAAAAACATTCAACATACTAGGAATGGAATGGAACTCCCTCAACCTGATAAAGGACACCTATGAAAAACCTACAGCTAGAATTATACTCAATGAAGAAAAACTGGCTATTTTTTCTCCTAAGACCAGAAAGCCTGTTCTGCTAAATCAACATTGTATTGAAAGTTCCAGCCATGATAGTTACTCCAAAAATAAACAAAAGGAATACAAATTATAAAGGAAGAAGTAAAACCACCTCAATTTGTAGTTGACATGATCTTATTATGCATAAAAGTCCTAAGATAAACTCGGTGCCTGTAGCTCAGTGGCTAGGGCACTAGCCACATACACTAGAGCTGGCAGGTTTGAATCCAGCCCAGGCCAACTACAACCAAAACATAGCCAGGCATTGTGGCAGGCGCCTGTAGTCCCAGCTACTTGGGAGGCTGAGGAAAGAGAATTACTTAAGCCCAAAAGTTTGAGGTTGCTGTAAGCTGTGATGCTACTGCACTCTACTGAGGGTGACATAGTGAGATTCTGTCTCAAACAAAAGTCCTAAGATACCCACTAAAAATTATTAGAATTAATAAACCAGTTCAGCAAGTTTACAAGATACAAGTTCAGTATACAAAAATCGATTCTGTTTCTATATCCTAGCAATCAACAACTCTAAACTGCAATTATGAAAACAATTTAATTTACAGTCTCATCAAAGGGAATAAAATAGGAATATATGTTAAGAAATGAAGTGTAAGAGTTAACTCAAAACTATAATACAAATTTAAGAGACATGGAATAGCAAAAAGAATTTTTTAGAAGTACAGCACTGGAGAACTCACACTTACTACAAAGCTACAGAAATCATGACACTGTGGTAGTGAAAAGACATAGAGCAATGGAAAAGAATGAGAGTCTAGAATAAACCCTAATACATAGATCACTATGAAAGTTGAGACAGACTGTGTAATGGTCCATTATTTCATGCTCAAGAAACACAGTTGACAGAGTACTTTCTGATTCACTTGTGCAAAGATGCAACTTGCTCAGCTCATGTATCTATAGTCAACTGATTTTTGACAATAGCGCTGAACTATTCAATGGAGAAAAAAAGAGTCTTTTCAACAAATGGTACTGGGACAACTGAATAACCATATGCAGAAGAGTAAATTTGGATCCTTTTCTCGTACCATATATAAAAATTAACTCAAAAGGAATCAAATACCTAAAATAAATATATAAAACTCTTAAAAGAAAATGCAGATGTCCTTATTATCTTAAATGTGGCAAAGGATTTGTTCTATAAAATTTGGGATTTAGCTAAAAGGCCTCACTCAAGAATCCAGATGGCCACATATGGGCCCAAGACCACAGGTTTCCCCCTGTTCTGACAGAAAACACCCTGGGAAACTAAGCCATTTGAGATGGTAACTAATTGATGATTTCAGTTACTTCCATTCTTCTTAGTCAAGTCTTTTGGGGAGAGGGGGATGTATTTAATTCTGTAATTTGTATTTTTAAATTCACACATTTTTTATTTTCAATTGTGTTGTCATAAATATATGAAAGGGATATTCTCTTCAGTGAAAAATATTTCCTATGATATTATTATCTTTTTCCTTCTAACATAGTTACTTAAGAGGTAGAATTTAGCAAATTTTTAAGTCATTGGCTCTAATATTTATTCACGAATTCTCAGTTGTGGTGTTTTTCTAGGAAGAAATACTGCCAAGAAAACAATTTCAATCTAGTAAACATTTAAGGGTGTGTCATATGTTCATAACTATTCTCATTTTGTGTGTTTTGAAACTGCTGTTTTCCATTTTTCCTTTTTTCTGATTTACTGAGATTTTGATCAGAATTGTGGGCAGTGACTTTGTCAGCCAGGTTCCTTGTTTCCAAGGAGCAACCCCCCGCTCCACCAAAAAAAACCTTTACATCCATGGGCAATTCTAACAAAACCTACTTCTGGATGGAAAAGGTAATACTCTGAAGCAGGTGAAAAAGCTTAGGGCTTAATTTAGAAGATAAAACTACGTCATTTCTCCTGATCCCTAGTGTACAGAGACCTAAAGTAAAGAATGTTCATATTGTCTTTGTCTGTGGGGTAATAACCAAAATAATAATGCAATCCCTTTCTCTCTCTCTCTCTCTCTCTCTCTCTCTCTCTCTCACACACACACACACACACACAAACCTATCCCTGCCTCCACTAATTCTCTGCTTACCAATTGTTTGTCCCTTTTAAAAATTTAAAAATTTTAAAAATTAAAAAATTCAGGTCCAGCCTTTGTAAAAATAAATTTGAGCTTCAAAACCTAGCTGCATGAAAACTTGTTATAGCTAAAGCAAGAATAATACATATTTTCCCCCCTATGACTTGTCAAACAGCGTTGATTATTTTTTACTTGATTTCCTACCTCTAACAAGGTAGGTCAGTGAACCTTGAATGTTACTGCATAAGGACTTGCAAAGGCTAAATGCACATCCCAAGATGTGGTTCTCCATCTTTTGAATACACTTTTCTTAGGACACATCACATACTTTGGTCATCTGCATTCTTACCTTATTCTTTTTCTGAGATTAAAAATTCCTGGGCAACAAAGATTGTCCCTTATCTCCTGTATTCTCTACACACATCCTTTAGATGTAAGAGAAATGCCTGCTAAATTGAAAAATAAAATACCTTTAACCTTTCTCTAGCTAGGTTTTACAGCCCTGCCTTAAAAGTACTTTCAGTGGTAAACCATTCATCTAAAGCAGTGGTTCTTGACTAGAATGGGCATCAGAATCATCTGGAAAGTATGTTCAAACAGATTGCTGGGCCTCTCCCTGTTTCTGTTTCATTATATCTGGGGTAGAGCCTGAGAATTTGTAGCTTTAACAAGTTCCCAGGTGATTCTAATGCTGCTATTCTAGGGCCCCCATTTGGAGAATAAGTGATCTATGGTAAACATTCTGCAGACCAATTACTCCATCTCTTCCTCTCAACACATCAATAATATCAATTATTAGAAAAGAAAAATTCTACAAGACCCATAAGACAGATTTTTTAAACAAAAGATTAAGTCACAAATTATAAAAGGAGAAAAGTAATAGATACATCACAGTTTTATTCCTTTCTTTTTCTTTTCTTTTTTTTTTTTTTTTGCAGTTTTTGGCTGGGGCCGAGGTTTGAACCTACCATCTCCGGTATGTGGGGCTGGTGCCCTACTCCTTTGAGCCACAGGCACTGCCCTCGATACACCACAATTTTAAAGGACTATGACAAGGTAACATCCCTTAGCTTCACTGAATCTGGATTTATGGGAGTAGGGCCAAGAAATATATGTTAGTGACCAAGGGTTATCCTGATGCTGGATGGCTCAGGGACCACACTTTGGGAAGTTCTTCAGGATATATTCACAAATAATCATCACACTCCTGAATAAATTTCTATACATCATCTTAAATTGCCTTCTTTATGTATTAAGCAACAACTTCTTCTGTGTGACCTCAAAACCAGCTCTTTTCCTCTCTGGGTCTGTTTCTTCACTTACCAAAGACAGCTCCACTATGCAGCATGCTCTAGTTCTCCTCTAGACCCTGCCATCAAGTTACCTGTTTTTCCTTTCTCCCCAAATGTAACTGCTACAAGGGCTTGGTGTTATCAGTTTTGCAATCAATAAGTAGATTAAAGGTACTAAATCTAAATCTCTGATTATAGTGATTTTATGGGGGAAAACTCTCCCCTTAGTTGGGAAAGCAAGTGACCCTAGTAGCTAGAAAAGTAGCTCTGCATTATTTATTGAAGAAATTCAGGGTAAAACTACTCCAGATGAGCAATTGTTTTTACCATTCTATTTCCATGAGTATTCATTTAAGCAACTACCTTTCACCTCTCACCATGTTCCTCTCATGTGCTCCAACTCAGTTTCACATTCGCACTGCCCAGGGTAGAATCAATATTTTAATGAAAAGAATGGCTACAAGATGTAACTGAACACTTGGAATTAATGTCCAAATAGTTTACCTGACAACATTCATGCCTTTTAAAATAGGACTAATCTTGACCTGTTAGTGTGCAAATGCAGAGGTTGCTAAATCTATCATGGAAGTGCAGCATATTTATCAAGTTTGCAAGTGGTAATACTGAAAGGAGAGCAAATGTGTTGGGTGAAAGAATGAGGATCCAAAGAGATCTAATGAGCAAATGAGCATATCTGAAGTGCAACCAGCATGGTTACCCATATGGGTAACTTGGGTCCAAAGGATATAAGAAGTGTCAGCTAGAGAAGACTGAAGAAGTGTCAGCTAGAGAAGACTTGGAGGTATAGGGGCTGGCATTCAATATCTGACTTCAAATACTGGAGGATGGGTTAGGTATCCTGTGCCGGTCTCCAGCACACAGTCAGTCATAGGACTATTAGACAGAAGCGCTAGGTAAGCAAGTTTAGGCACAATGTAAGTAACATGTCACTGCAAAAGGTTAAGTGACACTGTTGGAATATTGTTTCAGACCATAAGTAAGGTATTGGTGACCAACATGGCTACTTCCAAGGTTCAAATCCTCTGGCTACATTAAGCCCTGTGATTATGTCACCTCACTGACACTTGACCAAAGTTGACCCACCTACTGTTCTGCTTCTAGAACTTTAAGCTATAGCAAAGAAAATTACTTCCTCTTCCTAGAACCTCGGTGATTATTTAAGGATGTGAACCCATAGGAAGGAAGAGGTAAAATAATACTTTGAGGTTGCAAATAGGTACTAAGAGTATAATCAATTTTTTCGTAGAAAATGATCACCATCTAGAACAGTGTTTTTCAACCTCTTTTTATCTCACAGCACACTTGAACCTATGAACTTCTGTGATTCACTTATGTTGATCAAAAACAGTAAAAACAAAAAAAAGAATGTATTTACTATACTTTGAATCTTTTGAAAATAATGTAATTAATTATCTTTTTTTTTTTTTTTTGCAGTTTTTGGCTGGGGCCGTTTGAACCCACCATCTTTGGTATATGGGGCTGGCGCCCTACTCCTCTGAGCCACAGGTGCTGCCCTAATTATCTTTAAAATTGATTTTCAGGGTACACTGGTTGAAAATCACTAAACCACTGGTCTAAGCAACACTCTGGATGGTTATACAGTACGCCTAAATATTAACACTTCTAATTGATGAGATTATGAGATTATCGGTAATTGGTTTGTATAAAGTGATAATAGTATTGTTTAAAGGCAGGGATTGGGACACACACATTTATATGTATTCCTTATGGTAGCTCAGGCTATCATATTCTCTCACCATTCAGAATGCTAGAAGTCCCAGATGTAGGTCTTGCAGGGTCAGGTTCTAGTAAGGAGTCTCTTCCTGTCTTACAGATGGCTGCTTTCTTGCCATGTCCTCAAGTAGATCCCTCTCCCCTCTTCCTCTTTTATAAAGCTACATTCCTATCAGATTAGAGCCTGACCCTTACAACCTCGTTTAACCTTAATTATCTCCTAAAGACCTAATCTCCAGATAATCACACTGAGGGTTAGGGCTTCACTATATGCATGGGGGTGGAATAGCATTTATGCTCACCATGAACCCCAAAAATGTTAGGTTCATTAAAATAGCAAATTCTGGGCGGTGCCTGTGTCTCAGTGGGTAGGGCGCCAGCCCCATATACCAGGTGGTGGGTTCAAACCTGGCCCCAGCCAAACTGCAACAAAAATAGTCGGGCGGTGTGGTGGGCACCTGTGGTTCCAGCTACTGGGGAGGCTGAGGCAAGAGAATTTCCTAAGCCCAGGAGTTGGAGGTTGCTGTGAGCTGTGATGCCACAGCACTCAGCCGAGGGCAACAAAATGAGACTCTGTCTCTACAAAAAACAAAAACAAACGAAAAGATAGCAAATTCTATTCAGTACAAGAACCAAACTAGAGGTTCCATGCTACTGGTAATTAGCACATATTTGATATCTGATTTTTTTTTTTTTTTTTTTTTTGTAGAGACAAAGTTTCACTTTATTGCCCTCGGTAGAGTGCCGTGGCGTCACACAGCTCACAGCAACCTCCAACTCCTGGGCTTAGGCGATTCTCCTGCCTCAGCCTCCCAAGTAGCTGGGACTACAGGCGCCCGCCACAACGCCCGGCTATTTTTTTGTTGCAGTTTGGCCGGGGCTGGGTTTGAACCCACCACCCTCGGTATATGGGGCTGGCGCCCTGCTCACTGAGCCACAGGCGCCGCCCTTGATATCTGATTTTTTGTTCAACAGAATATGTGATGTGCTTAGTCTGGTATGTGCTAAAAATATGCCTCCTGTCCACTTCCACCCAACCCCAACCTTAGGTGTCCCTTCCCATTAAGGTAAATACTTTCCCAAAGGCAAGACAGCTCAGCTTGAATTTCAGCCCTTATGCATACTGAGTAGATCACATCAGACTCTGTGTTTTCATTTCTTCATCTCTGTGTTAAAGGGGTTAGTCTAAATGACCACCTCTCCCAAGATTCTCTAACTCTAGGGGAAAAGTACCTAGTATCCCCAAGTCAGAACCCACTGGGTCTGAACAGAAGCAAGCATTTCCTACATGAACAAATGTGCTAAGACAGTTTTCTTTCAACTATTTTGTCTGGCTGAAAAGTGTACTCTGGTGTATTTTTCATTCCTTAGAAGACCACCAAGAAAAAACCATAAGAGTCTCAATGCACTTCACATTCATATTTTATTGCTACATTAAAAATGAAAATTATAAGAAGCTGCAAAAGCATGAAATCTCATGAAGATTATGAAGCAATGGAGGCACCCATTGTAGAAGGTTAAAATCGGCTCATCTAGTAGGTGGTGTAAGGACTACACACACTAAGGTCTTCAATGATGAGACTGACAGCATCTGCCACCTAGAATTTATGTACCAATGGGCATTTTAAAATGAACTTAAAACATTGGTTACCCATAACTTATTAGCCAAGAACTATAGGTAAGAAGACATCACAAGAAGCCTAAAATCTCTAAACACACAGGTTTACAAAAAACAAGCCTAAAACCAAGGCTCTCAGGCAATGTTGAAATTTTTCTTGAGAGAGGATCTCCATTTTATGATTTGTGGACAGCCTCTTTCTCCTGCTGAATAGCTGAAAAAAACAAACACAAAAAATAATCATTAAAAGGGTATTTCCTTGAGATTAAGTTCAATTACTTCCAAAAGAGCCCTCTGCTAAATTATTGAAGTATGTCATACATGTTTTAAATTTACAATGCCAGGGCACTAACCACAAATCCTTACAGTGGGGTGTGTGCATGTGTGATGGTTAACCACCTGAACATTCATTAGAATCTACATCAACTATAGATCTTTTTTCATTTAAGAGATAGATTTATACTGTTGCCATATTTTCCATAGATCATTATAGGACTGAGGAGAAAGTGAAGCATTTTCTCCATATTCCTCTATCCTTATACAACTAGAAGGTTGTAGCTTTTCAATTTTCACTAACCTTGGAACTCTCAACAGTGAAATGACAAAAAGTGCCCCTCATCTTTTGCATATACATTTGGAATTTCTCCAGCAGATTGTAATTCTGGAGGGCAAAACATATCACTCATCTTGACTTAGAGAAAAGACTGGAAAACAAATACTCAGGCTGCCTTTAGTCTGGCAGCCTGAGTATATCAAAGATCTAAACTTGTTCTTTCACCTTGTCATTAGGTAGCAAAGATCAAAAGGGCAGAGTTTACATGGTTCTTTAGGAATGAGGCCAATGACCCAAACTGTTGGATGCAGAAAAATCCGCAATAAACATAACATAGACAAAACTAAGCTTTTTTCTGGTACTAAGTCCAGAAGAGTGGGTCTAAGGTGGTTTTTAGTAATTTTCCAACAAGAAACTAGTTTATTCCTCCATTGTTACTAAGACCTTTAATGTGAAAACCACTTATATAACTAAATTAAGAGGACAACTATTTGCTATTTCTAACCGTTGCATTAAATACAATGGTTTTTTAATTATACTTATATTGTGGTAAAATTTACAAGGGTTTGTTTACTGAATCTGTCAACTTTTCCCACTGCTTGTCTCAACCAGGACCCCTCCTACCCCATGACTTACTTTCCTGAGAAGGGAGAGTATTTTTTTCTTCAGTATTAGTTTTCTTCAATTTTGACTTGTCAAACTTCTCCACTTCCGACAAATCTGGCTTATCACTCATCTTGACTTAGAGAAAGACTGGAAAACAAATTTTAATTGACAGAACTATTATAAAAGGGGTCACAACTAGAAATTCTCACATTTAATAGCAATATTTATTTTACTTGATAATTTTCCAAGAAGAAAACAGCAACAAATGTTAAAGTTATGGATTTTTTATAGAATATCTTAATTCCATATCATTACCCCAGATCTGATAGGCAATACTGTAAATGTCATTGGATCTAAATGCACTAAGAAACCAACATACTCTAGAAACCCAGAACCAATATGTTTCACTCTTAAAATCACAGCAAAGGTAAAATGGAGGTGATAGAAGCATAAAACCAGATAGGGATAGAATAAAAAAATAAAGACTGGGTTTAACCGGTTAATGATTTTATAACAGGAGATAGCAATATCTGAACATCTTCACTCTCTAGTCAATTACGTTTTTTGCAACTTTTGAGGGGATGTAGTCCAGCACACAAAAAAGAGTGACAGAAGTTATACTCATTTCAGAGGCTCAAAGACAGTACATTAAGGCGCTATAATAAGAGGAAGGGGGTTTAATCTCATCATAACTAATTATTTGTCTCATAATAGCTCCTGAGGTGCTGGTTGATAAACGCTGTAAGGAACACAAATCCCAACCAGACCCAGGATTTTAGCAGAATGGGATAAACCAAAAAGAGTTAAGTCTTATTTCACCATGTTTTCGCTGTAAAGGGAGAAGCAATATAAGGCTCATGGCTGCGATGAAATGCCTGGCGCCCTGTGAACATCCAGTTTGTCCAGAAGAAACAATAGGAGATCCCAAAAGCCGGAGGCGGAGGCAGAAGCAGAGTTCTCACGCGCATTCCTGGCCCCACCCTGGTGGAGTAAAACACGTGTGGTGCTCGGAGTACAATGGAGAGACCCCCAAGCAACCAGAAATCCCAATAAAGTGCCTTCATTCAGTCGACGTCACCCTAAGTCCCCCCCTACCCCTTTGCAAAGGGATCAGACGCCAATCTCGAAGGTGGAAAACTGGGACTAACAAGTAATAGTAGGGCTGGGCGGACATACCACTTTGTCAGGACCAGTTGATGTACCTTTTAAAATAACTTTTAAAAAATATTTATTACCATTATTATTTTTGAGACAGTCTCACTTTGTCGCCCTCGGTAGAATGCCGTGGCGTCATAGCTCACAGCAACCTCAAACGCTTGGGCTCAAGCGATCCTCTTGCCTCAGCCTCCCAATTAGCTGGAACTACCAGCGTCCGCCACAACGCCCGGCTATTTTTAGAGACGAGTTCTAGCTCTAGTTCAGGCTGGTCTCGAACGAACCTGTGAGCTCAGGCGATCCACCCGCCTCGGCCTCCCAGAGTGCTAGAATTACAAGGCGTGAGCCACCGTGCCCGGATCAAAATAACTCTTATTGTTGCCAGGCGACAAGCCTAACGGCCCGGTGAAGCCCACTCCGGAAGGGCCCCAACTCCTCCTAGTCCTCTTAGCTTCTGACCGGCAGCTACAGTGGACAGGCCGCTTTGGGGGACCGCCCCCTCGGGCCTTCCTTCCGGAAACGACCCCGGGAGGGCTTCGCATGGCTGGCAGAAGGCGGCGTCCCGGGAAGACAAAGGCGCGGTCCCGCCAGAAGCGACAGCCCAGCCCCTCCGGCTCCCAAAGGCGCCATATCTCCCATCTTACAGCCCCCTCATACTCCAGTCCTCTCCCCTAACTCTCGTTGAGTGGCACAATCTCACCTTAACGCTTGAAGACTCGCGAAATACCGACTACGTCGATAAAGCCTCCACTTGCTCTGGACCGCTTAGCGTTCCCGCGCAGAGCCTTTCGCTTATAAACCCCGCAGCAAGCCCCGCCCTTGACCCCGCCCAGCCTCTCTGATTGGTCCGGGAAGCTCGCGCTCACTTCCCCGCCCCTCCTTCCATTTTACCCTTGCAGGCCTGCATCCGCTGGCTGGGCTCTACTTAGGCGTCACCCCTGCAACAGGGGCTTGATAACCTCAGAGCACATACGACTTCCTCAGACCCCACACTCCTAACCTCTCCCACTCCTTTATTCCTGAGAGTCCATATTCCCTTCATCCCAAGAGCACTCAATTCCTCATTATAAAAGGTGCCTCTCTGGGGCGGTACCTGTGGCTCAAGGGGGTAGGGCGCTGGTCCCATATACCGGGGGTGGCAGGTTCAAGCCCGGCCCCGGTCAAACTGCAAAATAAAATAAAATAAATAAAAGGTGCCCCTACAATAAACAGGTCTATTTTTCCCACTTAGCTTTGAAGGTCTGGAACTTTGAGATCCTAGATGATGAGCCTGCCTATTCAGGCTTCTTTGGCGTTCTATGGCCACTGCGGAGTGAGTAAGCTGTGATGATCAAATGGTGGTTCGGAAGAGGGGCGGGTCCAGTGTCATCTGTTCTAATCCTTAGCCGGGTCAAGGAGTAGGGGTGCTCATGGTTAGTGAGTGCCGGTGATTTAGGATCATTCATCCCATAGATGGACATTTCTGTGACAGTGTTGCTCTCCTATATAAAAGTCACTTTTTTTTTTTTTTACTTTCTCCACCACTGAATATTTTAGAATGATTACAAGAGAATCTACAGTCAGTTTAGAATGATTACAAGAGAATCTACAGAGACTATTCATCTTGATATCCCCAATCTCTGGCACTTTGCTTTGTTCACAGGAGACACTGAATAAATACACGTCTGTAGATTGAACTAATAGTCATGATAGAGCACCATTTTTGGACAGCAGCGCCACCTATTATCTATTCTAACTATTCTAAGTTACTAATTTATACCTCATCTCACTTCAAACTCCCTACAACACCACCCCGTCCCAACTCTTCTCTTGCTTCCCTATTTTTATTTGAAAATTGTACTCATCAAAAGAAAAATTCCGTAGACTTCTACCACCACATCAATTCACTCACCTGCACCTGCCTATGTATACATGGCTCTCTTGTTGATATTATACATAAAATTGCCAGACTCTTCTCTAAAACCAATTCCTCTCCTTTTTTACTAGATCTCTTTCTTTCACACCAACTCAATGATATTGCTACCTTTATCTCTAACATCATCAATATTGTGCTGGCTACTGTATCATTTCTATCAGAAAACACTCATCTCTTTATTTCTTATCTCTATATCTATGTTTCTATACACACATCTATCTATCTATCTATTTATCTATCTTCTTTTTATATGTATTTACTCTTGATGCCAATTCTCCCACCTGCCATTATCCCATTTCTTTGCTCCCCTTTGATGAAAATCTCTTTTACATACATATGTTTAGCCATGTTAAATATAAGGCATCACTTTAGCCAGTGTTCCTGGTCTAAGACTGCACATCCCTAGGTCTTCTACCTACATCTATCTAGTATCAAGAGGGAGCCCCAAATGATCATCCTTCACAATCTTTCCTTCTCTCTGCCTGTTATATTCCTTGGTCACTCTCCCCTAGCTGTAGCCTCACTGTTGTTCCTCAAAGAAGTCACACTCACTGTTTTCATAGGGTCTTACAATGTCTATTTCATCTGTCAGGACACTTCTTTCCCAAGATACCTAGTTGACTACTTGTAATAGTTGCGTTTATTCACTGTTTGCAATTTTTGTACTCCTCCCATTCTCTCTTGAACATATTCCAGTGAGGAATTCACCTCTTCTACTCCACTAAAATTACTTCTACCAAGGTCAAAACTATATTCCTTATGAATATAGATGCAACAATCCTCAATAAAATACTAGCAAACCGAATTCAACAGCACACCAAAAAAATCCACAAGAACTAAGTGGGCTTCATCCAAGGATGCAGGATTGAAAGGAATAAGATGCTTAAAAATGAATTTTACAAAGGTATCAACATACACAAATCAATAAATATTATTCACCTCATAAACAGAAGCAAAAACAAAGATCATTTGATAATCTAAATATATACAGAAAAAGCATTTAACAAAATCCAGCACCATATCATGATAAAAACCCTCAACAAACTAGGCCTAGAAGGAATATATATCAAAAGTGAAAAAGCAGTATATAACAAACCCACAGCCAACATCATACTGAAAGAGGAAAAGTTGAAACCATTCCCACTAAGAGCTAGAACAAGGCAATAGTGCTCAATGTCATTACTTCTACTCAACATAGTGCTGAAGTACTAGCCAGAGAAATCAGGCAGGAGAAAGAAATAAAGTGTATACCTGTCAGGAAAAAGAGGTCAAACTATTGCTTTTTGCTGATGATATGATCTTATATCTAGAAAACCCAGAAGAATCACACATATCGTGTACATGTATCAATAGAATCAGGAGTGTTGAAATGTCCATACTACCCAACGTAATTTACAAACTCAATGCAATCCCTGCTAAAATACCAACATTATATTTCACATATATAGAAAGAAATAATTCTATGCTTCATTTGGAACTACAGAAGAGCCCAAATAGCCAAAGCAATCTTAAGGAAAAAGAACAAATCTGGAGGTATCACATTACCAGACTTCAAAGCATACAATAAGACTATAGTAACCAAAACAGCATGGTATTGGTATGAAAATAGAGATATGATCCAATGGAACAGAATAGGGAACCCAGATATAAAACCATCCACATACATCCACCTGACCTCTGACAAAACAGACAACAATATACACTGGGGGAAAAGAAGCCCTATACAATAAATGGTGTGGGCAGAATTGGATGGTCAAATGCAGAAGAAAGAAACAGGATCCATATACTCACTATTTAGAAAAATTAATTCACCATGGATAAAAGACTTAAATGTAAGGCATGAATCCATAAAAATTCTAGAAGAAAATGTTAAAAAAATATCCTTCTAGATATTGGCCTAGGCAAAGAATTTATGAAGAAAACCCCAATGGTAATCATATCAACAACAACAAAAAAAATAAATGGGACTTAATTAAATTTAAAAACTTTTGCGCAACTAAAATTATGATCTCTGGAGCAAATAGACAACTTAGCAAATAGGAGAAAATATTTTTAGATTATATATTTGATTAAAGGGCTAATATTCAAAATTTTCAAAGAACTCAAGCAAATCAGTCAAAAATAAACTTTAAAATGTGGGCAAAAGACGTGAACAGAAGCTTTTCAAAGGAAGATAGACTAATGGCCAATAAACATATGAAAAAATGCTCAACATGATTAATAATCAGGCAAATTCAAATTAAAACCACAAGGAGAAAATGGTTTATCCTTGTTAGAATAGCTTTTATTAAAAAGTCCAAAAGCAATAGATGTTGAATTGGGTTCAGAGAGAATTCTTGTACACTGTTGGTAGGACTGCAAATTAGTACAACCTCTTTGGAAAAAATATATGGAGATTCCTCAAAGAACTAAAAGTAGACCTACCATTTGATCTGGCAATCCCACTACCAGGTATTTACCCAAAGGAAAGAAGTCATTTTATGAAAAAGAATGTTTGTTGCAGCACAATTCACAATTACAATGATATGTAATCAATTCAAATGCCCATCAATCCAAATGAGTGGATTAAAAAAATGCAGTATATGTATAATATGGAATACGACACAGCCATTAAGAAGGATGAATTGAGACCTTTAGCAGCAACTTGGATGGAACTGGATACCATTATCCTAAGTGAATTATCTAAAAAATGGAAAAATAAACACCACACGTGCTCACTATTAAATTGGACTGAAATCATGATCACACATGTGCACAGAGGGAAATCAAATTCAGTAGAAATCCACTGGGGGTGGGGGTGGAGAAAGGGTTGGATGAAAGCCTACCTAACAAGTACAGTGAACACTATTTGGGTGATAGACACACTTCTAACCCTGATTTAAGCATAGCAAAAGTGATTCATGTAACCGAAAACATATGTATCCCCATAATATTTTGAAATAATAAAAAAAACAAGATAAAAATTTATATGAAATTACAAAGCAGATTAAAATTAAAAAACCTGCACTCATATGTTTATATCAGCACAATTCATAATTGCAAAGGTATGGAATCAATCTTAGAGTCCATCAACAAACGAGTGGATAAAGAAAATGTGGTATATATTTGTTCACATACGTACACTATGAAGTACTACCCACTTTTAAGAAAGAATGAAATAATGTCTTTTGAGGCAACTTGGATGGAACCAAAGGCCATTATCCTAAGTGAGGAAACTCAAAAACAGAAAAATAAATAAATTCCACATGTTCTCACTTGTGAGTGAGAGCTAAATTATGGCTATGCAAGTGCACACAGAGTGGTATAATTGACATTGGAGACTCACAATGGGGGAGAGTGGGAGGGAGAATACAATGAGAAATTACATAATGGTAGTATATACACTAATTAGGAAATGATGATACAAAATGGCTAGATTTTAGCACTATATAATATATCAATATACAAAACTGCACTTGTATCCCCAAATCTATTAAATAAACAAATAAACTAACCCGAATGATAAACATTCAAGGAGAAATACTCTACATTCACAGTTCAGAAGACTTAATATTGTTAAGGTGGCAATACTCCCCAAACTGATCTACAGATCTGATACAATTTGCTCCAGAATCCCAGCTGATGTTTTTTTGTAAATGGACAAACTGATTCTAAAATTCACTTGAAATTTTAAGGGTCCCAGGTTAACTAAAAAAATATTGAAGAAAGGAATAAAGTAGTAGGACTCACACTTCCAAATTTTAAAACTTATTATAGACCAATAATAATCAAGACAGTGTACTACTGACACAAGAATACACATTACTCAATGGAATGAAACTGAAAGTACAGAAATAAATTCATTCAACTGATTTTTGGTAATGGTACCAGGACCATTCAGTGCAAAAAGAATTTTTTTTTTTAACAAATGTCCTAGGAGAATTGAATAGACACATGCAAAAATGGAATTAGGCCTTTATCTCACACCACATAGAAACATTAACTAAAAACAG
Source organism: Nycticebus coucang (assembly GCF_027406575.1). Lineage (NCBI taxonomy): Eukaryota > Metazoa > Chordata > Mammalia > Primates > Lorisidae > Nycticebus > Nycticebus coucang. The sequence goes on from NC_069804.1 coordinate 113,401,902, forward strand.
ATTAAAAGTCTAAATATAAGAGCAATAACCATAAAACACTTAGAAGAAAACATAGGGGTAAAAATTATGACCTTGGATATTTGCAAAGGATTTTTAACCATAAGACCAAAACCATAAACATAAAAAAGAGTTAAATTAGACTTTATCAAATTAAAACCTTTTGTGTTTCAAAGGACACTATTATGAAAGTAGAAAGAAAACCACATATCAGAAAAAAATATTTGAAAATCATATATCTGATAAGAAAATTTTATCCAGAATATATAAATTACTCTTATGACAATATTAATAATTAAAATAAACCAATTAAACAAGAGTAGAGGATACGAATAGATAGATGTCTCCAAAGAACATATACAAATTGTCAGGAAACGTATAAAACACATGAGACATCATTCATCATCATGGAAATGCAAATTAAAATCACAATATAATACCACTTCATACACACTAGGATTGCTACCCTCTGAAAGTCAGATAACGAGTGTTGGAAACGAAGCGAAGAAATTGAAACACTTATGCACTGCTGATGGAAATGTAAAATGGTCCTATCACTTTGGAAAACGATCTGAAAGTTCCTCAAATTATTAAACATAGAGTTACCATATGTTTTACTTCAAGCTGCTATAACAAAATTACAAACTAGGTGGCTTATAAACAAAAGTGTATTTATCACAGTTCTGAAGGCTGGAAATCCAAGATCAGGGTGCCATCATGGTTAGGTTCTGGTGAGGGCCCTACTCAAGGCTACAGATTTCTGACTTCTTATTGTACATTCACATGGCAGAAAGAGGGCAAACTACTTCTCTGGCCTCTTCTTAGAAGGCACTAATTCCATTCATAAGGGCTCTATCCTCCTGACTTCATTACCTCTCATAGGTTCCACTTCACACTGGGGGTTAAATTTCAACATATAAATTTTGAGGACGCATAATTGGTCATTACATCATACTGCACGAGGCATAAATTCCATTTCTAGATCTATACGTAAGAACAATGAAAACATGTCAATGAAGAAACATGTACCTAAATGTTTATAGCAATATTACTCATAAGAGCCTAAAGGTGGAAACAACCCAAATGCTCATCATCTGAGAAATACCTAAATAAAATACATACAATAAAATATATATTATAAAAATATCAAATACCACATGTTCTCACTTATAAGTGGGAGGGAGCTTAACTGTGGGTATGTGTGATTGTACAGAGTGGAATACTAAATACTGGTGAATAGGAAAGGCAAGAGGGCAGGAGAGAGGGATGAAAAATTACTTAACAGATGTAATGTACACTATTCAGATGATGAGTACACTAAAAGCCCAGACTTCACCACCATACAATATATCCATGTCACAAAACTGCTCTTGTACCCCTCATATCTATTGAAATAAAAATATATATGTATTATAAAAATAAGTAATAATACATGTTATAACATGGGTGAACCTTTAAAGCATATTGAGTGAAACATGTCTGTTACAAAAACTCCATACGGTATACTATTTAATCAATATGAAAGACAAGAACAAATAAATCTGTAGGAAAATTTAGTAGAAAAGTTATTACTTAGGGCTAGGAGGTGGGACAGGAAAATAGAGGATTGATAGCTAAAAAATGAGTAAAATGTTCTAAAATCAGCTGTTGTGATAGTTGTGTGTGTATATATATATATATCTGTGTATATATGCAAACCTTTGAATTGTATACATTAAAATGAATGAAATGTGGCTGGGTGCGGTGGCTCACGCCTGTAATCCTAGCACTTGTGAGGCCAAGGTGTGTGGATTGCCTGAGCTCATGGGTTCAAGACCAGCCTGAGCAAGAGCGAGACCCCCCACATCTCTAAAAATAGCCCGGAGTTGTAGCAGACACCTATAGTCCCAGCTACTTGAGAGCCTGAGGCAAGAGAATCACTTGAGCCCAAGAGTTTGAGGCTGCTGTGAGCTATGACGCCATGGCACTCTAGCAAGGGCAACAAAATGAGACTCTGTCTAAAAAAAAAAAGAATTGTATGGTATGTGAATATATCTCAATGAATCTTTATTTTTTACTTTTATAATTTGAATAGATTTAGGGGGTACAAGTTGAATTCCATTACATGTATATATTGTATTGTGTTGGAGTCCAGGCTTTTGACTTACCTATCACCTAAGTAGTGTACATTGTATCCCATTGGTAATTTTTCATCCCCCACTTCCTCTAGCCCTCCCCCATTGTGAATGTTCCATGTCCATTATGCCACTCTGTGTGTCCTTGTGTAGCCATAATTTAGCTCCCACTTGTAGGTGACAACATGTGGCATTTATTTTTCTGTTCCTGGGTCACTTCACTTAGGATAATGGCCTCTAGTTCCATTCAAGTTGCTGTGAAAGACATTATTTCATTCTTTCTTATCACTGAGTAGTACTCCATGGTATATATACCATATGTTCTTTATACACTCATCCATTGATGGCATTTAAACTGATTCCAAATCTTTGTGACTGTGAATTGTGCTGCTGTGATAAACTCACAAGTGCAAGTATCTTTTTAATGACTTATTTTCCTCTGGGTACCTATCCAGTAATGGGATCTGCAGGATCAAATGGTGCATCCACATGTAGTTCTTTGAGAAATCTCCAGATAATCTCCATAAAAATTCTATTAATTTATATTCCCATCAACAACGTAAAAATTCTGTTTTCAATGCATGCATGCCAATATTGATTCTTTTTTGACTTTGTAATAATAGCCATTCTAAATAGAGTAAGAAGGCCATACCTTATTGTGCTTTTAATTTGCATTTTACTGATGATTAGTAATGTTGAACTTTTTAAATATGTTTTTTGGCCATTTGCATATCTTCTTCTTTTTTTCTTTTTTCTTTTTGCAGTTTTTGGCCGGGACTGGGCTTGAACCCACCACGTCTGGCATATGGGGCCGGCACCTCACTCCTTTGAGCTACAGGCACCGCCCTGCGTGTTTTCTTTTATAAAATGTCTATTAATGTCATTTTCACACTTCTTCATGGGATTGTTTGTTTTTTCTTGCTGAGTTGAATTCCTTGCGGATCCTGGATATTAATCCTTTGTCAGACATGCAGTTTGTGAATTTTTTTTTCCATTCTATAGGTAGCCTATTGTGTTGATTACTTATTTTACTGTGCAGAAGCTTTTTTTTTTTTTTTTTTGTAGAGACAGAGTCTCACTGTACCGCCCTCGGGTAGAGTGCCGTGGCGTCACACGGCTCACAGCAACCTCTAACTCTTGGGCTTACGCTATTCTCCTGCCTCAGCCTCCCGAGCAGCTGGGACTACAGGCGCCTGCCACAACGCCCGGCTATAAGAAGCTTTTTAGTTTAAATAAGTCTCATATTTCCATTTTTGTTTTTATTGCATTTCTTTTGGGGTCTCAGTCATGAATTCTTTGTGCAGACCTATATCCAGAAGTGTTTTTCCCAGATTTTCTTCTAGGATTTTTATTGTTTCAGGTCCTACATTTAAGTCTTTAACTCATCATGTTGATTTTTATATATGATGAGTGATAGGAAACCAGTTTTGTTCTTCTGCATATGGCTATTAAATTTTCCCAACACCATTTATTTAAAGGTGTGTCTTTTCCTCAATGTACATTTTTGTCTGCTTTATTAAAGAACAGTTGGTTGAAGTATATAGTTTTATTTATGGGTATTTTTTAAAAATAGAATTTAAAAGCAAACAGTTAATGAGAGGATAAAAATATAGGGTATGTATACACAATGGAGTTCTATTCAGCCATAAAAAGAATAAAATAATGTTTGGTGGCGCCTGTGGCTCAAAGGAGTAGGGCACCAGCCCCATATGTTGGAGGTGGCGGGTTCAAACCCAGCCCTGGCCAAAAACTGCAAAAAAAAAAAAAAAAAAGAATAAAATAATGTCATTTGCAGTAATATAAATGAACTGAAATCATTGCCTTAAGTGAAACAAGCTAGGCATAAAAGGACAAACATAACATTTTCTCATGTATACATGAGAGCTAAAATATTTGAACATATGGGGACAGAGAGTGGAAAATAGATAACACAGATGGAGAAATGTGAGCAGGGGTAAAAGGAAAGATGAAAAGAAGCTGTTTAAAGAGTGCAAACATACAGTAAGATGAAAGTAATAAATTCAATGTTTGATAGCACAGTAAGATGACTGTACTTAATAAAAAATATATTGTACTCAGTAAATGGACACTCTGAATACCCTGACTTGATCTCTACATATTAGATACATGTAAAAACTTTTCTTATGTACCCCATCAATTTGCACAAATAAAATAAATATATGAAAATAAAAACAAAGTTAAGAAGAATATAAATAGGATAAATCAATAACGTTGAAATGGTAAACTTATCCCCTGTAACAGCAAAACCTACCCCTATTCCTACTTTATTTTGTACTGAGAATGTTTCTTCTTGTGACACACCACATACAGTAGAACATCTGTAAGTTGACTATAACAAACTGGCCAACATATGGAGGTGGTCAACATAAGGAACTAGGCTTACTGTATTGATACATACATGTGGTGCATGTCCAGTCTATGAAAGTAGGTCAATTTGAGGTGGTCAAAGTAAGGAGGTGGTCAACTATGGAGGTTCTACTGTATTTATTTATTTAAATACTGTCTGCCAGCACCAACTCGCTTCTTCTTTTTTTTTTTGTAAAGACAGAGTCTCACTTTATGGCCCTCTGTAGAGTGCCGTGGCCTCACACAGCTCACAGCAACCTCCAACTCCTGGGCTTAAGCGATTCTCTTGCCTCAGCCTCCCAAGTAGCTGGGACTACAGGCGCCCGCCACAACGCCCAGCTATTTTTTGGTTGCAGTTTGGCGGGGGTCGGGTTTGAACCCGCCACCCTCTGTATATGGGGCCCGCGCCTTACCGACTGAGCCACAGGTGCCGCCCTTCCAACTCGCTTCTATAAGTACATGGATTTGCTTTATTTGTTCACTACTATATCCCCAGCAACTGTTATAGTGTCTGTCACCTTATAGGTACTCAATATATATTTTTATTTTTATTTCATTTTGAATATGAATTTTCTAAAAAGGAGAAAATTAAAATAAGGAGGCGGTTTGAATAGAATAAGAATATTGAAAACAATCATTCCACTTTTATACATGCCAACAGTCCCTCAAATGGCTTCCAAATCTATTGGGGTCCCAATAAGAAACAGATAATGTGCCCAAGTTAGGATGATTTAAAGGTTTAATAAAATACTCTTTACAAAAGTTTCAGCAGACTGTAGGCAAACTTCAAAAAATAATTCAATACCCTGGGCAGTGTTTCTCAACCTCTTTTGTCTCAGTGCACATTTGAACCTATAGTTCAGTTAAACTTCTGCAGCACACTCTGTTGGTCAAAAACAATAGTAAAATAAAAATACTTACTGTGCTTTGAACTTCCTTCAAAAACTATTTAATTAACAATCTTTAAAAATTTTTCAGCACATGTAACAAAGATCCTCACGGCACAACAATGGTTGAAAATCACTGCCCTAGGCTGTGCCAAGTTAGTTGTTATATCCCTAGCCTGAAAGGTGTAAAGGAAGGAGCAGTTACTGGAAACCAGAAGGAGAGTATTATATAGAGAGGAGCAGATTGACAAAATCTGTGAAATTCAGTACAAGGATGCAGCCAACGTGAAACAACCCCATTGGGAGGGAGCCTGGTAACTAATAAATACCTGTACTTTTCTCTTCTCCCTTGCCACTGTCTCTTTCTGGGATTGCTCATCAGCTGAACAGAACTCAAAGATAAAAGACAAGGGAATCTATTGATTCAATCTAAATAAGATTCTGAGGCAGAGAATGGGTTAGAAGAGGGAGGGGAGTGGATCAGGAGGCACCACAGCTTCTCATTTCAATCAGAATAAAACCTTACTATGACCTATAAGGCCATATACAATTGGATACCCACTTCTATGACCTCATCTCTTACCATGTTCTCCTTTCTGAGTGCTCCAGCCACACTCCATGTTAATCCTTAAGCAGGACAGCACACTGTTTGTCCTTGTTCTTCTGATGCCTTCTTCGCTAACTTCCTTATCTCCTTTATTTTTTTAGATTTTTCTATTTATAATTATTCTGGATAAAAAAGTTGTACATATATAGGGTACATGTGATATTTTGATACAGACATGCAATATGTAATGGTCAAGTCAGAATATATGGGATATCTATCACCTCAAATATTTATCATTTCTTTGTGTTAGGAACATTCCAATTCCACCCTTTAGTTATTTTTAAATATACAATAAATTATTGTATATTTAACTATAGTTACCCTATTGCACTGCAAAATACTAGATGTTATTCATTGTACCTGTATTTTTGTACCCGTTAACCATCCTCATTTCATACCTACCAACTTTCTGCTACCTTTCCCAGCCTCTGATAATCATCATTCTGCTCTCCATCTCCATGAGTTCGTTTTTTTCACTTATTTTAATTTTTAAATGCTACCCTCTTCATGAGGCCTACCTAAACCACATTCCTTAAATTGCAGTTCACACTTTCTCTCAGCCCACACTCCTGATTTCATTTCATGTGTTTTTGTTTTTTATTTAGCATTTATGATCTTAAATATGTTACGTAATATACTTATTTATTTTGTTTACTATGTATTATTCGTCTCCAGACTATTGTCCACACCCATCCCCCAGTGTCTGTCCTCAATGTTTCCCAAGTGTCTAGAACAGTGTTTGGCATCAAGTAGGTGCTTAACTCTTAGTGGAAAAATAAAAAGAGAATAAATAAGGATTAACATGATTTAACCTCTGTTCCCGACATTTGAAGATATAGGAGTTTACAAAATACACACAAATATATATTAATAAAACAAATTTTAAGAAAAACAGAAATATAACAACAAATCCTTAAAAGAATTCTGAGTTATGCTGGCTTCCTGTAGATTCTATTTTTACATGATATTAGTATGTCCATTTTATTTTTATATTTCTGCTGAGATTGAATACTAGATTGTCAAAATAGAAAATGAAAATTAGAGGGGTAGAAAAAAATCACAGGTGGAGTTAACCTGACCTAGGATAAATAAATTTTGATAACTATATTTTTAAATAAATTAATAAAGTAATAAGTCACTACAGTCCCACATACGGCATGAAGTATGTTCAATGCTTTACTTAAAAGAATAGAAAGATGGAGGCACCCGTAGCTCAGTGAGTAGGGCGTCAGGCACATACACCGAGGCTGGCAGGTTCGAACCTAGCCCGGGTCAGCTAAAATCAACAATGACAGTTGCAACAAACAATAGCCAGGCATTGGGGCGGGCGCCTGTAGTCCCAGCTACTTTGGAAGCTGGGGCAGGAGAATTGCTTAAGCCCAAGGTTGCTGTGAGCTGTGACATCTGGCACATCTGGTCCTGGCACTCTACCCAGGGCGACAAAGTGAGACTGTGTCTCAAAAAAAAAAAAAAAAGAAAGATAATACTATTTCAAGATGTCTGAAGCACATACTGTCTTAGTAAGTGATAAGCCAAGGTCCTCTGTTTCACTCTAGTAAGTGACTGTAACAATCAGGGTTCTCCAGAGAAAAAGAATCAGCATGTATTTCTTTTCAAATAATATGAATTTTAAAGAATTTTATTTAAAGAATTGTATTATGCAACTGCACAGTCTTGCAAGGCTGAAGTTCATATTAATAGAGCAGACCAGCAGACTCATACAGGAACTGATACAGTCTTACAGACAATTTTTTTTCTTCTTCTGAGAAACTTCACTTTTTTTGCTTTAAGGCAGCAGTTCTCAATCTGTGGGGTTGAACGACCCTTTCACAGGGGTCGCCTAAAACCATCACATACACCCCGTACAAATACAGGTGTATGAAAATAATTTTATGGTTGGGGGTCACATGAAAAATTGTATTAAAGGGTCGTGGCATTAGGAAGGTTGAGAACCACTGCTTAAGGCCTTTTAGCTGATTAGATGAGGCCTATCCACACCATTGAGGTAAATCTTTATTTAAAACCAATTGACTTCAGATGTTAATCACATCTACAAAATACCTTCACAGCAATGCCTAGATTGGTGTTTGATTAAATAATTGAGTATTATAGCCTATTCTAATTGATACGTCACAGTTATTAAATGCCTTCATGAAGAACCTTCTCTGAAGGATCACATGAATTCCTTCTGGAATGTCTCAGTTCTTCCCCAGTGATTTTCAATATACAGATTGCTAGCTACCATCCTTTCAATTAAATAATCATTGACCATCTGCTATGTAGGAAGCACTACCACAGTGTCTGTCCCATGAATTTGAGGTTTTGCGGGTAGTAACTTCACTTGATCTGTCAGTACTATTTCTTATTACATTTAAGCAAATGATTAAGCTTTCAAGGGATGCATGAGTAAACTTAAAAAATTTCCTTAACAGGATTTGATAGTTCTTTTTTGGTTTATCAACACATCACTTAGTGTTCAGCATTAAGAGTTGCTTTATAGAGTCAAAAGTTTTCTCTACTGTGTTGACTGAAAATTTAAAAATAACTTCATCATTGTATGAACACAATGAGGCCACACTGTCCCTTTGTATTCTAGCTTTTATAAGATAAACAAGTATATTCTTTATCTTTAAAGTCCACCCTGTTCTGGCTACATCTATCCTTTAATTTTATTTATTTATTCATTTTTACTACACTAATTGGTCGTTGCTAAAAATAATGAAGTAGGACGAAATAAAATATTTGTGTCACATAAAAGCCAAAAGGTAATAGGGGATGGTGCAAATTCATCATGTTAACCAAATGTAATGGCATTTTCTTTTTGTCTTGTGTAACTGAAGTTTTATCATAAGAAATAACTATAATTCTTAAAGTATCGCAATTGCTAACATGAGATTATATGTAACAAATTTTCTGGACACTCTGTTTCTACGAATTTTAGGCTGGCTGCCTTATCATCTTTGTTCCCGCAACTGTGGTGCAAACTTAGGTTTAGGCCGATAGTCAGGCTACCTTTGTTGCGGGTCCTCTCCTAATCTTAGCCAAGTTAACTGAGGCTTTGCCTCCCAGTTCTAGGAAATTGGCCTCAGTCTTTCTTCCTCATATTTTTCTCATTCTGTCGCCTTACTTAGGTTTAAATTTCTCCATGACTAAGTTTCCTCCTGCTTCTTGCCAATCAACTCATGTCTGGTTTCATGTCTCTGGGCTACAGTTCTCTGGTGTTAAACCTCTCTGTATCTGACAGCTGACTTTTCTGGATCTTCATCTCCCAAATGAAAACAAGAGCCACAAAAACACTTTACCCTAGAGGTGGGTTCTGTCTACTAACTGAAATTCATTCTTGGTTGTTTACAAAACTGAATCTATGCTACTTTTAACTTTTCTTCATAGACTATGGCAAAGAACTTTCCCTAATTGCCTTCCATGTCCATACATTTGCTACACCCTAAATATTACACTAGGTGCTGTTTCTATAACTGCAAGTAAAAGACAGAAGTAACTTTGAAAATTATATATATATTCCTTTATTGGTTTCTTTTTTTTTTTTTTGAGACAAAGTCTCATTCTGTCGCCCTGGGTAGAGGGCTGTAGCTTCCTAGCTCACAGCAACCTCAAATTCTTGTGCTTGAGCAATCCTCTTGCCTTGGCCTCCCAAGTAGCTGGGACTACGGGCACCTGTCACAACACCTGGCTAGTTTTTCTATTTTTAGTAGAGATGGGATCTCGCTCTTGCTTAGGCTGGTCTCAAAGTTCTGAGCTCAAGCAATCCACCTGCCTCAGCCTTCAAGAGTGCCAGGATTACAGGTGTGGACCACCGCGCCTGGCCTCTTTATTGTTTTCTTTAAATTTGGCAAATTATTTTATGAAAGAAATTCATGTGCCTATCAAATACGGTAAATAGTGAACATCCTATCTTCTCCCTCCTCTGATCTCATCCCTTGGAGAAACTATAGTTAGTAGGCTACCAAAATAGTTCCCAACTCCAACTGCATCTTAGGATCACTTGAAGAGTTTTTCATAATACTAATACCTGGCCTCTACTTAGTGGTCCACTCCTGAATGTTATTCATCTATCACTACAAAAGGGGAAGCTGATTTATAATATTTTCTGATTTCCTTGACATAAATACACTCTCCATGGCCAGTTTCAACCTATCAATTTTAAATAGTGAAGTCAGTCAGTTGTCAAATTCCTTAAAATTGTACCATCATCCCTTATGACCAAGTATGAGTTGGCTTAAGCAGATCACTGCCTCCACCCTTATCCCAATCCCACAATAAAATCAGAATTACTAAGGATCCATTCAAAGTATATTTGTCTCACACAAAGCCCTTATAAAGTAGTGTTTTGCTCCTGGGTTTATAATAACAGTATAACCTTGGGAAGCTTACTGTGCCTCAATTTTCTTCTTCCGTACCACAGGGATATTAATTATATCTACTGTATAGGCTAATCATGAAGATTAAAATAATTTAAGTAAGACACTTAGAACATGCCTGGCATGTTAATTACTATACTCTCTTACCTCAGTTTCTTCATATCGACAGGACCTCTTTTTTTTTTTTTTTTTTGAGACAGAGCCTCAAGCTGTCACCCTGGGTAGAGTGCCATGGCATTACAGCTCACAGCAACCTACAACTCCTGGGCTCAAGTGATTCTCCTGCCTCTGCCTCCCAAGTAGCTGGGATTACAGGGACCCGCCACAACGCCCAGCTATTTTTTGGTTGCACCCGTCATTGTTGTTTGGCAGGCCCAGGCTGGATTCGAACCCGCCAGCTCAGGTGTATGTGGCTGGCGCCTTAACCTCTTGAGCCACAGGCCCGGAACCAACAGGGCCTCTTTTAAAAGACTGTACAAACTTGACTCCGGTTACCTTTTTTAATGTTAATTTTTGTGTGTATTGGATTATTCAAAACAACTGAGGAATTCTGTGTGGGAAAGAATTAAAAATGAGTTCATATTGAGAATATAAGTGAGGACAAATAAGAATTTTAATTAAAAGTGCAACTAAAATTTACAGAATATTGTACTTCCTTCCTTACCTCAGACTGTGGTAGAAAAGAAGTTAGTGAATATTTGGCCAGGCAGAAATATTTCTTATTTACCAATATTGTGAACTTGAGTAAAAGCTGCGAAAAGCATACTCCTTTAAAGATTTGTTACTACATAAATTACTTTAAGTACAGATTTGAGCTTTAATAATTGCTAAAGACATAATTTAGTACTCTGAAGTGAAGGTTAAAGGTTTAGAATCACTGCTGATATCATCAAAAAGGTTTATCTCTTAAGAAAACTCTATCGACTTTGAATCATGAAATTTTAGAGCACAGAGTCTTATAGATCATTCTCTAGTCACTTAAAAGGGAAAGATTTGTTGCTAATTAGGTCTGAGGTAAAAGCAAGTTCTGACAAGCCCATGCAATTTTCTCAAATATTCTTAAGATCTTAGTTATTCCCTCCATCAGTGGAGCTTTCTGGATTTAAAACAAAATGTTGAAAGGCCCTCATAACTAAACTTTACCAGGTCACATTATACACAAGGAGACTTAGTAAACAAGAAAAATAATAGAATGTTATTTCTAAATAACATTACTGTACCAGCTTGGAAATGCCCTCCTGCAACAACAGAATGTATGAAATTATATATAGAATTCAACATCAAAGCAAGTTGTGGTCTGAGTTAATCATATAGAAAGATACAGCTTGTATACATCATCTACATAGCTCTTTTAGACTAAAAACTATTTACAGTGGGGAAAAAGTAGAATAAAATTACTCCATAGGCTCACTAACAGAGTAGTAATTCTGCTCCTAGCCTTGTATATTTTACTCTGTGTTTCATAAATCAGGATTTGCTTTAAAAGTGACTTTAAATTTCATGTATGATTTGAAATATCAGGGATTGAAGACAAGAGAACCAGCATTTTTAATTTTATACAGGGTACTCTAGGTAATAGTTTTCCATATGCCATCCTGTGAAGTCTTGTGACACCTATGGAAGCTGGGTTTTATAATTCATTAAAGGTTTAGGATTAAGTTTTCATAAAACTTCTTTACACCCTTTGGTCTGACTCCAGCATTCTTTATCATTATAGTTATACACATGCTACTTATGAAAATACAGAATAAATATAGTTCTTTTTTCTCTGAGGGCATTACATACTAAGGTATCTATCTTGTACACACTTTTGTAATCTATGCTGGCTATAGACATTATCACATCTTACCTATCTTTACACTTAACACCAAGTATTATTCTCCGACACATAGAGGTACCCAATAAAGGTCTGTTGACAAAATTATTGGCATAAAAGAAAATCTTTAATCTGAAATAACTAGAAATATTCTGACATTATTTGGTATGTATTAAATAGTTCAAAATACATTTTATTACAATTTAAATAACTCTAAGTGTTTTTATAATAACATTTTAAAAATCTAGGCAACAAGAATATCTGAATGATGAATTACCAGAAATGCTTCTGAAAGTCAGAAGTCTGTAAATTGTGTAAAAATTTAAATGACGGAATATTTTTCAAACACAATTTGTATATTTGAATTGTGAAATTAAAATATTATATGAGAAGCTTTTTTAAATTATGAAACAAAAATGTAGTGAAGAAAACTCTCTATATGATTACTCCCCTAACTCAACAATATTAGCAGTTTTCTACATCTTTATTACTACACACAAACACACACACATGCAAATGTAGTAGTTTCGCCCGTTCTATATAAAAGTGGCCGACACAAGAATGGAAGTGGTCTACCCAAAGTTCCGTAAAGAGAGATGGGTCTGGTTCTCTCTCCAGTGGTCTTTTTAGGAGATTCATACTTATCATTTATTCTTCTGAACACTTTTCTTTTTTTAATTTATATTTATTTATTTATTTATTTATTGCAGTTTTTGGCTGGGACCGGGTTTGAACCCACCACCTCCAGTATATGGGGTCGGCGCCCTACTCCTTTGAGCCACAGGCACCGCCCCTGAACACTTTTCTTAATAAGCCTTCAGAGAAATTAGTAGACGTTATTTTCCCTGTTATTCCCAATGTTCTTAAAAGGGTTAAATAATGAGGGAGGAGAACAAATCAATAAAATGCAAAAGGAAGAAGAAAGTTTTGTCTCCGAAGACCTAGATAGTAACAGTCAATATAACTCTTCTTCCTCAAAAGATGCCCATCAACCTAGGAATGGATTAACAAACTGTGGTGTGTATATATATACCATGAAATACTTACTATTCAGCCATAAAAATGATGGTGAATTTACAACTTTTGTGTTAACCTGAATGGAGATGAACACATTCTTCTTAGTAAAGTATCACAAGAATGGAAAAGCAAATATGTAATGTACTTAATAGTAATATGAAGCTAGTAGGTGATCTAATACATGCCCACAGAGGAGAAAAACTCATTTCAATTTAAATTATGGGGAAAAGGAATGGGGGAGAGGGGAGGAGGGAGGTTTGAGGTGCTCCCACTTAATGGGCACAATGTAGGTTTTTACAGCACACTTTTTGGGTGTGGGGCACAACTACAAAAGGAACTTTACCTAAAAAATTCAAATATAGTGACCTGGTTGCTTATATCCTCACATTAACGTGAAATAAAAAAAAGAAAGATATTCCATTCTTGGGGTATAGTCTCCATTTTTCTTTACAGCTGCACCCTCATGATTGCATTATTGTACACAGCCATGATTTAGTAAAAAAAATTAAAAAATAAAAAGAGAAAGATATTATCCTTGAACTTGCACAACAAACTACACCTGCTAGATGGCCTGTTTGAAGGCCCCAAAAGTCAAGATCTTGAAACTCAAAAATTAAAGTGAGAAGAGGGGGCCTGATCAAATTCAGGTGAAAGGTACATGATAGTGCACACTGGGTTGATGACAAGAGGCAGGCTTCCCAGTAAACATTGGTCACCTCTTGGAAAATCCACACTAGCTGGACCACCATCCCCTGTTCCTCTTTCTCTCATAGGAGCAGCTTGTGTGAGTACTTCAAGGAAAACAGGAATATAAAAATGCTCAAGGCTCCCTGTGAGTGTGTGACGGGGATGACCAGGCTGGGTAAAGGGGGTGTGAAGGGGACATTGATAGGGACCCTGGTCCAGGGTGTGGCAGCCCATGATCTTTGCTTCTCCTCCCCTCACAGACCTGAAGAGGCAGCTGCTAAAACACACAAAATGTGACATTGTGCACACCTTCAGCTTGTTGCCCAAAACTCAATATGACCTCATCTCCTTCCTGGTAGACATGTGGTTCCGCACGGTGAGTGCTTGCTTCCTTTCTCAGGCAGGCCCCGAAAGCCTGAGGTGGGTGGGAAGTTAAGGAGGGTCCTTTTCAGGAAAGGATGCTCTGCTTTTCTGTCAACGGGATGTTCAAGGAAGGTGAGTGCCTGCAGAGTCCCCTCCCAGGTCCCGCACTGCTCCCTCTCCTGAACTGGACCTACTCTCAGGACTCTCCTAGTTTCCTTGGCCCCTTTCCTTCCTTCCTACTCCCACTGTGTTCTTCTGGTCTAACTTTACCCTCAAAGATTGACCTTTATTTTTTCTTTTCTTTCCGAGAAAGACTCTCCCTTTGTAGCCCTGAGTTGAATGCTGTGGTTTCATTATAGCTCATAGCAACCTCAAATTCTGGGACTCAAGAAATCCTCTTGCCTCAGCCTCCCAAGTAGCTGGGACTACAGGCACCCACCACAACACCTGGCTAATTTTTCTATTTTTACTAGAGATGGTGTGCTCTTGCTCAGGCTTGTTTCAAATTCCTGAGCTCAGGCAATCCACCTGCTTCAGCCTCCCTCCAAGTGCTTGGATTACAGGCATGACCTGTACTGCACCTGGCCGACCTATCTCATCTTTGTCATAGATTGAATAAAAGTTTAGAAATGCTTTGTATACTATCAAAAAAATAATTAAAATGTGAAAAACTTGGAGACCATACTTGCAAACAATATTGCATACTTTGTGTTACTATATCTATGCATAGAGGACTTTTTCTAACCAGGACAGAGGGTAACAAAGATCAACAATTAATTTACCTAAATATCAAAATGATTCTGTAATAAATTTCTGCACAGCATCCAACCACATTGGCTAAAGAAATGAAAATCTGGAGATGTCACAATATGTGAAAAATCCACTTTGGAGAAAATTTATGTGACAGCAAATTTTAAAAAGAATATATTTGCATGTGTGTAGATATATATATATATATACGTATGTTACTTACAAATATTTCAAATAAACACATTGCACACCTAAAACATTATTTATTTAAGACAGATTCTTGCTGTGTCTCCCAGGGCAGAGTGCAGTGGCACATCATAGCTCACAGCAACCTTAAACTTCTGGGCTTGAGTAATCCTCCTGCCTCAGTCTCCCAAATATCTGGGATTACAGAGGCATGCCACCACATATTATTATTATTATTTTTTGTAGAGACAGGTATCTCACTCTTGCTGAGGTTGGTCTTGAACTCTTGGCCTTGATTGATTCTCCCACCTCGGCTTCCCAAAATTCTAGGATTACAGATGTCAGCCTCCATGCCCAGCCCACCAATCTATTTAAAGTGGATATTTTTAGTGCATGGTAAAGGGATAATATAGATAGAAGTTGCAGAATGGTTTTAATCTCCAAAATATACATTTTATAGTGTTTAATACTTTGTAATTAGGTGAATTTGTTGAAACCCTTGAGAATATCAATAACAAATTGACAAAAAATTACCAGTTTAGGAAAAGTCTCATGCGATACTCTTTCATAAAAAATAAAAATTACAACTCTTTGCTTGGTAGTTTATTTATATACATGTATGCTTCTTTGCTTTATGCTTACTTCATCCCAGATGTTCACACTCTTATATGTGTATTTCTCTTCTGCTCACTCAGGGGTTGGAATTCCTCTCTGAGAGGGTAGAGACCTAGGAAGGCACTTCTGCCAGGAGGGTAGAAAATATTGGAAACCTCTGGCTGATGCACTCAGGCTCCACTCTCACTGCCTCTCCCTTGCAAAGCTTTCTCGTTTAAAACTTTCCAACCTAAGCAAAATCAAGACCCTGTCCATACTGCAAAAAAAAAAAAAAAAAAAATAGAAAAACTAAGGTAAGAGGATCACTTGAGCCCCATTTGGAGGTTGCTTTGAGATATGATGCCACGGCATTCTACCCAGGGCGACAGCTTGAGACTGTCTCAAAAATAAAATAAAATAAAAAAATACATTCCTTTTGGAAAGAGATATGGAGAACACGTAGAGATCTAAAAATAGATCTGCCATTCAATCCTGTAATCCCTCTACTGGGCATATACCCAGAAGACCAAAAATCACATCATAACAAAGATATTTGTATTAGACTATTTATTGCAGGGCGGCGCCTGTGGCTCAGTCGGTAAGGCGCCGGCACCATATACCGAGGGTGGCTGGTTCAAACCCGGCCCCGGCTGAACTGCAACCAAAAAAAAAATAGCTGGGCGTTGTGGCGGGCGCCTGTAGTCCCAGCTACTTGGGAGGCTGAGGCAAGAGAATCGCTTAAGCCCAGGTGTTGGAGGTTGCTGTGAGCTGTGTGATGCCATGGCACTCTACCCGAGGGGCATAAAGTGACACTCTGTCTCTACAAAAAAAAAAAAAAAAAAAGAATATTTATTGCAACCCTATTCATAATTGCTAAGTCATGGAAAAAGCCCAAGTGCCCATCGATCCACGAATGGATTAATAAATTGTGGTATATGTACACCATGTAATATTATGCAGCCTTAAAAAAGATGGAGACTTTACCTCTTTCATGTTTACATGGATGGAGCTGGAACATATTCTTCTTAGTAAAGTGTCTCAAGAATGGAAGAAAAAGTACCCAATGTACTCACCCTTATTATGAAACTAATGTAGGACCTTCACATGAAAGCTATAACCCAGTTACAACCTAAGAATAGGGAGAAGGGAGAAAGGGAGGGGAGGGAGGGGGGAGAGAGGTGGAGGGAGGGAGGAGAGAGGTGGAGGGAGGGGGATTAATGAGATTACACCTGCGGTGCATCTTACAAGGGAATATGTGAATCCTAGTAAAAGTGTAATGTAAAGGTCTTAGCAAAATAACTAAGAAAATGCCACGAAAGCTATGTTAACTAGTGTGATGAAAATGTGTCAAACGGTCTATGAACCAAGTGTATGGTGCCCCATGATCATACTAATGTACACAGCTATGATTTAATAAAAAAAAAAAAATCCTGAAAAAAAAAAAAGTAAAACTTTCAGAGCTACAATTCTGGATCTGACCATTAGGGGGCATCTTTCTTCATGACTACTATATTTTTTGAAAACCAAAAGGCATGGGGTTTTTTGGGGATGGGGGCAGGAGTTAAATCTCATACTCCGCTGCTCCACCAAACTTTGGCTATTTCCCTTATGCAGGCAGCCTCTAGTGTGACCTCTGTGGGGTGGGCTAAAGTTATTTCCTGCCATGTTTTTCTGCCTATTTTTCAGATATTTCTGTAACTTCTTTAAGTAAATCCCTATATTGTAGGTAGATTTATTAAAACTATTCATGGTGGCATCATGCCCATTAAATAGGACTCAGTTCCAGTGTCTTTATCTCTGCATATTGTCTGAATTACCCCCAAACAAGGTTCTATACCTCCCTAAGCTTCAGCAACTTTCAAGAGAGCAAGGAAGTGAAAATTCTTCAGATAAGAATATTCTTGTGTTCCATGAATGAATACAATGTAATATAGAGGACAAAGCCTGGCAATCAGAGTTCTATATTTGTATCCACAAGTACCATTCCTGCAGGGGTTATTCCCTTGGAAACAGCTCCCTGGGTGTTAGTCTGGTAGCAAACTTAGGGGGCAGTAAGAACAGGAAGTTAAGTCTTCTCTGGTCCCCAGGAATCTCCTCTCTATGCTTTTGGGGAAGGAATTTCCTGTAAGGACTCCATTTTGTTTGTGTAGCCCTGACAAAGTAGCCTATCTGGTGACTGCTCTCAGCAGCCCTCTCAATCTTCTCCAAATTCTTGTCTCCAGAACATAACAGTTTCTTTTCAAGAGAGCCCTGTGAGGACATTGGTCACTTCCTTCAGGACATAGCATGGGTAAGTTGGTCAGCATAAGGCTTTGGCTTTAGGTCCTTACAGGGTAGGAGAGATTCTAGGCCCTCCCCCACCTGTGCCCCAACCTACAGGACACCCAGCAGACTGCCCTTTAAATTGGTGGTGGCAAAGGCCTGGGCTGTTTTCCACTTTCTTGAAGACATAGACCTTATGGGTCCTGACACATCCATCCTTGCTCCACATGGAAAACTTCTCCTTTGGCTGTAATCATGGCTGAGCTCAGCTGTTCCCCTGGTATAGAGGAATAGTTTGTCATGTGATGCTCTCAAGTCCAGAGTTTGGAGAAAGAGAGAGGATGATCTGAGGTGGGGAGCATTGGAAGTTAACAGTCTTGGTATTTATACTAGGGGTGGTGGAGGGGCAGGGGATCCACCAGTACTCTTAAATTTTCACAGCAAGCATTTGAAGTAGATTGCATTACCCCTATAGCTTTGTTGACGCTTGCTTTATGGCCTAGCATATGATGGATTCTGAAATGCTACCTGTGTTGTAAAATGTAGTATTCTGTTAGGTAAATTTTGTTCTATTGTTTAAATCTTTATCTAACTGACTTTCTGTCTGTTTTATCTGCCACTGTGAGGTATGTTAAAATTTCCCACTGAGATTATGAATGTCTCCATTTTTCCATTTACTTCTGTCAGCTTCTATTGTGTGTGTTTTCTCCATTTACTTCCATGAATATTTGCTGTGCATATTTTGGCTCTGTGTTAAAAGATGCATACAAATTTGTTTTATTAGCATCTTCATGTTGAATTAAACCACTTATCATTATGAAATATATTGAGCTCTTTTAGTAATATTTTTAATTAAAGCATATTTTTCTCATATTAATGATTATACCAGATTTCAGTTGGTCAGTGTTTTAATGATATATCTTTTGCCATCTTCTTTTTTAAAATTTTCTGTATCATTATATTTTACCTGTATTTCTTTTCATTGAATTAATATTCTCTTTTAATTAGGCTTACTTTTTTTTAAATTTGAAATCTTCAATCCATTACATTTAATGTAATTCCACAAATAATTTGGCATAAATATACCATCTTACTGTTTGCTTTACATTTACTTTCATATTCTAATTTTCTATCTTTTTCTTTGGAATATATTTTTTTTTTCTGAGACAGAGTCTCACTTTGTCACCCTTGGTAGGGTGCCATGACATCATAGCTCAAAGCAACCTCAAACTTGGGCTCATGCAATTCTCTTGCCTCAGCCTCCCAAGTGGCTCAGACTACAGGTACCCGCCCCAACACTGGGCTATTTTTAGAGATGGGGTCTCGAACTCTTGAGCTCAGACGATCCGCCCATCTCAGCCTCCCAGATTGCTGGGATTACAGGCGTGAACCACTGTGCCCGGCCTTAATGTTACTTTTAAGTTATTCAATCTTGCCTCCCTTGGCTTTGACGCAAACTATTCTTTTGTCATTTTTGTAGTCTGTCCTTCAGATTACAACCTTTTTTTTATCTTACAAGCACACTTGAATCCACAGCTAAACGTCCAAGGTACACTTAAATTATGCCAATCAAAAAAAAAAAAGTAAAAAAAGAATATACTTACTGTACTTTGAAATTTTTTGAACATAATTTAATTGATGATCTTTAAAATTTTTCTGTGCACATCTAAGAAACTCTCATGGCAAACCAGTATGTGTGATAACATGCTTGCCATATTACAGTCGCATGTACATAAATTATTTTCTATATCCTTAGACACACAAGTACTTTTCAACATTTTAACTCCATTAATGCCCCCCCTGATATATTATTGTTCATTTTAGTTATACATCTATTTATTTATATATTTAAATTATCTGAAGAAATTATCACTAATTATATTGTTAATATTTATTTAGATTTTCCTACACATTTGCCAGTATCATTATTCTTCCTTCTTTCTTGTGTTTACATGCTTCTATTTGGGATCATCTTTTCTTTTTTTTTTTTTATAGAGACAGAGTCTCACCTTATGGCCCTCGGCAGAGTGCCATGGCATCACACAGCTCACAGCAACCTCCAACTTCTGGGCTTAAGCGATTCTACTGCCTCAGCCTCCCGAGCAGCTGGGACCACAGGCGCCCGCCACAATGCCCAGCCATTTCTTGGTTGCAGTTCAGCCGGGGCCGGGTTTGAACCTGCCACCCTCGGTATATGGGGCCGGCGCCCTACCGACTGAGCCACAGGCGCTGCCCTGGGATCATATTTTCTTAACTTGAGGATGAATCTTTAGTTTTGAATTGGCTAGGGACAAATTTAACTAACTTGTTTGCATTAAAATGTGAGAGTGTGAGCCAGGAGTGATGGCTCCGGCCTGTAATCCTAGCACTCTGGGAGGCGGAGGCAGGTAGATTGCCTGAGTTTAGGCGTTCAAGACCAGCCTGAGCAAGAGTGAGACCCCATCTCTAAATAGCCGGGCTTTGTGGTAGTCAGCTGTAGTCCCAGCTATTTGGGAGGCTGAAGTAAGAGGGTCACTTGGGCCGAAGAGTTTGAGGTTGCTATGACCTATGACACCACAGCACTCTATGGAGGGAGACAAAGTGAGACTCTGTCTCAAAAAAAAAAAAATAAAATAAATAAAATGTGAGTGTAGAAAAAGCACTCTCACTCAAAATACTTTTTTCTATTGTCTCACTCTACAACAACAAGCAGTACAGAAGACTTCTGTGACCACATGTGTGTGGGTTTTCCCCACCAATAAGCAATCAATCAGTTCTGCAGTGGAAACCAGCTGGGTGTCCTCTAATTCAGTCCTGACACTACCTGGAAACAGCCTCACATCCCATATATTGAGGGTTCTGCCCCCAAGACTGCTCACTTCCTTCATACACCAGTTGTGAGTCCCAGTCTCTAGAACAGTGGTTGTCAACCTTCCTAACGTTGTGGTGACCTCCTACCATAAAATTATTTTCGTTGCTACTTCATAATTGTAATTTTTGCTACTGCTATAAATGGTAATGTAAAGGTCTGATGTTAGGCGACCCCTGTGAAAGGGTTGTTCAACCCCCAAAGGGGGTCACGACTCACAGCAATTTAGTAATGTTAAATTGAGAACCACTGCTCTAGAACTTCTGACTGACTAGTTTCAAGTTGGGAGTCCCATGACCTCCCTCTTTGGGTTTATCATAAAGGTATAGAATAAGGGATGTGGTGCTCCCATGCCTCCCCCAGCTGTGCCACCCTCCAGGAACCTCAATGTGCTCAGCCGTCCAGAACTTTATTGAACTCTGTCCTTTTGGGATTTTATGGAGGCTTTATGAAATAAGCATAGATTGATTAAGCTATAGGCTATTGAAACAAACATAACTTTCACCCCCTCTCCCTTCCTTGGAAGTTGGGGTGTGTGCAGAAAGTACCAACCTTCTAATCCCCAACTTGTTCTTTTTTTTTTTTTTTTTCTGGCGGTAAGTACCTGGCAGAAAGAAGAATAACTGGAGGGGCATTTAAAATTATTTTCTGCATTAGCACAGAATTTCTTTTTTTATTGTTTGGGATTTATTGAGGGTACAAAGAATTAGGTCGCACTGATTGCATTTGTTAGATACAGTCCCTCTTATAATTGTGTCCTGCCCCCTGACTTGTTCTTTCCAGTGCTCAGTCACCACCCTGAAGCTACCTAGGGGCTGCCAGTCATCAGGCAACTCATTAACGTACAAAAACATAATGTGTTGGTGTTTGAGGATTTTTAGGAGTTCTATGCTGGGAAACAGAGCTTAAGACAATGTGTATATTTCACAATATCACAATTATCTATTTCACTTCCATTTGAAAGAATTTTTTTTGTAGACACAAAATTCTGAGTCTCTAGTTTTGCTTCACAATGAATATATAATTTCACTTTCTTCACACTACCATTATTTCTGCTTAATATTACATATCAGTCTTATTTTTGCTTGTTTGAAGATAACCTGTTGGTTTTTTTCTGTTTTGAGCATTTTCTCTTTGTCTATGTGTTTCAACAGCTTTACTGTGATGAACCTGGTTTGGTTTTCCTTATATCCCACTATGCTTGATATATATATATATTGCTTCTTGCATCTGGGACTTATTATCTTTTGTTACTTTTTGACATTTCTCAAACACCAAAATAACTATTTATGGACTATTCTCTTTTTTTCCTTCTAGGACTCCAGATAAACATACATTTGATTTATTTAGTGTATCCCCTTTGACTTTGCCCCATCTCTTTCTGTATCCTTTATCATTTTGTGTCTCCATACTTTATTTTGCATATTTTATTCAGATGCTTCTTTAAAACCCCCTTGTTTTCCAAGGAGTTGTAAAAGAACTTCTGTAAAATCATACTGTGATAAGGCAAACATGTACCCTATAATCTAAGGGCAAAGACTACAAAAATGACAATTCTTTAATTCTATCTTCAGGTATGTCTGTTATGTTATACTCTAATCACATAAATGTTCCTAATTTCAGTTACTGCATTTTTGAATTCTAGAAATTTTTTTCAGTTTTTGTATTTTCCAATTTTTGGCTGAAATTTTTATCTTTTCATATTCCTGGCAATAATGACATTATCTGGATTATATGGATTGGTTTTTAATCATCTTTTTTTGTTGATTGCTTGAATCATGTCATATTATCTCTTTTTTATTTATACAGTATTTTACAATTTTCTTCAGGAAACTACATATAATAAATTGTAGATTTATTTACTTCAGTCTTGGGAAGAAGTTATCTCCCTCCAGGGAACAATATTTTTATGTCAGCTTGCTAGATGGCAAGGAAAACCCCAAGTCCCTTTAAACCCTTTGGTGATTGAGATTATTGATTTGGACTTTAGTTTCTTGGAAAGTTGGTCTATTTTCAGTTTACCCTTTCACCTGGCATAGCATACTTCCTATCTAAGCCAGAGTGGTTTTCCAGGGTGCTGTCTCCTTGACAAGCCCAGCTTCAAATTTTATGGTCTAAGACCCATTACTCTGGAAATTTGGTACAAATTCACAGTATTTCACTATTTTACATGCTTCCATAGGAATCATCAACTACTGCTAGGGTAAAAGCAGCCCCAAGGATTGGGAATGCCTTAGGGGTTCCTTTTTTCTGATCTTTCCCCTATAACATCTTATTGTACTGTTAGTTCTTTGATTCCTTTTAATTCTTTTTTAAAAATTTTAAATGATTTTCCACACTTTTCTAGTTATCCTCAGTTGGAAGTTTTTTTTGTTGTTGTTGTTTTTTTACAAATTAAGATTTATTTTTTATTTTTATTTATTTATGTATCTATTTTTGCAGTTTTTGGCCGGGGCTGGGTTTGAACCCACCACCTCCAGCCTACGGGGCCGATGCCCTACCCCTTTAAGCCACAGGCACCGCCCCTCAGTTGGAAGTTTGATGCAACTTAACTTGTTTCTTGTTGCTGAAAGCAAAACTATCTAAATTTATTTTTTCACAACAGGAACAAGAAGACATGTGTATTATACTTTCGGTGAAATTTTCCAGATGGATATATATGGCGGCTAGCGTGAATTCAGTATCTCAGATGTCTTTGTCATATTATTGTATTGCCATTATCCTTCATCATCTTAGGCTTCTATCCTTCACTGTCTGTCTCTTGTTTATGAGACAGATCCTTAGGTCTTTTCCAGCTTTCAACTACTCTGATATTTCAGCCACTCCTCTGACAATAGATTCTGTATCCCCCTCTTTTTTTTTTTTTTAATTAAGTCATATATACATAGATCATGAATACATTTATGCCTTTGTGGGATTCAATGTGTTGATTATTTGTGCAAATTGGAGTGCTTACATCCTACTAATTAACATGGCTTTCACCTCATTTAATCACAGTGTTAAGACATTTGTGTTCTATACTTGATAGATTTGACTTGTACCCTTGCAATATGCTCTGTAGGTGTGGTCCCACCATTAACCCTCCCTCTATCGAACCACCCCCTCCCCTTCTATACCCCTCCCCTTCCCTCCTTCAACCTGGGCTATAGTTGTGATTCATATATGAAAGTGTGGGTGATTATAAATTGGTTTTATAGTAGTACTGAGTACATTGGATTTTTTTTTTCCATTCCTGAGATACTTTACTAAGAAGAATATTTTCCAGCTCCATCCATGTAAACATAAAAGAAGTAAAGTCTCCATCTTTTTTTTTTTTTGAGATAGAGTCTCAAGTTGTCACCCTGGGTAGAGTGCTGTGGCATCACAGCTCACAGCAACTTCCAACTCCTGGGCTCAAGCGATTCTCTTGCCTCCTCTTCCCAAGTAGCTGTGACTACAGGTGCCCACCCCAACGCCCAGCTATTTTTTGGTTGCGGCTGTCATTGTTGTTTGGCCATCTGGGCTGGATTCAAACCTGCCAGCTCAGGTGTATTTGGCTGGTGCCTTAGCCGCTTGAGCCACAGGTGCTGAGCCTCCATCTTTTTTAATGCTGCATAGTATTCCATGGTATACATATACCATAATTTATTAATCCATTGATGGGTCGATGGGCACTTGGGCTTCTTCTAAGACTTGGCAATTATGAATTGAACTGCAGTGAATAACCTGGTGCAAATATCTTTGTTGCCAAGTGATTTTTGTTTTTTTGGATATACACCTAGTAGAGGAATTGCAGGATCAAATGACAGGTCTACATTTAGATCCCTGAGTGTTCTCCAAACTTCTTTCCAAAAGGAACGTACTAGCTTGCTGACTAACATGAACATATGTTCTTTACAGTGTTCAGCATGTGTGTGTACGTATGTGTGTGTATGTATATATATATATACACATATATATGAGAGGCAATATTTTTCCAAAACATAAACTTTATGTATTTATTTTATTTATTTATTTCTTTTTGAGACAGAGCCTCAAGCTGTTGCCCTGGGTAGAGTGCTGTGGTGTCACAGCTCACAGCAACCTCCAACTCCTGGGCTCAAGCGATTCTCTTGCCTCAGCCTCCCAAGTAGCTTGGACTACAGGCACCCACCACAACTCCAAGCTATTTTTTTGTTGTAGTTGTCATTGTTGTTTGGCAGGCCCTGGCCGTGTTCGACCCCACCAGCTCTGATGTATGTGGCTGGCCACTTGACCTACAGGTACCGAGCTCCAAAAGATAAACTTTAAAAAGAGAAATTGTTGTATCAACATGTATAAGTTTTTTTTTTTTTGAGGCAGAGTCATACTATGTCACCCTCAGTAGAGTACTATGGCATCACAGCTCACAGCAACCTCCAACTCTTGGACTTAAGCGATTTTCTTGCCTCAGCCTCCCAAGTAGCTGGGATCACAGGTGCCTGCCACAACGCATGGCTATTTTTTTGTTGCAGTTGTTTATCTGATCTGGGCTGGGTTCGAACTGCCACCCTCAATGTATATGGCTGGCGCTGTAACCACTGTGCTACCGGTGCCAAGCTGACATAGATGAGCTTTTAAAATTCCTGGTGAACTTTTGAGAAATAGGCTCCTTCACTCACTCTTGATTAGCATGCAAATAAATATATTTTAATGCCATTTATAAAAGTCTTTAAAGTTTAAAAACCCATGTTTTGACCAAAATGATCACCTATAGAATTATTATTATTGCATGAAAAACTGTAAACAAATACATAGCATGTATATATAGTCCTATTTTTAGTAGGATTGTTTATAGTAGCAAAAACTTAAAAAATTTGTTGAAATTGGAAATTTTATTAGTAGGTTAAAGTTTGTGACAATTAAATTATTAACAAATTTATCATCTAATATATAAATTATACTGAAGTCAAACATAATTCTTGTCAAATTTTTCATATTTAGGAAATACGAAAAAATATATAATTTGGATTAATCATATTTATTCTTTTCTGACCTTCTATCATAAATATCTTAATGAATTTCAGCCACCAATTCTTGCTCTGGTAAACAAGTGACCTTAGCTTTAATTTCCACAGTGTCTTTTAAGTATAATCATTTAATTTGGCAAATGAAAATAATTAAATATTTCTGAACATGTAATGATACTAAAAATTGTTACATGGCAAGTACAGGTTATAGATATTTTGGTACATGATTACAGTTTGAAAAATATTCGTGTATATGCATAATATATTCGATAGCATA
This sequence comes from Nycticebus coucang, assembly GCF_027406575.1. NCBI lineage: Eukaryota > Metazoa > Chordata > Mammalia > Primates > Lorisidae > Nycticebus > Nycticebus coucang. The sequence continues at coordinate 113,428,020 of NC_069804.1, forward strand.
GTAGCATACAACACCAAAATGGTCACATATCACCTTTATGTGTCTATCTCTTTCTGAATTTATTTGCTAAAGAAACTCGATCATTTGTCATGCACTTAGTTCACTGCAACTACATACAAGACTTAGATTGGCTCTGAGACTTGATAAGATTCAGATTTAATTTTTTGGCAATGATATTTCATAAGTGGTGCTCATAACAATGCACATCATGTCTGATTGTTTCCCTTTTTGTGATTTTAACCAGCCATTGATGGTAATTATATTGATCCTTTTTTTAATTAGGAGTTTTCATATGATGTTAGTCAAAATTCTTTCTGGAATTCTTCATGTATTGGCTGAAATATGCTTGTGAAGAAAAACTCTGACCAACAGTTTGGCTATCTTTATACAGCTTATATGGGAAAGGCAGAATAAATATTTGCTTCTTCCTCTTCATTTACAAATATTCATAAAAATAAGTTGGTTTCCTGGCATTCTCCAAATGTCATCAACAGGTTCTTCTTTGTTGTTGTTTTTGAGTATCATTAGGAACTCATGGCTTTTTAATATACTGATGATTTTGAAACCCTTGTTATAGGATTTTAATCTGAAGAATATAAGATTTGACTTGTGCTTTAAAAAAAACCCCTCCTTCTCTGCTATGTTGAAAATAAGTGGGAAAGAAGGAAGTATAAAAGCACAGGGAAGAGTTGGGAGGCAATATAATCTAGGAGAAAGATGTTGGTGACCTGATCAGGGTAGTAGCAATGGGGTAATGAAAAGGTCCCAGACTCTGGGTGTCAGTTGGATGAGAAGTATGAGAAAAAGAAAGCACTCCAAGTTATCTCCAGATTTTGGGGACTAAATATGAAGAATTTCTAGCCCAAAGGCTCTACTCATATTTAATTTCACTTCCATTGCCATATAGGGAAAGTCTCAAAAGTTGTGAGTAGCAGAATTTCCTGACCATGGGTCACATAGCAATGTGAAAGCAATGACTTCCCAGAGGAGTTCATCTGAAGTCTGATCATAATCAGTACATTGAATAGTGACCAAGAGTGAATGGATTGTATCCATCACCCAAATGGTGTTCATTGTACCTGTTAGGTTAGTTTTTGCCCTTCTACTCATCCCCCTCCCCCCTGCTTGATTTCCAATGACATTTACTTTCCTCTGTGCACTTGTGTACCTATCAGTTAGTTCCAATTTATTAGACAGTACGTGTGGTGTTTGTTTTTCCATTCTTGAGACACTTAGCTTAGGGTAATGGTCTCAAGTTCCTTCAAAATTACCATAAAAGGCATTAAGTCATCCTTTTCTTGTGACTGCATACCCCTTAATATTTTGAAATAAAAATAAAAAAGGACAAAAAGGTTTTTTAAAAATGTATGATCTACATAAATTATTTGAAATTAAAAAATAGTGACTAGATTGTTATTCATAAGCATGTCTTGAGACAATATAGAGTAATTAATGTATAATATGTATACAATACAATTCTGGAGAACCTCAAATCTAGAGCCCAAAAGGAATCTGGTTTCTAATACTCTAATTTCTTTAACCCCATCTCCAAAACCACTAGTATTACCATTTACTAGTATACTGTTTCAGTTGAATGTGATTAAAAATAAAACTCCTATTGAATACACCTGTGGGAGAGATAATTGATGCTATCTTATTTCCTTAGATGTAAATTAAACTTCCAAATCTTGCCATATTATGAATTAAACATGTTGGTGGGAAGTGTGGTGGGGGGCAAACAAAGAAATTCCTAGGGGTAAATACAGTATGAATTATCACCAAAACAGACTCAGTGCCCATAGCTCAGTGGTTAGGGCACCGGCCACATGCACCAGGGCTGTTAGGTTTGAACCCGGCCTGGGCCTGCTAAACAACAATGACAGCCGAGCGTTGTGGGGGTGCCTATAGTCACAGTTACTTGGGAGGCTGAGGCAAGAGAATCCCTTGAGCCCAAGAATTTGAGGTTGCTGTGAGCTATGACACCATGGCACTCTATCGAGGGCAACATAATGAAACTTTGTCTCAAAAAAAAAAAAAAAAAAGAAAAAGAAATATAACCAAAATACATTATAAGCATACCTGAGTCCATGATATTCAATAAAACAGACTTTGGTGCAAAGAAAATTAGTAGACAACTTTATGGGGGCAAGACATGATTGCAAGAGGGACTTTACCTAACAATTGCAATCAGTGTAACTGGCTTATTGTACCCTCAATGAATCCCCAACAATAAAAAAAAAAAAGAAAATTAGTAGACAAAGAGGATATTATATAATGTTAAAAAGATCAATCCACCAGCAAGATACAATGATCCTAAATATGGTCACACCCAAACAATAGAGCCTCAAAGTACATGTAGCAAAAACTGATAATAGCTAAATGGAGAAATAGCCAAGTTCATAATTATTGTTGAGGCCTTCAACACCCTACTCTCAGAATTTGATAAAATTGGGCGGCGCCTGTGGCTCAGTGTGTAGGGTGCCAGCCCCATATCCTGAAGGTGGCATGTTTGAACCAAGCCCTGGCCAAACTGCATTAAAAAAAATAGATGGGTGTTGTGGCAGGCGTCTGTAGTTCCAGCTACTGGGGAGGCTGAGGCAAGAGAATCGTCTAAGCCCAAGAGCTGGAGGTTGCTGTGAGCTGTGACACCATGGCACTCTTTTTTTTTATTAATATTAAATCATAGCTGTGTACATTAAACGGCACACTATTGAGGGTGAAAAAGTGTGACTGTCTCTAGAAAAAAAAAGAAAGAAATAGATAAAATATCTAGACAGAAAATCTGCAAGGATGTCAATAATGTATAGTATAATTAATACAATAACCATATATAGGATACTCCACAAAACAACATGAAATGACACATTTTTTCAAGTGTTATAACATTCACAAAGGTAGTCCAAATCCTAAGCCATCAAACAAATCTCAATAAATTTATAAGAACTGAAATCATACAGAGTATGCTCTTTGACCATAGAAAAATCTCTAAACACTTGGAAACTGTAGTTGACACCTACCATTTCAGTTCGTTGTTCAGACCCTTGTTAGAGTAGAGATTAGAAGCATTGTTTCCTATGCTGCAAGACATTTCGGCCCGTGCAAAAAGAAAGTTCACTCCAGGTATTTCAAAAAAATATTGATGAGGACAAGGCTGGAGGTAAGGAGACAGTTTAGCAGTCTGTTGCATCGTTTATTCTATCATGAAAGCTTCTACTAGAAACAAAACTACAGCTTGCTGAATGCTAATCAGAATAATTTGGTAGCTGATTCGTTTGGGGGAGGTGTGAGAGAAGTTGCCTACCAGGTTTTGGTGAGATTGTTAGATTACAGAAGGATAAGAGAAGGCAAAATTTGGTTGCCTTCCTGGTATATGGCTGATGTCCAGCCTGACCCATGAAAGTTCACACTTATGTTCTTTAAATCCTGGTCCATTTTCCAAATGATTCCACACAATTACCTCCTCCTTCAAAATTTCTTCCCTAAATTATACTATCTATGAGAAAAGCCTCTCATATATGGACAGGTAGAGAGGTTTGCTTCCTGGGGTTTGTGTGATTGCTCTACCAGAGCATGCTTCCATTTTGCTCTCCCTATTGTGGTATTATGCCAAGACATGGTTCATGGCATATGACCACTGATCTATTTTCAAACTTGTATTTTTGTTCCCAATTTTAGAATACAGAAATGTTGGTAGTGCTCCTCAAGGAAAAAAGGCAAATGGGGATTCTTTCCAGAGGAATTTTGGCAAGGGGAGACTTCGTTATGAACATGGTAGGCGTGGGCTTCTGCCTTCCCATTTTCGAGAGGATGATGAAAAAGTGGAAATAAGGAACGTCTATGGGAGCCCCCAAGTACGGCAGTAAGTAACCAGGCAGCCTGGATTGCATATAGCAGCCCTTGGGACTGTGCAACTCTTTCACTGTCTGTGGTCTTCTTTTTATTCTTTAACTGATAAAGTGAAGAATGATAGAAGTGGAATATGGTTGAGCAATCTTAATTACAAATCTGGTTACCACTGAGTTGAGAGTATAGACAAAACTTTGTAGCATTTCTGTGAATTTCTGTACGTTTATGGACACATCCTATTATCCATTTCTCCACAGAAAATTATCTACCTTACAACCCAAGAACGGTATTGAATGGTATAATGAACGCCAAGATAGAATTCCTCCCAAGAGAGAAATGGAGAAGAAAATGCAGGAGCGAGACTTGGGGTGCTGGTTCAAGATCACAGTGAGTGTCCTGGCAAAGTGGAGGGAATTTTCAGGAGAGGCAGGTCAGAAAGAGTTGTGTTGATCACATGTAGAAGTGCTTTATACTTCTGTGGTGACACAGGGAGTTAACATATAAGTGTAGGTTCAGAGAAGGGATGTAAAGGGAACAGGCTGACTGCAAGAAAACATGAGAGGTTGTCTAAAGGCAAAGGTGAAAACTACTGCCAAGAAAACAGAGCAGCTCTCCAACAGATGCCTCATGGCTCAAGTGGAGTGTAGGGTTGATGAGTCTCTGGAGTTCTTGTCAGCAGAACAGTCTTGGTCTTTAATAAGTAGACTATCCTGGAATCTTATGAAAGGAAAATGATTTTGAGCATCTGAATTTCATCATTTGGGAGGTAAATGTGGAATACAGAGAAAGTATAATTGTCTGAAAAAATATATTTTTAAATCCTGTTAAAGCTGTGTAGATCAGAAGAAAACACCTGAGTATGTTCTCCAGGATCAATTCCATGCTGTCTCTCTTTTCTCCTAATTCTTGTTTTCACCCTTAGATTCCTCATGGAGTAAAGTATGACAAGACATGGCTAATAAAATCAATCCAGAGCCATTGCCGTGTTCCCTTCACCCCCGTTGATGTAAGAGGGCATAGTGAAGCCAGATGGATAGGCTTCATCCATGGGAGCGGGGAGATCTGGCTCAGCAGGGGCTGTTGGCCTCTGACACTGTCACTCTGGCCTTTCCTCCCTGTAGTTCCACTATTCGAAATACCGAGCACAGTTCTTTGTCCAGGATGCTACAACTGCTTCTGCATTGAAGGATGTCAGCTACAAAATTTGCAGTGACGAAAATAGAAAGGTATGTATTAAGGTATTCCCTGTACCTTGTCTCGGGACAGAAAGACAGGCCAGGGGCTGGTCATCTTCTGTGTGGTTTGAGGTCCTGGAGCTTGCTCTGCCTTTCCTTCCTGTAGATATCTATCTTTGTCAGTCCTTCTGAGGTCCCCTACTCTGTAAAGAATAAGTTGAAGCCAGAACATATGGAGCAGCTAAAGGTAAGGCAGACCCAAAGCACGTTGTATGCCACTTCCCAGATTCATCTCTTGCCTGAGGCCCCAATTTCCCTGTCACCACTGCCAGCGCAGCCTCAGAGCCACTCTGCATCTCTGTCTCTGCAGGTGACTATGAAAAAACGATATAGTATCTCCAAGCAAGCTCTTAATCTCCAGAAGCTCCGCTTTGACACAGGTATGGCTGTCAGCAGTGGTTCTATGGTAGATGAAGGCATAGGGGTCTGCCTGGGAGGGATACTCCCAGATGACAACTTGAGGAGAGGGGTCAGTGCTATTGCTGGTCCAGGTGAACCCCTCTTGGCCTTCTGATTCCCTTTTCTGAAGACTTGATGGACTGTAATGTGGACATAATCCTGAATCGAAGAAGCTGCATGGCTGCCACCCTGCAGATCATTGAGAGGAATTTCCCTGAGGTGAGGCCTTAGAAATAGAGATGGACGAGATGGGGTGGAGGGCAGGCTTGTCTCTGAGGCCCTAGAGAGAAAACGTCACCCTAACTCTTCTTCTGACAAAGTTATTGTCCTTGAACTTGCGCAACAACAAGCTGTACCGTCTGGATGGCCTGTCTGACATTACAGAGAAGGCCCCCAATGTCAAGATCCTGAACCTCTCCAAAAATGAGGTGAGAGGAGAGAGCCAGATCAAATTTGGGTGGGGGTTTGGGAGGCAGTGTGTACCGGGGTAATGACAACAGGCAGGCAGAGGTATCTCTGGGTGAAGGAGGGGACTGAGGGGTCCAGGGTCTTGGATGTCTCTCTTTCCCTGGGACTCCCTCTCCAGTTTCCCTCTCATCTTTCTCAGCTAAAGTCGGCTTCTGAGTTGGCCAAGGTGAAAGGACTGAAGCTGGAAGAGCTGTGGCTAGAAGGGAACCCCCTGTGCAGCACCTTCCCAGACAAGTCTGCCTACATAAGGTCAGTGGTAACTGCTGTCACCCTTCCTGGGCCCCTTCATCCCTCAGGAGCCTTAGCTACCCCTGACAGTGCCCTTCTAAGGGAAGAGGCAGCCTTGGCCTCTGGGAAGACAACTGGGCCTGCCTTCTCCTCTCTTTCTGTGTCCCTCAGCTGTGCTTACATGGTTTCTTTCCTTCCCTGACCTGCCCGCCTTTCCCCCTGCTCGGGGGTGTGTTTGCCGCCTCTCTGCACCCAGATTCCTCCGACACGTCCTGAATGAGTGTGTGCTAGGAAGCAGGTCTCCCCTCCTCACCAGCACCAGGGCTGTCCAGACTTGGGCCAGATGCTGGGGCCCTGGACTGAGAAGTCCAAGGCCCCATGATGACCCAGGCCTTCTTGCCTCCTTGTTGACATGGGCCTTCTATCCCTTCTGCTGAGAGGGACCCTCCTTCCCTTGCTCTGCAACAGCCCACCCTCCACCATGTCCCAGGATGACATGGTAGCTTCCCAGCCCCATGCTGAGGGCCAAGGCCCTGGGTGGCTGCTGTTGTGACATCTTTTCCTCTGGTGCAATGGTAGATGGGCCCTCCTTGGGGAGAAAGCTAGGTTCCCTGCATTAAGAGACCAGAAGTGAGCTACTACCAGTGGTCAGAGGGCTTCCTGAAGCAGGAGGGGGAGGCAGAAGGCAGAGGAAGTTGAGGGGACCAGGAGGATAAGCCTCTCAGGGCACTGCCCCTCCCTGTTCCCACACCTCACAGCATCCTTGGTTCTTCAGAGGAGGCCTGGGTATCCCAAGGAGGGAATGACTCCTGGGGCAAAGCATCAGCTCAGATGGGCACAGCTGGGCCACAACCATCAGTATAGAACTAGGTGATCCTGAGAGGAGACCCCAGCCCCTCCGCCCCATGCTGATATGGGGCCTGATGCTTCACTCCTGGGGAAAGATCTCCTATCCCCATGGCTGCTACATTTCCCACGCCCAGCTCAGACTGGGCTTACCCAGATGACAAAGGCCCCAGACCAAAAAGTGAATGCTTTATGTTTCTGGCTTGGTGTCCAGGGCCAGTCAGGGGCAGGTGAGGGAAAGTGCAGGTGCAGGGGAGCCCTTCTCTGCTCTCTTCCTCTCTAATTCCCACTGCTTTTGGAAAGCATTGTTCCTTTACCTCTGCTTTGTTTCCTCTTTCTTCGTGGCTTCTATTCTCTTGTGTCTCCTCCATCTCTTCCTCTTAGACCTTCATGCATTTTGTGCTGTCTACCCATTTCTCCCTGCATGCCTCCTGATTCTGGCCTTGCTCACCTCCTTGACTCAGAGTCCTGGGTAATCTCTGGGGGATGACCTGGTACTGGCCAAGGCCAAGGACAGGCCCAGAAGAATGGTGGATGCCCAGTGAATTAGCAGAGTCCTGGGCTCTCGCCCCATTCCCTGATCCTTGGGAAGCCTTCTATGGGATCCTGTAGGAAGGTAAGGAAGGCAGGGAAGCCCTAGAGTCTTGCTTCAAGGTAGAGGCTACCCAGGAGGAAGGAGAGAGAGGAGAGCTAGAGGGGGAGAGAGAGAGAATACCACCCTGAACTGTCAATCACTTCGTTCTATTTTTGGTTTTGGACAGTGCCATCCTGGATTGTTTCCCCAAATTGTTACGTTTAGTAAGTATCTACTGTCATCATTGTCTTGTTTTATTCTTACTAACATACATGACTTCCATATCTGCCCCCAGACTTTTTGAGAATTGCCTTGGTTAGGTTTTTACATTTTACTATTAGCCAAATATGGACAATTAGCTCCTGAGAAAAGCATGGCTGTTGTCACTGACAAAATGTGACCATAAACACACACATACACTCACTCAAGATTACTAATTCACACAATATCTGCATATAATAAAAGAGGCTTCTAGGACCCCCGGTGAAAATTCCAACTGTTGTCTTGCTGATAGAATTTCAAAGACCATTTCGCACCTGACCTTGTTCCCCTGGACTCATTTACTTCCTTGCTCTTCTAGTTCCATATCCCTGATTGTCACTGCTGACTATCTTATTCCCTTCCTCAGGATGGCCAGGAGTTAACAACACCATTTGTAATTGACGTTGAAGCACTTGGGATTATAAAACCTTGTAAGGTGAGGAGGCACCATGAAGATTTGAGGTGCTGCAAGGGATGTTTTGTCAGCCATATAGTTTCATGTGTCTTTTCATTCCAGGAAAGCTATAGAGGATCTGAGTCCTTGAAGAGTCTGGTACTTCAATTCCTGCTTCAGTCAGTACTCCAGGAACCATCAGGCAGGGGAGGGCTGGGACAAGACAAGGCACCTCCAGCACATGTCTACTCATGAGTTAAGGGGAGTTTTCAGGTCTCTTTTCAGGCCCAAACCACAGACATAGCCTCTTCTCTTTATGACTCCACAGGTATTACTTGATCTACGACTATGGAGACCGACAAGGTCTCCTCAATGCTTACCATGATGAGGCCTGCTTCTCCCTGACCATTCCCTTCAACCCTAAGGACCCAGCTGCGTGAGTAACATGGCTTAGACTCTGCTCTGGGGCTTTGTGGTTCCCCAGCAGACACAGGCCAGCTCCTGGAAACTCCTGTTCTGCCTGGACAATCATCCCTTGTTCCTCTTTCTCTCCTAGGAGGAGCTTTTGCGAGTACTTCAAGGAAATCAGGAATATAAAGAAGCTGAAGGACCCTGGTAAATGTGTGATGGGGGTATCAGCATGGGAAAAGCAGTGTGAAGTTAATAATAGAGTGCACAGGCCGGGGTGTGGCAGCCCCCACGCTTCTCTTCCTTGCACAGATCTGCGGGCTCAGCTGCTAAAGCACACAAAACATGAGATTGTGGACTCCCTCAGTGTTTTGCCCAAAACTCAGCATGATCTTAACTCCTATGTGGTAGACCTGTGTATCCAGACGGTGAGCATCTGCTTCCTCCCTCAGGCAGGCTGAGAAGGCTGAAGTAGGCAGAAAGTAGATAGATAGGTAGGTAAGAGGATCATGAAAATCCTGATTTCTTCTTCTTCCCTTTTAGGAAAGGATGCTTTGTTTTTCTGTCAATGGAGTGTTCAAGGAATGTGAGTGTTTGTAGAATCTCCTCCACAGATCTCTTACCACTCCCTTCCCCTGGCTGGACTGAACTCCAAGAATGCTCAGACTTCTAGGTTGTTTCCCTCTCTTCCTCTCCCATCCTCTATGCTCCCTTTAGATTACTTTGGTGTTCTCCCACCCATATTTTGCTCCCAAATGTCATTACTGACCTGACCTACATCAGTGCCTGTCTGCCCCGCACAGCTCAGACGTTAGGGTCACAGGCTATAGAATTTGAGGGTTCTTATCACAGGTCCTTGCTTTTACAACTTTGAACTTCTTCCTATTTGTTACCTAACTCCTCAGTTTCCTCATTTGCTAAATGGGACCGGTAAGCTCGTCTCCTGGGCAACCATAAAGAAATGAGTAAAGGGAACTTGTGTTTGTCAAGGCACTTGGCACACATTAGGAAGTTCTATTACTGGAAGCTCATTATTCCTATTGCTGCCCCTCTCAGTCCCTGAAACCCCCTACTGACTCCCAGTGAAAAACTGTCCCAGTCTGGATCCCTTTAGGGTGCCACAAGAGTATCAAGTAAGATCCTGACTGGGAACCTCACATGCACATGTAAAACATCTGCATCTCTAAAGAGGTATCTTTGTTTGTTGCTGTTGAAGTGGAGGCAATGTCTCAGGGTTGTGTTCGCGCCTTCACCCGGACTTTCATCTTAACTTCTGGCAGCAATTCCAGGTAAGTGCTGTATTGTGGGTAGGAGCATTTCATTCCAGCCTGGGGCAGTGATATAGAAATGTAATAATACAGTCTTGGGGTCTTCCCAATACCAGGAAAAACTAACAGGTAGATCAAAGGGGAAGTCTAGATTAGGAAAATACTAAATTCTTTTCTTCACTCCAATACTTAATATTTAGCTATGGAATTGTTATTGAGTAATAAGACTTCCTGTGACTACTGTCCTTTTCTGAAAATGAGGGTAAGGGTCTGCTTCTTTTGTAAAAGGTAAATGTACTGGGGCTAAATCTAAAAATCTAACCAAGTTGATAAACAGTATCTCCAAAGGTAGACTATCTGGTAGGGGTAAAGGCTACCAGCCAAGGGATCTGGAAGGCAGGCAGAGTAAAGGTTTGGAAGCATCTTGCTGCTGAGTGGCAGTGGAAATAGGATCATTGTTGGAAGTGTGGGGTTGTCCATTTGTCTGATTTTCTGAGGGCCCATCTTTCCTTCAGTCTGCGCATTGTGAATGATGAGCTGATAGTGAGAAATGCCAGCCCCAAAGAGATCCAGAGTGCCTTCTACATCTCAATGCCCATACCCTTCTCCAGCTCCTTGCCCACCCTCTCTCAGAGACAGCAGGAAATGGTGCAGACTTTCTCCACTCAATTTGGGGTGAATCTCAAGTGGTCTCAGAAGTAAGTACTGGGATAGGCATGATGAAGTGGGAAGAGTAGGGAGTGAAATGTGGAAACTTTTGGTTAATTTGTAAACACAACTATGTAGATATTGTGCCTCCCCAAAAGTGGGCTTTTAAAATACTCTGTATATAAATTTTATTATTATAATGATATTAATTTAAAAAATGTGATATCTGATGACATAATCTTGTATATATAAAATCCTAAGGAAATTGCAAAAAAACTATTAAATATGTTCTGCATATACAAAAATTCCATTCCTATGTCAGAAATGATCAATCAGACAATAAAATTAAGAAAATAATTCCATTTGTTTGCATTAAAAAAATACTTAGGAACAAATTTAACAAGCAAAATGCAAAAGATATAGTCTGAAATCTATAAAAGATTGTAGAAATAAGTTTAAAAAGACCTAAATAAATGAAAAGATATTCCACGTTGTTATATTGGAAGACTTATGTTGTTAAGATGTTAATACTTCCCAAATTTATATACAGATTCAATGAAAATGCAAAGTCTTAGCTGACATCTTTGTACAAATTTATAAGTTAATCCTAACAATTAAATGAAAATACAGTGAACCCAAAATACAGAAATAATCTTGAAAAAGCAGAACGGTGTTGAAGAACTCACTACAAAGCTACAGTGATTAATCAACACTGGTTGGTATGAGTATAAGAACAGACATACAGATCAGTGGAATAAAATGAGAGTTCAAAAAAACCTTACCATTATGATCAATGAATTTTCAACCAGGGTATCAAAAATAGCCAATGGGTAAAGAATAGCCTTTTGTCAACAGGTGCAGAGATGACTGGATATCTACTCACAAAAGAATGAAGTTGTACCCTAATCTTACACTGTAAGCAACAACAAATCCAAGTGTGCCAAAGGCCTAAAAGTTAAAGCTTAAACTGTAGAAATCTTAGAAGAAAACACAGCGGTACATATTTATGACCTCAAATTAGGCTTTGGTTTCTGCCATATAAGAGCAAAAGCACATACACACATGTACCCACACACACATACACATAAAATTAGATAAAGTGGTCTTCTACAAAATTTAAAACTTGTTTTGCTTCAAAGACATTCTCAAAAAGTGAAAGAAAGGATAATCCACAGGATCAGAGAAAATATTTGCATGTTATATATCTGATAAGAGAATTGTATCCAGATTATATGAAGAATTCAACCATAAAAAGACAACCCAATTAAAATGGGCAAAGATCAAAGTAGACATTTCTGCCCCCAAAAGACATACAAATATCCAAAAAGCACATGGGAAGGTGTTCAACATCTTTAGTCATCTGGTGAATGCAAATTCAAAGCTACACAGAGATTCCACTTCATACACACCAATGCAGCTATGATTTTTTAAAAATGACAATAACTAGTGTTGGTAAGAGGGAGAGGGGATAGGGAGAGATTTGTTAAAGGATACAAAATTTCAGCTAGATAGGAAAAATAAGTTCTAGCATTGTAGAATGATTATAGTTAACAATAATGTATAGTTTCAAATAGTTAGTAGGATTTTGAATGTTCCTAACACAAAGAAATGGTAAATGTTTAAGATGATGGATATGGGACAGGTGCAGTGGCTCATGACTGTAATCCTAACAGCCTGGAAGGCTAAGCTGGGTGTATTGCTTGAGCTCAGGAATTTGATATCAGCTTGAGCAAGAACGAGACACCATCTAAACCAAAAACTAGCCAGGAGTCATGGCGGATGCCTGAAGTCCCAGGTACTTGGGAGGCTGAGGCAAGAGGATCGCTTGAGCCCAGGAGTTTGAGCTATGACACCATGGCACCCTACCCTAGGGTGATAGAGTAAGACTCCATCTCCAAAAAAAAAAAAAAAAAATGATGGATATGTTTATTACCCCATCTGATCACTGTATATTGTGTATATCAAAATATCACTATGTACTCCATAAATATGTACATTTATTATGTGCCAGCTTTTTTAAACATTGGCAAAGATATAGATAAATTGGAACCCTCATGCATTGCAGGATGAGAATGAAAAATGATGCATCCAATGTGGAAAACAGTTTGGCAATTCCTCAAAGTGTTAAACTTGGGATTACTGTATGACCAAACAATTCCACCAAGAGAGATGAAAACAAACGTTCACACAAAACTTGAGCATGAATGTCCATAATAGAAAAAGGTGGAAACAAGCCAAATGTCTTGAATGGAAAAATCATATTTGATATGTCAATATAATGGAATATTAAGTAATAAAAGATAATGAAGTTATAATATAGGCTATAACATGAATGAACCTTAAAAATGTTATGCTAAGTGAAAGCAGCCAATCACAAAAGACTACATATTGTATGATCTCATTTATATAAAATGTCCTAAATAAGCAAATCCATAGAGATAGATAACAGATTAATAGTCACCAGGGTCTGGGCAAAGAAGGGAAAGAGGGAATGAGAAGTGAGTGCTAATAGGTAAGGTTTTTTTTTTGTTTGTTTGTTTGTTTGTTTTGAAGGTGATAAAAATGTTTTGGAATTAGCTAATTGTGATGGTTATGTGATCTTGTAAGTATACTAGAAACTCACAGAATTTCACATCTTAAAATGGTGATTGGGAATTTTTTATTTTTTAATTTCCATTTGTTATTTACTTGAGCATCTTTTAAAAAATCAGTATGTATTATGCTCCCTTGTTCTTTTGAATTTTCCTATTTTTATGCTTTGAATTCTAGTGGGCATTAATGTTAGTGATAGACATTTTGGTTTTCACTAGGTCTTTCTTAATCATTCTAATAGTGCTCATACTGGTACATGTGTCCCAACAAAAAAGAAGTATAACTTTAGCAATGGCATTTTGTGGACAGCATGTCTGTCCTGGAGTATTAATGGAAGTCACTTGATCTTCTCTCATCCCAGCTACCTCCAGGACAATGAGTGGAACTGTATCATGGCTGATCAGGTCTTTGCTGAGCTCCAGGTGAGATCTAAGAATGAGGTAAGTAAAAAATGGATGTTTCTGGGCCTTCAGGAAGGCCAGGGAAGTGGAGGCTGGGTAGACTGGGAATGCAATTGAAAAGGCTTGACTTTTTTGACATCCTAATTCCTTTACTTTCCTTTCTCTAGACTGGGGGCAAGTTCCCAAAGGAGGTGTACAAACAAATCTGAAAGAAACCCTTACATATCAACTTTATCTCCACCCATATCATCTTTGTTCCTCTTTTAACCAGCCTAAGGCCAACCCCGTGACTGGAGTTGGAAGTCTGGCTAACCAAGAAGCCCAAGTTAAGTTATACGTCAAGCAACATAACCACCTAAAGTGCAGTCATTTTGAGTATTTTTCCCATCTGTGATCTCTATTTATTTTCACAATAAAGTATGATGTTTGCACATTGTATGTTGTGTGTCCTACATCCCTCTTCCCCTGCCCCAACCATAAGCCCACTGGACCAAAACTGAAAAGGCCCTTCTGCCCCCACCCTCTCCTCCATTTGCTCCTGGATACTTTTAGCAGATACACAATTAGGCTTACCTTGATAGACAGTTTGTCAATAAATTCTGAGGAGAAAAGACCTATGCTACATCTAGAGATTGGCCTTTGGAGACAGCAGATACTGTAAAATGCTTTACCAGGAGACCTACAAAAATAGGCATATTACCCAGCACAACAGGGACTTTGCAAATCCTACTGGCTAGTGAAGGTGAAAGAAGGAAGGAAAGGAGGGCGGAAGGAAGGAAGGAGAGGACTCAGATTTTTCTTCTCATTCTTCATGTGAACATTTTCAAAGACCGTACCATGACCAATTTTATGATTTGCACACAAGTGAATGGAAATGGGCCTTCCCACAGCTCTAGCCATGCTTCTGTCTGTCTTCCCATCCTCTGTTCTGCCCCCTCCCCTTCCGGAAGGTGCACAATGTGACACAGTGTGAGGAGTCTCACATTAGCATTTGCAGAGTGAGGGAGCCATCTGCACAGTACATTCTTCAGAGAGCTGACACCAGGTGCTCCATGTCAATGTTCTTGAGGAGGTTCGACCACTTATTTTCACTTTTTTTTTTTTAGGTAGTAACAGAGTATCACTCTATCACCCTCGGTAGAGTTCCGTGGCGTCACACAGCTCACAGCAACCTCCATCTCCTGGGCTTAGATGATTCTCTTGCCTCAGTCTCCTGAGTAGCTGGGACTACAAGTAACCACCTCAACACCCGGCTATTTTTTTTGTTGCAGTTTGGCTGGGGCCAGGCTTGAACCCGCCACCCTTGGTATATGGGGCTGGCGCCCTACCAACTGAGCCACAGGCACTGCCCTTATTTTCACTTCTAAACAAGCAATGATAGCATAGAAGTTCATATTGTGGGCAGTTCTATGGAACGTTTCTAAATGATTGGAAATTAGTAGTTCTGAATTGCGGGCAAAAGTTAAAGGGGACATTCATACACCTTACTTTCCACACTTCTGTAATGTTTGCACTTTAGACAATGAGCAGGCACAACTTTGAAATTCAAATAATGTCAGTACAAAGTTTTCAAGTTACAATCCTATAAATGATGGCAGAGATGAGGTACCACCAGTTTACAGATTATGCTTCCACTCCCATGTGTAGCTTAAGTTATTCCCTACCACTTGCCACTTTTCAATTCTTTATGTACATGTACATTAGTGAGCCATATGTTGAAGTGTAAACTTCTTATAAAATTATGCACTAAGGGGGTAGTTGCCCTTACATAAAGAATGATACCAGCCTTCTTCTGTGTAGTGCCTCTGTGGTCAAAGACACGCTTCTAAACCTCTCCAAGCTTTCATCCTCTCACCCAGGAAACAGAGAGCATACTGAATGTGTTTCTGCCTCATTGTGAGGAAGAAAGAATTTCTTACATGTTACCCATCAATTGTAGCATCTGGCCCAACTCAGGCTCCCCCACCTGCCAGAGTTCCCCTGTGGGGAGGAACCATGGAACCCGTGGCATGGCCCCTCTACTGTCTGCATCATTAGGCTTCCATAGCCTTGACCTCCTTCTTTAGCCACCTTACAGTCACTCATCCTCCTGCAAATTCTCATGATTCCCTGTGGTCCCATGCTCTGGGAAGAGGCTAACCCGGAAGTCCTCTTTGTCATACACATTCCTCTGTACACAAAGTCACAAATTCTCTCATTCTTGTGATATGAAACCAGTGGGCCCCCCCAAATCTGTGGAATGACTGTATATTCATTTAACCACTAGCTCTTTATTTAATTTCCATGAGTATTTATGCTATTGTCATTTTAATGGGGGAAATATTAGGCTCAGAGGAGTGAAACACTCAATACAAGTCAGGATTTTGGTATACAGTCACTTTTCCTATGCCACCTTTACTCTTAACAGATTCACACTCTATATAAAAACTATAGTTAGACCTGAAGTCAGCACAAGGGAAGTGAGAACCACATTCCTATAATTAGGGATTGGATGTGTTCCTGTTACACCCCTTTCCTTACTCTGATCTTCAGTTACTGTGCACTGTTTCTCCATTTCTAGACACAGTAAGAAAACTAATACTTTGATATTCAATTATAGAATGAAGTAGCAAAGGCAGTAAAGAACACAGAATGAAATCAAGGTTTCCAGATAGACAGATATTGATTGCCAAGATTCATTCTGTTCCTATGTTTTTTCACATTTAAGGATTAATGCACTTTCTCACAGGAACCTCTCATTCTTCAGTTCTTCCAATTTTCTCCCACTTTCAAATGTTCTAGCATCTTCTTTACCTTTTAAACTTGATTGAAAGCTTCATAATTTCATGCACACTCAAGGCAAAATCCCCAATTTCCTTGCAGTGTCAGCAGAGTCACTAAATTTTCTTCACCCTGAGCAAACACAAAGTAGTAAAAACACACTGATCCCAGGTTCAATTTTTCTGTAGTGAACTGCTTTGAGTTGAGTTACAAATATTAAAATTTAAAGATATATTCTATGCCATCTATAAAACCACCAAAAATTAGTGACAAATTAACAATTGGAAAAGTATTTGCAGTGTATCTTAGTGACAGAGCATTAATAAGTCAGACATATAAATAAATTTAACTAGCTAAAGAAATGATGTCCATAGTCAGCTATTAGGTATTTCAAAGAAATTTTAAACTAATTCAAGCATATACTAATTTATAAATCTACACAAAAATAAGAGATAAATAAATGGAAAATCAAGTTTCAGAACAATATGTATATAGAGTCCATATTTACATGTTAACATACATATATTAATCTCAGTGTTTGAAAATCATGGTAATAATAAATGCTTACCTTTATTGCTTTGTTCATGATTTCTACAACTCTTCTGTAATATTTTCTAATTTCCTCTATGAGAAAGAATTTTCCTGTTAAATAATGTATAAAAAGCATCAATCATAAGAAATAGAGAAAATATTAACAGTATGCTCTAATCTCAAATGGATCAATTCATTATTGATATTTTATTTATTTGTTTGTTTTTTTGAGACAGAGTCGCATTATGTCATCCTTGGTAGAGTGCTATGGCATCACAGCTTACAGCAACCTCCAACTCTTGGGCTTAAGCGATTCTCTTTCCTCAGCCTCCCAAGTAGCTGGGACTACAGGCACCTGCCATAACTCCTGGCTATTTTTTTGTTGTAGCTGTCATTGTTGTTTAGCAGGCCTAGGCCAGGTTCGAACCTGACAGCCCTGGTGTATGTGGCTGGTGCCCTAAACACTGAGCTACAGGTGTTGAGCAGATTATTGATATTTTAATAAATAAAACCTTCAAATGAAAAGATAACACCTATAATATTATACACAAATATATCTGGTAAATATTAACTCAGTTTTCAAGAGTGAATATCTTGGCAATAGAAGGTACACTTTTGTGTGACAAGTTTTCTGCATGTTTACTCTATCAATATCAATACACTGCTTGTGTCCTGTACTCAAGTTTTGCAAGACATTATCACTGAGGAAAATTGAGTAAAGAGCTTAAGGGATTTCTCCATATTACTGATTAAAACCGCTAAATCTACAATTATCTCAAATGTTTAATTAAAAATGAAAGGGAAGGCTTTGGGCCTGTCATCAAAGACTATTAATATTAGTGACTAAAATGGCCTGGACCACAGGTCCAAGCTGTGAGAATCAGGTAGTCACCTGACCAAAGCCACCAGCACTAGTCAAGCCTAGCAGTCACCAATCCAGGGAGCAGCCTGGAGCATTTACCTTCCAGCAGAAGCAAATGAAGATCCAAAAAATAACCTGAATTCTAGGAAACTTTGTCCCCTTCAGTGTCACTGCCCTTACTTTCCCATGCTACCCTACAACCACTCATGTCCTGGGAAATATCATGATAGAGAATGCTTGGATAGAAAGCAAAGTCAACCTGAGTATTTTCAACAGCACAAAGAATGCTGGACTAGGCAAAGCTAGAGGTAGATGGAACTAATGAGGATGACCAGAGAAGTAAAAGAGAAAAAGATCTTACATATTTTTTGTACATCTGAGTGCATGTTGAGCACATTTGAAGCTCTACTAATATTTGGCCATAAGCTTTTTCTTCTCATCTGCACCTTAGTACTCAATATATAGGTATATCATACCCTTTCCAGTATGCCCCTTTCTTGTAACCACCTGAAATAATAGAATGGATCTCCACCTAAAATTTGATTCAGATTTTAAGACTGATAAATCCACACACAATAAGAAGGTATGAGGATGTTTATTACTCACATAATGAGTTTCGTGGGAGAGCAGGATGGTCCTCACAAGCGTGTCCAAAAATGGCTTGAGAACACAAAGAAAGAAGACTGACTTGGGATATGATGTTTAAGGGGTGGGGTCATGGAAAGAGTTTCTGTGCACAAGCAGGAGCATGTGTGGTTTCTCAATGGTGCCCAAGGAGGGAGCACCTAGACTTTCCTATAAGCTTGCCAGATGTGGGGCAGAAGGGGAAGAGGCAGGGGTGACGCTTAAAAGTGGTCAGCAATCAAACATCAAAAAAGAGTCAAACTCTTTATTATATCCTTCCATGCGGACGTCTGCCTTTGAAGACTTCATTTCCTCCCCTAGAGAAATACCAATATGTGTGATAGTGCACTATGTAAGTATAAACAACTAAGCCTTACTTGAAGTAACCTGGTCCTTAGCTTTAACTCGCTGCCACAGTGTAGGGTCTTAGAATCCATGTGCTTTCCGCTGGATCTTTACTGGTCCTTGGTGGGAATTTGGTATTCTAAACATCTGGCACTGGTGACTACTAAGTGCAACTAGTCTTTGTTTTACCATGGAGAAAGTGGGGGTGACATCCTGGTACTACCTGCTTGGACCTGTTGGCCAGATCATTCATCACTGTCCTTGAGTACCTGACACATGCAGCCTGTTTGCTCTGGTCCCAGGTCTCTTATATCAGCCAAAACTTCCAAACCAATCATAGTAGATTCTCAGTGAATGATATTACCTACATCAATAATAAAAAGACAGAAATAGAGTTATTTCTCACTAGAAAGATTAAGAATAATATCTAACAGGATCACAGTAAGGAGAAAATAAACCAGAAAGGTTTGACACCTAGTAGGTCTTTAAGACATGTTCATCGTTTCTTGTCTCCTCTCTTCTTTAAATGAGGTGATACTTGCATAAATAGCATAACAGTCATAAGGATCATAGGGAAATGTACCCACAGAAACTGAGGTTTATATACTTTTGTATGCTGTATGAGTATTAGTGCTTTTTGAGTGGTAAGATACGTTACCTGATGGAAGTGAGAAGAGATATGAATATTTGTGCCATTTATTTTTTATTATTTTATTAGCATTCCTGTCTATAATTTTACTTTTCTACTTAACATTAAGAAGTGAAAATATCTATCGAAGTTAAAACATAGTGGGTCACAATACCTGACTATGCAAACTTAAATCAAAATATCTGTGCTATTGCCTAGAAAAAAATAGCAAAATGTTGGTGAATGTCAAGCAAGGGTATTGTGTTTGTCTATTATGTGATAAAAAAGTACAGTGAAGTCATAACTTACACTGGGATTATGAAGTGGCACTGGCACATCCCTCCATTAAATTGAAATATTTATTTATTTTTGTTTTGTTTTTATTTCAGATTAATATGAGAGTACAAACAATTAGGTAACATTGTTTGCATTTGTTAGGTAAAGTCCAGGTTGTAGTTGAGCCCTTCACCCAGGATGTGTGCCATATACCCCTACATTGTGCCTGTTAGGTGAGAGCACACCAATCTCCCGCCCTCCTCCCCATTTACTCCTCCCCTCTCCCCCCACTTGAATTTAATTGGTTTTTTTATTGTGTGGGCATGTAGCTGTTTATCTATTAATTGCATATTAATATGAGTACATCACATACTTGTTTTTCCATCCTTGTGATACTTTACTAAGGAGAATGTTCTCAACTCCATCCAGGTTAATAAAAGAGATGTAAAATCTCTATCCTTTTTATGGCTGAATAGTATTCCATGGTGTACATATATCACAGTTTATTAATCCATTCATGGGTTGATGGGCACTTGGGTTGATTTCACATCTTGGGGATGTAAATTGAGCTGCAATGAACAATCTAGTGCAAATGTCTTTATGATAAAAGGAGATTTTTTTTTCTTCTGGGTAGATGCCTAGTGGGATTGCAGGGTCCAATGGGAGGTCTACTTTCAGCTTTTTGAGGATTCTCCATACTTCTTTCCAAAAAGGCTATATTCGTTTGCAGTCCCACCAACAGCGTAAAAGTGTTCTCTTCTCTCTACATCTATGCCAGCATCTGTGGCTTTGGGACTTTGTGACGTGGGCTGTTCTGGAGTTAGGTGATATCTCAGGATGATTTTCATATGCACTTCTCTACTGATTAGAGACAATGAGCATTTTTTCATGTATTTCTTGGGCTTTTGTCTGTCTTCATTGGAGAAGGTTCTATTCTGGTCTCCTGCACAGTGATGGATGAGATTGTTTGTTCTTTTCTTGTTACTTAATTTCATTTCTTTGTAGATTGTGGTTATCAGCCCTATGTCAGATTCATAACATGCAAACATCTTTCCCATTCTGGAGGTTTTCTGTTTGCCTTAATTGTTGTGTCCTTAGCTGTGCAGAAACTTTTTAGCTTAATTAAGTCCCATTTATTTATTTTTGTTGTTGTGATTACCAGTTGAGGCTTCTTCAGATAATCTTCCCCCTAAATCATATAGTCAAGAGTTTTTCCCATGCTTTATCCTAGAGTTTTTATGATTTTGTGTCTTAGGTTTAAATCTTTTCTCCACCATGAGTGAATTTTTGTAAGTGGTGAGAGGCGTAGTTGCAGTTTCAGTCTTTTACATGTGGTTATCCAGTTCTCCCAGCACCATTTATTGAATAGGGACTCTTTTCCCCAGGGTATGCTTTTGTTTGGTTTATTGAAGATCAGATGGCAATATGAGGCTGGCTTCCTCTCTACGTTTTCTATTCTGTTCCATAGATCTATGTCTCTATTTTGGTACCAATACCATGCTGTTTGATCACTGTAGACTTGTAGTATAACCTGAAGTCTTATAACGTGATGCCTCCTGATTTTTTTTTTTTTATTACTAAGAATTGCATTGGTTATATTTCTTTTTCTTTTTGGTTCCATACAAAACAAATAACTATTTTTTCAAGTTCTTCAAAGTATGATGTTAGTATTTTAGTAGGGATTGCATTAAATCTGTAGATTGCTTTGGGTAGTATAGACATTTTAACAATGTTGATTTTTTCCAAGCCAAGAACATGTTCTTCCATTTGTTAATGTCTTCTGCTATCTATTTTCTTTTTCATAAGTCTCCCTGTAGAGATCCTTCACCACCTTTGTGAGATATATCCCTGGGTATTTCACATTCTTTGAAGTTATTATGAAGGATACTCTGTCCTTGATTTCATTCTTGGCTTGATTGTAAGGTGTATGCATAGGCTCTTGATTTGTGGACTTTGATTTTATATCTGAAGACATTACTGTATTTCTTTTTTTTTTTGACATTTAAGGATAAAGCCATTTATTTTAAAGATCTTGAGACCATGTACTCACAATAAGAATTTTATAATGTGTCTATCTCATGTTACCATATAAACTTTAAAACCATATATTTAAGCCATCATACACATCTCATTTATTATTCACTTGTGAAACTAATTTTGTAACCAAACATATTGTAAATTTCTGTTACAGTAGATGTTTCATTACCACTATGGGAAGGGATACTTTTTTTTGGGGGGGAAGGGATTCTTTTTAAAATAACAGTAAATCCTATTGGTGAAAGTCCTTTGATTTGTTGTTCTCAAACCAAGAAAGCTTTGACATTGAGCAAAATTATTTTGTCACTTTTAGATTTTAAAAAAGTGAACATAATCACTCGACTCTATTTTTCAGAATAAAAGTAGTTTCTCCATGTACAACAGATCAACTTACTTGGTAATCTTTTCTAATCAAGGACTGAACTATTTCATAGAACTAAACCCATCATTTCTGATTTTTGTTATTTAAATTTGGTTCCTTGGAGACGGTCATGTTGGTTCACACTCGTAATCCTAATCAGCCGCTGAGCGGAGAAGATCATTTGAACTCAGGAGATCGGGCTGAGCAAGAGCGAGATCCCGTCTCTACTAAATATAGAAAAAAAAACTAGCACATCTGTAGTCCTAGCTACTCAGGAGGCTGAAGCAAGAGAATTGCTCAAGCCCAAGAGTTTGAGGTTGCTGTGAGGTATGATGTCACAGCACTCTATCCAGGGCAACAAAATGAGACTCTGTCTCAAAAAAAAAAAAAAAAAAAAAATTGGTTTCTTCGATTATGAAGCTAAAAATGCTGATTCTCAGAGAAACTTGTTACTGTTTCCTTTTTTTATTCTAAGGAATATCAAACTAATTACATTTATGCTCCTTGTCAAAGTCTGCAAGTTTTGTTCATTTTTTCATGATTCCAAATCCACTTGGGATTCTAGGACAAAACCTGTGAATGTTCATTACATATTGAAGATCAGGAAAAAGCTAATAAATTTACTAAATTCTAATTAGGATTTGGACCCAAATGCAAATGTGTACACCATAACATTTCCTATACATTCTACAGATATGGGAAGTTTATTAATTTATATTATTCTGCAAATAAATGTTTAATTTAACCACATTCCATAGGTTGGATTTGAGGGGTGTATTTAAAGTGTTGCAAGTTTAGTGTTTATTTTAGTAATACAACAACTTTATCCAAAAATGCAGAAAATTTTTCTGGCTGGCCAGGAGGATAACATTTCAGTGTCGATAAGTCCATTGACTAACAGCCCAGGAAGCGTATTGCAGGTACAGTAGAAGAAATGCCCCTCTTTGTGTAGCTGCTTTGCCAATTCCTGTTGATGATTGTTCATCAACTTTTCATTTACAACCACCACAAGTGGCTTTCCTTTTTCCAGACTCCAAACAGGTTCCTGCCCCTGCATGACTAATGACAAGATCTGCCTTCCGAAGGTCTTCTTTTACCGAATCCTTGTACCTATAAACATCCAGAGTAAATGACTCAGTACAGAATGATTCAGGTGCCACGGAGCCTCTCCCAATTTGGAGGGTAAGTTGGCTGTAACTGAGGCTCTCGATTATTTGCAGACAGTCGTGTGATGACACACACGCAATCAGGTCGTCAAAACTGGTGGTCCCTACACTAAGAAATGCCCTCTTCATTGCCTACTGTATTTCTTGATAACTTCCAGGAGTCTTATGGTTGAGTTATGGGGTATTCTAAGTATATGATCATATCATCAGCAAAGAGCAAGAGTTTGACCTCTTCTGTCCCCATTTCTATACCCTTAATATCCTTCTCTTGCCTGATTGCATTGACTAGAATTTCCAGAACTATGCTAAATAATAGTGGCAATAGTAGAAATCCTTGTCTGACTCCATTTCTAAGTGGAAATGCTTTTAGCTTTACTCCATTCTCTATGATATTGGCTGTGGTTTTGTTGTAGATGGTTTCTATCAGTTTAAGAAATGTCCCCATATATGCCTATTTTCTTTCTTTCTTCTTTCTTTCTTCTTTCTTTCTTTCTTTCTTTCTTTCTTTCTTTCTTTCTTTCTTTCTTTCTTTCTTTCTTTCTTTCTTTCTTTCTTTCTTTCTTTCTTTCTTTCTTTCTTTCTTTCTTTCTTGTTTGAGACAGAATCTCACTTTGTCACCCTTGGTAGAGTGCTGTGGCATAACAGCTCACAGCAACCTCCAACACTTGGACTTAAGCGATCCTCTTGCCTCAGCCTCTCAAGTAGCTGGGATATGCCTATTTTCTTAAGTGTTCTTGTCAAAAAGGATGCTGAATTTTGTCTAATGCTTTCTCTGCATGTGTTGAGAGGATCATGTGGTCTTTGTTATTTCTTCTATTTATGTGATGAATTACATGTATGGATTTGCATATGTTAAACCAATCTTGATCCCTGGGTTAAAGCCTACTTGATTGTGATGTATGATTTTTTTAAATGTATAGCTGTACTGTATATGCTAGGATTTTATTACATATTTTTCTATCCATATTCATTAGTTAAATTGGTCTGTAGCTTTCCTTTTTGGATGGGCCCTTTCCTGGTGTTGGTATCAGGTTGATGTTTGTTTTGCAGAACTTGTTGGAGAGGAGTCCTTTTCTTCTCCATGCTTTGGAATAAGTTCTGCAGGTACAACCTCTTCTTGGAAGATTTAGTAGAATTCTGGTGTAAAGCCATCTGGTTCAGGACATTTTCTTTGTTGGGAGCTTTTTTATTGTTGTTGCTATTTCTGTGCTTGATATGGGTCTGTTCAAATGATCTGTTTATTCCTTGTTAAGTCTAGTGAGGTTGTGTGATTTTGAGTGTTGGTCTATTTCATCCACATTTTCAAATTTTGGGGCATAGAGGTTTTTCTCTAATTGTTGATGATCTTTTGCATCTTTGTGGCATCTATTCTTATTTCCCCTTTTTTATTTCTGATTTAGGGTATTAGGGACCTTATTCTTCTGTTTCTGGTTAACCAAAGGTTTATCAATATTGGTTCTTTTAGAATAATCAACTTTTTGTTTCATTAATGTTCTGAATGATATTTTTGTTTTCAATTTCATTTATTTCTGATTTAATTTTAGTTATTTCTTTTCTTCTTCTAGGTTTGAAATTGTATTTCTCGTTCTTTGCAATCTACTTGAGATGATTCATTAGGTTGTTGATGCGTGCTCTTTCTGCTTTCTGGAGGTGGGCATCTAATGTGATAAATTTCCCTCTTAGGACTGCTTTTGCAATATCCCACAGGTGTTGATAGCTTGTGGCTTCATTGTCATTATATTCAAAGAATATAGTGATTTCTTTCTTTATCTCCTCCTTGACCCAGCTGTCATTCATTTTAAGGTTGTTTAGTTTCCATGACTTTGAATGGGGATAAAGGGTTTTTTTCTAACTTAATTTTTATTAAAACATAACTGTATACATTTATGGGATACAAAGTGACGATTTGATATACAATGTGGAATTTTTAAATCAAACTAATTCACACAACCATCACATCACTTACTTATTTTTGTGGTAAGGCATTTATAATATACACTTAGTTGTTTTGAAATGTTTCCTTGCATTGTGTATCTTAGGTGAGATCCTGCCAAATACCCTCCCTCCACTCACCCTCCCCCCTCCCCTTCCTTCTCCCTCCTCTCTCATCTTTTTTTCTGTACTATCTTTGTGATTTATCATTCTTATGAATATGTAAGTGTATCTAGATTGGTTTCATAATAGTACTGAGTACATTGAATACTTTTATTTTTTTCATTCTTGAGATATTTTACTAACAAGAATATGTTCCAGCTCCACCCAGGTAAACATAAAAGATGTAAAGTCTCCTTATTTTATGGCTGCACAGTATTCCATGCTACACATATACCACAATTTGTTTATGGGTTGATGGGCATTTAGGCTGCTTCCATGACTTGGCTATTGTGAATTGGGCTGCAATAAACATTTTGGTACAAATGTCTTTGTTGTAAAATGTTTTTGTTCATCTGGATAGATACCTAGTAATGATATTCCAGGATCAAATGGTAGGTCAACTTTTAGTTCCTTGAGAATTCTCTATACTTCTTTCCAAAAGGGCTGTATCAGTTTGCAGTCCCATCAGTAGTGTAGAATTGTTTCTCATCAAATCTA
The DNA here is from genome assembly GCF_027406575.1 of Nycticebus coucang. Classification (NCBI taxonomy): domain Eukaryota; kingdom Metazoa; phylum Chordata; class Mammalia; order Primates; family Lorisidae; genus Nycticebus; species Nycticebus coucang. The sequence continues at coordinate 113,453,770 of NC_069804.1, forward strand.
TGCCAACATCTGCAGTTTTGGGATTTTCTAATGTGGGCTAAACTTGCTGAGATTAGGTGATATCTCAAAGTGGTTTTGATTTGCATTTCTCTGATGATTAAAGGTGATGATCATTTTTTCATGTGTTTGTAGGCCATGCACCTGTCATCTTCAAAGAATTTTCTGTTCAAGTCTCTTGCCAAAAAATAAATGGGGTTATTTGTTCTTTCTTGCAGATTAGTTTTTCTCTGTGGATTCTAGTTGTCAGGGGATGAAAGTTTTTGTTGGAGTTAAGTTCTACTTTTATTCCATGATGGTCTAAGAAGATACAAGGTACAATTTCTAGTCTTTTAAATCTTGAGGTTTTATTTGTGTCCTAGGATATGATCAGTTCTGGAGTATGATCCTTGAGTTGGTGGAAAAAAATTATACTCAACAGTTTTGGGGTGGTATGTTCTGTATAGTTCTATTAAGTCCAATTGTTCTAGGTTGAAATTTAAGTTCCTTGTTTCTTTGTTTAGTTTCTGTTGTGAGGATCTGTCCAGTTTTGCCAGTGGGGTGTTGAAGTCCCTAGCTATTATGGTGTTGTAGGATATCATATTATTCAAACCAATTAGTGTTTGTTTTATAAATCTGGGAACATTGGATGCATACATATTTAGAATTGAAACGTCTTCTTGTTGTATTATTGCCCTGACAAGTATATAGTGTCCATCTTTATCTTTCTTTGCTTCTGTTGGTTTGAAGCCCAAAGAATCTGCAAATAATCTGAGACTGAGACAGTGGGCTTAAGTCTATGCCAAAGAACAGTGTAATGGAAATAATTCATTTTAATGCCCATAGGGCTAACTTTGTGGACATAAGACCAAGGAACAAAGGAGATAAGAGATGTGTCAACAGACTTTTGCTTTGACAAAAAAGACCAAGGATCAAAAAACATAGATTCATTTCTTGAATCTATGAAAGATTCACAGAAAATTTGTTCAGTCACAGCTCCAGAAAATAAGAGCAAAGTGACAAGGGTATATCTGTCATCTCTGTCTCACCCAATGTGGGAAATGAGATCAGATTTATCAATAGAGACCTAAGACACTGACAGGATCCATTTTAGGAATCTGAAAGTGTAAAGGGAAAAGTCACTCCATGGGATTTTAGGTAAAGTTAAGGTGTCCTTGCTCACACCTTCTCCTGAGGTGTTTCCAATCAAATCGTTCTTTAACTGTTTTTAACATTATTAAGCTGTTTCTAAATATGGGTCATTCTGGTTAGACTGAAAAGATGGGATTATCTATATATATGTTTGAGTCATTAAGTAGAATGTTGAAATATGAGAAAAAAATATTTTCTTTGTTTTTCCAGTTTAAGTTCATATCTTACCACTGCAGTGGAGCCAAAAGGAGTGGAGAAAACTGAAGAGCCCTTCCATTTATTCTTGAATTAATCTTTTCACCACAGATATACTCTGCTACTTATTCCAGATGGTACCAGCAACATCTGTCAAGGTTAAGTAGGACAACTTTCATTTCACTGAAGATCTTAATATCAAAGTTCTGGAACTCAAAACTGCCACATCTGTCAAGGTTAAGTAGGACAACTTTCATTTCACTGAAGTTCTTAATATCAAAGTTCTGGAACTCAAAACTGCCATGGAGGCTAGCCCAAATATGATTGCTTCTGTACTGTAGCCTATATTTATTGACAAGTAACTGGATTTAGATAACAGGGGAGAAACCACAAGAGAGCAGCCATGACATATATGAAACAGAGAGAATTACTGTTAATCAATGTTAAGAGTTGGTGTATATGCTCTTGACAAATCTATATTCTTACTTTTATTTTGGAGACAGAGTCTCAAGCTGTCACCCTGGGTAGAGTGTCGTAGCAGCACACTCACAGCAACCTCAAACTCTTGGGTTTAAGAGATTCTCTTGCCTCAGCCTCCCAAGTAGCTGGGACTACAGGCACCCGCCACAACGCCGGCTATTTTTTGTTGCAGTTGCCATTGTGTTTGGTGGGCTGGGGCTGGATTTGAACCCGCCAGCTCTGGTGTATGTGGCTGGCACTCTAGCCACTTGAGCTACAGGCACTGAGCCATAGTCTTACATTTTTATTTATATCTACAGCTATTTCTATACCTATTACTGCTCCCTGACCATAAATATGGAGAATGACTAAGGTATTTATTTTTATTGGTTTCATTTTCTGTATCTCTTTACTTCCTAGTTTGAGACTGGAATATTAGTTTTATCTACCTTGTTTTGGAAGTTCATCCATATTGTAGCATGCATCAGTATTTCATATATTTTTCACTGCTAAATAGCATTCCATCTTGGAGACATACCAAATTTGTATATCCATTTACCAGTTTAGAAATATTTAGATTGTTTCCAGTGTGGAAGTGTAATTGTAATGAATTGTGCTGGTGTACTTATTCCTGTAAAATTTTTTGGGTGGACATAATTTTTCATTTTTCCTGGGTATATTCTTAGGATTGGAATCAAGTCATATAGTTAATCTATATTTAACTTTGTCTTTTTGATGTTTCTATTTTAATTATAAAAATAATTTTATAATAAAAATGGTATTTAGTTGTCTTTGAAATTTTGAAAAGTTTCTAATGAGGTTAGGGTTTTTCACATTTGTTAAGTTGTTATAATTTCTCTTTGGTAAGTTTTCTATTCACATTTTTGTCCCAGTTTAGGCTTTATATTTTTGATTATTAATATGTATTAGCTCTTTATGTTGATAATTTTCATTGTTTTTCTCAATTTATTTGCCTTTTAAATTTACTCTTGGGTGGCACCTGTGGCTCTACAGAGTAGGGTGCCAGCCCCATATGCTGGAGGTGGTGGGTTCAAACCCAGCCCCAGCCAAAAAAAAAAAAAATTACTCTTATTTATGACATTCCAGAAATTAAGAATTTTAAATAAATGTTTGCCTTTATCTTTGTGGAGTTATTTTTTCCTTCTTTTTATAAATTTCAATAGATTTAAGGGATATAAGTGGTTTTTGTCTTTACTTCATTCCTGTAAACATTAGATAATATTAAATGTTATTTAATTACAGACTTTTATAACTTACATTTCTAAATTTAACTCAAATTCAATTGGAATATGGTGAAATATAATAAGCAAAGAGTTATAAAGAGGTCCTTCCCTTCTCAAAATAATCAATTGCCCAGAATTATTTGTTGAACAATTATGTAATTTAATACTGAATACAATTTTTCTTCATATAATTTTCTTTATATTTTACTTCTTAAACTTCCAAACTGTTTTGTAAAGTGAATGCCTGATTTTGTATTTCATCTGGTAATATATAGAGGTTCCAGTTTCACCACAACCTCATATTTGTTATCATACATCATTAGGTTATAGTCATTATCGTGGATAGGCCGTGAAACCCATTTTAGTTTAGTTTTTTTCTTAATGAAAATAAGCTTTATTACATCAAGTAATAAATACATACAAAGATGCAAACAGTTTTAGTCATTTTCTTCCACATGTTTTTTATCAACTTACAGTAAATGCAGAACTAAAATCTCTTTACAATCTTAGTATGAAAATTTTTGGGATCCTTGTTAGGTTTGGTAGGTTGCTCTTTCTTCTGTATTTATAACTTGTGCATTTTTAAAACTGACTTCAAAGCACTAATAGTCACACAAATGCTTAAGCAAAAAGGAAGTTACATTAAGCAGAATCTACACTGTATGGCAAACAGGGACCAGCTACTAAGGAGAATGTGCTGTCAGTGTGCATTAAAACAATCCCTAGAGCTGCATCAGTTTATGAAAAGGAACAAAGAACAATGTGGGTAGACAGAAATATATTCAAAAGATTAAAAGGAGACCAGGGTGTCTTGGGGGCAAACTAGTTCGCTGTAAGATAACTTCACATGCATCTTTTAAATCAATACTTAAAAAAAAAAAAAATCCGTATACCGAGGGTGGTGGGTTCAAACCCAGCCCTGGCTGAACTGCAACCAAAAAATAGCTGGGCGTTGTGGCGGGCGCCTGTAGTCCCAGCTGCTCCGGAGGCTGAGGCAGGAGAATCGCGGAAGCCCAAGAGCTAGAGGTTGCTGTGAGTCCTGTGACATCATGGCACTCTACCAAAGGCGGTAAAGTGAGACTCTGTCTCTACAAAAAAAAAAAAAATCCAAAGTGGTTCCTAATTACTTAAAATGTAAATCCTAATTAACCGCAAAAATATTTTCTCAATCTTTGAGACTGTAGGTTCCGAGTTAAGTGAACCATGGGAGGAAAAAACAAACTACTATTTTGAAAATAAAAGTTTCATTTGGACAGGAGAGATGAACTGCAACTTCTCGTCTTGTAAAAAGATGGAAAACTGTCAAAAGTAAAAAAGCGGCTAGGATCTGGCATTCTGTTCGGTTTCTGCCAAGCACTCCGGAACCAATCCTGTAGCATGAATGATGCCACGCTTCAGCCGTTCCATTGCACTCTTGCTCCCTGCTTAGGTGGGTCTGATCTCTTTCCCTAGCTCTTCAGTGATGGCCAGTAGCTCTATGTTTTGCTTTGAGGCACCTGGCTATTCCAGTTCCCTGGGTGTAGCCTAGGGATGGTGACCTGTAGTCACTCAGCAGCTGTCAGTACTGTGAGGATGTTGCCATACTGGTAGAAGGTGAGTGGACGCTCCCAGCGGCTGAGGGCGGCGGCAGGCATGTGCGTGGTCAAGTTAGGTTTGTAAGACATTCCCCCGGGCGGCCGTGAGCCAGGAGCTGCGGAGCCAGGCCGCAAAGGCGGAGGCAGCGGCGAGGCTGGGCGGAGGCGCGGCTGCCTCGGCGTCCCCGCGCCAGTCCGAAAGCCCACCAAGCGCCCGCGCACTTTTTGTTGTTGACGGCTCGGGCCGCACCGGCAAATATGGCCGTCCCTTATCTTGACACCGCCGCAGTATATCACCCATACATCGGACTCCATTTTAGTTTTAATATGTCTTTCACTAATGTTTAATGATGTTATGCTTATCTTCTTTTGTGACATGTTTATTCAAATTTTTGCCCCTTTTAATTGGATTAGCCTTCTGTATATTAAGCTACGCATTTTTTTAACATTCTGTATTTTAAAAAGTGGTTGGCAATATGATTCGTAAGCATTTATCTCATATTATTCCTTAATAGTACCTTTTTAAGTGCAGAAACTTCTAATTTATCCAATTTACTATATTTTTCTTTCATGGATTATGCTTCTGGTATTATCCCTAAGAAATCTTTTTTTAACTAAAGATTACAAACATTTTCTAATACATTTTATTCTAAAAAGTTTATAGTTTTAGCTTGTACATTTAGGCCTATGATTTATTCTGAGGTAATTATTGTGTATGGTGTGAAGGAAGGATATAAGTTTATCTTTTTGGCATGTGGATATTCATTTATGCCAGCATTATTTGTTAATAAAAAATGTCATCATTACCCATTAATTGTCTGTAAATCACCTTGCAAAATATTGTCATGAACATGAAGTACCTTCCATTTATTTAGATCTTTAATTTCTTTCAACAATGTTTTCTATTTTTTAGAGCATAAATCAAACATTTTGTTAAATTTATTCCTAAACATTTTGTTATTTTTGATGTTAATATAAATTAAATTATTTTCTTATTTCACTGTTCTATGTTTTCTTTGCTAGCGTATAGAAAGACAATTGATGTTTGTATACTGATTTTGCATTTTGCAAACTTGCTGAACTCCTTTATTAGTTCTAATAGGTTTTGGTCAATTCCTTACAATTTTCTACATACAAGTTCATGTTATCTGTGAACAAATTAAGTTTTATATTTTCCTTTCTAATATAAATTACAAAATCTTTTCTAATTTCTCTTACAATTTCCTCTTCAATTCGTGGATTATGAAGTATTTTATTTATTTCAAAAATATTTGTGGATTTCTCAAATTTTCTTCTGCTTTTTATTTCTAATTTAATTCTCTTATGGTCAGGGAAAATACTTTTTAATATTTCAATCCTTCTTAGTATGGAGACTTTTTTTTTTTTGTAGAGACAGAGTGTCACTTTATCGCCCTTGGTAGAGTGCCAGTGGTGTCACTCAGTTCACAGTAACCTCCAACTCCCAGGCTTAGGCAATTCTCTTGCCTCAGCCTCCCCAGTAGCTGGGAGTATAGGCACCCGCCACAATGCCTGGCTATTTTTTTTTTTTTTTTTGTCTTTTGGCTGGTGCCAGGTTTGAACCCGCCACCCTGGGTATATGGGGCTGGCACCCTATCCACTGAGCCACAGGCACCACCCAATATGGAGACATTTTTATGGCCTAGTGAAAGGTATGCCATGGAGAATACTTTATGTGCACTTAATATGAATATGTATTCTGCTCTTGTTGTGTAGAGGTAGAGTATTCTATAGATGTCAATTAGGTTAAGTTAGTAAATACTGTTTTCAAATCTTATACTCAATATATCCTTACAGATTTTCTCTCTAATTTCTCTATCTATTATCGAGACTGGGATATTAATGTCCCCAATTGTTATTGGGGAATTGTTCATTTGTTTCTTAATTTTTGTCAATTTTTGCTTCACATATGATGACACTAAATTGTTAGGTAGATGTGATGATTAATTTTATGTATCAATGTGGCTAGGCCATCATACGCAGATATTTGGTCAAACATTATTCTAGATGTTTCTGTGAAGATAACTTTTAGATGAGATTAACACTTAAATCAGTATACCTTGAGTAAAGCAGATTAGCCTCACAGGGGTCCTCAAACTGCGGCCCGCGGGCCATATGAAGCGGTGTGATTGTATTTGTTCCCGTTTTTTTTTTTTTACTTCAAAATAAGATATGTGCAGTGTGCATAGGAATTTGTTCATAGTTTTTTTTTTTTTTTTAAACTATAGTCTGGCCCTCCGACGGTCTGAGGGACAGTGAACTTGTCCCCTGTTTAAAAAGTTGGAGGACCCCTGCTTAATGTTAGTGTATCTCATCTAATCAGTTGAAGGATTTAATTTAAAAGGACTGACCTCCCTGGATGAAGGGATAATTCTGTCTACAGAATGTCTTCGGACTTGAACTGTAGCTTTTCCCTGCATATTCAGCTTGCCTCCCTACCCTGTAGATTTGGAGCTTGCCAAAATCACATGTGCCAATTTCTTAAAATAAATCTCTTTATTTCTCTCTCTCTCTCCATGCATATATTATATATGTATGTAATCTCCTGTTACTTTTTTTCTAATACTGTACATATGTCTATTTTTTTAAGACTTAATTCACTTTATTATTTTTGTATAAAAATGCCATGTTGTAGTGACAGCTGGAGCCTGGCTTATAATTGTTATATACTCTCAATTTGTGGAAACTTTGATCACTATAAAATGCCCTTCTTGTCTTCAGTAAAAATTTTTGTCTTAAAGTCTGTTTGTCTGATATTAGTATAGCTATACCATTGGTCTTCCGGTTCCTAGGTACATAGTAAATCTTTTTCTATATTTGTACTTTTGACCTATTTTGTGTCTTTGAATCTGAAGCAGAAGTCAGCCAACATTTTCTTTGAAGTGCCAGTATTAAATATTATGGGTTTTGCAGGCCATATGGTATCTGTCCATACTCTTTGGCATTGTTGTGTGAAAGCAGCCATTGGCAATATGTAAATAAATGAACACAGCTGTGTTTTAACAAAAAAAAAATTTTAACAAAACAAATGATAAGTCAAATTGAGCCCACAGGCCATAGTTCACCATCCACTCACTTGAAGTATGTCTCTTTGTAACAGGAAATTATTTTCTTTTTTCTTTTCTTTTTTTTTTTAAATTAAATCATAGCCATGTACATTAATGTGGTCATGGGGTACCATAGACTGTTTTTTTTTTTTTTCTTTTTGAGACAGAGTCTTACTATATCATCCTCGGTAGAATGCCATGGTGTCAAGCTCACAGCAACCTCAAACTCTTGGGCTTAAGCGATTCTTTTGCCTCAGCCTCTCAAGAAGCTGGGACTCAGGTACTCACCACAATGCTGGGCTATTTTTTGATTGTAATTGTCATTGTTGTTTGGCAGGCCCAGGTTGTATTTGAACCCACCAACTCCAGTGTATGTGGCTGGTGCCATAGCCGCTGAGCTATAGGAGCTGAGCCCATAGACTGGTTTTATAGACCATTTGACACATTTTCATCACACTGGCTAACATAGCCTTCCTGGCATTTTCTTAGTTATCATGTTAAGACATTTAGATGCTACATTTACTAAGTTTCACATGTACCTTTGTAAGATGCACAGCAGGTATAATCCCACCAATCACCCTCCCTCCGCCCATCCTTCCCCCTCCCTCCCCTCCCTCTCCCCCTTCCCCATATTATTAGGTTATAACTGGGTTACAGCTTTCATATGTAAGCCATCAATTAGTTTCATAGAAGGGCTGAGTAAATTGGATACTTTTTCTTTCATTCTTCAGATACTTTACTAAGAAGAATATGTTCCAGCTCCATCCATATAAACATGAAAGAGGTAAAGTCTCCATCTTTCTTTAAGGCTGCATAATATTCCATGGTGTACATATACCACAGTTTATTAATCCATTCGTGGATCGATGGGCACTTGGGCTTTTTCCATGACTTAGCAATTATGAATAGGGCTGCAATAAACATTCTGGTACAAATATCTTTGTTATAATGTGATTTTTGGTCTTCTGGGTATATACCTAGTAGAGGAATTATAGGTTTGAATAGCAGGTCTATTTTTAGATCTCTAAGTGTTCTCCAAACATCTTTCCAAAAGGAATGTATTAATTTGCATTCCCACCAGCAGTGTAGAAGTGTTCCCTTTTCTCCACATCCACACCAACATCTCTGGTCTTGGGATTTTGTGATATGGGCTAATCTTACTGGAGTTAGATGATATCTCAAAGTAGTTTTGATTTGCATTTCTCTGATGATTAAGAATAATGAGCATTTTTTCATATGTCTGAAGGCCATGCACCTGTCTTCTTCAGAGAAGTTACTCTTCAAATCCCTTGCCCAGCCTGCAATGGGATCACTTGTTCTTTTCATGCTTATACGTTTGAGTTCTCTGTGGATTCTGGTTATTAAACCTTTGTTGGAGACATAACCTGCAAAAATCTTCTCCCATTCTGAGGGCTGTCTGCTTACTTTACTTCCTGTGTTCTTGGCTGTGCAGAAGCTTTTTAGTTTGATCAGGTCCCAGTAGTGTATTTTTGAAGCTGCTTCAATTGCCCAGGGAGTCCTCCGCATAAAATACTCACCCAGACCAATTTTTTCAAGGGTTTTCCCTGCACTCTCTTCTAGTATTTCTATAGTACTTAAATTTACTTAATTTCATGTCTTAAATTTAAATCTTGAATCCATTGAGAGTCTATCTTAGTTAATGGTGAAAGGTGTGGGTACAGTTTCAGTCTTCTACAGTTTGCCAGCCAGTTCACCCAGCACCATTTGTTAAATAGGGAATCTTTTCCCCACTGAATGTTTTTAATTGGCTTATCAAAGATCAAATAATGGTAAGTAGCTGAGTACATGTCATGGTTCTCTATTCTGTTCCATACATCTACCTCTCTGTATTTGTGCCAGTACTATGCTGTTTTGATCACTATCGATTTATAGTATAGTCTGAGGTCTGGTAGCATGATTCCTCCTGCTTTGTTTTTATTTCTGAGTATTGTCTTGGCTATTCGAGGTTTTTTCTGATTCCATATAAAATGAAGTATTATTTTTTCAAGATCTTTAAAGGATGACAGTGGAGCTTTAATAGGGATTGCATTAAAATTGTATATTGCTTTGGGTAGTATGGACGTTTTAACAATGTAGATTCTTCCCAAACATGAGCATGGTATGTTCTTCCATTTGTTAACATTTTCAGCTATTTTTTTCTTAGATTTTCATAGTTCTCTTTATAGAGATCTGTCATGACCTTTGTTAGATAAACTCCCAAATATTTCATCTTCTTTGGAACTACTGTGAATGGGATAGAGTCCTTAACTATTTTTTTAGCTTGACTATTGCTGGTATATATAAAGGCTACCGATTTATGAATGTTGATTACGTAACCTGAGATGCTGCTGTATTTCTTGATCACTTCTAAAAGTTTTGGAGTAGAATCCCTGTTGTTTTCCAGATATACAATCATATCATCTGTGAAGAGCAAAAGTTTGATCTCTTCTGACCCTATATAGATACCCTTGATCGCCTTTTCTTCCCTAATTGCAATGGGTAAAACGTCCATTACAATGTTAAAGAGCAGTGGAGAAATGGGTAGCCTTGTCTGGTTCCTGATCTGAGTGGAAATGGTTGCAATTTAACTACATTCAATACAACATTGGCTGTGGGTTTGCTGTAGATGGCCTCTAACAGTTTAAGAAATGTCCCTTCAATACCAATTTTCTTAAGTGTTCTGATCATGATGGGATGCTGGATATTACCAAAAGCTTTTTTCTGCCTCAATTGAGAAAATCATATGTTCTTTGTTTTTTAATTTGTTTATGTGCTGAATTATGCTTATACATTTATGTATATTAAACCAGCCTTGAGACCCTGGAATAAAACTGACTTGGTCATGATGTATAATTTGTTTGATGTGTTGCTGGATTCTGTTTGTTAGGATCTTGTTGAATATTTTTGCATCCATATTCATTAGTGATATTGGTCTATAATTTTCTTTTCTTGTTGGGTCTTTTCCTGGTTTGGAGATCTGGGTGATGTTTGCTTCATAGAAAGTATTGGGTAGTCTTCCTTCTTTTTCTATATTTTGGAACAGGTTGAATTCTGTTCAACCTGCTTAAAGGTTTGGTAGAATTCTGACGTGAAGCCATCTGGTCTCAGGCTTTTCTTTTTAGGGAGATTTTGTATGGTTGATGCTATTTCAGAACTTGATATTGGCCTGTTCAACATTTCCACTTGATTCCAGCTAAGTTTTGGGAGGTGATGTGCTTCCAAGTATTGGTCAGTTTCCTTCAGATTTTTGTATTTCTGACAGTAAAGTTTCTTGTAATATTCATTATGGATTTTTTTCATTTCTTTCTTTTATTAAATCATAACTGTATACATTGATATGATCATGGGGCATCATACACTCGCTTCATAGACCATTTGACACATTTTTATCACAATGGTTAACATAGCCTTTCTGGCGTTATCTCAGTTACTGTGCCAAAACATTTACATTCTACAATTACCAAGTTTCACAAATACCCCTGTAAGATGCACCACAGGTGTGATCCCTCCCATCCCCCTCCCTCTACCCACCCCTCCTCCCTTTCCCACTTCCCCCTATTGTTAGGTTGTAACTGGGTTATAGCTTTCATGTGAGAGCCCCAAATTAGTTTCATAGTAGGGCTGAGTACATTGGGTACTTTTTCTTCCATTCTTGAGATACTTTACTAAGAAGAATATGTTCCAGCTCCATCCATGTAAACATGAAAGAGGTAAAGTCTCCATCTTTCTTAAAGGCTGCATAGTATTCCATGGTGTACATATACCACAATTTATTAATCCATTCGTGGATCGATGGGCACTTGGGCTTTTTCCGTGACTTAGCAATTATGAATGGGGCTGCAATAAACATTCTGGTACAAATATCTTTGTTATGTTGTGAATTTTGGTCTTCTGGGTATATGCCCAGCAGAGGGATTGCAGGATTGAATGGCAGATCTATTTTTAGATCTCTGAGTGTTCTCCATATCTCTTTCCAAAAGGAATGTATTAATTTGCATTCCCACCAGCAGTGCAGAAATGTTCCCTTTTCTCCGCATCCACGCCAACATCTTTGGTCTTGAGATTTTGTGATATAGGCTAGTCTCATTGGAGTTAGATGATATCTCAAAGTAGTATTGATTTGCATTTCTCTGATGATTAAAGATGATGAGCAATTTTTCATATGTCTGAAGGCCGTGCGCCTGTCTTCTTCAGAGAAGTTTCTCTTCAAATCCCTTGCCCAGCCTGCGATGGGATCCCTTGTTTTTTTCTTGCTGATGCGTTTGAGTTCTCTGTGGATTCTGGTTATTAAACCTTTGTCAGAGTTATACCCTGCAAATATCTTCTCCCATTCTGAGGGCTGTCTGCTTGCTCTGCTTACTGTGTTCTTAGCTGTGCAGAAGATTTTAGTTTGATCAAGTCCCAGTAGTGTATTTTTGAAGCTGCTTCAATTGCCCGGGGGGTTCTCCTCATGAAATACTCACCCAGACCAATTTCTTCAAGGGTTTTCCCTGCATTCTCCTCTAGTATTTTTTTTTTTTTTTTTGTAGAGACAGAGTCTCACTGTACCGCCCTCGGATAGAGTGCCGTGGCATCACACGGCTCACAGCAACCTCTAACTCTTGGGCTTACGCGATTCTCTTGCCTCAGCCTCCCGAGCAGCTGGGACTACAGGCGCCCGCCACAACGCCCGGCTATTTTTTTGTTGCAGTTTGGTCGGGGCTGGGCTTGAACCCACCACCCTCGGCATATGGAGCCAGCGCCCTGTCTTAAGTTTAAATCTTTAATCCAATGAGAGTCTATCTTAGTTAATGGTGAAAGGTGTGGGTCCAATTTCAGTCTTCTGCAGGTTGCCAGCCAGTTCACCCAGCACCATTTGTTAAATAGGGAATCTTTTCCCCACTGAATGTTTTTAATTGGCTTGTCAAAAATCAAATAGCGGTAAGTAGCTGGATTCATCTCTTGGTTCTCTATTCTATTCCAGATATCTACTTCTCTGTTTTTGTGCCAATACCATGCTGTTTTGATCACTATCGATTTGTAGTAAAGTCTGAGGTCTGGTAGTGTGATTCCTCCTGTTTTGTTTTTATTTCTGAGTAATGTCTTGGCTATTCGAGGTTTTTTCTGATTCCATATAAAACGAAGTAATGTTTTTTCAAGATCTTTAAAATATGACAGTGGAGCTTTAATAGGGAGTGCGTTGAAATTATATATTGCTTTGGGTAGTATGGACATTTTGATAATGTTGATTCTTCCTAGCCATGAGCATGGTATGTTTTTCCATTTGTTAACATTTTCAGCTATTTCTTTTCTTAGAGTTTCATTGTTCTCTTTATAGAGATCTTTCACGTCTTTTGTTAGGTAAATTCCCAAATATTTCATCTTCTTTGGCACTACTGTGAATGGGATAGAGTCCTTAACTGCTTTTTCAATTTGACTGTTGTTGGTGTATATAAAGGCTACCGATTTATGAATGTTGATTTTGTAACCTGAGACGCTGCTGTATTCCTTGATCACTTCTAGGAGTTTTGTAGTAGAGTCCCTAGTGTTTTCCAGATACACAATCATATCATCTGCGAAGAGCGAGAGTTTGATCTCTTCTGACCCTATATGGATACCCTTGATCGCCTTTTCTTCCCTAATTGCGGTGGCTAAAACTTCCATTACAATGTTGAAAAGCAATGGAGACAATGGGCAGCCTTGTCTGGTTCCTGATCTGAGTGGAAATGATTCCAATTTAACTCCATTCAATATGATATTGGCTGTGGGTTTGCTGTAGATAGCCTCTATCAGTTTAAGAAAAGTCCCTTCTAGACCAATTTTCTTGAGTGTTCTGATCATGAAGGGATGCTGGATATTATCAAAAGCTTTTTCTGCATCAATTGAGAGAATCATATGGTCTTTGTTTTTTAATTTGTTTATGTGCTGAATTACATTTATAGATTTACGTATATTGAACCAGCCTTGAGACCCTGGGATAAAACCGACTTGGTCATGATGTATAATTTGTTTGATGTGTTGCTGGATTCTGTTTGTTAGGATCTTGTTGAATATTTTTGCATCTATATTCATTAGTGATATTGGTCTATAATTTTCTTTTCTTGTTGGGTCTTTTCCTGGTTTGGGGATCAGGGTGATATTTGCTTCATAGAACGTGTTGGGTAGTCTTCCTTCTTTTTCTGCATTTTGGAACAGGTTGAGTAATATAGGTACTAATTCCTCTTTAAAGGTTTGATAGAATTCTGACGTGAAACCATCTGGTCCCGGGCTTTTCTTTTTAGGGAGGTTTTGTATAGTTGATGCTATTTCTGAACTTGATATGGGTCTGTTCAACATTTCCACTTGATTCTGGTTAAGTCTTGGAAGGTGGCGTGCTTCCAGGTATCGGTCTATTTCCTTCAGATTTTCATATTTCTGAGAATAAAGTTTCTTGTAATATTCATTAAGGATTTTTTGGATTTCTGATGAGTCTGTGGTTATTTCGTCTTTGTTGTTTCTGATTGATGATATTAGAGATTTTACTCTTTTTTTCCTGATTAGGTTGGCCAGAGGTTTATCTATTTTATTGACCTTTTCAAAAAACCAGCTTTTAGATTTATTGATCTGTTGTATTATTCTTTTGTGTTCAATTTCATTTAATTCTGCTCTAATTTTGGTTATTTCTTTTCTTCTACTGGGTTTGGGGTTGGAATGTTCTTCCTTTTCCAGTTGCGTGAGATGTCCCATTAAGTTGTTAACTTTGTTTCTTTCCGTTCTCTTGAGGAAGGCTTGCAGAGCTATAAATTTCCCTCTTAGAACTGCCTTTGCAGTGTCCCAGAGGTTCTGATAGCTTGTGTCTTCATTGTCATTTTGTTCCAAAAAATTGGTGATTTCTTTCTTAATCTCATCTCTGACCCAGCTATCATTTAGCATAAAGTTATTTAACTTCCATGTTTTTGTATGGGTATGCAGATTCCTGTTGTTACTCAATTCACGTTTTATTCCATGATGGTCCGAGAAGATGCATGGAATAATTTCTATTCCTTTAAATTGACTGAGGTTAGACTTGTGACCTAAAATGTGATCAATTTTGGAGTAAGTTCCGTGGGCTGATGAGAAGTATGTGTATTCAGTTTTGTTGGGATGAAATGTTCTGTAGATGTCTGCTAAATCTAAATATTGGATGGTTAAGTTTAAATCTAAGATTTCTTTGCTCAGCTTCTTTCTGGAGGATCGATCCAACACTGCCAAGGGAGTGTTGAAATCTCCAACGATTATGGAGCTGGAGGAAATCAAGTTACTCATGTCTGTTAGAGTTTCTCTTATAAATTGAGGTGCATTCTGGTTGGGTGCATAGATATTACTAATTGAGATCTCGTCATATTGAGTATTACCCTTAACAAATATGAAGTGACCATTCTTGTCCTTCCTTACTTTTGATGGTTTAAAGCCTACTGTATCTGCAAATAAAATTGCAACACCTGCTTTTTTCTGATTACCATTTGCCTGAAATATGGATGACCATCCTTTCACCCTGAGTCTGTATTTGTCTTTTAAGTTGAGATGTGACTCTTGTATGCAACAAATATCTGGCTTGAGTTTTTGTATCCAGTCAGCTAACCTATGCCTCTTTAGAGGACAGTTTAAGCCATTCACATTGATGGAGAGTATTGATAAGTCTGGTGGAATTTTGGGTATCGAGTTTTTCAAAGGTCCAGTGGACATTTTTAATCCTTTCGCCAGTGTGGAAGTTGGAGTTTGATCCGAAGTTTCTGAGTGAGTTTACTTTTGTGGTATAGGATTGGGTTGGTCATTGTGGAGGATAGGTCTGAGAACATCCTGAAGAGCTGGTTTACTTATGGCAAATTTTTTCAACATATGAATGTCATTGAAGTATTTAATTTCTCCATCATAGATGAAACTCAGTTTAGCTGGATACAAGATCCTGGGTTGAAAGTTTTTTTGCTTTAGGAGATTAAAAGTTGATGACCAGCCTCTTCTTGCTTGAAAAGTTTCAGCAGAGAGATCTGCAGTTATTCTAATATTCTTACCTTTGTACGTTATAGTTTTCTTTCGCCGGGCTGCTTTGAGAATCTTCTCTTTCATGTTAACTTTAGTGAAGCTAATTATGATATGTCTGGGAGATGGCTTTTTGGGGTTGAATCGTGCTGGGGTTCTGAAGCTGTCTGCTATCTGAATTTCAGATTCTCTGGGCATGTCTGGAAAATTTTCTTTCATAATTTCATATAGAAGGGCCTCTGTGCCCTTGGCAGCCACTTCATCGTTCTCCGAAATTCCTATAACCTTATGTTGTTTTTTTTGGAATTATCTGAGAGTTCTCTGAGTGAGTGATCCGTTTTTGCTCTCCATTTCTCTTCCTCTTTGAGAGATTGGGAGCGTTCGAAGACTTTATCTTCAATGTCAGAAATCCTTTCTTCTGCTTGCTCCATTCTGTTACTGAGGGATTCTACTGTATTTTTCATATCTTTGAGTGCTGTAAGTTCTTGTTTCAGTGTGTCTAAGTCTTTGGTGGTTTTGTCTTTAAATTCGTTAAATTCTTGAGACAATTTTTGAATTTCTCCTCGAATTCCTAATTCCATTTTATTAATCTTGTCTGCAAACCAAATTCTGAATTCGACTTCTGACATCTCAGCCAGTTGTTTATGAATGGGATCTTCAATCACATCTGCCGTATCTTTTCTTGGGGGGGTTGATCTATTCTGGTTATTCATGTTACCAGAGTTTTTCCGCTGATTCCGCCCCATGGTTTACTCCCTTTGGTTTTTCCCCTGGGGTTTTATCGAGGGGCCGTACAGTGTTGTGGCCTGAGAAACTGGGGCCCTGTCTGGTGTGGTGGAGCAAAGTGGTTCTGTCTTGTTTTCAGCTGGTTTCTGTTCGATCCTATTGCAACTTCTACTTTGGCTTGAAGTCTCAGCTGTGTGGAAAAATCAGCAATTAAGTCACCCTGCCTCCCCCCCTCTGGCCCCAGTTGGAAAAGGAGAATCAAACCTTCCTACAATCGCACACCCAGGGCACTGCCTGAAGAGTCCTCAGTCTATTAGCCCAGTTCAAAAGGTCCGAATCAACTGTCTCAATCGGCACTTGTCTCGGGTGGAAGGGTTCAAGAGGTCTCTGGGAACTGGATCACAGGGGCCTGGTGACTCCTCTGACACAGCTCACCCCAGTGCAGCGTGGAGTCAGGAGGAGCCACCCAGCAAACAGAGCAGTCTGGGAAGGTTGACGTCTCCTTCCCCACTTTGCCCCTCCGTCGGACCCAGTCACTGGTATCTCTGCAGATGGCTAACCCAGTTGCCTGCAGTGAACAGACACTCCAGGGGTTTGCACCTGCCTGAATCGCAAGGAAGTCTGCCAGGCCCCCGCAGACTGCCGCTATCTAGCAGGAGGAGATGGGGTCTGACATCTTTGAGTGTTTGATGCAGGTGATGGGAAGGAGGTGTTCACTCAGGCTTAGCCCCGTCCCTGATGCATGCTGCTAACAGAGCAGAACAGAACAGACAACTTTGTGAGGTTCTGTCTCTGTTCCTGTCGTCGCCTACAGGAGACGGGCTGTTTTGAGTTCAAACGTCTTTGCTGCTGGAGAATTGCGTCTGAACACGTCTCTGGGTCGGCCCCGCCCTGGAGGCTTCTGGGTTTGTGAGCCGTGACACCGGTGGCCTCCTCTGGTTGCCCAGGGAGACAGGGGGTGTGGCCTCAGAATATCCAGAAGTGAGCGTTCTGCCGTTAAAGAAAAAACGGCTGTTGATCTACCTCCAGGGAACTGCTGCTCTGGTGTGGGCACTCAGGCGACCCTTTTCTCCTCTGTCCCGCGCCCCAGTGTCAGCACTGAGCGGCCGCAGTTTGTGCTGGGTCCACACCCCTTAAGAGATCCCCCAAGAACCAGAACTCTTGGGGGATGGGCCCCCAGACCCCGATTGGGAGTGGGGCGGGGGAAGCTAGAGTTTCATTCAGTTTCACGCAATACTACGGTCCGGGGAGGGCTCCTGCACTGCACCGCAGGGAAGTGCCGCCAAGGCTTGATTTCCCCTCAGCAGAGTGCCCTCTCCTCGCTCACGTGTCCCAGAGTCAGCGCTGACCTGACGCAGCTCAGGCACTGTGCACTCCCCTTGAGAAATCACCCAAGGAGCCGAACTCCTGGGGGATAGGCCCTCAGACCCCGAGTGAGAGTAGGGGTTCTCAGCTCTCAGCGGGGAGGCCAGAGTCTGATTCAGTCTTGGGCCCCGTATGCCTGGGGTGGGTTGCTGCACTGCACCGCAGGGAAGTGCCGCGAGGCGTGACTCCCCCTCAGCCCGGTGCCCTCTCCTCACTCGGCGCGCCTCAGAGTCAATGCTGACCAGTCGCACTCAAGGGGACTGTCCACTCCCCTTGAGAAATCACCGAAGGATCCGAAGTCCTGGGGGACAGGCCTCCAGACCTCAGTGGGCGGGAGGGGAGCGCGGGGATTCAGGGTTGCCGGCAAAGATTCCCAAAGTTTTATTCAGCCCTATGTCCGGCAGGAGAACGCCACGGCACCCTAGTAGGGGAGGTACGTCCAGTTTTTAGAAGGTCTCTCCCGTGGAGTGTAGTGGGAGGGCCTTAATTTCTGCCCGCTTGTTCAATTGTGGGGCTCTAGAGCTGGTCTCATGGGGGACGGGGACTCCCGTCCGCTTGGTGGTGGATTTTGTACCTTTTGTTTGCGTCCTTGTGATCACAACTTGCCTCAGCGGTGTTGATGTGCGTTCTTCAGCCTTCTCTCTTGGTGAGGCTCAAGTCCACCAGGATACTTACTAAATTCCTGTCCCTTAACTCTCCTTCTGGACGGAGCCTTGTTGAAAGCTGGCTTCAGTCCGCCATCTTGTCTCCACCAGCACTTTGTCTCTTTTCGTTCTCTTGAGGAAGGCTTGCAGTGCTGTAAATTTCTCTCTTAGGACTCCTTTGCAAAATCCCAGAGGGTATTATAATTCATGTCTTCATTGTTGTTTTGTTCCCCGAAATTGGCAGTTTCCTTCTTCATCTCATCTATGACCCAGATATCAATCCGCATAAGGTTATTTAACTTCCATGTTTTTGTGTGAATATGCAGATTCCTGTTGCTACTTAGTTCAACTTTTATTCCATGGTGGTCCGAAAAGATACAAAGAATAATTTCTATTCCTTTAAATTTACTGAGGTTGGACTTGTGACCTAAGATGTGATCAATTTTGGAGTATGTTCCATGGGCTGATGAGAAGTATGTGTATTCAGTTTTTTGGGATGAAATGTTTTATAGATGTCCTGCTAAATCCAAATGTTGGATGGTAAGGTTTAAATCTAAAATTTCTTTGCTCAGCTTCTTCTTGGAGGATCTATCCAACACTGTGAAGGGAGTGTTGAAATCTCCGACTATTATGGAGCTGGAGGAAATAAGGTTGCTCATGTATGTTAGAGTTTCTCTTATAAATAGAGGCACATTCTGGTTGGCTGCATAATATTAATAATTGAAATCTCATCATATTGAGAATTACCCTTAACAGATATGAAGTGACCATTCTTATCCTTCCTTATGTTTGTTGGTTTAAAGCCTATTGTGTCTGCAAATAGAATTGCAACACTTGCTTTTTTCTGATTACCATTTGCCTGAAATATGGACGACCATCCTTTCACCTGAGTCTATATTTATCTTTTAAGCTGAGATGTGACTCTTGTATGGCCCAAATATCTGGCCTGAGTTTTTGTATGCAGTCAGCTAACCCGTGCCTCTTTAGAGGACAGTTTAAGCTGTTCACATTAATGGAGAATATTGATAAGTCTGGTAAAATTTGGGGTATTAAGTTTTTCGAAAGTCCAGTGGACATTTTTCATCCTTTCACCACTGTGAAAGTTGGAGTTTGATTAAAAGTTTCTGATTGAGTTTATTTTTGTGGTAGAGGATTGGGCTGGTCATTATGGAGGACAGGTCTGAGAATATCTTGAAGAGCTGGTTTGGTTATGGCAATTTTTTTCAACATATGAATGTCATTAAAGTATTTAATTTCTCCATCATAAATGAAACTCAGTTTAGCTGCATACAGGATCCAGGTTTGAAAGTTATTTTGCTTTAAGAGATTAAAATCGATGACCACCCTCTTCTGGCTTGAAAAGTTTCAGCAGAGAGATCTGCAGTCATTCTAATATGCTTCTCTTTGTAGGTAATGGATTTCTTATGTATGGCTTCTTTCAGAATTTTCTCCTTCATATTAACTTTAGTGAAGATAATTATGATGTGCCTGGGGGATGTGTTATTCGGATTGAGTTGTTCTGGGGTTCTGAAACTGTCTGCTATCTGAATTTCAGAATCTTTTGGCATGTCTGGAAAGTTCTCTTTCATAATTTCATGGAGAAGGGCCTCTGTGCCTTCTGAGGCCACTTACTCACTTTCAGGGATTCCAATGAGGTGGATATTAGCTTTCTTTGAATTATCCCAGAGCTCTCTGAGAGAATGATCTGTTTTTGCTCTCCATTTCTTGTCCTCTTTGAGAGTTTGGGAACTTTCAAAAGCTTTGTCTTCAGTGTCAGAAATCCTTTCTTCTGCTTGCTCCACTCTGTTACTGAGGGATTCTACTGTATTTTTCAGATCTTTAAGGACTGCAACTTCTTGTTTCAGTGTGTCAAAATCTTTGTTTTTTTTTGTCTTTAAATTCATTAAATTCTTGAGATAACTTTTGAATTTGTCCTCGAATTTCTAATTCCGTCTTTTGTTTTGATCCTCGAATTTCTAATTCCAAATTTTCCTCCATTCTATTAATCATGTTTGCAATCCAAATTCTGAATTTGATTTCTGACATCTCGTCTAGCTGTTTATGAATGGGATCTTCAGTTACATCTGCCATATCTTTCCTTGGGGGGGAGTTGATCTATTCTGGTTATTCATGTTTTCAGAGTTTTTCTGCTGATTATACCCCATGATTATTTTACACCATTGACTGTTCCCCTGGAGCTTTGTTGAGGATCCGTACAGTGCTATGGCCTGAGAAACTGGGGACCTGTTTCGTGTGGTGGGGCTATTTATTTCCATCTTGTTTTCAGCTGGTCTCTGTCCAACCCTAGTGAAACAGGTACTCTGGGTTGAAGTCTCAGCTGTGTCGAAATACCAGCAATTAAGTCACCCCGCCCCCCACAGGTAACAATTGGAAAAGGAACATCAAACCTTCCTACAACCACACACCCAGGGTACCACTTGAATAGTCCTCACGCAATTGGCTCAGTTCAAAATGTCCAAATCAATTGTCTCAGTCAGCATCTGTCTCAGATTGGAGAGTTTAAAAGGTCTCTGGCAACTAGATAACAGGAGTCTACTGACAGCTCAAGTATGACTTGCTCAGGTGCTCCGTGAAGTCAGGAGGACCCACCCCGCAAATAGATTAATCTGGGAAGGTTGATGCCTCCTTCCACACCTTGCACCTCTGTCACACCCAATCACTTTTAGCCCCTAGGGCTATGACCCAGTTGCCTCCAATGAGCAGATATTCCAGGGGTTTGCACCTACTTGAATCACAAGGAAATCTATATATGCTCAGCCAGGCCACTGCTTTCTGCCTCTATCCAGCAGGGCGAGGTGAGGCCTGACAACCTTGGGGCTTGATGGAGGCTGGGTGGTGTTCACTCAGTTCCAGCCCCACCCCTGATTGATGTTACTAACCAAACTGAACAACTTTGTAGAATTTGTTTCTGTCCCAGCTAAATTTCCTTGCTGAAAAGAAGCTGTTTTGAGTTCACAGAACCTGTGCTTCAGGCCCTGTCTTTGCTGGTGCAAAGGTTTGTATCTGCAGCTTGGTTAGCTGTCAGTTCTAGCCTCCTGCACTCCTTTGTCTAGGCTGACAATCTCCTGAGGGCCAGGTGCGTCTTAGGCTAAGTAAAGCAGTCCTCTTGTTCAGCCCCACCCTGGGAGTCATCCAGCACTGTGTGTGTGTTTTCTAGTCCCTGCACTCTACCTAGTCCGGTACTGCCTCAGGCAAAGCCTTTTGTCATGGGGCCTGCGTTTCCATCCCAGATCTGTTCTGTGGTATTTGCCATCTGAGAAGATGCCCAGCATTCTCTGGTTGCACAGAGAGACAGGGGGTGTGGCTTTGGAATATCTGGGGGTGAGCCCTATTGTTGCCAAAAATGGCTGTTCCTCTGTGCCTTGGGGCACCGCAGCTCTGGCGTGGTTCCCTCTCAGCCAACCATCCTCTCCTCACTCTCGTGCCACAGAATCAGCACTAGACTAGCTGCATTCCAGGCCCTGTCCACACCCCTGAAGAAATCACCCAAGAATCTGGACTTCTGGGGGACAGGCCTCCAGACCTCAGGGTGAGAGTTGAGGGGAGTGCTGGGAGAACAGAATTGCAGGTAGAGAATATATACAGTTTTATGCAGTTTTATGCCTGGCAGGAGAATGCTGTGGTACCCTATTAGGGGAGGTGGGTCCAGTTTTTAGAGGGTCTCTCCCGTGGAGTGTAGTGGGAGGACCTTTGAACTCTGTTCGTTTGTTTGTTGGGTACTCCAAGCTGTTCTCATGGGGGAGGGGACTCCTGTCTGTTTGGTGATGGATTTTGTACCTCTTGTTTGTATCCTTGGGGTCACAGCTTGCCTCAGTGGGGTTGATGTGCATTCTTCAACCTTCTCTGTTGGTGCAGCTCTAATCCACCAGGTTACTTGCTAAATTTCTGTCCTTTAACTCTCCTTCTGGATGGGAGCCTTGTCTGATTTTCTAATCCTGGGCTCAGCTCTTCCTCAGGCATCCTGCCAGGATGGAATCACTGAGGGCCGCCAAAATTATTTTCTTATTCAATCAAATAATCTATGCCTTAAAAAAAGAATCTCTGCCTTTTGATAGGAATGTTTGATGCAGTAGCAAATAATGTTATTGTTGATATGATTGGATTTATGTTTGTGATTTTGCCCTTTTCTTTGTACCTCATACCTATTTTCTCCTTTACTTCTCCTTTTCGAATTAAGTACATATTTTCTAATATGCCCTCGTAATTCTTACTTTTTAAATAACTTTTAAATATGTTTTAGCTATTGTCATAGTGGTTGCTCTAGGTATGACAATACATATATAAAGTTAATCACTGTTTACTTCAGATTCATATTAACTTGCAAGGCATGTTTAGTGGTGACAAATTCCCTAAATTTTTGTTTGTCTTAGAAAGTCTTCATGTCTCCCTTTTTTTGGAAAATGCCTTTCTTTTATTTTTTCCATAAAGTTGGATGCTGAAAATAAAAGATCCAACAACATAATTCCCGATGCAGGAAGACAGTTTCTCAGACACCTTGTCTTCCAACCTAGCCCTCTGACATATATCCAATTTTGACAAGTGCACTCATTTCAACAACAGAGTTGTTCAGAACAACTTCATTTATTCAAAAGCTCTTCTGAGAGGATCTCTGCTTAACCGCTCCAACGATTTCTCTGCTGATGACAGCTCTTCTATGGTTACAGAAGGCCAGTCAAAATGCCTCCAAGCTCATGTATTCCAGTTGCCAATCATTCAAAGAGCCTAGTGCATCCAAGACCCAGGAGTGTCCATTGAAGTCAGGATAGGCTTGCTTTAGGATGTTCCCCATGTAACTAAAATAGGCCTCCTCCTTCTTATTTTTCTTGCTCCTCTTCTTCTCAGCAGCTGAGTTGGCCAATTTATACTTCTTTTTGGGTGGGAACTAATTTCAACCTTATTGTTAGGAAATCTTAGGCCACTGAAGCAAATCAAGTACATGTTGAAGGCTCAGTCCTTATACTACTAGCTCAGGGCACAGGCTATCTCCTTCATTTTTGAAAGATAATTAAATTCTAAGTTGATTTTACTTTTTCTTTCTTTTTTTTTTTTTTTACTTCAGAATATTACGTGGGGTACAAATGTTTTAGTTGTGGATTGCTTTTGTACTGCTTGAGCCAAAGTTATAAGTGTGTCCACTACCTGTATAGTGTACATTATACACATTAGGTATGTTTTCAACCATCCCTTCTTTCTGTCTCCCACCTGCTTGAGTTCCACTGAGTTTCACTTCCATCTGTGCCCAGGAGTGCAGATCAGTTAGTTCCAAGTTAATAGCAAATATGTGTGGTGTTTGTCTTTCTATTCTTGGAGCACTTCACTTAGGAACATGGTTTCCAGTCCTATTCAGATTATTGGAAAAGGTATTGAAGAACTTTTTATGACTGAATAATACTTCATGGTATACATATATCACATTTTATTAAACCACTTGTGAATTGATGGATACTTGGGTTGATTACATCTTTGTGATTGTAATTGTGCTGCAATAAACATTCTAGTGCAAGTTAATTTTTTGTAAAATAGCCTTTTTTCCTTTGGATAAATACCCAATAGTGGGATTGCTGGATAAAATGGTAAATCTACTTTCAGTTCATTGAATAATCATACTGTTTTTCATAGAGGTTGTTCTAGTTTGCAATCCCACCAACAGTGTATAAGCTTTTCTTTCTCTTCACATCCAGGCTGGCATCTATTGTTTAGGGACTTTTTGTTTGTTTGTTTTTCAGATATTTGATAAATGACAACATTTTTTCTCCACTTAATTTTTGGTTTTATTTATTGAAGAATTAAAATATTAGTAGCAGTTAAATTATTAATGCCAACATATCTTCAAAGTTTGTTGAAGAGGTGCCCTCCCTTCTTCCATTCTTGGCTATATCTATTTTATTTACTGGGTTGTATATACAGTAGAGATGTGAGGCAGGTTACTAGGCATAGGGCAGATCTGTGTACTTTTTTTTTATTAAATCATAGCTGTGTACATTAGTGCAGTCAAGGGGTACAATGTGCTGGTTTCATAGACAATCTGAAATATTTTCATCAAAGTGTTTAACTAGCCTTCATGGCATTTTCTTAGTTATTGCACAAAGACATTTGAATTCTGCATTTAGTAAGTTTCACCTTTACCTTTTAAGATGCACTGTAGGTGTGGCCCCACCAATTACCCTTCCTCCACCCTAACCTTCCCCCTCCCCTCCCTTGGCCCGTTTCCCATATTCTTATGCTATAGTTGAGTTATAGCCTTCATATGAAAGCTATAAATTAGCTTCATAGTAGGACTGAGTACATTGGATATTTTTTCTTCCATTCCTGAGATACTTTGCTAAGAATAATATGTTCCAGCTCCATGCATGTACACATGAAAGAGATAAAGTCTCCATCTTTCTTTAAGGCTGCATAATATTTCATGGTATACATGTACCACAATTTATTAATCCATTCGTGGGTTGATGGGCACTTGGGTTTCTTCCATGACTTAGCAATTATGAATTGGGCTGCAATAAACATTCTGGTACAAATATCTTTGTTATATCGTGATTTTTGGTCTTCTGGGTATATACCTAGTAAAGGAATTATAGGATTGAATGGCAGGTCTATTTTTAGATCTACGAGTGTTCTCCAAACATCCTTCCAAAAGGAACATATTAGTGTGCATTCCCACCGGCAGTGTAGAAGTGTTCCCTTTTCTCCACATCCACACCAACATCTCTGGTTTTGGGATTTTGTTATTTGGGCTAATCTTACTGGAGTTAGGTGATATCTCAAAGTAGTTTTGATTTGCATTTCTCTGATGATTAAAGATGATGAGCATTTTTTCATGTGTCTGAAGGCCATGCGCCTGTCTTCTTTAGAGAAGTTTCTCTTCAAGTCCTTTGCCCACCCTGAGATGGGATCACTTGTGCCCTCCTTGCTAATATGATTCAATTCTATGTGGATTCTGGTTATTAAACATTTGTCGGAGGTGTAGCCTGCAAATATTTTCTCCCATTCTGAGGGCTGTCTACTTGCTATACTTATTATGTTCTTGGCTGTGCAGAAGCTTTTTAGTTTCATCAGGTCCCAGTAGTGTATTTTTGATATTGCTTCAATTGCCTGGGGAGTCTTCTTCATAGAATATTCACCCAGGACAATTCCTTCAAGAGTTTTCCTTGCACTTTCTTCAAGTATTTTTATAGTTTCATGTCTTAAGTTTAAATCTTTTATCCAGTGAGAGTCTATCTTACTTAATGGTGAAAGGTGTGGGTCCAGTTTCAGTCTTCTACAGTTTGCCAGCCAGTTCACCCAGCACCATTTGTTAAATAGGGAATATTTTCCCCTCTGAATGTTTTTAATTGGTTTGTCAAAGATCTAATAAAGGTAGGTAGCTGGATTCATCTCTTGGTTCTCTATTCCTTTCCAGACATCTACTTCTCTGTTTTTGTGCCAGTACCATGCTGTTTTGATCACTATCGATTTATAGTATAGTCTGAGGTCTGGTAGCATGATTCCTCCTGCATTGTTTTTATTTCTGAGTAATATCTTGGCTATTCGAGGTTTTTTCTGATTCCATATAAAATGAAGTATTATTTTTTCAAGATCTTTAAAGTATGACAGTGGAGCTTTAATAGGGATTGCATTAAAATTATATATTGCTTTAGGTAGTATGGACATTTTAACAATGTAGATTCTTCCCAGCCATGAGCATGGTATGTTTTTCCATTTGTTAACATTTTCAGCTATTTCATTTCTTAGAGTTTCATAGTTCTCTTTATAGAGATATATCACGTCCTTTGTTAGATAAACTCCCAAATATTTCATCTTTGGCACCTTCGTGAATGGAAAGAGTCCTTAACTGTTTTTTCAGCTTGACTATTGTCGGTATATATAAAGGCTACCAATTTATGAATGTTGATTTTGTAACTTGAGATGCTGCTATATTCCTTGATCACTTCTAAGAGTTTTGTAGTAGAATCCCTGGTGTTTTCCAGATATACAATCATATCATCTGCAAAGAGCAAAAGTTTGATCTCTTCTGACCCTATTTGGATACACTTGATTGCCTTTTCTTCCCTAATTGCAATGGCTAAAACTTCCATTAAAATGTTAAAGAGCAGTGGAGACAATGGGCAGCCTTGTCTGGTTCCTGATCCGAGTGAAAATGATTTCAATTTAACTACATGCAATATGATATTGGGTGTGGGTTTGCTGTAGATGGCTGCTATCAGTTTAAGAAATGTCCCTTGTATACCAATTTTCTTAAGTGTTCTGATCATGAAGGGATGCTGTATATTATCAAAAGCTTTTTCTGCATCAATTGAGAGAGTCATATGGTCTTTGTTTTTTAATTTGTTTATGTGCTGAATTACACTTATAGATTTACGTATATTGCACCAGCCTTGAGACCCTGGGATAAAACCGACTTGGTCATTATGTATAATTTGTTTGATGTATTGCTGGATTCCGTTTGTTAGGATCTTGTTGAATATTTTGGGATCTATATTCATTAGTGATATTGGTCTATAATTTTCTTTTCTTGTTGGGTCTTTTCCTGGTTTGGGGATCAGGGTGATGTTTGCTTCATAGAACGTGTTACGTAGTACTCCTTCTTTTCCTACATTTTGGAACTGGTTGAGTAATATTGGTACTAATTCCTCTTTAAAGGTTTGGTAGAATTCTAATGTGAAGCCATCTGGTCCCGGGCTTTTCTTTTTAGGGAGGTTTTGTATGGTTGATGCTATTTCAGAACTTGATATGGGCCTGTTCAACTTTTCCACTTGATTCTGGCTAAGTATTAAAGGTGACGTGCTTCCAAGTATTTATTGGTCAGTTTCCTTCAGATTTTTATATTTCTGAGAATAAAATTTTTATTTATTTATTTATTTATGTATGTATTTATTGATTTATTTTTATTAAATCATAGCTGTGTATATTAGTATGATCATGGGGCACCATACAGTTGGTTCATAGGTCGTTTGACACATTTTCATCACACTAGTTAACATAGCTTTCATAGCATTTTCTTAGTTATTTTGCTAAGACCTTTACATTCCACATTTACTAGGATTCACATTTTCATAGTCATTAAGGATTTTTTGAATTTCTGAGGAGTATGTTGTTATTTCGTCTGTGTTGTTTCTGATTGATGAAATTAGAGATTTTTCTCTTTTTTTTATGGTTCGGTTAGCCAAAGGTTTATCTATTTTATTGATCTTTTCAAAAAACCAACTTTTTGATTTATTGATCTGTTGTGTAATTCTTTTGTTTTCACTTTAATTTAATTCTGCTCTAATTTTGGTTATTTCTTTTCTTCTACTGGGTTTGGGGTTGGAATGTTCTTCCTTTTCCAGTTGCTTGAGATGCTCCATTAAGTTGTTAACTTCCTCTCTTTCTATTCTCTGGAGGAAGGCTTGCAGTGCTATAAATTTCCCTCTTAGGACTGCGTTATCCCAGAAGTTCTGGCAATTCGTGTCTTCATTGTCATTTTGTGCCAAAGGTTTGGCAATATCCTTCTTAATCTCATCTCTGACCCAGCTATCATTCAGCATAAGATTATTTAACTTCCATGTTTTTGTATGTGTATGCAGATTCCTGTTGTTACTGAGCTCAACTATTATTCCACAGTAGTCTGAGAAGATGCAAGGAATAATTTCTATTCCTTTTATTTACTTAGTTTAGACGTGTGACCTAAGATGTGATTGATTTTGGAGTATGTTCCGTGGGCTGATGACAAGTATGTGTATTCAGTTATGTTGGGATGAAATGTTCTGTAGATGTCTGCTAAATACAAATTTTGGATGGTTAGGTTTAAATCTAACATTTCTTTGCTCAGTTTCTTATTGGAGGATTGATCCAACACTGCCAAAGTAGTGTTGAAATCTCCAACTGTTATGGAGCTGGAGGAAGTCAAGTTGCTCATGTCTGTTACAGTTTCTCTTATAAATAGAGGTGCATTCAGTTTGAGTGCATAGATATTAATAATTGAAATCTCATCATATTGAGTATTACCCATACACATATGGAGTGACCATTCTTATCCTTCCTTACTTTTGTTGGTTTAAAGCGTATTGTATCTGCAAATAAAATTGCAACACTTGCTTTTTTCTGATTACCATTTGCCTGAAATATGGATGACCATTCTTTCACCCTGAGTCTATATTTGTCTTTTAAGGTAAGATGTGACTCTTGTATGCAGCAAATATCTGGCCTGAGTTCCTGTATCCAGTCAGCTAACCTGTGCCTCTTTAGAGGACAGTTTAAGCCATTCACATTAATGGAGAATATTGATAAGTCTGGTAAAATTTTGGGTATCGAGTTTTTCAAAAGTCCAGTGGACATTTTTAATCCTTTTGCCAGTGTGGAAATTGGAGTTTGATCAAAAGTTTCTGAATGGGTTTACTTTTGTGGTAGAGGATTGGGCTGGTCATTATGGAGGATAGGTCTGAGAATATCCTGAAGAGCTGGTTTGGTTATGGCAAATTTCTTCAACATACGAATGTCATGAAAGTATTGAATTTCTCCATCATAAATGAAACTCAGTTTAGCTGGATATGGGATCCGGGTTTGAAAGTTATTTTGCTTTAGGAGATTAAAGTTGATGACCACCCTCTTCTGGCTTGAAAAGTTTCAGCAGAGAGAGCTGCAGTCATTCTAATATTCTTCCCTTTGTAGGTAATGGATTTCTAATGTCTGGCTGCTTTCAGAATTTTCTCCTTCATACTAACTTTGTGAAGTTAATTATGATATTCCTGGGGATATCTTTTTGGGATTGAGTCATGGTGGTGTTCTGAAACTGTCTGCTATCTGAATTTCAGAATCTCTTGGCATGTCTGAAAAATTCTCTTTCATAATTTTATGGAGAAGGGCCTCTGTGCCTAGAGAGGCCACTTCATCTCTTTCAGGGATTCCAATGAGGTGGATAATATCCTTCCTCGTATTATACCAGAGCTCTCTGAGAGAATGATCCGTTTTTGCTCTCCGTTTCTCTTCCTCTTTGAGAGTTTGGGATCATTCAAAGGCTTTGTTTTCAATGTCAGAAATCCTTTCTTCTGCTTGCTCCACTCTGTTACTGAGGGATTCTACTGTATTTTTCAGATCTTTGAGGGCTGCAAATTCTTACTTCAGTGTGTCAAAATCTTTGGTGGTTTTGCCCTTAAATTCGTTAGATTCTTAAGACAACTTTTGAATTTGTCCTCAAATTTCTAATTCCAACTATTGAATTGTTGCTCGCATTTCTAATTCCAAATTTTCCTCCATTTTATCAATCTTGTTTGCAGTCTAAATTCTGAATTCGATTTCTGACATCTCGACCAGCTGTTTATGAATGGGATCTTCAGTTACAGCTGCCATATCTTTCCTTGAGGGGTGTTGATCTATTCTGGTCATTCATGTTACCAGAGTTTTTCTGCTGATTCCGCCCATTATTATTTTACACTGTTTGATTTTTTTCCCTGGAGCTTTGTCGAGGATCCATACAGTGCTATGGCCTGAGAAACTGGGGACCTGTTTGGTGTGGTGGCACTAAGTGGTTCCGTCTTGTTTTCTGTTGGTCTCTGTCCAACCCTAGTGAACAGTTACTCTGGGTTGAATTCTCCACTGTGGAGAAATACCTCCAATTAAGTCACCCTGCTCCCCACAGGCAACAATTATAAAAGGAAAATCAAACCTTACTACAACCACACACCCAGGGCACCACTTGAATAGTCCTTGTGCGATTGGCTCAGTTCAAAAGGTCCAAATCAATTGTCTGAGTCAGCACCTGTGTCAGGTGGGACCGTTTAAAAGTTCTCTGGCTACTGGATCACTGGCTTCTGGTGACAACTCAGATATGACTTGCTCCGGTGCTCTGTGAAGTCAGGAGGACCCATCCAGCAAATAGATTAGTCTGGGAAGGTTGATGCCTCCTTCCCCACCTTGCACCTCTGTCACATCCAGTCATTGATAGCCCCGCAGGGCTGTGACCAGTTTCCCTCTAGTGAACAGATACTCCAGGTGTTTTCACCTGCCTGAATTACAAGGAAATTTATATCTGCTCAGCCAGGCCGCTGTGCTCTGCCTCTATCCAGAGGCAGGGGGAGGTGAGGTCTGACAACCTCCAGTGTGTGATGGAGGTTGGGGGGGGGTGTTCCCTCAGTTCTAGCCCCACCCCTGATTGATGTTACTGACAAAACAGAACAGAACAACTTTGTGGGAATTTGTTTCTGTCCCTGCTAAATTCCCCTGCAGAAAAGAGGCTGTTTTGACTTCCCAGAACCTGCACCTGCCTTGTCTTTGCTCTTGCAGGTTTGTATTCAGTTTGCTGTCAGTTCTAGCCTCCTGCCTTCCTTGGTCTATAGGCTGACGATCCCCTGAGGGTCAGGTGTGTTTTAAGCTCAGTGAAGTGGTCCTGTGGGTCAGCCCCGCCCTGGGAATTTCCCGGCTCTGCGTGTGCATTTTCTAGTCCCCGCCCTCCACTCAGACTGGTACCACCTCTGGCAAACCCTTTACTCATGGGGCCTGTGTTTCCAACCCAGATCTGTTCCACGGTGGTTGCCACCTGGGAAGATGCCCAGCCTCCTCTGGTTGCCCAGGGAGACAGGGGATATGGCTTCAGAATATCCAGGTGTGAGCCCTATTGTTTCCCATAACAGCTGCTGCTCAGCGCCTTGGGGCACCGCTGCTCCAGTGTGGTTCCCTCTCAGCTGACCATCCTCTCTTCACTCCCTTGCCGCTGAATCAGCACTGACCAGCTGCAGTCTAGGCCCTGTCCACACCCCTCGAGAAATCACCCAAGAATCTGGACTCCTGGGGGAGTGGCCTCCAGACCCCAGAGTGAGAGTGGAGGGAAGTGCTGGCAGCTCAGAATTGCAGGTAGAGAATATATACAGTTTTATACAGTTTTATGCCTGGCAGGAGAATGCCATGGCACCTTAGTAGGGGAGGTAGGTCTAGTTTTTAGAAGGTCTTTCCTGTGGAGTGTAGTGGGAGGACCTTTGAACTCTGCTCATTTGTTTGTGGAGCACTCTTAGCCGTTCTCATGGGGGAAGGGACTCCCGTCTGCTTGGTGATGGATTTTTTACCTTTTGTTTGTATGCTTGGGGTCGCAGCTCACCTCAGCATGGTTGATATGCATTCTTCAACCTTCTGTCTTGGTGCAGCTCTAATCCACCAGGTTACTTGCTAAATTTCTGTCCTTTAACTCTCCTTCTGGACAGGAGCCTCTGTGGAAAGCTGGCTTCTGTCAGCTATCTTGCTCTGCCCCCCCACCCCCAGAAACTGTCTTCTATCTGAATTTCAGAATCTCTTGGCATGTATGGAAAGTTATCTTTCCTAATCTCATGAAGAAGAGACTCTGTGCCTTGTGAAGCTACTTTGTCACTTTCGGGGATCCCTATAAGGTGAATATTGGTTTTCTTCGAATTTTCCCAGAACTCTCTGAGAGTTATCAATTTTTGCCCTCCATTTCTCTTCCTCTTTGAAAGTTTGGGAGCATTCAAAAGCTTTGTCTTCAATGTCAGAAATCCTTTCTTGTGCTTGTTCCATTCTGTTACTGAGGGATTCTACTGTATTTCTCAGATCTTTGAGGGCTGCAACTTCTTGTCTCAATGTGTCAAAATCTTTGGTCATTTTGTCTTTGAATTCTTGAGATATATTTTAGATTGCTGCTTGAAATTCTAATTTGATCTTATTTGCTTTCCAGATTCTGAATTCAATTACTGATGCCTCAGCCATTTGTTTATGCATGTGATCTTGTGCTGTGTCTGCTTTGTTGTTCCTTGGGGGAGTTGATGTACTCTGATTATTCATATTGCTGGAGTTTTTCCATTGATTCTGCTCCATTATTGTTTTTAACCATTGCCTCTGGCCATCCTCAGAGTGTTTTGGGACTTTTGATAAAAGCCTTTCTCATTGAGGTTAGGTGATATCTCATTGTGATTTTGATTTGCATTTCTCTGTTGATTAATGACATTAAGAACTTTTCGTATGTTTATTGGTTATTAGTCTATCTTCTTTTGAAAAGCTTCTATTCACATCTTTTTTTTTTCTGAAACAGCTTTTTATTAAACAGCAAAGCAGAATTGCAACACAATATAAATGTATGTAAATAGGTTCACAAAAGGGATACAAAATGTTTGCAGTGTGAGTACAGCTAGTCATTCACCAACTCTTATGCCAATGCATACGGTAATTCCATGATTAAAAGTAGCCCAAATCTAATAACCATAAACTGTATTAGTGGAGCTCTTTTCCTATTATAACATTTTAGCATTATTTCTGATAATGATTCCCTTACCAAGTGGAATCTACAAACTAAACATTTAAATATGATTAAAGGATAACTAAAACTCTGGAAAGTAGTGGAGTTTACAGAAAATTCTAGGTGAACAAGTGAGATAAAATACTCAGCAAGATTATCAATTAGTTTACATGTAAACTCTCCTATTTTATTCATAATTCTGACATTAATATACTCTTAAGGAATTTTCCAAAAGTTAATCTGCTGGGTAAAAATAAACCTTGAGACCAATCTCTTTGTAACATTGTCTCCCAGATATGGTTTACATATGAGTAGTTATGTTTAATCCACTTTCAGATATATTTCCAAAAGATCTACTGTGTGCCAGAGATAATACAAACCTGGAGTGAAAACACTGAGTTGGCTCCCACTGTATATTTTTCTACCCTATTTTTATTTTTCTACCCTATTTCTATATGTCTTCAAAATTTTCTATTTCAAACACACACACGACCAGAATTCATATCTATTCAGATACCAAATGGGTTATTTTGTGCAAAAACCAGTTTTTAACAAACTTTCCCAAGTTGACAATTCAGTTTCAAAGAAAAATCTTCATTTGTAGAGGCTCCATCTGTTTTCAACTGATTTTAAGGGAAATAAGCAATCCTATCTTAATTCTAAATATCTCAAATGACATGTCCTGGTTGATAAAGTATCTCATTTTGGTTAAGTTCTGACAATTAAAATTCAGGTTACTCTTAGAGATGATTATTAAAATTCTTTTACAAATGTGAAACCATTGTTTTCATTAGGGGAAAGGAAAACAGTATGGAAGAGGCAAATGAAGAATAGGCACACGATGGTGGACAGGGTACATAAGCTGTGCATTCAGTACATGATTTTGGTCACTTTGTCACAACATGGTGGTTATTTCTTATATATCTTACTAAGCCTATAATAAAAGACAGTGCTACACCTGCAAATCAAAACAAATTCAATAAAACATTCATCTTTAAGTTTCACATATATATGCAATTCTAAAGTGTCTGCAATACATTTGCATGTTTTCATAGACTAATACACAAACTCATGGAAGTCTCCTGTTATGCTGTTAATTTTGCCTACATCTGACATTATCTTCATAAATATTCAATGAAGCCACAAAGGTACTGGAACTTTTGGAATCTATCCAAGTTTTAAAGAAAAAAAGATCAGCAGCAATTCCATAAAACAGGAGGGTATCAATTCCTTACTTTATTTTGCTTTTTGTGTCAGTTATTTGAAAAACACTAGAAGCTGACATAAGGATTTCTATATATTGTCCAAGAACTTGGTTTTCTGATTTTAGCTTCAGATTTTCTTTTTTAACTGCATCTACTCTTGCAGGGAGATCTTCAAGTGTGTATTGGAGTTCCAACCCTTGATTAATAAGTTGTGTTTTTTCCTCCAGTTCCACCCGATTTTTAGCATCAGCTGCATCCATGTCAGCATTAATCATCTTGGGTAACAAAATATTAAGCCTTGGATATAAAATCCTTCATGAATGGGCTTTAGTTTGAAGCACCGGGAAATGGAGGGAACCAGAAGACACCTCAGGCCAGGACACTTGGACCAGCTGACACCAGCAGCTCCACCTTATATTCCTGTCTTTTTCCCACTTTTTACAATAGAGTTGTTTGATTTTTTCTTGCTGATATGCTTAAATTATTTGTAAAGGCTGATTATTAACCCTTTATTGGATGCATAACATGTAAATATTTCCTCCCATTCTGTAGATTGTCTATTTGCTTTTGTTCTTTGCTGATTACTTGATCTTATTTCTTTTTTTCATTTATTTATTTTTTTATTAAATCATAGCTGTGTACATTAGTATGATCATGAGGACTTGATCTTATTTCTAGAAAACTGCAAAGATTCTACCAAGAGTAGAGTCAAATTAACGTAAATAAGTCAGTGGCATTGAAGATGATTTAACAAATGAAGAAACATATCATGCTCATGGTTCAGCAGAATAAACATTCTTAAAATATCTATACTACCCAAAGTGATTTACAGAGTTAATTCAATCACCATCAGTATACCAAAGTCATATTTCAAAGGTCTAGAAAAATAATTCTATGCTTTGTTTGGAACCAGAAAAGAGCTCAAATAGCCAATGCAACCTTTAGCAAAAGGAACAAATCTGGAGGTATCACTTTCCCAGACTTTAAACTATAATACAAGGCTATTGTAAACAAACAGCATGGTATCAGCACAAAAACAGAGACATGCACCAATGTAATAGAACAGAGAAACTAGATATAAAACCATCCGCATATTGCTATCTGATCTTTGACAAAGTAGACAGTAGTGTACTCTGGTGGTGGTGGTGGGAATCCCTACTAAATGAATGGTGCTGGGAAAATTGAAACAGGATCCATATCTCTCACCACTCACTAAGATTAATTCAAGATGGATTATAGACTTAAATCTAAGACATGAAATCATAGGAATGCTAGAAAAAATGTTGTTAAAAACTCTTTGAAAACATTTATGAAGAAGACATTAAGGGCAATCACAACAATAACAAAAAAATAAATGGGACGTTATTAAGCTAAAAAGTTTCTAGGGCGGCGCCTGTGGCTCAGTCGGTAAGGCGCCGGCCCCACATACCGAGGGTGGCGGGTTCAAACCCGGCCCCGGCTGAACTGCAACCAAAAAAAAAAAAAAAAAATAGCTGGGCATGTTGGCGGGCTCCTGTCGTCCCAGCTACTCGGGAGGCTGAGGCAAGAGAATCGCTTAAGCCCAGGAGTTGGAAGTTGCTGTGAGCTGTGTGATGCCATGGCACTCTACCTGAAGGGCATAAAGTGACACTCTGTCTCTACAAAAAAAAAAAAGTTTCTGAATAGCCAAGGAAATGATCAACAGATTTTCCTTTGTTTTCGACACTTAAAATATTTCACTGAACTGTCTTCTTACTTGCATGGTTTCTGAAGAGAAGTCTAATGAAATTCTCATTTTTATCTATAGGTAATCTGTTGTTTTACCTGACTTCTTTGAGGCTGGTAAAGAAGGAAGAGGAAGAAAGAGAACTTAATGGGTATTAATATATGGTTTGATAGAAAAAAAATAAGATCTAGTGTTAGATAGACCTATAGGGTTACTATATATATTATAGTATTGTCTATTATATATTCCAAAATAGCTAGAGGAAAATAATTCAAACAGTTTCACCATAAAGAAAAGAGAAATATTTAAGGTGATGGGTAACTCAACTATGCTGATTTGGTATTTACAAATTATATGACTATATAAAATCATCACATGTACCCTGAAGCTCTATATGCCTATTATGTATTAATAACAATTTGTTAAAAAATGAAGAAAGAAATATATTTATGCTATTACATTTACTTTTGCAAATATAATTATCTTTATCAGTGCTTTTTATTTTTTTGTATAAATTTGTATTATCACTTTGTGTGATTTCATTTTAGCCTGCAGCAATATCTTTAGTCTTTCTTGTAAAGACGAGGCTGCTAGCATGGAATTCTTTAGTTTTTGCTTACCTAGGTTATTTTTCTTTTTTCTCTCTCACTTTTGAAGTATAGATTTAACATATATATATATAAAATTTTGGCTTTCTTTCTTTGTTTCTGCACTTTGTTTTGTTTTGTTTTGAGACAGTCTCATTTAATCACCCTGAGTAGAGTGCCATGGCATTATAGCTCACAGTAACCTCAAACTCCTGGGCTCAATTGATCCTTTTGCCTCAGCCTCCAGAGGAGCTGGGACTACAGGTACCCTCTACAATGTCTGCATAGTTATTCTATTTTTAGTAGAGATAGGGTCTTACTGTTGCTCAGGCTGGTTTCAAACTCCTGAACTCAAGCAATCCACCTGCCACAATGACCCAGAATGGTGACATTATAGACATAAACCACCATCCCTGGCCCTCTTTCTACATTTTGAATGTCACAACATTGCATTTTTTTTTATTGTTGGGGATTCATTGAGGGTACAAAGAACCAGGTTACATTGATTGCATTTGTTAGGTAAAGTCCCTCTTATAATTGTGTCCTGCCCCCAAAAGGTGTGTCACACACCATCACCCTCATTCCCTCCTTCCCTCTATCTTCTCTTCCCTTCTGCCACCCCCTCCCTCCTTACCTCTCTCTGCTGTCCCCTTCCCCCACCTCCCTCACTCCTTCTCTCTCTCTCTGCTATCCCCTTCCCCTAGCCCCCACTGTGTACTAGGTCATCAACTGTCCTCATATGAGAATTGAGTACATAGGATTCTTGCTTCTCCCTTCTTGTGATGCTTTACTAAGAATAATGTGTTTCACTTCCATCCAGGTTAATACAAAGGATGTAAAGTCTCCATATTTTTTAATGGCTGAATAGTATTCCATGGTATATATATACCACAGCTTGTTAATCCATCCCTGGGTTGGTGTGCATTTAGGCTGTTTCAACATTTTGGCGATTGTAAATTGAACTGCAATAAACATTCTAGTGCAAGTGTCCTTATGGTAAAAAGATTTTTTTCCTTCTGGGTAGATGTGCAGTGATGGGATTTTAGGATCAAATGGGAGGTCTAGCTTGAGTTCTTTGAGGGTTCTTCATACATCCTTCCAAAAAGGTTGTATTGGTTTGCAGTCTCACTAGCAGTGTAAGAGTGTTCCCTTCTCTCCACATCCACATCAGCATTTGTGGTTTTGAGATTTTGTGATGTGGGCCATTCTTGCTGGGGTTAGATGATATCTCATGGTGGTTTTGATTTGCATT
This sequence comes from Nycticebus coucang, assembly GCF_027406575.1. NCBI lineage: Eukaryota > Metazoa > Chordata > Mammalia > Primates > Lorisidae > Nycticebus > Nycticebus coucang. Next base: position 113,491,129 of record NC_069804.1, read on the forward strand.
TATCTAATAATTAGGGATGATGAGCATTTTTTCATATGTTTGTTAGCCATTTGTCTATCTTCTTTAGAGAAGCTCTATTCATCTCTCTTGCCCACTGATATATGGAATTTTTGGCTTTTTTCATGTGGATTAATTTGAGTTCTCTATAGATCCTAGTTATCAAGCTTTGGTCTGATTCAAAATATGCAAATATCTTTTCCCATTGTGTAGGTTGTCTATCAGCTTTTGTTGTTGTCTCCTTACCTGTACAGAAACTTTTCAGTTTATTATTTTTATTATTTTTTAAAATTTTATTTTATTATTAAATCATAGCTGTGTACATTAATGCAATCATGGGGCACCATACACTGGTTTTATAGACCATTTGACATATTTTCATCACACTGGTTAACATAGCCTTCGTAGCATTTTCTTAGTTATTTGTTAAGACAGAAACTTTTCAGTTTAAATAAGTCCCATTTGTTCATTTTGTTGTTGTTGCAGTTGTCATGGACGTCTTCTTCATAAAGTCTTTCCACAGGCTGATATCTTCAAGTGTTGTTCCTACACTTTCTTTCAGGATTTTTATCATTTCATGCCTTAAATTTAGGTCTTTTATCCATCTTGAATCAATTTTTGTGAGTGGAGAAAGGTGTGGGTCCAGTTTCAGTCTTTTACATGTGAATATTCAGTTCTCCCAGCCCCATTTATTGAATAGGGATTCTTTCCCCCAGTGTATGTTCTTGTTGGGTATATCAAAGATTAGGTGGCTGTAAGATGTTAGTTTCATTTCGTGGTTTTTGATTCAATTCCAAATGTCTGTGTTTCTATTTTTTGTGCCAGTACCATGCTGTTTTGACCACTATGGCCTTCTAGTACAGCCTAAAGTCTGGAATGCCCCCAGCTTTGTTTTTACTACTCAGAACTGTCTTAGCTGTATGAGTTTTTTTCTGGTTCCATACAAAATGAAGAATTATTTTTTTCAAGTCTTGAAGGTATGATGTTGGTATTTTAATACGGATGGCATTGAATCTGTAGATTGCTTTGTATAGTTAAAATAGACATTTTTACCAAGGTTGATTCTCCCTAGCCATGAGCATAGTATGTTCTTCCATTTTTTAATATCCTCTGCTATTTCTTCTCTTAGAGTTTCATAATTTTCTTTATATAGGCCTTCACCTCTTTTGTTAGGTATGTTTCTAGGTATTTCATTTTCTTTGCAACTGTGGTGAAGGGGGTTGTGTCCTTAATTAGCCTCTCATCTTGACTGTTATTGGCATATACAGACGCTACTGACTTGTGGACATTGATTTTATATCCTGAAACTTTACTGTATTTTTTGATACCTTCTAAGGGTCTTGTGGTTGAGTCTTCGGGGTTCTCTAAGTATAAGATCATATCATCAGCAAAAAGGAAGAGTTTGACCTCCTCTGCTCCCCTTTGGATGCCCTTTATTTTCTTATCTTGTCTAATTGTATTGGCTAGAACTTCCAGCACTATGTTGAATTGTAGTGGAGATAGAGGACAACCTTGTCTGGTTCCAGTTCTAAGTGTAAAAGCTTTCAGTTTTACTCCATTCAGTAAAATGTTAGCTGTGGGTTTGTCATAGATAGCTTTGATCAGTTTAAGAAATGTGCCACCTATGCCTATACTCTTCATTGTTCTCATTAGAAAAGGATGCTAGATTCTATAATGCTTTTTATGCATCTATGGAGAAGATCATATAGTCTTTGTTTTTGCTTCTGCCAATATGGTAAATTATGTTTATGGATTTGTGTATGTTAAACCAGCCTTGCACCCCTGGAATGAAACCTACTTGATCATGATGTATGACTCATTTTTTTTGATGATAAGCTGTAATCTATTGACTAAGATTTTGTTAAGAATTTTTGCATCTATATTCATTTGTGAAATTGGTCTGAATTTCTCCTTTTTAGTTTGGTCTTTTCCTGGTTTTGGTATCAGGATGATGTTTGCTTCATAGAACATGTTGGGGAAGATTCCGTCCTGCTCAATTTTCTGAATAATTTTTGCAGTATGGGAATAATCTCTTCGTTAAAGGTTTGATAGAATTCTGGTGTGAAGCCATCCGGACCAGTGCATTTTTTCGTTAGGAGATCTTTTATTGTTTCTTTGATCTCAGTGCTTGAAATTGGTCTATTCAGGAGATCTATTTCTTCCTGGCTAAGTCTAGGGAGAGGGTGTGATTCCAAATATTGATCTATTTACTTCACATTGTCAAATTTCTGGGAATAGAGTGTCTTGTAGTATCAGAGATAATCTCTTGTATCTCTGTGGCATCTGTTGTTATTTCCCCTTTATCATTTCTGATTGAGGTTACTAGAGATTTTACCTTTCTATTTCTAGTTAGTCTGGTCAAAGGTTTATTTATTTTATTTATTTTTTCAAAAAGCCAACTCCTTGTTTCATTAATTTTCTGAATGATTCTTTTGTTTTCAATTTTATTAATCTCTGATTCAATTTTGGATATTTCTTGTCTTCTGCTGGGTTTAGACTTAAATTGTTCTTTTTCCACATTACATTCCATAAGATGTCTTGTGAGTTTTCGGTGTGTTCTCTTTCTGTTTCTTGGATGTAGGCATCTAAAGTGATAAATTTTCCTCTCAGGACTGCTTTTGCTGTATCCCACAGGTTTGGGTAGCTTATCTCTTCCTTGTTGTTATGCTCAAGGAAGTTAATGATTTCCTCTTTTAGTTTTTCCTGCACTCAACTGTCATTCAGCATAAGGTTGTTTAATTTCCATGCCTTTGTGTGAGGTTGAAAATTTTTGTTGGAGTTGAGTTCCATCTCTAATGCCTTGTGATCTGAGAAGACACAAGGTAAACTTTCACTTCTTTAGATTATGTTGAGGTTTGTTTTGTGTCCTGGGATATGATCAATTTTGGAAAATGTTCCATGGACCAATGAGAAGAAAGTATATTTGTTAGCTTTGGGATGGAGTGTTCTATATACGTCTATCAAGCACAGTTGTTCTAGGGTCTCATTTAAGTCCTTTACATCTTTGTTTAATTTCTATTTAGAGGATCTGTCCAGCTCTGTAACAGGAGTGTTAAAGTCCCCTGTTATTGTGGTGTTACAGGATATCATATTGCTCAGACAAATTAAGGTCTGTTTCAAGAATCTTGGAATGTTTAGGTTGGGTGGATAAATATTTAGAATTAAAATGTCCTTTTGTATTTTTCCCTTGACCAATATGAAGTGTCCATTTTGTCTTTTTTGACTTTAGTTGCTCTAAATCCACTTGTATCTGAAAATAAGATTGCAACTCCTCTTTTCTTCTGAATTCCATTTGCCTGAAAAATTGTCTTCCAACCCTTAACTCTGAGTTTTAATTTGTCTTTTGAGGCTAAGTGTGTTTCCTGCAGACAGGAAATGGATGGTTTGTTTTTATTTTTTATCTAATCATCCATTCTATGCCTCTTCAGTGGGGAATTCAAGCCTTTAACATTTATTGAGATAATTGATACGTGTGGTAGCATTCTATTCATCTTATTTTGTGAAAGCCTATTGCTTAGTTTTAACTTTTGCATCATTGTGGAAGCTAGGTTTTGTCCTTTAATTTCTGGGTGCTTACTTTTCTGGTGGTCCATAGTGATGGTCAGTGTGTAGAATAGGCTGAAGTATTTCCTGTAGAGCTGGTCTTTGTGGAAGGCTGACACCACAGCATCTATTTTGTAGGCCAAGTGCTATTTCTGGTACTAACAGACTTAAGTTTCTATTTCCCTGCAAACGCCAGGCCTCTTCTCGTAAATCACGTGAGCGAAACTTGGAAGCTTGCCGTTTGGAACTTATCTCCACCAAGGCCAGGTTGCTTGGATACCTGGTGATGTAAACCTCCTCCTTCACCTACCCTTATATACCCTGGAAGAACTTTTCAATAAACGAGACTTGCTCAGACTCCTGTCTTGTCTCCATTCTTCGTGCCCCTTGCCCCTTTCCATTCTCACCCCCTCCTCCAGGTATCCCTGTCTACTGACCCATGGGCTGGGTCACGTGGCACCCGAACAGGGACCTGGATAGGAGGGAAAATGGTGAAGAAGCTACTGGAGGCAGCCGGCCAGCTCAGAGAAACATCGGGACCTGGCCACGCAGTAGCCTGCTGCGCTGGAACGAGGATCTTGGTGAGTAGTAGTGATCATGGGGCAAGAAGTCAGTCAGCATGAGTTATTTGTGGAACAGTTAAGAGATGCACTCAAGACGCGAGGAGTAAAGGTCAAAAGTAAACAGCTATTTCAATTTTTGACTTCTTAAAAGAAGTCTGTCCTTGGTTTCCTCAAGAAGGAACCATAGACGAGAAAAGATGGAAAAGAGTAGGTGATGCTTTAAATGATTTTTATCAGGTATTTGGACCTGAAAAAATACCAGTCACTGCTTTCTCGTACTGGAATCTCATTAATGATATTATTAGCTATCGTAGTGTTTGTCCCGCAGTTGCGGATGTCATAAAAAAGGGAGAAGAACTGTTACATCACCACAAAGAAAAGGATATTAAATCCCAAGATCCATCCCAGGATTTTGGGGCTGCTGGAGGCACTCCTCCTAACTGTCAGCTTAATGAGCAAGAAGATCTTATCTCACTAGAGAGTGATGAGGAATCAAAGGAAGAGGAATCAGGCATTCCCAGCCCTCTATAAATTACCGGAAAAACAGACAAAAAAGGGCTAGGAAATTTATCTTAAGGGTTATTGACATTCCTGCACGCCATGCAGATAGGATCACTTGGAAAAGTGACGAGCCTGTATGGGTTGATCAATGGCCCCTCTCAAAGGAAAAATTAGAAGCCGCTCAGCAGTTAGTGCAGGAACAACTAAAAGCTGGGCATATAGAGGAAACCAACTCCCCATGGAACACTCCAATCTTTGTCATAAAAAAGAAATCAGGGCGATGGAGACTATTACAAGATTTAAGAGCTATAAATTCCAGTATGGTCTCATGGGGGCGTTGCAACCAGGATTACCCACTCCTGTGGCCATCCCTCTTGGTTACTATAAAATTATCATTGATCTTAAAGACTGTTTTTTCACTATACCACTCCATCCATTAGATCAAAAAAGATTTGCATTCAGTCTCCCCTCTATCAACTTCAAGGAATCTATGAAAAGATTCCAATGGAAAGTTTTACCACAGGGCATGGCCAACAGCCCCACCTTATGCCAAAAATTTGTTGCCACAACTATTCAGGAAACTAGGCTTCGCTGGAACTCCATATACATCATTCATTATATGGATGATATTCTTATTGCTGTACAGAAAGCTCAGCAGGTTTTACTATGTTACAGTGATTTATCATCCTCCCTCACAAACCAGGGACTTCAAATAGCCCCGGAAAAAGTTCAGCTAAAAGATCTCTACCTTTATCTTGGTTTCCACCTAGCTGGACCCAGAATTACTAATACTCAAGCTGCCCTCAGATTGGACAAATTAAAAACACTAAATGATTTTCAAAAGCTCTTAGGGGATATAAACTGGCTTAGACCTTACTTAAAACTAACCACAGGGGATTTAAAACCTTTATTTGCTATTTTACAAGGCGATAGCAACCCCAATTCTCCTAGAACATTAACAGAAGAAAGCCGTCAGGCTTTAGCATTAGTACAACAAGCTATTCATTCACAATTTGTTACAACCATAGATTACACTCAGCCCCTGAGTTACATCATTTGTAAAACTTCTCTTACACCCACAGCAGTATTTTGGCAAACTGCCCCCATAATGTGGATCCACTTACCTGCTTCTCCCACGAAAGTTATTTATCCCTATTATCAGGCTGTCGCAGATATCATCATTATGGGAAGGAAAAATAGTAAAAAATACTTTGGTAAAGAACCAGATATCATTATACAGCCTTATTCTCAGGCACAAATTAATTGGTTATTTCAAACTACAGAACATTGGCCTATTGCTTGTGCTTCTTATTCAGGTAAACTTGACAATCATTATCCATCCAATAAATTATTACAATTTGTCAGTGCACATGACTTTGTATTTCCCACAAGAACCTCCAATTCCCCATTGCCCAATGCCTTATTAGTTTTCACAGATGGCTCCTCTTCTGGTCATGCAGCTTACGTCTTTAATACAGAGATTGTACAATTTCAGGTAAAATCAAATTCTGCACAAATTGTAGAACTTCAAGCAGTTATCGCAGTTTTCTCTGCATTTCCCAATCGAGCTTTGAATATTTATACTGATAGTGCTTATTTAGCTCATTCAGTTCCCTTATTAGAGACAGCAGCGCAAATCAAACATGTATCAGAAACTGCTACCTTTTTCTTGCAACTCCAAAATCTTATACACCAAAGGACCCTCCCCTTTTTCATTGGACACCTTAGGGCTCATTCCAATTTACCTGGCCCCCTAACTGATGGTAACCGCAGAGCAGACAAAGCCACTCACTTAGTCTATACTGCCCAAACCACCACAGAGCCTGATTGGATCGCATTAGCCTCCGCTGCTCACCAATTACATCATCTAAATGCTCACACCCTTACACTCATGTTTCAAATTACCCGGGAACAAGCCCGCCACATCATAAAGCAATGCCCTTCTTGTGTAATTCTACTCCCTACTCCCCATCTAGGAGTAAATCCTCGAGGTCTCATACCCAATGCCATCTGGCAAATGGATGTTACTCACCTACCTGAATTTGGAAAACTCAAGTATGTTCATGTAACCATAGATACCTTCAGTGGATTTATTTATGCCACTGGCTAGTCAGGGGAGGCTGGCAAACATGTCATTGCCCATGTACTAGCCACCATGGCTGTACTAGGCACCCCTAAACAAATTAAAACTGATAATAGTCCAGTATACACAGGACATGCATTTAACAACTTCTGTAAACACCTCGGTATCAAACATGTCACTGGTATACCATTTAACCCACAAGGGCAGGGCATAGTAGAACGTGCCCACTTATCTCTTAAAAACACTCTAGAAAAAATAAAGAAGGGGGAATGGTACCCTGGTAAGGGGTCCCCAAGAAATCTCTTATCCCATTCATTACTCATTTTAAATTTTTTTACACTGGACCAAGGTGGCTGGTCTGCAGCAGACCGCTTCTGGTACCCAGATACTAAACGGGATTTTGCCATTGCCCTATAGAAAGATCCATTAGATAATAAATGGCACGGCCCCGATCTGGTTTTAATTTGGGGTAGAGGTGCAGTATGCATATATTCACAGAAGATGGAAGCAGCACAATGGTTACCTGAACGACTGGTCAAACAAGTAGATAACATCATCACCTCTAAATCCAGGGAGCAAGAGACCCCCTGAGAAGGCTTTCTTTCCTTTGCAGGTAACTATGAGCACCTGGATATGGCTACTGCTGGGACTCTCTCTCCTGATATGAAAAAATGAAGGTGGTTTCGGTAATCCCCATGAGGCTTGGGCACTCTTACAAAAATTAACTGGTACTCCTTGCGAGTGCTGTGGTGGCACCTGGAACGGTGAGACAACCCCTCTCCTAAATGTAGATTGTGGTGATAAAACAGCATACTTAGTAATGAGACAAAATATTCATGGAGCACAGGCATAGGTCTGTAGCAAAAAGGCTAAAATTATCCCCACCTTTAATAACAAGCCTGGACCATGCCCTTGTATAGAATTTCATCCATCTGTACATAATACCTGTTATGAGCAGGTTCAACTATGTACTGGTACAGATAATAATACCTATTTTACAGCAATCTTGACCAGACATTTTTCAGGGACATTTGGAGGTGAGTGGGACACAGTCCCTCAGGTCCAGGGGACCTCAAATAAATATGCCCAATCTGGCTGTCCCGAAACAGTAGGAAAAACAGTTTGCTGGAATAAGACTCCACCTGTGCACGTCTCTGATGGAGGTGGACCCCAAGATCAGGTAAGACAGAATATAGTCCAAAAGAAACTGGAAAACATTGTAAACCACATGTCTCCTAAATTTAACTACCATCCAATAGCTTTACCCAAAAATAGGGATGTGAATCTAGACCCCCAAACCCTGAAAATGCTAGACATCACACATAGGTTACTTAATCGATCCAAAATTGGCTCAAAATTGCTGGTTATGCCTTCATTTAGGACTATCTATGCCTATTGCTATCAATATTAATTCCATTGAATTATCATCTAATAACTGCATACCCATCATGCCTTTACCAGTACAACCTGTTTTTTCTGAAGCACCCTGTATTGTCTCCCCTTATAGAGACGACAGTTATGCTATTGATATTGGCATACTCTCTTTGACCAATTGCACTGACATCATCAATATTACTTATTCCCCGTGTGGTCCCAATGATATGGTATTTGTTTGTGGCAATAACTTGGCATATACCATTCTACCCACTAATTGAACAGGATTATGTACTATTGCCCTTTTACTACTCGATATAGATATAGTCAATGGAAATGAATCTTTACCTATACCATCCTTTGATTATATATCTGGCCGTTCTAGAAGGGCTATCCAATTTCTCCCTCTCTTGGCCACTCTGGGAATCACTGCTGGCATGGCCACTGGTACCGCCGGTATGAGCATTGTTGTACATAAATATACTGAACTATCTCAACTTATGGCAGAAGATATACAAGCCCTATCAGGCACAGTTAAAGATCTTCAAGATCAATTAGATTCCTTAGCTGAAGTAGTACTACAGAATAGAAGAGGTTTAGATCTTCTAACGGCTAACCAAAGAGGCATCTGCTTAGCATTACAGGAAAAATGCTGCTTATATGCAAATAAATCAGGAATTGTTTGAGACAAAATAAAGAAATTACAAGATAATCTAGAGGGAAGAAAAAGAAAAATTATGGACAACCCGTTTTGGAGCGGGCTAGATGGCTTTCTGCCTTATCTCCTTCCATTTTTAGGGCCCCTCCTTGGCTTACTAATATTACTGTCGCTAGGACCTTTTCTTTTTAACAAAGTCATGGCTTTTATAAAACAAAAAATTGATGCTATTAAAATGCAGCCCCTCCAGGTTCATTATCACAGACTTGCTATGGAAGATGAACGCATAACCATAACTACTTAGGGGACTGGCTAGTCAAGGACGGGTAACGAGGACCCTCAACTCAGACTTTGCTTATCCTACCAACCTAAGACAGGAGCCCGGTCAGATAGTTACCGTGTATCCCATGACGGGTAAGGAGGATCAGCTGAGATGGTAAGGCGGTCCCAACCTAAGACAGACACAGTCACCCTGCCCTCTCGGTTGAGAGCTGGCAAAACTTTAAAGGTAAAATGTACATTTAAAAATATTATAAAAAGGGGGACCTGTGGAAGGCTGACACCACAGCATCTATTTTGTAGGCCAAGTGCTATTTCCGGTACTAACAGACTTAAGTTTCTATTTCCCTGCAAATGCTAGGCCTAAGTTTCTATTTCCCTGCAAACGCCAGGCCTCTTCTCGTAAATCATGTGAGCGAAACGTGGAAGCTTGCCGTTTGGAACTTATCTCCACCAAGGCCAGGTTGCTTGGATACCTGGTGACGTAAACCTCCTCCTTCACCTACCCTTATATACCCTGGAACAACTTTTTAATAAACGAGACTTGATCAGACTCCTGTCTTTTCTCCATTCTTCGTGCCCCTTGCCCCTTCCCATTCTCACCCCCTCCTCCAGGTATCCCTGTCGACTGACCCGCGGGCCGGGTCAGGTCTTGTTGTGGCAAATTTCCTCAATGTTTGCATATTAGTAAAAGATTTGATTTCTCTGTGAATCGTCAATTTTAAAGTTTAGCTTAGCAGGATATAGAATCCTATGCTGGAAATTTTTTTGCTTATGTAGATTAAAGGTAGATGACCATTGTCTTGTGGCTTGAAAAATTTCATTAGAGAAGTCTGCAGTCACCCTGATGGATTTGCCCCTGTAGGTCAATTGGCGCTTACTCCTGGCAGCTTGTAGAATCTTCTTTTGTCTTGACTTTGGACAGGCTCATCACAATGTGTCTTGGAGAAGGTGTATTTGAGTTGAGGCGACCTGGAGTAAGATATCCCTCTGAAAGAAGTGTGTCAGAATCTTTGGTTATGTTTGGGAAATTTTCATTTATAATATTCTCCAGTATGGCTTCCATTCCTCTGGGGCATAAGTCTTCCACTTCTGGGATACCTATAACTCATATGTTTGAATGCTTCATGAAGTCCCATAATTTTGTCAGTGAACAGTCTGCTTTCTCTCTCTCTTTTTATGCCTCTTTAATTATTGAAAAAGCTTATCTCAAGAGCTTTGTCACTACCTCTGAGATTCTTTCTTCTGCATGGTCTAATCTGTTATTGATACTTTCTATCACAGCTTTAAGTTCCCTTATTAACTGATTGAATTCCTTCAGCTCTGCTATATCCTTTCTATATTATTCTTGTCATTCATCTCTTATTTGATTTTGTTTTTGGACTTCCTTTTTGTTATTTTCCACTGTCTCAGAAATTTCCTTCATTGTTTTCATCACCTGTATTTTGAATTCCCCTTCTGTCATTTCTAAAATTTCTTTATAGGTGGAATCCTCTGCAGTAACTACCTCATGGTCCCTTGGGGAAGCTGCTTTGGAGTTGTTATTCATGTTGCCAGGGTTTTTCTGCTGTTTCTTTCATGTGAGTGTTTTCTTTTATCTGTTTCCTTGCCCTAATTTTCCTTTCACTTCCTCTTGCTCTTTAGGTTATTGTGACTCTGGCCCAAGGTTTTGATGAGTCCTTTTTGTATAGGACTAAAACAATGAGAAGATCAAAGAACAAGAAAGGAAAAAAGATTAAACAAAAGAAAAAAGAGAGAGGAGACGGGATGAGTAAAAGGGAATATTGACAAACAGAAGAGAGGCACAGAAAGAGAAAGACAGGAGTAGTAAAAGTGTACATTAGGGTACCTTGACCCATACCTTAAAAACCCCTGATTCCCTTGAGGTCAGCAACTCTTTGCCAGCCTGAGCAGACACAGTACCCCACCTCCATCAAAATAGAGAGGTAAAACAAAAATACTATAAATCAAACCAAAACAAACAAACAGAAAACCTTACAGGATAAAATTGGGGGGGGGAACCAAATAACAGGGGCAGAAACACTAGCAAAAATGAAGTTCTTATTATTAAAAAAGGCAACAATGGAAAATTATATTTGCACTAGAAAAATGAAGAAAGAAAAAGAAAAAAATCTGGGGGGGGGAAGCTGAAATTAAAAACAAAAAAAGGAAAACAAACTCAAAACCTAAGCAGCATATACACATACATCTTACTGAATATTGTCTGGGCAACAGGTGATCTTCTGGGGTATGCAATGCTTATCACAATGATTATACAGCTGTATAAGATAGACTGGAGGCCTCTGCTGACTTCTTTGCCCTCAAATCCTGCAGGGTTTAGATCCTGAATCTCTCCTCAGCCCATTTAAAATAATTTTAAACTGTTAATCTTGGCTAAGCATAGGCTTTCCGAGGAAAGCACATGTCACTGGGATCTCTACTGAAGTGGCTGCTCACTTATCAGGTGTGCCCAAGCCAGCCTCAGTCTGTGCCCCTGAGGGCTGGAGACTGCAAGGCAGCTCTCATACTGCCAGACACTGAAAGCTCCACTCTTGCCCTCAGTCTTAGTCCTGGCTTTTGGCACTGTTCACAGCCACTAGATCACTTGCCCAAGATCTCCCAGCCTGGGCCTCACTCTGAGACCCTGAGGGCAGGGCTTACAGGGCAGCTCTCTCACAATGGGCATGAGCTGCCCACAGCTGAAAATTGATAGCCTCCGTTCAGGCCCAGCAGCTCAGTCCCAGATCCTGGATGATGCTTAATGTCACCCACAATCTCACCCAAATTCTCCCAAGGTAATTCAACCATGTGCCCAAGTTACAAAAAAACAAAACAACTCACAGAGAAGGCCTTCCTTATCTGCAATCTCACTGTTGTTGTAGGTACAGCCACTGCCTAACACCGAAGGAACACAACCACTTGCCACTTCTCCACTGCTTTTGTCCTCCTCTGGGGTCCATAAGTCTCTCTCTATTTCCCTGTTTCCCCAAAGGGATGGTTTTGGGCAGAGCCCACATGCCAGAGGTGCCTGGAGTCTTCTCTCCCAAATCTCACCGCACCTGGTAGCAAGGAAGCTTTTACTCGGCCACCATCTTGCTCCAAATTCCACCCATTGCATTTTGGCCTCCAGTGTTTCTAATGTGAAGTCAGCTACCCTGTTTTCCCCAAAATAAGACATCCTCCAAAAATAAGACCTACTTACAGGAAAGATAAGACATCCCCTGAAAATAAGACCTAGCGCATCTTTGGGAGCAAACCTTAATACAAGACACTGTCTTATTTTCGGGGAAACAGGGTATCATTTTATTGTGATTTTCTTATATTTGATTATTCAGTTTTGTCCAATTACCTCCCAGACTTGCCATCATTGGTTTTCAACAGTTTGTGATATGTTTACATTTCTGTCTGTTTACCCACTTACAGTTTGTTGAGATTCTTATATATGTAGATTAGTGTTTTGCTTCCACATGGGATGTTTTGTGACGTTATTTCTTCAAATATATGTAACTGATTTACTTAGATAGATAAATAAATAAATCACCGAGCATAAAACTCATCCATTTAAAGTATACAATGCAATGGAATTTAGCATATTCACAGAATTGTACATCAATCACTACAACTAATTCTATAACATTTTAATCACCTCCAAAAGAAATTGTGCTCCTCTTAGCTATAACCAAAATTTCCCTTACCTCTTAGCTCTAGACAAACACTATTATACATTCTGTCTCTATAGGTTTGCTAATTACGGACATTTCACATAAATGGAACTATAGACAATACATGGTCCTTTGTGACAGGATTCTCGAGTTAGTATGTTTTCATGATTTAGCCATGCTAGAGCATGTATCAATACTTCATTTATTTTTATTGCTTATTTGTAGCCTTCCCCCATGAGGATGTGGGTACTCACTCACATACTAAACCTGGAAGTCACCTTCGATCATTCATAACCACATGCTGAGTGGCAAGTATGTGCCATTCTGTTTGACAGGAAAGATGACAATGCCTGTATTAGCTTTAAATCTCAGCTAGTTCCCAGTCATTTGTCTCATATATAAGGAGTCACAGAGAGAATGTTTTTCTTATGACTACTGCTCCATTGTGGCCACACCAATATGATGACATTCTTTGCTCTCTGCTCATCAAGGTCTGTTGATACATCCAAACTATACAGAGGTCCTCTCAGAAAGCACATTTTCCAGTGCCCTACCTTTGTAATGGCTTGTCAAAGACTTCTTCTTAGCCCTTTGGGTGATCTTCTCTTCAATACTCTGTGCACTCCTTTCCCTGGCTCTAATATTTTACCCAAGATCCCTCATCTTAATTTATCCTAAGAAAATCTAAACATAACTTATGCACAGAGCCTTGTGTGTGATTACAAATAGAAGCTGGGATTCCAAAGCATTATGCACAAAATACTCTGGATGAAATAAGGCCTTGAAACATACAAAAGGGGAAAACAAAATAATACTTTTTCTTCCCATATTGTGTATTACTTGAAATAATATTGCTTCTTATGACATTTCTAAATTAATTTAGCTCCACCACACAAATACATTTATCAGACTATGGAAATTTTCTGAGACATTATTTGTAAAGCTACAGTACTGTTTTGAAACAGTAAAAAGGAATGAGGATTCTTCTTTGGTTTTGTAATGTTCTGGTGTCTTGGACCTATTCTTTAGTATTGTGAGAGAATGATGATTCCTATCTTCAAGGAGGAGAGTAAGTTCTTGGAGTGATTCACAATCCCCATTGGAACTTGATGTCCTTGCTAATGGAAGGAGCAAACAATCACCATATTTTTTCAGATGAATGAGTAAAAGAATGCATAGATAATATCCCAGATATCCCAGTTAGCTCATTTCTAAATGGACTGGTAATATCTGAATAGCAAATTCTGTGTTGGTAGAACATGGTTGAACCTGGACAAGAACTCCACTATAGCAAAATGGACACCTAAAGAAAGTAGCCAAACTGTCATTCAAAGTCGTGCATCTACATCATCAGAGGATTATCTCCATGACGGGGTGTTTGGCCATCAACCTCAGTCCTATCTTAACTCTGAAGAAATGAAAAGTGGGGCAGCGCCTGTGGCTCAGTCGGTAAGGCACCACCAAGGGTGGCGGGTTCAAACTTGGCCCCGGCCAAACTGCAACCAAAAAATAGCCGGGCGTTGTGGCGGGCGCCTGTAGTCCCAGCTACTCGGGAGGCTGAGGCAAGAGAATCACCTAAGCCCAGGAGTTGGAGGTTGCTGTGAGCTGTGTGAGGCCACAGTACTCTACCGAGGGCCATAAAGTGAGACTCTGTCTCTACAAAAAAAAAAAGAAATGAAAAGTGAACCAGAACAATATAAAAAAGATAGTGATGGTGAGTGTTAATTTATGACTAAACTTGTCAGAACAGTGTTGTGTTGTGAGACAATTCTCTGAGCTGATGAAACAAGTTCAGGCCACAGGAGAGGAGAAAAGCTTCAGTGAATAATTCCTGGTAAGAGGCATAGATGAAACAAATGAAAATATAGAGAAAATACTAATATTTGAGAGAATGCTTGATTTTATTTTATTTTTTGAGGCAGAGTATCATTTTCTCACCCTCAGTAGAGTGCTATGGCGTTACAGCTCACAGCAACCTTGACCTCTTGGGCTCAAGTGATTCTCTTGCCTCAGCCTCCCATACAGCTGGGACTACAGGTTCCCATCACAATGCCCATCTATTTTTAGAGATGTGGTCTTATTTTGGCTCAGACTGGTCTCGAACCTGTGAGCTCTGGCAATCCACTCACCTCAGCCTCCAAGAGTGCTAGGATTACAGGCATGAACCACTGCACCTGCCTGAGAGAACGCTTTAGTTAAGACTGTGACCCTAGTTTAGTTATGGCTGTGACTCTTAGCCATAAAGAAATATGGAGACTTTACATCTTTTCTATTTACCTGATTGGAGCTGAAGCATTCTTTTTAGTAAAGTATCACAAGAATGGAAAAGCAACTATCCAATGTACTCAATACTAGTATGAAACCAATATATACAACTACATGCCACATGAAACAAAAACACAAATATATACAAGTGAGGGGGAGAGAAGAGGTTGGAAAGGGGAATGCAGAGGAGGGAGGGTGATTGGCAAGTTCTCACCTAATGTGCACAGTGTAAGGGTATTCAGCACACTCCCTGGGTGAAGGGCTCAACTACAGTTTTAACTTTATCTTAGAAGCAAAAACAAAGTAACCTAAACATTTGTACCATCATATTATTCTGAAGGAAAAAAATATAAAGAATGTGACTCCAGAACGCAGGGAAGAACTTGTTGGCAAATGGAAATCCATGTTACCTAGGGGAAGAGAAAACTTATAGGGAGTGTATCAGTTCCAGAGAGACGGTTTCAATTACTTGTAAGCCATTCCCCTTGAAATCTGCTTCCAATTATTAGTGAAGCTTTAGCGAACAGAACATTGACTTATCTTTACTATCCTTATTGCTCCTTCTTCTTCTCTACCCCCATGGATGAGTGACTGATATAACGGTTTTCTTATTGCCAATTCATTGTATAGAGGAGCTATTAGTATGTAGCGTCTCATAGAGGCAAACTGCTCGTTCCTGATTGGCCCTAAACCAGATGACCTCAACCCCTGTAATGTCCAGTCACTTATCTCAGAGCCCTGTCTGCACCCTTGGGAGGCCCCCACTCTTAATTTCAATCAGGCTAGACTCCTTGCCCCCTTACACTCATCCACCTCCCGAGTCCTGCCTATTGTACCAGGCGAATCCCCTCTTCAAGAAGTAACTGAAACTCCCGTTACGTTAGGCAGTCAACTAGTGAGTGGCAGTCCTGGAATTTGAACCTAAGCCGTCTCTTAAGTAAACGAAAATATACTTTGTTGAGCCATGTCAGCCCATGAGGTTTGAAGTGAGCATAGTCCTCCATGCCTTGCATCAGTGGATATTTTAATTTTAAAAAGCAGTGATAGTACTGCACACTGTTTATAAGACAACTGGGCTGTTAAAACACCTAATACTATTGATATGTATTTCTGCAAAAGGAAAAAGAAACAGCAGGCACAGAAACAGAGCAGAGATAACCTTCGGAGGATGAAGAGAAGGATTTACTTCCAGGAGACATAAGGAAATTTGGGGGAAGTGATGGAAATGTTTTGTGTCTTGATTGTTGCCATGGTTACATTAAGGCATGCATTTGTACACACCCAAAGAACTGTACGCTAAAAAGAATTAATGCCACTGTATCTAAATTACAGCTTAATAAAACTGAGAGTTTAAAAATGCCTTCTGCTTATGGAAAACTCTTCCCTCCTAAGCCTCAAATAGTTTTACCAATTGGAATTACATGGTCTTTTGTGAGATTAAATTTATAAATTGGAAATATAGAACATATAACACAATATATGTTGGCCAAACACTTTAACACCACTAAGAAGATATCCTTATTCCTGATATCCCAACATATTTCTGTGCTCCAGAAAAATGATATTGATATTTTCTGAAAGGTTATTTGTAAAGGCAGCAATGTTTTTGGAATAAAGGACAATGTTTTCGGAACAAAGACACTTTGTTTATTCGCTAAGTTTTTGTTGTCTGAGTTTTCAGAACTACAGTTCTGGATTTGATCAGCACAAGATACCTGTCTCCACTTTTCTTTGTCTTTCTTTCTGATTAAAAAGATACAATTTTTGCAAGGAGAAAAAAATGTATTTTAAAAGCAGTTTATGAAACAGTACATGTAGTATGATACAAATTCTGTTTGGGAAATTCCTATGTATCATAAAAGACTGAGGGTGAGTATATTCTGGTCCATAAGCAGTTGATCTCAAATCCATATTCCATTCACTAATTTCTCTCCCTTCTCTTCTTCCTTCTCCCCTTCCCTCATCAGTGTCTGCGACACGTGTCCACACTGTAGTAAGGGCATCTTAGAGAGATCAAGCAGTTCAGGCCTCTAGGACCTCACCACTTTAAGGGCTTTCCAAATCTTCTCATAACCCATTCTCTTCCAAGCACTCTACAGGCAACTATGGTCATAGCTTCCAGCTTCCCAGACTAGTGTCTCTAAAGACAGATCTGTTTACACAAAAATATGCACACGAATGTTCATGACAGCTTTATTCATAAGGGACAAAAAGCTTGGAAACAACCCAGATGTCATTAAATAGGTAAATGGTTAAATACACAGTGGTACATCCATACCAGGGAATACTATAAGCCAAAAAAGGAATAGACTATTGATATAACCAACAATTTAGATGGATCTTTAGGGAATTATGTTGAGTAAAAAAATCAATACCAAAAGATTCCATATTATATGATTCTAGTTACAGAACTTTCTTAAACTGACAAAATTATAAAGATTCAGAACGGATTGGTGGTTGCATTTGGTGAAGGATGGAGTGACAGGAGGGCAGTAGGTGTGGTAAAAAAGGAAACATGAATACTTATGGTGATAAAATGTTAAGTATCTTGACTGGAGATGTCTGAATCTATGTGTATGATAAAATTGCACTTATGGAAATGTACAAATGAGTAAAATTAAACTAGAAAAATCTGAATAATCAGGGGATTTTATCATTGACATTATTCTGATTGTAAAATCACAATATCATTTTGCAAGATCCATATTCAGGGAAAATAGTGTAGAGCACATGAGATCTTTTTGTGCTATTTCTAACAACTTTATGTGAATCTATGAATATTTCAAAATGAAATTTTTGATTAACAAAGGGTAAAGATAATTTTTTAAAATGTGAGTAAAAGTGTAACATAGAATAAAAATATCTTAAATTTTGCTATGTTAGGATAGAAAAATCATGACAGATATTTTATTTTTTCTAAAATTTTCAATAATAATGCATTTGTTATTTCAACGAAAAGGTCAAATAGTAGGTATGATAGAGTATTTTGTATAATCCCAAAGCTCCCTCTGAGGGTTACTATCTCATTGTATTTAGCAACAGCATAGACATAGCAGAAGAGATGATTAGTAAACTTCAAAATAGATCAGAAAACTATTCAGGCAGAATCACAAGGAGGAAAAGAAAAGATGGAAAGTTCCCACAGAAATATAATGGTTAAAGTGGGATAACTGCAGTCACAGAAGACTAGTGAAGTGGGGGGGGGCATGAGGAGCAAATGGGGAAAAAGCAATATTGGGAAATGCAATTAATGAGGGGCTTTCCAAAACTTATTTAAAAAATCAATCCACATATTTAAGAAGCTCTATAAAATCTATGTAGAATAAATATACATCTGAGCTTATCTTAATAAAATTTCTTTAAAAAACAAACAAACAACGAAAAAAATCAGCCAGAAGAAAAAGGTCTGTTACCATCAAAGAAGAACAAACAAAACTACTAGAAAAGTTTCCACCAAAGAACAATGGAGGTAGCTTGAGCTGAGGAATTTGAGACCAGCCTGAGCAACAGCAATGCCTGTAGCCCCAGGTACTCCAGAGGCTAAGGCTGGAGGATCACTTGAGCCCAAGAGTTTGAGGTTGCAGTGAGCTATGGTGCTGCTATTGCACTCCAGCCTGGGAGATGGGCAAGACTCTGACTCAAAAAAGAGAAAAAAGATAACAGAATGACATAATTAAGTGGTGAAAAGAAATGAGAACTTTTTTATGCCAAGCAAAAATAATCTTTATATATTATAGTAAATAAAGTTTTTAGACAAATAAAACAATAATTTATCTCCATCAGATCCAATCAAAAGACAGTGGTTACTCAAGCAAAATAAAAATTATTCCAGTTTAAAAAATTGCAGGGATAGATGAAGACCACTGCAACAGATAAAAATGTGGGTAAATATAAATAAATATTGACTCTATTAGAGCATAATAACCATGATTTTTTGGGGGGGTTACATAATAAATAGACATAAGTTCTATTAAAACAATAGCAGAAAATGCTGAACGGAGTTAATAGTGTTAAAATGTCCTATAGTCATAACATTGACAGGAAAGTACTAAAAAACATCATCTATCATATATTCAAATAGGTCAAAGGTGCATGCTGTAAAATCTAGGATAACCCTGAAGGAATAATAAAAGAATGTGTAAATAAAACTCCACAGAGAATAAATGGAATAATTTTTTTGTTTGTTTCAGGGTAATTCGAGGATAGAAATAATTAGATTACAATGTTTGCATTTATTAGGTACAGTCCCTCTTACAATTGTGTCCCATATCCAAGAGGTGTGCCATACCCCCAATATTGTGCCCATTAAGTGTGAGCACACTCTTCCCCCTCTATCCTTCCCTGTTCCTGCTCCCTCATCCCCCTGCCCCCCAACTTGAATTGATTTGAGTTTTTCTCTTATGTGGACATGTATTAGATCATCTGCAGGCTTCAGATATAATTGAGCATATTGGATTCTTGCTCCTTCATTCTGGTGATACTTTACTAAGAAGAATGTGTTTCATCTCTATACAGATTAATACAAAAGATGTAAGATCTCTGTCTTTTTAAATGGCTAAATAGTATTCCATGGTATAAATATACCACAGCTTCTTAATCCGTTCCTGGGTTGATAGGCATTTAGGTTGTTTCCACATTTTGGTGATAGTAAACTGAACTGTGATAAACAATCTAGTGCAAATGTCCTTATGATAAAATGTTTCCCCCCCCCTCTGGGTAGATGCCCAATAATGGGATTGCAGGACCAAATGGCAGGTCTAATTTGAGTTCTTTGAAGAATCTCCATAGAGGTTGTGTTAGTTTACAGTTACACTAACAGTGTAAAAGTGTTCACTTCTTTCCACATCCATGCTAGCATCTGCAGTTTCAGGACTTGGTGATGTGGGCTATTCTTACTACGGTTAGGTGATACCTCGTGGTGATTTTGAGCTGCATCTCTCTGATGATAAGGGACAATGAGCACTTTTTCAAAGGTTTGTTAGCCATTCATCTGTCTTCCTCAGAGAAGGTTCTGTTTATATGGTAGGTGGGATTGTTTGCTCTTTTTCTGTTGATTCAATTGAGTTCTCTGTCGATTCTAGTTATCAACCCTTTGTCAGAGTCAGACTCTGCAAAAATCTTTTCCCATTCTTAAGGTTGTCTTTTTGCTTTATTTGTTGTGTCCTTAGCTGTGCAGAAGATTTTTAGCTTAATTAAGTCCCATTTGTTTATTTTCTTTTTTTATTAAATCATAGCTGTGTACATTCATTTGTTTATTTGTCATGTTGCTGCACTAAAGTATTTGTCATAAAAATCTTCCACCAGTTTAATATTATCAAAAGTTTTTCCCACACTTTCTTCTAAAATTATTATCATTTCACATCTTAGATTTAAATCTTTTATCCATCTTGAGTCAATTTTTGTAAGTGGTGAAAGATGTGGATCTAGTTGCTGTCTTTCACAAGTGGTTATCCAGTTCTCCCAGCACCATTTGTTGAATAGGGGTTCTTTTCTCCACTGTATGCTGTTGTTTGGTTTATCAAAGATCAGGTGGAAACTAGAGACTGGTTTCATCTCTTGTTTTTCTATTCTGTTCCATATTTCTTCTCTTTCTTTTTTTTTTTTTTTTTTGAGACAGAGTCTCAAGCTGTCACACTGGATAGAGTGCTGTGGCATCACAGCTCACAGCAACCTCCAACTCCTGGGCTCCAGCAATTCTCTTGTCTCCACCTCCCAAGAAGCTGGGTGCCTGCCACAGCAACCGGTTATTTTTTGGTTGCAGCCATCATTGTTCTTTGATGGGCCCGGGTTGGATTCGAACCCACCAGCTCAGGTGTATGTGGCTGGCGCTTTAGCTGCTTGAGCCACAGGTGCCAAGCCTCTGTTCCATATTTCTATGTTTCTATTTTTGTAGCAATACCATGCTGTTTTGATTACTGTGAACTTGTTATAATAGCCTAAAGTCTGGTAGAATTATGCCTTTGACTTTGTTTTTATTACTAAGAATAGTCTTGGCTATACAGTTTTTTTCTGGTTCCACACAAAATGAAGTACTATTCGTTTATGTGCTTAGGTGTTGAAGTGTCCTTTTGGTAGGGTACCAAAATGAAGAGAAGAGTGAAGAGCAAGAAGGGAGAAAAGACAGAAAAAGAAAAACAGAAATAAGAAAGAAAGGTAAAAGGACAGATTGACAAGAAAGAAGAGAAAACAGCAAAAGAGAGACAGGAGTAATAGTGGTGTTCAGCAGGGTGCTTTGATCTATACCCATAATTCCCAGCCTCTGGAAGGCTAGGTTGGGTTGGTACCTCAGCAGCTCCTTACCAGCCTGAGTAAAAACTCCTCCACCAAATAGGGAAGTAAAAAATAAAAACAATAGTTTTTCATAATGGGGACCTACCACTAGCGTTCTTCCAAAGGTCAAAGCTAGAAGGACCCTCTAGACCAGGGGATCAAGGTTTTCTTTAGCCACGCCAATGCTGTGGCACCTCAACCCAGGCCTCAGAGTGAGGCTCTGTCCCTTTAATGAAATACAGATTGAAATAGAATAAAACAGATCAGAAAGAAGAAATAATAACAAACGTATATAAAGAAAATTAAAATAAAATTATATAAGATGTAAAAAATGGGGTGTGTATCTTGTTATTCGAGAAATTCATGTGGAAAAGATAAGAAAAGTAGAAAAATCTTTATAAAAAGAGAGAAAAGGAGAGAAATGGAAATGAAAAGAAGAGTAAAAGGGTTAGGAAAATCATAGTAAAAATGGAGCCCTTGTTATTGAAGAAAGTAAAAATGGAAAAATAAAAATGATAAAAAATGAAACAATACCAAACAAACAAATTTAAGGAATAAAATTGGGGACAAAAATAACAGGAGTAGAAAAACTAGCAAAAATGGAGCCCTCACTATTAAAGAAGGAAACAATGAAAAATTATAATTACAGAATAAAAAGAGAGAAAAAGACAACTCTAGGGAGAAAAAGTTGAAAAAAATTTAAAAAAGGAAAAATATACATATATATTGCCAGATATTGCCTAGACAACAGGTGATATTCTGAGGTATGAGATACTAATCATGACGTTGATACAGTTGTATAAGATGGAGGCTGGAAGCCTCTATCTTGCAGAGGAGATCTGCTCCCTTTATCTTGATTTCTTTGCCCTCAATCC
Organism: Nycticebus coucang; assembly: GCF_027406575.1. Classification (NCBI taxonomy): domain Eukaryota; kingdom Metazoa; phylum Chordata; class Mammalia; order Primates; family Lorisidae; genus Nycticebus; species Nycticebus coucang. The sequence goes on from NC_069804.1 coordinate 113,513,199, forward strand.
CTGTGGGATTGGGAGCCTGAAGTTCTCTTCAGCCTGTTTAATAAAAACGTCTCAACCTTTCCAAACCATGTTCCTTGGCCATGCAGTGGCTTTCTCAGGAAAGTATGTGTTACTCAAGTCTCCCCACAGGTGGCTGCCTACATCAGCAGGTGCACCAGAACTGGCCTTGCACTAGGACCGTGCTGGCTGATCCTGCAAGGCCGCTCTCCCACAACTCTCTGTCTGAGAACTGCCACTGAACCAGCTGGCCTGTGTCAGAACACAGCCCTCTGTGCCAATTCTTCACTGCTCCCAAACTCCTCCTTGTCTCCTGGAGTCCCCTGCTGCTTTGCTGTACCCCCAAAGCAATGTTTCTGGGAAGGTCCCCCCAGACAGAGGTGGTTGGAGTCCTTTCTCCCAATCTCATGACATGCGGCTGGAATAAAATTTTTTAATAATTAATTTTGCCCCCTAAAACCTAAGCAAATGAGATAAAAGTAGACCATGAAAACAGGTAGAATGCTATGGCCTGAATGTTTGTGTCCCCTAAAAATACATGTGTTGAAATCCAAACAGTCAAGGTGATGGTATTTGGGTGGGGAAGGGCTTTTGGGAAGTGACTGGAAGAAACTTTGAAAGGTATTAGACCTCATCAGTGGGATCAGTGTCTTTATAAAAGAGGTGTGAGAGAAATCCCTTACCCTTTCCATCATATGAGATTATAGCAAAAAAAAAAAAAAAATTAAAAATTAATGCAGTAGGAAAAGGCAATTGCCAATGAATCAAGAACATTTCCCTGATGGTTATGTCACCTCACTCCTATTAGAATTGCTATTATGAAAAAGACAAAAAAATAACAGGTGTTGGTGAGGAAATGGAGGAAATGGAATCCATGTCCACCGTTAATGGGAAAATAACTTACTACAGCCATTATGAAAAAAATATGAACATTCCTCAAAAAAACTTAAAAACAGAACCATATGATCTAGTAATATCACTATTGGTTATATATGTAGTATACAAAGAAAACGAAATCAGTACATCAAAGAGATATCTGTAGTCCTGTGTACAGGACTATTATTATTCCCAATAGCTAAAATATCTAATCAGCCTACCTATTCATCAATGGATGAAGGGATAAAGAAAATATCACACACATGGAATACTATTCAGTCTCAAAAAAGAAGATAATCTTGTCATTTGTGACAGCATGAATGAACTTGGAAGATATAGTCTCACTTATACATGTAGGTGGAATCTAAAATAGTAAAACTCATAGAAGCAGAAAATAGAATAGTGATTGCCAGGGGATGGGAGTGAAAGAAACATAATTTAAAAATAAAGACACAGAAATTTTGAAAGTTAAAGGGAGAAAATGAATGATGAAAACATTAACCAAAGGGTGACTGATATGTCTATAATAATACAAAAATGCAGGCACGAAGGAAACAAGTATTATTAGAAACATACAGGGAGCATTCAAAATGAGTAAGTATTTATGTATAATGATAACATTCCAATCCTAAATTTGTATATCCCAAATACATAGTTCCAAAATATAAAAAGGATAAACTTGTGGAACTGAAAAAAAATACAAAAAATCCACAATCATAGTTTTATCATAAGTGTCTTAGTAAAAGATAGGATAGAAAAATACAGTTGAGATATGAATGATTTCAGGAAAATGACTAATAAACTTGACTTCATCGTCATATATAGAGTACTATAGTGAACAACTGCATAAGATACATTTTTTTGTCACATTCCTTCATATACAGTAGTATTTTTTTTCACATGAACATGGAAATTGGAACATTTACTAACATGAAAATATACTTCTCAACACGTTTCAAGCAATTGAAATTGGACAGTGTATTCTTCAATAACAGTTTGATTACATTAAAAATTCAAAGCAAAAATAGGGTATTATGTTAAAAATTCAAAGAAAAATATAACAAAATCCTTAATACTGTGGATATTAGGAAATAAACTTTCAACTTTTATAAGCTTACCAAATGACAATACCCATCCACATCAGGAATACACCTCCAGTTGAATGTTTTAGATTAATAATTCATTGTAGGGAGAGAAAATGTACACCAGTGAGAATCATGGGACTGGTCTGAGAGTGTATAATCTGCTGAAGTTTTACTGGAGCCTAATCTGCCTGAGGGAAGGAAATAACCAACTCCAGTCCATTCTTGCCATCTTATTCAACCCAATGGGTTGAAGAAACTGAGAAGTTTGTGTCAAGTTCACACAGAGGCATGGGCTTACCCAAAGACTGAGACATAATCATAGGACTATAGAATGTCCTCACAGTTTACCACCACATTACTAAAGGCTTATTTACGGAAGTTCCTTTTGTACAGTATGTAATGTCTGGCTATCAAAAAAAATTTTACAAGACACACTCAAGGGCCAAAACACAGTTTGAAAAGATAGTCAGCACCAGAGTCATAAGGCGGATATTTTTAAATTATCAGACTGAGAATTTAAACTATGATTAATATGATAAGAACTTTAATGGATAAAGTAGACAGCACACAAGAACGTATGAGTAATGTAAACAGAAAGATGACAATTCTAAGAACCAGAAATAAATGTTAGCAATCAGAAACACAGTGACAGAAATGAAGAATGCCTTTGACGGGCTTCTTTTTAGAGTGGACACAGTTGGGGAAAGAATATCTAAGCTTGAAGATATATTAATAGAAATCTCTAAAACTGAAAGGCAAACTGAAAAAAAGAACATAACAGACTATCCCAAAACTGTGGGAGAGCTACAAAAGGTATAATTATGTATAATGGGAATACTAGAAAGAATAAAAAGAGAAAGGAGCAGAAGAAGTATCTAAAACAATAATTAGTCCAAGTTAATGTCAAACACCAAACACAGATTCAGGAAAATCAGAGAATAATAAGCAGGATAAATATAAAAACGAAAAAACATAAAACATCTATACCTAGGTGTATCATTTTGAAATTACTGAAAATGTCTATTCACAGCAGCCGAAAGGTGGAAACAATCCAAGTGTCCATTGACAGATGAGTGGATAAACAAAATGTGGTATATACATAGAGTAGAATAGTATTCGGCCACAAAAAGGAATGAAGTATAGACACACACTACATCACGGATAAACCTTGAAAGCATGCTAAGTGAAGGAAGTAAGTCACAAAAGACCACAGATTATATGATTCCATTTATATGATATATCTAAAATAAGTAAAACATATAGATAGAAAGCAGACTAGTGATTGTCAGGGATTGGGAGGAGGGGGAAAGGGAGGCAGTACTTAATAATATAGCATTATGAATAATTTCTGGAATTAAATAGGGGTGATGATTGTATAACATCATGGGCATACTTGATGCAACTAAATAGCACACTATAAAATGGCTAAAATGGTAACTTTTATGTTGTATTTACCATTATTTTTTTAAACCCAGTGGGGTCATTTAAAATACTAATGAATTTTTCATGAATATATTTATTCTAGAAATGTGGAAAATACAGGAGAGTACAAAACTATAGAGAAAAACTTATATAATTCAAATCACAAGAATAATCACTAGTATGGTACATTTTAAAACTATTAAGAGTAGAATATAAATGTCTTACCATGTTAACAAGTTTAATATAAGCTTTCCACATTGTATATCAAATTAGCACATTGTACCCCATAAGTGCATTAATATACACAGTTATGATTTAATAAAAAAATTAACTTTTTTTCTTTTCTTTACACATATACTTTCCTGTTATAAATTATATTCTGGATAAAACTGTTTTAGAGTATGTATTATTTTTTCACTTAGCATCATTTCATAAGAATTTTCCCTATTTCATTAAAATCTTCCAAACATTTTTAAAGCAAATAGAAAAATATTATAAATAAATAAATAAATTGATTAATCAAGTGAAGATGGGGAAGAAGATTTTGAGGGATAAAGGATCATGAGAGTATTTTTCCTAAGTGAGAGAAAAATAACAGCATGACTTTTTTTTTTTTGGACAGTATTTTTCCCCCCTAATTGATTACCAGCTCCTTTTTTTTTTTTTTTTTGCGGTTTTTGGCTGGGGCTGGGTTTGAACCCTCCACCTCCAGCATATGGGGCCAGTGTCCTACCCCTTTGAGCCACAGGCGCTGCCCATTTGGGGGCAGTTTTTAATTGTGACTTTATTCACCTCAGTTCATTAAAAATGTACTTGTTTTAAAGATCCTATAAATAAAATGACTACCAGCTAAAGTGAGATATAGGTCACACACACAGCCCCAATGTGGTATTTTTTTAAGCAGTATTTCTTATAGGAATCTTACTGATCACATAGTAGTTACAAGAATGTCAGATTAACGTGTACAATCCAAAGACAAGCTTGCTAGGAACTTACACGATATAAAATATACATATAAGAAGTTAGCCAAGTGGACGCATGCACATGGCGAACCACAGGTGAAGGGAAGCCCCTTACAGATTAGTTGAAGGTCCAGGTGAGGACTCTTGGTTTTCCCCCCATTACAGTAAATTAACAGATACAAGTATTCCACACACGGGTGAGCTGTGGCCTGCTACACATCTTGGTGGCATCACTGTGATCTTCCCGTGATACTCCCAAGAAAGCAGTAAACAGCAAAGCCCATGCAGGTATAGGAAACACTGGACATCCCAGACTGGACCTGGAAGATGGTTGCATCCATGTAGATGTATGTGTAAGGAGCACATGTCTCTTCTTGCTATGTTTTCTCCACAGCTGACATGAACTTACAGTGGGAGAATTCTGATGGTGATTTGACCTAAATGATAACTAAACTACTCTTTTTTCCCTTTTTTAATTAAATCATAGTTGTGTACATTAATGCAATTATGGGGTACAATGTGCTGTTTTTATATACAATTTGAAATATTTCCATCAAACTGGTTAATAAAGCCTTCACCACATTTTCTTAGTTATTATGTTAAGACATTTATATTCTACACCTAGTAGATTTAACACGTACCCTTTTAAAATGCACCATAGGTGTGGTCCCACCAATTACTCTCCCCCCATCATCCTCCCCTCTCCCTGCTCCTCCACCTCCTCTTTCCCCTTTATCTTGGGCTGTAGTTGGGTTATAGCCTTCATATGGAAGTGTGGGTGCTTATAAATTGGTTTCATAGTAGGGCTGAGTACATTGGATACTTTTTCTTCCATTCTTGAGATAATTTTCTAAGAACAATATGTTCCAGCTCCATCCATGTTGACATAAAAGACGTAAAGTCTCCATCTTTTTCTAAGGCTGCATAATATTCCATAGTGTATATATACCACAATTTTTAATGCATTCATGGGTCGATGGCCACTTGGGCTTCTTTCATGACTTAGCAATTATGAATAGGGCTGCAATAAACATTCTGGTGCAAATATCTTTGTTATAAAGTGATTTTTGGTCTTCTGGATATATACCTAGTAGAGGAATTGCAGGATCGAATGGCAGGTCTATTTTTAGATCCCTAAGTGTTCTCCAAACATCTTTCCAAAAGGAATGTATTAGTTTGGATTCCCACCAGCGGTGCAGAAGTGTTCCCTTTTCTCCATATCCACACCAACATCTCTGGTTTTGGGATTTTGTGATGTGGGCTAATCTCACTGGAGTTCGATGATATCTCAAAATGGTTTTGATTTGCATTTCTCTGATGATTAAGGATGATGAGCATTTTTTCATGTGTCTGTAGGCCGTGCACCTGTCTTCTTCAGAGAAGTTTCTCTTCAAGTCCGTTGCCCACACTGAGATGGGATCACTTGTTCTTTTCTTGCTTATACCTTTGAGTTCTCTGTGGATTATGGTTAATAAACCTTTGTTGGAGACATAACCTGCAAATATCTTCTCCCACTCTGAGGGCTGTCTGCTTGCTTTACGTACTGTGTTCTTGGCTGTGCAGAAGCTTTTTAGTTTTATCAGATCTCAATGATGTATTTTTGGTGTTACTTCAATTGCCCAGGGGGGGCTTTCCTCATAAAATATTCTCCCAGGCCATTTTTTTTTCACGTATTTTCCCTGCACTTTCTTTTAATATTTTTATTAATGTCTTAAGTTTAAATATTTTATCCAGTGAGAGTCTATCTTTTTTAATGGTAAAGGTGTGGGTCCTGTTTCAGTCTTTTGCAGGTTGCCAACCAGTTCAGCCAGCACCATTTTTTAAATAGGGAGTCTTTCCCCCACTGAATGTTCTTGATTGGCTTATCAAAGATCAAATGACAATAAGTAGCTGGGTTCATCTCTTGGTTCTCTATTCTATTCCATACGTCTACCTCTCTGTTTTTGTGCCAGTACCATGCTGTTTTGATCACTATCAATTTATAGTATAGTCAGGTCTGATAGCGTGATTCCTTCTGATTTGTTTTTATTTCTGAGTAATATCTTGGCTAATCAAGTTTTTTTCTGATTCCATGTAAAACGAAGTATTATTTTTTCGAGATCTTGAAAGTATGACAGTGGAGCTTTAATAGGGATTGCATTATAATTGTATATGGCTTTGGGTGATTTGGACATTTTAACAATGTTGATTCTTCCCAGCCATGAGCATGGTATGTTTTTCCATTTGTTGACATCTTCAGCTATTTCTTTTCTTAGAGTTTCATAGTTCTCCTTACAGAGATCTTTCACATCCTTTATTAGGTAAACTCCCAAATATTTCATCTTCTTTGGCACTACTGTAAAAGGAACAGAGTCCTTGACTGTTTTTTCAGCTTGACTATTGTTGGTAGTCAGATTTGTGAGTATTGATTTTGTAACCTGAGATGCTGCTGTACTTCTTGATCACTTCTAAGAATGTTGTAGTTGAATCCTGGGGTTTTCCAGACATACAATCATACCATCAGCAAAGAGCAAAAGTTTGATCTCCTCTGACCCTATATGCATAATCTTGATTACCTTATCTTGCCTGATTACGATGGTTAAGACTTCCATTACAATGTTAAAAAGCAGTGGAGACAATGGGCAACCTTGCCTGGTTCCTGATCTGAGTGGAAATGATTTCAGTTTAACTCCATTCAATATGATATTGGCTGTGGGTTTGCTGTAGATGGCCTCTATCAGTTTAAGAAATGTTCCTTCTATACCTATTTTTTTTTAAGTGTTCTGATCATAAAAGGATGCTGGATATTGTCAAAAGCTTTTTCTGCATCAACTGAGAGAATCATATGGTCTTTGTTTTTTATTTTGTTTATGTGATGTATTATATTTTTAGATTTACATATATTGAGCCATCCTTGAGATCATGGTATAAAACCGACTTGGTCACGGTATATAATTTGTTTGATGTGATGCTGGATTCTGTTTGAATATTTTTGCATCTATATTCATTAAGGATACTGGTCTATAATTTCTTTTTTCTTGTTGGTTTTTTTCCTGGTTTGGGGATTGGGTTGATATTTGCTTCATAGAATGTGTTGGGAAGTATTCCTTCTTTTTCTATGGTTTGGAAAAGGTTATGTAATATAGGTACTAGTTCCTCTTTAAAGGTTTGGTAGAATTCCGATGTGAAGCCGTCTGGTTCCGGAGTCTTCTTTTTTGGGAGATTTTGTATAGTTGATGCTATTTCGGTACTCAATATAGGTCTGTTCAATATTTCTAGTTCTTTCTGGGTAAGTCTAGGAAGGTGGCATGCTTCCAAGTATTGGTCAATTTCTTTCAGGTTTTTATATTTCTGAGACTAGAGTTTTTGTAGTATTCATTAATAATTTTTTGAATTTCTGAGGTGTCTGTTGTTATTTTGCCTTTGTCATTTCTGATTGATGAAATTAGGGATTTTAATTTTCTATTTCTGGTTAGGCTAGCCAAGGGTTTATCAATTTTGTTAAACTTTTAAAAAAACCAACTTTTTGATTCATTGATGTTTTGAATAATTCTTTTGTTTTCAATTTCATTTAATTCAGCACTAATTTTGGTTATTTCTTTTCTTCTGCTGGGTTTGGGGTTGGAATGTTCTTCCATTTCCAGTTGCTTGAGACTTTCTCTTAAAGGAAGGCTTGCAGTGCTATAAATTTTCTTTTTAGGACTGCCTTTGCAGTATCCCACATGTTCTGATAATTCGTGTCTTCGTTATCATTCTGTTCCAAAAACTTGGTAATTTCTTTCTTAATCTCATCTTTGACCCAGCTTTCTTTCAGTGTAAGGTTATTTAGCTTCCATGTCTTTGTATGAGTATTCAGATTCCTGTTATTGGTGAGTTCAACTTTTATTCCATGATGATCTGATAAAATACAGGGAATAATTTCTATTCTTTTAAATTTGCTGAGGTTAGCCTTGTGACCTAAGATCTGATCAATTTTGGAGGATGTTCTATGGGCTGATGAGAAGAATGTGTATTCAATTTTGTTAGGATGAAATGTTCTATATATGTCTATTAAATTAAATTGTTGTATGGTGAAGTTTAAGTCCAAAATTTCTTTGCTTAGTTTCTTCTTGGAAGATCTATCCAACACTGCCCAAGGGGTGTTAAAATTTCTGACTATTATGGTGCTGGAAGATATAAAATTGTTCATGTCTGTTAGGGTCTTGGTTATAAATTGAGGAGCATTCTGGTTGGGAGCATAAATGTTAATGATTGATATCTCATCATGTTGAGTGTTGCCCTTAATGAACATGAAGTGACCACCATTGTCTTTCCTTACTTTTCTTGGTTTAAAGCCTAATGTATCTGCAAATAAAATTGCAACCCCTGCTTTTTCCTGCTTTCCATTTTCTGGGATTATATATGTCCATTCCTTTACCCTGAGTCTATATTTATCCTTTAAGATAAGATGAGATTCTAGTATACAGCAGATATCTGGCCTGAGTTTTTATATCCAGTCAGCCAACCTGTGCCTCTTTAGTGGACAATTTAAGCCATTCATGTTAATTCAGAGTATTGAGAAGCCTGGTGGTAACTTAGGTGTCAAGTTTTTCGAAAGACCAGTGGATGATTTTAATCCTTTCACCACTGTGGAAGTTGGGCTTTGATCAAGAATTTCAGAATGAATTTACTTTGGTGGTAGAGCATTGTGATGGTCATTATGGAGAATGGGTCTGAGAATATCTTGCGGAGCTGGTTTAGTTATGGCAAATTTCTTCAATATGTGAATGTCATTAAAGTATTTCACTTCTCCATCATAAATGAAACTCAGTTTAACTGGATACAGGATCCTGGGCTGAAAGTTGTTTTTTTTTTTAGGAGATTGAAGGTTGATGACCATCCTCTTCTAGCTTGAAAAGTTTCAGTAGAAAGATCTGCAGTCATTCTCCTATTCTTCCCCTTGTAGGTTATGATTTTCTTATGTCTGGCTGCTTGCAGGATTTTCTCTTTCATATTCACTTTGGCAAAGTTAATTATAATGTGTCTAGAAGATGCTTGATTTGGATTGGGTTGTGCTGTGGTTCTGAAACTGTCTTATATCTGAATTTCAGAATCTCTTGCCATAATTGGAAAGTTTTCCTGTAAAATCTCTTGGAGTAGAGCATCTGTGCCATTTGGATCTTCCTCATTACCTTCAAGAATTCCAATAAGGCAAATGTTTGCTTTTTTGGAATGGTCCCACAGCTCTCTCAGGGAATGATGTGTCTTCTCTCCGTTTCTATTCATCTTTGAGCATTTTGGAGCATTCTATAGCTTTGTCTTCAATGTCTGAGAGCCTTTCTTCATCTTGCTCCATCCTATTACTGAGGGATTCTACTGTATTTCTCAGGTCTTTGAGGGATGCCAATTCTTGCCTCAATTTGTCAAAATCTTTGGTGATTTTATCTTTGAATTCATTGAATTCTTGAGACAACTTTTGAATTGCTCCTTGAACTTCTAATTTCAATTTTACTTCAATTCTGTTAATTTTATTTGCTATCCAAATTCTGAACACAATTTCTGACATCTTGGCCATTTGCTTATGATGGGATCTTCTGTTGTATCTCCTTTGTCATACCTCTGGTTATTCATGTTGCCCAAATTTTTCTGCTGATTTTGCCCCTTGGTTATTTTTCACTGTTTGTTTAGAGAGATTGGTAAGGTGGAATTAAATTGAGGGATCCTGGAGATGTAATTAACCAACCCTCTATCAGGATGCTGTGAATGTGGATTTTCCTCTATGGCTTTACCAAGGTCCTGTTCAGTACTACAGCCTGAGACTCTGGGGTCCCACTTGGTATGATGGGGCTAGGTGGGTCTGTCTTGTATTTAGCTAGACTCTTACTAATCCTAGTGGATCAGTGACTTTGGGTTGAAGTCTCAGCTGTGGAGGAATACAAGCAAGTAAGACATCCTGCCACCCACTGGCAATAAGTGGGAGAGAAGAATCAGACCCTCCCTCTACAACACAACCAGGGTATAACCTTGGAGAGTCCCTGGGTGATCAGTCCAGATCAAGAGTTCCAAACTAATTGTCCTGGTCAGCACAATCACAGATCAAGTGGGAGAGTTCAAAAGGTCTCCAGCAATTGGACAGCAGGGGTCCAGTGGCAGTTCAAGTGTGACTTGCTCCGGTGATCTGTGGAGTCAGAAAGGCCCACCCAGCAAAAGAATTATTCCAGGCTGGCTGGTGCCTCTTTCCCCACTTTGCATGACCATCACCCCCAGTTACTGGTTACCCCCAGGGCTGCAGCCCAGCTTTCTCTAATACTGACATATACCAGGTATTTGCACCTAAGTCAAAGAGGAGATAATGCCTCCCTGACTGGGCTGTCTCACTGTGCAACTTGCAAGCGGGAGTTCAGGCCTGATTCCCTCTGGTGATCATTGGAAACCGGGAAGTGTTCCACCTGCGTCTCTACCCAGCCGGGGGTTACCATGGAGGAGTGTGGTTCTCTCCCTCAGAGACCACACCTCTACCTTGGCCACACTCCTCCTCTGGAACCCCTGCAGGTCAGGTCAGGTTCTCTCTATGTTCCACAGAATTGGGGAGGTGTCTCTCCCAAATTTGACCCCAGTGGGAGGGACTGTGGGGCTGCTGCCACTGTCAGGGGGGCGGTGTGGCCTGTCTGGGGTACTTCTGTGGGCAGGTTGCAGGAACCAGGCTGGAAGTGGAGGGTGGAGCCGCTGGCCGCAAGCCACAAGTGACAGGAGCCTGGAGCTGGTGGGCTGTGCCCCACAAGTAGCAGAAGCGGATTGGGTGTTGGCAGGCACTGCTGTATTCCGCAGTGGGTTGTGCAGATCCCATGCTATGCTCTTTCCAACATGGGGCAAGTCTCTCTTCCCCCTTGTTACTCCCCACCTATATTAAAATTATAGTTTCAGTGCAACAGCCCTACAGCCCATAAGACGCCCTGCCTTAGCAAAAATCTTCCAGATACTCTGAATTCTGCAGGGGGTAATCTTCCAGATCACCAGGCGAGGGGGGAGTGATGGATTGGGAGTTCAGGAAGATAGGGAGAATATTAGATCAACTTTTGTCCCAGGCAAGAAACTGCCTGTGCTTGCAGCAATATCTCTCTGTGGAGGGAGTCCTGGCCCTCAGTCATTCTCTCCCCTTTGGTGAAACAAAAGGTCCTTTGTTCATTACTTGCTTCAAGTCACTTTCATGAAGGGGTGGGGGAAAGATTCCTGCCCTCTTTGGGATAGGTTTTGTACCTGAAATTTGTTTCCTTGGACTCCCAGCTTGCCTTAGCAGGGGTGATGCAAACCTATCAAGCCTCTCTCTCGGCTCAGCTCCTGATCTGCTTTATTGGGTTGGTTCTGGCCTTTATTTCTCAGTCTGGATGGGAGCCTCTGCTGAAAGCTAACTTCAGTCAGATATCTTGCCTCTTCGCCCAACTAAACTACTCTTAAAAATATGAAAACCTTTTAATAACATTATAGTTACACACTCAACATAAAAAATATGAATCACCTATAGTTCCAAGCCAAAAGGTAGGAGTGCCTCTGAGTTTTAATGGTTTCAATTTTCTTATTCTGTGGTTTCTGCCACTGCCCTAAAAGATGACAGGTTCATATTGTTGGTTTAACCACTTATTTACCAACCTAGGCACTAGTTTGAGTTCTTAGAAAAAATCCAGAAGAAGAAATACCACTCATTTTCTCTGTGGCCTCCAAAGAAACCAGACCAAAATTATAAATTATTCTGGTTCCTATTGAGTGGTGATGTTTTCCTGTAGCCATCCAGAGAGTGTGGATTTGTAGTACACTTCTGCTAAGGAGTCAGGAACTTTGATCAGGTGTTTTCTTGACACCCCATTTACTCTGTTTTGGTGCCAACGATTATGGAAAATGCATTTTGGCGGGGACCATGCTTTACAAATTAGGCCTAAAGATCCTCTAGGAAGATTTTGCTAGTTGAGTAGAAACCTTTCTACAAAAAGGTGGCAGGTTCTGGGATTCTAAAGAGAAGACTCAATGTCTCTGAATGCCTTTAAATTATTGCTCAAATTGCAAGTTCCTATTGAGGGGAAAGGAACATTAAAATAACTTGCAGGTTTATTTGTTGGCAATTTAGAATGCAAAAGCATTTTATTTTTTAACTTCTAACATTTGAAAACAAGATAGATTAGGTTAAGTGACATAGTTTTCTGAAGCTCAATGAGGTCATTTGGAGCTCAGTTTTACAAAAACAACTTAGTAAAACTCTAGAAGGTAGGGACACTACTGTTTTAATGATCTGTGATTAGGTGAACTGATTAATTTCAGTTGGTAATATTCCTTTTTTTCCCTTGATAAGGGTATAAAAAGTTCTAGAATTGTTTTATTTTTCTGGTCTTACACTGCCAGTCTCGTCCCGAACATCTCCCAGGAGGCATACACCATGTACAGGAACCTGTCTTCATCCTTCTTGCTCTCATACACCTCTGAGATGGGTGTGGAGATGCTCACCATGCATTGTCCATTCACCAAGCAGGAAGAAGGCTTGGTTAGCACTAAGCTGTAAGTGCCTTCTAATTATCTTGATAAGTTCATTCATGTTGATGATCAGGTACGAGAAACTTGGTTTCATCCAGTACAGGAAGCTTCTTCTAACCCTTATGTTGTTCAGTTATCACTGGGATTTTGGTAGGGTGCTTCTCTCTTATGAGCCAGACATCTTCTACTCTGTTCGAAGGTGCAGAGCTGTTTGAAGGTCTTTTCCAACAGCATGGCATGGGGAGTGGTTGACAGTGAGGAGGGTCCCGGAGGGTCTGTGGAACCACCGCAGCGGAGACTCCTACTTCAGCAACAGCAACTTCCTTTGTCAATAATAGCATGTCTTATGGAAAGATAATTGGTTACAATGGATCTTATTTTGTGAAAATATACATGTGTGCACATATGTCCACATACATTTTGGCACTGATAAAATTCAGAACGGCCTATAACAAAAATGTTAGGAGTCTATCAGTGTGAGGATATGTGGTATCATTTTTTCATTTTATTATAATTACTAGCTTCTCTTGAATGGAGAAAATATAGCTATTCCCACCAATTTCAATAGAAAAAGAATACAACGGGAAAGAAAAGAAGCTGAATTATTTTGAAAATAAGGAACATTCCTAAAACAATATATATGAATTCAATTAAGAGTATGGTCACAGGTGAACTGTCTCACAACCTTGTTTTCTCCAATGAAAGGGCCCAAATCTAGAACATCCCCCAAACAATAGAAAGTATATTTCCCATAATTCTATTATTTCAATGGTTTTTGTGAGTGACAAGAAAACTGTTTCTCATCACACGTCTGTATAAATTCAAACACATTCTCCCAAATGGAAAAAAATATATATCTTTTATAATAGTAGTAAAACTAGGTTTTAATATGAACTTACCTACTAAACTAGATTGAGAATCACACAGGAGAAATGAGTGGTTAGGGAACTCTTGGAAGGTGGTTCTTAAATGTAGAGATGTGGAGGATAAGTCATCTACCCTCATTATAATGTCATTTCAGAACTGGGAACATTTCTAAACATAAGAGCCCCCTCACTGTTTTCTACTAATGTGCCAGAGCTGATTCTAGCTGTGTAGGACTGATCAGTTGGAGCATTTTTAAGAATACATGATATAAATGTCTTAAATATCCTCTTATTTTATTTTTTATTTATCTATTTTATTTATTTATTTATTTATTTATTAAGTCATAGCTGTGTACATTAGTACGATCATGGGGCACCATACACTTGGTTCATAGACCGCTTGACACATTTTCATCACACTAGTTAACATAGCTTTCGTGGCATTTTCTTAGTTATTTTGCTAAGACCTTTACATTCCACATTTACTAGGATTCACATATACCCTTCTAAGATGCACCGCAGGTGCAATCCCATTAATCCCCCTCCCTCCACCTCCCTTCCCCCTCCCCCCTCCCTTTCCCTCCTCCCTATTCTTAAGTTGTAACTGGGTTATAGCTTTCATGTGAAGGTCCTACATTAGTTTCATAATAAGGGTGAGTACATTGGGGACTTTTTCTTCCATTCTTGAGACACTTTACTAAGAAGAATATGTTCCAGCTCCATCCATGTAAACATGAAAGAGGTAAAGTCCCCATCTTTTTTTAAGGCTGCATAATATTCTATGGTGTACATATACCACAATTTATTAATCCATTCGTGGATCGATGGGCACTTGGGCTTTTTCCATGACTTAGCCATTATGAATAGGGCTGCAATAAATATTCTGATACAAATATCTTTGTTATGATGTGATTTTTGGTCTTCTGGGTATATGCCCAGTAGAGGGATTACAGGATTGAATGGCAGATCTATTTTTAGATCTCTAAGTGTTCTCCATATCTCTTTCCAAAAGGAATGTATTAATTTGCATTCCCACCAGCAGTGCAAAAGTGTTCCCTTTTCTCCACATCCACGCCAACATCTCTGGTCTTGGGATTTTGTGATGTAGGCTAGTCTCACTAGAGTTAGATGATATCTCAAAGTAGTTTTGATTTGCATTTCTCTGATGATTAAAGATAATGAGCATTTTTTCATATGTCTGAAGGCCGTGCGCCTGTCTTCTTCAGAGAAGTTTCTCTTCAAGTCCCTTGCCCAGCCTGCGATGGGATCTCTTGTTCTTTTCTTGCTAATGCGTTTGAGTTCTCTGTGCATTCTGGTTATTAAACCTTTGTTGGAGACATAACCTGCAAATATCTTTTCCCATTCTGAGGACTGTTTGCTTGCTTTACTTACTGTGTTCTTGGCTGTACAGAAGGTTTTTAGTTTGATCAAGTCCCAATAGTGTATTTTTGAAGCAGCTTCAATTGCCCGGGGGGTACTTCTCATAAAAAAACTCACCCAACCCAATTGCTTCAAGGGTTTTCCCTGCACTCTCTTCTAGTATATTTATAGTTTCATATCTTAGGTTTAAATCTTTAATCCAGTGAGAGTCTATTTTGGTTAATGGTGAGAGGTGTGGTCCAGTTTCAGTCTTCCACAGGTTGCCAGCCAGTTCACCCAGCACCATTTGTTAAATAGGGAATCTTTTCCCCACTGAATGTTTTTCATTGGCTTGTCAAAGATTAAGTAATGGTAATTAGCTGGATTCATCTCTTGGTTCTCTATTCTGATCCGGACATCTACTTCTCTGTTTTTGTGCCAATACCATGCTGTTTTGATCACTATCGATTTGTAGTATAGTCTGAGGTCTGGTAGCGTGATTCCTCCTGCTTTGTTTTTATTTTTAGGTAATGTCTTGGCTATTTGAGGTTTTTTCTGATTCCATATAAAACGAAGTATTATTTTTTCAAGATCTTTAAAGTATGACAGGGGAGCTTTAATGGGGATTGCGTTGAAATTATATATTGCTTTGGGTAGTATGGACATTTTAACAATGTTGATTCTTCCCAACCATGAGCATGGTACATTTTTCCATTTGTTAACATTCTCAGCTATCTCTTTTCTTAGAGTTTCATAGTTCTCTTTATATAGATCTTTCACGTCCTTTGTTAGATAAACTCCCAAGTATTTCATCTTCTTTGGCACTACTGTGAATGGGATAGAGTCCTTAATTGTTTTTTCAACTTGACTATTGTTGGTATATATAAAGGCTACCGATTTATGAATGTTGATTTTGTAACCTGAGACGCTGCTGTATTCCTTGATCACTTCTAAGAGTTTTGTAGTAGAGTCCCTAGTATTTTCCAGATATACAATCATATCATCTGTGAAGAGCGAAAGTTTGATGTCTTCTCAGCCTATGTGGACACCCTTCATCACCTTTTCTTTCCTAATTGTGGTGGCTAAAACTTCCATTACAATGTTAAAGAGCAATGGAGACAATGGACAGCCTTGTCTGGTTCCTGATCTGAGTGGAAATGATTCCAATTTAACTCCATTCAATATGATATTGGCTGTGGGTTTGCTGTACATGGCCTCTGTCAGTTTAAGAAATGTCCCTTCTTCACCAATTTTCTTAAGTGTTCTGATCATGAAGGGATGTTGGATGTTATCAAAAGCTTTTTCTTCATCAATTGAGAGAATCATATGGTCTTTGTTTTTTAATTTGTTTATGTGCTGAATTACATTTATAGATTTAAGGATATTGAACCAGCCTTGAGACCCTGGGATAAAACTGACTTGGTCATGATGTATGATTTGTTTGATATGTTGCTGGATTCTGTTTGTTAGAATCTTGTTGAATATTTTTGCATCTATATTCATTAGTGATATTGGTCTATAATTTTCTTTTCTTGTTGGGTCTTTTCCTGGTTTGGGGATCAGGGTGATGTTTGCTTCATAGAATGTATAGCAGAGTCTTCCTTCTTTTTCTACCTTTTGGAACAGGTTGAGTAATATAGGCACTAATTCCTCTTTAAAGGTTTGGTAGAATTCTGATGTAAAAACATCTGGTCCCGGGCTTTTCTTTTTGGGGAGATTTTGTATGGTTGATGTTATTTCCGAACTTGATATGGGCTTGTTTAACATTTCCACTTGATTTTGCTTAAGTCTTCGAAGGTGACGTGCTTCCAAGTAACGGTCAATTTCCTTCAGATTTTCGTATTTCTGAGAGTAAAGTTTCTTATAATATTCATTAAGGATTGTTTTGATTTCTAAGGAGTCTGTTGTTATTTCATCTTTGTTATTTCTGATTGATGAGATTAGAGATTTTACTGTTTTTTTTTCCTGATTAGGTTGGTGAAAGGTTTATCTATTTTGTTGACCTTTTCAAAAAACCAGCTTTTTGATTTATTGATCTGTTGTATTATTCTTTTGTTTTCAATTTCATTTAGTTCTGCTCTGATTTAGGTTATTTCTTTTCTTCTACTGGATTTGGGGTTGGAGTGTTCTTCCATTTCCAGTCTCTTGAGATGTCCCATTAAGTTGCTTACTTCCTCTCTTTCCGTTCTCCTGAGGAAGGCTTGCAGTGCTATAAATTTCCCTCTTAGAACTGCCTTTGCGGTGTCCCAGAGGTTCTGATAGTTCGTATCTTCATTGTCGTTTTGTTCCAAAAATTTGGCAGTTTTCCTTCTTGATCTCATCTCTGACCCAGCTATCATTCAGCATAAGGTTATTTAACTTCCATGTTTTTGTATGAGTATGCAGATTCCTGTTGTTACTCAGCTCAAGTTTTATTCCATGGTGGTCTGAGACGATGCATGGAATAATTTCTATTCCTTTAAATTTAATGAGGTTAGACTTGTGACCTAAGATGTGATTGATTTTGGAGTAAGTTCCATGGGCTGATGAGAAGTATGTGTATTCGGTTCTGTTGGGAAGAAATGTTCTGTAGATTTCTGCTAAATCTAAATGCTGGATGGTTAAATTTAAATCTATATATTTTTTTGTTGTTGTTGCAGTTTGGCCGGGGCTGGGTTTGAACCCGCCACCCTCGGCATATGGGGCCAGCGCCCTACTCACTGAGCCACAGGCGCTGCCCAAATCTAGAATTTCTTCACTCAGCTTTTTGTTGGAGGATCGATCCATCACTGCCAAAGGAGTGTTAAAATCTCCGACTATTATAGAGTTGGAGGAAATCAAGTTGCTCATGTCTGTTAGAGTTTCTCTTATAAATTGAGGTGCATTCTGGTTGGGTGCATAGATATTAATAATTGAAATTTCATCATATTGAGTCTTACCCTTAACAAATATGAAGTGACCATTCTTGTCCTTCCTTACTTTTGTTGATTTAAAGCCTATTGTATCTGCAAATAAAATTGCAACTCCTGTTTTTTTCTGGTTACTATTTCCCTGAAATATGGATGACCATCCTTTCACCCTGAGTCTGTATTTGTCTTTTCAGTTAAGATGTGACTCCTGTATGCAACAAATGTCTGGCCTGAGTTTTTGTATCCAGTCAGCTAACCTATGTCTCTTTAGAGGGCAGTTTAAGCAATTCACATTAATGGAGAGTACTGATAAGTTTGGTGAAATTTTGGGTATTGAGTTTTTCGAAAGTCCAGTGGGCATTTTTAATCCTTTGGCCATTGTGGAAGTTGGAGTTTGATCAGAAGTTTCTGAGTGAGTTTACTTTTGTAGTAGAGGATTGGGTTGGTTATTATGGAGGATAG
Source organism: Nycticebus coucang (assembly GCF_027406575.1). Lineage (NCBI taxonomy): Eukaryota > Metazoa > Chordata > Mammalia > Primates > Lorisidae > Nycticebus > Nycticebus coucang. The sequence goes on from NC_069804.1 coordinate 113,531,594, forward strand.
GTCTGAGAATATCCTGAAAAGCTGGTTTGGTTATGGCAAATTTCTTTAGCATATGAATGTCATTAAAGTATTTAATTTCTCCATCATAAATGAAACTCAGTTTAGCTGGTACAAGATCCGGGGTTGAAAATTATTTTGCTTGAGGTGATTAAACATTGATGACCAGCCTCTTCTTGCTTGAAAAGTTTCAGCAGAGAGATCTGCAGTCATTCTAATGTTCTTCCCTTTGAAGGTAATAGTTTTCTTTCACCTGGCTGCTTTGAGAATTTTCTCCTTCATATTAACTTTGTTTTATTTTATTTTTTGTAGAGACAGTGTTTCACTTTATTGCCCTCGGTAGAGTGCCATGGCGTCATACAGCTCACAGCAACCTCCAACGCCTGGGCTTCGGTTATTCTCCTGCCTCAGCCTCCAGAGTAGCTGGGACTACAGGCGCCTGCAACTTTAGTGAAGTTAATTATGATATGCCTGGGGGATGCCTTATTGGGGTTGAGTTGGGCTGGGGTTCTGAAGCTATCTGCTATCTGAATTTCAGGTTCTCTAGGCATGTCTGGAAAATTCTCTTTCATAATTTCATGCAAAAGGGCCTCTGTGCCCAGTGAGGCCACTTCATCTGTTTCAGGAATTCCTATGAGTTGGATATTTGCCTTCTTTGAGTTATCCCAGAGCTCTCTGAGAGAGCTCTCTGAGAGAGTGATCCATTTTTGCTCTCCATTTCTCTTCCTCTTTGAGAGTTTGGGAGTGTTCAAAGGCTTCATCTTTAATGTCGGAGATCCTTTCTTCTGCTTGGTCCATTCTGTTGCTAAGGGATTCTACTGTATTTTTCATGTCTTTGAGGGCTGCAAATTCTTGCTTCAGTATGTCTAAGTCTTTGGTGGTTTTGTCTTTAAATTCGTTAAATTCTTGAGACAGCTTTTGAATTTCTCCAGGAATCCTAGTTCCATTTTGTTAATCTTGTTTGCCATCCAAATTCTGAATTCGATTTCTGACATCTCAGCCAGTTGTTTGTGAATGGGATCTTCAATCACATCTGCCGTATCTTTCCTTGGGGGGTTTGATCTCTTCTGGTTATTCATGTTACCAGAGTTTTTCCGCTGATTCTGCCCCATGATTGTTTTACTCCCTTTGATTTCTCCCCTGGTGTTTTGTCGAGGACCCGTACAGTGCTGTGGCCTGAGAAACTGGGGCCCTGTTTGGTGTAGAGGGGCTAAGTGGTTCTGTCTTGTTTTCAGCTGGTTTTTATTTGACCCTAGTGAAACAGTTACTCTGGGTTGAAGTCTCAGCTGTGGAGAAATACCAGCAATTAAGTCACCCCACCCACCATAGGCAACAATTGGAAAAGGAAAATCAAACCTTCCTACAACCACACACCCAGGGCACCACCTGGATAGTCCCCAGGTGAGTGGCTCAGTTCAAAAGGTCCAAATCAATTGTCTCAGTCAGCAGCTGCCTTGGGTGGGAGAGTTCAAGAGGTCCCTGGGAACTGGATCACAGGGGTCTGGTGACTGCTGTAATATGGCTTGTTCTAGTGCTGTGTGGAGTTGGGAAGAGCCATCCAGTAAATAGATCAGTCTGGGAAGATTGATGCCTCCTTCCCCACCTTGCAGCTCTGTCACACCCAGTCGCTGCTAGCCCCACAGGGCTGTGACCCAGTCAGTTGTCTGGAGTATGCAGATACTCCAGGGGTTTGCACCTGCCTAAGTCACAGGGTAGTCTGTGTCTGCTCATCTAGGCCGCTACTCTCTGTCTTTATCCAGCAGGGGGTGGTGTGGCCTGTCAACCTCAGGCACTTGATGGAGGCTGGAAGTGTTCACTCAGTTCCAGCCCCACCCTTAGTTTATGTTACTGGGTGAACGGAACAACCCTGTGGGAGTTTGTTTCTGACCCTGCTAGATTCTTCTGCAGAGGAGAGGCTGATTTGAGTTCCCAGAACCTGTGCCTCAGGCCCTGTCTTTAGTCCTGCAGGTTTGTATTCGCAGCATGATCAGTTGTCGGCTGTAGCCTCATGGCCTCTTTTGTCTATAGGCTGGTGATGCCCTGAGAGCCAGGTGCGTCTAAGGCTCAGTAGAGCAGTCCTCTGGATCAGCCCCACCCTGGGAGTTTCCTGGCTCTGCGGGTGTGTTTTCTAGTCCCCTTGTTCCACCCAGGTCAGTGCCACCTCAGGCAAACCCTTTACTCACGGGTCCTGTGTTTCAGTCCAAGGTCTGTTCCATGGTGGTTGTCATCTGAGAAGATGCTCGGCCTCATCTGGTTGCCCAGGAAGACAGGAGGAGAGGCTATGGGATATCTGGGGGTGGGCCTTGTTATTGCTGAAGATGGCTGTTGCTCTGCACCTCGGGGTACCACCGCTCCAGTGTAATTCCCTCTTAGCCGACCGTCGTCTTCTCGCTCCTTTGCTACAGAGTCAGCACTGGCCAGCTGCAGTCCAGGTCCTGTCTACACCTCTCGAGAGTTCACCCACGAATCTGGACTCCTGGGGGGGCAGGTCTCCAGATCACAGAGTGAGAGTGGAGGGGAGTGTTAGGAGCTCAGAGTTGCAGGTCGTAATGCCAAGCTTATTGAGACCAAATGAACAAATAAACAGATACAAAGTTTACCAGGCACATGGACCCATAGATACAGAGACAGACGGAAACACATAGACATACAGGTAACAGCCACGACAACAGCAATATAAGAACAACTGCAATAAAAATAGTGATAATCATAAAATAATTGAAAGAAAGGAAAAAAATAGAGAAAAAAGTGGTGTTAGTAGGAATGTTAAATGAGAAGAAAGAAGAAATTAAAATTAGAAGACATAGAAATAAAAAATATATCTATATAAAAAGTAATAATAAAAGATTGTCAAAATCTCTAAGAAAATGGTGAGAAAAAAACAGACAAAAACAAAACAAACAAAAAAACCCTCGAAAACCAAAAAACAAAACAAAACAAAACAAAAAAAAGGCACCAACTACAAAAAAATTCTTTCATGTAGAAATATACCTATATATGTATCTATATGTCTGCTGTAGGAATCAACTTTTGTAGGAATATATTCATACTGCAATATACTTTCTGGACACCAGGTGGCGCTGTGCGTGGTTCCGAGACTTATACCTGATTTACAGTTTATACTCCTACCATGGTAACCACCTTCCATGGCCGATCGCCATTTTGGAATTTCTGTAAAAGTTTGTCGCCTAAGAATTGTGTAACCTCGGCTGTTCTTTTCCAGACAGCACTTGCGACCGACCTTCCCACTCAGTGCAGGTGTCCACACTTCTTAAGTCTTTCCACTCTGTTCCCAGGTTCTCCTGCAAACTGGCGACTGCAATCAGCTGTAGGGGGAGCGGTGCTGAGTTCGTGTGTGGTCATTGGTGGGCTTGCGGTTTTATCTGCTGTAGCTGGCTCCTGTGGCTTTAGCAGCCAAAGCTGGGTCCGCGGCTTCAGTAGCTTCACAGCTTTTAGCAGCTAAAGCCGGGTCCGTGGTTTCAAGCCGGTTCCCGTGGTTGGAGCATTCGGGGGACTTATTCTGAGTTTTATGGTTCAGAGTTTCCCTTTTGGATGGGTGCCCGCCAGTTTGCCATGCAGCCTGAACAGCCAGCCCCCTCCAACACCTGGGGGAAAGGTGCCCGCCCTTTTGGGTAGTTCAAAATGTCTGTTTCCCGGCCAGGATCCCTTCCCTTCAATTGTCCAACAGTTTGCCCAGCTCCCTGTGGTTTTGAGTGGCTCTCCTTTCGGATGCCTCCCTCAGTTCAGGAATAATTATTTGTCAATTGGGTTTTGTCAGCATTTACAAGCTGCTGACCTCCGTAGGGGAGGGGCCTGCTGACCCGCACGGCCGAGCAGGGAAGATTCTCTACAATAGAGTCTGTGATTTTAAATTACCCCTCATATATAGCAATCCACCAGTTCGCTGGGCATCTCCAGCTGTCTGTCCACTCCAATAATCCACACACAGGGAAGGTCCAGACCTCCTTTCCTCTCACCTGGTGGCTTGGGAGAGGTGGGCTACACGTCCGTCCTGTCCGCCATCATGCTCCGCCCCCCTATCCTCTTATTTTAAAGCTTATTTTATTTTATTATTTTCAAGGTAACAAAGAGATTTTATTTAAGACGAACACAGAGAAAGTTTAAGCATCTCCAAAGATATTTGGAAGTGGGTCCCTCTCATGGAGGAGAAAAGGTGAAAGAGCTCTAAATTTTATTTTAATTAAATTAAAATCTATTTTAAAATTATTGATATAAACACGAGGTTCAAAATTTTAAAAACACAAAAAGTTCAAACAGTGAAAAGTCTCCAAGTCTCCTTATCTTTTTTTTTTTTTTTTGCAGTTTTTAGCTGGAGTGGGGTTTGAACCCACCACATCTGGTATATGCGGCTGGCACCCTACTCCTTGAGCCACAGGCATCACCCTCCTTCTCATTCTTATCTGCCTGCCAATAAGTTACCTTCCAAAAAAGTCAAGCCCTGTTACTGATTATTTGTTGATACTAACAGAGATAGTTACAGATACAGATAACATATATGTAGTAAAATGCATATACTTGTTGATACTAACAGACATAGTATATAGTATACAAATATATATAGATAAGAAAAAGTTTTTAAGCAAATGATAGCCCACTAAAAAATTATTCTTTGCCTTGCTTCATTTAGGTAAAAATGTGTTTTGGAGATTATTCCCACATCAGTATGTATAAATAGTGCTGCTTTTTCTTTTTAACAGTTGCATAATATACCACTGCATGAAGATACACCATAATTTATTCAATCAACCACCTATGGATGAATATTTAGACTCTTTTTTTTTTAATAAACTTTTTATTATTTATTTATTTTTTTGTTTGTTTTTTGGCCAGGGCTAGGTTCGAACCCCCCACCTCCGGCATATGGGACCGGCGCCCCACTCCTTGAGCCACAGGCGCCACCCTATTTAGACTCTTTTCTATCTTTCACTATTAAAAACATGTCTGCAGTGAATATTCTTGAACATGTAGTACTTTTCACTAAACAAGCATAACTTCAGGAGAAATTATCAAAGTGCAATTGCTGGTCAGTAGTTATGTGCTTTTGTATCTTGATAAATATTGCCAAATAACTTTCACAGAGGGCATATCAATTTACACACAAACTCCTGCTAAGAATGTGTGAGAATGCCAATTTTCCAACTCCTTCTCCAATACAATTTATCAAACATTTGTTTCTTTGCCAATCTTATGAGAAATAGTATATCATTACAATTTGAATTTATTATTATCAGTGATATTAAACATTTTCTCGTATATTTAAGAAACACTAATGTGTCTTTTTGTGAACAGTCTGTTAATATATTTGCATATTTTTCCATTGGATCATTGATATGAATTCATGGGGGTTTGCTGTATATTAAGGCATAGTTGTAAATAGGAATAGAATACAGAAAAAGAAAAACAAATAAACTAATGATATTGAATACAAATTACATGTATCCCTCAAAGTGTCCATTACAATATGAGATATTAAGATAGTCAAGTCTTCGTTTTGAAATACATTTTTAAAAACCTTTGCTCCCTTCTTCCCCTGAAAAAAACATACAGAAAGCAGCTCTTGTGTGGCAGACTTTGAGTGGAACCTTGGGGTTATGTGCAGCAAAGACAAACACATACCTATAGATTAGCATTGTTCTGCAACAAACAGAGGGTACTATGGAATGATCATGACTCTGTGGGCCCTTGCCTCCCTTAATCTTTGACTGACTACATTGTCTACTATGTGCTGAGGGCAAGCTTTGAATAAGATGGAAAATTGGTTCCTTCCTTCATGAGACTTACAGTCTAACTCAAACTTACCTCTTTTTGGAAGTAAGAATAAAAAAATTGTATGTATTCAAGGGAAAAGAGTACATGCATTCATTGTGCAGGATACAGGGTTGAGAAGAAAGGAGGAGTTGAGAACAGATGAGATGATCTGGGATTTGCCTTGAGGAAATGCATGGGTATTGATCCCCTTTTCTGAAAAAACACTGGAAGAGGATCCAGGACTGGCCCTACCTGGTGCCTGACACTTGGATGTGGGGCAACGGAGAGGGAGGACTGTGTGACCCCACACTAGTCCTGACAGCAGAAGGCCCTCTTCGTGGGCAACTAGGGAAGTGCAATGACAAACTACCATTTGGAAGGAGATAAAGCAATGTGGCAGAATTAACTACTCTTGGCAAAGACCAATAGTTGATTCTCTAGGGTTAGAGGCCAGGTCAGCCTTCCTTTAAAAGAGGGGTAATGGGGAGGTCTTTGTGAGAATTCCCACCTAATTCACTTAAAAGCAGATGTACCTTTCTTCCCTGCATGGCTCCAGGAAGCAGTGAAGGAAAAGCATGGGAGGGCCACCCCAGAGCCTCTGAGCAACCCGGCCTGGGACCTCCCCTCCTTCCCAGACTGCAGTCCTGACATTACCCCCACTGGACCTGTGGGGAAGTAAATGTGATGGGTTAGGCTGAGAGGGGGCTCACAAAAGGAGAAGAGAGTTGGTTCATGGGTACAAAGGTATTTTGGTATTAATACTCTTCCATGAGTACAGAGCTATTTTCTTCATGCCCACATTCAAGCTATGCTTATTTATATAGATGGGGAGAATATTTTGGCAATAAGACACGTACATAAAAAGGTAGTTTGGTACTAATGAGCTTCTCTCCATTCAGCTCTACTTTTCCTTCTACTATTTCAATGCAAGATATATGCTGGGCAATAAGGGCAAACGACTCAGGCATGAGGAAATGGAAAAGAGTGGAAAAGACAGTGTTTGATATTGATCTGCAAGTCAAGACAGAGCAGATTTCCAGAGGCCTTGCCAGGATCTCGACTTTTTAAAGCAAAAAATTAAGTGCTTACAGGGCCAGTTTAGAGGCACTTGTCTCAGAGAGGAAACACAAATTTGTGCAATTGGGGTGTCCAACCTTTTATTTTTCTCTGTCACACATTGGAAAAATAAGAGTTGTTTTGGTCGGTACTTTAAATACAAAAATAGTAAGCAATGCTGAGGAGCAAAAAAAAAAGTCCCTGCATATTTGTCGTGATATCAGACACCACCACAGATAAGCAAAAAAAATGACCTCACAAATTCACCAGATGGTCCACAGGCCACAGGTTGGACACATCTGGTTGACATTCTCCGCCCACCATTGTAATTTGGACCCCTTCCCTAGCCGTACCCTTTGGTATCCGTCCGCCTGTCAGGCTAGCGCTCATTTTCTGGCGCCACAGTCTGAACCCCGTCGGCATTTCAGTTCGGAAAAAATATGGTGGGCTTGGCAGGGGAGCTCCTATAAGACGGTACTAATACAGAGACACTTTGGTGTTTGCCTCACTCAGTTCAGCGCTGTTTTTCCTATATTCGAACTCCGTTTCCTGCGTACTCCAGTACCTGAACCGCGCAGAAGCGGCGATAGGCAAAGCTTGGTATCACTCCGCTTCCGTAAGCCGGATCCCCTTAAACTACTCTGCAGCTCCTCCCGCTGCCGGTTTGGGTAACGAGGACGTGGCAGAGACTAGACTGCGGAAGAAAAGGTAGATGTTAATTGTTCGCGTGAGGTCCTGAGGAGCCCTGGGAATGGGAAAGAAAAGGGAATACCAAAAAGTGACAGTAGTGTAGCAATTACGGCCCTTAATCTGATAAAGCAGATATTTCGTCCTAAGTCACAGGTGCCGAGGCAACCCGCATACACAGACGCCGCCATTGACGCCGCTCCTTGTGCCCATCTGACTGTCCGTTCCTCTTTCTGTATGGCACGGCACCTCTTGAGGCAAAGAAATCAGAAAAGTGCTTCTGGTCAAAGCAGAGCAGGTCAGTGAGAAGGCAGGCATTACTTGGGGATGTGGATGTGGGTCTTGGAAATGAATGTGGGGTACACGACCTAGTCGTGGGCGGTGAAAGGGAGAGACGGGGCAATTTGAATGACAACAACAAAAGTGATGCTTTTTGCTAGCTTGATTGCCAGACACTCGCCCCACCTCCAACCATGTTTGGGAATGTTGGAGGTATAATAGCGGCTTCTAGCAGTGAAATGGCGGAGTATATGAGAGGAAGAGGAGCTGCCGCTATTGGCGAGGACGGTTTTCTGGGGAGCATTCAGAGGGACAGCATGTAGAAAGAGGTTGTTAATGTTTGATAATCAAGGCCTTATATTCGAAAAGGGTCTCATGACCTGATTACTGGTCTGATCACTAATAACCACGTCTCTCCCACTGTCTTTTCATTTAGTATTTGGGTGTGTATCTATCATACATTTACATATAGTATACCCTCCATAGTTGAACTCCCTACATTGACCACCTCCTTAAGTTGACCTAATTTTTATACACTGGACATGCACATGTGCCTATGAGTACAGTTGGCCTACTTCCTTATATTGGCCGCCTCTGTATGTTGACTAGTTTGTTACAGTCACTTGGGTTGTCAATTTACAAAGGTTCTATCTACTCTGTGTATATAGAGATTTGTTCCTAAATTTGCAGTACTACTTATTTCTCTCATGATCTGTAGGGGGCAGCATACCTCAAGGGGAGTGGGGAAGGAAAAGAAAATTAGCTTGGTTTTTGTACAGATGACAGTGCTGAAAGGTGGTTGATGGTTAAGATTAGAGTTGCTAGAGGTAGGGGAACCTTCAGATCTCCTTACTGCAAGCTTTCCAAACCCCATCTCCCTTACCCCCATTATGCTACAGAAAATGACAGGTTTTGGGGGAGAGGAAGGAAACATAAGAACCTAGATGAAATTTGGAAATGATACTTTTCATTGTTTCCCCAGCCTCTGTGGTTTGGGCATTTCATCCCTGCTAACATTACTACTACTTTGTAGGGATGTTTGAGTTGCTTCTGTAGGGAAATTTCCAGTCTTTGGTATGAAGCATAGGAGCTTGGAGACTTAGGATTAGGTGAAGAACGGAGTTAGGAAATGTTTGCCAAGCAGTGATCTGTATTTAGAAAGGATTACTGCCCTTGGTGCTGGTCTCTACAAAGGACTTAGTCTCAACTGTTTCCTGTACCTCCATTAATTAATTTATTTATTTGAGACAAAGTCTCAAGCTGTTGCCCTGGGTAGAGTGCTATGGCATCACAGCTCACAGCAACCTCAAATTCTTGGGCTTAAGTGATTCTCTTGCCTCAGCCTCCCAAGTAGCTGGGACTACAGTTGCCCGCCACAACATCTGGCTATTTTTTGGTTGCAGTTGTCATTGTTGCTTAGGCCCATGGTGGGTTCGAACCTGCCACCCTAGGTGTATGTGGCCGGAGCCCTGCCGACTGAGCTACAGGTGCCGCCCTGTATCTCCATTGATTGATCTCTGTGTTGGTGAATCTTTGTGGGTAGATCTGTATGCCTAACTTGAAGCTAGGAAATAATGAAGAAGAGAAAATTGCCCTGTATCTGGGTGGCACCTGTGGCTCAGTCGGTGGGGCGCCAGCCCCATATACCGAGGATGGCGGGTTCAAACCCAGCCCTGGCTGAACTGCAACCAAAAAAGTGGCTGGGCGTTGTGGCGGACGCCTGTGGTCCCAGCTGCTCGGGAGGCTGAGGCAAGAGAATCGCTTAAGCCCAGGAGTTGGAGGTTGCTGTGAGCTGTGTGATGCCATGGCACTCTACCGAGGGCCATGAAGTGAGACTCTGTCTCTACCAAAAAAAAAAAAAAAAAAAAGAAAGAAAATTGCCCTGTATCTGTTAAGGTTGATATGAGGGTACAGGCACAGGAGGTGACTGAGACTAAATAATTCCACATCTTTTTTTTTTTCAACATTTTTTTTTTTGTCAGCTTAGCAATAATCATTGTCTGCTCTTACCCTCACTCTTGATTTAGCTGGGAGACTTGGTATGAAATGCTAAAACCTGCTTTTCCTACTCCCTACTTGCTTGTCCTGCTCTCTTACTTCACCCTAGTCTAATTTTGAACTAGGGAAATGCCAGGGCAATCACTGAAAAGGAAAGTGGTGGGCAATAGGAAGGAGGAGGAGCAACCCTGAAACATGGCAATAGAGGGAGGAAACCATGAGGAGGAAGACACTGACAAACTGTATCTGGAAAGGCAAGAATATGGACCAGAGACCAAGGTCTGTCCACTAAGAGATCAGTTTCCATATTTTCCAATTTGTTTATTTGTCCATAGGTATGGCTGTAGGTCTTCTGTAGGGTTTATCACCATTGGAATGAAGGAGAGGAGGAGAAAATTACTCCAGATCAGTGCAGGTTGGTATGAGTGTGGGGACTGTCTGGGTAGATCTGTAGGAGGAGATGGTGGAGATTTACTTGGCTCCAGCAGGGGTCAAGAGCCAGTCTAAGGATTCCTCAGCCTCTCTTACTCCCATGAAGCTTTCCTACCTGTCATGTTCTTGTTTGGTGCCTAGAAAGGAGACTGGTAGCATTTGAAGGTGTAGGAGTGGGTGAAATGAAGGGAGAGAGATTCTGCTAATTATCTGCCTGTCCCACCTACCACAGAATCTCCATACTCTCTTGTCTCTGTGTGCTAATCAGCATATAGAGAAAAAATTGGAAGAGACTCAAAGCCCCATTTCCTTCCTCCACCCCTAGGTCCAACTTCAGTGGCAGATCTGGTGGCCTTGGAGTGGCTGAAGACCACCACCCTCCACAGGGCTGCGCCCAGGCACAGCCATCCTTCCCTACTTTGAGTGAACTTCCTCTGCATGTTGTCTATATCACTGGCAGAGCCTGTAGTTGGAAAGGGGACTGAGTGACTACTGGACTTTTTATGAAAACACCAACCTGGGACAGACCTTCAGTCAAGGCTGTGATGGGGGTGGGGATACATAACTTGGCCTTGCCTTAAACTTGGACCATGGTTGGCTCCAAGGATAGGGAAAGAACTAGAGGAGAGGCTGAGGCTGGTCTGAAAGCTGGAATCAGTGGCTCTTCCAATGCTAGAGTGAAGGCTGAGACCCAGGCCAAGGCAGTGGCTGAGGCAGAACTGAAAACAGAATCGGTGACCCAGGTCAAGGCTGGCGATGGAGGAATAGCCAGGACACAGACAGTGATCTACACTGAGGCTGTGGCTGTGACAAAGGAAGTAAACAAGATGGAAGATATGACTAAGACTAGAGCCATGGCTGAGACTAAGACAAAACCCCTGGCAAATGCCCCAAACCAAGTGCCCCCAAACAAGTCAAAGGCTATGCCTGTGTCTAGGGTCAGTGCCATAACCCCTGAAGTCAGGGTTGGTGCTGGCAATGAGGCAAATATCGCTGATGATAAGGCCAATATTGGGCCCAAACCTGAGTCAAGGGAAGGGGCCAACATCAAGGGTGGGGCTGGGGATAAAGCTGGTACTAGAGTAAAATTCAGTGATGAGGATGAAGAAAATGTTTGCTCTTGGTTTTGGAATGGAGAAGAGCCTAGTGTAGGGTCCTGGTTCTGGCCTGAAGAAGAGATCCCTCCTCAAGTTTACAAGCCCCTACCTAAGATACAGGAAAAGCCCAAGTCCAAGCCCAAGCCCAAGCCCAAACCTACACAGAAACCCAAACTTACTACTAAACAAAAGGCAATTGCATGGTCAAGGGCCAGGTATATTGTCCTAGTCCCCATTGAGGGAGGGGAAGAGTTCTTGCCTCCAGAAGGGGACTGGACCCTGATTGAGACTTTGATTGAAACTCCGTTGGGAATTCGGCCTCTGACCAAGATCCCACCTTATAATGGGCCTTACTTCCAGACTTTAGCTGAGATCAAAAATCAGATTAGACAAAGGGAAAAATATGGGCCTAATCCAAAGGCCTGCCGCTGCAAATCACGTAGTTTTAGCTTAGAACCTAAAGAGTTTGATAAACTGGTTGCCCTGCTTAAGTTAACCAGGGATCCTTTCATTCATGAAATAGCTACAATGATAATGGGCATCAGCCCTGCTTATCCATTTACCCAAGATATAGTTCATGATGTAGGCATTACTGTTATGATTGAAAACTTGGTCAATAATCCCAGTGTTAAAGAACATGCTAGAGATTTAAAGACAGTGGATGATAGCTCTGAGTCTTCTGAAGAACCAAAAGCGGGAGATGCGTACATAGATCAAGTTTGTAAGGACATATTTTCTTACCCCTTGAATTCCCATGAGCAACTGGCTGGACTAAAATTACTAGTGAACCTGAATATAAATTTTGAGGATCACCACATGATTGCCAATTACATTCCAAATTTCCTCATCTTGTTAAACAAGGGAAGTGTCAAAATCAAGTTTTATGCTTTAAAAGTGTTTCTGTGTTTGTCTAAAAATCAAGCCAATACAAGAGAACTAATCAGTGCTGAAGTATTGTCATCATTGGTTGCTTTCTTTAACAAGAATGAGTCAAAAGCCAATATTCTTAATATCATTGAAATATTTGAGAATATAAATTTCCAATTCAAAAAAAAGGTAAAGCTGTTTACCAAGGATAAGTTCACTAAATCTGAACTTATTTCCATATTCCAGGAAGCAAAAGAGTTTGGTCAGAAACTCCAAGACTTAGCAGAGCACAGTGATCCTGAGGTGAGAGATAAAGTCATACGATTAATACTCAAACTCTGAATAACCATCTGTTCTCATAAAACCTTGAACATAAAACCTTGAACCTTGAAACCTTGTTTCAGTATGAAAACAGTGCATATTATAAATTCTGCATTTATGTTCTCTGTGTTGATTGAGAGGGGCAATATTATGGATGCCAATTAATCGTGAGAGCTTGAACACTTGTTGATTGTTATTGTGCTATATATTATATACATTGAGATATTTTTAGTATTCCTGCAATATGACCTGATAATGAACCTATACATCCTAAGTAAGCTATACGTCTATGCTTTATATTGATATAAATGTATTCCTTTGAGATTTTATTTACATATTGTTAATAAAGTTACATGCTAAAACTGGTGAAAACATTGTCCTAGTTATTCAGTTGAAATCTTTTCAGAGGTATAAAAGCACAAACCACATAAAGATGATGAGGAGCACCGTCTGTGTGTCTGTAGAGGGGCACAAACAAAATGAGTTCACAGTGACAGATTCTTTTGTTTCAACATGTGCAAGGAGTAGAATAACTTTGTATGCAAGAAAACAGGACTGTGCTACTAGCTATCTGTGGGTTCTAACTGATAGGCTTCAAGTGAGGAATGAAGCCCTGTATGGGCACCTCTGGAGAAGGAGGTGAGGAGGCAGCTCAGGAGGAAGGAAGCATAGATGCTTTCATTCCAGTCTGAGTTCCAGCACTTGAGTTCAGCCTTTCACATAGGATGTTTATCAGGATGCCTTTAACTTTTTAATCCCCCAAGAGGATTCCTGCTTCTTCTGTTCAGCAAATCTATGCACAGCTGCATGGCTGGTCTGGTTCTAAAGGGATTGAATTCCACTGTGCCCTTAATAGCGCCTAGCCAGGGGTATCAAATTTAGTGCTTCATTTGAGATTCTCTTGCCCTGCAGTTCTGGGCCTCAGAGGAGGGTCTTGCTGGGGATCATCTGCAGAAACTTCTTCATAAACTCATCTGTCCTGCCTTGGTGACTGTTGACTCACCTTTGATTTTTGATTTCTGCTTTTGTTTTATGGACTTGGTTATTTGTAATTGTCGTTGGTGCCCGTCCCTTATTTGTGCTAATCCTTTTTGGTCAGAGCTCAGCTCTGTGTATGTCTCAGCCACAGGATACCAAAGTTCTGTAGGAGTGTGTAGTAGGAAGAAATTAATTCCTATAATCCCACTATTTTATTTGTATAGTTTACCTAGCTGAAGGCATATTGTCAGTACTATACTTAACAAAATCTAGATTGTGGACAAGTGTTTGTATATAAAATGACAATGTATAGATTGGGATTCGGGGTGACTTCTGCATCTCCTATTCTCTACCTCCTTTGTGTGTGTGTGTGTGTGTGTGTGTGTTTGTTTTGGGACAGAGTTTCACTCTGTTGCCTTGGGTAGAGTGCTGTGGTGTCATAGGTCACAGCAACCTGAAACTCTTGGGCTCAACAGATCCTCTTGCCTCAGCCTCTCGAGTAGCTGGGACTATGATCACCCACGACCACAACAAGCTATTTTTAGTAGAGACAGGGTCTTGCTCTTGCTCTGGCTAGTCTCAAACTCCTGAGCTCAAGCAGTCCACCTGCCTCAGTCTCCCAGAGTGCTAGGATTACAGGCACGAGCCACTGTTCCTGGCCCTTCCCTTCCTCTTTTGCTGTTAATGTACTGCCTAGAATGTGGAAATACAGATTATTAGGATTAGTGTACCAATGCTGGTCTTTCTGTTGATCTTCCTCTGTCTCCTAACTTTTTGTGCATTTAAAGGAAAGCCTGAACTGGAAAATATCAACATGATGTAATGTACCCCTAGTTTTAACCATTATCCCTAGTTTATTTCTGTTAAGATCAGTTGTGAATCTATCTTTCCCAAATACAGGAATTAAAATGAAGAACAAGTGGCTACATTTTGTGTATTAAGAGGGAAAAAAAAACAGGGTAGGTTTTTCCTTCAATTTAGATGATTTTTGAAGTTCTTTATAACTTATTTTTTAATCCACAGAACTCCCCTAGCCTGTAATACCAGCTGTGGGTACTGTTATCAGTGTTGGAGATCTTCACAATACAGTCGGACCAGACCCTTTGGAAATATTGTGTTTCAAATGCCCTGTGGAGCACACACTTAATCAGTTGATGGCTATGGAATTTTCCAACATCAGCTAAAGAGAAGGGTGAGTGTGGAGTATGTATGTATTTGTGTCAAAGCAAGATGTTGATGGTCTCTCTTTGAGTGGGAATTTTAGGGGTAGAGTCATCTCCCAGATTGTTTCTAGATATGTGTCATTTGTTAATAGACAATTAGGTTGTTTCTACCTTTTGGCTGTTATGAATAATTCTGCAGTGAACATTGTTGAACAAGCATCTGTTTGAGTCCCTGATTTCAATTCTTTTGAGTATATACCTAAAAGTAGAATTGCTTGGCTATATGGTATGTTTAGCTTTTTGTGGAATTACCAAACTGTTTTCCACAGTGACTATACCATTTTACATTTCCATCAACAATACTCAAGGGTTCTAACTTATCTACTTCTTGTCTATACTTGGGATTTTCCATTATTTTTAAAATAGCTGTCTTAGTAAGTGTGAAGTGGTTTTAATTTGAGTTTCTCTAATGACTTATAATATTGAGCAACTCTTCATATACTTATTGGCTATTTGCATATCTTCTTTGGAGTAAGTATATTCAAGGTGTTTGCCCATTTTTTAATTGGGTTTGTTTTTTATTGCATTGTATGAATTTTTCACATATTCTGGATTCAAGGCCCTTATTAGCTATATGTTTTTGCAAATATTTTTTCTAATCTGTAGGTTGTTTGTTCACTTTTAATGATGTCTTTTAATATGCAAAAGTTTTTTTTCTTTTATTTCAATGAAGTCCAGTTCATCTGTTCTTTTTTCTTTTGTTAATGGTACATTTGGTGTCATATCTAAGAACTCATTGTTAAATTGAAGGTCAAGAAGAGATTTATCCCTATTTTCTTCTGAGAATTTTATAGTTTTAACTTACATTTAGGTTGTTGATCCATTTTGAGTTAATTATTACATATAGTATGAGTAAGGGATCTATTCTTTTGCATAATATGGAAATCCAGTTGTTCCAGCACCATTTGTTGAAGAGTCTATTCTTTCCCTATTGAATGGACTTGATACCATTGTCAAAATCAATTGGCCTTGGACTTGTGTATTTATTTCTGAACTCTCAATTCTATTACATTTGTCTCAACGTTTTTTATGCCAGTACTTCAGTGTTTTTTAAGTTTCTAATTGACATATAATAACTGTACATATATATGGGGTATAGTATGATATTTCAATTCATTGATACAATGTGTAATGATCAAATCAAGTAATTAGCATATCTACCACCTTGTGTCTATCATGTCTTTGTTTTGGCAATATTCAAAATTCTGTCTTCTAGCTATTTGAAAATACACAATAAATTATTGTTAACTGTAGTTACCCTACGATGTTATAAGGCACTGGAACTTATTCTTCCGTTACCCCTCCATTACCAGACTTTAGTAACCACCATTCTAATTTCTACTTCTATAAAATTAACTTTTTAGCTTCCACATATGGATGAGGACATGTGGTATTTTTCTTTCTGTTCCTGCATTATTTCACTTTAAAAAATGTCTTCAAGGCTTACTCATATTGTCACAAATGACAAAATTACATTCTTTTTATAGCTGAATAGTATTCCATTATGTATATATGTCACATTTTCTTTATCCACTCATCTGTTGATGGGCATTTAGGTTGATTCCATATCCTGGCTATTGTGTATAGTGCTGCAATAAATATGGGAGTATAGATATCTCTTTGGCATAGTGATTTATTTTTCTTTGGATATATCCACAGCAGTAGGATTGCTGGATTATATGGTAGTTCTATTTTTAATTTTATGAAGAATCCGCATACTGTTTTCCACAATGGCTAGTTACAGTCCTATTATCAACAGTGTAAGAGTTCCCTTTTCTTTAGATCCTTTCTAAGCATTTTTTTATAATAATCATTCTAACTGGGGTGAGATGATATCTCATTGTGGTTTTGATTTGCATTTTTATGATAATTAGTAATGTTGAGGATTTTTCTTCATATGCTGGTTGGCCATTTGTATGTCTTCTTTTGAGGTATGTCTATTCAGATCATTTGCCTATTTTTAGATCAGATTATTTGGTTCTTTTGATGTTGAGTTGTATGAGTTCCTTGTACAGTCATGTGCTATATAACAATGTTTTAGTCAATCATGAACTTCAAATATGAGGGTGGCTCCTTAACATTATAATACTGTATTTTTACTGTTCTTTTTATGTGTTTAGAGATTCATGTTTTTACCATTGTGTTACACTTGCCTACAGTTTTCAGTACAGTCACATGCTGACAAGTTTGTAGCCTAGAAGCAATAGTCTATACTACATGTCCTAGGTGTATAGTAGGCTATACCATCTAGGTTTGTATAAGTATACTTTATGATGTTCTCACAATAATGAATTTACCTGAAAATGAATTTCTTAGAAAGTATCCCTGTTGTTACACAACAACATATGACTGTATATTTTGAATATTAATCCCTTCTCAGATGAATAGTTTGCAAATATTTTCTCCAATTCTGCAGGTTTTCTCTTCATTCTATTGACTATTTCCTTTGTTGTACAGAATGTACAGAAGCTTTTTAGTTTGATATAATTCCATTTGTCCATTTTGCTTTTGTTGTCTGTGCCTTTGAGGCCTTATGCATAAAATTTTTGCCCAGACCAATGTCCTAAACTGTTTGCCTTATGTTTTTTCTTAGTAGTTTCATAGTTACATTTAAGTCTACAATCCTTTTTGTGTTGTCCTGGGAAACCTAGATATCCATAGGTAGAGGAATGGAACTAGTCCTCTGTGTCTTATCAAGTACTGTTGTGCTTTGATTACAGTCACCGTGTAGTAAGTTTTGAAATCAGGAAGTATCAGTGCTCTAACTTTGTTCTGCTTCAAGATTATTTTCATTATTCTGAATCATTATCCATTCCATGTGAATTTTAGAATCACCTGTTCCACTTATGCAAAAAAAAAATAGTCGTTAGGATTTTGATAGAGGTTGAATTGAATCTAGATTGCTTTAGGATATTGCATATTTTGATGATACTAAGTTTCCGATACATGAACACAGAATACATTCCCATGTATTTGAGTCTTTAATTTCTTTTAGCAACATTTTTTAATTTTAGGTGTATAAATTATTCACCTGCTTATATTAATTCATTCCTAGGTATTTCATTCTTTTATATATTATTGTAAATGTAATTGTTTTATTAATTTCCTTTACATATTCATTGCTGGTATATAGAAACATAACCAGTATCTGTGTGTTGATATTGTAATATGTAATTTTGCTGAATTTATTTATTAACTATAGTAGCTTTTTGCAAATTTTCCTGGAATTTCTATTTGTGGGATCATGCCATCTACAAATAGAAATAATTTTCCTCATTTGTTCTTATTTGGATACCATTTGTTTCTTTTTCCTGTGTGATTGCTCAGGTTATAACTTCCAGTACAATATTATACAACAGTGGTAAAAGTAGAAATGCTTGTTTTGTTCCTCATCTTCCCAGTGAAAGTTTTCAGTGTCTTACTATTCAATATGATATTAGCTGTGATTTTTCCATAAATGCCTCTTAACATGTTAAGGAAATTCTTTCCTGTGCCTAATTTTATAAATATTTTTATCATTAAAGGATATCACATTTCATCAGTGGAGATTATCTTGTGGAGATTATTGTGGTTGATTCAATTGAAATACTATATGAGTTGACATACTTATGTTAACCACCCTTGCTTTTTTAGATAAATTACACTTGGGCATGGTTTATAATCCTTTTAATATGCTATTGGATGTAGTGTGCTAGTATTTTGTTGAGAATTTTTGCATCTTTATTTATTTGTAAAATTCTTTCCTTGTGATGTTTTCATATGGCTGTGGTATCAGGGAAATGTTGGTTCTATAGAATTACTTAGGAAATGTTCTCCTATTTTTTGGAAGAGTTTGAGAAGGATCAGTATTAATTCTTCTTTACACATTTGTTAGAATTCTTTAATGAAGCCTGCTTGTCCTGGAATTCTCTTTGGGGGAAAGGTTTTGATTACTAATTCAATCTGTTTACTATTTATGAATCTGTTGAGATTTTCTATTCCTTTTTGAATCACTTTAGTTAATTTGTGTGTTTGTAGGAAATTGTTGATTTTATCTAGGTTATCTAATTTATTGGTGTACAGATATTCATAGTGTTCTCTTTTAAACTTTTAAAATTTCTGTATGGTTGGTGATAATGTTCCCATTTTCATTTCTGATTTTAGTTATCTGTGTCCACTTCTTTCACAGCCTAGCCAAAGAATTGTCAATTTTGTTGATCTTTTTGAAGAACCAACTTTTGATTTTATTGATTCTCTCTGTTTTTCCATTTTCTATTTAGTTTATCTCCACTCTAATCTTTATTTTTTCCTT
Organism: Nycticebus coucang; assembly: GCF_027406575.1. Classification (NCBI taxonomy): domain Eukaryota; kingdom Metazoa; phylum Chordata; class Mammalia; order Primates; family Lorisidae; genus Nycticebus; species Nycticebus coucang. Next base: position 113,550,589 of record NC_069804.1, read on the forward strand.
CCTTTTGTTAGTCATTGGTTTAGTTTGCTATTTTTTTCTAGTTCCTCAAGGTTTAAAGTCAGATAATTGAGTTGAGATTTTTCATGCTTTTTAATGTAGGTGTGTACAGCTATAAATTTCTCTCTGATCACTGCCTTTGCTACATCCCATAGGTTTTGGTATGTTATATTTTAATTTTCATTCATTTGTGAGTATTTTCTCATTTTCCTGGAGATTTTTCTTTGATGCATTGGTTTAAAAGTGTGTTAGTTTGGCTTGGCACCCATAGCACAGTGGTTATGGTACTGGCCACATACACCGAGGCTGGTGGGTTCGAACCCAACCTGGGCCAGCTAAGAAACCAGCTAAGCAACAATGACAACTGCAACCAAAAAATAGCTGGGTGTTGTGGCAGGCACCTGTAGTCCCACCTACTTGGAAGGCTGAGGCAAGAGAATCACTTCAGCCCAAGAGTTTGAGGTTTCTGTGAGCTATGACGCCCAGCACTCTACCGAGGGTGACACAGTAAGACTCTGTCTTAAAAAAAAAAAAAAAAAAAAAACTGTGTTGTTTTATATGCACATATTTGTGAATTTTCCATTTTTTCCTGCTAGTATTGATTACTAGTTTCATTGTCAATAAATTTATGCATATTACATATTATTTCAGTCTTTTAAAGTTCATTGCAACATTTTAGAAGAATATATTTTTTGCTCTTGTTTGGTGTAGTGTTCTATATATGTGCCTTTGTTATGTCTGGTTGGTTTGTAGCATTGTTTACTTTCTCTTTCTTTATGATCTTGAGTCCAGATGTTCTATTTGTTACTAAGTGTAATGTTTGAATTCTTCAACTTTGATTGTAAAACTTTATGTCTCCTTTTAATTCAATGTTTACTTCTTCTTAGGAACTTTCCCTTCCTGATTATCTCTACTCTTCTGTATTTTAACCCCACTGTTTCTATAGGTTTCTTCACATCTGCATGAAAAGTATACACATTTTTTCCCATTGGAAGGGAAAATATGTGCATCTTTTCCCTAACACTAATCTCACACACTTTTCCAGCTACCACGCTCTTTCTCTCCACTCTGACAACAATCACATTTTCTACATTTATTATTTCTCCTTTCACATTTTCTACTGAGTCCTCACACAATTGCAATCTAGTTTTTTTTCTCTACTGCTCAATTAAAACTCTGTCCTCAAGGACACCAGAGTCTCCATAGTCCCTAAAAAAAAAAAAAAGTTTAATTTGTAAAAATTTTATATATTCATGTTTTTTAGGAAATTATGCTTCTTATCCACTTTTTATTTATTTATTTATTTATTTTGAGATGGAGTCTCACTATGAAACCCTCAGTAGAATGCTGTGGTATCACAGCTCACAGCAACCTCCAACTCTTGCTCTTAAGCAATTTTTTTGCCTCAGCCTCCCAAATAGCTGGGACTACAGGCACCCTCCACAACACCTGGCTATTTTTTTATTGCAGTTGTCATTGGCCCGGGTAGAGTACGAACCTGCCACCCTCAGTGTATGTGGCTGGTACCGTAACAATTGCGTTTTAGGCGATGGATGAGCCTTCTTATCCACTTTTTCTTTTTTTTTTTTTTTTTTGCAGTTTTTGGTCGGGGCCGGGTTTGAACCTGCCACCTCTGGTATATGGGGCCGGCGCCCTACTCCTTTCAGCCACAGGTGCCACCCCTTATTCACTTTTGATGGAAAAACTTTTTCCTTCCTTGTGGTGGGATCTTTATTAGAATAACGTTTCTGCTTTTCCTTTCCCTACCCTTATTTATTCTTGCCCTTCTTTCTTTTCTCTTTGGAAGATGGCTTTCACACAGAGGGCTGAGTCCTACTCTGCCTCTCTGTAACATAATTTTTCTAGTATAGACTGGAAAAACGTTCTAGGTTTTATTTAATTAGATGGTATAGTGTGACAAATTTTGGTATTTGTTTTCAGAAATGCTTCTTGCCCAAAGATCTCAGTCAATTTTTCTGTGTCAGATTTGTCAGTAACAAAAGTTATATGTGTATCTCTCACCTGCTTTACTCCTTTTCTTTTTTTGCAGTTTTTGGCCGGGGCTGGGTTTGAACCTACTACCTCCGTCATATGGGGCTGGCACCCTACCCCTTTGAGCCATAGGCACCGCCCTTGCTTTACTGCTTTTATGCAGTTTCTTCAGAACTTGGTTGGAAGATGATTGACATTTATTGGTCCTTTAAACCACAAGTCATATAATATCTTAATACAGTTTGATTTCAAAATATTGACCATTACAATTAAAGGCTCTTTTCACTATGAACCCCAATCCCAGTCACTTTCCTAGCGGTAAAATATATTATCATGTTCTAGAACTTTTATGCAATACCTACTTAAAAACATATCCAAGTGTTCTAAACATTTTTTATATTATTAAATGTTACCATAGTATATGTATTATTATGCAGCTTTTTTCTATAGTATGGCTTGCAGATTTTTCCATCTAAGTATATTTCTATATCTTTCTTAATAATTTTTTATTAATATTAAATCATAGCTGCATACATTAATGCAATCATGGGACACCATACATTGGTTTTATAAACAGTTTGACACGTTTCGTCACACTGGTTAATACAGCCTTCCTGGCATTTTCTTAGTTATTGTGTTAAGACAATTATATTCTACATTTACTAAGTTTCACATGTACCCTTGTAAGATGCACAGCAGGTTTACACCTATCACCCACCTATTACCCTCCCTTCACCCATCCTCCTCCCTCCCCTCCCTCTTCCCATTCCCCATATTCTTAGGTTATAACTGGGTTATAGCTTTCATATGAAAGCCAAAAATTAGTTTCTTAGTAGGATTGGATACTTTTTCTTCCATTCTTGAGATACTTTACTAAGAAGACTATGTTCCAGCTCCATCCATGTAAACATAAAAGAGGTAAAGTCTCCATCTTTCTTTAAGGCTGCATAATATTCCATGGTGTACATATACCTCAGTTTATTAATCCATTCGTGGATTGATGGGCACTTGGGCTTTTTCCATGACTTAGCAATTGTGAATTGGGCTGCAATAAACATTCTGGTGCAAATATCTTTGTTGTAATGTGATTTCTGGTCTTCTGGGTATATACCTAGTAGAGGAATTATAGGGTTGAATGGCAGGTCTATTTTTAGATCTCTAAGTGTTCTCCAAACATTTTTCCAGAAGGAATGTATTAATTTGCATTCCCACCAGCAGTGTAGAGTTGTTCCCTTTTCTCCACATCCACGCCAACATCTCTGGTCTTGGGATTTTGTGATATAGGCTAGTCTTACTGGAGTTAGATGGTATCTCAAGGTAGTTTTGATTTGCATTTCTCTGATGATTAAAGATGATGAGCATTTTTTCATATGTCTGTAGGCCCTGTGCCTGTCTTCTTCAGAGAAGTTTCTCTTCAAGTCCCATGCCCAGCTTGTGATGGGATCACTGGTTCTTCTCTTGCTTATACGTGTGAGTTCTCTGTGGATTCTGATTATTAAACCTTTGTCGGAGACATACCCTGCAAATATCTTCTCCCATTCTGAGGGCTGTCTGCTTCCTTTACTTACTGTGTTATTGGCTGTGCAGAAGCTTTTTAGTTTGATCAGGTCCCAGTAGTGTATTTTTGAAGCTGCTTCAATTCCCCGAGGGGGGGGTCCTCTTTGTAAAATACTCACCCAGACCGATTTCTTCAAGGGTTTTCCCTGCATTCTCTTCTAGTATTTTTATAGTCTCATGTCTTAAGTTTAAATGTTTAATCCAGTGAGAGTCTGTCTTAGTTAATGGTGAAAGGTCTGGGTCCAGTTTCAGTCTTCTGCAGGTTGCCAGCCAGTTCACCCAGCACCATTTGTTAAATAGGGAATCTTTTCCCCACTGAATGTTTTTAATTGGCTTGTCAAAGATCAGATAACGGTAAGTAGTTGGATTCATCTCTTGGTTCTCTATTCGGTCCCAGACATCTACTTCTCTGTTTTTGTGCCAGTACCATGCTGTTTTGATCACTATCAATTTATAATATAGTCTGAGGTCTGGTAGCATAATACCTCCTGCTTTGTTTTTATTTCTGAGCAATGTCTTGGCTATTCGAGGTTTTTTTTATTCCATGTAAAACGAAGTATTATTTTTTCAAGATCTTTAAAGTATGACAGTGGGGCTTCAATAGGGATTGCATTAAAATAGTATATTGCTTTGGATAGTATGGACATTTTAACAATGTTGATTCTTCCCAGCCATGAGAAGGGTATGTTTTTCCGTTTGTTAACGTTTTCAGCTAATTCTTTCCTTAGACTTTCATAGTTCTCTTTATAGAGATCTTTCACGTCTTTTGTTAGATAAACTCCCATATAGTTTGTCTTCTCTGGCACTACTGTGAACGGAATAGAGTCCTTAACTGTTTTTTCAGCTTGACTATTGTTGGTACAAAGGCTATCGATTTATGAATGTTGATTTTGTAACCTGAGACGCTGCTATATTCCTTGATCACTTCTAAAAGTTTTATAGTAGAATCCCTGGTGTTTTCCAGATATACAATCATATCATCTGTGAAGAGTGAAAGTTTGATCTTTTCTGACCCTATTTGGATACACTTGATCGCCTTTTGTTCCCTAATTGCAATGGCTAAAACTTCCATTACAATGTTAAAGAGCAGTGGAGACAATGGGCAGCCTTGTCTAGTTCCTGATCTGAGTGGAAATGATTTCAGTTTAACTCCATTCTATATGATACTAGCTGTGGGTTTGCTGTAGATGGACTCTATCAGTTTAAGAAATGTCCCTTCTAAGAAGGGATGCTGGATATTATCAAAAGCTTTTTCTGCGTCAATTGAGAGAATCATATGGTCTCTGTTTTTTAATTTGTTTATGTGCTGAATTATACTTATGGATTTACATATATTAAACTAGCTTTGAGACCCTGGGATAAAACCGACTTGGTCATGGTGTATAATTTGTTTGATATGTTGCTGGATTCTGTTCGTTAGGATCTTCTTGAATATTTTTGCATCTATATTCATTAGTGATATTGGTCTATAATTTTCATTTCTTGTTGGGTCTTTTCCTGGTTTGGGGACCAGGGTGATGTTTGCTTCATAGAACGTGTTGGGTAGTCTTCCTTCTTTTTCTACGTTTGGAATAGGTTGAGTAATATACGTACTAGTTCCTCTTTAAAGGTTTGATAGAATTCTGACGTGAAGCCATCTGGTCCCAGGCTTTTCTTTTTAGGGAGATCTCGTATAGTTGATGCTATTTCAGAACTTGATATTGGCATGTTGAACATTTACACTTGATTCTGGCTAAGTCTTAGAAGGGACGTGCTTCCGAGTATTGGTCAATTTCCTTCAGATTTTCATATTTCTGAGAATAAAGTTTCTTGTAATATTCATTAAGGGTTTTTTGAATTTCTGAGGAGTCTGTTCTTATTATTTTTTTCTTTTCTTTTATTAAATCATAGCTGTGTGCATTGATATGATCATGGGGCATCATTCACTAGCTTCATAGACCGTTTACCAAGTTTTACATATACCCTTGTAAGATGCACCGCTGGTGTAATCCCACCAATCCCCTTCCCTCTACACACCTCCTCCCTCTCTCCCCTCCCTTTCACCCTTCCCCCTATTCTTAGGTTGTAACTGGGTTATAGCTTTCATGTGAAAACCCAAAATTAGTTTCATAGTAGGGCTGACTACATTGGGTACTTTTTCTTCCATTCTTGAGATACTTTACTAAGAAGAATATGTTCCAGCTCCATCCATGTAAACATCAAAGAGGTAAAGTCTCCATCTTTCCTTAAGTCTGTATAATATTCCATGGTGTACATATACCACAATTTATTAATCCATTCGTGGATCGATGGGCACTTGGGCTTCTTCCATGACTTAGCAATTATGAATTGAGCTGCAATAAACATTCTGGTACAAATATCTTTGTTATGATGTGATTTTTGGTCTTCTCGGTATATGCCCAGTAGAGGGATTACAGGATTGAATGGCATATCTATTTTTAGATCTCTAAGTGTTCTCCATATCTCTTCCCAAAAGGAATGTATTAATTTGCATTCCCACCAGCAGTGCAAAAGTGTCCCCTTTTCTCCACATCTATGCCAACATCTCTGGTCTTGGGGTTTTGTGATATAGGCTAGTCTCACTGGAGTTAGATGGTATCTCAAAGTAGTTTTGATTTGCATTGCTCTGATGATTAAAGATAATGAGCATTTTTTCATATGTCTGAAGGCTGCGCACCAGTCTTCTTCAGAGAAGTTTCTCTTCAAATCCCTTGCCCAGCCTGCGATGGGATCCCTTGTTCTATTCTTGCTAATGCATTTCAGTTCTCTGTGGATTTTGGTTATTAAACCTTTGTCGGAGACATAACCTGCAAATATCTTCTCCCATTCTGAGGGCTGTTTGTTTGCTTTACTTACTGTGTTCTTGGCTGTGCAGAAGCTTTTTAGTTTGATCAAGTCCCAGTAGTGTATTTTTGAAGCTGCTTCAATTGTCCGGGAGGTCCTCCTCATAAAATACTGGCCCAGAGCGATTTCTTCAAGGGTTTTCCCTGCACTCTCCTCTAGTATTTTTATAGTTTCCTGTCTTAAGTTTAAATCTTTGATCCAGTGAGAGTGTATCTTAGTTAATGGTGAAAGGTGTGGCTCCAGTTTCAGTCTTCTACAGGTTGCCAGCCAGTTCACCCAGCACCATTTTTTAAATAGGGAATCTTTTCCCCACTGAATGTTTTTAATTGGCTTGTGAAAGATTAAATAACGGTAAGAAGCTGGATTCATCTCTTAGTTGTCTATTCTGTTCCAGACATCTAGTTCTCTGGTTTTGTGCCAATACCATGCTGTTTTGTTCACTATCAGTTTGTAGTATAGTCTGAGGTCTGGTAGACTAATTCCTCTTGCATTCTTTTTATTTCTGAGTAATGTCTTGGCTATTCGAGTTTTTTTTCTGATTCCATATAAAACGAAGTATTGTTTTTTCAAGATCTTTAAGGTATGACAGTGGAGCTTTAATAGGGATTGCATTGAAATATATATTGCTTTGGGTAGTATAGACATTTGAACAATGTTGATTCTTCCCAGCCATGAGCATGGTATGTTTTTCCATTTGTTAGTATTTTCAGCTATTTCTTTTCTTAGAGTTTCATAGTTCTCTTTATAGAGATCTTTCACGTCCTTTGTTAGATAAATTCCCAAATATTTCATCTTCTTTGGCACTACTGGAATGGTATAGAGTCCTTAACTGTTTTTTCAACTTGACTGTTGTTGGTATATATAAAGGCTACCAATTTATGAATGTTGATTTTGTAACCTGAGACGCTGCTGTATTCCTTGATCCCTTCTAAGAGTTTTTTAGTAGAGCCCCTAGTGTTTTCCGATATACTATCATATCATCCGCGTAGAGCGAAAGTTTGATGTCTTCTCAGCCTATGTGGACACCCTTCATCACCTTTTCTTCCCTAATTGTGGTGGCTAAAACTTCCATTACAATGTTAAAGAGCAATGGAGACAATGGGCAGCATTGTCTGGTTCCTGATATGAGTGGAAATGATTCCAATTTAACTCCATTCAATATGATATTGGCTGTGGGTTTGTTGTAGATGGTCTCTATCAGTTTAAGAAATGTCCATTCTATATGGATTTTGTTAAGTGTTCTGATCATGAAGGGATGCTAGACATTATCAAAAACTTTTTCTTCATCAATTGAGAGAATCATATGGTCTTTGGTTTTTAATTTGTTTATGTGCTGGATTACATTTATAGGTTTACGTATATTGAACCGGCCTTGAGACCCTGGCTTAAACTGACTTGGTCATGATCTATAATTTGTTTGGTATGTTGCTGGATTCTGTTTGTTAGGATCTTGTTGAATAGCTTTGCATCTATATTCATTAGTGATATCGGTCTATAATTTTCTTTTCTTGTTGGGTCTTTTCCTGGGTAGGGGATCAGGGTGATGTTTGCTTCATAGAACGTGTTGGGTAGTCTTCCTTCTTTTCCTACCTTTTGGAACAGGTTGAATAATATAGGTATTAATTCCTCCTTAAAGGTTTGGTAGAATTCTGACGTGAAACCATCTGCTCCTGGGCTTTTCTTTTTAGGGAGGTTTTGTATGGTTGATGCTATTTCCGAACTTGATATGGGCCTGTTCAACATTTCCACTTGATTTTGGCTAAGTCTTGGAAGGTGACGTGCTTCCAAGTATCGGTCAATTTTCTTCAGATTTTCATATTTCTGAGAATAAAGTTTCTTGTCATATTGATTAAGGATTTTTTTGATTTCTGAGGAGTCTGTTGTTATTTCGTCTTTGTTGTTTCTGATTGATGAAATTAGAGATTTTACTCTTTTTTTCCTGATTAGGTTGGCCAAAGGTTTATCTATTTTATTGACCTTTTCGAAAAACCAGCTTTTTGAATTCTTTATTTCTTGTATTATTCTTTTCTTTTCAATTTCATTTAATTCTGCTCTAATTTTGGTTATTTATTTTCTTGTACTGGGTTTGGGCTTGGAATATTCTTTCTTTTCCAGTTGGTTGCGATGTCCCATTAAGTTGTTAACTTCCTCTCTTTCCGTTTTCTTGAGGAAGGGTTGCAGTGCTATAAATTTCCCTCTTAGAACTGCCTTTGCGGTGTCCCAGAGGTTCTGATAGTTCGTGTCTTTGTTGTTGTTTTGTTCCAAAAGATTGGTGATTTCTTTCTTAATCTCATCTCTGACCCAGCTATCATTCAGCATAAGGTTATTTAACTTCCATGTTTTTGTATGAGTATGCAGATTCCTGTTGTTACTCAGCTCAAGTTTTATTCCATGGTGGTCCGAGAAGATGCATGGAATAATTTCTATTCCTTTAAATTTACTGAGGTTAGACCTGTGACCTACGATGTGATCGATTTTGGAGTTAGTTCTATGGGCTGATGAGAAGTTTGTGTATTCAGTTTTGTTGGGATGAAATGTTCTGTAGATGTCTGCTAAATCCAAATGTTGGATGGTTAGTTTTAAATCTAAGATTTCTTTGCTCAGCTTCTTGTTGGAGGATCAATCCAACACTGCCAAAGGAGTGTTGAAATCTCCGACTATCATGGAGCGATAGGAAATCAAGATGCTCATATCTGTTAGAGTTTCTCTTATAAATTGAGGTGCATTCTGGTTGGGTGCATAGATATTAATAATTGAGATCTCATCGTATTGAGTATTACCCTTAACAAATATGAAGCGACCATTCTTGTCCTTCCTTACTTTTGTTGGTCTAAAGCCTATTGTATCTGCAAAGAAAATTGCAACACCTGCTTTTTTCTGATTACCATTTGCCTGAAATATAAATGACCATCCTTTCACCCCGAGTCTGTATTTGTCTTTTAAGTTAAGATGTGACTCTTGTATGCAACAAATATCTGGCCTGTGTTTTTGTATCCAGTCAGCTGACCTATGTCTCTTTAGAGGATAGTTTAAGCCGTTCACATTAATGGAGAATATTGATAAGTCTGGTGAAGTTTTGGGTATTGAGTTTTTCAAAAGTCCAGTGGGCATTTTTAATCCTTCTGCCAGTGTGGAAATTGGAGTATGATCCGAAGTTTTTGAGTGAGTTTACTTTTGTGGTAGAGGATTGGGTTGGCCATTATGAAGGATAGGTCTGAGAATATCCTGAAGAGCTGTTTTGGTTATGCAAATTTCTTCAACATATGAATGTCATTAAACTATTTAATTTCTCCATAATAAATTAAACTCAGTTTAGGCTGGATACAAGATACGGGGTTGAGGGTTATTTGGCTTTAGGAGATTAAAAGTCGGTGACCACCCTCTTCTGGCTTGAAAAGTTTCAGCAGAGAGATCTGCAGTCATTCTAATATGCTTCCCTTTGAAGGTAATGGTTTTCTTTCTCCTGGCAGCTTTGAGGATTTTCTCCTTCATATTAACTTTAGTTAAGTTAATTATGATATGCCTGGGGGATGTCTTATTGTGGTTGAGTCTTGCTGGGGTTCTGAAGCTGTCCGCTATCTGAATTTCAGAATCTCTATGCATGTCTGGAAAATTCTCTATCATAATTTCATGCAGAAGGGCCTGTGTGCCCAGGGAGGGCACTTCATATGTTTCTGGAAATCCAATGATTCGGATATTGCCTTTCTTCAAATTATCCCACAGCTCTCTGAGAGAATGATCCGTTTTTGCTCTCCATTTCTCTTCCTCTTTGAGAGTTTGGGAGCGTTCAAAGGCTTTATCTTCAATGTCAGAAATCCTTTCTTCTGCTTGCTCCATTCTGTTACTGAGGGATTCTACTGTATTTTTCATATCTTTGAGGGCTGCAAATTCTTGCTTCAGTGTGTCTAAGTCTTTGGTGGTTTTGTGTTTAAATTCGATAAATTCTTGAGACAACTTTTGTATTTCTCCTCGAATTCCTAATTCCACTTTGTTAATCTTGTCTGCAATCCAAATTCTGAATTAGATTTCTGACATCTCAGCCAGTTGTTTATGAATGGGATCTTCAATTACATCTGCCATCTTTCCTTGGGGGGGGGGTTGATCTATTGTGGTTATTCATGTTACCAGAGATTTTTTGCTGATTCTGTCCCATGGTTGTTTTACTCCCTTTGTTTTTTTTTTCCCCGGGGCTTTGTCGAGGGCCTGTACAGTGTTGTGGCCTGAGAAACTGGGGCCCTGTCTGGTATGATGGGGCTAAGTGGTTGTATCTTGTTTTCAGTCGTTTCTGTTCCACCCTAGTGAAACAGATACTCTGGATTGAAGTCTCAGCTGTGGAGAAATATCAGCAATTAAGAAACCCTACCCCCTACCGGCAAACAATTGGAAAAGAAATATGAAACCTTCCTACCACCGTGCACCCAGGGCACCACCTGAGTTGTCCTCAGGCTATTGGTTCTGTTCAAAAGGTCCAAATCAATTGTCTTGTCTGCACCTGTCTTCCGTGAGAGAGTTTAAGAGGTCTCTGGGAACTGGATCACAGGGGTCTGGTGACTACTCTGGTGTGGCTTGCTCCAGTGCTGTGTGGAGTCAGGAGGAGCCACCCAGCCAATAGATCAGTCTGGGAAGGTTGCTGCCTCCTTTCCCACCTAGCACCACTGTCACAACCAGTCACTGATAGCCCTGCAATTGGCTGACCCAGTTGCCTGTAGTGAATCGGTACTCCAGGAGTTTGCACCTGCCTGAATCACAAGGAAGTCTGCCAGGCCGCTGCGCTCTGCCTCTCTGTAGCAGGAGGAGGTGAGGCCTGACAACTTTGTGCGCTTGATGAATGTTGGGGTGTTTTCACTCAGGTCCAGTCTCACCCCTGATTAATGTTACTGACAGAACAGAACAGAACAACTTTGCGGTTCCCCTGCAGAAGAGAAGCTGAATTGAGTTCCAAATCAGCTTGTCTTTGCTCTTGTATTGTCTATAGGCTGACGATCCCCTGAGGGCCAGGGGCATCTTAGGTTCAGTAAAGAGGACCTCTGGGTCAGCCCCGTCCTGGGAGTTTTCCCGGTTTGCAAGTTGGTGTTGCCTCAGGCAGATCCTATACTCAGAGTCTCTGGTTGCCCAGGGAGACGGGGTGTGGCTTCAGAATATTCAGTAGTGAGCCAGATTGCTAGCAAAAGGGGGCTGCTGTTTTATGCCTCAGGCAACCGCTGCTCTAGTCAGCTCCCTTCCGGACAACCATCCTGTACCCCAGAGTCTGAACTGACCTGCTGCAGCCCGGCACTTTCTACACCCCTCAAGCAATCGCCCAAGAGTCTGGACTCCTGGGGAACAGGCCTCCAGACCTTGGAGCAAGAGCAGAGGGGAACGTGGGGAGCGCTGGGAGCCTGGGGTTGCGGGCAGAGGACACACAGTTTGACACAGTTTTATGCCTGGCTGTATTGTCTGAAAAAGACGGCTGTCGCAACGTGCCTCAGGTAACTGCCACTCCGGTCTGGTCCCCTCTCCACCGACAGTGCTCTCGTCACTCCCGTGCCCCGGAGCTAGAACCAACCAGCTGCAGTCAAGGACCCGTCCACACCCCTCGAGAAATCACCCTTGACTCTGAACTCCTGGGGGACTGACCTCCAGACCTCGGTGTGAGTGAAGGGGAGTGCTGGGAGCTCAGAATTCCAGGTAGAGACTATATATAGTTTATACAGTTTTATGCCTGGCAGGAGGATGCCGTGGCACCCCATTAGGGGAGGTAGGTCCAGTTTTTAGAGGGTCTCTCCCGTGGAGTGTAGTGGGAGGACCTTTTAACTCTGCCCGATTGTTTGTGGGGCACTCTGAGCCATTCTCATGGGGGAGGGGACTCCCATCCACTTGGTGATGGATTTTGTACCTTTCATTTGTATCCTTGTAGTTTCAGCTCATCTCAGCGGGGTTGACGTGCATTCTTCAACCTTCTCTCTTAGTGCAGCTCAAATCCACGAGGTTACTTGCTGAATTTTTGTCCTTTAACTCTCCTGGATGGGAGCCTCTGTGGAAAGCTGGCTTCAGTCAGCCATCTTGTCTCCTCCACATCTGTTCTTATTTTGTCTTTGTTGTTTCTGATTGATGAAATTAGAGATTTTACTCTTTTTTTTCATGGTTAGGTTGGCCAATGATTTATCTATTTTATTGACCTTTTCCAAAAACCAACTTTTTGATTTATTGATGTGTTGTATAACTCTTTCATTTTCAATTTCATTTAATTATGCTCTAATTCTTTTTTTTTTTTTTTTTTTTTTTTGTGGTGTTTTGCCGGGGCTGGGTTTGAACCCGCCACCTCCAGCATATGGGACTGGTTCCCTACTCCTTGAGCCACAGGCACCACCCAAGCTCTAATTCTTTTCTTCTTCTGTGTTTGGGGTTGGAATGTTCTTCCTTTTCCAGTGGCTTGAGATGTCCCATTAAGTTGTGAACTTCCTCTATTTCCGTTCTCTTGAGTAAGGCTTGCAGTGCTATAAATTTCCCTCTTAGCACTGCCTTTGAGGTATCCCAGAGGTTCTGATAATTCGCGTCTTCATTGTCATTTTGTTCCAAAAATTTCGCGATTTCCTTCTTAATCTCATCTATGACCCAACTGTCATTCAGTCTAAGGTTATTTAACTTCCATGTTTTTGTATGAGTATGCAGATTCCTGCTGTTACTGAGTTCAAATTTTATTACATGGTGGTCCGAGAAGATGCAAGGAATAATTTCTATTCCTTTAAATTTACTGAGGTTAGACTTGTGACTTAAGATGTGATCGATTCTGGAGTATGTTCCTTGGGCTGAGGAGAAGTATGTGTATTCAGTTTTAGGGGATGAAATGTTCTGTAGATGTTTGCTAAATCCACATGTTGGGTGGTTAGTTTGAAATCTAAAATTTCTTTGCTCAGCTTCTTATTGGAGGATCTATCCAGCAGTCCGACTATTATGGAGCTGGAGGAAATCAAGTTGCTCATGTCTGTTAGAGTTTCTCTTATAAATTGAGGCGCATTCTGAATGGGTGCATAAATATTCATAATTGAAATTTCATCATATTGTGTATTACCCTTAACAAATATGTAGTGACCATTCCTTTTTTTTTTTATTAAATCATAACTGTATACATTGATATGATCATGGGGCATCATACACTCGCTTCATAGACCATTTGACACATTTTTATCACAGTGGTTAACATAGCCTTTCTGGCGTTATCTCAGTTACTGTGCAAAAACATTTACATTCTACATTTACCAAGTTTCGCAAATACCCCTGTAAGATGCACCACAGGTGTGATCCCACCGATCCCCCTCCCTCCACCCACCCCCCCCTTCCACTTCCCCCTATTGTTAAGTTGTAGCTGGGTTATAGCTTTCATGTGAGAGTCCCAAATTAGTTTTATAGTAGGGCTGTGTACATTGGGTACTTTTTCTTCCATTCTTGGGATACTTTACTAAGTAGTGACCATTCTTATCTTTCTTTACTTTTGTTGGTTTAAAGCCTATTGTGTCAGCAAATAGAATTGCAATACCTGCTTTTTTCTGATTACCATTTGCCTGAAATGTGGACAACCATCCTTTCACCCTGCGTCTGTATTTATCTTTTAAGCTAAGATGTGACTCTTGTATGTAGCGAATATCTGGCCTGGGTTTTTATATCCAGTCAGCTAACCTATGCCTCTTTAGAGGACAGTTTAAGCCATTCACGTTGAGAATATTGATAGGTCTGGTAAAATTTTGCGTAGCAAATTTTTTGAAAGTCCAGTGGAACATTTTAATCCTTTTGCCAGTGTGGAAGTTGGACTTTGATCTAAAGGTTCTGAGTGAGTTTATGTTTGTGGTAGAGGATTGGGCTGGTCATTATGGAGGATAGTTCTGAGTACATCCTGGAGAACTGGTTTGGTTATGGCAAATTTCTTCAACATATGAATGTTATTAAAGTATTTACTTTCTCCATCATAAATGAAACTCAGTTTAGCTGGATACATGATCCGGGGTTGAAAGTTATTTTGCTTTAGGAGATTAAAAGTTGATGACCACCCTGTTCTTGCTTGAAAGGTTTTAGCAGAAACATCTGCTGTCATTCTAATATTCTTCACTTTGTAGGTAATAGATTTCTTGCATCTAGATGCTTTGAGAAGTTTCTCCTTCATATTGACACTAGTGAAGTTAATTATAATATGCCTGAGGGATGTCTTATTCAGATTGAGTCATTCTGGGGTTCTGAGACTGTCTGCTGTCTGGATTACAGAATCTCTTGACATATCAGGAAAATTGTCTTTCATAATTTCATGGAGAAGGGCCTCTGTGCCTTGTGAGGCCACTGCATCACTTTCAGGGATTCCAATGAGGTAGATATTACCCTTCTTCAAATTATCCCAGATTTCTCTGAGAGAATGATCCATTTTTTTTTTTTTTTATTCTTTGGGATTCATTGAGGGTACACTAAGCCAGGTTACATTGATTGCAATTGTTAGGCAAAGTCCCTCTTGCAATCATGTCTTGCCCCCATAAAGTGTGACACACACCAAAGCCCCACCCCCTCCCTCCGTCCCTCTTTCTGGTTTTCCTCCTCCCCCTTAACCTTAATTGTCATTAATTGTCCTCATATCAAAATTGAGTACATAGAATTCATGCTTCTCTATTCTTGTGATGCTTGACTAAGAATAATGTCTTCCAGTTCCATCCAGGTTAATACGAAGGATGTAAAGTCTCCATTTTTTTTTAATAGCTGAATAGTATTCCATGGTATACATATACCACAGTTCGTTAATCCATTCCTGGGTTGGTGGGCATTTAGGCTGTTTCCACATTTCGGCGATTGTAAATTGAGCTGCAATAAACAGTCTAGTACAAGTGTCCTTATGGAAAAAGGATTTTTTTCCTTCTGGGTAGATGCCCAGTAATGGGAATGCAGGATCAAATGGGAGGTCTAGCTTGAGTGCTTTGAGGATTCTCCATACTTCCTTCCAGAAAGGTTGTACTAGTTTGCAGTCCCACCAGCAGTGTAAAAGTGTTCCCTTCTCTCCACAATTACACCAGCATCTGCAGTTTTGAGATTTTGTGATGTGGGCCATTCTCGCTGGGGTTAGAAGATATCTCAGGGTTGTTTTGATTGGCATTTCTCTAATATATAGAGATGATGAACATTTTTTCATGTGTCTGTTAGCCATTTGTCTGTCATCTTTAGAGAAGTTTCTATTCATGTCTCTTGCCCATTGATATAAGGGATTGTTGGCTTTTATATTGTCGATTAATTTGAGTTCTCTATAGATCCTAGTTATCAAGCTTTTGTCTGATTGAAAATATGCAAATATCCTTTCCCATTGTGTAGGTTGTCTCTTTGCTTTGGTTATTGTCTCCTTAGCTGTACAGAAGCTTTTCAGTTTAATGAAGTCCCATTTGTTTATTTTTGTTGTTGCAATTGCCATGGCAGTTTTCTTCAAGAAGTTTTTCCCCAGGTCAATATCTTCCGTGTTTTTCCTATGCTTTCTTTGAGGGTTTTTATTGTTTCATGCCTTAAATTTATGTCCTTTATCCATCTTGAATCAATTTTTGTGAGTGGGGAAAGGTGTGGGTCCAGTTTCAGTCTTTTACATGTAGACATCCAGTTCTCCCAACACCATTTATTGAATAGGGAGTCTTTCCCCCAAGGTATGTTCTTGTTTGGTTTATCAAAGATTAGGTGGTTGTAAGATGTTAGTTTCATTTCTTGGTTTTCAATTTGATTCCAAGTGTCTATGTCTCTGTTTTTGTGCCAGTACCATGCTGTCTTGACCACTGTGGCCTTGTAGTACAGACTAAAATCTGGTATGCTGATGCCCCCAGCTTTGCTTTTATTACTAAGAACTGCCTTAGCTATACGGGTTTTTTTCTGGTTCCATACAAAACGCAGAATCATTTTCTCCAAATCTTGAAAGTACGATGTTGGTATTTTGATAGGAATGGCATTGAATAGGTAGATTACCTTGTGAAGTATAGACATTTTAACAATGTTGATTCTTCCCATCCATGAGCATGGTATGTTCTTCCATTTGTTAATATCCTCTGCTATTTCCTTTCTGAGGATTTCATAGTTTTCTTTGTAGAGGTCCTTCACCTGCTTCGTTAGGTATATTCCTAGGTATTTCATTTTCTTTGAAACTATGGTGAAGGGAGTTGTGTCCTTAATTAGCTTCTCATCTTGACTGTTATTGGTGTATACAAAGGCTACTGACTTGTGGACATTGATTTTATATCCTGAAACATTACTGTATTGTTTGATGACTTCTAGGAGTCTTGTGGTTGAGTCTTTGGGGTTCTCTAAGTATAAGATCATTTCGTCAGCAAGGAGGGAGATTTTGACCTCCTGTGGCCCATTTGGATTCCCTTTATTTCCTTGTCTTGCCTAATTGTATAGGCTAGAACTTCCAGCACCATGTTGAATAGTAAAGGTAACAGAGGACAACCTTGTCTGGTTCCAGTTCTAAGAAGAAAAGCTTTCAGTTTTCTCCATTCAGTAAAATACTAGCTGTGGGTTTGTTATAGTTAGCTTCAATCAGTTTTAGAAATGTGCCACCTATGCCTATACTCTTCAGTGTTCTAATTAGAAAAGGATGCTGGATTTTATCAAATGCTTTTTCTGCATCTATTGAGAGGATCATCTGATCTTTATTTTTGCCTCTGTTAATATGGTGGATAACGTTTATGGACTTGCATATGTTAAACCAGCCTTGCATCCCTGGGCTGAAGCCTACTTGATCATGATGAATGACTTTTTTGATGATAAGCTGTAATCTATTGGCTAGGATTTTGTTGAGGATTTTTGCATCTATATTCATGAGTGAGACTGGTCTGAAATTCTCCTTTTTGTTTGGGTCTTTTCCTGGTTTTGGTATCAGGTTGATGTTTGCTTCATAGAACGTGTTGGGGAAGAGTCCTTCTTCCTCAATTTTTTGGAATAATTTCTGCAGTACAGGAATAAGCTCTTCCTTGAAGGTTTGATAGAATTCTGGTGTGAAGCCATCTGGACCAGGGCATTTTTTGGTTGGAAGATTTGTTTATTGTTTCTTTGATCTCAGTGCTTGAAATTGGTCTGTTCAGGAGCTCTATTCCTGGCTAAGTCTAGGGAGAGGGTGTGATTCCAAATATTTATCCATTTCCTTCACATTGTCAAATTTCTGGGCATAGAGTTTCTGGTAGTATTCAGAGATGATCTCTTGTATCCCTGTGGGATCAGTTGTTATTTCCCCTTTATCATTTCTGATTGAGTTTAGTAGAGATTTTACTTTTCTATTTCTCGTTCGTCTGGCCAATGTTTTATCTATTTTATTTATTTTTTCAAAAAACCAACTCCTTGATTCATTAATTTTCTGAATGATTCTTTTGTTTTCAATTTCATTGCTCTCTGATTTAATTTTGGAGATTTCTTTTCTTCTACTGAGTTTAGGCTTAGATTGTTCTTCTTTTTCCAATTCCATAAGATTGCTTGTGAGATTGTTGATGCTCTCTCTTTCTGTTTTTCGAATGTAGGCATCTAAAGCGATGAATTTTCCTCTCAAAACTGCTTTTGCAGTATCCCACAGGTTTTGGTAGCTTGTGTCTTCATTGTTGTTATGCTCAAGGAAGTGAATGATTTCCTGTTTTATTTCTTCCTGCACCCATCTGTTATTCAACAGAAGATTGTTTAATTTCCATGCCTTTGTGTGGGATCGAGCGTTTTTGTTAGAGTTGATTTCCACCTTTAGTGCCTTTTGGTCTGAGAAGATACAAGGTAAAATTTCAATTCTTTTGATTCTGTTGATATTTGTTTTGTGTCCCAGGATATGATCAATTTTGGAGAATGTTCCATGGGGTGATGAGAAGAATGTATATTCCTTATCTTTGGGATGGAGTGTTCTATATGCATCTATTAAGCACTGTTGTTCTAGGGTCTCATTTAAGTCTCTTATATCCTTGTTTAATTTCTGTTTAGAGGATCTGTCCAGCTCTGTAAGAGGAGTGTTAAGGTCCCCTGTTATTATGGTATTATCAGATATCATATTTCTCAGACTGAGTAAGATCTGTTTCAAGAATCTGGGAGCATTTAAATTGGGTGCATAGATATTTAGAATTGAAATGTCTTCTTGTTGTATTTTTCCCTTGACCAATATAAAGTGACCATCTTTGTCTTTTTTGACTTTAGTTGCTTTAAATCCACATGTATCTGAAAATAAGATTGCAACTCCCCTTTTCTTCTGAATTCCATTTGCCTGAGAAATTGTCTTCCAACCCTTGACTCGGAGCTTTAATTTGTCTTTTGAAGCCAGGTGTGTTTCTTGCAGACAGCAAATGGATGGCTTGTGTTTTTTAATCCAGTCAGCCAATGTATGTCTCCTCAGTGGGGTATTCAAGCCATTTACATTTATTGAGATAATTGATAAGTGTGGTAGTATTCTATTCTTCTAATTTTGTAAGAGTCCACTGCCTAGTTTTATCTTTTGCATCAGTGTGGAGATTAGGTTCTGTCCTTTAATTTCTGAGTTATCACTTTGCTGCTGATCCACTGTGATGCTCAGTGTGTAGAACAGGTGGAATTATTTCCTGTAGAGCTTGTCTTGTTGTGGCGAATTTCCTCAGTGTTTGTGTATCTGTAAATGATTTGATTTCTCTGTCAATTTTTAAGCTTAGCTTAGCAGGTACAGAATTCTGGGCTGGAAATTGTTCTGTTTAAGTAGATTAAATGTAGATGACCATTGTCTTCTTGCTTGGAAAGTTTCATTAGAGAAGTCTGCGGTCACTCTGATGGATTTGCCCCTGTAGGTCAACTGGCGCTTACTCCTGGCAGCTTGCAGAATCTTTTATTTTGTCTTGACTTTGGACAGGTTCATCACAATGTGTCTTGGAGAAGCTCGGTTAGAGTTGAGGCGACCTGGGGTCCGATATCCCTCTGAAAGCAGTGTGTCAGAATCTTTGGTGATATTTGGGAAATTTTCTTTAATAATATTCTCTAGTATGGCTTCCATTCCTCTGGGGCATTCTTCTTCCCCTTCTGGAATTCCTATAACTCGTATGTTGGAACGCTTCATAAAGTCCCATAATTCTGACAGTGAACGTTCTGCTTTCTCTCTCTTCTTTTCTGCCTCTTTTACTTTCTGAGTTATTTCAAGAACCTTGTCTTCTACCTCTGAAATTCTTTCTTCTGCATGGTCTAACCTGTTGCTGATACTTTCCATTGTGTCTTTAAGTTCCCTAATTGACTTTTCCAGTTCCTTCAGCTCTGCTATAGCCTTTCTATATTCTTCATATCGTTCATCTCTCATTTGATTCTGTTTTTGGATTTCCTTTTTGTTATTTTCCACTTTATTAGCAGTTTCCTTCATTGTTTCCATCATTTCTTTCATTGTTTTCATCATGTGTATTCTAAATTCCCTTTCTGTCATTCCTAACATTTCTTTACAGGTGGAATCCTCTGCCGTAGCTACCTCATGGTCCCTTGCCGGGGTTGTTCTGGACTGGTTCTTCATGTTGACTAGGGTTTTCTGCTGATTCTTCCTCATGAATGATTTCTTTTATCTGTTTCCTTGCCCTAATTTTCCTTTCACTTCCTCTTGCTCTTTAAATTCTCGTGCCTGTGGACTAAGGGTTAGATGAGTCCTTTTGGTACAGGACCAGAAGTGTGAGAAGGTTGAAGAGCAAGAAAGGGATGAAAGAAAGGAGGACCAAATGAGAAGAAAAAAAATAGAGAAAGGAGAGGGGATAGGTAAAAGGAATATTGACAAAAAGAAGAGAGGCACAGAAAGAGGGAGACAGAGCAATATAGGTGTACAGTAGGGTACTTTGACACAACCTTAAAAAAAATACCACCTTCTGGGGGTGCCCAGTTGTGTGGTTCCCTGAGGTCAGCAGCTCTTTGTTAACCTGATCAGACATAGTACCCCACCTCCACCAAGTAGAGACGAAAGACAAAAATGCTATAAATCAAACCAAAACAAGCAAACAGAAAACTTTATGGGATAAAATTGGGTGAAAAACCAAATAATAGCGGTAGAAACAGTAGCAAAAATGAAGTTCTAGTTATTAAAAAAGGGAGCAATGGGAAATTATAAATAAACTACAAAAATTGGGAACGAAAAAAGATCTGTACGGAAAAGGTTGAAATTAAAAAACAAAACAACATCAACAACATCAAAATAAAAAAAAAGCGGAAAAAAACAAAACGCAACCCAAAATAAAGCAGTATGTATATATTGTTGAATATTATCTGGGCAACATGTGGTCTTTTGGTGTATGAGATGTTAATCACAGTTCTGATACGACTGGAGGCTGCTGATTTCTCAAATCCCAGCAAGTAGACACCCTAAATCTCTCTTCAACCCACTTAAAATGCACTTTGAACTTGTAAACTTGCTGAGCAGTAGACTTTCCAGGAAAGGGCTTGTTGCTGGAATCACTGCTGAAGTGGCTGTCCACTTAGCCAGGGTGCCAAAACCGGTCTCACTCTTACCTTGAGGGTTGGGGCTGCAAGGCGGCTCAGACCCCACTCTTAGGCTACTTGGTGCTGGGTTACCATCTCCCACCCAATTCTAGCTCTGCGACCCTGAGGGCAGAGCTTTTGGGGGCAGATCTCACACAATGGCTCCCTGTGGCCCACAGCCAAACACTATTAGCTCCGTCTGGCTCAGCGGCTCAGATTGGGGCCCTAGACAATGGCCAAAGTTGTCCGCATTCCCGCTCTGGCTCTGCCCAAGGTAGCTCAACTGAGTGCCAAGTCCAAAGACACCAAAACAGTTCACAGATAAGGCCTTTCTGGTTTACAGTCTCGCTGCTACTGAAATTACAGTTGCGGGCGGGTTTAGACCCATTGAACACATGCGACCACTTGCCGGTTTTCCACTGTTTTAGTCCTCCTCTTGGGGTCCAGAAGTCTCTCGCTTACTCTTTGTATCCTCACAGGGGTGATAATAGGCAGATCCCACCAGCCAGAGATGCCTGGAGTCCTATTTCCCCGGACTCACAGTGCCCAGATGCAAGGAAGCTGTTAGTCGGCCGCCATCTTGCTGTCCTCCAGAATCATCCATTTTTACTCTCCATTTCTCTTCTACATTGAGAGTTTCGGAGCGTTAAATCTCTTTTCTTCAATGTCAGAAATCCTTTCTTCTGCCTGCTCCACTCTTTTGCTTAGGGATTCTACTATGGTTTTCAGATCTTTGATTGCTGCAAATTTTTGCTTCAGTGCATCAAAATCTTTGGTGGTTTTGTCTTTAAATTCATTAAATGTTGAGACAATTTTTGAATTTCTCCTCAAATTTCTAATTCTGACTTTTGAATTGCTCTTCGGATTTCTAATTCCAATTTTTCCTTTATTCTGTTAATCTTGTTTGCTATCCAAATTCTGAATTCTATTTCTGACATTTTGGCCAGCTGTTTATGAATGGGATCTTCAGTTACATCTGCCGTATCTTTCCTTGGGGGGGTTGATCTATTCTGGTTATTTATGTTACCAGAGTTTTTCTGCTGGTTGTGCCCCATGATTACTTTACACTGTTTGATTTTTCCCCCGGAGCCTTGTCGAGGACCTGTGCAGTGCTTCGGCCTGTGATGTTGGGGACCTATTATATGTGGTGGGGTAAGTGGTTTTGTCTTGTTTTTTTTTTTTTTTTTTTTTTATTGTTGGGGATTCATTGAGGGTACAATAAGCCAGGTTACACTGATTGCAATTGTTAGGTAAAGTCCCTCTTGCAATCATGTCTTGCATGTGTGACACACACCAAGGCCCCACCCCCCTCCCTCCGTCCCTCTTTCTGCTTTCCCTCCCCCCATAACCATAATTGTCATTAATTGTCCTCATATCAAAATTGAGTACATAGGATTCATGCTTCTCCATTCTTGTGATGCTTTTCTAAGAATAATGTCTTCCACGTCCATCCAGGTTAATACGAAGGATGTAAAGTCTCCATTTTTTTTAATGGCTGAGTAGTATTCCATGGTATACATATACCACAGCTTGTTAATCCATTCCTGGGTTGGTGGGCATTTAGGCTGTTTCCACATTTTGGCGATTGTAAATTGAGCTGCAATAAACAGTCTAGTACAAGTGTCCTTATGATAAAAGGATTTCTTTCCTTCTGGGTAGATGCCCAGTAATGGGATTGCAGGATCAAATGGGAGGTCTAGCTTGAGTGCTTTGAGGTTTCTCCATACTTCCTTCCAGAAAGGCTGTACTAGTTTGCAGTCCCACCAGCAGTGTAAAAGTGTTTCCTTCTCTCCACATCCACGCCAGCATCTGCAGTTTTGAGATTTTGTGATGTGGGCCATTCTCACTGGGGTTAGATGATATCTCAGGGTTGTTTTGATTTGCATTTCTCTAATATATAGAGATGATGAACATTTTTTCATGTGTTTGTTAGCCATTTGTCTGTCGTCTTTAGAGAAAGTTCTATTCATGTCTCTTGCCCATTGATATAAGGGATTGTTGGCTTTTTTCATGTGGATTAATTTGAGTTCTCTATAGATCCTAGTTATCAAGCTTTTGTCTGATTGAAAATATGCAAATATCCTTTCCCATTGTGTAGGTTGTCTCTTTGCTTTGGTTATTGTCTCCTTAGCTGTACAGAAGCTTTTCAGTTTAATGAAATCCCATTTGTTTATTTTTGTTGTTGTTGCAATTGCCATGGCAGTCTTCTTCATGAAGTCTTTCCCCAGGCCAATATCTTCCAGTGTTTTTCCTATGATTTCTTGGAGGATTTTTATTGTTTCATGCCTTAAGTTTAAGTCCTTTATCCATCTTGAATCAATTTTTGTGAGTGGGGAAAGGTGTGGGTCTAGTTTCAGTCTTTTACATGTAGACATCCAGGTTTTGTCTTGTTTTCAGCTGGTCTCTGTTTGCCCATAGTGAAACAGTTACTCTGGTTTGAAGTATCAGCTGTGGAGAAATACCAGCAATTACGTCACCCCACCCCCCCATAGGCAACAATTGGAAAAGGAAAATCAAACCTTCATACAACCACACATCCAGGGCACCACTTGAATATTCCTCAGCTAATTGGCTTAATTCAAAAGGTCCAAGTGAATTGTCTCAATCAGCACCTGTCTCAGGTGGGCGAGTTTAAAAGGTCTCTGGGATCTGGAACACAGGGGTCTGGTGACAACCCTAATATGACTTGCTCTGGTGCTCTGTGAAGTCCGGAGAGTCTGGGAAGGTTGATGCCTTCTTCTCCACCTTGTAGGTCTGTCACCCCCAGTCACTGCTAGCCCCGCAGGGCTGTGATACACTCAGTTGTCTCTTGTGAGCAGATACTCCAGAGGTTTGCACCTGCCTAAATCACAAGGAATTCTGTATCTGCTCAGCCAGGCCGCTGCTCTCTGCCTCTATCCAGCAGGGGGTGGTGAGGCCTGTCAACCTTGGGTGCTTGATGGAGGCTGGGGGGTGTTCACTCAGTTCCATCCCCACCCTTCATTGATGTTACTGGCAGAACAGAACAACCCTGTGGGCGTTTGTTTCTGTCCCTGCTAAATTCCCCTGCAGAAGTGGGGCTGATTTGAGTTCCCAGAACCTGTGCCTCAGGCCCTGACTTTACTCCTGCAGTATTGTATTTGCCACATGGTTAGTTGTCAGCTCTAGCCTCCTGTCCTCCTTTGTCTATAGGCTGATGATCCCCTGAGGGCCGGGTGCGTCTTAGGCTCAGTAAAGTGGTCCTTTTTGTCATCCCCACCTTGGGAGTTTCCCGGCTCTTTGCATGAATTTTCTAGTCTCTGCATTCCACCCAGGCCAGTACCACCTCAGGCAAACCCTTTACTCACAGGGCCTGTGTTTCAGTCCCAGATCTGTTCCGCGGTGGTTGCCATCTGAGAATATGCCCAGCCTCCTCTGGTTGCCCAGGGATACCAGGGGAGTGGCTTTGGGATATCTGGGGGTGGGCCTTGTTATTGCTAAAGACAGCTACTACTCTGTACCTTGGGGTACTACTGCTCTGGCATGATTCCCTCTCAGCTGACCGTCATCTCCTCGCTCACGTGCTGCAGAATCAGCACTGTCCAGCTGCAGTCCAGGTCCTGTCTACACCTCTCGAGAAATCACCCAAGAATCTGGAGTCTTGGTGGATAGGCCTCCAGACCTCAGAGTGAGAGTGGAGGGGAGTGCTGGGAGCTCAGAATTGCAGGTTGTAACATCAAGCTCATTGAGACCAAATGAGCAAATAAACAGATACAAAGGCTACGAGACACACGAGCCCATAGATGCACAAATAGACGGAGACACATAGACATACAGACAACACCCATGACAACAACAACAAAGAACAACTACAATAAAAATAGTGATAATTGTGAAATAATTGAACAAAAAAAGAAAAAAAAGTGTTGTTCATAAAAAAGTTAAAAAAGAAGAAAGGAGAAATTAAAAATAGAAAAAAATTGAAATAAAAATATATGTATAAAAAATTAACAATAGCTCCTCCAAGAAAATTGTGAGGAAAAAACAGAACAAAAGAAAGAGAAAAGAAAAAAAAGACACCAACCACAAAAATATTATTCTGGTATATATGCAGAAATATACATCTATATGTATGACGTAGGGATCAACTTTCGGAGGAATATATTTATAATGCAATATACTTTCTGGACACCAGGTGGCACTATGAGTGGTTCCCAGGCTTATACCTGATTCAGGGTTTATACTGTTACTGTGGTAACCACCCTACCTGGTGGATTGCCATTTTGGAGTTTCTGTAAAAGTTTGTCACCTAACTATTGTGCAACCTCAGCTGCTCTGTTCCAGACTGCACTCCTATCTGACCTCTGCACTCAGTGCAGGAGTCCACGGTTCACAAATTTTTCCACTCTGCTCCCATTTTCTCCTGCCAACTGGTGACTACATTCAGCTGTGGTGGAGGGTGCTGCTGCTGGCCTGCGTGGCTGCTGGCGGGTCCTGCAGCTGCAGTGGGGACCTTATTCTCAGTTTTGTGGTTCAGAGTTTCCCTTTTGAATCAGGACCTGCCAGTTCACCCACAGCCTGAACTGCCAGCCCCCTCCAACATTCCCCACCAGGAATGCTCCAGTCTGTTTAATCACTTCTGTTGTTCTGGGGGAAGGCCTCGGCCATTTCAGATAGTTCAAAATGTCTGTTTCCCAGGCGGGATCCCTTCCCTTCAATTTTCCATCGGGTTGCCCAGCTCCCGGTGGTTGTGAGTGGCTCTCCTTTCAGGTGCCACCCTCAGCTCAGGAATAAATTTTTGTCAATTGGTTTTTGCCAGTATTTGCAAGCTGCTGTCCTCTGTAAGAGAGGGGCCTGCCGGACAGCATGGCCAAGCAGGGAAACATCTCTACAACAGAGTCTGTGGTTTTAAATTATCCCTCATATACGGCAATCCGCCAATTCTCTGAGTGTCGCCAGCTGTCCGTCCACACCAATAAACCACGTGCAGGAAAGGTCCAGACCCCTCTTCCTCTAACCTGATGACTTGGGAGAGGTGGGCTACATGTCCATCCCGTCCACCATCATGCTCCGCCCCTCTCTTTCTTAATAATTTTGTATAGTATTTCATAGTCTTACAATATCATGTTTATTTCTCTGGATGATTCTGAGAAGTAGACTCCTGTGTCATAGGTGTTTTTCATTTTAATAGACATTAGAAATCTCCTTAAAAAGGGATTATATCATTTTATACTACATTAGTATATCACAGTCCCTTGTTCTATGCATTTTCAAGCAGTTCTGAATATTTACATATTTCATCATATTTGCTAATCTGTTAAATGGAAATTATATCTCTTTATAATAATAAATGATTGTTTGAAATTCTATTACATGATGTACTTTAGTAGAAAGATTACTGAAGATTATTACTGAATTAATGAATTATTGAAGATTATATTCAAACCCTATAAAAGTTTAAATTATCTTTGTAGTGTTAAGAACAGTTTAGTTGATCATATTCATACTACAGGATAATTCTTAAGTAAAATTCTTTTTAAAATAATCTAACCATTGCTTTTCTTTTTTTATTATTTTTTAAAATATATTTAACATATTTTTGTTAGTTTCAATTTACAATTAATGCTGTCTTATTATTACTAATCCAGTTGAGGACTTACAGCTGTGGGAATAGGCGCTGCAAATGTGACATTTTGTTTTCTTAGCTAAGAATTTTTTCTTTCTATAAAGTCATATTTGAAAGATTTCAAACATGTCTAGACCTTGCTAGTGTTAATATTTTTGGGGAGGAGAGGATTGACTTATTCACCAGAAAAGAAAGTTAGATACACAGAAATATGATCCAGATTGAAAAGTGAGAAGATGGCAATGAGTGAAAACACATGAACTGATTTCCTGTGTTAAAACTCCATTCTGTGCTACAGCAGATCCCAGTAAAGTGACCCTAAGCAGTATACACTTTAAGTTAGTAATTTTATGTCAGTATCTTTTGTTCGCCATCAGGGGTTTATTTCATTGAGATAACACAGTTAAAGTAGCTTCATGCTCTCCAAAGCACCTTTAACGATAAACCCTGGTATGGAGCTGAAGATTCAACCCTCAGCAAGCCAGTGACCAACTACATAAAAGCTATGGTCGTAGAGGAGGGCTCCCTGTCATCTTTAGTTTTGTACACAGATGATAATTTCTTCTGAATTAAAGCTTATCTGTTATAAAAAACAAAACCATCACTTGTGGATAAGAAATAAGGGAAAATGGCTCAAAGGTTGTGCCTTTTTATTTGCAACTCCTGTTAAAGTAATATGATTTTTCTGGGATAGCAAATATAATGGTATTTAATATAGATCAGTCAATAAAAAGATCAATAACACAATTAAAAATGAGGCAAAGGATTTTAATGGACATTTCTGTAAAGAAGATAAGTAAATGGCCAAACAAGCTCATGAAAATATGCTTAACAGTATTACCATTTAGGGAAATGCAAATCAAAACCATAATGATACATAACTTCACACTTGCTGGAATGAATTAAATTAAAAAATGGAAAATAAGTGTTGGTAATGTGGAGAAATTGGAGCCTTTGTACATTGCTGGTGGAAATATAAAATGGTATAGTCACTGTGGAAAACAAGTTGACACTTTCTCTAGTGTACCACTTTCATTCACTTCTCATTTCTTTTTTCTTGTGTTTTTTCTTAGTGATTACCCTGGGTATTATAATTAATATCTTAACTATACAACATACAAGCTTGAATTAATACCAACTTAGTTTTAGTCATACGTAATAGTTTGTTCCTTGACAGCTCAATCTACCTCTTTATTGTCTTTATTTGTGACAGTTTTTGTCACAAATTCAATCTTTATATACTTTGTCCATTAGTATAGATTTATAATTAAAGTTTTATGCATTTGGCTTTAAAATGTACAAAAAAACAGAAGTAAAAAACCAAAAATGCCATAATACTTGCTCTTGAAAAAATTGACTGATGTTTTAGAGCAGTTTTAAGTTTATAGAAAAACTGAGCAGAATGTACATAAAGAGCTCCCATATACTACTTATTCCCTTACCTCTCCACTGTGCCACTCTCTGCACACAGTCTCCCATATTATCAACATTTTGTATTTAGTGTGGTGCATTTTTTTTACAATTGATAGATGAATACTGATGCATTATTATTAATTAAAGTCCCTAGTATACTTTAGGATTTGCCCTTAGTGTTGCACATTTAGAAATTGTGATAAAATACACATGACATTAAATTTGCTATTTTAATCACTTTTAATTTTACAGTTCAGTGGCATTAAGTATATTCACATTCCTGTGCAACTGTCACAACTATAAATTCACAGAACTTTTAATTATCCCTAATTGATACTCTATACCCATTAAAAAATAACTTCCCAGTACCTCCTCCCATGGACCCCTGGTAAGCACTATCTTACTTTCTTTCCCTATTAACTCTTTGATTCATCTTGAGTTAATTTTTTGTATATAGGCTAAGTGAGGGTCCAGTTTTATATTTTCTGCATGTGGATATTCAGGTTTCCCAGCACCATTTCTTGAAAATACTGTACTTCCCCCATTAAATACTCTTCACTCTTGTCAAAAATCATTTTAACATAAAATCATGCATTTATTTCTGGGCTCTCTATTTCATTAGTTTATATATCTGCCTTTTGCCATACCATACTATTTGGATTATTTTAGTTATGTAGTAAGCCTTAAAATCAGGAAGTGTTATTCCTCCAACTTTGTTCTTTTCCAAGATTATTTTGTCTATTTGGGGGTCCCTTGAAACTCCACATGGATTTTAGAATTGAATTTTTTAGTTCTAGAAAAAATATTTTTTGGGATTCTTACAAGGATTATAACGAATCTTGCACATCACTTTGGATAGTATTCACATCTTAACCATATTAAGTCTTTCAATCAATTAGCACAGGGTAGCTTTCTAATTATTTATATTTTCTTTAATTTCTTTCAGCATTATTTTCAAGTTTTCTGTGTATAAGTCTTTGGGCTCTTTAGATAAACATATTCTTAAGTATTTTATTTTTTGATGCTATAATAAATGAAAAAATTTTTAAATTTCCTTATTTAATTATGTATTGTTAGTATATGGAAATACAACACATTTCTTTGTATGTGGGTTTTGTATCCTGCAACATTGCTAAAATTGTTTATTAGTTCTAGTCATTTTTTGTATATAATCATTGGGATTTTCTGCATATATAATCATGTCATATGTTAACACAGATACCTATATTTTCCATTCCAGTTTAAATACCTTTTTTAATGGTGAAATTTATTGTGACAGTAGGAATTGTGAGTTCTCCAACTTTTCTTCCTTTTCAAGATTGTTTTGGCTATTCAAAGCCCTGGGAAATTTCATATGAATTTTAGTATCTACTTTTCAATTTCTGCAAAAGAGGGGGGGCTTTAGTGTAGCAGCCCATATAGCCTATGGCTAGGAGGAGTGAGAGTTATAAGAAATAACTGTTTAGCTCAATAATGGAACATCCTGGTGAAAAGGGCATGGAGAGGGATTTAGCTCTCCTAACATGCATGAGAGAGCTCGTGAAGGTGAGAGCATTGGTGAATTGGCATTCTCTACACCTGTGGTGTTGAGAGGCAGGAGATCAGCCTTATATTAAGTTGGAGAGAAGGAAGTCGGGAGTGTGCGCATTCTATCACGGACTCGCTTACTCTCACTCTGTCACTTTTCCTGCCTGCAGAACGCCAGCATGGCGTCGCTCTGCTGAAGATCACTAAACTCTAAGATTTATCTTTCTAAGAAGACTGCTTTACTCTCTCAAAGACTTATCTATCTCTCTCTCCCTTCTGCTAAAGTAAATAGCCCTCAGGCACCTAAGAGCAATCGTTCCTGAGCGAGATGACAGCATAGTGGTCCACGTCTGGAACCTAGTTAAGCCAGGGCCGG
Organism: Nycticebus coucang; assembly: GCF_027406575.1. Taxonomy (NCBI): domain Eukaryota; kingdom Metazoa; phylum Chordata; class Mammalia; order Primates; family Lorisidae; genus Nycticebus; species Nycticebus coucang. The sequence goes on from NC_069804.1 coordinate 113,580,297, forward strand.
AGACCAACCAATCCTTGGCCCTGGTAAGTGGCATCCACGAAGGGACCCCCAACACTTTAGAATTTTGATAGTGATTGTATTTGCCTCTAAGTGTTTTTAGCAAGAACTCTATAGTCTCTCTTTAATTTGTGGGGTTATTTTTATTTAATGAGTTACATTTTGAATGATATAAATGAAGCTTAGATTCTAGTGGTAAACACATGGTAGAAACTTAATTTCACCACTTTCATAGACTCTGTTTATCAGAGATTTACAGTTATATTTATATATTAATTGGAAATAATTAATCATTAATCCCTGCAGGGAAACATTTCATAAATTGGATTTTGAGAAATACTATTGCAGTTTTCTGTACACAAAGGATGCTAGTAGGTACAGAATCTCTTTAAAAACCTTGAAAATATCATATCTATTTTCCTTTTCTATTTACAAATTACAAAGAACTTTTTCTTGGCATAAAGGGTCTAGGCTAAACATATGAACACAGAGGTGATTAGTACTTTTCAGAGGACTCAGTAGACATTAAGTAGCATACTAAACCGGTTTAGTAATCACACATCTGTAGACAGTTCATTGAGTTGTATTCCACTGTCTTTGTTGCTATATGCCAGTGTTTTCACAAAATAATTATGAGTTTACCTTTCCTCTATGAGCAGTGAACAATTTTAAGTCTCTAAGTCAGTGTTTTTTGACCTTTTTTTGTCTCACAGTGCACTTGAACCTATAGTTAAACTTCTGTGGCACACTTAAATTATGTTGATAAAAAAAGTAAAAATAAGAATATACTTATTGTGCTTTGAATGTCTTTCAAAAATAATTTAATTAATGATCTTTAAAAATTTTTGCAGCACACCTAAGATCCTCTCATGGAACACCAGTGTGCCACAGCACACTGATTGTAAATCACTGCTCTGAGCTTTAAAGATTGGCCTTAGTGCTAATATTTAAATTCAAAATAATCCCCTTGTACTTCAGTAAAGTCTTATCAGTTGTTATTGTACATACTTATGATTTGGGATACCAAGCAGTGAGTTTAGGATTAGATGCATAGGGACTTTGTGCTGTGCTCAGAATCAATATACTTAACAATTTTCCAAGTAATTCCCTATAAAAGACTTCTAGTATGCCTTTTCTACTGCTGAAAATCAAAGACCACTGTTTCTACTTTCCTATCACTGTTATAACAAATTCCTACAAATTTAGTTGTTTAAGACAACATGAATTTATTATCTAACTACATGCATTCCACGTGATGTACATGCAGCTCACACTTATGAACAGAGGATATTACAGGTAATTAGGTAAAAGTACCTGTTCCAACTCACATATAAATTCAACTTAAGAACAAACCTGCAGAACCTATCTTATTCATAAATGATATGGTAAAACAGACTATTGATATTTTGAAGTTTTGGTATCATATGGAAATCTTCAACATATTTCCAGTCATTACAATCTCAGCATCTATGAATTCACAAAAGGATAGTATCATAATAAGATGCAAACAGATGGGTATCATACACCCCCAACTTACCAAAGTAGAGTTGTGAAATTTGACCATTGTGTAAATTTCACTTCACAATTAATTAAAAAACAACTTGGAAACCTGTCTCTGGGGAATTCCTATAACTATAACAGAGGTTTATTTTAATATCTCTTTACCATGATAATCCTCTGATATGGACCAAATTATGTCCACCTCAAAATTTATATGTTGTAGCCCTATAGGATAGGACCTTTAAAAAAATAACTAAATTAAAACAATGCCATTAGGGTGGGCTCTAACTCAATCTGATTGGTGTCCTTATGAGAAGTAGAAATTTGTTTATACAGACAGATGCCAGACATCTACATGAACAGAGAAAACACCATGTTAGGATACAGCAAGAAGGTAGCCATCTGTAAGTCAGGGAAAAAGGTCTTAGGACAAACCAGACCTGCCAACACTTTGATCTTGGACTTTCAACCTCCAAAACTGTAGGTAAATAAATGTATGTTATTTAAGCCACCATCCTGTGGTATTTTGTAATAACAGCCCTAGCAAACTAAAACATCCTCAAACTTTTAGGTATTAGCTTAGCATTTTACATCGTATCAGAAAGAAAGGAAGCCCTGTGTTTATGGCAGATGTATAGAGTTTTTTTTAAGTTTCTTTTAAGCTTTCAATCTTTATAAATCCTAGCAAACCTATAGCCATTTTTCAGTATTGTGTTTAATTCCCTTGTGGTAGTGCTTATATTAGCTTATCACCTGCTTTAGATGGCAGAATAAAAATAGAAATATAGGAAGCTCAGGAATAAATCCACACACGATAAATTGATTTTTGATAAAGGTGCCAAGAACACAAAATAGGGAAAGGACATTCTCTTCAATAAATAGTGTTGGGAAAACTGTGTGTCCACATGCAAAAGCATGAAATTAGATCTTTATGTTACAGCATCTACAAAAATAAATGCAAAATGGATTAAAGACTTAAACATAAGATTTGAAACTGTAAAACTTTTATAAGAAAAAATAACAGGATAACTTTGTGATGTAGGTTTGAGCAATCTTTGTTTTTTCTGAGACAAAGTCTCACTTTGTCTCTCCCAGTAAAGTGCTGTGCCGTCATAGCTCACAGCAACCTCAGACTCTTGGGCGCAAGCAATCCTCTTGCGTCAGCCTTCCGAGTAGCTGAGACTATAGGCACCCACCACAACGCCCGGCTATTTCTTAGAGATAGGATCTGGCTCTATCTCAGGCTGGTCTCGAATTCCTGAGCTCAAGCAATCTACCTGCCTCAGCCTCCCAGGGTGCTATGGTTACAAGCGTGAGCCACCATGCCTGGCCTTGGACAATCCTTTTTAAAATATGAACCCAAAGGATAGGCAACAAAAGCCAAAATAAACAAGATTACCTCAAACTATAAAGCTATGAACCAGTCAACAGAGTGAAAAGACAATCTATGGAATGGGAAAACATATTTATAGACCATATATAAAATTTGATAAGAGGTTAATTTCAAAAATATGTAAGGAACTCAATAGGAAAAACAAATTAACTTGGTTTTTATAAACAGTGGCAAAGGACCTGAATAGACATTTCTGAAAAGATAACACATAACTGGCTAACCAATATATGAAAAAGTGTTTAATATCACTAACCATCAAGTTAAAACCATAATGGGATATCACCTCAAACCTGTTAGAATGGCTGTCATCAAAAGACAGAAAATAACAAGTACTGATGAAGATGTGGAGAAAAGGGAATCCTTGTACACTGTTGGTAGGAATGTAATTTTCATAGCCATTATGGAAAACTGGAGGGAGGTTCCTGAAAAATGTAAAAATAGGGCCAGGTGTAGTGGCTCTTGCCTGTAATCCTAGCAATCTGGGAGGCCAAGGCAGGTGGATTGCTTGAGCTCCAGAGTTTGAGACCAGCCTGAACAAGAGTGAGATGCCATCTCTACTAAAAATAGAAAAACTAACCAGGTGTTGTGGTGGACACCTGTAGTCCCAGCTACTCAGGAGGCTGAGGCAAGAGTATCACTTGAGCCCAAGAGTTTGAGGTTTCTGTGAACTATGAGTGCCATGGCACTCTACCTAGGGTGACAGAGTGAGACCCTATCTCAAAAAAAAAAACACCTAAAAATAGAACTACTATTTAGTGCAGCAATCCCACTACTGGGCATATATCCAAATGAAAAGAAATCAGTAGAAAAAATAGGAAAATAAATCAGTATGTTGAAGAAATGTGTGCCCTCCCATGTTTATTGCAACATTATTCACAATAGATAATATATGAAATCAGTCCAAGTATCTATGAATGGATTAATGAATAAAGAAAATGTGGTATATATACACAATTGAAATTCTATTAAGTCTTTGAAAAGAAAGAAATTCTGTTATTTGAGACAATGTGAATGAACCTGAGAACATGATGTTAAGTGAAATAAGCACTTAAGACACAGAATCAATCAGTAAAAGTTGAACTCATAAAAGTAGAGAATGAAATGTTGGTTAACAGGGACTATGGGGGCATGCTGGTCAACATTAGAAAATTTCAGTTAGGGTGGCACCTGTGGCTCAGTAGGGCACCCATATACCGAGGGTGGCGGGTTCAAACCTGACCTCGGCCAAACTGCAACAAAAAAATAGCTAGGCATTGTGGTGGGTACTTGTAGTCCCAGCTACTCAGGAGGCTGAGGCAAGAGAATCGCCTCAGCCAGGAGTTGGAGATTGCTGTGAGCTGTGATGTTATAGCACTCTACAGAGGGAGATAAAGTGAGACTATGTCTCTAAAAGAAAAAAAGAAAGAACATTTCACTTAGGATGATTAAGTTAAAGACATCAATTGTATACCATGGTGACTATAGTTAATAACATATTGTATCCAGGAAAAGTACAAAGAGTGAATTTTAATTTCACCACAAAAAGATAAGTATGTGAAGTAAGGCATATGGTAATTAGCTCAATGTAACTATTCCACAATGTATACATATTTCAAAATAACATACATGATAAATATATGCAATTTTTGTCAGTAAAAACAAAATAAACAAAATGAAACTCTACAATTCTCTCTCTCTCTCATAGCTAGATATCTTTCTCTCCCATTCCCTCCCTGCAGCCCCTCCTTTTAATTGAATTGCATAGTAATTTAGGAAAAAGGCAGCTGGCTCTAAACCAAGTTAAATTTATTTTTTTAAACCCACTGGGCAAGTCACTTTTATTTTCATCAGGAGAAAATATTATCTCCAACAAAGTAATTAGTCTAAATATTTTAAAGGGTTATGCTTCTTAGTCTCTTTGGTCAGTGATAGAAGCTTATATTAATAAAAGCACAACACTTCCAGATTTTAAACTATAATGTAAATTTATATGGTTTATATAATTAACAAATAAAATATTCCTGAGTTCCAGAATATATTTAACAAGTTGAACAATCTGTTTTGTGCCAGGAACTGTTGTTAGGCTCTAGAAATGCAACATAGAATAAAATCATCCTCAGGAATCTTATATTTAGAGATGGGAGAAATAGCTAATAAATTAAACATATGTGTATAATATCAAGTAGTGATAAAGGGAAAAATAAAACAGGTATGAGGAGAGAGGGTGTTGGAAAGACGGAATACTATTTTAGAAAGGATAGTAAGTAACTTATTTTAGATAAGTTCTCTCTGAGCAAATACCTGAATGAAATGAGGGAGTAAGCCATGAAGTTATCAGAGATATATGCTGGGCTTTGGGACAACAAACACAGAAGACCTTGGGTAGAAATGTGCTTGGCTTGTTCAAAAACAGTAAGGAGGACAGTGTGGCTGAAATGGAGGAAGCAAAAAGAAAGTGATCAGAGATGACTTTAAAGTGGTAGCCAGGGGCCAGATAATGTAAGATTTTATTCTAAGTCTTATGGAAAGACATTGCAAGATTTTAACAAGGGGAGCAGTGTTATCTAACTTATGTTTTTAAAGGGTGATCCTGGCTTCTGTGTAGAGAATAGACTCTAGAGAAACAAGAGTGGATGAAGGGAGAACAATTGGTAGGTATAAAGCAAGTGCAGTGGGCCAGGTAACAGATGATAGTGGCTTGGAATAAAGTCTTAGCTATTGAAATAGTATTGTGTTCGGCTTTGAAATATATTTTGGAGTTACAGCCAATGGATGCTATGGATGGATTGAGTATAAAATAAGGAAAAGAGGAATCAATGATGATTCTCATGCTGAGAAGTTCAGTATAGAATAATGTCATTTATTTAGATGGTAAAGACTGGGAGGAGTGGGTTTTGGAGGGAAGATCAGGAATACAGGTCAGGACATGTTTAGCTTTAGATGCCTTTCAGATATCTACATGGAGATGGGAAGTATGCAGTTGTACGTAAGAGTCTGGGATTTTTGAGAGAGGTCCAGTCTGGAGATAGAAATTTGGAAATCATCAAGGCATAAATGGTATTTAAAGTCAAGAGAATAGATGAGATGACTAAGATACATAGATAATGTGGGTAGCAAGAGAAGGAGTTCAAATATTGAGCTCTGGGGCTTTGTAATATTTAAGTATAGGAGATGAGAATGAGTCAGCAAAAAAAAGAAAGTAAAAACTATGAAGATGTAGTCAGGAGTAGCCAATAAGGTAGGGAAAGAATACAGGAGAGTATGGTAGGTTGGAGGATAAGTTAAGATGTTTCAAAGAGGAGTGAGTGATCAACCTTGTCCAATACTCCTAGTATATAAGATGACCAAATATCTTTAGTTTCCCAAGACAATCCTAGTTTATACCTATTGTATAGGAATAATTGTTAACAATACCATTTTTCACTCTCAAAAGTGTTCTGATTTAGATGTTAAGAGGATGCTAAGGTCAAGATGAGGATTGAGAATCGGTTATTGGTTATGGCAACATGGAGATCATTGGCAATCTTAAAGAAAGTAGTTTCAGTGAAGCAAACTTCATTGGATGTTGGGGCTGAAAGATTGGAGCACTTCAAGGGAAAGAGAGGAGACAGTGTGAGGTACAAACTATAGGCAACTATTTTGAGGGTTTTTACAGCGAGAGGTTAGAGAAATTGTGAAGTAGCTATGGAATGATATGGGTAAAGAGAAAGTTTTGGTTTTTTCAAGGTAGGAGGTAGTATAACATGTTTACATATTAGAATATTCCAGTGGAGAGGAAAAATTTTTTAAAGACTTTATTTTTTAAGAGCAGTTTTAGGTTTATAGGAAAATTGAGAAGGGACTAAGATATCCCATATGCCTTCCATCCCCAAATATGCATAACCTCACCCGTTGTCAACATTCCCCATAATAGCTGTACCTCTGTTACAATTGATGAACCTACATTGACTCATCATTATCACCAAACTCCACTGTTATATTAGGGTTCACTCTTGATGTATACAGCCTAAGGCTTTGGGAAAATATATAATGACATGTATCCATCATTAAATTATCAGAGTAGTTTAACTGCTTTAAAATTCCTCTGTGCTTGACCTATTCATCTCTCCCTTCCCCCAATCCATGGCAAGCACCAGTTTTATTGTGCCCATAGTTTTGCCTTTTCCTGATGTCATATAGTTGTAAACAAACAGTATGTAGTCTTTTCAGATTGGTTTCTTTAACTTAGTAATGGTTATTTAAATTTCTTCCATGTCTTTTTATAGCCTGATTGCCCATTTCTTTTTGAGCACTATATAATATTCCATTGTCTTGATGTACCATAGTATATTTATCCATTCACTTACTAAAGGACATCTTGAATATTTCCAAGTTTGGCAGTTGTTTGCCAATTATGAATAAAGCTGCTAGCCAATCCATGTGCAGGTTTTTCTGTGGACATATATTTTCAATTTGTTTGGGTAAATACCAAGGAAAGCAATTGTTGAATTGTATACTAAGGATGTTTAATTTTGTAAAAATCTTCTAAACTGTCTTTCAAATTGGCTGTACCATTTTGCATTCCCATCATCAATAAATGAGACTTCCTGCTGCTTCATACTCTCCCTAGCATTTGGTATTTTAAGAGTTTTGGATTTTGGCTATTTTTATAGTTGTATATTAGTATTTTATTGTTGTTTTAATTTGCATTTTTCTAATCACATGTGATATGAAACATCTTTTCATATGCTTATTTGCCATCTGTATGTCTTCTTAGGTGAAGTATCTATTAAGATCTTTGGCCTATTTTTTAAATCATTTTGTTTGTTTTTTTATTGTTGAGTTTCGAGTTCTTTGTATATTTTATGTAACAGTCCTTTATCAGATATGATTTTTGCAAACATTTTCTCCTATTCTTTCTTCTATTTCTTGATAGTGTCTTTCACAGAGAATTATTTAATTTTAATTTTAATGAAGTCCAGCTTATGAATTATTTTTAAAAGACATGTGCTTAGATTTACCTTCTTAATGTTTTTTTTTTATTTTTTATTGATACTTATGAGTAGTATTTGTACATATTTATGGTGTACAAGTAATATTTTGTTACATGCGTAGAATGTGTAAGATCAAGTCAGGGAATTTAGGATATCTATTACCTCTAGTATTTATCATTTCTATACATTGAGAACATTTCAAGTCCTCTCTTCTATCTATTTTGAAATGTATAATACATTGTTGTAACTATAGTCACCTCACCCTACTCTGCTACTTGAACATTAGAATTTACTCCCTCTATAAAACTGTGTGTTTGTACCCATAAACCAACCTCTGTTCACTATCCCCACACCCTTTTTTCTTTTATGGATCATACCTTTGGTGTCACATCTTTAAGTCATCACGAAAAACAAGGATCATCCAGATTTTTTCCTATCTTCTAGTAAATATAAAGTATTTTACATTTGAGATTGTGATCTATTTTGAGTTAATGTTTTGTAGGGTATAAGGTATTTTTTTGCATATCTAATTGTTCCAGCATAATTTATTGAAAAGATTACCTTTTCTCCATTGTATTGCTTATGCTCCTTTCAGTTGACTATATTTATATGGGTATATTTCTGTAGCATTGATCTATTTGTTGTCTGTCCTTTCACCAGTGCCATACTGTCTTCAATTAATGAAGCTTTATAATAAGTCTCAAAGTCACAAAAACATGAGAGATCCCCATTATTGTATCATCCTCACTTTACTGATGAGAAAACTGAGGATCAGGTTGTTAATTTAAGTACCTTGCTCAAGGTCACATAGTGAGTATCAGAGCTGAGATTCAAACTCAGTTCTGTGTGAGTTCCAAATCCAAGATCTTAGGCACATTTGTAATCAGGTAAATATGGTATTGTCAACTCTTACCACTTTCCTGGGCTCTTTATAGACACCTGGAAGAGATCTGTGTCCAGCAGCTTCTGAACAGAGACACTTAAAGGCTTTCAGCCTCTGACAAAGTAATGAGTGACAGATCTGACATCCAGGTCTTCAGATACTCAGCTTTTTCACTTCCACATACCCTGCAAGGGGTGCTACGACCTTAGAATTTAACAACAGTTAAGTCTCCTAGGCTGTGTGGAGGTCTACAAAGTCCACCTTTGGGAAGTCTTACCCAGCCCAGCTCTGTCTTAATCTCTCTACTTTGTAGTAAGTCTTGAAGTCAGTGTTGGTTGACTCTACAGCTTTGTTGATCTCCTTCAATATTGTGTTGGCTATTCTGGGTCTCTTACCTTTTCCTATAAACTTTAGAATCAGTTTATCAGTGTCCACAAAATAACTTGCAAGGATTTTGATTGAAATTGCATTGAATTTATAAATTAAGTTTGGAAGAACTGATATCTTGACAATATTGAGGCCTCCAATCCATGCACATAGAATAATCTCTCCATTTATTTGCTTTTAAAATTTATTTCATCAGTGTTTTGTAGATTTACTAATAAAGATCTTGTAAATATTCATCTAGAGTTATTTCCTAAGTATTTCATTTTTATGTGTTAATTTAAATGTGTTTTTAATTATAACTTATACTTGTTCATTGCTGTTATTTAGGAAAGCCATTTCTTATATATATTTTTGTTTAGTTTTTAAAATTTTTATTTTTATTTTTTGTATTTTTTTTATTAAGTCTTTTGTACATAGATCAGAAATACATTTATACCATTTTCAATGTGTTGATTATTTGTACAAATTGGAGTGCTTACATCATACTAATCACCGTAGCTTTCAATTTAGTAACCTAATATTATTTATCCAGATTCTGGATAAATATATATTTATAAATATATATTATATAAATATATAATATAATATATAAATATTAAATATATAAATATATATTATATTTATCCAGATATGTATATTTATCCATATACATAAATATTATAAATATATAATATAATATCTAAATATTAAATAAATATAAATATATATTATATTTATCCAGATATGTATATTTATCCAGATATACATATTGATACATATTTAGGTTGCTAAATCTGAAATGTCCAGTTTCTTTCTTCTTTTTTTTTAAGACAGAGCCTCAAGCTGTCGCCCTGGGTAGAGTGCTGTAGTGTCACAGCTCACAGCAACCTCCAACCCCTGGGCTTAAGCAGTTCTCCTGCCTTTGCCTCCCAAATAGCTCGGAATATAGGCGCCCGCCACAACGCCCTGCTGTTTTTTTTTTTTTTTTCTTTTTTTTTGGTTGTAGCCGTCATTGTTGTTTGGCGGGCCGGGGCTGGATTTGAACCCACCAGCTCAGGTGTATGTGGCTGGCGCCTTAGCCACTTGAGCCACAGGCACCAAGCCTGAAATGTCCAATTTCAAATCAAAAGTTTAGCTTATTATATCTCAAACAAGAAGCAGTACAATTAACCGAAGTATATGCCTAACCTCACAACATAGTTTTGCCATCTTAACATCAGCTTGTTTATGCCACCAGCGAAGAAGCCTGCAGAGTAAGTGGCAATGAAATTGCAAAAGGTATTTTCCATAGCTTATTATGAATTGAATATTTTTTCTTGCAAGAAGTGGTCCAAACTCTGGAAGAAGTGGTAATTAGTTGGTGCAAGGGCTGATGAATATGGTGGATGACAGAGAATTTCCATGTTCAGCTTCTGTAGTTTGAGCATTTGTATGACAGCATTGTCTTTTGATGAGCCCATCTCTATTGATCATTCTTGGCTGCTTAATCACAGGCATCCTCATCATGTCATCCAGTTGGTATCAGTAGACATCCACTGTATTTGATTGACCAGGTTTTATGAAGTTGTACTGGTCAATACCAGTACTGCATCACCAAGTAGACACCATTAGCTTTTTTTGAGGAATACTCAGTTTTGGACTGTATTTTGGCTTTATCCAACTTTTATGCTGAGCACTTGGGATTATCAAAAAGAATCCATTTTTCATTACACTTGACAATATGATGTAGAAATGGTTTGCCTTTATGACAGCAAAGAAAGGCTGATGCTTATTTAATTCATGCAGAACCAAACTATCTAGCTTCATTACCTTGCTGATTTGTTTCAAATGTCCCAATATTGCTGGCATAGTAGCATCAAACCTTGCTGCTATCTTATTGTTAGGTTGAGATGAATTCACTTTCAGCACATCTTTCAGCTCATCATTATCCACCTTGGTCTCAGGTCACCCACATGGCTCCTTTTCAAGATTAAAATCGCAAGAAAGGAACTTCTCAAACCATCGACATACTACACATGCATTAGCCACATCCTTCCTCAACATTTTATTGATATTTAGAGCTATGTGCGCTACATTGTTTTCACAATAGAAGTCGTATTCAAAAATAACATGAATTTTTGACTTATCCATGGTTTCACAAATTTGTTCTTAAAAAACTTGAAAGATAATGACAACCCAAAAAATGCAATTGAAAGAATGAAAATTCACCTTCATAATATAAATATAACAAGAAGTGTCAAGGTGACCTGTCAGAGATAATAACTGTCAACTCCTTACTTAAGGAAATTGCACATTTCTTACTTAATACCCTAATAATTACATCTTTTATATATTAACTGTGTATCCTGCAGCCTTGTCATAATTACTTATTACTTCCAGAAGTTTTCTTTTATTAGTTATTTCATATTTTCTATATAGATGATCATTTCATATGCAAGCAAAGATAGTTTTTATTTTTCCTTCTCAATCAGTACACCTTTGATTTCCTTTTCTTGATTTTATTGCATTATCTAGGACTTCCAGTAAAATGTTAAAAAGCAGTGGTAATAGGGGACATTCTTGTCTTTTTTACCTAATCTTTGTGGTAAACCTAGTTCTTAAGTATGATGTTAGCTTTAGAATTTTATGTAAATGTTCTTTATCAAGTTGAGGAAGTTCCCCTCTATTCCTAGTTTGTTGTGCCAAGATTACTGTTTGGTTTGTGGAGGAAAGTTGCTTTAATACCACCACCAGGTATAGAGAAAAGACAGAATTTTCAATAAATTAGGTAAATCTAGTCAGTGGGTTGTGCATGGAAATGATGATGTGGGTGAGCTTTTCCTGACCAAAGATTTTAAGGAGATGGACTGCCTTTACTCTCCTTTTTACCATTTTGCTGACTGGTGCAAGCTAAGATGAGACTCTTATCATGATGAGGCAGAGAGTGATGATGCGTTAATAAGAAACACCAACAAAAAAGTAGTGTGTGGGCGGCACCTGTGGATCAAGGAGTAGGGCGCCGGTCCCATATGCTGGAGGTGGCGGATTCAAACCCAGCCCCGGCCAAAAACCACCAAAAAAAAAAAAAAAAAAAGTAGTGTGGACTTCCTATTAATTTTTTCTATTTTAAATAGTAATTCAACATTCCATTAATTTCCAATATTTACTGGCATTGTTGAAATTCAGGATTTTTTCTCCTTGCAAAGCCAGTTAGCTCCCCTTATTAGCTGCCATTTTTTAAAATACTTGCATATATATATATATATATTCTTTTTTTTTTTTGGTAGAGACAGAGTCTTACTTTATCACCCTCGGTAGAGTGCCATGGCGTCACAGCTCATAGCAACCTCCAACTCCTGGGCTTAAGCGATTCTCTTGCCTCAGCCTCCCTAGTAGCTGGGACTAGAAGTGCCTGCCACAATGCCCGGCTGTTTTTTTGTTGCAGTTTGGCCAGGGCCAGGTTTGAACCTGCCACCCTCGGTATATGGAGCCGGTGCCCTACCCACTGAGCCACAGTTGCCTCCCAATACTTGCATACTTTTATTTTATAAAAATTTATTAGTAGCCAAGATAATGAAAAGCACAACATCTATAATCTGTGAAAAATGAAAATTGCTAAAGCAACTACACCAGAGATTTGTCCCACCATTAGAAACTAATTTATGTCACCTGTTTTACTATGGCATGCCAGTAAATTAGGAATGTCTCAATAACTTCTTTGTTAAGACTCAGAAAATAACTGTTAAGACATGTTTTATTGGTGATAGAATACCCCAAAGTACAAAGAGAAATGTAATCACTGAGAATACAGCAAGCAATAATTCAGGAGCACTATGCACAATTAAATAACCTTTTGAGGATCATACTATTACTCCATAAGAAGAAAGTTTATATAGGTGACCCCCAAACAATTACAGTAGAACCTCTGTAAGTTGACCACCCAAGGGACTGTAACAAACCAGTCAATATATGGAGGTGGTTAACTCGAGGAACTAGGCCTACTGTAATGATACATATATGTACTTTACTTTCTTGTACAATATTAGATAATATATGAAATCATACATAATTAAAACACAGTAAAATCATACAGTATCATACAAAATCAGTTATTTACTTTTCTCATGGTTTAATTATTCTTTCTGATTTTAAGCTTTACTGCCAGGCACTTAAGCTCTTCCAGCTGTTCCCTCAAATTTTCCAACCCTATCCCCTACACAGAGTTCTCATAGTGTCAGAGCTAAGTAATGGTCAAAACATTAAAGCTACACTGGATATTTTCCTCTCTTTAGGTTAAACTTTATTATTGGGATCTGCATACTGCAGTGTTAATAGAGTTCATTTAGAAATAATCTTTTCTCTATGATTATTTATAAACTTGTCTTTGCTATGACAGACAGTTGTGGGTTTGTGCTGAAATAGGCACAAATAGGAGTCCTAATCCCAGTGCAGCCATCAGAACTGCTCTACTTCCCTAATGACTAGGCATTGTTGATGGGCGAGGGTCATTGTGCCTGTCTTAGCTTACCCTCAATATGAATTCTCTTGAAGTAGACCCCACCCCAAATAGGACTTTTTTTTTTTTTTTGCAGTTTTTTTTTGACCGGGGCTGGGTTTGAACTTGCCACCTCCTATATATGGGGCCAGTGCCCTACTCCTGAAAATATTCTTGGGTCAGGCCTCCCCACTGGTTCTGCAGATGCACCCTGTAGCAGACACAGGCTGAGATCTATCCCTTAGCATCTTCAGCTTGCACTGGAAGTAGACATCAATTGGGCCAAAAAATTTTTTTTTTTTTTTCAGTTTTGGCTGGGGCTGGGTTTGAACCCAGCACCTCCTGCATATGGGGCCGGCACCCTACTCCTTTGAGCCACAGGCGCCGCCCTGGGCCAATTTTTTTTACCAGTTAGTTCACCAGACTCATGCTGGCCTAGTTGTTCCTCACTTCAGAGAACTTTTAATTCCCATGTAGATCCCCTGAAACTCACAGATAGGAAAAGGGATACATTCTAAGAATACGCAAGGTTTGGCTCAACTTTGACCAAAAGAGAGGTCCCAGAAAGGTTTGCCTGAGACAAATTAAGGACAGTACAGAGGCAAGTAAAGCTAAATGGGCCAAAAAACAGGTCCATGACCATAGTGATTGAGAACGACAAAGTATCAAGTGAGCTGCATAGGCAAGGGATACCTCCTTGTGCAAGTTCACCTGCATGCATGTTGGAGGTGGATGGGATTAGAATGACAACAGTGGGTGTGTGTGAGTGAGCACAGGTGCCTCAGTATCTTGGACTTGGTATTTGTAGATTATTCGGCTCTGAAATTTATATTTCAGCATAAGTCAGGGTTACAAATGTGCTGGTGGAGGCACTGGTGAGTTGAATGATGGTTGGTTCAATTTGGTGAACTGGAATCCATTTCAGGAGGAAGTAAATAGTGCTTAGCAGTCAGAATATAAATTCGGTATTTTACTTTAATCTTTTATTATTTGCTCTATGGTTTTAAAGATAATACTGTGGTGAAAATAAAAATAGACCACACACTGAGGGAAAGGGGAGGGTGATTGGTATGCTCCCGCTCCCACGCACTATGTAAGGATATATGGCACACCTCTTGGGTGCAGGACACAACTACAAGAGGGCTCTACCTAAGATATGCAAACATTGTAACCTAGTTGTTTGTACCCTCACATTAACCTGAAATTAAATGAATAAATAATTATTTTTCTTAACAAAGAAAGATACCACATATAAAAGGTTAAAATAGGGCCTTAATCACTTCAACAAATGTTACCCATTAAAATACCATGTTTTCTAAATTAATTGACAACAGATAAGTTATTGCAAACAAGTCACACAGTAAAACCCGTGCTTTTGTACAACCACTCCTCTGTCAGTAAATATCTTGGTATAAAGATCCTAGCACTTCCAGAATTACCGGAGAAGCTTGTGCTGCTGTGATGTTGGATATTTCAGGAGAACATAAAAGGGGATTGATGGTTGTACTGGTGAGAGATTGGTTTCAAAACAGATTTTTCAGGGATTGAAGCACAGATAAAAAAAGTCAAGGGGAATAGAATTCATCAGGATGGTGAATATATTCAGGTGGTACTATTGCTGTAACAAATTACTAACACACGGGGTGGAGTAATACTGGGTGTCTCAAAAGCTGTCCCTAAACTCACCATACATAGTGAAACTACAGTTTCCCATTTTTCCTATATATGGTGACTGTAGGGGCAACTTTGGGGAGATCCTACATAACACAAACTTACTATTTACAATCCTGGAAGTTGGAAATCTAAACAGAGTTCCGCTATGTTAAAACTGAGGTGTTGGCATTGCTGCTTTTCTTCTGGAGTTTCTACGACAGAAGCTGTCTGTATTTTCCAAGTTCTGGAGACAAGCTGCATTCTTTGGCTCATAGTTTCCTTCCTTCTTCAAAGCCAACAATGGCCTATGTTGTTTTCTCATGGTGTTTCATTGAAATAGACTCTTCCACATCTGAAGTACACTTGTAGTCACATTGGCCAGGATAATCCAGTATAATCTTATGTTAGGTTCTGCTGATTAGCAACCTAAATCCATTTTAAACCTTAATTTTCCTTTGCCAGGTAACATAACATGTTACATGGTTGGCAGAAAGGACATGGACATCATTGGGTAGAGTTACCTGCCAAATACAAAGAGGGTGCTGTGTAACTGAGTTTCAAAATGGACAGCACACAACACCAACTGTAAGGCTAACCACATTACTCTGTCCCATGCAGCAGGAAGGGAGAGGAGGGGTTTAAGACTAGAGAAAGGATGTGAGGATGAAAAGGGAGGATTCCGAAACAACCAGATTTCTGTCTTAGAGAAGTGAATGCAAGGGCAGGGGATACTGGGTCCCCCTAAGAGTGGCTGGCAAACGAGGGCATGTGATATGGCAGGTGGCTGAAATCCAAGCTGATGGGAACGCCTGCTACATTTCCAGACAACCAAGTATCATGAGGACGTGGATGTGCCTTTTACGAGAAGATGTGACATAGAATGAAGAGAAACCAGTACCAAGCCAACGCTACCTGGTGCCTGACACTTGGCTGTTGGGCAGCAGAAAGGACTGTATGATCCTGACAGGGAAAGGCCCTCATTTGTAAGCAACTGGTGACAGCACAATGCCAGTTGGAATGAGAAAAAGCAACCTGGCAGAATGAATGGCTCTTGGTGTAGACCGATGGTTAGTTCCCTGGGGTTAGAGGTCAGGTCTAGGCAGTGGTGAGGCCTTTGTGGGAGCTCCCACCCAGTTCACTTACGAGCAGGTGTACCTTCCTCCCCTGCCTGGTTCCACGAAGCAGTGACACAAAAGCAAGGGAGGACCACCCTAGAGCTCCAGGGCAAACCTGGCCCAAGACCCCCCTTACCCTCTGCGCCTGCAGTCCAGACACCCTTCCCCCATTAGCTTCCAGGAAAAGGGATGATGCTGGCCAGGAAGGGAGGAGGGGCACAGCCAGTCAGAGTAGGGGGTGCAGACAAACCAAGGGGCAGCTTGGTATCCATCCGCTGTTCCTACAGCACTGCAGTTCCCAATCCCCATCCTCCCCCTGGCCCCCCCTCACCACCCGCCGGTCCCCGAATTGTAGCAGCACCAGAAATGTGATGGTGGTGGTCGCCACGTTAGGGTCCGCGGGATCCTACTGAGGCAGCCTGGTGCTAGCCCGCCTCTCAGGCTGGGGCTCCTGGTGGCCCCGCCCACCTCTGGTCGGAACTACGGTGGGCCCGGGAGGGGGCGTCGAGCACATTCGCGCCGTATCCCTCCGCCCCCCTTCCCGACACCCTCGAGGCGAACGGTTCTTGCCGCATCCTGCGTAGCCCCTGCCCAGTTTGCTGCAGCGGCGTGGGGGAGGCGTGGGGGACGGGCCGCCTCTTTGCAATTCTGATCGCACAGAAGGCGGTGGGAATCCGGGCGAGTGAGCAACCAGAGCAGAGCAGAGCCCCAGCAGAGGAGAGGAGAGGAGTGGAGGGGGAGGCCGACAACCTGGGCCCTGAACCTGGGAAGGCAAGTGAGGGTGTGTTGTGGGTGCGTGGGTGGTCCCTCTCTGTTGACTAGCTGGCAGCCTGTCCGCCAGACCATGGCAGCCCGTCAAGGAGGAACACAACCCCGAGGAAGGTGCGCAGTGCCCGGGACCTGGGACCCCTGGTGACGAGGGGGAGGCGGCCAGTGCCGGCCGGGCCAAGGACGGAGGGGGTGGCCAGAGCTGCACCGTCAGGTAGTCTGGAGGCGAACCGCGCTGACCGCGTCCCAGCCAGCTCTCCAGGCGCCCGTGCCCCGCCCTCGCTGGTGTCTGCGCCCAGAGAGGGCTGTGGGGGGGCGGCTGCTGTGGGAGAAATGGCGGAATGGGAGGTGGTCTGGGGGGTGCCCGGGGAGGCCGCTGGGGACTGGGACTGTGTAGAGCCCTTTGCCCAGCCTGCGGACGGTGGGTGGCATTTGTTACTCCGGCCTTGATTCCCGTAAGGTGCCCGTTGGGCCCCGTGTCCGGGATGCTGTCCCTTCCCACAGGTTGATGTCAAAGTCTCCTGTCTGCGCAGTAGGTCTGGCGTATTCTGACAGGCTACAGTGAGCATTTGTAGAAGAGAGGCTTGAGAAAAAGGAGGAGTTCGAAAATGGCCTGGATTTCTGGAGGTGTGTGGGGCTGGGGGGCAGGCACCAGGCACTGACTGGAGACCCGAATCAGGGTGGGGCGACTTCGACCGGAGCAAGTCTGGCATCCAGAAACACTTCCTAATGTTCCTATCTCTGACAGCCTTCCAGGCACTTCCCCCACCTTCCTTCCCAACCCTAGCCAGGTGGGGACAAAAAATGATGGGCTGCGGAGGTGGGGTGATGAGAGAGTCATATTTGCAAATACCATTTCACAACCTGCTTTCTAGAATATTCGACACCCACACCCTTCTCCTATTTTATGCTGCGCAGAACAAGGGGGATATAGTGCACCTAGTGGTGAATCCTCAGAATTGGAGAAGGGAGTAATGGGAAGACTATGACGTCAAGAGAAGGAGTTATCTCTGGCAACCTGTAACAGGGCCTCAATGAGATGAGAATATTCCACCAGCAGGACCCTGAATGTTGAAAGAAGATAATATGGGAGCTTCTATCCTTGGTGTTGGTCTGTCCCAACTGCTTAAGTGCTCAATTGCTGCTCTTATTTCCTAACTGTCTTACCTTTTCATGTGTTTGTCATCCATAGGCCTACTTTAAGGCTGGTCAGTTCTGCAAGAAAGGAAAAGAGGAGGAGACTGGCTCAAACCTCGGGAGTTTGGTGAGAAAGGGGGCAAGGTAGGGGATAGCTACAGAGGAAGAGCATGGTAGGTGGCTTTGACTCAAGTGGGTGCAAGGACCCCTTCTACTCTCTGTTAGATTTGTGTACTGCCACAGCATCCCTCGTCTAATTATTTCAGGAAACACTAGGAATATTGAGGTAGGTGTAGATTAGGCTATGATGGAAGGAGAAGACCTGAAAACAGGAACCATTGAACAGATTAGATCCTTGAATGGAAGACATATATTTGTCTCAGGATCAACATGTGTGTCTCTCTTCACAGCAGTGAGACTATTTCTTCCTATATGTTTATTTGTCTGTAGGAATCCTTGCTGTTGATTGTCGGGCTTGATACCACTTGAACAAGGAAAGGAGGGGGAAATTTCACCACATCAGTGAAGGTTGGTATGAGAGTGGGTACACTTTGGGTGGGGTATTGAAGACCAGCACTGGTCTGGGACTGACCAGGGCCCAGTCTGGGGACTCCTCAGCCCTTCCCTTATCCAGCACACTTTCCTACATCCCTGTACCTGTTTTATAGCAGGCAGCAAGGCCTGAGAGACTTTCTCATATCCCAGCTGTTGCACTCAGCATCAACACCAGTCTCTGTGTAAGTCTCTGCACAGGTGACACAACTAGAAGAGACTCAAAGCCCCATTTCATTCTCTCTTCCTAGATCTACCTCTAGTGGCAGCTTTGGTGGTGCTGGGGTTGCTGCTGACTACCACCCTCAACAAGTTCTACACCCACCCAGGAACCATCCATCTTCCCCCACCTTGCTTGTGCTTCTTGTGCATTTTGTGTCACTCACGGAGGCTGATTGACTTCTGGAGTGGCGATTGACTCTAACTCTTGTTGCCAAACTTATATCCTAAATTACCAGAAGATTGCTGTGTAAAGAAACAAACCTGTGACACATCTGTGATCAAGGTTGAGACTGAGGGAGGGCTATTTAACTGGATTATCTTTGTAATTTATACCATGACTGGTGCGGAGATTGAGCCTAGTGCTCAGGCCAAACCTGAAAAGAAGGCTGGGGAAGAGGTTGCAGTAGGGGCTGAGGTGGATTGTGAAGTCCCTCTTGTGGTCAGGCCCAAGGTTCGGACCCAGGCCCAGGGAACTACTGGGGCAAGGCCCAAAACTAAGACCAAGGTTATGGCTGTAGTACGGCCAAAGACTGAGGCAAGTGCAGTGGGTAGGTCACGTGCTAAGAGTAAGGCTAAGACAATACCTGGGTCACAATTTAAATCTCGGGGAAATGCCCATAGCAATGCCTCTCCAGTGGTTAATACTAATTCTGGGTCGGTTGCTAAAACTAAGTGCCTGTCTACAGATAGAGAACTGGTTAACAGGGACACTCAGAGCTTTCACAGAAGGAAGACCCATTCCCAAACTGGTTTCCAGCCTTCTCTTGTGTCAGATGATGATGAGATTAATATGGGGTCCTGGCACTATCCCATGCCTACTTCCAAACAAGAGGCCTCTTACAATTCTAATTTCAGATGGGTTGACAAATCCTCTGTGAGTTCATGGTTTTGGAATGGAGATGAGGTCAGTACAAGATGTCATCCTAGTAACAGGACAAAGGCCAGGACCAGGACCAGGCACATGGCCAAAAAGGGGGCTAATACTATGTCTAGGTACAAAACTAATCAGGAGCTCTATATTTTGTCTAGTTCTTGTTCTGAGGATGAGTCTGTTAAGGCATCCTCGTTCTGGTCCCAAGAAAACACCAATACTTGGTCTGGGCCCAGGGAAGAGGCCAATAGGTCCAGGTTTAGGTCCAAAAAAGAAATCTTTGTTGAATCGAGTTCTGGATCTGAGCATGAAGACCATAAGAAGTCCAGGTTCTGGGCTGGAGAGGAGACCAAATTCAGATCCAAACGCAGAGCCAGGAAAGAGGCCAATACCAGGGCCAGGCACATGGCCAGGCGAGAAACTTGCATTGATTTCATGTCTGGACCTATAGATGTAATCAAAAAAGAGTCTTGCTTCCAGCCTGAAGAGAACGTTAATACCTTTTCAAGGCCCAAGACCAAGAAAGATGCCAGGGCCAGAGCAATAGCAAAGGAAGAGGCCAAAACCAAGGCCAGAGCCAGGGCTAAGCAAGAATCCAGGTCAGAGGAGGAGGTGCTTATTGGGACTTGGTTCTGGGCTACAGAAGAGTCCAGCATGGTGGATAGGGCCAGCATTCAGTCCAGTCCACAAATAGAGGATGAGTCCCTTGTTGGGAGCTGGTTCTGGACTGAAGAAGATGCTAGTAAGGGGACTGGGCCTAGCAGTAACTCCAAACCAATGGCTAAGGAGGAGTCTTTTGGTGGTTCCTGGCTTGCAACTGGAGAAAAGACCAGTATGAGAACTGGGACTGAGTCTACCGCTGAATCTATACTAGCAGCTGATGATGATGAGGTCATTATTGGTTCCTGGTTCTGGACTGGTGAAGAAATCAACCCAGTGGCTGAGGAGGAGACTATTTTTGGACCTTGGTTCTGGGTCACTGATGAGAACAGTGTAGAACCTGTTGTTGGAGTCAGCTGTGAGTCCAGGCCAAGTTCTGAGGAAGAGGTTATTGGTCCCTGGCTCTGGGCTGGAGAAGCAGTTGATAAGGAGACTGAGGTTAGAGAACAGGCCAGGCCAGGAACTGAAGAAGAGACAATATTTGGTGCCTGGTTTTGGGCTGAAAACCAGACCCATATGGATTCTGGGGCTGAAGCTAGCTGTAATATGCCAGGGGCTGAGGAAGAGGAGCCTATTATTGGGTCTTGGTTCTGGGCTAAAGAAGCAGCTTGTGTAAAGGCTGACATCAACAGCAAGTCTAGCCTGGAGGACGAAGAAGAGGCCATTATGTCATCTTGGTTTGGGGCCAGAGAAGAGGTTAATATGAAGTATGGGACTGGTGTAAGTTGCAAATTTATGGCAGGGGCTCAGGAGACTCAAATTAGGTCATGCTCCTGGGCAGAAGAACCCTATATGTATCCTGCCAGTGGAGGAACCTGGAAGTATAGGCCAGAGGAACAAGAGGATCCTGTCAGTTCATGGTTCTGGTCCAAAAAATACACAAGGCCAGATGCCATTGTAGGGTCTCAGTTATCAGCTGCAGAAGAGGGTAGTATAGATGGCACTGGAGAAGAGACCAAGCTACTGGCTGAAGAGGACACCATGATCAATTCCTGGTTCTGGAAAGAAAATGAAGAAGCTATTATAGAGGCTACCAACAGAGAAGATTCCAGGTCAGAAGCTGAGGAGGGTGATATTTTTGGTTCTTGGTTCTGGGCTGGAAAAGAAGATGGGCTCAAGGCTGAAGCTGGAGAAGAGGACAGGCTACTAGTTGAGGAGGAAGGTATTGTTGGGTCCTGGTTCTGGGCCAAGGAAGAGACCATTAGAAGAGAGGCTGAAGAGGAAGAATCCAGTACCAAAGCTGAAGAGGAAGAAACGATTGTTGGACCCTGGTTATGGGAAGAAGAGGCCAGTCTGGAGGCAGTGACAGGAAGCGACTTTAAGTTTGGGACTCAGGAAGAGGAAATCACTATGGGGTCTTGGTTTTGGGCTGAAGAAGCCAACATAGAGGCTGGGTCTCAGGCAGTAGAAAAAAATGGGTCAGGAACTGAAGAGGGGACCATTTTTGGATCCTGGTTTTGGGCTGAAGCAGGGACTAACAAAGAGATTATTGTTGAATCTCAGTTCTGGTCTGAAGACAAGGTCATTAAGGAAACAGAATCTGTGGCCTCTTGGGAGTCCAAGCCAGAAAATGAGAAAGGGCCAGCTATTGGGTCTTGGTTTGGAGCTGAATATGAGATGAATAAGAGAACTGGCAGTGCTACCAACTGTGAGTCTAGGACATTAGCTGATGAGGATGAGGCCATAGTGGGGTCCTGGTTCTGGTCAGGAGATGAGACCCATTTTGAATCAAATCCTAAACCTGTGTTCAGGGCCATTTGCACATCAAGGTACTCAGTTGAGCAGGAGCCTGATCCTTCACGAAGGCCCCAGACTTGGGAGGAGGTCACTGTTCAGTTCAAGCCTGGTCCTTGGGGTAAGGTTGGTTTCTCATCCATAATCCCCTTTAGATTTCCAAAAGAAGCAGCATCTTTATTCTGTGAAATGTTTGGGGGAAAGCCCACGCAGGCGGAACTTAGCCCTGAAGAGGAAGAGCAGGAATCTAAACTTGAACCTGATCAGTCTGATGCTGAGTTCCCATTTCAGTATGATCCTTCCTACCGGTCAGTCCGGGAAATTCGAGAGCATCTTAGGGCCAAGGAGAGTGCAGAGGCTGAGAACTGGTCTTGCAATTGCAGACAATGTGAGCTTAAAATTGGTTCTGAAGAGTTTGAAGAACTCCTTTTATTAATGGACAAAATTCGTGATCCTTTTATTCATGAAATATCTAAAATTGCAATGGGTATGAGAAGTGCTTCTCAATTTATCCGAGATTTCATTCGAGAAGCTGGTGTTGTCGCACTTATTGAAACCTTGCTCAATTATCCATCCTCCCGAGTTAGAACAAGGTTTTTGGAAAACATGATTCGCATGGCTCCACCTTATCCAAATCTAAACATGATTGAGACATACATATGTCAAGTGTGTGAGGAAACCCTTACTTGTAACTTGGATTCCCCTGAGCAGCTTTCTGGAATAAGGATGATAAGACATCTCACTACTACTACTGACTATCACACACTGGTTGCCAATTATATGTCTGGGTTTCTCTCCTTATTAGCTATAGGAAATACCAAAACAAAGTTTCATGTTCTGAAAATGCTACTGAATTTGTCTGAAAATATTGTGATGACAAAAGTACTACTTAGTGGTGAAACAATGTCAGAATTTGTAAACCTCTTTAAGAGGGAAGAGACACATGACAATGTTCAAGTTGTTCTTACAATACTTGAGAATATTGGTAACAATATCAAAAAAGAAGAAGAGTTCACTGATGATTTTGATCTTGCACCACTTATTTCTGCATTCCATGAAGTTGAGAAATTTGCCAAGGAAATGCAAGGCAAAAGAGACAATCAAAATGACCCTCAAGCAGACCAAGAAAATTAGTATGATTAATTATTGCCTCTGATTGTCCTTATATTTCTTGAGTTCCTTGAGTTGTGATCCTTGAGTGATGCTTTGGTTTTAACAGTTGATTCTATGTTGTCTTGTACATCTTTCATGCTGATAGTAACTTTGCTTAACTAATTGTGTAAGCTAGATCATTTTTCTGATGCCAAATGAATATTATAACTAAAAATAACACTTGTTGATACTTGTCCAGATTGTGATCTTTAGTATTTGAGCTCATAGTGAACAGAGCCATCATTAATAAGCTACCTTTCTGATTTTTGTTCTACTGTATTGGTGTTGTGTTTCAATAAAATTCAATGCTAAAGTTGGTGAAAATCACCCTTCTTCTATTTATTTATTTATTTATTTTTTGAGACAGGGTCTCTCTCTGTCACCCGGATTAGAGGAAACTCACTGTAACCTCAAACTCCTGGGCTCACGTGATTCTTCTACCTTCACTTCCTGAGTAGCTAGCACTAAGGATGTACACCACCACACCTGGTGATTTTTATATTTTAGTAGAAATGGAAGTCTCACTCTTGTTCAGGCTAGTCTTGAACTCCTGCTCTCATGCAGTGCTCCTACCTGAGTCTTTAGTCTAAAATACTAAAATTACAGGTGTTAGACATCACACCTGACCAGAAATAACCTTTCTTGAACTTAAAATTCAGACCCAAAGATAACATGAACACATACAGAGTTAATGTATAGATAATATGCTCCTAGCAAAAGCTTTTTCTCAGATTTAAAGCTAAACATTGCCATGGACTACAAATTAGGGCATGCTTTGTTTAAAAAGGAACTACTTTTAAGTTGAATGCCACAAAGAGGTTGGTGGTAGATGTACATCTACATAGTAAAGCATGAAGTTGGGAGAAGTGTTGCTCAAACAGGTGAGGTGTCCCGTCTGCCTAGAGTGAGTATGAGGAATATGGGGTAGGGGATGAGGTGTAAGTTTTGAAGAGCTTAGAAGTAGAGTTTTGAATATCAAAGTACAGCTATTTCTTTTGATGCTACCTAAAGGATAAAAGAGCAAGATGTGAAATTACAGGGATTTATTGTGGGTCTGGAAAATGATTTAATCAAGTGATTGTGTATAGGTTTATAATCGGGAACAGCCCCAATGCTTTCTGTGTTTGATGGGTTAGAGAATGGTGTCATATATGGAAAATATGATCCCATTTAAAAAACTGGAGTAAACTTAATTCATGCAAGTGTGTATTGATTAAAGGAAATTCTACAATAATACAAAGTCTATCAAAGGAATGAAGAAGCACAAAAAACTACAACTTGAGAAGAACTGGTTTGCTAAATAAAAATACAAATTTAAGGGGAATAAATTGTAAATTATCAAAGTTCCTCAGTTCATTCTGCATGTTTTTGTACATTCACAAAGGTTGGGACATGTGTTCAGGAAGGAGCAAAAGTCAGGGATAAAGTTGATTTGGGGAGGAAGTCTAATACAGGGGGAAATATGAAGAGTTATATTTTTTCAGGAAAAGAACTAGATGCAGGGACCCTATTTTTGGTTCGTCTCAGGATGTGAAGTGCTTTTCCCCACCTGATCATAGTATGCTAAGGTTTATAGAAGTAGGGCAAAGTGGCAGTTTTGCCTCTCCACAAACCAGAAGTGTTAGTAGGGATCATCCCAGCAGTGGACATTGGAATTTAAATGTTTGATTATTGATAGTTTTCAATCAGATCCTGTGCGTGTGTGTTTTTTCATTAAATGTAAAAATGGTTAATCTCTTACAGGCAATAACTTGAACATTTAAGGTTTCCTGTTCCACTGTACAGAAATCATTTATATATTTATTGAACAAATAATCTACAGAGTTGAAAAGTAACTCAAGCTATAGAAAGCCCAACACTGTACTGAAATAATATCCAGTAACCTACATTAACTTGACCCAAGTTTCTGTAATTTTTCTGACAGGGTAACATGCTTCTTCCCCCACCTGGTCATTGTATGCTAAGGTTTACAGAAGTAGGCCAAAGTGGCAGTTTTGCCACTCTCCACACAAAATTTCTTCATCTCCAAAATCCTCATGGAATGTTTGTTCCTCCCTAGCCGAGTACTCCTGAGTAAGGCCCAGGCTTAGGGCTGGAAGCTTCCTTCCAGCTCTCCTCTTTCACCAGTCGGGAGCTTCAGGGTCTTCTAGCAGGCAGCTGAACCGCAGAGGCAGAACAACTGCCATCCTGAAGCAAGGCTGCCTCAGACAAGCTGACTGCGCGGTCATATGGGGGCTGAGGATAGGTCATGTGACCAGGCTCTAACTTGGGCCACCAGAAAGGTGCTTTTTCTCACTCAGAGAACGGACGGAAAGACAGACGCTTGAGGATCCACGGACTCAGATGGGAGGAGCAGCGGGATGTTAAGGTGGGTGGGTGTCTCTCCGTGCTGATTTTGCCTGAAAACTAATTTCTCAGGCGCCCAGAACCACAGCATTTGTTGGTAAACAATCCCTCGGCCCACCTCGAGCGTTTGGGCCGGGTCTGTCTTTTGTCCAGGAGTTCAAGAAGCAGGGAGTCATCCTGCGGGAGGCATTTGTGGAGAAAAGCCGCGGTTGCTATTGGAGAAGTTGGGTGTGAGACCGGCAGATGGCATCTGTGGGAAGTGGTGTCTGAGACTAGATGCGAGAGCAGGAAATGCCTCAGACCCTTCCGCTGCCTCTTGCCTTCTGAGCACCCCGTGCCCCGGTGCTCAGGCTCCTCGCTCGGCTCCTTTTGACTCTGTGTTTCTATGTGCGGGTGCGGGAGGTGGGAATGTGGGTGGAACTGGCTTCAGGGGAAACGGTCAAGTCGTGAGGTTGACAAGTCGTGAGCACCCAGGGCGCTGGCTCAGGAGAGGCAGGAGTGGGGATGGGAACCGTGGGCCACAATGCCACTCTCTTCCTCCCACCCAGTCGGCAATCACCCTACTGTCTGCCTTTTTTACTGTCAGTATACAAGGATGTGAATAGCCAAAACCAGCTCAAAATTGGAGAGGAGCCCAGGACACATTTATCTTTTGCTCCAAGGCTCCAACTGGCTGGGAATGCAGAGAGGAATGAACTTCAACCTGGTCAGCACAAGGGAAGAGGGGGACACGTAGACTGAAGAGGAGGGAACCAAGGTGGTTTGGACCCTTCACATTGGATTTCTTACTGTAATACTCCAAGTTTTTCCCTAAGAGGATTCCTAAATTTCACCCTCAGGCAGCAGCGTCCTAGGAGTCTGCCCTGGATGTGAGGTTCTGAAAGATCCCAGTCCCACTGTGCCTTCAACAGCTACCTCCTATCTAGTAACACAAGGGTTGCTGCTCCATCTCATGTTACCCACCCCCTCTAAGGCCTGAGCCTCAGAAGAGGGTCTTTCTGGGAACCACCTATGGATGTATCTACAGATTCCTCTCTTCAGATCATTGCTCTCTTCCTTATTTCTTTTTTATGGTCAATGCTTTAGGTGATTTGCACTCACTGTTGATGCCACCTTGTTGTTTGTGTTGATCCTTTGGTCAGAGCTCTGCTCTGTGAGACAGCATCAGGATACCAAAGTCCTTCATAATATAGTTATGAAAAATGAATTATACTAATTATATTAACCTATTCCCACATTTTACATATTTAAAGTCAATCCATAACATCTTTATTATTTGTTTTTTTTTAATTACAGCTGCATAGTACTCCATTGTGTCACTACCATAATATATTCAATCACTCTCCTGTGAACAGACCTGTTTCTAATATTAAGCTATTACCAAACAATACCGGATGGAACATCCTTGTGCAAATGTATTTTTTCTGTGATTGGAGGTATATCTTCACAGATTCCTAGAACCAGGGCTGATGGGTCAAATGGCTAAGTGCATATGTAGTTTTATTAAGTATTCTGAAATTTCCCTCCAAAAGGGTGCTACAGATTCACACCAGGAATGTATGAGAGTGCCTGTTTTCCTTCATCCTTGATAATTAAATTCTTATCTTTTTGTTTGTAAAATACCTGAAGCTGTCCCTCCTGTTCCTGAAGTTAGTAATTATTGTCTTATGTTTCTTCTTAGAAATATTTCTGGCTAGAGGCTTATCAATTTTAGTGGCCATCTCAGTGAACTAGCTTTTAGTTTTATTGATTTTCCGTATCATTTTTCTATTTTCTATTTCATTGTTTTCTGCCCTTACATTTATTATTTCTTTTATTCTGATTATTTGGTTTTTTTTCTAGTTTCTTAAAGTAGGAGCTGATGTCACTGATTTGAGAACTTTTTTCTTTTATAATATAGACATTTTAATATTGTAAAATTTCCTGTAATATTGCATTAGCTACATCTCACTTTTTTTTTTTCTTTTTAGAGACAGAGTCTCATTTTCTTGCCCTGGGTAGAGTGCTGTGGTCTCACAGCTCACAGCAACCTCTAGCTCTTGGGCTTAGGCAATTCTCTTGCCTCAGCCTCCCGGGTAGCTGGGATTACAGGCACCCGCCACAATGCCTGGCTATTTTTTTTTTTGCAGTTTGGCTGGGGCTGGGTTTGAACCTGCCACCCTCAGTATATGGGGCCAGAGCCCTACTCACTAAGCCACAGGTGCAGCCCTACATCTCACATTTTTGATGTGTTGTGTTTTTATTTTTCTCCAATGGAAATTACTAATTTCTCTTTTGGTTTATTCTTTGATTAAATAGTTATTTAAAAGCATGCTATATAGTTCTTAAGTATTTGGGGCTTTTCCAGGTGTTGAGGTCTAATTTAATTCCATTGTGGTAAGACAACATACTTTGTAGATTTGAATTCTTTTAATTTATTAATATTTCATTTATGGCCCAGAGTATGGTCATCTTGGTAAATACTCCATGTGCGACCATGTTCTTTTGTTATCATATGGATTGTTCTGTAGATGCCAATTAAGTCCAGTTAGTTCATAATTTTGTTTAGGTCTTCTGTTACACCAGGTGTCCATAAAGTTCATGTGCAATTTAAAATAGTCAACTATTTTGAATCACACACAAACACATGAACTTTATGGACACCTTGTATATCTTTACTAATTTTGTCTACTTGGTATTGAAAGACACGTGCTGAAATCTCTGACTATAATTATGGATATGCCTATTTGCAATCGTGGATATGACTGTCTCCTTGAAGTTCTGTCAAAATATTTTTGTTACTTTATTTTTAATATACAGTTGGACTTAACACTATTTTTCATTCTTATTTATGATTGAAATTGGCCTTTAATTTTATTTTTTATTGTTTTTTTCTCATTATATTACACCCATTAAGTGAGTTAGATAGCTTTTGTTCATTTTCTAGTTTCTGAAACAGTTTGTATAAGATAGTCTGTACCTTAAAGATATTGTAGAACTTATCTTTAAAACATTTTGTACCTAGTGCCTTTTAGGATGGCACATACAATGTATAATCCTTTACAGATAGTCTTTTCACAGTCATTATCTGCACCACAGATTATTTACACAATTCCTGTGCCTAAAGAAATCTACCTTTCTTACCTTGTTCCTACCGTCTAGTTATCACCAGCTCCCTATAATCTCTGTCTGTCAAAGGCTTATCCATCCTTAAGTTACTCTAGAAGGACATTTAACCCATTCATTGTGACTCCTGATCCCTCTCATCAACTTCAGAACTCTCATCTTCTTTTAAGCCTATCTCCTGTCCTAATGCCTTTATACCTTCATGCCAGTGATTCACCTGTTCTATTTGATTGGACAGCCATTCAGAGATCTTCATATTCTGCCATTAAACATACCTGATCCTTCTCCTTTCTTTTTATCTTTGTGTATCCTCAGACAGGTGTTCAGCTAGGTCAGTGGCCATGCCTTTTTGAAGAATCAACCAAAGACTTCTTCCTTTAGAATAGGGATGGAGGCAAGATAATATATCTTAGAAAAGGACAGTGAACTTGGTAGATACTGTTTTAATGAGTTTATGACCCTAGAAACATATGTTATTAATTTTTAAGTTATTTACCAATGGAATTGGAATACATAGTATTGCATTCTTGTTTGGGTGTTGGTAATGAAAATAAACTTTTTTCACCTTTATTAGCCAGTTGCATTTTCTTTCTTGTGACTGGAGTATTTGTAGGTTTTTCATATTTGCCTTTTACAGGTTTTTGATTTTCATACAACAGTGATTTTCAACCAGTGTGCTGTGGCACACTGCACAGCACACTAGTGTGCAGTGAGAGGATGTATATTTAGGTATGCCATAAACAATTTTAAAGATCATTAATTAAATTATTTTAATTTAATTGAAATAAGTTCAAAGCACAATAAGTATATTCTTTTCTTTACTCTTTTTGTTTCTTTTTTTTTATTAAATCATAACTGTATACAATGATATGATTATGGGGCATCATACACTCACTTCATAAACCATTTGACACATTTTTATCACAGTGGTTAACATAGCCTTTCCGGCGTTATCTCAGTTACTGTGCCAAAACATTTACATTCTACATTTACCAAGTTTCGCAAATACCCCTGTAATATGCACCACAGGTGTGATCCCACCGATTCCCCTCCCTCTACCCATCCCCCCCCATTTCCCACTTCGCCCTATTGTTAAGTTGTAGCTGGGTTATAGCTTTCATGTGAGAGTCCCAAATTAGTTTCATAGTAGGGCTGTGTACATTGGGTATTTTTTCTTCCATTCTTGGGATACTTTACTAAGAAGAATATGTTCCAGCTCCATCCATGTAAACATGAAAGAGGTAAAGTCTCCATCTTTCTTTAAGGCTGCATAGTATTCCATGGTATACATATACCACAATTTATTAATCCATTCGTGGATCGATGGGTACTTGGGCTTTTTCCATGACTTAGCTATTATAAATTGGGCTGCAATAAACATTCTGGTACAAATATCTTTGTTATGTTGTGAATTTTGGTCTTCTGGGTATATGCCCAGCAGAGGAATTACAGGATTGAATGGCAGATCTATTTTTAGATCTCTGAGTGTTCTCCATATATCTTTCCAAAAGGAATGTATTAATTTGCATTCCCACCAGCAGTGCAGAAGTGTTCCCTTTTCTCCGCAATCACGCCAACATCTCTGGTCTTGAGATTTTGTGATATAGGCTAGTCTCATTGGAGTTAGATGATATCTCAAAGTAGTTTTGATTTGCATTTCTCTGATGATTAAAGATGATGAGCATTTTTTCATATGTCTGAAGGCCGTGCGCCTGTCTTCTTCAGAGAAGTTTCTCTTCAAATCCCTTGCCCAGCCTTGTTTTTTGGGATCCCTTGTTTTTTTCTTGCTGATGCGTTTGAGTTCTCTGTGGATTCTGGTTATTAAACCTTTGTCAGAGATATACCCTGCAAATATCTTCTCCCATTCTGAGGGCTGTCTGCTTGCTCTGCTTACTGTGTTCTTAGCTGTGCAGAAGCTTTTTAGTTTGATCAAGTCCCAGTAGTGTATTTTTGAAGCTGCTTCAATTGCCCGGGGGGTTCTCCTCATGAAATACTCACCCAGACCAATTTCTTCAAGGGTTTTCCCTGCAATCTCCTGTAGTATTTTTATAGTTTCATGTCTTAAGTTTAAATCTTTTTTTTTTTTTCTTTTAAAGACTTTAATAGCTTAGAGTATTTGGTGATGCATTCTTAGGTGAAAAAAAACTTGTTGTGATAGTTAAGGGGCTATCATTAAATAACACAAATGCCAAAGGGTAGGAATAAAATAATTCCTCCAAATCCAATTCCCTAAGTGTCATCTCATTCTCTGAAGATCACTGTCATAAAGGGAATTCTTTTTTTTTTTCCCTTTTCTTTTTTTTTATTTTTTTTTATATATATATATTTTTTATTAAATCATAACTGTATACAATGATATGATTATGGGGCATCATACACTCACTTCATAAACCATTTGACACATTTTTATCACAGTGGTTAACATAGCCTTTCCGGCGTTATCTCAGTTACTGTGCCAAAACATTTACATTCTACATTTACCAAGTTTTGCAAATACCCCTGTAATATGCACCACAGGTGTGATCCCACCGATTCCCCTCCCTCTACCCACCCACCCCCTTTCCCACTTCCCCCTATTGTTAAGTTGTAGCTGGGTTATAGCTTTCATGTGAGAGTCCCAAATTAGTTTCATAGTAGGGCTGTGTACATTGGGTATTTTTTCTTCCATTCTTGGGATACTTTACTAAGAAGAATATGTTCCAGCTCCATCCATGTAAACATGAAAGAGGTAAAGTCTCCATCTTTCTTTAAGGCTGCATAGTATTCCATGGTATACATATACCACAATTTATTAATCCATTCGTGGATCGATGGGCACTTGGGCTTTTTCCATGACTTAGCTATTATGAATTGGGCTGCAATAAACATTCTGGTACAAATATCTTTGTTATGTTGTGATTTTTGGTCTTCTGGGTATATGCCCAGCAGAGGGATTACAGGATTGAATGGCAGATCTATTTTTAGATCTCTGAGTGTTCTCCATATATCTTTCCAAAAGGAATGTATTAATTTGCATTCCCACCAGCAGTGCAGAAGTGTTCCCTTTTCTCCGCAATCACGCCAACATCTCTGGTCTTGAGATTTTGTGATATAGGCTAGTCTCATTGGAGTTAGATGATATCTCAAAGTAGTTTTGATTTGCATTTCTCTGATGATTAAAGATGATGAGCATTTTTTCATATGTCTGAAGGCCGTGCGCCTGTCTTCTTCAGAGAAGTTTCTCTTCAAATCCCTTGCCCAGCCTGCGATGGGATCCCTTGTTTTTTTCTTGCTGATGCGTTTGAGTTCTCTGTGGATTCTGGTTATTAAACCTTTGTCAGAGTTATACCCTGCAAATATCTTCTCCCATTCTGAGGGCTGTCTGCTTGCTCTGCTTACTGTGTTCTTAGCTGTGCAGAAGCTTTTTAGTTTGATCAAGTCCCAGTAGTGTATTTTTGAAGCTGCTTCAATTGCCCGGGGGGTTCTCCTCATGAAATACTCACCCAGATCAATTTCTTCAAGGGTTTTCCCTGCATTCTCCTCTAGTATTTTTATAGTTTCATGTCTTAAATTTAAATCTTTAATCCAATGAGAGTCTATCTTAGTTAATGGTGAAAGGTGTGGGTCCAATTTCAGTCTTCTGCAGGTTGCCAGCCAGTTCACCCAGCACCATTTGTTAAATAGGGAATCTTTTCCCCACTGAATGTTTTTAATTGGCTTGTCAAAAATCAAATAGCGGTAAGTAGCTGGATTCATCTCTTGGTTCTCTATTCTATTCCAGATATCTACTTCTCTGTTTTTGTGCCAATACCATGCTGTTTTGATCACTATCGATTTGTAGTAAAGTCTGAGGTCTGGTAGTGTGATTCCTCCTGTTTTGTTTTTATTTCTGAGTAATGTCTTGGCTATTCGAGGTTTTTTCTGATTCCATATAAAACAAAGTAATGTTTTTTCAAGATCTTTAAAATATGACAGTGGAGCTTTAATAGGGAGTGCGTTGAAATTATATATTGCTTTGGGTAGTATGGACATTTTGATAATGTTGATTCTTCCTAGCCATGAGCATGGTATGTTTTTCCATTTGTTAACATTTTCAGCTATTTCTTTTCTTAGAGTTTCATAGTTCTCTTTATAGAGATCTTTCACGTCTTTTGTTAGGTAAATTCCCAAATATTTCATCTTCTTTGGCACTACTGTGAATGGGATAGAGTCCTTAACTGCTTTTTCAATTTGACTGTTGTTGGTGTATATAAAGGCTACCGATTTATGAATGTTGATTTTGTAACCTGAGACGTTGCTGTATTCCTTGATCACTTCTAGGAGTTTTGTAGTAGAGTCCCTAGTGTTTTCCAGATACACAATCATATCATCTGCGAAGAGCGAGAGTTTGATCTCTTCTGACCCTATATGGATACCCTTGATCGCCTTTCTTCCCTAATTGCGGTGGCTAAAACTTCCATTACAATGTTGAAAAGCAATGGAGACAATGGGCAGCCTTGTCTGGTTCCTGATCTGAGTGGAAATGATTCCAATTTAACTCCATTCAATATGATATTGGCTGTGGGTTTGCTGTAGATAGCCTTTATCAGTTTAAGAAAAGTCCCTTCTAGACCAATTTTCTTGAGTGTTCTGATCATGAAGGGATGCTGGATATTATCAAAAGCTTTTTCTGCATCAATTGAGAGAATCATATGGTCTTTGTTTTTTAATTTGTTTATGTGCTGAATTACATTTATAGATTTACGTATATTGAACCAGCCTTGAGACCCTGGGATAAAACCAACTTGGTCATGATGTATAATTTGTTTGATGTGTTGTTGGATTCTGTTTGTTAGGATCTTGTTGAATATTTTTGCATCTATATTCATTAGTGATATTGGTCTATAATTTTCTTTTCTTGTTGGGTCTTTTCCTGGTTTGGGGATCAGGGTGATATTTGCTTCATAGAACGTGTTGGGTAGTCTTCCTTCTTTTTCTACATTTTGGAACAGGTTGAGTAATATAGGTACTAATTCCTCTTTAAAGGTTTGGTAGAATTCTGACGTGAAACCATCTGGTCCCGGGCTTTTCTTTTTAGGGAGGTTTTGTATAGTTGATGCTATTTCTGAACTTGATATGGGTCTGTTCAACATTTCCACTTGATTCTGGTTAAGTCTTGGAAGGTGGCGTGCTTCCAAGTATCGGTCTATTTCCTTCAGATTTTCATATTTCTGAGAATAAAGTTTCTTGTAATATTCATTAAGGATTTTTTGGATTTCTGATGAGTCTGTGGTTATTTCGTCTTTGTTGTTTCTGATTGATGATATTAGAGATTTTACTCTTTTTTTCCTGATTAGGTTGGCCAGAGGTTTATCTATTTTATTGACCTTTTCAAAAAACCAGCTTTTTGATTTATTGATCTGTTGTATTATTCTTTTGTTTTCAATTTCATTTAATTCTGCTCTAATTTTGGTTATTTCTTTTCTTCTACTGGGTTTGGGGTTGGAATGTTCTTCCTTTTCCAGTTGCGTGAGATGTCCCATTAAGTTGTTAACTTCCTCTCTTTCCGTTCTCTTGAGGAAGGCTTGCAGTGCTATAAATTTCCCTCTTAGAACTGCCTTTGCAGTGTCCCAGAGGTTCTGATAGCTTGTGTCTTCATTGTCATTTTGTTCCAAAAAATTGGTGATTTCTTTCTTAATCTCATCTCTGACCCAGCTATCATTCAGCATAAGGTTATTTAACTTCCATGTTTTTGTATGGGTATGCAGATTCCTGTTGTTACTCAATTCAAGTTTTATTCCATGATGGTCCGAGAAGATGCATGGAATAATTTCTATTCCTTTAAATTTACTGAGGTTAGACTTGTGACCTAAAATGTGATCAATTTTGGAGTAAGTTCCGTGGGCTGATGAGAAGTATGTGTATTCAGTTTTGTTGGGATGAAATGTTCTGTAGATGTCTGCTAAATCTAAATATTGGATGGTTAGGTTTAAATCTAAGATTTCTTTGCTCAGCTTCTTTCTGGAGGATCGATCCAACACTGCCAAGGGAGTGTTGAAATCTCCAACGATTATGGAGCTGGAGGAAATCAAGTTACTCATGTCTGTTAGAGTTTCTCTTATAAATTGAGGTGCATTCTGGTTGGGTGCATAGATATTAATAATTGAGATCTCGTCATATTGAATATTACCCTTAACAAATATGAAGTGACCATTCTTGTCCTTCCTTACTTTTGATGGTTTAAAGCCTACTGTATCTGCAAATAAAATTGCAACACCTGCTTTTTTCTGATTACCATTTGCCTGAAATATGGATGACCATCCTTTCACCCTGAGTCTGTATTTGTCTTTTAAGTTGAGATGTGACTCTTGTATGCAACAAATATCTGGCTTGAGTTTTTGTATCCAGTCAGCTAACCTATGCCTCTTTAGAGGACAGTTTAAGCCATTCACATTGATGGAGAGTATTGATAAGTCTGGTGGAATTTTGGGTATCGAGTTTTTCAAAGGTCCAGTGGACATTTTTAATCCTTTCGCCAGTGTGGAAGTTGGAGTTTGATCCGAAGTTTCTGAGTGAGTTTACTTTTGTGGTATAGGATTGGGTTGGTCATTGTGGAGGATAGGTCTGAGAACATCCTGAAGAGCTGGTTTACTTATGGCAAATTTTTTCAACACATGAATGTCATTGAAGTATTTAATTTCTCCATCATAGATGAAACTCAGTTTAGCTGGATACAAGATCCTGGGTTGAAAGTTTTTTTGCTTTAGGAGATTAAAAGTTGATGACCAGCCTCTTCTTGCTTGAAAAGTTTCAGCAGAGAGATCTGCAGTTATTCTAATATTCTTACCTTTGTACGTTATAGTTTTCTTTCGCTGGGCTGCTTTGAGAATCTTCTCTTTCATGTTAACTTTAGTGAAGCTAATTATGATATGTCTGGGAGATGGCTTATTGGGGTTGAATCGTGCTGGGGTTCTGAAGCTGTCTGCTATCTGAATTTCAGATTCTCTAGGCATGTCTGGAAAATTTTCTTTCATAATTTCATGTAGAAGGACCTCTGTGTCCTTGGCAGCCACTTCATCATTTTCCGAAATTCCTATAACCCTTATGTTGTTTTTTTTTCGAATTATCTGAGAGCTTTCTGAGTGAGTGATCCGTTTTTGCTCTCCATTTCTCTTCCTCTTTGAGAGATTGGGAGCGTTCGAAGACTTTATCTTCAATGTCAGAAATCCTTTCTTCTGCTTGCTCCATTCTGTTACTGAGGGATTCTACTGTATTTTTCATATCTTTGAGGGCTGTAAGTTCTTGTTTCAGTGTGTCTAAGTCTTTGGTGGTTTTGTCTTTAAATTCGTTAAATTCTTGAGACAATTTTTGAATTTCTCCTCGAATTCCTAATTCCATTTTATTAATCTTGTCTGCAAACCAAATTCTGAATTCGACTTCTGACATCTCAGCCAGTTGTTTATGAATGGGATCTTCAATCACATCTGCCGTATCTTTTCTTGGGGGGGTTGATCTATTCTGGTTATTCATGTTACCAGAGTTTTTCCGCTGATTCCGCCCCATGGTTTACTCCCTTTGGTTTTTCCCCTGGGGTTTTATCGAGGGCCCGTACAGTGTTGTGGCCTGAGAAACTGGGGCCCTGTCTGGTGTGGTGGAGCAAAGTGGTTCTGTCTTGTTTTCAGCTGGTTTCTGTTCGATCCTATTGCAACTTCTACTCTGGCTTGAAGTCTCAGCTGTGTGGAAAAATCAGCAATTAAGTCACCCCGCCTGCCCACCTGTGGCCCCAGTTGGAAAAGGAGAATCAAACCTTCCTACAATCGCACACCCAGGGCACCGCCTGCAAAGTCCTCCGTCTATTAGCCCAGTTCAAAAGGTCCGAATCAACTGTCTCAATCGGCACTTGTCTCGGGTGGAAGGGTTCAAGAGGTCCCTGGGAACTGGATCACAGGGGCCTGGTGACTCCTCTGACACAGCTCACCCCAGTGCAGCGTGGAGTCAGGAGGAGCCACCCAGCAAACAGAGCAGTCTGGGAAGGTTGACGTCTCCTTCCCCACTTTGCCCCTCTGTTGGACCCAGTCACTGGTATCTCTGCAGATGGCTAACCCAGTTGCCTGCAGTGAACAGACACTCCAGGGGTTTGCACCTGCCTGAATCGCAAGGAAGTCTGCCAGGCCCCCACAGACTGCCGCTATCTAGCAGGAGGAGATGGGGCCTGACATCTTTGAGTGTTTGATGCAGGTGATGGGAAGGAGGCGTTCAGTCAGGCTTAGCCCCGTCCCTGATAGATGCTGCTAACAGAACAGAGCAGAACAGACAACTTTGTGAGGTTCTGTCTCTGTTCCTGTCGTCGCCTACAGAAGACGGGCTGTTTTGAGTTCAAACGTCTTTGCTGTTGGAGAATTGCGTCTGAACACCTCTCTGGGTCGGCCCTGCCCTGGAAGCTTCCCGGGTTTGTGAGCCGTGTGGCCGGTGGCCTCCTCTGGTTGCCCGGGGAGACAGGGGGTGTGGCCTCAGAATATCCAGAAGTGAGCGTTCTGCCGTTAAAGAAAAAACGGCTGTTGATCTACCTCCAGGGAACTGCTGCTCTGGTGTGGGCACTCAGGCGACCCTTTTCTCCTCTGTCCCGCGCCCCAGAGTCAGCACTGAGCGGCCGCAGTTTGTGCTGGGTCCACACCCCTTAAGAGATCCCCCAAGAATCAGAAGTCTTGGGGGATGGGCCCCCAGACCCCGATTGGGAGTGGGGGGGGGAAGCTAGAGTTTCATTCAGTTTTACGCAATACTACGGTCCGGGGAGGGCTCCTGCACTGCACCGCAGGGAAGTGCCGCCAAGGCTTGATTTCCCCTCAGCAGAGGGCCCTCTCCTTGCTCACGTATCCCAGAGTCAGCGCTGACTTGACACAGCTCAGGCACTGTGCACTCCCCTCGAGAAATCACCCAAGGAGCCGAACTCCTGGGGGATAGGCCCTCAGACCCCGAGTGAGAGTAGGGGTTTTCAGCTCTCAGCGGGGAGGCCAGAGTCTTATTCAGTCTTGGGCCCCGTATGCCCGGGGAGGGTTGGTGCACTGCACCGCAGGGAAGTGCCGCGAGGCGTGACTCCCGCTCAGCCCGGTGCCCTCTCCTCACTTGTGGGCCTCAGAGTCAATGCTGACCAGTCGCAACTCGGGTCTTTTTTTTTTTTTGATCAACATAAATTAAGTGTGCTGTGGAAGTTTATCTATAGGTTCGAGTGTGCCATGAGATAAAAAAGGCTGAAAAACACTGTCTTGGAGTTTCAAGAAATCATCATAGATTTATTTGCACATACAAGCTATGAATAAGTCAGAAATTTTTGAAATAAAAATAATTTGGAGGTTGGGCAGGAATCCAAAATGTTTTAAATCAAACTCTTGTTATTAAAATAGAGTAGAAGTGACTAAGACAAATGGAACATAAATAGACAACATATAGACATTTATATTTGGTTAACAGTTTATATTCATGGAAAAAAGTGAAATATTCAGTGTTCTTGGGGTCCTCAAGACCACCCATATATTTAGCGATTTGCTAGCAAGACTCACACAACTTAGCATATGGTTGTACTTATAATGTTTACTTATTACAGTGAAAGGATACAAATCTAAAAATAGCAAAGGAGAAAAAAGCATGGAGTGAAACCTAGAAGAAACCAGGCTCAAACTTTCAAGAGGCTTCCTCCAAGAGTGGAGTCATATAGGGTATCTTTAATTCCTCTGAACAAATTGTGGCAATATGTGTGAAATGTTGTCATCCTAGGACAAGACACTCAATGACCAATATTTTTTTTTCTTTTTTTTTATTCTTGGGGATTCATTGAGGGTACAATAAGCCAGGTTACACTGATTACAATTGTTAGGTAAAGTCCCTCTTGCAATCATGTCTTGCCCCCATAAAGTGTGACACACACCAAGGCCCCACCCACCTCCCTCCTTCCCTCTTTCTGTTTCCCCCCCCATAACCATAATTGTCATTAATTGTCCTCATATCAAAATTGAGTTCATAGGATTCATGCTTCTCCATTCTTGTGATGCTTTACTAAGAATAATGTCTTCCACGTCCATCCAGGTTAATACGAAGGATGTAAAGTCTCCATGTTTTTTAATAGCTGAATAGTATTCCATGGTATACATATACCACAGCTTGTTAATCCATTCCTTGGTTGGTGGACTTTTAGGCTGTTTGCACATTTTGGCGATTGTAAATTGAGCTGCAATAAACAGTCTAGTACAAGTGTCCTTATGATAAAAGGATTTCTTTCCTTCTGGGTAGATGCCCAGTAATGGGATTGCAGGATCAAATGGGAGGTCTAGCTTGAGTGCTTTGAGGTTTCTACATACTTCCTTCCAGAAAGGTTGTACTAGTTTGCAGTCCCACCAGCAGTGTAAAAGTGTTCCCTTCTCTCCACATCCACGCCAGCATCTGCAGTTTTGAGATTTTGTGATGTGGGCCATTCTCACTGGGGTTAGATGATATCTCAGGGTTGTTTTGATTTGCATTTCTCTAATATATAGAGATGATGAACATTTTTTCATGTGTTTGTTAGCCATTCGTCTGTCGTCTTTAGAGAAAGTTCTATTCATGTCTCTTGCCCATTGATATAAGGGATTGTTGGCTTTTTTCATGTGGATTAATTTGAGTTCTCTATAGATCCTAGTTATCAAGCTTTTGTCTGATTGAAAATATGCAAATATCCTTTCCCATTGTGTAGGTTGTCTCTTTGCTTTGGTTATTGTCTCCTTAGCTGTACAGAAGCTTTTCAGTTTAATGAAGTCCCATTTGTTTATTTTTGTTGTTGTTGCAATTGCCATGGCAGTCTTCTTCATGAAGTCTTTCCCCAGGCCAATATCTTCCAGTGTTTTTCCTATGCTTTCTTGGAGGATTTTTATTGTTTCATGCCTTAAGTTTAAGTCCTTTATCCATCTTCAATTAATTTTTGTGAGTGGGGAAAGGTGTGGGTCCAGTTTCAGTCTTTTACATGTAGACATCCAGTTCTCCCAACACCGTTTATTGAATAGGGAGTCTTTCCCCCAAGGTATGTTCTTGTTTGGTTTATCAAAGATTAGGTGGTTGTAAGATGTTAGTTTCATTTCTTGGTTTTCAATTCGATTCCAAGTGTCTATGTCTCTGTTTTTGTGCCAGTACCATGCTGTCTTGAGCACTATGGCTTTGTAGTACAGACTAAAATCTGGTATGCTGATGCCCCCAGCTTTATTTTTGTTACTAAGAACTGCCTTAGCTATACGGGGTTTTTTCCGGTTCCATACAAAACGCAGAATCATTTTTTCCAAATCTTGAAAGTACGATGTTGGTATTTTGATAGGAATGGCATTGAATAGGTAGATTGCTTTGGGAAGTATAGACATTTTAACAATGTTGATTCTTCCCATCCATGATCATGGTATGTTCTTCCATTTGTTAATATCCTCTGCTATTTCCTTTCTGAGGATTTCATAGTTTTCTTTATAGAGATCCTTCACCTCCTTCGTTAGGTATATTCCTAGGTATTTCATTTTCTTTGAGACTATGGTGAAGGGAGTTGTGTCCTTAATTAGCTTCTCATCTTGACTGTTATTGGTGTACACAAAGGCTACTGACTTGTGGACATTGATTTTATATCCTGAAACATTACTGTGTTTTTTGATGACTTCTAGGAGTCTTGTGGTTGAGTCTTTGGGGTTCTCTAAGTATAAGATCATGTCGTCAGCAAAGAGGGAGAGTTTGACCTCCTCTGCTCCCATTTGGATTCCCTTTATTTCCTTGTCTTGCCTAATTGTATTGGCTAGAACTTCCAGCACTACATTGAATAGTAAAGGTGACAGAGGACAACCTTGTCTGGTTCCAGTTCTAAGAGGAAAAGCTTTCAGTTTTACTCCATTCAGTAAAATATTGGCTGTGGGTTTGTCATAGATAGCTTCAATCAGTTTTAGAAATGTGCCACCTATGCCTATACTCTTCAGTGTTCTAATTAGAAAAGGATGCTGGATTTTATCAAATGCTTTTTCTGCATCTATTGAGAGGATCATGTGATCTTTATTTTTGCCTCTGTTAATATGGTGGATAACGTTTATGGACTTGCGTATGTTAAACCAGCCTTGCATCCCTGCGATGAAGCCTACTTGATCATGATGAATGACTTTTTTGATGATAAGCTGTAATCTATTGGCTAGGATTTTGTTGAGAATTTTTCCATCTATATTCATGAGTGAGATTGGTCTGAAATTCTCCTTTTTGTTTGGGTCTTTTCCTGGTTTTGGTATCAGGGTGATGTTTGCTTCATAGAATGTGTTGGGGAAGATTCCTTCTTCCTCAATTTTTTGGAATAATTTCTGCAAGGAATAAGCTCTTCCTTGAAGGTTTGATAGAATTCTGGAGTGAAGCCATCTGTACTAGGGCATTTTTTGGTTGGAAGATCTTTTATTGTTTCTTTGATCTCAGTGCTTGAAATTGGTCTGTTCAGGAGCTCTATTTCTTCCTGGCTGAGTCTAGGGAGAGGGTGTGATTCCAAATATTGATCCATTTCTTTCACATTGTCAAATTTCTGGGCATAGAGTTTCTGGTAGTATTCAGAGATGATCTCTTGTATCTCTGTGGGATCAGTTGTTATTTCCCCTTTATCATTTCTGATTGAGGTTACTAGAGATTTTACTTTTCTATTCCTCGTTAGTCTGGCCAATGGTTTATCTATTTTATTTATTTTTTCAAAAAACCAACTCCTTGTTTCATTAATTGTCTGAATGATTCTTTTGTTTTCAATTTCATTGATCTCTGATTTGATTTTGGATATTTCTTTTCTTCTACTGAGTTTACGCTTAGATTGTTCTTCTTTTTCCAATTCCATAAGATCTCTTGTGAGATTGTTGATGTGCTCTCTTTCTGTTTTTCGAATGTAGGCATCTAAAGCGATGAATTTTCCTCTCAAAACTGCTTTTGCAGTATCCCACAGGTTTTGGTAGCTTGTGTCTTCATTGTTGTTATGCTCAAGGAAGTGAATGATTTCCTGTTTTATTTCTTCCTGCACCCATCTGTTATTCAACAGAAGATTGTTTAATTTCCATGCCTTTGGGTGGGGTTGAGCATTTTTGTTAGAGTTGAGTTCCACCTTTAGTGCCTTATGGTCTGAGAAGATACAAGGTAAAATTTCAATTCTTTTGATTCTGTTGATATTTGTTTTGTGTCCCAGGATATGATCAATTTTGGAGAATGTTCCATGGGGTGATGAGAAGAATGTATATTCCTTATCTTTGGGATGGAGTGTTCTATATGCGTCTATCAAGCACAGTTGTTCTAGGGTCTCATTTAAGTCTCTTATATCCTTGTTTAATTTCTGTTTAGAGGATCTGTCCAGCTCTGTAAGAGGAGTGTTAAGGTCCCCTGTTATTATGGTATTATCAGATATCATATTGCTTAGACTGAGTAAGGTCTGTTTCAAGAATCTGGGAGCATTTAAATTGGGTGCTTAGATATTTGGAATTGAAATGTC
The DNA here is from genome assembly GCF_027406575.1 of Nycticebus coucang. Classification (NCBI taxonomy): domain Eukaryota; kingdom Metazoa; phylum Chordata; class Mammalia; order Primates; family Lorisidae; genus Nycticebus; species Nycticebus coucang. The sequence continues at coordinate 113,622,630 of NC_069804.1, forward strand.
TTCTTGTTGTATTTTTCCCTTGACCAATATAAAGTGACCATCTTTGTCTTTTTTGACTTTAGTTGCTTTAAATCCACATGTATCTGAAAATAAGATTGCAACTCCCCTTTTCTTCTGAATTTCATTTGCCTGAAAAATTTTCTTCCAACCCTTGACTCGGAGCTTTAATTTGTCTTTTGAAGCCAGGTGTGTTTCTTGCAGACAGCAAATGGATGACTTGTGTTTTTTAATCCAGTCAACCAATCTATGTCTCTTCAGTGGGGAATTCAAGCCATTAACATTTATTGAGATAATTGATAAGTGTGGTAGTATTCTATTCGTCTTATTTTGTGAGAGTCCATTGCTTAGTTTTATCTTTTGCATCAGTGTGGAGGTTAGGTTCTGTCCTTTAATTTCTGAGTTCTTACTTTGCTTCTGATCCATTGTGGTGGTCAGTGTGCAGAATAGGTTGAAGTATTTCCTGTAGAGCTGGTCTTGTTGTGCCGAATTTCCTCACTGTTTGTATATCCGTTAATGATTTGATTTCTCTGTCAATTTTGAAGCTTAGCTTAGCAGGGTACAGAATTCTGGGCTGGAAATTGTTCTGTTTAAGTAGATTAAAGGTAGATGACCATTGTCTTCTTGCTTGGAAAGTTTCATTAGAGAAGTCTGCGGTCACTGCAGAATCTTTTCTTTTGTCTTGGCTTTGGACAGGAATGACCAATATTTTTATTGGGGGCTTTTCACAGGCATACACTTTGCCTGACATGTACCAAACTTCCAAAATTGTAGAAGGAAAGATGGTATTTAGCATAAACCACATTGTCTTCACAAAATATTGAACAGTGGGGCCATTCTTATCAGTTCTAGTAATGATGGGAATTCTCTCCTAGTCCATTTTCCTAGATTCCAGGGCCAATGTGGAAAGCAGGACAGTCTCAGGTCTACTATGTTACCTCCTTTTTTGTACGTTGGGTGAATGGTGTTGGAATAATTAGCTGGTCATTTGGGAAAATTAGTTAGTTCCCAATACACATGAACTAATTCCAGAAAGATAAAGTGTTTTGATGAGTATTTTAAATGACGTGGGAGAAGAAAGAGAAATACTTCTTTAACTGGAATGAATTTTGGCTGGTAACACATAGTATACAATGGAAATGGATTCTTTCTACATACCAGTATTAGTATCATTATCAAATATTCTTCCTCTCCTCTAACAATTTCTCATGTTTTTTTTGTAATTTATGGCAAAATCTTCACATGTGTATCTGAGGTAATGGCTCTCTGGTATTAGAAGTACACCAGTTCAGGCTGGGTGCAAGTGGCTCACACCTGTCATCCTAACCCACTGGGAGGCTGAGGTGGGTGGATCACCTGAGCTCAGGAGTTCAAGACTAGCCTGAGCAAGAGTGAGACTCCATCTCTACTAAAAATAGAAAAACTAGCTGGAAGTTGGGGCAGGCCCCTGTAGTCCCAGCTACTTGGGAGCCTGAGGCAAGAGGATCATTTGAGCCCAAGAATTTGAGGTTGCTATGAGCTATGATGATGCCACAGCACTCTACCCAGGGCAACAGAATGAGGCTCTGTCTCAAAAAAAAAAAAAAAAAAAAAAAAAGGAAACACTTCAGTTCCCTTACTGCAGTTTATGATAAACATTGTGAGTTATTTGAGATATTATATCTATAACTCATATACATAGTTAGACTCTCAGTTAATTTTATCTTTAATATCCCATTCATCAGATTGATTTGTGGAGGGGGACATCAATATTATCATATAATTCCCTTACCTTTTGGAGTTTCAATATGGAAAGGATTGTTGGGCATGCCAAAGGATGTGTTTCTGTGTTGCCAAGTCTTCTGGATGTCTTCAAGATAGCATTTGTCTTCAAGATAGCATACTTCGGTGGCTTTTTAAAAAAAAAAACATAAATTATCTGGCCCTCAGCTATACCAGCTCAGAAGCTTATTTTCCTCATAACAGAAAAATAAGATCCATCTGTTTGGGAGTACTTATATTTAACATGATTATGAGACTTACAGAAATCCGGACTATTAGATATTAATTTGTAAGCAGAAATAGTAATAGTACTGGGACTGAAATACTAGCATTCAGTGGATTCTTTTGCTGTGTACAGACCCGGAGGAAATTAAAATTAAAACCAAAGATCAAGTAATTAATTTGAGTTGAGACGTACTTTTTCATACTAACTTAAATATGTAAAAATTTTTGTTATAAAGTTGGAACATATGATTTCTCTTGAATGGTGTTACTCAAAGTGATAATATGTAGCAAAACAAAAAAGGAATTTGTTCCAGAATTTATTTACATGCACTATGTTAAATTGCACATCATATTCTTTGTTATTGTTGCTGAAATTATTATTTTTGTTATTTCAAAGTATTACAGGAGTAAATATATTTTTGTTTACATGGATTGCTTTTGTAATGCTTGAGTCAGGGTTATAATTATGCCCAGGACCCAGATAGTATTCATTGTACCAGATAGATAGGTTTTTACCCATCCCTTCTTCCCCATACCACTCTGCTTGATTTCCATTGAGTTTTACTTCACTCTATGCACATGAATACTCATAGGTTAGTTAGAATTTAATAGTGAGTACATGCGGTATTTTTCCATTGTTCAGATAATTCATTTATGATATCTACATTGTGCCAAAAGATATTAAGCAATTCTTCTTAGCTGAGTAGTATTCCATGGTATACATATACCACAGTTTGTCAATCCACTCATGAATTGATGGACACTTAGGTTGATTCCACATGGTTGAAATTTTGAATTGTGCTCCAATAAACATTCTAGTACAAGTGTCTTTTTGATCAAAGGACATTTTTTTCCCTTTGGGTAAACAGTTGTGGGATTTCTGGATCAAATGATAGGTGTACGTTTAGTTCTTTGAAGTATCTCCATACTGTTTTCCATAGATATTGTCCTAATTTTCACTCCCATGAACAGTGTATTAGCCTCTCTGAATCTATGCCAGAATCTATTATTTTTGCACTTTTTAATAAAAACCACTGTAACACGGGTAATGTGATCTTTCATGTGGTTTCAATTTGCATTTCCCTAATGAATAGTGGCATTGGGCATTTTTTCTTATGTTTGTTTGCCATCTATCTTCTTTTGAAAAGCTTCTGTTTATGTCTTTTGCCCCCTTTAAGGGAGTTGTTTCTTACTTATTTGCTTGAGTTCTTTATATATACTGGTTATTAGCCTTTTATTAGATATATAGCTTATGAATGTTTTCTTCTGTTCAGTAGGTTGTCTATTTGCTCTGTTGATTATTTCCTTAGATGTTCTGAAGCCTTTTAATTTAATCAAGCTCATTTATTTATTTTTGTTTTTACTGTGATTGCCTTGTGCGTCTTCTTCATAAGTTCTTTGTCTAGGCTGATATGTAGAAGAGTTTTTACAACATTTTCTTTTAGAACTCTTAGGATTTCATGCCTTACATTTAAATCTTTTATCTATCTTGAATCAATTTTTGTGAGTAATTGGAATATGGATCTTGTTTCATTCTTTTGCATGTGGCTATCCAATTTTCCCAGCATCACTTATCAAATAGGAATCATTTCCACAGTGTATAGTGTCTTCTTTGTCAAAGATCAGTTGTATGTATGTGGATGATGTTATATATCTATGTTTTCTCTTCTGTTCCTTTGGTCTATGTCTCTATTTTTGTGCCAGTACCGTGCTGTTTTGGTTACTATAGCCTTGTACTATAGTTTAAAGTCTGGTAATGTGATGCCTCCTGATTTCTTCCTTTTACTTAAGATTATGCGGGCTATTTTGACTCTTTTCTGATTCTAAACAAAGTGTAGAATTATTTTTTCTAGCTCTGTGAAATGTGACATTGGTATTTTCATTTTGGGATTGCATTAAATCTGTAAATCACTTTGTGTGGTATGGACATTTTAACAGTGTTGAGTCTACTAATCTGTGAGCATGGTATGTTTTTTCTATTTGTATCATCTATCACTTCTCGGTCTTTTGGCAAAGATCAAGTGTTGTTATCATCTGCAATCTCTTTCCTTAGTATTTCTAGTTCTCTTTGTAGAGATCTTTCACCTCCTTAAGTATATTAGTAGGTGTTTTAATGTCTTTGTAGTTATTTTTAATGGTATTGAGTATTTAATTTGACTCTCACATTGACTGTTGTTGGTATATAGCAGCGGTTCCCAACCTGTGGGTCGCAACCCACAAGAACTGTGTTAAAGGGCCACGGCATTGGGAAGGTTGAGAACAATTGTATAGGAATGCTACTGACTTGCATATATTGATTTTATATCCTGAGACTTTGATTAATTTATCAATTCTGGGAGTCTCTTGGTGAAATCATTGGGTTTTTCTAGATATAAGATCATAGCATCAGCAAAAAGTGATAGTTTGACCTCCCTTTCTAGATTTGGACATACTTGACTCTTTTTCTTGCCTGATTTTTCATATTTCCAGAGTTCTTTCACTGATTTGTTCTCATGTGGAGCAGCTGTTGCTTCTTATTTTGGGATTTTCTTTTGTTTAGATGTGGCTCCCTACACACATACTTGTACATGTATGTTTGTAGCATATGTTGAGTGAGAACCTTTGGCTTTGCTTGTGGATACTTTGATGGTGATCTCAGTTTTGGATAGTTGCCTTGGTTATAGATATCCTTAATGTGGTGGTTTTCTCAGTTGCTAGTTATAGTTTTCACAGTTGCAGGCTATAGCAGTGGTAAGATATATATGTGAACAGATTCCATGTCTCTATTTAATGAGATAGGATGGGATGTATTTTAAATCCTTTCTCTTTTCCTTTTCCCATGATGTTCTTAGCAGTGTGAATTGTATTGGCATGCACACTTTAATCCCTGAAACAGTAGGTGGTACTCTGGTGAGAATCAACCTTACCCTGTATAATTGAATCAGTGTATGCTGTAAAGGGCTGTGCAAATTTATCTCCCTATCACTTTCCTTCTGGAAAGAGCCACCTAGTGATAGGGATGTCTTATTTTTCCATGAAGAAGAATACGGTACACATTTATTGTTAAATGAAAATAAAGGAAATTTATTACCTGTATACGGTACGGTAGTAACTTGAGTATCTTCCAGCCTAAACAATGTTGTGGATCTTCTTAAAGACAGTTCACTTCGCTGAAGGAAATTATCCAGCCAGTGTTGTGATGCTTTGAAGTCTTCGGAGGCTATGTCAAACTGTGGTGCCATTGCAAGGGCAAATTCTTGAATCTGAGCCCTATTCACAACCAAAGCCTTTGCTCTCCTGTCAACAACCCATTCACAGATCAGGTCTTCCAGCTCGGAAAATAATGGTTGCCGACCTGATCCACACTTGCGCGTTTTAGCATTTCCCTTGTCCACTTGTTCAATGAGGTTACCATACTCTGCTCGCCATTTTCAGATCAATCGGATACTCAACATCTTCTCTTTACAGAAAGCAGTAAGATTTTGGCCCCAAGAGTCTTCCACGATTCCTTTCTTGTACTCCACAGAGTAGCTTTTTCTTTTTGTGCTCATTTCTAGGGGTAAAAAAAAGGAACTGGGGTATCGGTGGGGGGAGGGGGATCACTTAAAATGACACAGGGGGGATCAGAGGGGGGAATCAAAATGGCACAGGAGAATCAGAGGGGGATTACCATTTTAGTAACCCCTTTTGACCATCCTGTGTCATTTTGATTGCCCCCTCTGATCCACCTGTGTAATTTTAAGTGATCCCCCTCCCCCCACCCCTGTGCCATTGAACACCTTCACCAGACATACCCCCCCTACTCCTTTATCAGACATTTCCCCACTGGGGCCTGCCTGGGGACTGTCACTGGGCTGGCTGGAGCCTAGACCTGGGCTGGAGCAGGGTCTGCCACTGACTGAGAACCTTCAGTCATCATGAGGGCGGCCACGAGCATCAGGCAGTGTCACCAGAGACACACTGGCACTCACCATCTTCGCCGCAGCCCGTCCACTCTGATCCTCCTGTTCTTCTACACGTATCTGCGAAAGTCTCCTCCTCTCTCCCACCCCGCGCTCACCTCTCACTCCGACCTCCGCTCCGCCTCTACACAGCAGTGACGTCAGGACTCTGCGGAACATCACTGGTTGCTAGATGCCAGTCTGGGTGGCCCTAGCAACCAGTCTACGGTAAATTAATTTTCATTCCAACACAGAGCCTGGGGGGCCTTATTTTCGGGGGGATGCCTTATATTTCACCCAGAAGGAAACCTGTAAGTAGGTCTTATTTTCGGAGGATGTTTTATTTTCGGGGAAACACGGTAGTACTCTGGTTGTCTCTGTCCTTCTCTCTAGGAGGCAGCTCACCCAAAAGGTCTACCAGGGGTCCTCAAACTGTGGCCCACGGCCACATGAGGCAGTGTGATTGTATTTGTTCCCATTTTGTTTTCTTACTTCAAAATAAGATATGTGCAGTGTGCATAGGAATTTGTTCATAGTTTTTTTTTTTAAACTATAGTCTACCCCTCCAGCGGTTTGAGGGACAGTGAACTGGCCCCCTGTTTAAAAAGTTTGAGGACGCCTGGTGGGCTCTGGTCTCATGCAGATCCCCCAGGACACACTGGACCCCTGTGACTCCTGCAGTCTGTGCCTGAGTTCAGAAATATTTGTATGGGAATGAGTAAAATGAAAACTGAGGTGCTAAAATAAACATTCTGGTACAAATATCTTTGTTATGATGTGATTTTTGGTCTTCTGGGTATATGCCTAGTAGAGGAATTATAGGATTGAATGGCAGGTCTATTTTTAGATCTCTAAGTGTTCTCCAAACATCTTTCCAAAAGGAATGTATTAATTTGCATTCCCACCAGCAGTGTAGAAGTGTTCCCTTTTCTCATGTTTACATGGATGGAGCTGGAACATATTCTTCTTAGTAAAGTATCTCAAGAATGGAAGAAAAAGTATCCAATGTACTCAGCCCTACTATGAAACTAATTTATGGCTTTCACATGAAAGCTATAACCCAGTTATGACCCAAGAATAGGGGGGAGGGGGAAAGGGAGGGGAGGAAGGGGGGAGGTGGGCAGAGGGAGGGTGATTGGTGGGATTACACCTGCGGTGCATCTTACAAGGGTATATGTGAATCCTAGTAAATGTGGAATGTAAAAGTCTCAGCAAAATAACTAAGAAAATGCTATGAAAGCTATGTTAACTAGTGTGATGAAAATGTGTCAAACGATCTATGAACCAAGTGTATGGTGCCCCATTATCATATTAATGTACACAGCTATGATTTAATAAAAATAAAAAGGAAAAAAAGAAAAGGGTATATGTGAAACTTAGTAAATGTAGAATGTAAATGTATTAACACAATAACTAAGAAAATGCCAGGAAGGCTATGTTAACCAGTGTGATGAAAATGTGTCAAACGGTCTATAAAACCAGTGTATGGTGCCCCATGATCACATTAATGTACACAGCTATGATTTAATAAAAATAAATAAATAAATAAAAAGAAAAAAACTGAGGTGCTAAAGTCCCCTGGGGAGGACAAAAGTTCACAGTGGGTATAGAAGCAGTATGGCACCTGCCATCTCAGCTCAGATTTGTGGTGACTGGAATCAACCCAGAAGGCTGAGAGCCTGGTGCTTTGTCCACCAGATGCTTCCAGTTCACTGGCAGCAGCAATTTTGGGTTAGTGGGCATAGAAAGTCACTCTAGCATTTTGGGAAGCTGATCACTGTGAGAGTGGAGGGACAAACCACACCACTTGTCCTTTTTGCTGGACTCCAAGCCTCTTAGGGGTTGATCACTACCAATATCTTGCTCTTTGTTCTATCCACAACTTTTTGCCCTGGAAGTTCATGTAGGTTCTGGCATCCTTCTCTCAAAATTTACCTGATCTATGTTTATTTGTTTGTTTTTCCTTCATCTGAAACTTTTCCTTCTTACCAAGATAATTTGGCAACTGGTATCTCTGGCCACCCATCTTGGCCCTTCATAATTACATATTGTTTTCTTAGCAGGTTTGTCTTGATAAAAGTAGCACCGAACACATTTACATTATGCTAAAAGCTTCTTATGTCTTTATGGACTGGTAACAGTTTGCCACCTGTGGAAAAAAGAGACCATGAATTCACGTTAAAATGGAGCGTTGCTTTTGGAGATATTTGGACAAAAATCTTAAACTTTCAGAGAAAAGCAAGTAATTCCATTTAGAAATTCACCAGTTCTGATATTCTCAATTTATTAATTAGAGATATTGTTATGCAAATTCAGAATAACATGAAAACTTTAAATCAAGGAGTCATGGAAATATAGGTTCATTGCAGAAACAGTAAAAAAAGAAAAATGTGCTATTATGAATCAGAATAGAATGGGATAAAATAGTCTAGAAATTCTGTGACAACTGAATAACCAGTATTTATAGGAAAGAAACTCATATTCCCACTCATAATACACACCTAGTGAAATCAGATGGGGGGGGGAGAGACAAGATGGCGGACTGAAGCCAGCTTTCAACAGAGGCTCCCGTCCAGAAGGAGAGTTAAGGGACAGGAATTTAGTAAGTATCCTGGTGGGTTTGAGCTGCACCAAGAGAGAAGGTTGAAGAACACACATCAACACCGCTGAGGCAAGCTGTGATCACAAGGATGCAAACGAAAGGTACAAAATCCACCACCAAACGGACGGGAGTCCCCCTCCCCCATGAGACCGGCTCAAGAGCCCCACAATTAAACAAACGGGCAGAAATTAAAGGCCCTCCCACTACACTCCACGGGAGAGACCTTCTAAAAACTGGACCTACCTCCCCTACTAGGGAGCCATGGCGTTCTCCTCCCAGGCATAAAACTGCATAAAACTTTAAAAATCCTTTGCCGACAACCCTGAATCCCCAACACTCCCCTCCCGCTCACTGAGGTCTGGAGGCCTGTCCCCCAGGAGTTCGGATTCTTGGGTGATTTCTCAAGGGGAGTGGACAGTCCCCGAGCTGCAACTGGTCAGTGCTGACTCTGAGGCACACGAGTGTTGAGAGGGCACTGGGCTGAGGGGGAGTCACGCCTCGGCGGCACTTCCCTGCGGTGCGGTGCAGCAGCCCTCCCTGTGCATCAATACGGCCAGGCATAAAACTGAAAGAAGCTCTAGCTTCCCCACTGAGCTCTCAGCACTCCCCCCCACTCTCACCTGGGGTCTGGGGGCCTGTCCCTCAGGAGTTCGGATCCTTGGGTGATTTCTCGAGGGGAGTGCACAGTGCCCGAGCTGCGACTGGTCAGCGCTGACTCTGAGACATGCGAGTGAGGAGAGGGCACTCGAGGAGAGGGCACTCGGCTGAGGGAGAGTCACGCCTTGGCGGCACTTCCTTGCGGTGCAGTGCAGCAGCCCTCCCCAGACTTCTCCTCTAGCTTCTCCTCACTCTCACTCGGGGGTCTGGGGGCCTGCCCCCGAGGAGTCCGGATTCTTGGGAGATCTCTCGAGGGGTGTGGACAGAGCATAAACTGCGGCCGCTCAGTGCTGACTCTGGGGCGTGAGACAGAGGAGAAAAGGGTCGGCGGGGGGCCCACACCAGAGCGGCAGTTCCTGGAGGCAAATCAACAGCCCTTTTTTCTTTAACAGCAAAATGGGTCACTTCTGGATATTCTGAAGCCACATCCCCTGTCTCCCTGGGCAACCAGAGGAGGCCACCAGTGAGCAAAGGATTTGCCTGACGCTGCTCACAAACCTGGGAAGCTTCCAGGGCAGGGCCGACAGAGAGAGGTAATTGGACACAAACCTCCAGCAGCAAAGACGTTTGAACTCAGAACAGCCCATCTTCTGTAGGCGATTTTAGCAGAAACAGAGACAGAACACCGCAAAGTTGTCTGTTCTGTTCTGTTCTGTTAGCAACATCAATCAGGGACGGGGCTAAGCCTGAGTGAACACCTCCCTCCCACCACCTACATTAAGCACTCAAAGATGTCAGGTCCCCTCTCCTCCTGCTAGATAGCGGCAGACTGCAGGGGCCAGGCAGACTTCCTTGTAATTCAGGCAGGTGCAAACCCCTAGAGTATCTGTTCACTACAGGCAACTGGGTTAGCCATCTGCAGAGATACCAGCGACTGGGTCTGACAGAGGGGCAAAGTGGGGAAGGAGACATCAACCTTCCCAGACTGATCTATTTGCTAGGTGGCTCCTCCTGACTCCACGCAGCACTGGAGTAAGCCATATCAGAGGAGTCACCAGGCCCCTGTGATCCAGTTCCCAGAGACCTCTTGAACTCTCCCACCTGAGACAGGTGATGATTGAGACAATCGATTTGGACCTTTTGAACTGAACTAATAGACTGAGGACTTTTCAGGCAGTGCCCTGGGTATGCAGTTGTAGGAAGGTTTGATTTTCCTTTTCCAACTGGTGCCAGAGGTGGCGGGCGGGGTGACTTAATTGCTGGTTTTTCCACACAGCTGAGACTTCAAGCCAGAGTAAACGTTACAGTAGGATCGAACAGAAACCAGCTGAAAACAAGACAGAACCACTTAGCCCCACCACACAAGACAGGGCCCCAGTTTCTCAGGCCACAACACTGTACAGACCCTCGATAAAGCCCCAGGGGAAAAATCAAAGGGAGTAAAATAACCATGGGGCAGAATCAGTGGAAAAACTCTGGTGACATGAATAACCAGAATAGATCAACCCCCCCAAGAAAAGATACGGCAGATGTGATTGAAGATCCCATTCATAAACAACTGGCTGAGATGTCAGAAATCGAATTCAGAATTTGGATTGCAGACAAGATTAATAAAATGGAATTAGGAATTCGAGGAGAAATTCAAAAGTTGTCTCAAGAATTTAACGAATTTAAAGACAAAACCACCAAAGACTTAGCCACACTGAAGCAAGAATTTACATCCCTCAAAGATATGAAAAATACAGTAGAATCCCTCAGCAACAGAATGGAGCAAGCAGAAGAAATGATTTCTGACAATGAAGATAAAGTCTTCGAATGCTCCCAATCTCTCAAAGAGGAAGAGAAATGGAGAGCAAAAACGGATCACTCACTCAGAGAACTCTCAGATAATTCGAAGAAAAGCAATATACGAATAATTGGGATTTCTGAGAATGATGAAGTGGCCTCAAAGGGCACAGAGGCCCTTCTGCATGAAATTATGAAAGAAAATTTTCCAACCATGCCTAGAGAATCTGAAATTCAGATAGCAGACAGCTTCAGAACACCAGCACGATTCAACCCCAATAAGACATCCCCCAGGCATATCATAATTAGCTTCACTAAAGTTAACATGAAAGAGAAGATTCTCAAAGCAGCCCGGCGAAAGAAAACTATTACGTACAAAGGAAAGAATATTAGAATAACTGCAGATCTCTCTGCTGAAACTTTTCAAGCAAGAAGAGGGTGGTCATCAACTTTTAATCTCCTAAAGCAAAATAACTTTCAACCCAGGATCTTGTATCCAGCTAAACTGAGTTTCATTTATGATAGAGAAATTAAATACTTCAATGACATTCATATGTTGAAAAAATCTGCCATAAGTAAACCAGCTCTTCAGGATGTTCTCAGACCTATCCTCCACAATGACCAACCTAATCCTATACCACAAAAGTAAACTCACTCAGAAACTTTGGATCAAACTCCAACTTCCACACTGGTGAAAGGATTAAAAATGTCCACTGGACCTTTGAAAAACTCGATACCCAAAATTCCACCAGACTTATCAATACTCTCCATCAATGTGAATGGCTTAACCTGTCCTCTAAAGAGGCATAGGTTAGCTGACTGGATACAAAAACTCAAGCCAGATATTTGTTGCATACAAGAGTCACATCTTAACTGAAAAGACAAATACAGAACTCAGGGTGAAAGGATGGTCATCCATATTTCAGGCAAATGGTAATCAGAAAAAAGCAGGTGTTGCAATTTTATTTGCAGATACCGTAGGCTTTAAAGCATCAAAAGTAAGGAAGGACAAGAATGGTCACTTCATATTGTTAAGGGTAATACTCAATATGATGAGATCTCAATTATTAATATCTATGCACCCAACCAGAATGCACCTCAATTTATAAGAGAAACTCTAACAGACATGAGTAACTTGATTTCCTCCAGCTCCATAATCATCGGAGATTTCAACACTCCTTTGGCAGTGTTGGATCGATCCTCCAGCAAGACGCTGAGCAAAGAAATCTTAGATTTAAACCTAACCATCCAATATTTAGATTTAGCAGACATCTACAGAACATTTCATCCCAACAAAACTGAATACACATACTTCTCATCAGCCCACGGAACTTACTCCAAAATTGACCACATTTTAGGTCACAAGTCTTGTAAATTTAAAGGAATAGAAATTATTCTATGCATCTTCTCGGACCATCATGGAATAAAACTTGAATTGAGTAACAACAGGAATATGCATACTCATACAAAAACATGGAAGTTAAATAACCTTATGCTGAATGATAGCTGGGTCAGAGATGAGATTAAGAAAGAAATCGCCAACTTTTTGGAACAAAACGACAATGAAGACACAAACTATCAGAACCTCTAGGACACCGCAAAGGCAGTTCTAAGAGGGAAATTTATAGCACTGCAAGCCTTCCTCAAGAGAACGGAAATAGAGGAAGTTAACAACTTAATGAGACATCTCAAGCAACTGGAAAAGGAAGAACATTCCAACCCCAATCCCAGTAGAAGAAAAGAAATAACCAAAATTAGAGCAGAATTAAATGAAATTGAAAACAAAAGAATAATACAACAGATCAATAAATCAAAAAGCTGGTTTTTTGAAAAGGTCAACAAAATAGATAAACCTCTGGCCAACCTAATCAGAAAAAAAAGAGTAAAGTCTCTAATATCATCAATCAGAAACAACAAAGACGAAATAACAACAGACTTGTCAGAAATCCAAAAAATCCTTAATGAATATTACAAGAAACTTTATTCTCAGAAATATGAAAACCTGAAGTAAATTGACCAATACTTGGAAGCACGCCACCTTCCAAGACTTAGCCAGAATCAAGTGGAAATGTTGAACAGACCCATATCAAGTTCAGAAATAGCATCAACTATACAAAACCTCCCTAAGAAGAAAAGCCTGGGACCAGATGGTTTTACGTCAGAATTCTACCAAAATTTAAAGAGGAATTAGTACCTATATTACTCAACCTGTTCCAAAAGGTAGAAAAAAAAAGGAAGACTACCCAACACGTTCTATGAAGCAAACATCACCCTGATCCCCAAACTAGGAAAGAACCCAAGAAGAAAAGAAAATTACAGACCAATATCACTAATGAATATAGATGCAAAAATATTCAACAAGATCCTAACAAACAGAATCCAGCAATACATCAAACAAATTAAACATCATGACCAAGTTGGTTTTATCCCAGGGTCTCAAGGCTAGTTCAATGTATGTAAATCTATAAATGTAATTCAGCACATAAACAAATTAAAAAACAAAGACCATATGATTCTCTCAATTGATGCAGAAGAAGCTTTTCATAATGTCCAGCATTCCTTCATGATCAGAACACTCAAGAAAATTGGTCTAGAAGGGACTTTTCTTAAACTGATAGAGGCCATCTACAGCAAACCCACAGCCAATATCATATTGAATGGAGTTAAATTGGAATCATTTCCACTCAGATCAGGAACCAGACAAGGCTGCCCATTGTCTCCATTGCTTTTCAACATTGTAATGGAAGTTTTAGCCACCACAATTAGGGAAGAAAAGGCGATCAAGGGTATCCATATAGGGTCAGAAGAGATCAAACTTTTGCTCTTTGCAGATGATATGATTGTGTATCTGGAAAACACTAGGGACTCTACTACAAAACTCCTAGAAGTGATCAAGGAATACAGCAGTGTCTCAGGTTACAAAATCAACATCCATAAATCGGTAGCCTTTATATACACCAACAACAGTCAAGTTGAAAAAGCAGTTAAGGACTCTATCCCATTCACAGTAGTGCCAAAGAAGATGAAATATTTGGGAATTTACCTAACAAAAGACGTGAAAGATCTCTATAAAGAGAACTATGAAACTCTAAGAAAAGAAATAGCTGAAAATTTTAACAAATGGAAAAACATACCATGCTCATGGGTGGGAAGAATCAACATTATCAAAATGTCCATACTACCCAAAGCAATATATAATTTCAACGCACTCCCTATTAAAGCTCCACTGTCATATTTTAAAGATCTTGAAAAAACAATACTTCGTTTTATATGGAATCAGAAAAAACCTCGAATAGCCAAGACATTACTCAGGAATAAAAACAAAACAGGAGGAATCACACTACCAGACCTCAGACTTTACTACAAATTGATAGTGATCAATTTTGTGCCAGCATGGTACTGGCACAAAAACAGAGAAGTAGATGTCTGGAACAGAATAGAGAACCAAGAGATGAATCCAGCTACTTACCGTTATTTGATCCTTGACAAGCCAATTAAAAACATTCAGTGGGGAAAAGATTCCCTATGTAACAAATGGTGCTGGGTGAACTGGCTGGCAACCTGCAGAAGACTGAAATTGGACCCACACCTTTCACCATTAACTAAGATAGACTCTCATTGGATTAAAGATTTAAACTTAAGACATGAAACTATAAAAATACTAGAGGAGAGTGCAGGGAAAACCCTTGAAGAAATCAGTCTGGGCGAGTATTTTATGAGGAGAACCTCCCGGGCAATTGAAGCAGTTTCAAAAATACACTACTGGGACTTGATCAAACTAAAAAGCTTCTGCACAGCCAAGAACACAGTAAGTAAAGCAAACAAACAGCCCTCAGAATGGGAGAAGATATTTGCAGGGTATATCTCTGACAAGGGTTTAATAACCAGAATCCACAGAGAACTCAAACACATCAGCAAGAAAAAAACAAGGGATCCCATCGCAGGCTGGGCAAGGGATTTGAAGAGAAACTTCTCTGAAGAAGACAGGTGCACGGCCTTCAGACATATGAAAAAATGCTCATCATCTTTAATCATCAGAGAAATGCAAATCAAAACTACTTTGAGATATCATCTAACTCCAGTGAGACTAGCCTATATCACAAAATCTCAAGACCAGAGATGTTGGCGTGGATGTGGAGAAAAGGGAACACTTTTGCACTGCTGGTGGGAATGCAAATTAATACATTCCTTTTGGAAAGATATATGGAGAACACTCAGAGATCTTAAAAATAGATCTGCCATTCAATCCTGTAATCCCTCTGCTGGGCATATACCCAGAAGACCAAAAATCACAACATAAAAAAGATATTTGTACCAGAATGTTTATTGCAGCCCAATTCATAATTGCTAAGTCATGGAAAAAGCCCAAGTGCCCATCGATCCACGAATGGATTAATAAATTGTGGTATATGTACACCATGGAATACTATGCAGCCTTAAAGAAAGATGGAGACTTTACCTCTTTCATGTTTACATGGATGGAGCTGGAACATATTCTTCTTAGTAAAGTATCTCAAGAATGGAAGAAAAAGTACCCAATGTACTCAGCCCTACTATGAAACTAATTTGGGGCTCTCACATGAAAGCTGTAACCCAGTTACAACCTAAGAATAGGGGGAATTGGGAAAGGGAGGGGAGGGAGGGTGGTGGTGGGTAGAGGGAGGGGCATCGGTGGGATCATACCTGTGGTGCATCCTACAGGGGTATTTGCAAAACTTGGTAAATGTAGAATGTAAATGTCTTGGCTTGGTAACTGAGATAATGCCAGGAAGGCTATGTTAACCATTGTGATGAAAATGTGTCAAATGGTCTATGAAGCGAGTGTATGATGCCCCCATGATCATATCAATGTATACAGTTATGATTTAAAAAATAAAATAAAATAAAATCAGATGGGATTAACTTCCTCAAAATACTCTTGTCCCTTTGTTACAAAATGAATTTTATTTTGTATAAGAAGTCATATAATATTAGTGTGGTAAGGGCCTTCCTATATATGATAACAAAGGGGGAAATATAAAAGAGATTAGGAGATCTGGCTGCATTAAAATATATGGGGCAATATGTTTGAAACTTTTTAATATATCTGCTATATTATAATGTAGCTTTTTCAAATCAGTAAACACTAACTAGTACCTCCAAAAATTTTGCAAGATGTTTCAAAAGCCCTATCACACATGTACTAAGATAATAATGGCCAATAATATATGAAATTATGTGATATCATTGTTTACTGTTCACTGGTCCAAGTGAAAAGGACATGTTGAAATGACAATACCTGGTATTTCTCACCCTTCTAAGGAAACTTATTAGACATTTTTTTCCAATTGCCTTCCTCATAAATGTTAATATCTCAGGTATACTGAGGTCATATGCTAGGTCAGATGGTAATTCTATGTTTAACTTATTGAGGAATATCCAAGTTGCTTTCCATTGCAACTACACCATTTTGTGTTCCTACTAGCAATGTTCCAATTTCTCCAAATCCTCACCAACATTTGTTATATTTTATTTTTATTACTATTAACATAGGCATAGTAGATCCTAGTAGATATCAAGCAACATTTCATTGTGATTTTGATTTGAGTTTTCCCAGTGATGAATGATGTTGAAAATTATTATGCTAATTTTTCCATTTGTATATATTTTGGCAGATATGTATGTGTGTTATTTGGAGTGTTTATATGTTTTGCCCATTTTTAATTGTTAAGGACCAGCCCCAAACTATGCCATGAGTTCCCTCCCAGGCTGGCAGAGACAAAAGGATGAGGGAAAAAGGAGAAGTCAAAACATAAAGAGAAAGTTTTTTATGGGTCGGGAGTCTGTCCACCTTCAAAAGTGAGGACCGTGGAAAGCCCCTTGCTCCAGGCTAGCTCTGTTTTTATTGCATACACCATTGCTTTAATCATCAATCTAACAGGGGAAGTTAGATCATGGTTACATCATGGTTCTTGCTGGGCTTGCATTTTCTAACCAAACTATTTCTGTAACTATGTTAATTAGACTGATTTACCTTTTACTGTTATTGTTCTAAGTTATTTATGATCTTTACACAGAACATGGGACAGGGAACACAGTCCAGGAACAGGATGTCAAAGCAGACCCCAGTGAGGCCATGCACACAAATCACAGGAGTGGCAATTAACACTAAAGAAGCCTTGTGTTCAGAATGGTGCTTCTGACCATATGGAAGTGACAGAGGAAAGGAGATATTTTTCTCCTTATCTAGTCCTGAGAGACCCTTTCTTTCCTCAACAAGGTTTAAATGGTCTGCATTCCCTAACTCCACAAAAGCACTCATTCTCCCTGAGAAGGCACCCCTGCTTGGGCAAGCCTTGCCTGCTCAGTGACCTCACAGCAGGATCGCACTGTGGGAGGGGTGGAGTTCCAGCAAGATAGCCTACTCAGTCTAAAAGGGCCAGGCTACAGGCAGTACATTTTGCACCAGATTTTGGGTTTCTCTGATCCACTTCTCTCCTGTCTCTGTTCCCGTTTGTCCATCATCCGCAATCATTTTCTTAATTCAATTCCTAACCTACTTACAATAAACAATTGAATGTTGGTTTTAAGCTTATTAAATCATTGTTACTAGCAATGCAATCACATCAAGATATGACTCTTCCCTTAAGTACCCATATGTGCATCTGCATTTAAGTTTTTTTAGTTATACAATTTTTTATATATTCCTAACAATAGACCTTTGTCAAATACATGACTTGAAAATATTTCCCCCCATTCTGTGGACTGTCATTTCACCTTCTTGATAGTGTGCTTTGATGCTTAAAAAAATTAATTTTTATGAAGTCAAATTTAGTTTTTCTTTTGAAGCTTATATTTTTCATATCTTAAGAGACAATTGCCAAATCCAAGGTGATGAAGTTTTATCCCTATGGTTTCTTCTAAGAATTTTACAGTTTTGGCTCTTATATTTAGGTCTTGGGTACATTTTGAGTTAACTTTTGTATATTGTATGAGGGAAGCATCCAAATTCAACCTTTTTCATGGTTTTCATGGGGGGAGGGTTAGTCAGTTGTCCTAGCACCATTTTTTTTTTTAAATAAGCAATTCTTTCCCCATTGGTACCATTCTTGAAAATGAATTGACCATAATGTATGGTTTATTTATGAACTCTCAATTCAGTCCTATTTTTCTATATGTCTGTTCCAAAGCCAATACCATATTGTCTTGATTACTATAGGTTTGCATTAAGTTTTAAAATTGAGAAGTAGGAGACCTCCAACTTTCTTCTTCTTTTTCAGGATTGTTTTGGCTATTTGGGGACCCTTCCAATTGAATATGAATTTGAAAATCATCTTTTCCACATCTTAAAAAAATGTTTTTGGATATTCTTTCAGTTTGCATTGAATCTATGTATCAATATAGGGAAAATTCCATCTTAAAAATATTAAGTCTTCTGATCATAAACATAGAAGGTCTCTCATTTTTTAGGTCTTCTTTAATTTCTTTTTTCAGTGTTTTATAATTTCCAGAGCACAGATCTTGCATCTCTGTGGTCAAATTTATTTTTAAATGTTTCACTGTTTAGATGCTATTGTAACTGGAATTGCTTTATTAATTTCCTTTGCGGATTTTTCATTTCAGGTGCATAGAAGTATGACTGATTTTTGTGTTGAACTTCTACCCTGTAATTTGGCTGAATTCATTTATT
This sequence comes from Nycticebus coucang, assembly GCF_027406575.1. Classification (NCBI taxonomy): domain Eukaryota; kingdom Metazoa; phylum Chordata; class Mammalia; order Primates; family Lorisidae; genus Nycticebus; species Nycticebus coucang. Next base: position 113,641,186 of record NC_069804.1, read on the forward strand.
AAGTTCTAGTAACTTTCTTGTGGATATTTGAGATTTCCTACATATAAGGTCATGTCAACAATGAACAGAGATAGTTTCATTTCCTCCTTTACTATTTATGCACCATTTGTTCCTTTTTTCTTAGCATTATCAGGCTAGACTTCTAGTAGAATATTGAATTGATGCCATGAAAACGGGAAGCTTTGTCTTGTTTCTAATTGTAGGGGAAAGTCTTTCATCCTTAAGTGTGTTGCTAGCTATAGGTTTATCATTTTAGGGAAGTTCTCTTCTATAACTAGTTTTCTTGTATGTTTTTATCATGCTAGGAAATTGGATTTTTCAAAGGCTCTTTCTGTATCAATTTATAAGATCATGTGTTTTTCCTTCATTGTCTTAATGTGATGTATTATACATCGATTTTCACACATCGAACCAAATGTATATTCTCTGGATAAATCCCACTTGATCATGGAGTATAATATTTTAATATTCTGTTAGATTCAGTGTGATAATTGTTGATGGCATTTTTTGAGGATTTTTGCGTCTGTATTCATAGGAATATTGATTTGTATTTTTCTTTTGATGTTTTTGTCTGGCTTTGGATATAAGAATGAATTAGGAAGTTTACCATTCTCTTCTAATTTTTAGAATACTTTAAGATTTATTTATTTATTTATTTTTTGCAGTTTTTGGCTGGGGCTGGGTTTGAACCCACCACCTTTGGCATATGGGACTGGCGCCCTTCTCCTTTGAGCCACAGGTGCCACCCTTTAAGATTTATTTTTATTAATTGTTCTTTTGAGACAGAGTCTCACCACGTCACCCTTGGTAGAGTGCTGTGGTGTCACAGCTCACAACAACCTCAAACTCTTGGGCTTAAGTGATTCTCTTGCCTCAGCCTTCCAAGTAGCTGGGACTACAGGCGCCTGCTGCAACACTCGGCTATTTTTTTGCGTGGGGGAGTTGTAGTTGTCATTGTTGTTTGGCAGGCTTGGGCTGGGTTCAAACCCATTAGCTCCAGTGTATGTGGCTGGCGCCCTAGCTGCTGAGCTACAGGCGCTGAGCCTATATTAATTGGTTTTTAAATATTTGGGACAATGCACCAGTGAAAACTTTTGATGCCGAACTTTTCTTTGCTAAGAAGTTTTTGGTTACTGACTCTACCTATTACATGTCTCATCAGATTTTGTATTTCTTCTTGAGTTTTATCTAGGTTATATAATTTTCAGTTTATAATTGTTCATAGGATGCTTTTATGCTATTTTTTATTTTTTGTAAGGTTGCTAATAATGTCACCACATTTCATTTCATTTTTTTAAACATTTCACTGACATATGATCAACATGTAAAAAGCTGTACACACTTTTTTTTTTTTTTGCTGTTTTTTTTGCTGGGGCTGGGTTTGAACCCGCCACCTCTGGCATATGGGGCCGGTGCCCTACTTCCTTGAGCCACAGGTGCTGCCCAAAGCTGTACACATTTAATGTATATGCCATCATTAAGGGCATAAATGTATCCATCACCAAAGTTTCTCTCCATTCTCTTTATTATCTTTGTTTATGTTTGGTAAGAACATTTAACATTTCTACCATTTTAGCAAACTTAAAATTTTAGCTATAGGAATTATGCTGTATATTAGTGTAGTATTTAGGAAAAAAGCCCAGAAGTGTTCACTCAACATGAAACAGAACACTTCTGTGACCAAAAAGCAATTTTGCTGCAGACACCAACTGGTTGTCCTATATTTCAATTCAATTTTGACACTCTCTACCTGGAGTTAGATCTCACAGATTAAAGGCTCAGTGACACAAAACTGCCCCCCACTTCTAATGCCATCCCAAAGCCCCAGATTGTTTACCTGTGCTTCTGACCTATCAGCTATAAATTGGGGCTTCTCATGATTCCCTACTTGAGTTCAGTTAATTTGCTGGTATGACACTCAGAACTCAGGGAAATGCTTACTGGCATTTACTGGTTCATTGTATTAATAAAGGATATGTTAAAGGATACAGATGCACATCTAGACTAAGAGATATATGGGGTGAGGTCTGCATAGGTCCTAAGTGCAGAAACTTCTGTCCTGGTGAAATTGAAAGGTGCTGCCTTCTTGGTACATAGATGTGTTTCTCAGCCCAGAAGCTTTCCCAACCCTGTAATTCATGAGACATTATTATTAACTCAATCTCCAGCCCCTTTTCCCTGTCTCCCTCAGAAGATGGAGAGCAGTGGAGCAGAAAGTTCCAAACTTCTAATCATAGCTTGGTCTTTCTAGGACCGGCTCCCTTTCTCGGAGCCTACCAAGAGTTGCCACATTAAAACAAAAAGCTGCCCATAATACCCAGGAAATTCCAAAGGATAAGCAGCTCCATGTCAGAAATTAACTGGAGTCAAAAACCAAATGTTAGAAAAAAAGATGCACCAAGCATTGCTGTTGCTCAGGAAATTACAAAGGTTTTATGAGCTCTGTGCCAAGAACCAGAGGTGGAGACCACAAATATGTGTTTCCTATTGTACCACATATAAGTAGGTCTCCAGAATTATTTATATTGCATGATTGATACTTTGTGTCCTTTGTGTCTTCATTTACCCCCACCCCAAACTCTTTGTACTCTTTGCTTCTGCGAGTTTGATTATTTTAGATTCCACATATAAGTAAAATGATACAATAGTTGTCTTTCTGTGCCTAGCTTATTTCCCTTAACATAATATTTTACAAATGGCAGCATATCCTTCTTTTTAGGGCTAAATAATATTCCATTATGTGTGAACATATATATGTCACATGTTTTTTATCAATTCATCCATTGATGTACATTTAGCTTGCTTTCTGTGTTTTGGCTGTTGTGAATAGTCAGTCATGCGATGGACATAGGAATGAAGAGCCTAATCTGGAAAAATACCAAGATGTGGAATTGCTGGTTCATCTGATACCTCTACTTTGATTTTTTGAGGAACCTCTATGCTATTTTCCATAACCGTACCAATTTGCATTTTCCCCAACAGTGTAGAAGGGTTTTCTTTTCTCTACAGCCTCACCAGGATTTACTGTTTTTTTTTTTTTTTTTAACCATTCTACCAGGTATGAGGTTAAACTGTGTCATTGTTGTTTTGATTTGAGTTTCTTTGATGATTAGCGATGTTGACTTTATCATATACCTGTTGGTCATCTGTATGTCTTCTTTGGAAAAATGTATATTCAGGTCCTTTCCTCATTTTAAAATGATTACTTGGAGGGTTTTGCTTATTGTGTTTTGGGGTTTGAGTTTTTTTGTTTTGTTTTGTGAGGGGGGTTGCTTTTGTTTTAATTTGTTTTGTTTTGCTATTGAGTTTAAGGGGTTCCTTATATATTTTTGGAGATTGACTTTTTATCAAATGTATAATTTTCTAGTATTTTCTCTATTTGTTGGATACCTTTCATTTTGTTAATTATTTCTTTTGTTGTGCGGAAACTTTTTAGTTTGATGGAATCACACTTGTTTATTTTTGGTTATATTGCCTCCACTTATGGGGTCAAATTCTAAAAAATAATTGCCAAGACCAAAGTCAGGGAGCTTTTTTCTTATGTTTCTTTGAGAAGTTTTACAGTTTCAGATCTTATATTTTAGTTTTTAACCCATTTTGAGCTTTTTTGTTTGTTTGTTTGGTATAAGATATGGGTCTAAATTCATTCTTTTATATGTGGATATCCAGTTTTCTCAACACCATTTATTGAATAGACAATTTTTCCCTGTGTGTATTCTTGGCATTTTTGTTAGATATTAGTTGACTGATATGCTTGGGTTGATTTCTGGGCTCTTTATTCTAGTCCATTGGTTTATATGTCTTATTTTATGCAGTAACATACTATTTTGATTACACGAAAATGTTGTAACAGAATATGAAATTAGGAAATCTGATGCCGCCAACTTCATTCTTTCTTAAATTTGTTTTGGCTATAAGTTCCATGTAAGTTTTAGGATTCTTTTTTTTTCTATTTCTGTGGGAAAATGCCATTGAAAAAATTTTGATGGGGATTGTTTTGAATCTACAGATTATTGGGGGTAAAAAAGACATTTTAACAATATTACTTTACTAAATTCAATAACATAGATATCTTACAATTTATTTGTGTCTTCCTTAATTTCTTTCTATAATGTTTTACAGTATTCAGTATACAGATCTTTTACTTCTTTAAATTTACTTCTATGTATTTCATTTGTCTTATTACTATTGCAAATGAGATTATTTAATGAACGTCATTTTAGGATAGGTCTTGTTAGTGTATAGAAATGCAGCTAATTTTTGTATTTTGATTTTTTATCCTCCAATGGTACTGAATTCACTTATTGGTTCTAACGGGTTTTTTGGTAGAATCTTTAGGATTTTCTATGTATAAGATCATGTCATTAGAAAACAGAGACCATTTTACTTATTCCTTTTCTTTTTTTTTTATTAAATCATAGCTGTGTACATTGATATATTCATGGGGCATCATTCACTAGCTTCACAGACCATTTACCAAGTTTCACATACACCCTTGTAAGATGCACCGCTGGTGTAATCCCACCAATCCCCTTCCCTCTACCCACCTCCCCCTCACTACCCTCCCTTTCCCCCTCCCTCCTATTCTTAGGTTGTAACTGGGTTATAGCTTTCATGTGAAAACCCTAAATTAGTTTCATAGTAGGGCTGAGTACATTGGGTACTTTTTCTTCCATTCTTGAGATACTTTACTAAGAAGAATATGTTCCAGCTCCATCCATGTAAACATGAAAGAGGTAAAGTCTCCATCTTTCTTTAAGGCTGCATAATATTCCATGGTATACATATACCACAATTTATTAATCCATTCATGGATCGATGGGCACTTGGGCTTCTTCCATGACTTAGCAATATGAATTGGGCTGCAACAAACATTCTGGTACAAATATCTTTGTTATGATGTGATTTTTGGTCTTCTGGGTATATGCCCAGTAGAGGGATTACAGGATTGAATGGCAGATCCATTTTTAGATCTCTAAGTGTTCTCCATATCTCTTTCCAAAAGGAATGTATTAATTTGCATTCCCACCAGCAGTGCAAAAGTGTTCCCTTTTCTCCACATCCGCACCAACATCTCTGGTCTTGGGATTTTGTGATATAGGCTAGTCTCACTGGAGTTAGATGATATCTCAAAGTAGTTTTGATTTGCATTTCTCTGATGATTAAAGATGATGAGCATTTTTTCATATGTTTGAAGGCAATGCACCTGTCTTCTTCAGAGAAGTTTCTCTTCAAAACTCTTGCCCAGCCTGCGATGGGATCCCTTGTTCTATTCTTGCTAATGCGTTTGAGTTCTCTGTGGATTCTGGTAATTAAACCATTGTCAGAGACATAACCTGCAAATATCTTCTCCCATTCCAAGGGCTGTTTGCTTGCTTTACTTACTGTGTTCTTGGCTGTGCAGAAGCTTTTTAGTTTGATCAAGTCCCAGTAGTGTATTTTTGAAGCTGCTTCAATGGCCCGGGGGATCCTCCTCATAAAATACTTGCCCAGACTGATTTCTTCAAGGGTTTTCCCTGCATTCTCCTCTAGTATCTTTATAGTTTCATGTCTTAAGTTTAAATCTTTGATCCAGTGAGAGTCTATCTTAGTTAATGGTGAAAGGTGTGGGTCCAGTTTCAGTCTTCTGCAGGTTGCCAGCCAGTTCACCCAGCACCATTTGTTAAATAGGGAATCTTTTCCCCACTGAATGTTTTTAATTGGCTTGTCAAAGATCAAATAACGGTAAGTAGCTGGAATCATCTCTTGGTTCTCTATTCTGTTCCAGACATCTACTTCTCTGTTTTTGTGCCAATACCATGCTGTTTTGTTCACTATAGATTTGTAGTACAGTCTGTGAGGTCTGGTAGCGTAATTCCTCCTGCTTTGTTTTTATTTCTGAGTAATGTCTTGGCTATTCGAGGTTTTTTCTGATTCCATATAAAACAAAGTATTGTTTTTTCAAGATCTTTAAAGTATGACAGTGGAGCTTTAGTAGGAATTGCATTAAAATTATATTTTGCTTTGGGTAGTATGGACATTTTAACAATGTTGATTCTTCTAAGCCATGAGCATGGTATGTTTTTCGTTTTTTTTTTTTTTTTTTTTTTGTAGAGACAGAGTCTCACCGTATCGCCCTTGGTAGAGTGCTATGGCATCACACAACTCACAGCAACCTCCAACTCCAGGGCTTAGGCGATTCTTTTGCCTCAGCCTCCCAAGTAGCTGGGACTACAGGTGCCTGCCACGATGCCCGGCTATTTTTTTGTTGCAGTTTGGCCAGGGCCAAGTTTGAACCCGCCACTCTTGGTATATGGGTCCGATGCCCTACCCGCTGAGCTACAGGCACCGCCCTGTTTTTCCATTTGTTAATATTTTCAGCTATTTCTTTTCTTAGAGTTTCATAGTTCTCTTTATAGAGATCTTTCACGTCCTTTGTTAGATAAATTCCCAAATATTTCATCTTCTTTGGCACTACTGTGAATGGGATAGAGTCCTCAACTGTTTTTTCAACTTGACTATTGTTGGTATATATAAAGGCTACCGATTTATGAATGTTGATTTTGTAACCTGAGACGCTGCTGTATTCCTTGATCACTTCTAAGAGTTTTGTAGTAGAGTCCCTAGTGTTTTCCAGATATACAATCATATCCTCTGTGAAGAGCGAAAGTTTGATTTCTTCTGACCCTATATGGATACCCTTGATCGACTTTTCTTCTCTAATTGTGGTGGCTAAAAATTCCATTACAACGTTAAAAAGCAATGGAGACAATGGGCAGCCTTGTCTGGTTCCTGATCTGAGTGGAAATGATTCCAATTTAACTCCATTCAATATGATATTGGCTGTGGGTTTGCTCTAGATGGTCTCTATCAGTTTAAGAAATGTCCCTTCTATACCTATTTTCTTAAGTGTTCTGATCATGAAGGGATGCTGGATAATATCAAAAGCTTTTTCTGCATCGATTGAGAGAATCATATGGTCTTTGTTTTTTAATTTGTTTATGTGCTGGATTACATTTATAGATTTACGTATATTGAACCAGCCTTGAGACCCTGGGATAAAACCGACTTGGTCATGATGTATGATTTGTTTGATATGTTGCTGGATTCTGTTTGTTAGGATCTTGTTGAATATTTTTGCAACTATATTCATTAGTGATATTGGTCTATAATTTTCTTTTCTTGTTGGGTCTTTTCCTGGTTTGGGGATCAGGGTGATGTTTGCTTCATAGAATGTGTTAGGTAGTCTTCCTTCTTTTTCTTCCTTTTGGAACAGGTTGAGTAATATAGGTACTAATTCCTCTTTAAAAGTTTGGTAGAATTCTGATGTGAAACCATCTGGTCCCGGGCTTTTCCTGTTAGGGAGGTATTGTACGGTTGATGCTATTTCCGAACTTGATATGGGCCTGTTCAACATTTCCACTTTATTCTGGTTAAGTCTTGGAAGGTGACACGCTTCCAAGTATTGGTCAATTTCCTTCAGATTTTCATATTTCTGAGAATACAGTCTCTTGCGATATTCATTAAGGATTTTTTGGATTTCTGAGGAGTCTGTTGTTATTTCGTCTTTGTTGTTTCTGATTGATGAGATTAGAAATTTTACTCTTTTTTTCCTGATTAGGTTGGCCAACAGTTTATCTATTTTATTGACCTTTTCGCAAAACCAGCTTTTTGATTTATTGATCTGTTGTATTATTCTTTTGTTTTGAATTTCATTTAATTCTGCTCTAATTTTGGTTATTTCTTTTCTTCTACTGGGATTGGGGTTGGAATGTTCTTCCTTTTCCAGTTGATTGAGATGTCCCATTAAGTTGTTAACTTCCTCTCTTTCCGTTCTCTTGAGGAAGGCTTGCAGTGCTCTAAATTTCCCTCTTAAAACTGCCTTTGCGGTGTCCCAGAGGTTCTGATAGTTCGTGTCTTCATTGTTGTTTTGTTCCAAAAAGTTGGCAATTTCTTTCTTAATCTCATCTCTGACCCATCTATCATTCAACATAAGGTTATTTAATTTCCATGTTTTTGTATGAGTATGCAGATTCCTGTTGTTACTCAGCTCAAGTTTTATTCCATGGTGGTCCGAGAAGATGCATGGAATAATTTCTATTCCTTTAAATTACTGAGGTTAGACTTGTGACCTAAGATGTTTTTGATTTTGGAGTAAGTTCCATGGGCAGATGAGAAGTATGTGTATTCAGTTTTGTTGGGATGAAATGTTCTGTAGATGTCTGCTAAATACAAATGTTGGATGGTTAGGTTTAAATCTAAGATTTCTTTGCTCAGCTTCTTGTTTGAGGATCAATCCAACACTGCCAAGGAGTGTTGAAATCTCCGACTATTATGGAGCTATAGGAAATCATGTATCTCACGTCTGTTAGAGTTTCTCTTATAAATTGAGGTGCATTCTGGTTGGGTGCATAGATTTTAATAATTGAGATCTCATCATATTGAGTATTACCCTTAACAAATACCCTTCTTGTCCTTCCTTACTTTTGTTGGTTTGAAGCCTATTGTATCTGCAATAAAAATTGCAACACCTTCTTTTTTCTGATTACCATTTGCCTGAAATATGGATAACCATCCTTTCACCCTGAGTCTGTATTTGTCTTTTAAATTAAGATGTGACTCTTGTATGCAACAGATATCTGGCATGAGTTTTTGTATCCAGTCAGCTAACCTATGCCTCTTTAGAGGACAGTTTAAGCTGTTCACATTAATGGAGAATATTGATAAGTCTGGTGAAGTTTTGGGTATTGAGTTTTTCAAAAGTTAGTGGGCATTTTTAATCCTTTTGCCAGTGTGGAAATTGGAGTTTGATCCGAAGTTTCTGAGTGAGTTTACTTTTGTGGTATAGGATTGGGTTAGTTATTATGGAAGATAGGTCTGAGAATATCCTGAAGAGTTGGTTTGGTTATGGCAAATTTCTTCAATTTATGAATGTCATTAAAGTATTTAATTTCTCCATCATAAATGAAACTCAGTTTAGCTGGATACAAGATCCTGGGTTGAAAGTTATTTTGCTTTCGGAGATAAAAAGTTGGTGACCACCCTCTTCTGGCTTGAAAAGTTTCAGCAGAGAGATCTGCAGTCATTCTAATATGCTTCCCTTTTTAGGTAATGGTTTTCTTTCTCCTGGCAGCTTTGAGGATTTTCTCCTTCATATTAACTTTAGTTAAGTTAATTATGATATGCCTGGGGGATGTCTTATTGGGGTTGAGTCGTGCTGGGGTTCTGAAGCTGTCCGCTATCTGAATTTCAGAATCTCTAGGCATGTCTGGAAAATTCTCTTTCATAATTTCATGCAGAAGGGCCTCTGTGCCCAGCGAGGCCACGTCATCTGTTTCTGGAACTCCTATGATTTGGATATTGACCTTCTTCGAATTATCCCAGAGCTCTCTGAGAGAATGATCCGTTTTTGCTCTCCATTTCTCTTCCTCTTTGAGAGTTTGGGAGCGTTCAAAGGCTTTATCTTCAATTTCAGAAATCCTTTCTTCTGCTTACTCCATTCTGTTGCTGAGGGATTCTACTGTATTTTTCATATCTTTGAGGGCTGCAAATGCTTGCTTCAGTGTGTCTAAGTCATTGGTGGTTTTGTGTTTAAATTCGTTAAATTCTTGAGACAATTTTTGAATTTCTCCTCAAATTCCTAATTCCACTTTGTTAATCTTGTCTGCAATCCAAATTCTGAATTCAATTTCTGACATCTCAGCCAGTTGTTTATGAATGGGATCTTCAATTCCATCTGCCATATCTTTCCTTGGGGGGGGTTGATCTATTCTGGTTATTCATGTTACCAGAGTTTTTCTGCTGATTCCGCCCCATGGTTGTTTTACTTCCTCTGATTTTTTTCCCCTGGTGCTTTGTCGAGGGCCTGTACAGTGCTGTGGCCTGAGAAACTGGGGCCCTGTCTGGTGTGGTTGGGCTAAATGGTTCTGTCTTGTTTTCAAGTGGTTTCTGTTCCACCCTAGTGAAACAGATACTCTGGATTGAAGTCTCAGCTGTGGAGAAATATCAGCAATTAAGTCACCCCACTGGCAAACAATTTGAAAAGAAAAATCAAACCTTCCTACCACCGTGCACCCAGGGCACCACCTGATTTGTCCTCAGTCAATTGGTTCAGTTCAAGAAGTCCAAATCAATTGTCTCTGTCTGCACCTGTCTCTGGTGAGAGTTTAAGAGGTCTCTGGGAACTGTATCACAGGGGTCTGGTGACTACTCTAGTTTGGCTTGCTCCAGTGCTGCATGGAGTCAGGAAGAGCCACCCAGCCAATAGATCAGTCTGGGAAGGTTGATGCCTCCTTCCCCACCTTGCACTGCTGGTCAGTGATAGCCCTGTATTTGGCTGACCCAGTTGCCTATAGTGTATCGGTACTCCAGGAGTTTGTACCTGCCTGAATCACAAGGAAGTCTGCCAGGCCACTGCGCTCTGCCTCTCTCTAGCATGAGGAGGTGAGGCCTGACATCCTCGGGTGCTTGATGAAGGTTGGGGGGTTTTCACTCAGGTCCAGTTTTGCCCCTGATTAATGTTACTGACAGAACAGAACAGAACAACTCTGCAATTCCCCTGCAGAGGAGAAGCTGAATTGAGTTCCAAATCAGCTTGACTTTGCTCTTGTATTGTCTATAGGCTGACGATCCCCTGAGGGCCAGGTGCGTCTTAGATTTAGTAAAGGGGACCTCTGGGTCAGCCCCACCCTTGGAGTTTCCCCAGTTTACAAGTTGGAGTTGCCTCAGGCAAATCCTATACTCAGAGTCTCTGGTTTCCCAGGGAGACAGGGGGTGTGGCTTCAGAATATTCGCTAGTAAGCCATATTGCTAGCAAAGGAGGGCTGCTGTGTTATGGCTCAGGCAACCGCTGCTCCAGTGTAGTTCACTTCTGGCTAACCGTCCTCTCTCAGCTCCCGTACCCCAGAGTCTGCACCGACTGGCTGCAGCCCAGCACTCTCTACACCCCTCGAGCAATCGCCCAAGATTCTGGACCTCTGGGGGACAGGCCTCTAGACCTTGGAGGGAGAGCAGAGGGGAGTGCGGGGAGCGCTGGGAGCCTGGGGTTGCGGGCAGAGAATACACACAGCTTTACACAGTTTTATGCCTGGCCGTATTGTCACCAATACGGCTGTCGCACTGTGCCTCAGGGAACTGCCACTCCGGTGCGGTCCCCTCTCTGCCGACCAGGACAGGCCTCCAGACTTCAGTGTGAGTAAAGGGGAGCACTGGGAGCTTAGAATTCCAGGTAGAGTCCATATATAGTTTATACAGTTTTATGCCTGGCAGGAGGACTCCATGGCACCCTAGTAGAGGAGATAGGTCCAGTTTTTAGATGGTCTCTCCTGTGGAGTGTAGTGGGAGGACCTTTGAACTCTGCCTGATTGTTTGTGGGGCACTCTGAGCTGTTCTCATGGGGGAGGGGACTCCCGTCCGCTTGGTGACGGATTTTATACCTTTTGTTCGTATCCTTGTGGTCGCAGCTCACCTCAGCGGGGTTGACCTGCGTTCTTCAACCTTCTCTCTTAGTGCAGCTCAAATCCACGAGGTTACTTGTGAATTTTTGTCCTTTAACTCTCCTACTGGACGGGAGCCTCTGTGGAAAGCTGGCTTCAGTCAGCCATCTTGTCTCCTCCTTCTCCTTTTCTATTTGGATGCCTTTGTTTTAATTTCCTCCCTAATTATTCTTGTTGGGACTTCTAGTGCTACATTGAGTAGAAGTGGTGAGAGTTAACATCCTTCTCTTGTTCCTGATGTTAGAGGAAAATTTCATCATAGAATAATATGTCAGCTGTAGGGTTGTCATATTCAGCCTCTAATATATTGAGGTGGTTTCCATCTATACCTAATTCAATAAGAATTTTTATTATGAAAATATGTTAAATTTTGACAATTTTGTTTTCTGCATCTATAGAGCTGAGCACATGATTTAAAACCTTCATTCTGTAAATGTGTATCATATTTATTGATTTGCATATGGCAAACCATCCTTGAAACCCAGGGATAAATACCATTTGGTGTCATGGTAAATAATTTTTCTAATATGCTGTTGAGTTTGTTTTGATAGTATTTTGTTGAAGATTTTTGGGTCTGTATTCATCAAGGATATTGGCCTTTTTTCTGATAGCATTGAGCTTAATTTGTTGTTCTCCTCATGTTTAGAGGTATAAAGTTAGGTTCTTTTTTCAAAATCTTTCATTTTTCTTAATGTAGATACTTACTGCTATAGACTTCTCCATTAAAGCTGCTTTTACCATATCCTATAAGTTTGGTATGCTGTTTCCATTTTTGTTTCCCTCAAGTTATTTTTTTATTTCCCTTTTGATTTTATTTTTAGCCCATTGGTTGTTCAGGAGCATGTTGTTTAATTTCCGCATATTTGTGACTTTGCCAAGATTCCACCTGTTATTGATTTCCAGTTTGTTATTGCTGGTATCAGTACTTTTATTCTAGCTGACAATTTAAGTTCAATTATTATACAATAACTCTACACATTTAATTTTCCAACTCCACATTTTAAGTTATTTATATCACAATGTACGACTTTTTATATTGTATACTCATAAATAAATTATTATGGGTATAATTATTTTTCGTACTTTTGTCTTTTAATATTTATACTACAGTTAAAAATGATTTGTGTACCACCATCACATTATTAGACTATTCTGAATTCAACTATGTGCTTACATTTACCAGTGAGTTTTATACTTTCATGTATTTTTATGTTGCTAATTACCATCTTTTTATTTCAGTTTGAAGGACACAATGTAGCATTTTCTCTAAGGAAGGTTGACTAGTGATGAACTCCCTCTACCTTTGTTTGGGAATGTGTTTATCTTTCCTTCATTTCTGAAGGACGACTTTGCCTGGCAAAGTGTTCTTGGTCATTTTTTAAAAAAAATTTTATTTTAGCCCTTTGAATGTACCATACTCTCTTGGCTGGCAAGGTTTCTACTACTAAATTCCCTGTAGTATTATGGGGTTTGCCTTTTCTTTTTTTCTTTTTTTATTAAATCATAGCTGTGTACATTAGTATGATCATGGGGCACCATGCACTTGGTTCATAAACCGTTTGACACATTTTCATCACACTAGTTAACATAGCTTTCCTGGCATTTTCTTAGTTATTTTGCTAAGACCTTTACATTCCACATTTACTAAGATTCACATAGCCTTTTATGTGGCAAGTTGCCTTTCTCTTGATGCTTTCAAAATTCTCTGTTAGTGACTTTTCACAATTTGGTTATAACATGTCAATGAAAACCCTACATTCAATCTATTTCAAGTTATTTGGGTTCCATATGTCTGCCCAGATTTGAGAAGTTTTTTGTCATTTTTACTTTAAATAATCTTTCTCTCTCTTTATCCTCCTCTTATCTTTCTTGGATTTCCATAATACATCTACTGATTTACTTCATGGTATCCCTTAAGTCCTGATTCTATTATTTTTTTCTTTTCATTCCTTGGACTGGATAATTTAAAATTATCTGTTTTAGAGTATGACTTTTCTCCAACTGATTCAATATATAGCTATTGAAGCTATATATTGAGTTTGTTAGTTCAGTTGTTCTTCGGCTTCAGAATTTCTGTTTGCTTCTTTTTTAGAGTTTCTATTACTTACATTCTTTCATTTCATTTAGTTGTTTATCTGTATTATAGCTGACTGAGCTTCTTTAAGATAATATTATTAATTCTTTGACAGGGTGTTCATAGATTTCCTTATCTTTGGTGGTGTCAAATGTCATTAATTATTCATGTTTTTGTACATTTTTATTTATTCATTCATTTATTTATTTTTTATTAAATCATAGCTGTGTACATTAATGCAATCATGGGGTACCATGTGCTGGTTTTATATACAATTTGAAATATTTTCATCACACTGTTTAACATAGCCTTTCTGTCTTTTTCTTAAGTATTGTGTTAAAACATTTATAATCTACATTTAGTAAGTTTCACATGTACTCTTGTAAGATGCACCGTAGGTGTGGTCCCACTGATTACCTTCCCTTCACCCATCCTCCCCCTTCCCCTCCCCTGCCTTTCCGTGTTACCCATATTCTTAGGCTATAATTGGGTTATAGCTTTCATATGAAAGCTATAAATTAGTTTCATAGTAGGGCTTAGTATATTAGATACATTTTCTTCCATTCTTGAGATACTTTGCTAAGAAGAATATGTTCCAGCTCCATCCATGTAAACATGAAAAAGGTAAAGTCTCCATCTTTCTTTAAGGCTGCATAATATTCCATGGTGTACATATACCACAATTTATTAATCCCTTCACGGGTTGATGGGCACTTGGGCTTCTTCCATGATTTAGCAATTATGAATTGGGCTGCAATAAACATTCTGGTGCAAATATCTTTGTTATAATGTGGTTTTTGGTCTTCTGGATATATACCTAGTAGAGGAATTATAGGATTGAATGGCAGGTCTAGTTTTAGATCTCTAAGTGTTCTCTAAACATCTTTCCAAAAGGAACGTATTAGTTTGCATTCCCACCAGCAGTGTAGAAGTGTTCTCTTTTCTCCATATCCATGCCAAAATCTCTGGTTTGGGGATTTTGCGATGTGTGCTAATCTTACTGGAGTTAGATGATATCTCAAAGTAGTTTTGATTTGCATTTCTCTGATGGTTAAGGATGATGAGCATTTTTCCATATTTCTGTAGGCCGTGTGCCTGTCTCCTTCAGAGAAGTTTATCTTCAAGTCCTTTGCCCAGCCTGAGATGGGATCACATGTTCTTTTCTTGCAATTATTCATGTTTTTAGAAGCCTGTGTTTCTGTCTTTGTATTTGAAGAAAAAGTCACTTTACTGACTGGCTCTGGGATCCTGGCTAGAGATTTTGGGAGTCTCTTGGACCTTTTGTATGGATGTATCTGTTCCAATCTTCGTGTTACCTGTGAGGGAGAACTCTGGAGTTTGCATAACTTTTCTGAATATCACAATGCCAAAAGGGAAGCTAAGAGTCTCCCACTTATTTTCCATATGGCAGTGCCTTAAAGTGTCATGGTTGAGTACTTTCTCCCAATCTAACAGCATTGAACTAGATACTAATATATATGTTGTATCTGCAGAGACTCTTGCACAACATCTGTGGGGGAATATTGAGTGCTAGCTCTGGGGAATGGAGCATGTGGAGTCCTAGGGGGAGGTATTAAATAGCTTGGGGCAAGTCTGCATGTGAGGCATCCTATGGGATTTATGGGTGGGGCTTTGGGTGGAATCCATGAGCCAATTAGTATCTGTGGTCTGTTGTCAAGATATGTGTAGCAGGCTATACTATAAATCAGTAGTGATCAAAACAGCATGGTACTGGCACAAAAACAGAGAGGTAGGTGTACAGAACAGAATAGAGAACCAAGAGATGAACTCAGCTACTTACCGTTATTTGATCTTTGACAAGCAAATTAAAAACATTCAATGGGGAAAAGATTCCCTATTTAACAAATGGTGCTAGGTAAACTTGCTGGCTACTGTAGAAGACTGAAACTGGACCCCTACCTTTCACCATTAACTAAGATAGACTCTCATTGGATTAAAGATTTAAACTTAAGACATGAAACTATAAAAATACTAGAAGAAAGTGCAGTGAAAACTGTTGAAGAAATTGGCCTGGGCAAATGTTTTATGAGGAGGACCCCCCCCCCAAGCAGTTGAAGCAACACCAAAAATACATTACTGGGACCTGAACAAACTAAAAAGCTTCTGCACAGCCAAAAACACAGTAAGTAAAGCAAGCATTCAGCCCTCAGAATGAGAGAAGATATTTGCAGTTTATGTCTCCAAAAAATGGTTTAATAACCAGAATCCAGAGAACTCAAATGTATTAGCAAGAAAAGAACAAGTGATCCCATCTCAGGCATATGGCCTACAGACATGAAAAAAAGCTCATCATCCTTAATCATCAGAGAAATTCAAATCAAAACTACTTTGAGATAACATCTAACTCCAGTAAGATTAGCCCACATCACAAAATCCCAAAACCAGAGATGCTGCCGTGGATATGGAGAAAAGGGAACACTTCGTGGGAATGTAAACTAATACATTCTTTTTGGAAAGATGTTTGGGGAACACTTAGAGATCTAAAAATAGACCTGTCATTCAATCCTACAATTCCTCTACTAGGTATATATCCAGAAGACCAAAAACCACATTATAACAAAGATATTTGCACTGGAATGTTTATTGTAGCCCAATTCATAATTGATAAGTCATGGAAGAAGCCCAAGTGCCCATCGACCCATGAATGGATTAATAAATTGTGGTATATGTACACCATGGAATATTATGCAGGCTTAAAGAAATATGGAGACTTTACCTCTTTCATGTTTACATGGATGGAGCTGGAACATATTCTTCTTAGCAAAGTATCTCAGGAATGGAAGAAAAAGTATCCAATGTACTCAGCCCTACTATGAAACCAATTTATAGCTTTATAACCCAATTATAGCCTAAGAATATGGGTAATGGGGAAAGGAAGCGGAGGGGAGGGGAGGGAGAGGATGGGTGGAGGGAGAATAATTAGTGAGACCACACCTACGGTGCATCTTACAAGGGTACATGTGAAATTTACTAAATGTAGAATATAAATGTCAACACAATAACTAAGAAAATGCTGTGAAAGCTATGTTAACCAGTGTGATGAAAATATTTTAAATTATATATAAAACCAGCACATTTTACCCCATGATTGCATTAATGTACACAGCTATGATTTAATAATAAAAAAAAAAGATATGTGTGGCAGTTGCTGAGTGCCCCTGACCCTTTTCCCTGCTCCTACCTGTCCCCAGATGGAATAGCTATATACTCATTTTGCTCTCACTTACCTCTGTGGGACAAATCGCAAGCTAAGGAGGTCTGTCTTGGTACTGAGCTCTGCTGTATTGGGAGGTGTTGTGGGTGAAGTGGAATTGTCCTATTTATCCTCTTCATTGCACCTATTCTTGGATGTTTTTAATTCTAGCAGGGAGCTGAAACCTCTTAGCTGGAATAATGGGATCCTTTGAAAGTTTTTCATCTCTCTTGGTTTGTTTTGTGTTACTATAAAGGAATAAGAAAAGAGGTTTATTTGGTTCATAGTTGTGCAGGCTGCACAAGAAGCATTATGCCATCATCTGCTTCTGGTAAGCGCTTTCAGGTTTCTTCCACTCATTGTGGAAGGTAAGGGGAGCCAGCATGTGCAGAGATCATATGGAAAGATAGAAAGGAAGTTGACAAGCTTCTTTTTTTAAAACAACCAGCTCTCACAGGAACTAATGAGTACTTACCCCCTCCAACTCCAGGGAGAGTACTCATCTATTCATGAGGGATCCACCTTCATAACCTAAATACCTCACATTATGTTCTACCTCAACAGTGGGAATCAAATTTCAACATGCGTTTTAGGGGGACAATTATACAAATTATATCATTCTTCCCCAGTACCTTGAAATTCACATTTTGCCCATATAAAATATAATCATTTCATCTCTACAATCCTCCCATCTTAACTTGTTCCAGCATCAACTTTAAAGTTCACAGTTTTGCCTAAAACTCAAGGTAAATTTCTCACAGCTTTGAGTCTACAAAATCAAAATCAGATTATTTATTGCCAAGCTACAATGGTGGTACAGGCATTTGGTAAATTCCCAATAGCTATCAGAAAGGCGTAACAGGCCCCACACAAGTTTGAAACTCAGCAGGGTAGACAATCTTAAATCTCCAAACTGGCCTTTTATTCTATGGCCTGCATGCTGGCCACACTCTGTGAAGAATGGGCTTTCAAGGCCTAAGCATCCCTGTTCCTGTGGCTTAGCTGGATGCAACTCATATGGCTTGTGTCATACATTGAATTTGAATATGGACAGCTTTTTCAGGTTGAGATTGCATGCAGCTGGTGGCTTTGTAACCCTGGGGTTTCTATAGCATCCCTGCTCTCACAACTCCATTAGGCAGTACCTTAATGGGACTCTCTATGAAGGGCTCCAAATCCACAATTTTGCCCAGCATTTCCTTAGTAGAGGATCCCTGTTGTAGCTCCACTTCTACAGCAGGCCTCCGCCTTGGCACCTAGGCTCTTTAATACCTCCTTTGGATTGTAGGAGGATGGCACAAAGCCTCTACCACTCTTGAACTCTGAGTGCCTATAGACTTAGCACTATGTGGATGTTGCTAACACTTAACCATTTTTGATCCCCAGAGTGGTGGTCCATCCAGGACCTGGGACAATTTGAGCCACGCCTGGAGCTGGAGTGGCTGCAATGTGGAGTGCACCATCCTGAGTAGACACAGGGCAGTAGCACTGGGGAACTGGCTCCCCAAACCATTCTGTCCTCCTAGGCCTCTAGATCTGTGATTGGAGGGACAACCTCAAAGATTTCTGAAATCCCTCTGGGGCCTTTTCCCCATTGTTTTTACTACTGGTTCCTGCTGGCTCCCTTTTATCTCTGCTAATTTCTCTAGCAAGTGGTTGCTCCACAGTACCCTTGGTTTCCTCACTGAAAAATGTTCTTTCCTTCTCTAACACACGGCCAGGATTCAATTTTTCCAAATATTTATGCTGTGTTTCTTTTTTAATAATAAATTCCACATGTCCTCCCTTTGCTATTGAAACTGATAATAAATTCCAAAGGTCATCCCTTTGCTATTGAAACTGATTATAAGCTGTTAAAAGAGGACATGCCACTTCTTGAAGGCTTTGCTGCTTAGAAATTTATTCTGCCAGATAACCTAAGTTATCACTCTGAAGTTTGGTCTTCCATAAAACCCTAGGGCATGGACATAGTGCAGCCAAATTTTTTGCTATGGTGTAGCAAGGGTGATCTTTTCTGCAGTTCCCAGTAAGTTCCTCATTTCTATTCTGTCAGCATTTGGTCACAACCACTTCACCAATTTCTAAGAAATTCCAAACTTGTCTGCATCTTTTTATCTTCTTCAGAGCCCTCTTCCAACTCAGTGTCAAAACTTCTTATGCATTTTCAGATATCTTTATAGTGATAATCCACTTGCTATTTCTAATTTTGTATCTTAATCCATTTTATGTTGCTCTAAAGGAATAATTGAGGCAGAGTTATTTATAAAGAAAAGAGAATGATTTGGCTCACAGTTCTGCCAGCTATACAAGAAGCATGTCAGCATCTGCATCTGATGAAGGCTTCTATTCAGGCCGTTTCTACTCATAGTGGAAGACAAAGGGAACCTGGTTTGTGCAGAGATCACGACAAGAGAAAAAACAAGAGAGAGAGGAAGTGGTGCCAAGCTGTTTTTAACAACCTCTTCTCTTGGCTAGGCCTTATGGCTCACACCTGTAATCCTGGCACTGTGGGAGGCCAAGTTGGGAGGATCACTTGAGCTCAGAAATTCAAGACCAGCCTGATCAACAGTGAGACCCTATCTCTACTAAAAATGGAAAAATTAGCTGGGCATGGTGGCAAGTACCTGTAGTCCCAGCTACTTGGGAGGTTGAGACATGAGGATCACTTGAACCCAGGAGTTTGAGGTTGTGTGAGCTAGGCTGATGCCATGGTACTCTAGCCTGGGCAATAGAGTGAGTCTCTGTCTTAAAAAAAAAAAAAAAGGAACGTCTTCTCAACTCACTCCCCATTACAGGGAGGGCATTAATCTATTCATGAGGAATCAGTCTCCTTGACCCAAACATCTCCTGTTAGGCCACACCTCCAACATTGGGAATCAATTTTTAATATGAGGTTTGAGGGACAAACATCCCAACTATAGCATCATTCATGGGGGTTATTAAAATCAGTGTTTCTATGGAGATATGGTGGCTGGATCCTTCTGTTCTGGAATCTAGTTGATGTTCTATACTTTAATTTCAATTTCAATAATTTGAATCACTTTCTTCATTTCGTGACAAATTTAGCTAAAGTTTGCCAATTTTCTTAATCTTGTGTAACTACCAACTGATTCATTTATACTCTATATTGCTTTTTCCATTCTCTATTAAATATTCTACCTCTTTTCTTATCATTTCTTTTTTATCTTAGATTTGGATTTAATTTTCTTTTTCTACCTATATTTTGTGTAAAATTGGGTTTTCATTGAGATCTTTCCACTTTCTTAATGTAGATATTTATAGATAGGTATGTTATATTTTTTCATTTGTCTCTAAGTGTTTCTTAATTTCACTTGTGATTTCTCTTCTAATCTATTGTTTGAGTGTGTTGTTTATTTACTTTGTGAATTTTCCAGTTTTCCTTCAATTATTGATTTTTAAGTCCATGCCATTTTAGTTGGAAAAAAATACATTATATCATGTCTGTTAAAATCTATCATGACTTGTTTTGTGGTCTAACATATGTCTATCCTAGAGAATGTTTATATGCACTTGAGGAGAATATGCATTCTGCTCTTATTGGGTGGAGTGTTTTATGTACATCTGTTGGGTCTAGTTTATTTAATCTATTGTTTATGTCTTCTATTGCCTTCTTGATTTACTCCCTAATTGTTTCATTAATGAAAGGGGGTTTTGAAGTCTATAGCATTTATTATAGAATTGTATATTTCTCCCTTAAATTCTGTGTATAATAGTTTTATTTCTAAATGGTACCAATTACCTATGTATACATTTCATGTTCATTAACATATATTTATAATTATTGTTTTATATATTTGTGTTTTAAATTATATAAGGGAAAACAAAAGTTACAAACCAAAAATACTTTTTTATATATTTGTGTTTTAAATTATATAAGGGAAAACAAAAGTTACAAACCAAACATACAGAAATACAGTCCTTCTGGCTTTTATGTTTACCTATGTAGTTACCTTTACCTGTGTTCTTTATTTATTCACATGCCTTTAAATTATTATCTAGTGTCTTTTTTTTTTTTGCAATTTTTGGCTGGGGCTGGGTTCGAACCCACCACCTCTGGCATATGGGGCCGGTGCCCTACTCTGTTGAGCCACAGCTGCAACCCTAATGTCTTTTTTTTAAAATTTAGCCTGACATACTCTCTTCAGCATTTTTTGTAGAGCAGATCTACTAGAAACTTTTTCTCTTTGAAAAAGTTTTTATTTATCTGTGAATCTCTTAATATCTTCCTAATCTTTAAAGTCTAGTTTTACCAGATGTAGAATTATTGTTTGACATATTCTTTTTTTTTTTTTTTTTTTACTTTCAGCATTTTAAGTATGTCTTCCAAATCCTGTCTGGCTTCTATCTTATGAGAAATTGGCTATTTATCTCATTGAGAATCCCAGGCATGTGATGAATTACCTCCAAGATTCTCTCTTTGCCTTTGGTTTTTGACAGTTTAATTATAATGCATGTAAGTGTGGAGATCTTTGAGTTCTTCCTTCTTAGAGTTCATTGAGCTCCTTGAATGTATAGATTCATGTCTTTCATTAAGCTTTATTACTTTTTGACCATTACATCTTTAACTACTGTTTCTATTTCATTCATTTTCTTCTTCTCATGGCATTCTTATTATGTGTATGTTGGTATGCTTAATAGTGTTTCATAGGTTTTTTAGACTGTGCACATTTTTCTTCATTACTTTTGCTTTGTATTCCTCATATGAATAATCTTAATTGGCCTATCTTGAAGTTTGCTGCTTTTTTTTCCCTATGTGCTCAAATATGCTCTTGAAGCCCTCTAATGAATATTTCAAGTATTATTATTTTTATCTTCAGAATTGTTTCTTCTTTTATTTTTAGTTAACATGTAATAATTCTGGGATACATACTTACGGGATGCAAGGTGCTCTTTTGATGTGTGTTTACAATGATCAAATCAGGGTAATTATTGATACCATGTTCATTCCCTCAAACATTTATCATTTGTTTATGTTGTGAACATTCAAAATCCTAACCTCTAGCCTTTAAAACTATAAAATAAAGTGAACCATATTCACCATACATTGTTACAGAACACCAGAATTCATTCCTCCTATCTAGTTGTAATTTTGGAAACAGAATTTTTATGTGGTTTCTTTTTACAATTGCTATCTCTTTTTTGCAGTTTTGTCCAGGGATGGGTTTGAACCTGCCACCTCCAGCATATGGGGCCAGCACCCTACTCCTTTGAGCCACAAGTGCTGTCTCTACAATTGCTATCTCTGTTGATACTTTTAATTTGTTGAGGCATTGTTCTCTGGGTTTTCTTTAGCTCTTTGTTCATGGTTTCCTTTAGCACTTTGGGCATGTTAAAGACAGTTGATTTAAAGTCTTTGTTATGTCCAATGCCTGGGCTTACTTAGGAACTGTTGTTATTTTGTTTTTTTTCTGTGAGTGAACTGTACTTTGTTATTTCTTTCCATGCCTCATTTCTTGTTGAAAACTGGACATTTGGGTTACTATAATGTAACTTCATAAATCAGGTTATCTCTCCTCAGATTTTTTGTTTTGTTGTTGCTATTTATTGTAGGTTGTAATCTTTTGTTTAGTGACTTCTCTAAACTATTTTTAAAGATTGTATTCTTTCTCATTTTTGGTCACTGAAATCTCTGTTCTAATATCTTAGTGGTCAGTTTTAATATTTAGTTGGATAGTTCCTTAAATATGTGGAGTCAAAAAATTCTCTCCCAGTTTTTGTGGAGTGGCTCTGTGTTGGGGCACTTCTTCAGTAGGTTGGCCATTCACATCTCTGTCTAGTCCTTCATTTTCT